>NW_027266275.1:37289454-39789454 GCF_022045235.1 Haliotis cracherodii | reverse complement strand
ATAAGTTTGGTTGTAGTGCGATAGATGTGGATACAAATTTATGCTTTTTCGTTTTTAAAACTTAAACGGAATAAGTTTCATGAATCATTTATTGGATGGCCTAATGCTTTTAGCGTTAGATAGTCATAATTCGA
Organism: Haliotis cracherodii; assembly: GCF_022045235.1. Classification (NCBI taxonomy): domain Eukaryota; kingdom Metazoa; phylum Mollusca; class Gastropoda; order Lepetellida; family Haliotidae; genus Haliotis; species Haliotis cracherodii. The sequence goes on along the minus strand of NW_027266275.1, from coordinate 39,789,320 downwards.
TTTCCCTATGTGAGTTCACTATTTCAATTTCAACAATATTATTAGCGTTCATCCTTTGATATCGTAGGATCACTGCTAATACGGCACAAAATCGACTCACTCAGTACGGAATATATGTTACAAAGAGATCAATCAATGTATCATGTTCTGTTACTGAGCCCTTCTCACACAGACTGGATGTTTGTGGTTATGCGTTGAGTCACCTTTATGATGTATTTATTACGATCAATGCCAATAAATCCACATTTATGGATGTTCTATTTTAATATACAACATATTTCTCCACTTCAATGTGCTAGCTGATATTAGAAATATCAAATAAGGAAATGTGATGTTTAAGCTGAGATCATACAGGAACCTAATCAGTTCAAATGGAAATATTTGGACCATAGAGAACGCTCATGTATATACAGACTGAACGTCGCAACGACATTCGCCATTACCACCATCGTTAAAGCTATCATTAATGGAATACCTTCAAGCGAACCACTCCTCACCGAGAATATATACGATAGCAGCACAGTATATTATTTTCAGCCGTGACTTTCTCCCATCCGTTAGAGTCGTCAGACATGGTTAGGAAGGACATTAACATATCTGGTCGGATAAAGCATCAACCGATCCACCAGCTGACTATATGCCAGCGTTGTAGACATATTGATGAAGTGCCGGCCCAGTTCTCATAATTCTTCTTCGGAATGACAACCTCCCGATGCGAACTCCAGGTTGTTTACACTACTGATCAAAACAAACGTCCTCTCGGTCGTGGCCTGGTCATGATCTGTCAGAAACCCGATTCTATCGCGACGCGTTCGCGAGCGTATCGCAACCCGATCACGATCAAATCGCCAATGTATCGCGTCACGTTCGCGATTGCGGTATATACATTGACAGACACTTGATTACAGACACATATTTATTTTAGTTTGTATAGGCGATCCCTAAGATGGCTATTAAATTAAGGTGGGTATTGTTTTATTAATACATAATTGTAATTAAATATCGCTTTACTTTCTCTGAAACATGTTACAAATATGAATGGTCATACATCTATTTTTACGTTAATGTTTCTTGTCATATTTCACGTTGAAATATGAATAAACACAAAGATTAATGGCATTAATATATTTGTTATATTGGTAATAAAATGAAGCACAGCTTTCTCCGCTTGAAATTTATGTTCTCACATTAATCCGCGGAAATCGCATACCACGATATCGGACATTGAAAGATTAAAAAACTGAGATATTCTCGGATCTTGTTTGTGATAGCGTTCTGAGTTGGGCAATATCAATTTCCGCGATCCATAGTGATTTTATCAAAACAACAACTGACAAGACCCTACTCTTGGCCGGCCTGTGAGGTGCATGAGATAAAAGAGCCCGATTGAAAGGAAATACGGGACATAACATGACATGTTCTGTGAAGAACGCAATCAAACAACATCTCAATTCTGGCGGCAAACAAAACTCGGAGTGTAACTGGTTTCATTAAAATGAGTGAGTGAGTATGGTTTTACGCCGCTTTTAGCAATATTCTAGCAATATCACGGCGGGGACACCAGAAATGGGCTTCACACATTGTACCCATGTCGGGAATCGAACCCGGGTCTTCGGCGTGACGAGCGAACCCTTTAACCACTAGGCTACCCGACCGCCCCCATTAAAATGAGAATCTCAGCACCTGTTTTATATTGTCATCACATATTAATGCTATAGTCAACCCTAACATTGTCATATGATATGACAAAATGAAGTAATCCCTATTTTCAGCGATCCATATTTAATTTTTCATAAGCAGTTGGGGAATTATTATCACAAAATCGAGTTTTTAAAAATATTGAAATAATTATTGATATCTAAAAACAGGCACGGATAAAGTGATTATCAAAATAAACAGCAACTTTGTGTATCTTATAATGAAATTGTGATTTCATTAATTCATGTATTTCATATTATCAAATAGAATTGATAAATTGATAAATCAAATAGAATTGATCACAAATGTATGTATTGGTATGTTCAAACCAGTGGGCATTTAAGGCATTCTTTCAATCTCATTTTACAATAACCGCTCCTTTGGGAGATGAACTGCCAGCCTGCAAGTGTGAAAACTGATAATTTGTGTCCAAAACAGGTTTGTTATATGATCGCAAGGTACGTTTAATACTGAGGATATCATAATTCAGTAGAAACAAGGTAGAATGTAATATAGGTACTTGGAAGTATTAATACTTCCCAAGAATTGGACGACGTGGATTGCTAATTTGATTTCACAAATCAACTATATGTCATTAAGATTTGTGATATCTGAAATGATATGATGTCTAAAATCGATCAATGATTTAATAAAATATTTAAAATATCTTACATTCGAACTGGTGATATGAAACATAGTTTACATATTTCGATTCTTCGTAGCAACAAATGAATTATTGATATCTCTGAAAGAGAACCAGTAAATAGGATGTTACAGTCTGAGGTTCTGAACGATGTTATTCCAACCAAATCCCTTCTCTCCGGTTTCGCATTTAAGTAGAATAACTACATGGTTTGCGGGGGCCAGGCTTATTCAGGATTTGGTGTATAGTGCCGATTTGTCCTGGAAACACTTACTGAGAGCGTGCTGGGGTTAAACAGACAGAATGAAGCTCGTTACTAAGCTAATGGCATCCTGGCAATTAGAGGCAGGGTCACTTGACCTTTGATTATTCCTTATAAGAACACTTAGCGCTAATACTCTTTGTCCACAACAGTTTAGACCAGTGGAGATTTGCATTTCTGTTTTCGATTCGCGGTTTATGTTGTTAGTTTATTTGACTTCCCGGGGGATATTTGGAAGAAACTGTTGTGGAGGATTATGTAGAATCTGTGTCGAGAACAGACATGACCCACGTCTGATCTGTTGTTTTAATGGTAACGGCAATGGGTTCTCACTGGGTCGATCCTGTTGTTTTGTACTGATAGGACCTGGACATTTAGATTTATAAATTGCTTTCTTATTGATCGAATATAGATTAATTTGTAATTCATGCTGACGGAGTCCTTGGATGTCCTCTTATGGTTTTCTCTGCCAGTGTTTTTGTACGTAATGGGCTTTACCCTAGGACGAACTGTACATGTACTCTACATATGAACTTGATATCTAACTACAGCCTTTAGAAGCTTTACTAGTGCTGTAAGACGTCATAGTTGACACAGTGCATGTGGATGCGCTCTCCTTCAAATGCGTGAGAATCTGTTTTTCTTGAAGTTCATTCTAACCTGTTGTATTTGCATTTCATGATCATCTGAAATCCTTCAAATGTATAAAAATTTGTCTTTTTCCAGTGCATGCGATCTGTTTTCCTCAAATGAAAATGATGAACTTTCCAACCCAATGCATTCCGATTGATTTGTTTGTTTTTTAACCCCATACTCAGTAATAGTCCAGCTATATAACGGCGATCTGTGTATATCGAGTCTGGACCAAACAATCCAGTGATTGACGTCATGAGCATGTACGCAATTTGGATACGATGACATGCATCAACCGCAGTCACCGAGCCTGATCACCAGATCCCGTTAGTCGCCTCTCGGTGCACATGGGTTGCTGAAGAAGAATTCTAACTCGAAATATTCATGGAACACAATCTGATTGTAAAATTATGAGGACATACTGACAGGGAATGACACAATTAAGTTCACTGTACGAGATGCTGTAATAATTAATATAATACTCACACCTTTCTGACTCAAACCCGACCAAACGGACCAATTCTCGCGATTAACGAGGTTCTGAGATACTTTTTCTCATAAAATACTCTTAAGGCGTAGGCTGAAGATATTCACTCCAAATTCATGAATATTTTAAGCGTAAGCGCTTCTTGGAGTAGTAGGCCGTAGTGTAGATAGCGAAAGGTCGGTGGTTTGATTCCTTGGCCGCGTCATACCAAAATGCGTTGGACGATGGTACGGTGTTATCTAGCCTGGCGCTCGGTATAAATGAAATAAACAATTAAACTATCCAGCTCGGTGTAAGTAAAATGTGTGTTAGTGAGGTATCCATGTCAAACTGCGGCATGGTATCTCAGTTGGTAGCACTATAAAAACGGACAAATTCAAACGCGTGCATAATTTTGAACGGAACGTTTAATTCCATTTCACCCCACCTCATCTCGTTTGCGGTTTAGTGGTTGGTTCTCCACTACATTTCAGAATGCAAGCTTTCAGATTGCATTTTAATAAAGCAAAAACGCATGGAGAACACAAGTATCTTCAACAACAACCATAGGCTCATTAATATAATTACCGGTTTAGACGGGCAAATCCTCAACGGATTACATAGCACAAAAACAGGATCATAAACCTTTGAGGTTCTTACAAATACATATTTTTATGGAAGTCACGTTTACAAAAAATCCAATCGTGTCATACTCTCAAGGCATAGTCGCTCTTTTCCCAATTTACGACCTAACCTTTGACCAAAAAGCGCCATGGGTCTGCCGACTGTTCACATCCTCGCCTACGAGAGTATGGAAGGAAGATACCATGTATGAGCCGCAGGTGGCATTGTGTAATGTCATTTGTGCTTGAATGACGCACCACTTCTATCTCCTTAGTTGAAGGACAGCAGGTTATCATAACAACTCGATCACCGTCTTCTGTGTCCTCTGTGGTAATTGTTGTGAGGCATGACTCCTATCTTGTCACCCTGTAAAATAAGTTATAAGCTATTCCCCGAGGCGTCCTTCTATCTCCCTTCTTCTCAAATAGGCATATCCGTCCCAAAGCCCATTATGGCCACAAACTGCGTTAAAAAATAACCCTTTTTGCGATGTGTCTTCGGGCGGAAGCTTTTGTAAAAATAATGAGTTTGTGTTTGCTTGAAATGTGAAAAAACAAAGTCCAGCTGGTAAAGAAGACAATTTGAGCCCAAAGATCAAAAGAACTAGTCAAGCGTATTGATTTCAATGTTCATTCCATTCGCCTCATTCGGCAAGATTTGTCGTCTTCCTCTGAAATGTTTAAGTGAAGGTACACCGACTTAATCACTGGATCGGTCATGAAATAATGTGTGGTCATTGTGACATTTGGAATATTGAGTAAAACCATGCAAATGTGGTATTTTGATAGTAGAACTTTCCTTTTGTGGCACTGAACCATACTTCCATGCGGTTTGTTGTGAGTGAATTATGTATCCTGATTTAGGGCGAATGAACAGCACACACAAATTGGGTAGTACATTTGGTTATTAACATACAATCAACGTGGCAATCCAACATTACATGCATATTCACCAAGACTTTCAACGATTAATTGCAAATGAATTCAAAGCTGTAAAATATATTTGAAATTGGATTCCCTGTCAGAAAACGATACGCTTTGATATGCGTAGAATGAAATTACACTCAGAAAGATAATGAAATAGTGCTCACCAAGAATTGAAATTCATACTCTAACATTGTCTCTCGACGATTTCAAGGACGCTTTCATTAGACATGCAATGCCAACTGTTTCAGTTGTTGTCTTCCACATTGATTTCAAAAGGAAATAGTATTACATGGGCGGATACAGCTTTGTTGAAACGGGTTGGGTGGGGTGGGGTGCACAATTAATATCTATTAATTGTCTTTGGTGGTAATTTATACAGAAATAAAGATTTTTTTCGAAATAATAACGGGGGGGGGGGGGGCCCATGTATTATGCTTAGAAAGTCATCATTCGGACATCAATGGAAACTGCCTGCGAAGATCCAGGGTAGAATAGGTCTTCAGCAATCCATGCTTGCCGTAAAAGGCGACAAAGCTTGTCGTAAAAGGCGACTAACGGGATCGGGTGGTCAGGTTCGCTGACTTGGTTGATGCTCGATGCTCATTTTGTCAATCACTGGATTGTCTGGTCCAACGCGATTACTTACAGACCTCCGTCATAGCTGGAATATTGCTGAGTGCGGCGTTAAACAACAAACACACACACACACACACACACACACACACTGGAAACAATAACAGAATGTCTGATTAAACACATCTTAAGGCATTAAGATAAATTGAGTTCACTGCAAATCGAAGAGATGAATGAAGAGGCACCGCTCTACCTGATAAAACCTTCTCTCTTCTGTTCAACGTAAGTTTACGAACATCTTTCCGACAGTAAATCGTTATTACATTTTGATTGTTTTTATTGGAGGGATGCAAAACGTTTTAGAATGATATTTCAATAGTTTCCAGACAGTTTATTTTGAAACGCATACAAGGTCACGCAGGCACGACCTGTGCCTTGAGAAATTATTAGAATTGTCGTTCTCAAATGTAGCTTTGTCTCCTCTTCTGACGGGGGAGAGAAAGTATTAACCCATGTTAATGGTGGCCAAAAGGAAACAAAATAGAAATGGTTAGTTGATGGTGATGGTTTGAAACTGGTATCACAGTTGTGTTTTGGACCTTAAGTTTGAAGTTTTTCGGTCAATCCAATTTTCAAGTGTATTCTTTCATTAGCCCGGCAGTTTAGATAATAGAAATAACATGCGCTGAAGGAGATTACAGAGTGAAGCTTTGCTTTCTTTGTTAATGAATCATGGTTCTTTGCCAGGCAGTTAAGTTACCTTTACATTCTGGATTCTCGTAGATCTCCATGACTGAACCATACCTTGGCTTTTATCAGCCTTGGCATTGCACGCTGGAAACAGGAACTCTAGTGAGACAAGCCTAGTGGAGAACGCCGTATATAGAAGAACGAAGTGTTCTAATAAATGGCGCTGTCAACCGAGGTCTACCACAACTGACAAGGAATCTATATTGTATTAAGTTGCTAACCGATATTCCCATCCTTCTCTCACATTACTGACAGAAATAGACACACCAGGGACCCACATTTCCATCTGGGTTCAGTTATTATCTGACAAGCCTAATAGTTCGTAAATATTTTAGTTTGCATTTCAGTGAACTGTGACACAACTAAAATTGTTTATTTTATTTCTAAATACCTCTTACAACTGCTTAAAAACATAAAAGCATCTCTACCACAATAACAGCTATAAACTAGCGATTAAATAATTATTTTTTTTAACTTTTGTTGCACTTCTCTGTATTACAGCTATATGACTGGAAATAATCGAGTCTAGACCAGACAATCCAGTGACAGATATTATGAGCAAAGATCTGCCTCATGGGTACGACGTCATGTAACCAACTAGTATGAAAATAAAAAAGTACTTGTATGGAATGATTGGTGATATTCTATTCCCTCCCTCGAACATTCATCACTATCGTGAAATTCGAGATAGCGACTGCATAATCGATACAAATGAAATTAAAGGAATTAATTCTTCAGAATCTTCTGTACAACGATGCTTGGGTAATCAAAGAATGTGTGTGTCATTATAATTATAGTTCCAGAACATGCAACATTATATTGAAATCAGTTCTTAATTTACCTCCATCAAACCATATATACTTCATGCAAGTATTTGATGTGGAGGCTGTCCGAAGTCATAGTGTTTTGTTTGTTTGTTTGTTTGTTGTTTTACGCCAAACTCAGCAATATTCCAGCTATATGACGGCGGACTGTAAATAATCCAGTGATTGATATGAGCATCGATCCACGCAATTGGGATTCGATGACATGCAGTCAGTCTTACGACAAGCATATTCTACCCCGGATCTTCACGGGTCGAAGTCATAGTGTCTTTTGCAGAACGAATAATGATAATATCCAATGCTGCATCCCGTGATTCCAGTTTGGAATTGGTCCCAGGTACCTATGCTGGACGCTGTTCCAAAAAGCGGCTGTTGCGCTAAACGCTTTTAACGCCCACACATCAACATGGACGTACGACAGTCGTAGCGTTACTATCCCTTTGTGGAGTATTGGTATTGAGGTCGTAGCGGCGACGTAATAGATCGGGTAATCGGGTTCGATTACTTGGTTGATTGTTTATGGTTGTAACCAGATGGCGTAGTTCGTTGCTCATAATATCTGTTATTGATTTGTCACTGTCCGCCGTCAAATAGATGGAGTATTACTGAGCCCGGCTGTAAAGAACAAACAAAGATACATCATCGTGCCTCTGTTACATAACAAACATGGAGATTTAACCAATTAGGAAGGACACACAGTAAATGATGCCAAGTTTTCGCGAACGATTAGTTGACTATTGACACGACTGAGTGAGCCAATGTGTTGTACGCCGTAGTCAGTAATATATGACGGTTATGCGTAAATAATCGAAAATCCAGTGGTCGATAGTAAGAGCACCAATTTGTAACCAATAGAGGGCGTGACCTACGGTTTTTACGGTGTAACACGATGGAGTGGATTGCTCATAATATCTGTCATTGGTCACACACTTGATGATTTACATAAAGCTGGAATATTCCTAACAACAAACAAACCCAGTTTTATGAGTCACAGAGGTGAAGGTGGAGATGTTCAAATGTAACAGGCAGTCACATCTATTTGAACAAAGAACTGCCTGTTTATCTGCGTGACGGTGGCTATATTCACCGACTGAGAGTGGGTGTACTAACATCATGACTTTTATGAGCAACTCGTGCCATTCCGAGATTAGCCGAAAGGGCCCCCGAGCAGGTTACGGAAAGATCCGAGAGATGACAGATGGAATTCCAACTGTTCTACACGGAGGCATAGATGACTCTATTTGCTCGGGCATTTGCGTTTCTTCGCTAAATGGTCCACCAAAACGTACTCTGATCAAAGAGGATTGCAACGATTTTCTGCCACGGCTCTGATTTAGCGTCTTGCCAACAAAGCGTGCACATCAAACAAGTGTTAAGAACAGGATAATAAGAAAAGACTTCAATCTGGCCGAGTGCTGTTGTTGAAGAGATCACAATTCAGGCGGTGTTTGAAGCAGTTGTTAGGTCGCCAATTACATCAATGATTCGACTATGCATTTTACCACTATACTGAAAGATCTATCATCATGCGATGGCCCTAAAAACGGTCTGGTTCTGTGTTGATGTTACTGACGAACAGTGGGAGTTGTTAAAGAGCGATTGTAAGTGTTTAGATGGAGACAAGCGTCATAAAAATGTCAGCTGCATCCTTTGACGTGAACAACAGTTTACCGATGTTCGATTTCAAGACTTAATGCATATTTTATATTCCCAGTTTGACCGTAACAACCCACTGACGATAGATCCATATGCCAAAGATCCATACACAAAAGACAGGTGGTATTTTTACTGGAACGTTTGACATGCGTATAAAAACAATATACTGAGCGCAATTATGGAAGGGTCACCTAGGTATGTTTTTGTTTTGTTTCTTTAACGCCGCACTCAGCAATATCCCAGCTATATGACGCAAGCATGTAATCGAGTCTGGACAAGCTGTAGAACTCGCTATTTATGCCTATGTCACACTGACTGCACGATTTTATGACACTAAACTGGACGACTATTGAAAACAGTGCAAGTGTGAAGTGATGGATAACGTTACCCTGAATCAACCAGTGGTTTAACACATGCACATGACACATGATAATAGTCTATGTGGCTATGAAAAGGTTCACTTCAGACGCAACTGAACTGCACTCTTGGAAGTTGAAATTGTGACGTTTTTCTCTTATCTGCGTGACCCCTCAGTAGTTATTAGGAAGATAGTTTGGGGGATGCATTGGAATTGACAGTCCTGGGAAATTTGATTCAAGTCAGTCGTAACCCATTTTGAATGGTAACTCGAGATCGATGATATATCAAGCTGGCTGTAAATGATAACCCGACATGTAATCAGACAGGGACGGTGTCTCAGTTTCAAACATCCCATGGTTTGCAATGTCTTGGTCCAGAATGAAATGGACCTCAGTGCGTCGAGAGACCCCTCTTGGTGTAGCCTTGTTGCATTTTGAGAGGGTTTCTTTTGTGACTGGCTGTGCTTCCGGTTGGGCAGAACTACTGATTCTTTTCGCGAACACCTGGTGACATCACTGATTTTTAGTGATCCTTTCATATCCTTTTCATCGTGACATTGCCTTTGACGTCTAATGGAGGCTGTTCCGGTGGATAATCGAGACTGACGTTAACGTTCTGTGTTTCCTTGTGTTAATTATAATGTCGGTTGACTGGGACTCTTGCCTTCATGCAATCGGCATCACACTCTTATTCAACATAGAACGTTATGTTTATTTCTCATATAACAACATCAATACTAATTCATGATATTTCGTACATGAGTGACAATATTTGATAATTATCCATCTATGTTCCAAATTGGAAATATTTTTTTGCAGTTCATAATTCAAACTTCAAATGCAATTTCAATTATGAACTCTGTGATTTTTGTACGAACGACTAATAATATAATTATGTTATTGATCACAAGTTAAATGTTACGCGTCTATGCTTCTCAAAGTAGACGATCTAAAATTAAACTAGACAGTTTCAAGAGAAAGCCAAATAAAACTAGGAATAATTGATTGAAACTATTTTGGTCTTAACAGAAAATATCTTCGAGATTTCAACTTAATTCGATCATTGGCATACAACCTTTATGTCTGACAAGTATCAATCCACTACTGATTAAATTCATCAAGGAAATCCGACCTCACATCTCATTGCCTCTTCAGAAATTCAGCTCCGCGACTATTGAAAATGAAAGTCACGAACAATATCGAAACGAAAAAAACTTCAACACTGACTGCTGTAAATAAAGATAAAAATTTATTATCACTGAGCAAATATAGCAAGAACTGAAGTTCCATGAGCAGGCACTCGACATTTACATGGTGGAGAAACGTCACCATCATCAATATGAACGTTGAAGTAAATCCATGTTTTCTATTGAATATGTGCCATTTATTTCCATGAGACATGCAATTGATGGTCTAAATAAAGATCACGCGAGAGATCGGTCTCATTGATCGCCATGGTGCGGCAATGCGTCCGTTGGGTAATGAGCCTAGGCGCATCTTGCTTGAAATCCTCGGTTTTGCTATTGATATATTCACTGAAAGAATAAATTGCAAACATTTCTTTCCGCGTTGTAGATCACAGGTCTACAAAGTCATCTAAGTTATGTTATTTTGTTAAGATCTGCATTTGCTTTAATGTCGTACGTGGTTGCTCAATTGGCTGAACTGCTCTCCCCTTGTTTGGGACAAGAGTTGTCATGGAATAGTATCTATTTTGGGTGTCATGAAAACCTTTTTATGTCACGAAATCTATCAAGTTTTCAGAACTTATGAGGGGTTGTACAGTCAAACAAATACATATCCACTGTAATCTTTAACTGCTTCTCCTGGCGAGAAGCCAGATATATGGGATCGAGTCAATGTTTTTTTTACGACATTTGTCTTTGAACAGCGCTCGATTTGAATGAACATTTTGAGAGCGCCTCCGCGCACACATGTAAGATAAATAGTCACTGTGGTTTTCGGTGAAGAGTGGATTTCGGACGGTACAGTTTCACGTGAAATCGTCCGGAATAACGAATGTGCGGCTTACCGAATTATAAATACCCAACTACTAAGAAAGTATACACCCATGTTTAATGGTGGCTCATAATGAAACCAAGAAGAAAAGGTTTTTCGATGGTGATGTGTTTGATAGGGGTATCATAGTTGTGTAATTGCCACGATTCGTAGGTCATGAGTTCGAATCCCAGATTATCCCTAATTTGGAACCATGTTTAACAACTTTATGCTCGTGGAGGTAGTTAAGTAGAGAGCGACAAAGACTTAATGCCATTGGCCTGTCATAGTATATGATATTAAGCTGTCATGCCGTGATGTAACTGAAAAAGTCATGTACACTTGTTCAAGTGCGCTGTTGTTATCATGTGAAGTTAATGATGGCGCGAGTCGCCCAATTCAGAGTTGCGACCCTTAGCTGAAAATGATCTGATGACGGAGAGTTCGAATCTCAAATTCACCACATTAGGGTCATTGCTTTGCCCAATTGCATGGATTTTATTCAAGACCTGTGAAAGACCCTTAAACCAAACACAGCAGACAAAATATCGCATTTAAAGAATGTGTTTCAATAGACTGCTGGTGCCTCACATTGGAAATACAATGTGATGTTATGCTTAATGTAAGTTTGAAAAAGTTCCGTATGTGTCAATTCCCAATATACACAAATGAAATCGCTTTAATATGCTGTCATAGTGAAATAGTTGGGTTTAACGCCGCTTTTAACAATATTCCAATGGCATCACGGTGTGTCAGCTTAATGTGGGAGGAAATCCCGAAGTGATGCAGGTCTCAGACGTTTACCCCTTTGAATGAAACCCACGAGCACGAGTTTAGTGATGACAAACCTAGAAACATAATCGTGGCGAATCGTGTTCAAGAGATGCAACTCTGCACAGCGAATTGCGCCCCCTTAGACGACTAGGCCACCCGTGCCCTATATGGATTCTTGTTTGATGTTATATATAAAGTTATATTAAGTAAACCTATATCATGATTCCCATTAAAGCTGACACGGCGATATTATTTATTGCCACATACAGCTAGTTGGACATCAACAGGTATCAATATGTTCATGTTACAGCCAAGGCTCTAAACAGGCTGACTAGTTCGTAAACAGAAAGTCATATTGCAGTTCTGTTTGTTTTGACATTTCATAAACATTTACAATTGCTCATTTGCGACCGTCACATCGTTGATGAATGACGTCAGTGTTGCTAAATGCCATAGTTCGGCTGGTGTAGACTGTGACGTCAATGCCTTGAGGACTTACATAATCGTAAGAGGCGACCGAATGGATCGGGTGGTCAGGCTCGGTGACATGGTTGTGTCATCGTACTCCGACGGCGTGGATCGTTGGTAACAATATCTGTCACTGGATTGTCTGGTCTAGACTCCATTGTTTACAGGCCGCACTCATAAAGTTGGAATATCGCTGAGTCAGGCGTTAAACAACATCAAATAATCTTACATAAAAGTGTCTGTCGCAATGAAAAATTGAGATTGAACAAATTAGAGAAGACACGCTCAATGAAAATACCTGTTTTCGCAAACGAATAGTTGACCATTGACACAGCTGAGTGAGCCAACGGTGTTGTACGCCGTAGTCAATAATATATGACCACTATGTGTAAATAATCCACAAACCAGTGGTCGATAGTATAAGCGGACACCGTTAATCCAGAATCCCAGCTTCCCAGGCAGTTATTATTGGGAGACCCGTGAAGATCCAGGGTAGAATAGGTCTTCAGCAACCCATACTTGCCGTAAGAAGGCGACTGTGCTTGTCGTAAAAGGCGACTAACGGGATCGGGTGGTCAGACTGGCTGACTTGGTTTATACATGTCATCGGTCTCAATTGTGTGGATGGATGCTCATGATATTAATCACTGGATGGTCTGGTCCAGACTCCATTATTTACAGACCGCCGTCATATTGCTGGAATATTGCTGAGTACGGCGTTAAACAACAAACCAACCAACCAACTATTATTGGGAACGTCTATGTGTAATCAAAGGGGCACATATGTAAGGACGATCCCATGATTAATTAATTCGGACATGAGTTAATTCGGACGATTTCATCGGGAATGGTACCATCCGGATTAACGAGGTCTTACTATGTATCATTTTATAAAACAAATGAGCGAAACTGCAAGCCAAAGAAAGTACAGTAGACTACGGTTATAACGAACTCAAAGGGATTTCTAATTTTAGTTCGTTATAACCGTAGTTCTTTATATGCACATATACAGCATAACTACAGCAAGTAGTCGGGACCAAAAAGTAAGTTCGTTATATCCGTCATTTCGTTATAAGCGTGTTCGTTATAACCGTAGTTTACTGTATACACCCATGATTGATGGTGGCTGAAAATGAAACAAACAAGAAATGTTTTTTCGATGGTGATGTATTTGATATGGGTATCATTGTTTTGAAACTTATTTGAATATGTGGTTTGCTGACCAAGGAGGTACCGACTGTCAACTTCAAGGTAGACCTATTCGCATGTATTACATGCCGTATTTCTGGGTATGGATCGACACTCGCATTAATTTGGTAACTATTTATATATTTTCATGAGTTACTGTCTATACAGAACCGACCAGTCGATATTTTTTGAAGGGCTGGGTCTTAGCCTCAGATTATGAAAAAGAAAAAAAATTTGTTTTTCACTGGACTTGCTGGATGTCATGAAAAAAAGTGTTATCAAAAATAATATTGTAAAAAAATGTTTGTCTTGAAGGATGCAATGGCAGAAAAAAAATGTTCCACTCACATAATCCTCCAGCATGGGTACCATCACTTGTATTGCAAATATAACACGATAGTTTTACTCTTTGTACAATAATATAACGGCAAGTTCCTTGAAATGGGAGGAAGTGATATCGATACTTCAAAGGTTGTAGATATGAAGGCAAGACATTATCAAATCAGCCCTACAGACGACATGCAAATTAATGGGGCATTGCTGTTATGCTACTCCTGTCGCGATGCACAATGCAACATAACGGTCGCCTATACGTACAACTCTGATATTGATGGACGGTACACACACATGAAAGCCTATACGAGGAACGCTCACAGGATCAAACGCCATTTCAGCATCAAAAGCGATTGAGTGATTGAAATCGCTTCAAGTGATAATTGCATTTTTTCTGCAGTAATACTTTAATGGTTCTCCCTGTATGTGGACTAAAGCTGTAGTGTACTCTGTTTTGTGAACTTTGGCTAAACTTGACGTCAACCCGCGGGCCTGTGTATACTTGTGGTCAGAAGTTAAGCAACTAGTTTAATGTCAGTCACTTAGTGTATTGGGAAATCATTTTCAGATTATTGCATACGTTCCAGGATTTGATGCGTTTGTAATCACGATAATGTACGCCTGCCTTTGAATCGTACTGATGCATAAGTAAATACAAATGTTTCTCGGGCACGTTTCTCTCAAACAGTAAGGAGGTAGAACTTTGTTAATCCATTTATAGAAAATAAAAGGGGTGAATAAGGAAAAGTCTTCAGTTTTTACAACCAAGAAACAACCCACCCCACACACCCCACACCAAACACACCACGCCACGCCACGCCACGCCACGCCACGCCACACCATTCCACATACACCACAAGACGCCACGCCACGCCACGCCACGCCACACACTACACTACACTACACTACACTACACTACACTACACTACACTACACTACACTACACTACACTACACTACACTACACTACACTACACTACACTACACACCACAAACATCACTCACAAAATAGGGCACACATTGAATTCGTCTCTTTAATACAATGTCAGTTGTCAAGCATGGAGTTTTTAAATGACGCGGGAAATTTGAACAATATTTGTTTGGGGCAATCAAAATAACTGACCTTCAAGTTTTAAACTAGTGACGCACAGATGCGCGAGTTTTAATGTATTCATTTTTATAACTGAAATTAGTTACATTTTCATGAAAAGGTTATTTTACTTCCGCGTATTCTTTTACATTTTTCCACATGAATTTTCAAATTCATACTGCAAAATTTTGAATAGGCTTATCCGTGAACTAAGTAAATGTACCCTTGTAGAATTCCGACTATATACGCACATGTTTGTGAATCACTGTCATATAATGAACAGGTAAAATTATGCTGTATAGTATACATACATGTGTCTGCTCTGATTGGTGACTCATATAAACAAATATATACTTCTGTCTGCGGAAATTAGTCATTAGTTGGTTATAAAAGGTTAGGGTTTTTGAAGCGTAGCGGTTAGTGCGTTCACTCGCCACACATACGACCTTGTTCGATTCCCACTGCCGTCAATGTCACTATTTGTCTCATGTACAGTCGCAGAAGCACATGCGACCCCAAACAGTATCCCTACCTCATCACATAACTAACCTTACGCGATAGATGACAACTTTGATTAACGTATTGATTCTTTGTTTTGTACCGACAAACCCCAATTTAAACCACACCGGTCGAAATGTTGTATTAGGAAATTGCTGTACCGTGTAGGGTTACGTTTTAAGCGCCAATCCTTTTACAGCGGTCTGTTAACTGTCACTGAAATATGAAACCATAAACGCATCTCCCCATGGCGCTTCATAGAAAGTGCATTTTAGAACGCATTTTACTCTCACTACATGGATGAGACGATATGGTTATTAGAAATGTGAAAACAACAATGTATTACGTTTCCCCTGGAATTAGATTTCGTAAACAGCGTCATGACTCGATGGTTCTTAACCCAATAGCCTTGTTTGTGCAACTTACTTATAATTGCGTAGTTGCTGAACTAGTTGACGCTTTTTTTTATTATGCCTCAAGCTTTGGTGTTGAGACTCTTTTTGAGTTGTATTTTTAGGATTTTACTTTACACTGCAGTAGATATTGCCCGTCTTGTTGACCTCGCTAAGGATTCCTTCGACGCTCTCATCCATACCAGCCACCATCAAAGCATTCTCGTCCCCGACATCGAATATAACTCACTCGGAACAGAAATGATCGATTCTCATGGAAATTCTAATCAAAAATTGAATTGTTCAGCGTTCCAGATATACGTCTCACTCAATTTCACGCCCTTTCAGCGCCTGCCTGTCTCCATAAAAAAATATGAAGTGGCGAAGTTTGTTCACATCGATGCGTCGCCATCTTCAGGGAACTCACAGTACTGATCGTGCTAAACATGCATCCCTGTTAACAAGAAGAACCAATCAAGTGAACGCACTCGACAGCTTGAGACCCGGACTAATGGCGACAAAGTAGAAAAAAGTACCCATTCGGAAGTCTTACAGAGATGAAAATGAGACGTTTACCAACACGAAGTGCTCACGTAATGAGAGAGTTCACGTCCTCCACGAACTACCACAATTAGACACAGATCGTGTCAAACAAGCATGCGAGAGCTTGATTCATTAAAAGCGCGTGTATCATTGAAAGTGGGAAAACAACAATATGGTGAAACCTGATTATTTTATTTCGTATTTTTAGTAACTACGACATATCCATGTTTGTGTTTTTATATTCATGTTTGTGTCCATAAAAGATTCATATATCTTATCCTTACTTATGAAAACAGGTTTTTCGCGAAACGGGTGAACAGGTGCTTCAGCGAGTAAGATTTATTAACGAAACAGTGGCCATTCCAGATGACGGCACGTGTTCACGAAGCGAGTGAGCATGGCCTACAGCGTCTAAGATAACGACACAGTGGCCATTCCAGATGAAGGCATGTGTTCATTAAGCGAGTGAGCATGGCCTACAGCGTCTAAGATAACGACGCATTGACCATTCCAGATGACGGCACGTGTTCACGAAGCGAGTGAACATGGCCTACAGCGTCTAAGATAACGACACAGTGGCCATTCCAGATGAAGGCACGTGTTGACGAAGCGAGTGAGCATGGCCTACAGCGTCTAAGATAACGATACAGTGACCATTCCAGATGACGGCACGTGTTCATTAAGCGAGTGAACATTGCCTACAGCGTCTAAGATAACGACACATTGACCATTCCAGATGGCGGCACGTGTTCACGAAGCGAGTGAGCATTGCCTACAGCGTTTAAGATAACGATACAGTGACCATTCCAGATGACAGCACGTGTTCACGAAGCAAGTGAGCATGGTCTACAGCGTCTGGGATAACGACACATTGACCATTCCAGATGACAGCACGTGTTCACGAAGCGAGTGAGCAAGGCCTACAGCGTCTAAGATAACGACGCAGTGGCCATTCCAGATGATAGCACGTGTTCACGAAGTGAGTGAACATGGCCTACAGCGAATAACATAACGACACAGTGACCATTCCAGATGATAGCACGTGTTCGCGAAGCGAGTGAACATGGCCTGCAGCGTCTAAGATAACGACACAGTGACCATTCCAGATGACGGCACGTGTTCACGAATTGAGTGAGCATGGCCTACAGCGTCTAAGATAACGATACAGTGACCATTCAATATCTCAGAACGTGTTCACGAAGCGAGTGAGCATGTCCAATGCTTAATGTGCATGACGTAATATTATTGATAACGCATTGAACCCGAATAGCTAGGATTGTTTGGACTCTCCAGAAGCTTTGTAAAAATGTTTATAGCCCAGGGGTAGATCAATGTGTGGGTACAGAGATTATTATATTTATCTGAACTAGTAAAGGAAGGCAGAGATTCTGACCAACAACAAATACATTTTCTGTTCTCTTTTACCTGATACATTTGGAAAGCAATAATAAGAGTGTCACCTTCTTAGGAATCAGCTGCCATTTAGGCATTTAGCTTCATCTTTATTGACTCTACATGTAATTATGATCCTGGTCAAATTTGGTATGTTATGCTGGTGAGTGAGTGAGATTTGACTCGTTTTGAACAGTATTTCAGTTATGTCACGTCGTATCAGCTGGGTGTGTTGAAATGTCCAAGGTGATGCAGGCCCAGACTAATACTAGCACGAGTAGATTTCGGTTTCGGTGTGTTTGTTGTTTAACGCCGCACTCAGCAATATTCCATCTATACGCCAAACTGTCGTCATGTCCTAGTTTATCTTGCAATGACGTTTTTTTCAAATTTATCTTATTCGTTATACTTAGAATTAGTCACAGCTACTTCTGAATTTAAGTTGACACACTGCAAGCATTTGATCCCAATTCGACATTATTTAATCCATAAAAAACAAGATCACACCTACACCTTCCTTAAAACTATATTATCAGACAATAAGTCTATTTACGAAAAGGACATTGTCAAATTATGGAAATTCATGATTGGAACCGATTGCATGTTTAAACACTAACTAGATTAAATTCGTTACCAAAGTTTGGTATGTCAACTGGTTAAGTAACCATGGTACCACCAGACCTGTTATTGATCTTGGAGATTTCAACCAACCCTAATTAAGGTCGCAGGTGACGTAAATCATCAATAGCTGTCAGTCTGGTCACAAAGGTCCTTGATAGAATTCTGTGCAATTGGTCGACGGCGTCTTGAGGTTCATTGCTCGTAAAATTTACATCACAATACCCAAATTAAATCACCAAATTGTATGATGCCCATGTCTATATCATTGTCGATTGAAACATTATCGCATTAACGTTCCAAGCGACCTTCTTTATTTGTACCTCGTGCATAATTTCCATCGATCAAGCGTCCTGTATTATCAGGACGGTGACATGGTTGTCTTTGACTAGGGTTTGGGAACCGAGTCGTCTAAGCCGCTATCGCTAAATGTGGGTTTGAATCCCGGTTCCCCCGATTATGTTTCGAGATTTGTCAGCACCATACCCGTGCTCGTTGTAAACGTCTGCATCACTGTGGCCTTTCCTCACACAGCTGACACACCGTGATATAACTTTCAAAACCGCGTTAAACCTTTGTCACACACTAAATTTGACCGTGCAGGTGCTTTGGGAAGCCGTGTTGCAGTTTTTTAACTGAAAAAAAAACAGGTTTGGTGGTAAAGAAGTCAAAATATTCAAAAAAGCGACTATACGTAACTATTATCACTGCGAATGCTTGATCGGTCGATCAGATGGATAGACAAGCACATAGCGCTGACATTATCAAGTTGCACTATAAACGGACAGACATTCTCTATTCTGTGTCTGAATTTTGAGTGGTGTATTATTTACGGTTTGCTGTAAGATATCATATTTACCTATTTACCGTCAAAATGGAAACAAAAAAAGCCCGGCGTACTATAGTACAAATTACAACTGACAAACCACTTTCGTAGGTGCACCTGTCCGGCGACATAGAATAAACATTTCCAAATATGGAACAAGAATTCCACGAGCACGTGCAAGTCATGCGAGGCATGATTGTCTCTGACAATTAAACTTGATAGTTTTGCAGCGAAATTGATTAAGTATTCGCTTAATTATTTTGGTAATTCATAATCCGCTTGATATGTGTTTACACTTTATACGCCATGAAAATCAGCACAATAAGAGAACATCTAGTGTCCTCACCGGCTGTCGTTGATCCATGCATACATTCACTGCTATTTTGCCCATTGCGGCCAATGAACAGATAACACGTATTTAGAGAGCAACTATTTAATTTTCAGAGGAGGGGAATGGATTTAGATGCGTGATCAACATTGTTTTTAACGGCATGCAGTTCAATTATTTGTTCTTACGTAAGCAGGTGCTCTATTATTATTTTTGTAAATGCATAAAAATAACTGTTTTCTTTGGACACTTGTCTGCAGGAAAAAGACACATTATATTATCATGCAATGCGCAGCAGATGTGAAACACAATTCAGTAGAACAGGGGCATTTTAAGACACACACACACACACACACGAATCAAATGGTTGCTCTCTCATGTTGCTCAATGATGCCATATAAATTGTCATGACGTGTTTCCTTATGAAGATCAACTTTATTTTCAGCGAGGGTAATTTAAACACACACAGGGTAAACGTTCCTGACAAGTGATATTTGATCGATAACAGTGCTTCTATTTCTTCTGTTGCTTATGTAACACTTTATTCTATGAGACAATGTGATGGATAAACTGTCACTATGGTAACGAGAACTTATCCCGTGGCTACATCGACGAACCAATACTATCATTTACTGAAACACCTAGACAACAGGTCTAATGTAGGGTCTGTGTGGGTGTAACTGTAAACATTGTTTTTACAATGTTCGTCTTCAGTTATGTCTTCAAGTTTTTCAATTAAAAGGATGTTGACAATATATTCTCATCTTTGTTGTTTTTGTTTATGGTTGTTTCTGTCTGTTGTGTAACATCTGGATCAAACAATCCGGTGATTGACATCATGAGCATCGATCTATGCAATTGGGATACGATGACATACATCAACCAAGTCAACAAACCCGATCCCGTTAATCGCTTCTTAGGCTTAGGTGCTAACCCAGATCTTCAAGGGGATATATTCTCAACGACTCCAACATGTCCACTAAAAAAACGTTTTCAGGAGAAGCATTGATGGATGAAACAATATACCCCGTTTTAATTCATAGTTACTTGACCATAGTTTTAATGGACGGTTTAATCTTACTACAAGTGTGCCGAGTTTGTGCCACAATAAAGAGTGAGTCAGTGAGTTTGGAGTGACGCTGATTAGAGCATTATTCTTGTTATATAAAGGCCCAAAGTGATGCAGGTCTCAGACGTTCACCAAATCCGTGAAACCCACGAGCACGGGTATGGTTATGACAAACCTAGAACCATAAACGGGACGAATCGGGAATCGCACTCTCAATCATAGGTTCTGGGTGCCCTAGGCTGACTAGTTCGTTAACAGAAAGTCATATTGCAGTTCTGTTTGTTTTGACATTTCATAAACATTTACAATTGCTCATTTGCGACCGTCACATCCTTGATGAATGACGTCAGTGTTGCTAAATGTCATAGTTCGGCTGGTGTAGACTGTGGGTGGTCAGGCTCGGTGGTTTGATTGTGTCATCGTACTCCGTGGATTGATGCTCATGATGTCCATCACTGGATTGTCTGGTCCAGAATCGATTATTTCCAGACTGCCGTTATATACCATTTTCTTTTATCAAGCTAATTATCTAAACCGCCAGACACCTATAATTGTGGGTTCGAATCCCGGTTCGCCCCGATTATGTTTCTAGGATTGTCAACACCATTTCCATGCTCGTGGGTTTCACCGAAGTGGTAAACGTCTGAGACCTGCATCACTTCGGGCTTTCCTCCCACATTAAGCTGACACGCCGCGATATAACTGCAATCCTGATAAAAGCGCCGTTAAACCCAACTCACTCACTCACTAATTGTGTATACTTGTACACAGGATTTAATTAACGCATTCCAAAATATATTAATAACATTCGTTCAATATATACAACAATGTGAGCCCGGGTAATGATTTCATACCCATCGAGTACATAATCCAATGATTAGATTATTGATGTGTCGGTATTTTTTACCTACGTTCAAGACAGGGGTCACCAAACATTCCCAATCCCTAACCACACGTGGCCGAACAGACTTAAACTTCTTAAATTCCTTTTCTCTAGCTGCCCACCACCTTTGTCAATACACATTTGTGTGGTAATTTCATTAGCAAGGCAACGAGTGTTTACAAATGAGGTTAAATGGAGTACTAGATTCATGGAATCCGACGTGGTCGTACCAAATTGCATCCACTAACTTCATCAGGAAATAATTGCATAGATTGACCAATAAAATAATCTCAGTGTTTGCTAAAAATATCTTTATGGTTTCTATTCATAGAACATTGAAAGGTGGAAGTAAATGTGTCATCTTTCTTCCGTTATTCTGCGGGACAGGAAATGGATGATGCATTTCCTTTGCTTACTTTTCAGTCCAGTTTACAAGAGACGCATAGGCTACAACATATATCTATGGAATACCGGAAGGGACATTGTCACGCTGTCTCGATTCGCATCTTCGGGAATAACGTTTTAGAGAAGTGACTATGGTTTGTACACTGCTTTTAGAAAGATTACAGTAACATCACGGCTAGGGACACGGGCAATGGCGTTATCAGAAATTTATAGTTTATTTACTACAAGTGAAGTACGAAATTGTTTTATGAAATACTGGTATCATGCATTATCACGCAATTTAAGGGAAAAGGTTCAAATTGATTAATATTTCTTATAACGTAAATATGCACCGATTGTCTTAAATCAGTTGACTGTTCGCAACAGCTAGTGTTTGTATAAAAGTGGCAACGCATCTTACATTCCGTCTCGGTGAGCCCAAAGTGAATCAAGCCCTGGACGTTAAACAGACTGGTGAAATCTACGAGCACAACAGAGTGATGACAGGCCAACGATCACTATGTGTTTCGAACCTATGATCAGCGGATCCTGGTGGCTAAGGTACGTAACTGCACATCGGATTACCAGGCCATTTTTATATATGGTTATGACCTTCACTTTCAAATGTCAATTAACATCTGTCATATATCTGTATACGATGTTATTGTTCGTGGAAATATAAACTGACCCGCAAAAGAAATGTCACGTTAGGAAAATATTTCATGAATGTTTCCCATTGAAGAACAATGCATTTTGGGAAGGTGTCTCGTTTTTGACATTAGTCTGTATCTAAATTTAATGATTACGACTAACAAGTACCACAAATAAGGATAATAGATCGCCAAACGGCTTAAAAGTAGCTAAACAAACGACCATGGTACAAACTACCGAATGCTTTCCATGAAAATTAAACTTCACTTGCGTTTCCTTGTAACTTTTCTGATAAACGGCAACCCACTACGTGGATCCAACCTTCTTGTATCGATACCAGCGCAATGCCAAAACGAAGAATCAGAGAAACCAGACTTTAGGAAGACTCCATGCGGTTTGTGGGTGACCTGGTATCGTTGCTGTAATCTTTATATGTCTCTCACGTGGACATTAAAAGCATTGGCAACCCTTCATGCAGCCTGGCGTCGTCCTTAAGCCTGGTTTCTCTGATTCTTCGTAAGTCTTGGCATGGCGCCGGTATGATACAAGAATGTTAGTGACGCTTCTTTTGTGGTCCAGTAGATCTCCTCTAAGCTGGTGATTGAATAATAACATCACTTTCTAATCAGCGGTATGTGTTTCTTGTGCATTGCATATGGAACATCTGATAATACAGAATGTATACCCATGCTTATTCATATGAAGCGGTAAACTTCAATGTATCTGGCGAACGTTAAGCGTCCTCAAAGGACGACATGGTATAATACGAAATACAATAATTATTCCATTCAATCTGGAAGTTTACATAAGTATCGAGCTGTACACTGCCATGTACAAGCATCTGGCGAACGTTAAGCGTCCTCTAGAGAGGACATGATTTTGTGCGTACTACAATTCAATTCCATCTGGTAGTTCACATTAGCGTGTGGTATAATAATGCTGCTCAAATATTTGTCAACAATCAGCTGATCATTCAAGCTTAAAATTTCTTAAAATGACATAATTGACTATGTGCGACCCATCCCGTGGAGATTACGGGTATAAATACAATACAATCACGTGTTAGTATCTGTCGCTCACGTGTTAAGAGTTTAATCTAGCGTTATCTTATATATCCCAAAAAGATAATATATTTTCAAGATTTGTCAGTACCAATTGTATTAACCCCGCGGGGATTCCTGTTGTAATAGGTCCCCAGCAACCTATGTTTATCATGTGCTTATCCAACCCTGAATAAGTTTCATCTGCTACAATCTGGAAATTATGAAATATTGCAAACGAAACTATGTGAATTTGTGCAGGAGGTTTACGATGATATGTTGAAGTTAACTGTGTATATTCATGAAAATATCATATATATGGACAAGTGGCCTTCATACGAAATAAAGATTTGACTTGACTATTCAATTCATGCAAAACAATATCATAATGCTGAAAGACCCTTGTCAGGATTGTCAACTACAACACTAATTTACTTGGAACAGATGGCAATCCTTAATTCAAGTAATGCTAGTATAGTAGTTTAATAGAGAAATTACATTGCCTCTGCCCAAACCTTCCAGACATGATAAATTCTATTATGGCAAATTCTGTTTGTTGATATCAGTTAGCATTAGCGCTCTATGTCTTCAAGCAAGAACTGGAGAGCTCTGTCTGGCTGTATACAAGATGGTGACGTTGTCATAGACGCAGATAATGCTAGGATAATGTTACGAAGACAAAACCGAAGATATTAGTCAATGTCGAAAAGGTAGAATGTTAAGAGAAACGAAATAGTTTTTGAGCTCGGAAGCTAATACGCCATCTGAACACTTTTCCTGAGGATAGATACCAAGAACAGTTTCATATTTACTTGAGGCACGAATTATGATCAGGTGCTGTGGTGATTCCGGTTCAGAATGGGTCCCCGGTACCTCACTCTGAGATTGGCAGCTGGTGGTCATCCTCTGAGAACTGTATCTGGTGTCAACCTCTGTGAAGCGTACCCCGATGGCGTACATCGTTACTCATATTTGTCTTGTTCCGACTTGATTATTTACAGGTCGCCCTGATGTAGCTAGAATATTGCTGCTTCTGGCGTTTAGCAACATTCAGTCGATCACTATATATGATTAGCTGCTGTGGTCGATGTACAAACACAATATTCTCATCTTCTCCAGAATGGCTTGAAGGACTGAGTCGATGAGTTTCGTGGATGTCGATGACCATAAGGGGTTTATGTTCGATAAGGAAATAGAAATTTTGATTCTTAAAAAGTTGACTTTTTCATAAACTTTAAACGTTTACATAAACATTAAGGCAAAGAAAAAATGTATCCATGATCAATAATGTCACTCTGTTACACAAATGAACATGTTTATTATTATTAGATCATGTCATATAAGTTCGCATTATCATACTTGACACTCACATACTCAAAGAAGGTGTTATATTTCGTTAAAAAATAATCACATACGAGGGGTGGCTGAATAGTTCTAAGCCTAACTACGAAGGATGTTTAGCACACACTGACAGTTTGAATGTATGAAGTACAATACTTTCCATGCCTGTAGGTTGCATTTGGACCTTGTACACAATCAGGTTTGTTGGTTGGTTGTATTCCTGCTATTTGACGGCGCTCTGTAAATAATCGAGTCTGGACCAGACAGTCAATTGAGTGACATCATGAACATCGATCCACGCAATCGGCATCTATGACATGCATCAACCATGTCAGCGAGCCTGACCACCCGATCCCGTTAGTCGCCTTTTACGACAAGCATAGTCGCCTAATATGGGTTGCTGAAGACCTATTCTACCCCGGACCTTCACGGGTCGTACACAACCAGGCAACATATTTCTGCAGGTATCAAAGTAACTGGGTATGCACAATCGCGTTGTCATCAAGTAACTCAACAGCCAGACATGGTTTCAACAAGAAACCGAGGGGAAGAGGGAGCCCAGAAGATTATCAAGGATCAAGAAGACCTTCAACTGCCAGCAACAAGGAAATGTTGATGTAATATTCGATATGATTACTGGTGATCGACTCACCACCTGTCACTTAGCCAATACAGTAGACATATATCGTGAGAGAGTTGAGAACATTCTGAGAAATGACATGACGCTGGGTTCCAAGGCTTGTGAAGCCTGGTCAGAAACGCTTCAGGTTTATCATCTCTCATGAGGTACGTCGTTTTGAAGCAGATACAGCTGGTTTTGTTGAGCGGTTTGTTACTATGGATGAGTCTTGGGTTCACCACTATCAGCCAAAGACTAAACATCAGTCAAAGCAGTGGAAACATCTAACGTCTTCGGTCACTTCGGTTTTCTGTGATTCCAAAGGAATACTTCTGATGAACCACCTCCCTAAAGTTCAGATCATTAATTGTCAGTATTATTCTAATCTGCTTTGGCAATTACGTGACTATCGTGGGTGGGTGTTGTTGCAACAGAACGATAGATATGTTAGCCATAAGGCTGCAACGCATGACTGGTGCTTTGAACTCACTGAACACCAGATTTGGCAACGTCAGATTCCCAACTCTTCCCAAACCTGAAGAAATAAATTGTCTGTCAAGTATTATGCAACTACTGGTGACGTGACTGCTGTGGAGTATACCACCGGGATGAAGCCTTCTACACCACCAGGATGAAGCCTTCTACACCACTGGGGTGAAGCCTTCTACACCACCGGGATGAAGCCTTCTACACCACTGGGATGCCGCCTTCTACACCACCGGGATGAAGTCTTCTACATCACTGGGATGAAGCCTTCTACACCACTGGGATGAAGCCTTCTACACCACCGGGATGATGCCTTCTACACCACTGGGATGAAGCCTTCTACACCACTGGGATGAAGCCTTCTACACCACCGGGATGAAGCCTTCTACACCACCGGGATGAAGCCTTCTACACCACTGGGATGAAGCCTTCTACACCACTGGGGTGAAGCCTTCTACACCACCGGGATGAAGCCTTCTACACCACTGGGATGAAGCCTTCTACACCACCGGGATGAAGTCTTCTACATCACTGGGATGAAGCCTTCTACACCACTGGGATGAAGCCTTCTACACCACCGGGATGAGGCCTTCTACACCACTGGGGTGAAGCCTTCTACACCACTGGGATGAAGCCTTCTACACCACCGGGATGAAGCCTTCTACACCACCGGGATGAAGCCTTCTACACCACTGGGATGAAGCCTTCTACACCACTGGGATGAAGCCTTCTACACCACTGGGATGAAGCCTTCTACACCACCGGGGAACAGGCATTCCAGCATCGTTTGCAGAAAAGGGGATTATGTATATTTGGAAACTCCGACAACGCAGTCCATCACTGTTGGACTCAAACTGTTCAGCCAGTCCTCGTAACTATGGAATATGTACTTAACCACTTAAATATATAAGAACTTTATTATCAACTTCCAACGTCTTCGTGTAACGATGACACTCATAATCCAAACATGACCACCCATCCATTAAGTCGCCTCTTACAACAAGCATAGTTTGACGGGAACCAATTCTAACACCCCACCCCACCCCCCACCCCACCCCCCACCCCACCCCCACGGCGGCACTCAATTCATAAATTCTCTAAATTGTCAACTTCCAAAAGTAAAGCATGGATGTTGAAATTTAAAACCGCATGGGTAATATCTCAGTCATGTAGCTGTACTAGCAAACACTTATTTACATAATGTGATTTTTTTAAGAATTCACACCTTTCGATTAAGTATCACGATAATGGAGAAAAATTATTAATGTCAACTTATTTATTAGGAGGAACACAAACAGGTGTCCTGTTGGACCTAATGGAGGAGTAAGTATGTACATTTACTCCGAAACGCTGTGCTCTTCATAATAAAGTAGTTGACATCCATAAATCCTCTTCCTCATTTGCATCACATCCAGGCGGCCTGTAAATAGTCGAGTGTAGAGCAGACAAACCATTGATTCATATTATGAGCAACCCCCTACGCCGACCGGGAACGATGACACGATGACACGATGACAACCAAGTCACAGAACCTGACCACCTTTAAGCCACCAAGGTAGACATTCACAAGTTCGTCTTATCGTGGCTTCCAATTTTATAGTACACAGACATACAATTTAACTACTAGGGCTGGGGCGGTTAACTCGGGTACTCGGATCGGGTGGGTCCCGAGTAGGACCCGGGTACGCACAGGTCTACCCGGACCCATGGTTAGTCACGTGATATATTGTTTGATGACAAAAACTCAATATAGCTCAGTGGTCACACCACAAGTCTCTAATGTTCGCATTTCTTTCTGACGATGCACACATTCCTTTTGACTTATATATGTCTGAGTAAAGATAAAGCTTCTGTCAACGTCAGTGTACTGATCGTTTGATACATGTATCTTAATAGTTTTGGCCAGTGCTGCGATAAAACAATTCCCAATCAGACATTTTGTTTCCAACTCTTGAAACCTGCAGTGGGTACCCGGGTAGAAAATTGGACTCGTCCCAGCCCTATGAAGTACGTAACAATTGACACAATAAACTTGAGGTAACCAACGTCATTTGATCAAATATGAAATGGGTCCTTGATCAAAAAGCAGCACAGGTACAAAAAGGTGGTGCATGCCGACATTTTACTGCACTTACCTGTGGCAATCTTGTGGACGTGAGGATTTCCAGAAAGTTCAATAGGTTTTGTCTTGTCAGGCATAATGTATGGTTCCGGTGGAAAATGGCCTTAACACTTTAACAACAACGATGATTCATCTAGGAAAGTAGAATGTAAATCCAAGGTTTCGCAATACCACACTTGGACTAAATGCTGGCCATCTGTGAGAAGCCGCTACACCACAAAGTTCCCTCTCAAGCATTAACGCACCACCAGGTGCGCTGCCTCAGCCCAAGACGGACACGTGATTATAACACAGCACGGTACAGTCCGCGATAGACCAGCTCTTACACCAGCGATGGTTTGGAGACGGAGTCCCTCAGCTTCACTGGTCTATGGCACAATCAAATCCGCGTCTTCCGCTGGCACAGGCCTCTTCACACAGGCTTGTCAATTACCCCAGTCTCTATTGGACGATCAACAGCTTGCCAAGCCCAGTAGCTGGAAAGAAATAAAGTCCTGATTTTCTCAACCACTATAGAGTATGATTGCTCGACGATTTACAGGCACATGTCATGTCACTTGTATCGATTTCCCAGTTTGGTTATCGATTGATTGCTGGGTCCTAGGTGTAAACAACGACCAAAATGAAAGTCATTTTTCTCTTAACCTAGAGATCTGGCTTCTTTACTTCCTGGTTTTTGTTTTGAAGGATGAGTTATTCTTACTTGCTGAGACGAATTGCCACAACGTTTTACTGATTGCCTTAAGGAAAATTAAATTCTCGTTCCATTACGTTCCCTTTCAGTAATTAAATGTTCTTTGTGTAAAGCTAATATCATAGGATGATTTCTTTGAAAGAAAAGATCCTGTAATTATCGTTTGAGGCAAGATATTCGAAACCGATTTTTGTCCATCAAGGTCTGTATATTGATATTCAGAGAGTGTACTTTAGACCTGACATTTTATGCGAAAGATTAAAATAGTTTTATGCAATGTGGAGATTTGTCATCGATTTAATCTGGCATGTAAACATGCATGCTCTTAATGCGCCAGGGGACAATGTTAGCTCTCGTGTAGTTTATAACATTAATCGCACAAGTGGAAACCGCCTTGAGTAGGATAAATGATATTAAGTACATCAATATATTGAGTCCATGAAAGGTGTTAGACTTGCAGTGTCGTGGAATGGTGATTTGGGAAGCGTAACCGAGACTTATAACCAGTCTTGTTTCTCATCAACTCCCGACATTAAAGTTCAGATTGAACCTCTGTGTTTTTTTGGTATAAATTGCCGTTGATTTTGTTTCCGTTGAAAGAGATTCGTACCACTTGCAGTTTACTAAAAACAGGGCATATCATATTCCGAAATGTCGTTGTAGTAATACAAACATTTCATAGAAACGGACTGTGCGTCCGCCTGTGCCTGTCCTTTCGTGTGTCCCGAAAATATTCCAGGAACAGAAACTCGAAAATTGTAAGTTTCACATTTACGAAATATGATGCACACCAGAAGCTGTACATGTACTTGTGCATGTTGTGTTTCTTGTTTCCTCAACGTCGTTACCTTTTTCGGTTTCGTCGGATGCAAGTTTAAACTTTGTGTCTGTGAGGTAGAGGCTGTCGTTTCCGAAGCAGAGCTCATAAACTGTTACGGTTATGTTCATGGAGTGCAGTACGCTCATTCAGCATAAGCTGTAAATGTATCTTTTGCATTATTGTTTCCCACATATTTGTTCTATTATTCTTTTCATGGTTACAAGTTTGGACAATCTCTGGAACTGAGTTTGGATGTACTGACTGTTGTTTTCAGGAGCAGAACTCCGAAAATATTTAGGCCTCATTTACTAAACTTTGTACGTTCATTCATCTTAAATGGTAGTTTTTACCTATTGTTATTCTGGTTTCCGAATTTGTTCCATGGATACTCGTCTTGAATGCGAAATTTGGTTGTGGAAGTGGCTGTCGTTTCAGATGAAATCTGAAAACTGTTTGGATTTAGTATATCGTAGTTTGTTTGTTGTTCAACGCCGCACTCAGCATTGTTCCAGCTATATGACGGCACTGTAAATAATCGAGTCTGGACAAGACAATCCAGTGATTGACACCATGAGCATCGATACACGCATTTGGGATACGATGACATGCATCAATAAGTCAGCGAGCCTGACCACCCTATCCCGTTACTCGCTTCTTACGACAAGCATAGTCGCCTCTTACGGCAAACATGGGTTGCTGAAGACCTATTCTAACCCAGATCTTCACGGGTATTGTATATCGGAGTGGTTCTACATTTAATAGATCTTTAACAGATTCATACTTCCATACATTAGATTGTTGCGGCGTTGCCTTTGAAAGCAATTCTGGCTTTACCAGCTTACATACAAAACAATTACATGTAGTTGCTGAGAAACTGGAGGTGAATATAGACGACAATGTCTTCTTGTTGAAAACAATCAATGAATATTTATAAATAAGAATCGGCCATAAAATGATAATAAACATGAAAAAATACATCTGCTTGCAATTAAATAAACAGTTGTTTACGACGTCAATTCGAAGCAGTCTGTGTTAGATTTTTGTACCAACAGTCAAAGCATAACATGCAATTAAAGTTTACTAACGGTTTCACCTTTTGATTATCTTTAAATTCATTCATTCATTCATTCATTCATTCAGTGTCAAAAAGATCATGATTATCACTTTGTTTTCAGAATTTAGACTATGCCATAGAACTTTCATCTTGAACCTCATGTGGATTCCAGGTTAGAATAGGCCCCAAGCAACCATTCCGGGTACAAAGAGGCGACTCTATGGATCGGGTGGTCCGTCCCGGTGACGTGGCTCACTGCGTGTCATCGTACGCCGACAGTTTGGATCGTTGCTCATAATATCAATCACTGAAATGTCTTTTCTAGACTAGACTAGTTGCAGGCTACCAGCATATAGCTGGAATGTTGCTGAATGCGGCGTTGAACAACAATCAGACAGACTTCCCACTTCAAATTCGCTGATAATCAGAACCCTTTCTGGATTTCACTGAATCAGGTGACGTCATATCACAAGAACTACATAGGATTTAATCACCTGCAAATTGCAGGATATCCTTGAGCGATATTCTCACTTTGTGTTTCTTCCGGCTCCGTATTCCGACGATCCTATTCCGACATTTTGTTACAACAGATACTTGTTACCGCGCCACGGTCTGAGGTTGTATTATATTGATCCGTGCGGAAATCGTTTCAGTATCGAACAGCAATTATATACCCCTGTGGTATAAGGCTCTCTTTGTCAGTTTGGTTCTTTTAAAACAGTTTGACATATAAATCCGCTGCTTGGAATTGGCTGAAATCGACCCACTAGAATTAATGGTTCTTAATAAGTTTAAGATAATGATTTGGAAATTTGTTTGAAAGCTGAAATCTGGAACTGTTCAGATGTACACGTGGTGGCACGAGGTCCCGCGTACTGAACACAGGTCACAAATCAGTAGAACCTTAAGCAACGTCGGTTGCGGAGAGTAGCTGGATGGGTGTTCGGCTGACTGACTCAAAAATTATTATCATTATTAATAATATCATTAAGGGATACTACGCGTGCTCGTTGCCACCACAAACGTGTTACGCGGGCGAAATTGACTAAGTTATGGTCGAGTCCACTTCTGGCGAGGGAGCACAAACCATGCGTGAACTTGTCAGAAACATTATTGACATCACTACACACTGATTCAAGCATATTTGTTTGCACATACATTCGTTAACACTCCGTGGCATTCATCAAACTTTTGTTCATAAACACTTACAGCGTACATTATACGCACACACAAAGACACTTTTTGCATCATCTTTTATCGTATATTTACAGCATTGTACTATGGTGCTCAATTTGAGGTAAAACTTGGCTGTCTTCCAAATTGAGACTTGGCTCGAAATAAGTACGAACATAATGAGTTTCATTATATTTCAATTCCCAAGAGAGACACATCTACGAGATAGCCGTTAGATTAAGAAGAAACAGTTCAACCTATTACCCTGTTGATTAACATGAAAAAAGCCATTAACTGATGAGATTGGTTCTTGGAGTCATAAAAGAATACTACCTTGAAATGCGACGATAGGTGTACACTGTATTTTAGTACTTACACGGAAGACCAATGGATGTATGTCACAGTAGGTCTCTTTACAGCAAATGTCCTGAGCTTCACTCACTTCATTGTTCTATGTCTGGTTTCGACACATCCAAGTTCAGCAGAACGAGGTTCGACTGTATATCACGGCGTGTCAGTACAAGTACGATATGGTGCGAACAAACCATGAATCATAAACAGGACAAATCTGGGATTCAAACCCGCGATCTGACTCGCCTAAGGGTAGCCTCTTTGCACAGACCGTTCCCCCGTTGGTGTGATCGCGTAATAGAGAAGATTACAATGTAAGAACGTCATCACGTGCGTCTGTTGACTTGGTTGAAGTATGTCATCATATCCCAATTGCGAAGATCGATGCTGATAATGTCAATCACGAGATTGTCTGGACCAGACTCGATTATTTACATACCGCCGTCATATAGCTGCAATATTGCAGAGTGTGGGGTTAAACAAGAAACAACATAAGACATGAGTTTGGTTTTCAACTAGGAAATTATGAGTCATGAACACGTTCCAAATTGAGATGTCACCAGTCCTGCAAACAAAATTTCAACAAACCAATATCGTACTTAGTTGTGCGTGTTTGTCATACGTTTAATATGTCACCCTGAGTTTCCAGAGTATCACTTGCAGTACAAGTCCAATGTGTCTTCTAAATGTGGAGCCGTGATATAACTGGAATACTGTTAAAAGCGGCGTTAAATCCAACTCACTCACTCACTCACTCTAAATGTGGAAACTTCTAACAGTGCTTTAGATGCAACATTGAAGCAAAATGGCCACATGGAAGCGTGCTACAACCAATGTTGAATATCCGGTACGGGAGATCAATCAATTTTTCAATATATTTTAAGCCCATGGGCTTAAAGCGTTTATTTTCCCTTTTTAAGCCCATGGGCTAAATGAAGAGGGGGCTTAAAACGCGCAACCCCGGTAAGATTTTAATTCAATGATTGCGTTAATAAAACGCTTTATCGACATAAAAGTTTCAGCAAGAAATACCAGTTTTACCTTTAAAGTTAATTCATACGATTAATACCTCCGTCATATAGTGTCAAAGCAACCTGAGACCCACGCCTCATTCTCTCAACCAGATGGATGAGACTGCAATCTCCCACGTGGACAGAGGGCTTATATTTCAGCTGAAAGACACATGGCTTGACAAGACACGACGCGCGGCCTTGTTGTGACAAGCGACGGTTAGACGGGTCATCATTGTAATCAACCGATTCCGTTATCTTAAACCACAATAATCCAGTTGTAATTTTTCTCATTTATCTTGTTACAGCTGTCCCTATCAAAAGTTGAGTAGTATATATAATCTGCTGATTATATATACTACTCAACTTTTGATAGGGATAATCACATACGTCATTTTTTATAAATATGCACTTGATATTTTGAGAATAAGTTTAGTGTATCAGGGACAGATTAAAACCTATCCCTGTCATATGTGGAGTGGTATCTTTTCTCATACCAGCCGTTTTTTTCGGGTTAGAATAGGCAATAAATTATAAGTATGCATTTGAGAGATCCTGCTTTGAAATCCTTCCATTTTCCCAATTATTGTTTTTGTAAGTTTCTCATATTCATATATTTGATTGTTTGTTTCTTGTTTAACGCCGTACTCCGACAATCCAGTGATAGACATTATGAGCAAAGATCTACGCATTTGGGATACGGTATGCCTGACCTCTCGATCACGTTAGTCGACTCTCACAACAAGCATGGGTTGACATCTAATGATACTTTGGTGGGGTTTAGCTGGGTTTGTCTCTTCTTTGGGGTTTTTGCATAAATTAATTTTTGACCTTACCTACGCTGAAGTTTTTACAAGCATAATAATAACTTGAAATCCTCTAAAATAATCATTACAAACTCTATACCTTGTTTCGTCTCTGATAGGTATTCAATGGATTATGTGCACTTTAATTAACCTTTCCCAAAATCGTCCTTGATCCCGGGATTCGATCCGGTATACCGCATTGCATTTCGTTATTGATTCCTGTCTCGTCAAGCAGTCGATCACTGACGCCTTTCGTATTGAAGTTATTCTTTGGAAATGTTATAGATATCTAATTTTGTTTGGTCTTTTAAACTGGACATAAGCTGAAATATGCATTGTGTCTATGTATTGTCGTATTTATAAACAGAAATACTACGCGTGCTCGTTGCCACCACAAACCTGTTGCACGTGCGAAATTGACTTAGTGATGGTCGAGTCCACTTCTGCCGAGGGGGCACAAACCATGCGAGAACTTCTTTTCACTTGCTATTCGACATGTGTTCTCAATCTACTCTGACATATTTCATTTATTTGTTGGTATCTAAGATAGATTAAAACCTTCCTCCGTTTGGGTTTGGGTTAGTAAACCCAGGGACGAAGTTATGTTTTATCCTTTTGGCGGACCATATATATACCAGTCCTCAGTTTACATTACACTTCATCGTACGTCCCTTCAGAGATTACCCCGAGAATAATACCGGCACTCCGAATAGGGTGATTGAGTGAATGTCCAGTGATAACGGTGTAATAATCTACATCGAAACGTCGCTATATGCAACAAACCAGAAGTTGTTATCCATAAAGTTGTACCTTTTCTTACTTACTCACCAACCAAACAATTAACCGTATATACGACAACATAACCTGGGTAGCGCTGGGTAGCTTCATGAAAGTGTTAATCACGTGTTCAACTCCTTACGGTACAAGTGTGCGACTACTTCTCTGGGATATTCCTGGATAAAGTTAACAGTGTATATTACAAATTTAGTAATGTGCCTGTTTGTGACTCTTTATATTTGTTTTATTTACATAATGAAATACTTTTGTAACGGAGAGGTCTTCAAATAGGCAATATCCCCGATGACAAACAAGAAATGGGCTTCACACATTGTACCCATGTTGGGAATCGAACCCGGGTCTTCGACGTGACGAGCGAACACTTTAACCACTTTACCACCCCACCGCCCCAGTTATCCATAGAAGTAGGTGCTAATTACCTCTGTTAGAAGCGATGATTGATTACATTTCCGTCGTTATCGATCACAGCTAACAAAACTGTACTGAAAATTATCTCTGGCACACTTACAAGACAGAGGATGTTCATTATGTTATTTATCATTCAGGTAAAACGAATTCCTTGACACCTTATCATTTACCTGTCCATCCTGAAACAACAGATTGATGTATTCATTAATGTGCGCTGCGCTAGAAGTGGATACGTTGCATGGTTAGACGGTGTACCATTGTCAAAAATCGATATTCTTCATTTCTGATATAAAAACATACTCTAAACTACGGTAGTTCGTTATCAAATTATTTATATTAATAATTGCAGCCTATTTTGACACCCAATCGATGCTTTTGCTGTGAATTCACCAATTTGGCACTTTACAAGACCGGGGCATTTTGTAAACACCGGAAAACACTTAAGAACGTTACAAGCCATACTGACTCCATCAGTTAAAGGTTAACTGATGCAGACAAAAGCGGTATGTATTCAGTTCCCGTTTATTAAGTAATTGATACGTTTACATTAAGACCACCGCTACAGGTTTCAGCTGTGAGCAACATGTCAACACGACGAACGAATATCGACGTACTCACAATGTTACAAATCCATGTCACGGTGCAACAGACTGCGACGTTGGCGCACTGTGTTGTTGTTGACGCTGTCTAGAGCACTTGACGTTAATGTACATTAACAGTTTTTTTTCCGAATGGATTCCATTTTACGCTGGATAAAAACAGTAACAGTAACCCTCCGCTGTATTTATATTAATATTAAAATGGTTTCTGGTTGATTTTATGCATGGGCGTGTACTTGATGTTGTGGGAAACAGTGTGGTATTGATGGTGGCATTGGTGATGTATATTATAGCCTGCAATTACGTTTTTAACGCCGCAATCATCAAAATCGGAATATCACGTTAGCCTGTATATAAACGAGGCCAAACAAACCTGTGATCAAAATGAACAATGATCCATGTCATCGGAGCACTATGGCACAAAAACGGTCTAATCCTTATCATGACCACCAGGGGCGGTGGGGTACCCTAGTTGTTTCAGCGTTCGCGCATCACGCCGAAAGACCCGGGTGCGATTCCCCACATGGTTACAATGTGAAAGGCCCATTTCTGGTCGCCGTGAAATTGCTGGAATATTGCTAAAACTGGCGTAAAACCATATCCACTCACTCACTCATGACCACCAGATTCTCACTTTAGTCTTTCATTCGCACAGCAGACCCCTTGTGACACCGGAATCCCCGACCCTTGAAGATCCGGGTGGAGACTAGGTGTACATGTACAGCAACACATGTTTGCCCTCAGAGGCGACTATGATTGTAAGAGGCGACTATGATTGTAAGAGGCGACTAACGGGATCGGGTGGTCATGCTTACTGACTTGATTGATGCATGTCATCGTATCCAAATTGCGTGGATCTATGCTCATGATGTCAGTCACTGGATTGTCTGGTCCATACTGGATTATTTACAGACCGCCGTCATATAGCTGGAATATTGCTGTGTGCGTCGTGAAAACAAGCAAACACACGAACCGGAATCCCCGCGCGGCCACTTACAAGTGGGATGTTAAGTCGGGACCAAGATGGAATCCTTGATAACAACATTGAACTATTTTTACACAAGTTTCGTTTTTCAATATATTTGACGATGATTATCTATAATCTATCTATCTATAATTAACTATTTACAGGCGACAAAGCCCTTTCCTTAACCCTGATTCATTACTCAGCTTGTTGTAAAGAAAGCAAAGCGTCAGTTCCTTCAATATATGTTATTACTTTTTATTATGTACACTCTCATGTCGTGTGGTTTGTGCTAGTTGGAACGAGTTCGACCCTAAAAATGACTTTCATTTCTGAATCCACTTGACATACTAAATATAGTCCAACCTACATCTGCAGTCCCGTCCCTTGAAATGATGTCCTTTTGCGGGACTCCGAGTGGAAATATATCCTTAAAACCTAATGCTCACAGTAGACACAATTTATGGATATCCACTGTAATACTGTAAAGGCGACGTCAACGGTATAATGATCTATACCGAAACGTCGTCTACAAAGTATTAAATAAGTTGTTGTCCATAAATTGTGTCTACTTTGTCGTCCGTCAACTTCTAAGTAATGCCTATGAAACAATTCATCCTAATGCTTGCCGATAAAAGTCTCTCAAAATAGAATCGGGTGATCAGGCTGATATTATCGCGGTCAATATTGCGAAAGTGGGCGGGTAGACTTATGCACGGCTTATGCACTGCTTATGCACTGCTTATGCACGGCTTATGCAATGGTTACCTTTTGTTGCCAAAATAATCTATTCCCTTCATCAAAAATATCGACTCAAATTCTACATTGAAATTGGACCTTTTAGCATTTAAAAGATAATGCCTCTCTGACCTCTCAAACGTTTGAAAGATATTCCTGAATAATTATCATAATAACGAAAGAGTTGGACATTCGTTATCATACTCGGACGTGAAAAGACACTCAGAGATCTTCAAAATCAGTTCGTTTCTGAAATAGGCTATTTACAAGAAGGACATTGATTTCCTCGATTTAAGGATGAGAGTTTTAAATTCGTTATATGGGTTATTTCAGTATAGAAACAGCCTCGACATTTCCGCCTGCTGAAACACCCAACAGACCATAAATGTATAATTATTGATAATTAATATTAATATTATGCGTCAATCTCATACAAATGAAGATGCGATACCTCTCAGCGTGAAGACAATTCCTCCATTGGACGTGACTTTGACCGCCCAATCTAAATGAACGATGCATCAGTGCTGGAGCCAATCAGATGTCAGCTTTCTGAAACGATTTAACTTCATTTCTATACGACCTTGTTCCGGTAAGTTTGATCTTAACACAAAAAGACACACGACTCAAACGTTCCTCGATATATAAACGTAAATTGAACGCTCGTAAATGTAAGTGTAAGTGTAGATGCCATGGCTCTAAGAGACGACTGGATATTTATATACTTTTTACCTACGGTATTATAATAACACGACCAGTCCTTATGATTTTGCATTTGGAACTCCGTTGTGTTCGTTTTCGACATACAGAAATCGGATATCATGCGCTGTACGCTTCACTCGTACCGGCAATTTAGCAGCCTGATTAGAAAGACCACCATACACAACCTCCTGGGGAGTGTTTATGAAAACTTGATGCATGGAGAGAGGTATCGACTGGGAGTAAAATATTTAAAGGTTGTTTAAACAACCGTTCACACTGCATGTTTTGATGGCAGGAACGCTGAAATGAAGCATTTTTTTTACTTTACATTATTTTTAATCAACAGATTGATTTTCACTGCTATTCATAAAACAAGATCGTGATGACCTTCCTTTTGTCAATAGCACAGCCGTCGGTTCATTGCACATCCGAGATGTTGTCGAACAAATTTCGCTATCCACTTACTCGTTGGAATCATCAAATCTCTAGCTGTATCTCGTCG
Source organism: Haliotis cracherodii (assembly GCF_022045235.1). Lineage (NCBI taxonomy): Eukaryota > Metazoa > Mollusca > Gastropoda > Lepetellida > Haliotidae > Haliotis > Haliotis cracherodii. The sequence goes on along the minus strand of NW_027266275.1, from coordinate 39,750,248 downwards.
TAATTGTAAATAATCGAGTGTGGGCGAGTGTGATCAGTGCTTGATATTATGAGCGACGTCCCGCACGGCTGGGGCACGATGATGAAATCATTATGTGTATCAAATGATAACCACAGATCACTGTTTTATTCGGCTTTATGATCAGAATGCAATACTGGTGATCCATAAATTCTTCCCTGAATCCGACCGTTTTTGGGGTGGGTACCGGTATTGGTATCGTCAAAAAGTTACACTTATATTGTAGAAATAGTGTATAAATGTTACTTAATACTGTGAATGAATGCACGACGAAATACTAAACAAAAGGCATGTATTTATAGATCCATGACAATTAATATCCATAGATATCATGCGAGAAATATGTTTCTCGTTGTGACATGAAGATCCGGGGTAGAATAGTTCTTCAGGAACCCATGCTTGCTGTAAAAGGTGACTATGCTTGTCGTAAAAGGCGACTAACGGGACTGGGTGGTCAGGCTCGCTGTCTTGGTTGATACATGTCATCGTATCCCAATTGCGTGGATTGATGCTCATGATATCAATCACTGGATTGTCTGATCCATACTCGATTTTTTACGGACCGCCGTCATGTAGCTGGAATATTGCTGAGTGTGGCGTTAAACAACAAACAAACAAATCTCTTTGTGACCCTGCATGACGCTCGGATAAAGCAAGGACACTGGTCGGCTCAGAGTCAGTATATTGTGTCTGAGTGAGATATCCATAATATAAACTGTGGCTTGGTATATTGGTATATTAGTTGGCTAACACTATAAAACCGCATTAGTCCGGACGAAAACAAGCACTTGTTGTTACCCTGTCTGGCGCTCGTCGTTAAAGGGGCTAAAACAATGACTGGTTTGCTCAGAGTCGGTATACTGTGTCTGTGTGGGGTATTAATTATAAAACTGCGACACGGTATCTCCGTGGGCTAGCACTATAAAATCGGCATTAGTTCGGACTAGTACAAGCACACACACACACACACACACACACACACACACACACACACACACACATATATATATATATATATATATATATATATATAGTAATAATTAAATAAGTGGAGTAAGATTGAACACAGTTTTAATAGGATAGCGCTTTCAACTCGTACCACGTACTACTTCATGTCCGTTATTCAGTTATGGCCTGATGAGACTCGTACGTGGTACTAGTTGAAAGCGCTAGCCTACTAAAACTGTTTGCAATCACGTCGCTATATACTTGACCCTCCGATCCATTAAAATGCATCACATGATGCTGAAGATCTATTCTAACCCGGAATACCCTGAAGCATGGAATGATGCCTACAGCTATCATGAATCCAACCCTTAGAATGTGAGTGAGTGAATTCTTTTTTAAAGTCGCATTGAACAGTATTCCAGTTATATCACTGCGTACCAGCTTACTGTGAGAGGAAGGCCCGACGTGATGGCACAAACACGGGTATGACAAAGCTAGAAACATAATGGGGACGCATCGGAATTCGAACCCACGGTCATGGGTTTGTGGCGTGCCAAAGGGCTGCAGCTCTCCACAGCGAATTGCGGAGCCCACTTAGAATGTAGGCGTCATGATCAAGCATTACTAGGAGTAGATTATGTTTCATGTCGCTTCCAGGTTGGCGTGGGACATAAAGCACAACAACAGCTGGACATGATTAATGCCCATTGTCAGTTGTATGCCCTCAGTTCGATTGATTTCACCAGCAAATACACGCATTTATTATTGTTATGAAAGCTAGAGACGGAATTAAAAAGTTTGAAACGCCAACATCGACACCACCATGTCTACAGATCTATGACGTGTGAGATATGTTGATGTAATCAAACATATGATAAATGATATCTCATCGTATTCCTGAAGTTATTCTAACCCTTACTCACTAAAGGGTTGTATTTCTAACTTTTATTTATTAAACGTACAATAAACCAAGATAACTAATAGACTTAGTTTAATTATGGACAGTATAATGATGTTAAAATGTCAAAATCGTCATCTAACCTTGACAGCAATGACATTTGCAGTTTTTGAGAATGATTAACAGATGTATAGTTCATTTTACTTTATATAGGATTCTTGAAAGGTGTAGGGATGCGAGGGTTGGTTGATCAGTTCTTATCCTCACGAGGGGCGGTCGGGTAGCCTCGTGGTTAAAGCGTTCGCTCGTCACGCCGAGGACCCGGGTTCGATTCCCGGCATGGATACAATGTGTGAAGCCCCCGCCGTGATATTGCTGGAATATTGCTAAAAGCGGCGTAAAATCATACTCACACATTCACCCTCACGAGGAAGGAACTGCGAAGCTGTAAACCTCTTTTATTGTGGACATTACGTGGTGTCATAGAGGTATCGGGAAAAAAATAATTATTACATAACAAGCTTGAACAAAATACAAATATAATGATTCATACTGTTGAAAGGAATAGGGATTTTCTGCCCCAAAAATACATTGTTGCAAGATTTTAGGCTCACAGTTTTAATCAAAAGTCCCAGCAACCCACCAAGAATGCAAAAAATATAATTTCGATTATCACAGAAACTTTGGCAATGAAGACAGTATCAGCTCGTTGGGTTCCAAGGCTTCTGGCATCATCAGGCACAACATTTGTCGTTATAATTAAGATCTGTTAGAAGCTGATCCTGAAAAGTTCTTGCAACGATTTGTGGCTACGGATGAGACCTGAGTAAAAAGAACCAAACAATCACCACGAGACGGCAAATGATGTCCGATCAGCTTCAAAGTTTATGGCCTCCGCGTCATCATGTTGGACTATCTTCCAAAAGGCCAAACAATAAACAAAGCTTGATATTAAGACTAAGAAACGTGGGAAGCTGTGAAAAGGTATGCTCTTCCTTCACAATGCACCATTGCAGAAATCAGTCATTGCCATAGCTACAATCCACGCATGTGACCTTGAACAACTTCAGCGCCCACATCCTGATCTGGCTCCGTCCGACTTCCACCTGTTCCCAAACATTAAAAAAGCTGTAGCGGGAACCTATTGCGACTCGAACAAGGACTTCATAGCAGCTTTGGATAACTTTTTGGACACCCAACTGAAATACTTCTACGAAACAACGTTAGCACAAAATGTATCAATGTGGGGATTTTAATGACTTTAGGTTGACTATTTTTAGGTTTCTATGCGAGGCTCAGAACGTATCAATCACGCCTCATACCTAACCCTGAATGTCAATATTATCACAGCCTGGGGCAATTCAGATACTCAGTAATAAGTAGGATAGGTGGGAATCCTATAAGTGGATCGTTGCAGTTACACTTATACTTATCTGTGATTTTCAATATAAAATCAGATTGTACATTCATATGATGACTACACGAGTGTAGGTTATGCAATTGCGTGTTAAAAAGTTACTTTATTTGAATTTAAATGCTTAATGGAACTGCTGGAATTGGATGTCCGTAACGGAAACGGCATGTGGTCAGCCACTTACATGTATACCGCAGGCTGCAAGGTAGTTGGGCCTGACATGAGATCCATTAATGTGTAATATCCGTGACAAACTGACGCCAGTGAATGCATATTGCTGTAACAGGGTCTTACCTCACCTCCAGTATAACGGCAAATTGTAGAATTATGATAGATGGCTAGTTGATTGGATGGTGGTGTCTCATATCGCTGTTCTGGGAGCTGAGGTGAAATGGGGTTCAACGTCCCGTTCAGGATTATTGCACATTGTCAAGTATTATACTCTCACACTCTCTTTTTCTAACGGAGTCTGAGAATTGCGATAATAAATACGGGTGGATATCACATATTGTGCAGTGATGAAACATACGGGTGAATTAGCATTAGGCAGTGACGAAAAGTACGGTTGGATACTAGTATATCACATTTGCAGATATGAAAAACATGGGTGGAAGTAGTAAATTTGCAGTCAGGGAAGTTTAAAGTACGGGGAATAAAGCATATTTGCAATGATGGAAAACACGGATAGATATAGAATATTTTCAGTAGTGAAAAACACGAGTGAATATAAAATATTGCGCAGTGCTGAAAAACCCGGGTGAATATAGCATATGGGCAGTGATTAAAAACGGGTGAATATATAGAGGATATTTAATGTCTTTTCTCAAACACCAGTTTTCTCTCATCGAGTGAAGTGGGGAGAGTCTAATATTTTCACGAGTGACGCAGTGACGAGATGAGATAAAAGTGGTATTTGAGAAAACACATTGAATTTCTATTTATTATATACATGTTTTATTTTTATTACTTGCAATTTATATATTTTTTCGAAAACAATGTCTGATAAATTACTAAGTTCTCCCTGTCGCCCCTTAACCACCGCCGTAAAAAAGGGGGTTTGCGAAAAGAATATAGTTCGTGAATAAATATGTTAATATATGTTATGCGAAATATATTATTTCATATCGAGTGTTAAGTTCCGTGGACATCCGTGTCATAATTAAACATTCCTGTTTAAAATGAAAACAGAAATCATTTTCAAACAGCGATTATTTTATTAGCGTAGGAATACATAAACAGCTAGTACTGTGACTAACAGCTGAGCGCTCTCCAGGCTTACAAAATCCGCCAAATTTGATCAAATTTTCTCACAGATAAGTATGAAAGTTGACATAAACACATTTATAGAACCCAAAACATTTTAACTGAAACATTGTTGCTTGCTGTCATGAATTAAATTAGGAAAGTTCAATTCTCGGAAAATTCAAGCGGGCGCTTCTCGCCTCGGCGGTACGTCTCGCTGTCGCCAGTTGTGCCTAATGTCTGGCGAAGCATGTCCGGCGCAGGAGTGATATTAACATTGCCATAGATGTTATTTCCAGACATCAGACTCTCGAAAAGTTCCTGTGGTCAGTTGAAGAGAAGCTATGCACCTGCGGTTGAGACAGTCGGCATCTGGCGTAAACGTAATGTTTTGATTCAGGAGAAAGTAGTTCCGGCACCTTGTTTATATCAGTCACTAGTGACTGATGTAACTTTTTTTTATATCAGTCACTAGTGACTGATAACTTGATCTATCGTCTCTGATAAATTCCAGTATTTCATTCATATGTATATAATAAAGTATATTTGCAGTGATGAAAAACAAAGGTGGATATCAGATATTGTGCAGTCTTGAGAAATAATAGTAAACATTATTTGTGCACAAATACAACTACAATGTACCATAACACGTAATACAATATCCAATATATTCAAAATAATAATAACAAGTTCCATGTACAGTAACACTATAACCCACTGAGCCAAAATGTGGTTGATTTACATTTACGTTGTGGTAGGCTGACTATACAATTCATTGTAACACGCTTAGAAGTCGTAACAGGTGAATAATTATAGAACATGCCTTCAAAGTTGAACTATCTGCATGTTCAGCAATTGAAGTGACGAAGACGATAACTAAAAGCAGTCAACCCGTCCGCTATATGCATTTAAATTGAAAGAATCAGACATTTTGTAAAGTGACTGATATTTTCTGTCGTTTTACAAAGAGACAGAAATTAGCCATGACTCACTCTCAGTTGACTATAGGCAGACAAACAAGACACGTGAAAGCCCAAGCACGCTACAAATTCCATCACCCAGTGTCCTGCAACAACTTACAATGGAAAATATAAGCGACAAAACTTTTTCCATATTTCTAGGAAATCTCAACTCACGACACACGTAAATTGTACACACGGTTTGGTTGCCAAGACAGCGGTGAAATTGGATAAACAATTCATCAGGCATTATCCCAACATTCTAATAATTTCCTTCAGAACGAGATTAACAGTTTGATCGCTTCCTTGGTGCCAAAGCACCAAACTTTGAAATCTCACGTGGGGCGAATAGTAAAACCATTTCACGACGTTACCAAAAATACTTCTTCTCGATAGAACCTTGTATCAAATCATGTGTATGGCTGCCAGTTGGCGTCCTAGCGATGTGATAGGCGTCCCCACGGGAAATTTGCTCACCATAATGCACACATAGACGCCAGAGAAACAGTGATAAATGTCTTGGGAAGAAACATTAATTTGCCCTGTTATACAATGCAAACACACCAAGTGATGAGTAGGGTCTTGTACCGAAAATGATAACATACATGAAGCGCCATTCCTCAGTGACAAGATCCTTGTCAAGTGAGTCATTTGTGCGTGTATGCAATGATTTGATATATTACGAATTTGAAGCATTCAGGCATATAGAAAGGTGACTATGACAATTGAATACATATAACGACTCGCAAAACATCCTACGATGAATTTGATAAATGCTCGAGTCTGATTGGTCTGAGCTTTTCCAATCACAATACGAGGGTTGGTTGACAAGGTCTAAGCCTCACATAGAAGGAAATGCGTAATAGGGTAAGCTGTTGTTGTGGACGTTACATGATGTCATAGAATCATATCCATAGAATCTGCAAATTGCTTCGCTGTGGCGAGTCAGTAAATATGCAGTAATCTGTGACCTTCGCAAAACGGACAAACTTGAGAAACGTCCTGATGGTCGAGAGCGGGTGTATCCACGGAGAGGTGAAATATGGCTGAGATGCGTCCAAAAGGTTCCCCCTTTAAAGGGCGACGGCGTTATTGTGCGGGGTGGGATTTGTGGTGAAAGTATTCAATCTCATTACAATCAGATCTTAGTTCTCGTTACCGCTTTACAAAGATCTGATGACATCCAATTACTGTTGACGTCAGAACGACCTTTCATCCGACCAATCAGATCATCGCTTACCAGATAAGAAAACTTACAGTCGGAACGGGTTTTCTCTAATCATGTAACCTCGAAAAGGTTAAATCAGGGTATTCCGAACAGTTACGTACTGTACGACTGAATCATCATACATCTCTCGCTTCAATGGGATAAACATTTGTATGTAAGAGACTTTGCATAGTCCGTAGGATGTACTGCCATACAATCTCAGACATCTATTAGACATTCCAGAATGTTCTTTTGTTCAGTTTTCAAATTTTGAATCGAGAACTTTGTCAAAATATGTTACACAAGCATAATCTTGAATGGAAGTTGTCAGTTTGAAACCAGTGCCTTATAGCTCGAGAAAAACTGTTTTGTGATTGGCAATGTCGACTTCTTCTTAGTCATTTCTTTGGTCGGTCAAAGTTCGCAAAAGGTCGTTCTGACATGACCTGTAACGGGATGTCCTTACATCTTTGTTTGGCGGTTGTGAGAACTAAGATCTGATTTTAATGAGATTGAAGGAACACACGACATGTCACCATACTTCGTGGAAGGTTACAAGCGGTTGCTTTACACTTTCTCTGGACGAATCGTATACCTTTACAGACCTGTACGCAATTAGATAGCGTTCTTATGAAGACCCAATTCGCGACCGAATCGCGTCCCTTAATTACAATTGACCGCCCGCAATTGCCTCGCGTTCTTTTGGAGACTCGCTAGCGTCCGATTCGTGTTCTTATAAGAGCTCTACCCGACTAGTTCGCGGTCTTATAAGGATATAATCGCGACCATAATCCGTTCGCGATCAAGTGGACACGAGGTATACTGTAACGCCTTTTTCAATATTAACCATAGACAATGGCTGTGTCCCTCCAATCAATCATACAATGCATTGCTTCGCGTGAGATTGACGCATTACGTCAGTAAATCCCCCAAACCATGTGGTTCGTTGACGCAGCTTACATATTTGAAGTGATGTATTTCCCTTTTACACGCCCAAATTTCTAATGAAAGTTTCAGTGCAGAGCTTGGGTCACTGCCTATTGCCAGCATTGTTACATCAAGTGACAAATCATTCGATATCAGTCTTAAGTAGTTCGCTCATGCATTTCCCTCCTTGTGATATACACAGCCCCAATATCGATGAACATGAGGATACAGACATCGGCTCAAGTGTTTGTCAGTCGTTATATCCGATTACTAAAATCAATATTTTTTCGGGATTGAAGATCACAGTCTTCCTTCGCCTTCAGTACACACGAATGACAAGCCTTGATTAATTTGTGCATTTGAGTGTAGACAAGTATCGATTGGGATCATGCTGGGTAATAAGCAGTGTGAGATACTATACAGGTTTTGTCAATAAATTATATCATATATTGTTGGGATGTTTTGGTAAAAGTGAGTTGGGTTTAACGCCGATTTGAACAGTATTCCGGTTACATCACGGCGTGTCACCGTAATCGGGAAGCAACATAAAACGTCAATGCAATACCCAGTTTTGATTATCCACCGAAAATGTTTCCATTTAGCGTCATGCGCAAAATGGTAGTGAAAATTATATGAATTGATCAGTGATGATTACCAGGTGTTCGCGAAAAGGGTTCACTACCGGAAGCACCCGACATTCACACAATTCGCATAAAAAAGTATGACTTTATTACATAATAGTATTTATTGCCTGACGCCGCACAACAGTACTCCTGCCATGAGACTTTGGCCTGGAAACAAACCAGACCAAAAAATCAAATGATACGACAGTGCATTTACTGATTAACCAAAAGCTCGAAGTGATATACAATTCAGACGTCTATCACATTGGTGAAACCCACGAGCCCAGGTATGGTGCTTATAAACCTGAAAACATACCACGATCATAGGTTTCTGACGTGCCCAAGGGGGGCAACTCTACTCACCGAATTGCGGACTAGGTGTGGCAGTGTCATTTCAATAATTTATCTGTATATATATGGTATTGGTTTTAGACAGTGTAATTGGTGTATTTTATTAGATCATGTACGGTACAAGTTTCCAGCCTGATTGCTCCAAGCTGAACTTGGGCTGGTAAGTTCTTTTGTTTATTGTGAGGGGCGAGAGTATTCTTTTGTCTTGCTTTTAGAGGGCAAGCTTCTATACTAACACAAGCACTAAGTCAGTCTACTATATACAGCTCTCTCTGGACAGTCACGACATGAGAGTCATATTTTGCCCAGGACTTTCACAGCTTCATCTTCACTATAAATCTCCAAAGGTTAGTTTTAATACTAGATTATAAACATTATGTAGGATGTAATATTTGTTTTAGTACAGCATGTATAATTTAAACATTATTTTAGTGTAGATATACTTGTGTGATTTGAGTGTATGAATGTAATTTATGTCATAAGTACAGTAACGATAATAAACACAGCATTCATGTTTATGATTCTCTGATGTAATGTACTATAATATGTTTTTATGATAAAGGCGACAGATATAAGTATTTGTGTCCGCCATATTGTTTGCCATGAGAAATGTGTGTTGTGTATAATCATGAGCATATTACAGCACAGGTAATGTGTATATTTATGTAGGTTTATCTATGACATTCTATTTGAGATAATGTTGGTAGTAGGTTTAGATTGAATTAATATGGCAGTAGATTACTATGTATATTATTTTATGATATTTATATTAAAGTTAGAATGACATGTGTATGTTATTTATAGATGGATCTGAGTGACGAGTGATTTGGCCTACTATCACCTGAGTGCCATACATTCGGTAGGCATAATAATTTAGTTATTCATTGTTTATATTTCATGTATGTATTATATACATCTTGTATATTCAAGTGCATTGATGCAGTTGAAGTAATATGGAAACCATCATATAATATTGTGGTGAATGCATTTTAATTATTATATAAATAACGGTGATAAGTCCAATGTTTTAATGAGTATAATTATTTATTTATTATTTGTTCAATTATGTTCCAGGGTGAATATTGGTATGGAAAATAAACTTCTCACCTCCAGCAGGCGTTGGTCTTAACTGTGATATTTACACCACCCTAGCCTGCTACATAAGCAACCCGTACCCCTTTTGGTAAAAGGAATGTATGGAAGGGTTTTGCTGCTACCGTTTTGTTTTCAATCGTTCTTGTGAAGGAGATACGAATATGAATATCTTCACTGAGTGAGTGGGTTTAGTTTAACGCTGTTTCAGCTTACCGTGGGAGGGAACTTTCTTAAATAAACGGACAATTTCCGTACCTTGCGAATTCAATCACATTTCAGGATGGATGTTAAATACTTCTTATGTCGAAAGGCAAATATGCCACCATTATTAAGTCAAAATTAGATTTCCAATAATGTAAATAGTTACGACCCCCACCTTAATGTGCACAGTCTCAAGTCAGAAATGTTGATTCCGAAGATTTATCAGTCTCGTTTCTCAAGTAATCAGTTGCTAATGCTGATAGTGTCAAGTAACAATGGTTGCATACGTGATCTAAGGCTTTGAAATCACTGCTCCACCTCGACCATAGAGTCCGTTATCCACCACACACGACTGAGCTCTTAACTGTTGTATAACAAACGAAGGGATCTATGTTGTCCGCTTTTCGTGTGGGTGTCTTACAGAAGCCATCTCTGGGGCATGACGTTCCATAAATAAATAGAAGAGTTTTGTCACTATGCATTATCATCAGTTTACCTTCTACGTGGTAACAGATTTATCCCATCCTTATTCCAGCTCACTCTTGTTTTGTTTTGGTACGGGAACTCGAATGCAGTTGACCATCCTGACTGAAGCTCATCAATCACGCGACATTTACGAATTCACCGACTGACGGTTGTTGAACGGAAGAGGCCATACAAACTTATTTTATCGCTTGGGTTATTTATATTTAATCATCTGGTTTAAGGATCCGCATCAGGGTAAGGTACCGGCGTAAAATTACTCATTGTCCTCTTGGATTCAGCGTCTTAGAACAATTACTCCCTGTGACCATTGTACCCTGGATATAATTATTGTAATGACTAGGACACTGACGACGATGAAACCAGTAGGACACTGGCTCCTAATTATAAGTTCCTTTTTCCATGGTAAATGATTCTTCCATTAAATTGACCTAACCTAAGAAATATTCCTAGTACAAAAGCTGGGGCTAGACAATGGCTCCTAGTGTACATTGCCTCCCGGACTAATGAATGAACAGATCAGTTGCAACTACGACACCGGCGATTTCCATTATGACGACACATTGGTGTTCTACCATAAAAACATTATGAAGAAAAGACTTCTTGGCCATTTCATTTTGTTTCTTTAATCACCTCAAGAAAATTACTGGTCTGCATGCGATAGATGGTGAAAAATAATCAGAAAAGATGTCTGCAGAGTTCAACTAATGAACGCGTTATAAAATATTTAAACTGTACTAGGTTTTTAAGAAGGTTGTGTTAAACGAAGCTGTCTACATATGTGTGATCGCGATCTCTTCAGTACTAATAACTATATCCAACTAATTGTCCTCTTATCAATGAGGGCTTAATTCGTCAGTACCAAGCTCGTGTATTTTAATTAAGTGATTTCTGTCTTGTCTGTCATTGGTATTTTGTATTGTATTGTATTGTATTGTATTGTATTGTATTGTATTGTATTGTATTTACATGGGACTTACTATCTCCTACGTAGGTTCGATCCCCGGCCGCGTTATACAAAAAGACGTTAAAAGATGGTACTTGTTGTCACCCTGTCTGGCGCTCGGCATTAAGGTGCTAAACCAAGGCCTGGTCGGCTCGGAGTCAGTATACTGTGTCTGAGTGGGGTATTCATGTTAAACTGCGGCATGGTATCTCAGTGAGCTAGCACTGTAAATCGGCATCAGTCTTGACTAGTACTACAGACACACACACACACACACACACACACACACACGCACGTTATATAAGTGCAATAATCTTAAACCCAAGACGTTACCTGACAGTGTCATGCAAAACTGCGTGATGTCTCCCGCGTGCAGTTAAATCCAACATTGGGTCAATTTATCGAATTTCGATCAGGATTTCTTGATTAACAATGATTTCTATGCGTATTGACTTTCAACCATATTGCCATGTATGAAAATATACTCAACAACAAAAGTTCCTGTGACACCAATATTTAGGTGTATTTTTCAAACAAGTAAAGTTTGGTTTTCAATATTGTAGTACATGTATGGAATCAAAAACGCAACTGCTACAGAAAAGCATGCATTCCATGCAAAAGTTGTCTTTTATGCAAGCCTCATGCATTTCACTACCCAAGAATGGGTATAAAAATATTAACGGGATTCCATATGCATTGTTTAGCATCGTGCTGACAACAACCACTCAGAAAAACAACAAAATTACGCAATTATTCAACATTACGAAATGCCATGCCTGTCCCAAAATGAGCGTCTGCGAGTCATTGGTATGCTTGAAGCAGGATCGAGTCAACGTGTTGTTGCAAGACAAATTAACGTCCACAGAAACACCATTTGGTGTTTATGGCAACGTTGGCACCAGACGAATGCAATCAGAGACCATCCTCGGAGTGGCAGGCCACGCGTAACCAATAATCGAACAACACACCTACGAAATTGATTCCAACCAGCAACAGTGACTGCAAGAAGCATTCCTGGCCTTCGACGAATATTTCACAAACCGTATACGTCGTCGCCTCAGATGTGCAGGGATTGTCGCCAGAAGACCCGCCAGACGTCCCATTTTGACAGGAAACTACCGTCAAGCACGTCTACAGTGGTGCAGACAGCGTCTACGCTGGACGGCCATGCAATGGGGACAAGTTCTATTCACTGACGAGTCTCGTTTTCACCTCAGCCACAGCGATGGACGTATTCGAGTGTACTTACGTCGAGGTAAACGTTACGTCAATCATTGTGTCATGGAAGAAGATCGGCCGGCAGCTTTATGCTATGGGGTGGGATTACAGCAAGACAAAGGACCCGTTTGATAGTGGTACAGGGAAATCTCAATGGACAGCGCTACCGCGACGAGATCATCGGCCCTGTTGTTCTACCGTTTTTGCGTCGTCATGGCCCAGGCATTACCTTTCAACATGACTACGCCCGGCCTCATATTGCTCGACTTGTTCAGGATTCTCTTCAACAAAACAACGTGAATGTCATCCCCTGGACGGCTCGCTCCCCTGATCTCTCACCAATCGAGCACATGTGGGATGAGATGGATCGGCGCCTTCGAGGTCAACCACGTGTTCCATAGACACTCCAAGAACTTCGAAACATGCTCCATCAGATATGGACAGATATCCCACAGGACTTTGTGCGACGCCTGGTCCATTCCATGAGTGGAAGATGTGTTGCTTGCATCGCAACCAGAGGTGGACACACACGCTATTGATTTGTAAATTGACATTTTGGCATGTTCATAGTGTTTTTTTATGAAATCACGCATGAAACCATTTGAACACTTACAGGAGTCTTTTTTCTGTTGCAAACCGTTATTGTTTCAGATTTGGTGAAAAACATAACTTTGCATTAAATCTTTTTCAATGTCACAGGAACCTTTGTTGTTCAGTATAGAACTAGTGGCCCTGTTTGAGTGGAGAAGTAAAATTATGTTAAACGCTTTAACCCTGTGCTGTAGTCTCTGCTTTCTGTGGATAACAATGTCTTCAGCAAACATGGCGCTACTTTTTTTGTCAGTACACGTTAGCAATTTATAGCAACGTTCTAATGATGTTACGTTTTCCCTACTACATGGAGTGGAGTGTAATAATATGTGAGTAAGTTGATACGCTGTTTAGAAGAACGCTCAAACCACAGCGGTATTCCTCATGTGGCGTTTTTATATGTTACAACCATTTTACGGATACCTTCCCATTTGGCGACCGGAGGTTTCAGTGAAACGGACACCTTCCGGATCCCTTCTGAAAAAGTGACTTAATCATGTGGTTTCAATAAAGTGTACACCACATAAAAAATGGTTTATGCACACGAAGTCGAGTTTCCAAAGATACATGTAATTGCTATCATTATCAAAAGAACAGTCTAATATACTTAAAATCAGTGTCTAACTGTGACGTAGCTAAGGCATTTTATAAGTTTTGGCAACATTGGAGATATAAATTTCGAAACAGTTTTGCCAAGCAGGATCAGTAGCCATATCTGTACGGCTTGAAACCTTTTCCACAAATCAATAAAGTTGGATTTGGCCGAAATATGTTTGAATTGCTACCTTGTTTTGTTTTGTCGCTATGTGTACATCCGATTGCATCTTTTTAACGTTATGACAGGACAGGCCGGCTGTCAACAACCTACGTCTGCATGATTCGAAAGTAGGGAGTGATGCTACCTCGTGTGCTGCACGGAAGGCCTTCATGTCTTCATCATACAAGGTTGGCATGGGTGTCAAGGACGTGGTAGCCTTGGTTTTCACGTCATCCAAGAATCCCTTCATCTGAAACATCACAAAAAATGTGAATAAGAAATATTATTAACCATCATGTCACAAATCAAACAAAGGTCATGTAGACTTTTAAAGCTGATATTCAGTTCTCAACTGGATCTTACAAACACATTTAAGCTTCGTTACTCCATTTACCTTAGTGCATAATAAAGACATTTATCTTAATTTCGTCGTGAACTGGAGGACGATTGTGAGTGCACCTATTTTACCCAGAACCCCACGGAGCCATAAACAAGTAGGAGCCATATGTCTTTCTTAGGTCCTATTGAACACCACTCTAGTCTAACACTAAACCGTCCCGGGGGTAAACTTCGGGTTCTGAAACATCATCCGTTTCATGTGACAAGAATACTCACTACCACTGTGACACAGGTAAGGGTTTCCTTATAACATAATGACATGAGTGTGCTTGACAGATTAAACTCTTCTTAAAATTATTTCTTAAGCTATGTTTATACCCCGAACAGTGTCATCACTGATTTTCAGTGGTCTATTCATATTGTTTTCACAGCTATTTTGCCATTTACGTCAAATGGAATCTGTTTCGGCGGATAATCAATTAAAATAAGTATTCGACGTTATAGTAAACTACGGTAATAACAAACTCATATATAGGGAGCAATAATTTTAGTTCGTTATAACCGTAGTTCGTTATAAGCATATATACAGCATAACTACAGCAAAATTTAGGGACAAAAAAGTAAGTTCGTTATAGCCGTCAGTTCGTTTATAAGGGTGTTCGTTATAAACGTAGTTTATTGTATATATTTATACATAATACAGTGACTGTTATATTCGGTTAACTGTACATATTTTTTTACAGATCTCCGTTTTAATGTGAGAAATGTGTTGTTTTTTATTTCAATGTTACATTTAGCATAGCATGTTACGACCGCCATAACCTTGAAGTGATAGTACATTGCTCGACGTCAAGAGGAAATGCACGATAGTAAAATCGAAATGACCACTCTTGTCTTACAGCTTGGTACAGAGGTTGCCATCATTTTGAGTTTCAAGGCACAGATCTAGATAGGACACTGAATATGTTTTCTCAGTTGTTTCTTTCATTTACAACTCTGTTGGCCAAATAAGAGTGAAAATGAAAACACTTAATATATTCCTCACTGAAAAACGTTGCAGTTTATCCATGGTTTTCCTTGCATTACCTATTTTGAATAATAGACCCCGGCTCAGAATAGCTCCTTGAATTGGTCACTGAAGCGTACACCCACGTCAAGGTTAGGCCTTCCGAACCTCATTTTATCAACCAGGATAAGCTGATGATACAAAACACCAAATCATTACCAAGATCGTGCCAGGGTATTTCCATATAGATTAAGTTGACGCTCGTTGGGGGCTTTACCGAACTTGCAACCTCTCTCGCAGTCATTTACCTGCCGTGGACGGACAGGACAAGCGTCAAATTAAGTCTGGTTTTTGTGGCTTTGGGAATATCGGAGACAATCTGCCGGTCAACGGGAAGCCGAAATTCCCAAAACAGGAAGCTCCGGACACTAGGTCAACCTTGACCAACTCACAGGAAGCACTAAATATGGTCACAGTCATACCACTACCAGCGTAATCCCGTTTAGTCAGAAACTTTCTTTGACGGCAGATTCTGAAATAGATAATATTTCTCTTTTTGAATCACATTCATACTATGCTTTTTTTTAGTTGATCAAAACAATACTTAATATTTAAAACAATACCGATTAACAATACCCAAAGATGTAATAAATAATGTTTTCAAGAGATTGACATATACATGTAAGACTACTAAGACGCCAGACACCCTAAACGACCGTTGAATAATATGTTACTAATTTGAAGAACTGTCCTTGTCTTTGTATTAGCTAATAAACAGGACGCAATATAATGGCTGCAAAACGACGAATTTAAAAACATGTATAACGTTCATCGACTTCTTATAGGTACATATGCATGTACTGCTTCGACTTCACGAAGAATCAATGTTTTAGTCCCGATGTTATTAGCTCCAAGCACACAGAAACATTACAGAAAATTCGTATTACACGTTCAACTGAACAGCCAGGGTTGACATTTGACAATTGCGTGCTATAATATTGCACAAATTTCTTTCTTTTGACAACATGTTCATTTAATTTATCCTTGAAATTGGAAGGTCTCGTCGATGATTCACTTTAGTGTCTTAGATCCTGGCGGCTTGAGACCAAAGTCCACAAGTAATCAAAGGCTCGCATCTTAAGGTCAAGTCGTATATTGGCATTTAAATATGAAAATAAGAATATTTCGGCGATCTTTGGAAAAGAGGGTAAATGTCAGCTGTACATCCATACATCCGCACGTGAACTGGCCACTGGACGTCACCATTACGTCATACTGATTGATCGATTCTCATTTTTATTCAAGGTTTATGCCAAATTGAACCCCCATCGGTTCACAGATTTTCAGACTCAAAATCATTCGTCAGAACTCAGAGGCAAAAGTCAATCAGTGAGTGAAAGTTGTTAACATCAGAAGTTTGTAAATAACCGAATCTGGACCAGGTAAACTAGTGGTTGATAGCATGAACATCGATCAGCGACGTTTGGGTACGATGACACAAAATCAGGCATATCACACTTTTTCAACACCTAATCACCATTGTAACTGATCTTTAGGTTCCATTACCAATCCGGGACCTGAAGACTTTGTTTGATAACTCATATGATTTGAATGATTATGTAAACACACGGCAAATGAGGGAACCTCTGTAACAAAAAACAGTAAACACAAATAGCTTTCGTTACATCCGAAAATTCAACAAGCTCTCAATTATGAAATAATGCTGGAAATTGGCTTTTAGAGGTTATTGGTTTCATCAGAAAATTGACTTTTATGACGTCATTGAGTATCGGATGTTTATTTGGCTGTTGGTCACGTCAGGCGATGACGAATTATCAGTTGTAAATGGAACATCACCCCCAGCAGTGCATAGGCTCCAAGGAAAGGTGAAGGATGTCAAATCATGGTAAAGGAACAAAGGCACTTTGTGTACTTGTAAGCATTCCTATTAGTAATCGGCCGGAGGATGAGGTTCCGGATAAACGAAGTTTCACTGTGTACATACTGATGGAAAATTGCTATTGGTCGGACCCGGTGTTCACAAGAGTCACTAAATTACCCTTGTATCTACAAGTCAAAGACAAAACTGTTCTAAGTGGGATGAACCTCATGGCCCCGTTCCACAAACCGATCTCAGTGCTACGACTATCGTAAGCCTATCTTAAAGTAAGGGAGTTACGACTATCTTAGCGTCACGGTATTCGCCCAAGTCCTCATCAGTATGTTTCTCCATGGAGTTTTATTGATTAAGTTAGAGGCTTCGTTACTTTGAAGAAAAGAACACAGGATATTTTAGTTTCGCAGATCACTGCTCTTGGCTATCTGTGTTCTGTATTTGAGATTCCATGGATCATTATAAAGGCTGCTCAGATATAATAAATAAGTACTGTCGGAAATGCTTGAAAACTGCTTTTCTGACTTTATTTAATAAATACGAGTCAGAGGACTATAATAAGAGCATATATCAAAATAACGCAAATTTCCTAATCTGACCTGGCCTAACTGACATTTTGATTACCCTTAAAATGTACTTTTACAGGTAAAATGATGATAAACTATGATAAACTAGAAAATATTCGTGTGTTGTCATGCATGTATGAAATGGCCTATAACTTAGGGTAATGACCTCACACCGTACCGTGCATTCTCCCAGGTGCAAATGGCACAGAGTTGGGAGTGGTCTCACAAAATATTGCTGTAATTGTACTTAATTGACATGTGCATTGATGGGGTAGCAATTTAGGATATGTACTGCATTATATTTGCTTGGAAACATGATGGACTAGTTTAGAGCTATGAAACGTGATGAGTATTGGAAGGTTGCGGTTTTGGAATCCAGAAGTATTTGTTGTTCTAAAGATGGTTTTCTTGAGGTTGCATTTGTCTCCGCTGATGACGTATATGAAGCTGTACTTTTGAATGTTGTGTTATGTCTTGCTACGAAACCGTTACACATAGCCAAGATGGGCACAACAGGGTTGAGCTCACAATGTCTGACTGGCTTACGTAAGACAACGTAACCGTGTTGTGCCGCCAGCACATATGTCTTGTATATACAGCCGAATTTTCTGCATGAATTGAACTTTCGTTTCCTATGGTCTGAATTCGACAATGTCATATATTTCTGTGTGGTCGCCTTCAGACTACTCAATGTTTGGGCGACAGTATCTGATTGCCGGACGTTATATTAACTGGCGTTATCCATGACAATGACACTGATGTTGTTTAAGATGGGCAAAAGCTGAAGTTCCAACTAGCCTATGAACACATCACCTTTTATAATTTCCTATTGAAAATCACCAGTTTTCTTTTTCGCCTCGAAATTCTTTTGAGGAATTACCACGGTACATTTGTAGAATGAACGCCATGCGTTTTGTGGAATTACCACGGTACATTTGTGGAATGAACGCGATGTGTTTCGTGGAATTGCCACGGTACATTTGTAGAATGAACGCCATGTGTTTTGTGGAATTACCACGGTACATTTGTAGAATGAACGCGATGTGTTTCGTGGAATTGCCAAGGTACATTTGTAGAATGAACACCATGTGTTTTGTGGAATTACCACGGTACATTTGTAGAATGAACGCGATGTGTTTCTTGGAATTACCGCGATACATTTGTAGAATGAACACCATGTGTTTTGTGGAATTACCACGGTACATTTGTAGAATGAACGCGATGTGTTTCGTGGAATTACCACGGTACATTTGTAGAATGAACGCCATGTGTTTTGTGGAATTACCACGGTACATTTGTAGAATGAACGCGATGTGTTTCTTGGAATTACCGCGATACATTTGTAGAATGAACGCCATGTGTTTTGTGGAATTACCACGGTACATTTGTAGAATGAACGCGACGTGTTTTTACCGCGGTGCAGATACGGATTAAAGCGGTACAGTTGGAATTCGCATATTAGTTTTCCACCCCATGTGATCAGTGATGTGCATTGTTATATCTGGATTCGTGATGCGACGACTACATTGTAACGAATCAACATGGACAAGGATGCTCATTGATTCGAACACATAGTTTGATACGTGTATACTAATTATTTATTGCTTTACCTCTCATGTACAATTCGTGCAGATAATCAACATCAAAGAGACACGCCATGTTGTTTCCCTTGGGTTTATTTCTCACGATGATTTATCAAAACACTCGACCATTGTTTTCGACAATTGAACATCGCATTTCAGCTCACTTTATCATTTATACAGAAATATCCTGCAAATTAGACTTGGACAAGTAAACTCGAGTTGATCGAGTGTATCACGCAGTGATCGACTGATGTTATTGAACGGACCAGCAACAGATCGATATCATCTGGAGACGTTGTCTGGAAGACCAAAATGTCTGGAGAGGTAACACGGAAGAGCAACACAATAATGTTTCTTTAGTCAAGATCTGACTCTTCACAAATCTGAAGTCTTTTAATGAAGATCCGCATAAAACATGTTGTTGTTGTTTGATGTTGTTTGTTCTTGTTTGTTGTTGTTGTTGATGTTATTTGTTTGTTGTTGTTGTTGTTGTTGTTGTTTGTTGTTGTTGTTTGTTGTTGCTGTTGTTTGCATTGGTGGTGTTGGGGGCGTGTGATGGTGGCTGTAATGGTGGTTGTAATGGTGGGTGTGATGGATGAGATAGAGATGTGGGTATGAGATTGTATAATATTGGTGTGGTGGTAACGAGTGATGGTGGTTGTAATGGTGGGTGTGATGGATGAGATAGAGATGTGGGTATGAGATTGTATAATATTGGTGTGGTGGTAACGAGTGATGGTGGTTGTAATGGTGGGTGTGATGGATGAGATAGAGATGTGGGTATGAGATTGTATAATATTGGTGTGGTGGTAACGAGTGATGGTGGTTGTAATGGTGGGTGTGGTGGATGAGATAGAGATGTGGGTATGAGATTGTATAATATTGGTGTGGTGGTAACGAGTGGTACCAGTGGTGCAGGTTACGTGCATCTTTTCGCGAACACCTGGTATCATCACTAACTAGTAATGATTAATAAACACATGCTTATGATATGGTCAGAATCGTACAATGAACTGCTTTTAGCAGATACTTTTTATGATTATGGAAAGGGTTTTGTCGCTTTTATGTATTGTTGCGATGATGGTGGTGGTACTGTTGGTCGTGGTGGTGGTGGTAGTTGGTGCTGGTGGTGCTCGTCGTCATCGTTGTCGTCGCAGTTGTAGTGGTACTTGTGGGTGTGTTGGTCAGAGTGAGTGGGTGCTGTAGTAGTGGTAGTGATGAAGACAATTCACGCGTGGAAGTAACACAAAGCTATTAACTGTGGAAATCACTGACCTTTAAAGACAACTATCGCACTGGCATTCAAGACGGTGTGGTCTGTTAAGGCAATTAATTACAATGACAATACGGTGGCCCATAAGGGACATGGAGTCTGTTTTTCAATATTTTGATATTTCACTCACTTTTATCGTAACCTTTTGCAAATCAACACGATTTGTCATACAAATATGTGATAAATCATGTATAAAAACAACAAAACATGGAAAATGCACATTCAAGTAGCTTTTGAATCGCTGAAATGTGAAGAGAAAATGTCAAAAACTAAAATGGAAATGTCAAAAACAAAAGTATAATGTCAAAAACTAAAATGAAAATACAGAAAACTATTTCCACCGCGGTGATAATTATATTCCCACCGCGGTGGAAATAGTTTTCTGTATTTTCATTCGATTCAGTATCTTTTTTTATACGTGATTTATCACATATTTGTATGACAAATCGTGTTAATTTGCAAAAGGTTACGATAACAGTAAGTGAAATATCAAAATATTGAAAAACAGACTCAATGTCCCTTATGGACCACCGTATGAGAGACAGTTTGTCATTTCGCAATGTTTGTTTTTTAACAAGGAGATCTGAGCAGAAACTGACCGCTTCCGGTGTTATCATGTGGCAGTAGAGAGAGTTGAAGTAGATGCTTTTGTAGTAATTGTCAGTGGCATCAACTGACTACGACAGTTTCTACAAGGATGGCTGCAATGCAACACAGGGGCGATTCAAGACCTTTTACGACCTGTCTTATCTGCTTGCCAAGTGCGGATTGGTTACCTATCGGAAAACCTCTATTTCCTGACAGCTTCCCACACTACTCCGGATTCAAGAACGGCGCAAGGGCCTCTCACATTTTCATCCCCGACACGAAGTGGGGTATGGGTTATAGGAACGAAGTACGTCTGTCTGTCCATCCGCTTCTCAAAGGGGACAAATTTTCTCCAAAGCCTTTCCAGTCAGAGAAATAAAATTTTACACACTGATGTTACTGGTCCTGATCTCAAATGAGTTCGAAAATTGTTGTCGTAAATTCATTTTTTGCATTTATGGCCATGCTTTTCAACTTTGTGCATAATGTGTGAAATGGGGACAAGTTTTCTCAGAAACTACTGAAGTTACATGAATGAAAGTTTGCATGCTTATCTAAGAGATACTTATCAAGACTGACTCGAAATGAATGAAAATTAGCTTATCTAAGAGATAATAATAAACTTTATGTTTTACTGTATTAATTTCTTGATTACTCATTGATCTTGTGTGATTATCTATGAGCACGGGATAAAATATATAGTTTAACAAATCTGAGAAGGAAACTAAGAGTAATCGTTTTTAAAATCAATCAATATTTGTTAGAAATAAGCAACTGCTGCAGACTTAACCGTCATTTACAGACATTATATCATTGTTATTTTACATTGTAAAATAAGTTCGATTAAACCCTCCATGATACAAATCTAGCCAACATGTCATGGCGCATATTCATTGTTCTCGCATGTCTTGTAAGCCCCATTCAGCGATATCACATCGGCATGGAGGCATGTGTACCAGGTCAGGGCCCCCGGGGCAAGCTCCATAAAGCGATCGTAGCGCTGACACGATCCTAACTGCTGTACTTTAACACAGACTTACGAAGTCGAAAAGGCTAATATCCCTTTGTGGAACGGGCCCAGGGCTCTCTGACTTGGTTGCTGCATGTCATCGTATACCAAGTGCGTAGATCGATGCTAATAATGACAATCACTGGAGATTCGGTTACTTACATAACGATTCCGGGGTAGAATAGGTTTTCAGCAACCCATGCTTGCCGTAAAAGGTGACTATGTTTGTCGTAAAAGGCGACCAACGGGATCGGGTGGTCAGGCTCGCTGACTTGGTTGATGCATGTCATCAATCCCAATTGCGTGGATTGATGCTCATGATATAAATCACTGGATTGTCTGGTCCAGACTTGATTATTAACAGATCGCCGTCATATAGCTGGAATAGCTGGAGTGCGGCGTTCAACAACAAACCAACCAAACAACCAACCAACTTACAGACCGTGGTCAATTATTGCTGAGCTTGGCGATATACAAGTGGTTCACGATGTTGGTCCGTGGTCCAGTGGTAGAGCGGAAGGTCCTGGGTTCGTTCCCGGCCGCGTCATACCGAAAAACGTTAATAGATGGTACTTTTTACTTCTTACTGTAAATCGGCATCAGTCCGGACAAGTACCAACAGCCACACACACGTCGCTATATGAGTGCAAACATTTCGGAAGCGACGTAAAACACACACGTCGCTATATGAGTGCAATAATTTCGGACGCGACGTTTAACCCCATTTCACCTCAGCTGACCTCACTTCAATATTGTCCGCTCTTCAGGAAGACATTCGGCCTGGATTCATTTCCAAGGGGTAGATTTATTTTTTGCAGCCTATTGGAAAAATGTATGTAAAATACTGAACTTACTATTGTATTTAATACTTGCCATTTATAACAGTCATTTTTTTTCAAAAACATTAACTGTCATGTGTGAATAGGCAGATATCTACGCCATCCACAATATAATCCAACTGAGTTTAAAAAAAATAATGCTTCAGACACGTAAACGGTTAACACGTATTATTTAATACCATAGAACCCCTACCTTTAGAATTCAGGGGCCAAGGCCCCGTACCACAAAGCTATGGCAGCGATAAGGTTATCGTAACTCCCATACTATAATATAGACTTACTGTCGTTGTGCTACGATCGCCATGTGGAGTTTACAAGTTTACAAACACGTCGCAATACCTTGTGACGTAATTTGTGGAACTGTGTTCCAAGATCCACCGGCGAAACAATGTCATGTGACGACATGTGGGGTCATCGGGGGTGCATAAGCTCCTTTCAGTGATCTATCATCTCTACACGCAATTTCGTTGAATAAGCCCAGGCATATTAGGAGTTTTCAACATTTGGTAGTGAAACTTGGTCCCGAAGCACGCGTTTCGATATTACACAATGTGTATTACTAATAAAACTGTATTTTATTAAACGAATGATCTCTTTACGGGCGAGTTATAAAGTTGCTTATATCTATATTCGTCGTCGTGAAGGATATACACATGTTGCTTAATATTGATATATGAATTAGTATGCTAGGAACCTACATGGGATTTATATACAGGCACCATTTTCTCAGGTCTTAGAGTGTAATAACCTGGACGATAGGAAATATCTAAATATAGTACCACCACTTACCAGTCATTAATTATCGCAGGATATGATTTATGCTTCCATGACATTGAACAATGCTTGAATCTGATTGATTTAGGAGATAGCACCTTTTATCCAACTGATACCTCTTTTAAATAAAGCCTTTTCAAACAAAAACTTGCGTATGAAAACCTCGATCTATCAACAGCCTACGCATCGATGCATATAACAATGGCTATCGATAACGCATTAACATATTGTATACGTTCGATATTACAAAAAAAAGCTAATAAAACATGACGAAATGTATTTCAGAACACACACAAGTAATTAAAACATCCACTGACCACTGTTCCATGGCCAAATAATCATCGATCACTAAAATGGACAGTCTCTCTCGTGTCTGCAGCTAAAAACGGACATTCTTCACGGTACTTCCATAGACAATGGTTGACCTCTTATTCATACATTTCAAATACTCTACTAAAGTGCTCGTTTCGAAATTAAAATAAAGAGGTCTGTAAATCCACATTGGGACTACACCAACGTAGTATTTTTTTTCTCCTAAATAAAGGTGGCACTGGTGGCCCCGTTGTCTTAGGCGCCTCAATTCACTGCACTGAGTTCAAAACCTTTTGCTTGCCTTGACTCGTAGGTTCGAATCCTGGATTCGCGGAGAAAATGATTTATCATCACGTACCCATGGTTTCAACAAGTGGTAAGTATCAAAGACCTGAATCATTCTCGGCAGAGATGTTGAAATGCTTTGGAATTGACAACAGACATATTTATTCAGATTTTGGTAAAATGTGCACAGAACAGTTGAAGATTCAATGTTTTGATGAAATGAATGGTGGTAAATATTGAGGAAACTGAAGTACATATATTGCATAAAGCGACGTAAAACACAACTCACTCTCTCTTTTAATTAAACGAAGGTGTACAGCTACGTTAAGTTTGAAGGTGTTGCGACAGAGGCACTGCGTTGTTCACGTGGGGCAGGATAGCAGAAGAAAGACTCCTGTCATGGTCCGTACGCAAACCGTACTAATTTTGTGGAAGCAACCGATATATGTTCCATCATTTCGGGCGGAAACATATTTAAAATGTGAATATTCAGCAAGAGTGTATTATTTGCTGTATACACTACAACTCAAAAGTAAATTCCCTACCACCACGGGAGGAACTCGTTCCGTTCGGTTGACGCTCGTGTACTAATGGTCAAAGGAAACTCGACCGTGCCGCGAAAGCTACGCGCATCAACTGGCATCACGGGACGTTGGAAAATAGTGTATTAACATGACTAAAGTTCCAAACGATAGTGTTATTGATGGGAAATGTTTTCACCATTTTGTTTTCGTACCAACAGGTTTTCTGCTTCTGTTGAGATGTACATGTAGGTAGTAGTCGGTCGTCAGAGTTGTCCTTTGAGAAGAACCTCGCTATATGATTTAAGCCACATCTCCAATCTACATGTAGGTCTATTCGTTGTGTTGTAGTGTACTTTAATGCAATAAACATCTTATTTTTTCACGTCTAGACGCTGTGACGTGTGCATTGTTGGAAAAAGAGAATCTTGGGAAGTCGTGGTCGATATTTCAGACCACACATATATCACATGTTTTGGCAAATAGCTTTGCGGTAGCGAAGGCAATTGTAAATCTGTGTTAACTCGACCTGATACTTTTACAAGTTTATTATCAAAACAAACGCCTCGGTCAACAGAGATATACACGAACACATGCTCAGCTAATTTGGTATAGTATTACAGAATGATTGACAGCCTCAATAGAATGTGTCAGCTATAGATAAATCAAAAAGCGGTATCGTTACCAGTTTTATACCAGGATGTCCATTCCCATTGAGCGTCTGGTGGGAGGCAATACCGACATGTTACCATTACCAATAAGGGGGTTCCATGAAAATATATGGCCAGTTAATCGGTGACTTTGAAGCAAGCCGTCAACTGAATCCCCATCACGTTGAGGGGACGTTGGTTATGAGAATCTTGGAAAGAGCAAATGTGATGGACGGTCTTAGGTGGGTCAATATAAGCCGCGGCGATACCGGCGATATGAAGTCAGAGGACAATGTGGCAGGGAGATTTGTTAAAAGCTGCTTTGAAAAGTATGTCAGTTATATCACAGCGTGTCAGTTTAGGTGGGAGGAAGGTGAAGGCCGGGGAGGCTTAGTTTTAGTGAAACAAACGAGCATGATGCTGACAAACGAAGGGCCAAAATCGGGCCAACCTTAGTTTCGGATACTCGGTCAGCGGATCCTGACATGACTAAGGTACGCACCTCACACACGAAATTGCAGAGCTGACCCCACTCGGCTACCCGTGCCCTAATCAAGAATAGGAAGAAGATTTAGGGGGCCCCTCAGATCATTCCTACGGTGGAAGTTTTGATTAAATAAATAAAAGTTTAATGAGTGAAATGCGGAGTCTCGTTGTACGCCGTTTGTAGCATTACTCCAGCCATATCACGACGAAAAGTCAGTTTGTATAATCAAAACTGGGCTAGGTGAACCAGTGGTTGATGGCACGAACATCGATAAACAACGTTTGACACACAATCAGCCATATCACACTTTTAAACACCAATTCGGAATCGCACAACGGACTCATACGATTTGAATGATTATGTCAACACAAGACGAATTAGGCATTACATAGTTTTCGTTACATTGGCAAATTTCAAAGCTCTGACTCTCAATAATGAATGCATGCTGTAAATTGGCTTTATGTGCTGATGGTATCATCAATAATAACTCATTGAATATTTTAGTGAAACGGCGGGAGATTAGACTGTTGTATATCCCAGCAGAGTTTTATACCATAATAACCAAAGGAATTGTTATTAACAGATAATTTTTAAATCATCCTCTATATCTCCAGGGCTCGCATTTCAGTACATCTACACCTACCCCTGGATCTATTCCCCTGGTTCTCGCGATCTTAAATTACCCGCCCTTGATTCCCATTAGCCATTTTTATATGTTATGTTTCTCAGTCTAACGGACTAACGAGTTACAAACCAGCCTCATTGTTGGTTTGGCGATTTCAACACCATGGCGACCAGACCCATTGATAACGATAGGGTTTGCAAGAAATCAAACATTGAAAAAACACGCAAAGGAAAGCCTTCAAAAATGTTTTCGATGTGGCGGGATATCGTGGAAACTGGCGTGGGCCATTCATCACCACACGCCCCTTTCCGTAACCGGCTTGTCCCGGAATAACACGAGTTGGTCACGAATGTGGCGTTGGCATGTCTTCCCCTTCCTTTGTCATTATCTAGAGGTTTGATTGGTCGGTAAAATGTTAACTAGACAAGGGCAGATAATTGGTGATCGAGAAAACCACGTGAATGGATCCAGGGGTTGGTGTTGGTTTTCATAAATTTGACGCCTTGAGATATGAAGGATGCCTTTGAATCTGAACAGCATGAGGCAATTCCAATGAATATCCTTATTTTTCCAGTGCAGTTAGTGAGTAGGTTTTACTGCGCATTTAGCAATATTCAGCACTATGACGAGCTCAAATGGTATTCACACTTTGAACCCATGGCGCACATTCGGCGTGACGAGCAAACGTTCTAATCACCAGGCTACCCCACCGACCTTTCGATTAGAAGAACGAATGGATTTAAGACAGCAACGCATTGATCGTAATTATATGTGTAGGATATTATGAAGTCACGATATCCGGGCAGATTTGCCAGCATGAATATTCAACAAAGCCACTCAGATCAGGGCCTCATGCTTTGCGTTCTTCCGTGTCGTCGGTATGGAACTGGCCCCCACAGAAAAATAGCAACCATGAATGACATTATATAAAGCTGTGACTTTGACTTAAATACATCAAAATTATTATGTAAACACGATGGAAAATGTTCCGCTCACCAATCATGACATCTAGCCATCCATAAATCCAAAAATTCAAATATTCAACAATCCGAAACTCATATCCAACAATTAAGCAGATCCTACAATCTCAACAATTAAACATTTCCAACAATCTTAACAATTCAACAATTCAATAATCTAACAAACCAATGATGAGACAATCTAACAACCAACGTGGTCACAGAAAAGACAATTTCTTCCACTCAAGACTATGTACAAAGAACGTTGTCGTCAACAGAGGAGCATAATTATCATGATTGTTCTTCTTACATAAACAAGTTTCTTTACAACACTTATTTTATGGAATTATGACAAAGATATAGTGAGGTTAAAAGATGCAGGTAAGTAAGAATTCATAATGGAGATAAATCATCGTTTTCATCACCTTGATCATTGCGAATGTACAGGATTGTGTTATCGATAGGTATATTTTTACATTTTTCATTGGCATTTTCCCAAGCATCATAAGAAGTCTGTACACACCTGATATCATCTTTATGGCAACTTGTATGTATATAATGCCATTAGTAACAGAATACAAACACCTCAGAGAGGTATAAGGAGGATCTTCAATTCCATAGCTGCCATACC
Organism: Haliotis cracherodii; assembly: GCF_022045235.1. Classification (NCBI taxonomy): domain Eukaryota; kingdom Metazoa; phylum Mollusca; class Gastropoda; order Lepetellida; family Haliotidae; genus Haliotis; species Haliotis cracherodii. The sequence goes on along the minus strand of NW_027266275.1, from coordinate 39,722,029 downwards.
ATTCAGTAGACAGGAGCGAACGTTATTTTAGCTTAGCGGAATTGGATCGATAACGAAGGCCAGATTGGAATAGGCAAGTTAGGACGGATGATGTCTTAAACACGAGCTGAACTTAAGTGTGGGAAATTGACAGGATTTGTTTCGCAAATAACAACGTGTAATTTGTGTCAGCGGTTCTGGGAAGCAAATTAAGTGTTACAGGAGGAGCGACAGATTTAATGCCTTTGAAATGCAAGACAAGTTGTTAAACGTGTTACGGGGCGTTGAGATCAGATGCAATTTCATTCCGGCTTCGAATACATTTTCCTTTCAATTTAACGGTTTCAGTGACTTTTTTTTCCCATAAAGTCGTCTTGTTATAGTTGCTGCGTCTTTGAGAAGCGGCTGTTGTTAGGACACGTGGCTGAACTCTAGAAGAATGGTCGCTGGCATACATGGTTATAGGTTCCAAGCTGTCAGACACTTGGCGTCATGGCATGTATCACTCACGAAAAGAGATCATTGTAAGGAAGAACACGTACATCCACTTTGTGTCATTAAAGTCACTATGTGATGATTATGCACACATCACTCATGATAGATGTCTGCAATAAAGGACATGAATGTCAACGTCGCGAACACAGTCATGGTGTCGAATATGTTATACATATACATGTATGGTTCACGCAAAGCAGCATCTGCAAGAACATCTCACTCTTTCGTGAACACCCGGTGTCTTTATAGTTTTGAACGCATCGATTATGCCAGGTGTCAATAGGGCATCCAATTCTTCCTTAGGATAAAACAGAAATATAGAAAAAGCTCCCACTATCTAAGCTTCCTCTTCCCAGGAATACATGTTTTAATAATAACATATCGTCGGATCAAAGGTTTTCGGACATTATACATTCGGACGGCTTGTGTATCGCGATTACTCAGGGGGAGGGGGGAAGCATCACAAAGACATTGTTAATACTCAGATGATGGCTTGTTTTCCAGAGAATATTGAGTGAATGAGATGTTTTACAGCTAGCGCTGTTCATGTGATTAAAGAGAAAGCCACGAATGTTTCTCTGGGGTCCGACAACCCATAAAACGAGAATAGTAAAAATACATAATCCACATTAGATGACTGTAGATCTGTAACTGTTATACATTGGACAAACAAAGAGAAAATGTTTTTCATCTTCCTCACCGGAGATATATGCCGTAGAATGACAGTAACGACAAAGTCGCTCTTTTCTTCCTGCCCTTTCCCACCTGTCCGTCTCTATGTATAAATTATTACTTCCACATCTAAATCTACTATGTGCCTGTTTCAATTTGAAGCATTTTATATAGGAGAGATACTTTTCTATATATTTCCCTCTTCACGACCAAAAGCTTTAGCGACCAGGCTATCCAACAGTCACAACCTCATGTAGACGACGACCTGGAATTTCTAAATGTATAACCTGTCTGGTTTAGTGTGTATACTATCGACATTGTATCATCACAATGTTCACCCTCAAACATTTGCCTTGATTAAAGTTGTTCGATTTGTAAACTTATCTCTGTTGACACGGATGGCACCATTTCAATCAATCGTTGAATATTCGCTTTCATGCACCAACGACTTTCCGAAGAAGACATCCTATTTCGTTTGACACAAAGTGCACATCACGTCACGGCTATCCCTAGCGATACGCTCTTAACATTATAAGCTGTAGTTTTCGAATGAACCTTGTAATCATCCACCGTCACCACACTTACGCCAGTCCACGCCAGTTTTTGGTCAAGGACATCCAAGTTGATGTTGATACACTGTTTCATCCACTGTCCGACTCCAGTCATCACAACGAGTCCCGCCGGTGTCAACCCCTTTGTTTGGTCATTGACATCAATGTTGACGTTGATACACTGTTTCATCCACGGTCCGGCACCAGTCATCACACTGGCTCCCCTTCTGTCGACGCCTGTTTTGTCAATGACGTCCATGTTGATATACTACATGCTGCTCTTATTCCTGTTCACACCATTGTATTTCCTTATAGATGAGCTGAGATGGATTGACGGTGATGACGTGTTGACTTAGGGCTGTGGAAGCCTTTGTCAAAAGGAGATTGGCCACAAGAACCCGGACCTGGCCCCACTTGCCCCTGAAAAAACTTTCCATGGACAGCGGGGCTTTAGTTTTCTATAAAGCTACTTCTGTCGTTCACTCCTTCGCTTATTGAAAACTTAGGACACTTGACTCAACTGATGTTGGCACTGATGTTGGCACTGTACATGTTTAGACATTGTAGTGTTTTTAACATGGAACGCGGTCGGAAGGTAGTTGGTTGGTAGGGTGTATCATGAGAAGGTCACCAAACCCTCGGTAGATGGACGAGCTTTGTGAAACAACACATTGAAACAACTGAGTGCATATTTTACTGGTATGATGTTGAAAATACATGGTGGTCGTCTTGATATCAAATTATGTTGGCATTGGTTATGAAGTTAGGTTTTTAAAAGGATCATCTCAAGCTGACAATCATTTTGGAAGGAACAATGCATTTTAACATATATAATACAATCTCTGGAAAAGATTTCCAATCTTTAATGACATGCAATGCCTTTTGGCAAGGCTTTGATAAACTGCGCCCCGCTCTCTTGTTAGAGTGTTGATAAAGCTATTTTGAAAAACAAATATTTCCAAGTGAATAAATGGGCCTGCTGATCAATAGCTAAATCGGGATAGTGTCAAATACTCTTTCCAGAGTGGGTTTAACAATGTTTTACGTATGAACCTAACATCAGAAGCCATTGTATATGGTGCATATTGCTGTATTTAACAATTGTATGTGCACATAGGTAAAACGCATCTTGTCATGTGTGTTGTTGTAAAGCATCGACAACAACATCTGTTACATTATCCTTTTTCGGTGTTCAAAGAAAAACAATCACACTATTTCGGGCATATGAATCTCTGTGGACCCATTTGTGCTTCTACAGAAAAACTGATGTCTGAAGAAGTACATCTGACGCCATAGTGTGCGATCATACGAAGTGCATCAACGACCCGGTTTCTATTTTTCTTTACTAATCCTGTTTTGGTAGGAATGTAGGAATCTGCTATCTGTATTTAAAGGAAGAAGCAATAACAGATGTTAAAGGTAGCAGGAGCAGATGTAGCATCAGTAGAGCTTTGACATAACACTGAACATGTAGTAGATGCAACAGCACTGTGTAATTCACCAAATAATAATAAATTCGACATTTGGTCACCTATACCTTAGAGCGAGATTGGAATCAAAAGTATGGAATGCTTTTTTACCATTTATACACATGTCTGATTGTCATTTTATTACTATTGTGAAGTCATTTGTAGTGGAATGAAAAACAGCTGAATCAAAACTCACAATCATTTGGGAAGGAACATCTTCTGTTGTGCTTGGACAGTTATAGTGAGTGAGTGAGTATGGTTTTACGCCGCTTTTAGCAATATTCCAGCAATATCACGGCGGGGGACACCAGAAATGGGCTTCACACATTGTACCCATGGACAGTTATAGAGTACAAACTCTGCAACTCTCCCTTCTGTTCATTTTAAATTCACTTGACGCACACAATGAAACTACTTCTCAACTCAAACACATCAATCTTGTTTTGATAGAAATAATTCCGAGTGATCAGTGGAAAGTGTCTCTGAGAAAACTGATTTCCAGAATTTCGTTTACATCAATGACAAACATTTCCAGAGCAGCTTAAATACCGTTGTCCAAGTACAAATTGAACCACTCACAAGAAGCATTGATATGCCCGCATCTTTGCAACAACAGGTGTTTCCGTGTAAAGTTTTAACATGTACATGTATTTTGAGAGTTGTAAAAGCATTGACAATTACATCTGTTCTTGTTCATAGTGTTCATGGTAAGCACTATTGGTGTAACAAGGCGAACACATTAACCAACAAACGAAAGAAAACGGACAAAACATTTAACCATTTAAGAGTACTGCGACCTGCAATTCATGTGGTTTCAATTAACTCAGGCTTTCTGTCGATGGACCCAGGCGTGCTTCTCCGGGAACATCAACGAGTGAAGAAGTGGCATCTTACGTTGCCGTTCGGACCAATATATATATGTAGAGCGCCTAATTCAGCAATCCGTCTTCAGCTTCTAATATTAGGTCTATATTTCAAGCGTATGAACCTCTTTCGTTCTATTTATAATTTTCAGTTCCATTTTATAATCAAAACTTTCAATTTTTAGTGTGATTATTTTCAGGTCGTTGAGGGTGCACAGCCTTGTGACAAGGCTTGACATTAGAAGCATCAGAAGACTTTCCCACATCCTTATCAAGACAACCCTTCAGGAAACACGGGCACTGAAGAAGGACATTTCTGGCAAGATCTGACGTCAGTAACGACATGTTATATGGTACTACGTGTGCGCAATTATCACTTATAGTGATACACCAATATTGGAGAGCATTTGTGGAATACATAACGGTTATTTTCAAGACCAATTATAATTATAACAACCACTGAAAATAAAAACATGAAGGTAGCTATTACATGGTGAGGCTCGCTGACTTGGTTGATGCATGTCATCGTATTCCAATTGCGCAGAACGATGCGCATGATGTCAGTCACTGGATTGTTTGGTCCAGATTCGATTATTTACAAACCGCCTTAATAGTTGAAATATTGCTGAGTGCGGCATTCAACGACAAACAAACAAAGTTGCATGAATATCATGATATGTCTCATGATAATGAACCCTTTACATGTACGGCTTTTTAGTAACTTAATACCCAAGCTACAACGTTATTGACGCCAAAGAAAGCTTCATATTCTATTACAGGTCAATATCTTCCTTGTCAATAAGCTAAACAGAACCCTATCAAAACAAGTTTAAGATTTCAAAGAGCATCTTACGACTCTTACTTAAAAGTTAAAGGATTACACCATTCGGGACCTCAGTGAAGTTTTACTCCAGGTAGACTTTCTCTGGAGGACTTATGTTCTCATGTTTACTCAGGCAAACAATTGACTTGCTTTTGTATGTGTTTGTGACGGCGCCACCGGTGGAACTGGATACGCTAACCTTTTCAGGAAAATCTGGTATCATCACTATTTCATAGGGATTCGGAATTGCACAACGGATTTTGCTTTTAGTAACGATTTCTTGTGATTATGGAAACGTTTAGTCGCGCCTTTATGAAATATTTAGACAATGGATTAGTCTAAATCTATAAACATATGACTATGTCAGGGAATAAAATCATACGTTATAGAAGTAGGTACTGTATTAATGTTTAAGTTATAGAAGTACAGTAAACTACGGTTATAACGAACTCAAAGGGACCACTAACTTTTGTTCGTTATAACCGTAGTTCGTTATAAGCTCATAATGATAATAATAACAACCTTGAATGTCAGCCAAGTTAAATGCCATATAAAATCAGCTCTGACGAGGTCTTCGCGTGGATGAAGTCGTCTGGCCTGAAAGTCCCCACTCGAAACCGTCAGTGTGTGATTTTGCATTAAAATGTAAATAGGAAATGTACATTATGCAATGAATCTAATGAGACTGTCTAACACATTGTCAGTTGATGCCAATCTTTGGCACAAACACAGAATCTAAAGCGACATGATGGAGTGGCTCGATCATTTTACAAAATGTTTGCCACAGACGTCCATCCATGGTACAACCCAGAATATGTAGAGGGCGTCATGGAAAAGTATAAATACAAAATTCTTTGGAATATGCCCGTATACAGCTGCCTCAGATCTATCAAGGCCAATTAACTTGATCTTGTCCTTTTTGATAAATCCAATGAAATCATTTATATCATTGAATTTTCTATTCCTGTTGATACTAATGTGATTGACAATATTCAGGAAAAACATAGCAAATATGCTGACATCGCTTCTCCAAATGTTTGGTTGGTTTGTTGTCTAACGCCGCACTCAGTGATATTCCAACTATATGACGGCGGTCTGAAAATAATCGAGTCTGGACCAGCTAATTCTGTGATTGACATCATGAGCATCGATCCACGCAATTGGGATCGATGACATTTATCAACCAAGTCAGCGAGCCTGACCACCCATCCCGTTAGTCGCCTTTCCCGTCAAACATAGTCGGTAAGCATCGGCTGCTGAAGATCTATTCTATCCCGGATCTTCACGGGTCCTTTCGAAATGTCACTTTTGCATCCAAAGTACCAAGTTGTCCGACTACCCCTTGTTCTCGGTGGCTTAGGTTTGGTACCTCCCAATCTGTTGAATGACATTGGGAGAGTACCCGGGTTTGCTGCCAGGAATACAGTCCTTCTGACAATATGGGTAATGCAGAAGGCTGCGGTGTTGGGGAGTCTTCACGTTCTCCGGAAAGTTCTGGGTGGGTTTGACAAGGCAGCGCTTCCCGGGAGAAGTCCCATTCGCTGTCTGGGCTTCGTGTAGGGGGTTGATGATGAACCTAACCAGCCTGACTGTTCCAGGATCACCCAAATCCTCTGTGCTGCATGTTAATTTTAATCTAATAATAAAGCTCGGTCTTGTGATCTGAGAGTTCCACCAAGAGGGTACTCAGAAAGGAGCCCAGAGAAGACAGATATGCTGGTGCTCGGTTCATTTGAGCTAACGTGAAAAGTGAATCTTGGAATGAACCCTTGATGTTATGCACTTGATAGCTGCACTGTCATCAGGGCGACATATAGTGTATATTAAGACAATTGAACATAATATACGTTAAAACACGGGAGTCTTTATGGGTTTACCATGGATCAAACAAGACTTAAATGGTTCAGTGAATTAGTGAATTTGGTTTTAGCAATAGTCCAGCATTATCACGGCGAAAGGTCGCATGGTCTTCAGCATGACAACTAGGGTCACAACCGCCCCAGACGTTTATGGAAGCACATGGGAGATCGAAACAAATCTCTGTGGATAATGTCGCCCTCCAACGGCGTGTCACCATGTTCACTCTCTCTTTAAAACGTTTGCCTGCATTAAAGGGGTTCGCTATGCAACGCAAGTACAATACTATTACCAAAGCCAAGACGTCCAATCAATCGTTGAACTATTCGCTTTCATGTTCCAATGACCCTTTAAAGGATACTGCCCACTTCGTCTGACACAAAGTGCACGTCACGTCAACGCTCTCCCCAGGGATACGCACTTCACATAATTGGCTGTAGTTTTAGAATGAACTTCTACAGTCTTGTAATCACCCACTGTCTGGTTTCCGCCATCACAGTGAGTTACGCCAGTCCCGTCTCTGTTTGGCCATCTATGTTGTTGATACACTGTAAACTATTCTTATTCCTGCTCACCTCATTTTATCACCGGACAGATTAGCTTCGATGGATTGACAGGGGTGAGGTGTTGACTGCGAACTGTGGAAGTCTTTGTCAATGGAATAGCCTAAGCAAGAATGCAAGACAACTGCAGCTAGATGGAGATTGGCCATGAAGACCCAGGCCTGGCCCCACTGGCCTATGAATAAAGTGTTCATTTGGGCACTGAAATATCTTTGAAGATACATATTTATTCCTTTGTTCGTACCTTATGTTTTTGAAAGAAAGGATAATTGTTGCAGCCATACCCCATTGATAACATGTTGACATATCTGATGATACTGGTTGTAATTAAAGATGGTGGTGGCATGGAACATGAAGGTGGCTGTGTGCTTTGGATACGAGGGTCACCATACCTGCGACAGGTATATGAGGAGAGGTGTGTGAAACAGTACATGGAATCAATGGAGTGGATATTTTACTGTTATGATGATGTATACCTGGTGTGATAGGCTTGAAACGAAACTACACCGACGTCATATGAAAGGTAAATTAAACGACCAAGTATGAGTTGTGACTACGGATGACATTATATCTGAGCCTCTTATGCCAAATTTGTTTGCTTTTACCCCACCCTAAACTTTATGTTAGATACAGCAACACGGTTTAGCCTCATGTGGGAAGTAAGTATTTATGAAACCCGTAAGCACAGTTCTGAAACTGAAAAGTCAAATATCGGGTGCATCTGGAATTCGAACGTAGGATTATCTATACAACTAATTGCGGAGCCTTAGACTACTAAACCATTCGTGTCTACTGCCACTCAAGAAACTTATCAAATATCAGAAAGTTGATTAGACAATGTTAAAACGTTATGCAAGAACTCAAACCTGTATAGATAGATAGAATTGTTCTTCGGGAAGCCAAGCTTGTAAGAGGAAACTAACGGGATCGGATGGTCAGACTCACTGACTTGGTTGATGCATGTCATCGTAACCCCAGTGCGAAGATTGATGCCCATGATGTCAATCACTGATCTGTCTGGCCATGACTCGTCTATTGACAGACCACCGTCATATAGCTGGAATATTGCTGAGTGTTGCGCTAAACAACAAACAAACAAATGAAAGAATCAAAATCACAATTTATAATTTGGATATCTGTATACTTTGAAAGGTTCAGGGTTTGTGTTGGCTGTTGTAACTTAGCAAGAATTATATTTCAATTGTAGTTTTCTTGACATCATAGTCATAGTGAAGAATTGGCATCTAATGATTTCTGCATTTCGGGCTCAAATCCAGTGCGCACTCGTGAACGATTTTTATACTAAACGGGTATTTCAAGAAGATATATAGACCTTAAGGGTTTTTTTTGCTTCTGTTGTTCAATTCAAGTTAGAGAGTGTTACCATTTAGATTAATTTGTTTTTCATTCTGTGAGTGAGCACAGATGGATGGCAAGCGCCAGACCGTCTTTTTTATCTGAAGCTTGACAGCATAATCCAGGTACCGCTTTATGTACTACCCACATCGACAGCATATATGGCACTGCAGGTGCTTATAACTTATGCCGCCATGTTTTAGAGAATTATGGAAACTGGACTATTTCCACTGTGAAATTATGACAACCAATTCATCAAATGTGTTTATGACGACGTGATATCGATTTGGAAGCTAATGTACTTTGCCAGATCTGTCAGTGAGGATATATCTCAACGTCGATATAACTGGAGGATAAAAAGAATCACAAGAAAAAGTGACACAGAGAATATAGAAACGAGGCATTTCATTAATTTTTTTTACTGCACAAAAACATAAAACGGTTTGCTTGACAATTCTGTTTCATTCGTCGTGAGTTTGTTTTTTCTGTTATTGATTGTTCCACTTCTTGAAGTTTTGATTTGATTGTTATCTTCATATAATAACAAAAGCATACTTTTAGAAGGATCATCAAAACTGACAATCATTTTGGAACTCCGGGATAATTGTTTTAGAGCAGTTATAAATAATGATAGATGTGACAATCGCGGTAACAATGCATCAGTTCGATTGCGAAATACAATTGGAATAGACAGCTCCACGACGTAGTAATCTCCATCAGATGGGTTGTTGTTTGTTTCTATAAAAACACATTTTAGTCATCACGTGTTCGCGAAAGACGTGAGTCTACACTGCCCCAAAAGTGGCATTCGTCGCAAACACGTTTGAAAAGAACATTTTTTTTTTGGAAATGTTCTCCCCACGTCCACCGAAAAAACATTTTGAAAATTTACCAAAGCTTTGAATGTTGTAACCTTGATCAAACGACCTTTGAGCAACAGTCGTTTGGCGCACTTTGGAGTCTTCATAAAAGACTACATGGATTATACAATAAAAAGTATTTATCCATAAAATAAATGCTTTCTGCGTTGTAATTTTAAATAAAAGCGAGAATAACCACTTTCATAATCATAAAACAATCCGTTCTAAAAGAATAGTCTTTTTTACGATTCCCACTTTTTCATAACCATGTGTTTATGAATCACTATCAACTTGTGATGATACCAGATGTTCGAAAAGGTATGCATATTCTGCCCCACCGATGGCATGCAAGTCAATTGTTCACCTGAAAAATACACGGGAAGATATAGTACAAGTTAAAATGAGAACTTGTACTTCAAAAGTAAAATGTGAACATGTTGCCCGATATATGTGATGAAAGTTTACTCTTTAAGGAAATGTCAAAATTGTCCTTGACACCAATGCAATGATGTGTGTAGCTTTTAGTTAAAAGAAACAAATGATCGTTGTCGAGGAGGCTATCAAGTTTTGTTTTAAGAGTGTTGTGGCTTATTGATTTAGTTCTTAACAGTAAGCATCATTGTCATGATATTAATCCAAACTAAAATCATTGTTCAACAATTTTCAGTTATGTAGTTCGAAGACAATTAAGGTGAGGTGAGGTGAAATGGAGTTAAACGTCACGTCCAAGAATATTGCAGCGGTGCATCTACGTGTGTGTGTGTGTGTGTGTGTGTGTGTGTGTGTGTGTGTACTAGTCCGGACTGATGCCGATTTATAGTGCCAGCTCACTGAGATACAATGCCGCAGTTTAACATGAATACCCCACTCAGAAACAGTATACAGACTCCGATCCGACCAGTCTTTGTTTAGCCCATTAATGCCTAGCGCCAGACAACAAGTACCATCATTTAATATCTCTTGGTATGATGCGGGCGGGGATCGAACCCCGGACCTTCCGCTCTCCGTACGGACGCTCTACCACTAGACCACGGAGGCGGTCCAGAGGACAAATTAAACTCATGCAGTAGGATAATCAAAACAGAGAAAACGCTACAAACCGGTGAAGAATTATTCTTAAGTGTCAAGCAAACACTATTTCATTTTTGGGTAGTTAAGAATAACAATTTTTCCTTCCGATATTCAATCTGATCCTGTTGTGACGTTGAGATATATCCTCTCTGATATAACGTTCACTTACTTCAAATTCGATATGAATATCGTGATAAATACTTCGAAAATGATTATCATGAGAAGATTTCCCCATATCCTGTTCCAGACACCCAATCAGGAAACACGGGCACTGAAGAAGGACATTTCTGGCAAAATCCTACGTCGACAACGACATATTATATGGTACTGCGTGTGCAATTTTCTCACTTATAGTGATGCATCAATATTAGAGAAAATTTGTGAAATATATAACGGTTATTTTTATTTAACAGCAAAGACAATGAAGACACGGTTATCATTTTATCACATCACATCGCTCTTAAGGTAAATTTACATTGCCAGATATGTCAGAGAGGATATATTTCAACGTCACTAGGAAGATATATAGTATCAAAAGAAAATGTGTCAGACGAAATGTTGAAACGAGCCATTTAAATATTGTTGCTTTTCTAAACCTCTGTTATAAACATTGAGACGGTTTTGATTGACACTATTTCTTCGTCATTAGTCTGTAGTGTTTACTGTTATCGATTGTCCTGCATGTAGAAATGTTATTGTAATAGGTACCTTCATTTTTTTATGTTCAGTGGTTGTTATTTTGCAATATTTAATATTACGATATGTCAACGGATAATGAACCCTTTACATATATGATTATGTAGTAACTTAGTACTTATCTACAACGTTATTGAATTAAAAGAAAGCTTCATTTTCCCTTGCGGATTAATATTGTCCTTGACAAAACATTTCTATTTGTTCAACTAAAAGCTACACGGAACCCTGCCAAAGACAATTTTAACATTCTTTTCTACTCTACTCAACAAGAAAGTTACACTTGGTCATTTTAGTTGCGAAACGTTCTTTTCAGCCGTCTACACCTTCTGTGAAATCCCTCGAGAATCCGCCCAGACCTACTAATGACGGCTCCAACGAGTTTGTTACAAGACGTCAATACTTTACACTCAACAACACCCTAAGTAAACTATGTTTTACTCGGCAGTGAACATACAGAACCTGTCTTCAAGACAATGTCTCCACAGGCTTGATCGCGCTAATACTGCTGCTGGTAATGAAAATAAATTAAATCGTTGACCTGTCTTAGAATTTACTTCAGAGAGGCCGGCTATGACGTCATCCCCCCAGCAGGTCCTTTCAAGCATTGTAGGAAGCCTTTTGTCAACGACGATGCTATGACAAGACGAACTGTGGCATGTTGGGATTTCATTCAGATATCGTATCTAAATATAACATATGTTAACGGATAATTTATATTAATTATGTCATGTAGATGAAGTGACTATTCCAAATCATAAATGAATTAAAGCAATATTAAACAATAGCTCCACCCTTTGGAGTCTACATTTCACAATTTGTTAGGTATATGTACAGTCGAGCATGCTCTTTCCACGAATAGACTTCGGTTGCGTAAGACTGTACGCGGACAAGAAACGCTTATGAGTAAGAAATTGTGAATAGATATCATATGTCTTTCGGAGGTGTTAATTGTCATTCTATTAGTTGACAAGTAAATAAGAAAACGTTCTGCTTTATGGATAACAATAAATGCAATTAACCAGAAGTTTATCCGTAAAGTTGAATGTTTTCTTATGATTTGTCTTTAGGCAGGATTTATTAAATGTGCCCTGTGTTGGGGGAATTAAGCTTGGTCTTATGATCTGAGAGTTTTAGCAGGTGGGTATACGTATTCAGGAGGGAGCTCCGAGAAATACGCTGGTGCCTGCTTGTAAAGAAATTTAAAGACAAACACGTAGAAACCTAAACTTTTTACGCGTTTATATAAAAAATCAAATCATATTCATTTAACGTGATCAATGAACCTTTGAATGAACCCCTGTTGTTTTAAACTTGATAGCTGCAGCATAGCTGTCGATAGCTGAGCGACATAAAGTTTAAGTAAGGGCAATTTGAACATAATATAAGTACAAACACACGAGTCGTTTTGGGCTTTTCAGTGGAGCCGTTATATGGTTCAGTGAGTGAGTGTATTTGGTTTTAGCAAATGAATATTCCATTATGTGTTCGAAGGGACACAACGCATGGTCCTCAGCATAACGACCAAACGCTGTAACCACTTGGGTTCCAACCGCCCCAAACGTATTTGGACGAAGACTTTGAATATCTAACTAGTAGCCTGTCTGGATATTGTCGTACCTGTTCATCCTACGCTAAAGTTGTTAGCTTTGCAACGCATGTACAACACTATTATGGAAGTCAAGAACCCAATTAATCGTTGAATATTCGTTTTCATGATCAAATAATTAAATTTTCGTTGTGTTCATAGTAATTCCTGCATTCTGATTAGCTGAATTGGTCAAGTAAGCCACGACCACCGAAGCGAACTACTTTTTTATACGGAATGTCGTTGAATCCCAATAGTACAGTCGAGGTAATTCCCATTCTGCTCGCACAGGACATTTAGCGAAATGCATGCATATTCCTTGTTCAATCTACCCTTTGTGACCGAAGGCCGTGAAGAAATGAAACAGCTCGCTCGCCACTTTCTTTTCCGCTCGCTTCATAAATTTCATTCGGTTTTTCGGGTTTCATTTCTAACCCGCATTTTCCCATATATGTCTTCCCGTTCTCAAGGAACTTAAGTTTTAATCTGACGGTAAGTGACCAAGTTATTTGAAACAGCCGCCTTCTCTAGGACATTTTTCTTCCAGTCCGGCTGTTGCAGTTCTTCTTGCCTCTTGCCGAGATTGACAGGTCCTATGACTTGTGTTTTGTTTCTACTCTCCGATGAATGGCTTCTGAATTTGCGGGCGTGTCAAGTTATGTGCATAAATTAAACAAACCCATGGTTCATGTCACGCCACAGTATGTATTCCTACTCCTGAAATGTTAATCAATCTCATCGTTTTAGTCTGCTTTGATACACACAATTGTTTGGTTTGTCTTGTCAAATTTAATTACAAAGAACCTCAATGAACCGGGGAAAAAATCCACAGACAATCCTTTATTGGCTTTTTGATAGGATACTGCCGACTTCGTCTGACACAAATTGGACGTCACGCCAAGGCTTTCCCAGCGATACGCACTTAATATATTTGGCTATGGTTTCAGAATGAACCCCTAGTCTTGTAAGCATACGCTGTCTGGCTCCAGCTAACACATTCAGTCCTGCTTTTCCAAGTCTCTGTTTGGTCATCCATGTTGTTGTTGATACACTGCATGCTGTTATTATTCCTGCTTGTCTCAATGGATCAGCGGCAAATGAGATTTGGTTCGTACCTTCTGTAATTGAAAGAAAGGATAATTGTCGCAGCCATACTCCATTGATGACAAGTTGACATATCCGATGAGACTGTTCTGACTGATTGTAATTAAAGATTGTGGATGTGTGGTCCGGATGCGAGGGTCACCATACCTGCGACAGGTATATGTGGACAGGTGTGTGAAACAGTACATGGAAACCATGGAGTGGATATTTTATTGTTATGGTGATGTGTACCTGGTGTGATAGGCTTGAAAGTACGCTGGTGTCTTATGAAAGGTGAATTAAACTACCAAGAATACGTTGTGACCATCGCTGACTTAACCTGGGCTTCTTATGTCAAATTTGGATTCGTTGGACTCCACCTTAAACTTTATGTTAGATACATCAACACGGTTTAGCCTCATGTGGGAAGTAAGTATGTTGAAAATCGTAAGCACAGTTCTGGAACTGAAAAGTCAAATATCAGGGTGCATCTTGAATTCGAACCTAGGATGATCAACACAACGAATTGCGGGACCATGGACCATTCGTGTCCAGACTCAAATATCAGAAAGTCAATTGAACAATGTTATAACTGTGTAAGAACCAAAACCCGTGAAGATCAAGGTTAGAATTGTTCTTCAGCAACCCAAGCTTGTCGTAGGAGGGAACAAACGGGACCGGGTGGTCAGACTCGCTGACTTGGTTGATGCGTGTCATCGTATCCCAATTGCTAAGATCGATGCTCATAATGTCAATCACTGGATTGTCTGGTCAAGACTTGAATATTTACAGACCACCGTCATATAGCTGAAATATTGCTGAGTGCGACGTTAAACAACAAACAAACAATGTAAGAATTAAACATCACAATTTAGAATTTGGATATCTGTATACTTTGAAAGGTTCCGGTTTGTGTTGGCTATTGTAACATGAAAGGGTAAAAGTTGTATTGTAGTTTTCTCAACCTCCCCATCAGCTGCCCTCTAGAATATTGTTCAACGCTACAATAATTATGTATGCAGAAACGCTACAACGTTAATGCATGTACTTTGATTCTTGTATACTGCATACTGTACTTGTTTCAACATTGGCAATTACTTATACATCTACAATGTAGCATGCAAACACCTTTTCAACCTTCAGGTATATGCACTGTACAGGTGGAACATAGACAAAGAAAATCGCTCACACAGCAACAAACGAAACTAAACGAAAAACACAAATTCGAACATGGAAGAACACAAGGGTCTGCTATTCATTTGTTTCTTAAGCAAATCAGACTCGAGCACATGTGCTTCTTTTGAACGACTGACGAGTGAAGAATTGGCATCTAATGATTTCTGCATTTCGGGCTCAAATCCAGTGCACACACGTCAACGATTTTCAGCTTTTTATACTAAACGGGTATTTCAAGAAAATATATATACGTTAAGTTTTTTTGTACTTTTGTTGTTCAATTCTTGTTAAACACAGTTACCAGTGCTAGGCTGTCTTTCTTTATCCGAAGCTTTAGTAGGTTTTCCTAGGCCTGACAGGATGACAGGCTCCCTTTTATGTAATACCGACACCGACAGCATATATGGCACTGCATGTACTAAGTAATAACTTATGCCGCCATATTTTAGAGAATGTTGGGAAACTTGACAATTTGCTCTGTGAACTTGTAATCAGTAATTTATTAGCTTTGTTTCTGACTACACCATATCGATTTAGGAGTTAGTTTACTTTGCAAGATCTGTCAGAGAGGATATATCTCAACGTCAGTAGAACTGAAGGATAAAAAGAATCACAAGAAAAAGTGCCACAGAGAATATAGAAACGAGGCATTTCATTATTTTTTAATGCACAAAAACATAAAACGGTTTGCTTGACACTTCTGTTTCATTCGTCGTGAGTTTGTGTTTTTTTTCTGTTATTGATTGTCCCACTTCTTGAAGTTTTGATTTGATTGTTATCTTCATATGATAAGAAAAGCACAGTTTCAGAAGGATCATCAAAACTGACAATCATTTTGGAACTCCGGGATAATTGTTTAAGGGCAGATAATAAATATTGATAGATGTGACAATTGCGGTAACAAAGAATTTTTTCCATTGCAAAATACACTTGGAACAGATAGCTCCACGACGTAGGTGTAGTGATCTCCATCAGATGGGTTACACTCCGTGTTCACGTGTTCGCGAAAAGTACGCAGCCCCAACAGTGGCATTCGTCACCATGATAGGTACAAGTCGAAATAGGGAATTGCATCAGACATTATTTTTGGAAATGTCCCTTACATGCCTACCCAAAACATTTTTCAACATTTCACCAGGACTTTGAATGTTGTAACCCTGTCGTATGACCCCTTTGAAATCTTCTGAGAAAGTGCATTCTCGACTGTACTTCAAACGGTGTAAAACTTAGACATGTTTCCCGACATACATGTATGTGGTGACAGTTTAGAAATGTCAAAATTGGCCTTGACACCAATACTGTGATGTGTGTAGCTTTTAGTTGAAATAACAAATGATCGTTGTCGAGGAGACTATGAAATCGTTAAAGAATTTACAAGCCTGTTTTTGTTTAAATAATGTTGCGGTTTACTGATCATTTAATACTGTATGGTATATAGCACTGTCATGGGATTAATTCAAACTAAAATCCAGGGGCGGTCGGGTAGCCTAGTGGTTAAAGCGTTGGCTCGTCACGCCGAAGACCCGGGTTCGATTCCCAGCATGGGTACAATGTGTGAAACCCATTTCTGGTGTCCCCCGCCGTGATATTGCTGGAATGTTGCTAAAAGCGGCGTAAAACCATACTCACTCACTCAAACTAAAATCCTTGTTAAACAATATTCAATAATTAGTTCGAGAACATAATAATCCAAACTGAGAAAACTCTCCAAGACCAATGGAAAATCATACAGAATTCGTTCCTATAATAAATCTGACCCTGACGTTAAATTTGTTATCTTTAATATATTTGGCAATGTTCACTTACTTCAAAATCGATATTGTTTAAAAATCCTTGTCAGATCTTCCAAAAAATGACTTCAACGCATTTTCACAGCGAAATATTCAAGTGTAAGAAATGTTCTCTTTTACGGCTGCATTACTGTTCGTACAGGATAAAAAGATAAAGGGTTTCGTTTCCATGTGATGCACTGTCGGAAATACGGTTTTACCCGTGCAGAAACGTGGATGTGTCTAGTTATAATATACAGACATATTCTTCCTGCACACAGGGAAAACATCATACCTTCTTCCAAGTCCCAGTTTGTTCGCGGTTGGTAAGGTGGTAAAATAGCACATGAGGTACCATGTATATATTGACACATTCATGGCATTTAACTGGCTACCCAAGACACATTTTGGGGCATACCTGGTAGGATGAGATGGCAATGTGGCTGTTAACCTTCTAGTTAGGGTTGTATACTCCCCAGATAGCTGAGAATAATTGTTAAGTGCACACTGATCCATTGACCGCCGTAATACGTGCCTAACAAGTGCAATTATTATTATTTTTTTATAATTGCGTCCTGCCCACAATTACGAATTAGGTACTAATGCCACGCCCTATTCCCTGATTGGTCGATAATACATGTGGGTGGGCGGTTGGGGGTTCCATTGACTCGAATGATTTCGTACTCTTGTGAACAGTGTTTTTGTCTTCGTTTCTATACAAGTATTCTGTGAAATTATTATTGTTGATTAATTAAGAATTGACCGCGAAATGTTATTTATACGACGCACTCGGAATTACATGGTGTGTACACCGGCATTTGCCTTTAAACATCCATAAACGAAAAAAGGTATTGAACTCACACCTTCATACACTG
Source organism: Haliotis cracherodii (assembly GCF_022045235.1). Classification (NCBI taxonomy): domain Eukaryota; kingdom Metazoa; phylum Mollusca; class Gastropoda; order Lepetellida; family Haliotidae; genus Haliotis; species Haliotis cracherodii. The sequence continues at coordinate 39,704,286 of NW_027266275.1, read as the reverse complement.
TCGATCTAAATCAGGCTGTCAGGTGTAGATTGTGAAACTTCGCACGTCTAACCCTTGTCATGAATGAAAAAAATCAAACACAAAGTCAAAAGTTTCGCTCTAAAAGTGAAGAAAAAACCATAAAACCGAAGTACATGTTCAGTAAAAAACCTGACACCCTTTAAAGTGGGCGAAGTGGTTTTAAGCCTGAACTGCATCATTAGATGCCACTTCTTCACAAATGCTCGAACATCAGGTGATAAAGAAACACAGCAGGATGCACGTGTTCTTCCATTGTTTTTACGTTCGTTTACATTCGTGTGTTGGTTTGTGACCTTTCCGTTGTCAATATTCCACCTGCATAGTGCATATACGAGGGCCGTAAAGGCGGTTGTGTAATAGAATTACATGTTAATGACACCTTTTTACATGTACAAAATACACTAAGAAACGTTTCGCGGGAGCATTTGTCTTTGTCAAATGAAACGCAATACTCAAGATGAGGTTTCAGCAACAATTTGGGCAGATATTTTGATAATGTTCTTTGAGCGGCTTATTTTTTAGTTTTCGCAATAGTGTTCAGCTGACTTTCTGAAATATATACACTTATATAGTAATTTCATCATCGGTTTCTTGAAAGACGGGGGAAGACAGTGGCTGAGTAGTCGCAGGCGCCGCAATTCGCTGTGCAGATGGGTCGTACGTTCGAATTCCAGATACGCCTTCATATTTGGTTTGTCTGCACTTTTCACGTATTCACGGGTTTGATCAAATCTTTCCTCCCACACGAAGCTGGCACGCGGTGGGCTATCTGAAATATCGTTCGGGGCAACGTTAAACCGAAAACGAATCTGAACATACATTTCATTGATGATTTGAAAACATATTTTTCATAAAAATGATTAATGTCCTTAAGTTTTATGCAAGCTTAAATCCCCCACCTTTCATTTCATAAATCACTAGACATGTTGTGTATGGATATGGAACTGTCTTCGTGACCAATCTCCCTCTAGCTACAGTTATCTTGTATCCTTGAGGAACAGCTATGGCGATTCCATTGACAAAAACTTTCACAGTTCACAGTCAACACGTCACCCTGTCAATCTATCGAAGCTAAACTGTCTGGTGATACAATGAGGAATAATAACAGCATGCAGTGTTTCAACATCAACATGGATGACCAAACAGCGGTGTGGAAAGGCGGGACTTAGTGTTGAACCAGACAGGGGAAGTTTACAAGACTGTAGAAGTTTATTCTAAAACTACAGCCAATTATGTGAAGTGCGTATCGCTGGGGAGAGCGTTGACGTGACGTGCACTTTGTGTCAGACGAAGTGGGCAGTATCCTACAAAGGGTCTTGGTACATGAAAGCGAATAGTTCAACGATTGATTGGACGTCTTGGCTTTGGTAATAGTATTGTACTTGCGTTGCATAGCGAACCCCTTTAATGCAGCAAACGTTCGAAGGGAGAGAGTGAACATGGTGACACGCCGTTGGAGGACGATATTATCCAGAGAGGCTTGTATAGATCTTCCATGTTAAGTGCGTATCGCTGTGGAGAGCGTTGACGTGACGTGCACTTTGTGTCAGACGAAGTGGGCAGTATCCTTCAAAGGGTCATTGGAACATGGAAGCGAATAATTCAACGACTGGTTGGTTTGATTTTAGTTTCGTCACTTAATAAATATCATGAGTACGATGACATACTAAACTAGACAGGTTCCAGGTGAAGAGGTTAGAGGTCTTCGTCCATATTAGGCAGGGCGACGGGGTATCATGAATGCGTTTGTTTAAGACACCAAAGTCCAGATGATTCTCCACATATAAAGCCCTTTTCCAAATTCTACACTACAACCATGCATTCATGTCAAAGGAAATTTAAACATTTTATTTCGTTCTGCCCAACAACAAAGTAACACTTGGTCGTTTTATTTTCATATTTTCTTTGCAGCCTATTGCACGTACATTGTCCCATCCCCCGAGTGTCCCATTCCCCGAGAATCCCATCAGACCAACTCCTAACGGCTCCAATTAGTTTGTTACAAGGCGTCAATACTTTACACACTTTAGAAATTGTAACATTTATTTTCTACTCTATTCAGCAAGAAAGTAACACGTTGTTATATTTTCATTTACACCTCCTGTTACATCCCTCGTGAACAGTCGCAGACGAATTCAAACGATTCCAATGTGTTTGTCACAAGACGTCAATACTTTACACTGAACAGCAGACTTTAAAAGAAAAACCCATGTTCGGTGCTAAACATATAGAACTTGTCTTCAAGACGATGTCCCCACAGATGACGTCGTGCTGTTACTGCTGCTGTAGAGACTGACTCGGACTTGTCCTTGTTTTATCTTTCATCAGAAGATGTCTCCACAGACAATGTCGTGCTGTTACTGCTGCTGCTGCTTCCGAGTGAAAACTAATCGTTAATTCATCTCAGATAAGACATCTCGACTGTGACGTCATGGCTCTTATCAGATACATTAAAGTAGTGTACGAGTTTTCTGTTATGGAACTTGACACGACAAGGATGAATGTGTTGCATGCAGAGACCTTTTTCTTCTAAATAAAATATATTTTAAAGGATATATATTTATATCCTCCAATAAATGAATTCTGCATAAGTAATTTGTCCATACATAATATAAATCCCTGATTGAACACATGGGATGTAATTAATGTTAAGTAGCATAATCAGAATATGTAGGATGTTATCATAATTAAGGGCTAGTTAAAGTAGCAGCAGTAGCATAAGGGCTAGTTTAAGTAGCAGTAGTAGCAGTAGCAGCAGCAGTAGCAGTAGGGCTAGTTAAAGTAGCAGTAGGACCAGTTACAGTAGCAGTAGGGCTAGTTAAAGAAGTAGCAGTAGCAGTAGGCTAGGGCTAGTTAAAAATGCATCGTAAGCAGTAGGGTATCGGTAGTAGTAGGGCTAGTTCAGGTAACAGCAGTAGCAGTAGGGCTAGCGAGAGTAGCAGCAGTAGCATTAGGGCCAGTAAAAGAAGTAGAAGTAGGGCCGTTTAAAGTAGCTGCAGTAGCATTAGGGTCAGTAAAAGAAGTAGTAGTAGGGCCATTTAAAGTAGCTGTAGTAGCATTAGGGCCAGTAAAAGAAGTAGCAGTAGGGCCATTTAAAGTAGCTGCAGTAGCATTAGGGCCAGTAAAAGAAGTAGCAGTAGGGCCATTTAAAGTAGCTGCGGTAGCAGTAGGATCATTTAAAGTAGCAGCAGTAGCAGTATGGCTTGTTAAAGTAGCAGCAGTTGCAGTAGAACTAGTTAAAGTTGCAGATTAGAACCAGTAGCAGACGTACATTGTACAATGTAACATACTCCAGATAGCAAATATAGTAGTTTGGGTGGGTCGTACTGGGAGACAATGGTACTGAGATAGTGGAAGTATTAAGAATGATACGTTAAAGATATAAGTTGAAGTAAACATAGTTGTACATACCCAAGGTGAGCACACATATTCATCCTGATCGCTCGAACAAAGTCGCAATAACCATGTTCCAATTCAACGTTATAATTTCAAACTACGTTTGCGACATTATGTAGAATTCGTCAATTAAAATATATAATTTATGGTATTTGAGTGTTTTCGTAGCTAAAGCTTGCAACTGAGGACGATGGTCTTCTTAACAGTGTGTCATTTACTGACAACACCAGGGGAAAGGCTGTTTCTTGCTGTGAGAACAAGTCTCCATCTGTAAGATACATACCACTGGCTTTATGTCACAACCAAGGTTTCGGTAATGATAACGTCTGTGAACTGACCGGCTGATCAGTCTCAATCTCTCACTGAAGTTATTCATTTGGTCACCGACGTTGACATTTTGATACTGGATACCCTCCAACACATAAGACAGTTCTGTCTATATTCACACAGATGAGAAACATGAATTCATGCGGATTGACAACCAATTTTGAACAGGACTGTCGCCGTAGTGTCTTTGGTCACACTCTTTTGGGAAGATGCAAAATGGAAAAAAGAAAAAACCTTTGGATTATATAATTATACTCACAATTGAGGAGTAAAACGTCGCATTAGTTCTAAGATAAAACGTCGCATTTTGAAATTCCAAGAGTGCATTAAGGTTGCATCTGCAATAAACCATTTTATATCCACATTGACTGTTACATGTCATGTATTGCACATACGCTGGTTGCCTTCAGGCATGTGCACGTGTTTTTGGTAGCCATGTCCATCACGTTAAATCTGGCATAATGTATTGTTTGTAAAAGTGGTTGCACTTTTTCCAGTTTCATAAATGCATTCAATCAGTGTTACATAGGCACAGACACCATGTTCTTCATGATCAAGACTTAGTGTTAATCAGATTGTCAACATATTCATACCTATTGACGCGTGTTGGCATAAGGTCACGTTTGACACCATAGACAACGATATTGTATATGGTACTACGTGTACTGATTTATCACTATGGTGATGCATCAATATAAGAGAGCATGTACGGAATACGTTAAGGTTACTTTCGTTAAACAGCAATGACATTGATAAAACGGTTATATCTTATCACAGATTGTTGCCGACTGCACCATGTCAGTGCCATTTCTGTCAAAGAGGGTGTCAGTATAACTGAAGGATAAAAAGAATCACAAGAAAAGGTTCCACAGAGATTATAGAAACGAGGCATTTTATCATTTTTTACTACACAAAGACATTAAATGGTTTGCTTGACACCTCGGTTACATTCGTCACGAGTTTGTCGTTTTCTTCTCCATTATTAATACACTTGGAACAGATAGCTCCACGACGTAGTAATCTCCATCAGATGGGTTGGTGTCCGCTCATATAAAAACATTTTAGTCATCATGTAACATCAGTCATCACGTGTTCGCGAAAACATGAACGTATGCTGCGGTGGCATTCGTCCGAACACAATTGAAAAGAAAACGAGAACATGATATGGTCAAAATAGGGAATTGCATCAGACATCAGTTTGGAAATGATCCACACATGTCTATCAAAATCATTTTGAAAATTGCAGCAAGGCTTTGAATTTTGTAACCTTGATCAAACAACGTTCATTACTAGCGACCGGCTAGTTCCTTTTTCATTTTGGGAAACAGGTTGAAGTATGACGGGGCATCCGGATTGCATCCGCATCCTGGTGATTCCGGATGCATCCCTTGTTTAGACTGAAGTTTGGTTTCTGGTTGAAAATGATGAATCAAGGTCTCATCCATATTAACAAATCGGGCCAAATAATCTTCGGGATCTGCTTCAAAACGACATACATTGTCACGGGTTTCTCGCACGTTTCTGATCCGCTGTCAAGAGCTTTGGCACCCATCTTGCAGAAACTTTGGTTGGTGATAATGTGCTCAACCCACAACACTGGCAATATGTCGAGTGGTCAATCGTCGATCAGCCATCACCATGTCATGCACCCGGGTAATGTGTTCCGGAATGGTTGCTGTTGAAGGCCTTCCGGGACTCGGGTCATCGTCAAGGTTCTCTCTGCCACGCTTGAATTTCGCAGCCCACTTCTACAGTGGAAAAGGAAAGTGGAGACCATGTCAGCATGTATCTGTGTTGGAGTTAACCCTTTCAGTTGCAGGTACTTGATGACTGCCCTATAGCCAGTTTTGTCAATTTCTGGTGATTTCAATGGGTAGGTTCACAAGATGGTCTGGTACAAAGACAATAATAACACTACAGTTGCAGTTCTTATGTCTATGATTCATTAAATGATTGTACTTGTTGGTGGCAAAAGTTTGTTTCAATCCGATTGAGATATCCCACTTAGGCTTAGAACTTTTCAGCCAGCCCTCGTATTTCAATTTGTTTCCACCATTTTCTCTATACCCTTTTATGCATGTCTATGTTGCTTAATCTTATTGCTCATGTCATCTCCTGTATCATGAAACACTTTAGTGTTTCTTCTTCCGAATCTAATTTTATAACATGTTAGATCATAGCCGCCATCTAATACACATCAGATGGTGTCAAGACATATTGTATTTGGTTTTATTGTCTGTGGCCAGGGCATATTTTCACAAACAGGACCGTTAGCTGATATAAGGAATGTTACTTCCAGATATCTTATTTACTCTTACTCAAATTAGAGGACTGTATACGACATCGCCAATCTGTTAACGAAGTTTGTACAATTATTATTTTGAAAAAGACAGTTAAACGACAGTTGTGATAGGGAGGATTGTGTGGTACGTGCATCACTAGGCCTTGTAGAATGTTACTTTACTTTGAGGATATATGTGGCCAGTGACGAATGTAATTCAAACCCCTTCCACACTGACATGGTATCAAAGTTATTTGTGTGCCGATTACATAACTCTTACTGACAGGGTGGGTAAGTGGGGTGGTAGTTCACCCGAAACGGGCGACATTTCCTGTGTATGCTGGGTGGTTCCTTTGGTATCGCCTCCAAACATATATGTAATAGAATGAACCATTACACGATGATACACATCAGGATCGCGGAGAAGATTCCTTCTTGTTGTATATCAAGCCACCAATTCCTCTTTCATAAGTGTTTTGTCTCTTCGTGCCTAATATATCCACAATTAACTAAAATATGTAATTCATGTGTCTACAAAAATTATGTATATACAGGCTAAGTATTGCAACAACTGCATAAGTATTTATTCACTGGAGGTGTGGCAGGTTGAAATTGAACATTATGATAACGAGAGCAGATGTTGTAGATTCACCTGTAAATTAGGCCGACTCTGTAAGTAGATACAACTTTCTCTCAGGCGAGTGACATTGTGTATTTAAGAGTAAACTGACCTAATCATAAGGTCAATCAGAAGAGATTGTACTGAAGGTATTAGTAAATTTGCAAAATAAAGAGGATTAGAAATTATACACACTCTTCCACGTTCCATTGTGCTCGCGGTTGGTTGACAAATTAGGTGATAAAATAGCACATGTATGTATGTACTGTATGACTGCAAATCCATGGCATTTGATTAGCTAACCGAAATAAAAGTTTGGTGCATCCCCAATTGGCCTGCTTCCAATTTCGCCTGAGGTTTGCTGTGCAAATAACCGCAAGTTTGAATTCCAGATACGCCTTTATATTCGGTTTGTCTGCTCCATGCCCGAATTCACTATTTAGGTCAAATCTTTTCTCCCACAAGAAGCTCGCACGCGGTGGAAAATCTGAAATATTGCTCAAAGCGGCGTCAAACCAAAAGTGAATCTGGGCATACATTTCACTTGGATTCGCGTATCTATTTGCCATTTGAAACCATCTTTTATAATAAAAATGGTTAATTTTATCAAGTTAAGAGCATTATACAATCTTTGTCCCAGACCTTTCATTTAATAAATCACTGGACATGTTATGTTGGGAAAGGAAACTGTCCTTGAACATTATCAATATTTAGGAAAACACACATCTATTTCGCCATCCCCATTCGAGATTACTACAATTATTTCTAAACAGTGTCAAGAGTTATTCAAAATAACTGACATCAATAGGGTAAGGTCATGACAAGTATCCTTGCTTTCAAGAACAAATGAAGTAACTACACAAGAAGAAAATCAAATCGCCAATGTCCAATGAACAGTTTATTCATATGCCAGTTGGGTCAGGTCTGGGTCTTCGTGGCTAATCTCCCTCAGTCTGCAGTTATCTTGCATCCTTGAAGGACAGCTACGGCGATTCCATTGACAAGACGTCCATAGTTCACAGTCAATACGTCATCCCGTCTATCTATCTAAGCTAATGTGTCCGGATATACAATGAGGTGAGCAGGAAAAACAGCATGCAGTGTTTCAATATCAACATGGATGACCAAACAGAGGAGTTGACAGGTGGGACTCAGTGTGATGACTAAAGCCAGACAGTGGATGATTACAAGGCTAGAAGTTCATTCTAAAACTACAGCCAATTATGTTAAGTGCGTATCGCAAGGGAGGGCCTTGGCGTGGCGTGCACTCTGTGTCAGACGAAGTGGGCAATATCCTTCAAAAAGTCATTGGATCATGAAAGCGAGTATTCAACGACTGATTGAATTGGTTTTAGTTTCGTCACTACATAATTATCATTACACGTATAAGTGCATAACGAACATATACTGCTCAAGCAAACGTTATATTTGGAGGGTGAGCATGACGACAGCATACTAAACTAAACAGGTTCCAGGTGAAGAGATTGGAGGTCTTCGTCCCCTATTAGACAGTGCGGTGGGGTATACTGAATGCGTTTGTTCAAGACACCAAAGACCAGATGATTCCCCACATATGAAGCCCTTTTCTAAAAGCTACACTACACCCATGTATTCATGTCAAAGTAGCAGCAGTAGGGCTAGTTAAAGTAACATCAGTAGCAATAGGGCTAGTTAAAGTAGCAGTAGTAGTAAAACAAGATAAAGTAGCAGCGGTAGCAGTAGGGATAGTTAAAGTAGCAGCAGTAGTAGTAAGACAAGTTAAAGTAGCAGCAGTAGCAGTAGGGATAGTTAAAGTAGCAGCAGTATAAGTAAGACAAGTTAAAGTAGCAGCGGTAGCAGAAGGGATAGTTAAAGTAGCAGCAGTAGCAGTAGGGATAGTTAAAGTGGCAGCGGTAGTAGTAAGACTAGTTAAAGTAGCAGCGGTAGCAGTAAGGATAGTTATAGTAGCAGTGGTAGTGGTAAGACAAGTTAAAGTAGCAGCAGTAGCAGTAAGGATAGTTACGGTAGCAGCAGTCGTGGTAAGACTAGTTAAAGTAGCAGGAGTAGTAGTAAGGCTAGTTAAAGTAGCAGCAGTAGTGGTAAGACAAGTTAAAGTAGCAACGGTAGCAGTAGGGATAGTTAAAGTAGCAGCAGTAGTAGGAGGATAGTTAAAGTAGCAGAAATAGTAGTAAGACAAGTTAAAGTAGCAGCAGTAGCAGTGGGGATAGTTAAAGTAGCAGCAGTATATAAGACTAGTTAAAGTAGCAGCGATAGCAGTAGGATAGTTAAAGTAACAGCAGTAGTAGTAAGACAAGTTAAAGTAGCAGCGGTAGCAGTAGGGATAGTTAAGGTAGCAGTGGTAGTAGTAAGACAAGTTAAAGTAGCAGCAGTAGCAGTAAGACTAGTTAAAGTAGCAGCAGTAGCAGTAGGGATAGTTAAAGTAGCAGCAGTATTAGTAAGACATGTTAAAGTACTAGCGGTAGCAGTAGGGCTAGTTAAAGTAACAGCGGTAGCAGTAGGGCTAGTTAAAGTAGCAACAGTAGTAGTAAGACTAGTTAAAGTAGCAGCAGTAGGGATAGTTAAAGTAGCAGGGTAGCAGTAGGGATAGTTAAAGTAGCAGCAGTAGCTGTAGGGATAGTTAAAGTAGCATCGGTAGCAGTAGGGATAGTTAAAGTAGCATCGGTAGCAGTAGGGATAGTTAAAGTAGCAGCAGTAGTAAGACTGGTCAATTTAGCAGCAGTAGCAGTACGGCTAGTTAAAGCAGCAGCGGTGGCAGTAGGGCTAGTTAAAGTAGCAGCAGTAGTAGTAAGACAAGTTAAAGTAACAGCAGTAGCAGTAGGGCTAGTTAAAGTAGCAGCAGTAGTAGTAAGATACGTTAAAGTAGCAGGGTAGCAGTAGGGATAGTTAAAGTAGCAGGGTAGCAGTAGGGCTAGTTAAAGTTGCAATCACACAAGCAGAACTCATTACATTTTCAAAAGCATAAGAACATGTAGTGGCATTACTTATAGGAGAAGGCTAGGGCCATTATACAGACTACAACCAGTAGTAGACGTACAGTGCAGCCGACTACAGATAGTAAAGATAGTAGTATCACTGTGACTGTTAGTGACAGACATGGTGTTTCTAAGATAGTGGCAGTACTTGGAGTAATACCTTGAAATTATCAGTTGAAGTAAAAATAGTTGTACTTTCACAACAGACATATTCCTCCTGATCACTCTAATATAGTCAATTTAACCATGTTGCAATTGAGATCCTTCTAATTGTTAGAGGTTATCACGCGAGTGTGTTTGGGGATGGTTAATATCCTGCATTAGGAATAAACATTGTATTTAGCGAGCCTTGGCGAGATAAATACATAGTGTTTATTCCTAATACAGGATATTTACGCGAGTGTGTTTGGAGATGGTTAATATCCTGCATTAGGAATAAACATTGTATTTAGCGAGCCTTGGCGAGATAAATACATAGTGTTTATTCCTAATACAGGATATTTACCATCCCCAAACACACTCGCGTGATAACCTCTTTATCATATATTGTCATTCTTTAAATCTGTGCTTGAAAATCTCTCACAAACATTACTGAAACATTGCGAGTTTTCCTGGAATGCGCGCATGAATATTTATTACGTCACAGGGTAAGTGATGTGTCAGTCGGACAGTGACAGTAGCCAATATAGTTCAAACTTAAATCTGTTTCTTATACACTGGCGAAGCAACATATACACAAAACAGCAATTGTTTTTAATTGCCTTTCGCGGCAATCCATCGGTCTGTCCGCTAGAAAAAGGGAAGCTACTCTAACCCTAGTCAATGAGACGTCACGGCCACGGTCAGACGTTGTTGACAGTCGGTCTGTCCCGTCATAACGTTAAGAAGTGTAGTCAGATGTACACACAGTGACAAAACGAAACAAGGTAACAATTCAAACATATTTCGGCCAAATCCAACCATTTTAATTTGTGGAGGAGGTTTCAAGCCGCAGAGGTCAAGAAGCACAGATATGGCTACTTAACCCGCTTGGCTAGGCCTCCTGCCCTCCCAAATTGTTTCGAAATTTATATCTCCAAAGTTGCTCAAGCCTTAGCTACGTCACAGTTAGACACTGATTTTCAGTATATTAGACTATTCTTTTCATAATGATAGAAATTATCCCAGTAGTTTCTCCAGATTCCCGATAGTTAATTCTGACTCGATCGCCGAATGACGAGGGCGACGCCATGTTTGTTTATAAACAGTGAAAGTAGTCCCTACTTGACCTTTGATATTTGCATCTCTATCCGCATATGACCCCAACGGATATCGTTTTTATCCGTTGGCTTTATCCTGCCGAGAAACCTACCCATTATATGATAAAACGATATATCTTCAACGGATGTCTTCTATTATTGGTATTAACAAACATAATGATAATGACTGCGAACTACATTTGTGACAAGATGTGTCATGCCCGAATTCACTACTTAGGTCAAATCTTTTCTCCCACAAGAAGCTCGCACGCGGTGGAAAATCTGAAATATTGCTCAAAGCGGCGTCAAACCAAAAGTGAATCTGGGCATACATTTCACTTGGATTCGCGTATCTATTTACCATTTGAAACCATCTTTTATAATAAAAATGGTTAATTTTATCAAGTTAAGAGCATTATACAATCTTTGTCCCAGGCCTTTCATTTAATAAATCAGTGGACATGTTATGTTGAGAAAGGAAACTGTCCTTGAACATTATCAATATTTAGGAAAACACACATCTATTTCGCCATCCCCATTCGAGATTACTACAATCATTTCTAAACAGTGTCAAGGGTTATTCAAAATAACTGACATCAATAGGGTAAGGTCATGACAAGTATCCTTGCTTTCAAGAACAAATGAAGTAACTACACAAGAAGAAAATCAAATCGTCATTGTCCAATGAACAGTTTATTCATATGCCAGTTGGGTCAGGTCTGGGTCTTCGTGGCTAATCTCCCTCAGTCTGCAGTTATCTTGCATCCTTGAAGGACAGCTACGGCGATTCCATTGACAAGACGTCCATAGTTCACAGTCAATACGTCATCCCGTCTACGTAATGACTGCGAACTACAGTTGTGACAAGATGTGTCATTCTTCAATTAAAACCTATGATGATATTTGAGTGTTTTCGTAACTGAAGCTTCTTAACGTATGATAGTGGTCATGTCTACATATGTACTATTTCTGACCGTGAAGCAACTCTCCACTGTATATGTTACATACCATTGCCGTCATAGTACTGCCAAGGTTTCGGTAAGATCTGTGAACTGACCGACTGACATCATATCATTAATTCATCCGCAATTTGATCTTGGCACTTAGGATAACTTAAAGTACTCGTTCGTCGTAGTAAAAGCCCTTGTAGTCTCGGTATGGATATCAGCAAACATTACTTGGCCTTTGGAAAACATGATCGATTCTGGAAAACCTGATTGGAATGCGCAAGGTCCAATTGGGTGTGCTTCGTGAAGTGCCTTTCTGAGGTTAACTTCTATATGGGGAATCAACACGATTAGTTATGTGGACATGACTACAAATGATAATGACAATGGTGGATGGTTTATATCCGGGCCACAGATCCGTAAATTTGCCATCTTAAGAGGAGCCGTTGATGATGATAAACTTCCTCAAGGTTAAACACGGTGTAAACACGTCGGTGTGTAGTAAAAACAGGGCAGAGGTCAATATAAAACGTCAACGCCAGGGAATAACCGTTCCCGATTATCAACCGAAACAGATTCCATAGGGTTTGAGGCAAAAAGGTGATGAAAATTATATGAACGGATCACTGAAAATCAGTGATGACATCAGGTGTTCGCGAAGGCAGGTGATGGAGTGTTGTTTTACGCCGCTTTCAGCAATATTCAAGCAATGTCACACCTGACATGGGCTTCTCAGGTTGGAAATCGGACCCGGGCCTTCGGCAAGCCAGCGAACCCTTTAACCATAAGACTACCCACATTCCCAGAGGTGAGAGAAGGAGTGAGGTTTGAACAATATTTCAGTTATATCATGGCTCGTCAGAATGATGTGGACGTAAGCTGGGCTGAGGTGGTGTAAATATCAGGCGTTTACCACTTGGCGATTTCTTTCATGTTTGGTGAAACCCACGAGCTCGGATAACTTCGGACAAAATTGGAAATATATAATCAGAGCGAACATGGGATTGTATACAGAGAACTGACTAATCATATCGACACAAACGGTCAGTCTAAAGGTCTCCTATAAGTTATTAGTAATTCAGTCAACATTCAGAAGTTGACATTTGGATACTGGAAACCTTCCAGTATATTAGACAGTTCCGTTGATATTTACTCAGATGAGAAACGTATGCAGTTTGATAATCAATCTTGAGCAGAACTGTTGCTATACCGTCTTTGGCCAGACTCCTTCAGGAAGTTGCAAATTGTAAAAAGTATATCTTTTAGATTATATAATTATAAATACCCAGCGTCATTATTGGGGAATCACGCATAGAAAAAAAACATTCTCTTTTAAACTTTCAAGAGTGCAGTTCAGTTGCATCTATAAAGAACCATTTTATACCCACATTGACTGTTACTTTTCATGCCTTGCAAGTGCATCAGATCAACCACTTGTTGCATTCAGGCGTGTGTATGTGTTTTGGGGCTGCTTATTTCATTATCTTCCACTAAATAGTGTTTCTGTTTATTATAGTGGTTGTCCATTTGCCAAGTTTCATAGATGCAACCAATCAGTGTTACATAGGCATACACGCCATGTTTTCAACTGTTAATCACATTGTCAACATACTCAACCCTTTTGACGCGTGTTTTACGTATGTTCGTGTTTGACACCCTACATATCGAGATGACCCTTCAACAATGATGCTGAGTACATATCGCAATGGTTAAAAGTTAATGTAAATCAGTAAGGAGACTATCTATAAACCGGGATTTGACTGCAAATACGTACGCTACGAAAATCATGAACCTGAAGCAACATGTCATTCCTGAGCTTTGAGGTGGCCTAGTGGTTCCGGGGTTCTATTCCCCACATGGATACACTGTGCGAAGCCTATTTCTGGCGTTCCCCGTCGTGATATTGCTGGAATATTGCTTAAAAAATGCTATACTCACATACACTTGCTCAAATATCGACACATTCTAGCGAGAGGGGAGGGGGAGGTGAAATGGGGTTAAACGTCGCGTCCACGATTATTGCACTTACATAGCGAAGTGCACGCACATGTGTGTATAGCTGCTTGTACTAGTCCGGACTGATGCCGGTTTAAAGTGCTAACCCACTGAGATACCATGCCGCAGTTTAACATGAATACCCAACTCAGACACTTCGAGCCGACCAGTCCTTGTTTAAGCCCCTTAATGGCGAGCGCCGAACAGGGTAACAACAAATACCATCTGTTAACGTCTTTTGGTATGACGCGGCCGGGGATCGAACCCCGGACCTTCCGCTCTACCACTAGACCACGGAGGCGGTCCTTTTAGCGAGAAGTTATATTGACGAATACAATCCAGTTCGACTAGATGTCAGAAGGAATGGTTCCACGGACAAATGAGTGCCACGTAATTTGGTGCTACAGACTAGGGCTGCCTGCTGGTGTTGGTTATAGAGAACCTCTGCGATGGTAATATGGGTTTCACTAGTCTCCAGTGTCTACGGGTATTGACAATTCAACCCTTGCCAGCATATATGTGTAGACACTTTTCGTTTGAAGTTTTTTCACTCCCATGCTGTCTCTATCAATGTTGACGCAGATGACAAATCCCATTTGTGTTTGTAGAACGTGGGGTATGTTGTGGTGTTATAATAATTCAAATAGCTGGTCCAATAAGTGTCCTTCACTCAAACACACACACGCAGATAGGCATATGGTATACATACACACAGACACAAAGACAAGCATGTACACAGGCTTATGAAAGGACTGACGACAACATACCCCGGTGGCCCATGACCAGGTAAATAAGTACAAGTATTCAGTGGGACAGACACGCACATACACACGTAAACGTCAAAAAAAAGACAGCTAAACGGGAAACCTTTCATACTGTTGGAAATAGGCACAGATTAAACACGTATAGAAGGCATAGATATGGTAAACCGACACACAAGCAAATGCCCACACACATACACACATACACACGCGCGTTACCACGCACCGCCAACACAATAACCCCCAAAGTGCGGACACACGCGCGCACAAACACACACACACACGCGCGCGCGCGTGTGCGTGCTCACTCACTCACTCACTCACGCAAACTAACACACATTCAAACAAATGCACGAAAATAGAGAATTAGCACCACTTGGGCAAAAGAACGCATACATATACTACATACACATACACATACACATACACATACACATACACATACACATACGCATACACCACATACACATACACATACACATACACATACACATACACATACACATACACAGAGGTAAACCGTTAGGCAGGTAGACGTGCACGCATGCAAAAAGTCACCCAACAGAACACGTAAAAGACCATAGATACAAGCACACAGAAGCAAATTCCTTCTCGAACACATACAGAAACATCATATTATAAATACAGAACAACAGACACAAAGGTACAGAAGCATTAATGGACATTCCGGTATACAGACCAACGCACAAATACTCACAGGCATGCGCATGTACCACGCACGCTAATATTGAAGTTCAATGGAACAGATACTTATGACAATTTTAGGTATCGGGCGGTCAGGTTATGACTGTGGCATAAAACAACATTCACTCAGAAACCCTGAAACCCGTTAATCCAGATAATTCCATCCCGGGGGTATCGTCAATATAGACAAATGATTTTTTCGGGATTTCAGAACTGACTGTATTCGGATGAAAAGGCAATTGAATGTTGTTTTATGCCACATTCATCATATTCCGGATATATCACGTTGGCCTGTACAATAATGGACAAAGTAAATACAATTTATGGATAACAACTTCTTTGTTTTACTGTAATAGCAACATTTCGGCATAGATCATTATACCGTTGTCAAGCAAGGCTGAAACAAATCGAGTCTGAAGCACACCAACCAGTGATTGTCAGACGGACATCGATCGACGTCGTCGGTTGGAGATACATTCAGTCATAGCCTGACCGCTCGATACCTAAAATTATCTTGAGGAAATTGTAATAACGGGTCTATTGACATACCAACATTATGAACAAAGTCCGTCAAATCAAATTGAAGGATCAATTTAAGAGTAGTTCAGCTTAAACTTTAGGTTCATATTTTGTGTCATACATGCATTGAGCATTAGTGGTGCTCAGAGAAATACCATGGCCTCAGCCTATTAATATTTACATTATACAACATTTCAGAAAGACTTTCGATGTGTTGAGGACAATGATTTCGGAATCTGATGTTTTAAGCATTAGAAATCATATACATGTAAATAAATGAAACATAAACATAACCATAACTTTGGTACAATGAAGTATTGTTATGCTCTCATTTGCACTTAAATTGAAAGCATAGTTATATTTTTTGTTTACTATCTTTTTTTATAAACTGGCTCGCAAAAATGAAACTTTATCGAACAAGTTCACTGTGACGTTATTGTTTCATAATAACATTTTGTTTTCTGAAGTTTTTCCCCTTTCAGTCACGATGATTCCAAATGTCAACTGTCAGTAATGTCCCCTCATCATATTCCTGCTCACGTCAGACAACGACTTCGTTATTTCTTTCATATAACGCTAATGTCAACCTTGGGGAAAACAGGAGAATTAATGATTGTGTAGATATAGTTAGATTTTCTATTTTAAGCTTTAATTGTATATAAGTTTACATAAAAGTGTCCATTCGCATCAATCTATTTCGATAAATCACGATTTAGACATAACAGTTTTCTTATTTAGACACGAACATTGCAATGTCCTTCTATATCCTTCTTCCCACATACAGAGGTAAACATTTGTCTTTCTATATCCTCCCCTGTTACATACAGTAGTCTACATGTGTCCTTCTATATCATACAGTGGTCTACGTGTGCATTTCTATATCCTCCCCTGTTACATACAGTAGTCTACACGTGTCCTTCTATATCCTCCCCTGTCACATACAGTGTTCTACATGTGTCCTTCTATATCCTCCCCTCTCACATAGAGTGCTCTACACGTGTCCTTCTATATCCTCCCCTGTTACATACAGTGTTCTACATGTGTCCTTCTATATCCTCCCCTCTCACATAGAGTGCTCTACACGTGTCCTTCTATATCCTCCCCTGTCACATACAGTGTTCTACATGTGTCCTTCTATATCCTCCCCTGTCACACAGAGTGCTCTACACGTGTCCTTCTATATCCTCCCCTGTTACATACAGTGTTCTACATGTGTCCTTCTATATCCTCCCCTGTCACACAGAGTGCTCTACACGTGTCCTTCTATATCCTCCCCTGTTACATACAGTGGTCTACACGTGTCCTTCTATATCCTCCCCTCTCACATAGAGTGCTCTACACGTGTCCTTCTATATCCTCCCCTCTCACATAAAGTGTTCTACACATGACCTTCTATATCCTCCCCTCTCACATAGAGTGCTCTACACGTGTCCTTCTATATCCTCCCCTGTTACATACAGTAGTCTACATGTGTCCTTCTATATCCTCCCCTGTCACATAGAGTGCTCTTCACGTGTCCTTCTATATCCTCCCCTGTTACATACAGTGTTCGACATGTGTCCTTCTATATCCTCCCCTGTTACATACAGTGGTCTACATGTGTCCTTCTATATCCTCCCCTCTCACATACAATGTTCAACATGTGTCCTTCTATATCCTCACCCCCCCCCCCCCCCCCCCACCCCCGTTGACATACAGTGGTCTGCATGTGTCTTTCAATATCCTCCCGTCACATAGAGTGTTCTACATGTGTCCTTCTATATCCTCCCCTGTTACATACAGTGTCCTTCTATATCCTTGCTTGCTGAATTGAGTGTTCTATATCAAATGGAAGTAACTCTAGTCTATGAGACTTGTTTCTTTAAAGTCTGCCTTGTCATGGCAGTGTCATAACGTTACAAAAAGCAGTCAGGTGGCCCACACAACGACAAAATGAAACAAAGTATGATTCGGGAAAATACCCCAACCCGCAGAGGTCTATAAGCATTGATATGGGAACTGATCAGGATGCCCAAAGCGATCTATGCCGCTGTGTGTCCTCGCTAATATTGCTTCGCAATTTATATCTCCTATTTTGCCTAACCTTATGAAAAGGACTCAGCTTCACCCCGGTTAGACACTAATTTTCGGTATGCCAGACTATTTATTTGGATAATGATAACAATTATCATAGTAATTTGTTCAGGTCCCGACGGTCAGTTCTGACAAGGTCGCCGAGAGACATTATAGACGCCATATTTCTTTGTAAACACTGAAAAAAGTACCTAACTGATCATATTTATTTCAATATTGAAACGTAAATAAACCCAACACATACCGTTTTATCTTTTGGCTTTATCTTGCCTAAAAACCGGTTCATTATATGATAAAGAATTGCATGTTTCCTTTCCTTGTCAGATACGGGAGTATACATATTTGCGTCTGTGCCAATATGTCCCTGCAGCGTCACATGTTGAAGTATACCTGTACCGCGTACACCCTCGTCATAAATACTAGTACACATGTAACTTTCACGTATACCCCCAATTATGTGCGTGTGTGCGTGCATGCGTGCGTGTGTGTGTCCATTTTACAATGATCAATGGCCCCTGCTTATTTTACTGACTTGTCATTGTGAAATTATTTCCTTAATTGACTCAGGTTTTTATGGCTATACCTACTAATGTCCATAACACAAGATTTCACAATTACACAATTCCTTCTATGTGAGGCTTGGGACTTATAAATTAAGCCTCGTATATCCAACAAGCTCCTATGCGAGATATGTATAATGAATTTAAAGATCATCCGTGTCCCTCATCGTAGTATTGTTTCCCTAGTAACACATATGCAGGACAGTCCAACCTCTTGTTGTAAAACAGTCTTGTCCAATTTAAAACCTTTACCAGACAAAAGCCCAACTTGTCTATTCTTAGCTAACTTGTTCTGATGAATTAAGTGAAGCACAGTTCACTGAAGCCTTATATCAGCTATGAGATTCCCTATAAACCATTGATAAAGTCTCCTTTATTTCTGCTTATAATCACAAAACCAGTTTTATAGGTGCCTGGCAAATTCAGTATCGGGGCAGCACAAGCGTGGCCAAATCCTTAGACAAATAGCCTGACAGTCAGTCGACAAGTGTCTGTGTTTCCCAACAATGACCGTGCATCTGTATTGATTCTATATTATTCTACGTAATAGGCTATTTGTTGTAGTGATTAAGACTTGGTTAGGATCAGCTTGTCGCCCATAAGCCAACGCTAATGCCACAGGGGTTACATAAACACAATTTTCAAAAGAATTAACTCACAAATATGAGTTTCTTAGGTCTAAAATATTTTCATTCTGTCAATTTCCCCAGCGAAGCTGCCAATTACAACCATGCTATCATTTCATTAACACACAGTGAATAGACTTACGATGTAGAAATATGAAGATATAACATTATGGCATAGAGTAAATTTATATATGATGTGAAAAAAAATAATAAATAACAAAAATCACACCAATGTTATAGTACAATGAAATTTACAGGTCGTAATCATACTGTAAAGGACAGTTCCGTTTTATATTGTAGTAGGTTCTTTATTTAAGTGTATTGTAGGCTAGAGGCCCATGATACAAACGGAAAATGTACAGTGGAAGTTTGAGGATCACATTTATGTAGTTAACAGTGATTGTCTAAGATATATGGCTTTAACAATAAACAAAGATAGACTTTGTACTGTTGCTCGATGCACAGATGACATTAGAATGTTGAACTTTTGCCTTGTTGGAAATTCAAAATATTTTCTTGGTATGAATTCTGCCCTCAGAATCTGATAACATTTGCATATTAGAATAAAATGGTACTTATCTTCAACAAAATTGTATTTACATGCTTTGCAAACTCGTTCCACCCTGGTTCCATTTTGTGTCTTACAGTTTCGATACGAAGATGATGAGAACTACACCGTAATCTAGCCAGAGCATGTCGACATTTCTCTTGTGGTAACATAATTATATATTTCCAGGCCAAACGTTTGCTTATACAACAAGTAGTTATTCATATGAACATTTTAATCTACATAGAAATTCATTAATAAACATGGGGATTTTCGTAATACATTGGTGCTTCCACACCAGGCCAAAACCTCTTAGCTGAAAATAATGCTTCTAATTTTTGAAGCCCAGTTAGTTTGACCGTTTTGGGGTGCCTTGAATTGCATGTTATAACATTTCTTTACATATCGTGAGTCTGGCATATTCAAAATATTACACCAGTATGTAATAGCTCTTTTAAACGCATAAATATACAGCAGAACACGTCCACATTCACCCCTCACAACATGATTTGAGGTTGAGTTTCGAACTCCTAAAAATCGTTTACAAGCAATCATATGTACGCTCACAATTTCGTTACAAATGTCAGAACTCAAGCCCTATATTTCTGACCCATGCAACATTATAGGAGTGGTTCTGGTATCAAATATTTTAAACAAAATATTAAACGATAACGGCTTCAGCTTTGCTAAAGATTTAAGTGCTCCATCCTTTCCATGTTTACCCCATGATAAAGACCTAGTAAATGTCATGCCTTGATAAGTTAAAAACAACAACCTTAATTTTTTTCAAAAAATGTACATATAAAAGATATTCATCTCACAATTTCAATGTATTAATACGTTGCTGACGTCCATACACACTATCAGAAACCAAAATGATATCATCAGCAAATAATAACAATAACAAGATCTCATGCTGTAAATGGACGTATTATGGATATATGACGATAACGATAACATGTCATACAATAAAATGGCTGTGGCAGATTTGCAATTAAGAACACTCTTCTCCTAACTGTTACATATAAAACTATGATGTTGTTTTTCAGATATTTAAGGTGTGACATGGAATAAGAGAAATATTCATATCATAAATGGGGTTGTATATACATCACAATGTCTTCTATAGAATTGCATACAAGGTGGACAGAAGACGCTTAAGAAGATGACTGTTTCTCATCATCTGCATGGAATGTCGTTGTTCTCTGTGGTGATCTGAACCAGATATTAACCCAGCATCTCAACCAGAAGCGACCCTTGTGCAAAGTTAAGGCGTTCTAAGTGATTTCTCGGACACATAATCTGATAGCTCAGTTTTATCTGCCCTAAGGTCAACCATGATTGCAATGACCACAGTGACCCTGCCAGCGTCAGTCGTGATTAAATGAAGTTCGTGTAATTACTGTTCTTGTACGTTCTTCCTGACAGTTATACACCTAGTATCCTGTAAAGAACAAAGGCGTTCATCGGAGTTAGTGAATAGATCTTGTTAAACATCATAGTCAGGACTGAAAAAAATAAGAATTGTTGGTAGTTTTAATGGCCATACAGAAGGAATATGGACATGAACAAACTGTATGTCATTGAAAAGAGAATGATGAGATGAACTGAATAGTTCGTTTATGTCCCAATGTGTTTTAATGTTCATAGCAAGTCTTGATTATTCGCCGAAACAGATTCCATTGGACGTAGAAGGCAAAATAGCCGTGGAAATAATAGGAATGGACCACTGAAACTCAGTGACGACAGGTTCAATTCCACAAATGGATACTGTGTGTGAAGCCCGTTTCTGGTGTCCCCTGCCGTGATGATGCTAAAATGTTACTACCAAAAATCCAAAAATTAACATACTTTGGGTAGACTTTTACTGTGTTGGTTGAGTGGGGATTGTGGCATATGTCGCGAGGTTTGAAGGAGTCATGTGGGGGTACATGCATGGTTCCTGGTTTGATCACAGGTCGATTCCAATTGCATTGTTTTCTGCTGTCATTCATATCAATAACTACGCATGCATATTCAAAACCAATCATATTGTCTTATCATAATTAAACAGCATCCTCAAATCTTTTAGTAGTCTCACCTTGATCCAAACTACAGTCCTGATCCCAAAAATACCATACACACACACATATATATATATATACGAACGCACGCACGCACGCACGCACGCACACACACGCACGCACACACGCACGCCGCACATACCACCGTTACCAACCCGTGAAGATCCGGTGTAGAATAGGTCTTCAGCAATCCATGCTTACCGTAAAAAGGCGAATATGCTTGTCGTAAGAGGCGATTAACGGGATCAGGTGGTCAGACTCGCTGACTTGGTTGATGTATGTCATCGAATCTCAATTGCGTGGATCGATCATGATGTCAATCACTCGATTGTCTGGTCCAGACTCGATTATTTACAGACCGCCGTCATATAGGTGGAATATTGCTGAGTACGCGGTTAAACGTCAAATACCCTAACCTAACCTAACCTAACCTAACCACCGTTACCATAACCCCCAACCCTACCATCATCATCCTTATCCCAATCAATATCGTCTTCATCACCAGCAGTTCCCTCATCGTAATTATCATCATATCTCCGTTGCCACCAGCATCTTGATCATCATCTACCATTCACCATCCGACACCCAATGCCTCTCCGCCGCTATTTTCATCCTCGGTGACATCAGAGTTCGCACCCTCATCCTCATCTTCATCTTCATTCTCGTCCTCGTCCACTAACCATCGACATCCCAGTAAGTACGTTCATCCTCAGTTCCAATCCCATTCATGTCCCCACATTTAGTGCACCTGTATTCTCATCACCATCCTCCCCCAATATATTCATCTTTATTCTCAGTAACCACCACAAATATCCCCATTGACATCCTCAGCGGTATCTTCCTCCCCGACACCTTCCTCCTTATCCTTATCTTCATCAGTTAATTAACCCAACCACTATCAGCAATCAGAGCATTTGGGCTCAGGTGTGAGTTTCAATAAATACATGTCAAAGCATTATTCTCCCCACATCATGACCATGTCGTATATCCAGGGAATCCTGTCAAACGGCACACTCAACTTCCATGTCGGCATTAGAGAAGACTGACGTCTAATATTATTTAATTTACTCTAAATTAGAAGCAGAATACAGGCCTACAATCATTACAGATAGTAATGAGCAACGCCTCACAGGAAGGCAGTGGTGACGGGGAGTCTGGCCGCATGTGCTGTTACATCAATGTAGACTTTTTACATTTCAATAATACGCTAATTATGTCAACTAAAAAATAATGAGATTATCAATCAGGAATCCATTTCCTGCACGTTATCATTCAATCGTGAGTCTTAAAACACGTGTGCATTCTTAAAAGAGTTTTATACACGAACAATGGCAATGAGGTAGCCTAATAGTTCAAACGTTCGCCCGTTACGCTGAATCGGGTTCGATTCCCTATATACGTACAATGTGTCCAATTTCAGCTGTCCCCTTACGTGATGTCTTTGGGAACATTGGTAATAGTGGTGTGAAACAAATACTCACTCATTCGCCACGCGCCTTCACTGTCACGCCCCCTGTGGCGACTCCGTGGACGGAGTCATGTAGGTCCCCTTCTATCCCAGAAGGGGCGGTCGGGTAGCCTGGTGGTTAAAGCGTTCGCTCGTCACGCCATAGACCCGGGTTCGATTCCCGACATGGGTACAATGAGTGAAGCCCATTTGTGGTGTTGCTGAAATATTGCTGAAAGTGGCGTAAAACCATACCCACTCACTCTATCCCAGGATTGTAGTAAATGCTCACTGAAGAGCATGAAGGGCGTATCCCAAGAAAAATATATAACATGTTGATGTATTTCGACAACATTGGTCGTAATACTTGGGTAGCATCTGTTCGTAACATTTTATTTTCGTATGGTTTGGGATTTGTATGGTTTAACCAGTCTGTTGGGGACAATATAGCTTTCATTGGGGTGCTTAAAACGTGTCTTGTAGATGAATTTCGTCAAAACTGGATGTCAACACTCAACAGTAGTACCCAATATATGATGTATAAAGAATATAAAACACTGTTTGAACCTGAAAGATATTTGAGCATTTACAATGGCAAACATGTACGCAGTGTTTTTATTAAATTAAGATGTAACATTTTACCTTTACAACAGAACGAGGATAGATGTCAATCTATTGAATCATGTTTACGTATGTGTCCTGTTTGCAATATGTCTGTTGAACATGAATATAATTTCGTATTGATCTGTAAACATTAAACTGAGCTGCGTAAAGTTTATTTGCCAGAATTGTATTGGAAGTTTCCAACTTCATATATATTCAAAAAAATATTGTGTACAACTCAGGATGAGTAATTAAAACGTCTTCAGTATTATGTATATTATGCGTATAAACAAAGACATGAAGTCGTAAAATCTATGTAATGTGCTTCACATTGTATTATTGACACTGCATTTCTTGTATATGGGCCAAAGGCCTACACGCAAATAAACTAATTTTGACCTTTTTTTTTTCTCTGGGATTTCGCCAATTACGTGTCACTGAGCCTCGTGGACATGGATCGCTGACATATTGTTATCTGCGACCTACAAGCAACATTCTCTTACACGCCAAACAAGCACAAGCACACACACTGTGTGGGGGTTATTCAGTTTGACTTGACAAACACAGATAATTGAATAGGAAAGGTGTTGCCATATCATAAACATACTTTAAAAAAATAAAGATTTTGTCTCACAATCTTGACAAGGTGAAGTTCCTTTAAATTTATACAACACGTCTTTGTCACAATGTAATTCAATCTTGCCTTTGTGAAACAAATCTGTTGACCAAATACGATATTAAACATAAAACAAACTCCTGCCCTCATAAACCTTCCCACAAAATGTTCCATCAACTTCAATACACTTTCTTAACTCTTAGAGAATCACATCGACATGCAGTGTAGGCGAACTGTCTGAAACAGGCCAACATCTTGTTAGGTATTGCTACGAATTTAGATCGACACAAATTCCTCAAAAGACAGCGCTTTGGCCTTATTAACGACAGCTCATCTGGCAGTCATTCTGTGAGGGTTATTTTATATGTGCGACGAATTCCTCACGCTGTCCTTTTTATGGAACATTTCTAACTTATATTACCCACTAATTAAACACAGGGGGAACACCATCATGAGTAACTGAAAGCAGTCCGTTTTCGAATCTAAGCCATTGTTCTGTGCTCTTTGATACAACGAACACGGCCTCCAAGACACATTGATCATTGTCTAAGGTAGCTCCATTGCTAACGACAATTTAACGTGATCACTGTCGCGGACGTCATAGACGACAACAAGGTGCCTGTGGCTAGGTTCTGTAATTCTAAACATACCCTATGATGCATCACGGTTTATTGTGCGAGACCTCGGGCTGCAGTCGCGCCCTGTCTTTAATGTCTAGAGATGCTCGTTTAAAGTTAAATTGCCTAATATTTGCGTCGTTGCAATTGCCTGTTGTTTCCACGTCGGAAGTGTACTTTTAAACGTTTAGGAGAAACATTACTATTTTGTTTGTATTTTTGTTTTAATACAATGTTATTAAGTACGAATAGAATCAAAAAATTCCGTTAAGAGAGCATCTATTGGATCTGTGTGGGGGTGGGTGGGTGGGGGGTGGGGGGGGGTTGAGGAGGAAGGGTTAGAACAATTTCTATTTTCCTATCCGTATCCGACAAAGTATTTATTTACACACACACACACACACACACACACCACCCACCTCTCACCCCTCCCTAGAAATGAAATGGATGTTGCCTTATTAACAGTACAGGAGTCTGTAAAGGTCAGAAGTTCTCAGCCATTTCTTAATGTTGATACAAGATCCTTGGTAGACACGTAACATAAAGTTAAATTTATGTTTATTAATCAAGCATTGTTTTTCCTTTTCTTTTGACGGAATGCAACGCACTTTTATTCTTGCTTTTTATGACCTAGTGTAGCACATTATTGTTTTAATTCAAAGCTTCGCAACACCTTTTTACGGCCTCCGTGGTACTAAGCGGTGTTTGTGCAATCAAAACAATCGGTGACTGTTAAATGTCCACGTAAGGGTACCAAACAAGAGAGCAAACCGAATCAGTTCAGGGCCGTTGTCACCTATGCTGAAACGGTCAAGTGCCCCAAGCCGTGCGTCTCGTCGAGATGGGATTAATCCGGCACAAACGTGCGTAGGCCGTCAAGGCTGTGTCCAGAAAAGGCGTAAAAATATGGACAGAGCATGGAAGAGGAGTCATTAAGTCCTTAAACCCTCGTGAACATATATGATTTTTATGAAAAGTAATGGGTTGGTTTTATTTTTACGAAATTAGCGAATTCACTTAATTTCACCATTTTCTTTAAAGGGACAGCAAACCCGTTTTCGATGGACCCATTCGCGGACAACGGCCATCATCCGAAGACAAGCCACCGCTGGTTTAAAGAGAGATGACTACATTAGGTTGTCATGGCACCTACATTGTAGATGTTTGTAAATTCACAGTTGACTTACTGAAAGACAACTTGAAGGCTGACAATTATTAATTTACTCAAGGACATGGCTGTTTGTAGGTAAACGTTCCCGAAAGGAACGTTGTTCGTGCTATCAAACATTAGTCGATACTATAGTGATACCTATGACTGTAGTATATTATGCTGAAATGTATGTGTTTAAACTAACCAGAAAATATTAAGAACACATTGTAATATTGCAGTCAAACGCAAAGTGTTTCAACCCCTTCCTTCCAATTGTTTGTCTTGGGTTCCATTCAAGGGTGTTATCGATGAAGTTAGCATGATCTCATGTAATATTATGGCACAGATTCTTTCTTTAGCTTTCTTTTACTGAAAGTCTTTGTAATTGTGACATGGATTCACGGGAACGCCAACACCAACGCCAACGCCAAATAATCGAAAAACGAGGACTGAGTATTATATATTTTACGCTTAATAGCTTTTTTTAGTGTTTTCGGTATTAGGACACGGGTGGCCCACTTATCTCACTTCTCGCTGTGAAGAGTTACATATGTACCTAACTTAAAGATGCTAGGATCCGCTGATACCTTTGGTTCGATTCCCGAATACCCTAATTAGTGTCATCACCACACACGTGCTCTTGGGTTTCACCACACTGTAAAACTTAACCACTTTGACATTTCTTCCAAACTTAAGCTGAACAGTATATGACTGAAATACTGCAGCGTTCAGCCAAACTCAGCAGATGTGTTTGTTTGTAAGTGTCTTTTCTTGTCTTGTTTAAAGAAGATACAACTAGCTTCCTTAGACCTATGAAAGACCAAGTGAAACTGGTGAAACAAACGACATGAACTTGTGATTGTAGGCTGTAATCGTCGTGAATCCAGGATTTTCGATGGAAATTACAAATCTAATATCAAAATGAGTAGCATCGAACCCGGACAATGGAGAGCGAAAGGACTACCCACTAACCCAATCCAATGATTTCTCTCTTCCAGATAATCGATCGCATATCATCACAGATGTTACCAAGAGGGTGGCACGCCATCATTCTCAACATGGCAGAAGTAGGCTAATGCATTGAAACGATCTATGGTCTAGCGTGCGTACTTAGCAAAAACATCATTATCTTTGCTCTCGTGTTTTTTAAACGACACACAAACAGTAGTGCTGACGTCATCCTCTCGTCTCCAACAGCTACGACGTCGGTGAACGTCGAGTGACCTCGGACTAATTGAAAGCCTCGGACAGTCTCGTAATCGTTATCTGTATTTACCAATTACATTTCCCCACCTGACTTGTTTGTAATTACGGCTTTCCAGGGCAGGGTGATATGTTTAATTAATCGATAATACAACAATTAGGTCGTGGGATTAGTCAGAGGAAATCCAGGTTTATGAGGAATTAGATGAACACGCAAATCTACCTGTGCACCGGAGCCCCATTCGTCTGAACCCTGCCAATCCGGAAATCACGCTTTACGGACGATGAGTGATGGACGTGTCTTTATTCAAAATACATTATTAGGTAAAACTATTTGTTAATTTAGACACCTGTTAATCTGAACGAATTCACTAGGAACGGCCTTGTCCGGATGTGCGGGCAAGGGCCATAACGGCCACCAATAACACTTGGTTTACTAACATTACTAACACTACAGGTCCTCACACCTTGGCTGCATGAGGTCCACACCCCTCGTTCACATGTTAACTGCGCCTTTGGACAAGTGACTTCGTGACTTGCTAGTGCAATGTTATATTCCTGGGGCATTCCTAATTTTCTCATCGCAATCGTGCGAATGTATCCAACACTATTCAATCTGATCAATTTGAAATTCAAATTGTTTAAACATCGTAATCTTTTTCATTCTTTTAATTTCAAAAACTGTTGACATATAATTGTTTGATCAGGACTTTGGTGATATGTATTCACCTTGGATGTATGATAATATGTCTACCTAATATTGATATGAATTTCCTAGACTCAATTTCATTTGACTCAAAGGACGAATTAGGACCGCCTCCGTGGTCTAGTGGACGTGCTTCCGCATTCAGAGCGGAAGATCCGGGGTTCGATCCCCGGCCGCGTCATACCAAAAGACGTTAAAAGATGGTACTTGTTGTTACCCTGTCTGACGCTCGGGATTAAGGGGCTAAAACAAGGACTGGTCGGCTCGGAGTCAGTATATTGTATCTGGGTGGGGTATTCATGTTAAACTGCGACATGTTATATCAGTTAGCTAGCAGTATAAATCGGCATCAGTCCGGACTAGTACAAGCAGCCACACACACACACACACACACACACACACAAAAAACACACACACAAACACACACACACACACACGTACATGCACGTCGCTATATAAGTGCAATAATCTTGGACGCGACGTTAAACCCTATTTCACCTCACCACCATTTCACCTCACCGCACCAAAAGACGAATCAAATGTCACCGGGTCACAGTGGCAGGCGGTAACTCCAGTTTGCAGGTAACGTTCCAATCACTTCCCAGCACATCCGGTTCGTCTCATTCCAAAACTACTTTGATTAAGCCAAGTAGACTGGACTGTTCGGAGCTTGGTGACATTAATTGCTGCTCACACTATCAATCTATGGTGTGTGGCCCATGGTCAATTCCTTACGTACTTCCTTTACACAAACCCCATCGTGCCACGTTCTCAATGGCCACGCATTCACTTGTGATCCGTGCATTTTATAGGTGCTTCAAACAGACAGACAAAGACAGATTGAGTGAGTGGTATATTGGTTTTTACGCCGCTTTTAGCAATATTCCCGCAATATCACCGCAGGGGACACCAGAAATCGACTTCACACATTGTAACCATGTCGGGAATCAAACCCTCGCCTTCAGCGTGACGAACCATCGCTTTAACCGCTAGGCTACCCCATTGCCACCACAAAAAAGCAGAGCTCCATGACACCTTACTGAAACTACAGCTGTTTTTTCACAGGTTTAGAATTGACAATTCAGTGACATGATGATAATGAATTTGAAGATGATGATGATGATGATGATGATGATGAATCACTCTTTTGTTGATCTATTTATCCTGATGCCATTACTTTTACATGGATGACATGTATTGATTAACTTTGTTTTTAGCAGCATTTTCTTTAAAATAACTATAACTTTAAAACGTGTGCAGTTCCTTTTTATTAAGTTATTAAGTATTATGACTCCTAAAGTCCTAAAGTAAGTATCACACTTATTGCAATGTATTGCATTTCATTAACTGCTGTCGTCGGCAGCTAGTTTTTATCTGCTGCTCTTCTAATGATAACTGTTCAAGTTCGCAGGCTTACTGGGGACATTGATCGTTTAATGTTGAATGAATCCCTTGATTTAAAAAGACATGAAAATTGAAATCTAACGAACCGCATGACGTTTGATTTTATTGAAACTGACAAATTGATTTATTATCTTTGAAGAAATATGCCTTAAAAATACAAAGAAATGAAGATAAGAGAATCACGCATGGAAGTTCGTTCAAAGCAATCTTACCGACGATTTTTAAATGATGCATGATTTGTGAACAGTCAGAAATTAATCACTGAGGTTTGACTTGAATGCATGGCTTTAACTCGCCATGACATGAGCTCAGTGATGGAGTGTATCAGTGTAGGAGTCACAGACCTTTCGTCGCCTAAATAACAAGTCAGGTTTGTAATGTGGGGGCGCACTGCCTGTGGGAAGAGGAAGGGGATTAGGGGAGGACGACTAGCCCGCCTGTGTCACATTGAAGTGTTTCCACACAAGCCCAATACAAGTATGTGTCCAGCATTGGGCAGAGAAGGGCACTATTGTACTGGGCATAGGACACGTTTCGTATATGGGGAACAGGATGACACATCACAGTATATGGGGAACAGGAGGACACCTCACTGTATATGGAGAACAGGAGGACACATCACTGTATATGGGGAACAGGAGGACACCTCACTGTATATGGAGAACAGGAGGACACATCCCTGTATATGGGGAACAGGAGGACACATCCCTGTATATGGGGAACAGGTGGACACGTCTCAGTATGTTGAACAGGAAGACACTTCACAGTATACGGGGAACAGGAAGACACTTCACAGTATACGGGGAACAGGAGGACACACCTCAGTATATGAGGAACAGGAAGACACTTCACAGTATATGGGGAACAGGAGGACACACCTCAGTATATGGGGAACAGAAGGACACATCACAGTATATAGGGAACAGGAGGACACCTCAGTATATGGGGAACAGGAGGACACATCACTGTATATAGGGAACAGGAGGACACCTCACTGTATATGGGGAACAGGAGGACACATCCCTGTATATGGGGAACAGGAGGACACACCTCAGTATATGGGGAAGAGGAGGACACATCACTGTATATAGGGAACAGGAGGACACCTCACTGTATATGGGGAACAGGAGGACACATCCCTGTATATGGGGAACAGGAGGACACACCTCAGTATATGGGGAAGAGGAGGACACATCACAGTATATGGGGAACAGGAGGACACTTCACAGTATATGGGGAACAGGAGGACACATCACAGTATATGGGGAACAGTAGGACACCTCACTGTATATGGGGACCAGGAGGACACGTCACAGTATATGGGGAACAGGTGGGCACGTGTCAGTATATGAGGAGCAGGAGGACACCTCACTGTATATGGGGAACAGGAGGACACACCTCAGTATAAGGGGAAGAGGAGGACACATCACAGTATATGGAGAACAGGAGGACACTTCACAGTATATGGGGAACAGGAGGACACATCACAGTATATCGGGAACAGGAGGACACATCCCTGTATATGACAACAGAAGGACACCTCACAGTATATGGGGAACAGAAGGACACCTCACAGTATATGGGGAACAGGAGGACATATCACAGTATATGAGGAACAGAAGGACCCTGTATATGGGGAACAGGAGGACGCCTCACTGTATATGGAGAACAGGAGGACACCTCACTGTATATGGGGAACAGGAGGACACATCACAGTATATGGGGAAGAGGATGACACACCTAAGTATATGGGGAACAGGAGGACACCTCACTGTATATGGGGAACAGAAGGACACCCCACAGTATATGGGGAACAGGAGGACACCTCACTGTATATGGGGGACAGGAGGACACGTCTCAGTATATGGGGAACAGGATGACACATCACAGTTTATGGAGAACAGGAGGACACCTCACTGTATATGGGGAACAGGATGACACACCTCAGTATATGGGGAACAGGAGGACACCTCACTGTATATAGGGAACAGAAGGACACCTCACCGTATATGGGGAACAGTAGGACACCTCACTGTATATGGGGAACAGGAGGACACCTCACTGTATATGGGGAACAGTAGGACACATCCCTGTATATGGGTAACAGGATGACACACCTCAGTATATGGGGAACAGGAGGACACCTCACTGTATATAGGGGACAGGAGGACACATCCCTGTATATGGGGAACAGAAGGACAACTCACAGTATATGAGGAACAGGATGACACACCTCAGTATATGGGGAACAGAAGGACACCTCACTGTATATGAGGAACAGGAGGACACCTCACTGTATATGGGGAAGATGAAGACACATCACAGTATATGGGGAAGAGGATGACACACCTCAGTATATGGGGAACAGGATGACACACCTCAGTATATGGGGAACAGGTGGACACATCCCTGTATATGAGAACAGGAGGACACTTCACTGTATATGGGGAACAGAAGGACACCTCACATTATATGGAGAACAGGAGGACACATCACAGTATATGGGGAATAGGTGGACACGTCTCAGTAAATGAGGAACAGGAGGACACCTCACTGTATATGGGGAACAGGATGACACACCTCAGTATATGGGGAACAGGTGGACACATCCCTGTATATGAGGAACAGAAGGACACACCTAAGTATATTGGGAAGATGAAGACACATCACAGTATATGGGGAAGAGGATGACACACCTCAGTATATGGGGAACAGGATGACACATCACAGTATATGGGGAACAGGTGGACACATCCCTGTATATGAGAACAGGAGGACACTTCACTGTATATGGGGAACAGAAGGACACATCACAGTATATGGGAAAGAGGAGGACACATCACTGTATATGGGGAATAGGTGGACACGTCTCAGTATATGAGGAACAGGAGGACACCTCACTGTATATGGGGAACAGGATGACACACCTCAGTATATGGGGAACAGGTGGACACATCCCTGTATATGGGGAACAGAAGGACACACCTCAGACTATGGGGAAGATGAAGACACATCACATCATATGGGGAAGAGGACACATCTCAGTATATGGAGAACAGCAGGTCACATTCCTGTATATGGGGAACTGGAGGACACATCCCTGAATATATGGGAATCAGGGTGACACTATATGGAGAAAAGCAGGACACATCTCTGTATATGGGGAACATGAGGGTACATGTCAGCATGTGGGGAATAGGAGGATACATCACAGTGCATGGGGGAAAAGCAGGACGTGACTCAGTATATGGGGAACAGCAGGACACATCTCAGTATATGGGGAACAGCATATTTTGTATGGGGCGCATGAGGTCAAGATTATGTATGGAGCACGTGAGGGCTAGCTGATGTATGGGGCAGGTAAAGACAAGATTATGTATGGGGCACGTGAAGACAAGATTCTGTATGGGGCACGCGAAGACAGGATTCTGTATGGAGCACATGAGGAAAAGTTTCTGTATGGGGCACGTGAAGACAAGATTCTGTATGGGGCACGCGAAGACAGGATTCTGTATGGAGCACATGAGGAAAAGATTCTGTATGGGGCACGTGAAGTTAAGATTCTGTATAGGGCACGTGAGGACAAGATGATGTATGGGGCACATGAGGACAAACTGATGTATGGGACACGTGACGACAAGATTCTGTATGGAGCACATGAGGACACGATTCTGTATGGGGCACGTGAAGACAAGATTCTGTATGGGGCACATGTGGACAAGATCCTGTATGGAGCACGTGAAGACAAGATATTGTATGGGGCACATGGGGACAAGCTGATGTATGGGGCAAATGTGGACACGATTCAGTATAGGGCACGTGAGGACAAGTTTCTGCATGTGGGCATGAGGACAAGCTGATGTATGGGGCACATAAGGACACGATTCTGTATGGGGCTCGTGAGGACAAGATTCCGTATTGGGCACGTGAAAAAAGATTCTGTACGGGGCACATGAGGACAAGATTCTGTATGGGGGCATGAGGACAAGCTGATGTATTGGGCACGTGAAGACACGCTTCTGTATGGGGCACGTGAAGACAAGATTCTGTATTGGGCACGTGAAGACAAGATTCTGTATGGGGCACGTGAAGACAAGATTCTGTCTTTGGCATGTAAGGACACGATTCTGTATGGGCCACGTAAGGACAAGATTCTGTCTTTGGCATGTAAGGACAAGATTATGTATGGGGCACGTGAAGACAAGATTCTGTATGATTCTTAGATGAATAGTTTGTTCAGAAATGTGCCCCACGTGAATAGTTTGTTGGCAGTGGTGGAACAAATGAATTGTTTGTTTGGAGGAATACCCAAATGCCAATGTTATGTATTTATAGTGAAAAGGAAGAGATTGTTAGATGGTGCTCGGTAAATAAATAGTTTGTTGGGTACAGCTGGGGACAAAAATAGATTGCTTTCACTGAATGACACAAGTATCGCCGTATCACAGCAAGTGTGCTCGCCCTGAAATGTTGATCTGTTAGACACACCCATAACAGACATAAGGTCGAGCGTTACTAATTTCATTATGAAGGAAAAAGTTGAACTAAATGAACGCCGTGAAAATTACTTCCTTGTACTTGAAATTGAGCAATATGTCAGCGAAGCCAGTTTGGACAGGATATGTCATTTCCACAGTGCCAATTGTCTGCACGGTGTCAGATTGCCAGATTGCGTATCACATAAAGATACACGAAATGAAATAGAAAATTATATGTTACAGAAGTTCTCGAAATCGGTTAAGGAGCATCCATTTAATGTCTAGTTTGGGGTGGGGTGTTGAGGGGTGGGGGTGGGGGTGCGTTATAGAGGGTAAATGACTAGTTTGTTCAGAAATATGCCCCAGTTGCAGTGGTGAGAGAAAAATGAAGTGTTTGTTTTGAGGAAATTTTGAGGAAGATACCAAAATGTCAATGTTTTGTGTTAATTGTGAAAAGGTAGAGATAGTTAGATGGTGCTCAGATAGTTTGTTAGATACAGCTCTGGACAAAAAAAGATTGCTCTCAAAACAAATATCCACCCAGCCCGAAACAAATCAAATGGATACACCCAAATGGGTCATAGTGCATGGAACACCATGGTAGCATCTGCCGTTGAGGGAGAACCGTTTGGTGAAGGTGTTTGACTGAGAGGGGTGGGGGCTTAAAACAGACGGAAATTATAAGTAGATGATGAAGAAAGGAGTCGGAGAGTGAGTTGGATAGAACAGTATTCCAGTTATATTACAGCGGGTCAGCTCAATTTGGGAGCCCGAAGTGATGCAGATCTCTGACGTTTATCACTGTGGTAAAACCCACGAGCACAGGCATGGTGCTGACAAACCTAGAAACATCGGGCCGAACTGGGACTCGAAGCCACGATCATAGGTTACTGGCGTGTCCAAGGGACGCAACTCTGCACAGCGAATTGAGACGCCTCAGGCGACCTGCCCCGGTAGCTAAGAGGGAAAACAGGGGGTTACTTAACACGATATGTGATCATGAGGTTGCAGTTTCGATTCACGTCATGGAAATGTGACTTTTAACCAATCATCAAACACAATTGTGTTCACATCAAGAGGCAAGTTTATGAAACGTTAATTGTAAAACCAAGGTATTACAAGTGAATGGTTAAAGCCTTCGCTCGTCACGCAGAAGACCCGGGTTCGATTGTGTGAACCCAATTCTGATGTCCCCCGCCGTGATATTGCTGGAATATTGCTAAAAGCGGCGTAAAATCAAACTAACTCACTCACTACAAGTGAAAGGCCGGGAGTTTACCAACATTTTGAAGAACCTTCTGTTACCGTAGTGTGACGTCATCAGATGTTTCTGAATGTTGTTTAACGCCGATGGTGTTCCAGCCATATCACTTCAGTCTGTAAACAGTCGTGTGTGGTCGAAACAAACCGGTGACTGATGGCATGAACCTGAAGTCGTTGTATAATGACATCAATCAACGTTATCTTAATTGTGACCACCCGATCCCCACTTAAGATCAGAGTAATTGGGACCTATTCTTTCGCGCAATCCACACCTGGTCGGTAGATGATGGATAAGGAAGGTACCCGGACCAGACAAACTAGTGGTTGATAGCATGAGCAACGCCCCATGTCATCGGGGTACGATGACATGCAATCAACCAATTCACTCCTGTAATCTCATTTTAGTCGGTTCCTACAAGCATGAGATACTGGGGGCCTATTCTGCCCCGGAATCCACACAGAGCTGGGGGGAATGATGCGCAGACTACATGTACATGTTGCTGAGACAGGGGGTTCTAGCAAACAAAGGAGTCACAGAGGATGTAGGAATGGAGTTTAACTATTAAAGCTGTAAAACGATGAGGACAATGAGGTTACAATACACTATGAGTGAGTGAGTGAGTATGGTTTTACGCCGCTTTTAGCAATATTCCAGCAATATCACGGCGGGGGACACCAAAAATGGGCTTCACACATTGTACCCATGTCGGGAATCGAACCCGGGTCTTCGGCGTGACGAGCGAACGCTTTAACCACTAGGCTACCCGACCGCCCCCAATACACTATGTAACCTCGTTTATCGACACTGTTATTATTAACGAAATCATCAGATCTGTGAGAACAGCTCTGTGAGAACAGAAAGAAAAAGCCAAGACGTAACAGTAAAACGAACGCTTATAACGAACTGACGTATATAACGAACTGTTTTTATGGTCCCGTCAATTTGCTGTATATCCCCTTGTTATGGGTTTTTGGATAGTTAAGAAACACACGTATTTTTTTTTCTCTTAACACATGAACAAATGTAAAACATCTCATTCACTTTTGAAAGAAGCCATCATCTGAGTATTTACATGGTTACACAGCAGAACGTCCTCCTGCCGAACTCGTGGGACCTTCGAAAATTTCGTACATGTATATAGAGAGGCGTTTCCCAAAACAATGCCCAGAAAGCGTATGACGGACACACACAAACAATTAGCATTTGCTTACAATAGATAAACATAAACATAGTGAAACAACACCGAAGCGCATGTAAAATCATACAGTAACTTCAACAAGTACATGTATATATTTTGTTTTTGTATGTTGTTTAACGGCGCACTATTAACTACAAAAGTCCATGTATAAGACGGCAGCCAGAAAGCAGATGCTCTATGAAACCAGGACATGTTACCTGCTACTAGCACATCTTTGTCAGCTACCGACTGCGACTGTCAGTTACAAAGACGGACTCTCCGCCCCTGGAGACTAACACTACTGGCTGACGGTACTGTTGAATAGTATGTCTACAGTGGCACATTTCACGACATAATGGAACACGCAATGTCCGACACATCAGAAGGTAGGATGTCTGTCATCATTACGACATTTACCAAAAGACGTTAAAAGATGGTACTTGTTGTTACCCTGTCTGGCGCTCGGCATTAAGGGGCTAAAACAAGGATTGGTCAGCTCGGAGTCAGTATACTGTGTCTGAGTTGGGTACTCATGTTAAACTGCGGCAGGGTATCTCAGTGAGCTAGCACTATAAATCGACATCAGTCCGGACTACTACAAGCAGCCACACACACACACACACACACACACACACACACGCACACGCACGTGCATTCACGTCGCTATATGAGTGCAATAATATTGCACGTGATGTTAAACCCAATTTCACCTCATTACGTCATTTATCTCCGGCCATGGTCATAACTGGGTCGTAACAGTTACAGCCAAAGCTAATACCAGACGTAGTATCTCCATATGGTATTACATGTATTTGAAACACCACCTAATTACCAGCAACCGATTGATATATTTACATATAGTAATCCGGTTCTAATTATTATATTAGATGGTTTACAGCTTTTATTCATACATGTCGTTGTGTATTTTAATGTGTATTTGTTTGGATATAACTATCTATAATTGTAACAACTGTCGGTACAATTTGAAAATATTGGCAACCGACAGATCGCCCTGTGGTGGTCAGAAAGAGTTATCGCCCTTAGCGCTCAGTTTTCGATCAATGACTTGTCGGTCAGATCTTGCTATTTGTTTATCTGTACTTACTTGCTAATTGGCCATAATGTTATCTAATCTTTGCGCACACACATGTTTTCCAATACAGTCTACAACCATTCACATTAGTTTCTTTTTTTCTTTCCAGGTACTGAGATCAAGAACGACAGACGTCAACGTGCCTCAGACCGCCTCCGTGGTCTAGTGGTAGAGCGTCCGCCCGGAGAGCGGAGGGTCCAGGGTTCGATCCCCGTCCGCGTCATACCAAAAGACGTTAAAAGATGGTACTTGTTGTTATCCTGTCTGGCGCTCGGGATTAAGGGGCTAAAACGAGGACTGGTCGGCTCGGAGTCAGTATACTGTGTCTGAGTTGGGTATTCATGTTAAACTGTGGCATGGTATCTCAGTGAGCTAGCAATATCATTCGGCATCAGTCCGGACTAGTACAAGCAGCCACACGCACACACGTGCAGGCACGTCTCTATATAAGTGCAATAATCTTGGACGCAACGTTAAACCCAATTTCACCTCACCTCACCTCAACGTGCCTCTGTGCCCGATGCATGCATGTATTCTACGTCTGTATGTGTATATACTAGTGTATATTATCAGGGAAGGGTCTTATCTCATCTGGATCGTCGTGATATGTAGTCAAGTGATGTAAACAGTGAAAATGGAGTTGTATTTTGGAAGATTTTCGCCAGATAACAAGGAGTCTTTATTAATTATCGTAGGAGTATGTAGACAAATAAGATTAATAATGAGCACATGGCATCAGGCAAACTGACATTCGTGATCAATTCGTGTTATTCCGGGACAAGCCGAATAGAGACTTGTACCCCCTTCGTGGCCATTTTTACGACTGGATTTTCGTCCAAGTGTAAACGGGCATAGCTAAAAGAATTGTCAACTCGTTGCGTAATGATTCGCGTATATTTACCCCATGTATCATTTTATCCAGGATGCTATTTATAACACATCGGGACTTATGGTATTATACATTATGATTGAACACATTTAACTGCATCTTTGGTATATTTTTAGATGCAAGACATATGTAACACTCTTTGACCGAAGTACTTAAAGTTATATGCGCATTCTGATTGGGTTGTCGTTTTTTCACACATAACATTCATCGATGGTGAACGAGTATTCTTGTAGGTTATGAAAAGGAGCGAGTGGTGACGAATGGCAAATTTAATATGTAATTTTATTGAATATTATCATCATTGATTACCTTTACAATCCTGTATTATGTCAAAAAAATTATATGCAACAATTGGAGTAATGTAATAATATATATCAATACATCAGGCTTGCCTCACACATTAGCTTGAACGTATTATCCTTCCTCATCCCTTTAGTCATTTATTAAGTTATGATTTGGTATTCCGTTATCAAACTACAGGCTTATGATGCAGAAATATCCAATTGGAAGTCAAGTGAGCTTATGTCATATGGTGCTTTGTCTGTCATCCGTCCATTGTTAACTTGTACACTTCTCTGAAGCTGAAATCTCAGTTATATTTCTCAAACTTGAGGCCATTTACAAAATATCAGATATGCCTATTACATTGCCATTTCTGCATGTATCATTGTGCAACTTGATAGGGTTATGGAGTTTACAGTTTGGGTGCATGTCTTTCTTCATTTGGGAGGAATATCGCAGATATTTACAACTTGATGAACAATTCTTGGATTTGAACCTTTTGTCATAGATTTCTGGCACATAAAAGGGACGCAACTTAGACTAGTCTCTGAAAATGTATTCTATTGATAGAAACAATTAACTACTTGTACATATTAATTGAATAGGAGGCCCAATGAGATGGGAGTTCATTACATTAGGGGTTGGGCAGAAAGGAAAATAATATGGTTCAAGGTTATTTAACTGGACAGCGTCAGTCCTGCATCCGTGTAAGACATTGGTTCCGGTGGAGATCTTGAAAAACGTACAAGACGTCTGCACCAGACCACGCACAACGATAGGTCCAGTGAGTGAGTGAGTATGGTTTTACTCCCCTTTCAGCAATATTCCAGCAATATCATGGCGGTGAACACCAGAAATGGGCTTCACACATTGTACCCATGTGGGGAATAGGCGTGACGAGAGATGCCTTAACCACTAGGCTAACCCGCCGCTCCGATATGTCTAGTGGTGAACTGATGGATTTTTTAAACAAATTGTTTTCGAGTATCCATGTGAAAAAGTTTCCTATATGTATTGACGACAAGTATTTACTATTGAGGGAATATAGATGACTTTTTCCTCTTGTATATAAGATCATTGTTTTAATTGGTGAACACCCTTTGAGATTGTCCGTTGTGGAGACAAATAGTTTTGTTTCTTTAACTTATTCTTCTGTACCCTTGTATTGCCTTTTTGGTGTAATATGTATGTATGTATGTATGTATGTATGTATGTATGTATGTATGTATGTATGTATGTATGTATGTATGTATGTATGTATGTATGTATGTATGTATGTATGTATGTATGTATATTCCAGAAAAAACATATTCAGGGGAGCTGCAGAGCCACAAGGCTGTATATATTATAAACACCTTTAGTTTTACAATTTCTCTGTCCGTCGTGAGGACAGTCAGAAATAATGAAGGGGAACTTATCACACGTGTATCAGTTTTATGACACCAATACAATGGGTACATCTGGCCTCAATTAGGTTGAATCTAGTATTCTGTGATTATATGAGCTGACGACATTGCAGCCATATTGGAAGTTATGTTGGCCAGGTACTCATGTATTATGGTGTAATTCATTTAACAGGCACTAATACTATGTTTCAATGTGCTGTTTCAATGATATGTTCCATTTGGTAATGCTGTCATCTTTTACCTTTATGTGCCCTCATAATGTAATGTACGAGTAACAATCTGTTTTAGCATATTTTCCCATGATGATTTTTAAGAGCTGAAGCTACGATTGTGTATAGTTGTATATGTATTATCCATGCGCTCCACCAATCTTGTCAAATAGTGTTATTTTCAGATAACAGGCACCTCAGTTCACGATGACGCCAAATGTCCTGACGCATTTATTTCACAGAAACCACAGGATTAATGAGACTTCTGTCTGGTATTCATGTTCCTCAGTTCATGATGACGCCAAATGTCCTGACGCATTTATTTCACAGATGCCACAGGATTTATGAGACTTCCGTCTGGAATTCATGTTCTTCAGTTTATGATGACGCCAAATGTCTGAACAAATCGTTCCTCCTTGGAAATAAATTGAGAACTATAAAAACAAAACAGAAACAATCTCCAGAAGGCTGAAGCTTTGTGGAAATAATGATGATAAGCTGTAGCGTACACGAACTGACGGTTCAAATAAGCTTATGTCATGGCTGTCATCTCTGTGTTCATCTGTACCAACGGGAAAAAAACTGTGGTTCGTTTTGGGTGGTGTAAATTTTCTGTTTAATATTGTAAATAACAACAATATATTCAGTCATTCGTCTTGTCAGTATTTTATTATAACACATTCATTGCCAAAACCCATTCCTGGTAACAGGAGACAGAGACATGCATAAAAGAGGGGTTGTGTAACAACTCAATTAACAATGTCAATATTATAGGGTGTCACCACCATTTGCGTTGACGGAGCAGTGCCATATTGAAGAATTGTAGACACCAGGCGTACCTTGACATCCCTAATGTTTACATCTCTGTGAAACTTAACCGATGTCGGGGATATTTTGTCACCATAAAGTATATGTGTTTGATTAATACTATTAATATCAATACTCTTTCCACCATTGTTATAAGCATTGAACGTTATAAAAAATAGTTATGCTCCTTTTTTTGCTGACTATCTGATTGTGAAAGGTGTACAGATAAGTGCGAGGGACCTATTAACAACACGTTTAGACTTACCTTATAAATGTTGTGGACCAGACCACGGAGCCAAGTCTCGTACATTTTAATGAATTCTAACAGTTATATGATATGTATATGACACAGACATGATATACGTACTAATCGGAATATTAATTGTGTTCTAAGGCAACATGTGTCTGTTGCAAATTGATACAAACATTCTGTAATACTAGAGAATCAGATGATTACAACATGTAATTTGTATAACTAAACATATTAAAGATGTGTCCATGACAATGTGGCACTTGCCATCTAGACAATACCAATAACTGCAGTTGTAATAATAATGCTACACTGCAAAAACAGATTCTCCTTGTCGAATCATATCCTAATGATATTGGCATGTCCTTTGGGTTCGACAAATGCAACAGTCTTCATCTGAAACGTGGCAAGGTAGAAGTAAGTTGGAGGATCAGTCAGTTTACTTGGGGGAGGAGTCATTGACCGACTGGTCAGGCCTATAGGTACTCAGAGATGAAGGTTAGAAACATATTTATAAATAAAGCGACAAAACCCTTTCCATCTCCAATAGAAATCTCTACAGTTCCAAGTGTTCGCGAAAAAATGTGTGTATTCTGCCGATCGGTGGCGTCCGTCACA
Organism: Haliotis cracherodii; assembly: GCF_022045235.1. NCBI lineage: Eukaryota > Metazoa > Mollusca > Gastropoda > Lepetellida > Haliotidae > Haliotis > Haliotis cracherodii. Next base: position 39,662,417 of record NW_027266275.1, on the reverse strand, counting down.
AACACATGCAAAGGCAAGTCAATTGTTAACCTGAAAAACACGGGAACATGTGGTACAAGTCAAAATAGGGCATTGTATCAGACATCATTTTTGTGTCTGATGAGTCAAAATTGGAAATATCCTCCACTTTTTGAAAGCTTGAATGTTGTGTAGCCTTGATCAAACAAAGCCTGAGCAAGAGTAGTATGACGCGCTTCGAAAATCTTGGTAAAAAGAGCATGCTCGATTAAATCTCAAAAGTTGCGAAATCTAAACACCAAAGGCTGGAGCTGCTGGAATATTGCTCCACAAAAAAGGGAAAGTTGACTATTGGAAAGTTGAAGTCATCCCTCTTGTCATACAGTCTTGTGGAGAGCGTTTTCTCACTCTGACTCTTTAATGCATAGATCTAAATATGAAACAGATGAGGCGGTCTCATTGGTCTCCTTTGTTTCTATTTCAGGTTGGTAAATCAGTGGAAGGGAAGAGGCTATTTGATTGTTATTCCTCGATATCAGATCATTGATATACCTTAAGCTTAAGTTAAATGTCTTGGCCAGATTACCTTATTTTGACTTTGTCAGTCCGAACAGAATTTCGTATTCATATGCATAAAGAAACAGATCCGCAAAATGGGGAGCACGATTGGGGCCCAACGGGATGCCTACATCTTGCCTCATTGTCTTACCCCCGCCCCAGACTTTACATAGAAATTATCAATAAGGAAGTCCAGCATTTCACATGTTGTTTTCTCAGTAAACTTCAGATAGCATTTGCTTTCATTTTACACAAAGTGTCCTGAACCTCTGAATATAGATACGTAACTGTATCTATGTTCACCACGTTTTGTAAACGAAAGCCACATTGTTCAAGGAATGAAGTTTTTCCTTAAGTTTGCCATGTGGGATAGTGGTGTACAAAGTTGAAAAATCAAATGTTTTGACAGAACGGAATTTGGTTCTTTCTGAGATTGCAAAAAGTCAAGCAAATCCTTTGAGGTTTTTGAGATTCTTCATGGTATTAATTCCACTTGTTTCTAATACTTTCTGTGCATATGTAGAAAGACTTCAGGTAAACTTCTTCTAAGACAAACATCTGGCAGAAGACAAATGTAGAAAATCTGGAGTTCAGAGCAGAACGCTCGCAAGCCACAAATACTTATGCTGTACCCGTCCTTTCGTATTCGCTTGGTGTTATTGATTGGACAAAACAAGAAATTCCGGGTACTGACACCCTCACACGAAATATCATGTCAGACAATAGATCGCACCACCCTCTCTCTTCCTAAATCGCTTATATTTACCAACTGTAATGTGAGGGTGTGGTTTGATTAACGTGGTGGGTTTTCATGATAGAATTGTATTGTGCGCTTTGTACACATGTATTTGTCGGATGATCCTCTTGTGAAGCATGTCAAGATTCGTGATGAAAACAAGGCATTCCACTGTTTTCTTAAACGAGCCAAGGATGTGGGACATAATCTCAATGTCAATGTTGATTTTGTTGACGGTTCTGTCCTGCTGGACGGTACAGAAATGAGTGTCAACCAAGTGAAGTGCAATGTCAACTCGGCCCAGACTCGTTTTTCAAGGAGAGGCTATCTGAACGACCACTGCATCGAGTTATAGTACAGTTGAGAAGATCGGCAACCCCACAGAGTCCTTCTTGGATGAAGTCGGCTTGCCTGAAAAGTGAAACAGAAGGCATTCTGTTCGCTGCTCAGGACCAGTCATCTCCCACTCGAAACCGTCAATGTGTGATTTGGCATCAAAATGTGAATATGAAATGTAGATTATGTAATGAATTTAATGAGACTGTCCAACACATTGTCAGTGGATGCCAAGCTTTGGCACAAACACAGTATCTTAAGCGACATGATGAAGTGGCTCGATCCTTATATTACCTTCTTCACCATAGTTGTGGTTTTGACACAGACGTCCATCCTTGGTACGACCTAGAATATGTAGAGGGATCATGGAAAATGATAAATACAAAATCTTTGGAATAGGCTCGGATATAGCGTTAGGCCTATCCTGCACAACAAACCTGATCTTGTCCTTTTGATAAATCCATTGAAGTCATCTGTATCATTGAATTTTCTGTCCATTTTGACAAAAATGTGATTTACAAGATTCAGGAAACACATGGCAAATATGCGTCACGCTTGCATCATCCCAAGTACTAACTTGTCCGACTCCCTATTGTTCTCGGTGCCTTAGGTTTGGTACCTCCCAATCTGTTGACTGACATCGGGAGAGTACCCGGGTTTGTTGCCAGGAATACAGCCCTTCTGACAATCTGGGTAATGTAGAAAACTGCAGTGATGAGGAGTTTTCGCATTCTCCGAAAAGTTCTGGGTGGGTTTGATTAGGCAGCGCTTCCTGGGAGAAGTCGCTCTCTTGGCCGTGTGTAGAGGGGGCAAGGGCCCTGGGCCGATGATGAGCCTCACAAGCCTGCACAGGATCACCCAAACCCTCTTTGCTGCATTTTTTAGTTTAATCTGTAAATAATAACTTTGCACTGCACCTCTCCTACTTTTATAGAAAATGTACCCCCCAATTGGAATAGAATCCGAGAAGTAGAAGTAAAAAAAGAATTCTAATTAAGGTTAAAACATGAATAAATCATATTTTTCAGAAAATACACAATCATATCAAAATCAAACTTTGCACTGCACCTCTCCTATAGAAACTGTTCTTTAAAATTGATAAGAATCTATAAAGTAGTCCTCAAGTTATAGGTCGCACAAACGAAATGTCCTCGGAAGGACGAATGGACGGACGAACGGACGGGCGGAATTCCTTGGTATAACTGTATACCCCCACCCATTTAGGTCGGGGTATAATGGAATTGCACTTACATAGCGCAACACCTCACATGACGTATGCCATGTAATAGAATGATCAGGCAACAAAATGAAAGTAGGTCATGAAAAGGGGATTTTTTAAAGTTGTTTTATTAAAACAGCCTGGATTTGGGAGGACCTGATCTGAATGGGAAGCATATTTGGTTGCAGATGCATATTGTTTGTTTGTTTGTTGTTTAACGCCGCACTCAGCAATAATCCGGCTATATGATGGCGGTTTGTCAATAATCGAATCTGGACCAGACATTACAGTGATTGACACCATGAGCATCGATCCATGCCATTAGGATACGATGACATGCCTCAACCAAGTCAGCAAGCCTGACCACCCGATCCTGTTAGTCCCCTATTACGACAAGCATAGCACCATTTTACGACAAGCATGGGTTGCTGAAGACCAATGGAAGGATGTTTGTCCCAAAGAATGGGTTTTGATGTTTGGGACACAAAGTACTGGTACATCTCCTGGTACTTTTATTTGACAAGAAGGTTTTATTTCCATTGCTTTTATTCCCTCAAACACTGAGAAACGAACACATGTGTTCTTAGTCCTAATTAGGCTGTACTGGTACTGTACAGTCAAATCTTTTTTTGGAGTATTTCAGAAATGACAGAAGTAATGCAGGCCAGTAGACAACGTGAATAAGAAAATTATTATATAACCTTATCAAACATCACTACTTGGCAGCTACTACACCATGACATACAATGCGTGAACAATGACGTTATACTTTAGGGATGTGATAATCCTTACTGAACAATAATAATGGATTCTCAGTTTCTTTGCTCATGGATAGATGTCGTGGCTGCTGCTGTGAACAAAAACATTCAAACATTCACCCAACTGTATCTGGTTGAATTAAATGGAGACATATTCGTCAATATAATGTTGTTTTTCTTCAGACATTCAGTTATCGGACGGAGGATAAGGTAGGTAGTTATAATGTTATGCAGATTTAAATATTCAGGTTTAAACGGGTAAATTTGATTTCTGATCACAGAATTTGCATATAAATAACACAGATGTAGATGTAGTCTAGTGTAATTAACTTACATTAGGCATATAGTGATCATTATTTATCAGCCCATCTACTGGTAACAAGCAGTGACAAAACAATCACTTTCACCAGCACGACCAGGGACTCTAGGTGATGGTGTTGTAGAGCATTTTCAATTGTTTAGGACTTGAACAATTTTTCTCCCTCTAATACATACTGCTGAAATGTAAACAAAGTACGGTATATAATGGTACTTACTACTAATATGGCTATAAACAAAAAGGGCGAAAAATCAAAAGTAACAACGTGACCCAATCGTCTTTGGACGTCGGTGGCAGATCTCAAAACATGGGCGTTTGACACCAGACGACAACTCCAAGACAATATACAGTGGGTAGTAGGCCATACTGTAATGATGAAAGGATAAAAATATTTGTTTAAAGAATAAACGACATTAATGATGCGTGACCTTGCTTGTGCACGTCGACGCTGTTTCTCGGAGCGCAAAGAATGCAAGGCCAGTGATGCGCATATAGCCTAATGCCAGAAGAAAACCATCACGACATTACGTTCCCATGTGTATAAATGGCAGGAATATTGTAGAGTATATATTGTAGGTGAGAGTATGGTTTTACGCCGCTTTTAGCAATATTCCAGCAATATCACGTCGGGGAGCCCTGGGAAATGGGCTTCCCACATTATACCCATGTTGGGTATCGAACCCGGGTCTTTGGCGTGACGAGCGAACGCTTTAACCACTAGGCTACCCACGCCGCCCCTTTATTGTGAGTAAAACGCACAAGCTGTGCTTTAGTTAGAGAACAGACACAGTGAACTATACCTAGGCTGAGTAGTAGAAATGACGTGACCTGACACAACATGGCGGCCGCGGATGACGTATGACAAGGTCATGTGACCAGGAGGTGATGTTTATTTTAATTATTTGTTATAATCTACCCACCACAGTATATTTTTGTTTATTTCAAGTTTACTTCTATATATAAGCGAAAGATGGTTAACGTTCTTCCTCACTGGTAAAATGCTGTAGTTGATCTGCGATCTGCGATGATCTGTGATTTTTCAGTAGAGACAGGGCTCGGCTTGCATACGGTCTACTTGACTCGTTAACCAATGAAAATCAAAGACATGCTACTTTGCTAGTAGCCTGCAGTAGCAGTAAATGTTCGTCTCCAGGCGCGGAAAGGCAGCCTTTGTAACTGCTACTAGCAGCTCACAGTAGCTATTAAGATGTGCTAGTAGTAGGTAATATTTCTTAGATCGGTACAGAGAGACTGATAGATTTAACTCTATATATACTAGATGGAGATAAACAATAGATAAATATCTACCATCCCCGCTTGTTTGACATATGACGTGTCGTTATCACTCCACACAACGCCACACTCTTGATATTCACAATCTTCAGCTACTTGATTTTCGGGGGTCAGCAGTCAATTGTACGGTCTGCAAATCATTGTGTGCGTCCACAGGCCCTGATAGTTGTACACTGAGCACATATGGGTTACGACAGGGCATGTTGACATATCGGAGGGACAACCCCCTTTTCCACGTGGTTAGTCTCGTCGTCGGACTTGTAAAGACCTGTCCATTGCTCTTGAACTCTGACCCTTGGAGTTGATACAGGTAGATTTTAACTTGTACATTCAAGGATCGATAGCAAGGTAAGTGAATGTACATGTGTATAAGCATGGATAGGGTTTATCCTAGTGTGGGAGTAAACGTGTCTCTGAATAATTAACCGTAGTTAAAAAATTTGAAAGTAGTCCAAATACCGTTAGATAGGAGACACATGACCATAAGCTCACTCGATATTGGGATATATCAAAAGATGTTATCGTGTATGAGCCAAATCCTGTGTCCTGTCATAGTTTTCATACAATACGCAAGCTGCAGTTATTATATGTTAGTAATAGAGCCGTAGCGAAACCTTTATAAAACAGGATCCTTGTTTAAAACAACTCTGGCGCCCGCACACATATACATGTATGTATATACACCATCACAAACCACCACACACACACCGTACAAACACACACATACACACGTACACATACATACACACATATATATATATATATACACCATCACACACACACTCACACACACACACTCACACACACACACACACACACACACACACGTACACATACATACACACATATATATATATATACACCATCACACACACACACACTCACACACACACACTCACACACACACACACACGTACATGTACACATACATACACACACATATATATATATATATACACCATCACACACACACTCTCTCTCTCTCTCACACACACACACACACACACGTACGTCCAGAGGAGGTTGACGTCCTCTGTAACAGCGTAGATTTTCTACGTCTATAGTTTAGCCCCAGTAATCCGGACGACTTCATTCCAAGAGACATCGTCCGGATTAATATATGTCCGGATTACCGTATCCTTATTTTTCTTATTGTAAGTTGAAAGTAACCATTTCTGACACAATTGTCTGACACAAAATTAAAACTGTTTTCCTCAACAACAGAGTCTTTCTGCATTTGGCCTTGCAGATATCAAATCCGTGTAAGAATGACCCTGTTGCAATTCGATAAAATAAATACTTCCCTACATTCTACATTATCAGGAACTTGCATTTTCGTCTGCTCAAACTCTAGATGTAACCTTTTCCCATACACTCGGCTTTGACGTGGAATGTGGCGACAGAATCCTCCCAGGGACTCAAATTTTCACACACATACACACGGTTCACGGTGAGGGTCGCTGCGATCCACACGTGTTCCCGGGCTAGTGTGCACACAGCTGAAACATACGACGTCACAGGGCCACACATTGTAGAATCATTGTAGAGCTGCAGGAGTGTTCCGTCAGCTGCAACCCCCGGATATAGACGAAAACCGTGGTTGAAGTTGCACTGGTGTTTACTCTGCTTATTACTTGATCCTGATGGTACGTATCGTAGAGTAGAAACCGGTTTCAGTGCAACTAATTAATTTCGATCATAGCTTATCATGCATTAAACCCGTTTTGTGTTGATCTTGTATTGAGAACAGTTATATTGTCATATGTTAACATCGACTCGACAGTATTTTGGCCCTATAACTGTGTCAGTTTTAGGTGGAGCTGTACTGATATATTAGCCCAGCAGCACAGGCGTGTTGTGCTAGTTTACTTTTGTTGAGTTGTTAATACATGCCTTCTCTTATCTTACCAAAATGCTTGTCAAGTTGTTCAGCAATCCATGAGCCGTGTTGCGTGCGAATGGTACAAGCTAGCTGAGGCGTTGGCTATCTAGGATTTCAGGGGATTTCATTTTTCGATGACCGTTATACATCGTGATGTCATATGTTTGAGAGTAGTGGTGGTGTGTAAGTGTGTGTACGTGTGTGCGTGTGTAGGCGTGTGAGTGTGTGTGTGTGGGGGGGGTGGTGGTGTGTGTGTGTGTGTGGGGGGGGGGGGGGGGGGGTTGTAGTGACAGTTCTGCAAAAATGAACTCTCCTGGGATGATGTACAGGTGTAGTCAAGAACTTACAGCTCGTCACATTTCGCATTGTACGAACAATTTCTCCACCATATCCAAAATAGGATTTGAGAGGACAAACAGTCCACGTGAAATACTCGATATCTACCCTCTAAATCATGATAGTATTGGATCGACGAAACAGTCTGTTTAATAATGTTCACGGTTGACATTCACGTTTTTCGGACTTTGGGATATATCTCGGAACCGAAGGAATAAATTATTAGATATTTTAACATAAAACTTCACGCTTAGTTCACTCTTATCTGGCAGTCGAGTACTGAATGAGTATTAGCTCAGTTTGTAACACAATTCACATTTGTTTCAAGTAATCCCAGGAAATGGTTGTCTTTAGGCCAGGTTCACAGAGTGTTGATTATGGCTCCCGTTTGAGATCAGACAGCGCTACGACACGAAAAGTGTAAAAATCGGATTACTAACCTCAATGATCTGGAATATACACTATTTGATTGTTTGTGAATTTCCCGCCACGAATCACAGGATCTTGATCAGATTTTGACAAATTTTAATCGGGAATGGTCCTATCAAGGACGGCAGTAAAAATCCTGAATGTGTGACTGAGCCCTTACCTGATGTGACTGTAACGTTGTTTGTCGTTTTGCGATTCGTGATTGTAAACCGCAACTATGAAAGTAAACAGGTTTGTTTGGTCTACATGAGTCAAGGGAGGAATTCACACGGGTCTTCCAGAATCCCTGTCGTAGCCGTTAACAGAATTGTTCAAGCGTGGTAAAGTAGGCGGGTAGGTTTGGGACTAAACAATTGCTTAGGAATGTGGTTGTAAGGGACTATTACTCTAAGCGTTGGGAAATAAGACATACATCAAGTGCAGTGAACAGTGCAGCTTTTCTGTATGAGGGGTACAATGACCCATTTATTCACATTTCAGGTCACATTCAGTGTTACAAGCAAGTTACCTACAATTGTTTAAAAAAAACCAATCTAATGGTTATGTCCCATTCCCCATGACAACTGCACAACAACAATATTTCAAGCTGTGGTTGATAGTACGACCAGCATGCACTGCCGGGGTGCGATGACATTCACTCAACCACGCCGGCCATTGCATCCATCTGATCCCCAATATGTACGAACCTTACAACAAGAAACGGTCGACTTGCTTGGTGTTTGGTGGGATGGGGGGGGGGGGGGGGGCTATTTTGTGTTGTTCAGCAATATTCCCGCTACATAAAGGCGGTCTGTAAACAATCGAGACAGTATGTGTATCGATCAAAGCAACTAGGATACGATGACACGAAATCAACCAAGTCAACGATCCTGATCACCCGATCCATTTAGTCGCCTCTAATTGGCATCCACGAGTTGGGGTACTTGGGTTATAATTTACTCCGTAATTCCTAAGGGGAGCCACGTATATGGATGGAATACTTGTACCTACTCTACCCCGAAAATTCCCATGGGAAAACAAAGGATTGGATACGTGAGACCTACTCTATGGGGAATTTCAACCGGTACGGGGGCGGTCCGGTAGCCTAGTGGTTGAAGCGTATTCTCGTCACGCCGAAGACCCGGGTTCTATTCCCGACATAGGTACAATGTGTGAAGCCCATTTCTAGTGTACCCCGCCGTGATGTTGCTGGGATATTGCTAAAGACGGCGTAAAATCAAACTCACTCACTCACTAAACAGATACCGAGCAGTACCGACACGTCACTTGCAGTCACTGAACTAGCACTGACACCCCCCCCCCCCACCCCCCCCACCCCCACACCCCCCCCCCCCCCCACCCCACACACACACACACAAACAAATACGTGCACATTATTTCAGCTCACTAGCTCTTTTCTACCTAATAACAATATACAGCATTTTTCATTCTGTTATATTTACAATGGTAATGTCGAGTAAAATGCGTTATTACGTTTTTTCATTATTATTTCAAAAAAATCAAAGCCAGCTGTGGTTTGTAATATATACTCGTTTATATTTCTCCAATAATGTATTTCCATATCAGAGCCTGGTTATTAATGTGAAATCTACAGATTTTTCCTGTGAATAGTGTAATCAATTTATTTGAAATTGTCGTAAATGTAACAGAAACAAGATATATTATTTTTAAAATCTGGCGTTAAATCAAGTGCAGATGTTGCCGGTATACACCAGTGTTCACTTCAAACGATAGTTGTTGGTGCTATCTAATCTTCACTTCCAAGCCACGTTTAACTCAGTAAGTATAACCATAATAATTAAGCATATTATTACGCACACCCTACAGGGGTATTTTATTTTCGTATGTAATTGAACCTGGACGCCGTTACTTAGTCACGTGATGGATCACGATCTAGCTAACACCTAACTTGCAGTGATAACGTCTATAAAACGAATATCTAACGTTTCACAAAAAGGCGTTACGCTATAAACGTTTACACGTGTGTGTTTTTGTGAATGTTTGTTTATAAGAACAGTGTTTGTGAAACGTTAGAGAGAGATTTTAAATACGTGATCACGTGACAGACGTTGACAGAACGTTTTCTACAGTGTGGTTAAAGAGTTTTTCGTGAAAGGTTGCAAAAACATCCGTTAAACGTAAAATATCAGCGATCGTTGTTTCTAATATTCAAACAACGTCTTGGAAAACATTGGCCGAAAATTATGTACACGGTGTGAAACAGCACGCATGACTCTTCGGGTAGCTGTCCAGTGATGTTTTTGTTTGTTTGTTTGTTTGTTTGTTTGTTTGTGTGTTTGTTTGTTTGTTTGTTTGTTTGTTTAACGCTGCAATCACGAAATTCCTACTATCGGCGGTATATGAATAATTGAGTCGGGGTACCACTAAGTCTCCCAACTACAAAAGTAGTTTTTGATATCAAGACTAAATTTACACCTTTTCAACTGAGAACAGCATACTTCTTATTAAGTAATCCAGTTTAATGAAAATGTTTTTGAAAGTCACTGTGAATGTCTTGTCTGAGTTGTTCGTGAGTGAGTTGGGTTTAAAGCCGCTTTGAACACTATGTGTTTCTGTGTGTGTCCAACGTAACGTATGATATAGCAAGAACGTGGAGCCATGTTTAGGAGGAACAAACGATCAGGGGAGCTATTCACGATTACGGGACGCAACTTTCACTTTAGAAAACTGCGTCGGCCGTGGATTTGTTACAAACTATGTAAAATTCCTTGACACCAACGTTAAAACGTTATCGCCATACTACTCTTGCTCAAAAGTTCAATGATCAGGGAAACAAACTGCAAGGCCTCAAACGGTTTTATGTAGACATGTGGGAGACGTTTATAAATTAGGAGACAAAAATGTTGTTCGTTGCAATTCCCTATTTTGACTTGTACCATATGCCCCCGTGTTTCTGTTTCAGGCGAACAATTGACTTGCCTTTGCATGTATGATTTTCTAGTCCGTGCTCGAGTTCACAAGTGCTGCGTTCTTACCTATTATTACAATGATGGTGTAGTTCAGCGTAGCAAACAATTGTGATAAAAAATAGTCATCAAAATATTACTAATATAAGCCCCTGTAAATGATCTAAATAGCCAATGAGCATAAGTAAAGAAAAGTGAACGAGTTTGATGCGACGTCGCTTTAAACAGTATTTCAGTAACATCAGAGCGTGTAAGCTGGGTGTGGGAGGAAAGCCTGACGTGATGGAGGTACTGGACGTTAAGAACTTTGACGAAACCAATTGGCGCGGGAATGGTGCTGGCAATCCACATCATCCACATAAGATACATAATTTAAGAAATGAGCAAATTTGTAGATATTATTATGAGTGAGTGCGTTTCGTTCAACGCCGTTTTTAACAGTATTACAGTTATATCGCAATCTCATTAAAATTAGATCTAACTTTTAGCTACCGCTAAACAAAGATCTGAGGACATCCCATTTATGGGTCACGTCAGAACGAAGATCTGATTTTAATGAGATTGGTTATATCGCGGCGTGTCAGCTTAATGTGGGAGGAAAGCCCGAAGTGATGCAGGTCTCTGACGTTTAAAAACTTCTGTGTAACCCACGAGAACGGGTATGGTGCTGACAAACCTAGAAAAATAATCGGGGCGAACCGGGATTCGAACCCACAATCATAGGTTTCTAGCTCGCCCAAGGGACGCAACTCTGCACAGCGAATCGCGGTGCCTTAGACGACTGGGCCACCCGTGCCCCAGATTATGTTAAAAAAGTAACAAGATGTTTACAAAAACTAAACTACAACTGTATCTTCATTTTGACACACACAAAACGTACGCTTGAAAGTTAACATGTGCTCAAGAGGCTGTTTTGAGATGTTTTCAGTATGAATTGTGTTAATATTTGAACAAGAGCAAACTTTTGGCCCAAGTTAATTTTCGTACCTGATGGAGACAAGCTGTACACACATGGTAAAATCTTCATAGTTAGATTGCTCTTAAATATCGAAAGTCGTTTTGGTCATAGCAGTAAATTCTTTGAAAATATTTGATCTTGGCAAAAGTCCAAAGCATACAAACCTTTAGTAAACAAATGCTTCATGAAGTCGTAAACCATTTGAACATGTATGAGTGAGTGAGTGAGTGAGTGAGTTGGGTTTTACGCCGCTTTTAACAGTATTCCAGTCATATCGCGGCGTGTCAGCTTAATGTGGGAGGAAAGCCCGAAGTGATGGAGGTATCAGACGTTTACCACTTAGATGAAACCCACGAGCACTGGCATGGTGCTGACAAACCTAGAAACATAATCGGGGCGAACCGGGATTCGAACCCACAATCATAGGTTTCTGGCGTGCCAAGGGACGCATCTCTGCACAGCGAATCGCGGTGCCTTAGACGACTGGGCCACCCGTGCCCCCTGAACATGTGTGATTATTTTAATATCAATATTTGACCGCATACAGTAACATTACATTTTCCAGTGCGGCGAAAAAATCCTTATCCTATCCCGTCCTTCCATGTGTCTTACACCTGATCTCTCGTTAGTAGAATCCTCGTGTTTTTAGGTTGCTCCGACATGGTAACTGACTATGACCTACATCTACGTCACCATCATGTCCTGATATTTTTTGGGGTGCAGTTATACTTGATTAAAACCAATAAATTTTCGAAATTAATGTTCTCTTAACTAATTCAAATTAACAGCTTTCAATAACGTATGGCGTTGAAACTTTTAGTTGAGTTTACATAGATGCATGTTATGTGAAAGCCTGTTTATATCCTTCTAAATAAACTACACGTGTGTCTGGTGTTTCAATGAAAAATGCACAGCTCAATGAAAAACCACGTTGTTTCTATAAGCGGAAAGTTAGCATTTAGCATTAATCAGAAAAGCTGAGACTAAAATTTAGTTTCTGAAATATATATATTTAACTTTTCTTGTTAAATTGTCTTTCAATATGTAATAAAAAGAAACCCAGAGAATGTCGTAATTTTCAGAACTGAAGAAATCTCTATCTTTAAGTGGCACTGTTGAAGTTGTTGTATCACTGAAGCCTCACAGAGTTGACCTTTGGATTTAATCTTCTTAATTCTTTCAGGGCGATGTTTCAGCACAGGTGCTCGAACCTTTATCAAGCATGAACGATAAAAACGATAAAAAAAAGTTGAAACCCATGAGCAGACTGCTAAACTATGATGAACATGCTTGGGAGTTTTCGTGTATTTTTGTTTCATGGTATAAATTGTATTTGATAACAGTACTATACTTTAACAACGGTTTTTTACTGTAAAACATGTTCATTTCAGAGACTAGATGTTAGTCTAGGATCCCGTACACTACGTTATATGTCTAGGGTCCCCTACACTACATTATATGTCTAGGGTCCCCTACACTACATTATATGTCTAGGGTCCCGTACACTACATTATATGTCTAGGGTCCCGTACACTACATTATATGTCTAGGGTCCCGTACACTACATTATATGTCTAGGGTCCGATACACTACATTATATGTCTAGGGTCCGATACACTACATTATATGTCTAGGGTCCGATAAACTACATTATATGTCTAGGGTCCCGTACACTACATTATATGTCTAGGGTCCGATACACTACATTATATGTCTAGAGTCCCGTACACTACATTATATGTCTAGGGTCCGATAAACTACATTATATGTCTAGGGTCCCCTACACTACATTATATGTCTAGGGTCCGATACACTACATTATATGTCTAGGGTCCGATACACTACATTATATGTCTAGGGTCCCGTACACTACATTATATGTCTAGGGTCCCGTACACTACATTATATGTCTAGGGTCCCCTACACTACATTATATGTCTAGGGTCCGATACACTACATTATATGTCTAGGGTCCCGTACACTACATTATATGTCTAGGGTCCCGTACACTTCATTATATGTCTAGGGTCCCGTACACTACATTATATGTCTAGGGTCCGATACACTACATTATATGTCTAGGGTCCCCTACACTACATTATATGTCTAGGGTCCCCTACACTACATTATATGTCTAGGGTCCGATACACTACATTATATGTCTAGGGTCCCGTACACTACATTATATGTCTAGGGTCCCGTACACTACATTATATGTCTAGGGTCCGATACACTACATTATATGTCTAGGGTCCCGTACACTACATTATATGTCTAGGGTCCCGTACACTACATTATATGTCTAGGGTCCGATACACTACATTATATGTCTAGGGTCCCGTACACTACATTATATGTCTAGAGTCCCGTACACTTCATTATATGTCTAGGGTCCCGTACACTACATTATATGTCTAGGGTCCGATACACTACATTATATGTCTAGGGTCCCCTACACTACATTATATGTCTAGGGTCCCCTACACTACATTATATGTCTAGGGTCCGATACACTACATTATATGTCTAGGGTCCCCTACACTACATTATATGTCTAGGGTCCCGTACACTACATTATATGTCTAGGGTCCGATACACTACATTATATGTCTAGGGTCCCGTACACTACATTATATGTCTAGGGTCCGATACACTACATTATATGTCTAGGGTCCCGTACACTACATTATATGTCTAGGGTCCGATACACTACATTATATGTCTAGGGTCCGATACACTACATTATATGTCTAGGGTCCGATACACTACATTATATGTCTAGGGTCCCGTACACTACATTATATGTCTAGAGTCCCCTACACTACATTATATGTCTAGGGTCCGATACACTACATTATATGTCTAGGGTCCCCTACACTACATTATATGTCTAGGGTCCGATACACTACATTATATGTCTAGGGTCCCGTACACTACATTATATGTCTAGGGTCCCCTACACTACATTATATGTCTAGGGTCCCGTACACTACATTATATGTCTAGGGTCCCCTACACTACATTATATGTCTAGGGTCCCGTACACTACGTTATATGTCTAGGGTCCCCTACACTACATTATATGTCTAGGGTCCGATACACTACATTATATGTCTAGGGTCCGATACACTACATTATATGTCTAGAGTCCAGTACACTACATTATATGTCTAGGGTCCCGTACACTACATTATATGTCTAGAGTCCCGTACACTACATTATATGTCTAGGGTCCCCTACACTACATTATATGTCTAGGGTCCCGTACACTACATTATATGTCTAGGGTCCCGTACACTACATTATATGTCTAGGGTCCCGTACACTACATTATATGTCTAGGGTCCCGTACACTACATTATATGTCTAGGGTCCCGTACACTACATTATATGTCTAGGGTCCCCTACACTACATTATATGTCTAGGGTTCCCTACACTACATTATATGTCTAGGGTCCCCTACACTACATTATATGTCTAGGGTCCCCTACACTACATTATATGTCTAGGGTCCCGTACACTACATTATATGTCTAGGGTCCCGTACACTACATTATATGTCTAGGGTCCCCTACACTACATTATATGTCTAGGGTCCCCTACACTACATTATATGTCTAGGGTCCAGTACACTACATTATATGTCTAGGGTCCCCTACACTACATTATATGTCTAGGGTCCCGTACACTACATTATATGTCTAGGGTCCAGTACACTACATTATATGTCTAGAGTCCCCTACACTACATTATATGTCTAGAGTCCCCTACACTACATTATATGTCTAGGGTCCCGTACACTACATTATATGTCTGAATGTCAATCACGGTCAAAGCCAGAGGAGTCAAACAACCAGAACAAATTTCCTAGTAAAGTTCACGCCGTTACAAAGGGCATTGTTGTATCCCCTTGTCCGTTCCTCGTTTATTATCAAGTTGACTGTTTTCTGTCAGCACTGGGGGCTACGGGGCGACCCTTTGGAAAAGTCAATGCGTACTGTATACATCTGTATGTCAGATTGTAGAGAAATGATAAATCTATGTTTAAAGTAGTCCTAGTTTAACCAAATTTATTGAATTATTTTTTCGATTAAAGCGATCATGAGGTATAGTTCTAAGGGAGTTGAGAATGATAACTGGAATGCATATGGATTCACTGGTCGGGGAGCAAAAAACGCATCTGAGCATACACAAGTGCCTGGATCAGTGCGGTATTATATATCAGTTACAGGTTTATTAACAGTTATTCCAGGTAAATCAGATTGTAACTAACGAGATTCAACTGTAGGTTTTGCAAAGGCAGCTGAATATACAAAGCTTACTTAAACCTAAGATATCATTTATTTATTTTTTATGAAAAAGCTAAAAGCCATCAGATCGTTAAGGGGTATGGCAAATAAGCAATCAGCCAGAAAATGTATTTCCTTCTTTGGTACATACTTGATTATACTTTAATAAATTTTATTTTGTTTAAAATCTTATTGTCGATGTTTTTAACTGTTTGTATCACGACACGATAATTGTTTTTGTAACATACGTTTCAGGATGTCTGAAGCTTCATCGGCGCTGACGGAACTATTCGAGGGTCACGTGGGGTTGATCGGTGCGAGTGCACTAACGGTTGTTGGATTAGCGGCAGCAAGCTACTACATGACGTCACGGCCCCCGCAGGTGGTCCCCCCAGTGGACCTCAGTGACCAGTCGGTGGAGCTGCAGGTGAGGGGGTGAGGGGAGGGGGGGGGGGTGCATGGGTAACAGTTAGCTTGGAACAATTAGTAGTTTTTTGTAGGAGGAGAGGAGGAGCAGCAGCAGCAGCAGCAGCAGCAGTAGTAGTAGTAGTAGTAGTAGTAGTATAGTAGTAGTATAGTAGTAGAGGTCGTAGTAGAGGTCGTAGTATTGGTAGTTGCACTAGCATTAGTACATGTAATAGTAATAGTAGTAGTAGTAGTAGTAGTAGTAGAAGTAGAACTGTAGTAGTAGTAGTAGTAATAGTAGTAGAAGTAGTAGTAGTAGTAGTAGTAGTATAGTAGTAGAGGTCGTAGTATTGGTAGTAGTGGTTGCACTAGCATTAGTACATGTAATAGTAATAGTAGTAGTAGTAGTAGTAGAAGTAGAACTGTAGAAGTAGTAGTAGTAGTAGTAGTAGTAGTAGTAGTACTAGTAATAGTAGTAGAAGTAGTAGTAGTAGTAGTAGTAGTAGTAGTAGTAGTAGTAGTAGTAGTAGTAGTAGTAGTGTTATCACTTTAATCATCATCATCATCATCATCAATTTCATGATGACATACATTCTGACTTCAGGATGGAAGTCGGATGACCGCCTACCCGAAGGCCAGGGGTCAGTTGATGCACTACCTGTACAAGGACGCACGGACCCTGTATGAAGTCTTTCAGAGGGGCATACGCCAGTCTAGTAAGTTCGGACCTGTCCGGCTACGCCCGTGGGTCTCTGCAACGGGTTTTTAATCCAGGTTTTATTCCCAATGGTGAAATGTGTTGGGTACAAGTTGACCAGCTTAAAACATGATACATTTCTGCTGACAACGAGGCCAATGAAATAATGTAGAAAAAAATCTTTTATTGGTATTGACATGTTACGTTAATGATATCGCGGAGTAAAATATGAAACTCGATTTGGAAATTCTTCTGAAAATACAATCGTCGATATCAAAATATACATAGGCGTGTGAATGTACCAGGGCCCTATTCCACAAAGCGACCGCAGCGGTAAGGAGATTGTAACTTCCATACTTTAACACAAACTTACGACAGTCGTAGCCCTACGATCTCTGTGTGGAACATGTAGCTGGTCTTTACATGTATAGTGGAACCTCGTTAATCCGGACACATTCTCAGTGAAATCGTCAATCGTGACAGGCAACTTTCCGAATAAGTGGGTGAGTATTGTTTAACGCCGTTTTAGCAATATGCCAGCAATATCACGGTGGGGTACATGACCTCCTTTAGGGATCACAGGTGAGAACAGATCCTCCAGATATCATGCTTGTCGTAAGCTGCGACTAAAAGAGGTATGGAAATGGAGTACTGTTTGTTGATTGGATGTTGATTGGGTTCACCAACACCGGACCGTGCCTCTCGCCTGCTCTTGAGTGTGGATGAGTGTAGATGGAACAACTGAGGCAATACAAACAATATATTTTGATAAAAATTTCTGTCGACATTAAAGAGCATTGTGTCCGCCTCCATGGTCCAGTGATAGAGCTTCCGCCCGGAGAGCGGAAGGTCTGGGGTTCGGTCCCAGGCCGCGTCATACCAAAGACGTTAAAAGATGGTACTTGTTGTTACCCTGCCTGGCGTTCGACATTAAGGGGTAAAACAAGGACTGGTCGGTTCGGAGTAAACTGTGTCTGAGTAGGCATTCATGTTAAACAACGGCATGGTATCTCAATGGGCAAGCACTATCAACTTGGTATTAGTCCGGACTAGTACAAGCAGCCACGCACTATGTAAGTGCAGTAACTCCATTTCACCTCATATCACCTACAATGGGTATAGGCTTGGAGTACTACTTGGAGATGCTGATTGTATGTCACCTCACGTCGATTCCGTAGATCGATGCTCATGCTTTCAGTCACTGGTTTGCCTTACTCTGTCTTGATTATCTTCAGGCCGCCGCGATGTAGATGACACAAAATATACACACATTATATCCTACTGTTTCACCTCAAACTGTTGGACGTCATTGCAGACAATGGCCCCTGCCTTGGAGCTAGGACCGGCCCCAACAAGGAATATGAGTGGCTATCCTACAACGAGGTAGTGACATTTAATTTTACAAAATACTATCTGATAGTCGCAGTTAAGTGTAACGCCCTTTCGGAGTAATAAATATGCCAGATTCGCCCCGATTATGTTTCTAGGTTTGTCAGCACCATACCTGTGCTCGTGGCTTTCACCAAGTGGTGACCGTGCGAGACCTCAATATTCCAGCTTTCATTGACTCAAGCTAACACGCTGATGCAACTGAAATACTCCCAGCTCTCCAAATCTAATATGTGCTATTCATGCCATAATATTATATTCATTTTTCTTAGGATACGGGTTAGAATAGGTCTTCTATGCTTGTCGTAAGAGGCGACTAACGGGATCGGGTAGTTAGGCTCGTTAACTTGGTTGATGCATGTCAACGCATCCAAATTGCGTAGACAGATATTCATGATGTCAATCACTGGATTGTCTGTTCCAGACTCGATTATTTACAGACCGCCGTCATGTAGTTGGAATATTGCGGAGCGCGGCGATAAACAACACAGAAAAAACCTTTAACTGTTTCTGATTGGCCATTAAATCTTATTAAAGCATTTACGCTGACCTAATTTCTACAACGATGTGACACGTTTCAATATGGCATCACCCACAAACCCTACAGTATAATATATGTCTGTCTTTGTGTGAAGGTATACGAGAAAGCCCGTGCCTTTGGATCAGGTCTTCTTCATAAGGGAGTGAAGCCAGGGAAAGACTCTTTCATCGGAATATACAGCAAGAACAAGATTGAAGTAAGTATCATCCTCGATTGTCCAGGGCAATATCTCTACAGCTATCATGGTAAGAACCCTGGATCTACCAACTTCATGGTCCATCTCTCTAACAGTAACTCCCATGCCACTGAGTGTTATTTGATTGGGTGCGTGTTTTTAGAAGTGAAGGGGTTCAGGGTTTGTATAGATATAGAATTGAGACATAATTAATTCGCCGGATAAAGTTCGTAACTGCAATGTTTCGAACCTTTAACCCGTAGATGGGAGGTTGATGAGTGAGGTTGTACGCAATATTCAAGCTATATCACGGCGGGGAACACCAGAAATGGGCTTAACACATCGTACCCATTGAGGTACATTGAGGTGGATGAGCTACAAAAACTGAAATAATTTGCATCTATTGTAACGCTTCAGTATGCAGCGAAATGCACGCCCTGTGCATCTACCACGCTCTTACCACTAAGAGAAACCAAGAAATTGACCGCGAATCTCCCTAAACTTCGGAATCTGAACGGGCTTGACAACGCCACCTTCCTTCATCACATAGCTGTAAAGGCTCGTGAAGCAATGACAGTGCATTAACCTATATGTTTTGCGAATCATCCCGTTAAGATCTGCATCATATATTATCCCATATTGTGTATGTTTATTGTTTTACAACAGTCTTCAATACCCCAGCTATATATAGACAGACGATAATCGGACATGTGTCGGTCAAACCAATGATTGGAAGCATGATCACCACAATGTTAGGTTTTCAACCTACAGTACACTCGTTTCATTTTTTACCCTTTTCATTCTTTCAGTGGACAGTGGCCGAGCAAGCCAACAACATGTTCTCCATGGTAACCGTGCCCTTGTACGACACCCTAGGGATCCAGGCCTGCATCTACATCATCAATCAGAGTAGGTGATGGAGAGACGTTGCTTCAGATATTGACTATATGATTGACGTTGACAATATGATTGACGTTGGGATTCATTCATTCATTTCTGTATGGACAAGGTAGGATATCCGGGTCCTAGGACACCTCAGGAACCTATACTTGTAAGGACCGGCTCGAGAGAATCGGGTGGTCAGTTTCTGTGATTTGGTTGATTGCGTGTCATCATGGCGTGGATCGTTGCTCTTGCTTTCAACCACTGGTCCAATACGCGACTGCGGCCGCCGAGATGTAGCCGTGATATTGCTGACTATGGCGTTCAACAAGCACTTATTATCTGTTATCTGTTATCTAGTCATCTGTTACCCGATGTAACAACTATATATCATGTGCTTGACTTTTCCAAACTACAGAAAACTACGTTTAAAACGAACTGACGGATATGACGAACTGATTGTTTATTTTGTCCTGACCATTAGCTGTATATATGCTTATAACGAACTACGTTTATAACGAACTAAAACTAGTGGTCCCTTTGTGTTCGTTATAACCGTAGTTTACGTCATAAGGACGAGTATATTTGTAAATATATGATGATTATAGATTGTTGTACACTTATATGCTTTTACCGAAGGACAAAAGTCACAAATTTGGTATAAAAGGGATTTATACTTAATTTATGAGGATGCTGAGCTGAGCACCTTGGTGTGTAACATTCATGGTGACGTACAATTTGTGACAATGCATTTATAAATTGTCAGTTGAGCTGAGCACCTTGGAGTGTGACAGTTACCGTGTGTGATGTCATACATTTTGTAACAATATGTTTCCGACAGCCGAGGTGAGCACCTTGGTGTGTGACAGTCACCGTATGTAATGTCATACATTTTGTAACAATATGTTTCCGACAGCCGAGCTGAGCACCTTGGAGTGTGACAGTCACCGTATGTAATGTCATACATTTTGTAACAATATGTTTCCGACAGCCGAGCTGAGCACCTTGGTGTGTGACAGCCCTGACAAGGCTCAGCTCATATTGGACCAGGCACAATATCTTCCCTCGCTTAGAAGGATCGTGATGATAGAGGCGATCTCCCAACAGAACCAAGACACTGCCAGCAAATACAACATCGATATGGTCCTGTTCGGTGACATAGAGGTATGTGTAATTAGAGACCTTCAACAAATGAGCAGTGTTCGAAATAGCTTCTTGCCCGTCATACCGTGACCAAGAATATTTCAGGCGGACCACTTATTATTCAAGTCGCTTTCCTCGTATCCTTTTCCCAATAGCTTTCACATATAGTGAAACCCCTTTCATCTGGACAGATTCTTTTCCCTTGAAATCGTCCAAAACATTTCAAAAACATTGACTCATGGATACATTCGTTCCTAACTGTAATTGTCAGCAAGGCAGGGTTTTCGGATTAACGAGGTTTCAAGTGTAATTTATAATAAAGTTTCTCAATCTGATTTCACATGTTACGGTGGTCAAATCGTAAAGAAAACTTTGTAAAACGGGTCCGTGTTATGTACTTTGCATGCTGCAGGATGAGAGGAGATTTTATATAATTCCTTCACATACGTATTTTACTACATTCAGGTGCTAAATAAATCTTATTCAAAGTAGAGATAATTTACGGGTAGAAACTTCTTTATTCACAGACAGCATAGTGCCCAGATGTTATGTCTAGTATATAGTGTACAACTCAACCTGGCTCATGTTGATCTTAACGCGTTCCTCACGGGTTTACCTGTGTCCGTGTTTACGGTCCTTGAACAAATCGGATTTTCGCCACCACATGGGTACAATGGGTTTAGCCCATTTTTCGGTCTCCCCCGCCGTCATATGACTGGAATATTGCTAAAAGCGGAGTAAAAAAATACTCACTCACTTAGACTTTTAGCGTCCCCCGACACCTTGTAGTCAGGCGTGTAATCCGTCTATTAGTAAAGAATAAATGGCATTGTGTATTCATAGCTTTCGGCCGTGGGAGCCGTGCCAAATCTACACTTGTCAGGGGGGTACTCAAAGTACGTGATCTAGACTACCAGTTGTCTGACTTTCTTGTTTGTGGAAGCCTCGGTGGCTGTGTGGGTTAGATCGCTTACTTTGTGTGCTGGCGATTAGGTGCCTCACCCTGGCAGGTGTGGGTTCGAATCCCGGACGGGACTCAACCCAAAAAAGTACTAGAATCTGTACTTTACTAAGAAAGTGTTATCCCAAATATAACATTAGTTACAATTGACCACTTTCTAAATGGCATTGTGTATTCAAAGAATACCCATTTCTATTTATATAATAGCCTGAGGATCATTATTTTAACTTTTATATAAGAATCGAGAAGTAGATGCTGTTAGTATTAAAAATATGTAACATACTTCAAAGACTTCTGGGCATCACACATTGTGTTCAGACATCTGAACCAATTTGTGTAATGTGACCTTACGTTTCATTGTAGCTATGAAACGATTTGGTTTTCTGTTTTCAGAAACTTGGACGTGAGAATCCCAAAGACCTAGTAGTAAGTGTTAGCCTCATGTTCTTTGTGGTGACATGCTGCTCGTTAAAACAACCTGACGGGCAGAAGAAAGTATTCCGAGTATTTGTTTATGTAGTTGAAAAGAATTATGTCTATTTAACCATCACTCATTCCTGCAAAAGTATTCTGTGGCTGGGTAATTTTGAGTAAATATGCATTAGTTCATTGAAGACGGGGGTAAGAAATGAATTTGTAACTACATGACCCCTACCATGTTTGAAATGATGTACATTTGTGCTGGAAGAGTTTGCAAGTTCTTGTTGTTTGTATTTTCAATGACCGTCCTGACGGATCCGGTAATCGTCGGTTCGAATCCCAGAGTCGCCCTTTTCAATGCCTTTGGTATCTCTGCACCACTTTTGTTCCTGGGTTTCACCGAAGTGACAAACATCTAAAACGTTTGCACTTTTGACTTTCCTTCCACATTAACATGGTCACAACGCCATAATATCAGACACAGGCTGTACATATAGGCATTGAACACACTCAGTTGCTCCAGTTTTCAGATTCTATGGTTTCTGCAATCGTCAGTGTGTTAACGCTGTCTTTGTTTCCATTCTCTTACAGCTTCCCACCCCGTCTGATCTAGCCACCGTGTGTTACACCAGCGGCACCACAGGTGATGTACCGTTCCTTCAGTCAATAAGGTTCCCAGTACCTCCTGCGTGTCTCATTGTGGGGATAACGGGGAGAATAGGTCCCCGACTCTATGAGAATTACAGTTCAGAAGAGGTCCCCTCTACCTCATGCTTGTCTCAACGATTGACTTCAGGGACAGAACAGGTCCCCTAGCTCTACCCCATGCTTGTCTCAACGATTGACTTCAGGGACAGAACAGGTCCCATCTACCCAATGCTTGTCTCAACGATTGACTTCAGGGACAGAACAGGTCCCCTCTTCCCCATGCTTGTCTCAACGATTGATCCCAGGGACAGAACAGGTCCCCTCTATCCTATGCTTGCCTCAACGATTGATTTCAGGGACAGAACAGGCCCCCTCTACCCCATGCTTGGGGTTATGACCCCGTGGTACCTGGGAAAACTAGAGCCCATCTAACCGATGCTTATCATTGCATATCTCCTTGAGCATATAATCTTTTTTAATTGATGGGAACAATCATTCATTGTTGAATGCATGTCCATGTATGTATCCTCAACATTTACATATACATGACATGATATAAATAATTGTAAACTTGTATTTAAGGTGACCCTAAAGGGGTGATGTTGTCCCACGCTAATCTCATCTCCAACATTGGCGCTGTTATGTTCCACATATTGGTAAGAAATCTGCGTCATAAACTCTGTGTCTCGCGGACCTACATGTCCATGTTTGATATGTATTAAAGAAGCCAAAGTGTCCTCTTTCGGCTGTGTAATCATCAATATATATATATATATATATATATATATATATATATATATATATAAATAGTCATCAATAATCAAAAGGTTATAGTCAACTTATATTATTTTAGAGTCTTACACGCGTAAAAATATGACTCTTGCAGAGTCCTGTCTTAATCAGTCTAACATGTTTAGTTTAGACAGATTCCAGTGTGTTTATTAAAGGATCAACCAGTGTTATCAGATAGAAGATGAGGCGAATGCCTTCTTAATATTTTATGTACGGATCCAAGAAAGTGGACACAAATATTATTGATGCCATACCTGGCCATCACGCTTAGGAAGAACAACAATTTGTTTCCCTGCCTGCCTATAGTCTTGTAGACAGGTGCTACATGATCAAAATAGCAGTAAATGTTCGCTTTAATACCAGTTATAGATCCAGTTGTACTCCAATCAATGTGTGGCTTTGTTCCCACACTATACAATTGATAATATCTGTCACATTAATAAAATTTCCTGACGGTGATATTGAAATCCTACAGATCCCATGATTTTACAAAAACAAAAGAATTAATTGAAGGATTTAATTTTGCCTTTACCCTCATTTCGACTATCGACTAAAGGTTTTTAGAAAAGCAAGAAAGTTTTTCTTTCGACAGATTTTTTCAATTAAGCATCCATAATTCAGAAATTATTCTCCCGTCCCACCATGCCGCCAAAGGAGGATCTGGTGGTTACAATTTGAGATCTTCCTGATTGAGTGTCACCGCATCCTGACGGCGTGGATTCTTTCAACCGCTTGGTTGCCTGACCAATATTGTATTATTCGTGATGTAGGCGTAAAGTAGATTCAATCACAGGCTACAACAATGGCTATACCGCGTACCGCGCCCTATCGTAGTGACTAGCATTCCATTACAAGCTGATATCGCCCAGTGAAGATCCCGGTTAAAATTTGTCTTCAGCAACCCATGCTTGTCATATGAGGCGACTAACGGGATCATGTGATCAGACATCACTGGATTGTCTGGTCCAACCTCTATCATTTACAAACCGCCATTATGTTGCTTGGATGTGTTTGAGTGCGGCGTTAAACAACGAATAAAACTCAATGGTTTTTTTGTTATTTCCGCAGGACCACATTGATCTGGGCCCGAGTGACCGCCATCTCTCCTACCTCCCACTTGCCCATATGTTTGAAAGGGGCATGCAGGTATGCTACAGTAGCCATGGTTACCGTATCTCTCCATCCATTCATCGTTTAATGTAAAAATATTTCTATATGTCGATGTGATCGACCCATTAGAAACATCTGCTGCTACAGGTTTGGGAAAGCAAGATGGCCGCCCCACGAAAAGGCTAACTATTTTTGTTTCCGATCTTGAATCCTTATTCAAAGATCATTTTCGACGGCAAAAATATACGTGTTTGTAGGTATGGGATTTAGAAAGATAGTAGTAATATGCTTTGACAATATTTATGAATTTGTAGGCCTCCCTAAGGGAGGCGATTATAGGAACAATTCCAATGTCAGCGTGCATTTTCCAATGAAGACAATATGTAGAACTAGTAGTGGTAGTAGTAGTAGTAGTAGTAGTAGTAGTAGAACTGTAGTGGTGGTAGTGGTAGTAATAACATAAGTAGCAGTAGTAGTACCAGCAGCTGTGGTAGTAGTAGCAGCAGCAGCAGCAGTAGTAGTAGTAGTAGTAGTAGTAGTAGTAGTAGTAGTAGTAGTAGTAGTAGTAGTAGTAGTAGTAGTAGTAGTAGTGGTGGTGGTGGTGCTTGTAGTAGTAGTAGTAGTAGTAGTAGTAGTAGTAGTAGTAGTAGTAGTGGTGGTGGTGGTGGTGCTTGTAGTAGTAGTAGTAGTAGTAGTAGTCGTAGTAGTAGTAGTGGCATCAGTAGTATTACATGTAGTACCTGTAGTAGTAATAGCAGCAGCAGTCGTAGTGGTGGTGGTGGTGGTGGTGGTAGCAGAAGCAACCGATGCAGACTGATATCTTGCGTACATAACATTCTCAAGGCATAGAGCGTTCGCTCCTCGATTCCTGGGTTTGTTTCCCCACAAAACTCCAACAACTGAAGCCCTTTTTTGTGTCTTGTTGTGATACTGCTACAATGTCTGTACCGCCATGTTCTCCCTCCCCCAGATACTGATGTTCACGGTGGGGGGACAGATCGGCTTCTTCCAGGGGGACATCAAGCTCCTCACCGATGACATGCAGACCCTCCAGCCGTCATTCTTCCCCACGGTGCCCCGCCTCCTCAACAGGATCTACGACAAGGTGAAATAAACATTTATACGTGTGTATAGACTGACACTTATGGGGTTGGATAGTCTTACAAAATGGATTGTTCTTATAAATACCCAGAGAAAGAGCCGACTGATGAGTGAGTGAATTTGGTTTAACGCCGTTTTGAACACAAAGTCAGTCATATCGCGGTGTGTCTGCTTGGTGTGGGAGGAAAGCCCGAAGCGATGCAAGTTTTACACGGTTACCACGTTGATGAACTCCGCGAGCACAGATATGGTGAAAATGGGTTGGTTCCAACGTGGAACCTGGCGTAGATCTGCGTTCATGTAGATCTGTCCTTCGCGGACTTGCCTTCTCTTGGCTCGAATATCTACAAGCCGCCTTCATATAGCTGGAGAATTCAGATTGTGGCGTCAAACAATATTCACTCATGCATCCGTCTGCAAAATGTCAAAATCAAAATCACACTCACCTGAAAAAGGCGACACTCCCGTTGGGATTCGGGTTAAAACAGGTCCCCCAACAACCTATGCTGGCCGTCACAGGCGACTTAATGGATCGGGTGTCGTGCCTCGGTGAACTGGAAGATTACATCTCAATGTACCCCTATCATTGTTCATAATACAAATCACCGGTTTGTCTGGTCCATATTCAATTATTCAAGGACCGCCGTCATATAATTGCGACGTTAAACAACAGAGAAACAAAGATAACATTAAATATTGATTGCGTATATTTGGTATACCAGGTGATGAACGGCGTCCGTGGCAGCTTCATTAAGACGACGTTGTTGTCGTGGGCGATCAACAGTAAACTGGTGGAAGTGCGAGAGTGAGTACTATAACGCTGGACAAGTTCAACCTTGTGCTACCATTTAAAGATGTACCGGTGACTAGGTTTGTTTAAAGGTCTGGTTAGGGCGGATGGAGTAAGATGCCTTTACGCCGCATTTAGCAATATAGAACCCTTTCACAGCGTCCAAAAGTAGGGAATCGAACTCGGATCGGGACGGGACAACGCTTAAACCACAGACTACCCCCAATGGTTATACCACGTATCGGGCCCTATCGTAGTGACTAGCAGTCCAAACTGATATCGCCCCGTGAAGATCCAAGTTAGAATAGGTCTTCAGCAACCCATGCTTGCCGTAAGAGGCAACTATGCTTGTGATAACAGGCGACTAACGGGATCGGGTGATCAGGTTCGCTGACTTGTTTGATGTCTGTCATCGTATCCCAATTGCGTGGATCGATACTCATGACATCAATCACTGGATTGTCTGGTCCAGACTCGATTATTTACAGACCGACGTCGTTGGTTCTAAACCAACTTAGCACATACACTGTGGCATGTTTATTTTGTTATTGTTTTTTATTTATCTAGCTGTGTGATCCGAAAGAATACAGTCTGGGACCGGCTGTTATTCAAGAAGATTCAGAAAACGCTAGGGGGCAAGATCAGGCTCATCATCTCTGGGTCCGCCCCTCTCTCACCCCCGGTCCTGGACTTCCTCAGGGCATCAATGGGATGCATGGTAGGTGGGGGTTCGCTGTGGGTTGCCTCGCTTCATGCCTTCATAAGCCATGAGCCATAGGAATTTATGACAGACATGTAAAAGATTGGAATATTTTCAGGCTACAACAAATTCTACGTTTAGTCTTCTGAATCCTTATAAACAATTTTGAACGTTGTGTATTTAAGGTTTAACACACAAAAATTGGCGAACACATAATTGGCTTGTTGGCACCATAGATCTATATTTAAGGCATATGCTGGAGACAAAACCTTTATCATGTGCACATCAACCAGGAGAAATCTTGGATTTTTTATTTTATGATACAATTTGTAATTTAGAATTATTAAGTTAATCCGATAATCCGCACTGGGCTTGTAAAATATGTCCACATGGCGCCCGCAATACCCAGTGGAAATTTGTTTCCCTTGTTAGTGCCAGGATCCGCTGATCGTGGTTCGAATCCAAGATTCGCCCGGTTTATGAACCTTGATCAGCACTCGATGTGCTCGCAGGTTTGACAAAAGTGGCTCACCTTCCACTTCAAGCCGATATGCGCCATACATCCGAAATACTGTTTAAACCCGCGTTTAACACAACTCACTCGCTCATCCGTAGGTGCTGGAGGGGTATGGCCAGACGGAATCAACAGCTGGCATCAGCTTCAATATCCCAGGAGAAAGTTCTGCAGGTTTGCTGGACAATCTTATACACCAGTTATTACCTGTTCGTTTACCTGAAGGGATACGAGGGGAGGCCCTCCTGTCAGCAGTCAATATTGATACATAAATGCGTTGTTTAATTAATGCGTACAAAGACCACTCGCATTTGGCGCATTCATTTTTCTCTCGCATTAATTTCAAGATTTTCAGTATTGGTCTATCTGTTCCTTTCCTTCATCATTAGTTAAGGGGTCCGGCTTCCTAGTCATCTTTGGCACGGTAAATCGCTTGTTGCGTCCCTTTGGCATGACAGAAACCTGTGATCGTGGGTTCGAATCCCGGTTCTCTCAGATCATGTATCTAGGTTTGTGTCAGCATCATACCCGTGCTCATTGGCTTCATCAAAGTGGAAAATGTGTTAAGATCTGTATCGCTTCGGACCTCACATATTTAATTATCCATCCTTCTAATAAAGAGGGCAAGACAGTTTCATATGTTTTCATAAATATATACAAAGCGACAGCACATTATTCCTCAACAATGATTCAATATTCTGGAAATTTTGTCAAATAAAAATTATCTCGCAAGAATTTAGATCAACAGAGCAATGTGATATAACTGTATCGCTAAAAAACAAACTTTCGAGATGTCGACATTTTTCATTGTTTATTTACATTCGTAATTACGCATGCGCGACTGGGTTCTCTAACCAACAGTGGGACCAGTTTAAGGTTTTGGATTTATACTGCATTCGTCACCACTCGCCCCTTTCCGTAACCTGCAAGCTTGTCCCGGAAAAACACGAGTTGGTCACGAATGTTTATACTGGTTTTGACCTATGCATTCTTACGCTGCAGGTCACTGTGGGCCGCCTCTGGCGTGCAACTACGTCAAGCTGGTGGATGTTCCCGAAATGGACTACTTCGCCAAAGATCTCAAAGGAGAAGTATGTATTACTGAGATACAAAACAATTCTTTATTAAAAAAGTTATAATTATTCATACCCCGTCGTCTAAGGCATCGCAATTTGCTGTTTACGGTACGGTCAAAAACAGAAACCTTTTATCGCGGGTTCGAATCCATGATTCTCGCTGATTGTGTTTCTTGGTGTTTCGTGGGTTTCACCAGAGTGGTGAACTGCTGAAACCTGCACACTTAGGGCTATCCTCCAACATTAAGCTGGCACGCCGTGATATGACTGGAATACTGTTCAAAGTGGCGTCAAATCCAACTCACTCACGCAGTTATTGGCTTGCCTTATGGTGACATCGGGGGCACGAATGTCCCAGTCGTCTAAGGCGCCGCGATTCGCTGTGCAGAGTTGCGTCCCTTGGGCACGCCAGAAACCTATGATTGTAGGTTCGAATCCCGGTTCGCCCCGATTATGTTTCTAGGTTTGTCAGCACCATACCCGTGCTCGTAGGTTTCACCAAAGTGGTAAACGTCTGAGACCTGCAGCACTTCGGGCTTTCCTCCCACATTCAGCTGACACGCCGTGATATAACTGGAATAATGTTAAAAGCGGCGCCAAACCCAACTCACTCACCTATGGTGACATCGTTCCAAGTGTACATTCTGATCACACACTGGTGTCCACTGACACTGTTTTCTTCCAGGTCTGCATCAAAGGTCCCAATGTATTCATTGGCTACTACAAGAACCCAGAGAAGACAGCTGAAGCTATAGACAGTGATGGCTGGCTACATACCGGCGATGTCGGGGAATGGCTGCAGGTACTGCCAGGAACACTAGTTTGTAACACACAAAAATCGGACCACTGGTGGGCTCTCGGGTTATCTCGGCTTTTTCCGCTACGAACATAATACCTCGAACTCGGGCAAAAGTGGAGTTGTGATGGTACATGAATTGACTTTAAACCGCGTAACGACAAATCTCGCCGCATATAAATCGTATTTTGAAGACAGGTTTCATTCTTTGTTTAACTGAAATTAGGAAAACACTTTGATTTGACGCAAAAGGAGGGGAAACAAATAGAACAGTTAATAGTTTTACGACTGCCGACAGTTTGTGTCCAATTGTGTGATAGTCACGTGCACGAAACTGTTTCCAATATGGATTTCGTAACTGAGTGCTGCCGTGGTTTTATTTGACTGGGACAAACCGAATGACTACTGGCTAAGTTAAAAAGCAGTTTAAAAGTTCGATTGTGGGATAGAATTCTTGTTTGTTGTTTGTGTTCTTGTCTTTAAACCTGATTCATTTTCTCAGGAAGGAACTCTGCGGATCATAGACAGGAAGAAGAACATTTTTAAACTTTCCCAGGTAATTTTGTTGTTGGCATTAACGAGACGAAAATACCTTAATGCGATTTAGTTCAAATCATCCTGATAAACGGGTCAGGGGTTGCCAATAAAATTCTTTAACAAGTCTAGAGTTACTAAAGAGTGGTTACGTTTTACACGTTTGATCCTTTTTAAGATCACTTATCAAAATATCTATTGGAGAGATGTCAAACATGTGAAATAATACCAAGATTCATTATGGTTTTGCACGTTTGTTTGTAGTTGTTTAACGCCGCACTCAGCAATATTCCAGCTATATGACGGTGGTCTGTAAATAATCAGGTTTAGATTTGACAGTCCAGTGATTGACATCATGAGCATCGATCTACGCAACTGACGCGTAAACCATGTCCGCGAGACTGACCATCCGATCTCGTTAGTTGCCTCTTTTGACAAGCATGGATTGGTGAACACCTATTCTAATCCGGATCTTCACGGGGTGGTTTTGCATGTAAAGAAACAGTCTAAATGGTGCTTGTTACAGACGATGTACACACAACGTGTTAGTATACACGTAAATGTAGCTAAAATTATTATTGTTGTTGTTGTTATTATTATTATTTTTAATTGTATGTTGTTAATACCCCTGGCAGTTAGTGTTTATTTACTGGTGTGTCCGGTTCTTCCTCCAGGGCGAGTACATTGCCAGTGAGAAGATCGAGAACGTGTACATGAGGAGCCAGTTTGTGGCGCAGTGTTTCGTGGAAGGGTACAGCACACAGGTTCGTGTACAAGGGGGTGACCAGATGGGATGTCACGATGCGTAGGGAATATACATCTTACCGTGTAATACCCGCCTGCCTATGTATGGATTCAGATCTAAATCTGTATTGAATGTGTTTCGCGCAGCCGGGACTAGGTCGGTGTGACAAAATATAACGAAGGGATAAAAATAAATCATTCTTGAAAGTGATATGTATGGAATACTGTAAGGGACATTCTCGCGAAATCGCATTCTGGGCATATTTACCTCGTTCCAAAGGTCGAGATCGCGAGAATGCGAGATCCTGAGAATGTCCCTTACAGTATTCCATAGATATGCATGTGTTCGTATTTGTGTCTCGGCTCAACAAGACATCAATTCCATCAATTCAAGGGACGTAACTCCATCAGTCCTGCTTGTTTTGCTGTCTGGTTGTAAATTTTCAAAGGTCAGGTTGTTTGAGACTGAAATAAACTAATAACTATCTTTTATGCTGGATTCTGATTCTGAATTGAGCTTCAGATAGAAACGTCCGCCTGAATACACTTTCCACTCATTATTAAGATCTTGACTTTGGTGAATTTACTGTTGAACTAGTGATTGATGGATTCGTGATTTGACGTTATAGCTTTAAAAGTGTTATTTTAGTTATATATACAAACTGTATCTTAATGTCAATGTTTTGATAGTTTGATGGGTATCGTAAAGTGCAGAGGTGGTTGGAGTTCGAACCCCAAGACATACTATAACTTCAACTTCAACTCAATAATTACCCAGTCCCCTTGCCTCCTCAGTCATGTGTGATGGGCGTGGTCACTCTCGAGGAAGACTACATCACCAAGTGGGCGAGTAAGCACAGCGTCAGCAAGACACCAGCTGAACTAGCTACAGACAAGGTTCGTAGAGAGACCCCGTTTAAATATACAAACCCAAGATAAAATCGACTTTAACGCTCAATTAATCCAATAATGATGTGTAAATAAAGACACGCCAACGCTAGAGAATATCCAGTTTTGATTATCCGCCGAAACTGATTCCATTGGGTGTGATAGGCTAAATAGCGAAGACAAATTTATTAATAGATCACTGAACATCAGTGATGACACCAGGTGTTCGCTAAAAGGTAAGCATGAACGTATCGGAATCGCGAATTTACCTGGTTTTAAGCTATATGTCGAGTTATCAGACTTCGAGTTAACGAGGTGAACTTTACCATAACCATGCAGGTATATATCGGGGCATCTACCCCAACACCCCGTCCTATAAAATGAATTAAACTCCGGATATACCGAACTCTGGATATACCGAACCCCGAATATAACGAACTCTAAAGGACTTTCAAATCAATTCATCTTAACAAAATTCCGCAATAACGATGACCAGAAACGTAAGGAGATGTGGTTAATGTTGCTTGGTGAAAATGACGTTTTGGACATATCCAGTTGGTGATTTGTTTCTTTGTCTGTTTGTTGTTTAACGCAGCACTCAGCAATATTCCAGCTATATGACGGCGGTCTGTAAATAATCGAGTCTGAACCAGACAATCCAGTGATTAATATCATGAGCATCGATCCACGCAATTGGGATACGATGACATGCATCAACCAAGTCAGAGAGCCTGACCACCTGATCCCGTTAGTCGCCTCTTACGAGGTACATAGTCGCCTTTTACGGCAAGCATAGGTTGCTTAAGACCTATTCTAACCCGGATCTTCACGTGTGATAATCTGTTGATGATGTGTTATGTAGAGAAAATAAAATGACGGTTAAATGTCGATCATGCATACGCTAATACATCAATTACTTGAGTGTATAGTTGTGTATTCCCCTGTTCTGCACCAGGACTTGAAGGCCGCTGTCCTGGCTGACATGATGTCCGTGGGCAAGAGCGGGGGTCTAAAGAGCTTTGAACAAGTGAGTCTACAGTCTTGTTTATAAACATTTATATCTGATCAATGCCTCTACACATAAGAACAAGAAACGCTTTTTCTCGAATATTTAAGTTTCTGAAAGCTTTACTTGACCTTTATATTTCATATTTTAATCGAATGCAAACTTTCCCTTTTGCTTATGAAATATTTTTAACGAGTAAACGCCAAGGTGTTGAACGTATCGTTTCATTTCAATAATATCGATATAATAATCGTTTTGTTCACGAAAGAGTGAATGAGTGAGTGAATGTATTTTTACGCCCAGTTATTAATATTAAACTACACCTAGACATGCGTGTAATCAAATTAGTGAGGGAAAGTATGCTCACGTTGGCTTCGGACAAAAGACCCGTCACAAAAGCGTGCGTCGTCGTCAAGGTTTCACGGTCTTGTGTACACGACGTTCCAGCATCACCCCTTAATACACACGGCCGGTGTTCCGTAGAGTCGTGTGGGGGAACCTGGCGTCAACAAACACGTGAAGTATTGACAGTGGTCTTCCGGGATGTGAAAAATGAACTAGGGTGTTGATAGAAATGTTATATTGCCAGGTGAAAGACATCTATATTTTCCCTGAACTCTTCACGGTGGAGAACGGGTTCATCACCCCCAGCTTCAAGACAAAACGCCCAGCTCTGCGGAAAGCTTTCAAAAAGGAGGTAGAGGCAATGTACGCCAGGCAGTGACCATTTGCCTGCTCGGCAGAAACACATAATACTCAGTGAGGGCCCTTACTGGTCTAAAATTGGCCCTTACCAGGTATCAGAGGGAGAAATTCAAAAGATCAATACAGGATTAACAATTCAATTCTGTAAGTTTTGAGACACTCCCCACCCCCAGAAACTAACATAATAGTGAAAATGTTAATATCCTCAAATATGTTTGTCTGGCGAATCCTACTTTTTAGAGTGTAAATAAAATGGTTAGAGCTGTTATATTTGGGCTTGAATGGTTCATCCTCTGTAGATTTGTTCTTGTAGGACAGGAAACCCGTTATTCTCCTTTTTGAATGAAATAGGATCTTAAAAAAAATAACCTTTAATTTCAGCCGAAATTCCCTGTAAATGTTGAACAAATATAGTGATGAGGTTAGTAGTTGCGTTTCCATGGAAACTTACCCAGACTATGACCATACTTATCATGCATGTTACTAAACGGATCACCCCTCACATGTTGTATAGAGCATGGACGCTGGCACGTGCTGGTTATACAGCGCATGGAGTCTTAAATTCTCTTAAATTAGATTGTTTAGCTTATCTAGATCTGCACAAAAAGTAAATGTTTCAATACCTTCCTCAGCCCCAGACGAATTCTGCGATTCATTATTTTCAAGCTTTTCTATCGAATTGTGATCTCGATAACATGTAATTAACACATGAAAATATGAAGTTTAAAATATAAAATTCTCACTTTTAAACGTTCTTTGTAATATGACTACATAAACTATGTTTACATCTAACCATCAATACATACCAGTGACACTAAGCATAAGTCTTATCCAATGGCTACTGTTTATAATGACAGTATGTGGAATTAGTTCGTGGTCGAAAAATGAGTTTGTAAAATAATTATTTTTGTGTGTGTGTGTGTGTGTGGAGGGGGGGGCGGGTATGTTTTTATCAGAGATTTTAGCAGCTGTTTGGTAATTTTACCGAAAAATGTTGATAATTGTATCGCAGGATTCGCCCAGAACTGCTTACTATAGGTATGTATCAACGGGTAGTGTGAGAAATGTGGGTTAATATTTTGTTTGAAATAACCTGCGTGAATGATTCTTCGCTTATTTCATATTTAAGCATGCTCATTGAGGCAATCTTGTTATACAATGTATACATGTTTCGTGATAATCGGTTTCTGTGCGTGTGTGTGCATGTGTGTGTTTCAGCATGTTTATCGACTACTCTATGAGGATAACACTGTATAATGTATGTGTTGAACATAAGCGGCGGTATCAAAGTGTGCAGGTTTCAGGACAACGCTTGTTATACTATCAGGCGTACATAAATATTTTGCAAGGTAGCGGAAACTGGATTTTCATAGTCAGTTAACTCCCTTGCCTTGGGAGTACATTTGTAGAATGTTTTATATATATTGATAAAAAAACGTGTCCAAATTTGTATAATTATCTGTGTACAATATGCAATAAAACAAGCTCTCTACGGAAAATCGCGTCCTTGTGTTTTTACCCCATTGCGACAGAGGAGATTAAATGGGGATTGAGTGTCTCCAATATGTTACCAAGGCTACTGGTATGGCATGGCGTTCGCTCATTCCATCAACCATTGTATTCCTATATGACGTCAGCCTGTAAATAATCAGGTCTGAAACAGACAATTGGTTGATAGCATTAATAATACCACACGTCGTCGGGGCAGGATGATGTACACTTGGCCACGTCACAGAGACTGATCACTTCTCTCTATCCATTACAGTGTGTTTGTTGGTTTGTTTGTTGTTTAACGCCGCGCTCAGCAATATTCCAGCTATATGCCGGCGGTCTGTTGATACTCGAGTCTGGACCAGACAATCCAGTGATTAACATCATGAGCATCGATCCACGCTTTAGGGATA
This sequence comes from Haliotis cracherodii, assembly GCF_022045235.1. Classification (NCBI taxonomy): domain Eukaryota; kingdom Metazoa; phylum Mollusca; class Gastropoda; order Lepetellida; family Haliotidae; genus Haliotis; species Haliotis cracherodii. The sequence continues at coordinate 39,626,497 of NW_027266275.1, read as the reverse complement.
CGATGACATGCATCAACCAAGTCAGCGAACCTGACCACCCGAACAAGCATACATGTAGTCGCCTTTTACGGCAAGCATGGGTTGCTGAATACCTATTCTACCCCGTATCTTCACGGGGCGATGTCAGCTTGTAATAGAATGCTAGTCACTACGATAGGACCCGGTACGTGGTATAGCCATTGGGGTAGCCTGTGGTTAAAACGTTGTCCCGTCACGATCCGAGTTCGAGTCCCTACATCGGAAACAATGCGTGAATCCCACTTCTGGACGTCGTGAAAGGGTTCAATATTGCTAAATGGGTTACTGGAGGACTATTCTTACCCGGACTTTCACGGGTGTCCCATTCCAGTCCGATCTTACGACAAATGTAAGTTGACCTTTTATAACCGCAATCCCCAACGCGACGGGTTTGTCTGATCCAATGATGGTCCAGACCGTGATGGAGACGTAATGGTACCGACAACCAGATGACAACATTTAGTCATCTTGTGAGGGTTGCATACAAAAACATTTCTCGGGCACGTTTTTTTCTCAACAGTGGGGAAGGAGATAGATATTATTTAATGAAAAAAAAAGTTATGAATGAGGATTTTTTTTATTTGTTTTACACCAATTATTCCAAGAAACACAACTGGGCACACATTGAACTCGTTCCTTAAATGCAATGACAGTTGTCATGCATGGATAACAGCGTTTGCTTCATATGACGCGGGACATTTGTATTGATTTTATTGTCAATAAAAATGACAAGCAGGATATAGAATGAGGCGCCGATGCCCGACAAACAACTTCCTGCTTTAGCCTTATCACAATTACGTACCTAAAGACCACAGATTTATGTGGCAAAAAGAGTGGAATATTGGAACTAAAAGTCCAGGAAACAGGAGACACGGGTGGCACAATTGCTGTTGTGTTTGTTTGACTTCAAGAATCGTCTCTAATATGACAGTAGGCTTGTCAGCACCATTCCCGTGCTATTAAGTAACCAAGGCGGAAAACGCCGACGAACTGAGTTAGTGTGTAAATTTAGTTAAGCGATACAATTAAGATCTTTTCCAAAGTGGCGTTGCCCCAAAATCTCCACACCTATGGTTATGGGTTCGAGACCCGGTTCGCCCGATTGTTTCTAGGTTTGTTAGCATCATACCCGTGCTTGTGGGTCCACAACAGTGGTAAACGTCTGAGATCTTCATTACTCCAGTCTTTCCACCCACACTAAGCTGACACGCCGGGATATAACTGGAATACTGTTAAAAGTGGCGTTATACAACACTCACTCAATCTTCCTGATTAAATAAATTCGCACAATATTATGGCTTATAACCTTAAAATATACAAATTAAATAATATTTTAGTTGTACATATCTATTCCCAAATTGAAATAATATGTTAACCCAGAAATTTGTACGTACAAGAACTTAGTGTGAAAAAACAACAAACAAGTGGTATAAAATCAACAAATCGACAAAATTCACTACAATACACTCCAAATTATTGCACAGCAATTACAATGGCAGTAAACAATAGAGCGGTAGTACACTATTCCATGGCAATACATAATATGATGGCAGTGGTAAGTATCAAATAGTGACAGAAAAAGTCAGTATACCCAGCTGCGACAGTGATAGGTTAGGCAGGGAATCAGAGATGATGAGCGATCCTCACATGAAATCTGGTTCGGATGTGATGAAAATACGTGTGAGACGAAACGCGTGAGAGATACCTAAACACGCCCTTGTCCCACTATACATGTATAAACAGCCAATTAGGTTACTTGAAATTTCTATACTTTGCCATCACCACATAGATCATTACATAAATTTCCATTTACATACTATCACCGCCCGCGGTATACCGTACCGGAAGTTTACACAACACACTGGTATCTAAATATAGTAGCTTCCTGACGACTGATCACTGTCCAAACACAATGCAATGAGCGTCTACCGCACCTCAACAGAAACAATGTAGCACAGTTACAATCATTGTTAAACAATACAACATACTGCCATAAACAATAATCACGACCAGTAGAAATATAGGTGGGTAACAAAACATCACTTTATATACTACATGATTTTATCAAGTTTATAGTCGGAGAGAAACAACAATGAAATGTGTTCGTTACGTCAAAAATCCAAGACGTTTCACTATGCCTTAAATTATGTTGATAAAGCACTGACTATAAATCGTGGCTTGGTAACCAATTTCTTTCGTAAACCCTCTTGGGGCGTTAAACAACAAACAAACAATCCCAGCACGTTGTGTTTCATATATAACATGCAGTGCTGTGAACAAGTGAGTGATTTTTTAAACCACAACTTTTAATGATATGGTAAAAGACCGTAGTTATCATGATGTGCAGAGTTGTGTCCCTTAGGCATGACAGGATTCATATATTATCCTTGATTTGTCGCCGGTTCCACAAAGGTGCTTGGGAAAGTCAACATTGTCCCTCTGTTACACATTAATCTTACATAACGTGATATATCTACTTTTCAAAGTGAGGTTATATTTTGAGGGAGATAGTGTGTGTAAGTGAGTGAGTGAGTGAGTTGGGTTTTACGCCGATTTAAACAGAATGTTAGTTACATCGCCGTGTGTCAGCCAGCTCAAAGTGGAGGGGAAAGCCGAAAGTGATGCAGGTCCCTGACGTTTACCACTTTGATGAAACCCACAAGCACGGATAGGATGCTGACAAACCTTAAACAACTGGGCCACTCGTGCTTGGCAACAGACAACGGGACTACATTTACATAAATCTGCATACACAACAACTTTATTGTTAAATAATCATGACATATGTCGGAACGCTCAGATAGAGTTTTGCTTATACAGACATATGATACTAATAGAGATGCAATTCTAGGAGAGCTTGGAGGAACATCATTGTGTGTACACTATTACAGTGGTTGTATTACGTACTGGTGTCAACTACTTAGATAACATGAAACAAGATATCCGTATGCCTGTTACCATGTGTAAAAAGCATTTGACGAAAATGGTCAAACTAACCTGGTTTCTTACATAAGACAAGTATTGTTTCAAACTGGGTTTTCATATGTGTGGTTGTCTCGGGATTGCGGCGATATGAAATGCTTCATGGTTGTATGCAAACAACGATGTAAAGATATAGAATTCCAAAACTGGCATTACAAAATCACACATTCTTCTTCCCTTGATGTTTATTCATCTTATAAATCATTACTCGAACCAGAAAAATATCTGTTCACCTTAGCATGTGAAAGAGATGTTCTTAGAGCTTTATGCAAATTCCGTTGTTTAAGCCATAATCTAAATGTACAGAAAACTCGATTTAATACAACCACCGTGTCATCGTTTCCTTTATGTATGAAATGTAACCGCTATGAAATTATGAATAAGTATATAATACGATATACTAGACATTTATATAATATATACATTTTGCATTAAGTTGATATGCTTGAAAAGAAGCCAAAACAATTTTAAACTTTCCTCCTACTAAGAAAGCATTCGTTTGTAATACGTTTAAAAAAGGTTTAAGATAAAATGTTTACAAACATGTTAATCTTATACATTGAATTCTGACTAGTCGATGTCATTAAGATTGACAAAAAATAAGTGAAACAGTTTTTGCAACGGTTAAGAATTCATAATTTAAATAATAATAACAAGCGTCATCAGAAGTTGACAAATCGTCTCCACAATGGCAAAAGGCGCAACTTCACACTATGGAGAATATTATAAGAACGAATATTATCCTACCCTATTTTTTATCCCGGGGATGAAGTTCTCTAGTGTCAGGATGATTCTCCCTAATGAATTTGAAAAGGGGGGGGGGGGGGGGGGGGGAGGGAGTGTACAATGAAGATCTATTTGTTGTCTTTGGTGGTAATTTATACAGAAATAAAGATTTTTTTTCCAAATAACCCCCCCCCGAACCCCCTCTGTATCCGCCCATGCATGCCATCCGCCCTTGCATGCCAGTGTGTTTAATCCTATCAACATACATTTATGTTTACAGCTCATTTCTTTCCAAACGGACACGTTGACATTTTTGCCTCAAAGCTCTCTTCTGCTTAAAGTTAAACATTTTGGATATATTTTGTCCTTTAAGTAATTGAATACTTTGGAATAGTCTGTTCCATCCATTCAACTGACAATGTCAATGTCAAACCTCAAAGTCATAAGGTCATGTGATCAGCTGACAGCATGAATGTCATGACAGCATGCAATGCATGTGCAAAGGAAGTCTGTCATGGGATAGTATACACTGATTCAAGTTAGTGTAAATTATCCCAGGATACATTTTCCTATTTCCACTTAGGTATGTTTAACTGGGATGAATTACCCTTAATGTTTGGCCGTAACCTATCCCAGATTTACCAAACTAAGGTAGGATACTATGCACTGGACTAAAACGTCCCCCGGGATAATATTTAGGTAGGATATAATCCTTGCTTACAAATACATGTACCAAGTTTGGATGAAAAACCTTTCAAGTTATGCTCCGGAAATGACATACAGGCGGGCAGACAGACTAGATGATGACTATATCCCCTGCATTATATGCCTTGGTGTGGCGGATAAATAGGACATGATAATAAAAATGGTTTCTCATTGTCAACGGTTCACACCTAATATGTCTTGTTTGTATGGGCAACGATCCACGCCATCACGTTGAAATACAATCAGCTTTGACACGAGTGAAGCAATCCTTTAGCTTCAAGTAATCGCCAAAAAGACGCGGATGTTAATGAAATAGGCAACGATCCACAACGTCGGGCACAACGTCACGTTATGAAGCAGGTCACACATTGTGACATAGTGTGACATAACCAAATGGATTTTGAAAAGCAATCCATTTTAGTATGTCTGCCTCAATGTATTTTGATTATCACGTAAACCATGGACAGATAAAACATCTTCCCCCTGTCAATATGACAAATATGTATGAAACTACAATTGAACATGTTAAGACATATTTCCGGGTGTAAGACAAATCATTATATAAGCACGTGGAGGCCATGCATACCGTGCAAAGTCTATGCAACTTGAGTTGTGGACACAACAATGCTTTCTTTGACGTACACAACAGAAGGGGCAAAGTTCAGCTGAAGTCAAAAGCTCCGAAATTCGCTGGTTCGTAAAATCTCGAGCTTGTGTCACGGGCGAATAGTCTCACCAGAAGTGGTCGCACAATCCCAGCTCTAGCCTCGGACACGGAAAGTCAACACTGAATTAGGATTCAGCTGTGAGAGGTAAGTTAGCAATGTTGTAAAATACTGTGGATGTAAGCGACCCACAGACGACAGGCTATCAGCGTAGCAAGTATGCATTCATGGTGACAAGCCAGGATACTCATTATATCCCTATTATCGGTAATAGGTAACGCGATTGAGTGTCACTGGGTTAAAAGCAACGGGCTATCACAAATGTCTTACTTTTACGTAACGTTTTAGATCCCTCGGCTATAGATATTATCAGTTGTACTTTTAGACATTGACAGTCTAACTTAAGACTAAGTGTCCCCGCTTGCACCTCGCACAGGCACGTGAATACATTTTGAATCGTGAGAAGGCATGAATATTGCATGCAATATTCAAGTGCGTTGTGGTTTTTCAGCCATTCAATCTATTCATAGAACTGAAACCGGACATGTATATATTCACCTTTCAGTAGACAGTCATTAAACTATAATCGAGTATTACCGCCCTCCCCGTTTTAATATCAACACATTACCATAAGGTGTGCTGTCCTTTTCTGCATTTCTACTAAATATCCTATATCTTTAAGTAAAGCATTAATGATTGTCAGTGACAACGCCAAGACCAGTCACGTGATATATAGCTTGTCAAATGTATGTTATGTAATCTGTGAAGTCACGCATGAACGACTTAAATTAATGCTATTAATGTATTTGACTCCTGTTTATTTGTCCACAATGCTGTACCTAAGAATATCGTCACAGAAATCTAGTTTGAACATGCTCATGATAATTATTCGCAGTTTCAATGACATGTTGAACACATGCGTTTAAATATCAATGTTCCCAAATGACCTACATCAGATCACGTGAATCCACAACTTGCGTACCGGCGTTTGCGAGCTGACTGACAACGGCGCCGTGTTGACCCTGTTTTCTATATATATGCGCAGCACGCCAAGACGCGTGGCGGTGCCCAGTGTAACGCAGGACTGTCAGAGACAGTCCCTGTGTACAAAGTTCGGTGTACATAGTCCTTGCGTTAATTGACCCGGGTTTTCACTACCTCATTAGATAAAATACTTCCTATATAGTGACAACGTATACGGCCTGTATATTAGCTGGCGAGACCTTTTGATAACAGTGCGTATGGTGTCTGCTTTGTGATTTTCTTATCTAAACTACGTATGCCCCTGGGAAGCTTTTGATAACGAAGGTTATCATCCATGATGAGTTTATAACTATTTCTAAGCGTGTAGTTTTGCAATACCATTGAGTGTTGTTCGAATACTATATAGGGGCGGTCGGGTAGCCTAGTGGTTAAAGCGTTCGATCGTCACGCCGAACACCCGGGTTCGATTCCCGACATGGGTACAATGTGTGAAGCCCATTTCTGGTGTCCCCCGCCTTGATATTGCTGGAATATTGCTAAAAGCGGCGTAAAATCAAACTCACTCACTCACTCGAATACTATAAACCGACAAGAGATTTATTCCGGGATCAGTGTAAAAAACTGATAGTCTAAGCTGGGATCTTACATGTCTTAATGCAGTACACTAAGTTTGTTTTGTTTGGTTGGTTGTTTGTTATTTAACGCCGCACTCAGCAATATTCCACCTATATGACGGCAGTCTGTAAGTAATTGAGTCTGGACCAGACAATCCAGTGATTGACTACATGGGCATCGATCCACGCAATTGGGATCGATGACATGCATCAACCAAGTCAGCCAGCCTGACCACCCGATCCCGTTAGTCGCCTCTTACGACAAGCATAATCGCCTTTTACGGCTAGCATGGGTTGTTGAAGACCTATCCTACCCGGATCTTCACGGGTCAAGTACATTAAGACTGTTCACTGCCACAGCAAAGAATATATTTCTCGTCACCTCCCAAACACGACAGATTTCAAATTTACTGATATTTTGGGTGAACGAATCGCTTTTAATTTTTATGATCATACATAATTGATTATGATATAAACATATGTATGGTATCCGCGAAAGTTTTAATCTATGATTTCATTACCACAAATACTTGATTATTGTATAAATATATTATTTTTAATGACCGTTTGGAATGGAGCTCATGACTTGTGTAACTTCCTAACTGTCCTTTCACAGCAGGTTGAAACGCCGTCAGGTAAGTGGAATACTGTTTAAAGCGGCGTTAACTCAAACTCAAACTCACTCACACCCTGACTCCCAAATCTCCGTGACATATACCATTCCTGGGACTGGAGCAGGATTAAGGTCTGGGTACAGAGCAGTTGATAGCTTATTTGTTCTGCAAAGTCTTTTACTGTTTATTTGCAGATTTCAGGGGGGAAATGACAAGAAAGATGAACCACATTACCCTATTTTATATAATGGTGTCAGACAGGGTTGAATACTAAGCTCTATCTTTTGTCCTCCTTTTATTGTAAAATTAGAAACTTTTTACAGGTCTATCATGGGATAGAAATATTGTAGGTACATTTATGGATATACTTTTATTACTTAGTTTGGTTATACGTTAATTCGTATTGGTTTCGAAAACACTTTCCTTTCCTCCCACTTGAAACTGTATGAAGCGGCGATAAACCCAACGCACTCACCAAGCATGAGTTGAACTTGTGTGACACGAACAGACACGACCCGCTGGTATGATCGTGTGACCATGGATATGTAGAGCACAGTTATCTCCCCTGCTTAGTGAACTCGCATTACATTACATCTACACTTATCCCTTATCAACTGTTCCCTACTATATTAATAAGCCGGCGTAAACTAGCTGCAGTAACTACGCCATGATCAGCTAAAGGTAAGACGTGCATGTATAACACTGTATTAACCGCTTGAGATAGTGTTTGGTATTAAATTACCAGCAAATGTATGGATACAGGTCGCCCATGTATATTACGTTCAGGTGTCGGGTCCAAACTCGATAACTTGCAGACCGCCGTCATAAAGCTTGAATTATTTGAGTGACGCATTACACAAACATGTAAGTACTAGATTGTTGATTATAAAACTTATACTGAAGCAGTTTAAATAATTCGCGATGGGGAGGTGAATACCTTTTCATCGGGAGTTAGCGTGGTTTTACGCCGATTTCAGCAATATCACGGCAGATGGCACCAGAAATGAGCACACATTGAACCCGACACTTTTTGTGGCGAGCGAACGCTTGAACCACTTGGCAACCCCACCGCCCCTCTTTTCTTGGGACGGGTGACGGGTGAAGTGTCTGTGCGGTAGCCTTATGATTACGCTACATGATACAAGTTAAATATTAAAGCATGAAACCCGTTATGAAATTAATACAATAGGGTAGAGACGGTATAGCCATGCCATTCAGATTGTACTGATGTGACACATTATATAAGGATAAGTATCAACCATGGTTGATTCACAAAGTTTAAATGATGAATTCATATTAAAATTGAACAACATCCACGGTAAGCTGTATATTATTAACCCATAAGTTAGTATAATAATAACAGTATTTTCACAATAGGAAAGCAGACTGAGACATATGTTGTGGAACCCGATTTTCTTTTTGCTACAACAGACGGCACATTCCAATGTGTTAATTAACACCAGATCAGATTATGTCAAGTACATGGATTAACACAATAAAATATAGTACACCAGGTATAAATAACATGTTTACACAAATACGTTTCCACTGAGCAGTGAGGTAGAAAATATTTTTTTTTAAATATAGCTTTACAGGAATCATGGTAAGGTGCCATGTATCAATTCACCGTCACTAATAATATACACGACGCTCAAGTCTCACACAGTTGCTCACAGATAGCTTATCATTCTAACGGTAAATGATCTGTCACACATAAATTCTCTCTCTCTTTCTCTCTCACGTACTTTTATCTCTCTCCCTTTCTACCTGTCTCTCATCTACTCTCACCACATCACACCATTCAAGTCAACTATACAACTTATTAATACATCATATCAGGTTCACGAGCATCCTCATACACATCATAAATATATATCATAAACATCATTACGTTTATCATAAACATCATTTTCAATTTCAGGCGCATAATATTTCTCTTACACTACTGCTCATGACGAAAAAAACATTAAGAGCCGATCTCAGACATACTTGAAACACACATTCATACATCAAATAGCAGTGAAACAACGCCCGAATCAAATTGAGATATTTTAGTGCCTATTAATAAACGTCGGGAAGGGGCACAGGCTACTAAGTTGGCGAGATATATACACACAGGTGTATGATACAGCTGAGAGAAAAAGGAAAAGGGACAGATAATTGTATACATGTACAAAGAAAGCATTAAGTGGTGGCGGAAAGTAATTGACAGGGGTGGGTGGATTGAGGCGACACTCCTGGGGACTCAGATGGTATAACCCACAATGGACGCACTTGTATGGGTGTGTGTGCGCATGGTATACTGGGGGTGGGAAGATGGGAGGTGGTGGAATGGAAAGGGGAGGGGGAGACCAGTGGGAGGGAAGGGTTTGATGGGGGAAAGCCTTGTTTGGGGAGGGTTGGAAATCAGTTGTTGAGTTGTCGCTCCTCCTCTATTCTGTCCAACTTTACTTTGAGGGATTTAACGATAGACATGATTCCCTCCATACCAGATTTTTTGTGTATGTTCTCTGCTATCTGGACACTCTCTGCCATATCTGACAACGTGGCATGGCACCGGGTGAGAATAAACTGAATGATGTGAGGGAGGGCATTTCTGAAAATGAGGTCTTGTATAAATTGATCAGTGTTACATTTCAAAAGAGATGCCTCATAAGGAATATATTGAAGAAATTCACAAAAGCCTTCGTGCACTTTTTGGTTTCTATCAATCAGGTCATTTTTGCGGTTTATGACTTGAATTGACGATGGACCATACCATTTTAAAAAGGATTGTTTGAGTTCATCCAGGTCATGTTGTCTTTACATGGAAGTCCTTCATACCAAATTAAAGCAGTTTTGGATAAATATAGGGGGAAAACGTTAATAATTTCTTCACTGGTGTAATTTTGAATTGAGGTAAATTTCTGAAATCTACCTAGCCATGAAGGTGCAGAGCGGGGATCATGTCCGTCAAACAAAGGCATGGGGAGGGTTGTGAAGCTGACGCGAGATGGGGGCTGGACAGTGCGGTGGTCAGCGGTTTGGGAGGGGCATGGAGGTGGAGAACAACAACGGCCATCACAATGGGGGTTAGTAATGCGGCAGTGATGATCAAGAGGAGTTGAGGTTGCAGGCTGGAGAGGAGTAGATGGGGAAATTGAGCGAGGTGGGGAAGTCTCAGCAGTTGTATGTTTAGTATTTCGTCGGATCCTCCAAGGAAAGCATGATTTACTGGAGGACCCGTCATCAGAGTTTTTAATTTTAAATGAAAAGAAAGGCATTGCAACTTTAAAGAATTAACAAGAATGACCAAATTGTATAAACACTTACCCAGTGGAAAGATTAACTAAAAATTACAGAACAATCGCTATAGTCACTGAAAAATCACAGTCACTGACACAAGGTGAAACAGAGTTAGTTGAAATTCTTTGCCTTGATGGAGTCCTTGGTTTTTATTTGTTTCCGCACAAAGGATTCACGTATAGGGGCCGTTGTACGTGCATTCGTTGCTTGCAGTCGTGGAGGATGAGGAACTCGCGGAATTCTTGCTGTTGTTCCCACTTGCCGTAAAAAGACGTCACTATTGTAAGATGTGACGGAAACCTTTTCACAAAGCTGCAAAGCGTCCCAATTGTGGATTCCGTGGCACAGTTGAAAGGCAGTGTGGTCAACTGTTCTCCGAATTCACGATGTTAGTGGCTGTTTTGACTTTAGTTGTGATGTGGACGCATTATGAATGGATATCGCCGGACTTGTGGGGAGATTTCGCTCACGAACGTTGTTGCAGAGAGGTTCCGAGATCTTGGATTCCACCATGTATCCCGTGGTGTTACGTTTGGGATATCTGTCCTTCAAACACAACACTTTATTTGTGATATAACAGTTACCGCATGTGCATAATCACGATTGTGGTGATGGGACAGACAGCTTGCAGTATCCCGCACCTCATCCACAATGTCAATCTTCAGTGGCCAACCGGCCATTCTCTGGCACTAATTAGGAGCCATTGACCTGCACATGACTCTGTGCTGTTGGCCATCGTAATAATAGCCCAGCTGGTGTTGTAATTTGATTTGGGCAACGATGTGAATATTTATCTATATATATATTTAACGTATTTAACTCAGGGAATATATAAGACATATATATATTCCCTGATAAAACCTATACTCTGCCAAACTGCCTACGATACTATCTACCTGTGTACCTGTGTTGTGTCCTAAATGTGACAACTTACCGCTCTACTTGGCTTCAATATCAGCAGGAGAAGTCTGCAAGGCGATATGGACTAAGTAATTTTATCGGCTCAGGCCAACAACTACACTATACCCGTGAAATCGCATAGGCAATTCTATTTTAGACGCCAATTATAGCCAGTAACCAGTGAACCGTACGAGTATCAATACTAGTCGTGGACAATACTGATAATAACAGCACATTTCATAATAATAACAACAATAGCAATAATAATAATAAATGGTTTAATAATATTTTTTACATTTATACCTGCCTATTTTATTTTTTGCGCGGGGGTTGGGGGTATTTTGCCTTGAGTTTATGGGCAATTCCTTTCGTTCACATGTATAGGTAATACTCCATTAGCAAATAGCTTAAGTCAATATTACATGAACAGGTATTTTCTACAAATACCAATGGTGCAGTTCCTTGGCTAATGACGTCGATGACGCTACATGTTGATGTTGCTTACAGGTGGGGAGATAGGTTGTTAGAATTGTGTGGAATTGTTATTGCATTTTGAAAGGTGAGCGAGATCCACTTACACTTGTGACCTTCCCTTCCCGCACAAACGCTGCAATTCACTGTGCAGAGTCCCAAGGCGTCTCAGAAAAATATGATCGTGGGTTCGAATAACAAATCCGCCTGATGGCTGCTGGGTTTAAGCATCTTAATGATATAGACTGACAAAAGACGAAGTACTTTGTTGATCGTGATAGTGGAGTTGCATCCTTGAGCTGTCAGGATCCGCTCATCGTGAGTTCGAATCCCATTTCTGCTCTAACCTTTTGACTGTCCCATTCCAGAGGTGTCTCTGCATGTCGTTAGAGCTGAACTTTGGATAGCGTGAAAACTGTATGACGTAGTTGATTTGTCGAAGTATACCGTTCGTCTGTAGTTCGATCGCAGAGAAACTGTAAGAATTTCCCTATGCCAAACTATTACTCTTTTTACTCCTGTTACGTTTCGGGGTTCGTCAGCACCATACCCGTGCTCGGGGGTTTCACCAAGATGGTGAATGTCTATGATTGGGCCACTTCCTCCAAAATCAAGTTGACACGCCGTGATATGACTGGAAAGCTGAAAAAGGTCTTCAGCAACCCTTATGCCGTAAAACGGCGAATATGCTTGTCGTAAGAGGCGACTGACAGGATCGGATGGTCAGGCTCGCTGACTTGGTTGATGCATGCCATCGTATCCTAATTGCGTAGATCAATGCTCATGATATCAGTCACTGGATTGTGTGGTCCAGACTCGATTATTTATAGACCGCTGTCTGTAGGTTGAATATTGCTGAGTGTTAAACAACAAACAAACACAATATATACACTCGTGCATGACCTTTTGGAATAGCCTTTTGGCCTGTGTAACTTCGGGCTTCCTCCCAAGGTGACACGCTCTAAAATGAAATACTGTTCAAAGCGGCGTTAAAACAAACTCACTCACTTACCAATGGCCGGTTTGACTTCACGACTGGCTTTGCCATTTCTTACCTTTCTCTGTCACTTCAAGTACATACGGAGCTGTATCCTCGCATCTATGTCACGGAAGCATGTTCACGGACATCTCATAACTTAAATATTGCTACTGCTACACATTAAGTTACATATAACACATACTACACAAAATGAACCACATGCATCAACTAGGTCAGCAAGCCTGACCACCCGATCCCGTCCGTCGCCTCTTACTTATAGTAATATGAAATAATCGGGTGGTCCTTAATGACAGATTACTGGAGTAATATGAAATAATCGGGTGGTCCTTAATGACAGATTACTGGAGTAATATAAAATATTTGGGTGATCCTTAATGACATTACTGGAGTAATATGAAATAATCGGATGGTACTTAATGACAGATTACTGGAGTAATATAAAATATTCGGGTGGTCCTTAATGACAGATTACTGGAGTAATATGAAATATTCGGGTGATCCTTAATGACAGATTACTGGAGTAATATGAAATAATCGGGTGGTCCTTAATGACAGATTACTGGAGTAATATAAAATATTCGGGTGATCCTTAATGACATTACTGGAGTAATATGAAATAATCGGATGGTACTTAATGACAGATTACTGGAGTAATATAAAATATTCGGGTGGTCCTTAATGACAGATTACTGGAGTTATATAAAATATTCGGGTGATCCTTAATGACATTACTGGAGTAATATGAAATATTCGGGTGATCCTTAATGACAGATTACTGGAGTAATATGAAATAATCGGGTGGTCCTTAATGACAGATTACTGGAGTAATATGAAATAATCGGGTGGACCTTAATGACAAGATCACTGGAGTAATATAAAATAATCGGGTGGTCCTTAATGGCAGATTACTGGAGTAATATAAAATATTCGGGTGGTCCTTAATGACAGATTACTGGAGTAATATAAAATAATCGGGTGGTCCTTAATGACAGATTACTGGAGTAATATAAAATAATCGGGCTATCCTTAATGAAATTACTGGAGTAATATGAAATAATCGGGTGATCCTTAATGACAGATTACTGGAGTAATATGAAATAATCGGGTGGTCCTTAATGACAGATTACTGGAGTAATATGAAATAATCGGGTGGACCTTAATGACAGATCACTGGAATAATATGAAATAATCGGGTGGTCCTTAATGACAGATTACTGGAGTAATATTAAATAATCGGGTGGTCCTTAATGACAGATTACTGGAGTAATATAAAATAATCGGGCTATCCTTAAAGAAATACTGGAATAATATGAAATAATCGGGTGGTCCTTAATGACAGATTACTGGAGTAATATGAAATAATCGGGTGGTCCTTAATGGGGATTTTCGTAGTATGTTTCACTATTGCTGAGCTATATATGAATACTTCCTGTGGGTATGCCATTTGACAATTAATGCAATTGTCAACATACTGATGAAATATATTTTGGCATTTGCAGTAAGTTAACTGACAAAACAGTCAACCGCCATGTTTGTGCCCGCGCGTTGCCAAGCAATATATCCAGCTACACACGTCCTGCATAAATCATTTATACATGGATTTCTTATATTTAAAGTTAGGAATGTGATGTATAAGCATGAGGTAGGTGATATATATCTGTGTTACAATATGTTCCCAACGAACATACGAGGATATACATGTGTGTTCAAACTCCAAAAACTGAAATTAATATCATGTAGTTCAGGGTTACTGGTGATATAAATTCGTGATATGTTGAGGGAGTTACAGTTCTCTTCGCAGTACGTCATCCATAGTGTTACTGATATTTTATAACGTACATTTATCATCATATGACTAACACACGTGTGCTTCATTTCTAAGGCCAAAAAGCCCCGTATGTGTTGCTATTTCAGCTTATCTAAACGTAGGGTTGGTAAGTAGGGTTTTAATTTTATTTATTTATTTTTTTTTAAATTAGAATGTTTTTATCTATAGTTTTATCTATAGTGACATATTACGCCTGTGGCATAAAATACGGGCAAAGCGAGACTGTTTTGGGTCTAGGTTAGGATCGGTCAAAACTAGAAACAAATATAGTTTTGAAATGGCCCAAAACAGAATGCAACCTGACTGATAGATCAACCGTACTATACAGAGTGTTAGAGCTGGCCTGGATTTTAGATGTGAAACACCAGAGCACCGGTAGGATCGTTTAGTCGAGGTGGTCGCATATCGTCGTATATTACCTGATCATATTACGTAAGTTTTTAAAACATGTGTTGCAAACGAGTGGCGATTTATTTCTTTTAAATGTAACTTGTTCATTATCGAAATCCCGGAGCATATTTGATGACAGAGTTCGAAACGTCAGCGTTCGACTGCGTGGGTTTTATTATGTTCGCCTTGTGTTTGGTGACACTAATGGGCTCGTTTAGCAACAGATGTTTTTTCTTCAATTAAATCATGTTCATTAATGGATCGTGTTGATGCGTAACTGCCCTAGCATCAGCTATCTATTGTATGCTTTGAAACAGGAGGCAGCTATATAGGTGCTGTATCTGAATGGATGCACACTGCAAGGAATACTCAACCGTAGACATACGCATTGATGTCGTCAACTCTAATATAGAGGAATAGTGACAACGATTTCTGAGTAAGTTGCGAAGCCATATATATTTAAAATCAGTCAATATTGAGATCTTGTTCTAATTGAGCATACTGCTAGTTTTAAAAGCACGGCGCCCTTTTTTATCCTTGAAGATTTTGAATGTATTAGTGTAATAATTCTAAGATGGATTGATATGATTTTTAATCTATTTTCAAATTAAAGTTTAATCAACTTTAATCGCCGAGCAATTATCGTGTTCTTTACACAAGTTAGTGGGGCCTATGTATCATTTTTGTGTACTGTTTGTTTCAAATTGTTCTTTTTGCCTGAGGGGCGGTGGGGTAGTCTAGTGGTAAAAGCGTTCGCTCGTCACGTCGAAGACCCGGGTTGAATTCCCCACATGGGTACATTGTGTGAAGCTCATTTCTGATGTCCCCCGCCATAATATTGCTTGAATATTGCTAAAAGCGTCGTGAAACCATACTCACTCACTCACTCTTTTTGCCCGAGCGTTTATTCAAGCTATGTATTTATTCAAGGACTATATTTGAATTATCAGAGGTAGTGTACATAGGCGGCCATGAGCTATTCACAGAACTACGTCGGTCTGACACAAGAAGGTAGACTTGCACATGATGAGATTTTCATTTTTCATTTGCCTGATTCTTTCGTATTTTGTATATTTCGTGTATTTCTCGTCTACACATTAAACATATTTTATAGTTTTACGATAATTGTATATTGGAACTAAAACTTTCAAAATAGACAAATATGGTAATTTTGAAATTATTACTAAGATCTATGAGAATATTTCACAACACGTCCCTGCTGTAAGTGACATCTTTCACATACTTAAATAACAACCATGCTTTAATCATATAGTGGCGCAGATATCGTGCAGAGTTGTTTAACGCCGCAGCAATATTCCAGCTATATGACAGCGGTCTGTTAATAATCGAGTCTGGACCAGACAATCCAGTGATTGTCATCATGAGAATCGATCTACGCTTTTGGGACACGATAATAAGTCAGCCAGCCTGACCACCCGACCCTGTTACTCGGCTCTTACGACAAGCATAGTCGCCTCTTACAGCAAGCATGGGCTGCTGAAGACCTAATTTTCTACCAGTATCTTCACGGGTTCATTTCACTATTATTCCTATTGCTATTGAAAAAACCCGCTAGTAATTTATATTTGTGTGGGATTTGGCAAAATGATAAATAATATCAGAATACATGTAAATGCTTATGTCTTGTGAGTGAGTTGGATTTTACGCCGCTTTTAGCAATATCACGACGATGGACACAATAAATTGGCTTCGCACTTTGTACGCGGGCCTTCGGTGTGACAAGCGAACGCTCAAACCAAAAGGCAACCCCACCGCCCTTTGTCAAACGGAAAGTCGGTAAAATGTAAATCATTCTAGGTTATGAACACTGGTAATATCATATTGAACAAAATGGTATGGGATTTTGTTAAAATTTAATTAGAAGACAAAATAGTGTACACGTGCCACAACCTATTATGCACAAAAAATATTAAAAATACAAAAATCGATATATATGATTCCAGGCTCTTTCATGGCACACAATAAAGTTTGAACATTATATATACAATCATATTTGTCAGTACCTTCTTATTTCGCAACAGCTTGTACATATATCCTATCCTAGATTTCCAATTCGCGTACCGTCAATTTGCCGTTGTACTCAATGCATGGGTAACCGTAATCAGCAGTACTATGACACACATACGGGTACATTTCAAGATTAATGTCTTTAAAAAGATTAATATTGTAGAAATCCGACATCAAAGAAAATACTTCTGATTCATATTGAAAACATCTCATTTAAACTCGGTCTTAGTTCTCGCTACCGCTACACAGGGACCCGTGAAGACCCAGGGTAGAATAGGTCTTCAGCAACCCATGCTTGCTGTACAAGGTGACTGTGCTTGTCGTAAAAAGCGACTAACGGGATCGGGTGGTCAGGTTCGCTGACTTGGTTAATGCATGTCATCGATCCCAATTGCGTGGACCGATGCTCATGATATTAATCACTAGATTGTCTGGTCCAGACTCGATTATTTACTTTGGTGAAACCCCCTAGCACTGGTATGGTGCTGACAAACCTACGAACCCAAGATCATAGATTTCTGGCACACCCAAGGAGCGTAACTCTGTACTGTGAATTGCGGCGCCTGATTTGACTGCAGCCTTACGTATGCCATAGACCCGTGATGGTCCGGCTTAGAATAGGTCTTCAGCAACCCATGCTTAGGCGACTTATATACTTGTCGTAAGTGACGACTAACGGGATCGGGTGGTCAGGCTCGCTGACTTGGATGATTGGTTGATTCACGTCATCGTATGCCCGTAGCGTAGATCGATGCTCATAATATCAATCACTGGATTGTCTGGTCCAGCCGTGATTATTTACAGACCGCCGTCCTATAGCTGGAATATTGCCGAGTGCGGCGTTAAACAACAAACAAACAAATAAAGCCAAATTGGCATACACAACAAGATTGTCTACGCAACAAACACATCAGTTTTTACTTAATTCGTTCATATTATAACCACCCTTACCATTTGTCTGCTACATATTTGTTTCTGTTTCAGATTCGGTCTGAATCTACAGCAAAGCAGTAAACATGGACGCGGTTAGAGATCTGCTGGTGACCCGAGTGGGTCAAGTCGGAGCTGGGGCTCTCGCTGTGGCGGGCACTGTAGCAGCCTCATATCTTCTGACTGGAGGACCGAGGCCCATCCCCTCTGTCGTCGACCCCCAAAACCAGACCATAGACCTAGGTGTACGTGTTTATTTGTCTACCCCCAAAACTAGAAGGTAGATCAAGGGGTTGGTGTTTATTTGTCTACCCCCACAACCAGACCATAGATGTAGGGGTTCGTGTTTATTTGTCTACCTGCACAACCAGACTATAGATCTAGGGTAAGTGCTCATTTATCTACCCCCACAACCAGACCATAGATATAGGGGTTCGTGTTTATTTGTCTACCTGCACAACCAGACTATAGATCTAGGGTAGGTGTTCATTTGTCTACTCTCACAACCAAACTGTAGATCTGGGGGTAGGTAGTCACTTGTAACATTTGATCCCGATGATATTCAGTGCAATTAAAAATTTTCAATTCGAATCTCTTGTACAGGGCGGGGTGCGAGGGTCTTCCCTAATGAAAGACTTCAAAGAGAAAAAGCCAGTGGAACGTATTTCTGACGAAGCTGACACACTACACAAGATCTTCCTTTGTGGTCTCAAGACGTCACGTGAGTTGGACCAGTCATCTTAGGCTCAAAATTCGCCGTGAAGGGTTGCGTCCCTTAGACATGGCCGGATCCTTGATTCGAATACGGAATTTGCCAGGTTATGAACCTTTGTTTCCATTATTTCTTTAAAATGCGACCCGTGAAGATCCGACCTAAGCAACCCGTGCTTGCCGTAAGAGGCGACTAACAGGATGGTCAGGCTCGCTGATTTGGTTGATCGTATCCCAATTGCGCAGATCGATGCTCATGATGTCAATCACTGGATTATCTGGTCCCGACTCGATTATTTACAGACCGCCATCATATGGCAGGAATATTGCCGAGTGCGCTGAACAACAAACAAACAGTCCAACAAACTATTAAACGGCTCTGCTCAATGTGTAAATTGGGAATACTGTGAGCCAAGGGACATAACTCTGTTCACGCACGTGGCTTCAGTTTCAGTCCGTAACTGACTTATCTATATAGAAACGCATCATAGTGTGTCAGTGAGCAGTTGTGAAGCCTTGATAACTTCAGATTCATGCCTTTCATTCACACTGCCTTGAATCCAACAAATAATATATCCGGTGTTGCGTCTACCTCTATTTCCCCCTTCTGTCTAGGTCACAGAAAGTGTCTTGGCAGAAGAACGGGACCTAACAAAGAATATGAATTCCTCACATATCAGCAGGTAAGAATTCAAAGCACTGCACAGATCCGGTGTAGAATAGGTCTACAGCAACCCATGCTTGCCATATAAGGCGACTATGCTTGTGGTAAGAGGCGACTAACGGGATCCGATGATCGGGTGGTCAGACTCGATCCCAATTACGTGGATCGATGCTCAAGATGTCAATCACTGGATAGTGTGGTCAAGACTCGATTATTTTACAGACCGCCGTGTTACGACGTAAATTGTAATAAAAAGGTAAATTGTAATTCTTGCAGCAAATTGTAATAATTTTTACGTAAATTGTAATAACAACGTAAATTGTAATAAAATTTGACGTAAATTGTAATACGCAAATTGTAATAAAAATTGACGTAAATTGTAATAATCTCAACTTGCGGTAAAATGTAATAACTTTTTACGTAAATTGTAATAACCTTATACGTTTAGTGTCAAAGGCGTTAAATGACTAGAACCTATCCTTGTCAGGGTTGGTACAGGTTTTATCGTACAATCGTCATTAAAGTATGGGTGTGGGGGAGGATTGAGGTCGTTATCGTACATTGTTGTCTAATTATATGTATATATAAACGCATTGGAATTTCATTTCTATGGTTGTGCAGAAGAGGATTAATTACTAGAATGAACTTAGTTTTCATATTTATTTGAGAAATACTCTGTGTGTTTTGTACTTAATTGATATATATCCTATTGACGATTTTCATCATAATTGTTCATATTTAACCTAATGGAATCATATTTCAATTGGTAAAGTAGGTAGTAATATACACAATGGAATAATTATAACGTAACAAACTTACACAAAGTAAATGTGTAAATGTGGAAAGTCTGACTTTTACTGACTGAAGCAAATTTATTTATTTTGCAACAGTATATTTGTACATATTTTATGCGGAGAGGGGTTTACTAAGTTGCAAGAACTTGTCCCCAATACAATTCTCATTTTGATCTTTGAATAAAATATGTTTAAACTAAACTAAACTAGCAAATGGATGACATGTCATTCTGCAGTAGTCTGTGTGCAAGCTGATTTATACATGTTCATATACATAATATCAATATATTATTATTCAAGTTTCAATTTTTTAACGTTGCTTGGAGGATGTAAAGCACATAATGACAATGTCCTGGGCGATGTACATGTGGGTATGTGAACCCGCAAGGACTACCTTTATCAATTATTTTACGTGCAGCTTGTGTCATGTCTGTATTGTTAGAATGATACTCTAGCAACTGTACACATCGAAATTTATGACTGAAAGATCCACCCTCGGGTTAAAAATGATGGATTGCATTAGGTACGTCTATTCGACAAATAGGTTAATTGATTTATCCTCCAATAGTAGCTTAGTTAGGAGTCCATTGCAATAACATTAAGTTACGAGTTACAAAAGAGAGCTCTGTGCAACCGGACCCTGAAATTATGTCGATTTGCATTGGAGGTTTACTTAATTTGATAAGGAGCACATGACTGTTTCATTGAAACAAACGAGACAATTCAATCGTATTTATACATTATATTTTGACGAAGAATTCAAATACAACAAATGAGCGACAGATCTCCTGTGCAACGTCAAAGGAAAAAAAACCAGTCGTCAGCAAATGCAGCATAGATTTCCCATGCATGGGAAAGGAGAATACTTAATACATAACATTATATTCAATGTTTTTATTAATATCAAAAGAGGGGCGTGGATATTCTTTACCTACATTGCATATACTATTAGATAGTGTGTATTCTCGATCTCTGTGAACTTCTCACGGATAAAGAAATAAAAATAAATAAATGCAAACCATGTTAACTTATGCAATATTTGTAGCAATGTGGATTATGAATATAACCTAAAATATTTCCTTTCTTAGGAAGAAGTATATTAAATGAAATAAATGCATAAATGTAACTGTCTGGATTCCTTTCATATGTCATGAAGAACTAACAACAACTTACTGACAACTTTTGCTGGGATAATAACTCCAACCCAACAACAACAAAAACAGAGTCCATCAAGATAACGGCACGAAATCATAATTCAAAGCATACACAAATAATATCCGGTATCTTCGGGCATATCTTGTTGAGTTTCAAAGAGCATCAAAATGTATAATAAATTTGTTGCAATCAGTTATTGCTGAAATATATCTATCTATCTATCAAAATAGAAAGAATGGAAAATCTATAATGAAAAGGGTTTTGTCACTAACGTAAATATTCTCTTTGACCTTATACGAAGAGTATTCTAAGATCATTAAACTCGGCAATCGTTGGGGGATTGCGCCAAGTAACCTTGATACCAAATTTGGTACCTCACGTTTAATGCGGTACATAATTTTCGAAACGGATAATTACGTTTTTCATAAGTTATCACTAATTTGTGACATATACATATAGCGTTTCCACTGCAAATCGACACACTGGTTGACCAGCCTGTGTTTGTACTCTTCGTCATCACTCGTTCAGTCGTGTCGAACTGGTCAACGTACTGTTGAAGCAAGTCATGCAAAAAAACATCTTGAATAGAGTATTGAACAATATGTCACAATTAAGTTATTTGTCGAATATACGGTTGTGTAACCCATCATTTTGAACCCGAGGATGGATCTTTCAGTCATTTAAATTTATCGATGTTGACACCACCCTTTAATGGCGATTGTACGATAAAGCCTATACCAACCATCCCTAACTTAACAGTTTTGTACGTTTGTCATCATACACAGTATTTCTCGAATTGTACATGTGAAACGCAAGCTCAACTGACAAAGATCATTTCTAGTCAATTGGCGTCTTGGACAATACGGTAGTAAGGTTATTACAATTTACGTAAGAATTTATTACATTTTACCGCAAGTAGAGATTATTACAATTTACGTCAATTTTTATTACAATTTGCGTATTACAATTGACGTCAAATATTATTACAATTTACGTTGTTATTACAATTTACGTAAAAATTATTACAATTTGCTGCAAGTATTACAATTTACCTTTTTATTACAATTTACGTCGTAACACGCCGTCATATAATATGAAATATTGCTGAGTGCGGCGTTAAACAACAAACAATCAAAGCACTGCACTGCAAAAAAAGTAGTTATCCCGATTTTCTTCCAGTTTGAAAATATCCTGCTGGGAAACGCTAATAAGAAACACTCCTGCCTTATTCATTGTCCGGGTACGTGATGTGCTGATTATACGAACATGGAGCGTCCAGGACACGTTACAGGTGTCAATTTATGTTAACCATTTATTTAAAAATACGTACAACTGTGAGAAGTGAGTGGGCGCCCCGCTTGAATTATTTCAAGATAGACACCATTTTGTGGATAACAACTTCTTTAAAACTGTGAAAAGCGACGTTTCGGTATAGATCCTTATACCGTTGTCAAGCAAGACAAGTCTACAAGGGTATAAGGATCTATACCGAAACGTCGCTTTTCACAGTATTAAAGAAGTTGTTATCCATAAAATTGTGCCTATCTTGTCATCTGTCAACTTCTAAGTAATGCCTATCAAACAATTTGAATTATTTCGTCACGTATTTGTGACAATCAAAATGAAGGTATCAATTCCAGAGCTTGTTCCAGGCTACATTACAATTTGAAATCGTAGCGCATGTTTAGAAACTATAGGACTATCTTGTTCAGAAATGTCATTAATTTTTTCAAGGGTCAATGACCCGGTGATCTTGACAATATGGAGCATCCGCAAATTAATTTATTGTTCATTACAGCTTTAGCTTCATTTAAGGACGTGCGTAATAATACGTTTATCAATACAACCGCAGTAAAATATTCGAAAATGTGATATGTATCTTTAATAAAATATGCCATATACCTAAAGACCGTCCCCAGTTCCTAACGCTTTGTTGATAGGGTGAAGAGGTTAGGTGAACTTGCTCATTGCATGTCGCCTTACCCCTGTGGGTAGATAGTTGCTTGCTCGTGGTTTCAGGTATTGACCCGCATGGTCCAGCCCTGGGCACCGTTCCACAAAGCGATTTTAGCGCTATGATTGTCGTAAGCCAGTGTTTAAGTATGGGAGTTAGGATCACCTTAGCGCAAAGATGGCTTTGTGGAACGGGGCCCTGATTATTTAGAGACCACCTTGATACCGCTTGAACATTGTTGACCGTGGCGATAAACAGCAATCACTCACCTGATGTCATTTTACAATTACAGGTGTACGACAAGACCCGAGAGTTCGGCTCCGGGTTGATACAGCTGGGTTTGAAGCCGCACCCAGACACGTTTATTGGCATATACAGTATAAACAGAATAGAGGTGAGTTACAGGTGCCCGACACCCTGTACCGTGTCAGTAATATACCGTTTGAAAGTTAGGCTGCATTATTTATATACAGCGCAAAGAGGTAGTCGTGTGTTCAGTGCCCACGCTCTCGCGTATTGGCAGATTTGTAGAACTGGCTCATAAAACGGATGCTCTGGCGCATGTCTTTGAATTAAATTATGAGTGTATCAGACGAGTTCATTTTATTTCAGAAGTTCTCTTTAGCATCTCATGCATGTGTGTGTTCTGTTGATGGTGACTGTTCGGGGTTTTCGGGGGGTCGGGGATTCGATTGTCTTGCTATTCACATATATGTGTTCTGTAGACAGTTGGCTTGTCTCGCTATTCAAACATGTGTTCTGTAGACTGTTGGCTTGTCTCGCTATTCACACATGTGTTCTGTAGACAGATGGCTTGTCTTGCTATTCACACATGTGTTCTGTAGACAGTTGGCTTGTCTTGCTATTCACACATGTGTTCTGTTGACAGTTGGCTTGTCTCGCTATTAATAATAACTAACTTGTACTCTTCGTGATATGGCTGCAATATTGCCGATGCGATGTAAAATTGTAACTCACTCACGTTATTCACATACGTGTGTTCTGTTGACAGTGGGTGGTGACGGAACAGGCATGCAATGCCTACTCCATGGTAACAGTTGCCCTGTACGACACACTGGGACCAAAGGCCTGCCAGTACATCGTTAACCACAGTAAGTTAACAGCTTGTCGCCTGAAACGCCTGAGTTGCGTCCCATAAACACACCGGGATCCGCAGATTGTGGGTTCGGATTCCAGTTTCGCCCTAATTATCATCCATGTTTTGTCAGCACCAGACCAGCGCCATAGTATTAAAAAATGATAAATACTGGCATTACCTGGCATTGCACTGTCAGCTCTTTCGCGTACGTTTTCAATTTAATGAGTAATGATTTGTATAATGTACCTTAATCTTGTTGGTTTGAAGACATCTTATGGCATTTTATTAGAACGAGTGTAATATTCTAGACAATGGTAGCCTCAACAACAGTTTAGTGTGATCTTAGCTGTGACCAGCGTTAGCTCGCCACACCACATATCCAATGTGTTTTAAAACCTATTTCTGTTGTCCCCCGACGTCAAATGGCTGGAATATTGCAAAAAGCAGCGTGAAACTATACTCAGTCACTCACTATTGTTGGTGCGGTGTGAAAATACTACTCACTAACTCCTTACAGTGGAGTTGACGACGGTGGTGTGTGACACGGCAACGCGGGTTGAGAAGCTCCTCGACAGCGCCGAGACGACACCGTCCCTGAAGACCATCATCGTCATGGATGACCCAGGCAGTGACGTCATAAAGCAAGCAGAGGCTCATGGGATACAGATTCTCACATTCGCCGAAGTCGAGGTGATTCTAGGGGGTTATGGAGAACGATAAGGTGTATAATTACTATGTGGCTTAAAATGAAGCGTATACAATCAAACAAGTCGAATAATGAATCGATTGAAATTAGAATAGAATATCCAGTATGCATGAGAGAAACCATAACAATGTTTTGTGTTTCAAAAACGTATACAAATTTATGCGTTTAGACTGACCAATCTGTAAAAAGTCGGGTATTTTCTTGGCATATTGACACTACACATATCCGTTCATCACGCTGTATTTAGTCAGGGGTAATAACACGAGAAATAATATCCATTTTATTTGTTTTTGTTTCTAGGCACGCGGCAAAGCGAAACTCGAGATTCCTGTGGTAAATATTGTTAGAAGCGTTCGTACAATCATCATATCGTTACCCTCAGTCACTGGGAGAGTTTTTTTTACAAGACGCAGAAACGGGCGTGCAGTTCTCACAAATGTAGAGAAGAGACGCAGAAAAAATTGTGTTGCGTCCCTCGAGACTCACCATAATATTTATTGTACGAAATTCTTCACAAGAAATATAAAGGTCCTGTAGTTGGGCTTCCTGTCGGCAACATGAAACAGTGAAATGTCTGAAAAATACATTAATAACTGGTATATCAAGCAACATTGTACGTCTAGTAACATCTGAGTTGTACATTAAATGGAGTAGTTTACGTGGACGTATTCAACGGCATCTTACCAATCTAACGTCTATACTTCAGCCTCCCAAGCCGTCAGATCTGGCGACAGTTTCATTCACCAGTGGAACAACAGGTAAATATATGTCAGCCAAAACAGTCGTGTGTATTATCCCCCGGGACATAATATCCCATGCTTCTTGTAAGAGCAGACCAGGATATCGGTTGGCCAGGGTAGGTGACTTGTTTGACTGTGTTGCATCGTACCCGATGGTTCATGCTTTCATTCACGTTTGGTCAAGGCCCGGCTTACTTACAGGCCGCTGTGAAATAGCTGGAATACTGCTGAATGCGGCGTTTAACAACATACACTCGCCGCGAAATGAGATGGTTATGCAATAAAAATTGTTTCACATCTTTCCTAGTCTTACCAGACAGTAAATACTGAAGAGATTGCTGAATATTCTGTGTGTAATATGATAAGTGATTTTCATTTCGATGTCGGAAATGTTATTCATCGTCTTGTTTTTTGTCAGAGTATTAGCCCATATAATTTACGACATTAACAGGTTGATATCAAGGACTATGAAGAAGTATATTCATCTTAAAACCGCTCCACCATTACTATTCATGTTTAATTCACACGTATTTCCTTTGGCGCCGCGATTCGCCGTGCAGAGTTGAAATAGAATTTGAAATTTGAAATTTGAAATAGACCATTCTCACTTTTTGACGTTTTTGTAGTGTTATGACTTCGTAAAATACATGTACATGTATATTTACATATAACCATAAATAAATATCAGTGACACTGTGCATATGTCTTTGCATGATTTTATGCCTTATCCAATGACAACTGTTTATAATGACAGTTAATGGAATTTTTATTCGAGTTTTCGAAAAATGATTTTGTATTTATAATTGTTTTTAAGTGGAAATTGTTATGTTTTTTCAGCAGAATTTTGTAATGTTACCGCAGAATTTTGATAATTCTGTGTAAGAATTCGTCTGGGACCGCGGGAATTATCTCCCACGACTAATAAGTGAGGCATTTCAGGTGGAAGAATTTCTGTGTAAAACAATAAAATATATACAAAACCCACATTAAAATATCATCGTAGCTGTCAACAATGTGTGTCTACATTGCAGGAGACCCGAAGGGAGTGATGTTGACACACGGCAACTTTGCTGCAGAGTTGGCAGGCTTTATGTACGGAATTACGGTAAGCATATACTGTAGTATATCCATTTGAAACATGTTCATATGTGTTATGAGGAGTTATATTTTTTAAATTGCCAGAAATAACATGGGTGGTTCTTTCTGAAGAAAACCTCAGAGGTCAAATTAGATGTACATAGATGTACATCAATCTCGCCCTTGCACGAGGAAAGTCGATATATTTGCAGCATTGACACCCACACTCTGTCATCGATGAAGTCTTTTTCATACATATGACTTTGCAGCGCCATTGCACTCGTTCACTCGCGTGGGTTGTTAAGTTCAAGTTAAAGGGTTGGAACTGGTCCCCAATAAACCGGAGTCATCTTCCCGAGACAAGGGAGTTAACTGAAAACTGGACTTTTATAGTCAGTTAACTACCTTGGGTAGATGGCTATTGTTTTGGAAAGAGTGACTAAAGGGATTTGGTGATCAACTTCTTTGTTGAGTGTCCTCGTACCCCGACGTCGCACGAGCTTGCCCATAATATCAATCATGGGTTTTTTTCTGGCCCTTCTGGAACATATTCAATTATATGAACCCGTCGTGAAAGAGCTGGAATCATGGCGTTAAACCACAAAACAAAAGAACCATCATGTGGAAGAGTGGAAAGGGCTTTTGAAACCATACTCTTATTTCAAATAAAACAAGTAAAATATTAAAATAAACCTTCACTGAATTGAATTGGGGGAATACGGTTTACAAGCAGTCCAGTTCGCCGCAGTTCTGTGTAGCGTTGCTTTCCTTAGTCGTGCCAGGATCCTCTGATCCTAGATTCGGACCGATTATGATCCTTGATCAGACAATACCTGTACTCGTGGGTGTCAACAAAAGTGGTACACGTCTACTATCTGATTTATTGGGATGTTCTTCCCCCAGTTAGTTGACATAACGTGATATTGATGAAATATTGTTGACTCTGAAATTAAGTTACTCGTTAGGACATCAAAGCCGGTAATACAGAGGACCATGGTACAATTCTGCAATAATTATCAGTTTACTCCGAGCCGCAGCAAACCAAGTCTTTCAAAATACATGTTTGTGTAGAATGACCCATGATGAATGCGTTACAATCAAAGCAAGGCATACAACTTTGAGCTGTTTGCCATAATGAAGCTAGTTTTGATGTGTGATGAAGTTGGTGATCGATTACCTATCCGCTCTGAAGCAATTTTGACAGCATGTAGAGAACTGTTTTCAGACGGGCAATTCAGATCCGCTCAGCCAGATACAGCGTATCTCAACTTCCTTGACGGTGAATGGCGATTTATGATATTTTGTTCCTTTTGACAAATGCCGCGGCTGACATACTCGTAGCCTCCTGAACTGCTTGGAGCGGAATCTTGGCGATGAAAACCGTAAAAACTGTTTGAGTACTCTAAAAGGGCATAGCTGAATAAACCGAATGATGTGACTGATTTTATTGATGATAAATTGAGGAAATTAAACTAATTAATGTGTACGCGTTTCTTGTATCTTGAGGGAAGGATTCCCTGTGGTTATTAATAATTTGAAAGTGTTTAGCCCGGGGCCCCTTGTTATTAGTAGTGTAGGGCGGCAACATACCCGTGCGTCAGCGTTATAAACATCTGTCTGTGGGGTGGCCCAGTTGTCTACGTCTCCGACTCACCCGTGAAGATCCGATTTGAATAGGTCTAAAGCAAACCATGCTTGCCGTAAAAGGCGACTGTGCTTGTCGTAATAGTTGACTAACGGGATCGGGTGGTCAGGCTCGCTGACTTATTGATGCATGTCATCGTTTCCCAATTGCGTAGATCGATGCTGATGATATCAATCACTGGATTATTTACACTGGTCCGGACTCGATTATTCAGAGACCGCCTTCTAATAGCTTGAATATTGCTGAGTGCGGCGTTAAACAACAAGCACGCAAAACATCTCTGACATTGTGCAGAGTTGTGTCCCTTAGCCCTGCCCAAACTGAGTGAGTTTGATTTTACGCCGCTTTTAGCAATATTCCAGCAATATCACTGCGGGGGACACCGGGAATGGGCTTCACACATTGTACCCATGTCGGGAATCGAACCCGGGTCTTCGGCGTGACGATCGAACGCTTTAACCACTAGACTACCCGACCGCCCCCCTGCCCAAACTGATTTCGTTTATCGGTCTGTCAACTTGAGGGTTAGTATGTCTCCCAGACCCTCAAGAATACATTTAAAATGCCCAATTCAAGTCTCGATGTATTTGCCAAGTCTAGATTGCTTCATGTCTAGGCATGAAATAAAGGATTCGTTTTGGACTCCATTTTTATTTATTTATGTATTAATTTTGTTTTTTGTAAATATATATTTTTAAATAAGGTAACTATATTTTTGGACTAAATGTCATTCTAGGTACATGTCTAAGACCTGCATCACTTCGGGCTCTGCTCCCACATCAAGTTGTAACGTACATAGTTATTAAATACTGTTCAACTTGAGCGGCTTTAAACCCAACTCACTCACTTTATTTGGCTTTCGCCCACATAGAGCTAAAACGCAGTGATATACTGTTCAAAACACATCATGTGTATTCAGCTCAAACATCTCCTCGACAGCAAGTTCTATCATGGGGATTGAACGACCCAGACAGACATACGGACATATTTTATTTATAAGCACAAGCGATATCCATGATGTACAGATGTGTATATCAACCAAAACCTGCCCCTTAATTCAACGACATAGACAACATTAATATGAGAAAATGTTAATTCTGTTCCCCCACCCCCTCCACACCCCCACACTCATAACGCTACGTGAGTGGCACGATACATTGCTTTTGATTAAATGACAGTTTCTCGCTGTCGTTCGAAATTAAAATATATGTCCCATGTTGGCACACAACCACGACTGCTGGAGCCCAACAAACTGTTTTAGTTGTTTTGTAATCCGTCTGGACTGCGACTAAAATGAGACTCTGGGAGTGGCGTTTGCACAACGCCCTTGGAATGTTTCACACAGATAAGGTTGTACAAAAGTATTAGAACATCAAACGTTTGTATCGTCAGATTTTTTCAGGTTCAGGTTTAAGCTTGTGCACGTGTTTTCTTTATAGGTCTACCATAGGTCGGTAATGCTACACTATAACACGATACTTTGTGGATTTAGCGGCATAAACGTTTCTTATGCAATCAACCACTGGACTGACTCGTTCGGCAGTCAATTATTTACAATCGATCGTAATATAGCTGGAACGTGGTTGAATGCGACATAAAACATCATATTGTCACCAATTGTTCAAAATAGGTTCTGTCGTATTTTTTTGTCCTCAGGCTAGGTCGGGGACACCGTCGTTGACTAAGTCACTGGAATACGATTTTCAGAGTTCCGTCCCTTTGGCGTGCCCGAATCCTATCACCGTGGGTTCGAATTCCAGATTCGCCCTGATTATTTTGTCAGAACCACAATCAGTTTGTCAGAACCACACTCGTGAGTTGCATCAAAGGATTGTACGTCTAAGACCTGATTCAGTTCGGATTATCGTCCCACATTAAACTGACACGCCGTGATATAAATGAAACACTGTTCAAAGCGGCGATAAACTAAACTCAGTCACTCAAGCTAGTTAAGGTCTCTGCGGTTCAGTGTCTGACCTTCACCGCAACGTTACGGGAAATGCTCCTTGTAGACCACCTCCATGGTCTAGTGTATAGACCGTCTGTCCGGAGAGCGAAAGGTCGTGGGTTCGATCCCCGGCCGCGTCAAACCAAAATACATTAAACGATGGTACTTGTTGTTACCCTGCCTGGCGCTCGGCATTAAGGGGCTAAGCTGAAACAAACTAAAAACTGCTCGGCACGGAGTCAGTATATTGTGTCTGAGTGGGGTATTCATGTTAAACGTCGGCATGGTATCTCAGTGGGCTAGCACTATATATCGGAGTCCGGACTAGTACAATCTGGCACTGACGCATGCACGTCGCAATAATCTTGAACCCCATTTCACACCACCTAATGTTCCCCACGGGCTAAGTCTTAACACAATTACCAATTGCGAGTACCAATACGAAGCCAAAGCCTAACGAGACTTTATAACATTAGAACAGCGTCACCTACATGCATACACCCCTGAACAATGTGCTATGTTAAGACAGTTCTCGTAATTGCTTCCTATAACAAGCTTCGAGGCTGATACAGCTAACACCAACTTTAACAGATGCCGCTGTATCCGGCTGTAAGATGAAGCTGTCATGTTATATGTCTGTTACAGCCAGGTCACCATATTCTGTGGAACCCGTTTCTGGTACCATTCTCAATATTGATATATGTCGAATATGACTGGTGTGATTGTCAATTTGGCATCGGTGTACATTGATTCTGCTGTCACACTGAGCGCCCAATTAATTTAAAAGTGGGTTGAGTGACCAAGGGTCATACCACGATGACCGTTGTAATCCTGGTCAGGAAAGGATCTCGTTATCGTGGGACTTCATACAAGCTTTTTATTTGCATGCACCTGCGGGTCGAGGCTAGATCCGTCATCGGGGTTGGGGGAATATTTTAAATATTTGGTTTACGGATCCACCTATATCCAAAATGAGTAATGCCGAACAAGCTTGTTAAAGCTTGTTAAAAAAATCTTTGTTTCCGAAATCGCCTGCCCGAGATAGTCAAGTTGTACATTTCCAATAACCCGTTAGACCCGTGAAGTTTCCGGGGTAGAATAGGTCTTCAGCAACCCATGCTTGCCGTAAAAGGTGACTATGCTTGTCGTAAAAGGCGACTAACGGGATCGGGTAGTCAGGCTCCCTGACTTGGTTGATGCATGTCATCGATCCCAATTGCGTAGATCGATGTTCATGATGTCAATCACTTGATTGTCTGGTCCAGACTCGATTATTTACAGACCGCCGTCATATAGCTGGAATATTGCTGAGTGTGGCGTTAAACAACAAACAAACAAACAATAACCCGTTAATGTTACTGTTTGGCTTTGCTCCAAAACCAAATTGAAAAATTAAGAACTTGGAATAAATACAACTTCTCACCCAACCAGCTCTCCACTTTTACAAAAAGACAAAACAATTGAAATGTCTTATTTGTTTTGATTTTGATTTCGACAGCGGTTTAAAGAAATAAACAAAACCGAAAATAAAAAGAGAATGGCCTTACCGAGAAGCCGTGTTGTCATTATGAAATTGAAACATTGTGACGGACTACATTCCCTCTGAGGATTGTGACAAACACTTGGTGTGACTTGTACCGTGCGGATATGTCTGGAGATGTAAAGAAAAGATTGAGTCACATGACGTCTGTCTCGAGTTGGTCATGCCGGCGATTTGATAATCAAGCTTCATGTAATACGGTTGTCAATCTGTAGTCGGTTCTTGTAATGATAGGCCATGCATTTGCGTTGTTTTATAGATGACAAAAATGACGTTTCAGCTTCATGGCTTGGCTTCTTCGGGGACGTTTTCATTGCAGTATGGATTGAATTTAAGAGCACGGTCCAAAATACAAAGGTCAAATTTAAAGTATTTTAAGTCATCTCCAAGTACATGTAGGTAAAACCAGAGATTGACAACATTATATCCATTTCTATAACCTGTCACCCCTACAATGGAAGATGCCATTTTGATTTCAAAGAAAAGACTTGGTTGCGTCCAAGCAGTGCAAATATGAAACATTTCTATCTTGAGAAATAAGACGGACGGACCTGGGATTTTGTTTCGAAATTGAATAATTTTTTCGCTACAGATAAAAAACTAGATCATTTTTTTTTTCAAAAGTATTAGCCTGATTTGTTTTAAAAGAAAATTTTGTAATCCCAATTGCCTGTGATCGATGTTCATGATGTTCATGATAACAATCACTGGATTGTCTGGTCCAGACTCGATTATTTACAGACCGCCGTTATATAGCTTGAATATTTCTGAGTGCGGATTTAAACAACAAACAAAACTAATAAAACAGTAGATCCGTGAATGTTTCACGATAGCAATAAAACTACGGGATACTATACCAACAAGAATCCGCTTCACACTTTGTACCTAATTGGGGAAACTGGAAAAAACAACTCTGGTTTTCGGCGTGATGAACGAACGCTTTAACTGGGCTACTCCATAACGGTTCCATTGCATAATTATATGCATGTTCTCTTAAAAGGGACGGTCGGGTAGCCTAGTAGTTAAAGCGTTCGCTCGTCACGCTGAAGACCCGGTTTCCATTCCCGACATGGGTACAATGTGTGAAGCCCATTTCTGGTGTCCCCCGCCTTGATATTGCTGGAATATTGCTAAAAGCGGCGTAAAATCAAACTCACTCACTCACTCTCTTAAAGGAGGATAATTTCAAAATAATGTAAATTCAACATCATCAGAGTGTAATCTTCTCTTGCAGAATATTCGCGAGTTTTCGCCCGATGACTGCCACCTGTCTTACCTCCCCCTGGCGCACCTATTCGAGAGGACTATTCAAATGGTCATGTTTTATGGCGGCGGGTACATTGGCTTCTTCTCAGGGGACATAACTCTGTTGATTAGCGACTTGCAGACTCTAAGACCTACGATATTCCCTACGGTGCCCCGACTCCTTAACCGAATAAGAGACAAGGTTCGTTATTATTCTACTGCTTGAATGTTTTTGAAAATGTCTGACGGATTGTTATATATTATTATTGAAAATAGATGCTAAGTCATCTCAGAAAGTATGATCGTACAGAGTGAAATTTTAAAAAAATCAACAAATATTTTTAACATTTTCTTTGAATGACAAATCAGTAACTTCCCTTTCCATATTATCTTTTAGAGTCTTTTGTTTACTGAAATTAGCATGAAATATTGAAGTTTATTCCACATCTTTACAATGTTCAATTGGATAACCCATGAACCATGGTCCCTTTTCAAGAATTACAACAAATTCGTTTCCATTCAGTCAACTGATCTAAAGATCTACTGAATGTGTGGTAGTATGTCTCACAATGACCAGTGGACTGTTTCATATTGTACAGGTGTACGCCAATGTGAAGAGTAGCGCCATCAAGTCCTACCTGCTGGACTGGGCACTGTCCAGTAAACTGAGCGAGGTCAGAAGGTAAGTACGTCAGCATTCGTGAATATTGGCAAAAGCTTATGGTTTGTTTCCCGACTGACCTCAAACATTTTTTTCTTGTTTTTCTCGAGATGCATTATCACGTTATTGTCGGTATTTCATACCTCCTGCGTAAAATTCTTGCGCCAATATTGCATATAAAACACACATGTGACGTTATTTTCTTGTTTGAACGCTCCGTTGTTTGTCAACTGGATACTATCTGGAACCAACATTTGAATTTATTTCCACTTGAAATAGATGGAACTATTTTTTACTGACAAGTGAATAATTTCGTTTTTTCCCCCCGAAAACTTGTGTCGCCAGCGAGGTTCGAACCCGCATCGTTTGATTTGAGAACATGTAATTGTCAACCTCAGCTACGGCGGCACATGAAGGGGTTTTTGGAAATTTTTGTATTAAATATTTTCGTAATTTAGCATAATGCTTAAAAGCTAAATAATATGTATATATTTGTGTTAGAGCAGGTTACCTACAACAATGTTCGTATTCATAGCATTAGATAAATCTTTGGCGAGAAAAAACAAATAAGGTAATATAGATATCCCTTGTTCGGGGGTCTATATTTCCTGTTATTCCCGTCAGCTTGTAGTATCAATGTGCAAGCGATTGATAAATAGTAGTTTAGAACCCAACGAAATTAAGAAGAGCCGGGTACCATGCATTGTAAATGTCAGCTCGCGACGGAGCTTGGCGCACGTGCAACAGCGGCTGAGAACGCATTCCCCGTGCATCACGTAAGGGCGACTCACACAGTATAAATACAGACAAAGAGTTCTGTTTTATTTTTCAAATATTTTCAACAAACGAATATTTTGTCAAAGTGTAAAGTAGGAGCCTCTGCTCCATTATTTTTTAAGGATAGGAGAGTTACTCGGACATTCCCCTCTACTTACACTTTCTCAAAGAACAAAAAGTACATTATTTTATATATATTTCAAACCAGACTTACCTACCCCTTTCTTGGATGGGACGCGATCAATCAATCGATCAATCACGATGTGTTCCATTACGGTGCTTTTAACGCTAGATTTATGTCTGTTCAGGGGAATAGTTCGGCGCGACAGTATATGGGACAAGTTGGTGTTCGGCAAGATCCAGGCAATGCTTGGAGGGCGAGTGGAGTTCCTCATCACGGGGTCGGCGCCCATACCCACAGAAACTCTCGACTTCTTCAAGTGTGCTCTTGGCTGCATGGTAAATAGCTTCTCTTCAGCTTTTTCCAAAAGAAATACATCGCACGGTGGACATGTTGGATGTTTTGAAAATTTAGGATGTGGATGAAATGAAAAGGTCGACCACTTAACCATTTTATTTTAAGAATATCAAAGATTATTGTGTTAAATTTGGCAAAACGGTGTAACAGATTCTCTCTCACTGTGTTAGACCCGTTAACATCGGGGTTAGAATAGGTCTTCAGCAACCTATGATTGTGAGAGGCGACTATTGTCGTAAGAGGCGGGGACCACGGGTTGCCCAGTCTTTTAAGGCGTCGCGATTCGCTGTGCAGAGTTGCGTCCCTTGGGCACGCTTATGATTGTGGGTTCCAATCCCGGTCGCCCCTATTATATTTCTAGGTTTGTCAGCCCCATGCCTGTGCTCGTGGGTTTCACCGAAGCGGTAAACGTCTGAGACCTGCATCACTGTGCTTTCCTCCCACATTAAGCTGGCACGCCGCGATATAACTGGAATACTGTTGAAAGCAGCGTTAAACCCAACTTACTCACTCACGTTAGAGGCGGCTAACGGGATCGGGTGGTCAGGTTCGCTGACTTGGTTGATGCACGTCATCGTGAATAGATGCTCATGATATCAATCACTAGATCGTCAAACAAAGAAAACACTGTATGAAAAGGTCATGGTATTGTCAATCACCGGTTTGGGCCACTCTTATTACCGGCAACACTCATGAAAGTCGTATCATACAACATTAACGAACAGCTGAATGAAAGGATGACAGGTACCGTTTTTACCATCAGGTCGGCGAGGGTTATGGTCAAACCGAGGCTGTGTCAGGGGTCACGGGGCAATATCCCGGAGATGTGACAACAGGTATGTGACAATACATAACGAGGTACAGGTATATTAAATCACCGAAAATAACCGATTTGTAACTGTAACAGGATTAACAGTTCAACTGAGGATACGAAGTCTGCAGTATATTATTAACACCATTTAATTAGATATGTACTTACCGTTGTACGTGATAGTCTTTGAGGGGGCAGGGGTGGCCCAGTTGTCTAAGGTGCAGCCTGTGATCGTTGGTTCGAATCCCGGTTCTACCTGGTCATGTTTCTCGGGTATGTCAGCACCATACCTGTGCTGGTGGGCTTCACCAAAGTGGTAAACGTGCATCAATTCGGGCTTTCCTTCCATATCAAGCTGACACGCTGTGATGCAACTGAAATACTGTTCAAAGCGGCGTTAAACTTTACTCACTCACTAATATTGGGACCCGTGAACATCCGGGGTGTAATAGATCTTCAGCAACCCATGCTTGCTGTAAAATGCGACTATGCTTGTCGTTAAAGGCGACTAAAGGTATCGGGTGGTCGGTCTCGCTGACTTGGTTGGTGCATGTCATCGTATTCCAATTGTATGGCCATGCATGCCGTAAAAGGCGACTATGCTTGTCGTAAAAGGTGACTAACGGGATCGGGTGGTCAGGCTCGCTGACTTGGTTGATGCATGTCATCGATCCCAATTGCGTGGATCGATGCTCATGATTTTAATCAATGGATTTTCTGGTCCAGACTCGATTATTTACAGACCGCCATCATATAGCTGGAATATTGCTGAGTGCGGCGTTTAACAACAAACCAACCAACCAATTGCATGGATCGATGCCCATGATGTCAATCACTGGGTTGTCTGGACCAGACTCGATTACTTACGGGCCGCCGTCATATAGCTGGAATATTGCTGAGTGCGGCGTTAAACAACAAACAAACAAACAAACAAACTTATTTTTATTTATATATAGTTTATTTCCGGTATTGGCGATGTGACTC
This sequence comes from Haliotis cracherodii, assembly GCF_022045235.1. NCBI lineage: Eukaryota > Metazoa > Mollusca > Gastropoda > Lepetellida > Haliotidae > Haliotis > Haliotis cracherodii. The sequence continues at coordinate 39,589,368 of NW_027266275.1, read as the reverse complement.
CCCCAACTCACTCCCCCAACTAATTAAACATTTACTGGTTTCTACTTGATAGTCTTTTGTCGTTGACTCTTCGTTTTAATATTTAATTTATTAAAAAATCCGAATTGATTACACATTCATTAAATGTCGTATAGTCTTTATTTTATGTCTCTTCTCGTGTACCTTTATTAGAATGTATTTCATTTCTTTCCAAGCAAATGAGTGAGAACGAATATTTCAATGTGAACAGGTCACGTGGGATCACCGTTCGTGTGTAACCTCGTCAAGTTGGTTGATGTCCCAGACATGAACTATCTGGCCTCAGACAACAAAGGGGAGGTAAGGCATCGAGTTTCCTACAGTCGAGGCGGTGGAACAGTCAGTGTGATTGATAGTAACATATACGGGGATGTATTGTACATAGTCGATTGTAGGAAAAAGGTTATTCACATTCGTTCAGGGGGCACGGGTGGCCCTGCAGAGTTGCGTCGGGGTTGCACGCCAGAAACCTGTGATTGTGGTTTCGAATCCCGGTTCGCCCCGATTATGTTTCTAGGTTTGTCAGCACCATACCCTTGTTCGTGGGTGTCACCGAAGTGGTATACGTCTGTGACCTGCATCACTTCGGGCTTTCCTTCCACATTAAGCTAACACGCCGTGATATAACTGGAATACTGTTAAAAACGGCGTTAAACCCAACTCACTCACTCACATACGTTCACATATGTAAACTATATCAAAGATCAATCTATTTTTAACTGACAACACAATTGACAATTGTTAAAAAAATCAAAGATGTATTTGTATAGTTTCCTTAAGGTCACAATACCAAGGGCAAAATCCAATTCAGGTAAAGTGTATTGACAGAGGCAGAGAATTAATAACAGAGGCTTGTTATTTACAAGAGTATATTTGTCCGTGTCAAATAACCAGAGTTTATGGATTTGCTGTGGTAGAAAGAGTTATGGTTTTGAATACATCCAGTCATTGCATAGAAAAAAAACTGCATGCTATCTTTGTATTTTTGTACAGGCGTTTCATCGCGAATATTGATTGCTGGTGCGTTTTAGAGTATGGCACAATACAATTCGTTTTTGTCCTTCAAAATTTTCCTTTCAACTCATATTTTGTTTCTTTTGTCTCATTAAACAAAGGGCATGATTGATTTTATGTAACAAGCACAACTGGGTAGTGGGCCTTTAAAATAATATATTAGATATATCATAACGATGGGGAGGAAATTTTGCATTTTCAACTATTGCCCATGTAGTTGCAGAGCTACACAATGTCTTGGTTGCATAGCTATACAATGTCTTGGAGAGCTAGAACATGTCTTGGTTGCATAGCTATGCGGTGTCTTGGTTGTATAGCTGTACACTGTCTTGGTTGCATAGCTATATAGTATCTAGGTTGCATAGCTTTACAATGTCTTGGTTGCATAGCTATGCAGTGTCTTGGTTTTAAAGCTATACAGTGTCTTGGTTGCATAGCTATATAGTATCTAAGTTGCATAGCTTTACAATGTCTTGGTTGCATAGCTATGTAGTGTTTTGGTTGTAGAGCTATACAGTGTCTTGGTTGTAGAGCTATACAGTGTCTTGGTTGCATAGCTATACAATGTCTTGGTTGCATAGCTATACAGTGTCTTGGTTGCAGAGCTATACAGTGTCTTGGTTGCATAGCTATGCAGTGTCTTGGTTGCAGAGCTATGCAGTGTCTTGGTTGTAGAGCTATGCAGTGTCTTGGTTGCATAGCTATACAGTGTCTTGGTTGCAGAGCTATGCAGTGTCTTGGTTGCATAGCTATACAGTGTCTTGGTTGCAGAGCTATACAGTGTCTTGGTTGTAGAGCTATACAGTGTCTTGGTTGTAGAGCTATGCAGTGTCTTGGTTGTAGAGCTATACAGTGTCTTGGTTGCAGAGCTATGCAGTGTCTTGGTTGCAGAGCTGTTCAGTGTCTTGGTTGTAGAGCTATACAGTGTCTTGGTTGTAGAGCTATACAGTGTCTTGGTTGTAGAGCTATAGTGTCTTGGTTGTAGAGCTATACAGTGTCTTGGTTGTAGAGCTATTCAGTGTCTTGGTTGTAGAGCTATGCAGTGTCTTGGTTGTAGAGCTATACAGTGTCTTGGTTGCAGAGCTATACAGTGTCTTGGTTGCAGAGCTATATAGTGTCTTGGTTGTAGAGCTATACAGTGTCTTGGTTGTAGAACTATACAGCTGTACACTTGATTGCGTGGCTATACAACATGTCCTTGTCAGTACACCAGGAACTAATGCCCGACCCCCCCTCACTGTATGTCCTCCTCAGTGACTATGAAAGTATTATAGCTGATTGATCGCCAATGACGTAACTGTAATCTCATCCATGTTTCAATTCCATTGTTTGGTGTGAGTTTGTTTTGAATATAGTCACTGTTTTTTGCAGGTTTGTGTATACGGTCCAAATGTGTCGCCAGGGTATTACAAGAATCCGGAGAAAACAGCGGAGGTGATCGACAAGGAAGGATGGCTACATACGGGCGATATTGGCGAGTGGCTGCCGGTGAGATTGTTATCTGTTGTGACATCAATCAAGATGTGCATGTCTGCTACATTGTTAATGTCTGCCAGGCTATTAGTAAGTAGGCTACGCGTTACGTAAAAACGAGAGTCCGGCAGACTCGGTAACATTTATCAATACGTAATCATGGAGTTCATAGTCGCAGAGGAAAGCAGGTAACAGAGATAAAAACAATATTTACAAGAACATAGGCTACAGATCCATGATTAAGCTATTATCATTAAAGGGAACATGGGTGGGCCAGTCGTCCAAGGCACGGGAATTAGCTGTGCATAAATGCGTCCCAAAGGCATGCTATGAACCCATGATCTTGGGTGCCAATTCCACACGCGCCTTGATTTTTTCAAGGTTTGTGAGCACCACAACTGCTCCTTGGTTTTATCAAAGTGGCTATGGATAAGACATGCATCTTTTCAGGCTGTCCTTTCACATGAAGACGTGGTACCACCATCTTCCAGAGGCAAGAGAGTTAACTGACTATAAAAGTACAGTTTCCAACCTTGCCGAACGGGGCAGGAGTTGTGAAGTTTTATTATATGCTTCAGCGTGAAAGACTGAGTTTTCCAAAGTTGAGAAAAGTGATATTTTTATTGCAGTGAACATAACACTTGATATTTCACTGATGTGAACATAACACTTTGACGGAACTATTGTCATACAAGAGTGACCTCCCCTCAAATTGGATCCCTTTATCGTTGTGTCTCGCCGGTACACAAACTGTTGACTTCCTTTTTACGTTAGTTCCACATTGACAAGGCAAAATAATGCCAAATTATTTTATGGAAAATATTTCGTTATAAACTGTAAATTTCTCATTTAACTCGTCAATCCTTTCGCAAAATGCCATATTTGTTACTTGACCAACGTGTATTCTTTCGCTTCCAACAGCGGTCTTGTTATTTTCAAGACTTCTTTTACTTCAAGTTGATTTTGTATTTAATCATATCAATATGTATGATAAATATATTTTTTGCTTTTGTTCATAGTTTTAAGACATGGCAAAAACGAAACTACATTTTTGTCGCGAATACATGGGGTGGTGAACCGTCCCTGTTTGTTGGGGTAGGAAGAAATTACGTTTGCAGTTTACATTGTAATGAAATCATTTATTTTTCCGGTAGTCAACTACACAGAAAGTATATAATATAAATAGAATATTCCATGTGTGTCGTGAAATATCATGTTTCTCTCATCTTGTTACATCTCGATATTTTCACTCCACACATGAAACATCCTCTATACATTTTGACTGGACGAACGAGTCTTTGCATCGTCCAATCAAAATCGCGTAACGAAATCAACATCCGGTCCACCACATCGACTGCAGATTTCGGTCGACTGCAGGATTTTGCAGAGTATGTGTGCCGTCAACTGGGCGTCGACAGATTTGCTTTTAATCAAGGTGCTCAAGTGATCTCTTCGCGAGAAGAGACACATTTTATAATGATAAATATCTTGATTATCGATCGTGACTGAGCGTCGCCATTTTTTTTTTGAAATGCAAATGATATGCGAGATGGAACCTGATTGGTCAGATAGGAGTGACATAACTCGTAATAGCCGCTGGTTGCGCAACGAAATTCCAACCTAGTTCGGCAAGAGTGGAAGCTGGACTTTTACAGTCAGCTAACTCCCTTGCCTCGGGAAGATTTGGTATAACCAAACGCACTTTGACATACCATGTCCAAAGATCGTGTGTTAGGATATACACTGTTGAGATTCTAAATCACTTAAGGTCCCCAATACATACCCCATGCTTGTTGTAAGAGGCGACCGAACAGGAACGGGTGTTCCGAACTGTGACTTGGCTAATTGGGTGTCATTGTACCCCGATGAAGTGGATCGTAGATTCCTGGCTGTGAGAGATTGCTTACTGCTGCGTTAAACACGCGGTGGCACGGGGGACCCAGTCTTGTAAGGCGCAGCTATTCGCTGTGCAGAGTTGCGTCCCTTGGGCACGCTTTATGGCATGGCCATCAATCCACAGCGTCGGTGAGCTATCACGCACATCCAAGTTCAGCAAACCCGAAAAACATACGGGTTTGAATAGGTCTTCAGCAGCTTTTGTTTGTCATCAGATGCGACTAACGGGCTCGCTGACTTGGTTGATGCATTTAACCGTATACCAATTGCATAGATCGATGCTCATGATGTGAATCACTGGATTGTCTGGTCCGGACTCCAGTTTTTACAGACCGCCGTCATATAGCTGAGTGCGCGTTAAGCAACAAACACATTCAGCAAGACCAGACACTATAACCACCCAGTCCCCATGTAACCGATCATTTGCTGCTGGCATGGGTCACGTGGGACGAATTCTGAATCTGTGCACGTGAGGAATCGTGATGCGGATGTAGTAGTACCAGCTATTTTGCAAAGAAAACGCGATCACTCGCATAGAAAAAACGCATTTAAAACATGTAGTGCCATTAACATCAATAAAATTTAGTGTTTAATGTATATCAAAAGTTCAAAATTCTATAGGGCGTTTGATTGGCATGCCTATGTACAGACGCGGCTACTCCGACAATGGGATTCCGATGTGGATGCAGTAGGGCTGTTATTGAGGAAGTAATTAGTTCACACAGAAACGCCCCCCAAGGGCCATTAAGAATTTATTTCTGTCGCGATGTAATGAAGTTGGGCTTGCTGTCAGTCGGAATCTAGGACAGGGGTTACAACACTGTTTTTCTAACAACCAACGAGTCGTTCCTTGTGAACAGTTCAGGCAGCGTGTCGTTGGCTTTTTGTAAAAGATGCGTTTGGGAATTTTGTGATCGATCATTTTAAGTAGGAGTGAGTGAAAGTTGTATTTCACTGCTGTCGGCTTCATTCCAGGAGTATCACGACGGCTTGTGAATAATGGCATCTGCTCCAGGCAAACCAGTGGTTGATTCCTTGATTTGTTTGTTGTTTATCGCCGCACTCAGCAATATTCCAGCTATATGACGGCGGTCTGTAAATAATCAGATAACCAGACAATCCAGTGATTGACATCATCAGTATCGATCCACGCAATTGGGATACGATGACATGCATCAACCAAGTCAGCTAGCCTGACCACCCGATCCCGTTAGTCGTCTGAACAAAATCCACAGTTTTTCAATATATATTATAATTAATACTTTTGACAGATTGTTTAGACCTGTAATGATAACTACTACCTTCCATCGAACCGTGAAGATCCGGGTTAGAATAAGTCTTCAACAACCCATACTTGCCGTAAAAGGCGACTATGCTTGTTAATTGTTCTCAATTGTTACCTATGCACATTTGGTGTCACCCTTTCACAGTCATAGGGCACCTCACATCAGCAGGTACTATTATGTGCTATTGAACTCGAGACAACACGCACATAATCCACCGTACTACATGTCGCGGACCACCCGCTACCCCTTTGTTCACAAAGCGCCAATGGGCGGACCTCATACACGTCATAAGGGGCTAATTGTCAGGTCACAACTCAACATATCCTGGTTTACCAGTGGATAGGATGCTACTTCCTCTGTGATTGAGTATTCTCGTGCTCTCCTCTGCCACTTTGCTTCATGAAATAACGTTATTTGTAGTTGTACGTGCAACAGAAAATAAACATCAACCAATATCATCGACCATCTACTTCTTTCGTGTGATTTGGTTTCCATAAAAGTATACATCAACCTATTTTCCTCCGCAGAATGGCGCTTTGAAGCTGATCGACAGAAAGAAGCATATCTTTAAATTAGCACAGGTACGTGAAATAAAATGCCACAAGCTGATTGTGAGATTACTGATTTATCAACTCACCTGACTAAAAGTCCAGTGTCGTCGTTTATTCGCACTTTTCTAAAATGCCTTTGTTGACATTTTAAGCTGTTGACTTCATATATCCAGGTGAGCTACAGTGCCGTATCACTGTTTCTATTACTTAACGCATTGCACTATTCATACACGTATCGTTTTAAATACTTATAATAGTATTTGTTTATGTATGTTTATAAAGTGTATGTTTATTATTAATGGGTTATAGTATTTACCCACTAGCCCGATGCTAGCATTATCTCTGTCGGTCAAGTTTAACTTGGATGTGGTTAGCGTGTGTGAAGTGGGTCGCTTGGTTTTCCTCGTCTGAATCGCCGTTATATGACTGAAACATTGTTCTAAGCGGCGTAAAACCCACTCACTCATCGATGTTCAAGAACATTCTGCGGACAATGAAACAGCATATTTTCTATCGCGTAATGTGTTTCTTTGTATAACCGTGACATTAATCGTGAGAACCCAATCCATATGGCCATTGAACTGTTTTAAATCTGTATTGCAGAGCAGCTTTAACTAAAAAAATAGCTCTAAGATGAGTCTCATACGATGGGTGTTATCCTACAGTAATGACGTGAATCAGTGAGTGTGTCTAATGCACTAAGCAGAGCGGAAGTGAGCTGATTATCACAAGCCTGTAGCCTCATTTACCCGTGTTTGTCGCCCCAGGGGGAGTACGTGGCCCCGGAGAAGATCGAGGCCATCTATGTTCGCAGCGAGTTCGTGGCCCAGGTCTTTATCGATGGCGACAGCCTGAAGGTAGGTATTCTAGTGGTAAATGTCATGAGTGGTCGATGGCTGACGCGTTCTGTTGGACTCGGTTGTGTCTTCTGCCTGAAAAGTATATATTGGACCTGTTTTTATTGAATCTCATGTTGTGTTTAGATCCTTGGGTCTTCACAGCAATATTTTTGGCCAAATTCCAATGTGGGTTTGACATGTTTCCTGAAATATTTACATTTTATATCTGCAGTGGAAATTGTTTTGGCAGACGTGACCTTGGTATGTAGTACGTTCGATCTGGTCCCGACGTCAGCCAGATTGAATATTTGTATTGTGAACATTACTGTGCCAGAGTAAAATGTTTGACTACGTAAAGGGAATTGTATCATTGCCTGTTTGCTTCCGTTTATCGTCATCTGGTAACGTCTTCTATGAATCAGTGGGACCCACGAAACTGGGTGTGCCTGCATCAACTCATTGAATGTGCGGCTTATGCAAATCTAAATCGTCAACCCCAGAAAATAATCGTTCTCGATTATTTACCGAAACAGATTATAGTTGGCGGTGAAAATTAAATGCGTGTCCTGTAAATGTCTATAACTAGTGTGGCTTTCTAAATAGTACAACTCACATTAAAACAATGATCTTTTTTAACTAATGTTATATTTGGGATAACACTTTCTTAGTAAAGTACAGATTCTAGTACTTTTTTTTTTCTTTTTTTTTTTTTTTTTTTTTGGGGGGGGGGGGGGGGGTCCCGTCCGGGATTCGAACCCACATCTGCCAGGGTGAGGCACCTAATCGCCAGCACTCAAAGGCGATTAGGTGCCTCACCCTGGCAGATGTGGGTTCAAATCCCGGACGGGACTAAACCCAAGAAAAAAGTACTAGAATCTGTACTTTACTAAGAAAGTGTTATCCCAAATATAACATAAGTTACATTTGACCACTTTCTAAATGGCGTTGTGTATTCACTGATCTTTTTAACGGCTTATGAGTACAGATATCGGAGAGTTAAAACTGATAATCAATCATCGAATTTCAAATGCACCAAAATTATATTTTCTGAAAATATTTTGCAGATCTGCATATTGTTTTATAAGAAGGTTTTACAAAGTCTTATTTAGAAATCACATTTTTAAAAATGTAAAAAGACGATGCCGTTTGGAGTTTCAGGTTTGTCAGGCAACGTAATCAGCACTCATCTTAAGGCGTTAAACACAATTCTAAATTAACTTTACAGAAATTACATGGAGGATTGTGCCCATAATTGGATTAGATTTTGAAAAAGGCATGCAATGTGAAACAAATCAATTTTTATCCTTTCCACAATCGCCCGAGAAAGTAATAGAACAAAACCTCTCAAGCCTTAAGTAGAAACACCGGACACTGGGTTAAAGCCCATAGGTTCAAGAATGCGCTGGTCGTGGTTTGATCCACTTACAGTATTTTTCGCGATTATGATCCTTGGTTTGGCATCACTAAGCAAGAAGTCATGGGTTTCTACAAAGACGAAAGTGTCAGACCAGTCCACCTTGGGCTCTCCTCCCTCTATAGTTAAAACAGGCATTTCCGGTTTCCCGACCAACCCAAACCTCTATTCAAAGAATAGGTCTTCAGCAACCCATGCTTCTAATAGGCGGCTATGCTTGTCGTAAGAGGCGACTAACGGGATCGGGTGGTCAGGCTCGCGGACTTGGTTGATGCAAGTCATCGTATCCCAATTGCGTGGATCGATGCTCATGATGTCAATCACAAGACTGCCTGGTCCAGACTCGATTATTTACAGACCACCGTCATATAGCTGGAATATCGCTGAGTGCGCTGTTAAATAACAAACAAACAAATACATTTTGCTCGAGTTGCACCATAGCTTTTATCACTAACCAGTTACTGTTCGTGTTTTAAACCAGTAGCGTAAATACGTTGCGTTTCTCTACAGACAAACTAGTTATTTAAAAAAAGAATAAGTAATAACACTTACCTTTCTATCTACCTTATTTTGGATGCAGTACTGCTGTGGTGGTGTAAGACAAAAAACCACTGTCTTCCTTTTTATGCAAATTATGTAAGTGGCGGCCGGTGCAGGGAGAGCTGGACGTGCCTCACCTTATCGCTAACACCTGGTGTCATCGAGGACTTTCAGTAATCCGTTCATATAATTTTCACCACAATTTTACTTTACGCCCAATGGAATCTATTTTGGCAGATAATAGAAACTGAATATTCTCTGGCTTTGACATTTTATATTCAAACAGGAACCACACACATTATTTGTTTGACCTTAAGCTGGCACGCCGCGATAAACAGACCGAAAACAGCATTTTGTACAACTCACTCGCTCGTTTCTTGGGTTTCCTGTCGGTAATTGACTCTTAGATGTTAAGTCAGGAGTGGCGTTTTTGTCTTGTTTTTACCCATCCATGAGTATGACATGAACGGCTAAACTCTGTGATGCAATCTGGTGAATCTGTGTTGCCGGGCGAACATTGAAAATCAATAAACTGGGATCCAAGCAGCAGAAATTGTGTCCTAAACACGTCTCATGTTAAATGATATAACAAGCGCCAATGAAAATAGCCATCCTTTAACATGCACAACTTCTGTAAAGTCTGGAACTTGAATTATCTATTATTGTCGTCCCCGGGGATACCATCCCATTTTGAAAATTTCCATTCTAATACTGAATGAAAGTTATGATCACATGCTGTCCTAGAGACATTCGTGGTTATAACAAAGTAATGATAATTTGGGTTACTGAGATAGGATTCTTTTATGCAACGGCATATTTCAAAATTAAGACATTTCGAAAGAGCGACGTTTCATTGTGAGATCCCGTACCTTCTATATTCCCGAGGTCGTTCAGGGCACAGCGGGTCACCGTGACCTCGTACATTGATTCGATTTAATGCCGATTGGATGTTTTTGTGGATGTCCTATAGGGTTGGAAAAGGACTGGTCCCCTCTTTCTCATTTCCGTCAAGGAATCCGGGATCGATTTTTCTTACTGTGTGTTCGTGAAACGTGAATGCTTGTCCCACTGATGATATCCGTCACAAACACACGCAAAGACAAGTCAAGTGTTCACCGGAACAAACACGGGAACGTAGAAATTATGGTCAAAATAGAGAATCGGTACATTGTTTATGTTATACGTGTTGTTATATCATAAATCGTGAAAACTGTACTATGGTCTTGAATACCATTACCCTGATCAAACAATGTTTGAGCAAGAATCGTACGAAATATTCCTAGAAAGCGCATGCTTGAGTGTACCTCAGACGTGAAATGTAGACACCAAAAGGCTGGAGCTGCTGGAATATTGCTCGACGTGAAGGCAAAGCTGACAACTGTAAACATGAAGTAATTCCTCTTTCAGTGTTATGGGTAGTTTGTTGTCAAACTGTCATGGAACAGGTGATCACTGAAGTACTTTTCACTCACTCACTCACTCACACATCAGTGTAGCATCAAGGAGCATCAGCATAAAGATATAATAACACTGATCTGACAGCGCCGTAAGTAACATTTAGGCAACAGCTCGATAAAGGACACAAGGGATATCAAGTTTCACCGATGCATCGCTTATTTACACCAGACAATACGACACACGATAATATATCGATTCATGTTTTAAGGCTTTGACATTTTTTTTAAAAAAGGTCATATTTTCGACTTTTTGCATGACCACGGGTTCGTAACTATGCAGGCTGGTATTGCAACCTTCCGAAATATTACTTTCACATAAAATGCTAAATCTGAATGCATAATACTATAAGAAAGTCTCTCGTCTTGAACACAAACTGGTTGACAGCAACGACCTTTGTTAGCGGAGCAGTTTCATCATCTCGGTGTCTCGGGTACGTGAGGTTGGCATCACATTTCAACACACACAGCACACACACATGATGGGAAGGGAAGGCGGGTCTTCAGTGTGACCATCGAATGCTTTAACCACAAGACTACCCGACTTTTTTTGCGCTGAACCTATCGCCCTGTATCATGGTCGTAGCTCCAATTTCATTTTGTACTATTTGACCCAACAAAAGAGATAAGATCAGTGTGCGAAATGTGATAGTTCAAATGTCTTTATTACAAGTTTGTGTTGAACGACACCTTAAGTAGCATTGGATGTCTGAAGGAGAAGTGTTTGCAGTTGCAGGGTGATACGTGTCGGAGACTGGTTGCGTCGTACTGTCTTTAGGAGACCCTGGAGTCTTAGTTCGATGATTAAGATGAGCTAGTCGCCATCCAAATCTCGTCAGAATGGCTTCACAAACGTTTTTCCTTTCCTTACTACGGCTTGGCTTTTAACACCCAGCACCTCCTGGGATCGCCACACGTTGTACCAGACCCTTATCAATCTGCGGGGATCGAGACCCCATTTGTACTGGATCTGTCAAACGTGTGATCCAATTATTATCAACACAAGGCTCCCAATACACTTCCCTCTTGAAGGAAACTCCAGTCGGTCAATGTCGGCCCATGTGAAGCTAAGAGGTCTTTGTTTCATTATCGCCAAGCACATTCAATAGTATTGCCTTTACTTGAAGAGCGCCAGATACTCGTACACGAACGCCGATGTGAAAGATCATCTGATTTCGTGATACCTTCAGCTAAAGATGCCGAAATTAATATGGCTTTTCTAAACTCTGGTCATGGCCAACCAAGATAACACAGACCAAATACGCAAGGCTTAGTGTCTGGAAGCTAGGCCATATGTGGCTGTGCATTGATGGAGCGTAATAAGTGATAGATGGCTCAATTTCAAACTGTATTTCGGGTTACTGTTGTTGTCTTGATAGCCTGTGCGGGACAAGTGCAGCGAGGTATTGGTATTGTACTGAGACATGCGGAGAAGAGCTTTGTTCCATGAATAAAAAGCTCGAGCTGGCTACAGAGAAGCATGGGTAGACTTTGCACGACATATTATCGGAATCACTCCTCCCAGTTGCATACGTGATTGATCTATACAGAGATTCCGTATCTGTGCAGGAAGACACCAGGTATTAATGTCTGGTTAATGTTAATGTATATTAATGTCAAATGTTGTGTTTATTGTTCGGTTGCATATACTTTGTTAAGCCAGTGTATAACTTTACGGCGTCTAAGAAGAAAACGCATATTTCCAGCTTCAGTGGGATTAGGATTGGGCCAGTTGGCAGTCTCAAATCATATACTTGATGACCTACATAACCTTTTGGGTATGTCTACTGACTCAGACAACGCATGTGTGGCAATCAAAGTACAATGATGTGACTAATGTTGGCATGGCAGTATCGTCACCGTATAGTCGCAAGCCCTAGCCACAATGTACAAGTCCCAGGTGTGGTTGCCTAGTGCGTGGGAGATCTCTTGTTTCACCACAGGACCATGTAACTAACAACAATAAACAAACTCGAAGCCTCGTCGGCGAATTTGTTAGTACTATTATCAGTTACATGGTCCTGTGTTTTCACGGCTTTCCTTTATGAGCAATATGCGTGAAGTACATTCTGTCCTTTGGGGAGCGACCGCCTCCGTGGTCTGGTGGTAGAGCGTCCGCCCAAAGAGCGGAAGGTCCGGGGTTCGATCCCCAGCCGCGTCATTCCAAACGACGTTTAAAGATGGCACTTGTTCTTACCCTGTCTGGCGGTCGGCATTAAGGGTCTAAAACAAGGACTGGCCGGCTCGGAGTCAGGATACTGTGTCTGAGTGGGGTATTCATGTTAAACTGCGGCATTGTATCTCAGTGTGCTGGTGTGCGACATCAGTCCGGACTAGTGCACACACACACACACACACACACACACACACACACACACACACACACACACACACACACACACACACACACACGTGCATGCACGTTCGCTATACAAGTGTAATCTTGGACGCGACGTTAAACCCCTCACCTCAGCTCACCTTTGGGGGCAGGGTTGGCCCAGTTGTCTCAGGACCTGAACCCTCTGTGTTGAGATGGCCCGCTAGAAACCAACGACGTGCGTCTGTTAGGCGTGCTATAGACCTATGGTCTGGGATTCGAGTACGAGGTTCGCCCTGATTATGTTTCTAGGTATTCTCATTGGTTTTATGAACATCTAGCACATACATACGTTTGGGGCTGTCCTTCCACATCAAGCTAACATGCAGTGATATAACTGAAATACTGTTAAAAAGCGGACGTTAAACTTTTGACGTCACATACACAGTTAACTAACAGTTCAGTTTCCACCCTTGCCGAATTTGGCTGGAATTTCTGGGCTCGATCGTAATGACACCAGTGGATATGAAGAGTTACCTCCCATCTTTTTCCCTCCTATTGACCAATCAGATTCCGACCCCCATATCACTTGCATTTGCTTTATACAAAACGGCGGCGCCCAGTGAAGACGATCTGATCGATACTCAAAATATATGTTGTGATAAAACGCGTCTTACTTCGCGAAGGGCATCAAATCACGTGATAACCTTGAAAAATTCTGATGACCTCGAGTTTGCGGTACATATGCTTTGCAAATCCTGCAATCGACCGAAATGTGCACGGCTGTTTACGTATCGGACGTCTATTTCGTCACCCGATTGGATTATGGATAGATCCGTTAGTCCAGCCAAAATATAACTCCATAATTCCAGCTGACAGCCAAAAAATTAAAATAAACCTCCGAACTATAACAAAAAATGAATTCTTGCAATTAGTTTTTGAGATAGGCGTAAGCAGTCAATGTCACGCAAGTTGATAACTACGTATATTTGTAATATATAGTTGCAGTTAATTTGTGTTCAATGACGACCTCAAATATGATAAAACCCAAGTGTCGTAAAGTGTATACCCGTGAAGATCCGGGCTAGAATAGGTCTTAAGCAACCTATGCTTGTCGTAAGAGGCGACTAACGGGATTGGGTGCTCAGGCTTGGTGACTTGATGCATGTCATCGTATCCCTATTGCGTAGATCGATGTTCATTATTTCAATCACCGGATTGTCTGACCCAGACTCGATTTCTTTTACAGATCGTCGTATATATAGACGGAATACTGCAGAGTGTGGCGTTAAACATCAAACAAACGTAACCTTTAAATTAAAAGTGTGTAATGAAACTATAATATGCCGAAATTAAGTTCAAGTATGGAGCATGTACGTACAACCTTTCATATGTCACTGACAAAAGTCCCCTTCACATTTGCCCCCTTCATCGGGAACAACATACACTGTCTTGAAAAGCCCGAATGGTATGCACGTATTGTACATATTTCTATGTAGTATATTACAAGTCGTCACCGTTATGTTTGCATTACAGATGAGCTGCATGGGCATTGTAGTTCCCGACGCCGAGGTGATGGCTCTTTGGGCACCAAACAATGGCTTCCCAGCCGACATGGAACAGCTTTGTAAATCCGAGGTAATTTCAGGAAAGGGGCGCTCTAAATGAAGTTGTCACATTCCATTCTTTTCACTACAGCTTCCACGAGAGACGATAATCCTTTCGCTTTCCGGAAAATTTAATTGGCCACAGGTTTAAAGGATTCTTTGAAGATTTCTGCCTTTGGTCGACTTTCAGGAGGTCGCCTTGTAAAAAGAAGTCTATAGGAAACCGACTGAATATATTTGTTTTGAGAGACAATGGCGTGGGTACTTAAGAATCATTTAGATGTATCTGAGTGAGATCAATACAAATCAATAGGGAAAATATATACCAAGTATCTTGCCAGTAGCTTCAGACAGAATCAATGGTAGGGGCGGCGTTTCCCTTGCGTAACGCGTGCTATAGCCCGAAACTTTGTACCTCCTGATTATTCACAATATTGATGACTCTTTAGTTAGATTAAGGGTGTATCTTTGACCATGTAACCATAGTAACTAATAAATTACCACAGGCAACTGCATCACAAGGCATCACAAGGTCTATATGAAGAATTTGGTACCTTATGATATTGACATTCAGTTTTACATGGTGTTTTTCCATGCAACACGCAACACGTGCCCCTATGTCAGATGGCTTCATATTTATCGTGTAGTCTTTGTAATCATCATTTTGAAATATTCAGTTAATATTGACAAATATTTCTATAATGTTGAAAAACTTTCATTTAAGTGATTATATGAATGAAAGGCAGTTCTAGTCTTGAAAGCCATGTGAAGAGGCGGTCGGGTGGCCTAGTGGTTGAAGCGTTCGCCCGTCACGCCGAAGACACGGGTTCGATTCCCGACATGGGCACAATGTGTGAAGCCCATTTCTGGTGTCCCCCACCGTGATATTGCTGGAATATTGCTGAAAGCGGCGAATAACCATACTCACTCACTCACGCAATGCCATGTGAAAAAATAAATATAACGATTATATGCTTATGCTTAGAACAGTAAATAAAATATTTTTTGAAAAATTGAAAAGAAAAGAGAAATGTAATTAAATATTTCCTTTGTAAAAAATGATCTGATGACATATTTGTGTATTTAGACATTACCACATGTTTGTTATTATGAATCTGGAAATAGTTGAAGTATTTTGCACTTTGTTAAAAAGTGAATTGCCGGTTAATTAAAAAAACAATCCTGATTATAATGTTGAGTGTACGTTAAATTGCTACAACTTTCAGCGCTTTATCATGTTTACGATAAAGTGAAACCCCCTTAAATCGGACGGTATCGTTTTCAGTAAAATCGCCCGGATTAACGAATAAGACTTAAAGGAGCAGGCTCTTGTTCTCAAAACTAATCTTTCGGACTTATTAGGGATTTTAACTTCATCTATTTTTTACATACATCATTACGTCCTTTGAAAATCGAGACCTGTGTAATTCGGGCTATTGCGACAGCCTACTGTAAGTAGTCGGTTGCCGTAGTGTTTGGCTGCTTGTGGTCGGTGACTGCCATATATTTAATGAAATCACTCTCTTTGCAGCAAGTGAAAGATATCATCCTCAAAGACATGCTGGAACAGGGAAAGAAGGCCGGATTCAAAGGCTTCGAACAGGTGATGCGTTTATAGTCAGACTGGGGATTATTTGAAACCGCTGGATAGAGCGATTACTCGCTAGATATGAATGTGTTATCAAAGCATGGGCCATGGGTTCCGATATAAGCTCAGCTATCTTCTCTTTCGGGTTTAGTCTAATGGAGAACTTAATGATTAGTGGCTCTTGTTCCCACTTCTTTGACAACGCTGGAAGTCGTTCTGAGGGGTGATACTCTCAGAGGGAATCGGACAGAGTATCCGCTTCTGGTTAGATAATGGCTGTGGTGCCGGAATCCACAAGGAGGCGATCTTGGTTGAATCAATGGGAAAAGAACTCGCAATTATTTGATGACCTTAGAAAGAAAATTGGGTAGGGTCAGATTTTGGAATTTCTCCCATTTTTTCCCCCGATATCTATTGAAATATGATATAAACATCTCACAAATGTTTAATATTATGAAAAGGTCACTCGTTACGCCTAAGGACCGGATTTCAATCTCCACGTGGGCACTGTGTGTGAAGTCCATTTCTACTGTCCGATGCCGTGATATTGCTGGAAAAGTGTCATAATAATACTCGCTTACAATATAAGGGTTGCCTTGTGGTTAAAGCTTCGGCTCGTCACGCCTACCCCCATCTCCGGTGTCTTGCCTACGTGATATGACAGGTTTCATGTCGCATTTGCATTATTCCTAAGTCACTCACTCACTCACTCACTCACCACTGTTATTCTAAAGGACAGATGTGTTATATATATTACTCAAAAGAAGTTAAGGACCACCCGATTCTTTCATATTACTATGGCATGGCAGACTAACTATAGTTACTGTGTAATAGGGAAGAAGCGGGTAGTTCTTAATTTCTTTTGAGTAGTATTGTTTAAGCTGACATAATCGGATGAATCTAATGGCGCCATGGAATATGTGATTACGCTATTTGTCTCTCTTCCCTATATGGGTGTCATAATGCCGATGCAACGTTTAATATTTAACTCGCTTGTAACTATATATTAATGGTTTCAGTGGTAATAATTTTCACTGACATTACCAGGGGTATGAGGGCCAGGTGGTCCAGTCGTCTATGTCGACGCTATGCACTATGCAGAGTTACATTCCTTAGTCGTGATTCAGTTGTATCCCTGGCAGTGAGAGATTGCTTACTGCTGCGTTTAACACCAGGGGGCACCAGTCGTCTAAGGCGCCGCGATTCGCTGTGCAGAGTTGCGTCCCTTGGGCACGCCAGAAACCTACGATCGAATCCCAGTTCGCCCCGATTATGTTTCTAGGTTTGTCAGCACCATACCCGTGCTCGTTGGTTTCATCGAAGTGGTAAACGTCTGAGACCTGCATCACTTCGGGCTTTCCTCCCACATTAAGCTGACACGCCGCGATATAACTGTAATACTGTTAAAAACGGCCTTAAACCAAACTCACTCACTCCACCCGCAAACGTGATATGACGGAAATACTGTTCAAAGCAGCTTAAAACTCGGCTCATTTGCTTGACCTAGGATTATTGGGCAGTATGTATTGGAAGATAAGTATTGTCTTAATTTTTTTATAGATTTATCAATGCTCTCGAATTTATTATGTACATCCATTTACCCTTCCGTCCACATTTCCAGTTCGAATGTAACCCTGATTGAATTTTGATGATGACATGTCGCCCTTCTCCGTCACCTGTCATTCGGCATACATCGGAATGACACAAATGCGACAAGGGCAGACGTCTACCATATTAGGCGTATCTCGGTGCAATTTGAAGGAATTCAATTCAGTCCATAGATCAGAAAGTGATAAAACATCATTATTGAAGGATCAGTGCTGGCGTGCAAACCTTTATTCAACAGATTAAAAACCGATCGTTTGAATTGATTTATCTGGGAGCTGTTTTCAATTGTAATGGATTGTTCACCTCAAGGTGAGGGACGATTTACCACCAGTCCCGGAGGGATGTCGCGAGTATTGATATGCGTTCAGCATGAAGAATTCCCGACATAAACATGGATACAACTCTCGAAGCAAAATATTGGGGGTCACAGTGGTTAAAATACATCCTGAAGCAGTTATTCATTTATTTCATTTATTTGATTTACTTGATTTACTTCATTAGTCAATCGTTGAATCAGGAGTTACAGTACATAAAGAGCGCATTCCCCATAATTTGATTTGGCCCGGGAAGATCCGGGATAGAATAGGTCTTCAGCAATCCATGCTTGCCGTCGCTGCGACTATGCTCGTCGTAAGAGCTCGAGGCGACCAACGGGATCGGGTGGCCAGGCTCGCTGACTTGGTTGATGCATGTCATCGATCCTGGTTGCGTGGATCGAAGCGAATGTTTTCAATCACTGGATTGTCTGGTCCAGGCTCGATTATTTACAGACCGCCGTCATATAGCTGGAATATTGCTGAGTGCAGCGTTAAACAACAAACAAACAAATCATTTGATTTGGTGATTGGATTTCTGACGGGTAGCCTAGTGGTTAAAGCGTTCGCTCGTCACGCCGAATACCCTTGTTTGATTACCGACATAGGTACAATGTGTGAAGCCCATTTCTGGTGTCCCCCGCCGTGATATTGCTGGAATATTGCTAAAAGCGGCCTAACATTCGATTATTTCTCCGCTCTGTCTTTCAACTGCCAGAACCTGCTAGTCATGGGTTTGAATCACAGATTTCTTCTGAATATGGTAACTTGTTTGTTAGCATGATACTTGTTCTCGGGTGTCACTTAAGCTGTAATTATAAACAACCTGCGTCGGGGTGTGCTTTTCATTCAGCGTCAGTCATTTTGAATAGTCCCGAACGTTCATGTATATCTTTTTGAAATATTGACAGATTACAGAAGTTGGTTCAAGATCACTGTTTGTTTCTCAAAAGTGGTTGAAATGACTTTCTCCCATAACTGGGCAAAGCCTCGTTCTAATCGTGACAGATTAATCACTCGTGTGTAGATTTTTCGTTAACAACCGAACACAGTGGTTAATCCTCTATGTCATTTCAGATGGTGCAAGAAAGCAGTGGAATTAATTGAAAGGGTATTCCAGGAGCTATTGTCGTGGAAAAGCAACAAAACGTTAGATTATCGATTTTGTGGGGTTTTTTTTACATTGCTGTCACTTTGTAAACAAAAACAAAGAAGTACTATTTGAAGACGAATATATTGTCTCAAGGTACAGTGAGTGAGTAGCCGCTTTTAGCAGTATCCCAGCAATTTCACGGCGGGGGGCACAAGAAATGGGCATCACACATTGTACGTCTCGCGGCACAGCTAGAATGTAAGCCATGCTGCCAAGGACTTTGGTAATAAGGCTTCATTTGACCTCAGCTCCCTGCCGTGATTGATTTAGTACGTCACTCATGTGTCACGTGTGCACTTTATTACGAGTAGTCGGTGTTTAGTAGGTTCTACATGGGGCTCTACTATGACCAACGTGCCCGTGGAAGATCGAACTGGAAGAGACAACCTTTACGTCAGTTTATTGCCGGAATTAAACGAGCGTACACCCGCGGTCTTTGATCTTGTGGAATGAGTTTCAAACTGTCTCATCGGTGATGCAAGTCCTCTGTTGTGTCTGTTGTTTCCTTTGAACAGATCTGAACGTGTACGTTTCATGTGGCAGACATGGACTGAGTGGTTTTAAATATATAAGAGGTCGTGGGCACCTCAACCTTCGGTTATTCTTTCATACTTTGTCGTATAAGAGGCGACTAACGAGATCGGGTGGTCAGGCTCGCTGACTTGGTTGATGCATGTCATCGACGCGTGGATCGATGCTCATGATGTCAATCAATGGATTGTCTGGTCCAGACTCGATTATTTACAGACCGTCATCATATAGTTGGAATATTGCTGAGTGCGGCGTTAAACAAGAAACAAACAAACAAATCTTACATACTACTCTGTTCAATATGCTGATCCTGAAACTTCAATTTTCGCATGCTGCACAATCGGATATGTTATTGGTGAAGTGAGAAATTCGCTGATATTGAACCCATTCGAAAGTATTTTTGTTGTGACATGGGTACCCGATAGTAAAGATTAAAGCCTTTGATTTCGTGTATTGAATATTGTTTGGAACTATAGGTCTGCATTCTGACAAATAGGGTTGTCTTTTTGAGAATAAATTAACTTCAATCGGATTTCAAAGTTTAATGCAGACTATTCGTTTTGTTATGAGTACCCGATAAAAAGGCTTTTTATGTGGTCCACCAAATGGTTTACTATTTTCAGTGTTTTCATCGGTATCGTTATCGTTGCTCATGCTATCAGTCTCCTGCTTACCTAGCCAAGATGTTTATTTAGAGCCCGTGTGAATTTGCGGGGATATCCCTTTCTGTGACGTAAAAACAACATTCACTCGTCACATTATGTTTTCACTTTACCATCAGACCCGTGAAGATCCGGGTTTGACTTGATCGTCAGCAACCGATACTTGTCATACGAGGCGAGGGGGCACGGGTGGCCCAGTCATCTAAGGCGCCGCGATTCACTGTGCAGAGTTGCTTCCCTTGGGCACGCCAGAAACCTATGATTGTGGGTTCGAATCCCAGTTCGCCCAAATTATGTTTCTAGGTTTGTCAACACCATACCCGTGCTCGTGGGTTTCACCGAAGTGGTAAACGTCTGCGACCTGTATCACTTCGGGCTTTCCTCCCGAATTAAGCTGACACGCCGTGATATAACTGGAATAATGTTAAAAGCGGCGTTAAACACAATTCACTCACTCACTCACTCACTCACTCAAAAGAGGCGACTTAATGGATCGAATCTTCTAGATCTGTGACTTGGTTATTGTATGTCATCGTATCCCAATTGCATAGATCGATGCTAATAATGACAAATCATTGGATTATCTAGTCCAGACTCGATTATTTACAGACCGCTGGCAAATAGCCGGCATATTTTTGATTACGGCGTTAAACAACAAACAAAACTCATCATCGGGTTTGTTTGGGTTTTTCAGGTGAAGGACATCCAACTCCAAGCTGAACTCTTCTCCGTTGAGAACGGCCTCCTCACGCCCACATTCAAGTCCAAGCGGCCACAGCTGAGGCTAAAGTTTAAACCTGTGATGGCGGAACTCTACGAGAAGAACAACATGTAACAATAGAGCAGCGCATGCGTGTTGGCAATACTGCTGGATTTACGACTAATGCCGTTACTGCCTTGAGACATAGCAACACAATTGCAAAACAACTTAATATACTGATAGAAAGAAATATGGGCACGGTGAAGGATAGCATGTGTTGGAGGGCCGTTCCGTGTGTACGCCAAAATGATAGTTTAAATGAGAAGCATTTACTTAGCACAGAAGTTGATATTATTCTGCACCATCCATCCATCTTCCCGAGGAAAGAGAGTTAACTGACTTTTAAAGTTCAGTTACCACCCTTGCCGAATTGGGCTGGTATTATGGAGTTAGAATTTGGCTGGACTAACGAGTCTATGCATAGTCCAATCACATCTCGCAACGAAATCGAAATCCGGTTCGTAAACTGTCGTGCAAATTTCAGTCGATTGCAGGATTTTTCATCAAGGTGCTCTCGTGGTTTGATGCACTTCGCGAAAGACCCGTTTTTTCACAACACAGATATTGATTATCGATCAGATCGTCTGGACTGGGCGCCGCCATTTTGTTTGAAGCAAATGCAAGCGACACTGAGAGATGGAATCTGATTGGTCCATAGGAGAGGTATAGAAGGGACATAACTCGTAATAACCACCGGTGGCGCTACGATCGAGCCCAGGGATTCCAGCCAAGTTCGGCAAGGGTGAAAACTGGACTTTTAAAGTCAGTTAACTCTCTTGTCTCAGGATGATGCATTCATCATGTACCAGTGACTGGTTTAACTGGTCCAGATTCGATTATTTTCCAACCACTGTGATAATAATTGCAACATTGCTGCCTGCGGCGTTAAACGATGCCCATTCATTACACTACTGCTATGTTCCCTTATTAATTTCCATCTGTATATGTGTGTGTATTCTTAATATATTAGCTCAAACTGTATATATGTTGAAAATTTACTTGTCCATATTTCAGAACACATTTCCAATGGTCTGTATTATACTATGTATATATTTCTATATATTATAACTAATTAAGTATATATATATATATATATATATATATATATATATATATATATATATATATATTGTTGGTTGCTACGAACAAATAGCTAATGTCTGACGAAGCCACCGTTGTTATCGCATTCGTTCCATTATGAAGGTCATCAGAGACCGACTATAGACAGATCAAATACAGTTTACAGTTACTCGTACTTAGAGCTATGTATGATGTTAGAGCAAATGTATGATGTACCCTTTGAGAGCATAATACAGTAGGTTTGATACACTGTTGTACAAAATACGTTTAGATCCTAGATAGAACCTTATCACGTGTCCCATATTGTAAATGCGTTTAGTGATCTAAAAATGTTCATAGAGATAAGCATGCTTAAAATTGTTTGAAATATGTTATAGGTCTATTTCTGTTTTGAATCTAACATGTTTGGAACCAACACATGTTGATATATTGATTCCCGATCTGTTTTGCCATGTCTGTAGTAGCCCCTGGCGGTATAGAGGGCAAACATAAGTACACTTCAGCCTCAACGTTAACACCAAGGGCTTGCAAGTCACAACAAGTATAGTTCGCTACGATCCCCTTGAGTGCTGCTATGAAAGCATTAGGGGCAGTGGGTGGCCTAGTGTTAAAGCGTTCGCTTGTCACGCCTTAGTTCCAGGTTCGATTCCCTACATGGGTACAATGTGTGAAGTTCATTTCTGGGGTCACCACCCTGATGTTACTGAAATATTGCTGAAAGCGAAACCATACTCATTATCAAAGCATTATGAAATCTTAACACTATTCAGAGAACCCAATATACTTGGACAGAAAAATATTATTCAAATATGATAATGTGACTTATCACTGCTAAAAGACAGTAAAAGACAATCCTAAAAAGATTATAACTAAACGGTCTGACATGATATTCTGTTTCATAGCTAAGGCCAGGTTCACAGAGTGCCGATTATGGCTCCCGTTTGAAATGAGACAGCTCTACGAAACGAAAAGTGAAAAAGTCTGATTACTATCCTCAATGATCTGGAATGTGCTATCATTGTCTGAACGCAGTCATATACGTTCGTAACAGAGTCCTACGGATCGGAAAAGGTCCCGAGAGGTCGGCCAAGCACTCCCGACAGTAAGGTGCGTCCCGTAACATTCGGGAAACTCATCCGATTTTGTCTAGTCAGATTACAATCGTGATTATGTCGAGACAGATTCTGCTGTATCGGATGAAAATCGTAAGAATGTACTGTTTTGTGTGCACGGTGTACTGTGCATCGGGACGCTGTCGTGATGAACGGGCATGAATTGCTCTTTGCTGTTTCTTGTCGATTGAGTCCAGATTGCGTCCAGATCTTGCCGAATGCGAACCGTCTTTGTCGGTTCACTGTCCGTACACTGTCTGGTCGCAATCGGGACGCTCTCGGGACAGATTCGGTCGTTGTTTATCATGCGGAAGATACAAATCGGATCAGATTTGGATTGAAAACGTGAGAATCGGGACGAATTCGGCTGGAAACGGCTGAATCGGAACGCTTCCTGAACAATATCCGATTGTTTGTGAATTTCACGCCACGAACCACAGGATCTTGATCAGACTTTTGACAAATTTTAATCGGGAATGGTCCTATCAAGGACGGCAGTAAAAATCCTGAATGTGTGACTGAGCCCTAACGCATGTTTTACAGTGTGGTATATTGTCTCGAGAAGGGGGTCAGTCCCGAGGTGTAACATATATCCCCATGATACAGAGTGTGAGAGGGTGTATGGTATCAATCGTGAATACATGGCCACGCCAGTGGTGGAAATAGAACAATTATATTAAAACGTTTGTAACATCACAATTTGTTGTTGTCTGTTGTGATGTTCCCGCTGGTGCGGAATCGGCACATCGTTGCGCAGGAGTCGGGATCGGGAGGTCAGGCCCGCTGACGTGGTTGATGCATGTCATCGTATCCCAATTGCGTGGATCGATGTTCATGTTGTCAATCACTGGATTGTCTGGTCCGGACTCGATTATTTACAGACCGCCGTCATGTAGCTGGCATATTGCTGAGTGCGGCGTTAAACAACAAACAAACACTGACTTGGTTGATGCATGTCATCGTATTCCAATGGCATGAATCGATGCTCGTGATATCAATCACTAGATTGTCGGGATCAGACTCGATTATTTACAGACAGCCGCCATGTAGCTGGCATATTGCTGAGTGCGGCGTTAAACAACAAACACACAAATACTGCTCTCGATTAAATACAGAAACCGAACACATTTATATCTAATGACAGTTTGTAACTGTCCCAGGGTAATAGTTAATTGACTACCCTTTCACTTGCTTCCTCTGCATGTTTGCATGAGGCACCAGTGAAGGTCCGGGTAGAGAATAGGTGGGCGTTGAACAACAAACAAACAAATCTTTGCATCATAGGGTCACGGCTGACCTAGTCGCTGTGCAGAGTTGCGAGCCTTGGGCACCCAGAAAGCTACGATCCTGGGTTCGAATCCCAGTTCGCCTCGATGTGATTCCTGGGTTTGTCAGCAACACACCCGTGCTCATGGGTTTCTAAGACATGCGTCACTGTTCAAAGGGGCGTTAAACACAACACACTGCCTAATATAATATATACTTGCGACCATTAGGATGAACATCCTCTTCATGCCAACTACTAAGCAAAGACCGGTTGTATCTTAGAAATTGATCAAATTTAGATCAATGTATAACTTAGATATTTTCAAAAGGTTCATGAAGTTCGGGCTTTGTGGAAGGGTGAAGCTTAACACATGTCCCACTGTAAATACTTGTATATGTCTTTCAGGAGGTAATAATACGTTATGCGCTATGGTATTAAAGTTGAACCAAATGTTTGCTACTCACAAATATCATATGTTCAGCTCGAAACATTAAATTGATTATTATATTTGCTCATTCGTATTTTTTGCGGTGGTTCTGCCGTCACTGACTTGATCAAATGTTTGGATAAGATAATTACTTGAATCTCCGCGTTAAACAATCACTTCAATCACATGATTAACAAACATCAAAGACGTTAGAGCGGTGTATATGTAATAAAAGAAGACATTGCTTAGAATGAGGACGCGAAGATCGATGACAGCAGTACATAACCGATTCTTATTAATCGGCCCATAATTGTGAATCATTGAACTCCTCCGACCAGGATAGTTGATTTATCGTTGATTAAAAGCTGATATTCTGCGTTTGAGACCAGACGAACCTGACGAATTGAGACCAGATTCTTATTGCGTCAGTGAGTGTAATGGATGCGCGCCTACACTGAAGAGACGGAATACATGAAGTCTTAAATACCTGCACATCGTCAGCACAACAGACGGAATGGGGATTGAATCGGAGGTGAGGATGGTTTGGCGACCTCTGACGATTGAAAACAGATAATCATCGCCTATTAAGGCGATTCCATGTCAGCGATTGTTGGTGATTTGTTCTGGGTGTAATTAAAGCGGGATCCGCGATATGGGAATCCATACGACAGATTCACAGTCGATACTCCGGATGCGGATTGAGCACTGAGAGGGCAATAGGTTGGCGAAAAGGTAATGCCAAATATCAGCGGGTAGGACCAGGAATACAAATATCCAGCTTAGCTTTAATCGAGTGCTAACTATTGATTCTGTCCATGTCTTTGAGAGACTAAAATTCAAATGTTTGCTCTTTCGGTCCCACTCTACTGGTATCGATTATGGCGTGCCTGAGATGGGGCCAAACGTGAGCCGACAAAATACCCGCAGTGATTGCTCTCTCTAAATGCACGTTTTAGGACTATTTTCCATCAACAGGGAGTGGACCCAAGATCAATTTATAGCCGTTTGCTGCTCTTTTAACTGATTAAAGTACGTTGTTTTTTTATAAATATGCTTCGCCGATTTTTCTCCCGTCTTTGCAGTAATGTAGTTGTTCGTGTTCAACAGAGATGCTGCGGTTCTTGTCTTCGTTATCTCCATTGCTCGGCGGAGTGAGTGAGGGTATTTACGTCATAATAAGCATATTTCTTATTGCTTACTTCAACGGTCTGTTTAGGCCATACGACGGTGGCGTATCGAGTCTGGACAACACTATCCAGTAATAGACATTATGAGAAACAACGACGACGTCGGGGTTGAATGACATGCAATCAACCAAGTCACTGAGCCTGATCACGTGATCCATCATGTCGCCTTGTACGACAAGCATAGGTTGTTGTGGACCTGTAATAACCTGGGATCCTGATTGGATATTTATAACTGAAAATTGATAATGTATATGATGATACAGACTTAATAGCGTTACATACTCGGTTAATCAACTTTTTGTGCACACAAATATTCACTTGTCAAGTAAGCTTTACGCGTGTTACTGCTTACTTGGGTAAAAGGCGCAACTTGTTTTTCATTTTCAAATTGCTAAACATGTTTATGGAATATATTTCACAATAGTTGTTTAAAGAACAGGGAAATAGCAAGGAGGAGTGAGTGAGTGAGTTGGGTTTAACGCAGCTTTTAACAGTATTACATGTATATCATGGCGTGTCAGCTTAATGTGGGAGGAAAGCCCGAAGTGATGCAGATCTCAGACGTTTACCACTTCGGTGAAACCCACGAGCACGGGTACGGTGCTGACAAACCTAGAAACATAATCGGAGTGAACCGGGATTCGAACCCACAATCATTGGTTTCTGGCGTGCCCAAGGGACGCAACTCTGCCCAGCGAATCGCGGGGCCTTAGACGACTGGGCTACCCGTGCCCCCAGCAAGGAAGAACAAAAATTGTTTTATCTTAAAATCATTTAATCTGTCTAAAACATATGGGGTACGTCTTTATTCATATTCTTAATAGAATTTAAGTCATGTTCCTTCTGAAAAGATCAAAATATGATTGATAATGTAGGCCATAACATTATGTTCACTGTTGTCTTTTAGCTATCATAAAACATATTAAATATGGTCATTGTTACAATTTCAACAGGTTTATCAAAGAGTCTTAAATATTAATTTTGATCTACATATTGCTGGATTTGTTTTACAATTGCATTTAAGGACGAAATATTTGGTACCAATCTCAATCTACCTATTATGAAATCCATGTAAACAGAACCAATCTATTTCTAGGTACACTCAACTACAGGTGGTGGTTGATGAACGGTTCAGGTTGTGCAGTATCATACGGCCGCCATTGTGACCATCTGGTCGCGTTTTGTTTACCTTGACGATCGAACCCCTTTTGGTCACCTGTCCAATGTAATCCGTTTCGGTCACCTTGACGATCGAACGTCTTTTGGTCACCTTTCCAATGTAACCCGTTTCGGTCACCTTGACGATCGAACCCCTTTTGGTCACCTTTCCAATGTAACCCGTTTCGGTCACCTTGACGATCGAACCCCTTTTGGTCACCTTTCCAATGTAACCCGTTTCGGTCACCTTGACGATCGAACCCCTTTTGGTCACCTGTCCAATGTAACCCGTTTCGGTCACCTTGACGATCGAACGTCTTTTGGTCACCTGTCCAATGTAACCCGTTTCGGTCACCTTGACGATCGAACCCCTTTTGGTCACCTGTCCAATGTAACCCGTTTCGGTCACCTTGACGATCGAACGTCTTTTGGTCACCTGTCCAATGTAACCCGTTTCGGTCACCTTTCCAATGTAACCCGTTTCGGTCACCTTGACGATCGAACGTCTTTTGGTCACCTGTCCAATGTAACCCGTTTCGGTCACCTTGACGATCGAACGTCTTTTGGTCACCTGTCCAATGTAACCCGTTTCGGTCACCTTGACGATCGAACGTCTTTTGGTCACCTTTCCAATGTAACCCGTTTCGGTCACCGTGACTATCGAACGTCTTTTGGTCATCTAGACGATGTAATCCGTTTCGGTCACCGTGACTATCGAACGTCTTTTGGTCATGTAGACGATGTAACCCGTTTCGGTCACCTTGACGATCGAACGTCTTTTGGTCATCTAGACGATGTAACCCGTTTCGGTCACCGTGACTATCGAACGTCTTTTGGTCATCTAGACGATGTAACCCGTTTCGGTCACCTTGACGATCGAACGTCTTTTGGTCATGTAGACTATGTAACCCGTTTCGGTTACCGTGACTATCGAACGTCTTTTGGTCATCTAGACGATGTAATCCGTTTCGGTCACCTTGACGATCAAACCCCTTTTGGTCACCTTTCCAATGTAACCCGTTTCGGTCACCTTGACGATCGAACGTCTTTTGGTCACCTGTCCAATGTAACCCGTTTCGGTCACCTTGACGATCGAACGTCTTTTGGTCACCTGTCCAATGTAACCCGTTTCGGTCACCTTGACGATCGAACCCCTTTTGGTCACCTTTCCAATGTAACCCGTTTCGGTCACCTTGACGATCGAACGTCTTTTGGTCACCTGTCCAATGTAACCCGTTTCGGTCACCTTGACGATCGAACGTCTTTTGGTCACCTGTCCAATGTAACCCGTTTCGGTCACCTTGACGATCGAACCCCTTTTGGTCACCTTTCCAATGTAACCCGTTTCGGTCACCGTGACTATCGAACGTCTTTTGGTCATCTAGACGATGTAACCCGTTTCGGTCACCTTGACGATCGAACGTCTTTTGGTCATCTAGACGATGTAACCCGTTTCGGTCACCGTGACTATCGAACGTCTTTTGGTCATCTAGACGATGTAACCCGTTTCGGTCACCTTGACGATCGAACGTCTTTTGGTCATGTAGACGATGTAACCCGTTTCGGTTACCGTGACTATCGAACGTCTTTTGGTCATCTAGACGATGTAATCCGTTTCGGTCACCTTGACGATCGAACGTCTTTTGGTCACCTTGACGATGTAACCCGTTTCGGTCACCTTGACGATCGAAACACTTTTGATCTCCTTGACGATCGATCCCATTTTGATCACCTTGACGTTCAAAACCCGTGAAGAACCCGGGTTAGAATAATGTCATGATGCCATGCTTGTCATAAAAGACGACTAACGGGATCGGGTGGTCAGGCTCGGCGACTTGGTTGATGCATGTCATCGTATCCCAATTGCGTGATTCGATGCTCATGATATCAATCACTGGACTGTCTGGTCCAGACTCGATGATAACAGACAGCCGTCATGAAACTGGAATATTGTTGCGTTGACAACAAACAAACCATGACGAACGAACCTGTTTTGGTCATCTTGACGATCGAACCCCTTTGGGAAATTGATTCCAATGTGACGGACCGGATGAACCTCCTCCTTAGTCAACCATCACAAAATAAGCTCGGATAGGCCCTTCTGTTTATGGTACTAGACTTCATCAGCACAAATTGTTTTTGTCTCACGGCGTTTGGGCATAGATGGACTGAGGCCCCTCAATTTATCCCCGAACTGCCCTGATCCACAGGCCGCTGTAAGTCTTGGTGTGCCAGCACCACATTGTGCTCGTGGGTTTTCCCAGTAAACAACCTGTCTTGGCTCTCCCGAACGCTGACACCCCGTGGTATAACAGAAACATAGTTCAACGTTAAACCTACTCAAACAGTTTCCTGCATTCCTTCACCACACTGATGCAGCTTCATGGCAGTGTATTGATACAGTAAACAGACTTTTATATGTCATGTGTTTGCTCTCTCTCCCCTCTAGAGCGTCAGTGATAGATCATCTCTCAGATTAGACTGGTCCGTTGTTTCAACTTAGACTGACAGTTAGTCCCAGAAATAAAGTTATCTTATTTAAAAAATATATATCTACAAAACATAAATAATATAATTCAAATGGACCCCAGAACCATCCTTAGAGCTGAGGCAATGTAGACTTGAGTTGGACTCCTTTTTAATTTTTTTCTCTAGGGTCTGGGAGACAGACGAGGTTCAACCGTCCGCTTGCACTCCACGTCACTGATGTTCTGCTATTAACGGTTCATTGCATGTCCCATACAGATATTTGCAACCGATATTTTGGACAATGGAACTGAATACTTGGTCTTGTCACGACTTGATTAAAGTGAGTGCGTGGGGCGGTGGGGGTAGCCTAGTGGTTAAAGCGTTCGCTCATCACGCCAAAGGCCCGGGTTCGATACCCGACATGGGTACAATGTATAAAACCTATTTCTGGTGTTCTCCGCCGTGATATTGTTGGACTATACTCACTCTCTTTGTAAGTGAGTTCGGTTTAATTGTGCATTTGAACATTCAGTCGGGGTACCTGCTTCCTGTGGTACTTATTAGCGACGGAGATCATAGATGTGTCAACGTTTGTGAAACAAACGAGCGTGGTAATATAGGTGAAAAACAACAAATGATTATAATCAGGGAGTATCTAAGATTCGAACCAGGGTCATCGGCTCTGGCTACCCAAATTAGGGCAATTCCGAACAACAAATGGGGAACCATAGGGCTACCGGCACCCTCATACAATTCAGTCTGGTTGTGACATGGCCTTTATTGCCTCACTCATAGTGATATCAAATCACAGATCATATTTAACGAGGCAGACTGATATATATCGAGAAATATGCTGTCACTGTCGTCCATGACACTCAACCATCCAATTGCATTGTCGTGACTGAGCACGGATGACCCAGTCGTCTAAGGCGCCACAATTCTGTGTTTAGAGTTGCGTGTTTAGAGTTGCGAATCCTATGAAACCCGATAATGTTTCTAAGTTTGTCAGCAACATAACAGACCCGTGCTCGTGGGAATCACCGAAGTGTCAAACGTCTAAGACCTGCATCACTTCGGGCCTTCCTCCCATATTAAGCAGACACGACTGGAATACTGTTCAAAGCGGCATTAAACCTAACACACTCACTTACTGTCCTCCCAATCACCCACTCCCCCAGCTTATTGGATTCGTACTACAACTAAAGATATCCTATTCTCACCTTGAGATCACCATATGTCCAAGGGTCATCTTAATCGGATCCCGGCCCACAAACGCCCTTTCTGCCTACTAGCGTGGTGCCCGAGCTGGGCACTCCTTACCCAAGGGCTTTGTTGAGTAACGGCGCAGGTTCATTGTGTTTGACTGAGAGATTACTGCGCAGTTTTTGTGGAGTCATTGACTTTTCGACTTTTCTCGTTCCCTAGTCCACAAATCGATGTTTGCTTGTGCATTACCGTTATTAAACTTCAAAAGTCAAATTGGGACAGATAGACTGTGTTTGACGAGATAAGATCTACGGGGAGCGAACGGCGTTAATTTTACCAAATGGTTTCTACAAACTGTGTCTAAGTAGGTCTCATGCCACGGTTTAGGTGCAGTTAGATAGGTACGATGTATAGCTGGTGGGCCTACTGTCACTACATGCTCTTAATACAGCTGTTGTCTACAGTCTCTGTTCACTACAGACCCTTAAATACAACTGCTGTCTACAGAATCTCTTCACTACATACCCTTATATACAGCTGTTGTCTACAGTCTCTGTTCACTACAGACCCTTAAATACAACTGCTGTCTACAGAATCTCTTCACTACATACCCTTAAATACAGCTGTTGTCTACAGTCTCTCTTCACTACAAACCTTTATATACAGCTCTTGTCTACATCCTCTTTTCACTACATACCCTTAAATACAGCTGTTGTCTACAGTCTCTCTTCACTACAAACCTTTATATACAGCTCTTGTCTACATCCTCTTTTCACTACATACCCTTAAATACTGTTGTTGTCTACAGTCTCTGTCCACTATAGACCCACAACTGTTGTCTACAGTCACTGTTCACTACATACCCTTATATACATCGCATTTTATCAAGATCACGTGAACCAATCAGATCTCATCATTCTGACATGGAAGTATCATAAACAACTGTTGTGACTATGCAGTCATGTTGTTTTGTTCAGAGTACAGCGATCCGACTCATATACTAGAATCTCCACATACAAGGCGTTATGGATGTTTCCTCACTGTAAATATGCTGAAGGTTATGATGGATTAGGATGAGGCAATCCCTGCCAGGCTAACTCTACCACGCCGGCGTGTGGTTAAAAGGCTGCAGACCGCGAACTACTTAGCGGGGGAATTGGAACTGGTCTTTCTTCTGATGTGAAATTGGTGAAATCAAAGAGCCCTTTAGACTGCTGAAAAATGAGTATTTATATCTGACCATGTCTGGCCAGAACACCACCCACCGACCCTCCCGACTCGTCAAGCTCTCTTGGTCGATACATAGCTGTGCCTTGTAGAAACCAATGAGACACAGAAAGGTTTTTATGGCTTATTTTAAAATATATTTCATGGCAGCCTTGAGGGCCATGTTTAAAATATGAATGGAATTCTGTGAGCATGGAGATAACATAACTAAGATCATTCATGCACAGCTTCTAAGACCTAATATTCTAAAGAAATGGTTGAGGATTCGTTGTTGTCACGAGTAATATGTGTTGCACGTGCAAAAATGACTATAGGAGCTGGCCGAGTCTACTTTTGCTCCATATTGACCCATTTACTCAATATATTGAATTATTTTATGCTTATCATTTGCCATCTAATCTAGATTAAACACTTCTTGGGATTAACCCGCATCCCCTCCCAGAGAAAGACCAAGGTCTTACTTTCCATCGGGTTTTACAATCCCAAGGAGTCCACATAATGTCTGCATTGCTAAGATGGCCAATTCGGTCCGTAAAGCAAACTGTCAGTTAAAACTGTGACAGTTGTCTCGGGATTATTTCGTCTGAGCGGTTTTATCCGGAAACAACCGAATGGTCATCAGACTTGGGAGAAAACTGTCCCTTGCTTGAGGTGACGTAGACGTGTTGGTTAGACGCCACTTAGAACTGTATATTTCAGTTAAATCGTGATGTGGGGCTTAATTTGGAGATGTATGAATCCCATTTCTGTCCCGCGCAGTGATATTGCTGGAATATTGCTGAAAGCAGCGGAAACCTCCTTCACTCACTAATGGGGAAGCCCGACTCAGGTCGAAAACGTACCGCCTTGGTGACACAACCAGCTGTTACGTTTATGATCCTGACAGACCAAGAATCAAAGACGGAGACAACAGTCATCAGATCCTGGCACCAGTAAATGTTGACAGCGAGCTGCGACGCTTTAAACATCAGAACAACCAGTTCCCCCAGTAGACAGAGAGTGAACGAATAAGACAGAAACATATTCAGAGAGGGAGATTTTGTGTGTTCGTTCTGTTTGATGTTTAACGTCGCACTCGGCAAGATTCTCGCCATATGACGGCGGTCTGTAAATAGTCGAGTCTGGACCAGACAATACAGTGACTGACAGCATGAGCATCGATCCACACAATTTGGATACGATGATATGTATCAACCAAGTCAACGATACTGACCACCCGATCCCGTAAGTCGCCTCTTACTGACAAGCTTGTATTGCTGAAGACCTATTGTAACCCGGATCTTCACGGGAGATGTAGGTTAGTAGACACACACGTTTGGGTGAAACGACTGGTTGGTGCATAGCAATTAACCCTGGACCGATGAAAATATACTCATTACTGATGGGTCACACAGATGAAAAGAGATAAAAGCATTCAGAAAACGTCACATTTCCAACTTCCAAGCGAGTAGTTCCGTTGCATCTGAAATAACTATTGTATACCCACACTGACTGTTACTTGTCACGCCATGCACGTGCTAAACCACTGGTTGAGTCCATATGTGTATTTTGGGGTAGGTTTGCCCATCACCTTCAGCCTTACACTTTGTTTTTAATAGTCGTTGTCTGTTTTTCCATTTTAAAAAAGCATCCAATCAGTGTGACATAGCCATAAACAACAAGTTCTTCAACTGTTAAACACATTGTCAACATACTCAGACCTGTTGACGGTTGTATGTTCATGTCTGACACTCTACACACCTAGGTGACTCTTCAATAATGACGCAGTGTATACATCGACAAATTAAAAACATCGTTAGCTCATACCGATACTGGCAACACTATCGATAGTTGTGATAAATGAAAAGTTCTGACAAACATTTGCTTTACCTTTCGGTGTGTGAAGACACTCGTAGGTCTGGTATGGGAGTCATCAATCTTCGCCCTAAACCAGCTTTATGTGACGGACCCAAGCATCTATCTTGTTCTTATAGCCATGACCCAGACTTAAGTTTACACATAGATCTACACAAGACTATAAATAAGACGGAAAAGAAATACCGCAAATAAATAAACCCAATGTCACATTTTCACCATTTATATCCACGGATGGGCAAACACAATTTTACTTTCTTTAGTACATTTAACAATAATATGCGTAGATTTGTTCCCTTTTATCAAATTAAATGACAACTCGCCTGCACTGCAACCCATATTTTTCTTTCAAAGTGATTGCCGCGTATCTCTATAGTTCATTATTTAGTTAAAGCTGACATCAGCCACGAGTTCCCGACGGTAGGCAAAGAACTGCATGATGGACAAGACTCCACGACTTCTCTCCCGGGTGTTGCCTGTCTAAACACTGTATAAACAGTCGGCGTACAGCGCAGCAATTAGGAACAGATCAGTTTTAGGGGATGGAAATTGCATTAGCTATAACTCTGCAGACAGGAGTACAGATTAAGAGATATATGCCACTCCACTGCCAAAAGCCTCTGCGAAGGGTATTCACAAACACTTCCGGGTTTGTTAACAAGACAGTATCCGTGACTGGGAATCGGCTTAATCAATCAGACAGGCTGATAAAAAAGGACACGCGAAGATTGCTATCTTTTTTCCCGGATATTATCCCGATACATTAAATTTCAGTTGAGCAGAGCAAGGAATGCACCACAATGTTAAATTGAATGATCCGATTGGGAAAATACTGCTAATAGGGTAACTACTGCTGTGTAAAATGATCCCCAAGAGAGAATTATTTGAATTCAATATTTTCAATTTGTGAAAATAATGTCTTAGACGCCGCAATCTGATATAGAGTGTCGCCGCATATGGCTGCATCGCTAAGTAATTCCGGATCCGCTGGTCCTTAGTTCTAATCCCAGATACGTCCCGATTATGACCCTTGGTGTTAGAACGATAGCCGTAACTGGCTACGAATTGCACAAGTGGCCCTGACTTTGGCGCAATTTTCTATGAAGAGTTATGGACCTTAGCCGTGCCAGGCTATGCTATTCGTGATTTCGAACTCAAAGTATGATTATGATCCATGGTCTCTCAGTGCCATACCCGTGCGCATGGGTAAAGGTGTCCTAACTGTGACACGTTGAGGTCACTACACACATGTCGTGCTACATACCGTTCAAAGCAGCATTAAACCTATACGCTCTCATGAAATGAAACTGTAATTTTGGGCATGATTTTTCATAGATCGGTTCTTCTATAATCTAGTAATTGTCACTGTAACACTGTAATTTGCCTCAGATGTACAAAAGCCATGGTCCATACGTGACTTGCTTGTGTACAGTAATATGATATTAGCGAGAGAGGATTCGTCTGTGGGAAGGCCATTCTGTTTGTTTTAAGAAAACCCTACTGAATTAAATCCCGTTATTGGATCGGATTACATAATGTCAGTTTGCATCAAACCCCGAGCCGCACTTCTGTCTGTAATGTAGGGTTCTCATCTGCAGAACACACTTCCCCGGTGGGGACTCTCTGCTTAACCTGGCGACTTAATGGACAGAGTGGTCAGGCTTGGAGACTTGATTCATGTTGTCGCCTCGTACGACAAGCATAGGTTTCTGGGGACCTATACTCAACAACTAAAGTTCCTGTGACACCAATATTTTAGTGTATTTTTCAAACAAGTAAAGTTTGGCTTTCAATATTGTAGGACATGTATGGAATCAAGTCACAAAAACGCAACTGCTACAGAAAAGCATGCATTCCATGCAAAAGTTGACTTTTATGCAAGCCCCATGCATTTCACTACCCAAGAATTGGTATAAAAACATGTGCGTTAACGGGATTCCATAAGCATTGTTTAGAATCATGCTGACAACAACCACTCAGAAAACACAACAAATTGACGCAATAATTCAACATTACGAAATGCCACGCCTGTCCGAAATTGAGCGTCTGCGAGCCATTGGTATGCTTGAAGCAGGATCGAGTCAACGTAATGTTACAAGACAATTTAACGTCCACAGAAACACCATTTGGTGTTCATGGCAACGTTGGCAACAGACGAATGCAGTCAGAGACCATCCTCGGAGTGGCAGGCCACGCGTAACCAATAATCGACAAGACAACTGGATTCGAACAACACACCTACGAAATCGATTCCAGCCAGCAACAGTGACTTCAAGAAGCATCCTTAAAAAAACGTGAATGTCATACCCTGGCCGGCTCGCTCCCCTGATCTCTTACCCATCGAGCACATGTGGGATGTGATGGTTCGGTGCCTTCGACGTCAACCACGTGTTCCACAGACACTCCAGGAACTTCGAAACATGCTCCAGCAGATATGGACAGATATCCCACGCCTGGTCCATTCCATGAGACGAAGATGTGTTGCTTGCATCGCAACCAGAGGTGTCATACCAAAAGACGTTAAAAGATGGTACTTGTTGTTAACCTGTCTGGCGGTCGGCATTAAGGGGCTAAAACAAGGACTGGTCGGTTTACTGTGTCTGAGTGGGGTATTCGTGTTAAACTGCGGCATGGTATCTCAGTGGGCTAGCACTATAGATCGGCATCAGTCCGGACTAGTACAAGCAGCCACACACACGCTTGCATGCACGTCGCTATATAAGTGCAATACTGTAATCTTTGACCCAATTAAACCCAATTTCATCTCACCTCTCCTAGTCACCATTAACTAAATTTATTTGTTTTTTTACCTTTTTCGATGTAAGTCCTACTGTAAATTGTGTTATGAAGTGAATGTGAATCTGCACATCTAATTTCAATATATATTATACATTTCACACGACAGCTCATTTCATTTGTTAAGATCCTACACGTGTTTAGATATAACACACCAAATGTGAATACCGTTTAGGATTTAAACAAATTCCTGAGCATGTCCACATTCTTAACACATATTTTCATAGTGTGGTTGAAGAAGTGAATTATACTTATTTAAAAATTGATATTTACTAATCTTCAGCATCTTCGTGGTATCTACCAGGCAGGATAGTAAATTCGTTGTAGAATTCACTTGGTTTATATATATATATATATATATATATATATATATATATATATATATATATATATATATATATATATATATATATATATATATATATATATATATAACCGTTGTAATTATTGCACGATTATGTCACGTTTGCAAAGAGAATACATGTTAAGACACAATTTGTGAAGAAAACCTTAAACAGGTATAAAATGTGTAATTTACAGTCGGAATCGAAAGCATATGTTATAAAAACCAGGGTCTTTCACAGAAAAACACATTGTGAGATCATGCAATTTTCTCTTATGTTTTCATTTAAACAATTTAGATCAAAAATATAATATATGGTCACCCGTTCACTCACAGCAAGCACCACCTGTCAGTCAGTATGATGGATCTCTGGCACTCGATGGACTCTTGCGTGTTGTGTAGAACACTCTGTTACAGCGGCCCTCCAGGGGCAACTCTTGCGTGTTGTGTAGAACACTCTGTTACAACAGCCCTCCAGGGGCAACTCTTGCGTGTTGTGTAGAACACTCTGTTACAGCAGCCCTCCAGGGGCAACTCTTGCGTGTTGTGTAGAACACTCTGTTACAGCGGCCCTCCAGGGGCAACTCTTGCGTGTTGTGTAGAACACTCTGTTACAGCGGCCCTCCAGGGGCAACTCTTGCGTGTTGTGTAGAACACTCTGTTACAACAGCCCTCCAGGGGCAACTCTTGCGTGTTGTGTAGAACACTCTGTTACAGCAGCCCTCCAGGGGCAACTCTTGCGTGTTGTGTAGAACACTCTGTTACAACAGCCCTCCAGGGGCAACTCTTGCGTGTTGTGTAGAACACTCTGTTACAACAGCCCCCCAGGGGCAACTCTTGCGTGTTGTGTAGAACACTCTGTTACAACAGCCCTCCAGGGGCAACTCTTGCGTGTTGTGTAGAACACTCTGTTACAGCAGCCCTCCAGGGGCAACTCTTGCGTGTTGTGTAGAACACTCTGTTACAACAGCCCTCCAGGGGCAACTCTTGCGTGTTGTGTAGAACACTCTGTTACAACAGCCCCCCAGGGGCAACTCTTGCGTGTTGTGTAGAACACTCTGTTACAACAGCCCTCCAGGGGCAACTCTTGCGTGTTGTGTAGAACACTCTGTTACAACAGCCCTCCAGGGGCAACTCTTGCGTGTTGTGTAGAACACTCTGTTACAACAGCCCCCCAGGGGCAACTCTTGCGTGTTGTGTAGAACACTCTGTTACAACAGCCCCCCAGGGGCAACTCTTGCGTGTTGTGTAGAACACTCTGTTACAACAGCCCTCCAGGGGCAACTCTTGCGTGTTGTGTAGAACACTCTGTTACAACAGCCCTCCAGGGGCAACTCTTGCGTGTTGTGTAGAACACTCTGTTACAGCAGCCCTCCAGGGGCAACTCTTGCGTGTTGTGTAGAACACTCTGTTACAACAGCCCTCCAGGGGCAACTCTTGCGTGTTGTGTAGAACACTCTGTTACAACAGCCCCCCAGGGGCAACTCTTGCGTGTTGTGTAGAACACTCTGTTACAACAGCCCTCCAGGGGCAACTCTTGCGTGTTGTGTAGAACACTCTGTTACAGCAGCCCTCCAGGGGCAACTCTTGCGTGTTGTGTAGAACACTCTGTTACAACAGCCCCCCAGGGGCAACTCTTGCGTGTTGTGTAGAACACTCTGTTACAACAGCCCTCCAGGGGCAACTCTTGCGTGTTGTGTAGAACACTCTGTTACAACAGCCCCCCAGGGGCAACTCTTGCGTGTTGTGTAGAACACTCTGTTACAACAGCCCCCCAGGGGCAACTCTTGCGTGTTGTGTAGAACACTCTGTTACAACAGCCCCCCAGGGGCAACTCTTGCGTGTTGTGTAGAACACTCTGTTACAACAGCCCCCCAGGGGCAACTCTTGCGTGTTGTGTAGAACACTCTGTTACAACAGCCCTCCAGGGGCAACTCTTGCGTGTTGTGTAGAACACTCTGTTACAACAGCCCTCCAGGGGCAACTCTTGCGTGTTGTGTAGAACACTCTGTTACAGCAGCCCTCCAGGGGCAACTCTTGCGTGTTGTGTAGAACACTCTGTTACAACAGCCCTCCAGGGGCAACTCTTGCGTGTTGTGTAGAACACTCTGTTACAACAGCCCTCCAGGGGCAACTCTTGCGTGTTGTGTAGAACACTCTGTTACAACAGCCCTCCAGGGGCAACTCTTGCGTGTTGTGTAGAACACTCTGTTACAACAGCCCTCCAGGGGCAACTCTTGCGTGTTGTGTAGAACACTCTGTTACAGCAGCCCTCCAGGGGCTTGTTCTGAAAGCACCATAAGTAAGACAGTAAGCCTTTGGATGTAAATGTCCTGCCGTGTGACCTGTCAATGTGTATGTTGCCTTCGATGTCACACCTTGACAAATATGTGTGGTGTGAGTAAGTGAGTTGGGTTTAAATTCGCTTTGAATAGTATTCCAGTTATATCACGGCGTCGGTACAGTTTCGAACATGGCGTGAAAACAAATGAGTTTAAAGACCCTTTCAGCACAATTCTGTCATATATGACAGGGGACACCAAAGACGTCTTCATATATCCGCAGGTCATTACTCAGTAACAATGATTCGCTTAACTGATAATTCGGACTAATCCACTGGAATGGTGGCCTCCAGATTAATGGGATGTCCCAAATTGTTAATACAAAGCTGCACAATATTTAACAATGGTTTGATATGTTTCACCCAAACGCATGCAACATGTCCGATTGTGAAAACGTTAGTTTGATCGCGTAAATACGTATGAAATCACTTTAAGGATAAAAATGTAATTCACGTTCAGAGAATTTAGCATTTCTCCAATCAGTACAAGGGTATAAAAAACTCTGGGAGCGTTACATCGACATTTAGCATCGGAACTGACCCAAAATCACAACAATCATGTCAAGAGTATTGCCACAGCAGACGCCCATAGTCAAGTGGAAACAACTCTAGGCAGCGCGCTTCACAATTACCAGACAGATGTCTCGTTTCCGCCAAACTTGCAGTACCTGGCTCAGGCCAAGAAGCGGAAAACCTCCCGTGACCAGGGACGTTACCTTCGAGATTTTGCACCTGGGGAACAGATTCTTGACGGTGACGTCTTCAGCTGCGATCATCTTTTATCGTCCAGTCAGAAGGAGGACAGTGTCTAGAATACTGAGAGTGCATGGTATTCGGGCGTTTAGACCGTTCCGATGTGTATCGCCAAAACGCCAACATCGACGTCAAATATTGCACGCCCCGAAAAGTACACCAGGGGCGGATCAGGATCTTTTTCTGGTGAGAATCAGAGTACACCGGCGACTAGGGGAAAGGGTGTCATGTTGTGTTCCAGCAGGTCGTATGGTCGAGGTACCGTCATTGTGTGGGGAGGAATCCGTGGTGACGTCACAACAGATCTGTTCGTTTTCGATGCCAATCTGACCTTCCAACGCTTTATCGAATAGGTACTTCGTGATGATGTCCTTCATACTCAGCAGCGGAACCGGAACACCTTATTCCAACTTGACGACGTCAGACTGCACACGACAAGAGTAACTTTTGCACGAGAGACTCGCCAACGTCTTAACCGCCAATATGTCTTCTAAAGAGCATCTGTGGTCCTTTCTGAATCGCCGGATCAGAGAACTACCAGTTCCTTCACTCACATGACAAGGCCTTGCTCAGGCACTTGTTGACGAATGGCGCTTGATTCCAGCAGCCCTCATCAGACGTCTGACGTTCTCAGCTCGGCGTCAAGGTATAACTTGTTTACGTGCCAATGGAGGAATTACACGTTAGGGACTGATCTGTGTCAGATTTTCAAGGTGACTTCTTAACACTTAACGCTACCTTCATAACCGTGAAGTGCGTGTGACAATTATCTTTGAAAATTCTGTTCACATAAAACATGATGTGCCTTCAAAATAAAATTGGGGCGATCGGATAGCCTAGTGGTTAAAGCGTTAGCTCGTCACGCCGACGACCCGAACGAAGCCCATTTCTGGTGTCCCCCGCTGTGTTATTGCTGGAGTATTGCTAAAAGCGGCGTAAAACCATACTCACTCACTTAAAATGAAATTATTTTGTTTTGAATAGCATTGTTCAGAAAATGCGATGTTGTGTTTGGTATCTGTCTTTTTCGCCTGTCAATTTATGAAGTAATCTCATCACTTTTCGTGAGTTTCTTTTTTTAAATAGTCGCCTCCACTTATATATTTCATATACCGTCCATACCGAATTGAATTCGGTAATCCCAAAATAGTTGGTGTTATTGTGAGTGATTGTGAGAAGTTTAAGGCGCGTTTTGCAATATTCCGTCGGCATCATGGCGTGTTTCACAGTGTAACCATGTGTGGAATCGAACCAGGGTATTCGGCATGACGTGCTAATTCCTTCACCATTAGGCTACTTACTCAACCGACCCTGTTTTTAATGTGAATAACGAGCTTCAGATATACCGAACTGTCAAGTTAGTTCAGAGTTGGTTATATTGTCAACATTCAATTATTTTCATTAAGTGGAAACTTTTCAACAGTCATTCCATCGGTTATTTTAGTTTCATAATAAACCTGCACGTATAAAAATACAAATTGGATGAAGTAATAAATCGGACGCTGGTGATGCCTTGAAATCCTTTAAACCCCGCCATCCTCCACAACATGTATCAGCTGCAATGTCGTCTCGCACTTCTCCTACTCCACAGTCTCATGAAAGTCAAGTGCAGGTTCCCATTCAGCCCACTTTCCGTACAGGCCTCTAATTCTAAACTCTCATAAAGCCATCGTTGTCTCGCGACGACTACGACAACGACCATCATGCGTCGTGCAATCTGTTCAGGGTTCACCTATAATTACCGACATATTTGGACAAAATTGATATACTTTCGACTACGATAGTCTAAGAAACCTGTTAATTGTAGGGCCGATGGGAAAGTAATAACCTGACCAGGGTAGATACGATATTTCCCGGAATACTTTATCGAATTACGAGTCTATTGATTTCGGCAGAACGCTAGTGCCCCGTGAAACCCTCGTCTGCCATGAACTGAGGTCATTCCAGGCAGTAGAACAAGCGTGTTGATTTAACCTCAGGATAGTTAAACGTCTTTATTTCATGGAAGAAGAACAATGATAACAAAAGCTAGACAGATGTAGATTTCCTGCCGCTTGAAACAATCGTCCTGTGTGAATATAGATGGCTTGGCGTCGTATAATGAAGCTTGGTATATCTTAGATACGATCGACAATATTTCTTTGATTCAGGAATGGTTGGTTACTAGGCTACGGTTACCATATAAGACATCCATATGCCCGATGTGGAGATGCTGTGTTGTACTGCTTCACTAGACGATGGACAGAGCCTGGATGAGGCTGAATGTCATCGTATCCGAGGATTGCTGATTTTGAGTTTTTTGGTTTTATTTCAATGTTTTT
Source organism: Haliotis cracherodii (assembly GCF_022045235.1). Taxonomy (NCBI): domain Eukaryota; kingdom Metazoa; phylum Mollusca; class Gastropoda; order Lepetellida; family Haliotidae; genus Haliotis; species Haliotis cracherodii. The sequence continues at coordinate 39,546,802 of NW_027266275.1, read as the reverse complement.
TTTATTCCTATGTTCCAATAAAGTTATCAGGTATACGTCATAAGCTTTGCCACCATCTATCTAGACAGTGGGTTGTCTAACGCTGCTATTCGCGGTCCAGAAATGTATACCCCGTGATATTTCGGGGAAGGATAGACCCCTACTGTCCCATTCTTGTCATAATTTACGCGTTTAAAAGGGACTATTCACAACGGTCTGGAACCAGTTTTCAGACAAGGCCCAGCCGTTTTAATCAGTGACTGGTTGGTATTCACGGTGCGTGACCCAGCTGATTGTGTGACATCGTACGCCGACGTCGTGAATTGTTCAGACCGGGCCAGCAAAGTTATAGCCCTTTTACGGATATCGTTTCTGGGTCAATGAAACTAGTGGTTGATAGTATGAGCGACGAACTCGGATTTTCTGACAAAGCATGGTATTATATTACTCCATTGTGTTATGGTATAACTTGGACCTATATATACGCTGCTATATCATATGTTGTCAACCGATCTCGGGGTGCATATGATGTGATGTACACAGGGTACAATGCACCATATGTCACGAGGGATCGGTTGACAATGAACGTATCTCATCGACCCGGAATAGATGTCCGAGGTTTTACCGAGGAAAACGCCTCCTTTAGCCATGTTTACAGCAGGCAAACGACGCAAACGAAAGGTTACTTCCCTTTACCCAATGCATTCGAATAAGCATCGGTTCATTTCATTCAACAATACTCATGCGAGATAAGCAAGTTACCTACGGTGTGTTCCGATTGATTTCTCAGCAGGGTATGTGAGCAGGCTACATGAGCGGGCAACATGGAAAGTAACTGTCCGCGCCTCAACCAATCAGAAGCTAGCACTTTAATGTAAGGTGAGATAAAGCTTCATATTGGAATACCACTTAACAACCTCATAATTACTTGTATCTCTTATCACAAATGTCTCTGATTTGAATTGACGGTTAATCGAATCAGACCTCAAAGCGAAGCTGTGGGGGCGAATGGCGAATGTATCACAATAGAATGGCGACATAACACACTGCATAACCGAGGATGGAATCTATATTCTCACCCTGGATCCCACGCCACGCTTAAAGCACTTACTGTGTGTCTGTCTTGAACAGAATTTCATCACCAGAACATGCCTGTCGATAGATCGAATGTAACGAAGAACGGGGGAAAGTTATGTGATAAAATATTGTATAGAGAATGAACGGTTGCCTGGTAACCATAGGTAGGATCTGATACGATCAAGTTTAGTTCTTGAGGCGAGGAGTTGCGAAAGTAATATAAATCGACCGTCTCGGGTTTCTTGGGAGGCTACCGACTGTCGGCGATGGAGAGAGGCTATGGAATACGAGATTGATCTGCACAGAACCTGCAGGTTACTAGTTTACCGTCGTCACCATGTTAGTGAGTGAATAATACTTCACGCATGGGAACCTCGGGACGCATGTAGTTTCCTTTAACAGTATAGTTACCTGACAAGTTTGCGTTCATCCAAGATTAATATCATGAGGAAAGTGTTGACATATTTTCATGGTCTGATTCAATCTCATTAAAATCAGATCTTAGTTCTCGCTATCGCTAAGCAAAGTTTTGTTTAGCGGCAGAGAGAACTTAGATCTGATTGTAATGAGATTGGGTCTGATTTTGTTAACGTTTTTCACATCACTTTATCTGTTACTTGGTGGTAAATTTTAAAGATGAGTAAATGAGTAAATTGTGTTTACGGCCGCTTTGTATTTGTCAGCCTCACGACTTCTCTGGAAGACCTCTTAACCCTCGTGCTTCAGTAAGTCGTGGTGGGTCGGATTGGCAGTGATAGGTTGTGTGATGCGTTTATTGGTTGTTGTCAGTTTCCTGTCAACCGTATATCGGTTGGTGTAGGATTCCCTGTGAAATAGCGTGTGGGGTACCAGCTAACGACTTACACATCCATATATTACACGACAGCCTGTTCATCCCTATCAGATCTATCAAAACATCAGTCAACACTTCGGTCCATCTTCCCGAGGCAAGGGACGATAAAAGTCCACTTCCACCCTTGCCATCTTTCCGAGACAAGGGAGTTAACTGACTAGGAAAGTCCACTGGAAACTGGACTTTTAAAGTCAGTTAACTCCCTACCCTCAGGACGATGACCCTTGCCGAACTAGGCTGGAAATGAGAATGGAGTTTTATTTTGGCTCGACTGATGAGTCTATACACAGTCCAATCAAAATCGCGCAACCAAATCGACATCCGGTTTGTAAACTGCTCTGCAGATTTCGGTCGATTGCAGGATTTGCAAAGCATATGTAACGCCAACTCCGCATCAACAGATATTTTCCAATCTTTTCATGTTTTTAATCAAGGTGTTCACGTAATTTCATACACCTCGCTAAAACCGTTTTATCACAATATAGATTTTTTTTTATCATCGATCAAACCGCCTTGACTTGGCGACGCCATTTTGTTGGAAGGACATGCAAGTGATATGAGAGGTGGAATCTGATTGGTGAATAGGAGGGGCATAGCAGGGACATAACTCGTAATATCAACTGGTGGTGCTTCGGTCGAGCCCAGAAGTTCCAGCTTAGTTCGGCAAGGGTGGAACTGGACTTTTACAGTCAGTTAACTCCCTTACCTCGGCAGGATGAGTCGGTCTGGTAACGGGTGCAGGTTATCTTGATACAGCTTAGGTTATATATTGTCTTCACGACATAATTTGTTTGTTTGTTGTATAGCGCCTCGGGGGTATGAGTCGGTCTGGTAAAGGGTGCAGGTTATCATGATATAGCTTAGGGTATATATTGTCTTCACGACATAATTTGTTTGTTTGTTTGTTGTATAGCGCCTCGGGAGGATGAGTCGGTCTGGTCGCCCGTGCAGGTTATCTTGATATAGCTTAGGTTATATATTGTCTTCACGACATAATTTGTTTGTTTGTTGTACAACGCCGCAGTCGGAAATATCCCAGCTATATGACGTTAGCTTGTAAATAATCATGTCTGACACATACAAACCAGTGAATGATCGTATGCGCAACGTCCCACGCCAGCCTGACCGCCGATCCATTTAGTCACCTCCTTTAACGAACAGTTGTGTTCTGGGACCTATTGTAACCCGGGTCCCCGGGCACACGACATCAAGCCACCAGGGGCTAATACACAGTGATCCGATGCAGTTGCAGCATTCTGTCAGTGGAAACAGTCGTTAAAGACAATCCGATTCCTTTGTTTCAGGCTCCAATCTGTTGATTGAATGCCGAGCTCTTGATTTATTGAGGCAAATACCTTAAAATAGTGTAGCCAACGAGATATAGTAGCTAAATAAATGCTGCATGTTTTATGAGATGAGTTCACTTTTGAAATCTATTTGGCAAAGACACATTATTTTTCCCCCAAAAGGTTATACACACATTCATGAGCATAAATTATAGGAGGCGGTCAGGTAGCCTAGTGGTTAAAGCGTTCGCCCGTCACGCCGAAGACCCGGGTTCGATTCCCGACATGGGTACAATGTGTGAAGCCCATTACGGTGTCCCCCGCCGTGATAATGCTGGAATATTGTTAAAAGCGGCGTAAAACCGTACTCACTCACTCATTTATTATAGCCACCACCTGATTCAAAATCCAATTCCGAAAATTAATGACAAACAATGGAACTTGTCAGCATGTTGTTTAAATGCACTGCCGCCAAATGAGAGCTAGAGACCTTCCAGTTCAAAACCTGAATGAACTGACCCAGACACTGCACCAGGAGGGGGGCCCGAATTTGATAATCAGACGCTGATCAGCATGAGGAGATGCCTCACGAATGTCATCCGTGAGATGGGTAGATACTCCAGATACTGACTGCAGTCTTGGGTGGTTCCCAGGCTGACAATAATCGTTTTTTACTGCATTATGTGACAGTCCGATTCGTGGTGTGCGCTGGATGCTGTTACTTTTCAGAGGTGTTGAAATGAACGTTCTTAGACTTCTTCGCATGACGCCAAAACATCGATACCGAATGCTTACTGTCAGCTTCATTATTTGTGTGATGGTAGTGCCAGGCGTTGTTTATCACTTTTCTACTCTCTTGTCGTGTTTCCAACAATGAATCACACCAATCATTTTTTTAATGTAGCACATAAGAAAGTGGTCGGTGCTTAATTAATGCCCATGTGTATATGTTGTCTTCGGTAGTTTTTGTTGCATTTTGCCGACTCAGCATGGATTTGTCTCAGACGTATGTAAGACAACAATTGTGAGTGCTGTTTCCTTCTACAGGATCAATATTAAAGTGTCCCGTTCCATTACTGGGGGAAACATAAATGGCCGTAACCCATTCAATATTGCGTTCCTAGTCATATAAAATAATGTCTGTTTTTGTTCTTCTGGGTGTTACACGGAGTTTATGTCTTAACACAAACTAACACACACACTACAGTACATAACAGTTTTGGAAACATGGTGGACATAATCAATATGTATTAACGTTATTACCAGGCATTGATATTAACGTTATTACCAGGCATTGGTAGCATTGCTTAAAAAGCTGACTGGCATACTAAAGCTGTATTCATATTTCATTGATATTTATACGATTGTGAATTACTAATCTCATTAAAATCAGATCTTAGTTCTGGGTACCGCTAAACAAAGTTTGTTTAGCGGTAGCGAGAACTAAGAACTGATTTTACATAACACTGAAGAATTACAAGACTTCAAAAAAGACATGACCTCATTCCAAATATTTATTTTGAAGTTAAACTGCACGAAGCTGCCATACCTCTTCTGGTGTCGGATTCATTGGTCTATTTGGAGGTTAGTCGGGACGCAAATTCAAAATTTAAAAAGATATATTGGTGTACGTATAAAACGGTCCTTTATATACTTTTAAAGTAAAATGCGTTATATTTCATTATCCCCTACTTTTTTAATTTAAAAGAATATAATGCAGGGGTGGTGGTTGAACCGCATGAACCCCCTTACCCTGGATCCATCAGCTGTCGGGATCAGTAATGGAGAATGACATATCCTTGTGAACTTCGGGGTAAAGTTAGCTGATGAAAGACCAATGTTCCAGCTAATTCTTCCCATATAGCTGCTATGCTTCAGGACATTGTATAGTCAGCAGCAAAATGGTATTGTCTATTTGAACACCAACAGATCAGCTAGATTTCTTAGTCATCAAGAAAATATGGCTAATCTTAAATTTCAAGATTTTTTATTCATTTCATTTGATTTATTCTATATTGGAAACCAAAACCCAAGTACGCCATATATAACAGGGTCTGATGTCGATATTGAAATTAGACAAAAGGGAAATCTCAATATGAACATCAGCTAAGAATAGGTTCACAAGACTAGACTGCAAACTACAAAGGGCAGCTTTGCTCAGAACAGTACACCAAGACACCAAGACACATCGTCAGGACAAATCTGAGATTTGAACCCATGATGCAGGTTTCTGACATGCATAAGGGAGACAACTCTGCTCCATGAATTGCAGAACCTCAGGCATTGACACACCTGTGCCTCTGTATCCTGGAGCATGAGGTGAGGTGAAATTGGGTCTAATGTCACGTCCAAGATTATTGCACTTATATAGCGACGTGCATGCACGTACGTGTGTGTGTGGGTGGCTGCTTGTACTAGTCCGGACTGATGCCGATTTATAGTGCTAGACCACTGAGATACCAAGCCGCAGTTTAACATGAATACCCCTCTCAGACACAGTATACTGAGCCGACCAGTCCTTGTTTTAGCCCCTTAATGCCGAGCGCCAGACAGGGTAACAACAAGTACCATCTTTTAACGTCTTTTGGCAATGACGCAGCCGGGGTTCAAACCCCGGACCTTCCGCTCTCCGAGAGGACGCTCTACCTCTAGGCCACGGAGGCGGTCCCTGGAGCATGAAGACATACATTCGGCACATACATTTGAGCCCCAAAAGTGGACCAGGTCAGAAAAGGCCCCCAGCAGTCCACTGCTTCTAATTAGAGGCAACCTCACAGGATCAGTTGGTCAGGCAGGTGTCTAGATTGAATGCTGTTATTGTACCCTGACAGTTTGGATGTTTGCTTATAGCATCAACCACTAGTTTGTCTGGCTAAAACTGTACCATTCATAGGCCCCCATGATAAAGTTGGACCATCGGTAAGTACCGAAACAAAAAAACAAATCAAATACATGTTCTCTTGTAATATACTGAACTAAAAAGGTTAGAGATCATGAATATGTTTGGGGGTATTTTTTATGAAATTGTGTGCTCCGTCTTCACTACAAAAAATATCCCCAAAAATATGCAGTATGCTTGAATTTGAAATGCTTCTATACAAGCCTCTCAGTCAATACAAACAATGCAGTTCAATATTTCGACTTCTTTATTGGATATTTATCGCATAGTTTCAATATTTGCAAATGAAAAATACAAAATATGACATTTCACCATATATTATGGCTGGATTATGATACACAAATTGGCCCCTTCACTTCAGACACTTTCTGTACAATAGGTGTAGGGGTCGTCCCACAGTTATATTATCTCATTTATGTATAGTTATATTTATGTGATCACAATACTCGCAAAGCCCAACAACAGTACAGAAACAAAAACAGACCTATGAAACACACATTCATTTACACAACAAAGTCCCAATTTTAAACAAAATTTAAATTTCATTAAATACTAGTACCCTTCAACAAATGGCCCTAAAGGCTTCTGTGACAAGCCCCGAAGTATACAGAGCGTTGGCATGGAAGTGATTAGCCATCAATGCCTCATATTGCTGAATGGCACTAGATTGTCCCATAATAGTCTTCAAGTAGTCTAGATAATCATGGCCTTCCGTTGACAGATGCCAGAACCAGATGCTGCATTCAGACAAGTAGTTGTCCTAGGTTTAGGCGTCAATGCGATTATGCCAACATTGCCCTCTAAGACATTATAGAAATAATCATTGCGCCCTAACCTTGGAAAGGAAACTAAAAATTTATGGATAATCATGGTTTGACCATTGCTGGTCCTCTGACAAATGCTAGCAAACATTATTCAGGGCCAGTTATATAAAACTCATGTGGTTTAACAAGTGGACATAAAGTCCTGATTTTGTTTACTATTAAAGTGAGCATTTGAATGATGTGTTGCACGTCAGTCAGCAATATTCCAGCTGTATCACAGCTACCTGTAAACAAACCATCCCTTCTTGGCAAGGCGAACCAGTGAGCGATAGCATGAACATAAAATAAATGCCCACTGGGACACAATGACACACAATCAGCCAGGTCACATATTGTGACCACAAGATTTTAACTTTATAAACTACTATGACAAAATGAAATAGCAGACACTTCTAGAATATCAATATACATACAATAGAGATGCTATTTAAGATGATTTGTAGTTTTCTGACAATGTTTTTTGTGGGACATGTGACCCTGCACTGGCCATGTTGGCTCATGACTCTATAACAGTTGTTGTTGAAACCCACTGAAAACACCACACACAAATGTTCCTAGGAATCTCTGGCAGGAACAGTATACCAGGATGCCAGTTTTCCACATCCCTTGTATATCATTACAGATCGATAAACTGTGCGTTGAATTATTGAAGAAACATGCATCAGGCACTTGTTTGTCTGCTTTTCAGGAAGAAATCAATTTAATAACCTCATAGTCACGTCTCAAGGCATGAACACATGTCATATCTACCAGAAGCATAAACATGATTACCATATTAATAAAATATGTTAAATTCAATAATCCTATTAATATTCAATACTTTCGAAACACTATCACCATCTTCATCTTAAATATAGTACTATGTAATACTTAACAGACATACCAACACGACTAACAACCCAAATATAAGATAGGTGAGTGAGTGAGTTTGATGTCATTGTGCATTGAACAGTATTTTAGTTATTTTATTGCAGGTAATAGATGTCAAACACTTGTATGAAACCCATGAGTGCTGGTATAGTGCCATGGGTTGTAGTCAGGTAACTTGGGATTATAACCACTGACCAGTGTGTCCTTGCCCTTGTCATAAAGGGACACAACTCTGCACAGCAATTGCACTTAGTGCATGGATGGACAAGGGTTGTACAGGGATGAGTCCCTTTGCTACCAGGATATGCTGATTGCTGTGGGTTTGCGATATAAGAAAATGGAAATGAAATTTCAAGATGGACGTAATTGACTCAAAATCTTCAATAATTAAACCCTACCCTGCCCTGTGGTTTTAGACATACAATAAATCTGTATCCAGGAATGCACTGAGCATGTATTCATGTAAGAGAGAATACAATGTTCCCCATGGGTAGAACTTATATAATAAATACATAGTATCAACATATGAATGAGAAGAGCAAAATGTAAGTGTCTTTGGCCATTTGGAAAAATATTTCAAGGAGTGCTTATCTTTGTATAAAGGTGAGTGCGTTTGGTTGAACGCCGTTTTGAACAGTAGTTTGTATAAATGTGATGAAGTATACAATAGAAGTAGAGACATTAATAGACTTTTGTTGTGTCTGTGGTCGCTAAATTTTGAAAACCTGATCAAACTGTTTTTGTTTCAATTAATACAGAAACATATAATTGTTGAAACTGTCAAACAATAAATGACAAAGGACTCTCTAAACTTAGAGGGGTCTGGAATGTATGATTACAACACCTCAACTATGATCCTAGTTCAAGGCAAAAAACAACTGCTCATTTTTAAATATTCCCAACTAAGGCATCCCCAAATACTATCCCCCTTTTATTACATCTGCTGCTTATGCACATACAGAAAGGAAAACTGGAGAGCTTCCGCACATGAACTTTTCAAGACTTCCGTCCTTTACAAGAAATGTTGCTTCTTGTTGGGTTTAGCAAGGTTTTTCTTTTTCAAAATTATCCAGATTTTAACAAGGGAGACATTGTATGGAGAAACATACATCAATGTGGCAATATGTGTACACCACCTTCTCGCAATACCTACAATAATCAAATTGTATGTAATCTGAATGTAATTTCATTCAATGGTCAATGGTCAGGAAGAAATTAATAACTTGCTTATTTGGTTCTGCATTCCAACAATTTATCATCATCTTGTTCATGTTCATTATAGAAAATCCCATTAACAAGTGCTGAGTTTTGTCGTGGCCAAACTTAATTTGTGCCTGTGAGGTTGTCAGGACGGAGGCAGGGGGCAGACTGCACAGACCAGATCACTAATTGTAACCAGAGGCTTGTTTTAATCTGAGTCAACTGGACCAGTACTTACAACAGTCTGGCAATTACTGGGTGTCCTGCAGATATTGGAGAATCTCTAATAGACTATTGGTAAACTGTACAGGGACTGTCCGACAAGAGAGTTAAGAGCTATGACGATCGGAAGTCAATGTTAAAGTGTGGGAGTTATGACTGTTGTGACACAAAGTCTTCTCTGTTAAACTCAGCCCAGAACACATAACAGTGACACATTAGAAATTTAACTGTGTACAGATTTGAACAACAGGAGCTAAAAACCACAATCAGAAAAAAAAGAGTTAAAATTTGTTTTTCTCAATCTTCAGATCTTTTCGGATTAGAAAACTAGTTTGAACATCAAGTTGCAATATCTACATTTTGTTTAAAAGGTCACAAGCATGATTCCTTATTATGCAAAAACTATCATATTTTTTAATATATACACTGACACAACCCAAAGCAATATCATGTTTATAAACTTTACGTCAGAAAAGCTACATATTTTCAACATGTCTTCCAAACACAAGGAATGACTTGCGCGTGCATTCATGAAATATAATTTCAAGATGACTTATTCATAGAGCACAAACTAAAGAAACTGGTCTAACATGGTCTATAAATGTGGGTTTGTTTTTTTCATTCAATGAGTAAGATCAAAACTCTTCATTGTCACAATAAGAAAGATAATATTCTCAGCAGAAAGCCATTTTTGCAACTTGAACACTTCCTAAATAACAAATCTAAAAATCATTTGCATAAATGTTAAATAACATGAAACACGGATCCAGATTAAAAAGAAAACCTATTACATAAACCAAAACCCATTCTCAATCAAAAGACACCAATATGAGATCTATGACCTGTTTATATTAGTAGTGTACTCCCAAGGGAGCTGAGAATGAAATTCGAGAGCACACTGATCCATAGACTGGGGTAATAACAATGTATGCAGTGAGCATTTACTTATACTCAAATTTTATTAAGAGGTATTTGCAATCAAACCATTTAAACTTGAGAATCAGAAAAGGACTTTCACAGGTACTCAATACAAAGACATTTTGTTTTTTGTTGTGGTCTAATGGCTAGGAATAAATAACTGAAATACTCGACTAGATAATGGGTAGGACCTGGGTACCCACATGACGACCCGCAGCCTTGGTTAGTCACGTGATATACCGGTAGTGTTCAATGACAAAAGTTCACTAAAACTCCATGGTTACACAACAAGTCACAATTGTTTGCTTTTCTTTCTTTCAAACTATGCACGCATTCCTTCTGACTTTTTTATATGTTAAGATAAAGCTTCATTTAACTTTAGACCATTTAAGATGTGTATATGAATTTGTTTTGCCAGGGCTCCAGTAATATAATTCCCAAGTGGACATTATGTACCCAAATTTTGTGTCCTGCAGCGGGGATCCAGGGTTAGAAATTGGCACTAGTCCTATAGTTCTTGCCAAAGTGCCTAATAGTTAAGGTATAATAGGACTGGTAGATATTAAGTGTTTTGCTATATATTATCATTATAAGGACTAGTGGACGAAAAGTGTTAGTTTCTACCGCTGGTATCCGGGCCAGGTCGGGTTATAGGGGGGACGGATAATACTAATGGGGGAAGGGGGGTTACCAGGGAGATATTTTTTTTAAAACGTGGAGACTGGGATTGGGGTTGGGTGAGGTTAAATGCCAGGAAACTCTGCTGTACTTTCTTTGGTGAGGTTCACTAGATTTGACCTTGACAACCATCAAGGCCCCAAGTGCGTGGAATAGTTAGTAAAACAAAAATTTATTAAACTTAGTGGGGTAATTGGGTAGTGTCACATTTTGACGACATCTCAGTGTCACCAGGGATTTATCTTGATTCTAAACTAAGAGCTCTTGGACATGTTTGAAGGCAAATTGGGAAAAATTATTTTTTTTAAATGGGGATTTTTTTACAGTTCTTGTTTTCCTAAATTAACAGATAATTTAACATTGAATTTAAACATTCCATTCAATGCAAGAATGTTTAACTTAACATGAAAGCCTCTTCCTCTATATTCACCTCAACAAAGCATGAATTGGGAAATAATTAATTCCTATTTGAGAAATTCTACATTTGCTTCAGTAAGTCTTAGAGCCGAATATCAGCCTCTGAGCGGGTCGAGGTAGATCCCTAATCCCTTCCAGTTGAGTTGAATATTTCAGATTCCGATGGCACATATATCCCTGTCTCAGTGCCGGTTTTTCGCCTTGGCTATGACCTTATATACTTACAGTACTTGCATTACAAACACAACAATTCTCAAGTTACATTTTGCTTTGTAAAATGTAAAACAAAACTTGGCACAAAAAACGGTTGTTTCAGGTGTCCTGTTAGAATGGGAGAAGTAGGTGAATTAGTACTTTGTGTGATATTCAGATATTGTACACACATATATTAGGACGATGAAACACCACCAAACTGGAAATGAAACAATCCTTATACCTACTGCTTTGGTCAAGGGTATGTTACCATGGTTATTGGAACCACTATTTTATGTCTGGCCCTAAAGCTCATCAGACCAGGAAGATCCATTTAGTGGATTGGATGGATACTACATAGGGTATTGTCTGCCATTCTTATTCAATCACATTTGATTATGAACATATGAGCAGATGATTTCTTTTGCCATTTATTCAACTCACACAATGTTCTTACCAACCATACATAAGATTATTTTACAGTTATCAATTATTCACTAATAATCTCCATCACAAGGCAATAAATATTTATTTCCAAAGTGATTTTTTCTTGTTTATTTCGTTTAAAAATCCAATCAGAACCAATAATGTTATTTAATCATGTAACTATGCTTTTACAATTCATGAAGTTTCATTTTCATCACAAAAATCCTCAACATTCTCTCCCACCACCCAATCTCCCCGCCAGAAATACCTTCAGCTTGGCGCAACAGGTTTCATTCATACACAAGCCAACTAATCACACAGACCAGAAATGTTGATAAATACAATATTTGTCTGTAATACACTGTAATGCTATATACATTCTGTGTAACTATATTTTCATTGCTCTGGTTACCATGCCCACACTGTCATGTTTCCACTGTCCTCTGCAAATATTGTGAAAAGGTCTACAAGACTACAGTCAACATGGTTAACCCATTCAACATGGGAGACAGGAAAAACCAGCCATCTAAATCCTGAAATTCTATTGGAAAACCTACAACTCATTTGGTGAAATATTTTCAACAAAAATAACTGAATTACTAACTGATTATAAATTGACAAATCACAAAATCCATCCCTCCTTTTTCAAAAAGCTGTATCCCTATTTGCATGGCGAAATAATTGGACTAATTTATCATTTTGCTCAGTGGAAGGAAAGCAAAATTTGGCATTAAACATGTTAAATGTTATTTTGGGTCTAGTCCTTTTATCTTGACCAGAGCATGTGAAATGATTACAGAACTAGACCCCTGATGAATATAATACTTGCTCCACTGACTTACCAAGAACAACAGAACCACTGAGATCTACAGTGGTCTTGTCTTCAAAAAAGCAACATATTATCAGAACTTCTAAAAGATATAAAAACATGTAACAAAGGCAATAAGACCATGGTCTCATAATCATGATAATAGATGTCAACAACGATAATAATAAATTTGCTATTGCTTCTTGTCACAGAGGAGTAGAGCTACTTGGAAGTTGGCCATGAAAGATGAGATCAATGCTGCTTTTTACCCTTAACCCATCATTAACTCCACATCTGTTTCTTGTCAAATCAACACACATCAGTTGCCCACCATCATACCACTCAACTGGTGATAGGGACATCACCCCTCCTTATTATCCTTATCAAAAGTGGTGTAGTGTATTACATTTTTTAAGCTGTGTAAAAATTGAGATTCTTTTTTTCAATTTAACTTTCATTGACATCGAAAGCAATATTTTGAAAAGAAAACTTCAGGGTAGATTTTGGTTGATTGGGGGATTTCCAAAGCAAGTGTACCGTCAACTCTGAGTTGACAGATATGTTTCAAATTTTTTCATGTTTTTAGTCAAGGTGTTCAAGTGATCTAATGCATTTTGCATGGTAAGACCCATGTTATTACAATTAAGATCACGCTTATTGATCAGATTGTCTTGACTTGGTGCCGCCATTTTGTTTGAAGCAAATGCAAGAGATATGAGAGGTGGAATCTGATTGGCCTGTAGGAGGGATATAAAAGGGACATAACTCATAATAGCCACTGGTGGTGTTACAATCGAGCCACAAATATCCAGCCTAGTTCGGCAAGGGTGGAAACTGGACTTTTTCAGTCAGTTAACTTCCTTGCCTCAGGTAGATGTAAGTTGGAAGGAATGTTCCAAACATTTAGGTTTACAACAGTCCAGCCCCTCTCAGTCAAATACATCAAACAGCATCCTACCCACTGACAGATCCACACCCTACATGTTCCCCTTTCACATACAGTGCTCCATTTCAAGATCTGGCCACTGGATGTCCTCACATGGGTGGAAGGGTCTACAAAGACTCCTATATATATTTAGAGGAAATAAAAGGATGCCTTGAAGCAAGGACAGGAAACAACATTCCAGGCCCCCAAGAATACTAAATCAATCTTAAATCTAGCCCTATAAAGACCACACCAAGAACATGATCCCGTCATCTTTCATGGAAGCAGTGCTCTACACATTAATGACACTTTAACAGAACAATAATAATCATATTGATAATTAATTATAATGATAATAATCCCAGCATTCATCCTCAGACTCAGCAGGTGCTCCGTAGTGAATACACGGTTGGTCGCCTGGCATCAAGCACTACCTACGTCAAACAGACAGCATTTGTACAACATGGCAGCCAATGCTGGCTCAGTATTCACTTACATCCCAGAATGTTCCACATATACACACAGCTATCATTACATGATATGCACGTATCCAACCAGTGAATCGTCATATGTCATCCATCAGCTTGTACACACGTGTTCACAAGGCCAGGCACATGGAAGGCGATGAGAGTGTTGTTCTCGTTGCCACATCACAACATTGATTATTTTACATGGTCCACATGTTGTCCAATATCCATACTGGAATGTTTCTTCTGTTCCTTGTGCTGCTAATATTTACATGTAAAAGTCAGCTTGAAATCACATCCTCCTTATCTGAGATATATAGGTCAAAGTCATATCTAGAATGCAGGTCAAGGTCACTGACCTACTTTTGACAGCTTGACTTGTCCTTTGACTGGGTTCCTTGTTGGTGGCATGTCTCTAAATGCATGGTTTCAATTCTATTGCAGAATGTCTAGCAACACCACTATCACCGCACATTGGAATGTGATATCAATTGTTCTTTTTCTAATTCTTCTGCACTTACAAAGTCATTGTCCCACTCCAGGTCATTTGAGTTCATGGGGCTGTCCTTTGTAAGGCCTACCAGGTTTTCTTCTGTGGAGGACCTCTGTCGTAACTGAGGAACAACACCTGCAAAAGAAAAAATAGGTTTATCCTTGCACAATATAATCAATTAAAGGATATATTTCACTATGTGTGAGTGATTTAATTTGTTTGAGCTTCCAACAACTGTCATCATTGTCTACCTACCTGCTTCATGTTCCCACTCAAGGTCAAGAGATGACCCTTCAGTTTTGTCCCGATGGGCAGTACTACTGGACGAACTCTGACCATCACCAGAACCTGCGAGCCAAACACCATCATCAGATCAGCATCACTGCATATCAGCAGCAGCACCATGATATCATCACATCATCATATCAGCCAACACCATGATCTCATCATCACATCACATCATCATATCAGCCAGCACCATGATCTCATCATCACATCACATCACATCATCATATCAGCCAGCACCATGATCTCATCATCACATCACATCACATCATCATATCAGCCAGCACCATGATCTCATCATCACATCACATCATCATATCAGCCAGCACCATGATCTCGTCATCACATCACATCATCATATCAGCCAGCACCATGATCTCATTATCACATCACATCATCATATCAGCCAGCACCATGATCTCATCATCACATCACATCATCATATCAGCCAGCACCATGATCTCGTCATCATATCACATCATCATATCAGCCAGCACCATGATCTCATCATCATATCACATCATCATATCAGCCAGCACCATGATCTCATCATCATATCACATCATCATATCAGCCAGCACCATGATATCATCATCACATCACATCATCATATCAGCCAGCACCATGATCTCATCATAACATCACATCATATCAGCCAGCACCATGATCTCATCATCACATCACATCAGCCAGCACCATGATCTAATCATCACATCACATCATCATATCAGCCAGCACCATGATCTCATCATCATATCACATCATCATATCAGCCAGCACCATGATCTCATCATCATATCACATCATCATATCAGCCAGCACCATGATATCATCATCACATCACATCATCATATCAGCCAGCACCATGATCTCATCATCACATCACATCACATCATCATATCAGCCAGCACCATGATCTCATCATCATATCACATCATCATATCAGCCAGCACCATGATCTCATCATCATATCACATCATCATATCAGCCAGCACCATGATCTCATCATCACATCACATCATCATATCAGCCAGCACCATGATCTCATCATCACATCACATCACATCATCATATCAGCCAACACCATGATCTCATCATCATATCAGCCAGCACCATGATCTCATCAGCACATCACATCATCACATCAGCCACCAGTATGATCTCATCATCACATCACATCATCATATCAGCCAGCACCATGATCTCATCAGCACATCACATCATCGCATCAGCCACCAGTATGATCTCATCATCACATCACATCAGCCAGCACCATGATCTCATCATCACATCACATCACATCATCACATCAGCCAGCACCATGATCTCATCATCACATCACATCATCACATCAGCCACCAGCATGATATCATCACATCACATCATCATATAGGCCAGCACCATGATCTCATCATCACATCACATCATCATATCAGCCACCAGCATGATCTCATCATCACATCATCATATCAGTCACCAGCATGATCTCATCATCACATCACATCATCATATCAGCCACCAGCATGATCTCATCTTCACATCACATCATCATATCAGCCAGCACCATGATCTCATCATCACATCATCATATCAGTCACTAGCATGATTTCATAATAATATCACATAAACATCCAGACTCACCACCATCATCACAGGATTTATCACATAATGGACTGTGTTATCAATGCAATAAACCAATCTGATAAAACTAGATATCAAAGTCGGATAAATATGCAAATAAGGTCACCTGGCAGGAACAACCTTTTTGTTCCATATTTTGCAATGTCTGCTTGAGCAACACACTTTTGACTAACATTCCCATTATGGTTAGATAAGGTTTTTATGATGTGTGGATGATTCGGTAGACAAACATAACAAGTCATTATGCAGTATATGATAAATCTGGCAAGTTCGCTCAAACAATTCATATGCAGTTGTTAAAGTTGCTTCATTGAGAATGATTACATCTTAAACATTGATCATTTTAAAAAAGACATTACAGAGATTACAACCTTCAATTATTTTTGGATACATTAGGAATACAAAATCTGTGTGACCATAAGGATTGCATAATTCTAATGATATATAATTCTTATTCCTGACATATGATATATAATTCTTATTCCTCCATGTGATATTCAATTCGTATCCCTAACATATAATATATATTTATTATTCCTAACATATGACATATAATACTTATTCCTAACATATGACATATAATTCTTATTCCTACATATACAATATTTAATATTATTTCTGATGTATGATACATAATTCTTATTCCTACATATATGATATTTAATTCTTGTTCCTAACATATGATGTATAATTATTATTCCTAACATATGATATATAATCAGATAATACTTATTCCTAACATATGATATATAATACTTATTCCTAACATATCATGATATATAATTCTTATTCCTACATATATGATATCTAATTCTTATTCCTGACATATGATATATAATTCTTATTCTTCCATGTGATATTTAATTTGTATCCCTACCATATGATAGATAATTCTTATTCCTAACATATGATATATAATCAGATAATACTTATTCCTAACATATGATATATAATTCTTATTCCTACATATATGATATTTAATTCTTGTTCCTAACATATGTTATATAATTCTTATTCCTAACATGATATATAATTCTTACTTTTTACATATATGATATATGATTCTTATTCCTACCATATGATATTTAATTCTTGTTCCTAACATATGATTTATAATTCTTATTCCTAACATATGACATATAGTTCTTATTCCTACATGTGATATTTAATTCTTATTCCTAACATATGATATATAATTCTTATTCCTAACATATATGATACATAATTTCTATTCCTAACATATATGATATATAATTCTTATTCCTAGCATATGATATATAATTCTTATTCCTAACATATATGATATATAATTTTTATTCCTAACATATGATATCTAATTCTTATTCCTAACATATGATATTTACAATACAACTACCATTCATATAACATGATAATAGTCAGAATGTTCTGACATATTGCTTTGAACAAAAACGCCACATTTAATAAAAAACTAATTGCAACTGACTTGCTCTTTCTGGCAAGACAAGAACTTGATCAAAAGACATATTTGTCTGTATGTTCATGTATGAGAGTGGTCTGAAAATAATCATGTTTGGACCAGACAAACCCTTGACTGATATTAGTTCCACGCTATCACTGTTAGTGACCTATCACCCAACCTGACCACCCAATGGTCCCAATCCATTTACACACCTCTTACAACCAGCACAGGTTGCTTTGAACCTTTCCAACCCAAGTCCCCATGGGGATATAATACATTAGACAATCAAGGATGGTCTGACTGTCATACAACAACCTTATTAACATCAGATCTTTCATTTTGATCCGATACTCCACGACATGAAGATATGAGGACACCTCCATAAGAGGTTGCATCAGGTGAACTTTTTGATCAGCAAATCCGTGTTAAAGCTCCTACATTTTGGGAATGAGTGAGCAAAGCATTCAGACCAGCATATCTGACTTCTGTATTTTGAAAACAAACTTGAAAGACCTTTCCCCAACGTACATAATACATAACGAAGTCAGCGCCAGTATGTCGTAGGTATTGTATACACCCTGTCATTTCTGACCTCCATGGCATCTACACCC
This sequence comes from Haliotis cracherodii, assembly GCF_022045235.1. Taxonomy (NCBI): domain Eukaryota; kingdom Metazoa; phylum Mollusca; class Gastropoda; order Lepetellida; family Haliotidae; genus Haliotis; species Haliotis cracherodii. The sequence continues at coordinate 39,528,290 of NW_027266275.1, read as the reverse complement.
TGAAGGGAGTACCATTGAAAATATAATTGTGCTTTGTGTGTATTTCTCATCACGAAAATCTAAAGCCAGTACATTCAGAACCAACACATCTATCGTTTAGACTGGGCAGTCAAAGTTTGCCCAGGGTTCACCTTACACAACCTTATATGGAGATGTCCTCAGATCTTCACGCAGAAAGGTCGGAGAATAAACGATCTCATTTTATTGAGATTGATATGACAAGAATGTCCAGATTCCACTCAGGATAAACAGTCATCACAAAACAGAACAGGAAACAGAGCATCTCATTCCAGCTTGAAGATGCATTAACTTCACAGCACGTACCTTGCCTCAGCTGTGCACGAGCGGCGAGGGAGCGTGCCTTCACACTTGCTAAGAAGATCTCAAAATCATCCTCACCACCAGCACTGGGAATAAAAGCAAAATACATCTCCACATATTGAGTGCATGAGAGCTGGTGTTATGTGTCTTTCAGCAACCTTGCTTTAACAAAACAGGATTTTTAGAAGCTAGGGATTTCAAATAACATTCATGTTCTGAACGTGAGTGAGTGAGTGAGTGGGTGGGTGGGTGGGTGGGTGGGTGAGTGAGTGAGTGAGTGAGTGAGTGAGTGAGTGAGTGAGTGAGTGAGTGAGTGAGTGAGTGGGTGGGTGGGTGGGTGGGTGGGTGAGTGAGTGAGTGAGTGAGTGAGGCTAGAATTTCAAGACTCAATTGTAGCACCACCAGTTCCTATTACCAGTTATCCCTTCTATGTCCCTCCTACTGACCAATCAGAATTCACCTCTCAAAGAATATGATCTGATCGATATTCAAGATCAATATTGTAATAAAACGGGTACTATTTCAAGAAGTAAATCAAATCATGTGAACACCTTGATTGAAAACACGTAAAGATTTGGAAAAATATCTGTTGATGCAAAGTTGTCAATACACATGCTTTGCAAATCCTGCAATCAACTGAAATCTGCACAGCAGTTTACAAAACGGATGTCGATTTTGTTACACTATTTTGATTGGACTATGCAGCCAAAAAATAACTCCATAATTCCAGCCTAGTTCGGCAAGGTTGGAAACTGGACTTTTATAGTCAGTTAGCCACGTTAACGCCCTTGCCTTGGGAAGGTGATGTTTACACCACTCTGATCAGTCATACCATGGCATGTCAGCTTGAGGTTGTCCAATGGTCTGTCACTGGTCTGTACTATATTTACCGTTTTCTAAGATAATCTAACAGACAGTTCAAATGAAAAAAGAAGGGACTATATTTTGTTGCACCAGGTTCACTTGTTTAATATTCTCTCTTTACTTATATATATAAACACATAGGAAATCATTCACCACATTAACTGTTTAGCCAAAACACAGGATAAAAGGATCATAAATAGTGATTAACTTCTTAAAATATTAAACCACATATGAATAAAGTGTTTATCTAAGACAACATACATATATATTTAGTATATATATATATATATAGTAAGGGTGAAACGATACACCGATATTCCGATGCATCGCGATACTTGACCCACGATACGATATACGATACACGTGGGCCCATTTATCGATACGCCACGATACGGAACGCAAATCTCAAGTAAAGCGTTTCCTCGCTATTGTGCCTTTCAATAAACCGCTAACTTGGTTATAGCGCGCGATATTGTTTTCATTAAGTTATGTGAAATCGTGTGTGAAGAGATACTGCAATCACGGTCAGATTACCGCTTTTGACGTATTGAAACGAACTTTAGTTGCTAGAGAATGGATACATATATTAAAAATGCCATACTTTGACTCCTTAAAAGTCATGTGTGTGGCAATTTGGCGAATATATGTCAACATAACGTTTTTGCAATCGAAATACATGTAGCACGGGAAGTCCCTAGGGCATGTAGGGTGACTTATCAAATTGTTCAATACGTAAAAAAATCCTGCAACAGCAATCACCAGTACCAAAATGCTACACTTGTGGTTCTTATAATTTGAAATATATATATATATACAGTAAAAGCTGCAACTAAGGTAACACGATATTGGAATATATTATTCCTGATAAAATTCTTTGAAGTTGTATCACCGGTGGAGTACATTAATTATTTTCTGGTGTTTGAACTTTGAATTGTTTTTAAGGAAAGTTAGAGAAAGTTCCAACTTCAGTAGTCTTGTTATTATAAAATAATTTTGACTGTTCCAAAATCATGAAAGGTTCAATCTTGACATGCTTTAAGTCTTGTCTTTTTTATCATTGCGTATCGAGATACGTATCGTATCGTGACCAGAATATCGAGATGTGTATCGTATCGTGACCTTCCTGTACCGTTGCAGCCCTAATATATAGATTATATATGTTAGTGTTGTTTATTTCACTTATCTATAAAAATGTATGCATAACATATTTCTATCAATTTCTGATATGCAGTCAAACTGACGATATCCAACGAGGTTAGAATGCAGTGATGACACAGATTACAGTAAGATGCAGGTTTACTCCAGGGTCTTTTGTGACTCACAAATGTTGAGATAGGACACAGAAGAAAATAATATTCATGGTAGCCACAGCTTATCAAGAGCAGTTATTGGTGTCTGATATTTCACTGTCCACATGATCATTGATTCATTCTGGGGTCTAAAGTAATTATCAAAACATACAGAGACTTCTTTTTCACTTTACAGGACCCTCATATTTCCTGCAAGGACCCATCAATAACTTATTGGGGATCCCTGGACCCTAGTTTTGTAAGTCAAGGTAAAACCCTGTTTACTCCCAATGGGTTTACTGTAAGCCATACACAAAATGACACATAAAGGGAACCTATGCCGGATTTGTTCCATATATAGTGCCATGTGTTTCAAGATTTGTCTTTCAGTCTACAATTCTCACCATCACTGCTTCCTATCTGTGAAAGGTGTTGTAGAATACTTCCATACATGACAGTTTGAGTTGCAGTCATTACAATTCTACCAACAAACATCCTTAATGTCGGATGGAGGGTCAGGGTCAAAATAAAAAAGATTATTGACCTTTACAATGGGGAACCCACAAGAGGCATGGTGTGGATTGGGTTTCACACCAATGACTACCAGATCTTGGCACACGTAAGGGATGCAACTCTGCACAGAAAATTTAAAATAACATCCTACATTAAAAATGAAGAGGATCTGAAAATACAAAATTCAGTAACAAGACTCACACTTCCCAGTCGTCTTCATCTCCCAGCCAGGACCGTGGACCATTGGTGGTGGCATTCTTTTTGGCAGCGGCCTCCTTGGCCCGCTGAAGTTTGGTAATGCGAGCTGCCTCGCGTTTGGCTTCGTAATATGCTTCCTCCTCCCTTTCTATTTCTTCTTCCTGTTGTGCCAGCTAGAGCAGGAAGGACACACAGACAGACAAGTGAGAGCACCGTGTGACCACAGGTGACAATGTCATGTACATGCTTATGTCATCAATAAATTCTACTTTTTTGTGAAACTTCATATACATATAAATTACAGTTGTTAAAGAGAATTGTGTTTGATATCCCGCCAAAAAAAACAGAAAGAACTTGTGGATTCTTTTTCAAAATATGCCAATTTTAATTTGAATTTTCTTCCTATAGCAATCGTTGTGTTGAATGCAGATCAGGTATTTAGTACAATATGAAGAAATTTGGAACTTATAGTAATTTGATTTTTCCTAATTGTATCTTGCTTACAAATTTTCACATTCAGAATTCAGTTACAACTGGTTACAACCAAGTGTGCTACAGAGACCAACTGCAGTTTAAATTATATATGACTTTGTTGACTGAACAAAAACATTTAAGAAGAGCAGAGGAGATAGTTAAGTTGTGATTTATTTATTTGCTCCTAGCCTTTTCAAAAAGATTTGACAAATATCTTAAATTTGCAACAGACATCTGAGTTAAACATTCCGTGAAAAATATTCATTGAACACGTCATGAACGCCAAAGTAGAATAATTTTGTAATCTCTCTTTACACCGATCAAATTCAAATTCAATTAATTTCATGGCTTTTGAGGGAAACGCTCCGGAAAAAATGGCTATATCAATCAAATAGAATTCTCTTCATTTAGTGTATTATGAATTAATGACCAACTTATTCATTGGAACACCAAACATGATGGCATAGGATGCTGACGAGGCTGACATAACCATGGTTACCGATTTACATTTTAATAGTTTTTCACATTTAACAAGAAAGAAATGAGGAAGATGGTTGTGATTAAAAGGTGATTAGTTCTAAAACATTTAACCATCACTTTTCAGTCATGTCACAATCAACTATCTTCTAAAGTCAAATTACGTAAATGATACGTATGTGTTATCACATGAGATTTTTGACATTTAAATTCAAGTTTTTTGGGGTGATTATCAACCTTAGATCAAGTAAATGAGAGAAACACCAGTGTTGAAACGACAGTGATGTAACAGAAATAGTACAAGGTTCAACCTATCATATTTAGTTTGACTTTTTAATGCACATTTTCTTTTTTATCATATAACTAAACTGTGTTTGCAGCTTTTTATTAGATTAGAAAAAGAGGACAAAATCAACATTCTGTTATTTCAGTCAGTGGCAGTGTACCAGATTACTAGCCTGAACACGTCTTCAGCATCATTGTCAAGCTACTTGAACATAGGCGTTCTTACATTAGCATATTTTATCAGGCAGACACTTTTTTCCTTTTTACGAGCCATAAAACAATAAAAGAAAAATCAATGTAAATATATTTTTATTTGTCTGGCTGGTCTCAGACACTACAAACTTCTTGACTTTTTCTATACCTATTGAGTCACTGGCCACTGCAAACACCTTATACTTATTAACTTATGTTACAGATTGTTTGTTGTTTGATGCCTCACTCCGAAATATTCCAGGTATATGCAGCCTGTAAATATCAAGTCTGGACCAGGCAAACTAGTGACTTATCAATTGGCAAACATCCCATGCCAACAACTTAAGGAATAACAAAATTTATGACTGAAGCAGATTCTTTGGAAACCAATTAGTATAGGTAGGTAAAATATGTTTATAAATCTGTGCAGCTTAATACTTTTTACGGTCGATCATGTGGAACATGTACCTGTGGAAACAGTTTAAAGATCAGGATGTTTGAGGCCAGTTAAATGTACTAGTACTAATTTGTCAAGGACTTTGATCTCTGTTTAAGGCGTTTGCTGTGGCCAATATCCATTGTATACAATACTTCTAATCAATCATCATTAATAAGAATAACAGGTATATTTTGTTAGCTTTCGTATTAATGACCAAACATCGATGGGATTACCGTAGGTAGACAAATTGAATACCATATCAGATTATTAATCAACCTGATCAATAGGGCTGGGACGGGTGGCTCGGGTATTGGGGTTGTGTGGGTACTGAGGACCAGGGTACGCACAGGACTACACGGACCCATGGTGTGTCACGTGATATATTGTTTAATGACAAAAATTATCTATAACTCTATCGTTACACTACATGTCCTTAATGTTCGCATTTCTTTTGAACTAGGCGCCCATTCCTTCTAACGTTTATAGGTTTGAATAAAGATAAAACTTCAGTCAACTTCAGTGTATGCATGACCATATCGGTTTATATGTGTATCTAAATACATTTTGCCAGGGCTACGGCCAAACTATTCCCAATCGGACATTTTGTACCCATCAAAATCTCTTGAGGCCTGCAGTGGGGACACAGGTAGGGTCGGGTAATAGCGGCTCGGGCACCCGGGTAGTAAATTTGGACTCGTCCCAGCCCCACTGATCAAATAGCCTACAGATATTTCATTTTGATACTCTACAAAATTATGAAATTATGAACTGTTCTTTTTTGGTTACAATTATCATTTCAACACTATAATTCTGTTCTAATAGATCATCTCTGTATGAAATAAAATACTTTTCATTGAAAGAATTGATATTTAGCAATGTCCATCACTTTCCCATGTCTATGGTGGCTGAAGTAAACTTTGATTTTATCAAACAGACAGTTGATGCTCATCTCAAACACATACAGTTAGAGCCAGTATTTGCCCGAGTAAGACATATCTAATTCTAATTAAATAACAGTTATGAGTCAGTTTTGTCCTCACATGATCAATCATTGTCAACTGATCAAAGTGTATAACAATGTACAGTTACAGCTTATATCCGCCTGCTGACAACATATTATTCATCCCATACCTCTTTATCTGCTTAACTTCAAGTCATCATGATGTTTTATTACCTAAGATTACTACATGTACCAAGCGAATTGTCATTTATAGATTTTCTTTTGTGGGGGAGGAAAGAGAAAGGGTGTGTGCGTGAGAGAGAAGGAGAAAGAATACTATTTTAGGGTATATATATCAGTTTGTATATTTTGCTGACCCTCATTTTATGTAACATCTTTTTATTTCCCCTCATACATGTTACATTTTTTCAGGGCATACACCCCGTCCCTACAATCAATCACCGCTCCCCTAAATCATGATCAAATTTATAACTTTTTCTTTCTCTTTCTCTGTGTCACCCACATTCCCCCATAGGGGCGATCCCCCATACCCTAGAATAAATGACTAGTACCTAATACTGTTTCACAGGCCAAAAACAATTTAAACTTAACTGGGGATTGCGCCTTGTGATTATTATTAATGGCCTCTGAAGCAACTTACAATGGAGAGGTTGTTAAATTTTCATGCAGAGAGGTATAATATTTAGGTAAAATATCTGATTTTAATGAGAAATGTATGGGCTTTATCAATATCTAGGTTAAACCTTGTTTTCTGACAATTATCTGAGTGTTCACACTAGAGATATGATAAAAAAAAAGGATTTCTAAAAATGACTGGGATCAACATGAGTGAGTGTGTGAGGATGATTTTACGCCTATTTCAGCAATATTCCAGCAATATCACGGCAGGGGACATCAGCAATGGGCTTCACACACTGTATCTATGTCTGGAATCAAACCCAGGTCTTCAGTGTGACGAGCAATCACTTTAACCACCAGGTTACTCGATCGTCCCGGGACAACATGATCAAGAGTGAGTGAATGAGTGAGTGAATGTTGTTTACAATATTACATCTATATATAGCGGCCGGTAAAGCATCAAATCTGGACCAGACAAACAAGTGGTTGACAGAATGACACACAAATTGGTCAGACATTGTGACCAACGGATCCACAATTTAGTCGGCTATTACGACAGGCATGGGTACTAGGGAACTATCCTGTCCCAGAATCCCCACAGGGACCGAGATAAACAGCTACATTTATCACAACACCTGACAGCATTTCATCACAGCACAAAAAAAGGAGCTAAATAAAAACACTATCACAAGTACGATACAAATCTGACAAAGCGTGGGCAGCATTTGTTAAAAAGCTGAGCACATGCGAAAATACTCAACATAAAAGACAATTACCTTAGCATCAATTTCAGCATCAACTTGTTTTTGTTCATGCACAATTGCATCATACTGGTGGTGGGACAACAGCAATCGTTCACGTTCAGTCAACGGGCTGAACAAAATAAATCATACAAATAATAAACAACAAAACTTTAATTCTAAAAACAATACAACAGCTACAGCATGCCATTCCCCAATGTATAGTAAAAAAATAACTCCTAGTCAATATACTCAAACACTTTAAAAACGCAACAGTTTAAGTTTGTTTGTTTGTTGTTTAATGCTGCACTCAGCAATATTCTAGCTAAATGACGGTTGTCTGCAAAATATTGAGTCTGGACCAGACAATCAAGTGATTGACATCATGAGCATCGATCCTCGCAATTGGGATTCGATGACATGCATCAACCAAGTCAGCGAGGCCTGACCATCCGATCCAGTTTACGGCAAGCAGGGGTTGCTGGAGACCTATGCTTCCCCAGATATTCATGGCAACAGTTTCAGTGTCACATGACAGATACCAAACATTACTGTTATTATTATTTGGAAACATAGAAATCATGTAAGCAAGTTGACTTATAAAATGCCAATTTAAGAATTGACTTTCACTTTGTGTGAGTTCATTGGAGTATGAAGTTTCATTTTTTAAATCACTATTTTTAAACCTCAGAGGATGTAGACCTTGACCTTTACGCAATTATATTTAGGATGTGTGACTAAATGTCACACATCCAGCCATATTACAAACAGCTGTATCACGGAACAAATTAGTGCCTCCAAACAAGAAGTGACATGAGCGTATGTATGCTCAACATGTTCACAGGAACATCTTTCGTAGATTCTTTACAACAAATGTATTCAAATAATATCCTCATTAGATTAAAAAGGTTAAGAACTACCTCAGTAAGTAAGTCACAATGACAGCGCGTCATAATAATTACATCAAGTACAAGATGTTAATATGGCCGACACAATAAACGTGAAGGGAGAGATTTCCGAAGTTGTTAATGAACCTGTGTTAGTTATCACTGATTAATTGGCTGATTATTGAAAGGTGATTGTAAAGATGTATCCAATAGATACAAAGGTAAATTTAAACATAATTCACACACTTATGAAGTTTCGCGGTCATGTGACCAACCTCTCGTCCAGTGCAAAAGCTGTATTTCGTGTAAACTTCCAATAAAAAAATCATTATGTTTTGACAGTGATTTGTGATAGATTTTGCATTTTACACAGTTACTTCCCCTGAGTACATCTTCTGTGTCTTCTTTATCAGATTACCAGAGCCAATCCTACTCTTGGTGCTAACTCTAAAATGGATGTAATAAAAAAGTCAAACATTATTTCTCTTATTTGCGTAAATCATGTACAAGAGCAACTGGCAGTGCCTTGGGCCATCTGTAGCCATGATTCAGCCATTGTTATGAACCATATTAATCATACTCACAGCAAAGTGCAATATATTTCATAGACTAATGGATTGGATCCCCCAAAGAGTGATACCGAATGTATAATTTTTTAAAACTGCAATGATAATCATCCATCCTAATATCCATTAGATAGTTAAATTGAGAAAATATATTTTTCATCAATGAGATTTTATGTCGCTGATATTTTTAATAATATTTAAGTTCTTTCCATGTTTTTAACTAATGTTCATTTTCAGCTGTAACAATTTCTACAATAAAGGCATTTTATTAAACTATTCCACCACAGATAATGAGTAACAGGTGTTTCAGCCAACACTTAACAGAGCGCCACATATCGAGAAAAGCGTGTCTGGCTTGTATCTACTGCAACAGGTGCTTCATAAGCATTGTTAAGATGGCTGACAAATTGATGCTAATGTCTGCTGTCTTGATGCATGGTTACAACACAAACTACAGCTGTGACTACATCCTCGATTATCCAGTGTATTTAATCTCCCTTCTATTTGGATAAATCCCCCCAGGCCTATTCGCTACCACAGCTATATTGTTTTGAGCCACATTTGGAAGACATGACAATAAAAATGGCCGCCCAATGAGATCACACTGAGTGAGAGAAATCCAGTGCTTAGTTGGTGACAGGAGATGGCCAAGTCTCTTACTAAATGAAGCGAATGGGTCCAGGGTATTATCACACTAAAATGGGCATTATAATACACTGGATTATTGAGGATGATGTGACTACAGACAGCAGACAAAGGAGAAAAGAAGAATGAATGGATGGTCAGTGGGACTGAACAACTGTTGAGTGGTTGGGGCACCTACCCATTTGACATAGTTGGAAACTGTGAAAGGGCCGCTAGTTAACTCTAGCTGTCCTCTGCATTCGGGGTGGGTGCAATGAGAGGTTTAGAAAGACAAAATGTTTAGCAAGAAAACATACGCATTCAAATGATTAAAAGTTGAACAGTTTTCCAGCATCTTCACAGAAGAACTGAAATCAGTCAGGACCCTTTTTCTCAACAGCATGGGTACTGTCGAACTCTGTGTCGAGTACATCTTGTGACATTTAGAGAAGCATAAAAAGTCTACATCCCCTGATCAGCAGCTAGTTACTGACAAAGAATGAGAATTAAGCTGTGTGGAGATGGGTTGTGATGTCTCTCAGCAGGTCTTCCCCTCCTGAATGGAGATCATTTTGTAAGAATAGCATGTCATAGATTTGCAGGAGATCTGCCAGACTGGAATATGGAGTATTGCTACCACTTCCGTGAAACTCATGAACACAGATACATAGCGCTGACAAACCAATGATCACAACAGGGGATTCTGAAATCCTGTTAATCAAGGCAGCTAAGGGATTTAATTTAACACTATCTTGACTACCATGACATTACTATGGATCTGCCAAAGCAATGCTTTGATGACATCATAACAGTTTTAGTCATCATAAGTATTATTTAGCATGGTCTTAGTTAAGTAAAGGTTACCATAGTTACAAGGTTCTCAACTGAATGAGTAAGTTAATGCTGTTCAAGGCCACAGTCAGGAATGTTCCAGCTCTATCATGGTGGCCTAAATAATTGAATCTCAGCTTGGCAGCTTCAGGTTGATAGCAAGAGCAATGATCCATGCTGTTGGGCATCATCCATTTTGTCATCACTAGATCCTCTATTCAGTCTTTCAACAAGCACAGGTTACTTTGGACTGATTTGGCCCAGGAATCCCTGGCAGTCTGCCGATTCCCAATGCTTGGTTGGAATCATGTTCAATCTGGGTCCCTATTTGACAAGAACCAATACTCAAACAGTGGCATATCCTCAGACATTCAAATATTCCAGTCAAGAGTTAACAAATCAGAAACGCAAACACAGATCAATCATTTAAGATGTACAGGAATGATGACTCCTCCAATCTTTGATGCATACTTTACATTAATATACATTTGGGTATTTTAACGGTTATATAAAAAGTAAGTGTATGACTAACCCATACAATGATATATTATCAACAACAATAATTGATTACTTCACATGAAATGCAAAATCACAATATTATCCCTCCTTTCCAAACACTGTATCCACACTTGGAACAGAGAACTCAAACATGTATGGACATGAGGCACCTTCTTACCAAAAGCAATGATTCTTTTTATATTATTCTGATTTACTAGAGTATAAACTTGAGATAAGAAACTAAACTTTCATCAAAGCTTGTCACCGGCTGTGTTCTGGTTTCATGAGCTCCAGTAAAACACAAAACAGTTTTCTGACATTTTATGGTCCCAATGAACTCACGCAAGCCTAATACAGCTAGCTGGCATTACACACAGACTTATTGGATAAAAAGACAGAGATTCTATTAGGGTCTTTTGCCCGAAGCAAAAGTGATCAGTTAAGTGTAGACAATTAGATATAAATAGTTTGAGACTGGAATATCAACTACATCAATCGTCTACAACAATACTACATTATCTAACTCTGTCTTCCTTCAAACTCTTCAATTTGTGCAGCATCAGAATCAGATGGGAGAGCCAATAGTGCAAACATTTCAATAAACAGTTATCTACTTGCTGATAAATTCTTTGAACATAACCGTGAAACTCACCTGTCATACATATTTCATTAAAATAAACTATGTATACTAACTCATACAATGAGTACCATGCATACAATTGTGAAAAGAGTTTGAATATTGATTTTATTGTTTGTTCAAATTTGGCTAATATAAAGTTGGGCTGTAAAGACGGAAGTCCTGATCCATTTTGAATTTGAGCCGGAAACAATAATATGACAAGAAGATCTATTTAATGCAAATTGAGAAACTGGTCAAGGCTGCAATGGAATTTTGAGAATAGTGCCAGGAGATGTTTCAAGGCCTGGCATTACTACACTGCATGGAATTCTGACAGGTTTTCTGTTACATCATGGAAGGTGATGCCAGTCCTAGACGTTTACCACTTTGTGAACCCAATGAGCACAGGTATGAACTCAATATAAATCATAGGATTCTTGACATTTATGCAAAACTCCAGCTATGGCTGCCAAGCCAAGGCAAACCAATGGTTGATAGATTTAACACTGATCCACATCATGGGGTCAGGTGACACACCTCCAGTTCACCCACCTAATTCCCAGGTTCAAAATTGGTAAATACAATAAGCATCAGCCTCAGGGGGCCTTTTCACAGTTAAGTCAAGGATTTTATGTGACAAAGCATCTATTTATTCTGGCTTCCAAGCTGTATGGGCAGGGATGTTGCTGGAGACAAATGGCATTAAGACATTTTAAGATTTCATCATCTTCTGATAGGACATTCTCCCATATCTCTATGAAATATGAAAAAATATCTTTGCACATTTTGGATGTCAATTAGTCAATGTCCTGGAAAATGAACAGATCGGGAACCCGGATCATGCTGACAGGAAATGTTAAAATAGCCAAGCGGGGTCTTCCCATCGTGTGTTATTGACTACAACTGTTATATACATGGACTACAACAGTGTACAACATCTTCATACAACACTCACCGGTTCATGTCATCCTGAGGCTCCTGGAACAAACAACATGCAACACATGATGGATGGCGTTCTACACATTCACCTACAATATAGTTTTCAAATATGATTATGACCCTCACAATGAAACCCTGTTAGTCCAGAATCTATTGGACCTGAACCACTGGTCTACACAATTCTTGGTGGGAATGTGAAAATATATCTTGTAAATATACAAGCAACAAAGAAATTAGACCTTTTACTTTGCTACTATACATCACTTTGAGAAGATCTAAAGACACCATCATAGGAGTGAGTGAGTGAGTGAGTATGGTTTTACGCTGCTTTTAGCAATATTCCAGCAATATCACAGCGGGGGACACCAGAAATAGGCTTCACACATTGTACCCAATTCACGAATTGTTGGGATTCGAACCCGGATCTTCGGCATGACGAGCGAACACTTTAACCGTTATGCTACCCGACCGCCCCTCCTACATAGGAGGTTGGGTCAAGTGAACTTTCTATTCAGCCAATCAGCATCAAAGCTTCTAAATTCTCTGTACAAGTAAGCGCAGTATTCAAACAAGCATATCTGATTTCTGTATCTCGAAAACAAACTAAAACGGTAAGCTTTGAAAGTAGAGAACTAAGGCCATGCCATGATATTGCTGTGGATGTTTTATACACCTGGTGCCGTGGTGTCTACACCTAAAACGGAGTGCCATCAAAGGAATAGTCAGTTCTGTGTGGTTTTCGTTTGTACAAATTAAAGTATCAAATCAAAGTGGAATGAAAATGCAACTGAACCATTTTACAAAAATGACACCTGACTGGCTCAAGAACCCACACATCCTTCTTTTAGAATGGGCGGTCAACGTTCTCCCCTGGGTCACCTGACATGACCTTCTATGGAGGTGTCATCAGATCTTCACACAGAGAGGTATCATATCAGGGAAAAGATCCAGACAAACAGGGTTCAACAGAAGGGACATTAGACTATGTTTAGATTGCAGTTCAGGTTATCTAAAAATAACATAAGTTTAGCATGCTGAGTAAGTGCTATGATATTTTAAAAAAATATAAGAATAATTATGGTAAAAATTGGATATTAAAAATTGTTATATTCATTCAGGTATTCAACTTCATGATTTGTTAGCATCAAGGGTGTCTACTTGTCAGCAATAGGAGGATATAACTAGGATAGGATGTTTCAAAATCTAAATTATTTGATGATGTTAATATAACTGTCCACAGGTTCTTTGACATGGTGTGTAATTCTTGAGTATTCCTGAGTGCTGTTTTGTGATGCAGACAGCAGTATTCCAGCTGTATCACTGCTGTAAGAAATCAAATCTGCACGAGATAAACCAGTGGTAGATATCATGAGCATTAATCCATGTCTTTGGAGTATGATGACACAATCAGTCAAGTCACACTCAACCATGTGATCCATATTTAAGTAGTCTCTTGCAACATGCAATGATGCATGGGAACTCAGAACTGTTATTCCCATGTGGGGGACAAACATGGGTACTAGGGACGAATAATGCCCTTGTAATTCCCAAAGTGGACAAGCATGGCTACTGAGACAAGTTGTGTCTTGTAATTCGAATGATGAGGCAAGCATGGGGTCCTGGGGGCTACTTGTGCTCTGTAATTCACAAGATGAGTGAGTGAGTATGGTTTAACGCTGCTTTTAGCAATATTCCAACATCACGGCGGGGGACACCAGTAATGGGCTTCACACAGTCCTGGGGGCTACTTGTGCTCTGTAATTCACAAGATGAGTGAGTGAGTATGGTTTAACGCGGCTTTTAGCAATATTCCAACATCACGGCGGGGGACACCAGTAATGGGCTTCACACAGTGTACTTATGTCGGGAATCGAACCCGGGTCTTCGGCGTGACGAGCAAATGCTTTAACCACTAGGCTACCCGACCGCCCCAATTCACAAGATGAGACAAGCATGGTGTCCTGGGGACACTCACAATCCCCACAGGGAGGTACAACCTGAAAATCAAGCCTTCCAGTATTTATTAGCTTCTTATTAACATCACAAGCACAAAAAGAGTGACCTGAGTCAGGAGAAATACACAAGAGGAAAGTGTATGTGGTATAAGGCCAAAACAATAAATACTTGTGTTTCAGGTAACATGCCCAACCATACATGACATTAACTGGTAAGAAAAAGCAAACATTAAACAAAGTTTTCTCAACAACTATTTACCATGTTTACAGCTGTATTAAAATTTCAGAATATCCATTGCAGGGCTCGATTTAGCTATATAAAATATGCACCACTGAACCTATTATTGAAAAATGGAACCTAATATTTATGTCTACATGCACCCAGTGCACGTCAAAATCTTTCAAATTTGTACACACAAGTGTGGATTATAGAACACACACACTCAATACCTCAAAGCTTTATTTACCTTATTACATCACTAATCCCTGTGTTATGTGTAATTTGTCATGCTTTCTAGGGCTTGACATCAATCTGTGGGTACTTCAAGATAATGTGCACATGTTTTAATATTGATAAATTAATGGGACCAGAGTGCAACGTGGTTTGGTCTGGTGCAACTAGGTTTTCATGTCAACATAAAACAAATCAAGTTCCTAAATTGAGCCCTGCATTGAAGTGCAGGTATGGTCATGTTACCATGGATACAGAAACACTAGTATTTTCTTTAGCCCTAAGAGGGGTTGTGTGTACTTACATCATCCATCAAGTTCTCGAACTGAAAGAAAAACAGGGATGAGGTGTACATGGTGTAAGCCTGACGTGGGAACAAAGCTGGTACCAAGTTGTGGCTATTGGGAGAGTGCATGGTTCTCACACTGGGAATATGGGTTCAAGTCATATCAAATATTACAATGCCCCTTAAAACAATTATGTGATGGCTTCATTTTCCCTTGTAAACTGGTAACATTAACTGTTCATGTTTGAAATACTTATTTAAGTAGCTGCTTTATGTTACATTTTCAACAATACTAGTGAATGTGAGAGCGAGTGAATGTTGTTCTATGCCACAGTCATCAATATTTCAGCCAGATAATGGCAGCCTGTAAATAATTTCTTTTTTAAAGCAAGCCAACAGTTGTGACTTAAGCTGTGATCAATGCCATCAAAAGCAGCCAGCTTCACAAACATTGCAAACATTTTTTAAAACACTATACTTGCTGCACGAGAAATTAATTCAAGCACTTAGAAAGTCTTTCCAAATCAGAGCCATGTTTTAAGAACAGCATTTGCTACAAAACAGCCAGCATGAAATCACATTACCAGTTTCAATCAACATACCATGATGTTGCATGAGAAAACACATGGGTGAGGTGAAATTCAGTTTAACGTCGCGTGCGTGTATGTGTTGCTGCATGTACTAGTCCAGAATGATGCTGATTTATAGTGCCAGCTCAATGAGATATCATGCCATAGTTTAACATGAATACCCCACTCAGACACAGTATACTGACGCGGAGCCGACCAGTCCTTGTTTTAGACCCTTAATGCCGAGCGCCAGACAGGGTAACAACAAGTACCATTTTTTAACGTCTTTAGGCATGACACAGTCGGGGATCAAACCTCGGACCTTCAGCTCTCCGGCGGACGCTCTACCTTTAAACCACGGAGACGGTCAGAAACACATGGGAAATGCATATGAAACTTACATTGTATTGTGACCTTATTAGTCCTTTTTAAAAGCCTTCACTCAGTTTCTTTCACAAGACAATAATGGTCTTAGAAACAAGGAACTTGACATGATATATACAACATATATGAATGATGATTAACATGATAAATATGCTGGGTCAATACACTGATATAATATATATGCTAGGTATACCTCTGGATATGGTGGTTGCTGAAAATAAAAACAGTTTTATCATCATCGCCTTCTCCGACATTTCTATGTCATAAATAGATATATGCTCATTTATCTTCACGTAAAACACCTTGCCTGAAGATGTGAAAGATAGGTAAACAGTAAAAGTTGACATTTGTCTTGAGACAAGTTATCTTGTACTTATCACATACATATCCAGGAACAACTTTGATATTTCCACACTCATGCACGAGAGATAATCATTGTCTCATGTTATCATGAAAAAAGACATTGATTCCATCAAATAGCATAAGCTGTTTATCATGTTTATCACTTCAACAAAGAGGATCATACATCGCATAATGGCACTACTTTGACATATCGGTCTGTAAATAATCGAGCCTGGACCAGACAATCCAGTGATTGACATCATGAGCCTTGATCCACAGAAATGGGATACAATGACATGCATCACCCAAGTCAGCGAGCCTGACCACCCAATTCCATCAGTCACCTCTTATGACAAGCATAGTCACCTGTGACGGCAAGCATGGGTTGCTGAAGACTGTTCTGGGTTGCTGTTCTGACCTGGATGTTCACGAGTCTTGACATATCTAATCATGCTAATGAGGCTTAACAATTTGAGTGAGATGACTTACAGTGGGTAGGGATTTACGCCCCTTTTCGAAACATTCCAGGTATATTAGGCCATAATAAATAACTTAATAGATCTTCACCCCCCTCTTACAAAGAAACACTTCACATCATTTCACTGTCCCTAAGTAGCTAGAGAAACTGAATGTTTCTCTCTGTTCTCTTCCTTACTTACTTGATGAAATAGACTATTGTTATAGTCCTATACCAGACAGTGCTTCATCCCATCTGTCAACAGGTTAATGTACACAGATGCCTTGATCAGTTTATAAAAAAACTTACATTCTGATTCAAAATGTATTTTTAAATGTCTCACGTTCCAAAAATTATGGATGAAAATCTATTCTATTTATTGTGGCCTTAAAATCAGATCTTAGTTCTCACTATAGCTAGAACTAAGGACATCCCAGTTCAGGTCCGATCAGAACGACCTTTCATCCTACTATCAGAGCGTCGCTTACCAGATCAGGAAAGTGACAGTCAGAATATATTTTCTAATCATGCAACCTCAAAAGATTTAACTCTGGGTATTTCGAACCACAGTTACAGGTTTTATGACAGAATCCATACAATCTAGGCCATCTATTAGCTATTCCAGAATGTTCCTTTGTTCAGTTTTCAAATTTTTAATCGAGACATGTCAAAATATGTTTCAAAGCATAGTCGCCACTTTGAAACAAGTGTCATTGGCTAATGTCAACTTCTTGTCAGTCATTCTATTGGTTGGCCAAAGTTAGCAAAAGGTTGGTCTGAAATGACCCATAAAGGGATGTCATCAGATCTTTGTTTAGTGGAAGCAATAACAAGATCTCATTTTAATATAGGGGTCACCCAAATATTGGCTTCACACTGTCACTTCGTACAGAGGCAACAAAACCTAGGTCTTCAATTTGACTACACTACCCTACAGCCCCTCATAAAACCATACCATACGTTTACAGTGAGTGAGTGAGTGATTGTGTGAGTGTGTGAGTTGGGTTTAACACATCCTTAAACAGTAGTCCAGTTGTATCACAGCGTGTCAGCTTTATGTGGGAGGAAAGCCTTAAGTGATGCAGGTCTCCAACGTTGACCATTTTGGTAAAACCCACGAGCAATGGTACGGTGCTGACAAACCTAGAAACATAATCGGGGCGAACGGGGATTGAACCCACAATCAAAGGTTTCTGGCATGCCCAAAGGATGCAACTCTGCACAGCGAATTGTTGCACCTTAGACGACTGGGTCACCAGTGCCCCGATATATATATGAACGGGCCTCACTTTAACACAGTTCATTCATGAAGGTAATCAAATAAATGTTATCCTATGCACAATGATGTACTTGGTTGTCTGTTTATTGTTATTATCTGAAGATTCTCACAGCTATTTTTGAGCAAACAAATTTTGAAAAGTTTCAAAAACTGCTGTTGTTGCTTTTAGATCAAGAACATAAGATCTACTAAAAAATATAAAGGTCTTTAAATCTAAAGTCATTATTCTATTTGTCCTTGAACATGTTGAAATATCTGATTACTGGCATCAATGATCTAATGAGTTTCATGACTTGTTTTTCCTTGGCAGATAGAATATCAAAAGGTTCAAGTATTTGGTTACTGCACACATTGCTTAGATGCACCACAGCTACATTCAATCTTTTAAGTTATAGCTTTCCCATCAGAATTACCGCTATCAATGAGTCTTGGTGCCATCTAGTCTGTCCCACTGATGTCACACAATCACGGAACAAAACAGGAAGTGCGCAAAGCTTGCAAAGTGAAGAGTGTGATTTTGTTTTCTATGTACAAGTAAACAAGATGAATTTAGAGTTTGATTCACTCACCTAACAATTGTCACTTTTGTAAATGTTGCTAATTTTGTAATAAGGTGCCTTTACAACACTGCAAGGTAATTACATCAAAAGAAATAGAATGTTGGTGACAGAGCAGAATCATTTCAAAAGCTGAAGCCCTCATAAATACGACTGCACATTCTGGCCCCAGTGAGCAATGTTTAAATCCATTTAAGCATGGTTAGATATGAGTAAGATACAATACGGTAACACTTGCATCACAAATGATATACAGTACAATGATATACCCTGTTAAGACTTACCTCAATGGAAAAATCCCTCTCCACATTGTATCTAGTTTTTAGATACTTGCGGCTGAAACAAACAGTAAGAAACAATTACATTTTATGCAAAGCTTTGACTTAAGTGAGTGAGTATGGTTTAATGATATGCTCAGCAATATTCCAACCATACAGCGTTAGATATTGGCACTAGTCCTATAGCCCTTGCCAAACTGCCCAACAGTTAAGGTATGATAAGGACTAGTAAAAATTTGCCTTTTTTTAAGTGTTTTGCTCTACATTGATCCCTGGCTACAAAGCAACCCTCGGGTCCAAATAATTGATGAGTGTTATAGACGGTCAGCGGTTAACAGAGGTCGAATCGTAGGTGGTAGATGACCAACAAAACAGTATACATGCTCTGCCTACCTAACACTATCTATGTTGCACGTTTCAGAGTTTAAAAAAAAAAATAGAATAGAAGTTGTTTATGATATTAATATGCACTTTAAAAAAAAACACAGCGTATCCCTTCAGCGAATTCAGGTGAATAAACAGGTATAACAAACTTGGTAAAAAAAAGTATGAAATTTGATATAAAACATCACTAGACATGATTATTTACCATTCAAAATGTATTTCCTGCTCTCCGAGGCATTGTTTTATATGCAGAGATTAAGATTACCGTGTGTATTTTCTCGTAAGCCGGAAATAGCAATCAGCTGTGTACACGTTTCCTCCCAATTTACCGGTTATTCAGTTTAAAAGTACCCAATGATACAACTTCAAAGATTTTTTATTTAATGGTTGGAAGAAACTGTACCTGAAATTATTTTATCAGGAATAAATTCAATAATATATTCCAATATGGTGTTATTTTAGTTGCAGCTTCCACTATATATATATACTTAAAATCATAAGAATCATAAGCGTAACACTTTGGTACAGGTGATATGCAAGATATTCTTTTATGTATGGAACAATTTGACCGGTCACCCTAGGGACTTCCCGCAAAACATGTATTTCGATTGCGAAAATGTTATGTTAACATAGTCAAACTGCCTCAAATATGACTTTTAGCAAGTCATGGTACAGCATTTATGATATGTGTATCCATTCTCTTGCAACTAAAGTTCATTTCAAGGCGTCAATAGCAGTAATCTGACCATGGTTGCTGTAAATAATGGTGAGTTGTGCGATCTACCGATCACTTCGCATACGATGTCACCGAAATTATTGTAAACATCATTATAATTATTGAATTAAATTTTGAATATAATTAATAAAATATATTGCAAACATTAGACCAGATAAACAATTAAATCTTTTTTTATAATCAGATATTATAATAATAGGACTAAATTGCGTACTTCAGTTCGGATTTGTTGACTGGCATTTCAGGTGTTACGTGATCGTGGTGAACAGCTGATGTTTTCTAAGATGGGGGGAAAACATCATGACATTGGAAAACTTGAGTTTATTAAAAATGTTAGTTAATTTTGGGAGCCATGCTTTACCGCACGCTATAACTGAGTTAGCGCTATATTGAAGAGCGCAATAGCGAGGGAACACTGTAAGTTATCATTATAAGGACTAGTGGTTCAAACCTGTTAGTTTCTATCGCTGCAATATCTTAATATTTTACTCTGATACAACACATGTCTGCGTAAAAGATATGGCAACATCTCCATAGGAGGTTGTGTCACATGAACTTTCCAATCAGCACTGAGGCTTCTAAATTCTCGGGAGGAATGATCAAAGCATTCAGACCAGCATATCTGATTTCTTTAACTCAAAAACAAACTCAAAACAACCAGTTCTGAATGTAAATAGCTAAGGCAGGCCACACCTATATTGTTGTGGATATTTGACCCAGCCATTGTTTCTGAGTGGCATGACATCTATGCCCAAACCCATGTTCCATCGAAGTAATTTTGTGTTTGGGGTTCAAATCAAAATCGTCGAATCAAGGTTGAACAGAAGTTAATCTGAATGGTCTTAAAGGCGCACACCCTTCATTCAGATTGGACAGTTTAAGTGAAAAAAGGTTTAATCAGACTCAAAAGATGGGTGTGTCGTCACCCAACCATGCAGCGTGTCCATGCAGAGAAGCATCATATCGGAGTAAAATATATGATTTTTAATGATATTGATTTTAAAGTAACCCTTGGGACAATTGCAATTTCAAGATTGAGTGTCACTCCCCATATGATATTCAGTTTTGTGACCTTACTGACATATTTCCAATAAAAAACGGTACAAGGTATCATGATGGTGAGGAGATCTACCATGATGAACATCAGTAAATAGATTAAGGATATTACACCAAACAATATATATATGTACAAGACATGAAAATAAAATTAATCAGTAAACTAAGGTACTAAATCACACTAGATGAGATTGAAACACAAACAGTTGATCAGTACAACATACTGCCTGTTGAAAATAATTGCAAATAGTGTATGACATTAGGTATGAGAATTCAGAACAAAAGACAGCGTGTATCATAACATAGGAATGATATCAGGAAAATTAGTGAATTGTTTCAGTTCCCAAGTCCACGGTAATCCATAAGAGATAGATCATGTACATCTTATAGCAAAACTTCCAGTATTATACTGTACATGTTCTACAGAACCAAATAACCCAATGTACCAACTACCATTTGAGAATATACAAACACAAATCCTGACATCATGGTAAAATATCTCAACTTGAAAAAATAAATTAATAACCTAATGCATATGGTTAGAAAACATTTCTGGAAAATGGAAAATATGATGAAATACAGATTTTGACAAGCCGACGTCACACAACAATGGCCATTGTTGCACGTTTTTAGTTAACATGTAACACTGTGTTTTACAAATGTCAGTGTGCCAGTGAGTCAGGCTTAAATACGCCAGACCATGCACTTTTCCATCTGCCGTGAGCAGATCAATACACTACAGATCTCAACTCGGTCGGTTCAAGTGACCGTCACACGCATTTATACTCACTTCATCCGGAAAACATTGTTTCACATGTCAATATTTTTCATAACAAACACAACAAATTAAAATCAGGTTGCATACATGGTAAGTAAGTGAATATACAAACATGAAGTCGATCGTGTTGTGATCACTGAAAAAAGAGGCGTGCCCTCCATTCTTACATTACATGCGAATCACAGAAGATTTTTAAGTGTTTTTTATCCTTACCGTTTGTCAAACAGCCCACAACATTTCCTGAGGCAGTTGCCCATATTGAAACCGACCACAATCATTCACTATCTACAAGAAATATACATGATATTATCACTTAAACTCGTGACATGTCACATCCTTGATTCCAAGCAGCCGAATACGGAAGCGGAAATGAAAAACGTAGTCGGTGTAAAAGCGAATCTGAAATATAGCGAAATAAGAATTAGTTTTGAATTTACATATCTCCATAAGTATAATTAAACAAATATATACAAAATAAAACTAAATTTAAAGAAAATATAATTAATAAGTAAAAATTATTTAAATAACATGAACTATAGAGCATCTTGGATCTATATAATTATTTTAACTTTGACCTGTTGCCTTAATTTGATGTTATTTAATTAATTGTTATTTATTAATTATTGAGGCAACAGATCAAAGTAAAAATGACTAAATATATCCAAGATGCTTTATAGTTCAAGTACAATTTAAATATTGAAACAAAACATTCAAATCCAATCTTCATGACATATGTTTTATGACGGATGTTCCATGAGTCGTAAAAAATACACATACCTACCATTAATACCTATACCATACTTGTAGATGGTATTGCGAATATGAATATATAAATATTATATAAAAATATTAAATTTTATATTTTAAAAATTTGTACATTTAAACCCCTACAAACGTAGCTCACTCGGTCACCTCAACCTAAATGTGCTCGGTCAAATAGGAAACGGAATAAGCCGAGTGGACCCGAGTGGTAGTGGTTGTCATGGCTACACTAAATCAAAATACTCCCACAAAAATGATACCTGTTAGTTCAGAAACACAGTTATCTGGGCTGTGACCGTGATGAACATCGTTCTTAATTTTATACAAAGGGCATATCACACTCTAACAATAATTTGCATTTAACAATAATTTGTATAATATCAAAGAGAACGGTATCGTCCAGATTAAAGGTGTTTCGCTATATATATTATTGACAATTACCCGTCCAAATGTGAACACCGAATATCCAGTTTCGCGTTGATACATGCCAATATATTGTCTATTATAGGACAAAATATTATTTTTTTTAAATCAAAATAGCTGCCATACCGTTGCAATGATGTTTGACAATACATGTAGGCTCAAAGATCATTGCCCATTTGAAATCTATCTCTAGTATGAACAGTTATCTCTAGACCCGTGAAGATTCCGGGGTAGAATAGGTCTTCAGCAACCCCTGCTTGCCGTAAAGGCAACTATGCTTGTCGTAAAAGACGACTAACGGGATAGGGTGGTCAGGCTCGTTGACTTGGTTGATACATGTCAAATAGCTGAAATATTGCTGAGTGCGACGTTAAACAACAAGCAACAAGTACGTTCTCTCTAGTATAGTTGTAACTTGTGCATAACTGAGATTGTCCCTGTGTAATTTTGATGACCATCAACTTGTAGATTCATCTGCAACAGACAACTTGAGTTAGCAGACACAGGCGGTAGCGGAATGATTTCTTCATGCTGCTGGGACTGGCCAATGTTAGCCTGAGACAAATTCACCTTTAAAATCGTTTGGTAATTCTGAAAGCAAGTTTCAAAGAAAGCTTTTCATTGAAACGTCCGGCTTCATAAACTGACATGTAGTCATCATTGCACTATCGCTTGATTAGTTGGAGCTGAACGTGAAGATGAAATGTCATGGTAGACATAAAATCAATATTAATACCATACCAATTTTCATCAGAAATACATCAGAAATGTCTGGGTATTGGGCTACTGGCAAGAAAAGCGGTAAAGTGAACAAATATATATCAATGTGATTATATATCGTGAAACCTTGTTAGTCTGGACCCCGAAAGTCTGGACATCCTGTCTCCTAGGTGATCATGTTTGGAACTCCTAGAGTGAACATTACTCTGCACCCATGTTTCGTTAATCCGAAAATGTGTTAATCCGTGTTCACTGTCGTGTCGTCTTGTTTAATGACGGTTCACTGTAGTGAGTGAGTTGAAATTAAACGTCACATCGGCAGTATTTTACCCATTACAGTGACGAGAAAATCAAAAAAGATATCAGCCATATAGTGACTAACATAAGTAAAACAATTACACAAAAAACAAGTCGACGATGGTCAGTAAAATAACTAGATTATCACAGATTTGTATTCCAAACAAGTGTTAAAGAGATACGATTATTTCATGTAAAAAATATATACCGAGCTATAGATAGCCAGCAACCAAAGTTAGGCAACCATACTGGGGACTATGGGGACTTACATTCATCTGATACCTGCATGGTACCCCATGATTTAAACCATCCTTCGTATCCTTACATAGTACTCCAACTATTAAATGCCTCTCAAAGAAACCTTAGTACATTACTTTTGTGAATATATATGATAAGATGGTTACTGGCGATTGTGAGAACATTGACATCAACAAGTATACCACGATTAATTGTAGTAGGAATAAAAGCAATGGCGTGGTCTTACTTTGTTTCACTGCACTACAACTTTCATAAGATAATGCACCCCCTTCGTCTAAAACTAGGAACATCACTTGCATGTAAAATTAAAGTTCTATATTTGTCTCGACTCGATAGCGATCTGCTGACCCTAGATTGATCTTCAGCGAGCAAGCGGACACCTACCCTGCGGTGGTCTGTGTCACCAGGCAGCCGGAAAACCAGTGATTGATAGCGTGTACACTGACAAAATGTCGGGGCGTATTGGCACTCTAAATGACCCACGTGACACATAGACAAAGCTCTTCCAAGACTGCCACCCACATGCACACATGATGGATGCAAGCAGCCATTTTGGACACCAGATCCTTCGAGAGCAGGTTTAATCTGTCCGCAGTAATCCTACCGAGTCGCATACATTTGTGTTTGTATTGTTGTTGATAAAACATGTATTTGACCGTACAGGTGGCTTATAGTTTTACGGGGCTTTGTTCAGGTAAGGGACCAGTTTACAAGTTCATTGTAGGATTAAAATACAACTCAATTTCTTAAGTTATAGAACCACCACCACCACCATCCCCCACCCCCACGCCCCAACCCTACCCCAACCCCATCACGTACACACGCACACTCGCACACACGCGCGCGCACACACACACGCACACACACGCACGCACACAAAAAGACCTTAATTAAGAAAATAAATGATGAATTACTTGTATTATTAAAAAACACATTGTCATTTCTTGCTTAGTTTAGTTACTATATAAAACAGGTAAATCAGGTGAGTTGATTTTGTCGGATGGAGAACTTGCATGGACATTAACACCCCCAACACCAACACTAACACAAACCCTGAGGAATGAAGATTTTATCCTACATCGAAGTTTTGAACTGGTCCTTTTTGTCGCTGACAGTGGGCAACACCTTTTACCAGGTTCGACACCTACACCCACCTTCGTAACCCTGTATATCACACTGTGTCCCAACTGACCACTAAAAAACAAAGCACCTTTGTGTATTGAAATATCGACGAATTAATTCATCAGATTTCTTTGTCCGATTGTCTAACTTGAACTCCTAACGACAAATTGTTACTTTTTTAACTTTTGGGCTGCCCTTTATACAGCCAAAACACTGCAGGCTTCAGGTCCAAAACAAACTTATGATACCCGTATGAAATACCATGTCTTATTGTTTCACCTGTAGCCACCATCAACATGAGTGTATAAATTTACTTTCATTGCCCGACAGTTTAGTTAATTGGCAAGTTTGTCTGGTAGCGTTTAGATTTGAATAAGCATATACCTTTTATAAAATAATTGGATCGATTTTATATTTTTGGTCTCTTAAACCATATTTCTTAACACCATGATCATTATTTACTAAATATTTGTTTCAAAGTAATTATTTTCCCTAATATAATATTATGTCATAATTTATTGGCCCTCCCCAAATGTTTGTCCGTTTTTACAGCTCTTTTAGGAGTTAAAGAATTGTCATTATTTACGCTTATAACAAAAAATTAGGTCAATTACTTTTGCGGCACACTTCACAATTCCCTAACGAAATGTGCCTACTCATAAAACGTCCATGTTTTATGGTAATATCCTTTGATTACGGGCATACCTTCCAGTACATTACTGATTACAATATATAAATGACAATATATTAAATATAAATTTTAATCAAATACAAGTTACATATCTGAACAATGAAATGCAATATAATCCGGAAAAGGTGACAACAAATCAATAACAAACACGTATTGAATAAATCATGACGTAAAGTTGCAAAATAGGGAGTCAGGAGTTATCTCCCTTTAAAGCAAACCACCCAAGCTCCTTCCCAGCGCGTACTATCGCTGTGAGGAGCTTGCAAACCACCACTCGTCGCCTCGGGCAATTTGAAAATTGTGAAAGTAGCAGAATAAGCCGAGCGAACCCGAGTGTACTGCGGTCACGCGACAAAGATCACGACATGGAGTGTCTTTGTACGACAGAGCAAACCGCATGACACCGACCAGGACCAAAACATATATTCCAGTTCATTTGGAAGCAGATTTATTTTGTTTAAACTACACGAGAACTTTGTGGAATCAGAAGGTTACAATATGTAAAAAAAAATGTAAAATGGAGGGTTTTTGTCTTATTTAAGGCATAAATTTTACATAATACAAGTTTTCTTATTAAACAATTTGAAATGTATATGATATCAGTCTATATACTATATAAGCTCAATCACGAAACTGTTCTTCCGTACAGCATATCCTACAGACAGACAGAATTTATATTGTACTTTAGGCCCCAGACTCACTGAATACAAACAAGATGGAAACAAAGTGTTTATGTACATGTTCAATATACGGTTTGAGTAAAATACACTTTATGTTACAGGGATATGTTTTGCTTCTTATCTTTGGTACTTGACAGAAATTTAATCAAGCATTAAATAATATCTTACAATAGTGTATAGTAAGTAACTGTAATATGTTAATGCGTTCTCATTTTCAGAATGTCTAAAAGCTGTTTCGAATGTAACATGTAAGTTCCGTATACACACATGTATAACTCGCGTGTGATAGCAGTCGCTTTCATATCGGAGTAAAGATTGATATAAAGATTCACGTTTTTGAGTGAAATCAAATTGGGGGGTAGGCGACCCAGAGGCTAGAGGGTGCCAACCTCCAACCCCTACCCCTCTCTAGGCATCCCGCATAATTTGTTTTGTCATCCAGTTTAAGAACTCTTTACAACTATAATAGTCTGGGATTTTCAGCATAGCGCTAAATATTTTATTGAGTATTTCAATATAGAAATATTTTAAGGCATCCAGCGTATTGCAATTAACAGGGCTCCGTATCTGGCGTACCAAAAGGGCACTTAGACTAGGATCGATCTGCCCCATCGGGATATGTGTCACGACCCGAGAATAATCAGACATATTGTTGTCCGAGCCAAATGTTACACCAACATCTCAACAGCCTCGTGTCTGGGGAACACGTTACACTGCAAGATCAGGCTTGCGTCAGAGGCCAAATTTACACTAAAACCTCCACTGGCTTGTGTCATGGTCAAAGTTTACACCAGAAACTCAACAGTAATATGTATGGGGGCAATTTTACACCAGAATATCAACAGGCTTGTGTCCGGGGTCAGTTTAACAATACAATGTGTGAAGCCCATTTCTGGTGTCCCCCGCCGTGATATTGCTTGAATATTGCTAAAAGCGGCGTAAAACCATACTCACTCACTCACTCAGTTTAACAACGGTATGTCGACAGGACGCGCGTGCAGCAAAGTAACGTCAGGACTAAAGTAAGCAAGAACACAAAAGCACGAGAGCTGGTGATGTTGTTTTGTATCATAAATATTTGTCACGTTTCAAATCTTACGCTAATTATTTGAGAACCCAATGAAGTCTGCATATAGGCCTACGTACCAACGTACGATCAACCTTCTATATAAAAGTTAATCTAAGGGCTCAGTCACACATTCAGGGTTTTACTGCCGTCCTTGGTAGGACATTCCCGGTTAAAATTTGTCAAAAGTCTGATCAAGATCCTATGGTTCGTGGCGGGAAATTCACAAACAATCAGATATTGTTCAGGAAGCGTCCCGATTCAGCCGAATTCGTCCCGATTCTCCCGTTCTCATTCCGATTCTGATCCCATATGTATCTTCAGCATGGTTAAAACCGACCGAATCTGCCCGACAGCGTTCCGATTCACCCGAATGCGATCCGACAGAGATCCGACAGTGGCCGGACAGTGAACCGACAAAGACAGTTCGCATTCGGCAAGATCTGGACGCAATCTGGACTCAATCGACAAGAAACAGCAATGAACAATTCATGCCTGTTCACCACGACGGTTCATCCACAGTACATCGTCCAGACAACACAGGACATTGTTACGATTTTGAACCGATACAGCATAATCTGTCTCGACATAGTCACGTTTGTAATCCGACTAGACAAAATCGGCTGAGTTTCCCGAATGTTAAGGGAAGCACCATACTGTCGGGAGTGCTTGGCCGACCTCTCTGGACCTTTCCCGATCCGTAGGACTCCCGTTACGAACGCACACGACTGCGTTCAGACAATGATAGGACATTGCAGATCATTGAGGATAGAAATCCGACTTTTCTACTTTTTGTATCGTAGCGCTGTCTGATCTCAAACGGGAGCCATAATCAGAATTGTGTGAACCTGGTCTTAGGCTATTATATTGGAGTATGTGAATGACTATATGCAATTTTGTAATCTTATCTCAAATCCTTTAAAATGTTGCAAACATAATCATTGGGAATTTCTTTTCTTTTTTCAAATTAACAGGAAACATTGAATGTAATTGTTGTTGAAAGACGCTTTCCCATCGAAATATTATTCACATATATTTGACAGTTAAATAATATATTTCACATGAATAACCCTGATTGCTTTTACTTCTCATCTAGGGATAAATATGGAAGGAATTTAAAGGTTTACTTCATACAGTATGAACAGTTTTTGTTCACTTGCACACAATTTCCGTTAAGTTTCAATTCAGTCTTCACGCTACCTTGATTCCGACAAGGGCGGTGAGGGTAATCTATCATTCTCGTTATTTTCGAGGCTCGCATTTCGGTAAACCTACACTAACCGGAATGCGAGGCCCGGAGATTTAGATGATGGTAATACAGCGGTTTTTACTTTTGCTCGTAATGCTGAAGACCCGGGTTCGATTACCCACAATCGTTTCCCGCAGTGATACTGCTGAACTCACTCACTCACCCCAGTCGTAATTGTTTTAAAAGGTATAAAACGGTATATCTTTTGGCGCTAAGACACAGATTAGAATAAAGATCTCAATATATCAAAAACAGGGAGTCTTTATGATATATAAACGAAAAGAAGTTCAAGGAGAGAAAATCTATAATAATAGCGGTACGCAATTTCGCAATAAACGTTATACATTTGGAGTTATGCCCCTTCTCGTTTGACCGAAATGGCGGATAAGTTAAGGTATAAACTTAAAGTTTTATAAGTCTTATATTTATAGATAGGAATCCGATCACTTTGTCCGAACATGATTGTACTTAACAGAAAACATTTTGTTTAATTTTGTTGCTGATAACGAATGTAGTTCAGTTGTGTTTGTTTGTGTATTGAAAGTTAGCCTAATTGAAAAACTTAACTTTGAGGTGTTTAAATTCTAAAAACGGATTTGCGTAAACCCTTTGTAAAGAGGAAGTCAGTGACTGTTAGAGAAACCAACCGGATTATCACCTTGTCTGGTGTAAATGTTCTCGTGGTTGTGGTATTTTATGTATCAATGTCATACCATAGCGCACGATAAATCAGCTGATTTTATCAAGGGCCTATTTTCATTTTCTAACTGTAAATAATATTGATTTTGAACAGTAACTGGATGCCCTTTAGCGTGTCATTTAAAGACACAGAATAACCCCAAAAACACCAATTATTCTTTCTTGATAAAATTATCTTGATATTCCTGTCCTAGCTTGTGCTTGTATGGCAGTTGGGAATTGATGAATCAAAATTACTGTAAGGTTTCAGTATCCTATGTTTGTAAGAACTTATACAAGAGAATCACATTGTCTGGCTTTGTGTCTTGTCTGAATGCATGTCATCTTGCAGCAATGGCTTGGACCATTGTTCATGCCTTCAGTTACACAGTGACTTGATTATTTACAAGACACCAAGATATACCTCTACTAGTATTGTTGACTGCGGAATAAAACCATATTCCTAACACATTCTCACTCTCTACATTTCTATTAATTTGCCAATTCATGTCAAATGGAAATTTTAAGGAATGTGATGCCATGTATGCAGCCACTTAAAACCATTTGTAGTAGCAACTGACAAGGTATCTTGTATCAAGGACCGGTATCTAGGATCAGGCTACATAAACATGACCCTCATGCAGCTATATGGTGCTTGTTGTTTTCCTGCCTATTGCTCGGCATTAAACAAGGACTGGTCATCTCAGCATCAGTATACTGTGTATGAGTGGGGTATTCATGTTATGCTGTGGCTTGGGGTTCGAGCAATGTTATCTTTTATTAGTTTTTCTATTTATTATTATTTTTTACATGCTTTGACTTTCATATATGCCCTGTTAATGTAGATTTTCTGCATTGTCAATATCTCTTAAAGCTGAATTGTTTTAGTGAAGAATCATTTTACATATGTGTGAAAATATTCACAGTATTTGGATGTGATGCATATCCTGGCTTCAATGCTAATGATAATTGAACTGAAGACCGCAATATGTCCTTACATTGTGATTGAACAAATTCATCTTCAGCTCCATACCCTTGACACAACATGCATAATGTTGGCCATTCTATAGGTTATTGAGTAGGTTATTCTGTACCTAAGTCATTGTTGATTTAGGAAATGAAATGAAAGTAAACATATGAAATGTTAACACTACAGAGCAACTTTACTGAAGTCAATTATTGTCAAGATGACATAATCTTATCAATTAGTGACATCAGGAGCAATGGATGACATCATTCTTAACATTGAATCAGTGAGAATGATGTCATTATGATCACATGCTTCAACTGACCAATCAACACTAAGAATCACCAAATTCCCACTTGCATATAATGCAAAGTTATTACACTTTCAGCATGAGTCCAACCCTTATAGGTTATCTCATATTACCACTTTTTGTTATTGTCTGACCAATCATATGTTTTGCTTCCAGAAGTGGTCCTCCCGAGTATGTGGTAGTACGAGAGATCTACGAACATGAGGACGCACAGGAGGAATTTGAGCTGGAGCTGGAGAAAGCCCTGGATGCTAATGCCAAGATAATCATCATAGAACCTTCCAAACTAGGGGATGAAACAGCCCATTGGATAAGTGTAGGCAACTGTCTGCACAAAACATCAGTCCTGACTGGACTTGGTGCTCTAATATCAGGAGGCTGCTGGCCCAAGAGAGGCTTGCTGTTTCTGCCGCTCGGTTCCTTGAGTGTATTGTGTGCAGGAGTATATGCCATCTCCTGGCAGTTTGATCCATGTTGTAAATATCAAGTCGAACACAATAAGAACCGGATTAAGAAAATCCCAGTGCACACATTGACTACTACCACTCCTGTGGTGTTAGTTAGGCGAGACGACAAACGGCGCAAATTTCTTCACAATGCGGTGTCCCTTTGTGCAGGTGCTTTCTGTGCATGGAAGATATATCAGTGGTATATAGAATAGTGGTTATGTATGCAATGCCTATAATGTCAGACTACGTGGCAGTTATCAATGAGAAATATCCTGCAACTTGTGCCTGGATGACTGAATAAGACAGTGTGACAAGGGTGATGATGTGTGCAGTGCTTCGTCTGTGATGATGCCTATTTGTACAAAGTTGTCTCTTCAAGATCCACATAGATGCCGAATCAGAAAGTTGCACCCTTTTACCCTTGAGTGAAATGTTGAGAGCCATGTGGTTCATGAACTTAATTCCACATAATCAAAACGTTATTTTTGGGGACCTTTGACATAGTGTAATACTTATATGGATTTGGAAAAAGCTATTATATTTGAGTATTTTCAGATAATGAAGACTACTTGTTGCCATAATTCAGGGAATGAATTATTCACATGTTTATTGACCAGTTATTAAAATGTGTTTAATTGTAGCGTTTTGTGCTGTGTTTACACATGACACCAGTATTAAGAGGTTGTCTTATGATTACTTTGTTGACTTCTACAAGGAGTTTGTAAATGTCATGTTTGTGCATCAAAGGGACACAGGGAGTCTCTCTCATGCAGAGTTACATCCCTTGTGCCTGGATCCTAGAAAATCCTTAATTGCCAGCCCGTACTCATACTCATGGATGTCATTGTGGTAAACTAGAACCTGCATGAGCTTTCCTCCTAAATGAAAATGGCACTTCGTAATATAACTGAAATATTGTTTTAAGTGATGTCGGGTGCAAAACAGCATTCACCCACACACCCATATAGCTTTAGACCATATATGTACATGATATATTCATAGTCTGTTAAACAAGGGGAGTGAGCAATGCAGTCACAGGGTACTGCCAAGTGTTGGGAATATGGTTGTAAAATCATGATTGATGATTGGATCATCCCAACCAATCAATCATGAAAAAGAACCATTACCATTATTCTGCTATTTTTCAGTGGTAAGTGCAGACAAGTTCCACGCCTAACAAAAAGAAACTCAAATACTTACTTCAGCACTTTCTCAATATCTCACTCCCAAGTAGTACGTAGTGAATAAACCAAAACCAATAAACCAAAACTATTTCCAGGTTTTAAAATAGCGACGCAATATTGTGTGTAATCTTTTTTTCAAAGATTAGATCAGCATAGAACTTGAGAGAGTTGGCAATTTGTTTGTGTTTTATTATGAAGTATTGCTTTCAATTGCTTGGTTGTGTGGATGTTCGGATCAATCTCTGATTATTTCAGTTAATCAGAACACCACTGGTACTGCGGCTTCTGCTGTGTCTGGTGACCTGGCTGAGCCGGGATGAGTTTGAACCCAGATGAAATGGCTTGATTTTCAACGTTGATCCCCGGTAATTTCAAAAACGTCTTTGGTGTTGGCATTATGTAACGAAATCCCATTGCACAGGCTTTTAGCCTTTTAGTATGGCTTGATGACCATCTTTAAATCACTAGCCACACCCTGTGCCATGTCACTGTAAAGAGGCATGATACTGGATACATGGACCCTTCTCACTACATCAACTTGCTAACTTGGATGTTTCAAAATGACAATACAGTTTCTACAATTTCCAATATGATAAATGACAAGTTGATATGTAGCAAAAAATAATCAATCCTGCCTGTGTGAGTTCCAGGACAGGTTCCAAACAGCCCTGTTATTCTTAAGGGAGATCCAGTCCAGAGCTAGACATTGTAGTTAATACTCTGTGTGAAACTGTGCACTATCCCTCAGACAAAGTCGGACTAAAAACAAATTTACTGGGACTACCAACTGAACCTAGTTCCCCCTAACCTTTTTCACCGAGAAGGGCTGGTTGCAATGTGCGACAGGGCCAATTCCAATCTCATAAACATCAGATCTTAGTTCTCGCTACCGCTAAACAAAGATCTGAGGACATCCCATTACGGGTCATGTCAAACCGACCTTGCGCAAACTTTGATCGACCAATGGAATGACTGACAAGAAGTCGACATTAGCCAATCAGAAGGCAGCTTACTCATGCTTTACGGCACTAATTTCAAATTGGCGACTACGCTTCGAAACATATTTTGACAAATTCTCGATTAAAATTTTTTAACCTGAACAAAAGAACATTGGCTGGCAAATATATGGTCTAGATTGTATGGATTCAGTCATTAACCCCGTAACTATCGTTCGGAATACCCCGTGTAAAATGTTTTCGAGGATGCATGATTAGAAATCACATTCTGACTGTCACTTTCATGATATGGTAAGTGACGCTGTGATTGGTCAGATGAAAGGTCGTTCTGACGTGACCCCTACTGGGATGTCCTCAGATCTTTGTTTAAGGGTAGCAAGAACTATGATCTGATTTTAATGAGAATGGGCCTATTCAGCTGTGCTCTTGAAATTCTTGTCAATCTTGACAGGTTGCATTTGTGTTTGCTTTGGGTTTTTTGTTTTTCTTAACACCGCACTTATCAATATTCCAGCTATATTACAGCGATCTGTAAATAATTGAGTCTGGCCCAGACGATCCACTGATTGACATCATGAGCATCGATCCACACATTTGGGATACAATGACATGCGTCTACCAAGTCAGCCATATTGAATACGTCAGTTGCCTCTGAAAGACAAGAATGGGTTGCTGAAGACCTATTCTAACCCAGAACTTCATGGGTCCCAGGTTGCAGTGATCTGGCAGTACCGAAAGAGAACCTATGAAGTTTTTGGTCCAAAACTTTATATGATATCATCCATGACAGTCCCTGTATATGTTGTATTTATTATTGAACCATTAGTTCATCAATGTCTCAATGTACAACCCAGTTAGGGACTTGGGGTTAGAATAGGTCCCAAGCAGCCTAGTGCTTGTAAGATTGTTTATTTCTTGTTTATTGCTGCAAATAATCAAGTCTGGACCCATTAAAATCCAATCTTTGTGCTCGCTACGACTACACAAAGATACCTTGGTTATCAGGAGCGAGAACAAGGTTCTGATTTTAATGACATGAAAGCCATGTTGAGATGCTCATTTGTTCCCATTACTATGTCATTTGCACCGCCTTCGTGGACTGATGGATGGAGCACCTGCCCGAAGAGCAGAAGATCAGGGGTTTGATCCCCCACCACATCATACCAAGAGACATTAAAAGATGGTACCCTGCCTGGCGCTCAGGATTAAGGGGCTAAAATAAGGACTGGTCGGCCCGGGATCAGTATACTGTGTCTGAGTGGGGTATTTATGTTAAACTGCGGCATGGTATCTCAGTGGGCTAGCTCTCTAAAATCGGCCTTAATCCAGACAAGGACAAGCACGCACGCACACACGCACGACGCTGTATAAGTGCAATAATCTTGAATGTGATGTAATACTCCATTTCCTGCACCTGTTGGCAACAATACACACCATAGGGGTTCAATGACACGTCAAAGAGTCTGACCACCCAATCCACTTGGTCGCCTCTCACAGGGTGCAAGACATGTAAGAGATAACATTTCAAGTGTCATTTTCAAGGCTTTTTTAGTTGAGTTCAGTCTGTCAATACTTTTTAAAGTCCGGCATACTGTTTATGAGTCGTAAGACCACACAACATATTAGTAAGACCTAATCACAGATTTTCAAACAAGATTGATTTTCACAACCAACAAATGAAATAAATTAAATCTGTCATGAATTCTTCAAGGTGTCTGGCAAAGTGTCAAATCTATCACACTTACACATCCTTGGTATGTAACTATTAGTTTTGTGCATTTTAATGATTTTATTAACATTTTATGTCATTTTGTTCAATTTCAAGGCTTTTGAAGCTATTCTGGTGATTTTATAGGCTTTTCAAGGTTGACACTAAAAATCAAGGCTTTTCAAGAGGGACCATAAAATTCAAGGCCTTTACAAGCCTGTACAAATCTTGCTAATCGTATAAGGTTGTCAGGCTCTGTGTTGGTTGATTGAGCTGTACCAGAAATTATTTACAGACCACATGATTCAGCCAGAATCTTGCCCACTGGGGCATAAAACAACATTCACTCTCTCAATGTTTAATTTGATATGAAGAAGTATGTGTCCTGTGGGTAGAATCTGTGGTGGTTGCTTTGTTGCCAATCCAAGATACAATTTTTCAGATACCTGCTCAAATAAATTCAAAATCATGTATGTATAGAAATATATACAACTCAGTTGTTTATAGGGATACTGAGATGATTCAGTAGAAACTGTCTTAACCAGACCCTGTTAATACAGCACCAAATTTACAATCCAGTATTTACTATGTTAATACATCAAGTGAAATTAAATCCAAAACTTCCTTCACTGAAGATTCTGGGCTGCACTTGCTGGACAAAGGATGCTCCCTAGTCCGGATTAGCTTTCCACACAATCATTGCACTTGCAGGTCTGGAAAGCCCTCCTGGTCTTCAAACAATGTTTTACAATGTTGAATGATGCTGAGAATAGGCACAGCTCAGCCATAACAGTTTTGATGACACAATGTACACATACCACCTTTATGCCCAAAGTTCATCACCAAAAATGATTGCAAAAGAAGTTGTTCATTTCAAAGATGAAATAAAGCAAGTTTTCTGTAGATAGATTTAGATGTCACTATGAGAATAAGAATCATTCACCTTTCTAAAGAACCATATTCATTTTCCATTTCAGGTGGCCATTTCAAGTTTTTTCTAAACAAACGTAAGAAAAAGAAGGCCTTATCAGCATGATCAGTGCAGTCAATAAGAACAGCAGGGGTCATTGGCCAGCATTGATGAGTTCCCTGTCCAATGGAAATGGATTCTTCTGCTGCATGCAGAACGCCTTCTGTCCCAAAGCACGGTGTTCATATCAATTTCTGTTTGTTCAGCAGCTGGTCTATGTGATGCAGGCTAGAAGGAAGGAAATTTCCCCAACCATCACAAGGATCTCTTTTATTTGTACTATGGGGGGCACGGGTGGCCCAGTCGTTAAAGGTGCCGCGAATCGCTGTGCAGAGTTGCATCACTTGGGCACGCCAGAAACCTATGATTAGGGGATCGAATATAACTGGAATACTGTTAAAAGCGGCGTTAAACCCAACTCACTCACACTATTTGTACTATGAAATGCAAGACTGAAATACTACAGGCCTATTCTGTAATTAGCGCTGTGTGTGAAACTAGGCCATTGTGTGTGTGTGTAGTTACACTGATATACATCTACAATTTGACTTGGCACACAAACCAAACGGAATTTGAACAACTTGAATTAAAATTGCTAGAACTGCTGAATTTATTAAGGTGCATTGTGATCACTGATGTCTCAAGACTTCTCAAACAGGTAATGTGGCTGACTTCTTTTTCGAAAAAAAAAATCCAGTCAAAAAGGATTTTCATTATCACATGATAGTGATGATGAAAAAACCCACAACAAACCTGAAAGATGGTAGCTATATATTCATGATCAAATATAAAATATGAACCACATCATAAAAAGTATGTAATGAATAGTTGATAAATCTTGTGAAGATCTGAAATAATATAATAGAAAAAAGAAAATAGTCCTGTACAGGGATTGCAGAGAACAGTCACTGTCCTTCAGCAAAAGGGGTGCACGGGTGTCCCAGTTGTCTAAGGCGCCGCGATTCGCTGTGCAGAGTTGCGTCCCTTGGGCATGCCAGAAACCTATGATTGTGGGTTCGAATCCCGGTTCGCCCCGATTATGTTTCTAGGTTTGTCAGCACCATACCCATGCTCGTGGGTTTCATCGAAGTGGTAAATGTCTGAGACCTGCATCACTTTAGGCTTTCCTTCCACATTAAGCTGACACGCCGTGATATAACTGGAATAATGTTAAAAGAGGCGTTAAACACAACTCACTCACTCACTTTAGCAAAAGAGCATGATGCTATGGGAACACTTTCCATATTTTAGTTGATGGCTCAAGAGAAATAAATGTTTGGTAATGACCATCAATACAGTGCACCATGGCTCAGTTACCTTTTATTTGTTCCCACTAAATGAACGGACCCACCAACGTTATGTGAAATAAAACAAAAACTCCAATCTACACAAAAGAATTTTATTTTGACCTACCCAAGCTTACATCCGAAAAGTATAAAAACCGATAAGTGTCGCCTACGTGAGCAATCTCAATTTCCTGATTTATAAGTAGTATCATGTCAACAAGATGAATAAAACTGTAAACATTCATGTCTCATTCAATATATCTAAAACAAGGACATATTACATACCTGTGTAGGTACATACTAAATTTGGGGTCTATAAATAACCAGTATATCTTTGTAAATACTACAAACAATTTCATATCAGCAAAAACAAAACCATTCCATAAGAAGGCATGTAAGTTAAATAATGTTAACGAAACACTCATGGCAATGTTAAACTGTCAATAGGAATTTACGGATATTATCAAGTTATCTGTTCCAGTGACTT
This sequence comes from Haliotis cracherodii, assembly GCF_022045235.1. NCBI lineage: Eukaryota > Metazoa > Mollusca > Gastropoda > Lepetellida > Haliotidae > Haliotis > Haliotis cracherodii. Next base: position 39,490,180 of record NW_027266275.1, on the reverse strand, counting down.
TTGTGCGAGAATGATACAACATAACTGTGCAAAACTTGGGTGAATGAACTGACTTCCTTTCATACATTCTGTAAACCCTGACATTATCTTATTGAATCATTTCAACACTTCTCTCATACATCTAGGGCCTCATACTTCTTCCATGTATTCACGCATTAGAAACTATGAATCCTACTGTGAGGTCCATCCTTGAATATCCAGGGTATTGCATTACTATTTTGTAGAATGGATGCACCATTTTTCCTTTGATGTCAGCTATACAATAACTCCTGACACATTATCAAGGGCTAGAGCCTCTGATACCCTGTTTAGGAGGTGGAGATACCATTAAACAAGTAGCTCATGTGTACAATTATTTATAAATACATACACACATCAGGCCAAAAACAATGTCTCAAGTTTCAAGCTATGAAACATAACCGTTATTGTTTCCATTTCAAGTTGGTAGTACACATTAATGCAATATCTGCATATCTGTTAAAAGAATAATAATTGAGGCTGGCGTTTGAAAACGAAAAAACATTTTGTCATGTATTTTGTCTGCACGTCAAATGGAGGGATCATAATGGGAGTTACGAACACACCTCATTTATCCAGTGTATCGTAAATCCATTCCATAATAATATATACCCATTCACCACCATGTCTCTTTAATAACTAGACATCCAATCAAGTTTGAAACAAGTGACAATATCCCCAGTCCTCCCCTTGACTTCAGCGAGCTGTCTCAAATACAAATCTTCTTGTGTAAGGACTTACCTCCCATATTTAATAGTACCCAGAAAAACATCTTTTAAAATTTAAAATTCATAAATAAGTCTTCTGATTCAGTTAAAATATCATACTGATAGACTGCTTAGAAAAGCCGCCAATGCTGATGTATCATTCTGAGAAGGCATTTGATTGGTTGTTGATGAGCAAGAGAAATTCTGTGCAAAATTACTGATTAGAGAGAGATGGAGCTGATGATACCACTTCTATCACTAAGCTGTGGTGGTGAATGGATTCAGGTACTTATAATAACAGAATGGAGATGTATTACCCTTGATAACTGAGGATGAATGTTAGGTTGAACGGCTGCACGTTTTATATAGCTAAATCGAGTCCTGTATTAACAGTCTCACAATGTAATGGATATCATTACAAATAAATCTTGTTGCAGCTCTCACTCTAACCAGCATCACCTTGCCATCAGCCAATAAAATCACAAACAATCATTAGTAATTCATCCCTTCCTTCATACAGAATAATCTACACACAATGACCATAAAGTGACACGGATATCAATCTCATTAAAATCAGATCTTAGTTTTTGCTACCGCTAAACAAAGATCTGACGATATCCCATTACGGGTCACGTCAGACCGACCTTGCGCGAACTTTGACCAACCAATGGAATGACCAATCAGAAGGCAGCTTTCTCGTGCTTTACAGCACTAATTTCAAATTGGCGACTAAGCTTCGAAACATATTTTGACAAATTCTCGATTATAAATTTGAAACCTGAACCAAAGAACATTCTGGAATGGCTAACAGATGGTCTAGATTGTATTAATTCAGTCGTTAAACCCGTAGCTATCGTTCGGAGTTGAAGTTTTCGAGGTTGCATGATTAGAAATTACATTCCGACTGTCACTTTCATAATCTGGTAAGCGTTGCTCTGATTGGTCAGATGAAAGGTCTTTCTGACGTGACCCCTAATGGGATGTCCTCAGATCTTTGTTCAGTGGTAGCGAGAACTAAGGTCTGATTTTAATGTGATTGTACGGATATGAAGTTAACACTTGTGAACGTGAAAACTACCTACGGCCACAGCAAAGCTCCATGAAAAAATAAAAAACTACTAAATCATCCCTGAACATAATCTGAACTCTACATCACACATTGTTCAATAGGCACATATTCAAACATACAGAAATCATTTGAATGGTATTTCCTTGGCACATTATGTCATACACAATAAAGAAATATAACAAAGAATAATCACGCCATCATGAACTAAAATTAGGACCAACAAATTGTATGTTTACTGAACTGCATCACTTTTATTGTGTTTATTAACATACAGTTAAATATTGTTGTGTTTTTGTTTGTTTGTTGCTTAATGCCACACTCAGCTATATTTCAGTTACATGACGGTGGTCTGTAAATAATCGAGTCCGGACCAGACAACCCAGTGGTTGATATCATGAGCATCAATCCACGCAATTCTGACATGCATCATTGTTTTATGAAATGACAGTAATGTTAAAAAGAATAATCTAATTCCAAATGAAATGTCACTTTCATAATACATCATCTGCTTTATGAAATGATGGCATCGATACAGTCTATCATAATACTGAAGATCATATCTGCATTCAAAACATTTGACACTTTGTACTTCATCAGCACCATCCATAACAACAGAAAGTTCAAGCTGTGCAACAGACAAATGTTAGCACCTTGTCAGAACCAGTGATTGATATTATGAGCAATGTTCCACGCCATCAAGGAAGGATGACATACAGCCATGTCACCAAGCCTGACTGCTAATCCATCAGTCATGCAAGAAGCATAGGTAGCTGGGGACCTGCTCTAGCCCAGATTCCTCAGTGGAAGTTGTTCATCTATCAATAAAACATTTAATGACCTTCTGGCACATTTTCCTCAAAAGTGGAGAGGGGGTAAGACATTTTTGAATTATTTTTATTGAAACAAAAGTGATGCGTGAGGAACACATTTGATTCCCCCCCCCATAATTGAGCTCAATTGTGATTTGAATTCCCTGATTAGTGAAAAGCGTCTAAGGTATTCTAAACAGCACAGAGAATTGAAACCCATTTGCAAAAAGGGCCACACATCCCACCACCTATGCTGGTCCAAAACACAATACAAGAACTAAATTGTCTCCATAAGAGAAAAAGACTATAGCAAGGACACTTTGGCAACTGAAACACCGACATCTGGCCTACTGAACACTCTCGAACAACAAATTATTCTGACAAATCAATCACACAGTACTACCTCACACAGACACTTCAAATCACTTATTCTTCAAATAGTCTATTTTCTGTTTCCTGGCACGAGATCTCATCAGAGAGAAATATGTTTTTGGAAACAAAACTCTGGTGTAGTAGGCTAGTTTGGGCATGAGCGTTGCTAGAATGACATCAGCCTGGTTGAACTCGATGGCTTGAAGTACACGCTGCGCCACATACTCTGGGCTCATTCCTGATGCTGTGGTGGGATCTGTTACTGTCAAAAAAGAGAAGTTGAAAATTGTCAGTCTGTTTGCTACTGAAATAACATAAAGAGTGACACAGTATTTCACTTATATCACAGCAGTCAGTTTCTGATGTGACTCTGGTCCAGCCATATCATGGCATTATCCCCATGATCAACCTTAATAAGTTTGGTGTTCCTTGGTGGTTGGGTAGCTCAGTGGTTAATGCATTTGTTCATCATGCCGCAGGCTGGTTGTTTGTTGTTTAATGCCACACTCAGCAATATTCCAGCTACCGTATATGACGTTGTGATATTGTACCAGAATCACACAATATCACAGCTGCATGTATCAGAATCACACAATATCACAGCTGAACGCACCAATATGACAGCTGCATGTACCAGAATCACACAATATCACAGCTGCATGTAACAGTATCACACAATATGACAGCTGCATGTACCAGTAGCACACAATATCACTGCTGCATGTACAAGAATCACACAATATCACAGGTGCTCGAACCAGAATCACACAATACCACAGCTGCATGTACCATTATCACACAATATCACATCTGCACATACCAGGATCACACAATATCACAGCTGCATATACCAGAATCACACAATATCACTGCTCCATGTACCATGATCACACAATATCACTGTTGCATGTACCAGTATCATAGCTGCATGTACCAGTATCACACAATATCACAGCTGCATGTACCAGTATCACACAATATCACATCTGCACATACCAGTATCACACAATATCACAGCTGCATGTACCAGTATCACACTAATTCACAGCTGCACATACCAGTATTACACAATATCACAGCTGCATGCACCAGAATCACACAACGCCACAGCTTCATGTACCAGGATCACACAATATCACAGCTGCATGCACCAGAATCACACAACACCACAGCTTCATGTACCAGGATCACACAATATCACTGCTCCATGTACCATGATCACACAATATCACTGTTGCATGTACCAGTATCACAGCTGCATGTACCAGTATCACACAATATCACAGCTGCATGTACCAGTATCACAGCAGCATGTTCCAATATCACTTGATATCACTGCTGCATGTACCAGAATCACACAATATCACAGCAGCATGTACCAGTATCACACTATATTAGAGCTGCATGTACCAGTATTACAGCTGCATGTACCAGTAGCACACAATATCACAGCTGCATGTACCAGTATCACACTATATTACAGCTGCATGTACCAGTATCACACAAAATCACTGCTGCATGTACCAGTATCACAGCGGCATGTACCAGTATCACAGCTGCATGTACCAATATCACTCGATATCACTGCTGCATGTACCAGAATCACACTATATCACAGAAACATGTACCAGTATCACACTATATCACAGCAGCATGTACCAGAATTACACAATATCACAGCTGCATGTACCAGGATCACACAATATCACTGCTGCATGTGCCAGTATCACTGCTGCATGTACCAGTAGCACATAATATCACAGCTGCATGTGCCAGAATCACACAATATTACAGCTGCATGTACCAGTATCACACAATATCACTCTTGCATGTACCAGTATCACAGCTGCATGTACCAGTAGCACACAATATCACAGCAGCATGTACCAGAATCACACAATATCACAGCTGCATGTACCAGTATCACAGCTGCATGTACCAATATCACTCGATATCACTGCTGCATGTACCAAAATCACACAATATCACAGCTGCATGTACCAGTATCACACTATATCACAGCTGCTTGTACCAGTATCACACAATATCACAGCTGCATGTACCAGTATCACACAATATCACAACTGCATGTACCAGTATCACACAAATTCACAGCTGCACATACCAGTACTACACAATATCACAGCTGCATGTAACAGTATCACACAATATCACAGCTGCATGCACCAGAATCACACAACACCACAGCTGCATGTACCAGGATCACACAATATCACAGCTGCATATACCAGAATCACACAATATCACTGCTCCATGTACCATGATCACACAATATCACTGTTGCATGTACCAGTATCACAGCTGCATGTACCAGTATCACAGATGCATGTACCAATATCACTCGATATCACCGCTGAATGTACCAGAATAACACTATATCACAGCAACATGTACCAGTATCACACAATATCACAGAAGCATGTACCAAAATCACACTATATCACAACTGCATGTACCAGTATCACACAAATTCACAGCTGCACATACCAGTATTACACAATATCACAGCTGCATGTACCAGTATCACACAATATCACAGCTGCATGTACCAGTATTACACAATATCACAGCTGCATGTACCAGTATCACACAAATTCACAGCTGCACATACCAGTATTACACAATATCACAGCTGCATGTACCAGGATCACACAATATCACAGCTGCATGTACCAGTATTACACAATATCACAGCTCCATGTACCATGATCACACAATATCACTGTTGCATGTACCAGTATCACAGATGCATGTACCAGTAGCACAGATGTACCAATATCACTCGATATCACTGCTGAATGTACCAGAATAACACTATATCACAGCAACATGTACCAGTATCACACAATATTACAGCTGCATGTACCAGTATCACACAATATTACACCAGCATGTACCAGAATCACATAAAATCACAGCTGCATGTACCAGAATTACACAATATTACAGCTGCATGTACCAGTATCACACAATATTACTGCTGCATGTATCAGTATCACAGCTGCATGTACCAATATCACACAATATCACAGCTGCATGTACTAGTATCACACAATATCACAGCTGCATGTACCAGGATCACACAATATCACAGCTGCATGTACCAGGATCACACAATATCACAGCTGCATGTACCAGTATCACATAATATCACAGCTGCATGTACCAGGATCACACAATATCACAGCTGCATGTACCAGGATCACACAATATCACAGCTGCACGTACCAGGATCACACAATATCACAGCTGCATGTACCAGTATCACACAATATCACAGCTGCATGTACCAGGATCACACAATATCACAGCTGCATGTACCAGTATTACAGCTGCATGTACCAGTAGCACACAATATCACAGCTGCATGTACCAGTATCACACTATATTACAGCTGCATGTACCAGTATCACACAAAATCACTGCTGCATGTACCAGTATCACAGCGGCATGTACCAGTATCACAGCTGCATGTACCAATATCACTCGATATCACTGCTGCATGTACCAGAATCACACTATATCACAGAAACATGTACCAGTATCACACTATATCACAGCAGCATGTACCAGAATTACACAATATCACAGCTGCATGTACCAGGATCACACAATATCACTGCTGCATGTGCCAGTATCACTGCTGCATGTACCAGTAGCACATAATATCACAGCTGCATGTGCCAGAATCACACAATATTACAGCTGCATGTACCAGTATCACACAATATCACTCTTGCATGTACCAGTATCACAGCTGCATGTACCAGTAGCACACAATATCACAGCAGCATGTACCAGAATCACACAATATCACAGCTGCATGTACCAGTATCACAGCTGCATGTACCAATATCACTCGATATCACTGCTGCATGTACCAAAATCACACAATATCACAGCTGCATGTACCAGTATCACACTATATCACAGCTGCTTGTACCAGTATCACACAATATCACAGCTGCATGTACCAGTATCACACAATATCACAACTGCATGTACCAGTATCACACAAATTCACAGCTGCACATACCAGTACTACACAATATCACAGCTGCATGTAACAGTATCACACAATATCACAGCTGCATGCACCAGAATCACACAACACCACAGCTGCATGTACCAGGATCACACAATATCACAGCTGCATATACCAGAATCACACAATATCACTGCTCCATGTACCATGATCACACAATATCACTGTTGCATGTACCAGTATCACAGCTGCATGTACCAGTATCACAGATGCATGTACCAATATCACTCGATATCACCGCTGAATGTACCAGAATAACACTATATCACAGCAACATGTACCAGTATCACACAATATCACAGAAGCATGTACCAAAATCACACTATATCACAACTGCATGTACCAGTATCACACAAATTCACAGCTGCACATACCAGTATTACACAATATCACAGCTGCATGTACCAGGATCACACAATATCACAGCTGCATGTACCAGTATTACACAATATCACAGCTGCATGTACCAGTATCACACAAATTCACAGCTGCACATACCAGTATTACACAATATCACAGCTGCATGTACCAGGATCACACAATATCACAGCTGCATGTACCAGTATTACACAATATCACAGCTCCATGTACCATGATCACACAATATCACTGTTGCATGTACCAGTATCACAGATGCATGTACCAGTAGCACAGATGTACCAATATCACTCGATATCACTGCTGAATGTACCAGAATAACACTATATCACAGCAACATGTACCAGTATCACACAATATTACAGCTGCATGTACCAGTATCACACAATATTACACCAGCATGTACCAGAATCACATAAAATCACAGCTGCATGTACCAGAATTACACAATATTACAGCTGCATGTACCAGTATCACACAATATTACTGCTGCATGTATCAGTATCACAGCTGCATGTACCAATATCACACAATATCACAGCTGCATGTACTAGTATCACACAATATCACAGCTGCATGTACCAGGATCACACAATATCACAGCTGCATGTACCAGGATCACACAATATCACAGCTGCATGTACCAGTATCACATAATATCACAGCTGCATGTACCAGGATCACACAATATCACAGCTGCATGTACCAGGATCACACAATATCACAGCTGCACGTACCAGGATCACACAATATCACAGCTGCATGTACCAGTATCACACAATATCACAGCTGCATGTACCAGGATCACACAATATCACAGCTGCATGTACCAGTATTACAGCTGCATGTACCAGTAGCACACAATATCACAGCTGCATGTTTTAGTACCACAGCTGAATGTACCAATATCACTACTCCATGTACCAGCTATCACAGCTGCATGTACCAGTATCACACTTTATTACAGCTGCATGTACCAGTATCACACAATATCACTGCTGCACACACAATATCACTGCAGACAATATCACAGCAGCATGTACCAGAATCACTCATTATCACAGCTGCATGTACCAGTATCACAGTTGCATGTACCAATATCATTCGATATCACTGCTGCATGTTCCAGAATCACACTATATCACAGCTGCATGTACCAGGATCACACAATGTCACAGCCAGATGTACCAGTATCACACTATATCACAGCTGCATGTACCAGTGTCACACAATATCACAGTTAAACTATATTACTGATCCTACCTCCATGTTTTGATCCATCAGAACAGACTGCATTCTGGGAGAGATTTGTGTGCATGTACCCTGGACTGATGATGCTAACTTTAACATTTCTATCAGCAACTTCAGCTCGTAGGCAATCAAAAAATGCCTGAAATGCATGCTTTGATGCAGAGTCTGGAAAAAATATGTAGAAACATCATTACTTAATACAGTGACCTATCTCAAAGTGAGTGAGTAAGTTTAATGCCTCTTTGAACTTCTCCTTGATCACCAACTGTACCATTCAAAAACACTGAGGACTCATCTTCTCCCTGAGGCAAGGGAGTTAACTCTCTATTTAAGTCCAGTTTCCATGTCAGTCAACTCAAATATCACAAGAAGCTGTGGACCCATTTGCCTCCAAAGCTTTGTTTCAGTAGTGACGTCACCATCTCTATCCATCTTATCACAAACATAACACATTAGTTCTCTAGCTCAGGAACTCTAACTCTGGCTCAAAAATCAATCAAAAACAATCTACATCCCTTTACGGGTCACGTCAGAACGACCATTCACGAACTTTGACCAACCAATGAAATGACTGACAAGAAATCGACATTAACCAATCAGAAGGCAGCTTTCTCGAGCTTTACGACACTAGTTTCAAACTGGCAACTACGCTTTGAAACATATTTTGACGTATTCTCAATTAAATGTTTTTAAACTGATCAAAAGATCATTCTGGAATGGCTTATAGTAGGTCTAGATTGTATGGATATAATAATAAAACTCGTAACTGTTGTTCGGAATACCCTCTGTTAAATATTTCGAGGTTGCATAATTAGAAAACACATTCCGACTGTCACTGTCATGATCTTGTAAACGACGCTCTGATTGGTCGGATGAAAGGTCGTTCTGACGTGACCCGTAATGGGATGTCCACAGATCTTTGTTTAGCGGTAGCGAGAACTAAGATGTGATTTTAATGAGATTGCATCCAAAATTGGGGCCTCATACAGCAAGCCTTCTGTATATTTAATTGAATCAAAGATTGAATAAATACTATTTGCTCGTATTGACCAGGAAAAGAAACTACAGTAAATTTTGTTGTTCAGTTTAATTTCAATCTTTTTAATCCTTTTCAAGTTGAGCATTTTTTTCTTTAGATATTTGGACAGTGTGTTCTGTTTTATGCCGGCTGTCATGTCCTCGAATTATGTCCCATGGGCCCGTCATCATGTAATTTCTAATTTCTACTGATTATTTCTACAACAGAAAACCCAGCATTTTGTGCAACGTTCATTATGTATCCTTGGGTATTTTTTGTGATCCATTTGCAACATTTAGTGTTAGTGACAAAATGGTATGCTGTAGTGGTCAGAAAAAGCTTAGAAATCAAAAGGTCTAGCATAAATCTACCAGATAGAGGGACAGCCTGCCCATGAACTTACCAGTCCAAGCCATGGTTTACAGGTCAATACTGGTACATAGTGGAGAATACTCTTTCATGTATACTGAACACAAAACGTAACTCACATGCTGATCTATATGGAATGGAGAATTTCCCCTGGACACTGCTGATGCCGACTATATAACCGCCACCTTGACTCAGCATGATAGGGAGGAGAGCTGCAGAGACAGAAACAGTTTGACAGATATTTGAATAAAACATATTTTAGTGAGCATGGTTTTACTCCGCTTTAAGCAATATTCCAGCAATATGACGGCAGGGGGCACCAGAAATGGGCTTCATACATTGTACCCATGTCGGGAATCGAAAAAACGTATATGATATATACCAGATACGATGAAAGTAATTTCCTTCATTCTTAATTATCTGTAACACCAGAGTGAAAACTAATTGCTTGAACGCACCTACAGTCACTAATTTGGAGTTACCTCCCTTCATCCTCGTCTTGCTTCCACATTACCAAGGAAGGAACCAGAATGAGGGGAGGTCAGGTGGGCCTTATCACTGTCATATCAGGTTACGAATACATGTATCATATGCAAGATATTCAAATAATGATAAGCCTCATAATCCCCCTCCATCTTGCTGGTACAGGTGACTGACAGGAAGAGTAATTTGCACTGCCATGGGTGAGGCCATGTCACCTTCAGGTGTTCAGGGAGTAAGCAAAAATCCTCCTCATCATGCTGCTCCAGGATTGAAGAGCACAGGAAGATCCTAAATCTTTGGTCTTCCTGGTCCAGTCACTGGTTCCTGGCCACTGTAGCCAAGCATATCAGGAAAACAGTTTTCTGAGTCAGAAGATGATGATCTGATGACTTGAGATTTGCAGCTTTGTAGTTAGATGTCTTAGAGCTACACTGAGGAGGTCAGAACTTCTGTCATTGATCTTCTTACAAGATCCCTTTCACAGTAATAATCTTTGGTTTGAACTTGTGACACTGTGCCTGTACGAAGATAGCGATCATACACCCACATACATTCTTTGACTTCCTAAGAAAGAGGATAACAGCCACAAAGTGTGTCATTGCCTTTCAGCTGAAAATCTTTTCCCCCTGTTCTTATCCTTGAGGGGACCAAGTGGAGATCCTATGAACACAGACAACAGCTTGAGCTGCTCTCCTGGAAAAGCCATGTTACTAAAGCGCCCTTTGCAGAGCCCAGTTTCTGGGCAGGCAGTGTTGTGTGTCAGCCCTTGATGCACTAAGTCAACACTGGGAACAAGTGGCTGGAAACAGTGTGGCAGCCACATCATCATCTAACCACTGAACAGCTACAGAATGGACCAAATCACTCTCAGACATTGATAAAAGTAATATAATGGATTACAAATGTAAGTCCAGATACAAAATGAACACTTTTAAAGCCACAAACTGTTATAACAGGAGTAACTTGCATACTTCAGTACAGATTTTTTTACATGCTTCTTCCGGTGTTTTGTGCTCACGATAAAATTTTTGCATTGTAAATTAGAATCAAAGTTAATTGTATGAGTGTATTATGCACTTACTGGTAGTCCAACGGTAGAATAATGTATTCCAGTACATAACTCATCAAGGAATACATTTATCTAGGGAGGCCCCTTCCCAGGTTGTTGACATGCTCTTTCCGGTGTTGTGTGCTCCCGATAACAACTTCTTGCATACATGTGTTATGCATACACTGGTAGTCCAACAGTAGTCAAATACTGTATTTCAGTATTATACTCATCAAGGAATAGGGAGGCCCTTCCAAGGTTGATTGCACACAACTGTTAATTTGCCTTCATACTAGTTTCAACAACCAAAAAACATATGGGGCATTGCACTATATTTTCAAAAACCATTCCCTGTGAACTCATTCTTTATTTTTTTAAGCCTTGGTTGTAATTCTCAGTATAACCAATCACAAATTTTGACTACCCATGTTAAATATTGCAGCCTGATAAATGTTTTCGCTTCTATTTTGACAATTTAACTGTGAGTCTGTGACACATCCAAAATGTCGCAACAGGGCAAATTGCATTCCTCTTTTCGGGTGAAGGAAACCTGGCCCATATATTAAGCGAAAAATTAAGTAGGACAAAAACGGAAATTTCTCCCAAAATGATCAGGGTTCCATGGCTCGTAAAATTTGAAGCAGGCTATAACTTTTAAGGCTGGCTAGCCCACGTGGCCAGCAATATTTTACGACTATTTCATACCCTGCTCACTAATGTCTTTTTCTTCCTGGTAATACCTTTAGTTATGGCTATTTGGCCAAAGTAGTTGACCATCATGACCTTTCGGTCCACCTCCATAGCTGTGTCTTCAATCTGCCCCCGATAGCTGATCCCAGCGTTGTTAACCAGGATGTCTACCCTACCATGGAACCTCAGCGCATCCTTCACCTTGCCGGGAAGACTGGGCACATCTTCCAAATCCATCACCAGAAGCTTCGGATCATGCAGCTGTCGCTTCTGAAAACATCACAACAGGTAGTTATTCACCATTGGGAGAAAGAAAGCACTGTCAATGTTCCACAGGTTTGTACATTCTATATTCCTCCATCACCTGTGAATACATACGATCACTTTGCCTCGGGGTTGCTATTCTTTAGCCAACAAATCAAGACATTGCCTGGTTCCATCGACAGGTAAACAAGCAAGTACTCAAACCAATGAGTGGTCAGATTACATTGCCAAAGTGGCAATATTTCTTGTGAGCATAGCCTTGCGGACATCTGCTCTACACACTGCTTCAGTCACAGGCAGTGGTAGGATTTGCACAAAGAGGTCATGCACAGAGTAGGGCTCACTTGACTTGTGTGAGTTATGAACAGACTAATTCCATTTGCTGGCTAAAAATATACACATGTCACAACAACAGCAAAGAGGTCTTGATGGTGTAAATTAGATTACAAAAACAATGAGTGAGTGAGTGAGTTTGGTTTAACGCCACTTTTAACAGTATTACAGTTATATCAAGGCGTGTCAGCTTAATGTGGGAGGAAAGCCCGAAGTGATGCAGGTCTCAGACATTTACCACTTCGGTGAAACGCATGAGCACAGATATGGTGCTGACAAACCTAGAAACATAATCAGGGCGAACCGGGATTTGAAACCCACAATCATAGGTTTCTGATGAGCCCAAGGGACGAAACTCAGCACAGCATATTGCAGCGCCTTAGACGACACGGCCACCCGTGCCCCCACAAAACCTATGAAGAATTGTTGAGAGAGAGACTAGGGACTTCTTAAGAAGTCCTTGATGATCTGACTTTTAGACTATGATTCTCAGCTGTTCTGTATTACTATTGGCGACAGATAGAAAATAAACTATGTCATTAAAACACTTTCAATATACACAAAAGTTTGAATTACCCAGTAACACAAAATCATACCAGCAGACATCATTAATACAGTATTTCCATATTTACTTACTCCTAACTCTGTTCTCAGGATGTCTGAAGTCTCCTTTAGCTTGTCAACACTCCTACCTGCCAATATCACATGGCAGCCAGCCTGCAGGAAGATTTTTGCACATGCTGTAAAAACAAAGAGGAAAGCTACAACATATACAATATATCTGAGTGAGTGAGTGAGTTTGGTTTCAGTCTACTTTGGTAGTAATAACTGATCAACGGACGGTCTTAGTGTAGCATCAGATCAGGAATGGTTTAGACAAACTAAGGATTGTACTCATCTCTGGAACTCGAATCACTATCCATGGCCCAATTCCACAAAGGGATCTTAGCGCCAAGATCATAACTCATGTACTTTACAATTTGAAATCAAGCATAAAAATCGCCAGGGCCCACTTGCACAAAGCGATCTTAGCGCTAAGATGATCGTAACTCCCATGATTTAACACAGACTTACAATAGTCGTAGCGCTTAGATCACTTTGTGCAAGTGGGCCCAGGAGTCCTTGTCATGACTATAATCTAAAAGCCTAAACATATTGGGGTTTCCAGATGATATACATGTAGAAGCAAACCTAAAAGATTCCAGACCCAGCATCAGAAATTGGCACTAGTCCTGTAGTCCTTGCCGAAAATGCCCAATAGTTAAGGTATAAGGACTAGTAGAAATTTGCCATTTTTAAGGGGTTTGCTACATGTTCTCATTTTAAGGACTAGTGGGCTACAACTGTTGGTTTCTACCGCTGCAGACCAACTCTGAATTTTGAACAATACTTTATCATTCCCTCATGACAGTTTTAGCGCTAACATCGCTTGTGGAACAGTGCCCAGGAGACTGGCAGCTGCAGGATGCAACTCTGTATAGTGACATGTAGCACCTTAGACCAGGCTCGCCTCCTGTACTGCCTGATAGCATAGGTTTTTTAGGATATCAACATACAACAGTCTAAACATGTCAGTGATTAAATAAGAAAATGGTGATGTTATGGTGTATTGAACATACCTTTTCCTAGTCCAGATGTCGCTCCTGTTATAAGAACTACTTTGTCCTTGACCAAGGTTTTCTTCCTATATCCCCATATAATGTACAGAAGGCACAACAAACCAATGGGTGCACCTACTATACTACCAATGACCTCCCACGAGATTTTACCCATCTCAGAAGGGCATCATGACTGCATCATTCTGAAACATATCATAGTAGGCCAATGAACATGTTACAAAATGGGATGTTTTGAGGTCTCTCTGTTCATGATGGTGGATTACCTATGAGTTGTAGACAATTTGTTAGCATAAAAATGAGTATTACGAGCTATTTATTACATATTTCTTATTGTTCATCAACATGCTGGACAAGAATGGACTATGCTATTATTCACCATGTCGTTTACATCAACTTTTACTGTCTTAAGAAAAACTTGAAATATTAGTCAGTATATGTGTCCTGATTCACCAGCATATTCATGCAACGCAAATTTACATCCGATGATATGATATACCATGTATACATTACGCCTCTCATTTATTGACTTATGATTTAATTCTGCATTGATTTTCAAAAAGTAATATGTACAGAGGTTTTTAATAAGTACTAATAATGCAGTCTGATAACTACTTGGGTTTGTGTCAACTTACCACCTGTCAAAAACAAAAAAAAATGCCCAATTTGATTGCACAATATAATAAGAAGAAGTGTAAGTTTACCCATCATGTGAGTTGGTTAACTGGTTGATGGCACATATCAAATATCACGATATGTCCCTCAAGTATCACAATATGTATTAACATGTGGCATCCTGTGACCACCACCCACCCCCTCCACACACAGTGAATGTTATCTCATGCCCTTTTCAGCAGTATTACAATATCATGATGATGCTGGACAAATATTCCACTCTGGGCCGTACAAATCAAGGGTAATGGTAGCATTAGAACTGATTCATTATGTTTCATTATGACAACCTGCCCATACCAATTCTAGTTATTTGACACAGCAAGGGAGACCTATTCTAACTAGAAATAACCATAGTAAAAAGGATTAGATTGCGAGTTGAGTAAAATACCAAAGTGGACATTGACATATCTATGTTGTATGTATGAACATTTTGCTTTCTGAGTTTGGACGAAAAAGAAACACTGTTATTACTGAATAACATGGGTCACTCAAACAGTGAGTAATGCTCATTCTAGAGTTTTACGTTTTGTTTGATCTGGTTTTATAGATATTAGTATCTGTAGAGCGTTAAGGACATTCTGTGGTTTCAGGTCAGCAACAAATTACAATAATCTGTAACTTCCATGGATAACTGTCATAAACATTTCCTTCATTGAAGTGGACCAAATTATTACTCTACCTTGAAAAATTAGTCCAAAAAGTATGAGGAAACTTTTTAGGAGCAAAAGATTAGCAACAGTACTATGTAATGTTTCTATGAATGTATCAACTTGTTGAAAACATGTTCATACGTGTATAATAAATTCAGGTTGATTTGATATCGAGGAGTGTCTTGCTGGTAAGATAAGGAGTGTTTTGACAGTCCACCCTTTCCATGAATCAAAACACAGGAAACGGAAGTGTAAGTCAACAACACCGCATGTGCGCAGACACTGCCGGATTGAGTTGCTCTGCGCATAACCTTTGTTGAGCATTTTGGTGATAAATCTGACTCGAAGTTCACACGAAGTTTGCGTCGCTCGAAAGTCACAGGAGGGGGGAAAGATGAGTGTCGATGGCTGCTCACACTTAAGTAGTTTCAAAGCAGCCAAAGGGACCGAACCTTTCCGTTTCATTCATTCCTATTTTATCGCCTGCACGACAGCTGACACAAGACGACAGAAGGTGAAAGCCTCTCTTGAAACTTCACAATAAAATGTTTGACTGTTTTATATGCTCTGTCTACTATCAGTTCTTTAATGATGATGTCATAAGTAAAGATTGCGTAGTTCGAACAGTGACTTCCTATATTACGCATTAGCCTTGCAGTATGCGATGCCCACTTGCTTACATGAACTTAATACTCCGTTGAGCGAAATCCGGGTTTCCTGGAAATGTCAGACGATATTTTGCAGTGAGATGTGAATTTCTTTACGTTTTGTGGAATCAATACGGCTTTTGGCAATAAATAACATACTTATCAAACTATAAATACTGACTAAATTCAAAATCACAGTCATTAGTCATTTGGTTCAATCGAAATACTGTGACTTCAAATGTACACAAACAAACAAAAGACATTGAAAAAACAAGTGCTGATTTGAAATTGGAGTCACAGACTGTCACAAGTATTTTTGCAAAGTACTACTATGTAGTACATGTGTATAGGACTCTTGTAACTGATACTTGCATTTCTTTTCTGTTGCCACAGTTTGGCAATATGTATGGCCCTGTTACATTTTGAGTACAAAACAGTTGCACTACATAGTGGGATGGTAAAATATTTTAGAGAATGTTATTTTCCTATGAAATTATAATGTTTGGGCTACATTTTAAGTTCATATTTACAATATGACACAGTGTCTTCTTTTTGCTTTTCTCTGATGGACAAATGACATTCTCATTAAATGAGAATAGCTATTTACTTTTTGTTATGACGAACAGCAACTAAATGCACCATTTCAGGTACAATTGGGTAAATTGTTCACTTTTTAATGTAAAATATTCACAAGACAACCAAAACATGTTGATCCACAAGCTACAAACATATGTAGGTTTTACTGAGTGCACATGTTCTGAATGTTTTCATTCGGTAAAATAAATTTGTCCAATGTCCTTCCTGCTGCTTGTTTCCAGGATTCATTTCATTTGCAGACATTGTACATAAAAAAATGAATTTCTCTCAACTTAAGCATTGTATGGGACTTTTCAGGCCAAGTCCTGCCTGTGTCACACATGTAGGAAGCACTGTGTGCGTCTCCATGCCTGTCTGTTCTGTGTCTACTTCGGCTGCTACAGTGATCGACACATCCATGACCATGCCAGGAGCAAGAAACACAACCTTGGTAAAATAAAACTGTCATGTATGCAGTGTTTTAAATTGAGGGGTGGTGCTGTCTTTAAGGTTTGCGTTAATCGTACTGCATTTGCAGTAATAGTGCTCCAGGTGCCTTGAGAATTGACCAAGAGGAGAACTTATTCAGCGTTCCTGTTTACCTGTAATTACCAGTTTTTTTACCAGTAAAATTAAGCTTGGACCGGTAATTCATGTGACTGCCAGTACCTTATAAATCTTTGTTGTTGAGCAAAACAACGGTGATATTCAATAATTCATATAAGTACATTTTTCGAACAAAGTCAGAGGGTTTCCTCTTTTCTGTTTCTAGGTTAAATATCCATTAGTAGCGACTTCGTCTCGAAATATTTATAAGAAAGCAGAAGAGAAAATTGTGACTGAAGTTTGTGTAAATGACGTATAGATCTAACTAAGTTACGTACGAGATGACATCTTTGCACTGAACATGATGTTGCAAGAATTAAAACCAAATAATTTTCATACGTTTTTTTATTTGTTGATAATTGGGACTGGCAAAAATTAGGGGAGGACTGGCAATTTCAAAAGCCAGCGGGAAAACTGTTATTAAACATGTTAAAACAATACAAAAATTAAGTTTGTTTTCAGATGTTGAGCGGTAGTGAACAATCCTAGTTCAAACGTTGATGGACATAAAGCTTTTGGGGTAATAGTTACTAGTCAGTGATATAGGTCAACCCTGTCTACCCTGCTGTTTTATATAACAAATATTTGATACACACAAGAAGATATGGACTGTCTGATTATTAGGGCTGTGACGAGTTCAAATTTACTACCCGGGTACCCACTGTAGGTCTCAGGAGATGTCTCATAGCCTTGGCAAAACATATTAAAATACATGTATTAAACAATCTGGTCATTCATACACTGAAGTTGAATTAAGATATATCTTTGTTCAGCCATATGAGAAATCAGAAGGAATGGGTGCATGGTCAAAAAGAAATGCGAACATTAGTGACTTGTAGTTTGACACAGAGTTCAAGATAATTTTTGTCATTAAACAATATATCACATGACCAACCACAGGTCCGAGTAGTTCTGTGGGTACCCGGGTCCTTCTCAGTACCCACCCGACCCCGGGTACCCGAGTTACCCGTCCCAGCCCTACATATTATGTACATTTTTGGTCTTATTTTGGGGGTGCATATAATTAGTTACTTGAATTGTGGTTTATTTCAGCCATTGACATGGTGTATGGAGCCATCTACTGTTTCTCCTGCCATGACTACGTGTATGACCGAGAACTGGAGCTGTTGGCTTATGGACTGGGGCGGAAATCGGCATCCTCGCTTGGTCAGTCGGACACATGTAATATCCTGTCATTCTTCTTGCATCCATAATATCCAGAATAATAGTATGATGGCTGGAATGAGATGTACTGATGTTTGAAGGGATCTGCACTTAGTGAAGTTATTATATTTTCTCTTTGATACTAATAGTTATAAATTTGGTGGGGAAGAACTATTAAAAGATATATTCACCATGTCCATCCTCACTAAAAGATTTTTCAGTTACATTATCGCATTTAACATGTTTAACTTGTGCAAGGTAAATTTAAGAATAAATATAAGTGCATGTGAGTCGGGTGTCTTGCAGCAGCGATTTAACAATGGTAACAAGATTTCCTGTAACATTTGCAGGCCTGAAAGGGTCACTGACTCCTTGGGACCCATCAGAAGAGGAAGTTGCACTCCTGAAACTGAACCCCAAACGAAGGAAAGTTGAAGAGAAATCGACCATAGGTATGTCCCATCACATCCTCATGGTGAGATAGTGGAACAATACACTTAAAATGGGGGTTTGGTTTTATATAAAGATGTAACATTGAATTATGTGTTATACATGTTATAAGAGGGTTCTGATTGGTTCAGCAATAGAAACTAACTGTTTTAGTCCACTAGTCCTTATAATGATAATGTATAGCAAACCCCTTAAAAATGGCAAATTTCTATTTCTATTATGATACCTTAACCTTTGGGCAGTTTTGTCAAGGACTACAGGACTAGTGCCAATTTCTAATGCTGTTCTGATGCTGTGACAACATTGGTCTGATTTTTTAGAGAGTTTCTTTTCAAGCAATCCAGTCATGTAGGTGTAGATTTATCCCAATGGTAGGTGTGAGCAAATTGTGGAGCACGTCTCACTAGCTGCTGATGTTGCTGTGTATTATTATGCAAGTGTCATTGGCAGGTCTTCGAGGTTTGATCAATCTAGGCAATACCTGCTTCATGAACTGCATCGTCCAGGCCCTTACTCACACACCCATCCTCCGTGACTACTTCCTGTCTGACCAGCACAACTGCCAGACATCCAGCAACTCCAAGCAGTGCCTCGTCTGTGAGATGTCACGCCTGTTTCAGGAGGTATGTTAATAAATCTCATTACAATCAGGTCTTTCACCTCATTACATTATTACTCTGCATGAAGATCTGAAAAACCCTCCATAGAGGGTCACGTCAGGTGTACTGAGTGATCTTTGGTCCTAATCTAAATGGAGCCGTGAAGATTCCAGGGTAGAAGAGGTCTTCAGCAACCCATGCTTGCCGTAAAAGATGACTATGCTTGACTATGCATGTCATCGATTCCAATTGTGGAGATCAATGTTCATGATATCAATCACTGGATTGTCTGGTCCAGACTCGATTATTTACAGACCACCGTCATATAGCTGGAATATTGCTGAGTGCGGCGTTAAACAACAAACCAACCAACCAACATAATCTAAATGAAGGATGCTTGTATTGTTTTTTTAACTAATCAGATCAGATGTCAGTTTTTAAAAATGATTTGACTTCAATGTTTAACCCCTTTGATTTCAAAATTTCAGCCTTAACAGTGGAAAACCGACACAGAACATAAGTAGTCCTTAGATGTTCTCCCTTTTGGATGTAGATACTTGTGGCACTCATAAACATAATGATGTAATAGCAGTCATTATTTTTTCCATTCAGAACTGCTGTTTATGCTCCTTTTCGAGATACTGAAATCAGATATGCTGCTCTGATTCAGTCTGAATGCTTCACTTGGTCATACCAGGAACATAAGCTTCAATGCTAGTTGGCCTACTGGAATGTTCACCTGACTACCTCTTATAGAGGGTTTTCAGATGTTCGCATAGAGAGTAAATGATTTTAATGAGACTGTGTTGATGGACCTAATGTCCAAGAAGTCTTGTTTTGTATTATAACTGTTTGTCGCCTGCATCTCAATATTCACCGTGAAGAACTGCAAAGTGACGGACTTTAATCACATGCTTGTGTCAGGCAATACTCACTGTCTCCTGTATCTAGTCCAGTTGGTTACTGAAACAATGGAGGGCCAGACTAGCTGCTGCAATAGCTGCAATGTTACACCCCTAAACTTGCCAGGTTTTGCTGGTTGCTGTTTTAGGGCTAAAAATAATCCTGATAAGAATATTGGTCTGTACAAAATGCTGTCCATACCCTTGCTCATGGCTTTTATCAATGTAAACATTTGCAACCTAAGGCATTCCAGTTACATACAGTGATAGTATAGACCCTGTTAGTTTGCAAACACTACCTTCATGATGATAACTGTTGTGAATGGTGGGATGTAAGGACATTACTCCTTACCAATATTTCGGTAATCAAGAAAATGGTTGCAGGTAATCTAGTGCCTTTCACATGAAACACTGTTGTCAGGATTGACAAGATTTCCCTTGAATGGTATGATGTTTCTCAACCCGATGCACTATTTTGAGCATTTTACTGTCTGCTCTTTTTTCTATTGTATTGTATTCCAAAGGGTTTAATCAGAGAGTAAGGTATTCCAATATTTGGAGTCAACAGAAACCTTTGACCTTCATCTTCAGTCAGGAATGTCACAGTGGATCATGTTTTAATAGACAGCTAAATGGTTATTTAAGACAGTCTTTTAATTAAATTAAATATACGAAGGGCTCTTTAGTACAAGGCTGCAATTTTGAAAGTTAATCTATGTCAAACACTCTTTCAAACAAGCCACTATTGATTGCTAGTTAATTTCAAGATCATGAGCTAGAAATTCTGTGCTAAGTTTGTGATAGATAAACAGACAAATGGAGATCACATCCCTTCCGTAACAATGCTACAGTGTGATAGTATGAAATGGGCCCATGGTATTTATCAAAAAGTATGGAGATATAATACCCTGGATAGACTGCAGTTTGAAGTGTCTCAATTGGTGTTTGTAAAACATGCTTTTGTTTGTTACAGTTCTACTCAGGGGTTCGGACACCTCACATCCCGTATCGACTGTTGCACTTAGTGTGGACCAATGCTCGGCATCTAGCTGGCTATGAACAACAGGATGCTCATGAGTTCCTCATAGCTGCGCTAGATGTTCTACATAGACATTGCAAGGGTAAGATTTCCAAATTAACACAAGGCAGGTCAAATTTGAACCTTTGTTACCTTGGTTTTGAAACACTACTAATATCTATTTGATAAGACTGTTTGCAGACTGGTGTTAGAGAATCATCAGATCCATTCGTCCAAGTGGACTTAATCATGTTAATGTCAAGGACAATTTTTAAAGTTATCCTATCTCACACTATGCATTTCTCTTTCTTCTTTTGATTCTGAGTGGAAACATGTTTGAAATAAAGGTTTTCAGCTCCTGAAGTTACTGTATCCGTACATACCTCATGAGGCTCATGTGGCCACGATCAGCGCCCAGATCTAGGTTCTGCAAGCTGTGCAAGGTGGTTGACATACTTGAGCTGATCACATGTCTATCCCAATCAACTCATTCTTTTTCAAATCGCCACACAACGGTGATGTGTTGTTAGTAATAGGGATGGATACTCCTCTTATGACTCGGACACTATTCATCACGTCTGGGGTCGGAGGATGAACGTTACAATGATACTACATGTCTCAATCTTCTTTCACCTATCCGGGTTTCAAACCATGAGACTACCCTCATATTTTTTTCTTTTGTCAACGACGGGATTATCCTTGGAACCCTGCCTAATACGGTACTTACACACGTGAACTGGAATGATGTCTCCACCCCAATTTGGATGGCTTGCTGTTCCTTCTGAACCAAATCATACACTTCTGAACCTACTACATGACAGACTCCATCTCAAGTTATCCCTACATCATGGATCTCTAGTTACAGGCTGTAATAGCAGCATGTCTTCCCCAGTCGACAACCAATGTACTGACTGTGGTACCTCCCTCTGCATCGACAGCTGCTACATCCCTTTCAGTGAATCAACCTCTAGAATCCGAATCAGACCACTATACCTCCCCAGCTATCTGGGAGCTTCGACATCGCAGATCAGTGCTTATCTGGATAGCAGAGAAGCTACAACTGTCGAAAAGCACTTAAACAGAAGACACCTTATCGTCATTTGTTGTAACTTCAGCCTCATCGCTGAACATCACGCTTCCTCTGAGACCAGTCCTGCAGGATATGGCATCCAGTTTAGACAAAGAATTTGGATGCTATCACTGTCTTCATGATAGCCTCAATCTCCACACTTTGTATTGGCAAACGCAGGCACTCAAGGCTTGGCTACAGTTGCTCCTGAACTGGATTGAGACTTTGCAACATTAGCTCCAAAGTCTGTACTCTTGTTCTTCAGTGGTAGAGAAGGATCTCATTTACCTCAATACCACTGTTTGAAAGACACTCCCTTTGATCTCTACCATTTTATCGCTTTAGCTCATGCATCTTCCCCACAAAAATCTTGTATTTGAGGTGCTGTGACCCTCATCCAGGATAAAACGACAGCTTTACTAGAACTTCTAGCTCACCATGTGGGATCCATCACTACTCTTTGTGGACACGAAAATTGTACCATCTACCTCTAAGGGATGACCTTCTTCATCAACCATACTCTCACTCTCAGCTCAACCATTGATAGCTAAGGGCTATTCTGTACAAGTGGCCAAGACCATTGCAGGGGCTCACAGGTCATCTACGAAAGCATTGTATGACCATAAATGGAAGGCATTTGAATCGTACTGTCATTCACATGCTATTACATTTCTCCTCTCTCGAGGGGGCTTTTTAATCCTTTTTAGAAGATTGCAGAGGCTAGAGACTTTTAAGTGCATTTGATCAATTATTGGAGTTAATTTAAATTTGTATGATTTGTCATAGTTTTATGTTTATATGTTTGTAATCCATTACAAAAATGCGAAAGATGAAGCTGTCATGGGTATGTAAATGCAAATTAAGGCTAAGCTAGAACATTTTTCTTTGGTGGGATTTGGCCATTGTCATTCATAAAATAAAGAGCTGCCTAGTCTAAAGCTGCAAAGATGCTTCCTTTCATCTCTGAAGTCTGGTTTATGTCTAAGTTTACAAACCTTTCAAAATATTCGTGATATGAGATATTAAGATGGTGTGATGAGTGTTGTATTTGACCAGGTACCAATGGCCTCAACTCTAACAACCCACATCACTGCAACTGTATCATAGACCAAATCTTCACGGGGGGCCTGCAGTCAGATGTCACCTGCAAAGAGTGCAAGTAAGTCGACAATAACAACGTGGACATTTAAGTCGTGCAAGATAGTTTGTTTGTTTGCAATAACAAGATGATGTCAGTGATTTACGTAGACCTGCTCGGAGGCCCCATTCTACAGCTGATGTCAGTATGCATTCCCAATTGGAAATAAGTCTTGTCTCATGTTTATCAATTACTGTTATCGCTTCACTGCACCTGTGGTCTAGCGGATAGTGTCTGCCTGGAAATGAAAGGTCCGTGGTTCAAACCCTGACCACGTCATACCAAAAAACGTTAATAGATACTTGTTGTTACTTTGCTTTGGCACTCAGCTTTAAGGGAATAGGAGGGGATACTGTGCCTGAGTGGGGTATCCTTGTTATCTCAGTCAGCTAGCTAGCTCTATAAAACCAGCACTAGTCCAGATTAGTGCAGACCGACACACATCCCTATTTACATGCAATACTTTTGATCGCAATGTTTAGCCTCACCTGACCTGGTTCTGCCTTTGTAGAGCGACTTGTATCTCACTGATAACAGGACCAATCAGGAGATGGATGGGAAGAGGATTTAATGTTTAGTTGTACATTATTCCATTGAATGCAATGTTAAAACACAATTGAACAAAATAATGTTTTCTCTCCAATTTTCCGGCCAAGGACACATGGTTTGGATTACTAGATAAATCCCTGTACACACAGACCTATGAACATCCAGGTTAGAATAAGTTGTCAGACTCGCTGACTTCGTTCATGCATGTCATTATATCCCAATTGTGTGGAGGAATGCTCATGATGTCAATCTCTGGATTGTCTAGCCCAGACTTGATTATTGTCAGAAAGGCGTCATGTAGCTGGAATATTGCTGAGTGCGGCTTTAGACAACAAACACATACTCAAAACAGATATGACACCGAGCATGCTGAGAAGTTTATAGAATGTGTTAAAAAGGAGGGTGAGGGGATGGAATGTTGTGACAGGAAGGTGGGGTGAGTTAAATGTAGCACCATAAGATGGGGAGCTGTGTGAGGCAGGGTGTAGTTCCATTATGTATTCTATAATATGTATTCTAGCCCAACCTGTGGAAAATGTCCTATAAACTGTCCATGCTTTGTATAAACTTTTGAGTGGTGTTATCAGAATGGGGGTGGTGGGATGTGGAGTGAACAGGTTGGGGAATGAAAGGTTGAGTGAGAGAGTTGAGAGAAAATGGTGGAATTGAGAATACAGCCTCTTGTTTGGCCTGATATATTTGTAGGAGGGGATGTCTTATAATGGATTCTGTAGTATGTGACTGTTTCTAATGTTCAGATTCTGACATTGAACATACCTTTTTTGTGTGTACGAAATGTTGATAATTTATAACTAAATATGTCTTTCATGTTTCAGTAACGTTTCCACAACGATTGACCCTATATGGGACATCTCGCTAGACTTGGGCCCAGGGCCCCCTTCCTCTAACAACAACAACTCTCACCTCTCTATCGAATCAGGTATATCGAGAAGTAAATATATTTCCAGCAAACCTTTTTTTTGACGTACCTGCATCACCCCTTTCTCATTCAGGAAGTATGAAGTATTGAACATGTTGGACACTCACTTTGTAAAATCAGTACGAGACACACATACATGTGTGAATCTGCTTAATGTTTATTGTGGACCCTTGAAGATCCGGGTTGGAAGAGGCCTTCAAAAACCCATTCTTGTCGTAAGAGATGACTGATGGGATCGGGTGATCGAGCTCGCTGACTTGGTTGATGCAAGTCATCATATCCCAATTGGATCAATGCTCATGACACCAATCCCTGGATTGTCTGGTCCAGACTTAATCATTTACACTTTGCTGTCATATAGTTGGAATATTGCTGAGTGTGGAATAAACAACAAATAAACAAATCATGTATATTGTGGACATGTTGAGTTGTAACTTTTGTCTGTTAATTGTTAATCATTTTACAAGTGTTGAAGCTTGATGGAAACAGGTTATTCTTGTTGCGAATAACAGCTTTGATTCACTTTGATTCACTTTGATAGTTGCAGGGTGTCTGTATGGTCTAACTCACAGCAGTTCACTATACAAGTTGCATCCTTCAGCAATGCCAGGGTCCACCTGTCTTGGGTTTGAATCCTAAATTGATGGATTGTGAATTTTGGTCTGTCATCACCATACATGAGCTCTTAGCTTTTGCCAGAGTGGTAGTTGTCAATGACCTGCATCACTTTGTGGCTTCCACCTGCTCAACGCTAAGCTGATCATTAACCAGTACTTTACTTGACAATGCAGCATCACACATCTGTAAGCATCCTATCAGTTCCCTTCTACGCATAAATATCCAAGAGTTACCGATCTTTTCTTAGGTATTACAGCAAAGCTACTACAGTGGTCACTCTTCTAACCTACGTTCACCTACATTTATCTAACTTAATGTTTAGTTTGACAAGGGAAAAAGTTTGAAAAAAAGATGTTGAATTTGTGTCAATGTACCTCCTTTGCTTTCAATAACCTCGTCTTAGGATATGATGTCATATGAGCCTGAAACAGCTCTAGGGCCCCCGACAAGAAATGATGGTTTCATTTTACTTTGCAGAAGTAGAAGGATATGAAATAATCTTGGATTGAAAATAAGACATGTCACATGAGGCTTGCTAAGGAACATGTAAAGTGCCCAGAACTTTCATTTTGTCCAGAAAAGTTTGTGATTCAAGTTGCATTCAGTCGACTGTCATGCTGCGGACATTTGGAAGACCCCTGTTGATACAACCCATTGTATTTTCCAGGTTACACTAACAGTCCAGGGACCTATGAACCTACCTCATTGATTGAGTGCTTGAAAAGGTAGGTGACTTGGTAACGCTTCTGTATGTTTACAGCCTACTGTACGACACGCCATTGGGTGGATAAATCCTTTTAATGTGATAGTTGATGTCATCAGTTTGTCATTTAGCATGAGGAATGTGAACAAACATTTTTTTTAAATAAATCAGATTTCAAAGGTTTATTGCAAACATGATAGTATATTGCAAGCAGCAATTCAAAAACCAAATCTCTTTTTGATAATATTGGAAAGACCTGATGAACATGATTTAGATTTCTTTCAATATGATATGGTTGTATTTCATTGTTTACAACTATAAATTCTGGAAAGTTGAGTTGTATGTTTTTTAAATAATTTCAATGGTTAATGGTCACATTATTATGTTTATATCCATCCATATTCTCATTTGGTTTATCCAGTCTGTGGAATTCACCCTGAATAGTGTGCCTAAGGTGTGACTGGAACTATGGTCATGGGTTCCATTCACTGTTTGCCCTGATTATTTTTCTAGGTATGTCAGCACCTTCCAATGTTCATGGGTTTCACCAAAGTGTTAAACAACAGAGACATGCATCATTGGGACTTTCCTTTCCACATTAAGCTGACACCAGTGACATAACTGGAATACTCTTCAAAGCATCGTTGAACCAAACTCTCTCATGTTGTGCACCAAGACAGTATTTCGACACACATTGTATCCTCTACAGTCAAATCCTGTCAATCCGACATGGTTGCATATGATTATGTTGGATAACAAGTATGTCAGATAAACAGAATTAAGTAGTATCAATGTTTGTGATCGAAAATCGGATAACTAAGCAACAGATAATGAAACATGTATGTTGTAATTAAATAATTAAAAAGCAAATATAAATATTATTATGTTTTCATGGTTCTATTGTTAGTGGTATATGTTCTCTTATCATGCAACCTCGAAAGGTTATTCTGATCTACAGTTACAGATTGTATGACTGATTCAAAATACTTTTCAAAGAATAAACTGGAATGTAAGTCGCCAGTTTAAAACTAGTGTAACAAAGCTCAAGAAAACTGCTTTCTTAATGGTTATTGTTGACTTCCTGTTAGTCATTTCATTGGCCAGAGTTTGCTCTGATGTGACCTGTAATGGGATGGCCTCGGTAGTAGTGAGAATTTAGATCTGATTTTTTTGATCGAGGAAATCTAGAAATGTAATTAATCTTGTTTTGTTCATGTAAAGGATTAATTGTTTGTTGTTAAGCAAGTTTCACTCCAGCCATTGAGTATGCAGCCACAGCCGACACAGCTCGCATCAAAACATGGGGTGGTGTACTCATCGGCAGATGACCGCACAGTATACTGATCATTGTGCTGGATTAACGGAAACTGATTAATGTGTGATTTTAGCAATTTGTTGCAAATAAGGTGTGTCAGAGAGCCAAACTGTCGGATTAAGGGATCTAAATAGTGCTGATTTAATACTTTCCCATTATGAGTGTCGGATAAAGCTGATTGTCGGATTAACAAGACTTTTCAACTATGTTCATAATTTTATTTTCGACAATATTCATTTTTTCAATTTTCAATGACATCCTCCCAGTGAGTGCAGCCAAATAGGTCCCCAGCAAACTATGATTGTCGTAAGAGCTGACAAAATAGATCATGTGGTCATTTGGTTGATTGTGTGTCCATCCTACACCCACAACATGGATTATTGCTCATAATATCAAGTAATGTTTCGTAATGGGGCAAACAAAAAATCAACGACATCCCCATCACAATCAAAGTGGTCTGATGCTTGTTGTGTCTGCAGGTTTACAAAACCTGAGCACTTGGGCAGTTCAGCCAAGATCAAGTGTAGCAAGTGTCACAGCTACCAGGAGTCCACCAAACAGTTGACAATGAAGAAACTGCCGGTGGTGGCATGCTTCCATCTGAAGGTGAGTGGCTACACAAATATTCCCCTAATATTGCAGCAGGTGACAGATTGAATGAATTTCAAACATATGTGCCCATATGAGGAATTAATGAGCAAATGCTTTGACCCTTGACATACCCAGAGACATGTTTTGTCAAAAAATAGATTTTGATTATCGATCAGATTGTCTTGACTGGGCACTGCCATTTTGTTTGAAGCAAATACGGAGCACCTTTAGAATACAGTACCCCAACTTCTCGTGAGGACGGTCTCTGCCGTAGGTCACATGTCTCAAAGACAAGCAACCAGTTTTTGTGAGAATCCGTCGGACGCGAACTCGCAACCTTCGGATTGTTAGCCCGACTGAGCTACGTCCACACTGTGAAACAAAGTGCAAATTTACCTAGTCATGCCTACAACGTTACGGAACTGAACGAAAAAGGTTGAATAGGTGACGGACTCTTACGAAGGTTACGGGTAGGCATGGTGTCTGGTGACTTTAGTCTATCGACACTTACGAATGATCCCAATGACATTTGGCACACTCGTCCCATTCCGTAATCTACAAGATACCGAGTGGCGAGGAATGATCCGATATGGCGCGAACTGAAAACGGCTCAAGGCGTCAAACGTCAGATGTCGAACTCGCGAGTACGCATGAATGACGAGTTATGTAATAATTCGTCGGGTGGATTTTGTGACAGAAAAGTGTGTTAGGGAACACTGTGAGGATGATGTGGATAATAATAAGGAACGAGGGAGGCATGCTGCATGGTTAGTGACGACACAACGGTAAGTTCGCTTTTGAATCAGTACTGAAAAAATGTAGCAGGTGAAAGTGGCTTGTGTGAATGTTCCAGGACAGTTTCCAGTAGCCAAAGTATTCGACACAAAACCATTTAATTCTTTTTACTTGATGTTTTTGTGTGAAGAATTACGTTTAGGAGAAACTAAACGGGTAGATTTACCGAACCCTAATGATCGTGAAGGGATGATTGATCGTAAAGGGGATCCAAGGGCTAAGGACAGAATTCGCGTAATCTAATAGCCACTAAACCGGTACCTAACCCTAATGATCGAAAAGGGGTGATTGATCGTAAAGGTGATCCAATATATAATATCCCTAATAAACTACATTCTTTTGCATAATAATGAAAATTAATGCACCTAAAAAATAATATATGTATATTAGTTGCCATTTATAACCCTTCTAGCCACTTGAATTATGAGAAAATCGAAATAAAAAATATATAAAAAAAAAGTGCTTTCGTAAACTAGCGCTTGCTATAAAATGCGCAGCCGCAGGCTATATTCAGTAAACAAATATTCAAAACTCTCCACAGCGCTTGGCGTATTCAATGACATTTCGATGACCCTTGACGTCACAGGGCATTGTTTCGCCAGTGTGACTGGCAACAAAATACTACAAATTACATCATACCATATATCGCTGTGTATAAGGCGACCCCAAGTATAAGATGACCCCCCTGTACACGATGACCCCCCTGTACACGCCTTCAAAATCAACCCAAAATCCTATACTCCGTGTATAAGACGACCTGGAATGAAGCACACCACAAGTGCACACACTAACCTTATATATGCAATAAAAATTTGTTTATCTTGCGTTGTTTTTTCTACGATGAATGGTCGCGTGTGTAACTCAAGCACATGTTGCCATTTTTTGTTTACACGGTGCGACACCAAATTGGTGCACGTAAAATATAATTCATTTATGAAGTAATAACATATAAGAGACAATGGTGAGTAATTTAATCGCCAATTAACTATTTTGTAACCTGGCTTATATTTGCGTCACATTCAGCGTGTTTATTCCACAATCACTTATTCACACTGTCTCCAACAGTTGTTAATACAACTGTAAAAAGAGCGGGAATTGATTTCAGCTTCACCGGTAGGCTATTGTCACGTGTTTGAAAAGTTTGTGGTACTGTATTCTAAAGGTAGGCCGCAAATACAAGTGATAAGAGAGGTGGAATCTAATTGGTCTGTAGGAGGGACATTGAATTGACACAGCTTGTAATAGCCTAGTTGGGCAAGGGTGGAAAGTGGACTTTCACAGTCTGTTAACTCCCTTGCCTAGGGAAGATGACCCATATACGATATAGTACAGTGTGAATTTTGCACAGTAGATAATCAGTGAGACTAATGCAACACAATGCGTGCTAACCCCACTTGTTTATCAAGTACCTATCCCAGAGAAAGATCAATACAGTACCACAAGTTCCTGTTTTGATGTGTCTATCTGTATGTGGTTAAATAGGTATAAAACTTGATGCTCCACCCACTAACAATGTGTCATTTAGAGTTTATATACCTTAGTGAACATTAGAGTTTAGCTTAAAATGAAGAGTCTGTGTAGTGCTAATTATGTTGAAAATAGTGACTGTTACAGCAGTCAGGTATATGCCAGTTATATCACAGCAGAAAATATCAAGGCATGGCAAGAAAGGATATCTGTGGAAACCTGCTGAATTGGTCAGTGTTGTCATGATTAAGGTGGTCACATACATTTACCCGTATATGTTATGAGTTATTTTGAATTATTTAGCAACCTCATGTGTTTAAGAGTTTTTAAGAAGATGTTGTTTTGTGTATTGCAGAGATTTGAGCATTCCACGGGCTACCATAAGAAGATCTCAACATTTGTATCATTCCCAGAAGAACTAGACATGACACCCTTCATGTCTTCTTCGAGAAACAACAACAATGGCTACTCAAATCAAATTGTGCAGGTCTCTGCCAAAGGTCTTTCATGTGAAAACAAGTGAGTGGGAGAAACGAGAAGTTGACTTTTGTAGATGCAGCATCGGTTGACTTCAGTAGATGCAGCTCGGTTGACTTCCATAGATGCAGCATCGGTTGACTTCCGTAGATGCAGCATCGGTTGACTTCCGTAGATGCAGCATCGGTTGACTTCCGTAGATGCAGCATCGGTTGACTTCTGTAGATGCAGTATCTGTTGGCATCAATAGATGCAGCGTTGGTTGACTTCTGTAGATGCAGCGTTGGTTGACTTCCGTAGATGCAGTATCGGTTGGCATCAATAGATGCAGCATCGGTTAGCATCAGTTGATGCAGCTCGGTTGACTTCTATGGATGCAGCATTGTTCGACTTCCGCAGATGCAGTATTGGTTGACTTCAGTAGATGCAGTATTGGTTGGCATCAATAGATGCAGCATCGGTTAGCATCAGTAGATGCAGCTTCTAAAACTTATACAACTACAATGGGCAATGTATCATCGATTTTCATGAGAAGATCAATTTGTTTGAAGTTTCTGTGTGATAACTAGGTCTATCCTGTGCCACCAGAGGTCTCTCAGTATGGCAATTCAGGGCAAACTATCCACAACATGCAGTGCAAGGGACAGTGACCATCTCCATCGATCTCACTTATCAGTAACTTCGCACAACATTTCTCCTGTTTATTATTTGATTTGATGGATGTTTTATAAAGAAATCTTTCTATTTTGGTTTCTTGTTCTGACTTGACTTTTTTCTCTGGTTGGTCGAATCTGTAAACCAAAAATTTAGGTAAGTACTCTCTGAGCAAGTATTTATACATTCACATTTTTTATAAATTTTGTTACTTATTGATTTTCTTGAAGCATAAATTGGTATACTGATCACTGATGTTTCAGATACTCTTTGTTCTCTGTGGTGAATCACAGTGGTACCATAGAAACCGGTCACTACACATGCTACATCCGCCTCCACAAGGACCAGTGGTTCAAGTGTGAAGATCACATGATCACAAAGGCATCACCAGAAGAAGTTCTCAATAGTGAAGGGTAATGCCTTATGCAAAGTCCTGTCTGAATGAGACCCGTGAAGATTCCGGGGTAGAATAGGTCTTCAGCAACCCATGCTTGCCGTAAAAGGTGACTGTGCTTGTCATAAAAGGCGACTAACAGGATTATTTACAGACCGCCGTCATATAGTTGGAATATTGCTGAGTGCGGCGTTAAACAACCAACCAACCAACCAAACAACCAACAAACCTATCTGAATGAGAAACCTGTTGTGGCAGAACACATAGCAGTGAGCAGTAGACAGTCCTACCTAGAAACTGCAAACATAATTGTACACCACATGCTAGGTGACCTGGGTGGAATGTGTCCCCAGCTCCCCATTGCTATGAATACACAAAGTCTATTTATCTCAATGTCCCCATTGCGAGTTGTAAAAGGCAACTAATTTGGGATAATGTACGGGACAGAGTCAAATTAATCCCTTGTAATCTATGATGGTTGTACTGGATTGTCTGGTCCACTTGATTATTTACAGGCTGCCCTCATATAGCTGGAGTACTTCAAGACAACAGACAGATACTTGTTACCCCTTTCATCTTTCGCTTCAGTTATGTTTCACTTTCTTTTTCTTGGGGGAAACCTCTAAAACATAGTGATAGTTTGCCATGTCCTTTCCATCATAGACAAGGGCACTCCTTTAGATCAATGACTTGTTGCAATTGTTTACACAAAGGGCATTGAGTATGCCATTTAAACAATCCCTGTCATATTATAGCCCAGTACTGAATGCTTTTAGAGCTAAATGAAATATGCATTGGGACATTATTACCAAAAGCGATCTTAGCACATAAGCAATTTTGTATGTGAGCCGATGGACGGATAACATGATTTTCATAAGATGTTTGTGACGTTTTCTGTTTCCTAATTGTTTCTTTTCTCTTTCAGGTACCTTTTGTTCTACCACAAGCAAATCCTGGAGTATGAATGACATACGTGGCTCTTAGGAAATGTTTAATTTGTCAATTACTTGCTCAACTGTTGTAATTCAGGTGAAATCAAACGGATGCACTACACCTTGCCTGTCGCTGCCTCATCATTTTGCCCAGCCACGATTAACCCTCATCCAATAACCTGGAGCTGTACCTTGGGTGGCACCTTGGGTGGCCCAGCAATGTGACATGACTGTAAAGCCAGTGTACCGGTGGAACACACTATATGGTTGATAGCTGGTATAGCAAGTTGGTGATATTACAGACATATATTGCCATAATTACCACTCACTTCTTGCTGTTGGCAATGACAATTAAAACACTGCGTTTAAAAAGTCACAATGGGTAAAGGGTTACCGTGCTGATGTACAACCACAATCACTCTGCCCCACCCTAGTATTCCACCCTGTGTTGAGCTGCATCTGTATCAGACAAGTCTGATATACGGGTACTCAGATGAACGGCCAACACCACACAGCAGCCATCTACTTTGATGGCCTGGCATC
This sequence comes from Haliotis cracherodii, assembly GCF_022045235.1. Classification (NCBI taxonomy): domain Eukaryota; kingdom Metazoa; phylum Mollusca; class Gastropoda; order Lepetellida; family Haliotidae; genus Haliotis; species Haliotis cracherodii. The sequence goes on along the minus strand of NW_027266275.1, from coordinate 39,456,217 downwards.
AGTGGGAGAGAGCCTGCAAGGGTATTAGGTGAATGCTGTATAGATTAGCTAATCAAGCCACGAGGAGTGTCGGCTATCATCTGTACATATCATGAGAGTACTTCTACTTCAGTGTGAACAATACATGTGTATTGTCAAGTAGCTGTTTTACTATGCCAAAGATTATTTTGTTACTTTATGTTGTGATACGCTTCTTGCCTGAATGTGAAGCTAGGTTGGAGCTGTCAAAACGGCACCTTGACTCGTGCTGAAGTCTTTCAGTCAGTTTCTAGATTTACAACATCCTTCTCATTAAGTCGACAACAGTGACTGTAAAGTAGTGCTTCTTGGTAGATCGACAAACTAAATCAAAAACAAGTGCTGCCCTTTGATTGATTCTGAGTTGGTCTGTTTTGTTGAATTGTAACATACTATTTATAGTCCTTTGAATGTCATTTGGGAAAATTAAGTACTACTTAACTATAACACTGCCATTCTCACCTGGTGTGAGTTTTTTAAGTATTTATCAAAACAATTCTTTTGATTGGTAACATTGTGAGGTGTGGAAATTGCGTTTCTTTAACACACAGCATAGCTTTAGAATTAAAGCGATATACCAAGTTCATTAATTACATGCTTTGTAGTGGTTTCGGTTTTTATTTATGGTCAAGTTTAAATATCAAGATGGAGGGTGATTGTTATATTATGGTCCTGATTCTTGTTCCTATGTAATAACGAGTTCAATTGTTGCATTGTTGTTTTCAAAGCACCTTTGATGTTTATTGCTCTTGCACATGGTCTTGTTTAGTTTTCTGATCTTTACATGGTATTTCTTGGTTATCATTTTTTAAGTTACTTTTAAGATGAATAATTCTGTACATTTCTGTCAGATGGAAACAGAAGAAACAGCTAGTAATAAATGATGCATGTGACAACAATGGTTAACAGCTCAAAATATTTAGAAATCCTTAGAAATCTAGATATGAGGTCACACAGAATAATTATAAAAAAGAAATCAAAAATAATTTTGGTCACAATTAGTTTATTTAATTTATCAAAGAGGGAATGATGGGATATTTTAACAATATAAGTCCGAATGTTCTCAACTTGACATTTTGTGATGTCATTTAGAAACATTTTTAAAGAGTTATATATAAGTTCCTTTGATTAAATTTGATAAGTACTTCTACAATATTAGACTGTACCTTTCTGATTTTTTTATTATTGGAATTATTTCCTGTTTTGGGGTGATACTTAATAAGGTTCCAATAACTTGATTCATTTTGACAAACTATCTTATCAAGCTGTTAACAGAATTAAGAACTTAATCCAGAGTCATTTAATATCAATTTCAACAAACTTTTCCTGTCCACTCCCCCCAAATAAGCATAAAAAAAGTGCATATGGCTTTTTGTGTTTTCTAATGGATGTTAGATCATTTGAAGCTGATTTGGTTGATTGTTATCAGAATGTTACCGGTAAGTTTCTCACACCTGACAGAGAATTAATGTTCTTGCGTGTTCAAAAAGACAAATCCACCCCTTACTCTGATCCATCATTTAGCATTAAAATCCTTATTCATGCATTTGGGATGATTTGTTTGTAAGCTTTATACTTGTTAAACCTCTGCCATGACACAAGATCTCTTATGGGTTTCAGTATTTTGACAGAATATCATTGATCACATGGAAGACAATACAAACTTTGTGCTAAAATATCCAGATATCACAACCACTTTGTCTTGAGAGGATGTCAGTTATTTTTTATTGAAACTTTAGTTGATGGACAATAGGTGTCACAGTTCAGTGTCAGTGAAACGATATGTGTGTTCATAATATATTGTTCACTGTTTATCTTCCTCTATCAATACACAATTCTTAGAGTTAACCATAAATGTCAATACAGTCTTTTCTGTGATGGTTCAACAGGACTGCACAGATGCACAGTGCTATGCTCAGATGTACACTAGGTTATTCAGAATCTTTTAAGTCTGTGGATAAGATGGGGGACGTTTGCCATGTATTTTATTACCTTGTTTACCAATTCATTGACAATGTGTCAAAACAAATTCAACAGGGTGTCGTCAGGACCCTCTATATTCCTCAAGGCAATTATGTACAGTTAACCAGATTAACCAGCTTATACAGATTGTATTGATGCAGTGGTATCTGCTAGATTAACCAATTGCTGCATTAAGAAAGTTTTCCAGATTTACGAAAGGGCCATGAGATCTGCATCATTTTGGGCTTTCTTCCCACATAAAGCTGACACGCCAAGATATAACTGGAATACTGTAAAAAAAAAACGGTGTTAAACCTAATTTGCTCACTCACTAGATTAACGAAACATTGTTATGTAATAAGTTTGCTTAATTACAAAATTAAGTTTGCCATCAATAATCCCCCAGAGGTTGTCGGAGTAAAAGGGTGTCATCGCATGAGGTAAGTGTTGTTAGACCGTGCCAATTTCTGCCAAAGGGACTCAATGCTTCTAACAAATGACAACCAAGTTTTGTTTGTCAACCCAAATGATACGATGGTGTGTTCTGTAATCTGTATCTTTATCAGTGTTTTACCAGTGTTTTACCAGCCACCACTTAAGTATGTCAGGGAGCTAGACCATAGGGAAAGGTTTTGTACTGTAGGAACCAGCTATACAGTATACCTCAGTGTAAGAAATGGTTTAATACCAAACATGACAGCGAATTGCAAGTATTAGTGATAATACTTATATTAATTGCCTTTTTGTACATTTATTATATTTTCTTCCTATCCTCTAGAAAGCTGTGATATGTTGCAAGAAAGTTTTGCAAAGTATGTTTACTAAACTGCATTGTCTTGAGCTTACAGATAATGCTTCCGGGACACTTTGCGTTCTGACAAAGAAATTATGTTTTGACATTTCACAAATTTTGTATTTGTTGAACACTCAAAAGGTTAGGGAAACAAGATTAATACAGCAATTCTGAACATGGTTAAAGGGTTAAAGGGTTTCTTTAACTCATGTTCTGGCCTTAGTGCTCAAGTACATCTTATGACTTACGTCTGACTTTCAAAGATTATTTCAGAAAAATGTCCTCCTTGTTATGTGATGATGTTCATTCAAACTTTTTGATTGTATTTGAAATGCTTTTTCCATGTTTCAACATGTTGTTAATTTCAATTTCAATTTAACCAAAAATGGCCCTTATACCTTGTCCTTCAAAAACTGCATGGTTTGGCAATGTTGACCCCGTGTTGTAAACGTGAGAAATGATAGAAATTAATCCTTGAATGGTCATTTTGTTTTCAGGATGCACAGATAAGTATGAATGTTTAATTATGTGTTTAAGCTAAGTTTGCATATGCACTGAATTTGAAAATGCTTACAAGTTTTTGTAATTGATTATTTTTTTGCTGTCTTGTTGGTAGAGATGTCAGCCATAAGGCTGGTTTGCCATTCTTCATTGTGTATTGTGTACAGTAATGTTCAGTTTCCATGATCATTTGCCAATGTTGTGTCAAATATAGTCTAGATAACTTGTTTGTGGATAAGTTGGCAGTGTGGTGTAAACTTTGGTTCAAATGCTGCAGGCAAGGGTCTACCAATCTCTCGGAATTTGATATTTGTATATGTGCCTGGCAACAATAATTCTGTTATGTGTATTGTAAAGGGGAAAGACAATATTACCAGTATATATAGTAGTGTTATTACTGGTTGTTAAAATAGAGCAAACATTATTTAAGTTTCCTTTAAATGACAGATTCCTCCTTAAAGTAAGATTAAAATCATTTTGGCTTTCTTCACACATCAAGCTGGCACACCCTGATACAATTGAAATGTTTTTTATTTTTTAAGAAAACATTAAATCAAACCTGCTCTTCATTTATGTTGCTAAATTAAAACCTGAATTCACAAAAAAATGAATAATTAATTTGAGACCCTATTACAATTTTTTTAAAGGAAATTAGACAACTGACATTTAATCTGGATCACTGTAACCTTGACTAAAATCCTTTTTGAGTATGCAAGAATTACCTGGTACTGAACCCGGTAGATTACATTTCTTTACCAGAAGGGAAATCATCCGTTGATTGTTTGTGACATTTGACCACACAGATGACATGCATCAATACAATGGCTGACCTTTGACATAAATATATGAGTTGTGGTTTTGGTTCCTATTACACTCAATTTCAGAACATGGATAGGTAGGTAGCCTTGTTTTCTTGGCTCACCTGACTAAAAGTCAAGCAAGCACAAGTCATGGCCAGGTCGTCCCACTTCATTGTTGTCAGCAGCTGTAAACATCTCCTCAAACCACTGGATCAATGAAGCTGAAAATTCACATGCTTATTCCTACCAAAGGTGCCACCTTACTTTGTTGAAGGGGTTTGAATCCAATTTTCAATATGGCTGCCCCAGCAGCCATATTGAAGCTTTTTATGGTCATTTTGCATTACTTGAATTGTTTACTAGTATATCCACCTGAATTTCTCTCAAAATACATTTTTGGCCCTGCAGACATTACTGAAATTGCACACTGAGGATACGGAACCAGGAAACATTGTGGAAATTTAGTTACTTGTTTCATATTTGTTAATACATTTTCCCTCTGTATGTATGCAGACAATTTGACAGCAACCTTTAAGTTGCTGTCTTTTTTAACATCTAAAACTGTTGACTACATGTCAAGGTGAGCTACAGTGCCGTGGCATTATTTAAAAAGAATAATGCACCAATGTTGGAGCTGTGTGCCCCTTCATCTGTATCAAAGAGTGGCGAACATAGGTGGCCAAGGCGTGCAAAGTTGAGCCAGAATCCTACGATCCTGGGTTTGAATCCCAGGATTGCCCTGATTATCATACTTCGTTTGTCAGCACCATACCCTTGCTCGTGGGTTTCACCAAAGTGGTAAATGTCTTTGATCTGCATCACTTCAAACTTTTCATCCACATCAAGTTTACACCATGATACAAATGAAATACTGTTCAAGTGATTTGCACTGAAAATGAAAGAGGGTTGGCACCTTAATTTAGGCTCTGTAGGGTAATTGCAACCACATCACTTTCTTTAAATCCCCAACTGAAATACTGTTCAGAGCGTCATTAATAAAACTTACACATTATCCAGAGACTGTTTTTCTCACATGTTGTATTGTGGATCAGAACTCATGAGTCTTATTATCACTTGTAAGTGTAGTAAGCCTATTGGTAACACTGTGAGAAACTCGCTTTATAGACCATGATTTTTTTTTTGTCAATGCTTAAGTAATTGTCAAAGATGTATATCACAAACAAACATTCCTTAATATTCCTCTGTATTGCTTGTAAATTCTGCAAGTTGACACAAGCTAAGGCCATCTGTACTTTTCTCTGTTTCTCATCTACTGATCCAAAATTACTTTTATTAAATTATTTTTATATGAATTTCCTGTCAGTGCTATGTTATTGTAGGAGGTTTTGAAAGAAAGGAAGGAGCTCAACCAATTTACATCTTTTAAGCCCGGTCAACATCTGGGTCCGAATAGGTCTTCAGCAAAACCAGGCTTTCCGTAAGAGATGACTGACAGGATCGGGCGGTCAAGCTCGCTGACTTGATTGTATCCCAATTGTATGGATTGATGTTCATGACATCAATCACCTTATTTTCTGGTCAACTATTTAGGCTGCTGTCATATAGCTGGAATATTGCTGAGTGTGGCATTAAATCATAAACAAAAACATCTTATTTCATCTTTTAAAACCAATGGTAGTTTTTTGGAGGATTTAAAAAATACAATTAATAAGTTTTTTCCAACTGACCACTGCTCCATCTGAAGCTGATGGTGGAGATGGGAAACAAAAAATAATATGGATGGCCTAATGTCCAGTTGTTATGTTGTGCACAGGTCTTCTTCAGGGTATTAAAGTTGCTCCTCACATGTGTACTCCTTGCAAGATCCTTATTGAATTTGGTATTTTGGAGTAGTTTTTTATATAACATCATCTGAATCACATTTCAGCTCCCAGTGGATGATTAAATAGGGCATTCGTATTTCCTAACTCTCAACATGTATTTTCTCGCAAAACTGTTGGCATTATCTCAATCTGATATATTGTGTCCATGTGACAAAGTGTGAGTATCTGAGTAAACATATTAGACTGTGTAGACCAGTTAAATGAATGATCTCAATATTGGCAGTGAGATATTATATTAACCCTGTGTATCTGAGATGGATAGTGACATATTTGACACATTAAGTGCTAGCTACAACTGTGAGACTTTGTATATTTCTGCTTGTGAGTGTTGACATGGAGCCTACATGTACTTTACATGGATGTTAAGTCCATATTTTACTGTATCTTGTTTGTTGGTGCTACTGTCGGGACCCTTCAGGCTCACTTTGTTATGTATAATGATAGAATGCTGGTTCAGTTGACAGGGCAGATAACTCCAGTTGCAGGAGACATTTTCTGATCAAACTCTATATCTCCATAACCTTTATAGTGGGTTGGCCTTATGGTCCAGATACCACAATAGTGAAGCGTTGCATCCCTTTGCAGGATCCGTTGATTGTGGGTTCAAGTCCTAGATTTTTCTGGATAATGATCCATGTTTGTCGGCACCATAGCCATCATAAAAGGGCAAAGATCTATGACAGCATCACTTTGGACATTACTACCCGGTATATCCAGCCATGATATACCTGAAATACTCTTACTACCACCTCAAACCCAACTCACTCTCTTATTTCGATGAAGAGTGCCATGATAAACTTAAATCATATTTTGTTTAAATAATGTACAGGGTGCAGGCTGATATCGTGTATAATTGGGTCTAAACTGAACTGATTTAAAAAAAAGGTTTGTTAGATATATTGGGTACTGTCGTATTCGACGTAATAAGCGCCCTGCTCTAATAAGCGCCCACTGCGATATTTGCTAATATATTGGCTAGTGAACAATCCCAATTAGCACCCCTTCCGATTGATTAATGTACACAAGATTTATTTATGCACCCTTCATTATTGGCAATTTAACTCTGGAAAAATACATCAGTCTTATACAAACATTTCAGGCTGTCTGCATAAACCACGAAATTTATCTTTCAACTCTGTTTTTTTTCACCAAAATAATATTCTAATAAGAGCCCCCTATTTCTAATTTTGAGAGCGCCCTGGGTACTTATTACATGGAATATGGTATTTGCCTTTGTACTACTTTTGTTCTTACAGAAATAACATTAATTCGTAAGAAGTTAAGGTAAGCTTCAGTTAAGACTGAACACTCCATGTTGATGTGCCAGGCTGCCACACAGCCTCTCCCTGTAGTTTCCCCGGAGACAACTAGTCCCCATTTAATAATGCTTGTATGGAAGCCGACTGAAATAAGGATTGGCAGGCTGCAAACTGCTGCCTCATTGTTCTACCGTTTTGCTGTGGATCCCTGCTCTGGTCTGATGCTAGTCATCAATTCCTCAAGAGCATGACACCTGACCCTCATTATTGTAATGGATAAGCATCAATGATTGCACTGATAAGTACCAAATGATATCTGTCCTGTTGACTGAGCTGAAGATTGCTAATGTTTGTAGCTCAAGTCAGTTTGAGTTGTGTGTGTTAAGTTATACCAGTCCTAGTGTTAAGTTTGATCATGGTTCCAATGAAATGTAATTGTTGATTTGTACTGGATGTATATTCAGATCTGAGAAGTCTTCTACCCCTGAAGTGCTGACTTTGACTGCTGATTACTATACTATTGCACAGAGTGCAAGTTCAAGTCGTATATTTATCATTGATACTTGCTACTGATTTTCAGAATTATACATATTGATTGTTGCGAGAGTTTTGTATGTAAAAATGTGTATGTGTATGTGTTATGCTGAATGGAATGATATTACAAACATCAAATGAAATACCTTGTCACTTTTCTTTTCTTGTGAACATTAGATTAGTTTAGATTAGTCATCTGATTGGTAAAAAGTTGCCAAAGATGGCCAATACAAGTTGGTTGATGGTGTGGTTGAAATGATCTTATTCATTCGCATGGTTAGAGTTCATTCACCAAAGTCTGGGTTCAATTCCTGCATGGGTACATTGTAAGAAAATAAAAGCGACAAATCCCTGTCCATATTCATATGAAATCTTTGCCAAAAAACGATTTACGATTCGGACTGTCATGAGCATATGTAATGTTTATGAATCACTATCAAATAGTGATGATACCAGTTGGACGCGAATAGATGAGCGTATCTTGCCCCATAGGTGGCACCCATCACAAACACATACAGAGGCAAGTCAATTGTTCACCTGAAAAAAACAAGGGAACATATGGTACAAGTCAAAATAGGGATATGCATCACATTTTAAATGTCCTCCACATGTCTACCATAATTTCTTTGGAAAGCTTTACAGAGGGTTTGAGGGGCGGTCGGGTAGCCTAGTGGTTAAAGCGTTCGCTCGTCACGCTGAAGACCCGGGTTCGATTCCCAACATGGGAACCATGTGTGAAGCCCATTTCTGGTGTTCCCCCACCGTGATATTGCTGGAATATTGCTAAAAGCGGCGTAAAACCATACCCGCTCACGACTGAGGGTTTGAATGTTGTAACCTTGATAAAACAAACTTCTGAGCAAGTCGTATAACGCTCTTTGAAACCTTGGGAGAAAGAGCGATTGTACATCAAAAGTTGTGAAATGTAGACGCCAAATGCTTGAGCTCCTAAAATATTGCTCCACAAAAAGGGAAAGTTAACTTTTGGAAAGTTGAAGTCATCCCTCTTGTCATACAGTCTTGTGGAGATTGTTTTGTCACTTTAAATATTTATGCACAGATATCTGATACAGCGCATACCTTGTGTCTTCCGCTATGGTGTTGCTGAAATATTGCAAAAAGGGACATGAAACCATAGTCTCACTCACTCTTATTCACAACATGAGTACACGCTTGCACTTCGAATCATTGTTATCGATTGTTCACCAAGGTGACTATTTTACTTCAATGAAAACTAATCTATATGAACTGAGTTATGATAGATTTGTTACATATCTCCATCAACCTCCAGTTTCAGGCTGTACAAGCTCATTTTACTCAGAATTTCCCCAGCAACCATCCTACCAAATGAAACAAAATTAAAAGGGCGTTGAATGATAAGTTAGAGACTCGCATGGAAGGAATTGAATAATAATAAAATCTTTTGTCGTAGATAATACATGATGTAATAGGTATATCCGAACACAAAAACTTGTTTCGCTATGACAAATTGTTAAATTAAGCAGGGGTCTCTGACGTTCATTGATCAAGTACTTGCTAAAGAAACGACTTAACACCAAAAGCATCCTTGAAGATAATGAACACAACACAAGAGAAGGGTGCTTCTACCTGTGCCACTGTAAAGAGGTGGGCAGAAGCGTTTAAGCGTGGCAGGGACAGCATTGAAGGCGAACCCTGTCAAGGAAGGCCATTGACGCCAGCAGCTCCAGAGAATCCACGATAAGTGACGACAGCGTCATATTGCTAGCTCAGTTGGTATTTCCTAGCTAATATACATTCCATTATCACAGTAAATTTGACAAAGAAACAAGTATCAGCTCGTTGGAATTTAAAGCTTCTGGCATCTGATGAAAAACGCACCAACCAACATGTTTTGTGATAATCAAGCTATGTTTGAAGCTGAGCCAGGAAGGTTCTTGCAATGATTTGCAACCATGGATTAAACATGGATTCATCATTTCCAGCCTTAGTCCAAACAACAATCAAAACGATGGGAGCATTTGACATCACCACCACCATAAGACAAAGGCTGCCTCCTCAGCTGAAAAGGTGATGGCCTCCGTGTTTGTGCCGAGGGTGTCGTCATGATTGACTGTCTTCCGAAAAGACAAGACGGCAACCGGAGCATATTATGGTATGTTTAGGGAAGCTGTCCAAGAGTTCACCCGTTCTTTGTTTCTCCACGGACAAAATATAAAACGATTCAAGATACTTCCACTTTCGCTTCCTTTGTGTGTGGAAACATCAAATGTAACAGCAAGCAGGTTTGGGAGCACTTCCAGAAGAGTACATGAGCTATCATTTGGTGCCTTTTGCTTTGATAATTTCAACTTTAATAATATTATGTATCATAAAATGCTTGAGAGCATTCACACTCAGGATAAGGAGTTTGATCAAGTAATACTTAGTATCCAAATACAACAATTCACGTTTTGGTGAGGGTTATGGAACTATTTTCAGTTTGCGAAAGACAAATTCTAAAACTGATCATTTGTTAAGGTAAATTAGAGATGAAATACAAGGTATGATGAGTTAGTTTGTCAGGTATATCAATCTTTGGGTTGTTGGTGAATGAAACTTTTAAAAAATATAAGAATGAAACCTTACAGAAATACGTTTGCGTACATTTCAGATGACATTAGTACAGTTAAGATTTCGTTCCCATATAGGAATGGATAGAAAAGAAAGGATACGCAAAATGTGTATTGCCTCAAGCGGTACGTTTGCCTAGTGGCTCCAGATTTTAGTACGGGTGACTGTGGTCTGGGGCGCCTCAATCTACTGTTCAGTTGATTCCCTTATCAGTATCGGTATCTGCTTCTACAATTCTCTTGGGGGCACAGATGGCCCAGTCGTCTTAGGCGCCGCGATTCGCTGTGTAGAGTTGCGTCCCTTGTGAACGCCAGAAACCTATGATGGTTCGAATCCCGGTTCGCCCCGATTATGTTTCAGCACCATACCCGTACTCGTGGATTTCACCGAGGTGGTAAACGTCTGAGACCTGCATCACTTCGGGCTTTCCTCCCACATTAAGCTGACACGCCGTGATATAACTTGAATACTGTTATAAGCGGCGTTAAACCCAACACACTCACTCACTCTACAATTCTCTCCAAGTGTGATACTGACTGTCGGCACATACGTGTACATGAGTCTCATCAACCTGGTAAATGATCTACGTCACTCCAATGCACTCGGAGATGACAACTCTGAAGCTAAATTAATGTTCAAAGCGGCCTTAAACCTCTTCAAGTAACAGGAGGCTAATTAAATCCCACCGAACTCGCTGAGGTTTCTACTTTTTGAATAGCCAAGCATGGATGAGTAATTTGTTCGCTTCAGTAATGATGCATACAGGTTATTAGCGGAGTGTTTTGATTTCGCACATAACTTATATTAGGAGTACAAAATGTATAATGGGCCCTTTAGCGAAATGTCATGCAGCCATGTTTGTTGGCGTGTTTAGACTACACATTGGAAAACCCCTATCTAAGAATATTGGGAACCTTAGTCAATAGTTTAATAAGAAAGAAGCATCGCTTTGTACATGGAGCTTAGAAGTACTTGTACCTGGCGACCTCATTTGCATATTTGGATCACAATACGGCCAAATTTATCGGATTGGTGTATCTCATCGATAACACAAGCCTTGTATGATACACTACTATGAATCTTCGTACTTTATTGGATAAACTTCAGAATACATAACAGGTAAACAAACGATTCATGCATATACACAACGGAAACCCGTCAATCCGGTCTTACCGTTCCTTGTAAAATCGTCGGGATTAACTAATAGTAAATAGTAGTGTTCCTTTGACTATATATGTATATAAACTGCAGAGTAAACAGAAGTATACACTTGAAAATTGAATTTGACCCCAAAAATACAAACATTTAGTTCGCAAACACATTGTCTGGAATACCGGCTTCTGGGTTGATAAGGTGTCATTGTATTTTCAGGACGAGGGATGTCGTTTCCTGGTGAAACCTGGTGAATATGGTATAAAATGGTATTAAAATCCCCAAAGGACAAAAATTTGTGTCCGCAATCCGTGTCAGGAACCAGGCGGGTTCGAATCGAAGACTTGCACCAGTTGTGATAATGAGTCTGTCTACACATACGTGCTGTTGGGTTTCACAAAAATGCTATATTCTACGGCTTATACGCCATTGGCCGTATTTCCCACCTTAGCTTGACAGGCTGTGATGAAGCTTCAATACTGTCTGAAGCGGCGTTAACCCGAACATTACTCCAAGGGTATAATAATGATGTAAATATATACACATTCTAAATGTTCGAGTACCCACATAGCAGTCGTACCAAAATTATCTTATACAAAAAATAAAAACTGTGCCAGTATTATTACCAGAATATATACAATGTGTGTTCAGGGCACTCCGAATTCCAACCCTTCACATTTATTCAAATAGGAAATGCTAGCATCAGTGCCAGTACCCCTGAACACACGTTTTAAACATTGCGAAGCCAATTTTGGCGGTTTTGTCAGGCTTTCTGGCAAGGCTATACATTTTGTTTAATTTTTGTTAAAAGCCGCATCAATATTCCAGCTATATGACGACATCCCGTTAGTCGCCCTTTAGGGCAAGAATGGGTTGCTGAAGACCTATTCTCTACCGGATATTCATGGTTGACTCGGCTGTAGACCTGTCATCTGACACTACCGCGTGGTCGTCGCTCATGCTCTCAACTTGTTTGCCAGTTCCAAACCCAAAACAATACAAATCTTTGACATATTGTGATCATCTACTGAAACTGAGCTTTGAGCGCCATCTTGAAGGCAGGCCTCTGCTCCAGACGCTTGACGTAGTCTCGGACCTCAGGGTAATCTTTCAGCAAGGATCCCTTGTTGAACATGTCGTCTGTCGCTGCCCACACGCTGTACCCCAAGATGCAGTCGACAGCTGTTAAACTGAAAAGATAAAACATTTGAAATACAGCATTCTCGATTATCCAGGGTAATATATCTCCATTCTATTATGATACATACTATAGACCCAATCGTCACCATCTCATGCTCTCATTCCTGACTTGGCAGAGTTCTCTCGCTCACGAGTGGAATCTTATTGTGCGGCCATTTTTAGAGACGTGTCTTTCGGACACGGTTCAAAACAAAGTTTTGGTGTAGAATGGGTACAGGGTGTTCGTCAGAATAGAAAAGAGTGAGTGAGTGAGTTTGGTTTTACACCGCTTTTCGCAACATTCCAGCAATGTCACTCAATGGTGGACACCAGGGCCCTGTTCCACAAAGCGATCGTACGCGATAAGATGATCGTAACTCCCATACTTTATCATAGGCTTACGACAGTCGTGGGGCTATGATCGCTTTGTGGAACGGGGCCCTGAAATGGGCTTCATGTGGAGAATCGAACCCGAGCCTTCGGCCTAACGAGTGAACGTTTTCACCACTAGGCTACCCAACCACATCTTCAACTGTTGAGGAACTGTCCATATAAACTACTTGTGCGTTGTTATCGGATGTCAATAGGGGTCCGTGCATTATCCAGTCTCGAAACAGTCACGATATGGCTGAAATATTGCTGATGTGACTTTAAATATTAACTCACTCACTCGCTTCACTCTCAAAGCTCGAACTCGCTTGTAGTTTCCTAACGCCAAGTTTGGAAAATGAAATGAAAAAGCATTATCACTAATATGTTGAATACCTAACATGCAAAGACCATCACAAATCATTATATATATTTCCATTTCCCATTTTACCTGTCGCCACAGACATACTGCCTTCCTTCCAGGGTCTTGGTGAGACGCTTCATGCAGATGTCCATCTTCGCCACCATCTTGTCCACTCCCTGTGGGTCGGGCTTGTCGGGTGTGACGGCCCATTGCCAATACAACAGCTCCATTGCCTCGTCTATAGTCACGCTAGCATACAGTGCCCAGCTAGAACAGTGAGAAACATTAAAGGTAACAAGCGCTTCTTAATCCAAAAACGAGACTTGCATTATTGTGCTATATGTTCAACGTCACAGGCTATTCTACCCAAGTATCCTTGTTTTACGAGATACGGTCGATATATATATATATATATATATATATATATAAGATAGCTACGCGATAAATCGCAAAGAACAGTGAAGAACGAAGTGTGGATTATTTCACGATCAAACATCGTTCTATCATGGCGTCATTTCTGGAGATTTGAACATTCGCTCGCATCTTAAGTCATGGGCGTGTCTAGTGAGTTGTTCCCCATAGATGTAGCTGGACAACGCAAATATACGCGATGGCCGAACGATCGTATCCAATAGTGGGAGAGATATGACAATCGCTATTGGGAAAATAGGTACAGATACGCGACGTGGGGACTGTGGGAATATGCGGGAAATACCCACCTGTGCATAAAATGGACTTGTCCGACACTGCCGAGTTTGGATTCTATTGAGGGAGTCATCATTATTAAAATACGTGTAAATATTTTTTTTAAAGATTGTACATTTTAGTAACATACTCAAACAGGCTGTATATATTGTTGATGTCTCATAAAAGAAAATAAACTGCAGTGTTTTATTGTACGATAAACAACGACCACGAGTCGTTCATTTCTTAAGTAGAGGGTGTAACACACTGGTGTCGTGTGCAAACAGGGAATTCATTTGTGACATTTTTGGTCACGTGTTACCTTGGGTCTTCCAGCTTTTGGGTTTCGCTCTATGGCTTCCGTTTCATGGGCATTACTTCCGTTTCATGGGCATTACCCAATGAGGGAGTGTAAATTTACGCCAGTTCAATGGTGGTGAACGTGTAGAATGGGATTCACACGCATATTTTAGCTGAGGGACAAAACCCTACATGTGCCACCCGTGTCACGCATGATGACGATGACGACGACGACGACGATGATGATGATGATGGTGGTTGAAATGGAATAACTTATGCATCTGCCAGAACCAGTTTGCAGTAAACATTTTTTAATCCTATACATTTCCGGAACCATTCCTTCACAAACAGGTTAATAGGCATTCTTAACTCACATCATATCAAATATACTACCCAAAAGAAGTTAATGAACACCCGATATAGTAACATGAAAGAATCGGTTGTTCTTTAATTTCTGTGGAGTATGGTATCTATCGTTTTAGTCCACTCACTCATAGTAGTCCATCCTCTGTCCGAGGGGAGGCGCTAGTTTGCCGTAACGGTCAGCCAGGTACAGGCAGATCGCACCCGACTCGATGATCGCACCCTCACCCTCAGTCTGTAGGGCGGGGATGGTGCCGTGGGGGTGGACGGAACGCTTATATTCCTCGTATGCCTCAGTGTCTTTACCCTTAATGGAGTCCAGCTTCACAATTTCGAAATCGTCGACAGCGTCAAGTTCTGCAATCCATGACAAAAAAAGACATGGTATATACTTTTAAAGTCAGTTAACTCTCTTGCCTCAGGAAGATGATATCCGACTGACTAATTATATCTCTATAAGTATTTTCTGTCCCCTCAAAAGAGATTCAAGTCGTTCAGAGACTAGTTGGTTTGTCTGCTAACTTAAAATTGGAGTACATATTAATTCAACAGTTATAATGAATACAGTAATGATTGCGTGTATATTCATAAGGCGCCATTTCCGCTCCATAAAGCATACTCAAAGGAATACCTGCATTATTAGTATGTAATGAAAATTTGACACAACCGAATCGACTTTCCGTGATTTTTCTTCATTACCCGTGAAGATCCTGATCTTAATTGATCTTCGGCAACCAAAGCCTGTCGTAAGCGGCGACTAACGGGAGCGGGTGGTCAGGCTCGGTTGCATCTTCCCCAAGCTCCTTCCCAGCGCGTGACACCTTCGTTACACTCTCGGTAACATCGCTGCCACCAGTGTGGGCGCGGCCATTTCAAGAATCTTGAAATTTGCCCTCCAACCCCATATGTAGTAACGTTTATACTTTTGTTTATGTCTTTGGGAATGCCATCATATTTCAATTTGAAAAGGTTTACGACTGACCATGTTTGCCGGATGAATTTACTTTGTTGTTTTGATAATCAGATTGGTTCGAGATTGCAGACTAACGGAAAATCAACCAACTTCTCCCTTACATTCTTACTATATCAATAACACGATAGTTTTAATGAAACAGAAATTCAAATTGACAAAAGAAGAAAGTAATTTAGCAGCGATAAGTGTATTCGGCGTCACGACAGTCGTCACTTGTTTGTAAACATAACGGTCATTCGGTTACGAGTTCAACTCCAAGCATGGTTGTGGCCACCTATTCACAGTGGGGAGTTTTGACTGGTGGCAGCGATAGTATAGAGAGCTCCGGGAACGTACTATCGCTGTGAGGAGCTTGCATCTTCCCGAGGCAAGGGAGTTAACCGACTGTAAAAGTCCACTACTTTTATAGTTAGTTAACTCCCTTGCCTCGGGAAGATGACTTGGTTGATGCATGTCATTGTGTACTAAATGCGTAGATTGATGCTCATGAGATCAGTCATCGGATTGTCTGATCCAGGCTCGATTATGTACAGACCGATGTCATACATGTGGAATTTTGCTAAATGCAGCGTTAAACAACAAACAAACAATTCGACTTTCCTAAAATAAACAAAAGTTAATTGAAAGAGTGGACAATATGTTCGACACAACGGTGTTCAGCTGCAATTACAACGTATGGGTCTGTACTGGAAATATTCAGCATACCGTCTCCATGTAAAAGCTCAACAACGGTTTAGAGTGTATGCTGACCACCCGCATGGCCACCCATCTCTTTCAACCCAACACATTGGGGCTACCGATCGATACACCTATTACAGCAAACACCCTTATGTATGTATACACCCACCCCGAGCACATACACTCACCGTGTATAAGCCACATACACCTGAACGACCTGTACATAGGACACTGATACAGCTTCATAACTGCACGTTTTGCTTTCTTCGTCGCGTCAGCCATGACTTCTTGAATGCGGGTGATACAGTGTCCCGCGCTTTCTTGCCTGTCAAAATAGGTCAACCTCTTTATATACATATACTGTGTGATGTACCCTCTGAGCAACCGACCATGGGGATCGACATCCTGTTGACAGTGAAGGGGCCTAAGAAATGTTTGTTACTCTGGGTATTTTTAGGATAACAATATTTTATTTAATGTCTTATCTGTAAGCACTCTTGAACGAACTGAACTTCTATAATTCGAATGCATGATTTTGTAGCGTTAATATGACCATGATCATTTAAAAATATATATTGTTCAATGTTGGCTTTATACCGTTATATGGTCTCTGATTTTAATCAACGCTAAATCTTATGATTACACACACACGCGCACACACACACACACACACACACACACCTATTGTGGAAATGAAATAAACGATACATATTAAATGTATTTTCTTATTTAAATCATGATTCTATCGGTATACAGTGCATTATGAATAACGTATTTTGGTATTTTGTTCTAGGGAGGGAGATGGGGGGGTAACCGCAATTAGAAAATACACACAATACACGGGTCAAGTTTTTATTTGATGAAGTTCCCGAAATTCCAGTGTTACCTACAATGTATATATAGATGCTTATACATTCATGTTTGTTTCTATTATTTTGTATGTGTGCATATTCAATTAACCTGCGTCGACCTGCCTGAAATTATTTCCAATAATTATCAGCAAGAAATGGCAGCAAAATAAACCTGTAAAATCATTTCGCTCTCCCGCTGTATTTTGTGTATGTAACATACTTAAATAATTTAAGTTCGTGTGATGTTTTCATTAAAAAAAAGGCTGGTGTCTCAGATAACAGTACAGAAACCGGTGTTACCAGCCTCAGATATTTCCGTACAGACACAGCGGAAGTCATGGTGGCTGATGTTGTGGTGCATGTTGGGTAATCTTCAAACATGGCTGCCATCTTGAGAAACGTGAGGAGTGCAAGCAGCATTGCCGCAGTCTCATTACGCACAACTTTGCCAAGAGTCAGTGCGATTGCACTCCTACATAATACACAGTCAAGATGCATGCATACCCCAGCTCTTCTATCCAATGTCACTCTCACAAAGGTATGAAACTTTGTAACCGGTGCCCGGGTGGTGATTGACATCGTTGACATTGAAAGATGGAACCTTACTCCGATCGCTCTCGTGTTATCGTGCGTGTCGTATTTTCTCTTTGCTATTCAGAAGCTTCCACAAACGATGCACCCGCAGTGCATTTAGTGATTTAATAGACACCAAACAATTAAGTCTTCTACCTGTTCGGAGAAAAGGGGTGGAACAGTAGATGATTATGTATCGTTTATATAAATATGCTCCGAAATTATCCCATGTCCAAGCCTTCCACGGTCACAAACAACAATAGTTTGTCTTTGGAGAATAAAGAAGTAACTGTTCGTGACAATACTGAAAATGGTTTGGAGATACTATTGTTAAGCGAGTTCACCCATTCATTAGGTTGTCTTATGTTCCACCAGCATGCGTTTACCAAACTGACGTGTTGCTTTTGGTTGATGTGAGTTACATTTCATTTATATTAGATCTACATGTATGAAACATTAGAATATATTTGAATTTACACATAAACGTGATAAATATCTTAAAATAACTAGTTGCAGATTCTAGGTACATGTGTGTCGTTAGCATGTGTTTTAGTTTAATGCCAATAGTAATAAATGTAAAATGAGGGAGCATCCATTTGATTTTTTCACACTATTCATTTAAAAGATCGAAGATCTTCCCAACCATCTAAAAAAGAATAAAAAATGGATGCTCCCTAACACTAACAGCACAAATTATACAAGTCAATTCATATGTGGTTGAATTTTTTTTATGAATCTAGTCTACTATAGTCAATGAATGTACAAACATGGCTTATTGTATTCTTTCATCTGGACATGCTTAAGGTGGTAATAATTACAAATAAATAGTTTATCTGATAATCCAAATGACAAATGAACTGTCAAGTGTGAGAAATGTTCCTTTATCTGTAAATGACATCTGCAGTTTAAGCTTGAATGTCATGCCTTTTGTGGTATGTTATAAGGTTCTTAGTCCTCAAGTTTTATAACTGAGAGTTTACCATGCTTACCCACACAAAAAAAGAAAGAGACTAAACTTAAAGTGTGTCATGATTCAGCTATGCATTGCATTTTTACACCTGCCGGTATGATACACTATATGTCCATCTATGTAATGATTCATGTTTTAATTGTGTATTGATTTTCAAACAGTATTAGTATTTACCAAATTTTAAAATAACTGCATGATAACTACTCCAACTAGCATAACCTTACTGCCTCTCTTGGAACAAAATGCAGACTCTGGTCGTTTACTTATATCAGCATGATAAGAAAACCCTGTTGAACTCCTCATGTGATTTAAACATTAACAGGTTGATAGCATCAACCTTTCTTACCTGGTCCACATGGAACATAGAGACATTTCACGCAGAAACAGCACAAACTACATACTGCAATAAATATTGATAAATGAGGTAGCTGTATCGTGATCCGTCCACTATACTTATGGGTGCAAATATTTGATTGCCTAGTCTAGATCACCTAGTCTACAATCATTCATTAGTTTTTTCCGGGAGACAATTTGGGTTAATTTCGGCAAAGTCTGTGTATGAGGGACAAGCGACTCTAGATTTGTTATGCAAGAAATTTAGCTATAACTCATCAATTGAATGATAAATTTTATAGATGACATGTTTTAAAACACTGAGTAGTTATTGTATGGCCAATGTGGGTTTGATGTTAGTCTGAGAAGAAGACAGTTTATCATTCCGGCAGCTATAAGTTAAATGTTTTCTAGTAGATGTAGAAGGATCCTCATGAAACATCTAAAGCAATACAAAACATTCTGTCGCTTAACAGGTTGGCGTGAATGTTATCAACTTCTCAACCGCCACCACTATCACCTCAGTCGAAGAGATCCAGCAGAGAGTCCTCAATGTGTGCAAGCTTTATGACAAAATCAATGCAGAAAAGGTACTCAGTATTTTCATCTCTCATTTCAGAACACAGTCAAAGATGTCAGGTTGTACAGCTCCAAGCCTCCTCTCACTATTGAAATGATACAAGAAAGAGTATTGCTGGTTTTGAAATTGTATGACAAAATTAATCCAGAAAAGGTACAAAAATCATTTATTTTCCCTTTGAATTACAAGACTTTACAATATCTTAAGTAAATAGTACCAACCATTTATATTTTCGAAATGTTTTCTTCCAGAAAATAATAAACAAAAATAATTTTGCCTCAGATTTTAGTCATTTAATTTTTACCCCTCCTGCAATAGCATTTCCCTGGATGCCCAGAAAAGAAATGTGTCGGGGTAAATGTTACTCCAATATTTAATGATCAGTCCCTAATTAAGGTAACACTATGCCCATTTCTTCTTGTATAAATACTTGGGGCAGAGATGCAGGAGGCCAGTATTTTGAGATATTTGGTGTCTTGCAATGATTGGGACAAGTTGTCACTGGTTTCATTTTTTCAGTGTTTTCTTTTGATCATGAGTTACTTTGCACTTAATTTCACATACATTTTGTGTTGAAGCAATTTTTGTCAACTGTTATTATTCAATTCATTTGGTCCATGTTTCATTAAGCAGTGATGTTCTTGTTTCAGCTCTCCTTGGAAAGCCATTTCATGAATGACTTGGGGCTGGATAGTTTAGACCAGGTTGAGATAATCATGGCGATGGAAGATGAATTTGGTAAATTGTGTTAAAACAAATACAGTTTATACAGTAGAGCTAGAAGTAATTCCTTTGTTGTAATTATACCCCAATACATTTTATAACAGTGATTAAGATACTGCTCAAGGGAGTGTTAACACTAACTCAAGAACTTGTTGAAGGACTATGCCTGCACAGTATTTCCGCTATACTGCAATACGCTTTCCAAACAATAAAATTTACAATATTTTTTCTGTTCTTGTATATTGTGTTTAAAAAGATATTAAACAAGTTACTCTGCATGGTCAATCATCACCAACTTACAGGGGAGATAACTATGTGAGATAAAAATCACTTCTGCGTTTGACTATATTGTCAAACAATTTCGAAGGGAAACATCATTGTGAATGAATTTCTGTACAGATTTTATGTTTAACCTCCAAATAACAAAAATTTACTTTAGTATAGAAAATAGTATTTGCATATACAATCAGTGTCACTGTCAAATGCTTTAACCTGTGATACATTGCAATGCATATCACAATACAGGTTCATGTAGTGCAATATATTGCAATACAATTGCTTGGCCAATACACAGCCAGACTAATGACCCTCTTAAGTCTATCACTTGGGAGTAGGACATTTTGACCTCGATCCTTGATGTCAAACACTGTGTACATGGTGTAAGTTGAGAAAATGTATTATGATTTGCATCACTGTATTAAATTCAAGAAATGTTTTTTGTATTGTTTTTCAGGGTTCGAGATCCCTGATGCAGATTCTGAGCGCCTAATGAGACCAAGAGACATTGTACAATATATAGCCGACAAAGAGGATATTTTTGATTAGAGAAAATGAGGAATTGTAAGTTGTTGAAAGTTTACCATCTTTTCTGTGTCACTGATCAGCACACAGGATATAAATCTTGCCTTCTACTGTAACTACGCAGTCTAGATGATCTATATAAGCTGTTGTTGTTTTAAGTGGTTCGCCAGGGATTTCTAAGCAGGATTTAGTCACTGAAAACACAATTAACATAACAGGATAGAACAAATTTGATGCATTTAGTCTCTGCATTTTGTTTACCGTTACTCTTCAGATAAATGTTTTATAGATCCTGAGATTTCTCTCATGACCCCTGAGCATGATGGATGGGTATTCCGGTTTAGTGTAGGTCCTCTATGATTGACTTTGATGCGATATAGGGATGAATGGTTTGGTACATAGCAAGTTATCATACGACGTGGCTGGAATATTGCAGATTGTGACTTAGCCACAGGCTATTTTGCATATCATGTGACCCGACAAACAAACACACTTTTTCAGAAATCAGAATAGAATGGACTACCTAAGTATTTGTATTGGCGGTTTTTTTCATATTGTTTTGCCTAATTATATAAATATGCTACTACAACTGCAACAGTGAGTTGCATGACAATACATATTTACACATCAAAGTGACCATATCGCTAGCTCTTCATAGGGCTTCAATGACAGCACATGGTGTCGTACAACCAATGTAAACATAGGATAACAACGCAAATGGAAATAGATTTTCATGATTTAGGATATTTTCTCAGTGAAAGTTAACCATTTTATGACATATGTTTGTCTGGATATGTAGACTTGTCCAAAATGAAACAAATGAAAAACATATGCAATATCTTGAATGGACTGTGTAAGATGTGATGTGGCAGAGGTACTATGCTGGTTGCATGGAACTCTGAGTAGGAGAGTGATTTTAGCCATATATGATGATTGGGATGGTGAATTACTGCTATGGTTGTATGTGTTGGTGTAAAGGATGTGTGAAGACTTGGTTATTTCACTGCCAATCAATGTGGTATATATCTAAATTCAGATTATCAGCTTCACGTTGTTGACAAGGTTACTCTCTTTGCACTGGCAATATGCAGCAGAGTTTGCTGTATGGCATGCAGTAATTCAACTTATTTTGTGAGTCCCTTGGACATGCCAGAAACCTATGATTGGGGGTTCGAAACCTGGTTTGTCTCTATTTATGTTTCTAGGTATGTCGGGGGCACGGGTGGCCCAGCCGTCTAAGGCGCCGCGATTCGCTGTGCAGAGTTGCGTCCCCTTGACATGCCAGAAACCTATGATTGTGGGTTCGAATCCCGGTTCACCCCGATTATGTTTCTAGGTTTGTCAGCAGCATACCCGTGCTCGTGGGTTTCACCGAGGTGGTAAACGTCTGAGACCTGCATCATTTCGGGCTTTCCTCCCACATTAAGCTGACACGCCGTGATACAACTTGAATAATGTTTAAAGCGGCGTTAAACCCAACTTACTCACTCACTCTAGGTATGTCAGCACCATACCCTAGGTCATGGGTTTCACCAGAGTGGTTCAAGTTTGAGCCCAGTATCACGTCAGGCTTTCCTTCCAATTTATCTCACACGCCATTAAAAAACTGGAATACTGTTCAAACCCAACTCACTCACTTAAGACAAGAGCATTGTGGTCTATTTTAGTACAAACTGTGATATTTTTGTTGTTGAAAATTTGCTAATCACGTTTTTGTGTTTGGATTCCAGATGTTTTAGTGCTAACACAAAGGAAGATGTTTACAGCTCTTGGAGGACAACTGTACAAATAAGAGACTGTTAAGTTACATATGTCCCCTCCTCACTAGTATGGTGTGACGATCTGTGTATTATTACTTGTACATGTTTGCTTGGAATAAATCATGTTGTATGAAGACATTCCTGTGTTCTGTATTTTCCGATGAATTAGGCTGTGCCGATGTCAACCCTGAGGAACAAACAGATTTGCTTGTAGCTAAGATTTTGAAGGACAGCTGGGACACTGTATCATTCTGTGACTTTAGTAACTATTTAGCTCATCGGGTCCGTAGGAGCAAGGTGAGCTTATGCCATACCGTGGCGTCAACAATTCATTCAAACGACTTCTTCTTCTGAACCACTAATTGGAAATTAACGAAATTTGACTGGAAGCATCCCTAGGTTGTGGGGATTCAAAATTGTACAAATGGTGGGGCTGACTGGTGTGGCCAAATATGTGTAATTTGGCTATATTACTTTAAACGACTTCTTCTCTTGAACTAAGAGATAGATATCAACCATATTTGGTTGGAAGCATTCTCTGTTGCTGAGGATTCAAAATTGTACAAATGGAGGGGCTGAGGGGTGGGGCCATAAAGAGTTTATAACCTGGACACAGTTAAGATCCCCTCCAAAATTAAGTAAATTTAATATAGCCATATGTACAATTGCTCAGTATAATGAGAGGAATGCACATATGCTACCAGGACTGGCCCTTTTGTTCATCTGTCCAGCACTCCCAAAGGAGTTAGAACCTTGACCATAACATGCAAAACAAAATTATCGCCACCCTATAATTAACAGCTTCATTGTATGTATACATTTGGTTTTTTTATGAAGAGAGTAATATATTTATGCCAATAGGATTCGCCCTGGGGTCCAGCCTTGCCTCTGGAAACTTAGGTCCTGGATCATAACATGGAAACGGTTCAGATCTTTATGCTACACTTGTATCTAGAGAAATACAAGTTCATGCTGTCAGATTTGCCATCCACCTATATTAAATGCTGACAGACAAAATTACGAAATGTTTGCATGATGATATACATGTACAATGCAGATGTATATTTTGTCATTATTGCGTAAATATCCATGTGAGGGATACTATGGGCCCCTTGTCTGAAGCCGACCAAGCTCAGCTATTAATTTTCCATATGATTCACTAGAGTTGACTGAAAAGGATGCTTAGAGCCATGGCTGGGCTGGTGGATTCAGAAGTTTTGGGCACAGACTGTTATATCATTTATTACCTCCAAAAGAGTGAGTTACTGTTTTAGTCATATGTCATCAATATTCTGTGTATTCCATGGCAGCCTGTATATAATCAAATCTGGGCCCAGGAAAAGTGGTGGTGGAGAGCATGATTATGATAATCTTAGCTCATGCATTCATTCTGTGGGTTGCCAGTCCCTAGTTCACCAGTGGTTATTCCAGGTTAGAACTGGTCCCCATAAACCTATGCTTGTCTGCAGGGTGATTCAATGGATCAGGTGAGACTGGAGACCTGGTTGATTAAGTATAGTGTCAAGATGGTTTGGTATTGGTGAACTGTTGATAATTACTCCAAACAAGACTTGCTCATTTTGATGTTTCTCATGCAAAGTAAACGCTACCGACAACATTCAGACATGCAAAATTCATGAACACACAGACTATGTTCAGATTACAGGATCTGTTGCTTTTAAGATGGGACGAAAAACATGAATATAGCAATATTACTTATTCCATTAGAAAACTGTTTCACGGATGCATGCACTTGAGAACGGGCCTTAGGAAAACCCCTAAGAGAGGCAAGAGCACAGGGCCACGGATAGCCATACTATTACTGACTGTACTGATTACATTAAGGGGCGGTCGGGTACCCTAGTGGTTAAAGCGTTCGCTCGTCACGCTGAAGACACGGGTTCGATTCCCGACATGGGTACAATGTGTGAAGCCCATTTCTGGTGTACCCCGCCGTGATATTGCTGGAATATTGCTAAAAGCGGCGTAAAACCATACTCACTCACTCACTTACTCACGATTACATTAAAAAACATTAATGTAATCAGTACAGTCAGTAATAGTATGGCTATCCGTGGCCCTGTGGGCAAGAGGTTCAGAATAAACTTCATATGGATCTATTTATACTATGTTGCCAATTTGTAGTTATATTACTACAAATATTTTTAGAAGGATTAGTCGAAATTAATTTTTCGATAAGGAAGATTCAAGATTCTATGTCATTCAACAGTAAACAGATTTCCCAGTCATATGCGTGTCATTCCGAGAGAAACAGGTTACGGAAAGGAGCGAGAGACGACGATCGCTGATGGATCTCCATGGAGACCGTTGCCACTTCCGTTAATCACAAACGACGCCATTTTGGTTGTTGCTGCTGCACTTTGTTTCCACGTCTGTGTTTGCATTTTGCTCTTTATCCCGCACGTATCGCACGTTCTGCACGATGTATGCCTCTGTTGCTTTGGTTTATCATCAAGGTATCTATTAGTGGTCTCAATGTTAAAATATGTTTGCTTCTCATCTTGATTTCCAAGGTTTCAGATTGATACATTTTGAAGCCCACTTGGGCTGATTGTAGGCCTATTCCAAACTTGATTCCCTTAGCCTAGGTAACAATAAAAGTAAAAGAGAATGACTCATTACCAAATGGGACACGTACTTCGCCGGTCCCTTGTATATTGGTGTAGGGGATTTATATGTTGTTTTGCAAAAGATCAAGTGTTTGTCTTTTGTGAAGTGAATGTGTATGGATGTGAATGTGTCGACCAAGGCTTCCTTTAATTTTGTAAAAAGCTCATAATTATCTCAGCGAAGTGATTTCAGTGATTAATATTAATTGTACAAATTCACTTCCATGGTAAAATCATATGAATCACTGTAAAGTATCATGATAAATGATAAAACGGACAATATATGTTGATATGTTTTCTAGTCCCTTAGCCTACTTCCCCTAGCCGTGGGATCTACTCGAGGCTTTTCTGACAATAAAAACTGTCAATTATGAACCATGTCAGAAGAGTTTATGCATACCGTATTCATAGTGTGGGTTTTTAGTACCCTCTCCTAACTACGCTTGTTGTCAAGGGGACTGGCAAAGTCTTTCATGTTCCATAATGTCCAAAGGGGACCAAATTACCTCAACCAAAGTTCCTGTAACGTTGCAATAATTTGATTTGGCAGCTAAAACACAAGCATGCCGTTTCTTTTAATAAACTCAGTCTATTTTCTAGTCTATACAATGAGGATATGTAGGATTTTGTATTTTATTGTATTTATTGTATTGTAGCTCTGGACGATCTCCACAGGTTTAGGACCTCCCCGGCCCCCGTCTCCCAAACGAATCTTCCTGTCCCAGATCCTGTAGGTCATCATTAGGTTGAAGTTGTGTGAATGTGTCCTATAAATAAGAAAACCATATTCTAGAACAGTTGCAACTAACGTTCGAAACAAGTCATACATTACAAAGACAAATATTACATATTCAGTTGTCAGGAAGCGTCTTACAATCAGTACTCGTTTCTAACAAACAACACAGACTTTCATTTTTCTGCCACTTCCTTATATAGCCAAAGCCCTTATTCTGAAATGTATGATGAAACTTACATCCGAATACATGACCTTTTCGTCAACACCTGTCACCACCACAATTTGATAGTGATTCAGAAACACATGCCCATAATATAGTCTGACTCGTACAAGTGAAGATTTCTTGTGATTATGGGATGTTTTTTGTCGCTTTTACTCTGTCGGTAGGTAATTTGTCTTCACTTGCTTCTTTGTTTAAATGTCCAGGTAAAACAGAGTATTAATGAAGAAAATGGTCGACGTTCTCAAGTCACTCTCGATTATAAAATATCGATTTCAATGATTAAGAAATTTATTTCCTCTCTATTAGCGCCCCAGTGTCTTCACCATCACTGTCAACCCCCTCTCATCTCAGCCCGACCCCCAGACCTCCCCCCTCGTCCCTTCCCCCAGAGCCCGCCCTCAAGTTGTAAAGATAGATCTTGGTGAAGAAACCAAGCAGCCCCAGTCATGCTCGGCCGTCCTTGTGTCTTGTGTGAAATACATTTTCCAGAGTTTCTTCACGGAGAGATAGACTTTGGATTTATTGGCTCTGCCAGTGTAGTTTGAACTACAAGTTTTTTGGACCTTTCGGACGAACCATTTGGACTATTTTGGCTTATCTTTTTTAAATGTACATATTTATCATAAAAGTTGTTGCTTGAAGAAAGCGTCATGTATATTCGTATTTTTTTTTATCATTCACTTCGTTTTCTGCACTCCTCGTGAAAACCGATGACAAACGAATCGAGAGATGGCTCCGCAGGTGGTCCCTGCCAAAGGCTTGCTTCAACCAACCTAGCGTTATTTCAAGAGTCGACTAAGATGGCGACTGGGTGGATAAAATCCTCGGTTTTCCTGTTATGATAACGTGAGAATTTAAGAATGTGTTTGCTGTGTGAGAGAAGTTTTGGACTTTTTTTTCGCACACATGCATTTTGTTTTCATTAATCAAAACTTAAATCAAATTAATTCTCCTAATAAATTACTTGAAATCAATGTGTTTTATATCTTTATGTGCTCGTTCTTCGTTATTGTACACATTGCTTCCTTAACAATCGGACCGTGACCACGGAGCCAATGGTCTTAAGAGACTCTGTGACTTGGTTGATTGGGTGTCCTCGTACCCCTACGGTGAGAATCGTTGCTCACGATATCAATCACTGGATTGTTTGGTCCAGACTCGATTATTTAAGGACGCCGCCAGATAGCAGGAATATTGGTGAGTGCGGCTTTAGACCACAAAGAAAGAAAGGTACGTAGCTGTAGCTAATATACATTGATATATTTAATGTGGATCTACAGCTACGAAAAACAAAACTTAATTCTCCTAATAAATTACTTGAAATCAATGTGTTTTATATCTTTATGTGCTCGTTCTTCGTTATTGTACACATTGCTTCCTTAACAATCGGACCGTGACCACGGAGCCAATGGTCTTAAGAGACTCTGTGACTTGGTTGATTGGGTGTCCTCGTACCCCTACGGTGAGAATCGTTGCTCACGATATCAATCACTGGATTGTTTGGTCCAGACTCGATTATTTAAGGACGCCGCCAGATAGCAGGAATATTGGTGAGTGCGGCTTTAGACCACAAAGAAAGAAAGGTACGTAGCTGTAGCTAATATACATTGATATATTTAATGTGGATCTACAGCTACGAAAAACAAAACTTCGCATGTGGTCAAGCTCTCCACACAATGACGCCTTCCCATACCCAGCAGAATAGGTCTTAGGCAACCCATGCTTGCCGTAAAAGGTGAATATGCTTGTCGTAACATGCGACTAACGGGATCGGGTGGTCAGGCTCGCTGACTTGGTTGATGCATGTCATCGATCCCAATTGCGTGGATCGATGCTCATGATATCAATCACTGGATTGTCTTGTCCAGACTCGATTATTTTACAGATATATAGCTGGGATATTACTGAGTGCGGCGTTTAACAACCAACCAACCAACCAACCACTGCAGCTATCCAGTCGTTATTTAAGCACGGTATGGAATCGCTGAACGGCAGATTTGAATTGCACCATCCATTTTGAACGGATAACATACAAAATGGCGGCAATTGTTATGACATACATGAACACAATTAGGTCCACAGATTTTGTTTACACGACTTAGATATATACTTGACTGTGCAGTAATGATATCTATCAATTCTGTGTAATTTAAAGGTCAAGTTGCCAGTCAGCCTTAGAAATTGGCACTAGTCCTATAGTCCTTGCTAGACTGCCCAATAGTTAAGGTATCATAAGGACAAGTAGAAATTTGCCCTTTTTAAGGGTTTTGCTATATGTTATCAGTGGACAAAAAACTGTTAGTTTCTACTGCTGCAATACGGTTGTGCAAAATATACACTGAGATTCAACATCATAATCTTCACATCAGAAAATGAAAATGATATTGCTCATATAAACAAATATTTTCTCAATAAAGATAATCCTCATAAAAAAATGAAAGACATTGTTGCAGTAAGAAAACTCAATACGTTCTCAGGAAGTAGCTATTGGAACAGAAAGAGAATAAATGTGCATTGAACGAATACATCATTTACACTTTAAGCGATTGAAAGAATTTTACATTGAACTGGGGTTGCAATACGTTTTCACGAATAATTTACAAAATACAACTTCTTCTAATTTTAGATTGATACTGAACCATTAAAGTCAGATTTCAAATGCTACTACTTTCATCTTAGTTACGATATCTTTCAGTATAATAAACCACTGTGTAGAGGCCCACAGTAGTGAACCACTCAAGTTTGGTGGACCTTCTCTTGATCGTGATACTGGTAAGCAGCCTAGTTCGGAATTATATCTACATTCATATGAAATACGCAGCTCTAGACAAATTATTTGTACAGTTTGGAGAACAAAAAATGGTTTTGCAAAACAATACGAGTAGGCAGCAGGTTACCAATGAGGTTTAATCCAGATGTCAAGGTCAAAGTATACGAAAACTGCTGTTGCATCAAATTAAAATATAAGTACGATATGTGTATCTGCTTGTGTTTAGAGTCGGAGGTCCAACGAAACATCAGTAACTTTGAAATCATAAATAAATGATTCATACACTAATGACAGTACAATGACAATATTCACCCTTTTCTTACAACAATATATCAATTAAGCGAAAATAACCAAATATATAAGCATCACAGTTGCAAAAGACTGTAAAAAAGTAAACCTGTGTCCAAGATAAACAGGATAATCAGACGCTGGATCAATGCTTCGGCTTACTGCGGTTTCAACCAATTCTGGTGACCCCACCGTGATGTTGCAGGAACATTGGTAAAAGCGGCATCAAACCTACCCATTTCGGTTTCAAAGCTCTTGTCTAGGACACTGTATGCGTATATATAGCGACATACATTCAATGCCCAAAATAGCATGCCGTAAATGACGAAAACTGATTTTTCTCTATGACGTCTAAAGGCGACAGAGAGGTTACACACGTACAAAGAAAAGGGGGCATAACTCCGCTGTGCTTAGCACCAGTTTATTGTAACTCGGGTCACTTGAAGAGAATCAGCTGTGGGTAAGGACAATGTATTTTCGTGGTGTTTTATTCACGAGGAACCAAACTATCCCAACACAAATATCGATATTGAAACTGTATACGTTTAGTTATAAAAAAACAACAACAAAAAACAAACATAAGAAATGATGAAATCGTACTTCATAAAAAAGAGGTAATAGAGAAATGGATGGCCCTATCTAACCTATAACTTCGTCCTTAGATTCCAAGATTCTCCTGATTGTGTAAGTGTAATTTGACTAAAGTTGTACAATTATTAATGAAGCACTAGCCTTATCATCAAATGTAATGAAATACCAAAAACATAACACCATTCCTTTTGACGTCATGGCTGGTTCAATGTCTTTGATAAAGTCGGCGAAAGACGACACTGGTATTTTGATTGATATATATCTCCCCTAATGTTCGTTCGTGGTACGGAAAATCTCGATGTGTAAAATGGAATTCAACGCTTTTTCGACACAACATAAAACGACTGCTTTCACCAAGTAAATAATGTCTTGAATATGTAAACAATTAGATAGTTTATCGTTTATCTTAATTGGACAAGCCAGGCACCTGTTTCGTATCAATTTACGTAATGAAATACCCAAAAGAATATTTCAAAACATCTAAACTTATATTCAGTATTGGACATGTATTTGTTCATTATTATGTTTATTATTTCTCTTCATCTCGTCTCAGAATTACACAGTAAAAGATGCGAAGAAAGCTCTATTGGTATAGAATTATCAGGATAATTGTATACGGTTGAACCAACGGGGTACATGGCATGGGTTTTATTTTTATACTTTTTAACAATTCCTGGAGAAATAAAAAAAAACCAGTTTAATATCCTGTGATCACAATATTGAAAAAAGAATGAACCCATTGATTATATGATGCAAAACGAGAGGAATAATTTGTAAATTGTTTGTGACAAACGTGCACCTGACGAATCGTTAGATATTATAATATTGACTATTACACATCCCAATAAGTACGTACATGCTGCAGTTACATTTACACTTCTTCTTGTAACACTTGTCCGAAGGAAAGAAATAAACTATAAACCTATCAATTGTTATGTAAACAAAGTTCAAACAAACAGGAGATGATCAAAGGTTCGTTCATACATGTTGTGGCCTATATTAACGTATGATGTCATTTTGAACATTGACAAATATCCAAAGTGAAATTAATTGTGTGAAAAAATGTATAAAAGATATGTAAAATCCACATCACAACTGAAACTGAAAACAGCATGATACAATGATCGTGTGCACTCTCGACCTTCACCTCAAAGAAAATACCAAATGTGTACAACAATGTTGACGTATGATATCACAATCGGTGACCGACTTTTACAAAAAAATGGCGTGTTCACTGTCAACACAACGCGGGATTTTAGGAGGGGACTCTCGTCGATTCAGGGATAGTATATACATAAATGTGACATGTAAGTAATCAGAAACATTCTGACAATCTATGTACTGTTATTTGTTGTTATAATTTTCACTGAAACCAACGGAGATAGTCAGAAATTCCGGTAAATACCCTTGTGGTTGTGCGTGATTTTGCGTCAGTCATGGAGTCACAGGACGGTTACTTTGACGATTTCTGTTGAAAATACAAAATCATTGCAATGCGTTTATTTTAAATTCCCTAATTCTTCCAACGATTCTCTTCCCATTTTTATTCTGAAAATGTTGAGCCAATAGCTTGAACGAATAGACGAATGGATAGCTCAAAATAGGAAAATTGCTACACTGTGTAAAATCTGAATTTTGCTTTGTTTACATTTCAAACAAGTGCAGTTTTTCGAGCACAGCGTTCGTTTTCACAACTAACTTATTTTGCTTGATTTCATCCAGCCACTTCGTATTGGTGACAAAGACCATTGTCCATTCGATTCTAAAATGTATGAGGAATTCAAGGATGTATGTATCGCAGCTAAGTTTGAAATATACGTGATGTTACAGGCGTCTCATAACCGGTGTACCTGAAACGTGATTTTGTAAACACTATCCAATATGGCGGAAAGTTCACTTCGGCGTTCGTGTTTGCGTATTTTCCAAAACATTCGAAACGATTGTAGGGTTATCGGAGACGTATTGGAATGATCATTGGTGATTTGATATATGACAGATACCCGTGATCACTAATACGCTATTTTTGAAATTCATTTCTCAAAGTTAATATCCGAAATTTAGATTTCAAAACATGCTGTAAATAACGCCGTGAGTGGTGTTTTTTCTAAAAAATGGCGACATTTACGATGTACCTAATTTTTAGGGGTCATTTTGAGTACTTATGCTTGGCCTAAAATGGATGATATCACAGATCAGGGAATTTCCCACCTTATTCAAAACTGTGAAGTGTATTTGTGTGGGTGATGTATTTTGAATTTTAATCGACTTCAAAGTAAGGGTTGTAGAGGAGGGACATATATGTCCCTGTGGCATCCAGGGGGTTAACATAAATTAGTCCTATATATCTACTACAGCCGACCGTTTTCTTGTATAATAGTTTTTCTGTTTCTGAATGAAACACAAGTACAAGTATAGATTATCTTAAACTTAGATGAATACAAATATTATTCTCAGTGATGATAATCGGCGATTAGAAGGTAAATTAATGCTGTTTTCGCTGTGAAAGGAAAACTCCTAAGAGAGACAAGAGGTTCAGAATAAACTTCATATGGATCTATTTATACTATGTTGCCAATTTGTAGTTATATTACTACAAATATTTTTAGAAGGATTAGTCGAAATTAATTTTTCGATAAGGAAGATTCAAGATTCTATGTCATTCAACAGTAAACAGATTTCCCAGTCATATGCGTGTCATTCCGAGAGAAACAGGTTACGGAAAGGAGCGAGAGACGACGATCGCTGATGGATCTCCATGGAGACCGTTGCCACTTCCGTTAATCACAAACGACGCCATTTTGGTTGTTGCTGCTGCACTTTGTTTCCACGTCTGTGTTTGCATTTTGTTCTTTATCCCGCACGTATCGCACGTTCTGCACGATGTATGCCTCTGTTGCTTTGGTTTATCATCAAGGTATCTATTAGTGGTCTCAGTGTTAAAATATGTTTGCTTCTCATCTTGATTTCCAAGGTTTCAGATTGATATATTTTGAAGCCCACTTGGGCTGATTGTAGGCCTATTCCAAACTTGATTCCCTTAGCCTAGGTAACAATAAAAGTAAAAGAGAATGACTCATTACCAAATGGGACACGTACTTCGCCGGTCCCTTGTATATTGGTGTAGGGGATTTATATGTTGTTTTGCAAAAGATCAAGTGTTTGTCTTTTGTGAAGTGAATGTGTATGGATGTGAATGTATGTCTACCAAGGCTTCCTTTAATTTTGTAAAAAGCTCATAATTATCTCAGCGAAGTGATTTCAGTGATTAATATTAATTGTACAAATTCCCTTCCATGGTAGTATCATATGAATCCCTGTAAAGTATCATGATAAATGATAAAACGAACAATAAATGTAGATCTAGATATGTTTTCTAGTCCCTTCCCCTAGCTGTGGGATCTACTCGAGGCTTTTCTGACAATAAAAACTGTCAATTATGAACCATGTCAGAAGAGTTTATGCATACCGTATTCATAGTGTGGGTTTTTAGTACCCTCTCCTAACTACGCTTGTTGTCAAGGGGACTGGCAAAGTCTTTCATGTTCCATAATGTCCAAAGGGGACCAAATTACCTCAACCAAAGTTCCTGTAACGTTGCAATAATTTGATTTGGCAGCTAAAACACAAGCATGCCGTTTCTTTTAATAAACTCAGTCTATTTTCTAGTCTATACAATGAGGATAGGTAGGATTTTGTATTTTATTGTATTTATTGTATTGTAGCTCTGGACGATCTCCACAGGTTTAGGACCTCCCCGGCCCCCGTCTCCCAAACGAATCTTCCTGTCCCAGATCCTGTAGGTCATCATTAGGTTCAAGTTGTGTGAATGTGTCCTATAAATAAGAAAACTATATTCTAGAACAGTTGCAACTAACGTTCGAAACAAGTCAAACATTACAAAGACAAATATTACATATTCAGTAGTTAGGAAGCGTCTTACAACCAGTACTCGTTTCTAACAAACAACACAGACTTTCATTATTCTGCCACTTCCTTATATAGACAAAGCCCTTATTCTGTAATGTATGAAACAACTTACATCCGAATACATGACCTTTTCGACAACACCTGTTACCACCACAATTTGATAGTGATTCAGAAACACATGCCCATAATATAGTAGGACTCGTACAAATGAAGATTTCTTGTGATTATGGGATGTTTTTGTCGCTTTTACTCTATGTTTGTTGGTAGGTAATTTGTCTTCACTTGCTTCTTTGTTTAAATGTCCAGGTAAAACAGAGTATTAATGACGAAAATGGTCGACGTTCTCAAGTCACCCTCGATTATTAAATATCGATTTCAATGATTAAGAAATTTATTTCCTCTCTATTAGCGCCTCAGTGTCTTCACCATCACTGTCAACCCCCTCTCATCTCAGCCCGACCCCCAGACCTCCCTCCTCGTCCCTTCCCCCAGAGCCCGCCCTCAAGTTGTAGAGATAGATCTTGGTGAAGAAACCAAGCAGCCCCAGTCATGCTCGGCCGTCCTTGTGTCCTGTGTGAAATACATTTTCCAGAGTTTCTTCATGGAGAGATAGACTTTGGATTTATTATCTCTGCCAGTGTAGTTTGAACTACAAGTTTTTTGGACCTTTCGGACAAACCATTTGGACTATTTTGGCTTATCTCCTTTAAATGTACATATTTATCATAAAAGTTGTTGCTTGAAGAAAGCGTCATGTATATTCGTATATTTTTTTATCATTCACTACGTTTTCTGCACTCCCCGTGAAAACCGATGACAAACGAATCGAGAGATGGCTCCGCAGGTGGTCCCTGCCAAATGCTTGCTTCAACCAACCTAGCGTTATTTCAAGAGTCGACTAAAGGGGCATTCACACGGTACAACTAGTTGTATACAATTTGTTGCATGCAACACATTGCATCGTGTGAACGGGCAAGTCGGTCCAACTTTTGACGCATGCAACTTGTTGGACGTGAGTTGTACGGAATAGGACATGCTCTATTTTCATGCGACAAGTTGTACGTACGCAGCCAATCAAAACGCGTATGGAAATCACGTGACATTTACACGTCAATTTGTAAACAAAAATGGCGACTCCGATTCACGTCGGTAAGTTCTGCTTTTCGGTATCCTAAGTGTCACCACTCAATAAAGGACCTATGAAAAGTAGGTACCACTGTCCCAAATTATATATTTTGACATTTGCATCGGTCTAATTCTTCAGGTTAAACTGTTTATAGTGTTATTTGAAACGACAGGCTATGTGACTGTATATACTGTAGTGTAGACCAGGGTGAGATTAGGTCCATATACGTTTCTAAAACTTAAAATACATCATACACACAAATAAACGTCACAGTTTAAGATCCTGAGGGGAATTATCTATTATGTGATGCCATTAACAACTATGTTAGGCAAAGCATATGTATCACTAACGACATCTGAAAATAGTGTACAGCGAAAATATTGCCATTTTCGCATTTTACCAATTCACTGTTCTAAATGTGATTATTTAGTTAAATAAGGTATAGCTACATGAGAATTTCAATTACAAAACAATTGGGTTTCTGCTCTTTGTCAAAACACCAATCATCATTCCAAAAAGACTCCAATAATCCTATATTCGTTTTCGAAACAAAAACTCTGGACCGCCCGCCATGTTGATAGCGTTGGGAAAGCACGGTTCTTTTCGCGTTTGACGAGATGCGTATCACATCACATGTATTTCACACTCAGCTACGATACATACATCCCTGAATTCATCATACCATTAAGAATCAAATGACATTTTGTCTAAGTCACCAATACAAACGGTCCAAATGAAATCAACCGCAATATTCAAGTGTGAAACCAAACCCTGTGCTCTTCTCATTCAAAAAAATGTAAACAAAGCAAACTTCTAGTTTTACTTAACATTTTCTACTAGTCGTCAATTTGTTGCCTACATTAGCTCGGATTATTACGAATATGCAATCCTTGCAAAAATTGAGGAATAAATAATTAGAGTCTAGATACTTTTTTGGAAAAGTCAACAGAAATCGTTCCACGTGACGCCATGATATTGACGCAAAATCACACACACTGACGACGGTATTGGTCTGCCTGCCCACATAGTATCAAGGCGAGAATGGAAACATAAAAACAAACAGAACTTGTTGATTTCAGATTGATTCTGATTACTTAACTTGCATTACTCATTTATGTATGTATATGTGATCCCAGCATCACGGTAAAACCTGCTCCAAACATTCCGCGTACTGCTATCAGTGAACTCGCTACGTTATGACGAGAGGTTACCGGTAGTGATGTCATATTAGTATACGTCAACATCAACATCGTTCAATGTACATATTTGTTATTTCCTTTGAGGTGCGGGTGAACTAGCACACAACGCATTCAGTTCATGAAGTAGTTTACTGTTTCAATCTTCAATTATAATTTGAATATCGTTCAATATCTTTTCACCCAGTAAAATAATGCACTGCTGCAAAATGGGGACATGTATGTAGTACTGTTACTAATATAATCTAAAATGCCATAGAATTTATGAAACTCATAATAATCAGCTGGTTTTTTTATTACAGAAATTGACATTCATCGTGTTATTCTTCCTATAAGATGCTTGTGAATGTACCACACTGCAGCATATACATATTTCCTTTGGAGAATTGTGAAATATTCATTGTGGCAAATTTATATAGATAGGTTAAATAAAACATGCCCTTCATTTCTTAAATTAAAGTAAATGTACACCTAAAGGAAATTCGTCCCGTTATATTCATATTAATGTATAACTCATGTGTGGACAACTATTTGTTTCACATTTGGATTTTATCGTCTAATTGGCGGAACATTGACAGCTAAGGCTTTTTGTCAGAGATCTCGCGAGATCCGAGTTGTATCCAACTCGCCGCCGTGTGAATGCCGAGTTGTATACAACTTCAGTTTGTGCAACTAATTGCATACAACAAGTTGTATACAACTAGTTGTACCGTGTGAATGCCCCTTAAGATGGCGACTGGGTGGATAAAATTCTCGGTTTTCCTTTTATGATAACGTGAGAATTTTAGAACTTGTTTGCTCTGTCAGAGAAGTTTTGGACTTTTTTCGCACACATGCATTTTGTTTTCATTAATCAGAAATTAAATCAAATTAATTCTCCTAATAAATTACTTGAACTCAATGTGTTTTATATCTTTATGTGCTCGTTCTTCGTTATTGTACACATTGCTTCCTTAACAATCGGACCGTGACCACGGAGCCAATGCTGGTCGTAAGAGACTCTGTGACTTGGTTGATTGGGTGTCCTCGTACCCCGACGGTGAGAATCGTTGCTCACGATATCAATCACTGGATTGTTTGGTCCAGACTCGATTATTTAAGGACGTCGCCAGATAGCAGGAATATTGGTGAGTGCGGCTTTAGACCACAAAGAAAGAAAGGTACGTAGCTGTAGCTAATATACATTGATATATCTAATGTGGATCTACAGCTACGAAAAACAAAACTTCGCATGTGGTCAAGCTCTCCACACAATGACACCTTCCCATACCCAGCAGAATAGGTCTTAGGCAACCCATGCTTGCCGTAAAAGGTGAATATGCTTGTCGTAACATGCGACTAACGGGATCGGGTGGTCAGGCTCGCTGACTTGGTTGATGCATGTCATCGATCCCAATTGCGTGGATCGATGCTCATGATATCAATCACTGGATTTTCTTGTCCAGACTCGATTATTTTACAGAAATATAGCTGGGATATTACTGAGTGCGGCGTTAAACAACCAACCAACCAACCAACCACTGCAGCTATCCAGTCGTTATTTAAGCACGGTATGGAATCGCTGAACGGCAGATTTGAATTGCACCATCCATTTTGAACGGATAACATACAAAATGGCGGCAATTTTTATGACATACATGAACACAATTAGGTCAACAGATTTTGTTTACACGACTTAAATATATACTTGACTGTGCAGTAACGATATCTATCAATTCTGTGTAATTTAAAGGTCAAGTTGCCAGTCAGCCTTAGAAATTGGCACTAGTCCTATAGTCCTTGCTAGACTGCCCAATAGTTAAGGTATCATAAGGACAAGTAGAAATTTGCCCTTTTTAAGGGTTTTGCTATATGTTATCAGTGGACAAAAACTGTTAGTTTCTACCGCTGCAATACGGTTGAGCAAAATATACACTGAGATTCAACATCATAATCTTCACATCAGAAAATGAAAATGATATTGCTCATATAAACAAATATTTTCTCAATAAAGATAATCCTCATAAAAAAATGAAAGACATTGTTGCAGTAAGAAAACTCAATACGTTCTCAGGAAGTAGCTATTGGAACAGAAAGAGAATAAATGTGCATTGAACGAATACATCATTTACACTTTAAGCGATTGAAAGAATTATACATTGAACCGGGGTTGCAATACGTTTTCACGAATAATTTACAAAATACAACTTCTTCTAATTTTAGATTGATATTGAACCATTAAAGTCAGATTTCAAATGCTACTACTTTCATCTTAGTTGCGATATCTTTCAGTATAATAAACCACTGTGTAGAGGCCCACAGTAGTGAACCACTCAAGTTTGGTGGACTTTCTCTTGATCGTGATACTGGTAAGCAACCTAGTTCTGAATTACATCTACATTCCATATGAAATACGCAGCTCTAGACAAATTATTTGTACAGTTTGGAGAACAAAAAATGGTTTTGCAAAACAATACGAGTAGGCAGCAGGTTACCAATGAGGTTTAATCCAGATGTCAAGGTCAAAGTATACGAAAACTGCTGTTGCATCAAATTAAAATATAAGTACGATATGTGTATCTGCTTGTGTTTAGAGTCGGGGGTCCAACGAAACATCAGTAACTTTGAAATCATAAATAAATGATTCATACACTAATGACAGTACAATGACAATATCCACCCTTTTCTTACAACGATATATCAATTAAGCGAAAATAACCAAATATATAAGCATCACAGTTGCAAAGACTGTAAAAACGTAAACCTGTGTCCAAGATAAACAGGATAATAAGACGCTGGTACAATGCTTCGGCTTACTGCGGTTTCAACCATTTCTGGTGACCTCCGCCGTGATCTTGCAGAAACATTGGTAAAAGCGGCATCAAACCTACCCATTTCGGTTTCAAAGCTCTTGTCTAAGACACTGTATGCGTATATATAGCGACATACATTCAATGCCCAAAATAGCATGCCGTAAATGACGAAAACTGATTTTTCTCTATGACGTCTAAAGGCGACAGAGAGGTTACACACGTACAAAGAAAAGGGGACATAACTCCGCTATGCTTAGCACTAGTGTATTGTAACTGGGGTCACATGGTGAGAATTAGCTGTGGGTAAGGACAATGTATTTTCGTGGTGTTTTATTCACGAGGAACCAAACTATCCCAACACAAATATCGATATTGAAACTGTTTACGTTTAGTTGTAAAAAAAACCCCAAAAAACAAAAACATAAGAAATGATGAAATCGTACTTCATAAAAAAAAGGTAATAGAGAAATGGATGGCCCTATCTAACCTATAACTTAGTCCTTAGATTCCAAGATTCTCCTGATTGTGTAAGTGTAATTTGACTAATGTTGTACAATTATTAATGGAGCACTAGCCTTATCATCAAATGTAATGAAATACCAAAAACATAACACCATTCCTTTTGACGTCATGGCTGGTTCAATGTCTTTGATAACGTCGGCGAAAGACGACACTGGTATTTTGATTGATATATATCTCCCCTCATTTTCGTTCGTGGTACGGAAAATCTCGATGTGTTAAACGGAATTTGACGCTTTTTCGACACAACATAAAACGATCGACTGCTTTCACCAAGTATATAATGTCTTGAATATGTAAACAATTAGATGGTTTATCGTATATCTTAATTGGACAAGCCACGCACCTGTTTCGTATCAATTTACGTAATGAAATACCCAAAAGAATATTTCAAAACAACTAAACTTATATTCAATATTGGACATGTATTTGTTCATTATTATGTTTATTATTTCCCTTCTTTCGTCTCAGAATTACACAATAAAAGATGCGAAGAAAGCTCTATTGGTATAGAATTATCAGGATAATTGTATACGGTTGAACCAACGGGGTACATGGCATGGGTTTTATTTT
The DNA here is from genome assembly GCF_022045235.1 of Haliotis cracherodii. NCBI lineage: Eukaryota > Metazoa > Mollusca > Gastropoda > Lepetellida > Haliotidae > Haliotis > Haliotis cracherodii. The sequence continues at coordinate 39,415,890 of NW_027266275.1, read as the reverse complement.
TATACTTTTTAACAATTCCTGGAGAAATAAAAAAAACCCAGTTTAATATCCTGTGATCACAATATTGAAAAAAGAATGAACCCATTGATTATATAATGCAAAACGAGAGGAATAATTTGTAAATTGTTTGTGACAAACGCGCACCTGACGAATCGTTAGATATTATAATATTGACTATTACACATCCCAATAAGTACGTACATGCTGCAGTTACATTCACACTTCTTCTTGTAACACTTGTCCGAAGGAAATAAATCAACTATAAACCTATCAATTGTTATGTAAACAAAGTTCAAACAAACAGGAGATGATCAAAGGTTCGTTCATACATGTTGTGGCCTATATTTACGCATGATGTCATTTTGAACATTGACAAATACCCAAAGTGAAATTAATTGTGTGAAAAAATGTATAAAAGATATGTAAAATCTACATCACAACTGAAACTGTAAACAGCATGATACAATGATCGTGTGCACTCTCGACCTTCACCTCAAAGAAAATACCAAATATGTACAACAATGTTGACGATTCTCTTCCCATTTTTATTCTGAAAATGTTGTGCCAATAGCTTGAACGAATAGACGAATGGATAGCTCAAAATAGGAAAATTGCTACACTGTGTAAAATCTGAATTTTGCTTTGTTTACATTTCAAACAAGTGCAGTTTTTCGAGCACAGCGTTCGTTTTCACAACTAACTTATTTTGCTTGATTTCATCCAGCCACTTCGTATTGGTGACAAAGACCATTGTCCATTCGATTCTAAAATGTATGAGGAATTCAAGGATGTATGTATCGCAGCTAAGTTTGAAATATACGTGATGTTACAGGCGTCTCATAACCGGTGTACCTGAAACGTGATTTTGTAAACACTATCCAATATGGCGGAAAGTTCACTTCGGCGTTCGTGTTTGCGTATTTTCCAAAACATTCGAAACGATTGTAGGGTTATCGGAGACGTATTGGAATGATCATTGGTGATTTGATACATGACAGATACCCGTGATCACTAATACGCTATTTTTGAAATTCATTTCTCAAAGTTAATATCCGAAATTTAGATTTCAAAACATGCTGTAAATAACGCCGTGAGAGGTGTTTTAGTAATGTGTAAAAAATGGCGACATTTACGATGTACCTAATTTTTAGGGGTCATTTTGAGTACTTATGCTTGGCCTAAAATGGATGATATCACAGATCAGGGAATTTCCCACCTTATTCAAAACTGTGAAGTGTATGTGTGTGGGTGATGTATTTTGAATTTTAATCGACTTCAAAGTAAGGGTTGTAGAGGAGGAACATATATGTCCCTGTGGCATCCAGGGGGTTAACATAAATTAGTCCTATATATCTACTACGGCCGACCGTTTTCTTGTATAATATTTTTTCTGTTTCTGAATGAAACACAAGTACAAGTATAGATTATCTTAAACTTAGATGAATACAAATATTATTCTCAGTGATGATAATCGGCGATTAGAAGGTTAATTAATGCTGTTTTCGCTGTGAAAGGAAAACTTCTAAGAGAGACAAGAGGTTCAGAATAAACTTCATATGGATCTATTTATACTATGTTGCCAATTTGTAGTTATATTACTACAAATATTTTTAGAAGGATTAGTCGAAATTAATTTTTCGATAAGGAAGATTCAAGATTCTATGTCATTCAACAGTAAACAGATTTCCCAATCATATGCGTGTCATTCCGAGAGAAACAGGTTACGGAAAGGAGCGAGAGACGACGATCGCTGATGGATCTCCGTGGAGACCGTTGCCACTTCCGTTAATCACAAACGACGCCATTTTGGTTGTTGCTGCTGCACTTTGTTTCCACGTCTGTGTTTGCATTTGGCTCTTTATCCCGCACGTATCGCACGTTCTGCACGATGTATGCCTCTGTTGCTTTGGTTTATCATCAAGGTATCTATTAGTGGTCTCAGTGTTAAAATATGTTTGCTTCTCATCTTGATTTCCAAGGTTTCAGATTGATACATTTTGAAGCCCACTTGGGCTGATTGTAGGCCTATTCCAGATTTGATTCCCTTAGCCTAGGTAACAATAAAAGTAAAAGAGAATGACTCATTACCAAATGGGACACGTACTTCGCCGGTCCCTTGTATATTGGTGTAGGGGATTTATATGTTGTTTTGCAAAAGATCAAGTGTTTGTCTTTTGTGAAGTGAATGTGTATAGATCTTAATGTATGTCGACCATGGCTTCCTTTAATTTTGTAAAAAGCTCATAATTATCTCAGCGAAGTGATTTCAGTGATTAATATTAATTGTACAAATTCCCTTCCATGGTAGTATCATATGCATCCCTGTAAAGTATCATGATAAATGATAAAACGGACAATAAATGTAGATCTGCATATGTTTTCTAGTCCCTTAGCCTACTTCCCCTGGTTGTGGGATCTACTCGAGGCTTTTCTGACAATAAATACTGTCAATTATGAAACATGTCAGAAGTTTATGTATACCGTATTCATAGTGTGGGTTTTTTAAGTACCCTCTCCCAACTACGTTTGGTGTCAAAGGGACTGGTAAAGTACGTCTTTCATGTTTCATAATGTCCAAAGGGGACCAACCTACCTCAACCAAAGTCCCTGTAACGTTGCAATAATTTGATTTGGCAGCTAAAACACAAGCACGCCGTTTCTTTTAATAAACTCAGTCTGAGACAGGATTTTGTATTTTATTGTATTTATTGTATTGTAGCTCTGGACGATCTCCACAGGTTTAGGACCTCCCCGGCCCCCGTCTCCCAAACGAATCTTCCTGTCCCAGATCATGTAGGTCATCATTAGGTTCAAGTTGTGTGAATGTGTCCTATAAATAAGAAATACATTTTCGAGAAGAGTTGCAACTAACGTTCGAAACAAGTCAAACATTACAAAGACAAATATTACATATTCAGTAGTCATGAAGCTTCTAACAATCAGTACTCATTTCTAAAAAAACACACAAAGGAGGAGATTTTCATTATTCTGCCACTTCCTTACATAGCCAAAGCCCTTATTCTGAAATGTATGATAAAACTTTATTCCGACCTTTTCGCCAATACCTGTTACCACCACAATTTGATAGTGATTCAGAAACTAATGCTCATGTTTGTCGGTAGGTAATTTGTCTTCACTTGCTTCTTTGTTTAAATGTCCAGGTAAAACAGAGTATTAATGACGAAAATGGTCGACGTTCTCAAGTCACTCTCGATTATTAAATACCGATTTCAATGATTAAGAAATTTATTTCCTCTCTATTAGCACCCCAGTGTCTTCACCATCACTGTCAACCCCCTCTCATCCCAGCCCGACCCCCAGACCTCCCTCCTCGTCCCTTCCCCCAGAGCCCGCCCTCAAGTTGTGGAGATAGATCTTGGTGAAGAAACCAAGCAGCCCCAGTCATGCTCGGCCGTCCTTGTGTCTTGTGTGAAATACATTTTCCAGAGTTTCTTCACGGAGATATAGACTTTGGATTTATTATCTCTGCCAGTGTAGTTTGAACTACAAGTTTTTTGGACCTTTCGGACGAACCATTTGGACTATTTTGGCTTATCTCCTTTAAATGTACATATTTATCATAAAAGTTGTTGCTTGAAGAAAGCGTCATGTATATTCGTATTTTTTTTATCATTCACTACGTTTTCTGCACTCCTCGTGAAAACCGATGACAAACGAATCGAGAGATGGCTCCGCAGGTGGTCCATGCCAAAGGCTTGCTTCAACCAACCTAGCGTTATTTCAAGAGTCGACTAAGATGGCGACTGGGTGGATAAAATCCTCGGTTTTTCTTTTATGATAATGTAAGAATTTAAGAATTTGTCTGCTGTGTCAGAGAAGTTTTGGACTTTTTTTTCGCACAAATGCATTTTTTTTTCATAAATTAAAGATTAAATCAAATTAATTCTCCTAATAAATTACTTGAAATCAATGTGTTTGATATCTTTATGTGCTCGTTCTTCGTTATTGTACACATTGCTTCCTTAACAATCGGACCGTAACCACGGAACCAATGCTGGTCGTAAGAGACTCGGTGACTTGGTTGATTGGGTGTCCTCGTACCCCGACGGTGAGAATCGTTGCTCACGATATCAATCACTGGATTGTTTGGTCCAGATACGATTATTTAAGGACGCCGTCATATAGCTGGAATATTGGTGAGTGCGGCTTTAGACCACAAACTAAGAACGGTACGTAGCTGTAGCTAATATACATTGATATATTTGATGTAGATCTACAGATACAAAAAACAAAACTTCGCATGTGGTCAAGCTCTCCACACATTGACTCCACCCCATACCGAGCAGAATAGGTCTTCAGCAACCCATGCTTGTCGTAAAAGGTGACTAACGGGATCGGGTGGTCAGGCTCGCTGACTTGGTTGATGCATGCCATCGATCCCAATTCGGTGGATCGATGCTCATCATATCAATCACTTGAATGTCTGGTCCAGACTCAATTATTTTACAGACCGCCGTCATATAGCTGGAATATTGCTGAGTGCGGCGTTAAACAACAAACCAACCAACCAACCACTGCAGCCATCCAGTCGTTATTTAAGCACGGTATGGAATCGCTGAACGGCAGATTTGAATTGCACCATCCATTTTGAACGGATAACATACAAAATGGCGGCAATTTTTATGACATACATGAACACAATTAGGTCCACAGATTTTGTTTACGCAACTTAAATATATACTTGACTGTGCAGTTTAACGATATCTATGAATTCTGTGTAATTTAAAGGTCAAGTTGCCAGTCAGCCTTAGAAATTGGCACTAGTCCTATACTCCTTGCTTAAACTGTCCAACAGTTAAGGTATCATAAGGACAAGTAGAAATTTGCCCTTTTTAAGTGTTTTGCTATATGTTATCATTATAAGGACTAGTGGACTAAAACTGTTAGTTTCTACCTCTGCAGTACGGTTGAGCAAAATATACACTAAAATTCGATATCATAATCTTTACATCAGAAAATGAAAATGAAATTGCCCATACAAACAAATATTGTCTAAATAATGACAACGTTCATACAAAACTGAAAGACAATGTTGAAGTAAGAAACCTCAATACGTTCTCAAGAAGTATCTATTGGAACAGAAAGAGAATAAATGTGCATTGAACGAATACATCATTTACACTTTAAATAAGCGATTGAAAGAATTATACATTGAACTGGGGTTGCAATACGTTTTCACGAATAATTTACAAAATACAACTTCTTCTAATTTTAGATTGATATTGAACCATTAAAGACAGATTTCAAATGCTACTACTTTCATCTTAGTTACGATATCTTTCAGTATAATAAACCACTGTGTAGAGGCCCACAGTAGTGAAACACTCAAGTTTGGTGGACTTTCTCTTGATCGTGATACTGGTAAGCAACCTAGTTCGGAATTACATCTACATTCCATATGAAATACGCAGCTCTAGACAAATTATTTGTACAGTTTGGAGAACAAAAATTGGTTTTGCAAAATTTACAAGTAGGCAGCAGGTTACCAATGAGGATCAATCCAGATGTCAAATGTCAAAGTATACGAAAACGGCTGTTGCATCAAATTAAAATATAAGTACGATATGTGTATCTGCTTGTGTTTAGAGTCGGGGGTCCAACGAAACATCAGTAACTTTGAAATCATAAATAAATGATTCATACTCTGATGACAGTACATTGACAATATACACCTTTTTCTCACAACGATAACGACTGCCTCAGTGGTCTTGTGGTAGAGCGTCCGCCCGGAGAGCGGACGGCCCGGGGTTCGTTCCCGGCCGCGTCATACCAAAAGACGTTAAAAGATGGTACTTTTTGTTATCCTGTCTGGCGCTCGGCATTAAGGGGCTAAAACAAGCACTGGTCGGCTCGGAGTCAGTATACTGTGTCTGAGTGGGGTATTCATGTTAAACTGCGGCATGGTATCTCAGTGGGCTAGCACTATAAATGGGCATCAGTCCGGTCTAGTACAAGCAGCCACACACACGTGCATGCACGTCGCTATATAAGTGCAATTTCACTTCACTTCTTACAACGATATATCAATTAAGCGAAAATAACCAAATATATAAGCATCACAGTTGCAAAAGACTGTAAAAAAGTAAACCTGTGTCCAAGATAAACAGGATAATCAGACGCTGGATCAATGCTTCGGCTTACTGCGGTTTCAACCATTTCTGGTGACCCCCGCCTGGTGTTGCAGGAACATTGGTAAAAGCGGCATAAAACCTACCCATTTCGGTTTCAAAGCTCTTGTCTAAGACACTGTATGCGTATGTAAGCGATATACATTCAATGCCCAAAATAGCATGCCGTAAATGACGAAAACTGATTTTTCTCTATGAAGTCTAAAGGCGACAGAGAGGTTACACGCGTACAAAGAAAAGGGGACATAACTCCGCTATGCTTAGCACTAGTTTATTGTAACTCGGGTCACTTGCTGAGAATTAGCTGTGGGTAAGGACAATATATTTTCGTGGTGTTTTATTCACGAGAAACCAATCTATCCCAACACAAATATCGATAATGAAACTGTATATACGTTTAGTTTTAAAAAACCCCACCAAAAGCAAACGTAAGAAATGATGAAATCGTACTTCATAAAAAAGAGGTAATAGAGAAATGGATGGCCCTATCTAACCTATAACTTAGTCCTTAGATTCCAAGATTCTCCTGATTGTGTAATTGTAATTTAACTAATGTTGTACAATTATTAATGGAACACTAGCCTTATCATCAAATGTAGTGAAATACATTCCTTTTGACGTCATGGCTGGTTCAATGTCTTTGATAAGTTCGGCGCAAGACGACACTTGTATTTTGATTAATATATATCTCCCCTAATTTTCGTTCATGGTACGGAAAATCTCGATGTGTTAAACGGAATTTGACGCTTTTTCGACACAACATAAAACGGTTGCTGTCACCAAATAAATAATGTCTTGAATATGTTAACAATTAAATAGTTTATCCTTTATCTTAATTGGACAAGCCACGCACCTGTTTGGCATCAATTTACGTAATGAAATACCCAAAAGAATATTTCAAAACAACCAAAGTTATATTCAATATTGGACATATATTTGTTCATTATTATGTTTATTATTGGTTATATGAACTTATAGTATTGACTATTACACATCCCAAGAAATACGTACATGCTGCAGTTACATTTACACTTCATCTTGTAACACTTGTCCGAAGGAAAGAAATATTGTATTCGTCACTCTGAACCTGTAAATTGTTATGTAAACAATGTTCAAACAAACAGGAGATGATCAAAGGTTCGTTCATACATGTTGTGGCCTATATTTACGTATGATATCATTTTGAACATTGACAAATATCCAAAGTGAAATTAATTGTGTGAAAAAATGTATAAAAGATATGTAAAATCTACATCACAACTGAAACTGTAAACAGCATGATGCAATGATCGTGTGCACTCTCATTCAACAGGTAAGATTTCATTTTCTATTTTGGCCTGTGTCGATATTTTTGTATAATATAAATTATATAATGTTTAAAAGAAATTACTCACTATTCACAACGTTCAGAATATAGACAAGCGTTGTTCATAAACAATGTCTAACACGAAGAAATGTTTTTCATACGTCTTGCTCCCCCAATCGCCAATGTTTGAATGACGTTTCATCATATCAATTTCAATTCAATATGTTCAAGGACCTTCAACTCAAAAAAATTACCAAATATGTACAACAATGTTCACGTATGACATCACAACTGGTGACCGACTTTTACAAAATGGCGTGTTCACTGTCAACAGTACGCGGGATTTTTACGAGGGGACTCTCGTCGATTCAGGGATCGTATATACATAAATGCGACATGTAAGTAATCAGAAACATTCTGACAACCTATGTACTGTTATTTGTTGTTATGATTTTCATTGAAACCAACGGAGATAGATCTAGTCATCCGATAAATACCGATGTCGTGCGTGATTTTGCGTCAGTCATGGAGTCACACAGGACGGTAACTTTGACGATTTCTGTTGAAAATACAAAATCATTGCAATGTGTTTATTTAAATTCCCTAATTCTTCCTACGATTCTCTTCCCATTTTTATTTTGAAATCGTTGAGCCAATATCTTGAACGAATAGACGAATGGATAGCTCAAAGTGTAAAATCTGAATTTTGCTTTGTTTACATTTCAAACAAGTGCAGTTTTTCGAGCACAGCGTTCGTTTTCACACCTAACTTATTTTGCTTGATTTCATCTAGCCACTTTGTATTGGTGACAAAGACCATTGGTCATTTGATTCTAAAATGTATGAGGAATTCAAGGATGTATGTATCGCAGCTAAGTTTGAAATATACGTGATGTTACAGGCGTCTCATAACCGGTGTACCTGAAACGTGATTTTGTAAACACTATCCAATATGGCGGAAAGTTCACTTCGGCGTTCGTTGTTGTGTATTTTCCAAAACATTCGAAACGATTGTAGGGTTATCGGAGACGTATTGGCATGATCATTGGTTATTTGATATATGACAGATACCCGTGATCACTAATACGCTATTTTTGAAATTCATTTCTCAGAGTTAATATCCGAAATTTAGATTTCAAAACATGCTGTAAATAACCCCGTGAGTAGGGTGTTTTAGTAATGTGTAAAAAATGGCGACATTTACGATGTACCTAATTTTCAGGGGTCATTTTGAGTACTTATGCTTGGCCTAAAATGGATGATATCACAGAACAGGAAATTTAAAATTCCCACCTTATTCAAAACTGTGAAGTGTATTTGTGTGGGTGGTGTATTTTGAATTTAAATCGACTTCAAAGTAATGGTTGAAGAGGAGGGACATATATGTCCCTGTGGCATCCAGGGGGGCACATCAATTAGTCCTTGATATCTACTACGGCCGACCATTTTCTTGTATAATTTTGCTCTGTTTCCGAATGAAACACAAGTACAAGTAAAGATTATCCAAACTTAGATGAATACAAATATTATTCTCAGTTATGATAATTTATGCTGTTTTCGCTGTGAAAGGAAAACCTCTAAGAGAGGCAAGAGGTTCAGAATAAAATTCTTTATGTAGATCTATTAATACTATGTTACCAATTTGTAGTTATATTACTACAAATATTTTTAGAAGGATTAGTCGAAATGAATTTTTCGACAAGGAAGATTCAAAATTCTATGTCATTCAACAATAAAACAGATTTCCCAATCACATGCGTGTCATTCCGAGAGAAACAGGTTACGGAAAGGAGCGAGAGACGACGATCGCTGATGGATCTCCATGGAGACCGTTGCCACTTCCGTTATTCACAAACGACGCCATTTTGGTTGTTGCTGCTACACTTTGTTTCCACGTCTGTGTTTGCATTTTGCTCTTTATCCCGCACGTATCGCACGTTCTGCACGATATATGCCTCTGTTGCTTTGGTTTATCATCAAGGTATCTATTAGTGGTCTCAGTGTTAAAATATGTTTGCTTCTCATCTTGATTTCAAAGGTTTAACCCTCTTGGTGCCACGGGACCATATATGGTCCCTCACTTTTCACACCCGCATAGTGCCAGGGGACCATATATGGTCCCGAGAAAATGCCCTTTTTAAACTGTGAATTTTGATATTTAACACTAAGTGCGCAAAGTCAAAACTGTAGCCATCATCACCCCAATCATCTTAGCTTTAATATCGTGTAACTCATACTTTATACAATGCTACGGATTGCGAAATATGGCGAGATTAGTAAAGTGGCTACCGCTCTTCTCGGCCTTTTTCTGCCATGTTTGAACACCAAGCGAATGACGGCGAATTATGCACCAATGTCACATACACGTAAATATTTTCAGACAAAATCCGTGTTCATAAGAAAAAATATGACCTGAGTGGTCAGAGAGACATATTTTTCCCAACTGTAATACTTATTCACGTAAATACAATTCTGTTCACTCCTTTATGAACACGTTTATTTACACGTTTTGTATATTTTTATCGACTATCGGTAATGGCGGAATGGTCGGTACGCATGAGAAAACGACAGTGTATATTTCCAGTACATTTATGCCGTTCATTGAATGAATTTATAACCATCATCACCCTAATCATCTCAACGTTAATATCGTGTAACTCATATTTTATGCAGTGCTACGGATTGCGAAATATGGCGAGATTAGTAATGTGGTTACCGCTCTTCTCGATCTTTTTCTGCCATGTTGAACTTCATGCGAATGAAGGCAATTTTTTATTATGCACCGTTGTCACATACACGTAACTATTATTATATCAGACAGCCAATTTGAAAAAGAAATCTGATCGGACTGGTCAGAAATATTCACTAGTCCCCACTGTTTAGTTATTGGCGTAAGAGTACTAACGTTTAGTCGGCCAGGGAAGTTTTTTGTTCAAGTATTACATATGTTTATCGACTGTGTCATGGCGATTTAGCACGGCGCTACATACAAACGGACAGTGCAGATTGTCTTTTTGTTTATGATGCTGATTTACAGAAAATATTCAAATCAAAGATACGGAAAGATAGCTATAATCGTTAATATTAAGTTGGTATAGTGTATATTTATGGGCAGGAGGTTCATGATCAAAACCTAAACATTGAATGGCCAAGCCCGAAGTGATCGACAGGGCACGTTCGCATCATAGCAGTGCCGTGATTTTTTTGTCTACCGGTTGCCCTACATACTCGCCCGTTCAGACAAATAACTGCTACTTTTTTCATATGAAATGACTAAGAGTCATGTGTGATTGCTCAAACTAGCTGACCGTGTGAGTGACTTGCCCTAACTGTTTCACATTTTGTCGCAAATGGAGATTTTAAAAGTGTGGCCACGACATCTAACGTGAGTCGACGCCATATTGTAAACAAATATTGTGTCAAGGTCGGTTCCAAATGTGGTGGCTCGGGCCCCGTTTCTGTCGATGGTACAAGCGAAACAAACATAATGGAACTACTGAAAACATCAACATAACTTCTACAATGATGCCAGCAATACCTCTTTGCATTTGGATTAACTGCTTATGGATACGATGTGTTGTAAAGTTCGATTGCGATTTATTTTTCCTTTCATTGAAACTGTGATAATGGCGCTGTGATTGGTGTGCTGAAATAGTATTTTCCATGAGTCTAATGTACATGGTACATGCTGTGATTGTAGAAGATAATTGATAATCAATTGTGTATGCATATATATCATCAAATACACATTACTAATCTCTTCAGAAAATGGAATATATTATAGCTCGTTTTCAAACATTCTGCTATGGATATTAGATAAAAAAATAATATTAGATTTACAAATTATTTATGTACACTGTACTCTCGATTAACGTATGATAATCTATTGCAAGTCTTCAACTCTTATTTGATATGTCATCGGAAATGTCAGCAATGAGTACAATTAATTTTATTTCGTTACAATCTGCAATTTTATTCAAATAGGCTAATAGACTGTCGATGATTTCCCGCCGCTGTGAATTTGTCGTCTGGACAGGTGCGCGTGATTTGACCTCGCGTGTTGTGACGTGGATGACGTCACTTGAAACAGCTGATCTAATGTTGTGGTAGTATAATGGATACACGTGGTTTCATTTTCCAAATAACAATATTCTCTTTGACTGAACTAGAAAGCATATCTAGTACATCACGATTGGAAAATGTCTACGGCGACCGACGAGTGAATGAGATCGCTTATCATTTGACTAACGGTGTTAGTATATTTGGCGCAGTTTTCTAATTTTGGTATGTTGACATGTGCTTTTCATATCTGTTTGAATGCTTGATATTCCAAAAAGATAATATGCATTTAGTTGAGTACAGTGAGAAAGCTGTCAAAATGGATCCAATATTAAACCATCTAGATTTTTAATATTTTAGCTTCATCTATTAGAATCTCGAATGGTTCAATTTATAACATAAACAGTAAAAGTAATCATAGATCTTCTCACAATATATAGATAATCAATTTCTGAAAGACAAAGAGTTTTTAGTGTAAATGTGAATTCGTTTTGTATGTCTTTTTTCACTCTGCATTATCTAAATTACCAAATACTTCGACCAGTGACATATAGTAGTAACTAGATTCTACTTAGTTTTTTATCCTAGGTATGAAATAGATTTTTCTTTGTATTGATTTGTCCAAGAGTAAAATCAATACATTCTTGTGTTTTTTTTCCACCATTTTATTTTGTATATCTTCCCTCCAAGCTGTTGTTTATCTAGGCCAAAATTAAGAAAAAAAGGAAAGACATAATAAACCATTTTTATGTAAGATTTTGCTGGTTCAATTTTCGAAGTTCAATACCAAGAATATATTTTTCCTTTTATGACAAATAATTCCATTACTTTCATTGACAAACGATCATTATCTTTTTCAAACTTTTCCTTCAGTAGAATGGGATGGAATGGGAAACTAGTGGAAATAAACTATCACGTATGCCCTTTAATGTACATGTACATACCTAGCTAGGTGTAAATACACTTCTAAAGTCGTATTTATAAAACAAATGAATAAATGAAAGAAAAAGTGGTATTTTATGGACTGGCCATACAAGTATATTTTGAGCAAAGGTCTCAGTTAGGCAGCCAAGTGTGAAATACGAGCTGATACGAGGATGTGTTTTCTGGTGGTCATAGTGAAACAATGACATATGGCGCCCGAGTTGCGAGTGATCGAAAATAGGTTTGTTGAATAGATTTGCTGCCCATGAAAACGTTTCAACAATTTTGATTGAATCTACATGTACTTACTCTTGGGTGGTATTACGTTAGTATAATCTTGTTAATTATTATGAAATAACAATGATGCCTGATATTGAGCGATGTCAATTTGAGTATTGTTAGGGCTGTTTAGCGATCTTTCACATTTTGTCCTTTGAAAATGTACGATGTCAATTACCCGGAAGTTGTTTTTATCACTAATAAAAGAGCACGGTCATTGAAACATACATGGACGTAACCGGGATTTCTTCACGATATACATTCCAAACTGTCATTCGTTTTGTGACATAATCTTTGAAACAGTCTGTGTATGAATTAATCACGACCACTTCCGTCAATTTTGTTTTGACGTCAAAAACACGCACAATTTCATCGTTTTTTTTATCGGTAAATATAACTCACGGAAAATTCTCAGTGAATGTGTACTACAACATAAATATTATATGTCTATCACTGTTAGGACATGTACTTGCCAATGATATGAATTATTGGTCATTTAGATTTCAAACAAGGGCGCTTACTTGACTTTGCTTGCCATATTCGGGAGCGTCCATATTACGATTAATGTGGAAAAGTAGGAAACTTTTAATACTAGCACATTTATCCATGGCTGGGCAGTGCATAGATCTTTTGGATTTGGTGACTTTAGATACTGTTGGAAAGACAATCAACTCGAGTTGCATGTTATACAATTTGGTTACACTGTGTGAAGAAATAAAGACGTTGCAACACTTTTGATACAATGTATACGTTTTTGTAACCGCGACGTCAGCACAGTGCGGCACTGGGCGGTTTGCAGGCTGACTGACGTCCAGGCACCATGAGGGTTAACCCTCTTGGTGCCACGGGACCATATATGGTCCCTCACTTTTCACACCCGCATAGTGCCAGGGGACCATATATGGTCCCGAGAAAATGCCCCTTTTAAACTGTGAATTTTGATATTCAACACTGAGTGCGCAAAGTCAAAACTATAACCATCATCACCCAAATCATCTTAGCTTTAACATCGTGTAACTCATACTTTATACAGTGCTACGGATTGCGAAATATGGCGAGATTAGTAAAGTGGCTACCGCTCTTCTCGGCCTTTTTCTGACATGTTTGAACACCAAGCGAATGACGGCGAATTTTGATTATGCACCAATGTCACATACACGTAAATATTTTCAGACAAAATCCTTATTCATAAGAAAAAATATGACCTGAGTGATCAGAAAGACATATTTTTCCCAACTGTATACTTATATTCACGTAAATACAATTCTGTTCACTCCTTATGAACAAGTCTTTTTACACGTTTTGTATACTTTTATCGACTATCGGTAATGGCGGAATGGTCGGTACACATGAGAAAACGACAGTGTATATTTCCATTACATTTATGACGTACATTGAATGAATTTATAACCATCATCACCCTAATCATCTCAACTTTAATATCGTGTAACTCATATTTTATGCAGTGCTACGGATTGCGAAATATGGCGAGATTAGTAATGTGGTTACCGCTCTTCTCGATCTTTTTCTGCCATGTTTGAACACCAAGCGAAATAAGGCAATGTTTATTATGCACCCATGTCACATACACGTAACTATTATTATATCAGACAGCCAATTTGAAAAAGAAATCTGATCGGGCTGATCAGAAATGATTTACTTGTCCCCACTGTACAGTTATTGGCGTAAGAGTACTAACGTTTAGTCGGACACGGTAGTCTTTTGTTCCAAGTATTGCATATGTTTATCGACTGTGTGTCATGGCGATTTAGCACGGCGCTACATACCAACCGACAGTGCAGATTGTCTTTTTGTTTATGATGCCGAATTACAGAAAATATTCAAATCAAAGATATGGAAAGATAGCTATAATCGTTTATATTAAGTTGGTATTGTGTATACTTATGGGCAGGAGGTTCATGATCAAAACCTAAACATTGAATGGCCAAGCCCGAAGTGATCGACAGGGCACGTTCGCCTCATCTGTGCCACGATTTCTTGTTTACAGGTTGTCCTACATACTTGCCCGTTCAGACAAATAACTGTTACTTTTTTCATATGAAATGACTAAGAGTCATGTGTGATTGCTCAAACTACCTGACCGTGTGAGTGAGTTGCCCTAACTGTTTCACATTTTCTCGCAAATGGAGATTTCAGAAGTGTGGCCACGACATCTAACGTGAGTCGACGCCATATTGTAAACAAATTGTGTCAAGGTCGGTTCCACAAGTGGTAGCTCAGGCCCCGTTTCTGTCGATGGTACACGCGATACAAACATAATGCAACTACTGAAAACATCAACATAACTTCTACAATTATGACATCAATACCTTTTTGTATTTGGATTAACCGCTTATGGATACGCTGTGCTTTTAAGTTCAATTTCGATTTGTTTTTCCTCTCATTGAAACTGTGATAATGGCGGTGTGATTGGTTTGCTGAAATAGTATTTTCCATGAGTCTAATGTACATAGTACATGTTGTGATTGTAGAAGATAATTGATAACCAATTGTGTATGCATATATATCATCAAATACACATTACTAATCTCTTCAGAAAATGGATTATATCATAGCTCGTTTTTAAACATTCTGCTATGGATATTAGATCAAAAATTAATATTAGATTTACAAATTATTTATGTACACTGTACTCTCGATTAACGTATGATAATCTATTGGAAGTCTTCAACTCTTATTTGATATGTCATCTGAAATGTCAGCAATGAGTACAATTAATTTTATTTCGTTACAATCTGCAATTTTATTCAAATAGGCTAATAGACTGTCGGTGATTTCCCGCCGCTGTGAATTTGTCGTCTGGACAGGTGCGCGTGATTTGACCTCGCGTGTTGTGACGTGGATGACGTCACTTGAAACAGCTGATCTAATGTTGTGGTAGTATAATGGATACACGTGGTTTCATTTTCCAAATAACAATATTCTCTTTGACTGAACTAGAAAGCATATCTAGTACATCACGATTGGAAAATGTCTACGGCGACCGAATAGAATATTTAGAATATTTAGAATATTTGGCGCAGTTTTCTAATTTTGGTATGTTGACATGTGCTTTTCATATATGTTTGAAGGCTTGATATTCCAAAAAGATAATATGCATTTAGTTGAGTACAGTGAGAAAGCTGTCAAAATGGATCCAATATTAAACCACCTAGATTTTAAAATATTTTAGCTTCATCTATTGGAATCTCGAATGGTTCAATTTATAACATAAACAGTAAAAGTAATTAGATCTTCTCACAATATATAGATAATCAATTTCTGAAAGACAAAAAGTTTTTAGTGTAAATGTGACTTCGTTTTGATGTTTTATATAGTTATATGTATGTCTTTTTTCACTCTGCATTATCTAAATTACCAAATACTTCGACCAGTGACATATAGTAGTAATTAGATTCTACTTTGTTTTTTATCCTAGGTATGAAATAGATTTTCTTTTTAAATAAATATTTGTCTAAGAGCAAAATCAATACATTCTTGTGGTTTTTTTTCACCATTTTAATTTGTATATCTTCCCTCCAAGCTGTTGTTTAGCTAGGCCAAAATTAAGAAAAAAAAAGGAAAGACATAATAAACCATTTTTATGTAAGATTTTGCTGGTTAAATTTTCGGAGTTCAGTACCAAGAATATATTTTTCCTTTGATGACAAATAATTCCATTACTTTCATTGACCTACGATCATTATCTATTTCAAACTTTTCCTTCAGTAGAATGGGATGGAATGGGAAACTAGTGGAAATAAACTATCACGTATGTCCTTTAATGTACATGTACATACCTAGCTATAGGTGTAAATACACTTCTAAAGTCGTATTTATAAATCAAATGAATAAATGAAAGAAAAAGTGGTATTTCATGGACTGGCCATACAAGTATATTTTGAGCAAAGGTCTAAGTTAGGTAGCCAAGTGCGAAATACGAGCTGATACGAGGATGTATGTTTTCTGGTGTTCATAGTGAAACAATGACATATGGCGCCCAAGTTGCGAGTGATCGAAAATAGGTTTGTTGAATAGATTTGCTGCCCATGAAAACGTTTCAACAATTTTGATTGAATCTACATGTACTTACTCTTGGGTGGTACTACGTTAGTATAATCTTGTTAATTATTAAGAAATAACAATGATGCCCGATATTGAGCGATGTCAATTTGAGTATTGTCAGGGCTGTTTAGCGATCTTTCACATTTTGTCCTTTGAAAATGTACGATGTCAATTACCCGGAAGTTGATTTTATCGCTAATAAAAGAGCACGGTCATTGAAACATACATGGACGTAACTGGGATTTCTTCACGATATACATTCCAAACTGTCATTCGTTTTGTGACATAATCTTTGAAACAATCTGCGTATGAATTAATCACGACCACTTCCGTCAATTTTGTTTTGACGTCAAAAACACGCACAATTTCATCGGGTTTTTTTATCGGTAAATATAACTCACGGAAAATTCTCAGTGAATGTGTTCTTCAACATAAATATCATATGTCTATCACTGTTAGGACATGTACTTGCCAATGATATGAATTATTGGTCATTTCGATTTCAAACAAGGGCGCTTACTTGACTTTGCTTGCCATATTCGGGAGCGTCCATATTACGATTAATGTGGAAAAGTAGGAAACTTATAATACCAGCACATTTATCCATGGCTGGGCAGTGCATAGATCTTTTGGATTTGGTGACTTTAGATACTGTTGGAAAGACAATCAACTCGAGTTGCATGTTATACAATTTGGTTACATTGTGTGAAGAAATTAAGACGTTGCAACACTTTTGATAAAATGTATACGTTTTTGTAACCGCGACGTCAGCATAGTGCGGCACTGAGCGGTTTGCAGGCTGACTGACGTCCAGGCACCATGAGGGTTAAGATTGATACATTTTGTGGCCCACTTGGGCTGATTGTAGGCCTATTACAAACTTGATTCCTGTTACCCTTAGCCTAGGTATTAGGTAACAATAAAAGTAAAAGAGAATGACTCATTACCAAATGGGACACGTACTTCGCCGGTCCCTTGTATATTGGTTTAGGGGATTTACATGTTGTTTTGCAAAAGATCAAGTGTTTGTCTTTTGTGAAGTGAATGTGTATGGATGTTAATGTATGTCGATGTATGCTACCTTTAATTCAAGCTCATAATTATCTAAGTGAAGTGATTTCAGTGATTAATATTAATTGTACAAATTCACTTCCATGGTAAAATCATGTGAATCCCTGTTAAAGTATCATGATAAATGATAAAACGGACAATAAATGTAGATATGTTTTCTAGTCCCTTAGCCTACTTCCCCTGGTTGTGGGATCTACTCGAGGCTTTTCTGACAATAAAAACTGTCAATTATGAAACATGTCAGAAGAGTTCATGACTATCGTATTCATAGTGTGGGTTTTTAAGTACCCTCTCCCAACTACGCTTGTTGGGACTGGTAAAGTACATCTTTAAGGTTCCATAATGTCCAAAGGGGACCAAATTACCTCAACCAAAGTTCCTGTAACGTTGCAATAATTTGATTTGGCAGCTAAAACACAAGCATGCCGTTTCTTTTAATAAACTCAGTCTATTTTCTAGTCTATACAATGAGGATAGGTAGGATTTTGTATTTTATTTTATTTATTTTATTGTAGCTCTGGACGATCTCCACAGGTTTAGGACCTCCCCGGCCCCCGTCTCCCAAACGAATCTTCCTGTCCCAGATCCTGTAGGTCATCATTAGGTTCAAGTTGTGTGAATGTGTCCTATAAATAAGAAAACCATATTCGAGAACAGTTGCAACTAACGTTCGAAACAAGTCAAACATTACAAAGACAAATATTACATATTCAGTAGTCAGGAAGCGTCTTACAATCAGTACTCGTTTCTAACAAACAACACAGACTTTCATTATTCTGCCACTTCCTTATATAGACAAAGCCCTTATTCTGTAATGTATGATACAACTTACATCCGAATACATGACCTTTTCGACAACACCTGTTACCACCACAATTTGATAGTGATTCAGAAACACATGCCCATAATATAGTCTGACTCGTACAAGTGAAGATTTCTTGTGATTATGGGATGTTTTTGTCGCTTTTACTCTATGTTTGTCGGGAGGTAATTTGTCTTCACTTGCTTCTTTGTTTAAATGTCCAGGTAAAACAGAGTATTAATGACGAAAATGGTCGACGTTCTCAAGTCACCCTCGATTATTAAATATCGATTTCAATGATTAAGAAATTTATTTCCTCTCTATTAGCACCTCGGTGTCTTCACCATCACTGTCAACCCCCTCTCATCCCAGCCCGACCCCCAGACCTCCCTCCTCGTCCCTTCGCCCAGAGCCCGCCCTCAAGTTGTAGAGATAGATCTTGGTGAAGAAACCAAGCAGCCCCAGTCATGCTCGGCCGTCCTTGTGTCCTGTGTGAAATACATTTTCCAGAGTTTCTTCACGGAGAGATAGACTTTGGATTTATTGGCTCTGCCACTGTAGTTTGAACTACAATTTTTTTGGACCTTTCGGACGAACCATTTGGACTATTTTGGCTTATCTCCTTTAAATGTACATGTTTATCATAAAAGTTGTTGCTTGAAGAAAGCGTCATGTATATTCGTATTTTTTTTTTATCATTCACTACGTTTTCTGCACTCCTCGTGAAAACCGATGACAAACGAATCGAGAGATGGCTCCGCAGGTGGTCCATGCCAAATGCTTGCTTCAACCAACCTAGCGTTATTTCAAGAGTCGACTAAGATGGCAACTGAGTGGATAAAATCCTCGGTTTTTCTTTTATGATAATGTAAGAATTTAAGAACTTGTTTGCTGTGTCAGAGAAGTTTTGGACTTTTTTTTCGCACAAATGCATTTTGTTTTCATAAATTAAAGATTAAATCAAATTAATTCTCCTAATAAATTACTTGAAATCAATGTGTTTGATATCTTTATGTGCTCGTTCTTCGTTATTGTACACATTGCTTCCTAATCAATCGGACCGTAACCACGGAGCCAATGCTGGTCGTAAGAGACTCGGTGACTTGGTTGATTGGGTGTCCTCGTACCCCGACGGTGAGAATCGTTGCTCACGATATCAATCACTGGATTGTTTGGTCCAGACTCGATTATTTAAGGACGCCGCCAGATAGCAGGAATATTGGTGAGTGCGGCTTTAGACCACAAAGAAAGAAAGGTACGTAGCTGTAGCTAATATACATTGATATATTTAATGTGGATCTACAGCTACGAAAAACAAAACTTCGCATGTGGTCAAGCTCTCCACACAATGACGCCTTCCCATACCGAGCAGAATAGGTCTTAGGCAACCCATGCTTGCCGTAAAAGGTGAATATGCTTGTCGTAACATGCGACTAACGGGATCGGGTGGTCAGGCTCGCTGACTTGGTTGATGCATGTCATCGATCCCAATTGCGTGGATCGATGCTCATGATATCAATCACTGGATTGTCTGGTCCAGACTCGATTATTTTACAGAAATATAGCTGGGATATTACTGAGTGCGGCGTTAAACAACCAACCAACCAACCAACCAACCAACCACTGAGGCCATCCAGTCGTTATTTAAGGACGGTATGGAATCGCTGAACGGCAGATTGCACCATCCATTTTGAACGGATAACATACAAAATGGCGGCAATTTTTATGACATACATGAACACAATTAGGTCCACAGATTTTGTTTACACGACTTAAATATATACTTGACTGTGCAGTAACGATATCTATCAATTCTGTGTAATTTAAAGGTCACGTTGCCAGTCAGCCTTAGCTATTGGCACTAGTCCTTGCTAGACTGCCCAATAGTTAAGGTATCATAAGGACAAGTAGAAATTTGCCCTTTTTAAGGGTTTTGCTATATGTTATCAGTGGACAAAAACTATTAGTTTCTACCGCTGCAATACGGTTGAGCAAAATATACACTGAAATTCGACATCATAATCTTCACATCAGAAAATGAAAATGATATTGCTTATATAAACAAATATTTTCTCCATAAAGATAATCTTCATACAAAACTGAAAGACATTGTTGAAGTAAGAAAACTCAATACGTTCTCAGGAAGTAGCTATTGGAACAGAAAGAGAATAAATGTTTATTGAACGAATACATCATTTACATTTCACGAATAATTTACAAAATACAACTTCTTCTAATTTTAGATTGATACTGAACCATTATAGTCAGATTTCAAATCCCAGGTAGCATGCCATTATCGGCCCTGCATCGGCCCAACGTCGGCTACACCATCGGCCCAACGTCGGCAAACTGCATCGGGCCGATGAAGTTTTGCTCATCGGATCGACATCGGCCCAACGCCGGCAAACGTCATCGGCCCTGCATCGGCACTGCACCGGCCCAGCATCGGCCCAGCGTCGGCAAACATCGTCGGGCCAATGAAGTTTTGCTCATCGGATCGACATTGGCCCAACGTCGGCAAACATCATCGGCCCTGCATCGGCAATGCACCGGCCCAGCATTGGCCCAGCGTCGGCAAACAATGTCGGGCCGATGAAGTTTTGCTCATCGGATCGACATCGGCCCAACGTCGTAAATAGTTATCTGGCCAGCCTCCGGCAACTGTTTTGGAATCAGCATTGGATGGACATCGGCCGAACGTCGACAATAATTATCAGCGCAGCATCTGCCATTGTCTTAAATAGGCTGATGTCATCAGAAGTCATAACTGACAACATCTCATCTTAATATTTCATGGAAATGATGCCACAATAGAACTTTTCCAAGTGTAGTGTTAGGGTACATAAAACTAAACATTTCTAAAAGCTGCAGCTAGCCGTGATGTTAATGTTACAAAGATAAAAGGTAAAACTAAAAAATACTGAATTTTTAAAAAGATAATATTTTTTTATCATAGTTAATACTTTGAAAACCAAATGTTAGTAATATAAATACTTCTAGCTGTACAAAACAATCGAAATGCTTACACTATAGTTACAGTACTATTTTTTATGTACCCTAATACATGTGTAGTTAATACTTATAAATAAACACAAAGAGCAAAATAGAATAATAAACTTTATTATTAATTAATTATTATTTACAAGAAAACAGTGTTACTACCTGCAACAAGGCGGATGTGAAACATATATTCTCAAAACCTGTTTTAAAATACAGTCTAAACATATACCCCTCATATTGGCCTGCAAAATTTCATTTATGTGGCTTCAAATTCAGAGACAAACTCCCCCCCCCCCCCCCCCCCCCCCCCCCCTATATTTCATCAAGTTAAAATAGCATGAAGCAAAGGCCATAACTCCATACAAAATAAGTTCTTATAACCATCTTCTGGAGTTTGTACCTTAGATAAGCACGGAAAGTTTCATTTATTAACTTCGGTAGTGTCCAAGAGAACCTGGCAGTATATGTACCAAGTTCAAAAACAAGGGTCATAACCCTGTGGAAAATATGTTGTCAACACCAATTTTTTGGATTTCTTTGTTCCGTTGCAATTCAGCACTTTTGTTTGCAGATTCTCTATCTACACCTCTGTTTTTCAGTACGCGTTTTCCTTATGCCATTTCTAAGCCTTGCTCCTGGAACTCGAAGCCATTCTTTTACACAGGTCACCATGTACTTGTCAGTGGCTTGTAAGAGCCCAGCTGCAGCCTTCCTCCTCAGCTTCTGTTTACAAATGATAGCAAAAAATGTCAGTGTGCATATTATAAGTCATTGCATGCACTCTCACAATTACAAGTAATGGACTTCACAAGTGTGTTAACATAATGGAATAATAGAATAAGTAATACCCTGTTCACATGCACCACCTTACATATGTGTGTATATTTTATTTTAAGTCTTGACACCTGTTAATAAATACAGGGTTCACTCAAGGAATTTTCTGCCATGGGCCCTTTATGTGACAATTTCATATATTCCCTAGGTACACCCGCACTTGCCCATACAGCACAATGTTAAAATGCCCCATTGTATTTGAAAATGTGGGCCTTTTTCCAAATTTAGGGGCTAAAAGCAGACGGCCCCACCCTAGAATTATCGGAATCCCAGTAAGTAAATTGATGAGTTAATAATATGTGTAAATAAGTAAATTGAATTATGTGTAATTATATACGCAAATAACATATCAACTCCCAATATTGTATGGTAGGTCCCTAATCTGTTTCTTATGTCAATTAAAAGAGATTTTATAACTGACATATCACCCTATTAATTTAGCCCAATAAAAATCCTCTATATGAATCAAAATTGGAGTAAATTTCCCATACTTAAGAAATAAAGAAATTTAATTCACTCACCAGTTCTCTCTCAGTTGCTCGATTTTGGAAAAGCTGCTAAGAGTTCATTCAGCTCATCCATGTTTGCCAATCTGATTTTCTTAAATAGAAATATAAGGATATTATATGTCAAGTTTGTGTAGCAGCAGTGAGCACTTAGCTATTATGGTGATGATGTCAAGAGGTTGAGGGGAATATTGCTCAAAACATAAAAGTAACATTTAAATAAAGCTTTGGCCATACACAGATATCAGGTCCTTTCCTTAAGTCATACATCTTATCTCATATATTTGCACTTGTACATACAGTCCTTATATCTGGAGCCATGTAGCAGAAATAATTTCCCAGGGAAAGTAGTTTCACGTTAATAGCCATAGCCACATCCATTGAAAAGCAGTGAGAAAATCCCCATATTGACATAATATTGAACAGATCCTGTGAAGTCTGGTTACCACAAAACAGATTTCATTTATTATATGATGCCAAAATATATGTAGATTACATCATGGTAAACCAAAACTGCAAATAAACGTTTATCATTAAAAGATCAGATACAAAGGTATGTACATATTACAAACACTTGTATGCAAAAAATAGCAGGAAAGTATTGGGGACAAGTAATTTTATGCAGTTTCATTGCTTGTAAACATAGGCAAAGGGATAATGATAAACTGAAATAATATACCTTTAGTTAGAATAAATCAAATTTGAAACAAGGCTGTGGGTGTTTTTCTACAATGGATAATGTCCTGAAAAATCTGTACTGAAGTATCTTTCTCAAAGTTTTACCATTAATTTGAAATTTGATTAAATAAATGACATTATCAATTGTTTTGGATTATATATTTAGCATCATACCTTTGAAATAGTACATTTAAAAAAAATTAATTCAGTATTTCATCAAAAATGTACATCATAAATTACTTAACTAGATAAGACTACCATACCCCCCCCCCCCCCCCCCCCCGACCCCCCCCCCCCCCCATCCCCATACACACATACCCTAAAAATCCATTCTGAAATAGCCATATCTCAAAACCTCAATCGATCGATACAGATACCATACATAGGTATAAGATTTCTGATCGATTATAGGCCTAAGGTATCCAGCAGATCTTGATAAAATTGCCCACACCTGTAATGCGCAGTGATCCGTTTACTAAAAGAGCTGTCCTTTTATTTCTCCCATTATCCAGAAAAAGTTCAAAATTCGCAAGTAACTATGACATTAAAAAACATAAATTTTATTTTTTTTATTTCAACTTTTTGGTGATCGAAAACCAAACTCGGCAGTGAAGCTCCGTTCATCGATCAGTAGGAAACATTAGATGGATCGCATGACATGCACACGCAATGCTGAAAGTTTCCGAAAGCCTCGTTATGAATTTCATGTTCACTGCTTTTTGCGCTGACAGCAATCACAAAATTGACTTGTAAATTCGAGTTTGTAATCAATTTCCTAAACTCATCCATCCCCACACTTAACAAATACGCATGTGACAATGACAAATAAAGCAATGTTCATTCAAAAATACTAATGTAAGTAAATGTTTGGCTATTCATTTGCTTACCGCTGTAATACTCTCACCCCGAGATTGCGACTCGTTGGTTGAACATCGCTGAATCTACATGGAAATAAAACATATCTTGTCATGTTTTGTATTTGCCCTTGTCCCCGCGTTTTGCTAGAAATATGTATATGGTATTTAAAAAAAATATAAATAGAGAATCTAGTGAGGATGCAGTGTCACGACATATTCCACGGATTTTGACACTGACGTAGAATTGACAGGAGTGTGTTTCTTAAAACCTCCAAAACACATAGGCCTAGATTTCTCTACTCACGTTGACACTTATGAATGTACACTGTTTCTCGTTTCAATTGTAAGGTTTGAAAATGAAATAAACACCTCGTAAATACAGTAATGAAGTAAACACTTACCGCAAAAAAGATTTTCCCTCAGCCCTCCACACATCATCCTTTCGTCGTCTGCTTGAAAAGACGCGCGTGAGTAACAGCGCCCTCTATAACAAGAGTAGCTTCCCTTGGAAACATGTTGTGAAAACGTTGGACCAACGTAACATAACCGCTCGCGATATTCCAAACTTTTGCCAATATCATGTAATTTGCTGAATGAATTGTAAGATGTGACGAATCCCGTCTGTATCTTCACTGTCTGTTGTATATGTGCAGCCAAAATGGTCAGTGAATGTGCTTGATCTATTTAATTTAAAAATTAAAAATAAAGTTAATATTTTGAGTTCGAATAGAATTATTGTATTATTCGTAAATATACTTGATCTATTATTTGTCACATTGTAATCGACAAATGTGTTTTTTTTCTTTTATGTTATCATAACAAGATCAAATCATATATCAGGTTCAATGTCGGTGCCAGTCACCAGCATTGGCCTGACAGCGGACCGCTGCAGTTTGCCGATGCCGATATTGCCGGCGGTTGCCGATGCAAAGCCAACGTCGGCCCGATGTAGGTGTGCTAGCTGGGATGCTACTACTTTCATCTTAGTTGCGATATCTTTCAGTATAATAAACCACTGTGTAGAGGCCCACAGTAGTGAACCACTCAAGTTTGGTGGACCTTCTCTTGATCGTGATACTGGTAAGCAACCTAGTTCGGAATTACATCTACATTCCATATGAAATACGCAGCTCTAGACAAATTATTTGTACAGTTTGGAGAACAAAAAATGGTTTTGCAAAAAAATACGAGTAGGCAGCAGTTTACCAATGAGGTTTAATCCAGATGTCAAGGTCAAAGTATACGAAAAACGCTGTTGCATCAAATTAAAATATAAGTACGATATGTGTATCTGCTTGTGTTCAGAGTCGGAGGTCCAACGAAACATCAGTAACTTTGAAATCATAAATAAATGATTCATACACTAATGACAGTCCAATGACAATATCCACCCTTTTCTTACAACGATATATCAATTAAGCGAAAATAACCAAATATATAAGCATCGCAGTTGCAAAGACTGTAAAAACGTAAACCTGTGTCCAAGATAAACAGGATAATAAGACGCTTGTACAATGCTTCGGCTTACTGCGGTTTCAACCAATTCTGGTGACCTCCGCCGTGGTGTTGCAGGAACATTGGTAAAAGCGGCATCAAAGCTCTTGTCTAAGACACTGTATGCGTATATATAGCGACATACATTCATTGCCCAAAATAGCATGCCGTAAATGACGAAAACTGATTTTTCTCTATGACGTCAAAAGGCGACAGAGAGGTTACACACGTACAAAGAAAAGGGGACATAACTCCGCTATGCTTAGCACTAGTGTATTGTAACTGGGGTCACTTGGTGAGAATTAGCTGTGGGTAAGGACAATATATTTTCGTGGTGTTTTATTCACAAAGAATCAAACTATCCCAACACAAATATCGATATTGAAACTGTTTACGTTTAGTTATAAAAAACAAACCCAAAAAACAAAAACATAAGAAATGATGAAATCGTACTTCATAAAAAAGAGGTAATAGAGAAATGGATGGCCTTATCTAACCTACAACTTAGCCCTTAGATTCCAAGATTCTCCTGATTGTGTAAGTGTAATTTGACTAATGTTGTACAATTATTAATGAAGCACTAGCCTTATCATCAAATGTAATGTAATACCAAAAACATAACACCATTCCTTTTGACGTCATGGCTGGTTCAATGTCTTTGATAACGTCGGCGAAAGACGACACTGGTATTTTGATTGATATATATCTCCCCTCATTTTCGTTCATGGTACGGAAAATCTTGATGTGTTAAACGGAATTTGACGCAACATAAAACGACTGCTTTCACCAAGTAAATAATGTCTTGAATATGTAAACAATTAGATGGTTTATCGTATATCTTAATTGGACAAGCCACGCACCTGTTTCGTATCAATTTACGTAATGAAATACCCAAAAGAATATTTCAAAACAACTAAACTTATATTCAATATTGGACATGTATTTGTTCATTATTATGTTTATTATTTCTCTTCTTTCGTCTCAGAATTACACAATAAAAGATGCGAAGAAAGCTCTATTGGTATAGAATTATCAGGATAATTGTATACGGTTGAACCAACGGGGTACATGGCATGGGTTTTATTTTTATACTTTTTAACAATTCCTGGAGAAATAAAAAAAACCCAGTTTAATATCCTGTGATCACAATATTGAAAGAAGAATGAACCCATTGATTATATAATGCAAAACGAGGGGAATAATTTGTAAATTGTTTGTGACAAACGCGCACCTGACGAATCGTTAGATATTATAATATTGACTATTACACATCCCAATAAGTACGTACATGCTGCAGTTACATTTACACTTCTTCTTGTAACACTTGTCCGAAGGAAAGAAATAAACTATAAACCTATCAATTGTTATGTAAACAAAGTTCAAACAAACAGGAGATGATCAAAGGTTCGTTCATACATGTTGTGGCCTATATTTACGTATGATATCATTTTGAACATTGACAAATATCCAAAGTGAAATTAATTGTGTGAAAAAATGTATAAAAGATATGTAAAATCTACATCACAACTGAAACTGTAAACAGCATGATACAATGATCGTGTGCACTCTCGACCTTCACCTCAAAGAAATTACCAAATATGTACAACAATGTTGACGTATGATATCACAATCGGTGACCGACTTTTACAAAATGGCTTGTTCACTGTCAACACAACGCGGGATTTTAGGAGGGGACCCTCGTCGATTCAGGGATAGTATATACATAAATGTGACATGTAAGTAATCAGAAACATTCTGACAATCTATGTACTGTTATTTGTTGTTATAATTTTCACTGAAACCAACGGAGATAGTCAGAAATTCCGGTAAATACCCTTGTGGTTGTGCGTGATTTTGCGTCAGTCATGGAGTCACAGGACGGTTACTTTGACGATTTCTGTTGAAAATACAAAATCATTGCAATGCGTTTATTTTAAATTCCCTAATTCTTCCAACGATTCTCTTCCCATTTTTATTCTGAAAATGTTGAGCCAATACCCGAACGAATAGACGAATGGATAGCTCAAAATAGGAAAATTGCTACACTGTGTAAAATCTGAATTTTGCTTTGTTTACATTTCAAACAGGTGCAGTTTTTCGAGCACAGCGTTTGTTTTCACACCTAACTTTTTTTGACTGATTTCATCCAGCCACTTCGTATTGGTGACAAAGACCATTGTCCATTCGATTCTAAAATGTATGAGGAATTCAAAGATGTATGTATCGCAGCTAAGTTTGAAATATACGTGATGTTACAGGCGTCTCATAACCGGTGTACCTGAAACGTGATTTTGTAAACACTATCCAATATGGCGGAAAGTTCACTTCGGCGTTCGTGTTTGCGTATTTTCCAAAACATTCGAAACGATTGTAGGGTTATCGGAGACGTATTGGAATGATCATTGGTGATTTGATATATGACAGATACCCGTGATCACTAATACGCTATTTTTGAAATTCATTTCTCAGAGTTAATATCCGAAATTTAGATTTCAAAACATGCTGTAAATAACCCCGTGAGTGGTGTTTTAGTAATGTGTAAACAATGGCGACATTTACGATGTACCTAATTTTTAGGGGTCATACTTATGCTTGGCCTAAAATGGATGATATCACAGATCAGGGAATTTCCCACCTTATTCAAAACTGTGAAGTGTATTTGTGTGGGTGATGTATTTTGAATTTTAATCGACTTCAAAGTAAGGGTTGAAGAGGAGGGACATATATGTCCCTGTGGCATCCCAGGGGTTAACATAAATTAGTCCTATATATGTACTACAGCCCACCGTTTTCTTGTATAATATTTTTTCTGTTTCTGAATGAAACACAAGTACAAGTATAGGTTATCTTAAACTTAGATGAATACAAATATTATTCTCAGTGATGATAATCGGCGATTAGAAGGTTAATTAATGCTGTTTTCGCTGTGAAAGGAAAACTCCTAAGAGAGACAAGAGGTTCAGAATAAACTTCATATGGATCTATTTATACTATGTTGCCAATTTGTAGCTATATTACTACAAATATTTTTAGAAGGATTAGTGGAAATGAACTTTTCGATAAGATTCTATGTCATTCAACAGTAAACAGATTTCCCAATCATATGCGTGTCATTCCGAGAGAAACAGGCTACGGAAAGGAGCGAGAGACGACGATCGCTGATTGATCTCCATGGAGACCGTTGCCACTTCCGTTAATCACAAACGACGCCATTTTGGTTGTTGCTACTGCAATTTGTTTCCACATCTGTGTTTGCATTTTGTTCTTTATCCCGCACGTATCGCACGTTCTGCACGATGTATGCCTCTGTTGCTTTGGTTTATCATCAAGGTATCTATTAGTGGTCTCAGTGTTAAAATATGGTTGCTTCTCATCTTGATTTCCAAGGTTTCAGATTGATACATTTTGAAGCCCACTTGAGCTGATTGTAGGCCTATTCCAAACTTGATTCCCTTAGCCTAGGTAACAATAAAAGTAAAAGAGAATGACTCATTACCAAATGGGACACGTACTTCGCCGGTCCCTTGTATATTGGTGTAGGGGATTTATATGTTGTTTTGCAAAAGATCAAGTGTTTGTCTTTTGTGAAGTGAATGTGTATGGATGTGAATGTATGTCTACCAAGGCTTCCTTTAATTTTGTAAAAAGCTCATAATTATCTCAGCGAAGTGATTTCAGTGATTAATATTAATTGTACAAATTCCCTTCCATGGTAGTATCATATGCATCCCTGTAAAGTATCATGATAAATGATAAAACGAACAATAAATGTAGATCTAGATATGTTTTCTAGTCCCTTAGCCTACTTCCCCTAGCTGTGGGATCTACTCGAGGCTTTTCTGACAATACAAACTCTCAATTATGAAACATGTCAGAAGTTTATGCATACCGTATTCATAGTGTGGGTTTTTAAGTACCCTCTCCCAACTACGTTTGGTGTCAAAGGGGCTGGTAAAGTACGTCTTTCATGTTCCATAATGTCCAAAGGGGACCAACCTACCTCAACCAAAGTCCCTGTAACGTTGCAATAATTTGATTTGGCAGCTAAAACACAAGCACACCGTTTCTTTTAATAAACTCAGTCTATTTTTTAGTCTATACAATGAGACAGGATTTTGTATTTTATTGTATTTATTGTATTGTAGCTCTGGACGATCTCCACAGGTTTAGGACCTCCCCGGCCCCCGTCTCCCAAACGAATCTTCCTGTCCCAGATCCTGTAGGTCATCATTAGGTTCAAGTTGTGTGAATGTGTCCTATAAATAAGAAATACATTTTCGAGAAGAGTTGCAACTAACGTTCGAAACAAGTCAAATATTACAAAAACAAATATTACATATTCAGTAGTCATGAAGCTTCCAACAATCAGTACTCATTTCTAAAAAAACACACAAATTATTCTGCCACTTCCTTACATAGCCAAAGCCCTTATTCTGAAATGTATGATAAAACTCTATTCCGACCTTTTCGCCAAATACCTGTTACCACCACAATTTGATAGTGATTCAGAAACTAATGCTCATGTTTGTCGGTAGGTAATTTGTCTTCACTTGCTTTTTTGTTTAAATGTCCAGATAAAACAGAGTATTAATGACGAAAATGGTCGACGTTCTCAAGTCACTCTCGATTATTAAATACCGATTTCAATGATTGAGAAATTTATTTCCTCTCTATTAGCGCCTCGGTGTCTTCACCATCACTGTCAACCCCCTCTCATCCCAGCCCGACCCCCAGACCTCCCTCCTCGTCCCTTCGCCCAGAGCCCGCCCTCAAGTTGTGGAGATAGATCTTGGTGAAGAAACCAAGCAGCCCCAGTCATGCTCGGCCGTCCTTGTGTCTTGTGTGAAATACATTTTCCAGGGTTTCTTCACGGAGAGATAGACTTTGGATTTATTGGCTCTGCCAATCGATGTAGTTTGAACTACAATTTTTGGACCTTTCGGACGAACCATTTGGACTATTTTGGCTTATCTCCTTTAAATGTACATGTTTATGATAAAAGTTGTTGCTTGAAGAAAGCGTCATGTATATTCGTATTTTATTACTATTCACTACGTTTTCTGCACTCCTTGTAAAAACCGATGACAAACGTGAAACGAATCGGAGATGGCTTCGCAGGTGGTCCATGCCAAAGGCTTGCTTCTAACAACCTAGCGTTATTTCGAGAGTCGACTAAGATGGCGACTGAGTGGATAAAATCCTCGGTTTTCCTTTTATGATAATGTAAGAATTTGTTTGCTGTGTCAGAGAAGTTTTGGACTTTTTTTTCGCACACATGCATTTTGTTTTCATTAATCAAAAATTAAATCATGTTAATTCTCCTAATAAATTACTTGAAATCAATGTGTTTAATATCTTTATGTGCTCGTTCTTCGTTAGTTTACACATTGCTTCCTTAACAATCGGACCGTGACCACGGAGCCAATGCTGGTCGTAAGAGACTCGGTGACTTGGTTGCTTGGGTGTCCTCGTACTCCAACGGTGAGAATCGTTGCTCACGATATCAATCACTGGATTGTTTGGTCCAGATACGATTATTTAAGGACGCCGTCATATAGCTGGAATATTGGTGAGTGCGGCTTTAGACCACAAACTAAGAAAGGTACGTAGCTGTAGCTAATATACATTGATATATTTGATGTAGATCTACAGATACAAAAAACAAAACTTCGCATGTGGTCAAGCTCTCCACACATTGACTCCACCCCATACCGAGCAGAATAGGTCTTCAGCAACCCATGCTTGTCGTAAAAGGTGACTAACGGGATCGGGTGGTCAGGCTCGCTGACTTGGTTGAAGCATGCCATCGATCCCAATTGCGTGGATCGATGATCATGATGTAACCCAGCAAACAATTCTACGTTGTGACAACGTTGTTACAACGTTGACTTCGTTGTTGCAACGTTGTGACGTAACGTTGTCACAACGTAATTCTGTAGACTCCCAGATTGGTTGCTACAACGTTGTGCGTAAACCAAAATACAACCAAATCAAGACGTTGTCACAACATCCATTTTTTACGTTGCTACAACGTTTATCCAAAACGTCGCGACAACGTAGGTATCGCACACATATGGCGACACTACAGTTGTTGCAATGTCCATGTAGATTAACGCCTGTCTTATTCCTCAATACCTCCCAGGCAGCCAGAAAAGTTTGTACCAATCTAGCTTATAGTTAAGACATCAGGTACCAATCTAGTTGAGACATCATGTACCAATCTAGTTAAGACATCAGGTACCAAGCAATACATTCTGAAAACTGAATTCACTTTAACCCTATCCATGAAACAGCAAGTCAATGTAATGCACTCTCTTTGGGCAGAGTTTGAAATACGGCCAAGATAAAAATCTAAATGTTTTAAATTACATGTACAATTTGGTTATATAATATTTATTTTCCCAATCAGTTTTCAAGGCTATGTGCAAATTGTTCACAAATGTTTCAACACAATTGAAAGATATTTGATTTTCCCACGAATTTGCAAATTAATAACCATCAAACAATAAGCCCTGCACAAATTGAAACATTTAAATTTTCTTGGCCTTACCCCATACATTCAGCATTGAGAGCAACACTGTGACAAACAGAGTAGTCTATGCATCTGATGTCCTAAGATCCATTTCCCAGCAACGAAATGACAATAGAATTCTGGTTGAGGTGACTTTTATTTATTTATTAAATGACAAGTCAGAACTTGGGCTGAGTGGCTGAGGAGCCTTTTCAGTCCTCAAATGAAAAGTCACAGGGATGATCTTCAACTGTATCCATAGTCTCTCCTTAAGCCTTGGTAACTGAATAGAAAATGACACAAATGTAATAAAATGGCAAGGCAAGGGACATATTTCTGACATAAAACAATAATGGTTGCATTCCCCAAAATAATATTTTGATGTCTGATGTCAGTCTTTAAACAGGATCATACATAGGCAGAAAAGCTTTTAACACTGAATCATTGATGTAAGTTTATACCCCCGCCCTTTTAGATTGTGGGTATAATTAAATAAGAATCATCTAAATTTTAATTCTTGAAGATGTTTGTATATATTATTGCATCATACATACCTTTCTGTCAGTGATGTACTTTAAACAAATATGCTCCCACAATACTGTTTCTCCACCTGAAAGAAAAACAGAAACCACAAAGTATCACATTTTTAAATAAACCAGTACTGTATAGATAAATAACATTTACTTAGAGTATGATGTAACTGGTGGTAGTATTGGCAAATAGTTTTATCAGTCAATAGATCAACTGTAGTTATTCAAAAGCAGTAACTTTACCTTTCTGCTGTACATCACAGTGAATATGTTGGCCAAGTTTCTAAAACCTTATTTAAAAAATATATACATAAATGAAAAATATATATTGCCAAATAAAATAAATAGTTCCCATATTTGAAGCATGAATGTTGAATATGAATTATGAATAGAAGTGTTAACACTTTTGGGTATTTATCCTAATTAAAATTGTGATTATTTTTTTTAAATACTTACCTTAATATTTTCCATATTAATATGCCAGGGTATTTATATAGAATCTATGTTCTAATATTTACAAAGATAGAAACATGGGAAAATTAACAAAATGCAATAGCTTATACAATACCAGACGAAGTTGAAACAGCAATTTATTTGTTACTACGATTATTAACATAATACAGTTCAATATCGTTAAATATAATTCTGTAGACCTAGTATGGTAGCCTACGTGGCAACATATGGAGATCGAAAACCGAACGAATAGGGTTGCTATCAATTCCAATTTATTTTTCATTGGTGCACATTGGCTACACCTATCTCACCTTAATAATCAACAAACGATGACCAACTCACTGACAATATATGGTGATATTTAACTTTTGACAATCGACTAGCTTATCATCACCAATATGACAATACCGCAAACACCCCGTTATAGCGCGCGACGAGAGTCTCGTTTTACTTTTGCTCGTTTTCATTAGAAGGGAGTCGGACATAGATCTAGTTATCGGAAAATGATGAATTGATTCTTTTTTGGAAATAATAAAAATACACCATGATAAGAGCCTTGCTAAAATAAAATGTATAGACAGCACCAACAACCTGATGGTCCACATCTAGGCTACTTCAGTCAGTGCTAATTAGGCCTTTTCGGAAACAACAAGTGTGTTTCTATCTCTTCCCGAAAATACAATTTTTCATAACATCATTGAGCGCATTAAGACTAAGGCTATAACTAGTAGCCTACAGAGAGTCGATCTGAAAATACGTCCATTGTTTTGATTCCCTCTCTACTAAACCTTTCCCATGGCCTGAATGCGCCACATTGTTTCACAAAAATCAAAGTCCGAAGATTAGTACAAGTAAACTTTGAATGGTAATGATTTCAGAAATAACACGGAAGAAATGGCGATAATTGTCAGTGGTCAGTAGGCGTTGCATAAGTTAGGCCTATTTACAGACCTACACGTTTACGATCGAAACCCGAACATAATATGACGCCATTGACGGCCACAAAACGCCGCCAGACTGAATTCTGGTCAAACATATACTGCTTGCCCTTGGTAATTACCCTTGGTATCCATAAAATAATAATATGGAAAAAAAACTTGGGCCTCCTTCACCTCTATATACATCATGTTCTGTGTATTAAATATTACTATCAACACTGACGTTCAGTGATAGTGACCGGCAAACTGCATTCTAACCCCACCACTTCTGAATAATACGATACATTTAAATCATTTGACGATCTGCATGTACAGAAACATATCAACAAGCGGAGGCTGCTTCTGAAAAATTTACTTACCTCATCCGAATTCACAGATCATCTGTCCAGTTCTAGTTGCTGCATAATCTCTTGGTTGTAGACTTCTAATATATGTCTAGAGTGAGCTTGAACTAAGATGGCTGGTGACAACAAATCTTGCGCGACAATGTGACGTCATTCTGACGTCACTTCACGAGGCAACAGGCTAAACTTTTCAGCAGTCGCTCTCACGCCGCTAAAAATGGGCGCAATTGTTTTTAACTGTAATATTGCTTGTGACAACATTTAGTAGACAGATAACTTCGTTATAGATATAGATATATTTAAAAAAAATAAAACTAAGAGATGGTAGATCTACAAGTGGTTTCCTAAACATCATTTACAAAAAGTGTTGTCATGTCCAAAGCACAACGTTATCACAACGTTAATTTGCAACGTTGTTGTTACGTTGTGGAATAACGTTGAGATACGCAATTACGTTCAGGAAATTTTAGCATTAAGAGATGAGAATTTAAATGCCGAATATATAGAAAGGTAATGCATTAATGCCTTGGTATTCTGACAAATTCGTGTTGATTTTGATAAAGCAGTTCTATTCCTTTATGACTATCGAGAAGCAAACTCTATAACGTTTCACCGACGTTTCAGAAACGTAGCTACAAAACGTTGTGTGATGTCCAATGCACAACGTTTTCACAACGTGAATGTGCAACGTTGTTAAAACGTTGTGAAATAACGTTGCACGTTGACGTTATAACAACGTTGTGACAACGTAATATCACGACGTTACCAATCCACAACCTTTCCACAACGTTGTGACAACGTCGTGTGTTAGCTGGGTTAAATCACTTGAATGTCTGGTCCAGACTCGATTATTTTACAGACCGCCGTCATATAGCTGGAATACTGCTGAGTGCGGCGTTAAACAACCAACCAACCAACCAACCAACCGCTGCAGCCATCCAGTCGTTATTTAAGCACGGTATGGAATCGCTGAACGGCAGATTTGAATTGCACCATCCATTTTGAACGGATAACATACAAAATGGCGGCAATTTTTATGACATACATGAACACAATTAGGTCCACAGATTTTGTTTACACGATTTAAATATATACTTGACTGTGCAGTGTAACGATATCTATCAATTCTATGTAATTTAAAGGTCAAGTTGCCAGTCAGCCTTAGAAATTGGCACTAGTCCTATAGTCCTTGCTAGACTGCCCAACAGTTAAGGTATCATAAGGACCAGTAGAATTTTGCCCTTTTTAAGGGTTTTGCTATATGTTATCATTATAAGGACTAGTGGACTAAAACTGTTAGTTTCTACCTCTGCAGTACGGTTGAGCAAAATATACACTGAAATTCGACATCATAATCTTTACATCAGAAAATGAAAATGAAATTGCTTATACAAAAAAATATTTTCTAAACAAAGACAACGTTCATACAAAACTGAAAGACAATGTTGAAGTAAGAAACCTCAATACGTTCTCAGGAAGTATCTATTGGAACAGAAAGAGAATAAATGTTTATTGAACGAATACATCATTTACACTTTAAGCGATTGAAAGAATGATACATTGAACTGGGGTTGCAATACGTTTTCACGAATAATTTACAAAATACAACTTCTTCTAATTTTAGATTGATATTGAACCATTAAAGACAAATTTCAAATGCTACTACTATCATCTTAGTTACGATATCTTTCAGTATAATAAACCACTGTGTAGAGGCCCACAGTAGTGAACCACTCAAGTTTGGTGGACCTTCTCTTGATCGTGATACTGGTAAGCAACCTAGTTCGGAATTACATCTACATTCCATATGAAATACGCAGCTCTAGACAAATTATTTGTACAGTTTGGAGAACAAAAATTGGTTTTTCAAAATTTACAAGTAAGCAGCAGGTTACCAATGAGGATCAATCCAGATGTCAAATGTCAAAGTATACGAAAACCGATGTTGCATCAAATTAAAATATAAGTACGATATGTGTATCTGCTTGTGTTTAGAGTCGGAGGTCCAACGAAACATCAGTAACTTTGAAATCATAAATAAATGATTCATACACTAATGACAGTACATTGACAATATCCACCTTTTTCTTACAACGATAACGACCACCTCCGTGGTCTTGTGGTAGAGCGTCCGCCCGGAGAGCGGAAGGCCCGGGGTTCGATCCCCGGTCGCGTCATACCAAAAGACGTTAAAAGATGGTACTTGTTGTTACCCTGTCTGGCGCTCGGCATTAAGGGGCTAAAACAAGGACTGGTCGGCTCGGAGTCAGTATACTGTGTCTGAGTGGGGTATTCATGTTAAACTGCGGCATGGTATCTCAGTGGGCTAGCACTATAAATGGGCATCAGTCCGGTCTAGTACAAGCAGCCACACACACGTGCATGCACATCGCTATATAAGTGCACTTCACTTCTTACAACGATATATCAATTAAGCGAAAATAACCAAATATATAAGCATCACAGTTGCAAAAGACTGTAAAAAAGTAAACCTGTGTCCAAGATAAACAGGATAATCAGACGCTGGATCAATGCTTCGGCTTACTGCGGTTTCAACCATTTCTGGTGACCCCCGCCGTGGTGTTGCAGGAACATTGGTAAAAGCGGCATCAAAGGTCTTGTCTAAGACACTGTATGCGTATATATAGCGACATACATTCATTGCCCAAAATAGCATGCCGTAAATGACGAAAACTGATTTTTCTCTATGACGTCTAAAGGCGACAGAGAGGTTACACACTTACAAAGAAAAGGGGAAATAACTCCGCTATGCTTAGCACTAGTTTATTGTAACTCGGGTCACTTGCTGAGAATTAGCTGTGGGTAAGGACAATATATTTTCGTGGTGTTTGGTTCACGAGGAACCAAACTATCCCAACACATATATCGATATTAAAACTGTATATGTTTAGTTTTAAAAAAAACCCCACCAAAAACAAACATAAGAAATGATGAAATCGTACTTCATAAAAAAGAGGTACTAGAGAAATGGATGGCCCTATCTAACCTATAACTTACTCCTTAGATTCCAACATTCTCCTGATTGTGTAAGTGTAATTTTTACTAATGTTGTACAATTGTTAATGGAGCACTAGCCTTATCATCAAATATAGTGAAATACATTCCTTTTGACGTCATGGCTGGTTCAATGTCTTTGATAAGTTCGGCGCAAGACGACACTTTGATTAATATAGTTTGATTAATATATATCTCCCCTAATTTTCGTTCATGGTACGGAAAATCTCGATGTGTTAAACGGAATTTGACGCTTTTTCGACACAACATAAAACGGTTGTTTTCACCAAATAAATAATGTCTTGAATATGTTAACAATTAAATAGTTTATCGTTTATCTTAATTGGACAAGACACGCACCTGTTTGGCATCAATTTACGTAATGAAATACCCAAAAGAATATTTCAAAACAACCAAAGTTATATTCAATATTGGACATATATTTGTTCATTATTATGTTTATTATTTCTCTTCATCTCGCCTCAGAATTACACAATAAAAGATGCGAAGAAAGCTCTATTGGTACAGAATTATCAGGAATACGGTTGAACCAACAGGGGACATGGCATGGGTTTTATTTTTATACTTTTTAACAATTCCTGGAGAAATAAAGAAAACAGTTTAATATCCTGTGGTCACAATATTGAAAAAAGAATGAACCCAATTATTATATGATGCAAAACGAGAGGAATAATTCGTAAATTGTTTGTGACAAACGCGCACCTGACCAATTGTTAAATATCACAGTTCTGTGTATCAAACGACATAAAAAAACAATTCAAAGACCAAGACAATTCTTTCAGAAATGTGTGTATATATTTTAATGAAAAGTATTATCCATTTTGTTAAAGTAATAAATTCTGTTTTGGTTATAAAATAAAATGAAACGGCTATTCATGGACATTGGTTATATGAACTTATAATATTGACTATTACACATCCCAAGAAATACGTACATGCTGCAGTTACATTTACACTTCATCTTGTAACACTTGTCCGAAGGAAAGAAATATCATATTCGTCACTATAAACCTGTAAATTGTTATGTAAACAATGTTCAAACAAACAGGAGATGATCAAAGGTTCGTTCATACATGTTGTGGCCTATATTTACGTATGATATCATTTTGAACATTGACAAATATCCAAAGTGAAATTAATTGTGTGAAAAAATGTATAAAAGATATGTAAAATCCACATCACAACTGAAACTGTAAACAGCATGATGCAATGATCGTGTGCACTCTCATTCAACAGGTAAGATTTCATTTTCTATTTTGGCCTGTGTCGATATTTTTGTATAATATAAATTATATAATGTTTAAAAGAAATTACTCACTATTCACAACGTTCAGAATATAGACAAGCGTTGTTCATAAACAATGTCTAACACGAAGAAATGTTTTTCATACGTCTTGCTCCCCCAATCGCCAATGTTTGAATGACGTTTCATCATATCAATTTCAATTCAATATGTTCAAGGACCTTCAACTCAAAAAAATTACCAAATATGTACAACAATGTTCACGTATGACATCACAACTGGTGACCGACTTTTACAAAATGGCGTGTTCACTGTCAACAGTACGCGGGATTTTTACGAGGGGACTCTCGTCGATTCAGGGATCGTATATACATAAATGCGACATGTAAGTAATCAGAAACATTCTGACAACCTATGTACTGTTATTTGTTGTTATGATTTTCATTGAAACCAACGGAGATAGATCTAGTCATCCGATAAATACCGATGTCGTGCGTGATTTTGCGTCAGTCATGGAGTCACACAGGACGGTAACTTTGACGATTTCTTTTGAAAATACAAAATCATTGCAATGTGTTTATTTTAAATTCCCTAATTCTTCCTACGATTCTCTTCCCATGTTTATTCTGAAATAGTTGAGCCAATATCTTGAATGAATAGACGAATGGATAGCTCAAAGTGTAAAATCTGAATTTTGCTTTGTGTACATTTCAAACAAGTGCAGTTTTTCGAGCACAGCGTTCGTTTTCACACCTAACTTATTTTGCTTGATTTTATCTAGCCACTTTGTATTGGTGACAAAGACCATTGGTCATTTGATTCTAAAATGTATGAGGAATTCAAGGATGTATGTATCGCAGCTAAGTTTGAAATATACGTGATGTTACAGGCGTCTCATAACCGGTGTACCTGAAACGTGATTTTGTAAACACTATCCAATATGGCGGAAAGTTCACTTCGGCGTTCGTGTTTGCATATTTTCCAAAACATTCGAAACGATTGTAGGGTTATCGGAGACGTATTGGAATGATCATTGGTGATTTGATATATGACAGATACCCGTGATCACTAATACGCTATTTTTGAAATTCATTTCTCAGTGTTAATATCCGAAATTTAGATTTCAAAACATGCTGTAAATAACCCCGTGAGTGGTGTTTTAGTAATGTGTAAAAAATGGCGACAGTACGATGTACCTAATTTTCAGGGGTCATTTTGAGTACTTATGCTTGGCCTAAAATGGATGATATCACAGAACAGGAAATTTAAAATTCCCACCTTATTCAAAACTGTGAAGTGTATTTGTGTTGGTGGTGTATTTTGAATTTAAATCGACTTCAAAGTAAGGGTTGCAGATGAGGGACATATATGTCCCTGTGGCATCCAGGGGGGTACATCAATTAGTCCTTGATATCTACTACGGCCGACCGTTTTCTTGTATAATTTTGTTCTGTTTCCGAATGAAACACAAGTACAAGTATAGATTATCTTAAACTTAGATGAATACAAATATTATTCTCAGTTATGATAATCGGCGATTAGAAGGTTAATTTATGCTGTTTTCGCTGTGAAAGGAAAACCCCTAAGAGAGACAAGAGGTTCAGAATAACATACTTTATATAGATCTATTAATACTATGTTACCAATTTGTAGTTATATTACTACAAATATTTTTAGAAGGATTAATCGAAATTAATTTTTCGACAAGGAAGATTCAAAATTCTATGTCATTCAACAATAAAACAGATTTCCCAATCACATGCGTGTCATTCTGAGAAAAACAGGTTACGGAAAGTAGCGAGAGACGACGATCGCTGATGGATCTCCATGGAGACCGTTGCCACTTCCGTTATTCACAAACGACGCCATTTTGGTTGTTGCTACTGCACTTTGTTTCCACGTCTGTGTTTGCATTTTGCTCTTTATCCCGCACGTATCGCACGTTCTGCACGATGTATGCCTCTGTTGCTTTGGTTTATCATCAAGGTATCTATTAGTGTTCTCAGTGTTAAAATATGTTTGCTTCTCATCTTGATTTCAAAGGTTGAAGATTGATACATTTTGGTGCCCACCGGCGGATTGTAGGCCTATTCCAAACTTGATTCCTGTTACCCTTAGCCTAGGTATTAGGTAACAATAAAAGTAAAAGAGAATGACTCATTACCAAATGTATAGCGGTCCCTTGTATATTGGTGTAGGGGATTTACATGTTGTTTTGCAAAAGATCAAGTGTTTGTCTTTTGTGAAGTGAATGTGTATGGATGTTTATGTATGTC
The DNA here is from genome assembly GCF_022045235.1 of Haliotis cracherodii. NCBI lineage: Eukaryota > Metazoa > Mollusca > Gastropoda > Lepetellida > Haliotidae > Haliotis > Haliotis cracherodii. The sequence continues at coordinate 39,374,535 of NW_027266275.1, read as the reverse complement.
GATGTATGCTACCTTTAATTCAAGCTCATAATTATCTAAGTGAAGTGATTTCAGTGATTAATATTAATTGTATAAATTCGCTTCTATGGTAAAATCATGTGAATCACTGTTAAAGTATCATGATAAATGATAAAACGGACAATAAATGTAGATATGTTTTCTAGTCCCTTAGCCTACTTCCCCTAGCTGTGGGATCTACTCGAGGCTTTTCTGACAATAAAAACTGTCAAATATGAACCATGTCAGAAGAGTTCATGACTATCGTATTCATAGTGTGGGTTTTTAAGTACCCTCTCCCAACTACGCTTGTTGGGACTGGTAAAGTACGTCTTTCATGTTCCATAATGTCCAAAGGGGACCAAAGTACCTCAACCAAAGTTCCTGTAACGTTGCAATGATTTGATTTGGCAGCTAAAACACAAGCATGCCGTTTCTTTTAATAAACTCAGTCTATTTTCTAGTCTATACAATGAGGATAGGCAGGATTTTGTATTTTATTGTATTTATTTTATTGTAGCTCTGGACGATCTCCACAGGTTTAGGACCTCCCCGGCCCCCGTCTCCCAAACGAATCTTCCTGTCCCAGATCCTGTAGGTCATCATTAGGTTGAAGTTGTGTGAATGTGTCCTATAAATAAGAAAACCATATTCGAGAACAGTTGCAACTAACGTTCGAAACAAGTCAAACATTACAAAGACAAATATTACATATTCAGTAGTCAGGAAGCGTCTTACAATCAGTACTCGTTTCTAACAAACAACACAGACTTTCATTTTTCTGCCACTTCCTTATATAGCCAAAGCCCTTATTCTGAAATGTATGATGAAACTTACATCCGAATACATGACCTTTTCGACAACACCTGTCACCACCACAATTTGATAGTGATTCAGAAACACATGCCCATAATATAGTCTGACTCGTACAAGTGAAGATTTCTTGTGATTATGGGATGTTTTTTGTCGCTTTTACTCTGTCGGTAGGTAATTTGTCTTCACTTGCTTCTTTGTTTAAATGTCCAGGTAAAACAGAGTATTAATGAAGAAAATGGTCGACGTTCTCAATTCACTCTTGATTATAAAATATCGATTTCAATGATTAAGAAATTTATTTCCTCTCTATTAGCGCCCCAGTGTCTTCACCATCACTGTCAACCCCCTCTCATCCCAGCCCGACCCCCAGACCTCCCTCCTCGTCCCTTCCCCCAGAGCCCGCCCTCAAGTTGTGGAGATAGATCTTGGTGAAGAAACCAAGCAGCCCCAGTCATGCTCGGCCGTCCTTGTGTCCTGTGTGAAATACATTTTCCAGAGTTTCTTCACGGAGAGATAGACTTTGGATTTATTATCTCTGCCAGTGTAGTTTGAACTACAATTTTTTTTGACCTTTTGGACGAACTTTTTGGACTATTTCGGCTAATCTCCTTTAAATGTACATGTTTATGATAAAAGTTGTTGCTTGAAGAAAGCGTCATGTATATTCGTATTTTATTATTATTCACTACGTTTTCTGCACTCCTCGTGAAAACCGAAAACACACGAATCGAGAGATGACTGCGCAGGTGGTCCATGCAAAAGGCTTGCTTCAACCAACCTAGCGTTATTTCAAGAGTCGACTAAGATAGTGACTGGGTGGATAAAAATCCTCGGTTTTTCTTTTATAATGTGAGAATTTAAGAACTTGTTTGCTGTGTCAGAGAGGTTTTGGACTTTTTTCGCACACATGCATTTTGTTTTCATTAATCAAAAATTAAATCAAATTAATTCTCCTAATAAATTACTTGAACTCAATGTGTTTTATATCTTTATGTGCTCGTTCTTCGTTATTGTACACATCGCTTCCTTAACAATCGGACCGTGACCACGGAGCCAATGCTGGTCGTACGAGACTCGGTGACTTGGTTGATTGGGTGTCCTCGTACCTCGACGGTGAGAATCGTTGCTCATGATATCAATCACTGGATTGTTTGGCCCAGACTCGATTATTTAAGGACGCCGCCATATAGCAGAAATATTGGTGAGTGCGGCTTTAGACCACAAACTAAGAACGGTACGTAGCTGTAGCTTATATACTTTGATATATTTGATGTAGATCTACAGCTACGAAAAACAAAACTTCGCATGTGGTCAAGCTCTCCACAAAATGACTCCATCCCATACCGAGCAGAAGAGGTCTTCAGCAACCCATGCTTGTCGTAAAAGGTGAATATGCTTGTCGTAACATGCGACTAACGGGATCGGGTGGTCAGGCTCGCTGACTTGGTTGATGCATGCCATCGATCCCAATTCGGTGGATCAATCACTGGGTTGTCTGGTCCAGACTCGAATATTTTACAGACCGCCCTCATATAGCTGGAATATTGCTGAGTGCGGCGTTTAACAACAAACCAACCAACCACTGCAGCCATCCAGTCGTTATTTAAGCACGGTATGGAATAGCTGAACGGCAGATTTGAATTGCACCATCCATTTTGAACGGATAACATACAAAATGGCGGCAGATTTTATGACATACATGAACACAATTAGGTCCACAGATTTTGTTTACACGACTTAAATATATACTTGACTGTGCATTGTAACGATATCTATGAATTCTGTGTAATTTAAAGGTCAAGTTACCAGTCAGCGTTAGAAATTGGCACCTATAGCCCTTGCTAAACTGCCCAACAGTTAAGGTATCATAAGGACCAGTAGAAATTTGCCCTTTTTAAGGGTTTTGCTATATGTTATCATTATAAGGACTAGTGGACTAAAACTGTTAGTTTCTACCGCTGCTGGGGACAATTGAGCAAAATATACACTGAAATTCGACATCATAATCTTTACATCAGAAAATGAAAATAATATTGCTTATACAAACAAATATTTTCTAAATAAAGACAACGTTCATACAAAACTGAAAGACAATGTTGAAGTAAGAAACCTCAATACGTTCTCAGGAAGTATCTATTGGAACAGAAAGAGAATAAATGTGCATTGAACGAATACATCATTTACACTTTAAGCGATTGAAAGAATTTTACATTGAACTGGGGTTGCAATACGTTTTCACGAATAATTTACAAAATACAACTTCTTCTAATTTTAGATTGATATTGAACCATTAAAGACAGATTTCAAATGCAACTGCTATCATCTTAGTTACGATATCTTTCAGTAGGTAATAAACCACTGTGTAGAGGCCCACAGTAGTGAACCACTCAAGTTTGGTGGACTTTCTCTTGATCGTGATACTGGTAAGCAAGCTAGTTCGGAACTATCTCTACATTCCATATGAAATCCGTAACTCTAGACAAATTATTTGTACAGTTTGGAGAACAAAAATTGGTTTTCAAAATTTACAAGTAGGCAGCAGGTTACCAATGAGAATCAATCCAGATGTCAAGGTCAAAGTATACGAAAACCGCTGTTGCATCAAATTAAAATATAAGTACGTGTTTATAGCTGATATGTGTAACTGCTTGTCTTTTGAGTCGGAGGTCAAACGAAATATCAGCAACTTTGAAATCATGAATAAATGATTCATACACTAATGACAGTACAATGACAATATCCACCTTTTTCTTACAACGATATATCAATTAAGCGAAAATAACCAAATATATAAGCATCACAGTTGCAAAAGACTGTAAAAACGTAAACCTGTTTCCAAGATAAACAGGATAATCAGACGCTGGATCATTGCTTCGGTTTCAACCATTTCTGGTGACCCCCGCCGTGATGTTGCAGGAACATTGGTAAAAGATGCATAAAACCTACCCACTTCGGTTTCAAAGCTCTTGTCTAAGACACTGTATGCGTATATATAGCGACATACATTCAATGCCCAAAATAGCATGCCGTAAATGACGAAAACTGATTTTTCTCTATGACGTCTAAAGGCGACAGAGAGGTTACACACGTACAAAGAAAAGGGGACATAACTCCGCTATGCTTAGCACTAGTTTATTGTAACTCGGGTCACTTGAAGAGAATTAGCTGTGGGTAAGGACAATGTATTTTCGTGGTGTTTTGTTCACGAGGAACCAAACTATCCCAACACATATATCGATATTGAAACTGTATACGTTTAGTTTTTAAAAAAACCCACCAAAAACAAACATAAGAAATGATGAAATCGTACTTCATAAAAAAGAGGTAATAGAGAAATGGATGGCCCTATCTAACCTATAACTTAGTCCTTAGATTCCAACATCCTCCTGATTGTGTAAGTGTAATTTGACTAATGTTGTACAATTATCAATGGAGCATTAGCCTTATCAAATGTAATGAAATACAAAAACATAACACCATTCCTTTTGACGTCATGGCTGGTTCAATGTCTTTGATAACGTCGGCGCAAGACGACACTGGTATTTTGATTAATATACATCTCCCCTGATTTTCGTTCACGGAACGGAGACCCGTGAAGATTCCGGGAGAGAATAGGTCTTCAGCAACCCATACTTGCCGTAAAAGGTGACTATGCTTGTCGTAAAAGGCGACTAACGGGATCGAGTGGTCAGGCTCGCTGACTTGGTTGATGCATGTCATCGATCCCAATGGCGTGGATCGATGCTCATGACATTAATCACAGGATTGTCTGGTCCAGACTCGATTATTTACATACAGCCGTCATATAGCTAGCTATTGCTGAGTGCGGCGTAAAACAACAAACCAACCAAACCAACAACATGGAACGGAAAATCGGAAAACGGAATTTGACGCTTTTTCGACACAACATAAAACGGCTGCTTTCACCAAGTACATAATGTCTTGAATATGTAAACAATTAGATAGTTTATCGTTTATCTTAAATGTATAAGACACGCACCTGTTTGGCATCAATTTACGTAATGAAATACCCAAAAGAAAAACAACCAAACTTATATTCAATATATTTGTTCATTATTATTTCTCTTCATCTCGTCTCAGAATTACACAATAAAAGATGCGTAGAAAGCTCTATCAGGATAATCGAATACGGTTGAACCAAAGGGGTACATGGCATGGGTTTTATTTTTATACTTTTTAACAATTCCTGGAGAAATAAAGAAAACAGTTTCATATCCTGTAATCACAATATTGAAAAAAGAATGAACCCATTGATTATATGATGCAAAACGAGGGGAATACTTCGTAAATTGTTTGTGACAAACGCGCACCTGACGAATCGTTAGATATCACTGTTCTGTGTATCAAACGACATTAAAAAAACAATTCAAAGACCAAGACAGTTCTTTCAGAAATGTGTGTATATATTTTAATGAAAAGTATTATCCATTTTGTTAAAGTAATATATTCAGTTTTGGTTATAAAATAAAATGAAACGGCTATTCATGGACATTGGTTATATGAACTATGAATAATATTGACTATTACACATCCCAAGAAATACGTACATGCTGCAGTTACATTTACACTTCGTTTTGTAACACTTGTCCGAAGAAAAGAAATATCGTATTCGTCACTATACACGTATCAATTGTTATGTAAACAATGTTCAAACAAACAGGAGATGATCAAAGGTTCGATCGTTCATACATGTTGTGGCCTATATTTACGTATATGATATCATTTTGAACATTGACAAATATCCAAAGTGAAATTAATTGTGTGATAAAATGTATAAGAGATATGTAAAATCTACATCACAACTGAAACTGTATACAGCATGATACAATGATCGTGTGCACTCTCATCCAAGGACCTTCACCTCAAAGAAATTACCAAATAAGTACAACAATGTTGACGTATGACATCACAATCGGTGACCGACTTTTACAAAATGGCGTGTTCACTGTCAACAGTACGCGGGATTTTACGAGGGGACTTTCGTTGATTCAGGGATCGTATATACATAAATGTGACATGTAAGTAATCAGAAACATTCTGACAATCTATGGCGACATTTACGATGTAACTAATTATCAGGGGTCATTTTGAGTACTTATGCTTGGCCTAAAATGGATGATATCACAGAACAGGGAATTGCCCACCTTATTCAAAACTGTGAAGTGTATTTGTGTGAGTGATGTATTTTGAATTTTAATCGACTTCAAAGTAAGGGTTGTAGAGGAGAGACATATATGTCCCTGTGGCATCCAGGGGGTTAACATGAATTAGTCCTTGATATCTACTACGGCCGACCGTTTACTTGTATAATTTCTTTTCTGTTTCTGAATGAAACACAAGTACAAGTATAGATTATCTTAAACTTAGATGAATACAAATATTATTCTCAGTTATGATAATCGGCGATTAGAAGGTTAATTTATGCTGTTTTCGCTGTGAAAGGAAAACTCCTAAGAGAGGCAAGAGGTTCAGAATAAACTTCATATGGATCTATTTATACTATGTTGCCAATTTGTAGTTATATTACTACAAATAGTTTTAGAAGGATTAGTCGAAATGAATTTTTCGATTAGGAAGATTCAAGATTCTATGTCATTCAACAGTAAAACAGATTTCCCAATCATATGCGTGTTATTCCGAGAAAAACAGGTTACGGAAAGGAGCGAGAGACGACGATCGCTGATGGATCTCCATGGAGACCGTTGTCACTTCCGTTATTCACAAACGACGCCATTTTGGTTGTTGCTGCTGCACTTTGTTTCCACGTCTGTGTTTGCATTTTGCTCTTTATCCCGCACGTATCGCACGTTCTGCACGATGTATGCCTCTGTTGCTTTGGTTTATCATCAAGGTATCTATTAGTGTTCTCAGTGTTAAAATATGTTTGCTTCTCATCTTGATTTGAAAGGTTGAAGATTGATACATTTTGAAGCCCACTTGGGCTGATTGTAGGCCTATTCCAAACTTGATTCCCTTAGCCTAGGTAACATTAAAAGTAAAAGAGAATGACTCATTCGCTCCCTTGTATATTGGTGTAGGGGATTTATATTTTGTTTTGCAAAAGATCAAGTGTTTGTCTTTTGTGAAGTGAATGTGTATGGATGTGAATGTGTCGACCAAGGCTTCCTTTAATTTTGTAAAAAGCTCATAATTATCTCAGCGAAGTGATTTCAGTGATTAATATTAATTGTACAAATTCACTACCATGGTAAAATCATATGAATCACTGTAAAGTATCGTGATAAATGTTTTCTAGTCCCTTAGCCTACTTCCCCTAGCTGTGGGATCTACTCGAGGCTTTTCTGACAATAAAAACTGTCAATTATGAACCATGTCAGAAGAGTTTATGCATACCGTATTCATAGTGTGGGTTTCTAAGTACCCTCTCCCAACTACGCTTGTTGTCAAAGGGACTGGTAAAGTACGTCTTTCATGTTCCATAATGTCCAAAAGGGACCAACCTACCTCAACCAAAGTCCCTGTAACGTTGCAATAATTTGATTTGGCAGCTAGAACACAAGCACGCAGTTACTTTTAATAAACTCAGTCTATGTTCTAGTCTATACAATGAGGATAGGTAGGATTTTGTATTTTATTGTATTTATTTTATTGTAGCTCTGGACGATCTCCACAGGTTTAGGACCTCCCCAACCCCCGTCTCCCAAACGAATCTCCCTGTCCCAGATCCTGTAGGTCATCATTAGGTTGAAGTTGTGTGAATGTGTCCTATAAATAAGAAATACATTTTCGAGAACAGTTGCAACTAACGTTCGAAACAAGTCAAACATTACAAAGACAAATATTACATATTCAGTAGTCATGAAGCTTCTAACAATCAGTACTCATTTCTAACAAACAACACAAGGGAGGAGACTTTCATTATTCTGCCACTTCCTTACATAGCCAAAGCCCTTATTCTGAAATGTATGATAAAACTTTATTCCGACCTTTTCGCCAATACCTGTTACCACCACAATTTGATAGTGATTCAGAAACACATTCTCATAATATAGTCGGACTCGTACAAAACAAGATTTATTGTGATTATGGGACGTTTTCGTCGCTTTTACTTTGTTTGTCGGGAGGTAATTTGTCTTCACTTGCTTCTTTGTTTAAATGTCCAGGTAAAACAGAGTATTAATGACGAAAATGGTCGACGTTCTCAAGTCACCCTCGATTATTAAATACCGATTTCAATGATTAAGACATTTATTTCCTCTCTATTAGCGCCCCAGTGTCTTCACCATCACTGTCAACCCCCTCTCATCCCAGCCCGACCCCCAGACCTCCCTCCTCGTCCCTTCGCCCAGAGTCCGCCCTCAAGTTGTGGAGATAGATCTTGGTGAAGAAACCAAGCAGCCCCAGTCATGCTCGGCCGTCCTTGTGTCCTGTGTGAAATACATTTTCCAGAGTTTCTTCACGGAGAGATAGACTTTGGATTTATTATCTCTGCCAGTGTAGTTTGAACTACAATTTTTTTGGACCTTTCGGACGACCCTTTTGGACTATTTTGGCTTATCTGCTTTAAATGTACATGTTTATGATAAAAGTTGTTGCTTGAAGAAAGCGTCATAAATATTCGTATTTTATTTATTATTCGCTATTTTCTGCACTCCTCGTGAAAACCGAAAACACACGAATCGAGAGATGACTGGGCAGGTGGTTCATGCCAAAGGCTTGCTTCAACCAACCTAGCGTTATTTCAAGAGTCAACTAAGATGGCGACTGGGTGGATAAAATTCTCGGGTTTCCTTTTATGATAATGTGAGAATTTAAGAACTTGTTTGCAGTGTCAGAGAAGTTTTGGACGTATTTCGCACACATGCATTTTGTTTTCATAAAATAAAATAAAATAAAATTAATACTCCTAATAAATTACTTGAAATCAGTGTGTTTTATATCTTTATGTGCTCGTTCTTCGTTAGTTTACACATTGCTTCCTTGACAATCGGACCGTAACCACGGAGCCAATGCTGGTCGTAAGAGACTCGGTGACTTGGTTGATTGGGTGTGGGAGAATCGTTGCTCACGATATCAATCACTGGATTTTTTGGTCCAGAGTCGATTATTTAAGGACGCCGCTATATAGCAGGAATATTGGTGAGTGCGGCTTTAGACCACAAAGAAAGAAAGGTACGTAGCTGTAGCTAATATACATTGATATATTTAATGTAGATCTACAGCTACGAATCTTTCGGAAAAACAGCACCTCACATGTGGTCGAGCTTCCCATACAATGACTCCACCCCATACCGAGCAGTCACTGCAGCCATCCAGTCTTATTTAAGCACGGTATGGAATTGCTGAACGGCAGATTTAAATTACACCCTCCATTTTGAACGGATAACATATTTATGACATACATGAACACAATTAGGTCCACAGGTTTTGTTTACACGACTTAAATATATACTTGACTGTGCAGTGTAGCGATATCTATCAATTCTGTGTAATTTAAAGGTCAAGTTACCAGACTGAGTACGGTTGAGCAAAATATACACTGAAATTCGACATCATAATCTTTACATCAGAAAATGAAAATGATATTGCTCCTACAAACAAATATTTTCTCAATAAAGACAACGTTCATACAAAACTGAAAGACATTGTTGAAATAAGAAAACTCTACGTTCTCAGGAAGTAGCTATTGGAACAGAAAGGGGATAAATAAGTATTGAACGAATTACATCATTACATTTTAAGCGATTGAAAGAATTATACATTGAATTGGGGTTGCAATACGTTTTCACGAATAATTTACAAAATACGACTTCTAATTTTAGATTGATATTTTGAACATTAAAGCCAGATTTCAAATGCTACTACTGTCATCTTTGTTACGATCTTTCAGTATAATAAACCACTGTGTAGAGGCCCACAGTAGTGAACCACTCAAGTTTGGTGGACTTTCTCTTGATCGATACTGGTAAGCAGCCTAGTTCGGAATTAGTTCGGTATGCTTCGGCTTATATATTTTTAGATTTCCTATCATTTTTATTTCTTTCAAGAATTAATCTTTTTCGATGAAATAACAGGCACCTGTACCTTTTTCTATTGCCTATTTGTTTTCATTTCATCATTTGTAATGATATCACCCTCTGAAAATAAACATCTTTGTTTTCTGATATTTCTACCACCGACCTTCCAACATACGGAAAATAAAAAAGTACAATCAGGCACACCAGGTATGTCTTTCTAATTTTGATACCTGAAGTGGCACACATACAAGCGCTCTTCATAGCCCGTTCCCTAAGTACTTTGAGTAACGAATGTAACGCCACTTTCCTACCCGGAGTTGCTTCTGACCAACCTAGTATCTGTGTCAGAGACGATTTTGTCACATCTTACACTGTCCATTGAAACAAGTTATCTTTCCATAATATTTCCATTGCCGTATTTGTCCTTTGTTTGCATTGGTTGTACGGCTCCACGTGCTGTCATCGAAGATATAGGGATACGGTCACTTTTAAGGTCGGGTCGGGAGGTCGACAAACAACAACATGGCCGTTGCAAATGCTTGTGTTGTGAAGTGGAAACAGAGATCGAGCGTTCACAAAACATGGAAGGGTTGGCGGACAACACGTGGTGGAGGTGTCATCTTGGGAATCCATATTGTGAGGGGTTTGTAAACTTGTGTGGTGATGAATTCTAAAGGTAGATCTAGGCCGACGCTGTCGATGGACTGCCACATCAAAGTCATGATATTTTATGAAAAGAATAAGCCTAAATCCTGGATACATCGGATGAAGATACTCCCTAGCCATGGATATAGTGACTGTGCTACTCATTGAATCGGAAATCCCTGTGAACAACGTTTCAGGAAAATCTAAAAACTTCCCGTGGTTAACTATGCCTAACTTCGGTCACACCTAGGTCTAACGGTGTTGAAAATCTTGACCAAAAAAAGTTTGATGAATCATTCAGACAAGTTCATCCGGGGTTGCCGGCATCACAATGTCACGTGGGTTGGATATGAACGTTGCTGACTTGAACCCAACTTGACATAAAATAGACACTATCCACAAAATGTTACTGACAAAATGTAACTTCATCAGGAGTCGGGAGTCCAAGGAATTACTAACAGTTCGACATTGACTGATGCTCCACACTTTTTCTGGACCTACCCTAGTGATTACCGGCTATGTTGAATTAATCCAATGTCCCCCAGACTTTGAATTCGTCAGGTGTATATACTTGTCGCGGCTACAGAGGAACTTTACAAATTCATATTCATGCCCTGTCAGTCAGGTATATTTTGGTTATCAGCCTGTAGTATATTGCACGGCGCCAGGCGCCTTGCTTTTTTCCGTTTGAGAAAGTTACATGGGGATGAGTAATAGTTGGAAAGATGTCACCAAAACTTTAAAATAAACTTAATCTTTGTCTCACATATGTATAATGATATGCGTACATACAAAATACATGTATAATTATGAAAATATTTTTAAAAATATACCTAAGTGTAAATTATAACTCTAAACATGTTTATGATATTCGGGCACAATCATGAGGGAGCCACGTTCTTTCCTTGACTGGTTTACTGGCCCTAGAGCGCCTGCGCCCCTCGCCTGCAGCCGCTACGAGGCGAAGGGCAGGGTTCCAGTCTAGCGCTATCGACACATTTCCTCATACATCATTTGGAGAAGGACTCAAAGGAAGGACCTGTCGAGAAAGACTGTGAATAATTGACGTGTCAGCCCACACGAGTAAACTGATTTACATAAGAATCATTGAGAAGTATAGTTCGTGGTTAACGACGTTGTATGGTACGTTGGTCACAACATTGTGGGTTTAAATTTTAACAATATCTACATGTCTCCACTGATCTACTTCATTATGAATTGTAACATAAATGTAGGTATGTTCCCTGATCTGATTGGTTAAAAAGTGTTGTCGAATGAGCATAACATCGCTGAATTTTTGGGGTCTCATCACCGTGTATGTATACATTAATTAATGGAACTATTTTTGAAATCATCAACATGGAGGAACAGATGGAAATTTACCCTGACTTCCACATCGGAGATTTCGATGAAATATTGAGTGAATGGGGCGACGAGACATTTTCTGAGATAATACAAGAATTTGAAGGTAAATGAAATTTACCTTTTTCCATTAATTACAAAATCATAATCATAAATAATGTAATTTTCTTGGGCTTGGCCAAAGGAAAAAACAAAACAAAATCAATTTTTAACAGAGTAAAAAACATTTATTGCAACTCTATAATGACATCCACCTAATTTTGTTCTTATTATAACCCACAAAAAGCTGTTGAAGCTGAAAACCGTTCTGAGATGGCCCCCGAACTAGGAAATACAGCCAGCGTTTCCGTAGAGCCCAAAGTTCAAGCGTCCAGTCACCGCTTCGCGTCCCTTGATACAAAAGCAGTACAGGACATCGTGGATAGGAACCTCTCCAAATCTACTGGGAGTTAAAATATTTCGACGTAAGCCATTGAAACATAAAAGAATACATAAACAAATAAAAAAAAATTCCTACGCAGATTCGATCAACATCAGCGAGAGTTACCTCCCTTACACCATTGCCATAATAGCAATGTAAAGCGTGACCAATGTGTCATCGCAAAAATTGGCAATAATATAACGAGATTGACCAAAATCTTAACATAAATTAAATATTTCGTTTTGTAAGATTTGAGATATGTTATACTAAATGGATATACGGAAATTTCATTTAAACACGACACCGTAATAATAACGAAATACTCCCACTTACCGTCACATTTGTACCCTGAACACGGCAATCTTTTCACTCCCAGAATGGCTTGGTTTCCGAGGTTTTGAACCCACGTTCGAAGAGCTTCCTGCTTTTCAACTGAATGAGAGACTGAGGTTCTTTTATGCCGAAGTCAGAAATGCTGAGGGAGACCTTTACTCAAAATCGAGTTTTGTTGGGTTGCGTGCTGCCATACACAGGCACATCAGGGGGCCGCCATTTGAGCGCAGCATAAACATTATCCAAGACCGGGAATTTCACACTGCAAACTGCCGTCACTTTACTGTCAAACGCAGGTATTGAATCGCGAGATTTTCAGAATTACCGGCCACAAATCCGATGAATCGTTGAAGTCGTATTCCATTGACTCGTGCTCGTCTCAAAAACGACATTATTCGAACATTTTTCAGAGACAGGAGCAGCTCGCTAACGAACGTAATTTGGTACCTGTCATAGATACAAATATCCTGCCACTGTCCACTGCTCCCGTGAGTAATTTCCAGGTTAATTCTTCTGCTAATTTCCACGGCCTCTCTCACATATGTTATTCTACTGTAACAGTAAACAACTTTTTCAATCCCAGCTAAGCTGCATGTCTGAAATTTCGCACGTTTGACGTCTCTTGTCACCACCTCAGTTTCAGGCGAGTTGACACTATCTTGTACAGGGGCCAAACAGTATGTACGTCTTTTCTAATTTTGATTATTTGTATTTCATAGTTACGCATAACTACAAATTACAAGTAAGATGAGGAACTGTGATAAAGAATTGAATTTGTGATATTTCCTGTTGTTTGTTTATTTTCTGAGAAATGAGCTTGAACATGTGACCACCCCTTTCGTAAAATGGACCCTCATTATTGGAGTACCTCGAAACCATTGATCGGTTTCGCGGCACCCCATATCATGCATCCTTTCGAAGGTGAGCACGAGGAGACGTATTACTAACGACAGTTTAGTTGTGTCATGCGCTCAGTAAATTAGTTCCTCCTAAATATCGATTTAATTAACGTTCATGTTACAATGTCGATAAATATTTCGTTTTGTAAGATTTGCGTGATGTTATGCTGAATGGATGTACGGAAATTTTTCATTTGAACACTCCGCCTTACGGCGTCGTGTTCAAATGAAATTTCCGTACATCCATTCAGCATAACATCACGCAAATCTTACAAAACGAAATATTTATCTCCTAAATAACACTACAATAATGTCGCTATTACTTTTAAAAGATTAATTATGAAAACAATATTCATAACTTTTCCACTGTAGATCTAGATATATCAATGTCAACAGTATCATGTCCGTGCATTGTTTGAACTTGATATGATGAAGTACAAACGTATGACTGTTAAGATGGTGCAAATGGCCGATATCTCGAACGTTTGGGGGAGTTTTGTTTTTATTTGGAACAAGTTATTTTTAAACGAATCCTCACCATGGTCACAGCCCTACGACTTCCTGACATTAAGCAACAGAAGATTATCCATCTAGACAGCGCCAGTTTTCAGTCTTTACCTCTTTGAACTCAGTGGTTACACCAATTGCCTTCTCCTTGATTTTCTTCGTTGTCTTTTCGCGACATGCCCTTTGTCATGGCCGCTTTTGCGAATACCTCTGCGGCGTCAACCGCACAAATAATTAAAGAATATTTTTTTTCAGACTGGGCATAACTTTACCATTCGGTTTTAGAATTGTGAGACGTTGAGAAGGATGATGATTGTTCATTGAAGAATTCTTCATACGTGGGTAAGTTGGCCAGAATCACCGATTCAATGCTTGAGCTTCTGGCAACTCCTTCCGGCCCCTGCTCTGCCTGGATTAAATGTGAAAGGTATGTAACAATAGAGAGTCAAACATGACACTGTGCAACAAACACTGGAACGGTAAATACACGGACGCAGTCGCTGATCAGTATAACTGACGATTACATCTTTTAGAATAATAATGCTGCTTCCCTCGTGTGTATAATGTTAATAATAATGTCGTTAATAATAATGTGGTTACACCAATTGCCTTCTGCTTGATTTTCTTTTTTTGTCTTTTCGCGACATGCTCTTTGTCGTGACCGCTTTTGCAAAGACCTCTGCTGCGTCAATCGCACAAATAATTAGGGAATATTTTTTTCCGACCGGGCACAGCTTTCCCATTCGGTTTCATAAGTGTCGTGAGACGTGGAGAATGATGATGATTTTCTTTTTTTGTCTTTTTGCGACATGCTCTTTGTCGTGACCGCTTTTGCAAAGACCTCTTTTACGTCGATCGCACTTTATAATAAGTGCATTTTTTCGATTGGGCATAGCTTTCCCAGTCCGTTTCATAAGTATCGTATGAGGTAGAGTATTAAACGATAATCGTGACTGTTCATAGAAGCATTCACCATATGTCGGTAAGTTGGCCAGAATCACAAGCTATTCAACGCTGAGACTTCTCACAGCTCCTTCTCCGGGGCCTTTCTCTTCTTTTTCTTCGAACTTCTTTTTGGACACTCCTGCTGTTTTCCTCCTTTTGTTGAAACTGTTGATACCCCTCTCGCGGAGGGATATGTTCTAGCTCCTCACTGCGATACCCCACTCGCGGAGGGATTATGTTCTAGCTCCTCACTGCAATACTTCACTCACGGAGAGATTATGTTCTAACTCCTCACTGCGATACTCCACTCGCGGAGGGATTATGTTCTAGCTCCTCACTGCGATACCCCACTCGCGGAGCAACACACACTCACACACACACCTAAGCCCGACAGCGTGGATAGTTGCTCACAATATCAATCACTGGGTTGTTTGGTCCAGACTCGATTTACAGGCTGCCGTCATATAGGTAGAATATCGCTGAGTGCTGCGTTAAACAAACACAGTGTCATTTGACACATCACAGTTACTCCCTTCCTCTCGACCAAACAATCCAATGGTTTATGAGCAACGATCCATGTCGTCGACACACAAGTCGCCGAGCCTGCCTACCTGATCCATTTAGTCACCTCTCACGACTAGCATAGGTTGGTAGGGACAATTTATACCCGGATCCTTGGTCCTAGGTCGGGTGCAAGGAATACATTCTATTCCGGGTAATGTAATGTTCACAGTATTGCCACAGCGAAAACCTGTCCTGTGTTTTTAAGCTGTTATTAAGGAATATTTAAATTAAAAGGGAATACCCTCGACTTAATATGGATTCCCCGACATTTCGTAGTAATATAAGTAGTCCCCCGCGGTGGGCGTGGCTTATTTTTTTACATTCATTGTGAAATTTATTTTTCACACTTGTTGCCACTCGTGTGTATAATGTTCATATAGATGCCCCCTTCTCCCGAGAGTATAATGATAATAATAATGCTCACTTCTCTCGTGAGTATGATGACAATAATAATGCCCCCTTTCCTGGAGAATAATGTTCAAAACATCATGTACAAGCAAGCTAATAATTATCTTGTTACCAAGCTGTGGTTAAAGCTCGTCTCATTTGTGAGTTGTTCCTGAGGAATAAATTATGATAATGACCATATGGATAGTTTTCTTATGTGTCTCCTGTCAGGCCTTTTGGGATACGATTACATGCATCATCCAAGTCAGCGAGCCTGTTAGTCTTACGACCAGCGCGGGTTGCTCAAGACAAATACCTAACCGGATCTTCACTCGTAATTTGCGGGTAGGAACTAAGTTACACGCTGACAGTGAAATTAGGAATCAATGCCCCGGTCAATGGCAACACCGTGTCGATTTCGATACGTATCCTTACGATACTGTTGAATTTGTTTTTAAATATATAATTATATATTACAAGTATATTTCCCAAATACAGTAAACCTCGGTTATAACGAACACGCTTATAACGAACTGACGGATAAAACGAACTCACTTTTTGGGTCCCGACTATTTCCTGTAGTTATGCTGTATATATGCTTATAACGAACTACGGTTATAACGAACTAATATTAGTAGGCCCTTCGAGTTCGTTATAACCGTAGTTTACTGTAATGTCTTCCTGTAACATGTGTAAAGGAACATGTTCGGATCACCCAGCTGTCAACAATATGGGTACCGACAATTAGGTCACGGCTGAGAAGTTTCTGCTCGTCAGACATTACGACCGCTAGATCCCTATTTTAGTCTTCAAGACAAACTTGAGGCACTGAGGATCTTGCCATCGCGGAAGTTCAAGGCGGCAGAAAACAGGTGGCACTATAGTTACAGTTGTTAGCTCGAGGGTACCCCATAGCATTGCACTTATCTAGGGACTATGGCAGAAAATGCCTCATATCAAGGATGACCGTCAATGTTCAAGTCATAATCCAGTTTTTACGGCGTTCTATTTAACATTTTTACGATTTCTGAGAAAGTGAGTGAATTTGGCATTATGTCTCTTTGAACTGTTGTAGTTATTTTCGCCGCGTGTCAGCTTAATGTGTGGCCGGTTGTAGGCGTGTACCTTTATAGCGATGGATTTTAGATCTTTGTGTGCAAACAGGCATATTTTTTTGTTGCGGCATCATTTGCATCAATATATTATACACAAACTATTTTGTTCTGTAATCTTCAAATGGCAGGTCCGTTCGTGTGTAGTATTTGTGTTGCCCGCCCTTGAGTTTTACACTCTCTAATCTTGTTCTCTGTCACCACTGTTTTCCAACAGACTGAATCTCGACGCAGAACTGGCTTCCAGTGCCCCCGACCCGGGAAGTTCCAGGGAAGAATAGGTCTTCAGCGTCCAATGCTTGCCGCAAAAGGCGACTATGCTTGTCTAAGAGGCAACTAACGGGATCGAGTGGTCAGACTCGCTGACTTGGTTGAAGCATATCATCGATCCCAATTGCGTGGTTCGATGCTTTTGATATAAATCACTGGATTGTCAAGTCCAGACTCGATTATTTACAGATTGACATCATATAGATAGAACATTGCTAAATCAGCAAACCAATATAATGCCCCATGCTGGTCCTCGGAGCCGAGTCATGAGCCGACACATCGTGCCCCCACGTCGTGGGTCGCTGTTCATGTTATCAACCACTGGGTTGCCCGACACACACATTCTACAAGGTAACCCGGCACTCCCTCATCCATCCTCCAGTGGTGTTCTTCGTGCAGACAAATGATACTTCCACTGTTTGGCTCTGTATGTTGTCGGAACCACAGAGATGGCAAGATCATAAACACAAAGAAACACAACTTTTATGTAAAAAGGTTTATTGCAGCCTCACAAAAAATGCGTCACGGCTGATTGCATATGAGAGTGTAAATCACAAACATTAATGACAACAGAATATGTACTCCATCCACACAAGAAGGTTATATGACAACGTTACATCCACACAAACAATTTATATGACAATGTTACATCCATACAAGCAGATTATATGACAAGACTGCATCCAAAATGATAATTTGTTTGTTTGTTTGTTGTTTAACGCCGCACTCAGCAATATTCCAGCTATATGACGGGGGTCTGTAAAATAATCGAGTCTGGACCAGACAATCCAGTGATTGACATGAGCATCGATCCACGCAATTGGGATCGATGCCATGTATCAACCAAGTCAGCTTGCCTTTTACGACAAGCATAGTCGCTTTTTATGGCAAGCATGGGTTGCTGAAGACCTGTTCTTACCCGGAATCTTCACGGGTCTCCACTATGATAAGCAGGTTATATGACAATACTACATTCACACAAGAAGGTACAATGTGTGAAGCCCATTTCTGGTGTCCCCCACCGTAATATGGCTGGAATATTGCAAAAAGCGGCGTAAAACCACACACACACACGCACATGACAAGAATGTCATATGACAATGTGACATCCACACAAGAGCAGCTTATATGACAATGTTACATCCACACAAACAATTTATATGGCAGTGTTACATAGATACAAGCAGGTTATATGACACTACCACATCTAAACAAGCAGGTTATATGTTAATACGACATCCACACAAATAGGTCATAAGACAATACTACATTCAACATGATAAGCAGGATATATGAGATTTAAAACCCACATCCTCTGATAAAAACCATCAGTTCCGGACTTAAACTCTCACAACAAAACTATATAATCTTCATATAAAACACTATGAAGGGCTCCTCTACTTAACCATACATAGGTACTCTGTATTGCTTGCTTTAAACATCAACTAAAATGCGAAGAAAGATATTTATAGTGTTTATTCTATTTTTGTATATTTATATAACAAGACATTTGTGTTATAATCTTTAAAGACAAGAACTATTCGTTCAAATAACAATATAACATAATCAGTCTGTACAAAACACAACTGATGTTTAGATTTCATAATTCAAACCATTGTTTCTCTCTCCTCTTTCGTTATTGTACAAAATATCCATTCAATCTTCTCAGGACCTTCACAGAAACGGGGCACCATGTGCCCACATATCTGTAACATCTGACAAGCTAAACGGATCATCATAGAAAGGGGGTCGAGTTTGGTTTAACACCGATTTCAACAGTATTCCAGTTATATCACGGCATGTCAGCTTAGTGTGGGAGGTAAGCCCGATGTGATGCATGTCTCCCACGTTAACCACTTCGGTGAAACCCACGAACACGGGTATGGTGAAAACCTAGAAACATGATTATGGCTTACCGGGATTCGAACCCATATGCATAAGTTTCTGGCGCGCCCAAGGGACGCAACTCTGCACAGCGACTTGCGGCGCCTTAGACGACTGGGCCACACGTGGCCCCTCTTAGTGATTAATAACAAAAACAATGTAAGGACTTTATATATCATCCCGAGGGTGACAAAAATGACATGGAACAAAATTTGTAGCACTAGATAAAGACCATGTCTTCACAGATCTATCAGCAACAGCACAGCCTGGAGAGCAGGGCTCGGAATCTCGAGAAACGTCCTCTCTTCTTGGATGTTGATAAATCTGTGTCTGGAGACTTCAGCGTGCTGTCTGCTGGGCCTGGATGTGAGATTTATAAAAAAAATTATAAAAACAAAATAAAATTTAATTTAATAAACAAAAGAATAATATCCTGTCTTGTTCGGAAACTTTGTTTGTTGTTTAACGCCGCACTCAGCAATATTCCAGCTATACGACATCGGTCTGTAAGTAATAGAGTCTGGACCAGACAATCCAGTGATTGACATCATCAGTATCGATCCATGCAATTGGGATACGATGACATGCATCAACCAAACCAGCGAGCTTGACCACCCGATCCCGTTAGTCGCATCTTGCGAAAAGCATAGTCGCCTTTTACGGGAAGCATGGGTTGCTGAAGACATATTCTACCCCGGATCATCACGGGTCTGATCATAAACTATATAATGTTATTGTCTTCATATCCTTACACTAGCATTAATTATCACATATTTCCATATCTGAATATATTTGGGACAATTCGCTACGTGTTTTTGACATGTTTTCTTTGCTCTTATAGAGGAAAAGTGAGCACTTTTCTTAATCTTTAAAACAATATTTCCCCTTTGAATGTTCAACTAATATTTTATAGCCTTTTTTCTTCTGAATTATAATCTTTCATACACTATATGTGTGTAGGAGTACATGTTCAAAAAATGACTGTTCACACAAAAATGATTGTTCATAGCATTTGTACGACCTGGTTGTGACATGAAATAATTCTGATTTTTCACTGTTATTCTTGTTAAATTAAGTATTTGGTTGAGGACAATAAACAGCACATCACGCGACTAAATGACGGTAAAAAACACAAAGACTCAAGAACTTTACAAAATGTCAAAGGTGCATAGGTTTGCGGGGTAGCCAAGTTGATAAACAGTAAGCTCATCATGCCGAGGACTCCGGTTCGATTCCAGACATAGGCCCCCAAGCAGTGATATGACTGGAATACTATTTAAAACAGCATAAATCCATCCCTTCACAAACACAGTGGTTTGTGAGACTGAATTCCACAACAATGTGACTAATAGTTACACCACTTTGATTTGTCAATAGTTAAATAAACATTCCAATATACTGAAAATTCCCAAACGTGTTAAACTCATTTCGTAATGTATCTGAGTATGTGTGTATATTTTCCCGACCTACAAGTGATGGCGTTACCGAGTTGAACTGCTCACCTGTCGAGCTGTAGACGACCAGGCTAAGACTTCCTGCATTCTCCACATCTCCATCCCGCTTCTTGGCATCCTTCAGGCCTGTCTTCCGGCTAACAAAGGCCGCGAGCTGGAACGATATTTGTGAATGAATGCTGTTTGGGGACAAAAACAACACCGATAAAGAAGTCTAATTTATAAACACAAAACGCGGATATTTTTAACTTTCGACTTACAGATCGAAAATGTTCTCTCTCACCTCTGGCAGAATTGAGGCTTTGAAAGGTCTTCCCTGTGTATACTGTAAAAACGAAAGATATATTGACAATATCAAAGTTACAGTAAGTTCCAAGTATTGGTATGACAGTTATCGGAAATGTTCCTGTGAGTGACTGACGAGTCTTTGTCCTTCCACCACGTGCATTGTTGCATCAATGATATTACTGATAAATTGAACTGTTCAAAAAGATTATTTTACGACGAAACATCCCTGGGCATATCATCTAATAACATTGAATATACAGACACTACTATGAATAGCAATTTAAACAAAATTAATGAAAGGGTTCACGACTGGCTAATTCTATACAAACTGTAATCCCAGCAAAACAAAATCAATTCTTGTTTCCACAAAAGCGCCGCATCGAACTCTGAAATTGTTTTTGGATAATGAAAACATCTATAATGTTATTGTCGTCAACGGGAAAAGGTAATTAATCTTGCAATAATCTTGGACACAACTTTTCACAACATTTCACCTCCCCTCACCTTCTACGGGGGGCACGGGTGGCCCAGTCTTCTAAGGCGCCGCGATTCGCTGTGCAGAGTTGCGTCCCTTGGGCACGCCAGAAACCTATGATTGTGGGATCGAATCCCGGTTCGCCCCGATTATGTTTCTAGGTTTGTCTGCACCATACCCGCGCTCGTGGGTTTCACCGGAGTGGTAAACGTCTTAGACCTGCATCACTTCGGGCTTTCCTCCCACATTAAGCTGACACGCAGCGATATAACTGGAATACTGTTAAAAGCGGCGTTAAACCCAACTCACTCACTCACTCACTCACTCACCTTCTAAGGCCAGCATGGGTAGCTGAAGAGCTATTCTACCCCGGATCTTCACGGGTCTTATCAAATGAATTTGAAAATAGGTAATTTGATAATTAATGAGTTAGCCGTACCAGTTATATCACTGGGTGTGAGATTCACGCGTTATCTCGGAAGATTTTTAAGACAGTGTTTCGCATCATTTTTAAGACAGTGTTTCGCATCAAGGTTGAATGTGAAGATGTCCTATTCATAATCCGGTTTTGTGCGTTTGTTTGTGTATATAATACACATCGGATCGCAACAGTTGTAACTGGCAAAGTAAGAGAGTGAGTTGGGTTTAACGCTGCTCAGAATGGTATATCAGATGCATCACGGCGTGTCAGCTTGATGTTGGAGGAAACCAATATGTCGCAGGTCGCAGTTGATTACCACTTTTGTGAAATCCACGAGAGCGGATATCGTGCAGACAAACCAAGTTTCATATTAGACCGAATCTCCAGTATATGCTACATGTACGATATGTAATTGATATACCCCAGTATATGCTAAATGTAGGATATGTAATTGACATACTCCAGTATATGCTGCATGTACGATATGCAATTGATATACTTCAGTATATGCTGCTTGTACGATATGTTTTTGATATATTCGAGTATATGCTGCATATACAATATGTAATTGATATACTCCAGTATATATGCTACATGTGCGATATGTAACTGATATACTCCAGTAACGAGAAACAAAACATATGCGACAGTTTATGTTAATATGTGTCGTAGACGAAGTCAACTGATACCTCCGATGATAATAATCTATTGTCTATATGTATATATTTCATATAGAATATCAGCATAAGCTACAAAATAGACTTAAGCATACAGCAACGAAACCATACTATATACTGGAGACACTAGTAAATAGATTTATGCAATATTTGGTCATTTGCTTACGACAGGGAAGTCTGGTGGTTTTCCAGCCATCACGCCCAAAATATGACACTCTCTATAAATACGACCCTGAGAAGACGAGAAGTCAAAAGAATGTTATCTAAGAAAAACGTACAATGTTCTGAATTGCAACTTTTAAAAAATCACAACAGACTAATTATGATAGGATTAGAAGACACACACAAATATACATTGACTTTTGTTTTCTTTTGATCCTCTCAGTGTTCAGTAACTGGGTGATGAAATTAAACATCAAAATGTTTGGAATTCATTATAATAACAAATATATGGACAGATTTTTCAGTCAATTTGTAAAATTACTAAAATATTTAGTCAATCTGTAAATTGCCTAAGTGGACATTTCAGTCATTTTGACTGTAATAAGTATACATCGACAAGTTATGAATAATGAACATATCTTAATATTCAAAAGTATTGGAATTTCATAATACTTGGCTCCTAAGTGAATGTATAAGTATATATATTTCTTCATCGTGGAGTAAAGTGAGAAGTGGTGTTCGTTTTTCTACCTCAGCATTTATTTTATCGGACATTTGACGTGTGCCACGTATGGCCCCCCTACCAACACACTTTATCAAGGCAACAATTACTTAGAGTTATCTGCCCTAAAGTTTGACGATGGACTTTGAGGAAGTGGACACGGTCACACCAATGCATTGATATTGCCTTTATCTGCCACTGTCAACTTAATCGATAGTTGGTGCTGCACACACAGTGTCACAATGTCCACGACTAAATGTGACGTTGTTGTCGTCGGGGCTGGCATATCGGGAATGGCAGCTGCCTACCGCCTCAAAAAGAAGGACCAAAGTCTGCACGTTGTTGTCTTGGAGGCCAAAGGTTATCCCTAAACTTATAGTGATGCTGCTCCGTAGAAATTATACGTAATTTCATTGTATGTAACGGCCTGCAACTATCTACCTAAACTTTGCTTTCTATTTAAAAATACTACAACAGAGTAAGGAAAATGAAAATTATATATGTTAATGAAGTACTTTGAACATGATCTTGTTTATTGCAATTGCGACCAGATACTAAAATGAAAAACTACCATTTTCCTACGATAATATATCTGTAATTGTGCTGTTATATGAAAGCATTCCTTTCTGTTACAATGCATAATAAATTATGTCAGTGTGAGATCTTGAGCAATTTTGCACGCTCTAGCTGAGAACTTGTGTCTGTAATGTTTATGTCTGTCCAGCGTATTACAAATTATGACCAAGGAAGTTAACCTATGTTTTGCATTTGAAACCTCTTGCTAAAGGCATCAAATACTCAATGACATATGCAAGTCTGAAAACACATAATGTTGATCTTCTATTATGATTATTAATTGTAGATTATTTTGAAGAACTGTTATATTTTTCTTGTGAATAACCAAGAATAATTACAGTAATATGCGTGCGTTTATGAGTTTTATTTGTCAACTTAGATCGCGTGGGTGGTCGGACGCAAACTGTCCCCATGAAGGCTGCCTCAGGGACTGACCACTGGGACCTTGGTGGTCAGTGGGTTGGAAGGTGAGAACAGATTAAGCATAAAACAACTGACATGTTTCCGATTACTGGACTGATCTCGGTCAAATTTTTTTGGTCTGATCACTGTGTATGTATACATTAATTAATGGATGGAAATTTTCCCTGACTTCCACTTTGGAGATTTCAATGAAATATATAGCGTATGGGACGACATTGCATGTTTTTTTGGGAGGAGTTTATGTTTTGATTCAGGTTTCAAGTAGCCAATGGAAACTGAGAGTCACCATGACTGCCGGCATATGTGTGAGCACAATTTGGAGAGTCATGGATATTTATAGAAAAAAAAAACAAGCAAAAATGTTTTGATTTCAGCATTGAAGAATTTAGAGATGTATATCAGATGCAAATGAGACATTGCATAACTTCTTCTACTGACATATAGGTAACGTCTATCTGCATCTTGTCCCCAGATGCCAGCCCCACATCATGGCCCTCCTAGAGGAGCTCCAGCTCAAGATCTACCCCCAGTTCCTCCAGGGCATCAAGTTCATGCAGCTCGCTGACCACACCATCAGCTCCTACAAGTCTGATATCCCCTCGCTCTCTGTCCTAGCTCTTATTGATCTTCAGCGGTTCATAAACAAGGTAGAGATAGGCATTTTCTTTAGCTCACCTGTCAGAACACATGGTGTAGGTGAGCTTATGGCATGGCATGTTGGCCTGGTCGTCTGTCTGTTTATTTCTTATCTGAAACTTATGATGGGAAGATACTAAAACTTCAGGAGGATTACTAGCATTATACTTATACTGAGATTAGTTCATGGCGTTAAAATATAATTTAATTTCTTTTTTTTTAATAATGGAAAAACATTTATTTGTGATAAATCTTTAGTTTAATAATGTGTAAGTTCTAGTTTCTGTTGACAAACCTAGAAGCATAATCCCAGGGCAAATCACAGATTTCAGTCTCGGATCATAGATTTCTGGTATGCCTAAGGGAAGCAACTCTGCAAAGCAAATTGTGGCACCTTTAATGATAGGGTTACCTATACCTTTTTTTAAAAATTCATCAGTAATTGAGAGGATGGTAAAATATGGATAGATCTAAGGTTACAAAATGTTGAAAAATAGATTTAAAAATATGAAATAGAGTTTTTACCTTACCTGACGCTACACCTATAGCACTGTGTAGCGTCAGGTAAGTATAAAAACATTGCATTTAACTAGAAATGCTCATTTAAAAAAAATTACATTTGCCTGTATTTCCAACAGATTGATGAGCTGCGTAGAGAGGTGAATGTGGAGGACCCCTGGTTGTGTCGGCACGCTGCAGAGTGGGACGCCATCACCATGGATACCTTCATTCAACAGACTATGTGGACAAAAGGTGGCAATGATTCTAATTTTTTCACCTTTTCTCTACAACTGAACTAAAAGACTCAATTCCTTGTAATATCTATTTCTCCAACCACAATGATGAGAAACAAGGTATACTAAACAACAGTAACTAACAAGACCGTACTCAAAGGCAGCAGTAATTGTGATCATGTTCTTATTTGTCATATTGTCCTTTATCCAAGACAAATACTATATTTGCTGTATTGAGAACTCCGCTCCATTAAGCTGATTTCTAAACCTATCTGTAAGCTCCTCCTGCTGAGGACTGTCGTAAAAGGCGACTGCTTGTCGTAAGAGGGGACTAACAACATTGGGTGGTCAGACTCGATGACTTGGTTGATGCATGTCATCGTATCCCAATTGTGTGGATCGATGCTCATGATGTCTATCACTGGAATGTCTGGTCCAGACTCGATTATTTACAGACCGCCGTCATATAGCTGGAATATTGATGAGTGAGGCGTCAAACAACAAACAAACAAACAAACAAAGCACACATGTACATGAGTTGGTAGAAACTTGCAGTGAAAAAGGGGGCTATAATTGCCTTACAACCATTATCAAAAAGTTTTAGTTTTACCTAAGTTTGAAGTAAGTTTGTTCACTACCACTTGATATCAGACCACAAATTTAGCTTCTTGTGTATGGTTTTAGTAAGTGTACATGTGCTTACTGCGGTTAATATAATACTAAAAAAAACCAGTTTCTGACGATGTGAAGGGTATGGGGATTAACTGGGCTGAAGACTTTCTGATCATTGAATTTCTTTAAGATTAAGAATTACAACAAATTCAAATTACAAATTCACATAAGTGTCAAATGTCTGGTTATATGAGAGATGTTCTCTTTCTTTTTAACCCCACTATGTCCCAAAAGAACTGCAAATAAATACAAAACTGGTCATGGTTCACTGCACCAAGTTGTCCGTACATTTGTTCCAAGCCAACATTTCATTTGGAATGTTGTTACTTAACATGCTCATGTTATACATGTACTGAGTTATATTATTCCATGAACTGGTAGTTCCACTAATTCACAATATTGTCATGGCTGGGACTGTTTTAGTTGTAGTATATTTGTTCTGAAGTTTAATTACGGGATAGTTTTTCTAACAGTACATTCTACTGGGCTACAAAAAGTCCTCGCAGTCCCCAGTAATGCATCTTCCCGGGGCAAGAGAGTTAACTGACTTTAAAAGTCCAGTTCCCACCCTTGCCGAACTAGGCTGGAATTCCTGGGCTCAATCATAGCGCCACCAGTAATTATTATGCGTTATGTCCCTTCTAAGCCTCTCCTATGGACCATTCAACTTCCACCTCTCGTATCATTTGCATTTGTCTTTAAACAAAATGGCGGCGGCCAGTCAAGATAATCTGATCAAAGCTCAAGATCTATATTGTGATAAAACAGGGCCTTACATCGCGAAGTGCACCAAATCACTTGAGCACTTTGATTAAAAACATAAAAAAAATTGAAAAATATCTGTTGACAATGAGTTGGGGTACATATGCTTTGCAAATCCTGCAATCGACCGAAATCTGCACGACAGTTTAAAAACCGGAATTCGATTTCGTAGCACGATTTTGATTGGACTATGCATGGACTTGTTAGTCCAGCCAAACTGTAACTCCATAATAACAGCCTAGTTCGGCAAGGGTGGAAACTGGACTTTGATAGTCAGTTTACTCGCTTGCCTCGGGAAAATGCAGTAATGTGGCTTATCTTTGGTCTCCAGTGATCTATAACCTGAATGATTTATTGTCATTTTGCAGTTTTAAATTTGGTTTTAAATGGTAATCTGTGATAAATTGCAGGTTATTATACTTTCTTGTCAACAGGTTTTATAAGTATAAATGTATTGCATATTCTAGTCAAAATACAGCTGAAATTCTCCCCAAGTGACTTCATATTTTGACTCACTGTGTCACTAACTCATTCACTCCCTCACACAGGTGCTAAGGAAGCAGTTGAATCTGCTGGACGTTGCATGATGGGAATTGAGACGACACAAGTGTCTTTATTGTTCTACTTAATGTACGTGAGCGCAGCTGATGGTATCAAGAACCTTGTCGAAGCCACAGAGTTCACGGCCCAGGAGTTCAAGATACAGGTACCTGCTTTTGTTCATCGTACAGTATGATATGCATGTGGCTGATGTAAAAGCCCTGCATTGGTGAGGGCTTTCCTTCCACTTCGAACTGACATGATAAAACTGATATACTGTTGAAGACCATGTCAAACCAGACACACTTGCTTGCTTACTTCAGAATATGTAAAGTATCTAGAGTTCAAGTTGATCCTGCAGTGAAACATTTAATTCTGATCAGTGATCTATGTTATCATTATTATTCCTTCCTTCAGGGTGGTTCACAGCAGGTCTCACAGCGCATGGTGTCCACCGTGGGAGCCATGAATGTCAACCTGGATGAACCAGTGTCCTCTATCATACAGGTAGGTGGACCAGTGTCCTCTATCATACAGGTAGGTGGACCAGTATCCTCTATCATACAGGTAGGTGGACCAATGTCCTCTATCATACAGGTAGGTGGACCAGTGTCCTCTATCATACAGCTAGGTGGACCAGTAGCCTCTATCATACAGCTAGGTGGACCAGTGTCCTCTATCATACAGGTAGGTGGACCAGTGTCCTCTATCATACAGGTAGGTGGACCAGTGTCTTCTATCATACAGGTAGGTGGACCAGTGTACTCTATCATACAGCTAGGTGGACCAGTGTCCTCTATCATACAGGCAGGTGGACCAGTGTCCTCTATCATACAGGTAGGTGGACCAGTGTCCTCCATCATACAGGTAGGTGGACCAGTGTCCTCCATCATACAGGTAGATGGACCAGTGTCCTCTATCATACAGGTAGGTGGACCAGTACCCTCTATCATACAGGTAGGTGGACCAGTGTCCTCTATCATACAGGTAGGTGGACCAGTGTCCTCTATCATACAGGTAGGTGGCCCCGATCCTTCTGTCATACAGGCAGGTTGACCAGTGTCCTCCATCATACAGGTAGGTGGACCAGCGTCCTCCATCATACAGGTAGGTGGACCAGTGTCCCCTCTGTCATACAGGTAGGTGGCCCCGATCCCTCTGTCATACAGGTAGGTGGACCAGTGTCCTCTATCATACAGGTAGGTGGCCCCGATCCCTCTGTCATACAGGCAGGTTGACCAGTGTCCTCCATCATACAGGTAGGTGGACCAGCGTCCTCCATCATACAGGTAGGTGGACCAGTGTCCCCTCTGTCATACAGGTAGGTGGCCCCGATCCCTCTGTCATACAGGTAGGTGGACCAGTGTCCTCTATCATACAGGTAGGTGGACCTGTTCCCTCTGTCATACAGGTAGGTGGCCCCGATCCCTCTGTCATACAGGTAGGTGGACCAGTGTCCTCTATCATACAGGTAGGTGGACCTGTCCCCCCTGTCATACAGGTAGGTGGACCTGTGCCCTCTGTCATACAGGTAGGTGGACCAGGTACATACAATCTTGGTATAATGTAA
This sequence comes from Haliotis cracherodii, assembly GCF_022045235.1. Classification (NCBI taxonomy): domain Eukaryota; kingdom Metazoa; phylum Mollusca; class Gastropoda; order Lepetellida; family Haliotidae; genus Haliotis; species Haliotis cracherodii. The sequence goes on along the minus strand of NW_027266275.1, from coordinate 39,345,502 downwards.
TGTCAAGACTTTTCATGTATAATGTCAGGACATTCTCATATTCTAAGACTTCCTGCATAGGTTTCTGTAAATCTATGATGAACTGCTAAAGTTGACATTGATGGGTTGTTTTCATCCCTCGGTCTACTCAGTATCAGTGGGTGTAGGGTAGGGCCCCCGTGTGCTGGAGAACTGTGTTTTGGGGAGAAGCAGTTTTTGGAGCTCACTTTCGGCTCACTGTCCACCATGTATTGGTGGTCGAAGGGGTGTCCTGTTAGATAGTGTCTCAGGTGCTGATTAATGTGTGGCACTGTCTCTCAACACTGTGGCTTTGGTGGGGGTTGGACTGTCAGTGTTAATGTGGATGGGTTGTCATGGTCTACTGGGTACAGACCACCCTGTCTGATAGCATCTCTGGTACCAGCTAACAAGTGTAGGCTTGCTTTTTGAGTTTGTAGCATTCAGCTACCAAGAAATATTGAATGTCAAAAAGATCTTAACATATTTTGTACAATTGTGAAATATCAGAAAAAACAACAACAAAAACATTTATGTATATGTTGCAACACCTATGTGTTTGATTGCATATAATATGTTTCCTATTGGATAGAATCAGAACTTATATATCACCGACTTTCATTCCTGACCCCCACACGTCATGAACCTCTGCTAGATGATTTGTATACAAGACTAGTCTACTGATTTGTGTTTCAGAACGAGACAGGTGTCACTGTGAAGACTGTTCCCGGTCACAAGTACGAGTGTAAGAGGGTGATCTGTGCCGTGCCGCCACCTGCCCTCGGTGAGCAACTAGCGTGGTTGACAGATGTCTCCCAACAAAAGAATTGAGCAATTATTAACAGAACCTCCCTTCCAAATCATAAACAGTTTTGCACATCGTTGCTTTGATGATGATATTTTAGTCCTATTTGACTTCACTACCAGAAAGCCAGGTTCCCATGGTGACTGATGAGGCTTGGCAACCTCCAGAGAACAGAATCCCATGGTGTAGACTTGAATAATAACATGCCAACATGATGTAGACATGGAATACTGCTGACTTTTGGGTGAAACAACAGATATATATCCGTTTTATATTAATTAAAAAAACAACTAAATACTAATCTTAGAGATGCAGTCAAAATAGAATAGTGAAACTCAGTCCATTAATGTTCTTGTTACTTGGTACTTGTTCTGCTCCATAGCGCAACATCTTCCCAAGGCAAGGGAAGTAACTGACTATAAAAGTCCACTTTCCCATCTTCCTGAGGCAAGGGAGGTAACTGACTAGAACAGTCCATCCAGTTTCCCATCTTTCTGAGGCAAGGGAGGTAACTACAAAAGTCCAGATTCCATCCTTGCCAAACTAGGCTGGGATTCCTGAGTTATATTTTGGCTGGACTAACGAGTCTATACATAGTCCAATTAAATTAGTGTTACGATCTAGACATCTGGTTTGTAAACAACATGGATTTCAATGTGCAGATTTCATTTGACTACTAGATTTGCAAAGCATGTGTATAGCCAACTGGGCGTCAACAGATATTTTGCAAATCTTTACATATTTTTAAATTATGTGCTCAAGTGATTTTGTTTGAAGAAAAAGTGATAGAGAGATGGAATCTAACTGGTCAATAGGAGGGTCACAGAAGGGACATAAGTTGTAATAGCTCGGAAATTGCAGCCTAGTTCTGCAAGGTTGGAAACTGGACTTTTATAGTCAGCTAATGCCCTTGCCTCGGGAAACTGCAGGCTCCCAAGAGCCAAGTGTTGGATGCCACATGTCATCATGTCAGTGTCATGCCTCTCCCAAACAGCATGCCTACAACCGATATCTGGAAATGCCATTGAGGAAAATGGACAGCAGACAGGTGATTCAGCAGTATGTAAATGATAAGGCTGTAGTTTGTACATCACAATTTTCATTGTGTCCCCTACAGGTCACATAGACTTCCACCCTCTACTGCCCCCACAAAAACAGGAGCTAATCAAGAGGATGCCCCTGGGTAACATGATCAAGGTCATCATAACATACAGGACGGTAAGGATCCATCATCAGTATAAAACACAGGAGGGTAAGCATCCATCATCAGTATAACGCACAGGAGGGTAAGCACCCATCATCAGTATAACAAACAGGATGGTAAGGATCCATCATCAGTATAACACACAGGAGGGTAAGCATCCATCATCAGTGTAACATACAGGAGGGTAAGGATCCGTCATCATTATAAAATACAGGATGGTAAGGATCGATCATCAATCTAACATGCAGGATATATAATAGCAAGGCTTTTTGAAGTCAAAACTTGAATATCATATGTGAATATATACAGACAACCCAAAACTGATGTGACTAGTAAACTACCTTGCAGAATCGATTTTCAGAACAGTAATTTATATTCTTATAGATGTCTAACCAAGAAATATCTTAACAAACCGTTTTCTATTCCGTAGGCTTTTTGGCGAGAACAGGGTCAGTCTGGCGAGGCAGTGTCTAATGGAGGCCCATCGTTGTTACCGTGTTGTGATTCAGGGCCCCTGTGCATTGTTTATGATGCTACGTCTCCTAAAGGGAATCCAGCTCTCGTGGGGTTCCTGGGAGGACATCAAGCAGTACAGTGGGCAGCAACTAGTGTGAGTACAGTGATCCCTCGCTACAGCGCTACCCTTTGTTGGGTTAAAATGCGTACTTCAGATTTGTTGACTGGTAATTCTGGTGTTACGTGATCGCGGTGATCAGCTGAAAATGTTTTCTGAGATGGGGGAAAACATCGTGTCATTGAAAAACTTGATTTTTTTTTATTGAAAATGTTAGTAAATTTTGGGAGCCATGCTTTACCACACGCTATAATGGAGTTAGCGCTATATTGATGAGTGCAATAACGAGGGAACACTGTAGTCACAGAAACAGACAAAAGGACTTTGTACTTTGTTCACCATCATGGCTGTTTGTATATAAACACTTTGTACGCGGACATATGGGTAGATAAACATGTATGCTGAAAATAGCAGGATATTGTCCTCATATTGTGATTGTGCAGCAGATGGACTGAGCACAAGATGGCTACCTTTTCCTACATGGCTTTCTCATCCCAGTCTCTGGCACACAATTGTATTCACTCTTATCCTTCTGAACTCAGTCAGCTCAACTGTGTTCCAATAAGAAAGTGACTGGGGAGTTCGGATTCCCCTGTATTCACAATGACATATTTCAAAAATGAATATTTATTTCATCTCATAATTGACCACCTCCGTGGTCAAGTGGTAGAGTGTCAACCCGGAGAGCGGAAAGTCTGGGGTTTGATCCCAGGCCACGTTCATACCAAAAGATGTTAAAAGATGTTACTTGTTGTTACCCTGTCTGGTCGGCTCGGAGTCAGTATAATGTGTCTGAGTGGGGTATTCATGTTAAACTGCAGCATGGTATCTCAGTGAGTTAGAACTATAAATCGGCATCAGTCCAGACTAGTACAAGCAGCCACTCACATGCATGTCGCTATATAAGTGCAATATTCCTGGACGTGACGTTAAACCCAATTTCACCTCACCTCATCTCATAATTCCAATTGCTCACACGATTGATGGCTTATCTGCCAAGCCTAAACTCTGTTTCTTCATATGTACAAACTTTTGCTGCTTATGGGTAAAACTTTGTTAGACTATCCATCGAGGTGACATCGTATATGTGGTGTGTTACACAGGCAGTAGATCGGCAACACTGTGTGTTGCATCAACTATCCACGTATTTTGGCCAGTCAGCCCTGGAGGTGTTGGAGTACCAGGAGAAGGACTGGAATGTTGAGCCATACACCAGGGGTGGCCCGGTCTGCTGTCTGGGGACAGGAGCCATGCAATACTTCGCTGCAGGACTCAGGGAGCCAGTGAACAGGTTAGTGGATGGAGAATCTCTCCAGAACATCTTTTTGTATCAACTACATCAACACAAGATGATAAAGTAACTGAAGTCTGAGGCTTGCAGTTGGCTTCCGATCTTTCTTGGTGAGTCTGTGATATTAAGTATCAAGAGACATGAGGGTGAGATGGTTTTATCAAATATCAATTACAAAATTATATATATTGATTTAATGGTTATATTTACTCTTAGACCATCTTGAAACTCATATTGCAAGAAAATATCAAAATACACTTCTTCATTCAAGTGAAATGTTTGCAGTGATCTATTTTATATATCTATAAATATCTATATCCTGTCAGTTCCTAAATACTGCAGTTATTGTTCATAAGTTGAATTAAATCAAGACATGAAGTTTTACAGAATATAATGTATATCTTTTGTACGCAAACAACACTTGAAGGTCACAGAGATTGGTCTAGTCTGTCTCAGTCCGTTAACCAGAGTTTCCCCTTCCACTCAGCCTTCTAGAGTTTCCACTGAATCTTCCATCTCACTGGGAGTCCTCTTCAATTTAGATGGAGTTGTTTGTTTCTGTCAAAAGTTTTTGTTTTCAGAGACTAAGTATTTGCCTAAGACTGACCACCCAATCCTCAATTTAGTTAACATTGTCTGCTGGGTCTGACTCAAGATCCCCCAAGTGTTACTGAAATTATTGATATAAAGATAATGTTTGTACCGCCTTGTACCACCTTTGTACCACTCTGTTCCAGGGTCCACTTTGCCGGCACAGAGACGGCGACTCAGTGGTGTGGGTATATGAGTGGAGCTGTGCAGGCCGGATACCGCACCGCCATCGAAGTTCTGTCTCAGATTCACCCTGACCTTGTATCACAGGATGACCATGACCTTTATGCCTCTCGGATCATAACCCCAAAGATCAAGGCTAATGTTCCCTGGATAAAACTGACACTTTGTCTTGGAGTGTGTGTTGCAATGGGATTTGCTGTGTCCAAAAGAGGAGCCATTTTGTCATTGATAAGCCCAAAGTGATATCGTATGGATTTTACAATGTGTATATGTTTGTACTGTGATTACCATTCTTTTATGAACATAGGTAGTTTGTATGAATCAGTGTTGACAGCATGCCTCAAAGACTTGTCACATATTTGTCACAATATTTCACCTGTAGTTGTAGCAGTATGTGCACAGGGACCCCTGGATAGTCTGGACCCTGTTATTCTGGAAACTCAGTCTCCCAGACAAATACTGCTGCAGCCTGCGACTACAACCACTAGTCTGAAGCCTGAGTTGGGCGAACATCTGTTTGGTCTGTTAACCTCAGCCAGTAATAGTCCATATATTAACACTACACTCTGCTAAACTGATGTCAATAGACAATAGCAGAATTGGACATCTTTTTCTAAAGATTGAAGCTGACGATGTCAATATTAATAATACTAAAATTACTATCTGATAATGATTTGTTAAACCCAAAATCTGTTCATCATGATGGCTTCTGTATGAAGAGTGTCATCCAGGTTAACAGGATTTTGGTGTGCAGTTATTGTTTTGTAAAATTCACTAACTAATTTCTTTATTATTTCACTGAATCATATGTTTAAATCCCCCGTGTTGGAATTCAGGATATGTACATATATTTGTCATGGTTCCGTTGAAATGTCATTTTGAAATGAACAGTCAGTTAGTTCCCTTCTAATATTTACCTGCTTGGCAGTTTTTTGGTCACTGAAAGTGGTTCACAAAATAGTTTGGAAGACTGGTCTCAAAATTTTATTTTTTTTCCTTTTACAAAATTTGGTAATTGAAAAAAAACTCAGCCTTAAATTTTATCGTTTCATTCATATTAGCAAGATTAGTCATTGAAGAAATGTCTCCTCAGCAAGAGTGTCTTTTGTTTGTTTTGATTAGCTCTAGCAATCCATGACCAGTTTGTTGAAAATGAAAATTTTCTTCTGTTAGCTCACCTGAACTAGACGTTCAAGTGGATCTGTATGAAATAGTCATGTGTTTTGTGTGTTCTTATTGATCCGCCTTTTTTATTGTGAGGTATTTTCGCAAATATGAAAGAAAATAGTAAGTCATGCTTGAGAGCCTTTGGCTGCTAATTTCCTAGTTATGTGCAAATAAGTGGAGTCTTGATTTAGGAGGCTCAATGTATGCTACTGTCAAATTTGTATTTAATAACCCAAGATATTGAATATATCCACCATCAACATCTGCTAGTGGTGCCACAATCACATACAAAAACATGTGGCAATAGGTCATTTCAACATGTTGGCCCATTGCTATGGAACAATCGGCTACAAGAAATCGAGAAACAGAAAAGCTGAAAAAATCAAAAGACACTCAAAACCTGTCTCTTCAAGACAGCCTTTGACTAGATCAATCATGGTCTAAGCACATTTGAACAGGTGTTAATTGAAAAATGTGCTATACAAATTCTTAATTTAATTTAATTTAAGTGATGTGCCAATTTTTCATGATTTAACACGTGACAATATTAAACATTGATGATTATATTCTGTATCAAGACGGGAAGTAGGTGATTCCCTCATACGGCCTTGTGGGGATTCCGGGTTAGAATTGGTTCCCACTAGCCTTTTCCAGGTGAAAGAGAGAGTGCTTCGGAAAACTAGTGCTGGTAACTTTGTATTTCACCATGACGATAAACATTGTGTGTTTCAGATTTGTGGCTGTTATTGAGAATTTCATGCGCTGTCGGTACCAAATGAGATGTCGGGCATGAATTACATAGACATAGTATTTTTTCAAATCACACAAATCACACCAATCAGATCTGTATCTGTTATTCCTCCATGAAGTAGTATAGTACATAGTAAATGCAATTATTAGTACTGATTTCTAGCTGGCATTAGTATGTTATGGATGGTACCATTTATGTGTTGAGTTTCTACAGATATATTTTATGTATATTGCTGGAAAAACAGTGATGTGTCTGTTTCCCTTTATGTATGTACTGAAAATTTATGTCCAGTTCAGCATTGTTTTACACATTCATATGATTTAGACTTTATATGAATTCATTTATTTGAATAGTATTTCATATCAGGTAGTGAACTATGTCACATATCACTGTCTAGTTTAATGGAATAAAATGCTTTTTGATAAGACCACACTTTCATATTGAAAAATACAGTGGCAGACGTTATATAGCATATCTAATGTGTTTGAAATATTCAGATCACTTGTGTTGGACCAATATTGTCTGAGGTTCAATCTCATTAAAATCAGATCTAAGTTCTCGCTGCCGCTAAACAAAGAATTAAGATCTGATTTTAATGAGATTGTGTGAGGTCGTGCAGGTCCAACATTTCCACAGTTAAACCAGACCTGCTATGAACTTGAATAATGATTGACAAGAGCAAACACCTCATTGAGTGAGTGAGTGAGTATGGTTTTACGCCGCTTTTAGCAATATTCCAGCAATATCACGGCGGGGGACACCACAAATGGGCTTCACACATTGTACCCATGTCGGGAATCGAACCCAGGTCTTCAGCGTGACGAGCGAGCGCTTTAACCACTAGGCTACCCGACCGCCCCTCATTGAGGAAATGAAAGGCACACTAGCTGCTTTATCTAGAAACATACAGTATTTCCCAGCAACATTAGGGACATACAGTATTTTTCAGGGACATACAGTGTTTTCCCCTTGGTGTTAAGCAAAACAGGCAAAGGCATGATCTCACCTGTGAAATCAATGACCGTTTTGGGGGCGATCGGGTAGCCTCGGGGTTAAAGCGTTCTGTCACACCGGAGACCCGGGTTCGAAATTCCCGACATGGGTACAATGTGTGAAGCCCATTTCTGGTGTCCCCTGCCGTGATATTGCTGGAATATTGCTAAAAGCGGCGTAAAACCATACTCACTCACTCACCCCATGACCGTTTTGCTAAACTGGCATCATTGGATGACTTTCCATTTTAGACCCACGTCATTGAAGTATTGCAATTAAAACATAGCCTTGTCGGAAGCAGCAATTGGGGAAAGTTGCGAGCAACTACAATCCATAGATATGCAGACTTGTCAGTACATAGTTTATTGGTGAAGAGTGAGTGAGTTTGGATTAAGGCCACTTTAGACAGGGTTCAGTTATTTGACTGCTTGTCTCCTCAGTGTTGGAGAAACAACCCTGGTTGTCTACATTACATGTTTGCTGAAAGTTATGCTGATGCAGATGGTGGATTTTTAAAAGTGAAGGGGATTACATTTTTAGCTCACCTGGCATGAAGGGCCATTAGTACTAATGTTGTTGAAGGCATATTGATTGGATTCATATTGGAAAATATATGAAATCCCGAGTCATACCTCATAAATATCTCAGAAATCACTTGCCCAATGAAGTTAAAACTTCACTTACTTGTTCCCACCAATGATAACTCCTGAATTTGTTCAAGTCGTTCGAATCTGATCAAGTCTGCTTTTCAATATGACCGCCACAGCGGACATTATGATAACGTTATTCATGACCTCCGACCTTCCGTTCGCCGGGCAGACGCTCTACCACAACACCAAGGAGACCGTCTAGCTTTGTAACAGGTCCCAAAGGAGCGAGGCAGTTTGTGATAGCTGATCTATGATTCAACATTCATACTTCATGTGATAGTCTGTTTTTGATTGGTTGGTTCATTGAACAGCGGCGGTTTGTTGAGTAATAATCAGCCTATAAATCGGTGATGTATGTGTCACGATGAAAAGGCATCTCCACGACCTTGACCCCTGTGAGTTTCCCGTGAGTAACTGTGCCTGCGTGGAGATAACGAGTTGACGATAACCAGTAATGATTGAGGGTTGATACTCACGTCAACTCATTATCACATGACTATATTTTAAATAAGCCTCTTCAGCATATCTCTTGGTGTCAAGAGAGAGAATGACATTCAACGTTCGCACCGCCAGACGTCATCTGTAAAAGGCGACAAACGGGATCGGGTGGTCAGGCTCGCTGACTTGGTTGATGCCTGTCATCTATTCCGATTGCGTGGATCGATGTTCATGATGTAAATCTCTGGATTGTCTGGGCCAGACTCGATTATTTACAGACCGCCGTAATACAGCTGGAATATTGCTGAGTGTGGCGTAAAATAACAAACCAAACCAAACCAGACGTCATCTGCAGTAGCTAGTCAGGTTTAACGCCACTTTGAACAATCGGAACAATGTTCAGTTACTAGTATGTCAGGGCGTTTCAGATTGATGTGAGAGGCAAGCCCGATTGATGCGGGTCGTAGACGTTCACCGCTTTGGTGGAACCAACGTGCACGGTGCTGACAACAGTAGAAACATTATCAGGGCGAATGTCTGTGCATGTCTATAAGGACGGGGGTATCAGGTATTGTCACGTGTCGGTCATTTTCGATTACGCAAATTAGTGGTCGATAGCGTGAGTACCGGTCAATCTGCAAGGTCATGTCTTTCATCCACCCACTGATCATACCCTGGCTTGAGCTGCCGACATTGTTGAAGTACGTCATGTGTAAGATCCGTGCTCAATTGAACTTTGAGTGCGAAGTGTAAAGCCCACATCGACAATGATATTTATTGTCTAACTTGAAAATCGGAATCTTGACGCACACGAATGAAAATGTAAAAAACACACAAAAGTAATATCGATTCGTTTTAATGATTGTTTAAATTTCTTTGTCATTATAACAAATAAATTACCAATATTTGTTACAAATAAAATCTAACATAAACGGTCCCAAAATGCAGGAAATAGCGTTTAAGAGCATCGAATGTTAAAACATTTCCAGGGGAGCATGCCCCCCTCGTGAACCCTTGTAAATTTAGTTAAATTTACAGTTAAAATTAGCCAAGTTGCACCCCTGAATTACACTCTTTTGGGGAATAGTCCCAGGTTCTACATGATGACCCCTCGTTTTAGCCACAAGGCTAGTCACACTCAAGCGTTAAACAAGTTATAAATTGCTTGACCTGCTACCAACACCGACATATATCTGGCCATGACTGCGTTGAGAAAGTTATGTCCGTTTCTTGGTCTCATTGCCACAGAATGTTATATTGAGTAGCACAACGCCCCTTTAAGCAAATAGTTCAACAAACGTGCCCACGTTCCACGGTAGATCACAACCTGACCATTACTATTAAAAACCCACGTCATTGTTTATAACAGCAGCCTTAGATAAAAACGAACCACAGCCCAAGTACCTCTCGTATCTTGTAGCCCTATTCCCGTGATAGCGTAAAAACGAGCGAATCTTCACGTTTGCAGCAGACGATCTCGGTCATGTGACTAGAGATAAAACATGATTATGGCGATGGAGAGAGCTGAAGCGGACTTTGCTCGTGAAATATATCCTTGTCATACATCCAGCGATTCACTGGCTGTGTTTATTCATAACGACAGGAAATGAATAAGAAACAGTATTATCGACATGAGTTCTGATCTTTTCGACGCCATTATTGTTGGCGCTGGGATATCTGGTTTGACTGCAGCCCATAGGTTGAAGAAAAAAGAGCCGAACATTCGTGTGCTGGTGATAGAGGCGAAAGGTGAGATTCTTGGTTTTAATTCATCATGTTTCATACATAAACGTGTACAGAGTAAGTAAATAAGTTACAGTAGTAATTTGAACATATATGTCTCCCATAATATCTCAGCATACAAAGGCGGGTCGAGGATTTTGAAAAAAAGGGGTTTGGGTGCAAATACTATGCCAGGGTGCAGATAACATGTAATGTGTTTGAAAAATAGGCCCACCCCTCCCCCGCACAGACACACTCACACACACACACACACACACACACACACACACACACACACACACACACCAACGACCACACACACGGACCTTGAAACAAATATATCCAAAACAGCCCATGCAAGTCTATGATATTTGTCAAGTCTAGATTACTGCAGTATCTGAAAATGAAGAGGGCTCCTTTTTCATAACTATAATTACCAACTGTATTTATCTGACATAGTGTCAAATATGTTCATTTCAGAGACTAGATGTTAGCTATTACAACATGGACAGGCATATACAGTAAACTACGTTTATATCGAAGTGACCGATAAAACGAACTTATTTTTTAGTCCTGATTATTTGTTGTATAAATGCTGTATATATGCTTATAACACAACTGCGGTTATTACGAACTAAAATTAGTTGTCCCTTCGAGTTCGTTATAACCATTGTTTAGTGTATAACTTTTTTGTTATATTTCCTGAATCAGCAGAGATGAAATTCAAAAAATGAATTCCCATACTGAACAGTTTCACAGCCTTGCTGATTTATATAAAAAAGACTATTAAAAATAACATTACCAGGCATGTAAAGGGAATTAGTAAACAGAGAAGTAGCGTGTTATCTGTGTTTCAACACACACCTAATACCCTGATCATGAGAGGTTCAATCTGTTGATCTTCCGCATACCAACGTAGACATAAACCTACCCACGCTATTTCTCAGGCAACCGCAATAACGTAGCCGTTATTCTGTATTCTGTTGAGGCAACACAATGCACCTGTTGATGACACTTCCCACTTGTGCACTGCATTTGGATTTATAGATAAACACATGTTCCACCTTAAGATATATATATATATATATATAGGTCTGTTCAAGAATCCCACTTCACCTGAGACGACACTGATCGGTCGTGTCAAGAGGCCCGACCAATTTTATGTAGTGTGTGATTAAATGTAGGTTGGGATAGGGTAGAGGAGGTGGGGTTGGTAGCGGTAACTTTGGTAGCTTTATACAGCATAAGACTGCAGGAAAATGTTATGGAAAGGAAATTTAAAGCAGAAGGACGCCATAGGACGTCTTGAAGCTGGAGAGTCCCAGGCTGCAGTTGCATTTCAACGTGCACCAGAGCACCATATCTCGTCTATGGGATCGCTATACCCCGCCTCAATTCGGCCCAAGATCGTTCGAGAAGTCTCCACGTCTGCACAAGATCGCTACATAAGGTTCTTTCACCTGCGTACGTCATCGACATGCTACTGACACCGAGACTGCAGGATTATGCCTGGTTGGAAGAGGGTATCGGAACAAACACTCAGGAATCGTTTGCGAGAGGTGGGACTTAGAGCCAGAAGACCGGTATTTGTCCTTGTACTGTGACGTTTGTACCGACGACAAAGTATGCGATGGAGCAACACCGTACATGTATGAATTCGAGTTCATGGTTCAGTGATGAATCACGATTTCTTCTCCAACCCCGAGAAGACATGGCTTTCCAGATCTCTGCATCTGAACCCGATAGAGCATCTGTGGGACGAACTCGACAGACGTGTACGTCAACATCAACATACGCCACAGACACTGTCCAACGCATTGCAGGACGAGTGGAGGAGAATTCCACAGGACAGAATCCGTCCTTATTCAGTCTGTGCAAAGGAGGTATGGAGCAGTGATAACCCAACACGTCGGAACGCCAGTCTTGTCCAGTAAAACTAAAATTTACAAATGGTCAATTTTTCATATTTGATGTGAATGTTGTGGTACTAGTTGCTGGAGACGAGTAGTTTATCTCATCGCAAGTTCGGCATCTTGCTATTCACTCCTTCTCAGTAGGTGAGCTTCATTGAGTGAGTGAGTATGGTTTTACGCCGCTTTTAGCAATATTCCAGCAATATCACGGCGGGGGACACCAGAAATGAGCTTCACACATTGTACCCATGTCGGGAATCGAACCCGGTTCTTCAGCGTGACGAGCGAGCGCTTTAACCACTAGGCTACCCGACACCCCCCCCCCCCCCCCCCCCCCCCCCCGATCTTAGAGCTACGACTTTCAGAAGACAATACTAAAGTGTGGGTGCTTATAAAGATCTCCTCAGGTCAACGTCTGTGCATTATTGCTGATTGCGTGACATCATGCTCCGATGGCCTGAATCTTTGCTCATGTATATACACTCACCGAACTGAACGAGCCGGAAAGAACTACATAAGTAAACAACGTTTATAACGAACACGTTTATAACGAACTGACGGATGTAACGAACTCTTTTTTTGTCCCGTCCATTTGCTGTATATATGCTTATAACAGACAACGGTTATAACGCTGAGTTCGTTATAACCGTAATTTACTGTGTTACGTTTGTCCACGTGTGTATTTGCAGATCGAGTTGGCGGGCGCACGTACAGTGTTCCCCTGAAGACAGTTGCTGGGACCGATGGGACTGAAGGAACAGATGTCTGGGACCTTGGGTCACAGTGGGTGGGCAGGTGAGACTGGGTGAACAGTAGAGACTGGTTTGGCGGGTGAGACTTTGTGAACAGAAGAGACCAGATGGGCGGGTGAAAATGGGTGGACGGGTGAGGCCGGGTGGGCAGGTTGGATAGTTATAGCACGGCAGCTTGCATCTTGTTCACTAGTGTACACTAGCCTAAGCTTTGATATAGGCTTGTGGACACTCTTGCCACGGGAAGATGAGCAGCTTGTAAATGATCGAATGTAATGGACTATAAGGTTCTCAAAATGAGAAAACCCTTATCTAGGAGTAAATGGCAATCTCATTAAAATCAGATTTTAGTTCTCGCTATCGCTAAACAAAGCGGCAGCGAGAACTCAGATCTGATTTAAATGAGATTGGGGTAAATGGTTGATAGTATGATCAACGATCCACAGCATGACCAATGCCACACGTTGTCATAACGACATACACCCAATCCTCACGCGACAGCCCTTACGACGATCAAGGGGGCACTTGGAGTCTTTTCGGTCCCGGCATTGTTCTAAGTCAGTACCACTGTCCCCAGATGCCAGACCCATGTCATGTCGTTGCTGTCGGAGCTGGAGTTGGAGACGTACCCCCAGTACAGTGAGGGCAGCAAGTTTGTCCAGTTGGATGACCACAGCATCCGCACCTACACCTCCACCCTACCCACCCTGTCCTACCTGGAACTGCTGGACCTAAGAAGGTTCATCAACAAGGTAAGGTCAATTCGGTACGGTTGCGGTACAAGCTGGCGGTTGAGGTGCTTTTTATTTCACCTTTGCAGACCTCAATTATGTGATTTTGTTAAAAATAATGTTTCTTTCCCGAAAATACTTAAAAATATTTTTGTCTCAGTCTTTACCAAAACAAATGTTCGTGAAACAGCCATGCGTTTGGCTGTTGCTTTCGAGATAAAAATTGTAGCAGAAACGAAGGAAATATTCTGTCCCTGACGAAACTCCCAGCCCTCGCCCACACCCCCTCACCTCACCCCAGAATACTTAAAGGTGTGTCCCTACGTGTTTTTTCAAAAGTCGGCAGTGGCCTACTGGATAACGACAATCTGACAATTAGTAGTCATCATTATGTCGAATTCTCGACTGTGTCGTTTGACTGAACACGCCACATTTTCAAGATGATAGGAATGCCGAACACTAGGATAAGTCAAATTTTGTACCTTCGAGTTCGATACAACAGTGTTCAATTACTATCTGTGAAAACTCCACCGTCGAGATCTCAGTCAGAAGGTTTGAACATTATTGTATCAGATTAATCGTTTCATGTAGATGCAGAATATTATTTTGAAAGCAAAGTATATACTTTGTGGACAGAAGTTGAAAGCCCAAGTGGTAACGTAAAATCATTAAGATTGGATCATATACAAGACGCTTCTGGTTCTCAACACGTTGACGTTCAATCCTCGTGTCCTTCACCAAGTAACAATCTATGTACAAGTGTAAGGGATTTTCGTTACTTTTTCAGATAGATGCCATGAGACGCCAGGTACCAGCAGACGACCCGTTCTCGTGCAACAAGGCCCGGAAGTGGGACTCCATGACGCTAGAAACCTTCAAACAGAACACTCTCTGGACAGCAGGTGGGTTACAAAGTAGACACAAGTTATGGTTTACAACTTCTCTATTTACTGCAAAGGCAACGTCTCCGTAAAGAACCTTATACCGTTTCAAGGATCTACACCGAATCGTCGCCAAGTACTATCATTCTAATATGGATAATCGAGGGTGACACATCAACATCGTCACATACGTTATCGTATCCCGGTATCATCCTTGTAATGTCTGTGCAACAGGATCCGCTGATGCTATCGACGCTGTTGTGCGGTGCATTCTGGGAGTGGAGGCGTCCCAGGTGTCGCTTCTGTTCTTCCTAATGTACGTCAATTCCGCAGATGGCCTTGACAACCTCGTGCAGAAAACAGAGGATTCGGGACAGGAGCTGAAGATTAAGGTGAAAAGAGATGTTATGTGTGGCCGCAGAAGTATCTGTAACGACGCTATTCTTGTTTCGATTGAATTAACAAGCAATTAATGTACAAATGTATATTCGAAACCAGTATTTGAAACAGATGCACATCTTTGATATAATGTTATAAAGCAAACGTGTGAGTGTAATGATAAGCCAAAAAGGAAATCTCATAGCGTGGATAGCTTTTGTCCAATCCTATTGTTTTTTTTGCCAATAATATGTGTTTCAACAAGATGTTGATGATTCTTTCGTTGTACACACACCGTATCGGTATATCTACCTTCTACCACTCAACAGGGACCGCGGTGTAGCATTGTGGCGACAGCGTTCATTAGTCACGCCGATGGACCGGGTTCGATTCCCCTCATGGGTACATGCATCTTCCCGAGGCAAGAGAGTCAACTGGATTTTTAAAATCAGTTAACTCTCTTGCCTCGGGAAGATGACGTACATTGTGTAAAGCCCATTTCTGGTGTTCCCCGCCCTGATATTGCGACAATAAAGCGGCGTAAAATTACTTTTCACGTTACCTTTGTACATTGTCTATCATTTCTGCGTTTCAGGGAGGAGCTCAACAAATATGTGAGAAGTTGGTCGAAGCAATAGGAGACAACAGTGTCATGTTGAAACAGCCAGTGTCCAACATCAAGCAGGTAAACAACTGGAGTGTCTTTTTACATCTTGAATACATTTACGATGAAATGAATGCACCAAAACTAGTTCGTGGACTTGTAGAATGAAAGTATGTGTACATTCTATTGTGTGTTCTGTTATCATTGGACCGCCTCCGTGGTCTAGTGGTAGAGCGTCCGCCCGGAGAGCGGAAGGTCCGGGGTTGATCCCCGGCCGCGTCATACCAAAAGACGTTGAAAGATGGTACGTGTTGTTACCCTGTCTGGCGCTCGCCATTAAGGGGCTAAAAGAAGGACGGAGTCAGCAAACTGTGTCTGAGTTGGTTATTTATGTTAAACTGTCGCATTATATCTCAGAGAGCTAGCACTATAAATCGGCATCAGTCCGGACTAGTACAAGCAGCCACACAAACAGACACACGTGCATGCACGTCGCTATATAAGTGCAATATTCTTGAACGCGACGTTAAACCCAATTTCACCTCACTTCACCTCTGTTATCATTACCGATGTTTCAGGAGTCTGAGGGAGTGGTCATCACAACAACACACGGCACAACATTCAAGTGTAAACGGGCTATCGTCACCATCCCGCCTAACTTACTCAGTGAGAATCCTTGTCAACAATGTCTTGCCATCTTTATGGTATCACCACACCATCCTTAGTATCATCTTTACTGTACCGGTATCACCACACCATCCTTAGTATCATCTTTACTGTACCGGTATCACCACACCATCCTTAGTATCATCTTTACGGTATCACCACACCATCCTTAGTATCATCTTTACGGTATCACCACACCATCCTTAGTATCATCTATACGGTACCGGTATCACCACACCATCCTTAGTATCATCTTTACGGTATCACCACACCATCCTTAGTATCATCTTTACGGTATCACCACACCATCCTTAGTATCATCTTTACGGTACCGGTATCACCACACAATCCTTAGTATCATCTTTACGGTATCACCACACCATCCTTAGTATCATCTTTACGGTATCACCACACCATCCTTAGTATCATCTTTACGGTATCACCACACCATCCTTAGTATCATCTATACGGTACCGGTATCACCACACCATCCTTAGTACCATCTTTACGGTATCACCACACCATCCTTAGTATCATCTTTACGGTATCACCACACCATACTTAGTATCATCTTTACGGTATCACCACACCATACTTAGTATCATCTTTACGGTATCACCACACCATCCTTAGTATCATCTTTACGGTATCACCACACCATCCTTAGTATCATCTTTACGGTATCGGTATCACCACACCATCCTTAGTATCATCTTTACGGTATCACCACACCATCCTTAGTATCATCTATACGGTACCGGTATCACCACACCATCCTTAGTATCATCTTTACGGTATCACCACACCATCCTTAGTATCATCTTTAAGGAATCACCACACCATCCTTAGTATCATCTTTACGGTACCGGTATCACCACACCATCCTTAGTATCATCTTTACGGTATCACCACACCATCCTTAGTATCATTTTTACGGTATCACCACACCATCCTTAGTATCATCTTTACGGAATGACCACACCATCCTTAGTATCATCTTTACGGTATCACCACACCATCCTTAGTATCATCTTTACGGTACCGGTATCACCACACCATCCTTAGTATCATCTTTACGGTATCACCACACCATCCTTAGTATCATCTTTACGGTATCACCACACCATACTTAGTATCATCTTTACGGTATCACCACACCATACTTAGTATCATCTTTACGGTATCACCACACCATCCTTAGTATCATCTTTACGGTATCACCACACCATACTTAGTATCATCTTTACGGTATCGGTATCACCACACCATCCTTAGTATCATCTTTACGGTATCACCACACCATACTTAGTATCATCTATACGGTACCGGTATCACCACACCATCCTTAGTATCATCTTTACGGTATCACCACACCATCCTTAGTATCATCTTTACGGAATCACCACACCATCCTTAGTATCATCTTTACGGTACCGGTATCACCACACCATCCTTAGTATCATCTTTACGGTATCACCACACCATCCTTAGTATCATCTTTACGGAATGACCACACCATCCTTAGTATCATCTTTACGGTATCACCACACCATCCTTAGTATCATCTTTACGGTACCGGTATCACCACACCATCCTTAGTATCATCTTTACGGTATCACCACACCATCCTTAGTATCATCTTTACGGTACCGGTATCACCACACCATCCTTAGTATCATCTTTACGGTATCACCACACCATCCTTAGTATCATCTTTACTGTACCGGTATCACCACACCATCCTTAGTATCATCTTTACGGTACCGGTATCACCACACCATCCTTAGTATCATCTTTACGGTATCACCACACCATCCTTAGTATCATCTTTACGGTATCACCACACCATACTTAGTATCATCTTTACGGTATCACCACACCATACTTAGTATCATCTTTACGGTATCACCACACCATCCTTAGTATCATCTTTACGGTATCACCACACCATCCTTAGTATCATCTTTACGGTATCGGTATCACCACACCATCCTTAGTATCATCTTTACGGTATCACCACACCATACTTAGTATCATCTATACGGTACCGGTATCACCACACCATCCTTAGTATCATCTTTACGGTATCACCACACCATCCTTAGTATCATCTTTACGGTATCACCACACCATCCTTAGTATCATCTTTACGGAATGACCACACCATCCTTAGTATCATCTTTACGGTATCACCACACCATCCTTAGTATCATCTTTACGGTACCGGTATCACCACACCATCCTTAGTATCATCTTTACGGTATCACCACACCATCCTTAGTATCATCTTTACGGTACCGGTATCACCACACCATCCTTAGTATTATCTTTACGGTATCACCACACCATCCTTAGTATCATCTTTACTCTACCGGTATCACCACACCATCCTTAGTATCATCTTTACGGTACCGGTATCACCACACCATCCTTAGGCTGTTCAGGCTGGACTGTCTGTTGAAACAGACAAACAGTGGTGAACTCGGCTACACAGTGTAGCTGTGTTTCAACAATATCATATTTAACCTTTATCGTCAGTACTACCTTCACCATGTGTCACCAATACCATCTGTACCTTGTATCACCAATACCATCTGTACCTTGTATCACCAATACCATCTGTACCTTGTATCACCAATACCATCTGTACCTTGTATCACCAATACCATCTGTACCTTGTATCACCAATACCATTACCATCTGTACCTTGTATCTCCAATACCATCTGTACCTTGTATCATCAATACCATATGTACCTTGTATCACCAATACCATCTGTACCTTGTATCACCATTACCATCTGTACCTTGTATCACCATTACCATCTGTACCTTGTATCACCAATACCATCTGTACCTTGTATCACCAATACCATCTGTACCTTATATCACCAATACCATCTGTACCTTGTATCATCAATACCATATGTACCTTGTATCACCAATACCATCTGTACCTTGTATCACCAATACCATTACCATCTGTACCTTGTATCACCAATACCATATGTACCTTGTATCACCAATACCATCTGCACCTTGTATCATCAATACCATCTGTACCTTGTATCACCAATACCATTACCATCTGTACCTTGTATCACCAATACCATATGTACCTTGTATCACCATTACCATCTGCACCTTGTATCATCAATACCATCTGTACCTTATATCACCAATACCATCTGTACCTTGTATCAACAATACCATCTGTACCTTGTATCACCAATACCATTACCATCTGTACCTTGTATCATCAATACCATATGTACCTTGTATCACCAATACCATATGTACCTTGTATCACCAATACCATCTGTACCTTGTATCACCAATACCATTACCATCTGTACCTTATATCACCAATACCATCTGTACCTTATATCACCAATACCATCTGTACCTTGTATCATCAATACCATATGTACCTTGTATCACCAATACCATCTGTACCTTGTATCACCAATACCATCTGTACCTTGTATCACCAATACCATCTGTACCTTGTATCACAATACCATCTGTACCTTATATCACCAATACCATCTGTACCTTGTATCATCAATACCATATGTACCTTGTATCACCAATACCATCTGTACCTTGTATCACCAATACCATCTGTACCTTGTATCACCAATACCATTACCATCTGTACCTTGTATCACCAATACCATCTGTACCTTGTATCACCAATACCATCTGTGCCTTATATCACCAATACTATCTGTACCATCTGTACCTTGTATCATACTTTGTATGGAAGATACCTATGCTTTTTCTGTCTGTCTATCTTTGTCATGCTTACCTGACGTCTTAGATTTCTTTGGCTTTGCCTCGCAGACATATAAATTCACATGAGATCACTCTCAAGTACATACAAAGTCAATGTCTGATTCCTCTTGTCCCAGCTGAGGCTGTATTTGTTTCACCTCTCCTCTGTTACAGGCAAGGTTCACTTCGAGCCCAATCTGCCAATATGCAAGCGAGACTACATAAGCCGGGCTCCGCTCAGCAACAGGATCACAGTTCTTCTCACCTTCAAAGAGGTATGTATGAGGGGAGAAGGGTGCACTCACAAATAATCTAAATCTAAATAGGACAGTTATATGTTCTGCACGTGTAAAGAGAAATTTATCATTAAAGATCAAGGATAGTTAAATACAAATCTTGTATGATATCGTGTACAAATGACGGGGGACTCGGGTGAACAATTGTACAAAGTAAGTATAGTTAATGGAATCCATCGTTTTATGCCTGTGACATTTTCATGAAGTACGAGCTTGATTCAAGGATGAATTGTTTAGAACTAACTATATACACGATGCTGGGACACAATTATAGATGCTAATGGTCGCTCCGTATTCCAGTCGTTCTGGCGAGACCGGGGGTGGTCGGGTGAGATTCTGTCCAGTGGAGGGCAAAGTACAGTGTCCAGGTGCGACTCCGGTCCTCTCTGCTTCGCCTGTGACGCGACTTCCGCTGACGACAACCCCGCTATCGTCGCCTTTATCGGCGGTCATCAAGCAGTTCAGTGGGGTCAACTGCAGGTCAGATTACACGCGCTAAATCTACATGATTGGTTCTGAGTGAATAGCAACATTGAAGGATTATAAGTTATGATTCGGGTTAGAACTGGTCCCCAGGAACCTATGCTTGTCGTAAGACTGCATGGGTCGGGTGGCTGGCTGGGTCCCTTGGTTGGTTGCGTGTCATCGTACCCCGACGGCGTGGGATGTTGTTCATAATATCAATCACGGGTTTGTCTGGTCCAGATTATTTAAAGACTGCTATCATATAGCTGGAATATTGCTGAAATATTGCTGGCAACAAAGAATAGTATACTCTATTCCATGACCCGATTAATATTCAGTATTTCATTTGAGAATGTCACATGTCGACATTTGTATCAATGGATGTTGTTTTTCGTCTCACCTGATTATTCGTGTGCACATATGAGTGTTACGATGTCCCTATGATTACTTAAAGTTACCTTTACCGAAGTTACCATTGTCTAAGCATCAACTGAACGTTGGCATGTGAGCTCCTTTGTTGAACTGTAGGTCAATTGTCAATGGATACAATGTCCATTTCCGGTGTCCCCGTAATATTGCTGGAATATGGTTAAAGGTATTTTCACTCACTCACCCTTTTGCATCATGGCAGCTGGAGGAGAGGAAACGCGGGGTCCTTGAATCCCTTTCCCGATTCTTCGGGCCCGACGTCTTTGGCTACGTGGACTACGCGGAAAGGGATTGGAATCAGGAGTCCTATACCGACGGGGGTCCTCTGTGCGTCGCCAACCCTGGAGCGATGATGTACTACAACAAGGCACTACGTCAGCCTTTCGGCAAGTGAGTTGTTAACCTAGTTTACACAGTTAATGGCGTGACTGCTTGGGGTATATAGCCTAGTGTTAGAAGCTTTGGTTCGATGGGCAGAAGACCGGAAACTTGATAGATCCATAATAACATGAAAATATGAATGTATTTGTGTATGTAATTTTTTAAATTTTATTTTGTTATGATATTGTGTGGGTCAGTTGGTTAAGCGCGAAGAGCAGGATGCTTACAAGCTGTTCAGTTCTGTCAAACTGGATTTGTTTATGTTTGGAGCTGCTAGAGTCAATACCATGCATTTGAAAAATTGATATTCATTTCTATAACATTCTACCCCTCCCAAAATGTTTTTTCTTTCAGGGTCCATTTCGCAGGGACGGAGACCGCTACTGTTTGGATTGGCTCTATGGACGGCGCTGTTCAGGCGGGGTTGAGAGCAGCGACGGAAGTTCTAAGGATAATCAAACCGGAAGTTGTGACGCCAGACGACCTTGCCATTCTAACCACCAATCAAACACGCCAGAAGAAATCTGTGAGACGGAAAGCCAAGGCGCCGAGTTGGGTGACACTGACAATTGGACTCGGTTCACTTATCACCATCTTGTTTGCCATAGGCAATCGTGACAGACTACAACATTTATTCCAAAGCGTTTCTACTAAAAACTAGGTGTTTGTAGAAATATATGAGGCAGTTCGAAATAATATGTCAACAATCTAACTGAAACAAAGACTTTTCTACGCAGATCACCTACTTAACAAAGCGCCTTACTAGCCTCGTTTGTCCAGGGTATTATATCTCCATTCTATGATAAATACCCTGGACCTCTTCGATACCATAGCTGACTTTTTTTCAGTCGGATTTCAAATAACATGTCGCTTGATACAGCCGTACAAAAGTTACACTTAAGAGCAACGGAACTTTATGTGCTAAGAGAGATTGAGGAGGTTGCGTTATTTTCGAAACGATTCGTCTTTATCAATACAAGTATATAATTGAAATATAATAACCTGAAGAATCGAGGATGTTAACTCACTTACCCATTTAAAAAATTGTTGTTTCGGTCAGATGTTTTATTTTACAGCGTTTGAGTCGAAAGGTGGAAATAAAAATAACCCAGACTGGTCAAATTGGTTCTAGTCTTTTAGGTAGTAACTTGGATTTAACACCAAACTGTAGTATTGTGCTTTCAAGTATTACCAAATGCACTGAAACAGTTTCATTTCAGCATTCCTGTCGAATATTTTTATATTTCATTATCAAAGCAATTTTTACTGCCGACGTATGTATGATGCTGATTTGAATTTTGACGGATCCGTAAACAAAGTTTTAAAAATAAGGTTTTATCTATATGATCATATATGTGTTTGCTATCATGAAATATCGTCGTAATTGAAAAAGGTAGGCATCGACTCCGACGAACAAACAATCAACATTTGAGTTGTAAGCATATAATTAGAGTCGGAATACTTGTGTTTGTGTATATGTTTTGATATTACGTTTGATTTGATGCAACTGCAACCATCAATCTGGCAGTCATGGCGTTCACCATCCTGAGAATCTGACGTGTTTATTCAGTATTTCAGTCTTTAGCACAATTGAGGTGAGGTGAAATGGGGTTTAACGTCGCGTGCAAGATTATTGCACTTATATAGCGACGTGCATGCATGTATGTCTGTGCGTGGCTGCTTGTACTCGTCCGGACTGATGCCGATTTATAGTGCTAGCTCATTGAGATACCATGCCGCAGTATCATCTTTTAACGTCTTTTAGTATAACGCGGTCAGGGATCGAACCCCGGACCTTCCGCTCTCCGGGCAGACGCGGAGGCGGTCCGAGCACAATTGAATGAACACAACACAGTTGTAGTCACGTATCTGACATGACATTTGCTTAATTAACAACGCTTATACATCATAAAGAAAATGTGTGTGATAAAGATAACAGACTTAAATGTATTTACACCATTTGAGTTAAGTAAATTGTACATTACTTGTTGACGTACGGATGTATTTTCTAAATGTGGCAAATATTTCTTTCTTTGGGAAGCAAAGGCATCGCAGATTAACAGAACATGAATCTCGTCTTCAGTGGACTCAGATTTACAATGTACATAGAATATATTAATATTTGAATAGACTACGAGGGCTGGCTGAAATGTTCTAAGCCTAAGTGGGATATCTCAATCGGATTGAAACAAACTTTTGCCACCAACAAGTACAATCATTTAATGAATAAGAACTGCAACTATAGTGTTATTACTGTCTTTGTACCATCTTATGAACCTACCCATTGAAATCATCAGAAATGGACAAACTGGCCATAGGTCAGTCATCAAGAACCTGCAACTGAAAGGGCTAACTCCAACACAGATACATGCTGACAGGGTCTCTACTTTAGGGAATGATGCCCCTTCCTTTTCCACTCTAAAGAAGTGGGCTGCGGAATTCAGAGAGCCTTGGCAGAGAGAGCCTTAACGATGACCCGCGTCCAGGAAGGCCTTCAACAGCAACCATTCCGGAAAACATTACCCGGGTGCATGACATGGTGATGGCTGATCTCTAATGAGAGGGTTGAGCACATTATCACCAACGAGTTGGGAATGACAAAGGTTTCTGCAAGATGGGTGCCAAAGCTCTTGACAGCGGATCAGAAACGTGTCAGATTCCTGACGTCCCGTGACAATTTATGCCGTTTTGAAGCAGATCCCGATGATCTTTTTGGCCCGATTTGTAACCATGGATGAGACCTGGTTTCACCACTTTCAACCAGAAACCAAAGTTCAGTCAAAGCTAAGCGACGGGTAATGCTCACTAAAGGAGTCCTGTTCCACCACGACAATGTTCCTGTTCACAAATCGGTGGTTGCCACGTCAGCGATCCATGATTGTGGCTTCGAACTCATTGACCATCGCCCTTATTCACCTGATTTGGCCCCGTCAGACAACCAGCCGGTCGCCATTTTCCTCGTAATGACTTCCGCTGTGAATGACTTTTTTAGGGTGGCTGAAGAAAATTTCTTCTTGACCGGCATCCAGACCTTGGAGCATCGCTGGCAAAAGTGTGGAAACATGGAAGGGGACTATGTGGAGAAATAAATGAAAACCATCGACTTGGTACTGGTCTTTCACATTTAGGTTTTGAACTTTTCAGCCAGCCCTCGTATGTCTTTGTTCTTCCTAATATCTTGTAATATAAAACAATGTAAAGAAATTCTAAACTTACAAATCGCGCGTAGAAGGAATATATCATTTAACGTTTAACATTTCTCAGGCTCAAACTCAAACTCAAACTTAAATGAAAGCATAATGTGAAGAAAATGAGGTCTAACACTTTCTGACCAACCTTGAACAGAATTATCTACGAGTCTCTGAAGAGTCTGTTAAAGGTCGAAACAAATTATAACTTATCCCAAACATTTTGGGCAATCCAAACATGGGAAAAACCACAAGAAAATAATAGTGTTCTGATATCAGATGCCCAAACATATGTTTGGCATTATTATCGAAAGATACTAACAACCAGTGATTCCGGTTAGGGAAACCATCTTCGAACGAAGCCACACGGCAAGGTTCAAGATGCTGTAAAAAAGTTCCGGCGTTTGTTGGTTTGTTGTTTTTCCTGTAGTCAGCTAGTACGCCTTATAGATAACCGTCTGGGGAGGCAAACCAGTGGTTTGATATCATGATGAACGACCCACACCGCCGGGGTACGATGACACACAATCAACTAAGTGACAGGTCCTGATCACCCGTCCTTCGTTATGCCGACTCTAGTACAAGAATGGCGTACCGGGGCTCTTAGTCTGCACCCAGTTTCAAGAAATGACTGTTTTCCATGTGTATAAATAGGGTTATTTAGTTGTGAAAAACAATGTAGGACACTATCATCATCAAACACCCCCCTTGATTTTTTACAGGAAACATTTTTCCTTGTGAAAGTTAACTTGATTAAAAAATAAATAATCCATAATTCAAGCCTAGTTCGGCAAGGGTGGAAACTGGACATTTACAGTCAGTTAACTCCCTTGCCTCGTGAAGATGGCACCTCCTCCATTGGGAATTCACATACGCGGCTGCCACTATTGACCCCTCTTTGCCTGCTCGGATACACTGTTTCACAATACGGTGTTCCTGACATTAGCGTTAAACCCTATTTAATCACATTTAATCATGCTGAATAAACTACGCTCTAAGTCTAGTCTATGCATTGATTTTAGGACTTGCTGTTCGGGTGAGACGAGTCGTGACGAATAACAGCTGCTACGCGCAATGTAGATAAATAAATATTCTATAAATGATATATATGTAAACACTGTTCTAAATATACACGTGAGCTGTATATAAACAGACATAAACAACGGTGATCGTGTGTTTATTATTCACGATGAAACTGAATAATGTACACACATGTCTGAGCATTCACTGAAGCAGCCATATGAAGGTAAACTATGTAGGTAAACTATGCCTTTGTACATATTGTACAGATGAGAAGTTGCATCAATGTGTATTCGCACACATTCTCTCTCCCTCTCTTCTCCCTCTCCCTATGATTATCACCCTTCTCTCTCATACGTGCATACTCTCTCATTCTTCCCATTCAAATCTTTCATCTCGTCTCGTCTCTCTATCTAGCGTATCTCCCTTTCTCTACTCTCTCTTCCCTTCTCTCGCCCATTCTCTACTTTCTCTCTCTACCATCCTCTACTCTCTCCCTTCTGTCACTCGCTTTCTCTTTTATTCTCTTTCTCTCCCCTCTCTCTCTCCCCAATCTCTACTCTCTCTCCCCACTTTCTCTTCTATTCTTTACTCTCTCACTCTTTCGCCCATTCTCTCCTCTCATGTTCAACCTTCTCCCTCCTCTCTCCCTCACTTTCTCTCTCTTTGATCAATTGATCCAATAGATCAACATACATTAAGAACTGAGCAGCACTATTAGAAATCGTCATAATTATCAGTCTGGTTCATTGTAATAAGAATTAAATATTTAGGTTGTTTTCCATGTTTTGAAGCTGACAGATGTAGATGTTAAATATAAAAATAAAAATAAGGTTGTCTTGGTTTTTTTATTTTTGTCAAGAGGTAATTTTCTAATGAACCCCTAAAAATGTTAAGGATCACCCGTATCTTTCATACTAATATAGTTAATCTGCAGGGGCATGACAGATTAACTACGATAATATGAAAGATTCTGGTGGTCCTTAACTTATGTTGAGTAGTATACGAACACGATCCTCGAACATATGGAGTCCATTTAATGTGAACAGGACAGAATGTAAAAACTGACATATTTTACAAATTACCTCCAACACGTATGTCAAATTGCCCCATCACCGGGATATCTTTGAAGACAGTGTAACTCTATCTCCTTAATCAGGTAACGACTCGTAAGTACACATGTACTATCTATCCTCTGATGATAAACTCTAATCCAGATGAGACCTGTAATATAACAGTAATCTCCGATGTTATGTTAGCCAGCATGTTCACGTGGAGAGGGTCATCACTTCTGCACTGGAAACCTACTTGTTGCCTTGCCATAGATTTTCATACAAACATCAAAAGTACAATCTACATCAATACTTTGTAAATCTAATATTAATCTATCCATTGCAAATTGTTGGAAATTCGAACCTTGCGATATTCCATTTTCTGAGGAGATTTACAATGAATATGATAATATATACATACATAACTGGTTATCAATTATCTTCTATACACACAGCATGTTACATGTACATTAAACATAGGGCAAATACTATTTCAGCTTTTAATACTAAACGAAGGCGGGTCCTACGGAATCCTTTTACGGAATATTATTCAATACAATAATGGATACCTCTTACTTTCCAAAAGGTTGGACACTTGGAACTATCGTTCCAATTCACAAAAAAGGCTCAGTGACTGATGTTGAAAATTATAGGGGGATTACACTTACCAGTATATTCAGTAAGATATTTCTTAGCATTATTAATAAACGCTTGGTATTGTGGTCGGAAGCACTTGATAAGATTGAGGAAGAGCAAGCAGGTTTTCGACAAGGTTACTCAACCACTGATAATATGTTTATTCTCCAGGCTCTTATAGATAGGTATATTCAACGTAAACGTGGAAAATTGTATGCTATATTTGTAGATTTTTCGAAAGCATTCGATTCAGTCTGTAGAGATAAGTTATGGAATCTATTTAATTCACATGGTGTCAGTAATAAAATGGGTAAATTGTTATGTGGTATTTATAAGGAAGTTAAATCATGTGTTCAACAAAACGGCATGTATTCAGATTCTTTTATATGTCATACTGGTGTACGCCAAGGATGTGTATTAAGCCCTTTTTTGTTCTGTTTTATTTATTAATGAGCTTGCAGCCCAAATCAAAAGAAATTATGATGATGGTATACAATTACATCCTGAACTTATAAAAATATTTATGTTACTATTTGCAGATGATATAATCATGTTCTCGAGTACTTTAAAAGGTTTACAAACTTTGATAAATCAGCTAGAATTGTACTGTGATACGTGGAAACTTAATGTTAATCTAGATAAGACAAAAATTGTTGTATTTAGCAAAGGAAATACGCTGTCAAAAAAAGAAAAGTGGTGCTTTCGGGGACAATTACTCCAAACTGAAACCTCATATAAATATCTTGGTGTAATATTTTCAAGTAAATTATCATGGAACCGACATATATGTAATGCAGCAATCCAAGCTAAAAAGATGCTATTGAGCATTTTACAAACGTTTGAACATTTTAGCGAGTGTGCTTATAAATCTTTCTTCAAAATCTTTGACACAAAAATAGCTCCTATTCTTTCCTATGGTTCAGAAATATGGGGTTTTGCAGGGGCTAAAGAAATTGAATCCGTACATTTATACGCATGCAAAAGATTTCTTGGTGTTAACAATGTACGTCTAACGTAATGGTTTATGGTGAATATGGTCGCATGCCCTTGTATATATATCACTACTTAAAAATCATAAGATACTGGTTAAAATTACTAAAAATGCCAGTAAGTAGATTGCCAAAAAAATGTTATAATATGATGCTATTGTATGAAAAGAATGGAGATCAAAATTGGGCATACAATGTTAAATGTCTGCTGTATAAATGTGGGTATGGTTACATCTGGGAAAACCAATGTTTCCTAGAGAATCATGCCATGTTCATATCGAAAATAAGGCAGACTCTTTTTGACATGTACTTTCAAACATGGAGATCTACTGTAGATGTTTCTAGCAAATGCGAATATTATAGATATTTTAAAATGCAAATATGCGCAGAAAAACATTTAACTGATGTAAATATAAGAAAATGCAGAATATCATTAACACAATTTAGATGCAGCTCACACATGTTAATGGTTGAAGTTGGCAGGCACAACAAAATACCCAAATGTTTAAGATTATGTAAACAATGTTCTTTAAATGTTGTCGAAGATGAATTTCATTTTCTACTTGTATGTTGTAAATATGATAATTTAAGGAAAAAATATATTGAACAGAAATACTATGTACATCCAAATAAATACAAGTTTATCTCTTTAATTTCACATGTGAGCAAAACGGCTATACAAAATCTCTCTCTCTTTATATATCATGCCATGTTATTAAGAAATGAATCCTTGTAACATTCCTAACCGCTTCCACACTTTCATGTATTCTGTACTCTGGGCCTGTGGCCTTACTGTTATATATGAATAAACTGATTGATTGAATCCTTTTAGGGCCATTTGTTTTTTTAATTTTTTTCTTGAAATTTTAATGCGAGTCTTCAATGCGCCGCCAATGCCTCGCCTGTATCAAAGCAAATGGTGGTCACACCCGATATTATGCTATTGATTTCAATAATATAACATTTACACCGCAGTTACTATTTACCGTAGGTAACTGAGCAATTTTCGTAGTGTAATAAAAGTAATATTTAACCGTTAGCTTCCATCTAAAAATGCAAGATAGCAGGAAAATGGTATTTGGACGTTTCATCAAATATGCTAGAACTGCCAATAAGCCCGACAGTATTTAAATTCCGTCACACGATCCAAGGACAATTAGCTAACTGGAGTCAAACCTTGCATACAAAACCATAACTTTTGTAGTGGATCAGTCGTTTATGTGAAGTTTTATGGAGTGAATCTGACTCTCGAATTTTACCCAAACTAAAAAGCAACATATCACCAAGAAAGCGATCTTAGCGCTAAGATGATCGTAACTCCCGTACTACCATAACATAGGCTTACGACAGTCTTAGCGGTGAGATCGCTTTGTGCAAGTGGGCACTGGAAACACATTGAACTCGGCTGTTTAGTACAACTTCAGTTGACAAGCTTGGATAACAGATACTGCTTCTATGACGCGGGAAATTTGAAAAAAACACAACATTTTCTTATTGTCAATACAAATAACTGAGGCGCAGCATTTGAAGGCGCGCATATCCTGGTGAAACAGTTCCTTATTTTATTAGCCTCATCACACGATCACGGGAACTCTCAACGGCCTGTAACAGTGTGACCCGGGTCAGAGGATGCGCTCGTGGCAACGCAGATTATTATTTTAAAAAAGAAATTGTTTTAAAAATGGCTATACGCAACATTACTACTTCCCTTGATTTAAGGTATGTGTTGAGTCCTGCCTGGAGAAGGTCATCTGGTAGAGATATTCCAAGCAAAGACACATACACTTTTTCAATTTAATCTAGAGATTCCGGTGAAGTACGGGTCCCCACTGTTATAAGTACCAGTTACGATATATGACCTTGTGGAAAAACCCTATGAGGCTAAAAATAGCACGAACTTGTAAGCCTCCTTTTGGGACTTAGTTGTCAAACATCTAGTATCTGCAATGAACATATTTTCTAGATAAAAGCAGTTATTTTAATTATTAAAATAGAGTAAACACGAGCCACTACAGTTTCAGATACTGTAGTAATCTAGACTTGTCAAATATTATAGACTTGCATGGGCTGTATTGGATATATTTGTTTCAGGGTCTGTGTAACAGACTTGGGACTTAGCGGCGCGTGGGTTGAGCGCTCGATGACAAATATATACCGTGTATTGTGGACAAATCTTGGGACAACTGACAATTGGGACACCGTGTTTGTACATTTTTAAAGTATATCGAGCCAGCAGTTAAATAACAACTTCAAGGCCAAGACGTGAATTGGACACGATCTTGAAGTCTTTTAAGTCGTTTCAAATCAAGATCGTTGATCGTCTTGCCCTTCAGTGCATCCTCTATTATCCTACGGGTCATATCGTTATGGGGGGCATAGGGGTCCAAGTCGTCTAGGGCGCCACAATTTGCTGTACAGAGTTGCGTCCCTTTGTAAATGCCAGAAACCTATGGTTGTGGGTTCGAATCCCGGTTCGCCCCGATTTTTCGAGGGTTGTCAGCACTTTACCCGTGCTCCATCTTCCCGAGGCAAGAGAGTTAACTGACTTTAAAAGTCCCGTTTCCATCCTTGCCGAACTTGGCTGGAATTCCTGCGCTCGATCGTAGCGCCACCAGTGGTTATTACGAGTTATGTCCCTTCTAACCCTCTCCTATGGACCAATCAGATTCCACCTCTCGTATCACTTGCATTTGTTTCAATTCAAATTAAATGGCGGCGCTCAATCAAGACGATATGGTCGATAATCAAGATATATATTGTGATAAAACGGGTCTTACGCGAAGTGCATCAAATCACATGAGCGCCTTGAATAAAAACATGAAAAGATTTGGAAAATATCTGTTGACAACGAGTTGGATGCACATGTTTTGCAAATCCAGCAATCGACCTAAATCTGCACGAAAGTTTACGAACCGGGTTTCGATTTCGTTGCACGATTTTGATTGGACTATGCATAGACTCGTTACTCTAACTCCATAATACCAGCCGAGTTCGGCAAGGGTGGAAACTAGACTTTTATAGCCAGTTAACTCTCTTGCCTCGGGAAGATGACCCGTGCTCATGCCCAAAGTGGTAAACGTCTGATGTGACCACTAATAAGATGTCCTCAGGTCTTTGTTTAGCGGTCGCGAAAAATAAGATCTGATTTTAATGTGGTTGGACTTTTGGGTGCCTCCACAAATGCAACTGTCATATCTTTTAGCTAAAGGACCCCCCCCGTCTTAGTACTCAGGAAAACATTATTAATAACAATCTTGCGATTCGTTTAAATTCATCGAGGGATTCATTCGTCACTACTCGCCCCTTTCCCTCACATACAAGCAGTTTGTCCCGAAAAAACACGAGTTGGTCACGAACGCGGAGGAGGCCGCGGCTTTGAAGGTCGATCAAATTCTGCGCAAAGTAAGCGATGAGAGATATAGAACTTCTGACATTACTTCCTAACCAGAAGCCATGGTGGCGAATGGGTACAGGGTATTGATCATAATAGAATGGAGATACTATTCATTGGATACTCGAGGATGCATTCCTTGGGGATACATTGTGTTAAAAAACAAATGTATATACATGTATGAATACTCCTTTGGATGTCAGTGTGACTCTGTGATTATCTTTTTGGAACCCATTAAGTCGGAATGCTGTTTATTGGTTGCAAAAGCAAACTGAGGAGTAAAAGGAGGCAAAATAAGAAAAAAAGAAAAAAGAGGTCGGAAATCTGTAGATACAGAGGAAGTCTGTTTCAAGGCTACCCGTTCTGCCGTTGTGTCACGTTCACGTTCATACCAACGTCCCTAGTGACAGTGTTACGAGATGTTAATAGGAAGCTCAATGTATCAGTGCCGACGATCGTGTACAGTCTGTCTCCCACTCCTTGAACCACATCGTGTTCCATTCCTCCCAGCCCTTACTGTATTGCTTTGGACCTCATGAAGCAAGTCTAGATTTCCGACGGGTTCTGAATCTCACATCTCACTGGGCTCCTTTTCGATACATGGATTTGTTGTTCGTATCAAAATTAATTACCTCGTCTCCATGCCATTGATTTATTTTTTTGTAACACATTCCATAGTCTCAGACAATAGCAATAGCATCGGGATTGGTTGGGACATAGTGTCAGCGTTCACTCCGAACACCGCATGAGTTCAATGTGTCAGGCATACATTACGTTACTATAGCTCCATGTTTGCTTTTATATTATGGTGATCATAAATACTGGTGACGAGTTAAAATATAGAAAAAAGGGGAAAATAGTATCATCTCAAGTTGAGGACTAACTACATGTGTGATAGAGGGAATGTTGCTGTACAATTTCACAGCAGCACTACCACAGAGAGGGATGTGTGTGTGTGTGTGTGAGGGGGGTGCTGCGCTGCGCTGTCGTACCCATGTAAAACTGAATTATCTAAGTGAGAACAGTGATATCCAATTACAGAACAACTCTTAAAATTAAGTTTTGAAGGTGTATCTTACTTAATGGATTTTTTTTATGATTAAAGCGTAGAATCATTCATGGTACTTTGATAACCTTCATTACGAATTGACTTTCATTAATCAAACTTATGCTGTGTGTAGATCGTCAAAATGATATAAATCATCAAAATAATATACCACCCAAATCAAACGATGTTCATCCGGTCTGATTCTGCATACACAATCACTTTTGAATGACAATAGGTTTATGTCAATATGACTTATAAATATTCACATTTAAGTGATATATTCCTGCCATTTTTATTACACGCTTCATTATATTAAGTAGAATGAACCGACTGAAGGAAATCTCTATCTTGCTATATAGACAGATAAGACTATGCTCTTAGTAATTTGACATACCCTGAAGATTCTTTAGCGAAATGAAAGAATTGAAGACGGACACAAAACTAAGACACGACATCGCAGTGTCTATGTCAAGGTGAGCTAAGAAAGACCAGAGTGCATCCACATGTGTGTCTATAGCGTATCTGCCGTGGACCCGTTAATATATGACTCACTTTCTGAAGGTCCCTAGATAGATAAGATAACGGCAACAGGTAAATACCGGTACACACTTGTTTAATAACTACAACAATTGAGATATTTAGAAAAATGCTAGGATGATTTTTGGCGATCTATATTTGTAAACGTTATATTTAAATAAAATAGATCTATATACAGTTACACACTTGTACTTCTTCATACTGGCTTTATACGATTATTTGATACTAAAGTCGGTCAAGCCATTGACACATTGTATGAAAACACTGGTGTTAGTGAAACGAGAAATAAAATAAATGCAGACTTGCATCACTTCAGCGAGCAAGAAACATGTGACTCAAAACATCCTACCGCCCTGATTATGTCTCTATATGTTTGTCAGCATCATACCCGTGCTCGTAGGTTTCATAAAGATGGTCAACGCCTAAGACCAGAATCACCTCGGATGATTAAAAACATAAATGAAATTTGTTTAGAAGTATCTATATAGATCTTCTTGATATCGTTCTAACACGATAAGACCGTGGATAGAGCGACTTTCGGGACAGCGGAAGGTCGTGGGTTCGATCACCGGCTGCGTCATACGAAAATACCTTCAAATATGGTACTTGTTGTTACCCTGCCTGGTGCCCGGCATTAAGGGGCTAAAACAAGGACTGTACGGCTCGTGCATGCACGCCGCTATATAAGCGTTATAATCTCGAACGCGACGTTAAAATCAAATGTTTTAACCATCAATCGTGACGGTAACGTCGAAAGAAGATCGATATTTATTAAGCAAATGAACAGTTTGAAAAAACTGGGCTTTGAAAATATAAACAAATTGACAGCCGCCTAAATACAACACAGCCGGCTGTCAGTGGCAGGCACAAATCGACTTCTGCCTCGCCTATCATTTGTAGCAGACGACGCTCTTGCCCTCACGTGGTCTAATCAGTATCACGTGATCTCCAGTACGATGAAAGCCAGCGTGTGATGTGCATGTCGAAGGTTATGCGGTACATACAGGTGATGTGTTTGAAGCGGTAACTCCATGAAGTTTAACGATGGAATCATATGAAGTGGACGTTGTAATTGTTGGGGGCGGTCTGTCAGGACTGTCAGCAGCGTTTTATTTACTGAAGAAGGACCGAGGTCTAAAAATATGTCTTCTCGAAGCCAAGGGTGAGTTACCGGCGTTACGATGATCATGTTATAACGAGGGTACGTTGTTAATTTTGTTAAATTCACCTCATTATTTTTCTGACGCTGACTCAGTGAAACAATGGAAAAATTATCTCCAACTCATTCATTTGTATGACCTATAAATAAAACGACCTTGGCTGTCGAACCATGCAGAAGTGTTACCGTATTAGCGGTATAACGAGACAGACAGTATGAGCTTAGAATCACGTAGTCGTCCTGTTCTGACAGCATCGGGTTTATCAAAAGCAGTTGATGCGACTGTTTGGGGCCATCTCCTCTGCCATGCCCACAAAGAATTGTATACACAGATTATTAACTGTGTCACGAGAAATTAGATTTAGCTTCCATCTGGTTATGTATTCATGATTTCTTATCTAAAAGCTAGATAAAGCTGGAATCGATTCTGTTAAACTCTGTGAATGAATGGGTCACAGTGACTCAATATTCAAGGAAATTATAATTCTACATGTTTCGACTGCAAATAGTGTACAATCTAGTGATAGCAACTGCCCTTAAACACCTATTATCATCGATTGTTCGAGCAGTTTTGTAAATAAAGCATAAAGAGACTCGTTTTAGCTCCAAAGCTAAATATTAAAACGTTTCATTCGAATTAAATCAGAATTTGCTGTGATTTGAAGACATTTATGTATATTTATGTATACACTGCTATTTTAAGAACCGTGAGTAAGTTGTTCCTCACATGTTGGCTTATCATCGATAAGATCAAGGTATCTCAAGATACTATCCAAGGCGAACTCTATTTAACTTTCATATACATACTGTAATATTTACATAGCATGTTGGAATCCGGTTATTTTTACAGTGGAGAGGAGCAATCATCTATACAAGTGACATGTTTTGTTCTGGTTAAAAGGAGACATTGACACCAAACAAATTAAAATTAATATTTTCTAAATCATGTTAGTTGACTTGAATTGAAAGCTATGGAAAACACTTTGGTTGGTATGTACGCATCATCTATCTTCAGAATTTAAAAAAATCTCTTTTATCTGAAGCGTCGCAATTCGATGTTAAGTGTTCCGCCCTTAAGTTGTCGAATGACATTTAAGTGGTCATGGTTTTGATTCCTAGATTC
The DNA here is from genome assembly GCF_022045235.1 of Haliotis cracherodii. NCBI lineage: Eukaryota > Metazoa > Mollusca > Gastropoda > Lepetellida > Haliotidae > Haliotis > Haliotis cracherodii. The sequence goes on along the minus strand of NW_027266275.1, from coordinate 39,309,721 downwards.
GTACTGATAACAACACTTGTCCAATCAGACCGAAACCAGATTTGGGTTGAAAACACGGATACAGCGTTTTGGATAAGGAGGGTGCGTTTTGTGATTCGGCAATCTTCGTTTAATAATCATGTAATTTTGTTAATAAAGCGGTAAATGTATGCGCGTTGAGAGAGTGTGTGAGTATGGTTTTACGCCGCTTTTTGCAATATTCCAACAAGTCCACCACAGAAATTGGCTTCACACATTTACCCATATGGGGAATAGAACCCGGGCCTTCGGCGCGACGGGCGAATGCTTCAACCACTAGGATATCCCACCGCGCCCTGCGCCACTTTGAGATTTCCTCCCACAGTAAGCTACCATGCCTTGTTACGTGCTGCACAAACTGTGATCTGCGGACGTAGATCGCTGATGATGCACATGTTGCCAGAGCATGTAAGGAAAAATCTGCATTACGCTATGGTGGAACAGCTGTTGACAGCCATGCAATAATGACTACAGACAAGCTGTTTTCTGTGAAAATGGACTTTGTGATAATATTACCGGATACCTACGTCATGGTAGAAGCAAGGTGTCTGTAAAGCACGTATACCTAACCAGTTAAACCCGTGAAGAGCCGGGTTAGAATCATCTTCCCCAGGCAAGAGAGTTAACGGACTTTAAAAATCCAGTTTCCACGCTTGCCGAACAAGGCTGGAATTCCTGGGTTCGATCGTCGCGCCACCAGTGATGTCCCTTCTATGCCTCTCCTATGGACAATCATATTCGACCTCTCGTATCACTTGCATTTGATTCAAACAAAATGGCGGCGCCCAGTCAGGACGATCTGGTAGATAATCAAGATCAAAATTGTGATAAAATGGGTCTTACATCGCGAAGTGCATCAAATTACGTCAGCACCTTGATTACAACCATGAAAAGATTTGGAAAGTATCTGTTGACAATGAGTTGGCGGTGCACATGTTTTGCAAATCCTGCAATCGACCGAAATCTACATGACAATTTACGAACCGGATTTCGATTTCATTGCGCGATTTTGATTAGACTATGCATGGACTCGTTAGTCCAGCCACAATCTAGTTCGGCAAGGGTGGAAACTGGACTTTTATAGTCAGTTAACTGTCATCGTATCCCAATTGCATGGATCGATGCTGATTGTGTCAATCACTGGGTTGTCTGGTCCAGACTATTCTTTGCAGACCACCGTCATATAAATGGAATATTGCTGAGTGCGGCGTTAACAACAAAACCAAACCTAGTCAGTGAAGAGATGCAGGGAACATGCGGTGCTGGTGTCAGCCGCTGCTCCGTCACAACCACGTTACAACTACGCTCATAGGCACCGACTTTCTATTTTATCGGTTTACGAACTTTGGGCCAAATAATCAGATCGGTAGGTCGAACGAAATCAATATGAAAATTCCAATTTCATATCCTGTTTTTATTTCCTCAGAAGTATGTTGGATATGACGCATTGAGTTACCTCCCTTCTGTTATAGGCAAGGATCTGTCGCGATTCGTCATAATTCGTTTTTCGAAGTAAAATGTATTGTCAACAGATTTTAATGATATTTTGAATAATACATATACTAGTATACAATTATTACAAAATAATGTATATTTATTTTGATAGCGTCAGTAAATGAGTTTTTTTTAACGCTCTACTTTCTTGCCGGCGGAATAAAAAAACCCACTGCTTGTCATTTGTATGTTAAAATTATACATTTTCATGTTTTGGAGTCGGCAGATTCGTAAACCAAGTTCTAAAAAAGTCATTATCAGGCCCTCTGGCAAGGTTGAGTCTCATAAGTATGTACTGAAGGTATTCATACAATACATTCACTTCTATAACACTATTAATTATGCTCTATATCGTATGTAGGTCAGCCCTACCTTGACAGGTATATCGAGGTTACCGAACTTTCCATGTTGAGTCTGTGCGAAGAATGGCTAATGTTCGTGTGCCCGCCAAAACCAATGTTCGGGCGTCTCAGTGATTCGCTGTGGGAAGTTCATTCCGAGGCCCCACTGATATATTGCTGCAGTAATTCTGAAACCAGTTGGACGCTTTTGTTAGGTTACACAATTGTTATTATACTTAACAGTCTTCTCGGTGTGTGCAGAGACAGACTGCATGCTTTGAATGAGTTAATTGAGCAATTAATTGCTAGTCTAAGAAGACCCAAGTACGTCCATGTGGTAACAGTCGACTCAAAAAGGGGGAGCAGATCGTTGCAGTGTGTGATTTGGCAGAGTTTGTCCGATGGCTTTGGTCAAGCCAGTACCACTGGTTCGACTGGCCTAGGCCAGCTACAGGCCGTTATGGTAGACTTGTAATGTTGCTGACTGCCGCATATTATATTCACTCACATACTCACTATCACGTGTTGCATGCGTTATATCACTTGAATACAAGTAACAAGGACTTAAACTTAGAATAACATTTAGTCTGTGACATGAAAAATGAAAATATTGTAAGATGTATTTTTCGAAAGGACGTATTTTATTGTAATGAGCCAAGAGATATATGTATGTGTCTTTGTTAATGTGAGTGCGGTTTTCTTGAACTTCCTATGAGTAGTTTATATAATATACTGAACCACAAAAGAAACGTGGCAATGGCTAGATATGAGAAAACTTAATTGTCCAAACACTGTAAACATACTTTGAGACATATTAAAAAGATGAAACCTGGCAAAACAGATCATCAAGGTTGAAATTAAAGTGTCAAATGTTCTTAAAGTGAAACACAACACAAGTCTCTGAGAGTGAGTGAGTGAGTTTGATTTTACGCCGCTTTAAGCAATATTTCAGCAATATCACGGCGGGGGACACCAGAAATGGGCTTCACACATTGTACCCATGTCGGGAATCGAACCCGGGTTTTCAGCGTGACGAGCGAACGCTTTAACTACCAGGCTACACGACCGCCCCTTAGTCTCTGAGACAATGGCATCACAAGTCAGTTTCTCGTGTGTCCGCCATGTGCATTGACGTAACGTCGATACATGGAATGGATGAGGAGGCGGTTGATGAAGGCCATAGGCCCTTGAGCCCACACTCTGAGGAACGCCAGACGCAGTTCAGCTGCAGTTGTCGGCCTTGGTCGGACGTCATTCAGCCGTCTTTGAATATCGTACCACAGGTGCTCAATGGGATTTAAATCGGGACTGAGGGCAGGCATGGATCTGATGCCATTCTGCAGGATGAAGTCTCTTTTAGCTCATGCAGTGTGGGAACGGGCGTTATCATGATGAAACTCGTGGTTGCGGCGACGTGCTAAATGAGGTATGGCGTGTAGTCTCAAGACTTAATCAATGTGCCGAGCTGCTGTGACACCATTGCCTCTCCCTGGACCGATGTTCTGGAAGACCACAGGACCGACCCTCTGTGCAAGACCAATTCCACCCCATGCCATGATGCTCGGACCACCCCACGAATCTCTCTCAACAACACAAGCATCCGAATATCGTTCCCCACGGCGTCGCCAGACTCTCTCTGCTATCTGCTGTTGAGATACAGTAACGGCTCTCGTCTGAGAAGAGGACATTTCTCCACTGCTGGTAGCGCAAATGCCGGTGCTGTGTTGCCCACTGAAGACGGTCCCGGCGATGACGTGATGTCAGAATGGGTCCTCGGTGTGGCCCGTAACAGTGGAGGTGCTCGTCAATCGTCGACGCAAGGTGTCCGCACTAATGTGTCGCTGGTGTGTCCCCATGGTCTGTCGAGCAGTTTCCGCAGCAGTAACAAAGCGATCTTAAAGATGCACAATCTGACGATCCTGACGTCGGGTGGTGACGCTTCGTCTTCCACAACGTGGTCGGTCATCTGTAGTGTTGTTGGTCATGGTACCGTTGCTGGAGCCTGTATATGGTCCTTACGTGGACTTGAAATGCATTGGTTACTTGCCGGGTGGTTTGTCCAGCTTGCAATCGTCAAAGGGCTTGGTGTCGCTGATTTCTTGTCAGTCTTGGCATGTGGTAACAATTCAATAACGAATGAATGTAATTTTCACGGAACTCACGTGCATCTGGTAACCATGCGTTTGGGCGATCGGTTTTATTGTCATCTGCTTTATTTTATCATCAAATTTCATTTTTCCGGAAAAGGTAAAGTTAAATTTTAGAAACTTTGACAAAAATTACCCAGATATTTAAATGACAACTTTTCATGCAATGTTACATTTAGTGACGTTTCTTTTGCGGTTCAGTATATATAGTTCTTTCATTCCTAGTAATAGAGGCACATTCGTCACCACTCGCCCCTTTCCGTAACCTGCAAGAAGACTTGTCCCCCTGTCGATGAATGTTATGTGCGAAAATACGACAAACCAATCAGAATGCGCGTATGATTTCCAAAAATATACCCAAGACATAGTTAAAAGTGTTCAGTCATACTGTATAATTCCGGATGTCCCACTGTGCTCTAAAGTGCATTTGAAATATATAAATATATGGGGAAATATATGTGAACGAATTGACAATTGTTTTAGGTATGCCCGTTTGCGCTAAGACGGAACCGGGTCGCACAAATGGCACGAGTCGCTATTCGGCCTGTCCCGGAATAACACGAGTTGGTAACGAATGATAGAGGCAGTGTATCTCCGTGGGCAGGCACAAAAATGTCGGCATTAGCACACACGCACGCACGCACACACATAAAAGACTTCGTGACAATATGAGTACAAAATATCCCAGGTTTTACCATGGCATACATCTACGGCCAGCGCCATGTTGGGCTTTCCCCCCCACATTAGACATGCCTTAATAATTGGTGTAACAGAAATACTGTTTAAAGTGATGTTCAACTCAACTTACCCACTCATTATTGATATTGCCATTGCCAAAAAGTCTAAGATTGCACGTTTCTACGACCATATTCCTTTAAATGTGATATCTATGTTACTCCATTAAAGACTTTTTATGAGAATCAGGACATTATTCATGACACCCGTACCTCACGTAACAAAAGGCCTATGGTATCTTTGAGAGGCATTTAGAAGTTAGCGTATAAAGTAAGGAGATGATATAATCGATGAACGACTTCTTTATTACAATTATGCATATGACGTAGTCGATCGAAACCCGGTAGCAGTTTACTTTCTATGAAATAAAATATACGTTAATGATTAAGGAAGATATCGTCTTTAAAAAGATGTTTTATGATGTGAAGCCAATCGGAGATGTAGAGTGGGCTGTATATGCTTCAGAACACATAGGCTCACCTTTCTGACGGGCCGATCCGTAACCCGGGAGTGACTATATAGAGCAGCTGATAAACGGGGCAGGTGATACGGTAACCGCAGAAAGAGAACAACAGCCTCATATACAATTACAGGCGGTGTATATCAGACTGATAGTAATCACATGTGGAAACCGCTATATCACACTGACAGGTTTACGCGCTATGTTCCCTTCCGTTGCATAGACTGCTATTTGAGGGCTTGTTAATAGCCAAAACACCATACGGTCTGTTATCTCGATATGGACACGTTAGTACTGTACAGACACAACCATGTTTGTTACACAAGAAGATAATACATTCCATGAGTACGTACACAGACCCATTCTGCACAGCTCACTAATCAGTTGAAGTTAAGAAACGTTGGTGGGCAGAGATCGAGTTCTTGAATGGGTGAACGTGTTTCGGCGGTTTGGCTCCACTAGGGCTTCGGCCTTGCCCCACACTAAAGCACATGTAACGCATGTGGTGACTCCTTGGGCAAGTGTCTTTATTTGAATTGCTATTTGACTAGTTCTTAAAGAACAACCTACTCGAGCTACGATGAATTATCCATTAAATGTCCGAGTGTTTTTTGGCTATTATGTTGCAAGTAGGTTATTCTATGTAATTCACATAGTCTTTGTTTGAAGAAAATGCGCGTTTGCCAATCGCAAGAAGATATATCGGCTTATGTAGTTGGAACGGCGTTATATCAAATATTTACGTGAACTGATTTGAATAGCCAATAGAAGACCGTATACCATCGGTATAAGGTCTCTGAGCCAATCACTGTGAAGACAAAAATAATTTGCTCAACATATTAACCAATTTATCCCTGTGGGTGCAATGCGGCCATTCTTGAATGTTTCGATTCTTTGCGCAAAGGTCATTAGTAACTTTATTGTAAATTAATTAATTGCTTATTACTTCACAAAAACATTTACATGATGTGATTGGAACAATTTTATTTACTTCCCCATGCTGTTCACTTATTGACAGGCCGAATAGGCGGGAGGACGGAGACCCGGCAGCTTGACGCAGCAGATGGCACCAAGGACTTCTGGGACCTCGGGGGCGAGTGGGTCGGCAGGTTTGTTTGTTTGTTTGTTTGTTTGTTGTTTAACGCCGCACTCAGCAATATTCCAGCTATATGACGGCGGTCTGTAAAATAATCGAGTCTGGACCAGACAATCCAGTGATTGACATCATGAGCATCGATCCACGCAATTGGGATCGATGACATGTATCAACCAAGTCAGCGAGCCTGACCACCCGATCTCGTTAGTCGCCTTTTACGACAAGCATAGTCGCCTTTTACGGCAAGTATGGGTTGCTGAAGACCTATTCTACCCCGGAATCTTCACTGGTCGGGGGTCGGCAGGTAAGGTTGACGGGCGTTAGTAAATGTGCACATGGATCTCTATACTATAAATGAGCCCATGTTAATATCACAAACTACTTAAATCATTTTGATGAAATGACTGAAACCAAACAATTAACCAGAATGTATTAATTTTGTATATTTGAGTCCTCGATGATTTTGGGATTTTGTCGTCACGTCCCTTGATTTCGTTTGAGATGACTAAAACAGGAGCCGTGTGCAAAAAATGGGTGACACCCGAACTTCAGTTGTACCATGACGCTAAAAGTAGTTTACGATTCCTTGTATTTCTATTTAAATTTCGTTTCCCAAAATTGTAAACGTCTTTGACCTGCATCACTTCCTGCTCACTTCCCACATCAAGCAGGGGGCACGGATGGCCAAGCCGCGATTCGCTGTGCAGAGCTGAGTTCCTTTGGGCACGCCAGAAACCTATGATTGTGGTTTCGAATCCCGGTTCGCCCCGATTATGTTTCTAGGTTTGTCAGCACCATACCCGTGCGCGTGGGTTTCACCCAAGTGGTAAACGTCTGAGACCTGCATTACTTCGAGCTTTCCTCCCACATTGAGCTGACACGCCGCGATATAACTGGAATAATATTAAAAGCGGCGTTAAACCCAACTCACTCACTCACTCCCACATCAAGCCGATACGCCCTGATATAACTAAAATACTCTTCAAAGCAGCAGAAAACATTTCAAGTTGGCGTGAATAGTTCCACCCAATAATAACATTATATCCACACAATGTATGCATGTTCCATCGTTCCTCCAGGTCTGGTGTCCTGCGCAGTGATATTGCTGGAATATTCCATAAAACCCAACCCAACTCACCCAATCACTCACTCGTTCTCCAGGCCGCAGACGCACCTGCAGTATCTGCTGCAGAAGTTCCGCATGGACACCTTCAACCCCGTGGCCCCCCACACAGAGTCCCCCTTCACCCCTACCCCCAGACTTGCATGGAAGACGCGGCTCGACGTCATACAGTTCTCCTGGAAAGTAGGTGCAATGGTCTGAGATATTAATCATTATTGAGATATTTAGTAGTTAGTTTTCAACAAAGAAATGTCAGGTACATACCGCTTCTGGGTATATTCAAACAGACAGGCAAAGAAATAATACAAATGTCCCAATGCTGTGGTAGCAAATGGTCCCAGGCAATTTTTCATAATAGAACTGAGAAATCTACCCTGGATGAACGAGGATAATATTTTTTCTGTGTCTGTGTGTAGCTGGAACTATTTGTGGGTGAGGTGAGGTGAGGTGAGGTGAGGTGAAATGTGGTTGAACGTCGCGCTTAAGATTATTGCTCTTGTATAGAGACATGCACGTGTGCGCGCGTTAGTCGGGACTAGTGCATGCCCGGTTTAAGTGCCGGCTCAATTAAACACCATGATGTAGTTTAACATGGATACCGCACCCAGACACTGTATCCCGACTCCAAGCCGACCGACCCGTGAAGATCCTAGTTAGAACAGGTCTTCAACCCATGCTTGTAAGGGGCGGTTAACGGGATCGGGTAGCTAGGTTAGCTAAATTAGTTGATGTTTGTCATCGTTTCCCAGTTGCGTGGTTCGATGATCATGATATCAATCACTGAATTGTCTGGCCCAGATTCGATTATTTACATACCGCCGTCATATAGCTAGAATATTGCTGAGTGCGGCGTTAAACAGCAAACAAACAAAATAAGTAGTTGTTTTATCTGCTTAATGCCCAGCGCCATGCAGAGTAACAAGTACCATCGCTAACGTCACATGGTATGAGGGGCCCGGGGATCCAACACTTTCTTCGCAGAGGCTTTTATGCACTAGACCAGGGATTATTTGATAGCGCATTTGTTACAAGATATCTCATGCATGTCGTAAGAGGTTCGGGTGGTTGGCTAATTGTGAATCATCGTACCTCCATGGTGTCAAGCAGCGAGGTTTCAATTCACAAACAATCCAGCGACGCCTTAATCTATAAAGAACGTTGCGACGTTACACTTATACACTTTTGCCGTTAGCAGTATGCGACCTGTTGTAAAAAGGAACTTAATGGAACTTTTGTCTGAACTCTAACGCCTGCTTTGCTCCACTGATTTAGAACATCCTCAACACCTACTTTTGCTGTGTTCTGCGACTTCCTTTTATACACATAACAAGAAGATAGGGATATCATTTCAAACTGAGATATTATCAGTTATGCTATTTTTATTATTCTGTGTTGCCATGGTAACAGCTGAAACGACTGAAGGGTCGCCTGTCACAGAGCGACATCAAGAACTCGGTGGAGGCGCTCAAGTGGGACGGCATCACGTTCGAGAAATATCGGGATGACAACTTGTGGACTGTAGGTACGACGCTTTACAACAGTTACTGAATAACTAAAACATCCCGCGAACACATGTGCTTAATTGATATTCCTAATATTCCCCACGAAAAGTGTGTTGCTATTCAAGTTAAAGTGGTTACAGTTCTGAAAGTTTTGGAGGTTAGATATGACATGGATACTTGGCACTCTTAAATTGGGGCATGGTGTCTCTCAGTGGGCTAGCAACGCCGGTGTCCCGGTATAAACTCTCCCCCGTACAAATTCTCCCCCCGGAGATTTTATACCGGTACAGATTCTCCCCCGGAGAATCTGTTCTGAAATAAAATCTCCCCCGGGCGGATATGTTTCGCGTCCCCCTCAGTATAAAGTCTCCCCCCTGATTATTCGGTTAGTTGCAATGTCTTTAAGTACTATAATCTTTAAATAGTTATTTTTAATGTAAGGAGGGTTACTTTAAAAAATAGATTATGAAATATGGTCATAATGAATTGATATTTCAGCATATTTTATTTGGTAACTGTACCTTCCATCCTAAAATAATTATGAGACATAATCATACCAAACAAATATGAATGAAATGACTTAATATAACAAATACATGTACGGTTACTGTTGTAACAGAATTCAGAAATCTTATTAATCCTCGCAAACATTCGGTTTTAACACTAACTACGTAAAAACTGTCAATATATCCACGCGCGCCTCCAGCTCAGGCTGTCCGTTATACTCTGATTTTAGATCTAAAATATATTCCTTAATACAGGCTACGATATGAAAATGGTATCAGTGTAATATCAGCGGCTAGAATATCATGGTGCAAGCAGGTTTCTGTTAAACATACAACATCATAACTATCTAATTCAGCACTGATAAAATCTACTTTATCTTTATGACTGCGTACGTTTAGATATATAATCTTTAAATCTGGACTAGCAAAGGTCCTGGATTCGGATGGATATCACCGCGGCAGAAGAGAAAAAGTAAAACTAAGAATGATAATCGGAAATTATATAAGCAAAGTAACCCAAAATATAGAGAAATGTGTATCATCTTCCCGAAATGATTAGCATGTAGAATAGATTCAAAAACACCCACTACCACGGCATTAAAATCACATTATATAACCGAAAAATAAACATCATAAATATATACCACTGGGCGGAACAAAAAGTCCAACCTGAGGATCTAAACAAACTACTCAAAATACGCTATAAATCTATTATATTCCTAGGAGACTTTAACGCTCACCATCCTACATGGAGCATAGATGATAAAATAGATAATCATGGCAAATTAATTTCCGAATGGATAGAAACAAACGACCTAGTACTCCTAAATAACAACCAACCCACGAGGTACGATAAGATAAACCAAAAAAATGTCGGCCTAACCATATGCACCGCAGATCTAGCTCAAAGTACTCGACGTGGGAAGTGCACAACGTCCCGCTAGGTAGTGACCACTCCCCCATAAACACAACCATATGAAATACAAACGTACCAATTCAAACAGAAAACCAAGAACCAAAATTCAATTACAATAAAGCTAACTGGGACCAATTCCAAGATATCTGCAACGAAGCTAACTTAAACGAAATAGAAAATAATGATCCAGAAACCTATTGTAGAAACCTAACAGCCAAAACTTCCATCCCCTTCAAAACATCTAAGACAGGCTAGGCAAACCCACGGTACCATGGTGAAATGAGGAAATAGAACAGACTAGACGAAAACGTAAATCGGCCTTCAATAAAGCAAAACGCGACTACAAACATCTAAACATAGCCCACGAACTAAACAACCAAGTTTAAAAACTAGTCCAACTAGCCAAAAGTAGAGACTGGAAAAAAATCTGCGAAGGTATAAATAACCGTACAGATGCCAGAACGGTCTGGCGCAAAATCCACGCCATTAGAGGCTTAAAACGACATAAAAAAAACCCTGACATTAACAACTCAACCAACCCCGCCCAAAAAGCAAATAATCTCGCAAACCACTTTTCGGCCGTTAGCAGTAACACCAACTTCAGCCAAAAATTCCAAGATAAACTTAAAACAAAAAACAAACCCACAAAAGAACCAAACAATAACAATCTAGAAATAAACCAACCCTTCACAATGGAGGAGCTCCTCTACGTAATCCAAAACAGGAAAAAGGGCACAGCCCCAGAATTTGGCCTAACTTCTTACCAAGTAATTAAAAATCTCCCGCTAAAACTACTCCAGGCACTACTCAAACTATACAATCTCATCTACCTAAACGGACAGGTTCCTACTCCCTGGAAACAGGCCCTAGTCATACCAATCCCTAAACCTAATAAACCAGCTAATCAAGCTAACTCATATAGACCAATATCCCTAACTTCAAACTTATGCAAAGTAATGGAATCAATGGCTAAAAATAGATTACAACATTACTTAACCCAAAATAACATCAACTATTGAACTGCATGGAAAGTATTTATAAAACGACCGGGGGAGGAAATATTCTGGGGGGAGATTTTATTTCGTTGGGTGGGGGAGAGTTTATTTCGAGAGGGGCGGAACTGTACCGGTATAAATTCGCCGGGGGGAGATTTTATTCTGGGGGCGAATATATTTCGTGACACCGGCATTAGCCCAGACTAGGAAGAGGAGACATAAAGGATCGTTGACTTGGTTGATTGCGTACCATCGTACCCCGACGACGTATGGCTTTGCACATAATATCAATCAACGGTTTGCCTGTTTAGACTTGATCATTTACATGCTGCCGTCACACATATGCAATGTTGCTGAGTGCAGCTTTAAACAACAAATATAACAAACCAAAACGTCGAGCCAGGGTACCTCGAGATGTCTTCCCTTGGAGTCACCCATTGTCCAACAATCTAGATATGGTGTGTTCTATAATGTTTAGTCTATTTTCCACATCTCTGGAAAAGTGTTGATTGCGTGGCGTCAAGCGCCGTGATCCAGTGAAAAGTCCATGGGCTCTCATGGGTGAGTGAATAATTATTGGAAACTGATAATTTTGTTTAGATTTTTTTCCCATTTGGTTTAACTCAAATTGTATTGTATTCTCGGGGTCTATTAATAAAAGACATAAAGTGTGCTTTCAAGATGCCCTGGATTCAAACCTTTATATCAGACATTTGGCTGTAACAGTGAGATGGAGATATTGACTTTGGCGCCGTATTGATGTCTGGATCAAGGTTTTGCGTTTCTTCTTTCAGAGGCCAAGAACCTTGTAGACGCGGCGTGTCGGTGTATGTTTGGTCTGTCCCCAGCAGAAATGACCCTGTTGTATTTCCTCATGTATATCAACTCGGCTGGAGGACTGAAAATATTCACCACGCCGGCTGAGTTCACCGGCAGAGAAAGCAGGGTCAAGGTAGGCTCAGCAGATGGCCGCGCAATGTTTCGTGCTGGGCATTTATTCACAGGTGTCCAAAATGTAAGCTATCCCTTCCTCTATGCATGCCATTTTCGAATGATCATCCAAAAGATATGTGCCGTCTCACATGCGTGATTGGGTTTGCCTGTACTACGCTTCAAGCAACATTCAGTTAGCTGCACCATGTTGGTAATCGAGCCAGGTTTTCAGGCATGGAATGGTTGAAAGGGGGACGTTCCAGTCGTGATTTGGACAATGTATGTAATGCCAAGTGTGAAACTGCTTGCACCTTTACTGCTGGACCGCCTTAAGGGGTTAAAACAAGGCCTAGTCGACTCGAAGTGAGTATACTGTGTCTAAGTAGGGTATCCGCCTGGTAACTCAGTGGACGAGCACTATATATAAGACTGGCATACGTCCGGACTTGTACAAGAAGCCGCACACCCATGCGTGCACGTAGCAATAAGCTTAGCACGATGCTAAGCACTATCAACCTCATATTTACTGATGGATTGATCAGTATCATGAACTTTGGGCTACCATCCAGTGGTGTTGTAGGGATTCCCCCTTAAACGACATGCTACCTCATATTTTCAATAGCCCTTATACAGTATGGTTGTTGTCAGTCATTAAACAGCCATACGCTTGATTAGTTGGTGAATTTAGTGCATGACTGTGTAGTGGTGACTCATTTTATCACTTACCCATTTCAGTTTGAGAGTCTCGAACAAGTTTCAAACAATCACTGTATGAGCTAAATATTTTGCTGTATCGTTTGATGTATGTTTTCAGGGCGGAGTTCAGCAGCTGGCCACGCACATGATGCACAAGATCGGCAAGAGAAACGTGCACTTGAACCATCCAGTGACGCATATAGTTCAGGTAGAATAGTTATAATTGCATTCTGGTAAGTTGAAATGCAGTTGTTATAAAAGGAGGAAATTTTAAAAAGTGCCGATTCGTTTTTGTTTTTTTTGCTCTGTTTATTTCAAAAAACCGAACCAGGTTGATCAGAAATGATCATAGTTTGAGTCCCAGTTGGCTCTGATAACGTTTCTTGGTTTGTCAGCACTATACCCAGGTCATGGGTTTCACTAAAGTGTTAAAGCCTAAAGCCTGCATCAATTTGGGCTTCTGTCCACATTATGCTGACACATCGTGATATAACTGTCTCTGCAGAATGTTCCACTGTGTCTTTGCAGAATGTATGAGTCCAACTCAAAAGTAAAATGGAATACTTTCAGGAAACGTATGACGGTGTGGTGACATGGGTTAGAATAAGTCCCGAGCACTCTAAGGACTTGGTGACATGGATGTTCAGGTTGTCAGGCTCAATGGGTGTCATTGTACGCCGAAAGCGTGGGACGTAGCATATTTTCAGAGGGCTCCGATAGTGCTGAACGAAAAACGAAAGGATACATAAACATGTGAATCTGTTTGACTCACCACCAATTACATATTTTGTAATTATGAATGATTCCCTTCTTTCAGTCTGGGGAGAAGGTTACTGTTGTAACGGAAAACCGCCTCCAGGTGCAGTGTAGCAGGGTCATCATGGCGATACCGCCACACCATGCAGGTGATTTAAGGGAACTTCATATCTTTACGTAGCCATGCAGTAAAGGCAAAAACAAACACCCAGTTGAGTGCTTGAAGAATTATTTTGAAGTGTACATGTTTGTGAGTTTTGACTGTACTGTATCAAAGTAACACATAGCCATATATAAATATAATAACATGTTCAACCCTTAGGATACGTAGATCATCGGATTCGTGGAGATTCCGGGTAAGAATATAGGCCACCTGCAACATATATGCTTGTCGTAAGAGGTGGCTGAATGGATCGGGTTGTCAGACTGGTTGCCCGCTTGTCATCGTATCCCAATTGCGTTGGTTTGCCCTCATGACGTCAATCATTGGATTGTCTGGTCCATTACAATGTAGATCTTGATAATTGATCAGATCGCCTTGACTGGTCGTCGCCATTATGTTTGAAGCAAATGCAAGGATATGAACTGAGGTGGAATCTGATTGGTCACTAGGAGTGACATAGAAGAGACATAACTCGTAATAGCCACTGGTGGCGCTACGATCGAGCCTGGAACTTTCAGGCTTGTTCGGCATGGGTGGAAACTGGACTTTTATAGTCAGTTAACGCCCTTGCCTCGGGAAGATGAGGTGCGGCTAAACTGTGTCAAAAATGTCGATGTTAGATGTTGCCAGTGTTCGGCAATGACTAAGTCTATGGCACGTATATGGGACAATACAAAAGGTGGATCATTCATCTTTGGACACGGACTTACTGATCTGATGTTAGATTCTCTCTTGAATTGCAAAACATCAGTCTGTTTCACTCATTTAACCACTCTTGTGTACATCACAGAGTCGTAAGTGCAGCGGGAAAAACCATGTCGTTATTCATAGGTCCTGTCCGATAACATCTATAACATTATCCAGTAGCCCAAAAGTGCCCTTATACCTCATCCTTTATGCTTCAGCCACAATCAAGTTCACGCCTTCCCTACCCTCTAGGAAACTAAACCTCCTGAACAGCGTGCCTCTAGCCTTCCTGGTCAAATTTGCGGTCACCTTCGAAGAGTCGTTCTGGAAGGACAGTGGGCCCGATAAGCGCCATTTTGGATTCCAAACGGTATTGGAGGACCCAGAACGTGGCCCGATAGGGATTGCGTATGATGCCACGTCTGCCAGGGGGAACCCAGCCCTCGCTGGCTTCCTGTCGTCTGCTTACGGCACAGAGGCTGATGTGAGTAAATGTTGTAAAAACTCGATTAATTCGGGCTCTACGTTCTTATGTGAAATAGGCCAATGTAATAGGTCGTGTATGGCGTAATGGCTTCATGTAGACGTGGGGGATACGGGTGGCCCAGTCGTCTAACGCGTCGCAATTCGCTGTGCAAAGTTGCGTCCTTTGGGCATACGAGAGATCTTGGATTCGAATTCCGATTCTCCCCGATTATGTTTCTAGGTTTTCAGTACCATTCCCGCTATCGTAGGTTTCGGTAAACGTTTGAGACCTGCCTCAATTCGGGCTTTCCTCCTACAGTGAGCTGACAGCCGTGGTGGAACTTGTATTCTGTCCTACTCATGTAGACATTCATCTGGAGTGGCATGGAGAAAGGGTTTACGCCTTATATTAAGCTTATTTGATGCTAGTTACTTTATACGTTGACTTCATAGAAGTGTCCAAAGTTGAAAAAACTCGCTCACACAAGAGTTCGATTCCGTCCATCTACAAACTGGGAATAGGGTTTAGAATACGTCCCCATCATAATGAACCAGGCTACTGAAGTGGTGGAATTAGTGGTATGGCGCGCATTGGTAGCGTGTCATCGAACCCCAGCGAGGACCTTATTAACAGGCCACTGTCATATATAGTTGGTAAATTCATATTCTTAATAAATATTTTTGATGACCAAATGCATTTGAATCCATTTAATACATTAATGTGGATGTTATGTAATGTAATATCTGCAACAGCCTCGAAGACGACAGGACGCCATCATTGACCTCCTCGAGAGCGTCCTTGGTCCGAATGTCCGTCAGTATAAAGATTTCGTCCAGAAGGACTGGAGCAAGGAGCCGTATAACGGGGGATGCTTCCTCAAATCCCTCATTCCTGGAACCACCAAGTACTTCAATCAGGACCTTAGGGAGCCGTTTGAACGGTGAGTTGAAGTCCTAGGGCAAAATAGTCTCCAGGAAAAACATTTCCTTTCGTTGTAGGTATCTGACACTTGAATGGATACCCGTCACAGGACCTGTGAGGAGTCCAGGTAAGAATATAGGTCCCCAGCAACGCTTGTAGTAAATTATCTAGATGAATTATCTGTCCTAGACTCGATTATTTACACACGGTCGTTACATAACTGGAATAGTGCTGTGTATATGACGTATAACAACAAACAAACATGGCTACATAACGTCATATACGGCAGTTACACACTGAAGGGGGACTAGCTTTGGCAAATCGACATGATTTATTCAAGAACCCCCACTTTGTTTGCCTGCAAACTCAATTTGTTTATGTTGTGCAGTCTCATAGATGAGAGTACCATAATTATGTAGTTTGACTCTATATTATCGCGGTATCGGTAAATCTGGTAATCCACACTCCCTGTCGACTGTTTACTTATGCAAATCTAAGCACGATATTTCATCGCTTGATCGAATACAGGACTCGTTGCGGTATGTCACGGCTACTTGTAAGTATACATGTTAACTTTTTTATGATAGTTTCTGGAAATATGTTTTTGGAGTGGAATTACCCCTACCACCATTCGAAATTGATTAGAAAAGAAAACATTTGTTTGGACGAAGTCCCTTGACCCAACCTTGGTCTTATGCATACTGATTATTTATAATCCCAAAACAGGAGTGATCTAAACCACGTATTCCACACAAATATACCACAAAAAAGCCATACCGCGATAATATAGAGTTTCCGTCCTCGAGTCGCTAATGCCAGGTACTTTGTTTACCGAACTCGGTCAAGATAATCAGCATCGATTAATTCTTACTTGTAAAAGTTGAACAAAGAACAACAAACGTTTTGCGTATGACATATTCAATAGGTTAGTAAGTGTACGCCATTACGATACATTACAAATTAACTACCACGATAATATAGCCTACCATGCTACAGGGACAACGTTTCAATTTCACAAATGGTATTACTAAAGTCTATTATTGTCTGATTATTATGCTTTTAGATATATAAATGTAGTGTGGATTAACACTTCAGTTCAGCACAAAACTTCACTTCACCCTTTCAGGATCCATTTCGCTGGAACTGAGACAGCTACGATTTGGTGTGGGTTCATGAACGGTGCCATACAGTCAGGCTTCAGGGCAGCAACAGAGGTAACGAAACATTTTCATCCTCCCGAGGATTGCCCAGCCGTCTTCAGAGTTGTAATTCGCTGTGCAGAGTTCCATCCCTTAGTTATGCCAGGATGCAGTGATTGCGAATCCAAGATGAGTTCTAATTACGACCCTTGGACTTGATGGCACCTTCCACAAAGCGATCTTAGCGCTAAGATTATCTTAACACCCATACTTTAACGTGGGGTTATTACAATCGTAGTGCTAAGATCGGGATCAGGTGGTCAGGCTCGCTGACTTGGTTGATGCATGTT
Organism: Haliotis cracherodii; assembly: GCF_022045235.1. Lineage (NCBI taxonomy): Eukaryota > Metazoa > Mollusca > Gastropoda > Lepetellida > Haliotidae > Haliotis > Haliotis cracherodii. The sequence goes on along the minus strand of NW_027266275.1, from coordinate 39,292,277 downwards.
ATCGTATCCCAAATGCGTAGATCGATGACCATGATGACAACCACTGGATTATCTGGTCCGGACTCGATTATTCACAGACCGTCCCACACAGCTGGAGTATTGCTGAGTGCGGCGTTGAACAACAAACAAAACTCTGAGAAGTGAATCACTTCCAGCTGTCATCCACGTGAAGCCTATAGGCTGTGTTATCACTGTAGTACTGTTCAATGCGGCGTCAACCCTTATTCGATGACTCATTGATCAAAAACAACCCATGGGCAAAACTTCTTAGGCTTTGAGTTGTTTCATTACCGATATACCCTTCGATGTAGAAGGGAGTCGACAACCGATCGTTTCGTCATCATAACATACACGAAATATAAACAATAGTTTCTATGTAAAGCTATTTAAGCTAGAAATTCCTGCTGGTGTATGAAAATGATTTCAGAGCTTCAGGTGACAAGGGAGCCATAGTCTCTTTGAAAACACAAATGAAGCTATACGTCTTAGCATATTTAATTCTGTGCGTTACGTTGAAATTGAAATTGTCACTGAGAATTGTGTCTTCAAAGAATATTCCTTTTCCAGGTATTGTATCATGTACGACCGCAGATAATTACCTCCCCTGATCCCGAGTCCCAGCGGTTTTTCGACGATGACGAGAACAGATTCGGCGATGACACGTACCTGCTTCGATGGATGTTGTTTGCAGCAGTTGGTGCAGGGTTTGCATCGGCTCTGTATGTAGTTCTCAAATCTGACAAAGGATTTACCAGGAATTTCATGGACAATATACGAATTGTATTTGACTGATTCACAGTATTTATTGGATGTTCATTTTCGAATATTCTTCATATTGACATTTTGGACCCACAGTGCCAGTCATGAGACGCTTCCAGATCTGAAACCAGTGCTGTGAATTCTGGCGGGACGTGATAGTATCCATGGGAGGCGGTGTTTGCTTGGTGCTTGTTGAAGCGCCTGTAAAATCCTTGACAGAAATCTTTACATGACATTTCTTTGTGTATTAAAAGATGCCATAAACATGCTCTTGCATTTTCCATGAGAATGATTTATGCTATGCAAGAGACGACATTCGTCTGTGGAAACCTTGATAACAACAAATCATGCAATGCTAATGAATGGGGTGTGCAGTGTGGATTCGTAAATTTTGTTTAAAACATGACAGTATTTTACTAGGAGAGGTTGGGTATTGTCATTTTAATGCATGTCGCTGCCTGAAATAAACATGACATATAACATGATTACTATTTTTCAACGTTATTGTGTATATGTCGAGATTCAGATTGATGGTAATCATAACTTCGTCAGATCGTTTACTCCGATAAAAGGCCTGTGACGATCCAGGGTAGAATAGGTCTTTAGCAACCCATGCTTGCCGTAAAAGGCGACTTTGCTTGTCGTAAGAGGCGACTGACGGGATCGGGTGGTCAGGCTCGCTGACTTGGTTGAAACATGTTATCGATCCCAATTTCGTTTATCGATGTTCATGATATCAATCACTGGATTGTCTGGTCCAGACTCGAATATTTACAGACCGCCGTCATACAGCTGTAATACTTCTGAGTGCGGCGTAAAACAACCATCCAACCAACCAACTCCGACAAAATAGCTGTCTTTCAGAGAGGTTGGTTGTTTGGATGGTTTGTTTGTTTGTTTGTTGTTTAACGCTGGATTCCAGCTGAATGGACCAAACATGGATATTGATATCATGAGTATCGATCCACGCAATTGGGATCGATTACATGCATCAACCAAGTCAGCGAGTCTGACCACCCGATCCCGTTAGTCACTTCTTACGACAAGCTATGCGTGTAAAAGATTTGAGTTGAATGAGATTGACACAAAATACACGTGTTGGGGGATGTTTTCCGTTTAATACATTCCACCTTAAAGTATCATCAACGTATTTAGTGGTGCGTAGATATCAGTGACGTCTCCTATCATATGTAAATATTTCATGAGAGTTTCAAAAGAATAAAGAGTTCGTGTAGCCAATATTGAATAACATTAAACGACATACACTGTAACATTGCAACTAACACAGCAGGCACATTGGATTCAAACAAACTATTAAGTATGGTGGTAATGCTGTTGTTATCTAAAAGATTCCTCTCTGCTGTCGGGGAAACTTTAGACAGCGTAGTCTTGCAGAAGGAATCCATGTAGCATTATAATTCCGACCCGAATGTTTTTGCTACTTATATTTCTTATGATTGTGTGCCTAAGGGTTATTCGTCCATAGCCAGAATATCGAGTCACTGATAATCAAAATTGTTGAAGTATGAAAGTATTAACAAACAAAAGACAAACGAAATAAAAATGATTCCAAAAGTAATATTTTCGTTTTGTGTTGTGTAGTCAAAATGTGTGGAGGTATAGTTGTGAGCCATGGGATGAAAAGGCGACCTTACAGAAAACGATTACGCTATCATATTATTCACTCATTATTGCGAACTTGCCATCATATTATTCACTCATTGACGATACTCTCAGAGAGGTATATGGGGCGGTCGGATAGCCTTGTGGTTAAAGCGTTCGCTCGTCACGCCGAAGACCCGGGTTCGATTCCCGACATGGGTACAATGTGTGAAGCCCATTTCTGGTGTCCCCTGCGTGATATTGCTAAAAGCGGCGTAAAACCATACTCACTCGGAGAGGTATCGTATCGGAGTGAAAGATGTGATTGGGATTAGATTGTCAGTTATGTATGGCTGACTGTATGTTGTTAAATGCCCCAGACCCAATATTCATGTTATGTCATGGCGGCTTTTAAATAATGTAAATAATAAGTGGTTGATATTATGTACAATGTCTCATGTCGCCAGGGTATGATGGTTCGTGCCTGGATACCTCTTCTGACCCGGGCACCCAGCCGGGTCAAACAGTACTGTAAAGCAGCGCTTGCTGCGCTTGATTTATTACAACCTGTCACTTTGGCAACGCTCACTGATGACTAAGATATCAACAGATGGGTAGATTCGCCCCATGCATGACACAACAGGAATACGATAACAGAAACAAATTTCATGGAAAAGTTTAACAAACCAAATATTTAAAATAACTAGAATTAAATACACATATTTATAATGTTTTGGTGAAAGATAGGTAAAAGTAATTTGGTGATGTTGATTTACTAGGCTTGACTGGATTTAGGTAATTAGGTGAATTCTTAAGGGGTTACCAAAAACTGAACAAATATATAGAGGACGGCTTTTATGTCTTTTATTTTACATGTTTGTATGAAAATTGTGTCCGTTCATACACTGTTACAAATAGTCCTTCTATACAGTGTTGCAAGTAAATAGAGCACAGTCAGTCATACATCTAGTTATAGTCTAGCTATCCCACACGTCAAGAAGACAGGTAACTCTGTCGGTATTGTCCATGACAGATAAGTGGCCATTGATGAGTCTGCCCTCAGCTCCCCTGGAGGACAGCAACATCGCGACGTTTTCTAGGTGGTTGTCTTGGTTGACCACACTGCTGGGCACGTTTCACATCGGTTGTGGATTGCTCGTGCTAAATCAGTTTCACAAAATCAAAGATGCTGGGGTCGTTAGTTGTCAAAGAGTGCAGATTGTTATGCCACCCTTCAATGTTGTTGGTCCCATGTCCGCTGTTAGCAAAGTGGTTTCACTGCCCTTATCCCCGTGAACACTCTCTACCCAAGTAGTCCTCACATGATAGTCCTACAACTTATTGAACTTAGTAACAGTTTCCCTATGTGGACTATCGGCAATTGTAGCCAACCAAACATTGTCAGTTTGGTCAAGAGGTACAAGGGGAAGGGCCTCAGCTGTGGTAACGAGCTTCTGGGATTCTGATCTTCTTTGTAGAGAGTAAGAAGACCTAAATGTTGGACCTTCCTCCACAACGCCTGTTTATAATGGAAAAAGCATCTTCAAAAACCGCAATAGCAGCATTGGTTGCAGCCTTCTCAAAATCAGTCTGGAACACAAGGGGTTTCAGGTTAAAGTGATGTGGTTCTGCTTCATCCTAATTAGCCGGAAGGCGGCTGTGTAGGAAGCTTCAGTCTTATTCGGTAGGACGCAGTAAACAAGAGGATACATGAAGCCTTGATGTTCAGCAAGGAGGGTGTAAGTTTGACAAAACAACTTGGGGGAGGAGTAGAAAGTACCATCAGCAAATACGGTTTCAGCTTCACATCGATGGTCCAGATTTTCTCGAGACGAGAAGTTTGTCGTTGTCGCCTTGATCGGCGATAAGAAAGTTTTCACCAGCGTCAGTTGTTTTCCACTGGCCTAGATGTCATAGATGTAAGGCGCTAAAGGCAGTACTGCTTGTTTATGGTCAGTTAGTCTTGATAATACGGGCACCGACGGTCTGAATGGTACCCTTGCATTGCTGAATAGTACATTTTCAGTATCTTGTGCGGTGAGATATTCAAGCAGGGTCGTGCAACTGATTTAAGGAAGGCAACAGCCAGTGGATCGTGCTTTTAGTTTACATACTGTCATTTATATCCGTTTTGTTTATCAAATGAGTTAAATAAAATAATATAGTAAATAAGTCCCAGTTATTTTTAAAAAACCACAAACTATACACGAAGGAATACGTCGAAATACAAAAGATTTTATGAAGTAATGCTGATGTAGCTGGGCGTGGAGTCATCCTTCAGATGTCATTCTAACTGTGACACCTTGTGACGGGGTTACCTCTTTGGCGATGTGGGCAAGCGTCTTACCTCGGATAATAAGGTCTGTGGTTTGAATCCCATGCATCATGTGAATCGGCTCCGTCTCTTCGAAAACACTATTCTATCATGGTCGAGGGAGGCTATTAGCCATGCTCCACGTCTGACGACCATTCTCAGCCCAGAATTTCGACCCACAAAGAGATCTTAGCACTGTCTCAAATCAATGCGAGTTAATCACAGCTCTTACAGCGTTTTGTGGAACGAGGCCCAGAACTAGACGTAATTAGTGCCGTGTGTGAAATAATTTTATGACACATTATTTTTGCGTAATTATGATAATTATTAACCACTTGATTGATATACATTATAATATATTGCCTGTCAGAGTGAAAAAAGGTTTTATTTCGGACTTACATAAAAATTGCTAGGACGGTCACTTGGCAGAACCTAGTCCCTTTGATGTGTGGACCACATCTGCAACAGTGTGACATTGAATCAGTTGTGTGCTTTCAGCGGGCATTCATTAGATCACCTATTGTCTCTGATATGAGCAGAATAGCTGCTAATGTTCTTTATTACAAGACAATATACATTGTACGTTGGTAATTACACTGTGCTTTGAAGAATTACTGCACCTGGGTATTACGACAAGACTTCAAATGGATTACTATAGAATACACTACCGTTCAAAACGGTCCCAAGAAGACAAATATTTGAGGGATTATGTTGTCTTTGATTGATTCATACAGGCAGGTGTGTGTAAGCAGGGAGTCTGTGTGAGATAATAATTAACACATGTACTATGTTGTACGCTTTTGTTTGTTTGTATGTTGTTTAACGCCGCAATCAGCAATATTCCAGCTGTATGATGGCGGTCTGTAAAATAATCGAGTCAGGACCAGACAATTCAATGATTGACATCATCAGCTTCGATCCACGCGATTGAGATCGATGACATGCATCAACCAAGTCAGCGAGCTTGACCTCCCGATCCCGTTAGTTGCCTCTTGCGATAGGCATTGTCGCCTTTTACGGCAAGCATGGGTTGCTGAAGACCTATTCGACCCAGATCTTCACGCCTCATGTAAGGAATAAGATTGGAGTGAGTTGTGTGTTACGCCGCTATTATTCCAATCATATCACGTGGAATACCAAGCTTGTTTTCATGCCATGTACCTATATGGTCTTCGGCATGACAGACAAACGCTTTAACCGCTGGACTACCCAACTGCTGCGCGCTAGACTACCCAACTGCTGCGAAACACTATGAAAATGTGTACATGCACTAATGTGCACGTAATTTCTTATGACATCAGAGCTATGGCCGTCAGCTAGTCGTTACTTTAACTCAGTTATCTATTTATTACCTGAAGGTGAAACTCCTCCCTTGTATGTGCTCCCTTAATTGTATGCCAACTCCGATAAATCTATCTATGATACTTTGAGTCTGGCCTGCGTGACCAATGACTTATAGTTCTAACGTTAGTTTAAAGTAACATGATAGTGAAATGTTATAATTCCGATGAAGACTATACAAGAATCCTCTTGATATGAAGAAGACGTGATACGTTCGGAGCGCACGCGAGCACTCGGTCCGAATTCTGTGAAATGTTGAAACCCTCGTGATTATCGTATTCTACTGCTAGATTAATGTCTATATGTGTTATAAATACATTGTTAAATGTGTTTATGCCTGAACTATTGTTGAATTAAATCCATTACCTGCCTTTCTTAGCGCCAATACAACGACAAAGAGTTGTGCGGCGTAGCTGATGTTTTTATTCGTGAGAGCCTCGCGTTCTCACAATCTTAAAATCCATGGGTACTGTATGTGGAGCCAATTTGTGGGGTCCCCCGTGGTGATACTGATAAAACACTGCCAAAAGAAACATACTCACTCACTTACTCATATAACAGGGGTTGGTTGGCGTTCATAGCGGCACGACTGTCGTAATTCTTACATTTTAAGGTGCAACCACTCCCGAACTTTGCAACCAATCCCGCAAATAGAATTGTACTTTGGCCCTGCGGCATTTCAGTGTGGAGTGAGTGAGTATGGTTTTACGCCGCTTTTAGCAATATACCAGCAATATCACGGCGGGGGACACCAGAAATGGGCTTCACACATTGTACCCATGTCGGGAATGGCGTGACGAGCGAACGCTTTAACCACTAGGCTACCCGACCGCCCTTTCAGTGTGGAATAAACTTATCTAAGTTAGGTGATAACATAGACAAATAACACAATCATAGCGATGAGGGCGCTTTGTGTAAGGGTCCCTGGTTATTGAAGCGTTCGGGGGCACGGGTGGGCCGGGCCAGTCGTCTAAGGCACCGAGATTCGCTGTGCAGAGTTGCGTCCCTTGATCACGCCAGAAACCTATGATTGTGAGTTCGAATCCCGGTTTGCCCCGGTTATGTTTCTAGGTTTGTCAGCACCATACCCGTGCTCGTGGGTTTCACCGAAGTGGTAAACGTCTGAGACCTGCATCACTTCGCCGTGATATAACTGGAATACTGTTAAAATCGGCGTTAAACCCAACTCACTCACTATTAATGCGTTCGCTCTTCAAACCGAACACTCTTGTTCTGATCCCCTTACTTGTTTAATGAAGCCTATGCTTGGTGTTTCTTGTTCAAATACATCGCTGAAAGTGACATACAATAATGTAATTGCTTCGTCATGCATAACAAACACTCAAAAATTTGATTATAATACCATTAACATACGTATTAAAGCTTAATTAATACTATAAAAGTATACTATTGTGATATGTCCGGAAAGATTGAAATACCATTATTAGCATCAAACTTGGAATCGGCCAGCTGTGGTTTAATAGAATATATACAAGCAACAACATCAACATAGTGAAACATGTGTCACAAACGATAAAATAACAGTTTCAGACTAGCATACACCAGATAGCAATATTATATTCCATATATTGAGTATATCAGTTTCACATATGAGTTAGATGTAATTGCCATGGATGATATTTTTCAAAATTCTATCTCGGCGTTAAAATTCAATAAATGAACCGAGTGTGCAGAGACCGTCATATGACTTGCATTATCGACAATGCATATTCAACGTTTTAGCATCAAGATGACTGTGGACGTTTGAAACACTAACCACCATCCTGGCATCCCCGGGAAGGGCGGATAAATTGAGAATGCTATGTCGCTCTCTCTTCTGTGAGAATCTTCTGTCGCCGGACAAAACAAATACGGAGGAAGAGAGCGACCTTGCTGAACCCGATCTTGTCTACTACTATACGTATCTGCGCAGGAGGATATTTACAGGTAGGCAGTTACATCTCTTGTGTTGAAATATCCCATTCATAGAAATACGCATTGTACTCATACATGTTGGGTTAGACAAGTGTTGTTTGATATAAAATAAATCGATGAATCGAAGTTAGGGATGGTAACAATTTTGCGTACGTGCCGTAGTAACCACTTGTTTGATTTGAAGATGTAAGCAAGATCAAACGAAAGTTTCTTTTGTAGTTCTACACAAGCGGGTAAATACCCCCAATATCATCCACCAACCTACTCCCATACTCTCGCTGTACAAATTCAGCAATCACTTGGATGATAGTCATCAAAAGTAGAAACACCATCATTGTTGTATATAATATTCACAATTAGTTTACATGCCCAGTCAGTTATCGAATGCATATAGGTTCTAGAAATAAATGATACAGTACTCAATATTTTGTTTATACTTTCAACAATATATCTGGCAAACATATTACAACATGTGATACTGTGTAACAACACTGTCTAATCAAGTCCATCTATGACGATTATATTGATAAAGGCTAGGTGGTTCTTGGTCGACATATAAATGAATTTATATTATAAATACTACACACCTTATAATGGAGGTCAAAGGCAGAACAAATTGTCATCTCATCACCTATTTCAGGTATCACTTTACAGAATTGATTATAGTAGTCAGTATGACTTGCCAATAAACAAGTGTACGCAATCACCTTTTCTTAAAATAATTAAAAGTATTCCATCAACTAAAAGGTAAGTTGACTTCTAACTACTGCACTCCATCAGGGGTATATCTGTTTTTATAACACATATTACACGTATTAAGTTTGTGGTGATGTGACAACGTTATACCAAATAACAAATAAAGTAACTCAAGGCGCGACAGTAGACAAACCAGCTCTTACAAGCGTACTCGTGAGATCGATCGATTATTCAAAGTGCGACATATATTTCTCTATTGTGTGTGTGCGTGGGCAACGTCGCTGGCTCCGTCATCAGTGGCATTGAAACAGACTTCCCATATGCTAACCATTACTGCGCACAAGGCACGGGCATAAAACCGATTTCATTCCGTATGGTAACGAAACGTATATGTCATTACCGCAACAGCTGTTTAAGATATGTGTATAGTAACACACTCGCCGTGAATTGTGCACAAGTATTGGTGCACAGGTATGCACATATTGGATACATCATGTCATGCGTATGTAAGAGAACGGGTAACAAGTTTAGGAAACAAATATTATTTAATGTGGGTGGCATTTACATAAATACCAAGTCAAACAAGAGATAAGTTTATGGTTTATCTCGGTGACTGAGTTGAGATTTTCAGTAGTTTAGTCATTTGATTGCAATAATAACATTCTTCAAGGAAAATATTAACTCAAAAAGGGATTTATTTTTTCAAGGAATACCCCGAGTGAGAAATGGCGTACCATTGGAAGCGCTCGTTAAATCACCAGTATCCGTCGGTCAGGATGACGTCAAATGCCCCCGCGGATACCACAGCGGAAGGTTTTGCGTTGTCCGTGCCCAACTGGCAAATAGTAAGCCTAACAAAACCCATATTTTTATAATCCTATCTATATATACTCATAACTCCAACAAGCCATACTGTATAATAAATGTAATCTTTATAACAAGAATATGTATGGTGGATAAAAGCACACACAAACTGAGCATGATTTAACGCCGCTTTTAACAGTATTCCAGTTATATCATGGTGTGTCAGCTTAATGTGGGAGAAAAGCCCGAAGTGATGCAGGTCACAGACGTATACCACTTCGGTCAAACCCACGAGCACGGGTATATGGTGCCATAATTGGGGCGAACTGGGATTCGAACCCACAATCATAGGTTTCTAGCGTGCCCAAGGGACGCCCCGTCAGTGCTATGATCAGTCTACACAACATGTTGCCCAGTTCATGTCTTGTCAACGGGATGTATGGCCCATGTCATATATGTCGATGCAATTAAAGATTCCGGGGTAGAAGAGGTCTTCAGCAACCCATGCTTGCCGTAAAAGGCGACTATGCTTGTCGCAAAAGGCGACTAACGGGATCGGGTGGTCAGGCTCGCTGACTTGGTTGATTCCTGTCATAATCGAAATTGCGTGGGTTGATGTTCATGATATTAACCACTGGATTGTCTGGTCCAGACTCGATTATTTACAGACCGCCGTCATATAGCTGGAATATTGCTGAGTGCGGCGTTAAACAACAAACCAATCCAAACAAAACAAAATATAACAGGGAACTTATACAGCTATTAGCTTAACTTAGATTATACAATCTAATCAAGCAGGCGAATACACCGAAACCCCGTTAATCTGGATCCCGTCAGTTCGGACACCTAACATTTCGAACGAATAATTTTGGGAACGTACTTCAATATCAAGGAACCTTACTGTGTATTTATGATTCGTCTATCCGGAAACCGGGACGATGTCGCTCAGAACGGCATCGTCCAGTTTCACGTAACGGTGTTTCAAAGTACATAACTATTTTAATGGCCTCCTGTGAACATGAAAGTCCTGTGGGTGAGAGATACACTGCCGGCCAGAGGAAAGTATACGCTTCATTCAAGGCGGACAACAGTCGTCGAAACCCTGCAAACTTATAATCATAAGTCCCGAAGACAACTATGATACCCGTAACGAATACGCCACCATCGAATAACCTTTCCTTGTTTGTATCATTTTGAGCCACCATCAAACATGGGTGTATAGTTTCCTTTTCTTAGCAGATCAAGTGGATGGGACTGATTCCAAGAAATCCATCCTTATGAATGACTCGCCAAAACAGCTGATGTAACATCATGTATTTGGATGACGATTTCTCTCATCTTGACTGCGTTGGTGTAGTGTATTGTATACAACATTGTATTTTTACGTGATGTAAAATTATAATGGTGTTTATCTGCTTCATTAAAACAACAGAAAAAATATTCATATATCATGCATAAACACTTAATCGAAACACTTTTCATTATCATATAGATAGGACGTATTGTTATAGCCTTCCGTGCGTATGCCATTGAAGTGTGACTATTCAGATCAATACACATATACAAACAAGAATATTCCTGTGTTACATTTATTCACCATCCACGTGAAAATGAACGCAAGAGTGAATAAAGCGAAGAGCTGATGAGATCAAAGCAGAACAAAATGCGCAATAAATGTTTGGAAACTAGCATACCCGGGATAGGGTGAATACTGTATGTTTGTCTCAAGCTACTATATAATGGGTATCGTATGGCCAAGATGGACGTCAAGTCGGAAAAGTAAATAGTGATCACTATCCGCTGAGGCTTTATTAGGCTGCATAAAATCATTAAATGTTTCTCAAAAGTGAGGAGGGTGGTAGAACTTTATTTATTTTCAATTGACAACAAAAGTGATGAAGGAGGAACGCTTTATAATTATTCCCCATCAAGAATACCAACCAACACAACTGAGCACACGTTGAACTCGGCATTTATTTCAATGTCAGTTGTCAAGCATTTATTTTGTGGATGACAGAGTCTGCTTCATTTGACTCAAGAAGACCTGGCCGATTTAGCTTGCAATCAGTTCAATTTTGTTTTCTCCACTGGATTGACAGTCAAGGCATTTGTTTAGACAGGTGTGATAAAACTTTAATAATGTTGAACACAACGTTACGGTATGCTATTTCACTCAATGTACAGACGAGCATGAATGTGTGAGTGAGTGGGTGGGTGTCTGAGCGAGAAAGTGAGAAAGTATTGTCGCCTCCACCATTTTGCAAGGATATATTGAATAGAACATCCCTGTCTTATGTGTTTAATGTTTTAATATCAATAATAAATACATATCCAGTTTATTAATACTCACTGTGGTTTTGTGCGTTCTTCTCTAAAAGGCCTGGAAGGGCAGAATAAAAATATTTTATCATAATTTATTTTTTATACATATCCACAGAGAATAGTCAGGCATATACTTGCTGATTATCTTGCTATCACTGTCCACGTGTCGGCGGTATTACAATAGCTCTGGTCGATACTGGATAAAACATATAAACAGCAAATTAGCATTTCCATCTCTTTCATAAATCTCTTGAAATTAATATTGATTTCTCTTTGTTCATTGTGGTGTGGGGTGATTTATCTAGGATATTGTGCTGATAAGGAAATATCCTATCAACGTAAAATGAATATCGCTGTTCAAAACATAGGGTGTCGCGGTAAAGTTGTTACTATATAATTTACAGTCCAAAACAAAACACGTTTATACTATTTTTTACTCCCTTTGTCCTATATATAATCGACAGTAGGAAGAAAATAGTTCATGGCCTGCAAAATGTTTAATAATCTACATTGAAAGCAAAATGATAATTCACTGTGGGCGGTTGGCTTATAAATAATCTGTAATCACATGTATTCCTTTACTTTAGTCACAGCTTGGTTCGATAACAACCACAGGATCAGTGGTAATAACAATGATATTTTTTGTTACCAGTTATATATTTTCAGAGTCATGTATTTGTAAAATATATATTTGTGATGTGTCGGGTAACAAAAAGATCAATGTAGCACAGCTTTCAATATCAGTAATGAACGGTCCCTCTGACGTATGCCGATCTTGTAAAATGGTAAACAAAATAGTCCCCGAAAATAGTGAAATATATTTGGGATATGTATCAATAATGGCAATATATTTTTGAAGGATCCGAACGCAATATACATTAATTAACGCAGAGTGGCTAAATGCGCCATAAATGAAATGAACATGATTTTGTTTCATTGGTGTATAATTACACGCTCTACTTTCTAAGTATATTCCTACGCACTGTCAACATAATTTGCATACGAGTCAATGGCGATTGATAAGTGTTCCCACGATGTAATAAGCGAATAATATGTCAGTGGCACATACTAAGGATCTAACATAGGAAAAATGGAATTAGCTAAAGCAGTTTTCGGGGATCGTTCACTCGACGGATACAGCAGCAAGTCAACAGCTGGTATGTCAAAATGTACTCCATGTTGAACGATGTAGGCTGATGTCGCGATCGTCGTGCCACATCGGCTTATGTGATTGATTGTCAACTTAATTCGTGAGAGTGTAAAACTGACTTCTGAGAGTATTGCTTATAGAATACCGTTCGTTACTGGCAGGTCTGTTATTTTATTTTATTTGCAGACGTATGAATATGTTGCAAATGTTATTATTGTCCGTCGTTTGGTAATATTTGTGAAAATGTACAGGGGAGGTAACTCTAATCGATTTCAAGAATTATTATTGGAAGTGAGTATACTTGTACAAATCAAAATATTTATGTTGGCAGTATTTTACATTTCACTGTTTGGGAAAATAAAAGCATGATATGTTGATATCCTGATTCCAGGGCTACGTGTCAGTAATTTCAATAACAGTGACACTATCCTCTTCCTTGTCAGTAGTTGGGGTCCAGTTAGACTACTTTCTTTGTGCAAACAGTGTACATGGTGTATGACATATGATTTTATGTTTGTAATATACTCTTATTTCAAGTTAGCAACCCATTTTTATGACAAATCTACCTTTCATTATACCTAATTTAAGAAATTTAATAATGATCAAGTTTTAATACTGTATAGAAATAGTACTATTGTAAACAACTTATGGCTAAAACGTTCCCGTGCAAAAACATCCCCTAGCAAAAACAACCATGTTGAATGTACATACCAGTATTCAAGTAATTGAAAAATTACAGAATAATAGATGTACACCTTCATTGATTGATTTTCAGAAAATAACATGTTGTACTCAGAAGTATCAATCTTTACTAGAAATGTGCCTGTATTCAGCAAATTAAGAGTTTACGCCATTGCCTGTCCAGGACATGTGAAAATGAAGTTTGTTTGGTCTAATCTATACCCTGTTGATAGTTGGGGAAACAATTTTTGTTCTGAAGCTGTGGAATTACTGATAGAATTTATGAAAATCCTATGGCATGTTTAAAGGATGACAAAACTTCAGGAAAGAAAAAGCTTTTAGAGTAGGTAATGAAAATTGTAATGGTACAGCGGCATTCAATTGATATATATCATACGCATTTACAGACTGCTGTGAATGGTATTTATTACCTTTCCCTCTATTCAAGATTATTACTACTAATAATACAGTAACCTGTTGAGGGATTTCACTTGTAGTATGTGTTTATCCAATTGTTAAGTACACACCTAATCTGTGAATTCAATACTGTTAGTTAGTCTATTTACTCAACATGCTAAACACAGACAAAACAACATGATAACATGTCTCAGGTTTCATGGCCTGGTGACTGCATAAACTGGACTTGTGATTTGCACAATTAATTCCAAATCAGATGATTTGTCTCTTCTTCTGTCTTCCGAACAATCTTTTGCATGTTTAGTTGTGTATGTAATGTATAAGTTCATTTGTTTCTAATGGGTAATTTTTTATGGTAAATCTGAGTTATTTGACTGTTAAAGAGAATCATTTTTTGTTCTAATTGATCAAAGTTCAGCTATGTGTCAGCGGGGAATTAGCTCTTGGGGGAATAAAGGACAAAATCGACATCACTGTCCCGGAACGCTTTATGTAATCAATAAACAACAATTGCACAATGAGCGGAATACCTGCACTGACAACACAAACACAGCGATGAGCGGACCTTCCACATGTTCCAGCTCAGGCACGAGGTGAGCGGAGCTCCAGCTCAACCTCATGACGTTTCCTACGAGCGACACATCCTGTTCGAGGTCGTCCCTACACCAGCACTCAGAATACCAAGCTTGACTAACACCGTGTAATGGTAACGAATATATAGTAATGAACAACAATGGACAGACAATGACGTTGCTCTGGACATGGGACTTATGCGGGTGATGAACCGACATTGCTCAGGGGATGAACAATTAAGGCAATAAATGTCATACTATAAATAACAGTAATTAACGGGAAGTGATATAGTGGCCCAGGTTGGCTGACAGTGGCAAAAACATTTGATCAGGGGACATTTTAGCTAGCATCCTTCTCCATGTTCTCAGCGTTAGACACTAACGGTTTTAGGGGTTATAGCTGAAACGGCACCTCAGCAAAATGTCAGCTGGTAAAAACGGCACCGGTTGGCGAAAACGGCACCTCGCCTCAAGTAAAAACGGCTACTATCATGAATATTGCCTGGCGAAAATTAGCCCATGTGAATACATCAAATACCATGTAAATAAATTATATAGAATACTACATAAATTGTTCTTATCTTCATTAAAAATAGAGGTGCCATTTTAGCCTGCACCCCAGTTTTAGTACACTAGTCCTTATGATGATAACATATAGCAAGACTCTTGAAACATGTGAAAAGGGCAAATTTCTACTAGTCCTTGTGATATCTTCAGTATTGATGAATGATAATCCTATTTGTATGTGATTAGTTTTGATCATTGTTGATTAAAAGATAGAATAAATGAACAAATATTTGAGTGAAATATCTGACTTCTAACTTGAAAATCAATAACAAGCCAAACATGCTAAAAGCTAAGAAAACTGATCTAACAAATGCTAAATGTCACATTTCTGTAGCAGCATTAACTGTCACATTCTGTGTCTGTCTGATAAACCATTGAATGATTTATCAACAGGAATTTATCTAGACCTTTTCAGAGGTATATGATCAGCCCATATTATGCGACAAATGCTTGTAAACATTCCTAAATTGTTATTTAGATTTACCCAACTCATATTAAGAATCTGTAATGTTTATAGAGGTGATTTATATTTCACTGATGAACATGTTGAACATAATGTTTGTTTTCCCCCCAATTTTCCTGTCAAGAGAACTTAGTTTGAATCTGAGATAAATCCCTGGTCAATGCAATATAGACTTAAACCATGCAATATTTTGTAAACAACTTTTTCGTTTTATTCTTTTGCATGATAAATGGTTAACATTAGGGCTGGGATGAGTCCAAATTTACGACCAAGGTACTCAACCCCCTATTATCCAACTCTACCTGGATACCCTATGTTGGTATCAAGAATTGTTTTATCCGTGCCCTGGCAAATGCTATTTACATAAATGAAGAAAAAAATCAGAACATGCATATACTGAAGTCAACTGAAGTTATATCTTTACTGAAACGTACAAAAGTCAGAAACAAAGTGTGCACAGTCAGAAAGAAATGCAGTGTTAGAAACAAACAGTTTCAATGCACTAGTCCTTATAATGATAACATATATATCAAACCCCTTAAAAATGGCAAATTTCTACTTGTCCTTATGACACCTTAACTATTGGGCAGTTGGTAAGGACTACAGGAGTAGTTCCAATGCAAACATAAGCAACTTGTTTTAAACAATATATCACGTGACTAACCTCGGGTCTCGCTACTCCTGTGGGCACTCAGGTTCTACTCAAGACCCACCTGACCCGAGTACTCAAGTTGTCCATCCCAGCCCTAGTTAGCATGGTGAAGTGACTATATATGTGAGGTATTTTGTTTGTTCATCTTGCATGTCCATTGACCATGTTGATCATGCTTGTGGACAACAGAACTCCGCTGTATCCATCATCATGACAATTTTATCATAGTAATCATCATAGTTTAACCTCGTAATCAGTGTTTGGGCGTAAGAAAATTAGTTTTGTTTTGCTTAATCTTTGCCATGTTGGCATGGTCAGGCATTAGAGGGCAAATAAGAAGTTATAAATCAAATATCCGCTTATCATGTTCATCATGTCAATCATGCTGACAGCATATTTTAAGTGTCTGTCTTTGTTCACATTTTAAACTGTTGACTACATATATATGCAGGTGAGCTGCAGTTCCATGGCACCATTTTTACAATATTTTTTTAATATCTTTTATTTAATTTTTGTTTCTGCATAGGGCTCAAAATGTTTTATGATCGGGGTAGAATAAGTCTTCACCAACCCATACTTGCCGTAAACAACTGGTAAAAGGTGACTATGCATATCGTAAGAGGCGACTAAGGGGATCAGGCGGTCAGTCTTGCTGACTTGGTTGATGCATGTAATTGATCCCAATTGCGTGAATTGATGCTGATGATGTCAATCACTGGATTTTCTGGTCCAGACTCGAATATTTACAGACCGCCATCATATAGCTGGAATATTGCTGAGTTAACAGCAAACAAACACTGTTTTGTTAGCAAGGGTCAGGGGGAGAATTCATCCATTTGTATTGTGATTGTGGAATTCTTGAAGAGGTAATTGTATAAACTTGTTCTTGACCGTCTCTATAGTCTAGTGGTAGAGCGCCCTTAGAGCGGAAGGTCTAGTGTTAGATCCTTGGCCCTGCCATACCAAAAGACATTAAAACTAATAAAAGATGGTACTTGTTGTTGGCGCTCACCATTGGGGGCTAAAACAAGGGCTGGTTGGCGCAGAGTCAGTATACTGTGTCTGAGTGTGGAATCAATGTTAAACTGTAGTATGGTATCTCAGTGGGCTAGCACTATAAAATCAGCGTTATTCCAGACTAGTACAGGCAGCCACACACACACAAGTGCATGTATGTCCCTATATATAAGTGCAATAATCTTAAACGCGGTGTGAAACCCCATTTCACTTCACCCTTATCTTGTTTTTATGAAATGTTCTTCTGTTTCAGTTGAAACACTATCCGAGGATGAAGAAGATATTGTCAGCATATGTACCGGTGAAGGCATCAGCATCACTGCCACGCCCTCTTTCACCGGCAGTGGGGGGTTTATTCCCTCCCCTGGGGGACACTTCTCAGCACTGACACCTTCCATGTGGCCCCAAGACATCATTCTGAAGTTTGGCAATGCTGTAAGATTGTGTCATCATGATGTGTTTTCTATGTCAGCATGGTCAAGGACCTGTTAACTTTCATTCTTGATTTCAAATCTTTCAAGGCCTTATATTTGAATCTGCCTTGAAAAGGCATTACACATTGAGATTCTTTATTGGCATTAAGAAGTTGGATATAAATATTGGACAAATTTCATTGATCAAGATGTCATTGCAGCAATGTATATAGCTTAAATGTAGTTCCTTATCATGCTTATAGGTGACCTCATTTGCATATTTAGATGATTATGACACAAAGTTTATAGAATTCATCAATAACATCATTTTCATGAGGCAAAGGAGTTAAAAATGTGAACTAATTATCAAAGTCCAGTTTCCACCCTTGACGAACTAGGCTAGAATTATTGAGTTATATTTTGACTGGACTTATGAGTCTATGCACATGATGCATGGTCCAATAAAAATCATGTAACCAAATTGTCATCTGGTTCGTTAACTGCCGTGCTGATTTCGGTCTATTGCAGGATTCACAAAGCATCTATAAAGACAACTCAGCGTCAACAGATATTTTCCCAACCTTTTCATGTTTTTGATCAAGGTGCTCACCATCTTGCCAGGGCAAGAAGTTAACCGACTATTTGAGTCCAGTTTCCACCCTTGCTGAACTAGGCTGGAATTATAGAGTTATATTTTGGCTGAACAAATAATTGTATACATAGTCCAGTCAAAATCGCTTTACGAAATCAACATCAGTTCGTAAACATGGATTTCAACTTGCAGATTTTGGTGTATGCAGGATTTGCAAAGAAAGTGTATTGTCAAGTGGGCCTTGACAGATATTTTCTAAATTATTTCATGTTTTTAGTCAAGGTGCTCACATAATTTGATGCACTTCGTGGGGTAAGACCCACTTGATTACAACATAGATCTTGATCATTGATCAGATCGTCTTGACTGGGAGCCGCCATTTTGTTTGAAGTTTTATGAGAGGTGGAATCTGATTGGTCAATAGGGGGTGCATATAAGGGTAATAACTCAAAATAGCCTCTACCAAGCCCAGAAATTCCAGCCTAGTTCGGCAAGTCACAGTCAGTTAGCTTCCTTGCCTTGGGAAGATGCAATAACACTATCCATCATATGATAAATATTTTATTCCTATGAACATGATAAATGTTTTGTGTCACATTAGCATGATCAAAAGACATAACAAAAATTATACGGGACCCTGAATGAATGGTGGTTGTATTTTAGTAATGTTGATATTTCAGCCAGAGGAAGACTCTACGGGACAGTTGGATTACCGCTATGATGAGTTTGGATTCAAAGTAGAAGAGGAAGGTATGATTTAGTTTTTGTTTAATTTTCCCACCACTTTTCCTTAACTCCTTTTTTGAATTCAAGGTACTGGTAACCTGGAATATGGGTTTCTGTGAAGTCAACAATCATTGTCTGAGATAATAAATTACCAGGATAATAAATTGTAGCCATATGGAGTATATCAATACCTCAATATAAATATGAGGATATTATATGAGTGTTCAT
Source organism: Haliotis cracherodii (assembly GCF_022045235.1). Taxonomy (NCBI): domain Eukaryota; kingdom Metazoa; phylum Mollusca; class Gastropoda; order Lepetellida; family Haliotidae; genus Haliotis; species Haliotis cracherodii. The sequence goes on along the minus strand of NW_027266275.1, from coordinate 39,273,026 downwards.
GTCTCATGCTCTGTTTACGACTCTTGCTCGAGAAATACCAGAATTTAGACACAAGTGTCGTAAACATAGTATGACATGAACATGAATATAATGTTCTGTTTATTACCGAAGAGGATGTCTACATTCAGAGATGGATTTTTGTGTTTACTTATAAAGACCACAAATCACAATTTGTCGAATGACGTCAACAATCTTCAGCTAACTATATTAATATGAATGGGAGTAGTTTTTATCCCCTTTCGTGTTATACCAATAGTTGTTAATGGATGGTACTTATTGTTTCCCTGTCTGGCACTCAGCATTAAGGGGCTAAAACAAGAAGGACTGGTTGGTTTGGAGTCAGTATGCTCTGTCTGAGTGGAATATTTATGTTGAACTGCAGCATGGTATCTCAGTGCACTAGCAGTATAAAATAGGCATTAGTCCAGTGCAGACAAAGTCCTGTCACTGGTTCAGATAAAGCCCTGTCACTGGTTCAGATAAAGCCCTGTTACTGGTGCAGATAAAACCCTGTCACTGGTGCAGATAAAGCCCTGTTACTGGTGCAGATAAAGCCCTGTCACTGGTTCAGATAAAGCCCTGTTACTGGTGCAGATAAAGCCCTGTCACTGGTGCAGATAAAGCCCTGTCACTGGTGCAGATAAGGCCCTGTCACTGGTTCAGATAAAGCCCTGGCACTGGTGCAGATAAAGCCCTGTCACTGGTGCAGACAAAGCCCTGTCACTGGTGCATGAGTAACATGAGTACATCCTTGGTTCTGCTGCAGATGGTCCTGAGGAGAACTCCAGTAAGCTTCTTAGTACGCCATTTGTAGAGGACCCTCAACATCGACTTAAGTGGACAGCGTACCTCGAGTTCACGCACAACAACGAAGTCGGAGACCTCACGTGGGACAAGGTACAAACAAGTTCATATTCCTTGTAAGACACTGTATTCATTTGGAGTATTTACCATTGTTCCATGAATCAACCCTTGTCATGAACTACAGATGACATCAGATGACTTTCTACAATGGTTCATAAATCCTGGTTCACCCTGATTATGTTTATAGGTTTGTCAGCCTGTGTTCGTGGGTTTCACCAAAGTGGTAAACGTCTGTGAGTGAGACATCCCCACATCAAGCTGACACGTTGTGATATAACTGCAGTAGTGTTAAAATGCAGCATTAAGCCTCAGAACTCATTTGCTTATTTGATATCAGGATTGTTTCTGGTGGCTTAAAGCACTTGGTAAAGAGCAGTAAACAGGAAAGTATCAGAAGAAATTTCAAAAGGTTTATCAAGCTTTTGCAAACCTTTTTAACCATGGTTATAAGAAAATTCAGATTGTGTTAGTAAATATTATCAATGAAAAGATTATGCAGTGTTTGAAATTAAGAATGAATTTCAAGTATGTTGAATTATGTTAAATGTTTCCTTAATTGAAATATTATTGCTGGAATTATATCCATGATTGGCTGTACTCCAAATTAATCCTGAATGTATTGGGGTCCTTGTCATAACCCCAATGTTAAAAGTTTATGGGGGTCCCTAGGTTCAAATACTGTCGCAAGAAAGTTCAAGGATTCTACTTTGTGTTTTTCTGGTTTACTTCATAACACTAAATAACAAAAGTGTTTATTTTTATGCCACATGTGTACTACTCATACCAAGAACACCCACATTTGGAAGGCTGTGAGTTGCATAACCCACCAGCCATGACAGATTAACTAGTCTTATAAAAAAAAGTCTACCGGTGTGTCCTTTAATAAATGTTCAACGTCTTTTGAGTTGCATGTGAGGGATGCATAATGAAGCTTCTACTTCTAGCATGATTAGGTAACATACTGATTGTGTATTGTGACGAGGGATGCAACTTAACCAAAACATTTACTACTCCAAATACATGAAATAAAGGTAACATATCAGGGACACAGCCCAGAAATTGAAAAAGGCCTGATATTCTACTAGCCCTTGAGATTAGCATTTAAATGGTTCCATAAGTTTTGAAAATGACCCCATGTATTTATGCACATATCCCTGTTCCCACTTCCTAAGTGTCTGGGCACAACATTGCTAGTTGAATTTCAAACATTTTTGGGGGTGTTGCTATATGTTATCACTGTAAGAACCTTGGATGTTGAAAGGTAAGTGTAGTGAATTGAATATAATAATTATAATTTCCATGGCCTTGAATATGGGGGAGGGAGCTTTGGAAAGTCCTTGAATTTTGTGATGTAATTCTGTATGGACACTGTCTTTAGCTTTATTGTGTAATGGTGCTATATTCCATGCCTATTTATCAGGTGGAGTCACAGCTGCCGAGATCAGAGAAGCTAAAGGGCATGGTGCGGCAAGGCATCCCCCACTCTCTGCGGCCACAGATCTGGATGAGGATGTCAGGTGCCCTGGAGAAAAAGCTGAAGTCAGAACTTACCTACAAAGATGTAGTTAAAGCCAGTGCCAATGATCATCTGATGACATCAAAACAAATTGAAAAAGTGAGCAATATCAAGATCTTTTTTTTTATACATTTACAAAAATATACATAATTGTGAATTTGTCATGATTGATCATCATGAATAGCCAGTGATAGCTGCATTTTAAATGTGATGATTTTTTGTTTATAATGACCTGATCTGTGGATCTTCAATCACAAACTTTCAGAAGTTCGGAATCAAATTATCGTTTCTTTTTTCTCTCCTTCCCCCACCACCCCCCAGTGCCGAGTTTAACTGATTTCAGTAATGCATTATTACTTCAGTGTGAAGGGTGAAGGGAAGTAACTCTAAGACTTTTCCCTACAAACCCTTTTTAAATCACTATTCATGCTACTTTTAAGGTATCACTTATCATGCTTATAAGATCTGTGTTATTCATTTCATCTTTATTACTATTTTGACCACTGTATATGATGTTTGTGGAACAAAACATCTTTAGAAAAGTAATAATCATTGTGATAAGAAGAAGGCCAAGTTTAACTTGTTGAATGAAAACTCAACAAATAGCAATGGATGGTTACTTGCTGTCTCAAGAAGATGAGCTATCTACAGTTGGATAATTCCTCTATTTAGGATCTACTTCGAACAATGCCAAGCAACACATGTTTCTGCAACATCAACAGTACTGGTGTACCTCGACTCCGTCGTATCCTGCGAGGCCTGGCGTGGTTGTACCCAGACATCGGATACTGTCAGGGGACAGGCGTGGTGGGTGCATTGTATTGTCTTACTGGTATATATCATGCTATATCTCATGGCTTAACTCGCTTCATGCATTGTATTTTGAAACACATGTGGTTGTGACATCATGACATCACATCACGCTACTGCTGACCCTGTTTGCAGTTGAGTTGCTATACGGAGAGTCTGGTGGCAGACAGAACATAGATATAAATGTTACACAAACTGTTTCCACCAAAACTAAGCTCGTGTAACTTGTGACCTTGTTGTGATAAATTTATACATGTGTCTCTATAGCAGGCTGTACATGATTTTTCAAGCTTAAAGTTTATAAACATCCCTTGACCTCTGTTGTGGTGTACTGGACCATTCAAATCCTGTACAATCTGCTAGAGATATGTGTAAGTCATAGATTGTCTTCACTGTTTAGTAGGCACAGGTGTCTCAGTTATTTAAGGTGCCTTGATTTGCTGTGCTTATTTACGTACCTTAGTGTTGCCAGAAATCTTGTGTTCGAACCTTACATTCGCCCTGAATGTGTTTCTAGGATTTGGTGCATTGTACTGGTGGTCATGGGTGGTAAAGTTTTAAACATCACTTTTGGCCCTCCTCCCACATCCAAGCGATGTTGGGCCAAACTAACTCACTCACTGCAGTGTTTATGCCAGTAGAGATTCCCAGGATAAATGTTTGTGTTGCAGATTGCTGCCTCCCTGCTGCTGTTCATGGAAGAGGAGGACACATTCTGGATGATGTGTGCCATCATAGAGGACCTGCTGCCGGCATCCTACTACTCCAGCACCCTTATAGGCATACAGGTCAGTCAGCCTCTACACACCATATATAGGCATACAGGTCAGTCAGCCTCTACACACCATATATAGGCATACAGGTCAGTCAGCCTCTACACACCATATAGGCATACAGGTCAGTCAGCCTCTAAACACTAGATAGGTATACAGGTCAGTCAGTCCCTACATACTAGAGAGACATACAGGTCAGTCAGCCTCTACACACTAAATAGGCATGCGGGTCGGTAAGCCTCTACACACTAAATAGGCATGCAGGTCGGTCAGCCTCTACACATTAGATAGGCATAGAGGTCAGTCAGCCTCTACACACCATATAGGCATACAGGTCAGTCAGCCTCTACACACTAGATAGGCATACAGGTCAGTAAGCCTCTACACACTAAATAGGCATGCAGGTCGGTCAGCCTCTACACATTAGATAGGCATAGAGGTCAGTCAGCCTCTACATACTAGATAGGTATACAGGTCAGTCAGCCCCTACATACTAGATAGACATACAGGTCAGTTAGTCCCTACATACTAGAAAGGCATACAGGTCAGTCCCTACATACTAGATAGGCATACAGGTCAGTCAGCCCCAACACACTTGATAGGTATACAGGTCAGTCAGCCCCAACACACTAGATAGGCAAACAGGTCCGTCAGTCACTACACACTAGATAGGCATACAGGTCAGTCAGTCCCTACACACAAGATAGGCATAGAGGTCAGTTAGCCCCAACACACTAGACATACAGGTCAGTCAGTCCCTACACACCAGATAGGCATACAGGTCAGTCAGTCCCTACACACTAGATAGGCATACAGGTCAGTCAGCCCCAACACACTAGATAGGCATACAGGTCAGTCAGTCACTACACACTAGATAGGCATACAGGTCAGTCAGCCCCAACACAATAGATAGGCAAACAGGCCCGTCAGTCCCTACACACTAGATAGGCATACAGGTCAGTCAGCTTCTACACATTAGATAGGCATACAGGTCAGTCAGCTCCTACACACTTGATAGGTATACAGGTCAGTCAGTCTCTACACACTAGATAAGCATACAGGTCAGTCAGTCACTACACACTAGATAGGCATACAGGTCAGTTAGCCCCAACACACTAGGCATACAGGTCAGTCAGTTCCTACACACTAGATAGGCATACAGGTCAGTCAGCTTCTACACATTAGATAGGTATACAGGTCAGTCAGTCCCTACACACTTGATAGGTATACAGGTCAGTCAGCCTCTACACACTAGATAGGCATACAGGTCAGTCAGTCCCTACACATTAGATAGGCATACAGGTCAGTCAGCCTCTACACACTAGATAAGCATACAGGTCAGTCAGCCCTGACACACTTGATAGGCATACAGGTCAGTCAGCCTCTACACACTAGATAGGCATACAGGTCAGTCAGCCTCTACACACTAGAAAAACATACAGGTCAGTCAGCCTTTACACACTAGATAGGCATACAGGTCAGTCATCTCCGACACACTTGATAGGTATACAGGTCAGTCAGCCTCTACACACTAGGTAGGCATACAGGTCAGTCAGCCCCTACACACTAGATAGGCATACAGGTCTGTCAGCTTCTACACACTCGATAGGCATACAGGTCAGTCAGCTCCTACACACTTGATATGTATACAGGTCAGTCAGCCTCTACACACTAGATAGGCATACAGGTCAGTCAGTCCCTACACACTAGATAGGCATACAGGTCAGTCAGCCTCTACACACTAGATAGGCATACAGGTTAGTCAGTCACTACACACTTGATATGTATACAGGTCAGTCAGCCTCTACACACTAGATAGGCATACAGGTTAGTCAGTCACTACACACTTGATATGTATACAGGTCAGTCCGTCCCAACTCACTAGATAAGCATACAGGTCAGTCAGTCACTACACACTAGATAGGCATACAGGTCAGTCAGCCTCTACACACTAGATAGGCATACAGGTTAGTCAGCCCTGACACACTTCATAGGTATACAGGTCAGTGAGCCTCTACACACTAGATAGGCATACAGGTCAGTCACTCACACTGGATAGGCATTCAGGTCAGTCAGTCCCTACACACTGGATAGGCATACAGGTCAGTCAGCCTCTACACACTATATAGGTATACAGGTCAGTGAGACTCATTTTGAAAGCAAGGTTAACATATGATATACAACTGTAGCTTGTCATTTTATGAGATATATTCCTTCATTAAAGTGAATGAACAGAAGACCTACCAATGCATATTTAGTTGATTTGATTTAATTAATGAAAGATGTGCTTGAGATCTCTTGTTACTGTCATCAGCATGATAAACATTTGATAAAATTTTACATGTTACCTTGGTTACCCTCAAGTATACTTGTACCGTTTTATATGTAGATTAATGCGAACTTCGGGGACTATTAAAAACCCTATTCACTATCTCCATGGTTTTGTAATTACTATTATGTTGCCATAGTGCAATAATTTCTACAAGCCGGACAAGCTTATGGATTACATCAACATGATCAATACATCTGTCCCTGGTTTTGTGATCTATAGATGACAATAATATTCGATAAAGTGAAAACAAGAAATAGTGAAAAAGGAACCCTTCAATTCATAATCATTGTCAGCAAATAATTTTCCATTCATATAATCCATTTAAGAACAAAATATGTTTACATTTTTGTGATTGTTAATGGCACAGGTACTACAGAAATGTACCGCTGGTATCATGTTATATTTGATCATTGGCCTATTGAAATTATTACTAGCTACAGGCAAGCAGGCTCATGGTACTAACACTGTGATGTTGGGTTTGATTCCCAGGCTGACCAGCGGGTGTTGAGACAGCTGCTCATAAGCTACCTGCCGGACGTTGACCTTGTCTTGAAGGAACACGACATAGGTAAGATGTTCAATATGGTGAAAAGTTGTAGATACAGTCTTGGAGTTATTGTGTGGCACGGTAATATTGTGTATGCTTCTTAGGAAGTGAATTGTGTCCTGTATTCCATGAATGCTATTCAACTCCTAGGCTTCTATCAGCACAGTGCGGCATGGGTGGCCAAGTCGCCTAAGGCCTCGTAAGTCACTGTGCAGAGTTTCGTCCCTTGGGCATGCCAGAAACCTATTATCGTGGGTTCGAATCCCTGTTCACCCTGTTTATGTTTCTTGGTTCGTCAGCGCCCTACCCGTGCTCGTGGGTTTCACCAAAGTGGCAAATGTCTGAGACCAGCACCATGATATAACTGGAATACTGTTGAAAGTGGCATTAATCCCAACTCACTAACCTATCGGAACAATTATCTGTCAGTGTTACGTATTTGATGTGTTGTTGTATTGAAAAAAAGAACCTAAGATTAGAAATGATTGGGAATAGCAATTGAATAAGGCTTGTACTGTGTCAGTAACTGGAAACACTTGCTTTGTAATGAATATAGCTATCAAATACAAACAATTTGATGGAATACAGTCATTATTATTTTACTGTAATGGTACCCTGTCATCCATCATGTCCATAGTTGAATAAGCATGAAACAGGGTTAGAACTTAACACTAGCCTGCTGGCCCAAGGCTAGAATATATTCATTCAAGCTGGTGTAAATTTCCCTGTTTCCCCATTGTTTTAACATTAAAAGGGCATTATATCTTTACCATACACTGGGCTAGCAAAGCTTTTAGCTCTGTTAGCTCTAACCCTGAGAAAATATTGATTCAGGGAAGCATCTTTATTATATTGGCTTACTATTTACAAAGCAGTGTCCCAATTTCAAAAGGACCACATCAATGACCTGAAGCAAATGACTGACAAAAACAAAAATACACTTATAGATAAATAATACCTTGCATGTGAGCATGAACTACAATCAATTAGTAAAGAGGGAGGTACCAGGATTTGTTCTGGTACATTTTGTTCTGCTTAGAAACACTAACAATTAGTCTCGCTAGATACTAACCTGCTAACCAAGTGTGCTGCACAGGTGGCCTTATCCTCTATAGTGCTGCAGCTTGCTGTGCAGAGTTGTGTCCCTTGAATGATTGTGGACTTGAATCAAAGATTCACCATGATTGTGATCCTTTGTTTGATCAGTGACTCTCATAATGTGTGTTTCAACTTGCTGGACAGCTGGTTGGCCCAGCACAATGCTTCTTTGAACATCCCTTGCTACTAACTGGATGCTCCCGTCCTGCTGCTGCTGCATGCTGTCCTGTTTGTTTCAGAGCTGTCCCTCATCAGCCTGCACTGGTTCCTCACCCTGTTTGCCAGTGTCGTGCACATGAAGGTGCTGCTCAGTCTGTGGGACTTGTTCTTTTATGAGGGGTCAGTGGTACTCTTCCAAATTACCATGGGCATGCTCAAACTGAAGGTGGGTCAACTTGCTTGCTCGCTTGTGCTTGTAATTAACATGTTTAATAGTGGAATGAATCTATTAATGCATATTAAAATCAATGATGTGGTTCTGATTCAATTCAATTCAATTTCAAATTGGGAAGGTTCTTGTAAAGTTTTGTTAAATTGTTTTGTCACAAACACTGCTACTATTTCGGCGAACTACTGTAAAGTTAGCACTGTTTGGTATGTGTATTCATGCGTGCTCTGTGATTTGTGAAGAACACTGTATATCACTGAAAGCAATGTTTGGGTTGGCACATTAAATTAGGTTTGGTCAGGTAATCGGATCCACATCATTGTTTTAGGCTAATATGTCATTGTATGGCAGGCGGTATTCTCTCCATCAACAACAGAAGTTCCAGATTAGAAGAGCTACTGACTCTTATTAGAAGAGTTGCTGTTGTTGAATGCAGCAGTCAGCAAAAGTCCAGGGCCCTGTTCCACAAAGAAGTCACAAAGATGGCACTAAGGCTTTACTCCCATACTTTAACACAGACTTATGTCATAGTGCAATGAACGCCTTGTGAAACATGGCCCAGCTTTTCTTATTTTGTTGCAACAGCAGCCTGTAAGGTTCAGAGTCACAGTGAAAATAATAATGTCCATCTTCCCGAGGCAAGGGAGTTTACTGACTGTAAAAGTCCAGTTTCCACCCTTTGACCGACAATCGACCGAAATCAGCACGGCAGTTGGCGATCTGGATGTTGATTTCGTTATCTGATTTAAGTTGGACTATGCATAGTCTTGTTAGTCCAGCCAAAATATAACTCCATAATCCCAGCCTAGTTTGGCAAGGGTGGAAACTGGACTTTTAGAGATAGGTCACTCCCTTGCCTCAAGAAGATGGTGATTGACATCATGAGCATCAATCTACACAATTGAGATATGATAACATGCATCAACAAAGTTAAAGAGTTTGCCCATCCGAACCCGTTAGTCACCTCTTACTACAAGCATGGTTTGCTCAAGACTCGGATCTTCAAAGGGGCCCATGATGTGATAATGGATATTAACAGTTTTATTGCATGAAAGCATTTATTGTTCTCACAAACATCCCCTGCTTGACATGAGATCTTACTTCAGGATATTCATAATTTCAAGATTAGGCCTATTCATCAGAGATAGGTCAAGTCCACCGACAAAAAGATTGTAAAGGTTCCAAATATGTTTTGTTTTTTTAGTATTTTTTTAATTAAAAAGTATAGAGCAACAAATTTACATGGGGTGGTAGGGACCCACATAAGGTTCCAAGTGTTGTTAGATGAGTTAGCACAATCTTTTGTATGTATTCCCCACATCTGCTGTTTCTATGGTTGCTGTAGTGGACATTTTCACTTCCTGTATAAGAAGTGTTTCACCTTTATTTTAAAGGCGAATGATTTCCAAGAACAAAGATGCTGTCGTAATGGGTTGACAATTGCTTCATCAACTTTTGTCACCTAATTTGACGCCTTAGTTCATGAAAACATTGAGTGTAACACTAAATCAAATTGTTTAATTTTTTAACCTATCCTCCATTACTACCTTAATGCATTTACTGCTGTTTTTCTGACTAGGAAGGCTGAGCTGTAAGAGGTCCTGGCGGCAGAAGTTGTTGTTCCAACAAGTTGTGTGGCATATACCCTCCAACAGCTACCATGTGAGGGGTTCCATCGTCGTGGTGCGATCTTTGCAGCTCTCTCTCCCCTCGTGACTTCACTAAATACCTTAGTGTCTTGAGGAAATGACACACCCAACGTGCCTGCAGATATCCCCAGATGGCCGACCACAGGGAAACTTCTCTGACTACGGAGGTCCCTATTAATGTCTTCACTGAGGTGTTATTGTCCCATACCACGCTGCAGTCTTCTACAGCATTCACGCCTGCACTCATGTATGCACTTATTGTCAAAGACACCAGCACGCCCAGCGCTGACGCCTCTCATGCCTCCCAAGTTTTGGCTCCTTACCTGCACCGTATCTGGATCACGTTTAGGTTCATTGGATGCAATCTATGTCCCTGTCATCCAGGGCTCAGATGACTCCTATGGCGTCTCTGACTCCTTCGATGCCTGCGGCACACCTGGTCTTCACTGTTCCCATTCCAGCGCTTCAGGCCACCGCAACGCCCGCTGTTACACTGGCGCCTTAGGAGCCTCCAGGTTTTCAACCATTAATTAGCTTACCACCCATGTCCTCGGCTCCTGCTGTTGTGCTGGTGGCACCTCTTGTGCATCATATCAATATATCTTTGTTTCCTTTTCTACGACTACCTCATGTCCGTCCTTGGCTCCTTTAGAGGACACTACTACCCCTCGTCAACCTCACACACGTGCCTCTAACTCTCCCCCGTCTTCACGCTGCACTCCAGGTCTTCTCGCTCTAGACAGTCCTGTAGTCATTCCCTGCTTCGCTGGCATTACAACTATCCTTAGGACACTTTGCTGAGCTCCGTAGGTATGTTCTTGGGCTTAACCAAGTATCGGATTGGATGGTGCATAGGTTAGGTTCAGTCGCTGCCTCCCTGGGCCTGGTTGTTGATAAAATAGACACAATTTTGTCCTCTCCTACATTCATCCTGCCAGTTCACATGCTGACTGATTTGATATTTGCTTTGGATGACAATTTCTCGAAGCTGTCCCTTACTCCGGCATTTAATACACCTCGTTACCAGAAAGTGGATTTTCCCATGCATGCGTTCGAAACCGCAGATAATGCTCAATCTCTCGACGATGATTTACATCCAATGACTGGCTCCTCCACAATTTCATTAATGTCAAATCAACCATCTACGTAATCAACTCAGGGTGGCCTTGGCGGAGATCACTACCACCAGGCTTCTCAGTTATCTCTCATAAACAGATTGGGATTCAAGAAGCAAGAGGCAACTCCTAATTCAGCCTTGGAGTGCATCTTTGCTCTTCAATGGTGACATCTCCACGGGTACCTGTTTTGCACAGACCAGGATCTCTTCCTAGTACCCAGCGACAGGTAACACAAGATGGACTGGTGGACGCACTCTCCAGACTGGATAAAGTGGCTTCCACGGAGTGGATGCTCCAGCCCAATGCCTTCACCCTGGTTTGCCAGCAGCTCAGCCTACCACTCAGCGACCTACTTGCCACCAGCCAAAATTATCAGCTTCAGACCTACATCTCCCTGGTCATGTACCCTCTGCACACCATTATCTTGCAGGCTTATGACCTCGCCGGTATGGAACCGCCCATTACCAAAATCCCCATGAGATTCGAGCTGTCGCTTCGACCATGACTCTCCACAGCAATTGTTCCTTCAAGTCCATCATGGAGGGTTGTTTTTGGCGCTCGGATACTGTATTCTCTGGTCATTATCTTCGAGGCGTGGCTCTTGAGGTTGTGCAAGGTGTCCATAGTTTTGGTCCCCAGGTGGTGGAGCAGCAGGTCACAAACCCCAGACGGTCTTGACGTTTACACCTCCGAGCTGACCCTGCGACCTCTCTGGTAGAAATTACCTGAGACGAGAGGGTTTCATTCTTCTGTTCATTCTAGCTGCTTGCATTGGAATTTGGAACTTGGCAGACACCCTTTTCTACTTTTCCATTTTCCATTTTCCATGACTGGACTTCACACCTCCTACTCTGCCTCATGTGGCTGTATCAGACAGGAATGGTCTTAGGCTTCCGGTTTTCCCACTCGGGAAGCTGGTTACCTGGACTGGTTGAGGGTCTATCCTGAAATTTTTAAGGTGTGCCCCCTTCCGTTCCGTCTGATTAAAATGCATTAAGGTAATAATGCAGGATAAAATTTAATAAAATCTAAGTCTCTTTTACGTTGATACTTATCCTGCATTACTACATCTAAAGTGCCCGCCCATCGCTTTGCTACCTCCCCGCGAAGCTTTCAAATGTTTTTACTAGTGATTATACATGACATCGCTACTTCCGGTCACAACTTCTGCAGCCAGGACTTCTCACAGCTCCATCTTCCTTGTCAGAAAAGCAGCAGTGAAAGCATTAAGGTAGTAATACAGGATAAGTATCCAAATGTTAAAAATATTTAGATTTTACAAATTCGAAGGTTTGTTTAACAAATGAAATGTCAAAATTTTATTTTGATTTTATTATTGCCTGTAGTGTCCTATAATTGATTTTATTAGACTTTAAATGTTATTACCCTCACATATCTGATATAACAACCAGCGGATCTTACTGTTTCTTTTCTGCCGGTAATATCCTTTTTGTTCAACAAATTAATACATTAAAAACATCAGTCCATGAAGGATTTATTAAAAATATTTTGATATAAACATAAATCTGTTAAGTGGTGATGTTTTGCTGCATGACTTCGCTATCTGTTGTCTGTTAGATGATGGGAGTCTTTGATCTTGCCTCCTTCCATGATAGAAGGTGTCATTATATGCCATTATAAGTGCAGTGAACCTGAGGTGACAATAAATCTAGACAAGTCTAGACAAAAATATGTTAATTTTGTAATCCTCTCAATGCTATCAGCCAAATGTCTCAGGCGTCAGTCACTCGTAATGGCCATTGTTGACTTGGGACACTTCATGTTGAGCAGCATGCAGTCCAATATTTTCTTTATAATGTTTCTAAAAAATAAAAACAACTTTCAGTTTCATAAATTATAAACAAAAATAACCTGGATTGTTTCATCATTGATTGGATGCAACGGCCATGACTATGGCAATGGTTGTAAACAAACAACTCGTGCATCGTGACCCAGTAATACTCATATACCGGTGAATATTGCAATCTTTTTGCAGTATCTAGCTTCATTCTCTAGAATTTTTTTTGTAGTTATTTCATGATTAAGAATATGTCTGGCTAGCTTTGTCTTTCTATTTGACACGTACTGATAAGGGTTTCACTTGTCACACAGCTATCTTTATGAAAGTGACTCATTCAAATCAGCAATCTTTTTATTATATTCTCCAAATATATATGATAAATGTTTTATGATCATTACATTTCAATATTTATACTCGATTGTTTGGCCTAAATTTTTTTTGCGAATATGAAAAACAATTTGACGTTATTAATAGATAAGCTGAAGATATATTCTTAGTTTTCAGGGAAACAGTTGATAAACATGATCAATGATGAATGAAGAATCTGCCCAAGTCCTGTAACATCTTTAAGCTGTATCTCTGCAGTTATTGTCTGAAAAAGACTTATATTTGTTATGTAAAATATTCTCTTTATTTTTCATTGTTTCCCTAAAGCTTTTTGATTAAACCAACATAATTTCTTTTTCTGAATTCAATTTAAATCAAATAATCATTTTTATGTTATCAGATTTTTTAGTTTTGACAGGACACAAACCATTGGACCCTATTATATGTGTTGTTAAGGATTATTAAAAACCAATAGTGAGCAGGTAATTTTCAATTTTGTCCAGCACATCTGTTGTTATGTGACAGCTGGGAGTTTTACATTACCAACTCGATTCTTGACTGTTATGGTAGCCTGAATTGTGATGTCACAGAAGTGTAGATCAGTTTGTATTGTGTTGGTTTTATGGCTATTTCACCTTGGAGTACTAATAATCAACTGAAAAGTTTAACGTACTTGCCGGTGCTGTTGTCGAGTGACTCTAGTAAATGTCCAGTTCTAATGCTACATGATGGTTCCGGCTCGAAGTCGCTGTGTCTATTGGGAAGTCAGACCAAGGAAGCGCCATGTAGTAAGGCTATTGTATTTAATTACTTGGTTCATATTTATGCTGACTCAACATTTCCCCAATGTGTTATGAAATTAAGAGCTTGAGGTTCAGTGTCCTGTTGAGTGTATTTTCAGTGATGCAAAAAGTACTGAAGTTGGGTTCTAAAGGATGAAAATGTACCCTTTTACATGTTATGCACTTCACCCTACCAAGAATTCTTTTCAGATATCGCTTAAATAAATTTGACTGTTGGCAATCTGTAAAACGGGGAAATAAGAAAAATCAAACTTATGTTTCTTTTGCAAATTTACACTTTCAATTACTGATGCTTTTTTATGTCAATTATTAATGATGTAGTATGTGGTTGGACGTAAGATTGTACGGTCCAGTGTCAGCTCTCCACAGGTATGTGGCCTTGACCTTGTTTCTTATCTTGATGGTGGTCCCATGATATGCTTACCTCATGTAGTGATACATACCTTCATTCTTTAGTCACGATAAGATGTGTATTAATTGGCACAATTTTTGCCTGAAATCCTTCAAATTCCACTTGGCCATTCAAGGTGTTGCTATCAATAAGTTTGTGTTCAAATTGCCTGACTAATGTTATCATATCTTGGTATATGAACTTTCATATCATATCCTCTGCACCACAAACCGGGACATCCTCTGCACACGCAATCCGGGACATCCTCTGCACATGCAAACTGGGATAAAGTCTGCAGGCGCAGACCGGGTTCAAACTTAATTTCTGATCATTATGCTTAAGAGGTTGGTCATGTGACCCCTTTTAGTTGGCATACCATGTGTTATAGATATATGGAAAACCCTTTAGAAATGTGCAGTCGACAATATGACTAAAATAAATGAAAAACCATCAAGTTAATGTCTTCTTAGCCACTTGGTTTTTTTTTATTTAACAATGTTAAATTTTTGTTGATTTTTAACAGTCTGTCAGCATGGTCAGTAACCCCTTATACTTCAAGACCAATAGTGAAAACACCAAACAGTATGGTATCTGTGGAAAGAGCAGAATCTGGACTGTAATCTCAATACAAACAAAGGCCAGGTGAATAAAATAGGACAAAGAGTTAAGTGATCCTTAGGGTATTACCTCTCTGACTGTTTCCTAGAAACTAGTAGTTTGTGCTATTTCAAGGGATTCACCTGGGTACTTCTGATACGTCCCTAAACTGGCCTAATTCCCAAAAATATTTGTTGTAATGCCCTACTGTCCTATTACATTGCTTATTAAAGAGTTAAATAAGAAAATGCAATTTAGGAAAAATGGTTTGAAAATCAAATGTTTGGATAAGGGAGTCAGTATACAAGCATTGATTGTCAAAAGATAATGTAAAAATGTCCATGTTTGAAAAAGAATGTCCAAATGTTTTGTAAGACTTACTAACCAGTACAAATTTCATTGCCCCAGTGGAGATTCTGCCTTACAATTGGTCCCAAGCAACTTTATCGATCGGTTGGGTCAGACTCAGTGACTTGTTTGATTGTGTGTCATTGTACCACAAAGGCATGAATTCATTGCTCATAATATCAGTCACTGGTTTGTCTAGTCGACAGTCAAATATTTACAGGCTGCCGTCCAAAAGATGCAATTTTGTGTATGGCGTTAAAAGGAAACAAACAAGAATGAAAATTTATGAAAAGAGTAAGGTGGTTCCCGCTGGAAAGACAGATATTTGTGTTTCCGGTTTGCTGAACGGGAATCCTTATCTGGAGCTCCCTACAATATTTTTCCCCCAGTATTGTCCATAGACTAAGCCTCCAGAATAAGTTTCACTACGGAAAACAGTTTTTTTTATCATGTTTTAAGAACTATAACAACTGAAAAAACCTGACCTTCCTACCCCGTTTTGGGATAGACTTGAATATGTTTATACATTTGGTTTTTTTCCTTATCATTTGTTTATTTTGTTGCAGGAGAATGAGCTGAAGACACTGGACAACTCCGCCCAGATCTTCAATGCCCTGTCTGATGTACCAGGAGATGTGCAGGATGTTGAAGATCTCATTGAGGTAAGAGCTGCAAATCTATCCTTTCCAACTCCCATATGATAACTGTGCCAGGTAAATAGTATGTGGTATAACCAGCCAATATAACTTGGTCTTTGTAGTTCCGCAAGACTTTTTAAAATTGATCTTTAGATCCCACTGACCCTAAGATATTGAGAATTGAAAAATAGACTTATATATGTTTTTTGTCACCTGAAAGCACTTTTTGCACTGCCCACAACCTGCAGATGATAGGTTAAACTGCGAGATTGATGAAACAAGACTGACTCTAACACCACAAATATCTGAAATGTCTTTATTCCCCAACCTGTCGACCAGAATGACACAATAATCATTAAACCAAGCATTAAAAAAGATCTAGCCTTACAGTAACTTGATAATTTGCTGATTCTACATAAATGACAAAAGGACAACAAACAACCATGAAACACATTGTTTATTGATTGTTAGTGTGTGATGTGGTTATTTCACATTTTGTCCAACTTCCCTGGCTGCATGTACACTGCAAGGCATCATTTGGACAAATTCGTCTTTTCAAAGCAGAAATATGCATAAATAGAGAAGAAATTGTCTGGAACATGGCATAACCAGGATTAATAGTGGTCTTTGTGTGGCCCGCTATCATTGGAAACCTTTGTGCACTCTATTTTACTGGATAGTTACTAAAGCTGAAACATTTCACAAATGTACTGGAACAACTTGATTTCAAGACTCAACCTTATGATGCATGGCATGCTTCATAATGTATCGGTATGTATCAGTCTCAATTTGGTTTTCTTAAACTGCGCATAATATGCCCTTGAATTAGCTATTAATGTGAATGCTGTAATTCTTGAAATTAACGCGAGCGTGAATTAAATGAGAAAAATACAAGTGTTCTTGGCTCGCATTTTTAAACATCGCATTTATATCAACAATAAGACATTTTGGATAGCAGAAATACCAACTTAGACATACGCTGAAATAAACAACTATGTATTTCTAATCACTGTTTATTGAGCAGCACTTGTAACAAGTATATAAACAATGTCATTCAAACACTAATTACATCCTGTGAATTGCCACTGCTGGGGTCAAGACAAGAGTTCTACTCACTTATGTCATCACTGATCACACCTGCAAGTCCAGACAGACCCCACCCACGCAACATGGTGTCTTTGTTCTTTGTGACTGCGTCAAAGGCTGACACGAGCCAGCGCGCATGTGTTATTTTAGCGGAAATACTCTACTCAGCGCTAATAAGCAGTGCTTTTTTGTGTGTGATTGGATTAATGTAAGGTTGGATTAAGGTGAGGATTCTCCTGTAAACCTGACAGAGGACATTTTCTTTAGATAACAATATCCACTGATGCTTGAGAGGAGGGAGGTGTCGCATTCATATTGAGTTGCATTTTTGGCCAGGGGCCAGTTTTCGTATTCTTTTGGAGACGCATTAATTTCACGATTTACAGTATTTGAAGGAAAAAGTCATTTTGGTAACTGAAAATGGCACTTATGTAAGAAGTTTCACAAGCTCACCCATTTCATATAGATTTTAATTTTAATATGACGACTGATAAATGCAGAAAATGTTTCTAATGTTGTAATAGTTTCCAGGATGACAGAGATGTCTATGATGATATTATTTACCCCGACACAGAATGGGAGGGAGGGAGTGAGTGGCGGTCGGGTAGCCTAGTGGTTAAAGCGTTTGCTCGTCACACAGAAGACCCGGGTTCGATTCCTGACTTGGGTACAATGTGTGAAGCCCATTTCTGGTGTCCCCCGCCGTGATATTGCTGGAATATTGCTAAAAGCGGCGTAAAACCATACTCACTCCACCCAGAATGGGAGGAGAATTATAAGCAGAGTTCTTGTCCAATCCTTTCCTCGATCAATTAATTGTTAGCAGGATTGAAGAAATTTGTTCTTGATGTTCATGATGTTGGAGCTATTGTCTATTGACAGTTGACTATTGAGCTCACCAGGTCACATCCCAAGTGATCTTGACCTTGTGTCGCGACCCGTTTGTACATGATCTGTTGTCTGATGTTGTCTACCATCATCTCTGCAAAATGATGGACCAGTGATACTGAACATGACTTACATGTTCATCCCAATATGACTGCAAAGTTTCTTCAAAAGTATGCCTTGGAAGGAGGAAAGTGAATGAGTGAGATGGGTTTTACACTTTTTGACCAGTATGTCACTAATAATACGTCTGCTATATTTGGAAGGTACACTGAAGTGATGTAAACCTACTACTGTGGTCAAACCAAGAATCATACGCTTGGTTTTAAACCCATGATCATGAGGGTTATTATGATTCACTCGCGTATTCGGTGAATCGTACCGTATCCCTTCATGAATTGAATTCCTTATTCACTGTCACTAGAATGGAATAGTTATACCAAAAATTAAAAGACTGTTTTTCACTTGAATTCATCTTTTATTTATCAAATCAATACAGTAAAGTACGGTTATAACGAACTCAAAGGGACTATTAATTTTAGTTAGTTATAACCGTAGTTGGTTATAAGCATATATACAGTATAACAACAGCAAATAGTCGGGACCAAAAAGTAAGTTCGTTATATCCATCAGTTCGTTATAAGCGTGTTCGTTATAAGCGTAGTTAACTGTATATGTAAAATGGAACGTATATCAGCCATGCATGGCCAAGTTTGTTTTCACCTCTTCATTTACCTGAATTCGCTGAAGGGATACGGTGTAGTTTTTTACTGTGCATAATTCTTGATAATTTTGTTTTACACTATGAATCATAAACAACTACTATTCTAATTTCATACTCTGATATGCAACGTGTGAGGAGAGGCAATAGCAGCATAGATCGTGTTAGGTAGGGGGAGCATATGCTATTGTGTTGGTAATTTACCCCCCACAACTCCTCGATTTAAACAGCTGATCCATCTATAACACTCATCAGTTATTTGGACCCCAAAGGTAGCATTGTAGCAATGGATCACCGTATCTCATTGCAACCATGAATCTGCAGTGTCATCAGGGTCAGATAATGTCAAATAATTGATTTTGTTGTTGTTTTTCAAAATATAATAAAGAATACATCAACTGCTGACTTGTTATTGTATTAGTGAATAAATATTCGTAATCGTTACCCTATATTCTTGACATGTATTGTATTTGCTTCATAACAATTCTTTGCCCTACTGATCATAGGGTGCTGTTACACCAAAGGGACATAACTCACATTGACCTTGATCTGACATGTTGATTTAACTTTGGCTTATTGACTGTGTTCGCCATGCAAAATTCACTTACTGCAGTCAGCAATAATGAAGCTTGACTTTTGTGAGATTAATGTGGCTTGTAATGTAGGTCCCTTTATCCATGGAAAAATACTGAAGCTGCTTTCTGTTCCAATATTCTTGTACTTAACTGTTATGAAATGAATCTGTTCATGGTTTGACATTGAATAATTCTATTTGGAACATGGGTAATAATCCATCTTCACGGCTTTTGCTCATTGTTATTAATTGAAACAGACTTTAATCTTAGACCTAGGACCTAAATCACTGTAAATTAACTCACAATTATCCTATTGTCAGGCTAACAGCACAGTGGGAATGGCATGTAGATATTCAGCTTATCAAGAAAATCAATTGCACCAGCTGGTACAGAATAACACTCAGTAATAATTGCCTTGCGTATTGGTTGGAATATGTCGCTTATCAAGCATAGGTTTACTGATACATATATGCTATGTATACTGATTGACACAAGGCAATCTGACAAATAGATGATCTGGAATAAGAATGGACAAGATATCCCTGGTGTTTTTTCTGCATTTGATTCATCATGTGATAGTGCATGAGAAACTGTATATTCAACCGTTGTGATTTCACATCAACATATGTTATCCATTTAACATGATGTTGTGTCCAAGTGTGGCACCTGGGAGTTCCCATAGTGGCGTGCAGGATGAAAAGTTGGTTCTACACTACAAGAGGCCCTATCCTCATGTGCCAGCACCACCAGTTGAATTTCAGGTTGGTGTACAGGCCTATGTATTCTGTGGGGAGAATAGGTCGACAGTTCCCCATGCTGAAGTACAAGCCTATTTATTATTCTGTGAGGAGAAGAGGTCGATAGTTCCCCATGCTGAAGTACAGGCCTATTTATTATTCTGTGTAGAGAATAGGTCAATAGTTCCCCATGCTAAAGTACAGACCTATTTTTTATTCTGTGCAGAGAATAGGTCGATAGTTCCCCATGCTGAAGTACAGGCCTATTTATTATTCTGTGAGGAGAATAGGTCGATAGTTCCCCATGCTGAAGTACAGGCCTATTTATTATTCTGTGTAGAGAATAGGTCGACAGTACACCATTCAGTTAAAAATTAAAAGTCCTTCATGTATATTACTACTCTAGGACTAACAGACTTGTGTTATTTTTAAACCCTTGGTGTTTATCCTGTGGGAAGTCTAGGGCAGGATAAGTCCGCAGTACCCCATGCTGGTTGTAAGAGTTGTGAGAAAAGTAGATGGTTACAATGTGAGTGACCTGGCTGACTGTGTGACACTGTACCCTGATGGCATGGGTTGTTCTTATCTGCTTATGCTTGAGACGAACTTGTGTGTGATGGTGGACAGGATTTGTTGATATGCTGTTGTAGTTTGTCACAAGGTGGCAGTGAGTGTTGCTCTCTTTCAACCATGGGCTAAATACCAAGCTAGGTTATGTTACATAAGAGTCAACTAAAGTGGGGTTCAGGTGGTCACAGTTTGCTTCCTTGTCTTTAATCTCATGAGAATCAGATTGCATCATATGACGTCTCTCTGCATGACGATTTGAAGACACTGCCATAATTCCAGAGCATGGCGACTGCTAAAATGCAGACTACACAGTCAACATTGTTGAGCGGAAAAATACACTTATTGATATGAAAGGTCGAAAAATGACTGACAAAATTTTGTGATGTTTGTTATTTACCCTGAGCATACAGAGTGAGTGAGTGAGTGAGAGTATGGTTTTATGCCTCATGGTTTAGGCATTATTCCAGCAATATCATGATGGGGGACATCAGAATCGTTTTCATACATTTTACTCATGTGGGGAAGCGAAGCCGGGTCTTCGGCGACAAAAGAAAGCTCTAACCATTAGGCTATCCTACCACCCCTATTTACCCTTGGGGCCAC
This sequence comes from Haliotis cracherodii, assembly GCF_022045235.1. NCBI lineage: Eukaryota > Metazoa > Mollusca > Gastropoda > Lepetellida > Haliotidae > Haliotis > Haliotis cracherodii. The sequence continues at coordinate 39,251,849 of NW_027266275.1, read as the reverse complement.
TGATTTGTCTGACCCGGCTTGATTATTTGATTCACACATTGTGCTGGTGTGGGGAATCAAACCCGGGTTTTTAGCGTGACAAGCAAGCGCTTTAACCAATAGGCTACCCCACTGCCTGGTTATCTAGTGTATTATGTCTCCATTAATAAATATCCAAGAAACTGTTTGAGTTCAGCATGTTCAGTGCCAATGACACAGTGGTAAATAAATGTCCAATCAAACTACACCATTGATCATGATAAAAAGAAGTGGTGATATCAGCGTACCATCTCAAATACAACTGGAATGTCTCGTAACAGAAAGACAGCCCTCCGTTTCTGTTTGTACTCTGGGAAACATCTTTTTCGGATAAAATTCAGTTATAACAGCCTTCTGATTCAAATCAATCTAACAAGGGCTTGCCCAAATGAGACCGTCATTTTAATGTAGATCTATGCCTCTCATTCCGGGGATGTAGTTTGATTGATTGTTGATTTTAAGCTCAAGAGCGAGAGAAATTTTGTATAAAAAATGTTAATGATAATAAAGCTGGTGACGTCACTTCCACAGTGAAGCTATAATAAGATTGGCAATTAATACTCAAGGATGTGCTGACTGATGCAAAACAACATTCACTAGTTCAGTTGTACAAATGTTGTACTCATGTGAAGTCTGAGTGTGTAAAACTGCACTCTGTATTTATAGGATATCACGCATGATTCAATTTAATATCCAGTTTATCATGTTTATATCCCGAGTGAAAATATTTCATGAGGCATGGTTCATGTTTTTGTGTGCATTGTAAGGATGCGTGTGTTTTATGCAGTGTGGTGCAGTATTATTCTGACATGATGATACAGCAACTGCATTGTAAGTCTGAACATGCTGAGACAGCTGTTACAATTAATCAGAGTGTCAACTGTTGTTGCTGACTTTACCTCCATCATCCAGTCAACCTTGACCTACCGTCTTCGCCGTAATAAGCGCACTGGGCACTTAGTCCCAATCAATTTTAAAAATACAGCAGAGGCTCCATATATGGCCGCTGTTAGGGATGTCCTATAAAGTTAATGCTTCTTCTCACAACAAGCCCACTCCCTGTTTGTGGTCATAGTCACTTGCATACATTTCGTGGCAAGTAAACTGAACATGGCAACTTTACAGATCTTATTACTTTAGGGCATACTTAATCACAAATGCTAAACCAAAATTTAATTTGAAAAACGAAACTTGTGTAAAAGAGACAATAAAATATGTGGAAAATATGTTTATTTATTTGTTCAAAGTTGGGACTGAAAAGAAATGGGGGGGACTGGTGTTTTTTAGAGTTGCCAGTTTAATGAGCCAGTGGGTACTCTGGTAAAACTGTTGAAACGTTTTAATTAATTATAACCGTTTTTATGTTATGTCTGTGTTGGTTATAGCCATGTTCTACGGTATTATAAACAGATAGCTGATGACATGTTAGCTTTAATCTGAATAATATACCTGGTGTATACTTGTTAGATACAGTGTTTTTTATTTTTTATTCCTCCTTCTCATATCACTTATTTCATGAATTCCAATGTGATTCTCATTGTTTCTGCAATGCCATACATAAAATGAAAGGGTTGTTTTCTCCTATTGCTCTGTTTCCTGTACAATGTATTCACAACTCATGAATGTGATAATGTGATATGATGATGGTGTAATATTATATATGTAGAGAAGATGGATGATGATGTCTATTACAGATACCTATCATTTCCCTCAAATAGAAAGTTGATTTATATGATTGTACACAAGTTTATGATGGCGATGTTGGATATGTTGCAGGTGGCTTTCCGGACTGCTGGATCCTTGACTGATGTCGTGGTGGAGACACACAGGCGGAAACACCTGGCCTACCTGATGGCTGACCAGGGTGCACTGGTCAATCCAGAGTCATCCAGGAACCTGCCAAAACAGGTCTGTTGCAGCAGTTGAATGTGTCATTTATGAGGAAAACAGTTTTGAGAATTGAGAATAACTAAGAATAAAAAGTTACTTATGAAGATATCTTTCTCTGCTAATCGTGGGGAATGGGTGGCCCAGTCGTCTTAGAGTTACGTCCCTTGGGCACACCAGAAACCTATGATTGTGGGTTCAAATCCGGGTTCGCCCCAATTATGATTCTAGGTTTGTCAGCACCATACATGTGCTCATGGGTTTCACCGAAGTGGTAAACGTCTGAGACCTGCATCACTTCGGGCTTTCCTCCCAAATTAAGCTGACACGCTGTGATATAACTGGAATACTGTTAAAAGCGGCGTTAAACCCAACTCACTCACTCACTCTGCTAATCAGTTGGATATTGGATAACAGTGGTCAATCAAAATTGTTCAATACTGCTGACTTTTTAAATTACTGTAGGCAACACTTTTTTTGGCAGATTCTACCAACCACAGCCAAAGGCCACATTCATTACTGAACATAAAATATGTTCAAGATTTTTTTGTTAGCTCACAGCTCACAGCTGCAAGATTGCTGATGCAGCATTTAGCAATGTTTTTGTGACACTGAAGAAAACAAACGTTCTTATAGATGAATACACACTTCTATAAATATACTTGACATCCCGTCCTTTCGACAATCTTAGCATTTCTTTTTCCCAGCTAAATTGGCTTCATCACTTCATCCTGAATAAAATTTGAAAAAAGATTAAGCTGCAAACAAATATTTATATTTTTGTCCCACCCAAGCTAATTGGATGTATGTTGCCAACCATGGACTTTTGAGAGTAGAATCCTGTGTGAAGCTAAAATTAGTACAACAATGTGAGCATTGTTTTTGCATAAAGCAGCTCTTAGATACATAATCAGGGCAAATTTGAGATCTGAACCCATGATTCTAAGTTTCTGGCATCACTAAGGGATGTAACTGTGCACAGAGAATTACAGTGGTTTAGATGACTGGGTCACATGTGCCTCTCTGTGCAGTGCATGTGTTTTTGTGAGCTTACTACCTGGCTTTGAAAGAGAAACTTCCTGTTTCATTTACAGCAACTGAACAAGCGACACCTAAAACGATCTCGATCCCTCGTCTCGGTCCTGCTCAGAGGAGAATCAGAGGACGAAGACTTTGGAAAAGCCAAAAACATTCGCCAAACAGAGTTACTGGTAGACTTGCGGGAAGCCATCCTCCAGGTTGCTCGTCACTTCCAATCACTGGACCCCAAAAATAACAAAGTTGTAAGTATACCAGACTTTCCACAATCTCAACTTTACACAATCTCGACTTTACAATGAATCTTATTGTCAGTGACAGGACTGCAGGATTATATCAAGCTGATATTGCTGTATAATCTTGACACAGGGTTTAAAATTACCATCACCAGATGCCTATGTGGATATTTACATATAAAATGGCCATCACCATTGTTTGAAAGTGTTTTTGTGAGGTAAAATCTATATTTAGTATTAGCAATATTATTCTTTAAGTACAGTAATATTTACATTCAGAATTACAATTCCCATTATGTACTTGATGATGGTTCAGTGAGTTAAGAAGCATAATGACAAAATAGGGTAAGCTCATAAGCTGAACAACAGTGGGCTGTGTCAGTGGTATGGAATGGATGTTTGGGTGCTGCCTTATTAAAACTAAATCAATTTTTATTGTCAAAGGAAATGATGCTCAAGCAACAATAAGATTTCACAAACAGCACTTTTTCACATTGTGGTGACTGAAGTTGTTTGGGATTTTATGGTTGCGAAATTTGTTAAGAGAATTTTACCTTAGGACAACTGGCAGTTCAAAGGTATCATTCATAGAATTTCAACCACTAAAATGTAAAACTCCAATATGCATCAAGATCTGAGCACACCTCCAAAGAAGGTCATGTCAGGTGCCCCTGAGTAAACTTTGACCACCCAGTCTAAAGGAAAGATATGTGGATTCTGGAGACAATCAGATGTCAGCTTTCTAAAAAAATCTGGCGTCAATTCTTTTTTTGCCACCTTGATATGGAAATTTGATTTTAATGAAAAGAAAACTCACGTAAGACACAATTATTCCTTAAGTGCTTTAATCGTACTTCCTTTTGGGTGTAGATGCCATGGATCTCAGAAACGACGGGATGCATAAAATACTCACAACAATATAATGGCGTACCCCTCATGAGGTACATTCAGGAAAGGTTGTCTTAGCTCATTTCGAGATACAGAAATCAGAACATATAAGCTGATCTGAATGCTTCATGCACTCATACCAAGAATTAAGAGGCCTTGACGCTGATTGGCTGAGTAGAAAGTTCACCTGAAACGAGTACCTTTGGAGGTGTCCTATCGAAGTATCGTATCAGTGTAAAAGATCTAATTTTAATGAAATTGGGTTTTCAAACAAACAAAGCATTTCAGTTTTTCAAAATGTGAGACATGCCAGTTAAATATATATTGATCTGTGCAAAACTTTGTGTAGTAAATATTTAGTAGAGTTTTAGTATAGTGATATAATTGTATTATTCAAGAAGAACAAATGTTTATCTTCCAGTAATTTAATATAAAATATTTTTATTTCTTCAAGTAACTTAATCATATCAATCGCAGATGTTTTTTTAGATATTTCAAGTGTGCAAGTACAGGTGTTGTGTGTTGCAGAACCTGCAGGCTGACTACACCATGGACAGCCATGCCAAGGACCTGGAGAACTACGTGAACGTGGCCCGCAATAGGAGGAGGCGGGCCAAGGCACTGCTTGACTTTGAACGTCACGATGATGATGAGCTGGGATTCAGAAAGAATGACATTATCACAGTAAGTACCAGGCTTCGGGGTTAACCATTGTTAACAAGCCTGTTAAAAGTCAAGAATGAGATTGGTATATTGCTTTTATAAATATTGTTTGATTTGTAAGCCATTTGGAGATGTAGAAGTGTGTTGTAAATCCTACAGTGCACATTGGCACACTTTCTAATTGCTTGATTCCTAGCTCCAGTTGCGGCATATAGAACTGCTGATAAATGATGAAGGGATGAGTGGATGCTGCAGCAAGCTTTTAGGCCACCTTTCCTAGATCCACCATCATCACTGCTTGCACTAATTCCCTCACAACTTTGGCAGGACGTGTCTCCTACTTTCTATTCTTTGGATAGATGTTTATGAGATCTGTTGAAGCATCATCATTAATAAGTTTTAGATAACGGTAGATTTCAATGACGTGTGGAGTTGAGGATAGATTTTTGTGCACCTGCTTTTAATGCAGATTTTCAGTTTTTAAGTGGGTTGATACTGGATTATTCTTCAAAAATGTGAAGTGTTAGGTTTCCTCTTTCCTGAAGTCCTTAAGTTACACTCCTGCTCTCTCATTTGATATCTACAGAACTGACCATGTTTAAACAATCTTTTATATGTTTAAATCAGGGACAAGAGTGGCATAGTGTTGTTTTGAGGTATCACAACTGTCTGTGCTGAATCACAAACCATTAGGCTGGAAAACAGATCAAATAAAATTTCACCATATATGACTTTGATCTGTCTGTTGTCACCAAAGCGGTAAATGTCTGTGACCTGCATCACTTTGGGCTTTCCTCCCACGTTAAGCTGACATGGTGTCAGGAAACTGTGAGGCTGTTTATAGTGGCTCGTAACATGTTTAACCCAACACACTTTTTAAAAAAGAATATGTTTATATCAATTCAGTAGACATGAATGTAACATTGTTACATGAGGCATATAAGTGTAGCAGTTATTAGAATCTTAAAACATGATCAGATATGGGTATATACATATATCATGATATATTGGATTGACTGATAAATTATATTAAATAGGCTGATAAATCCTTCCATTTTCTGTCGAATTTATTAATGTGTCTATTTTTCATCATGTTCATTGGGATAATATTTTCTACTTTACATACATCTTTCAATATGTTAATGAAGAAAAGGAAGCATAATAGATTTTTTTCAATGCTTGACTGGTGAATGCATTTTTTTGCAAGAAGAATTATATGGTTGCAAAGATAGTTGTTTTTGTTGTAGCAAAATAACTTATCCAGAATGGTAATATGAATATCATATGCATGTTTTGAGTTCAGGTACATTTCATTTTCTAACCCAAATTCCTTTACAGAAACACATTGTACATGCACATGGTATAAGTTTCCAGATTCAGAGACACAAAAAGAGCATATATCATCATCCATTAACTTCATCCATTTAACACAACACTCTTTGTTCAGATCATCTCCCAGAAGGATGAACACTGTTGGATCGGGGAACTGAATGGTTTGCGAGGATGGTTCCCGGCCAAGTTTGTGGAGATTCTGGATGAGAGGAGTAAGCACTACTCTTCAGCTGGTGATGACTCTGTGACAGAGGCTGTCACGGATCTGGTCAGAGGGACGTAAGTAGCCACATTTCTTATGTAATAACAGAGAACATAAAACCATATAAAATTTAATAGGGCAAGTGAGAATATTGTAGGATGAGTACAAAATAATATCTACTTGCCCTGCAGGACGAGTTGGATTTTAAAGAAATGGTACGAGCCCTGCATATGAATGCTTGTGCAATTGATCAGATATGTTGGATTTGGGAAATAAATTCTTGCGAGGAAATTGTTTTGAAGTAAAGCAGCCTGTAATCAATTGAGTTCGGACCAGACAGTCAAGTAATTTATAGTAGGAGCAACGATCCACGGCGTTTGGGTACATTGACATGCTATCAACCAAGTCATGAGCCTGACCACCCAATCCATTTAGTCGCCTCCTACGACCAACATAGGTTTCTAGGGTCCTTTTCTATCCCAGCATCCCCACGGGCGTATGTAAGATAACCAATGGGATCTTGGACATGGATGGAGATAATGAATGACCTGAATCCAAATCCGAGAGGACTTTTAACGCGAAATCATAGCTCATTGAATTCAGTGTATTCCTACCAACAAGCACTAGATATGAAGCTATGCTTTTTTTAGTTATGTTACTGTGTATCCTAAATATTCTGATTCCTGAGGGTAAACACATTTCCTATTTTCTTCTAATACCATAAAATAGTGCTATCCTCTAATGCATGTTGATAAAGATACTGACATTAAAATGTGCCAAGAAAAGAAGTTTGGAACACTCTTAATACTATCATACTAAATACTATCATAAGCAGAGCAAACACATTTCATGAATTCAATTCAAGGGAGAGAAGTCTGTTAGCCTTCTTGGCCTAATGTGTTATCTAATAATAATTCCATCACTGCAGCTTGTGACCCAACATTTGAGCACAGAATCTCAAGGGAACATGGTATAATTACTGAGATTAATTTATAACACTTATGGTCAGGTTTCAGTCAATACCACCTTACTGATTAAGGAAGTTAAAAAAAATATTCTTGTTTCTCAAGACTTGACAAAATTCACTTGGTTTGGGGAGGGAGTATTATATTTTGTTAAACACACTCACAACACACACACACACACTAGGTGCAAAATCAAGTTGGTCGTATGTAGTGATGGGTAATGGAGGAATGTAGTGTACACATAACCTGTGAAATCTTGAGGATGAAGATGTATTGATGTATTGATCAATGTAGATACTGAGTTTATCAAGTTTTCCCTGAAATGGTCACATTAACGTAATGAATAATCAGTATGTTTAGCCATATTTAAAAATGCTTCTAAATGTCCTTGATGAAGATGAATAGTTTTCAGGCTACGTATTCAATTTTAATTGTTTGTATTCTTTCCAGGTTATGTCCAGCGTTGAAAGCAATATTTGAACATGGATTAAAGAAATCCAACATCCTAGGAAGTCATTGCCATCCTTGGCTCTTCATTGAGGAGGTGAGACTGATTTCATATAGCAACTGTCCAGTGTTGTAGAGGCTTGTCCTGCACACTAATCACGTTCACCGAAGTAGAAATGCATTGTGATCAATTATGGTGTGTTTATAGATGGGGAGTGTCATGGTACATGGAATGATTTTTTAAAATACATGTACTGTTTTGTAGGGCTGTTATGATTCACTCGCGTATTCGGTGAATCGAACCGTATTCATTCATGAATTGAATTCGTTATTCGTGGCCACTAGAATTGAATATTTATGAATATGCAATCATGTGCATTTACATACCCTGTACCTAAAAAATATCCATAAAAACATTATATGCATAGAGTTCTTAAAAAGAACACTCTTATAATATTTAATTTGACAGTATTGTGGTCACTGGTCATTGTCACATTTGAGCAGATACTAGTACCTAGATAAGTGAGGTATATTAATGTTTTATATAATAATAGTTAACCATCCATGTCAAATAATTTATTTTTTTGTTTCACTGAATATAACAAATAATACAACCGCTGCTGACTCGTTATTGTATTCATGAATTAATATTCATATTTGTTACCCTATATTCATGATACAAATCGTAATCGCCTTATAGTGTATTCGTTGCAGCCCTACTGTTTTGTTATGGCTATCGAAGAGTTCTCAAACTGACGTTTACACATGCATTGTTTACACACATTATTTATTTATTTTACTCTGCTTTCTGAGGTGAGGTAAGATTGGGCTAAAGTCACGTTCAAGATTATTGTACTTGTAGAGCGGTGCAAGTTCATTTGTGTGTAGCTTTTACTGGTTCGTACTAATGCTGGTATGCAGTACTAGCCCACTGAGATGCCATGCCGCAGTTTAACATGGATACAAAATACTGACTTTGAGGCGACAAGTCCTTGTTTTATCCCCTAATGCTAGGTAACAGCAAGTACCATCTTTTAATGTCTTTTGGCATGAAGGGGCCAGGAGATAGAACTACCAACCTTCTTCTCAGATGCTTGCTGACATTGAGAGCTCACGACACTCAGCATAGTGAACCTATTTATACCAACTACAAAGTCACATGACATCACACTCTGAATTTTGTCAATCTCGTGAGCTTAATGGGATTGTTTGGTCTAGATAGAAAGGCTAGATGGTGTTGACTACTAGATTATTCAATTAGGCAGAATACTTTTCTTCTCCGTGCTGAAATGGCAGGTTAAGTTTTCTCCTCTCTGTACCAACAGCCATTCCATCAGCATTCATGAAGGAAATGTTATCACGATTGCAGAAGGAATCAAATCAATCATTGCCCTCTAAGTTTGTGACCCACTGACATGGGCTCACTGTACTTACAATATGTGTATCTGGTCTGATATGAAATGAATACACTGATTGGTTATAACTGATAAGAGAAGCCATGCCTAAAACCATGGGTGTTGTGAAGCGTCAAAAGAGTTTAATTTAAACAAAAAATCCTATTTACATTTGGCACGTTATAACAAGACAGTTGTAAAGCCAGTTCATAACCTGAAGGGGGCACGGGTGGCCCAGTTGTCTAAAGTGCTGCGATTCGCTGTGCAGAGTTGCGTCCCTTGGGCTTGCCAGAAACCTATGACTGTGGGTTCGAATCCCAATTCGCCCCGATTATGTTTCTAGTTTTGTCAGCACCATACCAGTGCTCGTGGGTTTCACCGAAGTGGTAAACGTCTGAGACCTGCTATCACGCCGCGATATAACTGGAATACTGTTAAAAGCGGCGTTAAACCGAACTCACTCACTCACTCATAACCTGAGGGCTTTGCCCGAGCTCAAGGTTTCACATTTTCAACCAAAACCGCAGAGTGTTATATCAGTTTACTGTGTCTGAGTGGGGTATTCATGTTATAACTGAGGCATTGTGTCTCAGTAGGCTAGAACTATAAAATCGGCATTAGTCTGGACTAGTACAAGCAGCCACACACACACAAACACTCACGTGCATGCATGCACATGGCAATAATCTTGAACGCGATATTTAGCCCCATTTCACCTCACCTCACCTCTACCTATGCAGACAAACTACTGCAGACTTTTAAAAAATCCTGTTGTCTTTGCATAATCTTTGGGGTTAAAGGTTTGCTTGTGGGCTAGTGTTGCATTGACGAATACACATAGATCATGAACACCATACTCACACCACATGCACACCACATGCACCAGGTCATGCTACACTGCAGTCGCCTGTTCAATGGAAACAGATTTGTATGTTGCAAGTGGAATGCCTCTAGTCCCAAAATGCTGTGTTCTGTTTACTTTTTCATAAGTTTGATTAACCATATACAATATCCACAGACATCCAATCCACAGATGGCAGTCCACGATAATGTCACACAATGTGATCAAGTGTGAACTTTTGATGGAATAAGATTGTGATGAAAAAGATTGTTCGGTGTACGTTTATCTAACAAGGCAGTTTTATGTTGGAAAAGTAGATTTAGAATCCTTTATGTCAGATTTTTTTTTTGTATGTTACTGAGTTTGGTTATCTGGTGACATCAGTAGATATTACAAAATGTACAAATGATGCCAAAAGGGATGTTTTATGCGATGATATATGGTGTACATCAATTGAAGCTTTCATAAAATATAATCAGAAGTGACAGGGATATGAACATAACAGTTCTCCTTGTTACAGAATCTCAAATGCTTTGTTTCACATAAGGCATGTCACCTGTGCAGTTTTCATTGCCCTAAACTGACTATCAAACTGAAAAAGCAGAGTGAGATTTCAGTGTTAACCTGACCATGCAATTTTACCATTTCCAAAGTCATTGTAGACATTCTATTTAACAGACTGAACACTGATTTCTTGTACATGTATTATCCAGGAGTAGTTGTGCCTTTGGGGGAACATCTGTCAATGGTGGATTTTGATCCGCCTCTGTCCGTCTTCATCCATTCAGGGATCCGTGAAGATCCGGAGTAGAAAAGGTCTTCAGCAACACATGCTTGCCGTAAAAGGCGTCTATGCTTGTCGTAAAAGGCGACTAACAGGATCGGGTGGTCAGGCTCACTTACTTGGTTGATGCATGTCATCGCATCCCAATTGCATGGATCGATGCTCATGATGTTAATCACTAGATTGTCTGGTCCAGACACGATTATTTACAGATCGCCTTCATATAGCTAGAATATTTCTGAGTGAGGCGTTAAACAACAAACAAACAAATCATCCATTCAGGAGGCCAATGCCCAGTTGCACAAAGTGTTCATAGTGTTATGACTATCATAACTCTCATATCTTAATATAAACTTACGGTAGTGCTAATATGGCTTTGTGCAAGTGTTCCCTTGGCAATGGATTCTTGATAAGATTGATGTCTAAGATTTGGATAGCTACTCCTTTGTATAGGCACACCTTTATCTTGTGTATTATCTAGAGGATATGAAGCATGGGACGTCTACATATTTTCATTTGATTGTCATGCATTTTTAAAAAAGCAGAACATACCTTAACATTTATCTTGCTTATCTAATGTAAGGCAACATCAATGCAGTCCGACTTGGCCACTAGTCTAATTTTAATGCATGGTCAAAGTACTGGCGGAAATGCTTGAGAAATGCTTTTTGCCAATTATAACAAGATGGAATGTTTCACAGACCGTAGCTATTGGAATATCGAGTAACTACTGATCTACTGTGTTCCAATGATCAGGGGTGTCATAAAAAAAGAATAAAGTAATAATGAAAACTCAAAAAGTTCACAGGTGTATAAATAACGGCTAGTTGTACTTATAGATGTCAATAAAGGATCAGATAAACACAATCAGCGCAAACAAGGACAACCAATTAAAATCATCAGCACAAATATACAACCGGTTTAGCTGAACGACTGTTTTACGGTAATAAAATGAGAAAAGCTAAAACAACACTCTGACAAGATACCGACCAGATGTGTAGGCAGCCAATTAAGTCAGCTGGACATCAAAGGGGACAACAGACAGGGGCGCTTAGCCAGCGTGTGTTTCTAAACACGGGGAAAACATGAAAAGCAAACTAACTACAGTCAAGTCTTGTTAATCCGACACTTGTTAATCCGACAATCGGCTTTATCCGACACTAATGATGGGAACCGATTAAATCAGTGCTATTTAGACCCGTTAATCCGACATTCTCGCACTCCGACTCCGACACACCTTTGCAACGAAATTCTCCGTGGTCATCTGCCTGCGAGTACACAGCCAGTGTTTTGATGCGAGGCGAGTCGGCTGGTAGCTGCATATTACAAAGCTGCAGCGATAAACTTGCTTAACAATAAACAATTAATGCTTTAAATAAAGAAAACAGGATAATTCACATGCTTAGATTACCTCAATCTTATTAAAATCAGATACAAGTTCTCGCTATCGACGAGGACATCCCATTACAGGTCACGTCAGAACAACCTTTCGCGAACTATGACCTACCAATGAAATGACCAACAGGAAGTCGACGTTAGCCACTTAGAAAGCAGCTTTCTTAAGCTTTGGGTACCAGTTTCAAAGTTGAGACTTCCATTCCAGACAATGCTTTTTAAAGTATTTTGAATCTGTCAAACAGTCCGTAACAGTTGTTTTGTGTTAAACTTGAGGGGTTGAATGATTAGAAAACATATTCCGCCAAAAATTTAACATAACATTATGAATATATATTTTATATTTTTTATAACGTGTTTGAATCCTTATCTATCGTGTAGTTGTCCGATTTTCGATCACGAACGTTGATACTACTAAATTTCGTTTATCCGACATACTCGTTAATCCGACACAATCATATGCAACCATCGATATCGGATTAACGGGACTTTGATCCACAGTGACACTACCTACCTGTGGTTTGAAGTATTTCAGTCACATGGAGTGCTATCATAAGGAAAGGAATGGTGATGTGTTCATAGGCTGGTTGGTAGTGCTATAACAATACAGCAATACAGTTGTGTTGTGTTATGAGGCTCATGATACAATACATAGATTTACAGACCCTATATCGCGATACATACAATACATTACATAACAATACAAGCTATATTGTTGTAAAAACATGTGAATAATAACAGAAGCTGTTCAAGAACCAGTTTACAAAGCTTCCGTAGTATTTACAGGTTGGTTGTAAATAGTTTAACATTCCCAGTGCCCTCTAGTCTATATGTTTCTGTCAAACAATATCCAATCTTCGCTCTCTGAAATTTGAAAAGAAATGATTCAAGATTATGATTCATGTAGAAAAAGAAAGAATATCAAATGATGAAATGAAAGTACTATATCTGGACTGGATACGAATTGTATTGCACCCATAGCATTAGGATACGTATTGAGTCGCAGCCACACCATATCGTTACACCTCTACTGGTTTGAACATCTGCTCCTAACCCAATCTAAACAACCCCAGTATCATTGTCATTTATATTGCCAGTAATAATGACATCCGGGAACCAGATACTGTCGCACCACACATAAGAGGTCTGAAGTCGACCATGCAGGAATATCTGGCATCTTGCAATGTCTACTTCAGCCCTTCTGAAACAAAAGTTAAGGTAGTGGAGAAAATTTGATGAATATGAAATCATCAAAGTACCAGGTGGATGTCCTGGCAACACAGCACGGTCACGTTGTCTTATGTACCCAAGTCTTATGTATGCATTGTGAGCTCAACCCTGTTGGGCTTATCTGGGCTAACTCTAAAGGGTTCATGGCAAGATGTAACAAAATGTTCAAACTCAGACACGTCAAAGGGTTGATCAATGCAGCCTTTGGTACACACCAGAGGTAAAGCAAAAGGCTGAAGATCATGTTCTTGAAATAGAACATCAGTATCGCCAACAGGACAGCATAGATATCAGCCTTTTGCAGATATCAAACATTTGGGTGATATCACAGATTCTGATACGTCATCAGCTGAGCCAGATGCTGGACAAAGAAATTATTTGAAAGTAAAAATACTTCCAACACACATCCCGTTTCATAGCTTCTAACTATTCCATCATTTTCCCAAACAATATGCTGTTCTTATTTTATTTTAAAAACGCATTTCTCAATAAAGTTCACATATCAGCAATATTTTGATTCCACCCCCAACTCTGGTGTGAGGTCATTACCTCGGGACAGGTGTTAGGTAATTACCTCAGGCTATAGGTCATTTCAGATTGGAAATGACATATTGTGTTCTGTGGGGTATTTTGGATTTTTGATGTGTTCTTTAACATTTTGAAGAAACTCCTTACAGACATGCTTGCCATAAGAAGGTGACTATGCTTGTTGTCAGAGGTGACTAACGTGATTAGGGTGGCAGCCTGGCTTGCTGACTTGGTTGATGCATGTCATTGTATCCCAATTGCCTGGATCGATGCTCATGATGTGAATCATTTGATGGTGTGGTCCAGACTTGATTATTTATAGACCGCTATCATTTCGCTGGAATATTGCTGAAACAGCATTAAACAAACAAACAAACAAACAAACCTAACCAGACTTAACTGCTAAAGGCCATCAACACTAATCCTGCTAATGTGGGTCATTTGTTTATCAAACTATTCAATAAATAAACTAGATGTTTGAATCACACTTGTACAAACCTTTAAATATTAAGTAATTTGTAGTGATAGAGTGAGTTGGGTTTAATACTATTGTTAACAGTATTCCAGTTATATCCTGCCGTGTCAGCTTAATGTGGCAGAAAAGCCCTAAGTGATGCAGGTCTAAGACATTTACCACTTTGGTGAAATCCCTGAGCACATGAATGGTGCTGGCAAACCTAGAAACATAATAGGGGTGAACTGGGATGTGAACCAACAGTCATAGGTTTCTGGTGTGCCCAGGAGATGCAATCCTGCACAGCGGCACCTGAGAGGACTGGGCCACCCCTGCCCCCGAATAATTTGTAATGAAAGAAATCAACAATTACTTTTCTAATGTTATTGCTGTGGTATTTCTATTCTAAAGCACATCTTTCAACTTGTTTCTCATTATCAGTTTTCTACAACCAGCCAACATGCTTTGTTTACTCTGATTCAAAGTAAGATTGATGCTACATGTTCAAGTAAATATATCTAACATTTGGATTAAGGTAGAACTCTGACATATCTCAGATTCTGAGACCTGTAAAAATCAACTTTCTTTTTAAGAAAGTAATACGATTCACCAAAATATATAATTTTCCTGCTTCCATCTGAATCCAAATCTTCCGATATGTTGTCATGTATCATCTATATGTAATCTATCAATGTTATCAAGATTTCCAAGCACATATGTCTTCCATGCCAGACTCCTTCAATGAGTTGAGTAATGCTCTCCTTTGAAATTCTACATACCGCACATATGTGAACTAATGGCACAGCCTCTCTTGTAAAAATAACCTTTCTGTTTTTAGTTAGCCAGTTTTAGCCCCGCGATATAACCCAGTGATGAGTGTAAATTGAGTTACACTGTATACTTGTAGAAGCTTGTTATCAACCACATGTGGAGACCACGTGGGTAATGTGCCCTATTGCAATCACAAACGCTTTATTTCAAACCAAAATCTTTCTTCCCAGCTGTTCTGATTGTTGTTTTGGAAATTATTTCTCATAAATCTTAAAAAGCATGTTTCCTGCTTATGCGAACCAGGCTGTATCATTAGGGAAGTGCCACCAAATAGTTCCATTTGCCTTTGAAATGGCTAGCAGGATGTTTTTTCTTTGATATCACAAATCCAGTATAAGCTTGTGGAGTATTGAAAACAAGCTAGTGATAGCCAGGATTCGAGTCCCTAGTCGTAAGCATGTTTCCAAGCTGAGATAATTGACACTTATCAACAGATCTTGTTTTATTGCAAAATTGTTTCTGCAAATAATTGTTCAGTATGGTTAGAAAGTTATCTGAGTCAGTGTTACTGCTTATTATTACTACAAGAATGCTTTCAAGTATTGAAACAGGTGCGTGTGAGGTATGTGTGGTATTAGTGCACAAGCTGCAATCGGACAGCTAGCTCACATTCATCATGTTTAAAGCATCTGATGAGGAGGCTACAGGCAGGTGTCTGTGGCCTTGATACAGAGTTGAAGGATACACACACAGAAATAAGCAGCAAATTTGGAGGCCAATTTACTTACCAAACTATTTATTACAGTCAAGCAATTATTTTTTAGATAGGTGTTAGGCAAGGATTTAGTGTATTTCCTATTTTTGTGTGGAGCAGAAGCATGGTGAGTGGTGAATGATGCATCTTATTACGGTTATACAGGTGAAGGAACCTATGGAAAAAAGTGTTTGTTTAGCATTTAAGCCATGATATTTATTTGCTGGAATTAGAAATTATAATTAAGCCCAGGTGGTTAAGGTGTATATAGGTGTTGAGACGGTCAGGTTTCCACCTGTGAAAACAGGGTGACAAGCATCGGGCAACTATGTTGTCTACACACAGTTTATCTTTGTTGTATGTAGTTCTTTAAAGCTCACATGGCCTGAAAGGCCATGTGAGCTCTGCATATCATCCTTCATCTTTCACTTTCATCAATGTCCATGAAGTTTTGATACCTTACTGACATCCCTTAAATGGTTTGATGGATTCATCTGATATTTTGTGTGGATGTTTGATTTCAGACAAAATTACTAAAAAATCTCCAAATTTACAGGTCCAAAAATATGAATTATTGTGGGTGATGTGGCTTCCATAATTTATGTAATTCCAAGTTTGTTTGAGACATCTTGATTGAAAATCATATATGACTACCAGGCATTATAAATAGCTGACCAATCAAATGACACTAAAGAGCAAGAGAAATTTGTGAGAATTTAGTGATAGGGGGAGATGGTTCTTTCTGAGGATTTGGGGCGGCAAATAAAATGTAAATGTGAATGTCTGCATCATGATGTCAGTATAATAATAATATACATCATCCAATACATGACCAATGTGGAAGAACACAGTAAACCTGACCAATGAGAATGAACACGCTAAGCCTGACCAATTAGAAAGAACATTCTAAACCTGACCAATGAGAAAGAAGAACATACTAAACCTGACCAATGAGGAAGAACATACTAAGCCAGACCAATGAGGAAGAAGAAGATACTAAACCTGACCAATGAGGAGGAGGAAAAAACTAAACCTGACCAATGAGGAAGAAGCACATACTAAACCTGACCAGTGAGGAAGAAGCACATACTAAACCTGACCAGTGAGGAAGAAGCACATACTAAACCTGACCAATGAGGAAGAAGCACATACTAAACCTGACCAATGAGGAAGAAGCACATACTTAACCTGACCAATGAGGAAGAAGCACATACTAAACCTGACCAATGAGGAAGAAGCACATACTAAACCTGACCAATGAGGAAGAAGCACATACTAAACCTGACCAATGAGGAAGAAGCACATACTAAACGTGACCAAAGAGGAAGAAGCACATACTAAACCTGACTAATGTGGAAGTAGAAGACAACTAAACCAGACCAACAGGGCAGGAGAGCCCACTTGAGTTGGACCATCTTTCACTAGCAGGTGGGCCCCGCTGTGGTAACCCAGTGGAGGAACCAGTTGTCATTTCAGTAAAAACTGTCTTGATAAATCATGGCCGTTTATCTGATAAGGAAGGCAATGTAGATTAGACAGCAGGAGCTACATTAGTAGCACCTCCACCTGTGTTACAAGGCTCTCCTCCCCTCCTATCACTACCTCGTCTACATTCATAAAAACTCTATTTCTGTCGTGGTGTTACATCTTTCACATTAGTGGCGGATGTTGTGCAAGGAAGCGAAGCTACAGATTCTTTAACATTTGGACATTTGTTACAGATCTGCCCTTTCTTTGATAAGCACTAGATGAAGGGTATTTTATGTTGTTGGTGTAATACCATGGGTCATTTATGTTGTTCTTCAAGAGGAGAGTATTTTCATGAATGATTGGTGTTTTTTCTTTTCGGTGATAAGAGTAATATGTTCCAACCTTTGCTGGTTTCCTTTAAACATGATGTTTGTACTTGAGTAAGGGAACAAGACTGAGCTGTGATAATGATGAATGCATAGAATAACTTGTATGACCAAAGGTAATGCTTCAAATCAACCACTGGATACCCAAGAGATGTTTGCATCAATCTGCTCGGATTTTGCAGGTAGATTACGCCCCAAGTACATAATTTCCTAAGAGTCAATTAATGAGGATCAGGTGAATATAAAGTGTATCATTATGCTGACACAGCCTTATTTGACTGTGCTAGTGTTACTGTTAAAACAGCATCGAACCCAAATCACTCACTAACTCACGTGTGAAAACTTGTCATACTTTCCATAAGATTCAATATTTATGGAGTCATTTTATAAGATGGCCATGTACCACGAAGAATCTATGACAATAAAAAATTAAAAGCTCTGATTTGAAAGTAATAAAGTTTTAAAGAGCAACCAATGTCTTGCCCACGGAAAAATATATGTATTTATTGTATTTTATTAGATGAACTGAGGTGTGTTGAGTATCTGTTGTTCATTACACACAGAGGAATGTAGGTTGTTCCAGGGTAATGATCTCATAACATTTTTCCAACGAAGATTTATACATTGCAGAGTTTTCTTATATAAACATGCTGAAACAACTAAATTATTACCACAATTACAATATTTAGAAATAGTATCACATGATCTTTCTGGTGGTTTAGGGGTATGTAGGTATGGGAGGCTACTCAAATTAGTTTGAGATATGTGGAGATGCAGGTATACAAACAATTTTTGAAATAATGGAGATGTGTGGATAAACAAGGTTCCACTGTAATCATCCCCCTGATCCCCTCGCTCTGTGCACTGAACTACGTAGAGACAGAGCCAAGTTTGAAATATTCTTAGCACTTGAAGCATACAAACATTTTGATTGGTTAATTACAGATTTATACTTGGTCCTTAAGATTATGCAGTTATTAAGCATCAATGTATTAATTATTATAATGGAGGCAAACCTGTTACTCATCATACAGTAGAATTTGTCCATCTAATTGGCTTACAAAAATGTGGGAATATAGATTGGCATTTTTATTGAAATACAATTTATAAGCAACCTGAAAAACTTCATAATTTCAAACGTTCAGGTATATAAGTTCCAATGTTGTACAGGATCAAGTTTAGTAGATAGAGAGGCATCTGTTAATGAATCAGATCACTTTCCCTCCTTCGTGTGATTAAAGACTATCAAACTAAGTTTTTAACCAGGTTACCCAAATCAGTCTCTCAAAGAGGGTATCTGCAGTGCTACTGAATCTGTAATGTTTGAGATACACTTGACATAAAGTAATTATCCCTTCACAGGTTTCATCCACCTGTTAACACCTAATTAAATGCAGCTAATTGCTTCATGAATGAAGGGTTAAATTAGATTCTGTAATTGAAAATCCAGCCCGAGCTTTTTATTGGCATTGAAATTCTAAACAGTGTCTGAAATCTAAAGATAAGCATCTGTTTGCATGATGCCATGTGTTTTGAAGCAACACTGATTAAGAATAAAGTGCCTTTTGGGGCCTCCTTGCATCATGTGAAGTGTAAGAACGAATCAAATGTCACTACCACTATGCATTGTTGGCTATTCTGACACTAAGTACAAGCCAAATACAGAGCCATGTTGGAGTGTACATGTCAAGGAGCGCATGATATACCCATTGTTGTTTCGTCTACTTGAGCAGAGCAATTTGCATTGGATTAGGCTCGGATGGGGCAATCAATTTACATGGAGAGAAAATAGATTCTCCATAACAAGGGATTTATATCTGCTTGTCCCGAAAAGCATTCGCGACTCACTGTTGTCGCTGTGATGTGTTATAGGCTCACCGTGTTGTGTTATGGAGTTGCTGTTGTGTTACTTGATGATAATCTCTAGGGATTATTTGTAAGATGATCGTGTTAGTGTTTCAATGGAAGGGTCAGGACCCAGTTGGTTCAGTTTCAATTAAGTTTGAAGAAGCTATTTAAATGGCTCCTAGTCAGGCTGTTTGGTTGGGCTAAAATCGGCCTCCTTGTTTCATTTGTTGGTATCAAATGGTTACAGCAGTGGGTAAGTGGTAGGGTGTTATGTCTTTGTCCATTGAGGGAGGGGAGAGAGGCTCAGGTGTTACACCTGCCCTATGTCTTGATGAGACGGGTGTGGTCGTTAAGACAGGTGTCGTTGACACCCAAGGTCAACTGAAACATTTGACAGGTAACCGAACACGAATGTTTTGGTTCTGAAAGCATTCTTATATACTCGTAGTATAAATAAGGGTAGGATGTCCCTGAAGCTATTAAACTTGTCATAAATCACAGCTTAGAAAAGCAGCAATGAATATAACCAATGGTTTGTGTTTTCCTAGTGCTTTGGTAGCTATTGTTCCTTAAAGGGGTACCCGTTGAAGCAGTTTGAACTTCACTGTTAGGGATGTCCGATGAGTTCGTATGACTGTAGGGGCAGTTGGGTAGTCTTGTGATGAAGATGTTTGCTCAGTACTCTGAAATCCCAGGTTTGATTTTCCACATGATGTGATGCTGTTGTCAAATCATCTGTGGTTATTGTGATTTGTAACCTCTGATGGACCAGTCAGACTCTCCATTACTTAGCTTGAATATTGCAGAGAGTAGTTTTAAACAACATTTGCAAAAATAATCACCATCAGACATTACCTAAACAAATCTGAGCTGCTTGCTTACAGCTACAGACAAAACTTATTTTAAAACACAACAATGAATGTAATAACCTGTTGTAGACTTTTCAGCTTGCAGTATTTCCTCACAGATCTTTTTAGCTGATCAAATGTAGACAAAACATACTCCTCTGCAGTGTATGACAGAAAAGTGCTACCTCTTACTTTCGACATATATCACTGTTGTGAGTTTAAAGTGTTGGTCACTTGCCTTTCACTTGCCTTTCTTCTTACGGAATGACTTTAGTCACCACAAATGGTGCAAAAAAATATATTATGATAACATTTAAAACAGAATTACTTTTGCAATATGAAAACTTAACCCAGTTTGTGACTTCAGCCACTAGTCCGATGCCTGAAGCTAATAAAATTCTGTTCAGTCTAGTATGCTTAACTAGTAAGTCTAATAATAACATCCACATCTACAGAAAATGATGCTTATAGCCAAGTTTGGGGTAGTAGGCTCAAAAGGTTTTGGCACATACTGCTTACCTGGTATTGGTTTGAGATACAAACTGGATGTTGAATACCCAAAGAAAAATACACTATGAGCATGCTTACATATGCGTAAGTACTCAATGACTCAAACTATTATCTGGTGGACTGCTGCACAGTGGCATCTTTGACCCATGGCTCACCTATTTCCTCTTCCAACAAGTCTTTGAAACTTAGAATAATAGTCACAGACAGAAATGTGTGATGCTTTTCTTAGGCAAGTGACTTTGTTCACCCAGCACAAATAACTACCCTCTCAGCATGCTCAGATGAGAGGGTTATGTGAATACTGTGCCTTCTCGCTGGCAGCTTGTATGATCCCCAGTGAGTTTAGAAAGCAATTAGAATGCACACTGATCTATTGACGAGGGCAATGAGGGAGTATTAGGATATACAAATTCAATCTCATTGAAATCAGATCTAAGTTTTTGCCACCGCTAAACAAAGATCTGAGGACAACCCATTACGGGTCGCGTCAGAACAACCTTTTGCGAATTTTGACCGACCAGACCAATGAAATGACTGACAAGTAATCGACATTGGCCAATCAGAAGGTAGCTTTCTCGGTTTTACGACACTACATGTAGTTTCAAACTGGCGACTAGGCTTTGAAACATATTTTGTCATATTCTCGATTAAAATTTTAAAACTGATAAGAAGGACATTCTGGAATGGCTTATAGATGGCATAGATTGTATTGATATAATCATAAAACCCGCAACTATCGTTCGGAATACCCCGTGTCAAATATATCATGGTTGCATGATTAGAAAACACATTCCGACTGTCACTTTCATGATCTGGTAAGTGATGCTCTGATTGGTTTGATGAAAGGTCGTTCTGACGTGACCCATAATGGGATGTCCTCAGATCTTTGTTTAGCGATAGCCAGAACTAAGATCTGATTTTAATGAGATTGATAAATTATTATTTATTATCATGATTTCATTATTATTACTGTTGCAGACAGCTACAAGAGAGGTGGAGAAGGATTTTCAGAGTGTGTACTCTAGACTGGTGCTCTGCAAGACATACAGGTGAGACATACATCTTCTTCTCCTTCAGTATTTATCCAGTGTTTCTCCTCCATTCTATAGTGCCTGTTGTATATTCCCGTGATCCATTCATAGCTTTGTTTTGGAAGTGACGTCACCAAAATGCTTCTTCTGTACAACAGTTCGGCTTAGATGTACATTCAAAACTGGGTGCTCATCCGAGCGAGCCCTCAATATTTTTAATCAAAGCAATCTTAGCGCTATGATGATCATAAGTCTTATGTTAAAGTATGGGAGTTATGATTCCTTTGTGCTAAGATTGTTTTGTGGAATTGGGCACTGGTTGTATTTGAGACCGCATGAAAGTCAAGTCAATGTACATACTGGTGAGGGACCAGTGATTTGATTTGATGTATATATAAAAATGTAGCATTGTGTAATTCTAACCAAACTCAAAAGCACTGGTAGCAAATGGGTCAAGGTATGTATCATAATACAGCAATAGAAACTAACATTTTTAGTCCACTATAGTCCTTATAATTATAACATATAGCAAAACCCTTAAAAATGGCAAATTTCTACTAGTATTTATAATACCTCAACTATTGGGCAGTTTGGTAAGGACTATAGGACGAATGGCAATTTCTAAAGCTGTAATCAGGTAATAGAATAGAGACACTTTGCCCTGGACAGTAGAGGCTGGTGATTATCAAAATGTGCATGATGTGTGGACAGTGATGCAAAGCAAGGACAAACTAGATGAGACAGATTATTGGTAAAATACTTCACAAAGCGATGATGGCATACAAAAATCGCTTTCACTACATTCAATATGTTGAAATACTTGTTTTGTTTCCTTGGTTTCAATGTTTCTTCAGGTCTTCTATGAGTAAAAAGTAGTTTATTTATTTATTTATTTATTTATTTATTTATTTATTTATTTATTTATTTATTTATTTATTTATTTATTTATTTATTTATTTATTTATTTAATGTCACTTTAAGCAATATTCAGCAATGGTCTGTAAATAATACAGACAATCCAGTGATTGATATCATGAACTTTGAGCCTCACAATACTGGGATACAATGTAATGCATCTAGTCGCAGAGACTGACCACCTGATCCACTCAGTTGCCTCTACAACAAGAATAGGTTGCTGCGGATGTATATTCTTCCCTGAAATCCCACTATGTCTTTACCATACCGACCCGTGAAGATCCGGGCTAGAATAGGTCTTCAGCAACCCATGCCTGCCGTAAAAGGCGACTATGCTTGTTGTAAGAGGTGACTAACGGGATCGGATGGTCAGGCACGCTGAGTTTGTTGATGCATATCATCATATCCGGATTAATGCTGATGATGTCAGTCACTGGATTGTCTTGTCCAGACTCGATTATTTACCGACTGCCGTCATATAGCTGGAATATTGCTGAGTGCGACGTTAAACAACAAACAAACTTATATTTAACATACCCGCATGTTAATCTTGACAGCATGAATTGGTAACATTTTATAATATTTTTTAACTGGAATTCTGAGCTAGCAGTAAAACAAGTTTTTTTCCATCTTTGTGTTTGTTTTGTTAAACGAAGATATATATATTTAGTTAGTGTACATGGTCTTTCCCATATCCTCATTTGAATCTTGGAAACATCAAACGTTGTATCAGGATTTCTTCCAAGTAAAGCAGCTCTCTTCTCTTCTCTTTAGCAGGTTTCTACAAGAGCCTTCTGTCTATATTTATCACTTTTATCGGAAGGGTTACAAAGCAACCTCGACAAGCATTTCAGGAGGAAAATATTGTGTAACTTGAGGGAAGAGTTTGTGAAAAATGAAAAGAAAACAGTCCCAGATGTTGAGCATGTATGAGCCTGGAGACTGAAAGTAGAGTGCATGGTGATGGTGTGTGATGACGGGGCTTGCAGGTGGTGTTATTTGATGAGATGTTGCTTCAGCAAACTGAGTTGATGTGCAGATGTAGCTTCCCCAGATGCAGGTATTCACTCTGTCTTAACACGGTATTCACACAGTCCTAGCACAAACATTGATGCTTAGTGTTTGAAGGGATTTCTGAATCTGGCTATTATACACTGTAGTATTCTTCATTTTTTCCTAGTGTAGAGTTATGACCCTTATGCGTAACAGATATATGATTGTGGGTTCAATACGCAGATTTGCCCTGATTATATTTTGTGGTTTGTAGGCACCAACCTTGCTTGTTGGTTTCACCAAAGTGGTAAATGTCTATTCCTACTTCACTTTGGGCTTGTCTCCCACATCCAGCAGATGTACATGCTGTAATGTAGCTGAAATACTCTGCAGTTAGACCAAATACTATCACTAACTCAATCTTCTTTTCCTTTTGATTCTTAGTTTTCAATTTTGAGTTGGATCTAATGGACTGTCATGTCATGTATATAACTGTCAGTCTGTCTATTGTAAAATTTGAGTTTAGCAGTCCAAAAAAGTGTTTTGAATGACTTCAACCAAATGTGCTGGTACTGCCAATAAACCCAGGCTTTGAATATTGTGTATGAGACATGAAACATGTCAAAAGTTGACTGTCATTGAATAAAAAAATGTCATCATCATCACCATCATCATCATCATCATCATCATCATCATCATCATCATCATCATCATTTTTTAATGGCAAGGGATATATGTTTTTTTAAACCAAATCTTAAAGAGGTGATACACAGTTAATGCTTTAAGAAAGGTTTCAGGAGGGCAGGTGACCATGTAATCTTTGTGATTTGTTTGTAAATGACCTCACAGTCCGCATTTCAATTAGATGAAATGTATCCAACTCATCAGGAACTTAGCTTGTCTAGTCTTCTGTACCATATTATAAGTTGCGTCTTTGAATATTTCTAGCAAGTTCATAATTGAGATTCTTGCAAAATGTCTTAAGAGCCAAAGTAGTTTAAATGATAAGAATATACACTTACAGTCCAAACTAACTGACTATATACTACCACACCATGACAGATTAATTATAGTACTAAGAAAGATTTAGGTGTACTTTAACTTCTAGTATATTTGATGGACTACAGTTTGGCCGTTTGTGTATTGAAAATTATGCTTGTAAGCAAATGGTTAGTCTGCAACGTTTGCAAAAACAAAGTTCTTCTTTTCTGCTGATGATTCTGTGTTCAATTTTGGACATGCCTCTTAAGCCTATATTCGTTCTGAAGAGTCTGTAAGTGTACTTTGCACATTATCTTACAAGCAATTTGTATTTTCTCAGGGCCAAACACGATTCTAACCAGACGTTATCAATCAAACTTCAAAACTGCTTCCATGTCAATCCTGCCATACTTTCGTTGAAGAGACGAGACTTATTTGAAAGAAGCTTTCAAGTTAAACCCGATGGGGAGAAAGAGCAGCCCTTGAGAATTACAAAATAGACACAAGCACTTATGATAAGTACAAGCATATGTCACAGGTCAAGGCCAAAGGGTTAATAAACATGTTTTGTAGTCTGCAAGCGAATCAATTTAATTGGATTAAAACATGATAGCTTATAAACACGATAAAAGTTATTTGACCTTGTCTAATGAGGTACATGTGTTTCTGAAAATAACACCTAATTACCTGGCTATAGAAGGGTAACTATATGCGGTATCAAGGGGATTTTGTACATTTGTAATCTTTGATGCATGCATGGTTCTGTAACCATACTTTGGACATTAGCAAGATTGCTTTAGTACTTCTTAATGCTTGATTGAATTCTTGAAGGCAATCAACATCATCAAGACTGTTTCCTGTAATATTTATTGTTGTAGGCTAATGGGGAGGGTATTTATGCGAGTTCACATCCACATGTGTTAACAGGCGTACCATATTTGCTCTAATTTGAATGCCAGCATTACTGTAATGGAAAAGTGTTGGAATGCATAGCATCTCCCAGATGAATATGTCCCATATCTGATTGTTTGATCTGTGAAACGTTGAACATGTGAGTCATAGTTATGGCTTGATACATGTTAAAGAGAAGGATACACAAGAAGTTGTCTCCAAGGGAAGATTACTCATCTTTGTTGCTTAAATTTCAGGAATGCGTTCTGATTTACCTCAAGAATTTCATGAAGTCACTCTTTTTCCCACCCATCAAATTTGATGTGTCAGTTTGAAGCAACGGTGGTATTTTAACAGCCTGTTGGTATATTACATGTATTAGATGTGTGCTAATTAAGTGTAGATCACAAGAAGTGCTCTGGCATGGGGCATATTCCCGTGGACTATCAGGTGGAGGTGTAAGAACATGTGGTGTTTGGATTTCCGGAGTTGGTCACAGGGCTTGGTCCCCTGCCAACCTTCTTGTGATTAGAGTGAACATTTCATAAACTGTTAGGGGACAAACACACCAGGAACACAGTGGGTTGGAAAGCAATCTCCACGAGGCTGGATGAGGCGTAGATGTTCAGGGGCTGCCTTAGAGTTTTGCCCCATAGTTGTTCCAGGATCTGGAACTCGTTGGTTTGAATCCCAGATTTGCCCGTTGAGTATGGTCCTTGAACAGAGTGTTCTCCCTTAGCCGTGCTAGGATCTGGAAATTGTGGGTTTGAATCCCAGATTCACTCTCATTATGGCCCAAGACACATAAGCATTGATCTCTCAGCATAGTCCGCTCCATACCTATGCTTGTGGGTTTAACAAGAGGTAAACTTTTATTACCTGTCATGTTAGGCAATCATTCTGTATTAATATGTGTGATATAACTGCAATGCTATTATATCAGTATTTACCCCGATGCACCAATTCAATCACAGCACAGTAAAGCAAAGATTGGTTTTGTTCAACATACATGTTGCTTGTAAGGGGAAGAAGTACATGGGATGTTTCGGGCACTACTGGTAATCATTACGCCATTGGATCATATGCAGGAGGGTAAGAACGTGAATGTACAGATCTCATGCCACATGTTCATGTTGAGGGAGGAAGGTATTGATGACTAGTCAGATCAAACTTCATTCCACATAGGATAAATTGTTTGACCAAAATTCCTGACTATATTAGTCCAAATTGAAAAAAGTGAGGTGAGGTACCAGGTTTACAGCCAATATCCCACATGGGAGAATTTGGCGACCAACCCCATACCACATGAGTCCACAAACAAGAATTTTGGCAATCAGCCTTAATACATGCAGTGTTTTCAATTGGGTATGTAAGTTAAGGAATCCTTGCCATACTCCGATACTCCAAATGTTAAGAAAAGCGCAGATTCTGTTGGTTCTTGGATCATAGGTCTATTTAATTCACATGACTGAGACATTACGACCAACACATATACCACATGATTCAACATGGCAGAATTGAGGACCAACACATACCACATGATTCTACATAGCAGAATTGAGGACCAACACATACCACATGATTCTACATAGCAGACATTGGGGACCAAGACACATACCACATGATTCTACATAGCAGACATTGGGGACCAAGACACATACCACATGATTCTACATAGCAGACATTGGGGACCAAGAAACATACCACATGATTCTACATAGCAGACATTGGGGACCAACACATACCACATGATTCTACATAGCAGACATTGGGGACCAACACATACCACATGATTCTACATAGCAGACATTGGGGACCAACACATACCACATGATTCTACATAGCAGACATTGGGGACCAACACATACCACATGATTCTACATAGCAGACATTGGGGACCAAGACACATACCACATGATTCTACATAGCAGACATTGGGGACCAAGACACATACCACATGATTCTACATAGCAGACATTGGGGACCAAGACACATACCACATGATTCTACATAGCAGACATTGGGGACCAACACATACCACATGATTCTACATAGCAGACATTGGGGACCAACACATACCACATGATTCTACATAGCAGACATTGGGGACCAACACATACCACATGATTCTACATAGCAGACATTGGTGACCAAGACACATACCACATGATTCCACAAACAAGAATTTTGGCAATCAGCCTTAATACATGCAGTGTTTTCAATTGGGTATGTAAGTTAAGGAATCCTTGCCATACTCCGATACTCCAAATGTTAAGAAAAGCGCAGATTCTGTTGGTTCTTGGATCATAGGTCTATTTAATTCACATGACTGAGACATTACGACCAACACATATACCACATGATTCAACATGGCAGAATTGAGGACCAACACATACCACATGATTCTACATAGCAGAATTGAGGACCAACACATACCACATGATTCTACATAGCAGACATTGGGGACCAAGACACATACCACATGATTCTACATAGCAGACATTGGGGACCAAGACACATACCACATGATTCTACATAGCAGACATTGGGGACCAAGACACATACCACATGATTCTACATAGCAGACATTGGGGAACAACACATACCACATGATTCTACATAGCAGACATTGGGGACCAACACATACCACATGATTCTACATAGCAGACATTGGGGACCAACACATACCACATGATTCTACATAGCAGACATTGGGGACCAAGACACATACCACATGATTCTACATAGCAGACATTGGGGACCAAGACACATACCACATGATTCTACATAGCAGACACTGGGGACCAAGACACATACCACATGATTCTTTGTAGCAGACATTGGTAACCAAGACACAAACCACATGATTCATCATGGCAGACATTGGTTACCAAGACACATACCACATGATTCATCGTAGCAGACATTGGTAACCAAGACACATACCACATGATTCAACATGGCAGACATTGGTTACCAAGACACATACCACATGATTCAACATGGCAGACATTGGTAACCAAGACACATACCACATGATTCAACATGGCAGACATTGGTTACCAAGACACATACCACATGATTCAACATGGCAGACATTGGTGACCAAGACACATACCACATGATTCTACATAGCAGACATTGGGGACCAACACATACCACATGATTCTACATAGCAGACATTGGGGACCAAGACACATACCACATGATTCTACATAGCAGACATTGGTGACCAACACATACCACATGATTCTACATAGCAGACAATGGGGACCAACACATACCACATGATTCTATGCAGTAGACATTTTGGGCCAAGACACATACCACGTGATTCTACATAGCAGACACAGAAGAAATTGGGGGAACCAACATACCCATGGCATACCACATGTCTGACAGTTAACATGGTGACAAAAGGTGTTAAATTCCAAGTCACTCACCGACTTCACCCCCAGTGCAGAGATCTGGGAACTAACACACATATCATCTTAGCACACAAAGAATCAAGTGGGGGACTTACCTCCATATGAGCGTATAGAGGAGTTAATAGGGAACTAACCACCTTACTAAGTGACTTCATACAAACAGAATCACTTTCATCCATCTGCTGGCAGTGCACACACACAAAGCCAACTGCTCACCCAGGGAATTGCACACATGGGGTGGAGGTAATCTTTCACATCGATTCTCTGAACTTTAGGAGCAATTACTGGTCCAATTATTACTGGCAGTTATATGACATTGGTGCAGATAGCCAACATCAGAGCCCTCCCTGTCTACTTATCTGTTGTTATCTTAATTACACAAAGCTTAGTTCAGGTAGTCTGCATTCTTTGAAGATGCTTCAGATGCTTGATCTATATTTTCTTTTTACCTGCCTCTTGCTGGCACTGACCGATCAAGTATTTTAGCAGGAGAACTCAGTTTTACCAGGGGTTGGATACAAAGTGATGGCTATTGCTCCAACGTTCGTATTGCAATTTTTTGCAATAATGATTCATGTATTGGGATATGTACCAAAATGTGTTGCATGTGTTCTTTCATCTGTAATTTATTATGATCCTGAATAGATATTACCAAAATAACTTGAAATTTTTCCCTATTTCTTTACCAAAAGTTGACAGTTTGCACACTGCAATGTTATCTTTGGTTTTCTGATCATGGTTTCTTTTATAAGACAGAAATGGTCCCCTGCACATTTTTGACAACTTTGTAGTGGTCCACCAACCATGGATAATAAAGACAAATCTGGGTTCAAACTAAAAACCAGCATCCTGACATAACCAGGGGAAACAACTCTGCACAGTCAACAAACTGTTCAGACATTTCTGCCCCTTAATATATATGAGAATAAAATTAATGGGAACAAGATCCTTTTGAAATAGGCTTCTATGCTTGTTGTTTCAAATGTTTACTTATCTTTGTAGATTGGATGAAGATGGTAAAGTTCTCACCCCAGAAGAAGTGCTTTACAGAGTAAGCAAAATCCATTATTATCCCCCGCCCAACAAAGTTGGCGGGGGATATAGAAACGGGCTCTGTCCGTCCGCCTGTCACGTTTCGTTTCCGGAGCATAACTCAGAGACAGTTCAATATTTTTTCATGAAACTTTGCAGGTCTGTCAGGTACATGCTGAACTGGTACCTTTTGCTATTTAGAAATTTTAGAAATTTTTATTTTTACATTTCCATGGCAACAAGATGGACTTAGGTTCTGTGAGGGCAGGGTTCGTTTCCAGAGCATAACTCATAAACCGTTCAATATTTTTTCATGAAACTTTGCAGGTCTGTCAGGTACATGTTGAACTGGTGCCTTTTGCTATTTAGAAATATTGGAAATTTTTATTTTTTACCTTTCCATGGCAACAAGATGGACTTAGGCTCAAAACTCTTCTTTTTTTTACAATTTCCATGATAAGTTCCACCTCGGTTAAAAAAGGTTAGGGTTTGTTTAGATTTAATTATGTCATAAATTCTGCAACAGGGGCGGGGGATATAGCCACGTTAGTGGCAAACTCTTGTTTTAATTATCAATTCTCCATTATTTTTGCACCTCAGAAAGATATTCAGCAGTGAATATATATGGTTGAAAGAAAAATAAATATTTCTCTGTCACTTGTTTAAAGATGATGCCAGAGAATGATATACTTTTTCCTGCAAGTCAGTCAATTTGTCTTTTTTATTGCCAGTAAAAAACCCTAAAGCAATTCAAATTTCCAATGTCATATGAAGCATACTCTGTTATCCATAAAATATAATGCTTGACAACTGACATTGTATTAAAGTCTCGGTGAAATGTGTTTGTTGGTATTCTTAGTGGAAAAAATAAAAAAGGGTTTCTTCATCACTTTTATTTTCAATAAAAAATATAAATATGATCCTACTGCCCACCTAGCTTTTGAAAAAAATGTGCACAAGAATCATTGAAAACATTTTATGCAGCCAAAGTGGAAGTGCAATTGCCTTCACATAAACACCAGGTATTTATGAAGCTGATATGCTACTTTGCAATATTCGAATTACATAGCGTCAGCCTTTAAAGGTCCTGACATTGGTAAACGAAGGTGATGGGGAAAAGAAATGATGCCACATTTGTGAAATTTTGTATATCTGTAAACCAAGTAAGTAAACAACAGACCTTTGTTGGTTTGTGTATGTAGATCAGTAGGGCTGTAACTATTCACTGATACCTACCATAGCATTGATACTAAGGTACAGATGATACTTGAATTGTCAGTTTGTGAGATCGTGATATGCTATAAATAGAACAAAAATTGAAGAGAACTGTAGCAGTAGCATAGTGTAACTCGTGAGCCAGGCGGAACACGAGGAAGTGGTTATAGAGGACATGCCCGCTATTAAACTATTACATTTAATTACCATCCCTTCATTTAAAACTGTTTTGTGTTTGGGGATGGCAAGATTTGATTTTTGTGATAATAATAAATAAATGTATGAATCCAGAGGTTTTAGAGTTAAATTTCAGTTATTTCATAATTTCTTACTCTTTGTTGGTGAATTGTGATACTGGTGGTATTGTCAGTCTGTATCGTGATACGTATTGTATCACAAAATATCAGGCGGTACTCAGCTCTATGAATCAGGGAGATTACAATGCAAGACATTCTCTTCAGGCTGTGCAGGCTGTGAACTTCTCCCATGATGCTTGTCACTCACAGATGGATGTCAAGTTCCGCTCCCTCATCTGCTGTGGTCTCAAGTAGGTAGTCTTTAACATCAGTACCATTATTTAGAAAACATTTAAGTTAATTTTGATTTTTGTGTTTTTAGGAATTCATAATGTTTTATACACCTGACTGTTTCAATGTAAAATGGACAAATACTGTGATGTACCAGGTATTTGTGAAGGTTAGTTAACTGAAACCAAAGCTTCATGTGAGCTTATGTCCATCTATATATCGGTTGACGGCTGTCATAGGAGCAGGATATAGGTTTTGTTAATGAGGAGAGCCTTTATATATAATGGTTATGTATTTTTGAATTTCTTCAATACCTAAGCCATGGAAGAAATGAACTCTTCTAAATGATGTGTTCATTTATACACTCCTCTTCATTGCTTTTTATTGCTGGTTTATCTGGGTTACTCTTGACTTGGAAAGTATGCGACAGAGGCAGTGACATATATAGATCCTATCTCTGGGCAATAGTGTGGTTTCCTGAATGACCTACTCCCCAGTGGGCAGTTTGCAGGGGCTCAGGTGCTGGGTCTGTCAGCGCCAAATTACCAGGATGATGCGGAGTGCCACAGCGTCACATCAGAGTCTTCATGAAGTGATGCAATAGTCAGCTGAAAATAAAACACTTGAAGCTAATTGGTGGGAAAGGCAGTCGATTTCCCTGTTATTTGTTGTGTCACGTTTCAAGTGCCTCTCCTCTCGTTTCTCTCCTGTCTCCCCCCACCTCCCACTACAGTGAATGCCACGCAGTAGCAGTGGGTGAACGTCGTGCGATGCGACAGCAGGAGGGGGGAGCGAGGTGGAGACGTGAAGAGGAGGATGTGATTAGAGCCACAACAACGACCCACTTCACACCCCACCTCTGAGGTTACACTTATATGGGTAATACAGAAGCGTGAATTGCCATACTTACGTAATGTAGTGTTCCTTTCATCAGCTCTCGTCATCAAAGGAGGGCAGTGACTGAGGAGGCTACTCTGAATAGGTTCAGATAGGTTCTGCTGTCTGTATCATCACATTAAATATGTGTATGCTATTGGAGCAATTAAGTTCATTGCTAGTTTTGGCCCCAACACTTAGCTCTCCATTTCATGTTACAGCCTCTCATGAAGTGCTCACATAACTTTCATGTTTGTGATGTATTAAGACATGGACAGTTTAAGATCTTAACAATGAGACATCATTCTACTGTGAATTTGGAAAATACTTGAAGCAGATTGGTCAGTTAGAGGTTTCAAATCCAATGGCCACCTCCATCAGGTGAAGCTAATGTTTCTAGAAAAGTACTTCTGCCTCAGTCTTTGTTGGTTTGCATTCTTAAACAATGTGTACAATTACAGGTTAGTACAATATTGAAAAATCCTATAAGCACCTATTTTGAGCAGAGGTTTGGTGGAAATTCAGTTTACTCTGTTTAAACCTACAGGTAACTGCATTCTACAAAGAAAACACATTATGCTTATCTCCTTCCGTTCAACATGATAATGATACAGGTGTTCCATCACACAAATATTGGATCAAGTTTGTTTTTACTTGTATCAACCATGTCTTGATATACCTGATATACAGGAGAATGTTTCTGGTATTTATGTTTGACACCTGTACCACAAAGCATTGACACCTGCCCCAAGGAGATTTGAGTGCATCTAATGCATGCATGATGCACCCATATGTAGTTAGAATGCACTTGATCTGCCATCCTTCTGGTACATAAACTAATGAAAGATGCATTTTCATGAAGCAGATGTGTAGCTTCTAAACACCTGTTGTACCTGCATGCCTTCTGACACCTGGAGCACTAGGTGATCCTGTGAAGCACCTGCAGCATTTGTGTCAGTATTGATGCCTGTAAAACTCACACCACCTGTAGAACCCATGACACCTGTACTCCTTATGCCACATATAACATCTGTGGTACTCACATCACCTCTTGGACCCATGTCAACTGTGACATCTCACATACTCACGTCAATTGTGACACCTGAAGTATTCACACCACCTGTAGGATCCATGACACCTGTACTCCTTATGCCACATATAACATCTGTGGTACTCACATCACCTCTTGGACCCATGTCAACTGTGACATCTCACATACTCACGTCAATTGTGACACCTGAAGTATTCAGATCACCTGTAGGACCCATGACACCTGTACTCCTTATGCCACATATAACATCTGTGGTACTCACATCACCTCTTGGACCCATGTCAACTGTGACATCTCACATACTCACGTCAATTGTGACACCTGAAGTATTCACACCACCTGTAGGACCCATGTCAAGTATGACAACTGAAACACTTGCATCAATTTTGACACCTGCACAGTATTAATGTTGCATGACACATGTAATAGTTATAGTTGCCTATGACACCTGTGGTACACATGACACTTGAAGGACTTACGCTGCCTGTGACACCTGTGGTACACATGACATTTGAAGGACTTACGCTGCCTGTGACACCTGTGGTACACATGACATTTGAAGGACTTACGCTGCCTGTGACACCTGTGGAAAACATGACATTTGAAGGACTTACGCTGCCTGTGACACCTGTGGTACACATGACATTTGAAGGACTTACGCTGCCTGTGACACCTGTGGAAAACATGACATTTGAAGGACTTACGCTGCCTGTGACACCTGTGGTACACATGACATTTGAAGGACTTACGCTGCCTGTGACACCTGTGGAAAACATGACATTTGAAGGACTTACGCTGCCTGTGACACCTGTGGAAAACATGACATTTGAAGGACTTACGCTGCCTGTGACACCTGTGGAAAACATGACATTTGAAGGACTTACGCTGCCTGTGACACCTGTGGTAAACATGACATTTGAAGGACTTACGCTGCCTGTGACACCTGTGGTACACATGACATTTGAAGGACTTACGCTGCCTGTGACACCTGTGGTACACATGACACTTGAAGGACTTGTAGTGCTCATACGACATGGAACCTGCAGTACTCATTTGACATGAAACCTGCCACCTGTGAAGATCTGGGTAGAGAATAGGTCTTGAGCAACCCATACTTGTGGTAAGACGCAAGACAGGATCGGGTGGCCAGGCTCCCTGACTTGGATGATGCATGTCATCATATCCCAATTGTGTAGATCGATGCTCATAATGTCAATCACTAGATTGTCTGGTCCAGTGCAGTCCAGTCCAGTGCAGTGCAGCGTTAAACAACAAACAAGCAAACGAACATGAAACCTACAGTACTGATGTGACATGACATCTGTCATTCTCACCTCACACCTGATACATGTCAAGTGACACATGTTTGTCCATTATACCTTTGCAAACATCCCAGAAGCAATAGACAAAGTAGAGCGTTTATCACCTGAAATAGTCCAGCCTACTAAAGATGCAAGTTCTGTTCCAGTGAGCAGGTGCTGCACCTGTGGCTGGAGACTCTCTGCTCTTCCCTGGATGTAGTGGAGAAGTGGTACTACCCCTGGTCCTTCATCCGGTCCCCGGGCTGGGTGCAGATCAAGTGTGAACTAAGGTAGGTCGCTGCATCCATCTTTCCTTGGTGACCTACAGTCATCCTAATCTAATTGTTGTAATGTTGTAATCTGTGGTTCATGTCCAAAGTGTCAAAAATCTTTTAAATAGTAGGACCTAACTATTGAATGGCGAAATTGTAATGTTGTAAAGTTTGAGCATCAGTGCCCAGGAATTTACTGTCTAAAATGTGAAGGAGTTAGAAAGAGTTTAACAAAGCAATTAGTGCTACCGAGTTAACTTGTGGCTATGTCGGCATATCTCTTCTCCCTACATTCTCCCTAGTAGATTATGAAAGTCAAAATAAACATAGTTTTAAGAATTATAAAAGTCAAAATAATGTGATGTCATATATTTATACATTTGTTACGTTAATTCTATTGAACGGTGGCAATACATTGTTTTCTTTACACAGCACCGATCTGTTGACAGTACCTGGTGCAATGATCCTCAACCGACATCGAAATGTTGAAAATATTTGAGTGCATGAGCCCATGACCAACACCGAACTGTTGAATATCAAAACTACCTCTATTTTAGATTTTCGACATTTGGGCCCATACCTTGTCTGAGACCTGTTGTAACATTTAATGTTGGCAGCTTGTTTATCTCCATACATAAAGCCATACATATATCAATATGTCTGTTGTTGTTACTAGTTTTTCACTTGTTAAAACTTACTTTTTAGATTACCTTTTCTCTGCACCTTGAATATTTCTTGAATGCAACTGTGACTAACCTTTAGATCTGCTTGACAGTTTTTGAACTAGTATTATTTGTAATTTGCAGCTGTTGTATTCACTTATGCTTTGTTTTTAATTTTACACAGAGATATCTTGAAATATTATGCTTATCTTTGCATATTTTAACACCTATCAACCTGTTTGCTTCAATGCTTCATTTGTTATGTTCTTTATCAATAATCAATTTGAAAAAATATAGAAAGATAAATTTAGGTTAATGATTATATTTTCCTACTGTTAAGACATGTATTACCTTGTATATGAAAGTGTCCCAACTAAACCTTGATTTTATTGCATGTCAAGAATATGTTGCCAGATGATATACCTAGAGTACTGTCGGAAATGGTCAAAGAATGCTTTTTGCCCATTAAGGAGGGATAGATTTTATCAAAGACTGTTGCTCTTGAAATATCGAGTTACTTACAATCAACCTACCTGTGGTTTGAAGTATTTCGGTCACAAGGAGTCCTGTCAACAATTTTACAGGAGAAAAAAAACAAAAACAGTAAGTTCAGATTTATTCCAATAAATGAAATAAAGTCCAATGATGAAAGTCTAAAACAGACTATAGAAATGGGGTTTTCAATTCATATCAACAAGTGTATGGTATAATAAATATAACATAGAAGGTATAGGGGTGGTCTCAAAAACAATACGGGGACATGAAAGGACAGCTTTGATACATGTACTTAGGTCGATTTGCGTTATTTTGATAGCCCTGTGACTTTCGACAATATTTTAATCACTGATTTATTTGATGGCTTACCTGTAGAAATTCTGGGTCAGAATAGATCTCAGTACCTCTTGTTTGTTGTACTGCCTGATTAAAATGGCTTTCGGTTAGGCAGGCTCTGTGGCTTGGCTGATTGTGTGTCATCCAACCCTGATGGTGTGGGTATTGCTTTAAAATCTTGTTTTGTTTATTTGTTGTTTAATGCCGCACTCAGCATTATTCCAGCTATATGACGGCAGTCTGTAAATAATCAAGTTTGGGCCAGGCAATCCAGTGATTGACATTATGAGCTTCAATCTACACAGTTAGGATATGATGATTATCTCTGGTCTTCAGTGGGCTAGCTCTGTAAGATTTAAAAATCAGTAAGTAACTGATGCCCCATGCTTGTGCGTTGCGTAATATGAGGATTGGGTGTTACCATTGAGTGACCTGGTTTATTGTGTAGGTTATTTACCATGGTGATGTGGATTGATGCTCATGCTATCAACTACTGGTTTACCTGGCCTCAATTTGATTATTAGAGATTATTTATAGATCACTTTGATACACTGTAAAAATTCTGTCTGCTCTGTAAAACAACACTCCCTCACTTTTAAAATGGGAGTGAGTGAGTTGGGTTTAACGCCGCTTTTAACAGTATTCCAGTTATATCGCGGCGTGTCAGCTTAATGTGGGAGGAAAGCCCGAAGTGATGCAGGTCTTAGACGTTTACCACTTCGGTGAAACCCACGAGCACGGGTATGGTGCTGACAAACCTTGAAACATAATCGGGGAGAACCGGGATTCGAACCCACAATCATAGGTTTCTGGCGTGTCCAGGGGACGCAACTCTTCACAGCGAATCGCGGCGCCTTAGACGACTGGGCCCCCGTGCCCCCTCTAACATGGGAAAGGGGGGTAGGGTAGTCTTGTGGTTAAGGCATTTGATCATTAGCTGACTAAAATGAGTGGGACACCAGGGGCTAGTTGTTAGGTATTTTGTTCCTTTATTGCTATCATGCAACAGAGGGTTGGTGAATGGTGTTTAGGAAATACACAATTGATTTTCTGGGGTGTGGGTTTAAAGAAGAAGAAAAGATAGAAAAATAGAATTGTTTTAGTAAATATCAAAAAAATAATTTTGCCTCAGGTTTTACTATCTAAAAAGTGTTTACCGTTACTAGACATGCTTCATGCTTTAAGAAACATGTGAAAAGCAGTGTGTCTTTAAATAGTGACCGGAAATAGTATATTTCTGTGTCTGCTAAACAAATCCCAGCACCCCCTCACTTTGCCACCACTGTTAAAAGGACAGACTCTTAGCTAATCTCAAGGTATATTGAATGCTTAGATGACTCTCCTAGCAAAGCAAAGGAAGGTATGGAGAGTCTTGCGATTTTGTATCAGTTACCTGGCTCCCAACCCTGCCCTCTGAACAGATGTAGACAAAACTGCAAGCTGGCTATGAATGGCTCTATTATCACTAGCAATCTATTTTAGTTTACAAACTGCAACAGCATGTTATTATCATTTGTTTACACAGAATGGAAACTGTCTAGTCAGAAGAGCACCTTTGTGTGTTTTCTTTCTGTATAGGAGAGAGTGCATGCCTGCATTATAACCCTGCCTCACATTCCTAGCATACCCTTCAAACATTCACCTTTTCCCTAGCAATCAGATTCCCCAAGCAGAAATGAAGATTTCATAACACAGACTCATCAATAATACATAGTGTCACTCACCCTTGGCTTATGACATAGATTGGTCAGTAAAGGGGAACAGTAATGGAGGATGAAGATCTGTGCAGATTCCGTGTATGTTTGTAATTCCTGAAATCTCCCATTTTTTGGCAGTCCTCATTTACTTTCAGGGCATAAAGGTGATCTGTAGGTACTGACAGGCCCAACAGTGTTGTTGCCACTTAACTGTCACAAAGTGACGGTCTGACAGAAATATATGTGATTATCAAGTCCTTTCAATAAGGTTGCAGTGTTTTTCCAGGGCATACCCTTGTATGAATAAACAGCCGTCAATCTTGTAAAGGGTTTGGGGTTGTTTTTGAACAGATTCTCAGTTCTTATAGGCAGTTCTCCTGTCAAGCAGTCCGAATTTGAATGAGGAGCTCTATGATATCTTATCTTCTTGTTATAAATGTGTTATACACATGTATTTTTGAAGGTGACTGGTTTTAACTGTGCAGATGTCTGTTAAGTTCCGACAGCTGATCACTCAGGCGTGATGCATGTAAACACCTGAAAAAGGTGTTAGCCTGCAGTGTCTGTTGTTTATCTTAGGTTTTACTTTTTGGCCTGAAAGATTCCCACATTCCAAAGGTCGTTATCCTATTGTACTGTGACATCTCTTTAACGCATGTCAAGTTAGGTATCTCTCTGACTTGCCAACGGGTACTTTTCTATTCAACCTACTTTTGTTTTGGTTTGTTACTGAGTTAATAGAGTTGGTTTCTTGTGGTAATGGTAATTGAAAGAACTGACACTATTAATACTTGGATTGCGGACACTATTCAGTTAATTGTATGATGATTTCCTACATGAATAAGAAACCCAAGTGAGTTGGGTTTAAAGCTGCTTTTGAACAGTATTCCAGTTATATTCCGGTGTGTCAGCTTGATGTGGGTGGAAAGCCCAAAGTGATGCAGGTCTTAGACGTTTAACACTTTGGTGAAGCCCACGATCATGGGTATGGTGCTGACAAACCTAGAAACATAATCATGATGAATTGGGATTTGAACCCAAGATCATAGGTTTCTGGCATGCCCCTTATGCAACTTTGCACAGGGAATTGCAGCACCTTAGATGACTGGGCCACCTGGGCCCCCTTCAAGAATAAGAATCCATACGATCAGTGTCTTCATTTGCTATATGAAAATGCTCTTACTGAAAAAAAAAGGAAAAGACTCTACAGTGGCCACCAAAGATGAACTTCAAAAGACATTGAATTAAGGCACATATCAACTATCATTATAAGCATATGTTGTCCTGTCTGTGCGCTAGTGAGATGGATTGGACTGTTAACTTTTGTGAGTCCTCAGTAGATCCAGGATTTTTGATAATGTATTGTAATATGATTGTGTCAGTCGCTTCTCCTACAATAAGCGGGCAGTTGCCTTTAAACAATAGCTCTATTTGAGTGATGTTAAACCCTTCATCAGTAATGGTTGTGTCAGTCACTCCTCCCATGCCAAGCAGGTGGTTATGTTTTAGCAGAAGTATTACTTGAGCTCCCATGGTATGCAGGCAAATTGTTTCTAGCAGTAGCATCATTTGAGATATGTTACACCCTTCATGCTTCATCACTTAAGGTTGTGTCAGTCACTTCTCCCATGCCAAACAGGTGGTTGTGTTTTAGCAGAAGCAGTACATGGGCTCCCATCCTAAGAAGCCAGTTGTCATTGAGCTGAAGGATTACTTGAAAGACATTACACCCCTTCATCCTTCATCACTTGTGTCTCCTTCATCACTCTCCGCAGTAGTTGGTTGTGATTAGCATATGCATTACTGGATAGGATTTTGACCCATTATCAGTAATGTTGTGTCAGTTTCTTCTTCTCTCATGCTAAGCAGGTGGTTGTGTTAAAGCATAAGTGTTACTTGAGAGATATTCCACCCCTTCATCGGTAAACAAGGCAGTGATCAGTGACTCTGCCAAGCCTTCACTACCGGAGATGAGGCATCACAGTAGTCCATGTTATGTCAGACTGGAGATCCACCAACCTTCGCCTGTCAGTGCCATCAAGTTGCAATCAGTTTCCCTCATTTCATTCTGTGAAAAAAACAATTGTTGGTGAAGGATAACTGTCAAATGCAGTTGTTGTGTCATGCTAGGGAGAAGGTGTTTAACGGGGCAATAATACTTGGCATCACACCCACAGCTTTCAGGCTGCTGTTTGTTATTTCTCTGCCACAGAAGAGTGGCTTTCTATTTTGCTCCTGCTGATTTGAAGAGGGTCATCAACCAAGAGTGTTTCAATCTGTAGTTTGTCTTGGCAATAGCTCCTGTTGCACACTTCTAAATAATAATATTATAAATTTTTCCAAGCTATGCTACCCAGCATTTGTTAAGCAGTTTGTTTTCAAAATAAATCATGTCACTTCATCATTTGGAATTTGCTGAAGCATGTAAGGCATGCACAGAAGCAGCTGTTGTAGTTGAATGTTATGGAAGGTTTATGGTAAATGTCAATGTGTGAAGTGGAGTAAATGCAGAACAAAAAAGTATGTTGGTAACTATCACTTCATGATGGGTTCCTAGAACTTAATGGATTTGTAACCATGTAAGATATTTGGAGAAAGTAATTGCTTCATAGTGTTTTGTATAATTTTTTATCACAGTCTGTGTCTTAAGCTCAAGTTTTGTAAGATATTTTGGGTACTACACTCAGCTTGAAATTGGCGTATGAAACTACATCGAAACGTCACTAATTGCAATAAACTAGAAAGTTGTATGTTTCCTTATTTTCTTATTGGCTGAGAAAGTTCATATTTATGAACTGACTGAAATGATGTCAAGAGACAATTTCGGGCTTGTAGATTCCAAAGTTTTTGGCCTTGACACAACATCCCATATGATGATCATAACAATGAAAATACACTAACAATAGAT
The DNA here is from genome assembly GCF_022045235.1 of Haliotis cracherodii. Lineage (NCBI taxonomy): Eukaryota > Metazoa > Mollusca > Gastropoda > Lepetellida > Haliotidae > Haliotis > Haliotis cracherodii. Next base: position 39,210,349 of record NW_027266275.1, on the reverse strand, counting down.
AGCAACTGTTTTAAGCTAATATGTCTTGTATACTGGCTTCAGCATATGTATTATCACTGTCTGCTAGACTCACTGCAAACTCACTTTCACTGCCTGCAACCTCTACTACACCTGACTAATTCAGAACACCGACCTTCTAACCATTCCGATTAAACAAATAAACGATTTGAAATGAATAAAAGCTGCAAAAATTGGTCAATGAAATAAAAGATTTCATTATATGATTAAGACAAAGACATGTTTTTGTCTTTCAGAATTCTGTCCCAGTTACCCTTCAATATGTCTGTAGATCGTGAATTAAAGCGAGTGCAAGATCGTGTGGAAACTTCTATTGTGCAGAGTGCCAGAGATATCCTGGTTACTTACCATCTCTTTAGTTGGGAACTGTGATGGAGCCTTTGATTGTGATCAATATATACGTCCACTCCAGTTGCTCTGCCCTGACCTTGGATAATGCAGGTCAAAGTCAGATCAGGGTCAACTAGTTGAACTTCTTCCAAAGGGTTACGACAAGTTCTTGTCTGTCCATTGTGCCTGCTGTAACTGCTGCTATCTTCATATATGTGATCATCATTCCTGCTGTTGATACAACCAGTAGCTGTCCTCAATCCCTGGTTACTCCTGGTCAAGGCTGGTGAAGGCTTGGGCGGGTGAGCTAAGTGCTTGCTTTGGATGGGGAGTTGTAATCTTAATATGTGATGCAGATAGCTATGTTATAGGGTTTGAACAAATTATAGATATGAATCAGAAATGTCCATTGAAAGTGTTTTCCCCCTAGTATTAACATGATTACAGAGCATTATTTGTGTTAGGCCTTACATTTTTTACTTGCGTTACAAATCTGCCCAGCTTAAAAATAAAATAACATGGGGAAGAAAAAACAATGGTATTGCAAGTTTTTTTTCTGCTGCCACGAGTTGAAATCATTTTGATAATAAAATAATCTCCAAATATTTGGCATCAACTGAAAATGCTGAAATGAAACACATTTTTGAATTCTTGAAAACAGAACAGTACAGAAACTTAAATCTCTGGTGTTAAATTCAAGTTGTTTAAAGGCCCAAAACAATTGAGCTCAGATGTATTTTCTTTCCACCTGCTGACTAAATTAAAGACCCGTGAAGATCTGGGTTAGAATAGGTCTTCAGCAACACATGCTTCCGGTAAAAGGCGACTAATGCTTGTTGTAAGAGGCGACCAACAGGATCGGGTGATCACGCTCACTGACTTGGTTGATGCATGTCATCATATCCCAATTGCGTGGATCGATGCTGATGATGTCAATCGCTGGATTGTCAGATCCAGACTTGATAATTTAAAGACCGCCGTCTTATAGCTGGAATATTGCTGTGTGTGGCATTAAACAACAAACAAACAAACCAAATTAAATCTCAAAAAATGTTTGAAAAAGTGTGTAAATATTTCAAAAACAACATCCATAAACCAAAATAAAAAAATCCTGGCCCTGTGATGATAGTTTCTCATATAGACCCTGAAACAAAAAATATTTCAGTATCCCAAGCAAGTCTACAAATTTTTGGCAAGTCTAGATTTGTTCAGTTTCAAGAGATTCTCTGGACTGTTTTCTTTTTATATTATATACATTCAAAGACACTTTAATCAAAACCAATGTTTAAATATTTTCATTTCAGAAACTAAATGTTAGTCTATCTATTGGCTTTTAATGTTCCCGACACCATGAACACATCTCATTTTGAACTTACAGTCTTGTAACTCACCTGTAGTCTGTAGTTGCATTTTACAATGTTGAACTGTCTTTTAAGCTTTGAATGTATCACTGATAGCTAGCTTGATGTTTTTTTTACAGAATCTTGGCTCACTATTCCTTTACCTTATCCCAAGACTGGGAGCTACTTCGCAAACCAGCCCCAGCAAGTTTGAAAGAAGGAGTGCGAGACATGTTGATAAAGCACCATCTGTTTAGCTGGGACTTATGATGTGCTACCTTTGTACTGTGGACACCCTGTGTTGTGGAACCTTGTTTTCTGGACTCACCTGCATAGTGTGCATCTAGTGTCACAAACTTGCTTGTCGTTAAAACTTTTCTTTTTATGTTCGAGGGTTGTATCTTGTATTTATCCAAATCAGTGATCAAATTACTAAGCATGGATGAACAATCGGAGACCCAGCCTATCCGACAATAATCAAGACAGTGATGTTGAAGTTAAAATAGGCCAGTGATGTGAATGTAGGGCTTATAGACAACCTGGCATGTAATGTGGTTCAGGGATGCTTGTTTTTGCTTGTTCGTCCCGTTCTTAAACTCTGATTTGAATTTCTTACAAGCTAAAACAAATGTAATATTTATAATTTCCAATACAAAACAGTTAGGAAGTATGGAAAATCATGCATTCTGCCTAAACTTCCACTTGCACGAAAGCTATGTATGATTGACAGACAAACATGATGAAAGTGTCAATAACAGATGGGGTGGTTGTATTTTCAAAGCTGAATACTGATACACTCATTTGTAGAGTCTGTATCTTGTTTTTGACCACAACTGCAAATGTGCAATATGTATATCATGGGCTTATGGAGGAATTAGCACCAGGCCTGGGGGTAGAAGGTGGACTGACCAGTGGTCATCATAACCATGGACCATCCTAACTGCAGCACACAATCTATATATCAGTATATTTAATAGTGGAGCTGAAGAAAGTGTTGTCATAGAGGGTACTACATCAGTTGCTTTTCTGTATACCGAAATATACCCTGGCTGAAATCTAAATGCTAGAATATACCCTGGTCAAAATGAAAATACGGAAATATACCTTGGCCAAAATTATAATACAGAAATATATCTTGCCTGAAATCGTAATACAGAACTGTACTATGTTGTCACAAAGGGGTGATTGTGGTGTTAATATGAAATGGATTTTATTAGAACATATAACATGTACAGCCATGAGTAATTTTAATATGGTTACCAGAAATCTGCAGAGAAACTGATTTCATGCACTGTTGAATGGATTCGTCAAGTTGTTTCAGTTCTATGCTGTGGCCGACAAGGGTACAGTGATCCCTCGCCAAATAATTGATGAGTGTTATAGATGATCAGCGGTTTAATGAAGGTCGAGTCGTAGGTGGTAGGGGGCGGTTGGATAGCCTAGTGGTTAAAGCGTTGGCTCGTCACGCTGAAGACCCGGGTTCGATTCCCGACATGGGTACAATGTGTGAAGCCCATTTCTGGTGTCCCCCGCCGTGATATTGCTGGAATATTGCTAAAAGTGGCGTAAAACCATGCTCACTCACTCACTCACACTCGTAGGTGGTAGATGACCAACAAAACAGTATACATGCTCTGCCTACCTAACACGATCTACGTTGCATGTAGCGCAATAACGAGGGAACACTGTATATTTCTGTATTATGATTTCTGCCAGGATACATTTCTGTATACAGACCAGTACCTGGGATACATTTCTGTATTACCCTGTATGACAATGACCCGCTCAGCAATAGTTGAAGCACAGGGAAGGTATCTGTTGGTAGATGAGCACTGCACATGTAGTATGTGCATAGAATTAGAGGATACTCTATGAGTGGTTGGGTTGTACACTCAAGGGCAAACCTAATTGCCTTCATATAAATTATTGATAACTAAATAATAATAAGTATGATGCTACTGACGGTATGACATTTTAGATTGATCTAACGTTGTACACAACAAACCCCGTTTCAAAATATGGGTAGCTTATTGACATTTTAATGCAATTTTAGTCAAATAATTTTAAGAAAGCCACACCTCAAATCTGCTGTACATATTAAAATCTGCGGTATCTAATAAAATCACAATTAATATATATCCAAAATTTAATTTTCAATAATTTGAAGAAATACTTAGAAAGTCTATTTTGAAATCCTTTATAAGTTACAGACTTGTAAGACATCAGAATAATATGAATAAGAACATGATGACACTTACTTGTGTCTTTGAGGATACACAATTCTAGGGTGCAACAAAAGTAGGGTTACCATCGTTACTTATGTTTTTGTTATCATATACCACACATCTTTCATTATTTTGAGTGCTGATAACTCTCATTTGGGCTAAATGGTCACAGATGAAAAATTCTCATTTGATCTTTATTGACTCAAATTCTTGAAACCTTACTGAATATTGGCAATGTAATTATTGTTAGAAAGATGCAGCATACTGTGCAATGTTCAATGCTATTTTAATCCTGTTGTATATTCTTTTATTCTGTCAATGAATGTGAGTCATGGTATGTAGTGAATGAATGCATTTAGCTGTTTATTTGTGAGGAGACGTGATATCATTATTTCCGATGCATGTCAAACTGCTTCTGTATTATCGCTTTTTATTTTTTATTAGTTGGTTTACAAAATTTTGTCCGAATATTTTGTGTAGAAGGTTTTAAAAAGATATAAACATGACCACATGCACCTTGTTTAACTGAAATGATAAACAACAAGTTAAGTTTGTGGGAAATTGACTGTAGTGTTGCAAGTTGATGGTTTGTCAAACTGACACCAGTTTCAACAATAAGCATAATCTTTGTATACACTAAACAATATAAGTAAATCAGGGTTTCGATTGCTGACCCTTAAGATATTTGCAAGAGCCATTAGTTTGTAAACATACTGGTTTTGTCCTCCAAACTGCTAGAAATGATATTTCTTAATTCGTTGTTAATTCTTAGCGTGAAATGGAGTTGCTTCAAACAAATTTGTTGAAAGTGTTGTTTTTTTCTAATTTAAGATTTTTATGTCAGTTGTTTTTGTAAACAAACTAGGATAAAATAAAAGCGAGAAGAAGTTTCTACTTTCAGCAACCTTTAACCTTTAAGATTGGAAATAATGATGTCAACTTTGACAGCAATAATGCATTTTGTTGTGATAAGTTTACAAACTCCTTTGTTTGTTTTTATATCATTTGTGTGTTTGATTTATCATGTTATGTACCTATAGTATTATGATCAGTTTATTTTAAGTGTTCTTTATGAAATCCAATTCACTAACACAAATGTTGTGATCATGTTTTATTTGCTGTGTGTGTCGTATTGTTTGATTGTGCTTGTAGCATCGTTATGTCTATGTCTTGTTGATTAAAACCATAGCCTACGACAATGGCAGCATACACAATACTTCAATGCTGATGTTTTTGCAGTATTTGCCAATAATCTCACTTCTTATTTATAAACACTTTCTTTCAGACTCTTTGCCCAGTTTTCCTTTAACCTATCAAGAGATTGGGAACTTCCAAAACACTCGGATGGTTACAAGCCGTTCAGGGAAGGGGTCAAGGACATGCTGGTGAAGCACCACCTTTTCTCATGGGACCTGTGAGTGGTGTCAGTGTGTTCTGTCAGTAAGTGCTGACAGTGTGTTCTGTCAGTAAGTACTTCAGTAAGTGCTGACAGTGTGTTCTGTCAGTAAGTGCTGCCAGTGTGTTCTGTCAGTAAGTGCTGCCAGTGTGTTCTGTCAGTAAGTGCTGTCAGTGTGTTCTGTCAGTAAGTGCTGCCAGTGTGTTCTGTCAGTAAGTGCTGCCAGTGTGTTCTGTCAGTAAGTGCTGACAGTGTGTTCTGTCAGTGAGTGTGTTCTGTCAGTGAGTGTGTTCTGTCAGTAAGTGCTGCCAGTGTGTTCTGTCAGTGAGTGTGTTCTGTTAGTAAGTGCTGCCAGTGTGTTCTGTCAGTAAGTGCTGACAGTGTGTTCTGTCAGTAAGTGCTGCCAGTGTGTTCTGTCAGTAAGTGCTGCCAGAGTGTTCTGTCAGTGGGCTCTGTCAGTCAGTAAGCGTTGACAGACATTTTGACATTGAGGTAGGACAGTGAGTTCAGGCACTCATGACATCACGGCTGGAGCAGCAGTGTCAGTACCAGGACCCTCAGACAGATTGTATCTATATGCTGTTCTCCTGGCTGATTATTACTTGGGTAACTGTGCAAGTAACCAAATGTCAATCCATTTTTGTCGTGTGACGACTTTAATACCAATTTGAATTGGTTGATGCTAGGTCATAAATGAAATGGATTGATACCGGTTTATCATAAACTGTTCTGGTATCATACCAGGATCTACATTGATACTATGTAAGTGTACCATGGTAACTATACCAGGATCTAGGTACACTGATACTGTATGAGTGTACTTTAGTATCCTGGTACCTGACACTGTTCTATGGCAACAACGGATTATGTAAGGGCTATGAAAAATCTACTGCTGGATGAGAAACAGTTTCCCTTTAGGACTGTCTGAAGATGAAGTAACACAAAAGATTCATGTCTTTCTTTAAGGTTTACAAAATCTGTTAGCAAAACAATGTGATACAAAAAATATTGTTTGGATAGACTTCCTGGTTATGATTTATGCTATATCTTGTCAACGTATTTATAACATTTTCTAATCTTCGGTAAAATGTGTTAGATATTGGTGTTGGAGGATGTAATCTGTAAAGATTTCTCAAGATATTCTAGTTTGGAGCTGTAAGGATCAATGCCTTCTAACTTGCATTACCTTTTTGCAGCTTAAACACGAAGCTAAGCTAGAATCCCTCACAACAATATTTTTACTTCATTAAGCTCTGAAACTAGGAGCAGAGATCTTTTGCTAATTTTATTTCTAACCTGCACCTGCTTCATTCAAACATCAAACTAGTTTTTGGAACCATTGATACGTCATGAATGGAAGTTATTTTCTGATTGCAATATGTTAAGAGGAGTTGATTGTATAGATGCCAAGACAGAATTAAATCTGTTATTGTTATGATTAACACATGTAATCAAATAATTTGTTGTATGTTGAAAGTGTTATATATAATCTTGTTTACATGTACATTCATTGTAAATATCAAATTTAATTTATTTCTGTTTTTAGTGTATCAACAGTGACACCCTGTTATTCTGGATGGAATTCACAGTAAAATTGTCAGAATTAATAAAACAAATAATATGTTCACAGTTGTATGTTTTTGTGAAGAGGTTCCCAACACAATCATCCAGAAAAACAGGTTTCCTTACTAACAGGGTCTGGAATAACAAGGTTTCACTGTATAACTGCAAGTTACATCATTTCTTTGAATAAATGAGAAAGCAAGATTAGTTAGTCACCTGGAACTGCTAACAATCCCTTTTTATGCTATCTGCAAAAAGTCAGCATTTTTTATTAATACTGTTTCATCAATAATAATGCCAGTAATTTGGATTTTAGTTCATCTCATTGCCAACTGATTGTCACACTATTTCAACATATAGTTTGATTGGCCCAAACCGGATTATTTACAAGCCACCGTGATATTGCTGGAATGTTGCTGACTGTGGCATAAGACAAAAAAAAGTATTATCATTATTATTTGTCATGTGCATAATCTCAAACGAATGAATGGAGATGTGATATTTAAGCTTATTTTGTTCTCTTATTGTTTCTGCCAAGTCAGTTTCATCAACAGAATCATCAGTGTGTATTGCCCTATGTATTGTATTGATAGATATGTGGGGGAATTAATTACAATGATGTAATCATAAATGTTTGCACTATCCTTTTTTGTGACCCTGCAGAACAATTAATGGTCAACATATATTTAGTAGATGAAACGGTTTTAAGAAAATAGTGTTACTATGGTTACATATCAAAATGTAGCAGAGGCAGAATACCATGGATTTAATAACTAACATAAACCTTTTTTCAGGGAGTTTTCCAAGTGTTTAAGGTCTCTTAAAAAGTAGCACATTAATTGCTAGTTTTTGTTTATTGATAACCGCATTAACATTTCCAGAACAGCCCGAGACCATGTGGTCTCTGAAATCATTGATCATAAAATTTTAGAATTGTGTATGGTTTTAAGCACTTATTGGTTCATTTATTGACCTTTCTGTTATATATGTTTAAAAAGTATGTCCAAGTGTTGTGCGTTACAAGTTTAGCTAGTATGGTGTGTCATGACACTGGTAGACATACTACAGTGAATTAAAACTAGTTTTTTACTTATTTAGGTTTGCAGATACATTGACCCAAAAGTTTCACAAATCTGAAAAAATAGAGAACAGTTGTGTTTTTCTGTCTAGAGTATGTGAACTAATTTGAAAACTGAAAACAATTTAAAGATCAAAACAGGCAGGGAAGTAACCCTTTGACTTTTCAATGAAGAAAAACAACATCTTCAAAGTTTAATTCACCTCTTTATCTTTTTGGATCATTTAAAGAACATGTATGTTAAAATTTCAAGTTTATGTTTCTTGATCACTCGCACTACAGTTATGGAAAAAATTACCTGAAAACCAAACCATGAAGAGGCATATTGAGACATGCAGAAGAATAAGATGACCATTCTAGTTTCATTTTTCACATAAAGGTTTGCTATGATATGTGCAATTCCCCAATCTTGCCTTTAGAATTGCCATGTGCATAGTTAAATTATCCTTGGTTGTGCCAATCCTAAAATGTCCCAATAAATGCCCCTATATTTTTTTCTCTGTTGTCACATATTATGTAAGGTAGTTGTTTGAAGGATAGTGTTGAAATTGTATATAGTTGATGTTATAATCACAGTAGTCTTTCACACATTCCAACAGTTTCCTGGTAAGCAACAATCGCATCACAGATCTTTTACTCTGATATAATACCTTGGTCTGAAGATCTGAGACCTCCCTTGAAGATCATGTCGGGTGAACTTTGACTGCCTAATCTAAGTGAAGGATGCATAGGTTCTTGAGCCAATCAGTTTCTACAACAATTCAGCTTCTTTTCTAATACCACCTTCATGCGAAAATGTTGATTTTAACAAATGAAAACCCACACAGAACTCAAATATACCTTCAATGAATCTCCTGTTTGGTTGTACATACCATGGTGCTCAGAAACGACAGGGTGTATTAAATATCTACAACAATATGATTGAGGAACCTTTACTATTTACATTCAGAAAAGTTTGTTGCAAGATAGAGAAGATATGCTGATCTGAATGCTTCACTAACCTGTACCAAGAATTTAGAAGCCTTGACGATTAGTGACTGATTTTAAGGAGGGGTCGTCAAATGTTCATGCAGAAGGGTATTGTGCAGAGTAAAAGGTCTGATTTTAATGAGATTGTACTTACCTCTGCAAAGAACAGTCCTGTTTGACATGGAGAGATGATGGCAAAGTGATGGTCCTGCTTCTGCACCAGTGAAATGAATAGTATAGGATGATGACCCTATGCATGTGTTTGAATGGACTGTCCACTTGTGCCTTGCATTGGTCAAGTGGTCAAGCATTTGTTTGCTAGTAGTAACAAGCAGTTCTCAGTTGTGATGATGCAGAATCTACAGGAGCTCTGACATTCTTCATCATATCTTGGTATGATAAGATCTAACTCTTTTTCCTAACAAGGAAAGAGCTTACTCAGTTAGAAGATGTCATTTATGATTTATGATTTGACAGTTTTGTTACCTAAGAAGTATAATTCACTTGATAATTTTATGATGTAATGAAATAATTTCAAAATGTTTCAGGTTGAAACATTTAGAACATGTTTCAGGTAGGTGGAAGGAATACCATTAATTTGATGTTAATTCTGACAAAGACTATCCTGCCTTGCTTAATACATTTATTTTCTGTTTTCATGATACACATTCATTTTCTCACAATTCCATATAAAAAACATCCTACTAAAATAAAGGCACTTAATTCTCTTTGTTTTGAATGTGAAAATTTATAATGACTTCAACTGATGTCTTCTTTCACCTTCTCTATGTTGTTCAGATTATGTTGCCTCTTATCATGGACTTAAGCTTCAGACTTCTTTGTTTACTCGATGAAATCCATTGATTCTACACTTCAGCAACCCTGTATTGATGATGTATCTACATGTAAAAACTGTTGAATGTACAAGTATTGTAAAATATCTGTACTGTGAAATAAAACAATGCAACTGTAGCAATGCCTTGAGTTAAATGCCTATTTTGTACTTTTATACTCAAAATTTTGCGGAGGATCACCCGGTAATGTGTCAAATTTTGTGTGCATCTGTTGAAATAACCAAAGACATTATTCCGTGAGGACATGTCTAATAAGCACGTCCGTTGTCATGTGTCACACAATGCCAACAAACAACATGTGACCAATAACCAGTCATATCACCCGCCAAAATGAGAGTATCTGACCAAAAATGAAATGCCCCAAAATCATGAAAACAAATTCTTTGTAACAAAAAAATCCCAAACTCTCAGTATGTGACCAACGTGATGGGATCACAGCCTGGCACTGTCGTGTCATGCTCCCAATAAGTGTTTGAAGGGTTGATTAGGGAAGATTGTTCCTCTCTTCAGAAAGAGCATTGCCGAGTTGCTATAGAGCATGAAGGACAGGGTTTCTTGAGGGTACGATCTGTAGCTCGTTCCACATGTGTTCAATAGGGTTGAGTTCTGGTGATCGGGCTGGCCCTAAATAGGCATCAGCTACCCTGGCACGATGATGTTGTGTAATTGTTCATGGTGATGGAAGTCGAGTACCATTGCACCAGCATACGGTCTCATGCATACATTCGGAATGTCATCCCTGCAGCGCAAACCTTTCGTCGTATCCCGCTATAGGACATTGATCTCATCATGAGATGCGAATGCATGCCCTCCGTGACAGGAAACAAGCCTCACTGAGACGATTACGCACTGAGTAGAAACGTTTAACGCCACTGGCGTTCTGCAGGTCATTTCTGAGTGTGGTGGCAGTCACGAAGTGATGACGTCTTGCTTGCAATCAGGAGTAACCTGTCTTCCCGCTGTGTGTTGGAACGATGTCGCTGGGTGGCTGATCCAAACTTCTGGTGACGTTGTGTTAACCCATTTCCAAGCATGCCTATGTATCTGCCCTTTTCTTCGATCGTCAGACGAGGTCTTTGGCACTGAGGGGGCATAAGTGCATTCAGTTGCAATCCTCAGTAGCAAATGTTGTGCTCTCTGATCATGTTTGCATCGATTCAGTCACGATACATTCAAACACAAGTTTTCAAGCGCCTCTTGCACATCGTACCCATGACTGCATGCCTCTGTCCGTTCGTCACGAAACTGAGGTCCAATAGGGGTTACCCAATCATTGTGTACCGGGATATTTCAATCTTTATTTGTTGGATGATTTTGAGCTTGAACTTGATCCTTAGCAAACTTAGAGTAGTTTATATCCTATAATACAAAGGGACCAGACGTATCAGTCACCCGATTGTTTTGGAAACCATACCTGCCAGATCGGGGTACATCTTGAACTCACCATGTGTCCGAAATCTTGCTCAGTGTCGATGTATAACAGATCTGGAGGCGTCTTGCAACTTCTCTTATGGATGCGGGGCGGTCTGGTAGCCTAGTGGTTAAAGCATTCGCTCGTCACGCCGAAGACCCGGGTTCGATGTGTGAAGCCCATTTCTGGTGTCCCCCGCCGTGATATTGCTGGAATATTGCTAAAAGCGGCGTAAAACCAAACTCACTCACTCTTATGGATGCTCCATCCTGCAGCTATCCTAAGCCACATGCTTTTTGAAACAAGCAGTGAAAGGACTCGCCTCCTTGAACCTTTATGGCCAAGGGTGCATTCTTTTCACAAGAATCATGCAAAGCATTGTTGCATTGGGGTGAAAAATGTTTGCTTATCGAAAAACATTGCATTTAAAATTTGGCAAATTCAAGCAGGGTTCCAGCAAAAGAAACATCAACCCAAATGCAATCAAAACAGTATTCCAGTTATCACTGACCTCAGTTACTCACCCATTGGGTGTTCTGTGTTGGATATGTTGCACAGGGCATTTGAATACAGCTATCTGAACGATGTCTGTTTCAAAAAGAATTTAGTAATAATATAATGTGTCAACGCAAGAGGATAACCAGTCTCGATTATACGACGAAACCAATTTCATTGGGCGTAAAAGGCAAAATCGCGGTGAAACTCAGATGAATGGATCATTGAAAATCCGTGATGACACCAGGTGTTCGCGAAAGGGTAAGCACGTCCTTCCCTACCGCCACTCCCACAATTTGCATCAAAGGGTATGTGCTTGTTGCCTATAACTGGCTTTAAAGAGGTGACTTGTATATCACTGATAACAATAACAATAAAGAGGACAATACATGCATTGTTGTATTGAAAACAATGATCAAAAGCCTCAGCATGTACAAATATATGAACTTAATAAGAATTTGTTTTGCGCAAAATTAGAAATATCGTTTTTCCAATTTTCTGCCTTGGCACGTTTTGCAGGGAATTGCATGAGTTCAAATCCTAGACTGATACGAATGATAATTCGTGGTTTACCAGCCCCGTGGTGCGTATATCTTATCTTATCTATTCGAGGGGCGGTCGGGTAGCCTAGTGGTTAAAGCGTTCGCTCGTCACGCCGAAGACCCGGGTTCGATTCCCGATATGGGTACATTGTGTGGAGCCCATTTCTGGTGTCCCCCGCCGTGATATTGCTGGAATATTGCTAAAAGCGGTGTAAAACAATACTCATTCACTCACTCACTCACTCATTATCTATTCGATTATTTGCAGAGGGCCCTCATATACTGGACTATTGCTGAGTGTGGCGTTAAACAACAAGCAATAGAAAGGGGGATAAACACTGGATAATAGAAAATGACATATCCATCGTTGTTATTTTTGTTTGGTAATATTCCACCTATATGACGGCGGTCTGTAAATATCGAGTCTGGACCAGTCAATCCAGTGTTACACATTATCCCAAGGTGTGATGCAACAGAAAACATTCTTAGTTTTGGCTTCGCCAAACATGTGAAGAGTCCTAAGTTAGCAAAACATATTTCCGTAGTTTTATATTTTTCCTACTCTGTGCTCAGTGATTCCATTTACATCTACACGTTCACGCGAGCTGTGGCAAAATCAACACTTTATATGTCTTTATTCCAAAGGGTGTGTAAGGATAATGTTTTACATGTAACCTAGCAACATGTATATGAATGGATCTTGTTGAAAATTAAATTATGAACATTCAATTCTTTATCCTTGTTAAATGTTGTTCAAATACTTCATCAACTGAAGCAATACATTAATTAAGGAAGGTATATCGTTATCTCCGTTGACGAGTTCTTGTTTGTTTTAAACATATTTTATTCACAGTAGTGAAACAGATTTGGTGCAAGTTGTCAAAACTTAGAACACCCTCTCCATAACATTTACCACATCCAATTACAATGTGTACAAAAGACAGAAAGAAGGAACAGAAGCAGAGAAGAATATTTATGATCAGACGTATAAGTTATAACAAGGTACTGAATCTTTTTGTATGATAGATAAACAATTGAACAACGTTCAACATTGATTTGAGATCTTTATCATTGAGAGATACGTTTTGCCATCCAAAAGTAATTAGACTTCTGACGGAAATTTGTTCACAGCTTCATTACTCAAACGTCTTAAGAACAGTGTTTTTTGTTGGTGACAGAACATATTCTCGGTCACTGCTTCAAGACTTACAACCACCTCCGTGGTGTAGTGGATAGAATGTCTCCCACAGAGTGAAAGGTCGATGGTTCGACCCCTTGGCCGCGTCATACCAAAATTCTTCAAATACTGCTCTGCCAGGCACTCGGTATTGAGGGGATAAAATAAGTACTGGTCGGCTCCGAGTCAGTGTACAGTGCCTGAATGGGGTGTCCCTGTTATACTGCTGCATGGTGTCTCATTGGGTTAGCATTAAGTCCGGACTAGAACGAGCAGCCACACACACGCGTGCACGCACGTCGTAATATAAGCGCAAAAATCTTGAACTCGATGTTGAACCCCATTTCACCTCGCCTCAAGATTTACACTTTTTTAAAGCAGCCACGAACAATTTTTTTGTGGTTCATAGCACATTTTTATTTATAACAGACTGCAGGACATTCCTCTGGAGTTCTGGCCTGTACCCATCGCAACGAAAGACCTCAAGGCGTCTGTGAAACGAACCACTTACAGGAACATTTCGTTGAATGGATGATACATCTGCGGTAAAAGTTGGTCTTATGAGAAGGTACCTCCAATACAACAGGCAAAAGTGGAGGTTTTTAAGCTAACGAACGGTGCGATGTCCCAGTGGCGAGGGCGTTTGGTCACCACGCCGCGATCCGAGTTCGATCACCCACATGAGTATAATTATGTTCATTCTTTGTGTTGCCGACTTGACATTGCTAAAACGGCGTGAAATAGTCTTCGTCTGTCATTCAGACCCTGAAACAAATATATCCAATACAGCCAATGCAAGTTTATGATATTTGGCTGGTCTGGACAACTGCGGTATCAGACAGATAATGAAGAAAGTCTCTGGGCTACTTTTGGTTATATTTCACAACTATAATTTAACAACTAAAATATGTTCAGAGACTAGATGTTTGTCTACCATCGTCTCTCCTCAGTAGAAATACATCGTCAGTGCTTCACTGGTCTGTATGCGCTACGTTCCCTCAACACCAAATGGGATTAACTAATACATTTTACAGACAAGAAACATTTTCGCCAAAAAAGAAATTGTAGAAAAAATTATGTCGACCATTCCAGCTGTCATATAGTCATTGATGAAATCATGTCAGACAAGGATGGAACTCCTAACCCTAAATTCCTGGAACTAAGTCAAGTCAATCATGTGAATATTCTTGAGGAATTTGCCGCAAAAAGTTGGTATCATCTCATAGTAGAGGAACGCACCCCTGACTACCGGCCACTCCTCGTCATCACTGGATCCTAAATCGGGAGGAGCGATGGTGTTTAGCTAATCAAACGTTGTGAAGCGTTCACTGTGTCCGCGTTTATCCTGAATGTTTATCTCTGGCGGTTTTATTCCCCAACGAGGCAGAACCTCGTCTCAATCATCTTCTGACCATTTAATGGGAATGCACCAAGATACTGACACTAAATGGAATGTTCGCATTTATTAACTTAATTCTGCCATTCGTCACCACCAATTTCACGCAACCTGTAAGAACATACGTACCCTTTCGTGTCGGTCCGGTGTACGTTCGTCACCGCTCGCATCTTTCCGTATCCTACAAGAATGGATAAATCGTACATTCGTTGACAACTCGTGTCACTCCGGAAGTAAACAAAGGATATCGGAGTCACAAGTGATGAGGTAATGTGCAAGCAGGCTTGTTCCGGAACGACACGAGTGTTCACGAATGGTGCTTGCCAACAATCTTGTAAAAACTCCCCAACAACTACTCTGAGTGAGATGAGTTAATAGAAAGGGCAAAATGTCAAAGATCGTCAAGTCAGGAAATCTTTGCGTGGCCATTTACACGACGGGAGTGATCGCATCGGATTATTTACGCGCGGTGATGTAGTTTCTAATTTACCATGAAGGCAACAACAAAGTTATCACTTGGTTTCATGGGAATCGCTGCGTCCTTTTTCCAAAGATGAATGATTATAATTGCTGCAATTAAGAACGTTAAAAACTGATTAATTGTTTGACATCACAGTCAATTTCAATTTGGTGACGAAGCTTAAATAACCACTTTGGGTTAAAAGCAAAAATACATTCCCTGCCGTCCTGTTAGAAAGTAATAATACAAAACTCTTAAGTAAAAGGGCACCTCAACTGTAAATATACAGTGGCCCCTCGTCAACTGTAAATATACAGTGGCCCCTCCTCAACTCTAAATATACAATGGCCCCTCGTCAGCTGTAAATATACAGTGCCCCCTCGTCAAATGTAAATATATAGTGGCGCCTCGTCAACTGTAAATATATAGTGGCCCCTCGTCAACTCTGAATATATACACTGGCCCCTACTCAACTCTAAATATACAATGGCCCCTCGTCAAATGTAGATATATAGTGGCCCCTCGTCAACTCTAAATATATAGTGGCCCCTCGTCAACTTAATATACAGTGGCTCCTCGTCAAATGTAAATATATGGTGGCTCCTCGTCAAATGTAAATATATGGTGGCTCCTCGTCAAATGTAAATATATGGTGGCTCCTCGTCAACACTAAATATACAGTGGCTCCTCGTCAACTGTAAATACATAGTGGCCCCTCGTCAACTTAATATACAGTGGCTCCTCGTCAAATGTAAATATATAGTGGCTCCTCGTCAACTCTAAATATATAGTGGCCTCTCGTCAACTTAATATACAGTGGCTCCTCGTCAAATGTAAATATATGGTGGCTCCTCGTCAACTCTAAATATACAGTGGCCCCTCTTCAACTGTAAATACATAGTGGCCCCTAGTCAACTGTAAATATACACTGGCCCCTCGTCAACTGTAAATACATAGTGGCCCCTCGTCAACTGTTAATATATAGTGGCCCCTCTTCATCTCGAAGTCCCGAGGGCCATCTGATAAATGTCGAGACAAGCGTAATGTCGACATTAGACTATACAGCAGTAGCTCACACATCATGGCCTGCATCATGAGGTGACGTCATCTTATCTGGAGTTTGATAAGAAAACCTGATTGAGTATATATTCACGGCTAATGCACTGCTGAACACAAATATGTTCAATACGCCAAGTTTACGTTAAATATATGTGTTTATGAGCAATCTACAACACCCTAAAAACTGAAAACAACAACAACAACAACAAAAATATATTGACAAAAAATACACGGAACAAGCTTGTGCAAACAACAAGCTCTCTCCAAGTTCCCCTATTATAGTTTACAAACATAAATTAAGTCTATTCAATCATATGGGAAAATATCTTTACCATGTACACTGCATAGATCTAGCAAAGTTTTTTTACTTAATTTGAAAAACAATAATGGAGAATTGTTGTATTCTAAGAATTTTACAACACCTCCCTTTTGCTCTCTAAATCCAACAAACAAGTGATGTATGTATCATGACCTCAGCGAGAATGAATGCGTTATTAAACCCAATCTGTTTTATTGCGTTCCTCGTATAAGGTTATTAACGACTAGGTATAATCTCGTACAGGTCCACAGCTGCATGTGCAAGTGGAAGTGTACCCACGAAGCGCACGTGCCAGCATTCAGATGTCCAGTTATCAGCTGACACGTCTGATTCAATCGCCATCTAGTTTACTTGGAAAAGAAGAAAGAAATTACAACTATCAAACCGAAGACGTATATACGTCCGTGATCTAACTAACGAACTAACTAACTAACTAACTAACTAACTAACTAACAAGTGAGAGCCGTCAGTTGTCCAGTTATCAGCATACACGCAAGATTCAATCTCCATCTAGCTTGCTTAGTATTAGAAGAAAGGAATTAGAGTGCTGTAATGCGGAATATGAACATTTGTTCAGTAAATGTTCACTTGTTCAGCCTGTTACCGCACGACTAGTGAGTGAGTGAGTTGTGTTTAACGCCGCTTTTAAAAGTATTCAAGTTATATCACGGCGTGTCAGCTTGATGTGGGAGGAAAGCCCGAAGTGATGAAGGTCTTAGACGTTTACCACTTCGGTGAAACCCACGAGCCAGGGTATGGTGCTGAAAAACCTTGAAACATAATCGGGGCGAACCGGGATTCGAACAATCATAGGTTTCTGGCGTACTAAAGGGACGCAACTCTGCAAAGCGAATTGCGGCGCCTTAGACGACTGGGCCCCTATGCCTCCTGTAACGATGAAGAAGCTGGATGTCGAGTTACAATTGAATTATATAGATGGTACTATGTCCACCGTGTTATGGCTCATACGTGACATGTACAAATACACAGCCTCACGTCTACTGCAGTATACACAGGGTAATTCTACTGTGACATACACAGGCTTACTTCTACTGTGATATACACAGTCTTATTTCTACTGTGATATACACAACCTCACACCCACTGCAAAAGCACATCCTTACTTCTACTGTGATTCACACAGCCTTACTTCTACTGTAATACACACAGCCTTACTTCTACTGTAACATACACATTCTTACTTCTACTGTAACATACACATTCTTACTTCTACTGTGATAAACACAGTCTTACTTCTACTGTAACATACACATTCTTACTTCTACTGTGATAAACACAGCCTTACTTCTACTGTAACATACACATTCTTACTTCTACTGTAACATACACAGTCTTACTTCTACTGCAATATGCACAATCTCTCTTCTACTCTTATATACACAGTCTTACTTCTACTGCAATATACACAGCCTCACTTCTCTTGTAATATACACAGCCTTACTTCTACTGTAATATACCCAGCCTTACTTCTACTGTAATATACACAGTCTTACTTCTACTGCAATATGCACAGTCTCTCTTCTACTCTTATATACACAGTCTTACTTCTACTGCAATATACACAGCCTCACTTCTCTTGTAATATACACAGCCTTACTTCTACTGTAATATACCCAGCCTTACTTCTACTGTAACATACACAGTCTTACTTCTACTGTAACATACACAGTCTTACTTCTACTGTAATATACACAGTCTTACTTCTACTGCAATATGCACAGTCTCTCTTCTACTCTTATATACACAGTCTTACTTCTACTGCAATATACACAGCCTCACTTCTCTTGTAATATACACAGCCTTACTTCTACTGCAGTATACACAGCCTTACTTCTACTGTAACATACACAGTCTTACTTCTACTGCAATATACACATTCTTACTTCTACTGTAATAAACACAGCCTTACTTCTACTGTAACATACACAGTCTTACTTCTACTGTAACATACACAGTCTTACTTCTACTGTAACATACACAGTCTTACTTCTACTGTAACATACACAGTCTTACTTCTACTGTGATACACAGTCTTACTTCTACTGTGATATACACAGTCTTACTTCTACTGCAATATACACAGCCTCACTTCTCTTGTAATATACACAGCCTTACTTCTACTGTAATATACCCAGCCTTACTTCTACTGTAACATACACAGTCTTACTTCTACTGTAACATACACAGTCTTACTTCTACTGTAATATACACAGTCTTACTTCTACTGCAATATGCACAGTCTCTCATCTACTCTTATATACACAGTCTTACTTCTACTGCAATATACACAGCCTCACTTCTCTTGTAATATACACAGCCTTACTTCTACTGCAGTATACACAGCCTTACTTCTACTGTAACATACACAGTCTTACTTCTACTGCAATATACACAGCCTCACTTCTCTTGTAATATACACAGCCTTACTTCTACTGCAGTATACACAGCCTTACTTCTACTGTAACATACACAGTCTTACTTCTACTGCAATATACACAGTCTTACTTCTACTGTAACATACACATTCTTACTTCTACTGTAACATACACAGCCTTACTTCTACTGTAACATACACAGTCTTACTTCTACTGTAACATACACAGTCTTACTTCTACTGTAACATACACAGTCTTACTTCTACTGTGATACACAGTCTTACTTCTACTGTGATATACACAGTCTTACTTCTACTGCAATATACACAGCCTCACTTCTCTTGTAATATACACAGCCTTACTTCTACTGCAGTATACACAGCCTTACTTCTACTGTAACATACACAGTCTTACTTCTACTGCAATATACACAGCCTCACTTCTCTTGTAATATACACAGCCTTACTTCTACTGCAGTATACACAGCCTTACTTCTACTGTAACATACACAGTCTTACTTCTACTGCAATATACACAGTCTTACTTCTACTGTAACATACACATTCTTACTTCTACTGTAACATACACAGCCTTACTTCTACTGTAACATACACAGTCTTACTTCTACTGTAACATACACAGTCTTACTTCTACTGTAACATACACAGTCTTACTTCTACTGTGATACACAGTCTTACTTCTACTGTGATATACACAGTCTTACTTCTACTGTAACATACACATTCTTACTTCTACTGTAACATACACAGCCTTACTTCTACTGTAACATACACAGTCTTACTTCTACTGTAACATACACAGTCTTACTTCTACTGTAACATACACAGTCTTACTTCTACTGTGATACACAGTCTTACTTCTACTGTGATATACACAGTCTTACTTCTACTGTAATATACACAGTCTCTCTTCTACTGTAACATACACAGTCTTACTTCTACTGTAATATACACAGTCTTACTTCTACTGTAACATACACAGTCTTACTTCTACTGTAACATACACATTCTTACTTCTACTGTAACATACACAGTCTTACTTCTACTGTGATATACACAGTCTTACTTCTACTGTAATATACACAGTCTCTCTTCTACTGTAACATACACAGTCTTACTTCTACTGTAATATACACAGTCTCTCTTCTACTGTAATATACACAGCCTTACTTCTACTGTAACATACACAGTCTTACTTCTACTGTAACATACACAGTCTTACTTCTACTGTGATATACACAGTCTGACTTCTACTGTAACATACACAGCCTTACTTCTACTGTGATATACACATTCTTACTTCTACTGTAACATACACACAGCCTTACTTCTACTGTGATATACACATTCTTACTTCTACTGTAACATACACACAGCCTTACTTCTACTGTAACATACACAGTCTTACTTCTACTGTAACATACACATTCTTACTTCTACTGCAATATACACAGTCTTACTTCTACTGTAACATACACATTCTTACTTCTACTGTAACATACACAGCCTTACTTCTACTGTAACATACACAGTCTTACTTCTACTGTAACATACACAGTCTTACTTCTACTGTAACATACACGGTCTTACTTCTACTGTGATACACAGTCTTACTTCTACTGTGATATACACAGTCTTACTTCTACTGTAACATACACATTCTTACTTCTACTGTAACATACACAGCCTTACTTCTACTGTAACATACACAGTCTTACTTCTACTGTAACATACACAGTCTTACTTCTACTGTAACATACACAGTCTTACTTCTACTGTGATACACAGTCTTACTTCTACTGTGATATACACAGTCTTACTTCTACTGTAATATACACAGTCTCTCTTCTACTGTAACATACACAGTCTTACTTCTACTGTAATATACACAGTCTTACTTCTACTGTAACATACACAGTCTTACTTCTACTGTAACATACACATTCTTACTTCTACTGTAACATACACAGTCTTACTTCTACTGTGATATACACAGTCTTACTTCTACTGTAATATACACAGTCTCTCTTCTACTGTAACATACACAGTCTTACTTCTACTGTAATATACACAGTCTCTCTTCTACTGTAATATACACAGCCTTACTTCTACTGTAACATACACAGTCTTACTTCTACTGTAACATACACAGTCTTACTTCTACTGTGATATACACAGTCTTACTTCTACTGTAACATACACAGCCTTACTTCTACTGTGATATACACATTCTTACTTCTACTGTAACATACACACAGCCTTACTTCTACTGTGATATACACATTCTTACTTCTACTGTAACATACACACAGCCTTACTTCTACTGTAACATACACAGTCTTACTTCTACTGTAACATACACATTCTTACTTCTACTGTAACATACACATTCTTACTTCTACTGTAACATACACATTCTTACTTCTACTGTAACATATACAGCCTTACTTCTACTGTAACATACACAGTCTTACTTCTACTGTAACATACACACAGCCTTACTTCTACTGTGATATACACATTCTTAATTCTACTGTAACATACACACAGCCTTACTTCTACTGTGATATACACATTCTTACTTCTACTGTAACATACACAGCCTTACTTCTACTGTGATATACACAGTCTTACTTCTACTCCAATATACACAGTCTCTCTTCTACTGTGATATACACATGCTTACTTCTACTGTAACATACACACAGCCTTACTTCTACTGTGATATACACATTCTTACTTCTACTGTAACATACACACAGCCTTACTTCTACTGTAACATACACAGTCTTACTTCTACTGTAACATACACATTCTTACTTCTACTGCAATATACACAGTCTTACTTCTACTGCAGTATACACAGTCTTACTTCTACTGTAACATACACAGCCTTACTTCTACTGTAACATACACATTCTTACTTCTACTGTGATATACACATTCTTACTTCTACTGTAATATACACAGTCTCTCTTCTACTGTAATATAAACAGTCTTACTTCTACTGTAACATACACATTCTTACTTCTACTGTAATATACACATTCTTACTTCTACTGTAACATACACAGTCTTACTTCTACTGTAATATACACAGTCTTACTTCTACTGCAATATGCACAGTCTATCTTCTACTCTTATATACACAGTCTTACTTCTACTGCAATATACACAGTCTTACTTCTACTGTAATATACACAGTCTCTCTTCTACTGTAATATAAACAGTCTTACTTCTACTGTAACATACACATTCTTACTTCTACTGTAATATACACATTCTTACTTCTACTGTAATATACACATTCTTACTTCTACTGTAACATACACAGTCTTACTTCTACTGTAATATACACAGTCTCTCTTCTACTGCAATATAAACAGTCTTACTTCTACTGTAACATACACATTCTTACTTCTACTGTAATATACACATTCTTACTTCTACTGTAATATACACAGTCTTACTTCTACTGCAATATACACAGTCTCTCTTCTACTGTAATGTACACAGTCTTACTTCTACTGTCACATACACATTCTTACTTCTACTGTAATATACACATTCTTACTTCTACTGTAATATACACAGTCTTACTTCTACTGCAATATACACAGTCTTACTTCTACTGCAATATGCACAGTCTTTCTTCTACTGTTATATACACAGTCTTACTTCTACTGCAATATACACAGTCTTACTTCTACTGTAATATACACAGTCTCTCTTCTACTGTAATATAAACAGTCTTACTTCTACTGTAACATACACATTCTTACTTCTACTGCAATATACACAGTCTTACTTCTACTGTGATATACACAGTCTTACTTCTACTGTAACATACACAGTCTTACTTCTACTGTAATATACACAGTCTTACTTCTACTGTAACATACACAGTCTTACTTCTACTGTAATATACACAGCCTTACTTCTACTGTGATATACACAGTCTTACTTCTACTGTAACATACACAGCCTTACTTCTACTGTGATATACACAGTCTTACTTCTACTGTAACATACACAGTCTTACTTCTACTGTGATATACACAGCCTTACTTCTACTGTAACATACACATTCTTACTTCTACTGTAACATACACAGTCTCTCTTCTACTGTAACATACACAGCCTTACTTCTACTGTAATATACACAGCCTTACTTCTACTGTAATATACACATTCTTACTTCTACTGTAACATATACAGCCTTACTTCTACTGTAACATACACATTCTTACTTCTACTGTAATATACACACTCTTACTTCTACTGTAACATACACAGTCTTACTTCTACTGTGATATACACAGCCTTACTTCTACTGTAACATACACAGCCTTACTTGTACTGTAATATACACATTCTTACTTCTACTGTAACATACACAGTCTCTCTTCTACTGTAACATACACAGCCTTACTTCTACTGTAATATACACAGTCTTACTTCTACTGTAATATAAACAGTCTTACTTCTACTGTAACATACAGAGCCTTACTTCTACTGTAATATACACATTCTTACTTCTACTGTAACATACACAGTCTCTCTTCTACTGTAACATACACAGCCTTACTTCTACTGTAATATACACAGTCGTACTTCTACTGTAACATACACACAGCCTTACTTCTACTGTAACATACACAGTCTCTCTTCTACTGTAACATACACAGCCTTACTTCTACTGTAATATACACAGTCTTACTTCTACTGTAATATACACAGTCTCTCTTCTACTGTAACATACACAGTCTCTCTTCTATTGTAACATACACAGCCTTACTTCTACTGTAACATACACATTCTTACTTCTACTGCAATATACACATTCTTACTTCTACTGTAACATACACAGTCTTACTTCTACTGTAATATACACAGTCTCTCTTCTACTGTAACATACACAGTCTTACTTCTACTGCAATATACACAGTCTTACTTCTACTGTAATATACACAGTCTTACTTCTACTGTAATATACACAGTCTCTCTTCTACTGTAACATACACAGCCTTACTTCTACTGTAACATACACAGTCTTACTTCTACTGTAGCATACACACAGCCTTACTTCTACTGTAATATACACAGTCTTACTTCTACTGTAACATACACAGTCTTACTTCTACTGTGATATACACAGCCTTACTTCTACTGTAACATACACATTCTTACTTCTACTGTAATATACACAGTCTTACTTCTACTGCAATATACACAGTCTCTCTTCTACTGTAACATACACAGTCTTACTTCTACTGTAACATACACATTCTTACTTCTACTGTAATATACACATTCTTACTTCTACTGTAATATACACAGTCTTACTTCTACTGCAATATACACAGTCTCTCTTCTACTGTAACATACACACTCTTACTTCTACTGTAACATACACATTCTTACTTCTACTGTAATATACACATTCTTACTTCTACTGTAATATACACAGTCTTACTTCTACTGCAATATACACAGTCTCTCTTCTACTGTAACATACACAGCCTTACTTCTACTGTAACATGCACAGTCTTACTTCTACTGTAACATACACATTCTTACTTCTACTGTAATATACACATTCTTACTTCTACTGTAATATACACAGTCTTACTTCTACTGCAATATACACAGTCTCTCTTCTACTGTAATGTACACAGTCTTACTTCTACTGTAATATAAACAGTCTTACTTCTACTGTAGCATACACATTCTTACTTCTACTGTAATATACACATTCTTACTTCTACTGTAATATACACAGTCTTACTTCTACTGCAATATACACAGTCTCTCTTCTACTGTAATGTACACAGTCTTACTTCTACTGTAATATACACAGTCTTACTTCTACTGCAATATACACAGTCTCTCTTCGACTGTAATGTACACAGTCTTACTTTTACTCTAATATACACAGCCTCTCTTTTACTCTAATATACACAGTCTTACTTCTACTGCAATATACACAGTCTCTCTTCTACTGTAATGTACACAGTCTTACTTCTACTGTAATATACACAGTCTCTCTTCTACTGGAATATGCACAGGTTTACTTCTACTGCAATATACCCAGCCTCACTTCTACTGGAATATGCACAGGTTTACTTCTACTGCAATATACCCAGCCTCACTTCTACTGTAATATACACAGTCTCTCTTCTACTGTAACATACACAGTCTTACTTCTACTGTAATATACACAGTCTTACGTCTACTGTAATATACACAGTCTCTCTTCTACTGTAATATACACAGCCTTACTTCTACTGTGATACACACAGCCTCACGTCTACTGAAATAACGCAGTTTTATTTCTACTGCAATATACCCAGCCTCACTTCTAGTGTATTATACACAGTCTCTCTTCTACTGTAATATACACAGTCTCTCTTCTACTGTAATATAAACAGTCTTACTTCTACTGTAATATACACAGTCTTACGTCTACTGTAATATATACAATCTCCCTTCCACTGTAATATACACAGTCTCTCTTCTACTGTAATATACATAGTTTCTCTTCTACTGTAATATACACAGTCTTACTTCTTCTGTAATATACACAGTCTTACTTCTGCTGTAATACACACAGTCTTACTTCTACTGTAAAATACAGTGTCTCTTCTACTGTAATATACACAGTCTTACTTCTACTGTAATATACACGGCCTTACTTTTACTGTTATATGCACAGTCTCTCTTCTACTGTAATATACACAGTCTTTCTTCTACTGCAGTATACACAGCCTTACTTTTACTGTTATATGCACAGTCTCTCTTCTACTGTAATATACACAGTCTCTCTTCTACTGCAGTATACACAGCCTTACTTCTACTGTGATATACACAGCGTCACTTCTACTGTAATGTACACAGCCTTACTTCTACTGTGATATTAACAACCTCACTTCTACTGTAAAATACAGTCTCTCTTCTACTGCAATATACACAGCCCCACTTCTACTGTTATATACACAGTCTCTCTTCTACTGCAGTATACACAGTCTTACTCTTAGTGTGATATACACAGCCATACTTCCACTATAATATACACAGCATTACTTCTGCGGTGATATACACAGCCTCACTTTTACTGTGATATACAAAGCCTCACTTCCACTGCAAAAGCACAGCCTTACTTCTACTGTGATAAACACAGCCTCACTTCTACTGTAATATACACAGCCTTACTTCTACTGTAATATGCACAGTCTTACTTCTACTGTGATATACACAGTCTCTCTTCTACTGTAATGTACACAGTCTTACTTCTACTGTAATATACACAGCCTCACTTCTACTGTAATACGCACAGTCTTACTTCTACTGCAATATACACAGTCTCTCTTCGACTGTAATGTACACAGTCTTACTTTTACTCTAATATACACAGCCTCTCTTTTACTCTAATATACACAGTCTTACTTCTACTGCAATATACACAGTCTCTCTTCTACTGTAATGTACACAGTCTTACTTCTACTGTAATATACACAGTCTCTCTTCTACTGGAATATGCACAGGTTTACTTCTACTGCAATATACCCAGCCTCACTTCTACTGGAATATGCACAGGTTTACTTCTACTGCAATATACCCAGCCTCACTTCTACTGTAATATACACAGTCTCTCTTCTACTGTAACATACACAGTCTTACTTCTACTGTAATATACACAGCCTCACTTCTACTGTAATATACACCGTCTCTCTTCTACTGCAATATACACAGTCTTACTTCTACTTTTAATATACACAGTTTTACTTCTACTGTAATATACACAGTCTCTCTTCTACTGTAATATACATAGTTTCTCTTCTACTGTAATATACACAGTCTTACTTCTACTGTAATATACATAGTCTTACTTCTACTGTAACATACACAGTCTTACTTCTACTGTAATATACACAGCCTCACTTCTACTGTAATATACACAGCCTTACTTCTACTGTGATACACACAGCCTTACTTCTACTATGATATACACAGCCTCACCTCTACTGTAATATACACAGCTGTACTTCTACTGTGATACACACAGCCGCACCTCTACTGTGATACACACAGCCTTACTTCTATTGTGATATACGCAGCGTCTCTTCTACTGTAATATACATAGTTTCTCTTCTACTGTAATATACACAGTCTTACTTCTACTGTAATATACACAGTCTTACTTCTACTGTAACATACACAGTCTTACTTCTACTGTAATATACACAGCCTCACTTCTACTGTGATATACGCAGCCTTACTTCTACTATGATACACACAGCCTTACTTCTATTGTGATATACACAGCCTCACCTCTACTGTAATATACACAGCCTCACCTCTACTGTAATGTACACAGCCTTACTTCTACTGTAATATACACAGCATCACTTCTACTGTAATATACACAGCCTCACCTCTTCTGTGATACAGGCAGCCTTATTTCTATTGTGATATACACAGCCTTACTTCTATTGTGATATACGCAGCCTTACTTCTATTGTGATATACGCAGCCTTACTTCTATTGTGATATACACAGCCTTACTTCTATTGTGATATACGCAGCCTTACTTCTATTGTGATATACGCAGCCTTACTTCTATTGTGATATACACAGCCTTACTTCTACTGTGATATACACAGCCTTACTTCTATTGTGATATACGCAGCCTTACTTCTATTGTGATATACGCAGCCTTACTTCTATTGTGATATACGCAGCCTTACTTCTATTGTGATATACGCAGCCTTACTTCTATTGTGATATATGCAGCCTTACTTATATTGTGATACACGCAGTCTTACTTCTATTGTGATATACACAGCCTCACCTCTACTGTAATATACACAGCCGTACTTCTACTGTGATACACACAGCCGCACCTCTACTGTGATACACACAGCCTTACTTCTATTGTGATATACGCAGCGTCTCTTCTACTGTAATATACATAGTTTCTCTTCTACTGTAATATACACAGTCTTACTTCTACTGTAATATACACAGTCTTACTTCTACTGTAACATACACAGTCTTACTTCTACTGTAATATACACAGCCTCACTTCTACTGTGATATACGCAGCCTTACTTCTATTGTGATATACGCAGCCTTACTTCTATTGTGATATACGCAGCCTTACTTCTATTGTGATATACGCAGCCTTACTTCTATTGTGATATACGCAGCCTTACTTCTATTGTGATATACGCAGCCTTACTTATATTGTGATACACGCAGTCTTACTTCTATTGTGATATACACAGCCTCACCTCTACTGTAATATACACAGCCTCACTTCTACTGTGATATACACAGGGTGGGTGGGTCAGAGGAAAACATGGAAGGGTCTGCTCTCTGTATGAGAAGAACTGTTACGCAGCGTGTGAACCATTTACAGGCGACTATGCTTGTCGTAAGAGGCGACTAACAGGATCGGGTGGTCAGGCTTGCTGGTATTGGTTGATGCATGCCATCGTATCTCAATTGCGAGGATCGATGCTGGTGATGTCAATCACTGGATTGTCTGGTCCAGACTCGATTGTTTACAGACAGGTGTCCTATAGTTGAGCGCGGCGTTAAACAACAAACAAACAAAATAATATCTCGGCAGGGAACGAGAAATTGTGCACAGCTGACGAGGTCAGCGGGTACATTAAATTGTGACGTCACGATGAGGGGCGCGCGTCAGTGAATGAGAATGTATGTGTTCGATCGATCAACATTGAATTAAACATTCTTTGTAGTCGTCAAAATTGAAAAAAACATAAACATTTAGACGGCGATTATACGTTCTTTGTATATTATACGTTCGTTTATATAATCAACATTTTAGAATATCGACACTATCAAAAATAAGTTCCAATCAAGATAACATAACATACAGAAGGGTCGAATTCAAGGTATCTTATTCTTGAAACAAACTTTATTAAATACATATCTTTAACTTTACACTAAATAAATGACAAAGACGGGGATGATATTTGTGTCGTAGCACACATATTTTTCATTTTGGAACTAAAATTTCAACCGTCCCACCTTATTTACTTCAATATACAATATGTCAATGTTATCTGCTACAAACATACCTCTCAGAGACATATGGGGTATTCAAATAGGGTTTAAACGTTCTGCATTAAACATAGAAACACGTGGATAAGATAGTCGACATCTCCAGTGTTCAGTAGGCATGATAAAGATATTAATAAGCACAGAGCCCGGCACGTACACGACAGGAGTCATGGCCGGGAGTGATTCAATGCACACATGTTAGTTTTTGAGTGAAAATATGCAGTTATCTAAATCAAAGTTAAATAAAAATATTCCAACCCGATTTGATCTGTTACGAATGTTGTTTGTAAACATGCTAAAGAACCGAGTGAGTGAGTGAGTGAGTGAGTGAGTTAGGTTTACCGACGCTTCGAACAGTATTCCAGTTACGCCACGGCATGTCAGTTTGATGTGGGAGGAAAGCCCGAAGTGATGCAGGTCTTAGATGTTTTCCACTTTGGTGAACCCCACGAGCACAGGTATGGTGCTGAGAAACATAGAAACATGATCAGTGCGGATTCAAACCCACGATTATAGGTTCCTGGCAAACCTAAGGGACGCAACTCTACACAGCGAATTGCACAGAGAATTGCGGCGCCTAAGAGGAATAAGCCATCCATTTCACCATAGAGTGTGAGTAAAAATGTGAAATTTGACTGAAATCGGACGCCTTTTCTTCGAATACATCACAAAAACGGACATTGTTTTTATATATCAGTATTAAATATAATTAATTTAATTGTAACTATACTCTATTATGCAAAAATCCATATGTCTTCACTTGGAATCCATTCCAAGATAATCTCTCGCGGAGTGGAAACCTACATACTACTCAAAAGAAGTTAAAGAACATCCGATTCTTTCGTATCACTGTATATAATGTTATGGCATGACTGATTAACTATAGTAATTTGAAAGAATCGGGTGAATCTCTAAAAAAATTGTGAGTAGTACATATACTCAAAGAAAAAACTGTGATCATGTCATTTTATTGAAAACATAAAATCAATAAATATAATGATACTATGATTGCTTCAAGGTTGATCATCCTGTGTACGCAACAAGCCTCTGGCAAGGATAGAAAATAGTCTAATATTGAATTACATATAAATATACATGTCATCTCAATTTGATCTCATTTTGTCCATAGCCGCACAAAATGTTTCAGCTCTTTTACCCGAGATGTATCAACTTAGATACATGGTATGTAGCTTACTTGCTTCGGTGATTCTAACCATTCGATGTCCCGGCCCGTCATTCTGGCCAGTACAGGTTGATGCAGATTTAATGAGTGTTGCTGTCCAAGAACAGTGAGTGAGTGAGTTGTCTTAAACGCCACTTTTAACATTATTCCAGTTATATCACAGCGTGCCAGCTTAATGTGGGAGGAAAGCCCGAAGTGATGCAGGTCTCAGACGTTTACCACTTCGGTGAAATCCACGAGCACGGGTACGGTGCTGACAAACCTAGAAACATACTCGGGGCGATCCGGGATTCGAACCCACAATCATAGGTTTCTGGCGTGCCCAAGGGACGCAACTCTGCACAGCGAATCGCGGTGCCTTAGACCAACCCTCCGTCCAAGAAGAACACCCTCCTTAACTTTACTCGTACATTTCTAATGCGGAATGAAAGTAACAGCATGTTTATCCATTACGTATGTAAAGAACACAAATATTTGCTTGGAGTTACATTTGTTTAACTTTAAACTTAACAGAACCTCAATAATCTATGGGGTCATCTTAAACCAAATTAAACATAATTTGACTTCATATCTCAAATATTAGCTATTTTTGATCTACAAAACAACCAAAGTTATAAATAGGAACACGATAAAAGTTACTGATTATAACTGCAATGTATTATGTTACCGGTTCATTTACTTTACAGGGCGATGGGGTAGCCTTGTGGTTAAATCGTTCGCTTGTTCGCCCGTTCAGTGCCCGGGTTCGATTGCCCCACATAGGTACAGACTGCCATCAGCGGTGTACCCGGCCGAGATATTACTGGAATATTACTAAAAGCGGCGTTAAACCCAACTCCCCCCTCCCTCATTTAACTACACTAAGCCTTATACCTGGGTCTTAATCGGGGTGGACAAGGAGGTGAGGTGAAATGGGGTTTAACGTCCAAGATTATTGCACTTATATAGCGACGTGCATGCACACGTGTGTGTGTGTGTGTGTGTGTGTGTGTGTGGCTGCTTGTACTAGTCCGGACTGATGCCGATTTATAGTGCGAGCTCACTGAGATACCATGCTGCAGTTTAACATGAATACCCCACTCAGACACAGTATACTGACTACGAGCTGACCAGTCCTTGTTTTAGCCCCTTAATGCCGAGCGCCAGACAGGGTAACAACAAGTACCATCTTTTAACGTCTTTTGATATGACGCGGTCGGGAATCGAACCCCGGACCTTCCGCTCTCCTGGCGGACGCTCTACCACTAGACCACGGAGGCGGTTGGGTGGACAAGGTATGTTAAAGTTAGTTAACTATAGTTAACAGAAATATTTAGGTACCTTTCAGCCTTGGAATTTAAAACAAAAACCATTTGATGTCCTTTATACACCGTAATGTGAAACATACATACACGATACATTATTATTGCTTTGGGACAAGCTGTTTGAAGATGTGTGATGCGTCAGTTTCGTCTATTGAAGTGAGACCGTGTTGACCATAAAGTAACACCCTGGGGTAAAATGGGTGTACTTTAATGAGATTGCACGAGAGTGGGTTACTCGTGGGTGTTAATCCCGGCGTGGGCGTCACATACAACGGCGTTGCACCGTGCATATATACGTCAGTAATTGAACTGACAAGAGCTGCCCGCTATGCCATCCTACACGCGATGTTTTGAAAGTGCTAACACACCTTGATGTCACGACCTCAGCAAGTTGGAATAAAACAGAGAAAGGAAACTGAAAAAGGCGGGGTAGCATGACCAAGAACGTGGAACCGGAATGAGATTCGGATCTCGTCGTCGCCCAAGGGGTTGTATAGGGCACGGCTCTCCCTTACACGATGTCTGCGAGGTGTTTGATGTGTGTGTCGTTTTCACTCGGCGTCATATTCATACATAAATGATAGCATACCTGCATGTTCCGGGGTAAATTCTCATTGATGTATGTTCTTATATAGACTGTACGTAAACTTTAAGGGCTTGCCACCAGTTAGCCACAACAGTATTTAACAGGGTTCTTCTAATATATGTTAAAGATATTAGATTCAGAACAACCCTCATAGCCAAAACATTTGTACACGATTAGATAGCTTTATATAAGCAGCAGTGTTAAGTGGAACGTGTTAAAAAATACAGACAACAAACTAAATAAACAAATTACATATAACTGGACCTTTACTAAGAAGTTAATTCATAATAAATTAAGCGTAAGCGTGATTCCGTGGTATTTAATTAGCTAACCAAGCCATGTTTTGTGTTTATGATTCCATAGACCAAAACATAAATAGACCACGCCCATTTCCTGATTGGCTGATGATAGAATGTTCGACATCATGCTTCATGTTCCGACCCGTTCTTCATTTTCCTTCCCATGCTTCACGTTCCTTTCCATGCTTTATGCTCCACCCCTTCATGTTCAACCCCAAGCTTCATGTTCCACCCCACTCTTCACGTTCATTCCCATTCTTCATGTTCAACCCCATTCTTCATGCTCCACCCCTTCATGTTCCACCCCATGCTTCATGTTCAACCCCACTCTTCACGTTCATTCCCATTCTTCATGTTCAACCCCATTCTTCATGCTCCACCCCTTCATGTTCAACCCCAAGCTTCATGTTCCACCCCACTCTTCACGTTCATTCCCATTCTCCATGTTCAACCCCATCCTTCATGTTCCACCCCTTGCTTCACGTTCCACCCCATGCTTCATGTTCCACCCCATTCTTCATGTTCCACCCCTTGCTTCATGTTCCACCCCATGCTTTATGATCCACCCCATCCTTCATGTTCCACCCCATGCTTCATGATCCACCCCATTCTTCATGTTCCATCCCTTGCTTCATGTTCAACCCAATTCTTCATGTTCCACCCCATTCTTCACGTTCCACCCTATACTTCACGATCCACCCCATGCTTCATGTTCCACCCCATGCTTCATGTTCCACCCCATTCTTCATGTTCCACCCCTTGCTTCATGTTCCACCCCATGCTTTATGATCCACCCCATCCTTCATGTTCCACCCCATGCTTCATGATCCACCCCATTCTTCATGTTCCATCCCTTGCTTCATGTTCAACCCAATTCTTCATGTTCCACCCCATTCTTCACGTTCCACCCCATTCTTCACGTTCCATCTCATGCTTCATGTTCCACCCCATGCTTCATGTTCCAACCCCATTCTTCATGCTCCACCCTATACTTCATGTTCCATCCCATTCTTACCGTTCCACCCCATCCTTCACGTTCCACCCCATTCTTCATGCTCCACCCCATCCTTTACGTTCCATCCCATGCTTCACGTTCCACCCCATTCTTCACATTCCACCACATTCTTCATGTTCCACCCCATTCTTCATGCTCCACCCCATTCTTCATGTTCAACCCCAATCTTCATGTTCCACCCCATTCTTCACGTTCCACCCTATACTTCACGTTCCATCTCATGCTTCATGTTCCACCCCATTCTTCATGTTCCACCCCATTCTTCATGTTCCACCCCATTCTTCATGCTCCACCCTATACTTCATGCTCCACCCCATCCTTTACGTTCCATCCCATGCTTCACGTTCCACCCCATTCTTCACATTCCACCCCATTCTTCATGTTCCGCCCCATTCTTCATGCTCCACCCCATTCTTCATGTTCAACCCCAATCTTCATGTTCCACCCCATTCTTCACGTTCCACCCTATGCTTCACGTTCCACCCCATTCTTCATGTTCCATCCCATTCTTCATGTTCCACCCTATGCTTCACGTTCCACCCCATTCTTCATGTTCCATCCCATTCTTCATGTTCCACCCCATGCTTCACGTTCCACCCCATTCTTCACGTTCCACCCCATTCTTCATGTTCCACCCCATGCTTCATGTTCCACCCCATTCTTCATGTTCCACCCCATTCTTCACGTTCCACCCCATTCTTCACGTTCCATCCCATTCTTCATGTTCCACCCCATTCTTCACGTTCCACCCCATTCTTCATGTTCCACCCCATTCTTCGTGTTTCACCCCATGCTTCATGTTCCACCCCATGCTTCATGTTCCACCCCATTCTTCACGTTCATTCCCATTCTTCATGTTCCACCCCATTCTTCACGTTCATTCCCATTCTTCATTTTCCACCCTTTACTTCATGTTCAACCACATTCTTCATGTTCCACCCCATGCTTCACGTTCCAAATCTCGCTTCAAGTGTGTCCATTCGTGAGTCGTAATTTAGTGCGTCAGTACAATTTACACCATAGTGGATAAATTTAAACCAATTCTAGTGGCATGGCTACACATATTTCTATTAATGATGCCAAGAAAGTTATTATGTTTTGGGGTTGTCATTATCCCACCCAGTTCCATTGTAGGCAGTTTTATTCCCAACAATTGGTGTTTAACTTATAGTATACGTATAATACATGTGAATAACGACCTTCAGATACAACCAACTACTGAACGGCCCCCTACTTTGACTGATTTGTGTGTTGCTTTCGGTAAACTGATTCAACAGTACCGCAAGAAAATAAGGCCATTGCTATCCAGCTTTGTTATGTCATTAACAGTATTTATCTGTGACATTGACAAGTTGTTAGTAACTATAATAGATTATCTGCCACTTGAACGTCATTGGTCAATACAATTTCGTTATAACGGAGAAACATGCGATCGGTAAGAATTCAATTTCGGTGACCTCACACGAGACGACGAGACCTTGACCAGTGGTCAGTGTACACAGGTGTCACCTGGATACCTGAACATACTTAATCTATATCAGAGTTTAGAAAAGCGACACATATAACATAACGAAACAAAGATCTTGTTATTGACTCCGATCACAGCAATATACCTGAAATATTGACCACTGGTCATTGTTAACCCAGAGCGTGCAGAACAGCCTTGATCGCCACAAGTCAACAGTTTACATCTGATAAATAACACAGATGTGTGATAGAATGGGAGAGATCATGAGGCATGGTTATACCAATGGCCTTCAACTTCTCTAGAAATAGTTCCTCATTGTGTTAAGTATAGACGCAAAATATGTACAACCCACATGAAAATAAAAAACCCTTTGAAACATTGTGTCAATGGTCGATCATACATGAAGATGTTTTCTTTATCATATATCTTTAAACTCCTCGAATGTTGATCAAAATAACGGAACTAAAAGAGATAAAGTATGTGTCATCTAATATTGGGGTGCGAAATCTTATCTGTGCCATCTAACATTGAGGTATGATGGCTCATCTGTGCCATCTTAACTAGTTCCTCATTTTGTTAAGTAGACGCAAAATATGTATAACCCACACATGAACAGTAAAAAACCCTTTGAAACATTGTGTCAATGGTCGATCATACATGAAGATGTTTTCGTTATCATATATCTTTAAACTCCTCGAATGTTGATAAAACAAAAACGGAACTAAAAGACATAAAGTATGTGTCATCTAATATTGGGGTGCGATATCTTATTTGTGCCATCTAACATTGAGGTATGACAGCTCATCTGTGCCATCTAACATTGAGGTATGATAGCTCAATTGTGCCATATAACATTGAGGTAGGATAGCTCGATTGTGCCATCTAACATTGAGGTATGGTAGCTCATCTGTGCCATCTAACATTGAGGTATGACAGCTCATCTGTGCCATCTTAACATTGAGGTATGATAGCTCATCTGTGCCATCTTAACATTGAGGTATGATAGCTCATCTGTGCCATCAAACATTGAGGTATGATAGCTCATCTGTGACATCTTAACATTGACGTATGATAGCTCAATTGTGCCATCAAACATTGAGGTATGGTAGCTCATCTGTGCCATCTAACATTGAGGTATGATAGCTCATCTGTGTGTAATCTAACATTGAGGTATGACAGCTCATCTGTGTGTAATCTAACATTAAGGAATGATAATTCATCTGTGCCATCAAACATTGAGGTATGATAGCTTATCTGTGTGTAATCTAACATTGAGGTTTGATAGCTCATCTGTGTGTAATCTAACATTGAGGTATGATAGCTCATCTGTGCCGGATTATTCTAAGAGAATGTGTCTCATCATACCCCTACTTTTCTCATTATATCAATCATTGGTTTGTATAGTTCAAACTCGACTATTGATATCCGTTTGTCATATAGTTAGACTATTGCTGGTTGCATCGTTAAAAACAAACATCATATTTAATATATACCACCGCGAAGTTTCCCGTTGCCAAGATTGGCATGGTGTAAGCACTTCTGCTGACACCTTGGAATGTTGTATGATTTTTAATACATCATAATTTGTTTATTTCTGAAGAGTTATATCATATAAGACACATGTGCACATGAAAAATGGATTACTACCCGACATTCCAGCCCATATGCCTCCAACTATTAACATGCTTTCACCTTGTTCATTACACTCCGTGACTGCATTATTTACCTTGACAAATGTTATGATACACGTAACACGTTAATCAACGAAAACAAACTCTGCCATCCCTTTATAGTCCTTCGTTACCATATTTACTTTCAGATTTCTAAATACTGCAATGTTTGATTGGGATATCGTGATACAAATACACCTCAGGAATAAGTGATGCGCGAAGAAGGCACTTAAAGAGACGCATAGGTTCAGTATAGACTACGGGTAATTAAACACGGCTACACCAGCGAGATGGTAACACTTACTTTTCGCCACGTGTTCACTCCTGCCTTGGTTTGTTTATTTAATCCGTGTGAGGCACATGTCTCCACTCTACTCTTTATGTATTTTAAAACGAAAGCACGGCCCATGATTTCGTGCATAAGGTATTTATTATGACAAGCATGGAACACGTGCCTTGATTTTGTGGTAGTCACAGGTGTTCATTATAGCATGTGAAGCTATTATATATATACTGGCGAAAAAAGTAAGGTTACACATGTCATTATTGCAGAAAAGGGTTTATTGCTGATTTTAACACAAATGCTTTGAATAAAAAAAGTAACAGAGTGTTTCATTGCCAAATCGTCTCTAGGTGTCTTTGGGGACTACGTGTATGGGTGAGTGAGTGTGTATGGTTTTACGCCGCTTTTAGCAATATTCCAGCAATATCACGGCGGGGGACACCAGAAATTGGCTTCACACATTGTACCCATGTCGAGATTCGAACCCGGGTCTTCGAACGCTTTAACCACTAGGCTACCCGACCACCCCTCTTTGGGGACTACGAAATTGTATGTTACTACTACTGCATGTTATGTATATGAGAGCAACCATTATTTATTGCTATCAGTATACATGTATGTGACGCTCATAAAAAAATACCTATCTCATTTAAACGTCTGTGTTGACGGTAATTCACGTAAATGTAGTGGGTATTGGTGAATAGACATATCCAAAGCTGACATGACAACTGTAAAACTACACGGCATTATAAACACTACAACAGACTATTTGAAAAGAAACAGACTTAACAGTATTAACAATTGGATACAAATACAGAATATACGAGGGGTGCCAGAAAGGATCCGCGTCTAACTCAGGATGTGTAGTTCACCCTGAACAGTTTGCCGGTATTTAGTACTATACTTTCCATGCTTACACAGACAGGCAGCATATTTCTGCAGGCTCAAAGACTTGGTGTTCTTTGTTAATGGACAAGTAGCTCTAATTAAAAGGGCTAACTCCAGAAGCCATCGGTGCAGAAATGGTGTCCACAATAGGGGATGATACTCCTTCCTTTGACACAGGGGCGGTCGGGTAGCCTAGTGGTTAAAGCGTTCGCTCGTCACGCCGAACACCCGGGTTCGATTCCCGACATGGGTACAATGTGTGAAGCCCATTTCTGGTGTCCCCCGCCGTGATATTGCTGGAATATTGTTAAAAGCGGTGTAACACCATACTCACTCACTCCCTCACTCCTTTGACACAGTTCAGATATGGGCGGCGGCGTTCACGAGAGAAGAAGAAAGCCTCAAAGATGATCAAATATCAGGAAGACCTCCAACTTCCTCCACTGTGGAAAATGTTAATAAAATACATGATATGATTATGGGTGATCAACGACGTACCACAAGTGAAAAAAAAGAATAGGCACCTCTCGTGAGAGAGTTCAGAGGTATGAACTTGACAGGACAAAGGTTTCAACACACTGGGTTTCAAGGCTTTTGACTCCTGATCAGGAACGGGTTCTGTTTGTTTAATGCCGCACTCAACAATATTCCAGCTGTATGACGGCGGTCTGTAAGTAATCGAGTCTGGACCAGACAATCCAGTGATTGACAACATGAGCATCGATCCACACAATTGGATTGATTACATGCATCAACTATGTCAGCGAGCCTGACCACCCGATCCCGTTAGTCGCCTCTTACGACAAGCATGGTCAACGTTTACGACAAGTATGGTCAACTTTGACGACAAGCATGAGTGATCAGGGACGCTCCAGGTTCATCTTCACGTCGTTTTGAAGCAGACCCAGCTGATTTGGTCGCCGAAATCAGCCATAGACTAAACAACATTCAAAGCGATGGAACCATGTACTCTCTCCTCGGAGGAAGAAGACTGCAAAGTATATTCCATCAGCTGGCAAGGTGATGGCTTCGGTTTTCTCGGATTCCAATTAAGAAATCCTACTGGTGGACTACCTCCCGAAAGGTCAGACTAAAACATGGTCAATATCATATGTTAATCTGCCCGGGCAACTGCGTGAGAATATCGAGGTTATATGTAGTAGAAAACTCAGTACAGGTGTGTTGTACTATCAGGGCCCACGCACAAAGCAATCTTAGCGCTAAGACTATTGTAAGCCTATGCTAAAGTATGGGAGTTACGATCATCTTAGCGCTAAGATCGCTTGGTGCAAGTGGGCCCAGGAGCTGTGCACAAGCCTGTTGTGGCCATGGCTGCAGTGCTTGATTGTGGCTTAGAACTTCCTCCGTGCTCACCAGATTTGGAACATGTCAGATTGCCACCTCTTCCCCGACTTGAAGGAGGAACTGTCCGGCAAGCATTATGCATAATAGTATGTATCCCACTCCATCGCAGCCCATCGTAGTTAGGCACCGACCAGTATATAGGAGATAGTTTTCAGATATGCCGGATTTCTCTGTGACACAATGTTTGTTTATAGTAGGAAAGTGCACTGTTTTTGCCAACAAATATTTCTACATTATAAATAATGGAACTTTGCAAGGTATTGGGGAATATGCAAAACTTACTTAAACATTTCATAATTCAATTTAGCATATGAAAAGCTCTCTCACAAGCAAGTGCACGCGATGGGACTCAGCTTCTTTTTCGCGCAGTGAAATTGTTAAAATATTCATAAGAATGGTTTGTCAAAGGCAGTATAATGTATATTCATTGATCATTTAACGATTTCTTCCGAGCATTGAAGGCCTGCGGACACTTTCTCTCTCTTTCATCCCCTAGTTTACCCTCCAGAATCCAGGGTAGCTGTGCTCCCAGCAACCTTTGCTCGTCGTAATAGGGGACTGACAGGATTGGGTGGTAAGAGGACGGTGTGGATCGTTACTCAAAGCATCAATCACTCGATTGTATGGCCAAATTAGATTATTAACATTATAACATCAGTATAACATCGACGGATTGTAGTGCCGAGTGTGGCTTTGAATACACGCGCGCAGTCTCGCAGCACAGATTGTGTCGATGGGCATTACGTTGGCAGACCATGGGACTATACGTTGCTGCTGTAAGATGGAATTGTTCTTACTTTTGATTTTGTTCAACAGTGCAACTATCCCCGACCTCCCAGATGATTGTAGTCCCCTTGATGATGACAGACTACAACTAACTTGACAAAAATCGCCTCAAGAGATCAAAACTATATTTTGAGGGTAGTTGGTTTACTGAAGACAGGTGGCAGGTTAAACTATTAACAACAGTTCACACATTAATAAGAGATAAATACCACTCATACTTGAGGAATTAATTACCTCGTCGCTAATCAACTGTGTCTAATTACAATAACTATTTCCTACGCACCAAATGCAACATACCTTTCATTAAAGATTGATTAGACATTGTTTCGGCGGACCACATTCCTTCCAAATGAGATCTGGATTATGAGGTGAGATGGAGTGAAATGGGGTTTAACGTCGCGTTCAAGATTATTGTTCTTATATAGCGCTTAGATGAGCACTACTTAGGTACATATTGATATTTGAACACATCAAGTGTAACAATCTAAACAATCAAAGGATCTCAAAGGAATGCATGTAATTACTTACACACAAAAATGGTTGTACATGTACTTATGTCCAAATTGATCCCACTATCACGTGTCCACTAACTTCACGCCACTTGATCATGTAGACAGACAGACAGACAGACAGGACAATTGAATGAAGAGATATAGTTGTAATGACGTGACTTACGGGACATTTGCTAAATTAACAACGCTTAGAAATCTTATAAACAATGTGTTTGATAAAGATACCTACTGATCATTCGAGTTAAGTAAATTGTACTTTACTTGGTGAGTTACGTATGTAGTTTCTTGATCATGTACATATTGTTACACACCGTGCGTTCGGCATCGTTCCCAGTGAAATCGACCGGTAACAGGTTCACGGATTACCCAATTATGAATACAGAGTAATATCCTTTAAATATACACTAAAAAACGAACCCCGTTAAAATAGAAACCTCTAAAACAGTTACTGCCGGGAGCACTTTTTGTTGTATAAAATGAAAGTACCCGTTCCCGTGATTCGTTAATCCGTTTTCACTGGGAACGCTACCGTCGGATTAACGGGGTTCCACTCAACGTAGATTTTCCTGACAGTAATTTTTCTTCCTGCGGAGGTCCGGATTAACGAGGTTTCATTGTATTTGTACATTCAATAATTGAACGTGAGTGAATGTTTTGAAAGCAGCAATTTTCCAGCTACATTTCTTGTAAATAATCGAATTTGGACAAAACAAACCAGTGGCTGAAGAGTCGAAGTCATGGGGGTAAATGACACGGAAGCTGCCATATCAATTGGTCTGACCACCTGATCCCCATTTAGTCGACTTCTACGACAAGCATTAGGTACTGCGGACTTATTCTGACCCGGGCAGTGGTCACCAGGAGGCGGCCTCGGTCAGTCGTAGGTCACTTAACTGCGCATTTGTTCACTGTCAGTGCGTAAATAGTTATGCAATATTATGGAATAAATAATCGTATAATCGTATTCTGTATCACTTATTCAGTTGGCCAGTTTTGTAAATGTCACAACGTATAGTATCTTATCATCGAATAGAAGCTAAGATAACAGCAAAGGTCTCTGAAGTTTCAATATTCGGTGATTGTACACTGGCCTCCATGATTATACACCGACGTCAGTGATTGTACACTGGCCTCCATGATTATACACCGGCGTCAGTGATTGTACACTGGCCTCCATGATTATACACCGACGTCAGTGATTGTACACTGGCCTCCATGATTATACACTGGCGTTAGTGATTGTACACTGGCCTCCATGATTATGCACCGGCGTCAGTGATTGTACACTGGCCTCCATGATTATACACCGGCGTCAGTGATTGTACACTGGCCTCCATGATTATACACTGGCGTTAGTGATTGTACACTGGCCTCCATGATTATGCACCGGCGTCAGTGATTGTACACTGGCCTCCTTGATTATGCACCGGCGTCAGTGATTGTACACTGGCCTCCATGATTATACACCGGCGTCAGTGATTGTACACTGGCCTCCATGATTATGCACCGGCGTCAGTGATTGTACACTGGCCTCCATGATTATGCACCA
Source organism: Haliotis cracherodii (assembly GCF_022045235.1). Classification (NCBI taxonomy): domain Eukaryota; kingdom Metazoa; phylum Mollusca; class Gastropoda; order Lepetellida; family Haliotidae; genus Haliotis; species Haliotis cracherodii. The sequence continues at coordinate 39,168,301 of NW_027266275.1, read as the reverse complement.
GCGTCAGTGATTGTACACTGGCCTCCATGATTATGCACTGGCGTCAGTGATTGTACACTGGCCTCCATGATTATGCACTGGCGTCAGTGATTGTACACTGGCCTCCATGATTATGCACCGACGTCAGTGATTGTACACTGGCCTCCATGATTATACACTGGCGTCAGTGATTGTACACTGGCCTCCATGATTATGCACCGGCGTCAGTCATTGTACACTGGCCTCCATGATTATGCACCGGCGTCAGTGATTGTACACTGGCCTCCATGATTATGCACTGGCGTCAGTGATTGTACACTGGCCTCCATGATTATGCACCGACGTCAGTGATTGTACACTGGCCTCCATGATTATACACCGGCGTCAGTGATTGTACACTGGCCTCCATGATTATGCACCGGCGTCAGTGACTGTACACTGGCCTCCATGATTATACACCGGCGTCAGTGATTGTACACTGGCCTCCATGATTATGCACCAGCGTCAGTGATTGTACACTGGCCTCCATGATTATGCACTGGCGTCAGTGATTGTACACTGGCCTCCATGATTATGCACCGGCGTCAGTGATTGTACACTGGCCTCCATGATTATACACCGGCGTCAGTGATTGTACACTGGCCTCCATGATTATACACTGGCGTTAGTGATTGTACACTGGCCTCCATGATTATGCACCGGCGTCAGTGATTGTACACTGGCCTCCATGATTATACACCGGCGTCAGTGATTGTACACTGGCCTCCATGATTATACACTGGCGTTAGTGATTGTACACTGGCCTCCATGATTATGCACCGGCGTCAGTGATTGTACACTGGCCTCCATGATTATACACCGGCGTCAGTGATTGTACACTGGCCTCCATGATTATACACCGGCGTCAGTGATTGTACACTGGCCTCCTTGATTATGCACCGGCGTCAGTGATTGTACACTGGCCTCCATGATTATACACCGGCGTCAGTGATTGTACACTGGCCTCCATGATTATGCACCGGCGTCAGTGATTGTACACTGGCCTCCATGATTATGCACCAGCGTCAGTGATTGTACACTGGCCTCCATGATTATGCACTGGCGTCAGTGATTGTACACTGGCCTCCATGATTATGCACTGGCGTCAGTGATTGTACACTGGCCTCCATGATTATGCACTGGCGTCAGTGATTGTACACTGGCCTCCATGATTATGCACTGGCGTCAGTGATTGTACACTGGCCTCCATGATTATGCACCGGCGTCAGTGATTGTACACTGGCCTCCATGATTATACACTGGCGTCAGTGATTGTACACTGGCCTCCATGATTATACACTGGCGTCAGTGATTGTACACTGGCCTCCATGATTATACACTGGCGTCAGTGATTGTACACTGGCCTCCATGATTATACACTGGCGTCAGTGATTGTACACTGGCCTCCATGATTATGCACCGGCGTCAGTGATTGTACACTGGCCTCCATGATTATACACCGGCGTCAGTGATTGTACACCGGCGTCAGTGATTGTACACCAGCGTCAGTGATTGTACACCAGCGTCAGTGATTATACACCAGCGTCAGTGATTGTACACTGGCCTCCATGATTATACACCGTCGTCAGTGATTGTACACCAGCGTCAATGATTGTACACCAGCGTCAGTGATTGTACATCAGCGTCAGTGATTGTACATCAGCGTCAGTGATTGTACACCAGAGTCATTGAATGTACACCGGCGTCAGTGATTTTACACCGGCGTCAGTGATTTACACCGGCATCAATGATTGTTCACCGGCGTCAGTGATTGTACACCGGCGTCAGTCAATGTACACCAGCGTCAATGATTGTACACCGGCGTCAGTGATTGTAGACCGGCGTCAGTGATTGTACACCAGCGTCAGTGATTGTACATCAGCGTCAGTGATTGTACATCAGCGTCAGTGATTGTACACCGGCGTCAGTGATTGTACACCAGCATCACTGATTGTACATCAGCGTCAGTAATTGTACACTTGCGTCAGTGATTATACACCAGCATCACTGATTGTACATCAGCGTCAGTGATTGTACACCAGCGTCAGTGACTGTACACCAGCGTCAGTGATTGTACATCAGCGTCAGTGATTGTACACCAGCATCAGTGATTGTACACCAGCGTCAGTGATTGTACACCAGCGTCAGTGATTGTACACCAGCGTCAGTGATTGTACACCAGCGTCAGGGATTGTACACCAGCGTCAGTGACTGTACACCGGCGTCAGTGATTGTAGACTGGCGTCAGTGATTGTACACCAGCGTCAGTGATTGTACACCAGCATCAGTGATTGTACACCAGCGTCAGTGATTGTACACCAGCGTCAGTGATTGTACACCAGCGTCAGTGATTGTACATCAGCGTCAGTGATTGTACACCAGCGTCAGTGACTGTACACCAGCGTCAGTGATTGTAGACCGGCGTCAGTGATTGTACACCAGCGTCAGTGATTGTACATCAGCGTCAGTGATTGTACATCAGCGTCAGTGATTGTACACCGGCGTCAGTGATTGTACACCAGCATCAGTGATTGTACATCAGCGTCAGTAATTGTACACTTGCGTCAGTGATTATACACCAGCGTCAGTGATTGTACATCAGCGTCAGTGATTGTACACCAGCGTCAGTGACTGTTCACCAGCGTCAGTGATTGTACATCAGCGTCAGTGATTGTACACCAGCGTCAGTGATTGTACACCAGCATCAGTGATTGTACACCAGCGTCAGTGATTGTACACCAGCGTCAGTGATTGTACACCAGCATCAGTGATTGTACACCAGCGTCAGTGATTGTACACCAGCGTCAGTGATTGTACACCAGCGTCAGTGATTGTTCACCGACAGTTACAACCCTTGTATTCGCTGGCAATTTTACACAGATTGATATAAACGACTTTACATACGACACCGATCTATTAACTTAGCATCTCGCATCAATTGTGATCCTTAATATCATTGTGAAAAAAGAGGCAGAGTGGATACTGATATCGCAATGAATATCAGCAGCTTTAGCTCCCGGAACAGAGGCGTCTCAAGGCCCTACTTTAAAACGTATCCTTTAGTTCTCGTTAAGTGATATATATGTGTGGAGTAGCTTGTGAGTGATAAACAGGTATTTAAAGTTCCTTAAACCAGACTTTTCTAATTCCCACCCTTCCTATGTGGTGACGCCCAAACAGAGTCAAGCTGTTTACAGCCTTGTTTCTGTACATTAATTGAAGCACACATTTCAATTGCGTGTTTTCATTTTGCATCTGTTTACGAAATTTCGATCTGATATTTACGTAATCATCCCTAACATCAACAATGATAAACAAAGTGTTTGTATGTTAGTGATTCGAATTATTAATGCGTGGTCAGGGCTGGTAAGGGCACCCACTATGATTAAATAACCACTACCCTATTGCTACACAACTGCCCCACTACAGCAGATCGGTATCCTAGTAACATGGGAAGCATTGCCTGGAGTTTGGTTTAATTAACTATAAACCCTGTGAGTTGTTTGTGAGTGAGTTGGATTTTACACCGCTCGTAGTAGTATACCAGCAGTCTGCTAGGCTATCCCACTAATTGCCATTGCGTTACAGTGGTCAGTGTATTCGTGTTGTTACAGTGGTCAGTATGAATGTTCACCGTGAATATCCGGGAAAGAATAGGTCTTCAGCAACCAATTGTTGCCGTAAAAGGCGATTTTGCTTGTCGTAAGAGGCAACTGACGGAATCTGGTAGTCAGGCTCGCTGACTTGTTTGATGCATGTCATCGTATCCCATTTGAGTAGGCCGATGCTCATTGGATTGTCAGGAGTGCGGCGTTAAACAACAAACAAACATTATGTAGGTATTGTGTCAGTGGTCAGTATATACGTGTTGTGTGTGTGGTAAATATATGCGTGATGTGTTCGTGGTCAGTATATACGTGTTGTGTTACAGTGGTCAGTATATACGTGTTGTGTTACAGTGGCCAGGATATACGTGTTGCGTTACAGTGGTCAGTATATACCTGTTGTTACAATGGTTAGTACAGACGTGTTGTTTTACAGTGGTCAGGGTATATCTGTTGTTACAGTGATCAGTATATACGTGTTGTGTTACAGTGGTCAGTATATACGTGTTGTGTTACAGTGTCAGTATATAAGTGTTATGGGACAGTGGTCAGTATATACGTGTTGTGTTACAGTTGTCAGTATATACGTGTTGTGTTACAGTTGTCAGTATATACGTGTTGTCTTGATGGTCAGTATATACGTGTTGTGTGAGTGAACGGTATATGCCTGCTGTGTTACAGTGTAAGTATATACCTGTTGTTACAGTGGTCAGTATATACGTGTTGTGTTACAGTTGTCAGTATATACGTGTTGTCTTGGTGGTCAGTATATACGTGTTGTGTGAGTGAACAGTATATGCCTGTTGTGTTACAGTGGTCAGTCTATACCTGTTGTGTTGGTGGTCAGTATATATGCGTTATGTCACAATGGTAAGTATGTATGCGTTGTGTTACAGTGATCAGTTACGTTATCTGGAACACTTACGACAAAAGGTGCAGAACATTCATTTTATCACACACACACACACGCACGCACGCACGCACGCACGCACGCACGCACGCACGCACGCACGCACACACACACACACACCTATGTTTTATTCTCTGTACACAATTTCATATTTGTATCTGTTATATTAAATTAGATATATAAGATATACTTTATTAGGTACAATAATTTTACTAAATATCTCCTGTGCGTTTCTTTTTATTTGAAGAGTGTATATATCTACATGCCAGGACCCTATGATCGTAGGTTCGAATCCCGTTTCGCCTTGAGCATGTTGAGCATGTGGGTTTACATAACATCTGGCCCGTGTGGATCCGGGTAGAGAACTGGGCCCCGCTCCACAAAGCGATCTGGGGGCACGGGTGGCCCAGTCGTCAAAGGCGCCGCGATTCGCTGTGCAGAGTTGCGTCCCTTGGGCACGCCAGAAACCTATGGTTGTGGGTTCGAATCACGGCTCGCCACGATTATGTTTCTAGGTTTGTCAGCACCATACCCGTGCTCGTGGGTTTCACCGAAGAGGTAAACGTCTGAGACCTTTTCGGGCTTTCCTCCCACATTAAGCTGACACGCCGTGATATAACTGGAATAATGTTAAAAAACGGCGTTAAACCCAACTCACTCACTCACTCACAAAGCGATCTTAGCGCTACGATTCTCGTAAGTCAGTGATAAAGAATGGGAGTTACGATGAACTTAGCGCTAAGACCACTTTGTGGAACGGGGCCCTGGTCTTCAGCAACCCATGCTTGTCGTAAGAGGCGACTAACGGGACCGGATGGTCAGGCTTGCTGACTCGGTTGATGTGGGTCACCGTATACCAATTGTGTATATCGATGCTCACGATATTAAACACTAGATTGTCTGGTCCAGACTCGATTATTTACAGACCGCCGCCATTTAGCTGGAATATTGCTTAGTGCGGCGTTAAACAACAAACAAGCAACATAACATCTGAGATATGCATAATTGAAATACCGTTCAAAGCAGCGTTTAACCCAACTCACTCACTCACTAAATTTTATCATTATATATACACTTGTTTATCATTACCTCTAATTACACAATTATCCATCATTAATATTTTTCCAAATGGTATCATGAACATTGCGCATGCATTATGTTATGAATGTTGAAATAAACCGTGATGCTGTCAACACTCACCCTGTAATACATTCAACACACTCCCGTCATAGTTCATATTTTGTCTGTATTTTAACGCCTCTGTATAACGACAAGCATAGTATGCTGGGGATATGGAACCCCCACGCAATGATATGGATGGTATGTTTTGAGATACAAATATGAATTTGTTAGGTTTTTTTCTTATTTTAAACAACAGTCAACAAAATTTCAGCTTTATGACGGGTGTCTGTAAATATTCGAGTCTGGGCCAGGAAAACAAACAAAGCAGACGATGTTATGAGCAACGTCCGACGCCGTCGAGATACAATGACACAAAGCAACGAGATCACTGAGTTACACCAAATTGCATTAGGTCCATGACAACCTCGGCAAAACCTACATGGACGTAAATCTGAAACCAGCTCATCTTCTAAACCTCCTTTGAGGTTTTACATTTCAATTGTAGGTGAGGTGAGGTGAAATGGGGTCTAACCTCGCGTCCAAGATTTTTGCACTTATATAGCGACATAAATCCACACATACATACATGCGTGCGTGCGTGCGTGCGTGCGTGCGTGTGTGTGTGTGTGTGTGTGTGTGCTTGTTCTAGTGTGGCCCACTGAGATACCATGCTGCAGTTTAACATGAATACCCCACTCAGACACAGTATACTGACTCCGAGCCGACCAGTCCTTGTTTTAGCCCCTTAATGCCGAGCGCCAGACAGGGTAACAACAATTACCATCTTTAATGTCTTTTGGTACGACGCGGCTGGGGAGCGAACCCCGGGCTCTCCGGGCGGACGCTTTCCCACTAAACCATGGAGGCGGTCTCATTTCAATTGACGTTTTATAAACTGGCCTTTTAAATATGAATATAATGTTGATTTTTGATGGGTTAAAAGTAACATTTTTAACATGAAAATTCCATAATCAGCAACCTCATATATCGTGTTAAGTTTTTTAAGCCATCGTTTTCCCACTGAGCCCCTGATTAAAGGTTGTTCAATTTTACATGTTATGACTTTAGTTGTGTCCATGCTGCACGTGTTTTGGTCTCTCTCGCACGCTTTGATCAAATTCCTTTCATACCGCGACACACTGTATTGTTTCACTCTAAGGTATCTCGACGTTTTCTTATTTTTTCTTGTATTTCTTGCATTTAGACAGTTCATAAGTTGGATAAAACACGGTTTTGGTTGAAAATGTAAATCTACGAGCTCGGGAATATCCCTCGGGCTTACGGCCTTCGGAAATACCCTCCGCTTGCGGTTTTACATTTACAACCAAAATAGAGGAGGAGTGTTTTATCCTTAACGTACAACCACCCGATCCAAATTACCTTACAAGCAATAGAATACTGTTAACATATTCTAACCCATCTTCCCGAGGCAAGAGAGTTAACTGACTATAAAAGTCCAGTTTCCACCTTTGCCAAACTAGGCTGGTATTATTGAGTTACATTTTGGCTGGACTAACGAGTCTATGCATAGTCCAATCAAAATCGCGCACCGAAATCGAAATCCGGTTCGTAAACTGTCGTGCAGATTTCGGTCGATTGCAGGATTTGCAAAGCATGTGCACCGCCAACTTGTTGTCAGCAGATATTTTCCAAATCTTTTTAATCAAGGTGCTCACGTGATTTGATACATTTCGCGATGTAATACCCGTTTTATCACAATATAGATATTGATCCTTGATTCGTCCTGACTGGGCGCCACCATTTTGTGTGAAACAAACGCAAGTGATACGACAGGTGGAATCTGATTGGTGCATAGGAGAGGCTTATAGGGGACAAAACTGGCAATAGCCACTGGTGGCGCTACGATCAAGCCCAGTAATTCCAGCCGAGTTCGGCAAAGGTGGAAACTGGACTTTTAAAGTCAGTTAACTCTCTTGCCTCGGGAAGATGATTCTAACCCTGGTCCCTACTGGTTAGTGTTAGTGTTAGTGTTAGTGTTAGTATTAGTGTTAGTGTTAGTGTTAGTGTGTTAGTGAGTGTGTTAGTGTGTGTGTTAGTGTTAGTGTTAGTATGTTAGTGTTAGTATGTTAGTGTGTGTGTGTGTGTGTGTTAGTGTGTGTGTTAGTGTGTGTGTGTGTGTGTGTGTGTGTGTGTGTGTGTGTGTGTGTGTGTGTGTGTGTGTGTGTGTGTGTGTGTGTGAACGTATGAAAGAATCGTGGGTGTACCTCCATAATAACACAAATATAATTTAAATGCCTCGTAGAGCGGTGCACTTGAAACTTGCTGCCTATAATCGGCAGTTGCTTCAAACAAAAGAAAGTACCTCCTAAGACATGTAATAACTTGTCCGCCCATTACATGTATGGAAACTGCCTACTGGAACGTCTTGTACACAAGTCTTTAAACACTGGAAATCATATACATCGTTATAGTTATTTATTTATTGCCTTGAAATACAGTTTACAAAAGAGACTCAAGACTTTGCAACTATAAGATTACTTGTTGTGATTCCACACCCGACTGAGTCAAGATTTGACATTATTATAAATACCTGTAATTAAAGGAAGACATTGAGCAATAACCGAAGACTGGAATTCCGAAAATTACACGTGACCTCAATGCCTAACAATGGAATTCCCTATCCCTAGGACACGACATCAGTATTGCATATTTATTAACATCCTGCCCAAGGGGGCCGCCTCCGTGGCCTAGTGGTAGAGCGTCCGGGGTTCGATCCCTGGCCGCGTCATACTAAAAGACGTTAAAAGATAGGACTGGTCGACTGCAGCATGGTATCTCAGTGGGCTAGCACTATAAATCGGCATCAGTCCGGACTTGTACAAGCAGCCACACACGCATGCACACACACACACACACACACACACACACACACACACACACACACACACACACACACACACACACACACACACACACACACACACACACACACACACACACACACACACACACACACGTCGCTATATATGCAATAAACTTGGACGCGAGGTTAAACCCAATATCACCTCATCTCCTGACCAAGGAATTATGGGCAGAGAGCCCGTGACGCTAAATAATAATACGATTAGCGTTTGGAGGATTAACCGGAGCTTGAAATTAGCGATCGATGACTACCTTTAAATACAAGGTTCTCGATTGTGTGTGTTTGTACACACACCTGGATTGGCCGACGACTTATAATTATATACACTACAATGCGTGGGAGTCTTCCTTACAGGGATGGTGGAGTTTCTCTGTAATGGAGAGCCGGATACTTGTATACTCATCACTGTTTCCGATGCAATCCGCTGTATGATGATGCAGTTTAATCTCCCCCGCGATTGCTTCATCATATACATGAATAAATCAAGTTCGTGTTTGTGATATCTTAATGGAAGCCTCTTGTAATACATATGGATACTGTTTTCGTTTACGTGTATTGTATTATATACATGCTGACAAAGGTTTATAAGGAAACGATGCAAGTAGTATCTTGTTTACTAGAAATCTTAACAATGTCTACGTATGTTTGTCGTAGTCACAGCAAGAAATCTCACACTGACGACCCTTGTCTGTTGTTGTCGATATATAATTACCGTAAACACTGGGACCTAGTTGTTTTCGAAACCTCACACTTGCGACCGCATGTCTAAGTTAATTGTCGCAAACACAAGCTGATAATAAGTGAACTACACTATAGCATCCGCATGGTAGAAAGGAAACCTCACTATAGTGACCACATGATAGTAAAGAAACCGCACTATTGCGACCGCATGTTAATAAGGTAACCTCACTATTGCGACCACATGATAGTAAGGAAACTTCACTATAGCGACCACACGATAGTAATAAACCTTAGTATTGCGACCACATTATAGAACGGAAACCTTAGCATTGCGAACAAATGATAGACCGTAAACCTCACGACAGCGACCGCATAATAGTAAGGAAATGTTATGCTATGCCGCTATGTCCTAATCAAATAGCTATCAATACCAGCATCCTGTTAACCAAGAAACCTCACTAAAGCGACCGTGTGTCTACTTTACACACGGCCCTGCCTGCACACATTGTATTACTAAAAAAGGGACAATATTAACCTGCATTTGTCCGTCCTCTTTAACAAAAGAGTCATGAATTATTTCAAATGTTATTTTCAGATTTCAGAAGGGGATAATTATTTCTTGTCCAAAGGGAAAAGGTTCGTTTCTCTTTAGTTAATAATAATTAAATTGTTAACTCATTTTTTCAGTTTATTATTTTTTCTTCTTTCAGTCCTATGGACCCGAGTTCACATATCTTGGTCCAAATGCTGAATAAAAGTTGTCCTTACAGCAAAAGTAGGTTTAGCATCAGAAATGAAAGTATTAACAACATGGAAAACAGTCGCTGATGTAAATGTCCAAAGTTCAGCTAATAAAAACAGGATATGAAGTTAAAATAAAGAGTTAGAGAAAAAATAAGGTCAGTGTGAGTCAACTATAATCTAAGTTCAATGACCTGCGTTGGGAAGGTGCGGTGTTCCCAGCTGTTGGTGATGTCGGATCCATGCTAGAACACTTTACGTCATGTGGCGAAATGCTATTAATGAACAAAATGCACGCACAGTGCAGGCTTATAATCCAGGACACAAGTTCTCAAAAAGGAAGCAATGATGCGGGAATTGTTCGCACATAGTTGTCAACTTATAGCATGCGTTTCACACTTTTCTTGTCATTGGCACGTTCTCTCGCAAATATTTCATGCAGATGCTCTGTCTTAACGACAGCATCGCCGCGGACAGGGCCGGCATCTACCTCAACGATACGACAGGAGGTGGCTGATAAAATACGGTTTCATAATTTTTATCGTTTAAAGTATTCGACGTGTAGACATGCCTCCATATAACGACGGCCTGTAAATAATCGACTCCCGGCCAGAAAGACCAGTGGTTGATGTTATGAACACATTAGTTGCACACTATTTTCAGAACAAACAGTATGTCCAGATAACCTTTTACAGAATTTCTAAATATTTCAGGAACAAATGATTGTTTGATGTCGACAAACCAATAAAAGAAAAAAAATCAGAATCAGAACGAATCTGGGAATCGAACCAACGAACATAGCTTTAATGGACCTTGAACAACAAACTCGGTGCCTTCTACGACTTGGACCCACTGCCCCGAATCTCAGTACTGAACACATCCAGGTCAGGTGACGTTATATCGGTAATTAAATACCCATGACCATACAAACTTAAAAAGAAATAATTAAAAACTAACCATGGCCATTACTCATGGAATGAAAGGAAAAAGTTCTTGATCTAAATACAGACTGCCTGGAATATTATGTCAAGCCCTTCTGGTGGTCTGCATTCCAACGAAAGGTTCGTTATTTCCTTCTTCGTGTGTTATGGAAGTTGTTGCCACCCCTCCTCCGCTAATAACATCGTAAATATGACAAAGGAAATATCCAATTTGAGGTTCAACTCGCTTTGGCCCCGCAGCACTCAATGAGCTGGCATGAATGAAAATATTCCTCACTAGGACGTCTTGTTTGTAGCAGTGCTGATGGTAGATGGTAAACTCCCTACATCCCCGGTGCTTTGGAGGTATATCTGACCCCAGGAGTCATGTAATCTCCATCACCATTATTAGAGTTTGACAGGGTCAGACAGGGAGAGGAGTCTTCACCGTGACTGTTACTACAGAGATAGGCTGTTCCTGATGTCTCCTCTCATCGTTAGCCTCGCAAACGTTAGTTGGAGGCTGGTTCCATAACGGTATGCACCATGGAGAATCATTTGGAGCCCTTGTACAAATTCAAGAAATATATTTTTTGGGCGTTTACTGTTGATATATATGATCAAACTCAATACATGTATATTGTCTCAATAAGTCCAAAATACGATCCCGAGAAATTGTATCATTATACAGTAAACTACGTTTATAACAAACACGCTTATAAAGAACTGGCGGATATAACGAACTGTTTTTTTGGTCCCAGCCATTTGCTGTAAAATCTATATATGCTGTATATGTGTTTATAACGAACTACGGTTATAACGAACTAAAATTAGTGGTCCCTTTGAGTTCGTTATAACCGTAGTTTCCTCTTTCAATAGTCTGATGCTGTCATGATAATATATTGAAACGAATAAATTCACACAGGTGCATAAATTTAGATTCTGTTTCTGCTTCTGTTTCTATAATTGTATACAATTTACAGTACAACTTGGTCATAATGCTACCTTTCGTAGATGGGAAAATATGGCATGATAACAAGGTTGGTGAAAGATGGACCTGATTGACATAATGTAGAACGTTATAAGATATTCATACATGTACGATATGCATTTATTCAAACATGATTTACCCAAGTTACATACATACACACCCTGCAAGTATGAATACTAGTTTGGCTTGAAAAAAAGCTTTGATTGAAGTTTGTTTTGTGCCAGCTGATAATCTGGCCAGGGTATCAGTACTGTTTATACATTGCGCTAAAGGCCAAGCTTGTTCTGCAGAGTAAGCCTCAAGACATCTCATGACCTCTTGCATGTAGCATTTGCCGACACACTGATTGTAGTGGGGTGGTAGTAATGTAAATATTCTTAAATATCATGCACCATGTGGTACGTTTGCTTTCTGTTATGGCCGAGTCGGATGTTTCGGACCCCTGATTAGTCGACAATTTCTTTTGTCCCCTGGAGTTCGAGACAACGGAGTTCGACTGTACATGTAATTGTTAATTCGCAACGGTATTGATCGGATTAACGAGGTCTCGCTGTGACAGCATCAGTGCAGCAGGGACTACCGGGACTAGGTGCAGTGGTGTTGTGACAGCATCAGTGCAGCAGGGACTAATTGGACTAGGTGTAGTGGTGCTGTGACAGCATCAATGCAGCAGGAACTAATTGGACCAGGTGCAGTGGTGCTGTGACAGCATCAGTGCAGCAGGGACTACCGGAACTAGGTGCAGTGGTGCTGTGACAGCATCAATGCAGCAGGGACTACCGCGACTAGGTGCAGTGGTGCTGTGACAACATCAATGCAGCAGGGACTACTGGGACTAAGTGCAGTGGAGCTGTGACTGCATCAGTGCAGCAGGGACTAATTGGACTAGGTGCAGTGGTGCTGTGGCAGCATCAATGCAGCAGGGACTACCGGAACTAGGTGCAGTGGTGCTGTGACTGCATCAGTGCAGCAGGGACTACCGGAACTAGGTGCAGTGGTGCTGTGACAGCATCAATGCAGCAGGGACTACCGCGACTAGGTGCAGTGGTGCTGTAACAGCATCAATGCAGCAGGGGCTAATTGGACTAGGTGCAGTGGTGCTGTGACAACATCAGTGCAGCAGGGACTACTGGGACTAAGTGCAGTGGTGCTGTGACAGCATCTAGACAACAGGGACTACCGCGGCTGGGTGCAGTGTTGCTGTGACAGCATCAGTGCAGCAGGGACTACTGGGACTAAGTGCAGTGGTGCTGTGACTGCATCAGTGCAGCAGGGACTACCGGGACTAGGTGCAGTGGTGCTGTGACAGCATCAGTGCAGCAGGGACTAATTGGACTAGTTGCAGTGGTGCTGTGACAACATCAGTGCAGCAGGGACTAATTGGACTAGGTGCAGTGGTGCTGTGACAGCATCAGTGCAGCAGGGACTAATTGGACTAGGTGCAGTGGTGCTGTGACAGCATCAGTGCAGCAGGGACTACCGGGACTAGTTGCAGTTGTGCAACTTGTAACGAGTATTGCACTCAAACCCTTGGATAATGGAATATTTGTTCTCATAGTTGTGCTCATTAAAAAAGTAAACGGAGGACCATAAAAAAATGACAATAAACACCATGTCACTTCTGTATCATATGATGGAGTATCATTCAGTAAATAGTACTAGTTTTAGAGTGAGTGAGTTTGGTTTACTGCAGCAGCATCACGTGGGATTGAGATGTGTTTGTTTCTTCAAATATGTCTCACCACTGAGTTTATTTGGGTTCCATTTTTGTTTGTTTATTTGTTGTTAAAAGCCGCACTCAGCAATTTTCAAGCTATATCATGGCGGTCTGTAAATACTCGAATCTGGACCAGACAGCACAGTAATTGATATCATAAGCATCGATCTACGCAATTGGGATACGATGACATGCATCAACCAAGTCAGCGAGCCTGACCACCCGATCCTTTTAGTACACTCTTACCACAAGCTTTGTCGCCCCTTACGGCAAGCATGGGTTGCTGAATATCTACTCTATTCTCTACAGTTGCGTAGATAAATGCTAATGATCTCTATCCCGGGATTCTCTGGTCCAGGCTCGATTATTTCTAGACCGCCGTCACCTTCCGCTCTCCGGGCGGACGCTCTACCATTATACCACTTAGGCGGTCACATGTACAAAGAGATTAACAACAACAAATAACAAATTATTTAGGATGGGTGAGTGAGACGGGGTTAACGCCGCTTTGAACAGTATTTCAGTCAATAATATAATGCCATGCCAACTTGTGAGTAGAGGCGAAATGGGGTTTAACGTCGCGTCCAAGTTTATTGCACTTATATTGCGACGTACATTCACGTGTGTGTGTGTGGCTGCTTGTTCTAGTCGGGACTAATGCCGATTTATAGTGCTAGCCCACTGAGATACCATGCTGCAGTTTAACATGAATACCCAACTCAGACAAAGTAAACTGACTCCGAGCCGACCAGTACTTGCTTAAGCCCCTTAATGCCGAGCGCCAGACAGGGTAGCAACAATACCATCTTTTAACGTCTTTAGGTATGACGCGGCCGGGGATTGAACCCCGAACCTTCGGCTCTCCTGGCGGACGTTCTACCATTAGACCACGGAGACGGTCGCCAACCTGTGTAGGAAGAAAATCCGAAGTGATGCATGTCTTGGAAGTTTACTACTGAATATCACGATTTTGTTTTGGACCTGAAAGATAATCAGCCGGACACGTGGTTAAAGTAAAGTTGAAATCCTTTTATAAATTCGTTCAATTTTTCAATATGTACCTGGAATAAGCGCATAATCTACGTTCTAGCGCTCTGAATGCACTGAGTGCCATTTGAGTAAACTGTCACTAAACATGTTTCTGTTGTATTCCTACGCCCTATGTTCACACACAAATCATACGTCAGCGGTCAGCCACAGATCGCGTGTGACGTCCCATTCACACGTGCATTGCTCACGATAAACAGGGCGAGGATTCGCTAATTATCATCCCCAAATAATAGAAAAAAATCAAAGATACACATTTCATTTCAAAGAAACTCCCTGACGTTTATATAAATTAATTCAACCTCATTTAAATGATGATTTTTTTACCATGAAATAATGCGATTTTAACGACTGACTACGTTATCATCCAAATTCAAAGGACTTTAAAGGGCGATTTGTATTTAGATATCATCTCTGCGCCCGAATATGTCAATTTATTCAACAAAACCGCAAACGCCTTATCAAAGCGTCACGAGTCGTGGTTAAAAACTTAAGGCGTTGTCAAGCCATGGTATCCTTTCTCCCACGTTCGCCATTCACTGGCTGACCAGCAGAGAAGGTGGGGTGTTCTCTGTTGAATAAACAGGAACTTGAAAAAACGTAAGATTTAGTAAATGTTTATTGTGATCGGGTCATGTGCTGCACGCGCTGGCCGTGCATGTTGGTATCTCACGTAAATCTCCCAGGGTTGGGCGAAGCTCCGCCAGACACAAGCACCGTGGGTGTGGCTGTGGCTGTGATATGTTGTTGTGGATCACGTGCACCTCGTAGTGTTGCAGGGTGTTGAAGAAGAGGGCTTCGCCCCACATTGTCATGTCCGCCAACAGTACGTTACACTTAGTTTACACAGTTGGAACACTGGCTAAATATCAGATGGGATTTGATTATTTATGTTATACATGTATGTTGTTCGTGAGACGAGAAGTGAAATTTGTACCCGAGATTATCCGAACGTGCAAAGAAAGTATGCGGGAAATCTTTCAAAGAATATGCGTTGCCGTCACCACTGCGGTAAAAAACAACTGATTAACATTTTGTAATTGATAGAGGATGAGTGACCATATATTATTGGGATAGAAAGTTGAGTGGGTGAGTGAGTGAGTTGGGTTTTACGCCGCTTTGAACAGTATTCCAGTTTATCACGGCATGTCAGCTTAATGTGGGAGGAAAACCCGAAGTAATGCAGGTCTCAGACGTTTACCACTTCGGTGAAACCCACGAGCACGGTGCTGACATAACCGGAGCGAATCAGGATTTGAATCCACGGTGACAGGATTCTGACATGCCAAAGGGACGCAACTCTGCACAGCGAATTGCGGCGCTTTAGACGACTTGGCTGCCCTGGTTCCCGGGATAGAAAGGTACTGCCACGTAAACAAAGAGAGGCGAAGCCAATCATATACTGTGTCGAATTCTCTATCTTCAGAAGTTATCACTTATTGATATACACTCTTCAAAAGAAGAAACGCACAGATAGTATGTAGTTCATTGAACCTGACTACACACAAAAATCCGGTATATAAATTGGATATATGTTATTGGAAAATTTTGGTAGCCTGATATACGACAAACTCTGCGTCAAAACGCAGCCATTGTCGATTTGCAATGTCTTAAACGGCATTGTTTTCACACTTGTTAAAAAATGTCATGGGGGAAAACAGTAAAGCAAAATACACGTGCAAGTTATGGCATTCGTAACTCGTGTTAGTGGCTACAAAAAGGCAAGCATAAGCCAATAATTTGTCATTCAAATGTCAACATTTTTCAAGTTCGAAAATGCCGAGACTCAGCGCTGCAGATCGGAACATCGCAATTGGACGTACCAAAAGAGGGGAATCGCAGTCCTCTGATGCACGCCACTTCAACGTCCACTTCATCACCATTTGCCGCCTTTGTGACCGATACACGCAGTTCCACTGCAGACTGTCCGAGAACCTGCCGACCAAGAGTTACCTCCCCTGCACAGGATCGCTACATTCGACTGTTCCAACTACGTCATCGCAATGCCACAGCTACGAATAACTGCAGCACGTATCCCTGGTTTGAGGAGGATATCGGACCAGACTGTCAGGAACCATCTTCGCGAGGCTGGAATCCAACCCAGAAGACCAGTCATCGTCCCTGTTTTGCAACAGATCCATCGGCAGCGACGCTTGCATTGGTGCCATACCTTGCAGCCTTGGGATTTGAGAAACTGGAGACGAGTGTCGTTTAGAGATGAATCACGATTACTTCTTCACTGTCGAGATGGAAGACAACGTGTTTATCGTCGTCGAAATGGGCGTTTTGACCCACATCGTGTACGTGAATTCGACAAAATCGGTGGCGGTAGTGTCATGGTGTAGGGGGCCATATCCAACACCTCGAGATCTAACTTGATTGTGGTTCAGGGAAATTTGACAGCAAATCGCTACATGAATCAGATTCTTCAACCTCACCTTCTTCCATCCATTGACCGCCAGAGGGAGCTGTTACAACTGGACAACGCTCCTCCGCACACAGCTCGTGTCACGGTAGGCTACTTTCATAATGCCAACATCAACGTTTTGCCCTGGCCGTCGAGATCTCCAGATCCAATCGAACACCTCTGGGATGAACTCGATCGACGTGCTCGTCAACGTCAGAACACGCCACAGACATTCCCACAACTGGCCAACGCGTTACAAGCAGAATGGTGCAGAATTCTGCAGGACAGAATTCGTACACTTATCCTGTCAGTGCCGAGGAGATGCAGAGCCGTGATTGCTGCCCGGGGCGGTGACACGAGATCACGAGTTCAGCGCAGCCGTGTGGCTTAATGTGACATGACAATGCACAGTTTTCAATGCCTATGTACAACGACGACATGTGACAATCGAGCTCCAAAATTTCATATTTGTATCTATAATATTATATTAAATATATCGACTTTATTAGGTTCAATATATTTACTAAAAAACTACCTGTGTGTGTTTTTTTTGAAGAGTGTGTCTTAGCTTCTTATCACGGTTTGTAAGAACTGAAGGAGCAGCATCAATACCTTTAACATAGTGTCAGCAGTACATATACATTGTATAATATATCAATAAACTGTCCTTTGATCAAATGGTGACACATCATTTGACAAGTTCCCCCAACTGCAGATAGCTGATAGCGGATAAGAGAGTATTTGAAGGATGTTGGGTGGGGGAGAAATGCTGTAATTGATTTCGGCGCGTGGGTGTGGGTTATTCACGTGACAATATACGCTGGAATTTCAATAGCGATAAGGTATTTGTGTGTCAATAGGCCCTTTCTGTAAGTTACAAAGGGTTCGCTACCCCCACGCCCTTGGGAAGTACGCTTTAGGCCTCTGTCATGGGTTATTAGTCATTACGATAATTTGCAGTACAGCGTAAAACTCACTCACTCACGCATGATTGTCGCGACTAACGGGATCGGGTGGTCAGGCTCGCTGACTTGGTTGATGCATGTCATTGTATTCCAATTGCGTGGATCGATGCTCATGATGTCCCAGACAATATTTTTACAGACCGTCGGCATATGTCTGGAATATTGTTGAGTGTGGCGCTAAACAATAAACAGAAATATACAACACACACTCACGCACTCAAAAGAGGAAGGCCAGAGATTCATTTTTCCAGACAAGCCATGTCACAAAGATTTAATATTCTGACACGTAGCTGAAGAGGTTGGCAATTAAAACAGTAAAATTGTCGGAGTGATGCAGGTATTAGACGTTTGCACTTTTGTGATTAATCGAAGAACATGCGTATGGCACGGGCTAACCAAGGATCGACCCTCATGATATCAATCACTGGATTGTATGGTCCAGACTCGATTATTTACAGACCGTCGTCATATAGCTGGAATAAAACAATATATTCCAGCGATATGACATCGTTCTGTAAATAATCGAATCTGGACCAAACAATCGAGTGGTTGACACCACTAGCATCGATCTGTGCAATTGGAGAATGACATTGATACACAAGGGCTACGCGAATAAATAATACAATAGTTCTAAAACGTACTGTTAGCGTACTATTACTGACCAAACAATTCAGGTGTTTATTTCGAATGTGGATTGAGGTTGTTGGCTGCATCCTCCCCGGTGTTTCTTCACCACGAATCTGTACCGACTGTATATTACTTGTGTTGAAAGTACAGAGTTACCTCCCTTGTTCGCGACCAGGCGCACGGGTTTACTTTTTTTCTTGTTCCCGGTTACTGACCAGGAAATACGTTTGTTTCTTCCAATGCTGATCGGGGTTGCTTCGTGCATTCCTTCAGGTGTTTGGCTTATGAATCTCTATCAATAGGGAGTTTACATTACTTGTGTTTCAAGCCACGGGACAGCTGGCTTGTTTCTGAGGGCATCCACATGGGTCATCATCGCACGAGTCTGTACTTATTCGCCCTTTCATTAACATATATGAATGGCCATGAGATTCTATAGGCGTGAGATAGGAACGCCTTGAAAATAGACTTACTTATAATAATATATCTGCACTGAGGTTGAAAATAGGGCTCGGCTTAAGATGAGGAGTCTTGCGTGGTTTGAGCTCAAGCGGCTTGTGATGTGAAATGTGTGGAAGTCGTGGGGCTGGTGTATTCTTGTTGTGTTGGTTGTTGAGTTTTAGGTTTCATGGTAATGTTTGTTTGTTGTTTAACGCCGCACTCAGCAATGGTCCAACGATATGACGGCGGTCTGTAAATAATCGAGTCTGAACCAGACAATCCAGTGATTGACATCAGGAGCATCGAACTACGCAAATGGTATACGACGGCATGCATCAACCAAGTCAGCGAGATCCCGTTTGTCACTTCTTACGACAAGCATAGTCGCATCCTGTGACACGCATGGGTTTCCGAAGATCAACTCTTACCCTGATCCTCACGGGTCTTCGTGGTGAGGTTGTGAGGCTATAAGATGGGATTGATAGGTAATTGGGGTTTCATGGTGGCGTTAAGGAGGTATGCGAGGTTGTCCCTCGACGTGTTACGTCATGCTGGTATAGCGGGTTTGTGTGGTTTTGCGTTTTTGTGGTGAAGTTGTGTGGCTGGATGTAACGTGGTGTGGAACGGTTGTGGCTTTGTGGTGGACAATTTGTGGTGGACTTGGTCCCGAGGTTGAAGAGGTTCTGGTAAGCAGACTGAAATGAATTAGTTTATGGAATACACTTTATTGGTTTGTTGTTTTTTAACGCCGTACTCAGCAATATTCATGCTATAAGACGTCGACCTGTATATAATCGAATTTGGACCAGACAGTGTAGTTATAAATAATTCAAGGAACCATCGAGAACGAATGTTGTACATTACTTTCTAATGTTCGTGGTTTAAACATCTGATTAGTTCTGGACATCCTAGGTCGTTGATAAAACTCACATTCACTACATAAGATACACTAATGACTATACTATCCAAGTCTTGACAAATAAAAGTTTCCAGATGCGAAACATAAAAGCAACATTCCTCGCAGATAGTGGGTGGGTGGGTGGGTGGATGGGTGTATATGGGTGGCTTGATCCCTGCGTGTTTTGGGGCTTCGGTCCCTCCCAATACACACGTTACACGTGGCGTTTCCTTAAGCATGTGACTTCGAAATATGCCTCTGTTCACCCAGCAGTGAATGGGTACGCGCTTCGTAAGACGGCTTGGGTTGTATACTCCTCAGGCAGCTGAGAATGAAATTACAGTGCACATTGTTCCCTTGACCGGGGTAATAATATAGCGTTTTGAGCATCTTCAAAAGGATGGATTTGGGTCGTTTTAAATATACACATTATTTATTATTACTAAGCACATTGTAATCCCAGTACATCTTCATAACGTTATGATTGCACGTTCCAATTTCGGATTATTCGAACTTAATTCTTTTTTTATATTCTATTTGGATCTTTTTACAAAAAGATTTAGGACAATTTGATTTCCACACAAACCTTTCTGTAGGTAGGTATCGAGCATCACTCAACTAGACAGCCCACTGACAATGTCCCCATCACTGTTTACGGAAAGGGGGTTTATAATGTAAACAAACATAGGCCAACATACAGCCTCGCTGGTGTCCCTGTTTATCACGCTAATGCTATATACATTCCGTTGTGTTGTTCGCACTGGTGGCTGCACACAATAATGAAGTGAACATGTCAAAGGCTATCAGTTTGGGGGCAATTCGTTACGAGCTATTACAGCGAGGGGTGATTTATCTTGGTTTTGTAACGAGAATGAGGTCGGCGAGCCTGTAACAAGTCACAATAAATCGGTAACTGCGTTGTAAACTTTCATTCATGATGGGCCGAGCGGTCGACATACTGACCGCGTTCACAGCTCTCACCGTTATGATCGTCAGGCTAGAATTGAAAACTATATATAGCATTACATAAAACCTCGTTATGCCTGGCCTACATCATACATAGATATCAAGTTCGACCCAGTGCCTGGAATAAAAATAAAAAGGATATTTGACAAAAGACCTCAAAACTTCAAACATTCATTATTGGGTTGCAATATAATGTATCTGGCTGTAGCTAAGTTTCAGGGGAGAGATTATTCAAAGAAAGAGAACAATCTTCCCTTTTTTGCTTTGATGCAAAAGCGCAAGTCTTCTAAAATTCAAGATGCCGTTTTGAAAGTTCACGATAACACGTTGAATATGCACGATACCAATTTGAAATTTCAATATATGTTGTAAATACATAAAACCATGTTGACGTTTCAAGATATTATCTTGAGGCACTTGCAGTTTTATCTTTAATTTTCAACATAGTAACTGTATTGTTCAACATAGTGTCTTGCAATTCCAGCACGGTATCTTGAATTTTCAGTATAGTACCAGCCCCGTGGAGATCCGGGTGAAGAACTGGTCTTCAGCAAAACATGCTTGGGTACTATTGGATCGAGTGGTCAGGTTCGCTGACTTGGTTGATGCATGCCATCGTATCACAATTGCGTCAGTCACTGGATTGTCTGGTCGCGACTCGACTATTTACAGACCACAGTCATATCACTGGAATATTGCTGAGTGCGGCTTTAAACCAAAAAAAAAAATATATGAATATGATATATCTGTTAAACGATATGCCGATATATTCCGGGTTAAACCTTATACACACTACATATAATATCAATCTTAACATAATTAAGCAATAGACACTGGAACTCATTCAATAACATTGCTTGTGTTTTCTAAAAGTGTCTGTAGAACTATTTTTATTTGGGCCAGGCACTACCCTAGGTGTCAAGTCTTATCTGTAACAAGGACACACACAAAAAAATATCAATTAAAAGAAATAATGAGAGTCCACCACATCTTTTTCAAGGATTAGGATAGAGGATTCATAAGCCCATACTCATAACTGTTGTCACCCCCATGCTAAGGGGGCCACGGGTGGCCCAGTCGTTTAAGGCGCCGCGATTCGCTGTGCATAGTTGCGTCCCTTGGGCACGCCAGAAACCTATGATTGTGGGTTCGAATCCCGGTTCGCCCCGATTATGTTTCTAGGTTTGACATCACCATACCCATGCTCGTGGGTTTCAACGAAGTGGTAAACGTCTGAGACCTGCATCACTTCGGGCTTTCCTCCCGCATAAAGCTGACACGCCGGGATATAACCGTAGTACTGCTAAAAGCGGCGTTAAACCCAACTCAATCACTCACTCACTCACTCTAAGACGCACATGTAGGGGGTGACAATAATTATGAGCTTGGGTATGTTTATATAAGTCCCTACGGATATCCGTTCTTACTACCGATATTACCAATATCTAAAACAATTACCTTCTTCTAGCAGCTACTTATTTTGGCCAAACCTATAATTAACCTATCCTATACAAAAATATATCACAACAAGTCATAACCTCCCAATTGAGGTAGGCCGCTGGACAGACGTTGCGGAAGTTGTAATATATATTCTCCACTGTGAAGCATTTCATTATCATAGATTATTACATATATCACAAACATGTTAATAATGTACAAACATGTTTTCCTTTAACGCCTATTTTGTACTTTCAATCTTCAAAAATTAATATGTTTGTCAATATTTATCAGCAACATATTCCAAAAGTTACAAACTCACAAACTGCGTTTGCAATTGTCATGTCATGTAAATAAATATAATGTTTAATTTTGCTATTTGCTCTTGTCCACCTGTACAGTATGGAGAAATAAATGTTTACAAGTTTATAAGTTAGTAAGTACAAAAGATAAGAAACACAATGTCATGGATAGCTTCCTGGTGATACGACATAAGAACGATACTTATAAAAAAGTGTTCGTATTCTAAAACACGCCAGTACCTATATGAGGTGAGGTGAGATTGGGTTTAACGTCGCGTCCAAGATTATTGCAGATTATTGCACCAAGCGCGCGTGCGTGCGTGCGTGCGTGCGTGCGTGCGTGCGTGCGTGCGTGCGTGCGTGCGTGTCCAAGCCGACCAGTCCTTGTTTTAGCAACTTTATGCAGAGTGCCAGACAGGGTATCAACAAGTACAATCTTTTTACATCTTTTGGTACGACGGGGCCGGGGATCGAACCCCGGACCTTCCGCTCTCCTGGCGGACGCTCTACTAAAAGACCATGGAGGCGGTCGTATGTATATGAAGCATAACAGGGTCGATAATATTATCTTCAAATTCCGTTACATTGAAATGTGTAATTGTACATGTTGACGTCAGACCGTCATTGTAAATTCGTAAAGAACAAGATATTGTATCAGTTAACTTTAACGCAACCAGTCAGCTGTTACCCAGATGAATCTCAGGAAGCTGTAAATAATTGAATTTGGGTTAACTGGTGACAGAAATCATACGCAACAAACCATGGCACTGCGCTACGATGACACGTCAATAATGACTTCATACGTTGTAGCCATGCGGGGAATCGAACCCTGTAACTGTAACCACTAGCCTCTACCTTCTCCTCTTTTAATGTTGTAATCGGGGCGGTGGGGTGGCCTAGAGGTTAAAATAGTTCGCTCGTCAGGCTGAAGACCCGGGTTCGATTATCCACATAGGCACAATGTGCGAAGCCCAGTTCTTGTGTCCCTCGCCGCGATATTGAAGGAATATTGCTTAAAGCGGCGTACATCAATACTCACTCAATAATGTTGTAATTATTGATATGCTTACGAGGGATTTCTTGGATCCGATCTGTGCTTCAAAACTTGCAAGTAATCCACGAAAGGTCTCTGGAAAGCACTAAAGCTTACTGTTTTTCGTTACCATGTGATTTTAAAAAATGTGGTAAGTATTCGTGATTCACAACGTTTAAGATTATTGTGACGTGAAAACCCGAAGTTTGTTTTGTTTGTTGCACTAAGCAATACTCCAGCTATACGGCGGCGGTCTGTAAATAATCGAGTCTGGACCAGACAATCTAGTGATTGATATCGTGAGAATCGATCTACACAACTGGGATACGATGATCTGCATCAACCATGTGAGCGAACCTGACCACCCGATCTCGTTAGTCGCCTCTTACCAACCACAAGCATAGTCGCCTGTTACGGCAAGCATGGATGTCTGAAGACCTATTCTACCCCGGATCTACCCCGGATCTACACGGGTAGGAAAGTCCGATACACCGAGGACCATGATCATAATCTGTGACTTGAACCAACGATCCTGTCACGCTTAAGGCACGCAACCCATGCCTACGAATAGTGTCAAGATACTGTTAGATGGAGAACGAATATTGTTTCATTCTTTTCGTATACTGTTGAGATAGTTAATGACGTTATCAATGTAAGGCATTCTACCTCAAGGAACAAGCAGTCTTTCTACTCCGGCTAGTACAGACCCTGAAAACACACACACACACACACACACACACACACACACACACACACACACACACACACACACACACACACACACACACACACACACACACACACACACACACACACACACACTGCAATTTATACAGCTCATCTTTGGACTTTTGTATTCTATCTATCTATCTATCTATCTATCTATCTATCTATCTATATACATATATAAATAAATATATATATATATATATATATATATATATATATATATATATATATATATATATATATATATATATATATATATATATATATATATATATATATATATATGTATATATATATATACTACAGTTTCTGAAAAAGAAGAACCTCTGGGCTCCATTTTATTGTAATTTATCGAGATAATAAAGCAACTGTTTTTTTTATCTTTAACTATTTTCATTTCGGAGACTGGATGTTAGTCGACGGCTAGAAGTACAAGTGACATTAAAGTTTAAGGCAGTCGAACCACTCCCCTTCCACGTGATCTGCTAGTTTCTTAAGACACATTGCTGAGTTTGCCAAGCTGTGATTAGACTAAGCTAATTATACACCGCCTCCCTATCTTGAACATGCCGCAATTCATACTAATTCTAAGTGTTTGACAGTACAGTCAAACATTTGACATGGCTAGTGGGATTGGTTGGACGATGTGGCTTTGTAGAGGTTTAGTATGCCAGTACGTAAATTGACATACAATTATAGTAATTAGACCGATTTTTATAGCGCCACGTGACAAGCACGTGTTAGCATCACTGCATGCCGGTGCAAGCATACTCGTCTGTTTATTTGAGCACACAGTTTTCGAAATCTCCGGTTCAGCACGGTAGTGATGACAGGTTAAAATGTGTGGTGATATATGTCAGCGATTGGCAAAAACCAAAAATCTTGGCTTATTGTTCTTAACCAATAAGTATATCAACCATACTTATATAGCTGAAGGTGGCATGGGTGGGCGACTAGTCTTTGTATCCACATTTTGCTGCGTTAAGTTACATCCCTTAGCCACGCTGGGATCCACTGATTGTGATTTCTTGGGATTTCTAGACCATTGAGATACCATGCCGCTGTTTAGCATGGATACCCCACTCGGACACAGTATACCTACCCCCAGCCGATCAGCTCGGCATTAAGGGGCTAAAACAAGGACTGGTCGGCTCGGAGTCAGTATACTGTGTCTGAGTGGGGTATTCATGTTAAACTGCGGCATGGTATCTCAGTGAGCTAGCGCTATGAATCTGCATTAGTCCGGACTGGTACACACACACAGACAGACACACAGACAGACACACACACACACACACGCACACGCACACGAGCGCGCGCGCGCACACACACACACACACACACGCACGCACGCACGCACACACACACACACACACACACACACACACACACACACACATACGTGCATGCACATCGCTATGTAAGTTAATCTTGGATGCGACCTTAAACCCAATTTCACCTTCACCTCCAAAGCGGCGTTAAACCCAAGTTACTCACTAACTTTATTGATTATTTACGAAGTAACTGATAACGTTGAGAAACATACAGTGATTTAAAGGCCTGCCACACTGCCTTTTTCGCTATTACTGTCACAGGTATCAAAATGCGGCGTACAGAGATTAACAACAGAGTACTTCACAACCAGGATTTCCGGTATGGAACAATTGACAAACTGTTGTTTAAGGATTCTTATGAAATGAGCATGCATATTTTCAAAGAAACACGAATCTAGAAAGCTAAGAAAATCGCATATTCTTTTTCCGGGACGATCTTGGTTGATTACAGTGCAGTTTGATCTTGTTTCTCCTGACCCCAGCCGTGAGATTCCTGGAATATTGATAAAAGATATACAAAACCATACTCACTCACTCGTTCTCCCTGAATAGAATCCGACCTCAGCAATAACGTCATTATAGATCAATGTTTTATCGTTAAATAAACCATGCTTCGTTCTTCGTTGTTCTTTGCGATTTATGGCGTAGCTATCATACATATCTTAAAATTCAACATTTGAAATATATGTGTCTGATTGATCACCTAATATTCAAGCAATGTTTCGGCAGGGGAAAACCAAGTGCGGGCTGTACACGTAGAGGCTTAATCCCGTATCTTCGCTGTGACAAGCGAATCGTTACCTTACTAACCTATCCCGTCGTGTCTACGGTGATGCCGAGTTGCTGTCCCTGATATGCAAGTATCCGCTGGTCGAGGGTTTGACTTTCTTCCCATTTACGATCCTTGATCGAATCTCTTCTCGAGGATTCAGCAAAGAGTAAGTGAGTGTGGTTTTACGTCGCTTTTAGCAATATTCCAGCATTATCACGGCAAGTGCACCAGAAATGGGTTTCACCCATTGTGGCCATGTGGGGAAGCGAACCCGTGTCTTCAGTATGACGAGCGAACACTTTAACCACTAGGCTACCCCACCACCCCTTTCAGGAAATGTGTAAACGTCTTCGACCTGCATTAAGCCGGGCTTTCCTCCAACAATAAGCTGACACGTGTGAAATAACCTAAATACTGTTCAAAGCGGCGTTAAAAAAACTTACGCACTCACTTAAATGTATCCCAAATCTCAATCATTACTGCCACTACTGACAACGACATGGCCTCAATAATAACATAGCATCACATATGTTATTAATATCATGTAAACATACCTTGGCCTTTTTACGATTTAAATACTAGTAAACATGTTGCACATGCCTGTGACGTCCAGATAGCACGAGGTCGGGTACACCTATGCTAAAATACTATATTGCTGACAAAAGACGTTAAATGAAACATGTTTATGTTCACAACTACATATCGCCAAGGTCGGCTTTTATAAAGCTTTAATTCAATCTGCATGGCGCCAATCTTTGACGCCGCAATGACTAGGCACTGTATGACAATTGGAGCCCCCTGTCACCTACCTCTATCGCCGGGGTACACACTGTAGTACACGGTACGGTGAGTTCCAACGTCGTGACTCACTTCCCGATGTGTCACTCGTTAAATACCCTCTCCTTCCCGCATTAGTACCCCTCATATACAACCCTCCTATTTCACGAATTTATTGCTCCACTTACTTCCCTCCTACATCCCTCCTAGCGCCCGCTTTACTTCCTTTCTAACTTCCCTCCCTATCTTCCTCCTTATTTTCCTTGATATCTCCCTCCTTCCTTCCGATCTTCACCTTAAGTTTCATCCCATCTCTTTACATCTCAATTATCTCCCTCTTTATTGCGCTCCTACCCCCATTTTTATTTCCCTCCCATATCGCACCTTACTTCCTGTTTATCTTCCTCCTTATCCCCATCCTTACATCCTCCTATCCCCCTTTTCATTTCCCTCCTCCATCCTTTCTCACATCCTCCTCTCTCCCTTTTTATCTCCCTCCTTCCTTACATCCTCCTATCTCCCTTTTTATCTCCCTCTCCTTACATCCTCTTATCTCCTTTTTATCTCCCTCCTTCCTTACATCCTCCTATCTCCCTTTTTATCTCGCTCCTTCCTTACATCCTCCTATCTCCCTTTTTATCTCCCTCCTTCCTTACATCCTCTTATCTCCCTTTATATCCCCATCCTTCCTTACATCCTCCTATCTCCCTTTTTATCTCCCCCTCCTTACATCCTCCTATCTCACTTTTTATCCCCCCCTTACATCCCCCTATCTCCCTTTTTATCTCCCCCCTCCTTACATCCTCCTATCTCCCTTTTGATCTCGCTCCTTCCTTACCTCCTCCTATCTCCCTTTTTATCTCCTCCTTACATCCTCCTATCTCCCTTTTTATATCCCTCCTTCCTTACATCCTCTTGTCTCCCTTTTTAACTCCCTCCTTCTTTACATCCTCCTATCTCCCTTTTTATCTCCCTCCTTCCTTACATCCGCCTATCTCCCTTTTTATCTCCCCTCCTTACATCCTCCTATCTCCCTTTTTATCTCCCCCCCTTGCATCCTCCTATCTCCCTTTATATCTCCCCCCTCATTACATCCTCTTATCTCCTTTTTATCTCCTTCCTTCCTTACATCCTCCTATCTCCCTTTTGATCTCGCTCCTTTCTTACATCCTCCTATCGCCCTTTTTATCTCCCTCCTTCCTTACATCCTCCTATCTCCCTTTTTATCTCGATCCTTCCTTACATCCTCCTATCTCCCTTTTTATCTCCCTCCTTCCTTACATCCTCTGATCTCCCTTTATATCTCCATCCTTCCTTACATCCTCCTATCTCCCTTTTTATCTCCCCCTCCTTACATCCTCCTATCTCCCTTTTTATCCCCCCTTACATCCCCCTATCTCCCTTTTTATCTCCCCCCCTCCTTACATCCTCCTATCTCCCTTTTGATCTCGCTCCTTCCTTACCTCCTCCTATCTCCCTTTTTATCTCCTCCTTACATCCTCCTATCTCCCTTTTTATATCCCCCCTTCCTTACATCCTCTTGTCTCCCTTTTTAACTCCCTCCTTCTTTACATCCTCCTATCTCCCTTTTTATCTCCCTCCTTCCTTACATCCTCCTATCTCCCTTTTTATCTCGCTCCTTCCTTACATCCTCCTATCTCCCTTTTTATCTCCCTCCTTCCTTACATCCTACCTATCTCCCTTTTTATCTCCCCCCTCCTTATATCCTCTTATCTCCTTTTTATCTCCTCCCTCCTTCCTTACATCCTACCTATCTCCCTTTTTATCTCGCTCCTTTCTTACATCCTACCTATCTCATTTTTTATCTCCCTCTTTCCTTACATCCTCCTATCTCCCTTTTTATATGCCTACATGCATATCGCTCCTTTGTGCCCTCTTTCAATTCCTCCCACCTTAGTTACCTCTTCTCTTCCTCCTTACTTCTCTTCCTATCTCCTTCATTACACCCCTCCTATCTCCCTCCTTGCTTCCTTCTCATCTTCTCTCCTTATCCCCATCCTTACTTCCTATCTTCCCACCTTTGTTTCCTCCTATCTCCCTTAAAGTTTTATATAGTTCATGTGCAGTGTGTTCAGAGGATGAGCAGCCCTGCAGAGTCCTTCCGTTGGATGAAGTCGGCTGGCTGAAAAGTGAAACAGAAGGCTTTCTGTTTGCTGCTCAGGACCAGTCACTTCTCACTCGAAACCGTCAATGTGTGATTTTGCATCAAAATGTAAATATGAAATGTAGATTCTAAAAACAAATTTATTGAGACTGTGCAACACATTGTCAGTGGATCCCAGCTTTGGCACAAACACAGTATCTCAAGCGACATGATGGAATGGCTCGATCATTTTATTACCATGCTTCGCCATGCTTAAGGTTTTGACACAGAGGGACACCCATGGTACGACCCGGAATACGTAGAGGGCGTCATGGAAACTGATAAATAACAAATTCTTTGGAATAGGCCCATTTACAGCCTTAGACGTATCCAGGCCAACAAACCTGATCTTGTCCTTATTGATAAATCCAACGAAATCATTTATATCATTGAATTTTCTGTCCCCTTTGACACTAATGTGATTGACAAGATTGAGGAATAATATGGCAAATATGCGGACCTCGCTTTCGAAATGTCACGCTTGACATCCCAAGTACCAAGTTGTCCGACTTCCCATTTTTATTGGTGCCTTAGGTTTGGTACCTCCCAATCTGTTGACTGACATTGACTGTGCCAGGATAACAACAACAACAACAACAACAACAACAACAACAACAATAATAATAATAATAATAATAATTTCAGATATTGTTGGAATATTGCTAAACGTGACATGAAACCTTACTTAATAACTTAAATGTCACAAGGAAATAAGGTCCGAAATTATTATGTTTGTATCTCTTTCTCGGATGGATAATCGTTACCAGTTAATCAATCCTTTTCCCCCATAATAACTTGGCCATCTTAGCGTGTAAGATGAATGGGGAAATACAACATATCATTATCAATATATGGAAATGAGTACGGAAAGGTGGCCTCCAGGGTTCTTTCCTAGGTGCATAGCAATTTATGTCAAGAGGGCAGTTTTTGTTCTGACGGATGTTCACCACGTTCTCCCAATCAATCACGGGTAAATTAAACAATTACTGTCTATCTGTTGGGTGTATCAGTCAGTAAAACCATTTACAACACTCATATTCAAACTTTATTGGCAGGGTATTGTGATTAGAGAATACTTAAGTTGGGTGATACACGGAGGATCGCATACCTATCGTATGAGTCACTGAAATAACGTAAATAGTTTTTTGGACCATGAATCATCCCTGTCACTTGTATTATGCAACAATCATGCTATTTCCTATTGTAAACACTGTGATATTAAACACCAGCGCTGAATTCGTACGGACTAGTCATATCATGATTTGTGGGTTTTCTGGTCCCTTCAACTGGGCGTTATCGCCTAGTTAAACATAGTAATCATTATTCGGGTAGGCTCATAAAAGATTTTTTCTTTAGAGTTAATATATCTGTGTAATGCATAAGAGTCTAAGTCTAATGCTTCAGACGCAGCATGTATCTGCACTTGGAAGTTTCAGAAATAACTTGTATTAGCAAATAGGGACATGGTTCTTGGTTATTAATTTATTTAATGTTTTCTATAGTATGTTATAAAAACATCAGCGTCGAAAGATCATGAAAGAAATACCTTGTTTGGTTTCTTGGTGTTAGATTCTCAGGTCGACTTGGCAAATATAAAGGTATATTTCCTCCCAACACACTAACTGGTTTTTAACAAGAGCAATGGGCACGTGATTCATGTAGTTGTGATCAAAATGTGATATGTAGAAATTTCAAATTCAATAAAATAATCACTAACAAAGTAATAGAGTCAAGAAATTCACATGCAAAATTCTATATATTATATACTAGTAGCTATGATATAAAAAAAAATAAACATCTTACATTTGTTACATGCTAAATGTATCACTTCGTTTTATGTTAAATGTAGACTCATGGATAGACATAGAAGCATTTCTAAAGAAAATGAAGAAAATTATTTTTGACATCATAGGTACTTTTAAAATGTTTTTATTACGTACGAACCAAGCAAATATGGACAAGTATATATACAATTTAAGAGAAACGAGGGATTAAACTATATAATAATAATAATAATAATAATAATAATAATAATAATAATAATAATGATGATGATGATGATGATGATGATGATGATGATGATGATGATGATGATGATGATGATAATAATAATAATAATAATAATAATAATAATAATAATAATACTACTACTACTACTACTACTACTACTACATATAAACATTTCCGTAATCTTATGTGGTCAACCCCTTTTACCGGACAGTAGTGTTCCTCGATAACGAATTAAGGATACCCCTTATAACGACATTTCACACACACGTGAGCAACAATAATCAGGGTCCGGTGTAACGGGGTAATGGGACATAATACTACAATGTACGGCTTAATAACACAAAGGAACTTAGCAAATCAGTAAAAACATCCAACACGATATACAGTAATCAGGCTCCAGTGTCAAGAGTTGAATAATGAGAGAGCATCGTAACCAAGCCACAAATGACACGCCCCTGCGAGTTTTGGCTATTAGTTTTCGTACGATAGCATTTGACTGAGGTTTAAAACTTGATGAAAGAAATAAGTGTGAATAGCAGGGGTAAATGAATCACTAATGGTCTGTGTTATATTTCAATGTTACAACTTAGTCGTGACTTCATTACAAATAAAAAAATCTTTCTCTGTCATCTGGTTTCTGATTAATGAGTCGCTTATGTGCAAGTTTACAATTTGAAAAGAGAAATATTTTATGAGTTTTTTTTTTAAATAGTTTGTTTAATGTTTTTTTGCCAAGTATAGTGACTTTTTGAAGTTTGAACCTTTGAGTTCAGATAACACTTGACAGAAAACATTGGAAGGTATAGGTAGACAGGCATATTTGAATCAAAACTTTACTATTCCCCGTTGACGTTTCAATGATATTTCTTATCATTCATTGTCACCCCCGATGGCGTCAAAGTGATAATCCCTAAACGGGTTGAGTGTCCAGTTAAATGTATCAAATCGATGATAACACACCTCAATTCCGAGAAACGTACCACAGCGCATCAATTATGTTTTGACCAAATCAAATGAATGTTTTAACAACCAATCGTTTTTCATGGTATTTACATACATGTATGTACATTAGATTCAACCATGCTGAACATAGCATACCTACTTGTTTTTCTTGGGTTACAAAATAAGGTGTTTGTGTCATACCCAATTGATTATACAAGTTATGTATTTTCCATATTTGTGAACTAGTGACTGTATTATTTGCTGAATAAATAAAAATTGATAATACACTTGATGAATGAATGAATGAATGAATGAATGAATGAATTGTACGTCCTCTAAGATGTTACTGATATGTAATAAGTCCACATGAGGAGCTCGGTAATTTTGATTGAAAAACCTAAGAGAAAAACATAGAAGGGAGAAACCGCCCTGACGAACGCCAACATATTTAATTAATTATTCAAATCAAAGTTATTCACGACAAGAGCATACTTTCATTTTCAGGTGAAATGTATAGTTACACTTATATTTGCAGCATGAGTTTTAGCCTAACTGGAACCACTTTGATAAACAAATGTATGCTGCTCTCTCGTGTGCGTAAAACAGCGCCCAGTAACGTTTTACTTCATTCTTTCTGTTTAGGATTATTCCACGTTCAGCCCATCCACTTTTCACGTTTTGATGTCCATAACTGCTAAATATATATCAATGAACGTTATGCTTACTTAACATAAGGAAACCAGAATACAACTGTGCATGTAAACAGGCATGGTTAAAGGTATACCCTCACGTGTAAGAATGCTTAAGCTTTTTTGCATATACTTCTGTTAGTAAACCTGGATAGTGTAATGCAGTGGCTCTGGAATAACGCTTCTCTGTGATGCGTATATGCTTTATGTAATACTAGAGCTAAGTGGTAAATAAAGACATATAACACTCTTACATAGAAAACAAATTCTTTCTTTGTAAACTTACGAAACGCTTTTCCCAGCCATACACATGGGAAAGTCGTTTCCCCGAGTTTAGAGTAGCCAATATACTTTCTACACCGATTTTTATCGCCAATTACTCAGGCCTATTATAGACAGACTAAGAAAGAGATTATGAAAATACCCATCCTTTGATAGTTCGTCATTTTGACAGGGAGGGACTTGTAGAAACATGATTGCCAGTTCGTAAGCCGAGAGGTTCACGTTCATCATACAGATGGTTACATACTCTCACTTGTCTGATCAAAACCTCGTTAAAACGCTATAAATCTGAATTAACTATCACTGTCACTAGAACAACAAGTTGCCTCCCTGTTTAGCCAAGATGCGGTTTGCGTAGCGTACATCACTGCCCCTGTCCTCTTCCTTATGGTTATAGTAGCAGGATTTTTGGGGTGATGTGTCACAACCTACGCATTCCCTCCTACACTAATCGTGAACACGTATGTGCAAATACATTCATTACATGCCTGGTCGTCGTCACGTACTTTGTATTCACGGGCGCACGATCGGCCCAGTTGGCTAAGGCATTTGGATATGTACAGTGTATAGCCTAATGATATAAAACACATGATCATATAGCCTAACATTCATATTTATACTGAAGAAAAACACAAGTTTCCAGTATATACCACTCAAAAGAAGATAAAGAACATCCGATTCTTTCACATTTCTAGCATAGTTCATCTGTCAGATTGAGTAGAGTATGTTTATTCAGTATTACTCTTCGGTTGCTATGCAATCCTGACATCCCGCCCAACATCGCCTGAACCCCACTTTCCCTCCCAACACCACTTCAACCCCGCCTTGCCTCTCAACATCACCTCAACTCTGCCTTCCCTCCCAACATTACCACAACCCCGCCTTCCCTCCCAACACCACCCCGACCCTAACTTCCCTTCCATCACCACCTCAATCCTGACTTCCCTCCCAACATCACCCCAACCCTGCCTTCCCTCCCAACACCACCTCAACTTTGCTTTCCCTTCCAACATCACCTCAACTCTGCCTTCCCTCCCAACGCCACATCAACTCTGCCTTCCCTCCCAACACCACCTCAACTCTGCCTTCCCTCCCAACATCACCTCAACTCTGCCTTCCCTTCCAACATCACCTTAACTCTGCCTTCCCTCCCAACATCACCCCAACTCTGCCTTCCCTTCCAACATCACCCCAACCCTGCCTTCCCTTCCAACATCACCTCAACTCTGCCTTCCCTTCCAACATCACCCCAACCCTGCCTTCCCTTCCAACATCACCTCAACTCTGCCTTCCCTTCCAACATCACCCCAACTCTGCCTTCCCTCCCAACACCACCTCAACTCTGCCTTCCCTGCCAACACCACCTCAACTCTGCCTTCCCTCCAAACACCACCTCAACCCTGCCTTCCCTTCCAACACCACCTCAACCCCGCCTTCCCTCCCAACACCACCTCAACCCTGCCATCCCTCCCAACACCACCTCAACCCCGCCTTCCCTCCCAACACCACCTCAACTCTGCCTTCCCTTCCAACATCACCTCAACTCTGCCTTCCCTTCCAACATCACCCCAACTCTGCCTTCCCTCCCAACACCACCTCAATGCTGCCTTCCCTCCCAACACCTCAACCTCCGCCTTCCCTCCCAACACCACCTCAACCCCGCCTTCCCTTCAAACACCATTCCAACCCTGACTTCCCTCTCAACATAAACCTTCACACGGTAATCCTCCGGAAGGTGCCCTGTTTATCCGGTTTTCTACTGACAAAGTTCTATGCCACGATTGTTCGCAGTTGGAGAAGTGCAAGTCTGCCTAAAGTCATTCCTCATACCCAGTCTATTTTCAGCTGCCAAGTGGTTTCAATAGTTCTCGACATGAAGTCACCCAAAATAAGATTGTTTCATGCCTGTTTCTTCAAAAAGGAAAGATCTGTGTGACAATGCCTACATGCATGATCTGACTACGTTTACAAATTCCAACACTCAAGGTGTCACGAATTGCAATCTTCACGACACCAGACCACGATTTGTGAACAACGTCACCTTATCCACGTAGATTGCCACCTTGAGAAACGACTGATAAGCGAGCCGTTGTTTGCAGATGCAGGTGGATGCCGAGATGGGTTACATGTCACGACACACGATGTCCGCGTTCACGAGCCACGTGCGCCGTGTCAGAGGTCACCAAATGAGAACATTATCCTTTGAACTCGAGGAAACAATGTTCCAGTGTCGCAAATCGCGCGAACCGAATTTATTACGCCTTTGTGAGATGGCAGGTTATCCCTGACATATGCCACTCTGGCGATACATGACGTAATATTTGGTAATCCTTTTATCCACGTTAATCAACAAAGCAACGTAAATGTGCTGGTTGCCTTAGCGTTTTAACACGTCTGTTACTGGCGCAAATTCTGCCTTTGTAGCTCACCTATCGCGGAGAGAGAAGTGCAGTGGGGTTAGACGTCGTGTTCAAGATCATTGCACTTATATGGCGACGTACATGCGTGTGTGTGTGTGTGTGTTTGTAGCAGTCAGGACTAATGCCTGTGTAATAATGGTAGCACACTGAGATGTCGTGCCGCATTTTAACATGAACACCCCACTCAGGCACAGCATATTGACTCCGAGGCCGATCAGTTCTTGGTCCATACCCGTTATCCCGAACGCCAAACAGGATAACAACAAGTACCATCTTTTAGTGTCTTTGGAATGACGAGGCCGGGAATCGAACCACCGACCTTCCGCTATCCGGGCAGACTTCTGCATCCTTTTGGCCACGGAGGCGGTCATCCCGATTGATAAGGATACTCCCAGAAGAACAATATTTCAGTTTTCTCAAACGGAACAGCCCGTATCCATTTTTATTTACATATAGCAACACCTCGCTAAGACAAAGTCCTGGGCTCCGTTTCATAAAGCGATCTTACCTCTACGACTTTGTTAAAGTACAGGCGTTAAGTAGTCTCAGTGTTACGATCGCTTTGTGAAAGGGGGTCCTGGGCATAATTGAACATATAAATAAAGAATTATCCGTAAGTCGAGACAAGCATAATGACCATATTAGGCCATAGAATGCTTATAAACAGGGTGTCGCTACTATAAGGTTCATCGCTACATCGACTGTACGACGAATCTAGTTTTTATTCTTCGATTCATCACTGTACTATGAAATAAACATACCGAGGTCGCTTGTTATCCATGTTCTGAAAGATAAACTAAAACATGTATTCATTAGGAACATGCTCATAACATGCATCAGTGAATAACATCAACAGTGCTGGATTATAGATATCGGTGTGGCCACGTCATACCATCAAGAAACAATCACAATAAACTTTGATGTTCGACATTGATCCTGTACGTATATTGGTCTTGTGTTCTGCCTCAGTCTAATGTAAAAATTCTCTGGCGAAATGTTCAGCTACAGTATTTAACTCCGATCCATCACACAGACGACAACACCTGATAATTTCTACACGTCTAAGAAGGACAACTGGATGTAAAACCCATAACTGTTAACTAACTAACGATACATCGCCTCCAGCACATCTGATCCAAAATACGTAAATGCTGCCCATTAATGAAAATAATTGTCATTCACAATTTACTTATGAGGATATGGCGGACTCATATTACCTATCAAGCACTAATGTCATTCAGTGCAAAAATCTGGATTTTTTTATGTCGTTGGGTGTTTTAAGCCCCGCAGCACTATTACGGTTGTACAACATGTCGAAGAGATAAGGCGGAACCAGTCATTCACGCAGACGTCTTAATCTGAACCTAATCTAATCTAATCTGTTGTGTCATCCTAATCTGAACTGTTATGGTGTGTCATCTTAACCTCAACTTTGGTATGTTGTGTCATCTTATTCTGAACTGTTTTTTGTTGTATCATCTTAATATGAACTGTGTTATTCTGTGTCATCCTAATCTGAACTGATATTTTATGACATCTTAATCTGAACTGTGTCATGCTGTGTCATCTTAATCTGAACTGTTATGTTGTGTCTATTTCTGAACTGTGTTTTGTTGTGTCATTTTAATCTGTGTTTTGTTGTGTCATCTTAATCTGAACTGTTATCTTGTATCATCTTAATCTGAACTGTGTTATGTTGTGTCATCCTACTCTAATTGTCCTAGATTGTCCTATTTGATGCAGAACGTATTGTGCAATCACATTCACAACTGCTGTTGGCTTCAAGTACTTCCAGGATCTTCGCCAAACCAACACCCAAGTGTTAGAGGAGTACGTCAAGGGTGTATCCATACAAGACAAACAATCGTGTAACCAAAGAGTACGTACGTCAAGGTGTACGTACAAAAGACCAACTAACATGTACCAGAGGAGTAGGTTATGGTGTACGCCAGATCAAGTACCATGCACCAGATGAGTTGACGTCCATTTTGGTGTCCACTGTCAACTTTCGTACTCATGTGACTGCGCATGCGCGGATACATGATGCTTAAGGAACAAGTGGACTTAAACTTTGATGCATTAAAATATTGATGAAGAACTTACCATTTCAAGGGATCTCGAAACTAGTCTCATTAAATTCCAGCTTTATGGTAATGTTTAAAATATCAAATTCTTAGTGGTTCCATCTGAGTTTAAAAAAACACATTTTGTGATTTCCGACGCATTTGAGACGTGTGCAAGGTATAATCTTTGATCGTACATGCTTTACAGGTCCTATACGTGAAGTATACAACATCTAGTTGTCTTAGACATAGAAATACATTGATTTCAACGTTGTCCCATTGGTTCCTTTTCAGTGAAAAAAATAATGAGCGAGCGAGTGAGTGAGTTGGTTTTAACGCCGCTTTTAACAGTATTTCAGTTATATCGCGGAGTGTTAGATAAATGTGAGAGGAAAGCCCGAAGTGATGCAGGTCTGAGATGTTTACCACCTCGGTGAAACCCACGAGCACGGGTATGGTGCTGACAAACCTAGAAACATTATCGGGGCGAACCGGGATTCGAACCCACAATCATAGGTTTCTGACGTACCCAAGGGACGCAACTCCGCACAGCGAACCACAATGCCTTAGACGACTTGACCACCCGTCCCCCCAAAAAATTAATGAAATACCAACTTTCCTTGATGAGCTTGACCGCACTTCACTTATGTTTTGCTTTCTTTGGGAGGTGGCCTGTAATTGTAATCTAGCTAGTAATCCTCCCCTGTACCATACAGTAAGAAACCTGTGAATGGATTGAGTAGCCTCTGTCCTTGGAAAAGCTATAATTATCTGAGATTCTGTTTCCCATGTGATCATGTATATATGTAACGTCAATGCCGGGGAATTGTCAGCCTCGATTATCCGCCCAAACAGATTCCATTGGGCGTAAAAGGCAAAATAGTGGTGCAATTTATGTGAATGGATCACTGAAAAGCAGTGATAACATCAGGTGTTCGCAAGAAGGGGCAATACAATAGGTGAACTATCAAAATGACATAGTTATGGCGCAAACTAGGGAACGTACAGTGATTAATTACTGGCATATTGTTGTTTGGACTGGTTTCATCCGTAGTCATAAATCGTAGCAAAAAAACTTTCTGGATCAGATTCAAACAGAGCTAGATTATCACGAGACTAGCTGTACCTGGTGCTTTTTATATCAAATGTCAGAAGCGTTGGAATTCAACGAGCTGATACTTTCTTCATAGCTAAAGTTTCTGTGAGAATGGAATGTACTGAGTCACTTCCCTCCTGGGAAATATGCCCACCGAACTAGCAATACGACGCACAGTCAATCGCCGATCGGTCATCACCATAACGTAGATCCCCTGGATCATTTGTTGTGTTGCTGACGTCACAGCTTTTGCATGGCTCTCCCTCCCTCCCAACTGTGTTGCTAAGCATAGGAAGTGGCATACTTTCCTAGTGATGCATGCCCGAAGTGATGCAGGTCGTAAATGTTTATCACGTTGGTGAAACCCACGAGCACGGGTATGGTGATGAGAAACCTAGAAACATTATCGGGGCGAACAGGAACGATTCCACGATCACAGGTTTCTGCATCCCCAAGGTACGCAACTCTGCACAGCACTTCAAGAACAATGAACAGCTCCAGGTACATTTCTTTTTGAAAGAATGTGAATCATCTCTCGAAGGCCTGATGAAAGTGAGGGATGCGCTGAGATACACGCTAACATGAAGGACAAATTTAAACCTAAATACGTAACATTTATTCCGTGAAATACTTGTCTGTGTCACATTAACACATCTACAAATTTACTAACTCAGAGCTAAACTAGTTCCTGTAGTCAGCTTGGGTTGCAGCTCAAGGTTACATTTTTTTAAAGGTCATAGATGTTGTCGTTGGTTGGTTTGTTGTTTAACGCCGCACTCAGCAATATCCCAGCTATATGACGGCGGTCTGTAAATAATCGAGTCTGGACCAGACAATCCAGTGATTGACATCATGAGCATCGATCCACGCAATTGGGATCGATGACATACATCAACCAAGTCAGCGAGCCTGACCACTCGATCCCGTTAGTCGCCTTTTACGACAAGCATAGTCGCCTTTTATGGCAAGCATGGGTTGCTGAAGACCTATTCTACCCCGGATCTTCACGGGTCTCATAGATGTTGTCACTGGGTGGGTCACAGGCTTGGTCCGTGATTCGTTCTGTATTGTTATCTGGTTTCTGCATGATTT
This sequence comes from Haliotis cracherodii, assembly GCF_022045235.1. Classification (NCBI taxonomy): domain Eukaryota; kingdom Metazoa; phylum Mollusca; class Gastropoda; order Lepetellida; family Haliotidae; genus Haliotis; species Haliotis cracherodii. The sequence continues at coordinate 39,128,219 of NW_027266275.1, read as the reverse complement.
CTGCAGTCATGTTAAATATCCTAGCAACACTGCTGGCCAGTCGACATATTACTTTATTCATGAACGTCTACTGAGAGAACCTTCTGTGCACCGTGTTGCTTAGGGTAAATTAATTGAATTATTACTTCATTTGCGTAGACAATTAAGTGGGATTACTGAGTATTTTAAGCATTGTTGTTTAATTTTTTGTCGAGCATGGTATTATGATATTGCACTGTATTCTGAGGTCATATATTATGATATTGCACTGAATTCTTAGGTGTTTGCCCCCGTTTGGATTCCGGGTTCGAGTAGGTCCCCAGCAATGCATGCTGGTCATTTGAGACGACGAAATGGATCCGGAAGTCAGTCTTGGTGAATTGGATAATTATACGTCATCGTATCCTGACATCTTCCCGCGGCAAAGGTGTTAACTGACTTTATGAGAAAGTCCAGTTTCCACAAAGTCAGTTAACACCTTTGCCGTGGGAAGATGTATCCTGACGGCGTGGATTGTTGCTCACATCGACCGATTGTCTTGTCCAGACTCAATTATTTACCGACCAAGATCATATAGCAGGGGTATTGCTGATTAAAGCGCTTGAATAATTTTATAACATTTTGAGCATTTGCAGTGCTATAGTGTACAGACATGTGTATGATGTTTCTTTGTTTTTTAACCCCACACTCTGTAATATTCTTGCGAAATGACGGCGATCTGTAAATAATCGAGTCTGGATGTGACAATCCAATGATTGACGTCAAGAGCATCGATCAACGCTCCTGGAAAACGCTGAAATGCATTAACCTAGCCAGCGAGCCTGATCATCCGATCCCGTTAGTTGCCTCTGACGACAAGCATGGATTTCTGAAGATAACTTCTCACGGGTCTTCATGGGTTACATGTAAATGAAATAGATGTGGTCGCTTATCTTAACAAATTTGTAAATAAATTCAACTTGCGCTACTTTTTTTCCATACCTATAACAGAAGAACTGAGTAACACAAACAGGACTATCCTATCAACAAATGATCTAAATGTGGTGGCACGTGGTCCTGTGCACAGCGCACAGGTCACAAATCAGGTGAAGTTAAGCAACGTCGCGGAGAGGAGTTGGATGGGTGACAGGGTTTCGGCAGCTTGGATCCTGAGAGCTGCTAGGGGTTCGGTCCTGCCCCACACTGAAGTACATGTTAGTTGTCTCCTTGGGCAAGTTGCTTTGTTCGAAATGTGCCTCTGTTCACACAGCAGTGAATGGGTACCCGGTAGGATGAAATGGCAATGGCAATGGGGTTGTTGACCTTCTAGCGCCTGTTAGACAGCCTGGGTTGTGAATGATTGTTGAGTCCTGTGACCGGGATAATGATAGCGCTTTGAGCATGTCCCTGTGTGATGCACATTATAAATGGCCCGTTGGATTAAGTATTTTCTACGCCAGACCAAGCCAGAGGAGTACTTCAAGTGTGTATTCGAGATCAAGTAGCATGTACCAAGTAGCATGTATCAGAGAAGTACATCAAGGGTGTATTCAAGATCAAGTAGCATGTACCAAGTAGCATGTACCAGAGGAGTACATCAAGAGTGTATTCAAGATGAAGTAGCATGTACCAGAGGAGTACATCAAGAGTGTATTCAAGATGAAGTAGCATGTACCAGAGGAGTACATCAAGTGTGCATTCGAGATCAAGTAGCATGTACCAAGTAGCATGTACCAGAGGAGTACATCAAGAGTGTATTCAAGATGAAGTAGCATGTACCAGAGGAGTACATCAAGTGTGCATTCGAGATCAAGTAGCATGTACCAAGTAGCATGTACCAGAGGAGTACATCAAGGGTGTATTCGAGATCACATAGCATGTACCAGAGGAGCACACCAAGTGTGTATTCGAGATCAAGTAGCATGTACCAGAGTAGTACATTAAGGGTGTATTCGAGATCAAGCAGCATGTATCAGAGGAGTACATCAAGGGTGTATTCGAGATCACATAGCATGTACCAGAGGAGTACATCAAGGGTGTATTCGAGATCAAGTAGCACAGCAGCTTTAACTCAAATTACCCACTATACTGTCCCCAATCTGTATTACTAAAATGAAGAACTATTGCACAAATGAATATTATGAATAATCATGATCATTTTTATCTTCTGAATTAACCAACATATCGGGAACAAAGCACATATTACTCATAAATACAAACAGTCATAGTGCTGAGGTCACGTGTTTATATACATGCATACGTCATTGTCCCCGCCGATCCAGTTTCCGACATGTCGCCCATTAACAATTAAAATTAGCGCAGTAGGATATGAGGTTATTCCTATTGCGACCTTCGTTCTCCGAGTTCAAGCCCCGCCAATAAAGACCGATTGTACCTGCCGGAAACACTCACCTGTTGACTAACGACAATAACAATCGACAGCTTGTTGAACTTTTTTTCTGTGTTAAGAAAACACTTCTCATATGAAAGTTGTCCTTGTTGGAAAAGGATATGTGTATTTGATAGACTTAACCTGTTTCGTAAGGCAGGTCAGATAGGCTGAAGGTGAGATTTTAGGATAAAGGCAGGATTAACTGTCAGTGACCGGGAACAACAATAGTAGTCTATAAAACTACAAATGCTAATGCGGTTATTTTTGTGATGATTGTCATTTATATCATGTTCATCATCAGCAGCATTGATATAGGCTTCTTTATTATTATCATAATATCATTATCTCGAATATCTTGATGTACTCCTCTGGTACAGCAATAATGTGTATCATCAAAAGAATGTTTTTCATTACCATTGTTATCACGATAATCATGACAGTCATCATTGTGGTAATTCTCATCGATCAGCATCATCATCGTTATCATTTTCATCATCATCACAATTAGGATTATAACGATCATCTAATAATTGCCATCGTTGTCATAACTTAAATTATCATTTCACTATCATAATTTTGATTTTCCCCATTTCCATAAAAAATGACATGATAAGTCATTATCATTCTAATCAAAATTATTATTTTCACTATTACAATAAAGATCACCACTATCATTCTAATCATTATAATGAGCATCGTTATTACTTTAATTATGATTACTATTATCCTTAATACGTCATCATTTCATAGCTGTGCTATATTTATAATTAACACTGTGATAATGATGACCACCGCAATCGTCCTTATGACTATCATCATATTTTAGCAATGTTAAAACTGGCGGACTAATTTATAAACTCATTTCAAAGTAATCCGTTTTTAAGATCTGTCATTTTCTTTTGCATTTCAGCCTTGATTTAGTATGGGAGTATCCCCCCTAAAGTGACACTTAAATGAGGTATTGGTTCCCATGACTTATCCCGTTGATGAGGAAGATGAAATCAAGAAACATCCGCATCAGTACGCAGGTACATAAACATTGTTCTCCCAGACAAAAAGGCCGAATATCACGCTTTGATTGGTGTACCTGGCGTCTCGCTTGCGACGGGTGTTATTATCATCAGTTTGTTTTGCTTTTCCATATTATTTGTGATTTTTTTCCATTGCAAAATTTCGGATATAAAAATTTCACATAAATAAGAAAAAGGGCTAAAAGTAAAATTGATATGTTTATTTCTTAGTATTCATTTAGATTATAACCTGATTAAACCTGAAGGTGTCATAAACGTAAATTAAATCGAAACGAAAGATTGTTCAAGAATGAGAAACCTTCCAACCCCATCTATCATACATTAAAGGTTACAGAGGACCGAAAACAACAACAGGTTGATGTATACAGATCTATATAGCGCCCATGTACGACAGGCGCCGTACAGGACGTACATTTGTCTCACATGCATGTACACTTAACAGGCCCGCCTTGGCACGCGACACCTCCGTTCTCATTGGCCGTAGCTGTAGAGTACGGTGACACAGCTAAAACGACCGGGAATTCTCACAAGTACGGAGAATTCCAGCGTGTATGTAAGAAGCAGAAGAGGCAATGATAACGTACAGGTTGTGATGGGTTGAGTGCTTGGGTCGGATTCAGAAGCCAGGTCGGTGTTGTGCAGCTGTATCTCAGTCGAGACCGGGCGTTGAAGAGGGGAGAGGTGCGATTGGCTAACGTCGGGAGTGATTGACGTCCCTTCGCTGTTCTTGATAAGAGGAGGTTTGCGAAGGGGGTAAGGGGGCTTATAAAATATCGGATTCCTCTCGCAATATGCAGAAACGATGAGTTTAACTCACTCACGCGTGTTGCGGTAGGCTTTTAGCTGATCAGCTGGTGGACTACATCTGAGGAGAGACGTGAGAAACTCGCCTGCACCAAACTGCAAAAGGAACGCTTTACTTACTAAGAGTCATCTTTATATCCAGCCTGTGGCAGCTCGCACCTACTGGTATCACGCTGGCCACCGGTCAAGCACGTGGAAATGAGATTTGTCTTTTGGATTGTCGTGTTTAGCACCTGTCTACTCGGGGCTACAGGTAAGGTGGCTATCCTTCTATTCACAAGCGTTATGCACATTTCGCATAAGAAATCACAAAACTAAGCTGATGTAATACTGTTTTTTTCCTCTTCATGTACGTCAGAATATATCAGATGTACAATAAATATTTTCTTTGTCATTGCCGAGCTGAATATATTTTATGTATAGTTTAAGAGTATATGCGCGTTTAACGCCACTGACGCAAGGTTTCCTCTCGTACTTTAGACTTTACAGCGTAAGAGAACAAGAGTATGTTAGTGGCACGGTAGAAAACCCTTTATTTGTAAACATCCCAACGAAGGCCGTTCACATCACATGTGGTATCACTCACGCGCTCTCCTCTCGGAATGCAACGGTCTTTACTGGTTATGCCATATCCCCACACGGTGATGTCGTGTGAGAAATTATGTCCGTATCTTTAACGTGACCAACAGTATTTGGTCTTAAATAATTAACCCACTTATATCTTTTATGTACATGGCTATAGTTTGGAAGGACAATTTGTCTTTTTGACATATGGTCTCAGCGTTACTTGCGGAATGGCAAAACCATCGCAGTGTCGTCGAGCAAGTGACTGGATTAACATGTGTGGGCCTTCTAGGCTAACTCCAATAACCTAGGAACTCGTTTCTATGATGAGGATCTAACATTTTATACGCCCTCTTGTGTGAACTTTAGCTTTTATTTGTTGAATTTAATTTTCGAGCATTTCGTCATTGAGAGAATAATGTCATGAGAGGGATAGAGTAATAAAAGGACAAGCAAAGTTTAAAGAATGTCAATTCGATTTAGACTAACCCGCGAAGATCAAGGTTAGAATAGATATTCAGAAACGAATGGTTGCTGTAAAGGCGACCATGCTTGACGTAAGAGGCTCGCTGACTTGGTTGATGGCTGTCAGCGTATCCCAATTGCGTGATATCTATCAATGGAGTGTCTGGTCAAGAGTCGAATATTTACAGATCACCGTGATATAGGTGGAATATTGCTTGGCGCGGCGTTAAACAATAAACAAACAAACAAACAAACAACCAAACAACTATATTAACTCGATATGTCCACCTGTCAATCATTCTATGCTATTATGTTTAGCTGTATGTTTCGTTACATATAAAACTATTTTCACGTATACTCTGTGACTTAACACTATTTTTATTTTATATTGACACATTTTTGTAAGATAATGCTTCATCCACGCGGAAGTGTAAATGACTACAACACGTGTCTATTTTCGGCCAACTTCACGTGTGCAGTAAATGCAGAGAAATATATTTTTTTGTGCTATTAAAAGGTTGACGGGTGATTGCGTGATGTAACTATGTGATTGCCTGATACATCACTCCACCAGTGGCGTGAGATAGGTGTAAACATTGGTCAATCAGTCAAAAGTGCGCTCGGTGAACGTAAACACGTGGGCGTGGCTTATTGAGCAACCAGGAAGATGAGTGACAGGCGAAATGCACAACTCCATTACAAAGCTGATCCCGTGTAATTTCACGACTGACTAGAAACCATGTCACTGTGTTAGGAGAGCTCCTCTGTCAAGGCCGCAACCGCGTTTCATGTAAACAGCGCAGTTTTAACTCGCTCACACATTTGTTTCGTGCAAGGACTTGGTCAACTTGAGACGGCGAAGCCTCCTCTATCGCTCCACGTGAAGTAGACTATCGCGGGGAAAACATTGTTTTGTATTGATTACGGTCGAGGTGTTCCGAACTTACGTTTACGTTAAAGGGGATAGCGCTGTTCCTGTATAATATATAATTAATTTTCTTGTAACGTTTCTCTACTCTTCAATAACATGAATATGCTTAATGAAGTTTTTTTTGTAGATTGTCGGTTGCTTATACTGGCTTCAGGGCCAGTGGTTAAAGTGTTCGCTCGTCTCGCCTGAAACCTGAGTTCGATTACCATGGTTCCTCTGCTATGATATTTATGGGATATTGTAAACGGACGTTAAACCTAACCCGCTCTCTTAATGGGCTTCTAATCAGTTTATATCATGCTTGATTTGTAATCGTTTATGTGTTCCCATTTACAGGTAGTCTTGTATCATTACACCTTCCCTTGTATTCTCTTAACCGGCATTTTAGCATGTTAATACTATATTGTCGTGTAGATCCTGCTACAAGGTAAAGGGATGGTGGGGTAGCCTAATGGTTAGTGCGTTCGCTCTTCAAACCGTAGACTGGGTTCGATTCCTGAATGAATACACTGTGTGAAGCCCATCATCCATGTCCCCCGCCTTCTTAAAGTGACGGGGCGGTCGGGTAGCCTAGTGGTTAAAGCGTTCGCTCGTCACGCCGAAAACCCCTTGTTCGATTCCCGATATGGGTACAATTACGTGAAAGAATTTTGTGTCACTGTTATGGGGAAGCCTTAAAGTCGTCTCGTCCCGCAAAAGGCTTGGGTTCGATCCACTACATCGGTAGAAAGCATTACGCCCATTTCTGGTAACCTCCCCCTTCCCCGTAATATTGCTGAATTATTCCTAAAAAGGCGTAAAACATTTGCTTATTCACTGTTCACAGCTAATGTGCTGTTCAGGCCTAATTTTTGTTATGGAACGGTGAAAGGCACTTCACTTCACCGAGAAGTGTGTTGAAGGGTTTCACGCTGTTCTGAATAATCTGAAAGCAGTTCGATCTCTTTTAGGAAATATGCCATAGGTATTACCTAGAGCCAGTTCACTACAGGGATCAGAAGATCCTTACATGGCATGATTAGTGAGTGAGTGAATCTAACGCCGCGTTTAGCATTATTTCACTTTCATCGGTACTAATCTTCAATAGACGCAGTTTTTTGGCGTTTACCACTTGGCGAAATCCACAATAATGGCTCTGACACACCAAGGGACCTGATCTTGAATCAGTGGATCCTGTCTGCACAGCTAATTGCGGTGCCTTAGACCCCTGTCCCACATACATGTATAAGATTTACCCTCAACATGACACGGCACTTGTCATTGATGTTATCCGAACGTATCTCAATACTTTCAATACTGGATTTGAGTCGGAGGATATGTCATCTCACAATCACTGCGGTTTGAATAAATCCTGATTGTGATGATGGTTATGAAAAGCTCATAGTCACCATCGGCGCCATCTTCCAGTTCGACAAAGCGTTCTTAGTGCTACGATAGTCTTACATATACTTGCGATGTATATTATCCCAGGAAGATCTGTAGAACCTATTAGGGCCTGGGCTTTAAGAGGAGTATGTTTAAACTTGAGTATGCCTAATTCGGATCTCTGTCAATACCGGGCCAAATGTATGGTCTCTAGGTTAATTTGTCAAATAACATCTTCATACTTCTGTAAATGTATTGCACTAGGAACCATTTCTTTGAGGTGGGCCTAACACGTGAGACAGGATAGTCTAGGACTCCGCAGATTTGCATCCCTTGGACATGCCAGGATTCCGTGCTCGAGGGTTTTACCAAAGTGGTAAACGTCAACGACTTGCTTTGATTTCCACTCACATTAAACTGACACGCCGTCCAGTAACTGAAATACTGATCAAAGCGATCTTAAACCAACTCATTCACTTTTGTTTGTTTCAGTGGACAGTGTGATAATTGACCAGTACCGCAAGTGGAGGATGACATACCAAGAGGTTCGACCTGACAAAACTGATATAAATACAAAAGCTAAGATACAACACAAAGGTCGAGTTGCCAAGAATTTCGCTCCGAACGGCAATAGATGTTGTAAGGTTGGTGAGAAAACAGCCAAGAAGAGGCTCTCGTGCAGCAGTGTGGGCATGTATGCGGCAGCACGTGCATTTAACAATTATGCGCCAAAATCAAAAATCCATTTACGTAATGGAAGAAAGTTTCCCAAAGTACTGACAGCAAAAATAAGGAAGTGCTCTAAAGAGTTTTCCAAAAAGTTTGAAAAGTGTTGTAAAATGAAAGCCGAATATTACCGTCATATGAAAAAATGCAGGCGCCTGAGTCGATCTGAACGGAAAAGATGTAGAGACTTGACGAAGCGCCGTTACAGATCCTGAAGGACTATGACGGGTGTATTTTTGTACTTAAAAACTATTTATGTCCTTTGAAAGGATCAGACGATACAGGTATGACATGGGTATGTGTACATTCACCGATTCCACCACCAGTCTTACGGTGCTCTCTCTCTCTCTTAGTACGTATCATCCCCCGCCCCCCCCCCACCACCACCCCGCTCCAGGACTTACCCACGTGTACCCCCCTCATATGGACCAATATTGTGAAATAGGTCAGCTCACCTCAATCATTTACAGCTCCATGGAAATGTGTTGGCGGTTGGATCATTATTGTATGCCCCGCCGTCTGATATAATCGACAAGATTGCTTAACCCAACTCTTGTCAATCATTCCTCGTCCATCTATACCATCATCGCTCACCTTTTATAGCCAGTCCTCGGCCAAATATATCGTAACGTGGTGTCAAGAAAAATACACGACATAAACATTCCCCCCCCCCCCCCCCCCCCCCCCCCCTCAGCAGTGGCAATGTGACGTCATCACCGACGTCATCATGATGTCATATTCGCCACCTTCAGCAGAGACTCATGAACAGTGTCCAGTAAGGAGTTAAGGACACGGAAGGTGTTGTTCCCAAACATTACATCCACGTTCCTTCCTATCATTCACATAGATTCATAGACCAACCTGCACTCATCACAGGCTTAAACCAGAGGGCTGTACGACCGAGAGCGTGTTGCTACAATGGTGGTGGCGGCCGATGGCGAGGTTGCCGTCCTCATCAAGGGGCCACAGGTGGATGAATTATTTATGTTTCCCGAACTCTGTCGAGCCGATAAAATACGACGTCAGTTTGTGACGCGTCTATGACGTTAGTGTCACGTGACGTAACCCGCCTGCTCTGTGTGTAATGGGGCAAGCGACCAGGCGATCAATGGCTGTGTAGTAGGTGTCGCTGTGCCTACGTTGTCATCTCGGCGAGGTCGACGTCTCTTCCTGCTGCTGCTGCTGTTGTTGCTCCTGCTATTGTGTACATAAGCATATTACAACAAACACTGGGTACTGTGTGTTCTAGCCATAGACAAATGGTTTATATATTTTTTTCTGTTTTGTTGAAATTCTATCTTGTTTATTTGTTATTATAAGGTGATAATAAAGACATAATATAGAAAAGAAATATAATATAAAAAGAAAGTTTTGTCTTGTTACTGCCAGAGACCATTGTGAGGCCAACGCTACTAACATCTTCGGATCTTTTATCCCAAAATGAGCAAATGAAGAACGATTTATTGCTTTAAGTGGCCGAGTAATACTGAAAAGTATTCCTGGGCACGTACCAATATCCCAATCGGTGTTGAGATATGGAGTTTATTACGAACCATATCATGAGCAGAAAAACACAACAAAAAACTTGTATAGTGTATTTGATTTAGATGCATTTTGTTTCATCTTAATGTGGACATATCCCCGCGGTGTATATATATATATACTAATGCCATAATGTGATAAATAAGTCGTAGTATGTTTGACATAAGTAATAAAAACAATCATTCCCTTGTCTGCTTACCCGTATTATTGATGTAAAACAAAATGTCACTCCTGATTACCATTCCATTGAAATTATCCCGATAAACATATCATGGCTACGGATTCTTGTCTTTTTGTATGTATGTGATATATGTTTTCCCAGAAGTAATCGCCTGGAAGGAGTTTCCAGATTAACGGGGTCTGCATTGACGAGGGTTACAGTACACTGATTATAGATTAACATCTAGTCTCTGAAATGATCATATTTTACAGAAAAAAACAGTTGTTAAATTATACTTATGAAATATAGTAAAAAGAAGCCCAGAGACTTTCTTCATATTGGATATATTTGTTTCAGGGTCTGTATCACAGACTAGGAACTACATCAAAAACAGAGTCTCATTTAAAAACAAGTGATTCTTTAGAATCTAGAAAATACCTGAAGACATTGTTCCAGGTTATACCAAAAAATAAATTGTTCGATGGACAGGCGGGATTTCCTAAAAGCTATTTGTTGCAAATGTCTCAAACACGTGACGGTCGGTCGGGTAGCCTAATGGTTAAAGCGTTTGCTCATCACGCCAAATACCTGGGTTCGATTCCCGACATGGGTACAATGTGTGATGCCCATTTCTGGAATATTGCTAAAAGCGGCGTAAAACCAAACTCACTCACTCACTCAAACACTTGACCTAAAACATATTCTGTCGCAAAAAGGAATCCCAAAATACCGCTGTTATTGATCAGTACACGTGCAAATGCCCAACTTACAGTTAATTGCACGTCAGTCAACAACCTTAATTTATAGCAGTATTCTCAAACGGCTGAAAATGTCTATGGCCACGACACAGTTGTGTAGTGCAAACATTATGCATATTTTGACAGCCGGGTGAGAATATTATGTAAAGCTCGTGCCAATCTGGCCTCAAAGGTATTCTCGTGAATGTCAAGGCCGGAGGTGACAAGGGCGACTACTCTCAAAGGAAGGGAGATAAGTAGTGCCAGAAGTGGAATTCACTCCCAAAAGGTATTACTGACATTATGTAAACCACTTCCTTGGTACTGTGCACAGACGAAATGTACATTTTTTTAGTAATTGATCTTGCCATGTGCTGGCATCTGTGAGATCTGGGTTTGGGATGCTGGGTATGCCTGCCCGGGCGAGGTGCCAGATCCGCTGTTTTAGCCCCGACCAGCTGGTAACGTAATGAGAGTTCTTGCATTGCAGTATCGTAACACTAATATTGTTAGCCTTGGCCTCATACGGCCGTGGAACGACAGCTATTTCGGTAAAAATATTACTCGCATCTAGGTGATGGGAACACTTGTGGTACAGATTCTTGGTAATAGGATCGTTTCAACACGGTATAAAACACAAAAAGATGTAGTTAAATAGAAGCACGAGAGATACATTTTCCAAAACAGACAGATTTTAGAAACTACATGTAAATCATGTTTATAAAGACTTCTTTTTTGCCTAGGACTGCGCATGCTATTTCAAAAACTTAGATTGAATAACAGATATATAATAGTTTGCTGAATTTGTACAGGGTGTTCGAACCCTTGTTTTACTGATATGATTGTTTATTGTCTACGATGACAAGTTTTATCCATATCAGAAAACATATCTGCTAAAATAGTGCAGAGCATCTCTCAGTGTTTTGCGTGTTGCGTCCATGTAACATGCACTACGAGAAGTGAATCCATGTAACGTGCAATGTGAGAAGTGAATCCAAGTAACGTGCAGTGTGAGAAGTGAATCCATATACCATGCAATGTGAGAAGTGAATCCATGTAACGTGCAGTGTGAGAAGTGAATCCATGTAACGTACAGTGTGAGAAATGAATCCATGTAACGTGCAGTGTGAGAAATGAATTCATGTACCATGCAGTGGGAGAAGTGAATCCATGTAACGTACAGTGTGAGAAGTGAATCCATGTAACGTACAGTGTGAGAAATGAATCCATGTAACGTGCAGTGTGAGAAATGAATTCATGTACCATGCAGTGGGAGAAGTGAATCCATGTAACGTACAGTGTGAGAAGTGAATCCATGTAACGTGCAATGTGAGAAGTGAATCCATGTAACGTGCAGTGTGAGAAGTGAATCCATGTAACGTACAGTGTGAGAAATGAATCTATGTAACGTGCAGTGTGAGAAATGAATTCATGTACCATGCAGTGTGAGAAGTGAATCCTTGTAACGTACAGTGTGAGAAGTGAATCCATGTAACGTACAGTGTGAGAAATGATCCATGTAACGTGCAGTGTGAGAAATGAATTCATGTACCATGCAGTGGGAGAAGTGAATCCATGTAACGTACAGTGTGAGAAGTGAATCCATGTAACGTACAGTGTGAGAAGTGAATCCATGTAACGTTTAGTGTGAGAAATGAATTCATGTACCATGCAGTGGGAGAAGTGAATCCTTGTAACGTGCAGTGTGAGAAGTGAATCCATGTAACGTGCAGTGTGAGAAGTGAATCCATGTAACGTGCAGTGTGAGAAATGAATTCATGTAACGTACAGTGTGAGAAGTGAATCCATGTAACGTACAGTGTGAGAAGTGAATACATGTAACGTACAGTGTGAGAAGTGAATCCATGTAACGTGCAGTGTGAGAAATGAATTCATGTACCATGCAGTGGGAGAAGTGAATCCATGTAACGTACAGTGTGAGAAGTGAATCCATGTAACGTACAGTGTGAGAAATGAATCCATGTAACGTGCAGTGTGAGAAATGAATTCATGTACCATGCAGTGTGAGAAATGAATCCATGTAACGTACAGTGTGAGAAGTGAATCCATGTAACGTGCAATGTGAGAAGTGAATCCATGTAACGTACAGTGTGAGAAGTGAATCCATGTAACGTACAGTGTGAGAAATGAATCTATGTAACGTGCAGTGTGAGAAATGAATTCATGTACCATGCAGTGGGAGAAGTGAATCCATGTAACGTACAGTGTGAGAAGTGAATCCATGTAACGTACAGTGTGAAAATGAATCCATGTAACGTGCAGTGTGAGAAATGAATTCATGTACCATGCAGTGGGAGAAGTGAATCCATGTAACGTACAGTGTGAGAAGTGAATCCATGTAACGTACAGTGTGAGAAATGAATTCATGTAAGGCGCAGTGTGAGAAGAGAATCCATGTAATGTGCAGTGTGCGAAGTGAATCCATGTACCATGCAATGTGAGAAGTGAATCCAAGTACCATGCAGTGGGAGAAGTGAATCCATGTACCATGCAGTGGGAGAAGTGAATCCAAGTACCATGCAGTGGGAGAGTGAATCCATGAAACGTGCAGTGTGAGAAATGAATTCATGTAAGGCGCAGTGTGAGAAGTGAATCCATGTAATGTGCAGTGTGAGAAGTGAATCCATGTAACGTGCAGTGTGAGAAGTGAATCTATGTACCATGCAATGCGAGAAGTGAATCCATGTAACGTGCAGTGTGAGAAGTGAATCCATGTAACGTGCAGTGTGAGAAGTGAATCCATGTAACGTTTAGTGTGAGAAGTGAATCCATGTACCATGCAATGTGAGAAGAGAATCCATGTAACGTGCAGTGTGAGAAGTGAATCCATGTAGCTTGCAGTGGGAGAGTGAATCCATGTAACGTTTAGTGTGAGAAGTGAATCCATGTAACGTGCAGTGTGAGAAGTGAATCCATGTACCATGCAATGTGAGAAGTGAATCCATGTAAGGCGCAGTGTGAGAAATGAATTCATTTAAGGCGCAGTGTGAGAAGTGAATCCATGTAATGTGCAGTGTGAGAAGTGAATCCATATTACGTGCAGTGTGAGAAGTGAATCTATGTAACGTGCAGTGTGAGAAGTGAATCCATGTACCATGCAATGTGAGAAGTGAATCCATGTAACGTGCAGTGTGAGAAGTGAATCCATGTACCAAGCAGTGTCTGAAGTGAATCCATGTAACGTGCAGTGTGAGAAGTGAATCCATGTAACATGCAGTGTGAGAAATGAATTCATGTAAGGCGCAGTGTGAGAAATGAATCCATGTAATGTGCAGTGTGAGAAGTGAATCTATGTAACGTGCAGTGTGAGAAGTGAATCCATGTAACGTGCAGAGTGAGAAATGAATTCATGTAAGGCGCAGTGTGAGAAGAGAATCCATGTAATGTGCAGTGTGCGAAGTGAATCCATGTACCATGCAATGTGAGAAGTGAATCCAAGTACCATGCAGTGGGAGAAGTGAATCCATGTACCATGCAGTGGGAGAGTGAATCCATGAAACGTGCAGTGTGAGAAATGAATTCATGTAAGGCGCAGTGTGAGAAGTGAATCCATGTAATGTGCAGTGTGAGAAGTGAATCCATGTAACGTGCAGTGTGAGAAGTGAATCTATGTACCATGCAATGCGAGAAGTGAATCCATGTAACGTACAGTGTGAGAAGTGAATCCATGTAACGTGCAGTGTGAGAAGTGAATCCATGTAACGTTTAGTGTGAGAAGTGAATCCATGTACCATGCAATGTGAGAAGAGAATCCATGTAACGTGCAGTGTGAGAAGTGAATCCATGTAGCTTGCAGTGGGAGAGTGAATCCATGTAACGTTTAGTGTGAGAAGTGAATCCATGTAACGTGCAGTGTGAGAAGTGAATCCATGTACCATGCAATGTGAGAAGTGAATCCATGTAAGGCGCAGTGTGAGAAATGAATTCATGTAAGGCGCAGTGTGAGAAGTGAATCCATGTAATGTGCAGTGTGAGAAGTGAATCCATATTACGTGCAGTGTGAGAAGTGAATCTATGTAAAGTGCAGTGTGAGAAGTGAATCCATGTACCATGCAATGTGAGAAGTGAATCCATGTAACGTGCAGTGTGAGGAGTGAATCCATGTACCAAGCAGTGTCTGAAGTGAATCCATGTAACGTGCAGTGTGAGAAGTGAATCCATGTAACATGCAGTGTGAGAAATGAATTCATGTAAGGCGCAGTGTGAGAAATGAATTCATGTAATGTGCAGTGTGAGAAGTGAATCTATGTAACGTGCAATGTGAGAAATGAATCCATGTACCATGCAGTGTGAGAAGTGAATCCATGTTCCATGCAATGTGAGAAGTGAATCCATATAATGTGCAATCTGAGAAGTGGATCCATGTACCATGCAGTGGGAGAAGTGAATCCATGTAACGTTTAGTGTGAGAAGTGAATCCATGTAACGTGCAGTGTGAGAAGTGAATCCGGATACTGTGCAGTCTGAGAAGTGAATCCATGTAAGGCGCAGTCTGAGAAGTGAATTCATGAAAGGCACAGTGTGAGAAGTGAATCCATGTACCATGCAGAGTGAGAAGTGAATCCATGTAACGTACAATGTGAGAAATAAAATCCTGTAACGTGCAGTGTGTGAGTAAGATATATGTAACGTGCAGTGTGAAAGGAAGACACGTGATATGCTTGATAGGTGTTGTGTGAGAGTTGATGCATGGCACTACCCCAGACAGGTGATTTTTGAGAGTGGGTACACAGAGCTACCCCTGGCACGTGTTGTGTGAGAGTGAGTACAGAATCTACCCCTGACACGTGTTTTTGTGAGAGTGGGTACACAGAGCTACCCCTGACACGTGTTTGTGTGAGAGAGGGTACACAATCTACCCCTGACACGTGTTTGTGTGAGAGTGGGTACACAGAGCTACTCCTGACACGTGTTTGTGTGAGAGTTGATGCATGGTACTATCCAAGACACGTGTTGTGTTAGAGAGGGTACATGGCACTACCCCAGACACGTGTTGTGTGGGAGTTGATGCATGGCACTACACCAGTTACGTGCTGTGTTACAGGTTTTCACTGCACAACACCAGATACCTGTTGTGCCTATGAGACGAGTTGTGTAAAGGATCAGGAGAGACATAACGAGAAAACCAACACTCGCCGAACGTTCTCCCGTTCACGTTGTATAATGATCACCATAAACCAGCCTTGGCATGATAAATGCTATCCTCATAGCACTATTCTCCAGCTCTTTACTTGATATTTTCCCAATTATTTACAGCAAATCTGATCCTGCCAGATTGTTTCTACAGATATACATTTCGTGGAGTCAATGTTTTATCCAGATAACAATGTCTACTAAATAAAGTAAGGGCGAGTTTAATGGACCTAACGTAATTTAAAAGGCCTTCATTTATTGTGACGTGTGTTCTCCAGACGAGTAGGAGCAAACTCTTTAACATTTTACACACCTACGAGAAAATGTGTATCTGTTACGATCCTGCAGTCGTAGACAACCCGACCAGGCCAAAAGGGTTCGTGTTCGCATGTAGTATCGTTACGTGAAATTACATATAATATGGTGAACGGATGATTCGTTAAGCAATTTTTATATTCTTCGAGCAAACATGAAGTTGTGTTCCTATCCGATCAGGAGATACATTTATCACAAGTTACATTAACGTAAATGTGTGAGTAATGGTGATTGGCAGCTATGGTATTTCTGTAGAAGTTGTTATCAGTCGCAGATGCAATGTGTTCTAGGGGACCATAACGTGCCTCTGCTCCATCATTGGTATACAAGCACTTTATCTGAGCGATATTCGTTAGAGACGTTTATTTCGTCATTTACACGATACATGCAATGGTTTATATTTGTCAAGAAGGACACTAATAAGGTTGAAATCCGAGATGATTTGTTGGAGTTTTTTGTTTCTTTATGTGCGGAAATTGAGAAACGTTTATTTTCTGTTCATGCTGGACAAGATATTTCACGATATAAGACTTGATCTCCTGTCTACCAGAGAAAAAAACTTTATGACAGGAATAGGGACAGACGAAGCGGGTACAAACAAGACAGGTAGTGCAGGAAGGAAAACTGAAAAAAACCCACTGATTCCAACGAAGAAAATCAAGGAAGAGGACAAACTGACAGGCATGAACATTAGGTTAAGTGACATCAAGGAACAGAGGATAAATTGACAGGCAGGAACAGAGGACACACTGACAGCCAGGAACAGAGGACACACCGACAGCCAGGAACAGAGGACATACTGACAGCCAGGAACAGAGGACACAATGACAGGCAGGAACAGAGGACACAATGGCAGGCAGGAACAGAGGACACACTGACAGCCAGGAACAGAGGACACAATGACAGGCAGGAACAGAGGATAAACTGACAGGCAGGAACAGAGGACACACTGACAGCCAGGAACAGAGGACATAATGACAGGCAGGAACAGAGGACACAATGACAGCCAGGAACAGAGGACACAATGACAGGCAGGAACATAGGACACAATGACAGTCAGAAACAGAGGACACACTGACAGCCAGGGACAGAGGACACAATGACAGGTAGGAACAGAGGATAAACTGACAGTCAGAAACAGAGGACACACTGACAGGCAGGAATAGAGGACACACTGACAGCCAGGAACAGAGGATGAAGTGACAGGCTGGACAAGAGGATAACGTGACAGGCAAGAATAAAGGAATCGAACTACACAACCACGTAGGGATAAGGAAGAAAGTTACAATTCTTTGGTTTAAGATTATTCTTCATTTAGCGCCCTAGCTAACATTTTAACTCTCCGTCTAAACGACACGTGGTCTGTAAGCGTACAGTGGCGGTCTGGCAGTGTCACCCTATGGAGGAGCACTCGAGCAGTCCGGAAGTAGTTGCGATTAACAAGCTTGTGCCTGGTCCCATTGTATCCATAGCGAATGCCTGCATGTCGGATGTTGTGGCTAGAACCAAACATGGAGAAACCCTCTCTTCTGTTCTAGGAGCTGGTGGCTTGTGAAATGTTTCCTGTCGTAGCTCAGTGCGCCAGATCTGTTCCTTGGGGCATCACTTTCAAAGAAACGACAAGGGCGGGTCAAACCTTGAGCTGCTATCTATAGGAACGGCGCTCGTTGAAACCTTGGCGTAACAAGGTCATAAACGGGCGTAGTTGATGTAGATGAAGTAGGTTGATGTGAAGGATGTTTGAGTGAGTGAGTGAGAAATACAGTTTAAAGGAAAATGTCTCAACTGCAAGTGTAGTCTCATCTGGAGTAGAGACCTCATGAAGATGTCATCTATCAGTTTGCTCCCCAAATTCTAAAGCCTGCATCACGCTGAACAGAGTTGCGTCCCTTGGGCGTGCCAGGAACCTGTGACAGTGGTCCGAATCCCAGATCCGCCCTTATTGTTTCTTTGTTCTTTCAGCTTCATACCCGTGCTCGTGGGTTTCACGAAAGTAGTAACCGTCTCATATCAGCATCATATCGGGCTTTCCTTCCACATTTAAATGATGCATGGTGACATGACTGAAATAACGTTCGGAGGGGCGTATTAACCAACTAACTCACTCTACGAGTTGTGAATGTTTAGAGAACCGAAATGACCTTCTCAACACCATGGGTCTCTTAATAGTTCTCTATGTAGTTTAAAACCAACACTGTATGGCGGTGATTTTGTTTCCAAAACTTGTAGTAAAGCCGTGAAGTGATCCTAGGGTCTGTGGCATGTCAGTTGATTACCAGGTGAGGGCCGTAGCACACCTGGCTGATCTTCAGCTGATTGATTTAACTGTCTATAAACACAGGTGTTCCAGCCGTTCACCTGGGCTGTACTCCTCACAACGGTATACCTACTCCAACATTGTGCAGAGTTCGTATCTCTGATAAAGGCTCTCGAAGTATGTTGACGATAGTGATCCATTTCTATATATAGGCAATTAAACAGTTATCCCGGGAGAGTACAGAAGCGAGCTCAGAATCGCACTGTCAAGTAATCCAAGCTCTCATCAACAAGTTACCAGTGTGACTGGTGGGGGTAAGGGCAGAAGCGAGGGGTGCCTTTTTGTCTGAGGAGGATAAGCTTCCAGTAAATGGGCTTTGGGGTACTACTTTTGTCACTGGGTTTTGTCTCGAATCCATGCAAATCATATGATTTTAGTATTGTGCATTTACATGTTAAATGAATGTAAGGTTAACGTCATGTAAACGGTGCTACTGCATGAAATATCAAAGCGGCGATAATCAAACTCACTAACTCACTTAATGAAACAGGTCTCGTCGTATTACTGTGAGATCAGCAATAGGTTTGAATGTGTGTTGAATATTTCGACGTTACAATAAAGTCCTTTTTCAAACAAGTTTTTGAAGAAATTTTGAAAATAATATATCGCCTTATTATTTTCATACCCCTACATTTTGACGATATTTGGGGATATATAGTTGTCTCAGTTGTTAACGTCAGCCTGGCGTTGAGGAAACATGTACCGAGCTACGTTTCGACTGCTGTTTCGAGCTTCACCGCCCAGCAAAACCATCGGACACAGCTCACTGAGTATATACTTCCCATGTCACTTAGTACCCACACCCCTTTTAGAACTTAACAGTGACATAAACCCACACAATACCTTCATACGACTGAAGTACACCCTTGTCTCACTGTCACCCCTTATGGTAGAAATTCTAAATATCATCGCATTCACCCACAAATTCAGATGAATGTAGCTGACATATAACCCAAAGATGACAGTTACAACTAATAATCTAGGAACACAATAGTGACAATTACAGCGAATCTCGGAACACAATGTTATAGTTACAGTTAATCTCGGAAAACAATGTTATAGTTATAGCGAATCTCGGAAAACATTGCTATAGTTACATTTAATCTCGGAAAGCAATGTTATAGTTACAGAGAATCTCGGAATACAATGTTACAGTTACAGTAAATCTCGGAAAACAATGTTATTTTAGTTACAGCGAATCTGAATACTAAGGGGACAGTGGCGAAGCCCGGGGCCAAAGACAGTCAATTACAGAAAATCTCACACTCAATACTGACAGTTGCAGAGAATATCTCACCCAATACTGACAGTTACAGAGAATCTCTCACCCAATACTGAAAGTTAAAGAGAATCTCTCACCCAATATTGACAGTTACAGAGACTATCACACCCAATACTGACAGTTACAGAAATTTTCTCACCCAATACTGACAGTTACAGAGAATCTCACACCCAACACTGACAGTTACAGAGAATCTCACTCCCAATACTGACAGTTACAGAGAATCTCACACCCAATACAGAGTGTTACAGAGAATCTCAGATCCAATACTGACAGTTACAGAGAATCTCACACCCAATACCAACAGTTACAGAGAATCTCACACCCAATACTGCCATTTGCAGAGCATATCTCACCCAAAACTGAAAGTTACAGATAATCGCACACCCAACACCGACAGTTACAGAGAATCTCACACCCAATACTGACATTTGCAGATAATCTCTCACCCAAAACTGAAAGTTACAGAGAATCTCTCACCCAAAACTAAAAGTTACATAGAATCTCACACCAAACACTGACAGTTACAGATAATCTCACACCCAACACGGACAGTTACAGAGAATCTCACACCCAATACTGACATTTGCAGAGAATCTCTCACCCAATAATGAAAGTTACAGAGAATCTCTCAGCCAATACTGACATTTGCAGAGAATCTCTCACCAAAAACTAAAAGTTACAGAGAATCTCACACCCAATACTGACAGTTACAGACAATATCACACCCAATAATGACAGTTACAGAGAATCTCACACCCAATACTGACAGTTACAGGTAATTTCACACCCAATAATGACAGTTACAGATAATCTCACATCCAATACTGACAGTTACAGAGAATCTCTCACCCAACACTGACAATTACAGACAATATCACAGCCAATACTGACAGTTACAGATAATCTCACACCCAACACTGACAGTTACAGATAATCTCACTCCCGATACTGACACTTACAGATAATCTCACTCGCAAAACTGACAGTTACAGAGAATCTCATACGCAATACTGACAGTTACAGATAATATCACTCCTAACACTGACAGTTACAGAGAATCTCACACCCAATACTGACAGTTACAGATAATATCACTCCCAACACTGACAGTTACAGAGAATCTCTCATCAAATACTGACATTTGCAGAGAATCTCACAGCCAATACTCACAGTTACAGATAATCTCACACCCAATACTGAAAATTACAGACAATCTTACACCCAATACTGAAAGCTATAGACAATATCACACCCAATACTGGAAGTTACTGACAATGTCACACCCAATAATGACAGTTACAGAGAATCCCTCACCCAATACTGACATTTGCAGAGAATCTCACACCCAACACTGAAAGTTACAGATAATCTCACACCCAACACCGACAGTTACGGAGAATCTCACTCCCAACACTGACAGTGACAGAGAATCTCTCACCCAACACCGACAGTTACAGAGAATATCACACTCAACACTGACAGTTACAGAGAATCTCACACCCAACACTGACAGTTACAGAGAATCTCACACCAAACACTGACAGTTACGGAGAATCTCTCACCCAACACTGACAGTTACAGAGAATCTCTCACCCAACACTGACAGTAACAGAGAATCTCGCACCCAATACTGAAAGTTACAGAGAATCTCTCACCCAATACTGACAGTTACAGAGAATCTCACTCCCAACACTGACAGTTACAGATAATCTCACCCCCAATACTGACAGTTACAGAGAATCTCACTCCCAATACTGACAGTTACAGATAATCTCACATCCAACACTGACAGTTACAGAGAATCTCACTCCCAATACTGACAGTTACAGACAATATCACAGCCAACACTGACAGTTACAGAGAATCTCACACCCAATGCTGAAAGTTACAGACAATCTACACCCAATACTGAAAGCTACAGACAATATCACACCCAATACTGACAGTTACAGAGAATCTCACACCCAATACTGGCAGTTACAGATAATCTCACACCCAATGCTGAAAGTTACAGACAATCTTACACCCAAGACTGAAAGCTACAGACAATATCACACCCAATACTGACAGTTACAGAGAATCTCACACCCAATGCTGAAAGTTACAGAGAATCTCACACACACTACTGAAAGTTACAGAGAATATCACAGCCAATACTGACAGTTACAGAGAATCTCACACCCAATACTGAAAGTTACAGAGAATCTTACACACAATACTGAAAGTTACAGAGAATATCACACCCAATACTGACAGTTACAGATAATCTCACACCCAATACTGACAGTTACAGATAATTTCACACCCAATACTGACAGTTACAGATAATCTCACACCCAATACTGACAGTTACAGAGAATATCACAGCTAATACTGACAGTCACAGAGAATCTGACACCCACGATCATATAGTAACTACACTGCGATCTCGCAATTTCGATGCGTGACCTAACTCTTGAAGTCAGGTAGCACTAATCATGGTAGAATAAAAACAATGAAGTATACCTGCATATATTTATATGCCCTCAAACAGCCGTGAAGTGGTCACGCCTTGCTCAGTGAGTGTGGAGCATATGGCAAGATATGGAATTTCTGACACTAGATATTGATTTTGTAATTCGATTGTTCTTAAGAGTCCTCAACAATCTAACAAACAATTCCGTTGTCTGAGACAGGTCAGTGGTGTAGGATGTCCGGTTTAGATTCGTTTCTAAAATTAAACGCAGACTGGGACTTTATAAGCCTAGAACTTTTTTTTATCGACAGTAAACAATTCTGAATTGTATTAAGGAATGTGGGTTTTACGTGGATGTTTAGTGCTTATGTTTTCTTATTCAATTTGTAATGTGAACTGACATATGTGGACATTAATTACCATGGTTAAATTAAGATTCAAGGGGTCAGAAAGGTCTTTGACAAGTTCAGTCATAGGGTCAAAAGGCCATAAGACTATTAGCAACAATCACCCACAAAGTCTTGGTACTGTCACAAGTATGTGATGTTTATGAGGACTAACATAGTTCTTGCCAAAATATCGGACGCTGTGATTAGTGGCAGGCCAGAGATCTTAAATAATTTATGACCATACTTAGTAAATAATATAGAGGCACCCGTAAAATCTCTAGCAGTTACAAAGACTTCCTTAAAAGTACATTCTACATTCTATACATTGCGTATATGGACATAGGTGTAGTCACAATGATTACAAATGTGACAGATCAGTAAACATGCGACGGCATCTTATATATATGTCGGCAATCTGGTGAACCATCTTACATACAGGTCGGCAATCTGGTGAACCATCTTACATACAGGTCGGCAATCTGGTGAACCATCTTACATACAGGTCGGCAATCTGGTGAACCATCTTACATACAGGTCGGCAATCTGGTGAACCATCCTACACATTGGTCAGCAATCAGGTGAACCATCCAACATACATGTCGGGAGTCTGGTCAACCATCTTACATGTAGGTCGGCAATCTAGTGAACCATCTTACATACAGGTCGGCAATCTGGTGAACCATCTTACATACAGGTCGGCAATCTGGTGAACCATCCTACACATTGGTCAGCAATCAGGTGAACCATCCAACATACATGTCGGGAGTCTGGTCAACCATCTTACATGTAGGTCGGCAATCTAGTGAACCATCTTACATACAGGTCGGCAATCTGGTGAACCATCTTACATACAGGTCGGCAATCTGGTGAACCATCTTACACATCGGTCAGCAATCAGGTGAACCATCTTACATACAGGTCGGCAATCTGGTGAACCATCTTACACATTGGTCAGCAATCAGGTGAACCATCTTACATACAGGTCGGCAATCTGGTGAACCATCTTACACATTGGTCAGCAATCTAGTGAACCATCTTACATACAGGTCGGCAATCTGCTGAACCATCTTACACATTGGTCAGCAATAAGGTGAACCATCCAACATACATGTCGGGAGTCTGGTCAACCATCTTACATACAGGTCGGCAATCTGGTGAACCATCTTACATACAGGTCGGCAATCTGGTGAACCATCATACATACAGGTCGGCAATCTGGTGAACCATCCTACACATTGGTCAGCAATCAGGTGAACCATCCAACATACATGTCGGGAGTCTGGTCAACCATCTTACATCTAGGTCGGCAATCTAGTGAACCATCTTACATACAGGTCGGCAATCTGGTGAACCATCTTACATACAGGTCGGCAATCTGGTGAACCATCCTACACATTGGTCAGCAATCAGGTGAACCATCCAACATACATGTCGGGAGTCTGGTCAACCATCTTACATGTAGGTCGGCAATCTAGTGAACCATCTTACATACAGGTCGGCAATCTGGTGAACCATCTTACATACAGGTCGGCAATCTGGTGAACCATCTTACACATTGGTCAGCAATCAGGTGAACCATCTTACATACAGGTCGGCAATCTGGTGAACCATCTTACACATTGGTCAGCAATCAGGTGAACCATCTTACATACAGGTCGGCAATCTGGTGAACCATCTTACACATTGGTCAGCAATCAGGTGAACCATCTTACATACAGGTCGGCAATCTGCTGAACCATCCTACACATTGGTCAGCAATCAGGTGAACCATCCAACATACATGTCGGGAGTCTGGTCAACCATCTTACATACAGGTCGGCAATCTGGTGAACCATCTTACATACAGGTCGGCAATCTGGTGAACCATCTTACAGACAGGTCGGCAATCTGGTGAACCATCCTACACATTGGTCAGCAATCAGGTGAACCATCCAACATACATGTCGGGAGTCTGGTCAACCATCTTACATACAGGTCGGCAATCTGGTGAACCATCCTACACATTGGTCAGCAATCAGGTGAACCATCCAACATACATGTCGGGAGTCTGGTCAACCATCTTACATCTAGGTCGGCAATCTAGTGAACCATCTTACATACAGGTCGGCAATCTGGTGAACCATCTTACATACAGGTCGGCAATCTGGTGAACCATCTTACATACAGGTTGGCAATCTGGTGAACCATCCAACATACATGTCGGGAATCTGGTCAACCATCTTACATGTAGGTCGGCAATCTGGTGAACCATCTTACATACAGGTCGGCAATCTGGTGAACCATCTTACACATTGGTCAGCAATCTGGTGAACCATCTTACATACAGGTCTGCAATCTGGTGAATCATCTTACAGACAGGTCGGGAATCTGGTGAACCATCTTACATACAGGTCGGCAATCAGGTGAACCATCCTACACATTGGTCAGCAATCAGGTGAACCATCCAACATACATGTCGGCAATCTGGTGAACCATCTTACATACAGGTCGGCAATCTGGTGAACCATCTTACATACAGGTCGGCTATCTAGTGAACAATCTTACATACAGATCGGCAATCTGGTGAACCATCTTACATACAGGTCAGCAATCTAATGAACAATCTTACATACAGGTCGGCAATCTAGTGAACCATCTTACATACAGGTCGGCAATCTGGTGAACCATCTTACATACAGGTCCACAATCTTGTCAACCATCTTACATACAGGTCGGAAAAATTTGGTGAACCATCCTACACATTGGTCAGCAATCAGGTGAACCATCCAACATACATGTCGGGAGTCTGGTCAACCATCTTACATGTAGGTCGGCAATCTAGTGAACCATCTTACATACAGGTCGGCAATCTGGTGAACCATCTTACATACAGGTCGGCAATCTGGTGAACCATCTTACATACAGGTTGGCAATCAGGTGAACCATCCAACATACATGTCGGGAATCTGGTCAACCATCTTACATGTAGGTCGGCAATCTGGTGAACCATCTTACATACAGGTCGGCAATCTGGTGAACCATCTTACACATTGGTCAGCAATCTGGTGAACCATCTTACATACAGGTCAGCAATCTGGTGAATCATCTTACAGACAGGTCGGGAATCTGGTGAACCATCTTACATACAGGTCGGCAATCAGGTGAACCATCCTACACATTGGTCAGCAATCAGGTGAACCATCCAACATACATGTCGGCAATCTGGTGGACCATCTTACATACAGGTCGGCAATCTGGTGAACCATCTTACATACAGGTCGGCTATCTAGTGAACAATCTTACATACAGATTGGCAATCTGGTGAACCATCTTACATACAGGTCAGCAATCTAATGAACAATCTTACATACAGGTCGGCAATCTAGTGAACCATCTTACATACAGGTCGGCAATCTGGTGAACCATCTTACATACAGGTCCACAATCTTGTCAACCATCTTACATACAGGTCGGCAATCTAGTGAACCATCTTACACACAGGTCCGCAATCTGGTCAACCATTTTACATATTGGTCGGCAGTCTGGTGAACAATCTTAGATTGACAAGTTCCCAAGTTCAGTTATAGTTCCCTCTTTAGTCCATTGACTGCTTCAACCAACCAGTCCACACTGATACTCATAGTAATGCTTAAGATTGAACACTATTATGTTTCACGTTTTAAATGTTTGTTTTACTAGTAAATTATTATTTTTACTAAACATTATTATTTCACAATACTGTATGTATGTCAATATTGATTATTCAACATTTCACCATCTTCCGAACTAGGCTGGAATTTCTGGGTTTGTTGCGCCACCAGTGGATACGAGTTATGTCCCTTCTATGTCCCCCCTACTGACCAATCAGATTTTACCTCTCATATCTCATATATTGTAATAAAAAGGTTCTTACTTTGCGAAGTGCATGAAATAACGTGATAATCTTTATTAAAAACATGAACAGATTTGGAAAATATCTGTTGTGGCTTAGTTGTCGGTACACATGCTTTGCAAATCTTGCAATGGACCGAAATCTGAAAGGTTGTTCACTAACCGGATGTCAATTTCGTCACGCGATTTTGCTTTGATTTTGCATATACTTGTTAGTCTAGCCAACTTGTAACTCCATCATTCCAGCCTAGTTCGGCAAAGGTGGAAACTGGACTTATATAGTCAGTTAACTTCCTTGCCTCGTGAAGATGCATTTTTCAGGCCGGCGCCGATGATTGTATGCAGTGTCATGTGAACAACAGCTTAATCTCTCTACTCAGCCGCCATCCACCGATAAGTCTCCCTCGCGATCCAGTCAACTCTACTCAACGAGAAGATACTCCGACCGTGCGGAAAGAAAGAATGGTACATAGCAGTACACAAGAGGAGGTGTTCGCCCCCACAAGAATGATCAGCTGACAAAAAGTGAACTACTTACACAATGCAGTCCTGTTCATGGACCCGGCTTAACACGTGAGATACTCATTCATCTGGTGAACGACCTTACACACGGGCAGTTTGCAGCCAACAAGGTTATGGGCGTGCCCAAAGGAAGCAACTCTGCAAAGCGACTGCATGGTCAGTCCGCAGAGATCCGCACCTCATCCCCATCGCAATGCTTCAGGCATGTCGCTCGCCGCTACGTCGCCAACAACGTTTTCTGCCATCTGTGAATCGGAGGCAAAACCTTGTTGCTAAGATGTCAGTACATATGCTTTGCAAATCCTGCAATCGACCGAAATTAGAAAGGCTGTTCTCTCAGCCGGATGTTGATTTCGTGACGCCATTTGTATTTAATTTTGCATATACTTGTCAGTCCATGGACCCGTTATTAGCACGTGAGATACTCATTCATCTGGTGAACGACCTTACACACAGGGGCAGTTTGCAGCTAACAAGGTTTTGGGCGTGCCCCAAGGAAGCAACTCTGCACAGCGACTTCGATTCGTCTATAAACATGATGCAGCGCCTTTGGCGTACATCCCGTCCCTTGTGTTGCCAAGCCCAGCCCAATCTTTGCCGCCAATCGTTAGTTCTGAGGGTCCACAGGACACCTTGCTTTCAGACGGGCTGCATAGAGCCGGTTTCTAGTTGCGGTATTGTAAAAGTGCCTTTATTTTTTGTCGGTAGTGTATATTATTTAACCCAACATTACACATTTAAGGTATATACAAATATTCGAAAACATAGTATTACAATGCTTAATTTCACACCAATCTGTCATTTGTTGCCTCAGCCTAGGTCGACTATCACATATTATCAAATCATCGAGCCCCACTAGCGAGATATTCTCGACTCCATTTGAAATCGTCCACATGAGTTGAGTAGATTATTAATAATACCGTGTATAGTCATGCGATCTTTAAGTATTCTATGAAGAGAAGATAGCATTAACCTTGAATGATTGGTATTGAAATGATCCGATTATCCTCTGCCAAAAATGGCATCTTATAGTACGCTTTAGCAAAAAATGTTCCATAGTTAGTTAAGAGGTGTATTTGTGGTGCATCGTGCCCGAGATCCTACACACGTGTCAGCGTTGCATTCTGTATATTACGTCAAGTCTGGTCGGATTTGCTCGAACCTATCACGCATAACGCATATCTTTATGTAACTCCTTGGTGATTGAATGTTGAACCCGCTCCTTATGCTGGATTGTCGATTGATGAGTAGAGTCTTGGAACATTCCCAATTTGGATCCACTGAACTAACCAATGCCACAGTGGGTAGGACAAGGAGGGTCTGGGTGTGGCGGTGCGGTGCGGTGCGGGTCGTAGCCTGGCAGCCATTTTTATGTCAACTATTTCAAGTTGTCTCTTTCGACATTAAAATTATATTTTTTTCAACATAATCCGCTTCCACATTAATACACATTTCCCAAGAGAGATATTACTCCAGTTTCGTACAATTCTTAGTCCTGGTTGTCAAAAAAGGTTCTCCACATCTGCTATGACGTCATCGTTCGAGTCGGAATGAGATCCGGCTATAGCATTCTTCATGTTTGGGAACAGATGGAAGTCTGACCAAGTCAGAAGAGGAGAATGAAGGAATTAAAAACCACACTCGTTGATTGTACGAAGGCCGGTAAAAAAGTTGTAAGTCTAACAAACAAAACCAACTATTGTTAACGTGTTTTTAATTTTATTTTTCAACATAATGTCCCTGATTTTCAATACACTTCTCATATCAATTATAAAGCTTTTCAATTCCAGTCAGGAAGAAGTTTTCTGAAGCCACCCTGAAGAACCCATACACGGCAGCTTGAAGGTCATCGTTGTCATCATGGCGATTTCCACGGTGTTCTTTCAGTTTAGGAAACAGGTGGAAATCACTTGGTGCCATGTCTGGCGTGTATGGAGGGTGAGGAAGCTCCTCGAAGATTAGGCGATGAAGCAAATCAGCATAGTAGGCACCGGTAATCGACTTTTGACTTTCTAAATAATCAACAAGGACCACAATATTTGCATCCAAGACAAACAGTGGCCATAACGTTCTTCACTGATCTTGAAGACCTGCATTTCTTTGGTGCCGGAGAAGTGGAATGGTGCCATTCCATGGATTGACATTTGGACTCGGGATCAGAGTGGAAGACCCATGTTTCATCACCCGTTACTAATCTATTTTTGAATTTCAGGAAATCTTCCGCAACTGGAGCTAAATTTTCTCTGGCAAGGTCACTTCTTTTCTCAAAAAGTAAAAAACTTAATGACTGCCCGGTACTCGTTCCATTCCGTTTCTGTGTCCATATGGACCCCTATCACGTTCACCTGGATTTCACTCATATACAAATGGCCTCCACAGACCAAATACACTTACAATGTACTACACTGGCAAGTTCGCTTTGTTATGGCCCGTTAGTTAGTCAGGCTTAGAACGTTCTGACCAGTCCTCGTAGAAATGCCAACGACTGATTTGTGCATTGACGCACTGTCCTGATGGAATTGTAGGGTTTCCACGTATCTTAGTTTTTATTTCATCACGTAATTGTCTCAAAAGTGCAACATAATATGCTTCGTTTATTGTCTGGCCTTTTGGAAGATAGTCCAACATGATGACAAACACGGAAGCCATAACTTTTCCAGCTGGTGGGACAATCTTTGCCTCCTTTGGCAGGCTTTCCAAGACGGGGGTCATCTTGAGGTCTCTCCCTGCCACGCTAAACCCTCTTTACGTGGCACATGAAGGGGCACCCTTTCCTTGTTCTGTACCCACACCTTCATGATTGTCTTTTGGTGTTGAGCCCTTTTGCTGCAAGTACTTGATCATTGTCATAGACCCCTTTGTATTTTACTGACTTGTCACAGCGATTTGCTCAACTGACTCATGTTTTTTGTGGATATACCTCCATGACGTCATATGATGTCCACAGCAAAATATGTCTCTAGTCCGCAATTCTTTCTTTGTGAGACTCAGAACTTATCAATCAACCCTTGTATGTGCAGTCTATTTTCTACGTACGGTGTGTGCACCCATAGCGTTATACATTTGCGTTGCGGTGCCGGTATAACAATTTGATACCACACGATGCTCCGGACAACGGAGATTAACCCGCATTTCCGGTGAAGGCGTGTCTTAACACGTATTCCAACTTGTTATTTGTACTGTTTCGTGCTGTATCGGTTGGAACAGCCGTTCGAATCTGACGCATTTGCTTGGAAAATGCATCTAATACCAATGATAATAAGATACTTGCATGCATATATACACCTTCTGTCAAGGAGATGCATTTTGGAAAAATGCCCCAAATCGTTTTATCATGCTCAACAGATTGTTGTGTCAGACATCTGTGTTTTAAGGGGCAAGACGTAACAGGGTATGTAACCGAGTACATTTTGTTCCGAACCACTGGTAACATATAGATGTTCTTTGTGAACGTTTGTCGATATATGTGCCAATCGGGCCCAGTTGTCTCGAAGAGGCCGAAATGAACCTTAGGAAGATAAGAAGAATCGTATCATTGGTAGGGGTATTAGTTTTCTTGGCATGTGGAGCTTATCGAAATACAGAGATACGTTAAAACCACTGGAAAGACATTCTTACTCTGACCTGCACTAACATTTATCATAGTACTTTGCCATGCTCGTGTCTTTGACTCTGATTGGTCTAATGCATCAGTGACGCCATTGTCAAAGGGAGATAATGTAACCTAACCAGGTCATACCAAAAGACATTAAAAGATGATGCTTCTTGTTACCCTGTCTGGCGATCGGCTGTAAGGGCACAGAACAAGGACTGTTCGGCTTAGAGTATATTATTTCTGAGTGGGATATCCATGTTAGACTGTGGCATGGTATCTCAGTGGGCTAGCACTACGAATCCGACAGGGGTCAGGCATACACAGCCGCACACACACAATTGCATGTACGTCGCTATATAATAGTAAATTAATAGAACTGAACGCGACTTAGAAAACCCCATTTCACTCTACATCACCTAATGAAGAGCCTAAGAAATGATGTTTATTTTGTAATTTTCAGTTTCATATCATTTAAAGTAATCAGGTTAATTTGATAGGATAAATTGTTTGTGTCTTTGCCGCTGGAAAAATATGGAGACATGCCTGGAGGTGCTCAAGATACTGACAGCACGCTGTAGAAAGATTAGGAAAAGTGTTCATTTTCAGGGATATGTTAAACAACGAAAGCACCAGTATTGATGCGGAAAGCAGGGCAATTGTAACTTAACAGTATTGCAGAACGTTTGGCCGACTAGACATCCACACAGGAATGCATTCCTTCAACCTCAATTTACATAAAATGTCACATTAGGTTCAACAAACAATGGCTGTAATGCTTCGTCAATTATGTCAGAATGCTATGTATTTTCCCATTCTGACACTTCTTCGGGGGGTTTGTTCTTGGTT
The DNA here is from genome assembly GCF_022045235.1 of Haliotis cracherodii. Taxonomy (NCBI): domain Eukaryota; kingdom Metazoa; phylum Mollusca; class Gastropoda; order Lepetellida; family Haliotidae; genus Haliotis; species Haliotis cracherodii. The sequence goes on along the minus strand of NW_027266275.1, from coordinate 39,096,796 downwards.
TGTTGTAAATTAGCCACGAAGGACAATCTTCAACAGGAGCAATATGAATTATAAGGTGAAGGAAACTTTTAACAAGCTGAATTACTGTTGCCTCTTGGGGAGGAAAGTTTTCAAAAGTGGTTTTGTGTTTGCAATCACACCGCTGATTGTTTTCCCATTCTCCTGGCGTTAAGTGGGTGTATCAGGAAGATGGTAATATCAAAACCTTCACCTGCCACCTGTCGAAAAGGTAACCATGTCTGCGCTGATTGATAACCTGAGTGTTAACAAGCCCGATCTGTTATGACACGGGTGACATTCTTCTGTCTGACTCTTCCATTACTACATGCCAAACAGACTGCTTGAACATGATTTCCTTCTTAAACATAAGAGCCTTTCCGACCGTCTCACTGAAATTGACAGAGAACTGCTACATGGGAAGAACACTACCCTAAGCCAATCAGATGTCGGGAATTCGACTTTCAGCCAATCAGAGTGCACTCCGGTGTCAGTATTGTAATTTTGACAGGCGAGTTAGGAATCTCCTACTCTCCTCGACTGCCTTGACACGCAGTCTGACACGGGAGCTCCGGCTTAATCATGACGGTATGAATGCTGTGTCCTATTGAGAGTGATACTTAAAGACGGCCAATACTAGACAGGGGTTACATGCGCGCGGAACGGCGTACCTCCACAAACATGTTGTATAATGTATGACATGATAGGTACAGTACCTGTCAAAAACAAGTGTCACGAAGTGTATACATTTTCCATCAAACTGAAACATGATGAGCTATGATTGATATACATGAACATGTTTGGATGAAAATATGTCAGTCAATTCTTTTCTTATTTTATGACAGCTACTGAAACCTAGCATATTGATATAAGAAAGTGTTCTTACGTTATTGCAGGCCATGTTTCGCGTTTACTTTGGATACCAAATGCGTATTTATTCATGATAAGGTACTGACGAGAGCGAAGTGTATGCGATATGTTTACCAACGATAAAATACGGTGAAACATTGCCAGGCCAGATAGATTTTATCTCAACAATTCTGCAGAACTTTTCCACACGGGAATGCATTCCTTCAGTCTCAATTTCGGTTGAATGTCACGTTGGGTTTAACAATGTCCGTAATGCTTCCTCAATTATGTCCGATTCATGAGATGCGCAGTGATCCTTACGTTGTGTTTATTAAAGTATTTGCTGTGAAGGTTTGCATTTGGTACTGTTTTGAGATGCAATAACTTTAAGTGAAAAAAGGCATTTAACAAAATGAAAGTAATTGCATCTTAAGTAGGTGATTATTGAAAGCTATTGGGTTGTACATTCAGGTCTCTAAATGTTTCTCCTCTTATCTTGGCGTTATGAGAGCTATCAGGAAAAAGATAATATCAACATCATGACCTTCACCTTGGATCTGTTAGGTAAGTAACCATGTCTGTGCTTATTGATTACCTGAGCTTTAGCAAACTCTTGAAAATAGAAACTGGGACGGTATGACTTATATATATACTCAATTATATATGAACACCTGCCGTCTCAGGATCTCCCCGGTGCCAAGGCACTTTTCGCAAACGTCTTGCACAGACTTGGCTCGTTGGATGAAGACCAGATTGGATGGGACCCGTTCCTTCTACAGTTATGCCTTCGACTGTTACATGTATCAACCTCAGTACACATTTACGGTAATCGTAGGGTGAAGATGGTTATGTGTAAAGAGCTTGGACCTTGTTTCACAAATACAAACGTCAACGTCAGAGAATAATCAGCCTCAATATTCTCCGAAACAGATGCTAAATGGGCCTTAAAGGCAAAATAGCGGTGAAAATATAGAATGCATCGCTGAAAATCAGTGACGACACTAGGTGTTCGCGAAAAGGGTGGGCATTTCTTGCCCTACCATTTGCATAAATAAGTAAATGGTTTTTTTTATTGTTGCCTGACGCCGCACACCAGTACTCCGGCCTTGCAACGGAGGGCTGTAAAAAAAAAAACAGTGCCAAGATAGCGCATTAACAGATTTTGTTGAAATAATAAAACTATGTCAACCATAACATTGTTATATTTGGGACAACAAAAGAACGAGAATCTGTACTTTACACAGAAGGTGCTATCCCAAATATAACATTTCTTACATTTGACCTCTTTCTAAAAAAGAATTGTGTGTTTATGTTAACCAACTCTTAGTATTCTGGTTTCGGCTTGGATTTTTGTTCGAGACAGGATATGTTTCATTGTTTTTCTCTGAAAGGAACGGAGGGGCGGTCGGGTAACCTAGTGGTTAAAGCGTTCGCTCGTCACGCCGAAAACCCGGGTTCGAATCCCGACATGGGTACAATGTGTGAAGCCCATTTCTGGTGTCCCCCGCCGTGATATTGCTGGAATATTGCTAAAAGCGGCGTAAAACCAAACTCACTCACTCACTGAAAGGAACGGCCGAACAATTATTACTTTTTCTTCACAAGACAGTGTTTTCATGACATTCAACATGTCCTCTGAACAATTATTTGTATCAAACTTACCATTTCCCAGCCCGGGTTAGAATTGGCCTTCAGCAACCATTGCTTGTCGTAGGAGGCGACTTACGGGATCGGTGGTTAGGCCAGCAGACTTAGTTTATGTGTGTGATCCTTCCCCAAATGCGTATGTCGATTATGTTTCTTAACTAAACGCTCTAGTGTAACATATTCTGACTCATATGTTAGCATAGCCTTCAGTAATTGTTAAGCTGCACTCCCATTGTGTAGGGACCTAGGACCGTGTTTTCGAAGCGAACTTAGTCTTACGACTGTCTACTTAAACATGATCTTACGGCACTGTGTTGCTCTGTGTTAGGACTTTGAAGCCCATTTCATCTTAGATGGCAACCGATGTAATTTCGATTCCATACTTTGAGAATGACTTTCGTCGGACATCGCTTTGTGACAGTATCCAGTGAGACATTTTTGAAGAAAGTTCTTCATGTAATATATTCATACGTGTTGTATATGTATATATATGGGTTCCACTAACAGTTTCTTGTAATTGGCCGACTTATTTTTGTTTGGAATCAGTTTCTGTCCTTACGACAGAGATTCAAGTAAGAAACAAATGTATTTAAATTTTACACACAAAAATACAGTCTGGATGTCCTGAACAAAATGTGTTGTGGGTTCATAGGGAAGGGTAGACTCCAATAAGGTTGTATTCTTAAAGATGTGACCGAAAATATGTTTGGTCTCAAACAAGACACAGAGGCCGCAACATAGCTGGAATATTGCTGATAGCGGCGTTATACAACGTTGACTCTCTCACATAAGCTATACGCGCCAGCACTTCATTGTATCAACGTTTCAGCAGTGTCCTTGTGTGTATTGTTTACAGATACGGCGCCCAGTACCCCAGCACTAAGAGGTATATTTCATCTATATATCCACGCACTACATCACATTACGTGACTTATTACCTCATGGCATTCCAAGCGTCGTGATTCTATGTTATAGTTATGTAAATGAGCTTCAGTAGACATGCGCGTAATCAGTGTCATCCGGGTTCCTATATCTGAGTGCGTGATGACCTATTGTTTTTCTTCCGCGTAAACATGTTCTGCGTCATGTGTAGGCTTTCAATTTGAAGCCACGGGTTTAGGCATGGCTACATTCACATGGGAACGCAACTTCCTGGCCTGAAGCAGGTACACGTACTATAGATTTTAGATATGACTTCCTCCACGGGTCATCGAGGCCCAGTACACACTAACATGTATTTTAGGAATACTGTCATAGAATGCTCTGTGTAACCATTACTGCTAAAACTAGGTGTCTGTTATCATCGCTCGATGTTCTGGAAAGGTTGAAAGCTTTCATCTGGACCAGTATGGGTTCACGAACCTGTTTAAAGAACAAGTGGATGTTTTCACACGCATGTAACATAAAAACAGCGCAAGGATCTATATCTGTTTTTATCGGAAACGGTGACACCCTCTGTGTATATAACAAGTGCATAACATCGAGTGAAGAACCTAACATCGCGTAAAGCGAACCTCAGTTAATACGGACCCCTATTATCAGAAACCCGGATAACCTACTTAAGTGGTAGGGGGAAACGATGACAAGTATTGTTAAGAATCTAAAATCGAGTATAGCGAAATGCCCGCAATTCGGACACCTAACATCTACGTATATACAATGGGTCATCATTCTTACATCTACGTATATACAATGGGTCATCATTCTTACATCTACGTATATACAATGGGTCATCATTCTTACATCTACGTATATACAATGGTCACCATTCTAACATCTACGTATATACAACGGGTCAACATTCTTACATCTACGTATATACAATGGGTCATCATTCTTACATCTACGTATATACAATGGTCAACATTCTAACATCTACGCATATACAATGATCATCATTCTTACCTCTACGTATATACAATGGGTCATCATTCTGACATCTACTTTTATACAATGGGTCATCATTCTAACATCTACGTACATGTATATACAATGGGTCATCATTCTAACATCTACGTACATGTATATACAGTGTGTCATCATTCTTACATTTACGCATATACAATGGTTCACCATTCTAACATCTACGTATACACAATGGGTCATCTTCCTAACATCTACGTATGTACAATGGGTCATCATTCTAACATATACGTATGTACAATGGGTCATCATTCTAACATATACGTATATCCATCATGACCTTCGATGTGACTAGCGACCACTTTAACCACAATGCTAAATCAACGTCCCCATCAGATCAAGTTTAATGTTTGTTCCCGTTTATTGCTTGAACAATCACCAGACAAATACGCGAGGGATAGAATCTTTTTTCAATCACACGGGCGGAATAAGCAAGACAAGGCCTCCGAGCTTTAAAAGGCCCAGGCATAACGCACATGCATGTTTACTCATCCATAGAATACCCCATATATTCCGGTATATGATACGACACATAGGCCCAGGCTTCCTTTGCGTGAGTATGAAACCGAATTGAGAGTGTGTATCCCACGACCTTACTACAACCAGTTCTCTCGCTGTCAAACTGTAATTACATACAATGAGTAGCTACCAGAGACGCGGCGAGCAGAGACACCTGGATTCGCGGTGCAAATTAACTTTATGTACGGGTTTGATGCACCGATCGTTCGGGGCTAAATTCCAGTGGTGTTCCATTAATATATAGCGCATGATGTCCCAGATACAGGACTGGTGATGATAGCACTGACAGGAAACTGTTCTATATTTGTCGGAGCGTGTTGCAATGGCATGCTTGCATCCACGAGATCAAATATGTAATTTGGACTACTTTTGCTTATACTGTCATGTTATGAGTAAGTTATGTCTTCCGCTGGGGCAACGGTCATGCGATATAACGGCGCAGACTTGAACCCGGGTTTAAATATGACGCGCCACTCTGTAACCACAAGGCCACCTTTGGTATAATTATGTAGTATATGAACGTAATTTTACTCATGAATAAGTTAATCTTGAACATGTTGCCAAATAACAGGTGTAAGTGAGATGGGTTTGCCTTACCCCTTTCGCAAACACCTAGTGTCATCATGGCTTTTCAGTGTGCCATTCGACCGCCTCCGTGGTCTAGTGGTAGAGCGTCCGCCCCGAGAGCGGAAGGTCAAGGGTTCGATCTCCGACCGCGTCATACCAAAATACGTTAAAAGATGGTACTTGTTGTTACCCTGTCTGGCGCTCGGCATTAAGGGGCTAAAAAAAAGACTGGTCGGCTCGGAGTCAGTATACTGTGTCTGGGTGGGGTATTCATGTTAAACTGCGGCATGGTATCTCAGTGAGCTAGCACTATAAATCGGCATCAGTCCGGACTAGTACAAGCAGCCACACACACACACCGGACACACACACACACACACACACACACACACACACGTGCATGCACGTCGCTATATAAGTGCAACAATCTTGGACGCGACGTTAAACCCCATTTCACCTCACCTTACCTCACTAGTGTGCCATTCATATAACTTTCATCACTGTTTTGCCTTTTGCGCCAAGTGGAATGTTTCGACAGATTATCAAGACTGATTATTCTCTGGCGTTGACGTTTTATATTTAACGCCACTTTGAATATAAACAATCAGTTATGTCTTTGCGTGGAATGAGCGAGTGAGTGAGTGAGTTGAGTTTAACGCCGCTTTTAATAGTATTCTAGTTACACCCCGGCGTGTCAATTTGATTTTGGAGAAAAGCCCTAAGAGATGCGGACCTTTATCACTTTGGTGAAGCCATACTATACGGGTATAGTGCTGACAAACCTAGGTATATAAACGGGGCGATACGGTATTCGAACCCACAATCATATGTTTCTGGCGTGGCCAAGGGACGCAACTCTGCACAGAGAATTGCAGCTCCTTAGAACACTGGGCCACCCTCTCCGCGTCTTGGCGTGGAAGGAGAGTTTGAAGAAGCACAGGTCGTGAATCCCAAGGGCAAGGATGTTGGTACCAACAGACCAAGGGTTTTTATCGGACGAACGCCGTGATGAGAACCAACGACCAGCGGATTCTGGCGTCGTTAAGGGACGCAATTCTGCACAGCGAAATGCAGCGCCTTGAACAACTGTGAGACACTGTAAAATCTCCTTTTCTGAAGATATCCAAACTATTCACTCCTGGAAATACACCATTTCCACATTCTTTTTAGATCTTTTCATGTTTTTTTCCAAGCATGGAAAGACACCCTTTTCTTACAGCATTCTATGTATCAAATCATATTTCGTGAAATATTTTCACTCAAACATGAACATGCTGTTTTGGAATAGGTAATAAATGAAAAGGAAAAGTTAAGTTTAGACATGTTGTTGGTCAGAAATATGGAATGTATAAACGTTGGCCGACCATAAGTTAACATTGACACATAAGCTTATTAAGGGAGCCTGAAGTAACGACTGATATCTTCTCTCGAGTTCCAAATTGAGAAATGAGTATAATGGTTGTTTGTCTGTTGTTAAACGCCGCAACCAGCAGTATTCCGGCTAAATAACGACGGTCTGTAATCGAAGCTGGACCAGACAATCCAGCGAATGATATCATGGGTGTCGATCTATGATACGATGACATGCATCAACCAAGTCATCGAGTCTGACCTCCCGATCAAGATGAGTTCCTGAAGACCAATTCTAGCCTGGATTTTCACGGGTGCAGTATAATGTGTGACGTTGATTCCACATATGGCTTTAGCGAGCAGAGTGATGTAGGTCGTTTATCAACAAACCAAAAATCGATTGTGGCACCCATTGACAAACAACTTAATATTAAGTCTCCCTTTTAAAGTTATGAATACTATGTAATAGTGTGTAATAGTATGTAATAATACTATGCCAGATATTCGAGCAGCAGATATGGACTATGTTCGATTTACATGTATTAAAGGTGTTTTAAAGAAGCTAGATTTACGAGAAATATTTAACGGTATTGGAGTTCTGCTCCGGAAACCGAAAACGGACGGACAGACGGACATGGTGATCGCTATTAACCCCCGTTTTTTTCAAGGGACACCAGAGTGTGTCATCTGTTCCAGTGAGGTAATGACAAACGGTTCATTTGCCTGTGTCTGGAAACATCCTCGAGTCATTTCCCTGGAACTGCCTCTTGTGGGCAAGTGTTACTTCCGGGTCTCCATCCTCGATAAACCCGTCTACTGGTTACCTCTACAGCCCCTTCCACGGAATTGTCAGTGGAAAGATGACCTATTGTCTGTTGTTCCTTCGGAAGGTGCAATGATGCATGCCTCAGTAAGAGTCTGGACAAAACACTCCAGTGATTGATATCATCGATAAGCATCGATCCACGCAACTGGGATGTGATGACATCAACCAGCGAGCCTTATCACCCGACCTTGTTAGCATAACATTTGAACCAGTTTGTTGGAAAACAAGCCGATAAATAGGTTTGATTACCACAAATCATAGCACAATTTGCATGACCTGAAGGGCGGTCGGGTAGCCTAGCGGTTAAAGCGTTCGCTCGTCACGCCGAAAACTCGGGTTTGATTCCCAACATGGGTACATTGTGTGAAGCCCATTTCTGGTGTAAAACCATACTCACTCACTCACTCACTCACTAAATGACCTGAAAAGACCGTTGTCTACAGAACAGGTCTGATCATTCGTAGTATTTTGTCAACACGTAGTGTCATCTTCGTCTACTTCATTAGAGATATTGTATTTGCGGAGGAGGGTTCCACGACTAGTCTATTCATATCCGCTGCACTGTGCCTACCGAATGCTACGGCTATACTGTACGAGCAAGTGGAAAAACAAGGGACCACTGAAGCTGTTTTCGCGCACCTGTTGCTGACGGTATGGTTCTTGGGAAAGAGGAACGTAAAACAACAAATCTAAAACTTGTTGCAGAAATGAATACATGACACTTTTTATGCATAGCATTTTCTTTTATTCTTTGTCACGACGTTTCAGAGTTAATTCTTGCTGCTTCATCAAGTGCATGCTGAGTAAGTGCAAAGAGCTTATAATGCCTGATATATAATTTTATATAATGACATGTTAATACAACACAAGGTGGGATGAATGTACAATGAACAATATAGTGACAAAGCCAATGAAAAGATCCCGTTCCCATGTCCAAACCAGACCCATCCTGGTCAGCATCCCATACCATAGCTCTACCAGTCACCAAATCATCAGGCTTCTCACCAAAACAGCCAACATAGACGCGTCTTTCACTTCCGACAGGACACGGAAAAACACGTTACATGCCAACGGTAAAGGTCCCCCCCAGTCCACCCCAAACCACAGGGGATGTGCGAAAGAAGCAGCCATTTACAGTGAGTGAGTGAGTGAGTGAGTATGGTTTTACGCCACTTTTAGCAATAGTTAAGCCATATAACGGCGGGGGATACCAGGAATTGGCTCCACACTTTGTACCCACGTCGGGAATCGAACCGGGGTCTTCGGCGTGACGAGCAAACGCTTTAACCACTAGGCTACCCGACCGCCCAACAGGTCATTTAGTCTGTCCATATAACGTAACGGTAATGTTCTTTTGCTATGATTTGTCTATCTATGCACTTACTAAGCATTAACCTGATGACAAGAAATAAAACAAGTCGCTATCCGTAAAAGTTATCTTGCAGAAATGGAAACAATTGTTTGAAAAAAGCACTAACGTTGATTTCTATATTTATATAATAAGTATATCCATTAGGCTATATGTGCTCCCATACATCATCGCTTTAGCTACCTTCAGCTGTCGAGGTAAGAAACACGGACGAATGGAAAGAGCAGAACTGTACATAATTGAAGCCTTAGTGCTATGCCCGTAAATGCCACGAGTCTACTATGACAGGGAACGAACATATGCCCTGATAGATTTATTTTGTTAGCTAGTATCAAAATCGTTTTCAATGGTGGAGCAAACACCCTGAGTATGGCTTTGATACCTGATGGAACTGGTTGATGGAATGTTAGCGTTGCTTGCCAGATGGTGAGCGATTTTACATGACTGGCATTCCTGGACCAACAAATACCTTTCAAGCACCTGGCTTCTAAATACGAATTACAAAACAGAGATAGATAGAGGTTTAACATAGTACACTGGGCTGGTACTAGCCTTCGAGTGGAATGGTTTTGAATCTTGGATTGGAATATGTTTGCGTCTCTGAGATGGTAGGGGTTGAGTCTCAGAGCGATTGGTTTTGTGCCTCGGATTATAATTATTTCGTGTATAATTATGATAATGGTTCTGTGTCTCTGGTGGAAATGGTTCTGTGTCTCTGGTGGAAATGGTTCTGTGTCTCTGTTGGAAATGGTTCTGTGTCTCTGGTGGAAATGGTTCTGTGTCTCTGGTGGAAATGGTTCTGTGTCTCTGGTGGAAATGGTTCTGTGTCTCTGGTGAAAATGGTTCTGTGTCTCCGAGGGGTAAAGGTTTGTGTCTCTGAGGGGAATGGGTTGTGTCACGGAGAGGAATGGGTTGTGTCACGGAGGGGAATGGGTTGTGTCACGGAGAGGAATGGGTTATGTCTCTGAGGAGAATGGGTTTGTCACAGAGGGGAAAAAGGTTTCTGTCTCGGAGGGGAATGGGGTTTGTGTCACGGAGGGGAATGGGTTTGTGTCACGGAGAGGAATGGGTTGTGTCTCTGAGAAGAATGGGTTTGTCACAGAGGGGTAAAGGATTGTGTCACGGAGGGGAATGGGTTTGTGTCACGGAGGGGAATGGGTTATGTCTCTGAGGAGAATGGGTTTGTCACAGACGGGTAAAGGTTTCTGTCGCGGAGGGGAATGGGGTTTCTGTCGCGGATGGGAATGGGTTTGTGTCACGGAGGGGAATGGGTTTGTGTCACGGAGGGGAATGGGTTGTGTCACGGAGGGAAATGGGTTGTGTCACGGAGGAGAATGGGGTTTGTGTCACGGAGGAGAGTGGGCTGTATCACGGAGGGGAATAAATGTGTGTTTCTGGTGGAAATGGTTCTGTGTCACAGAGGGGAATGGGTTTGTCACAGAGGGGAATGGGTTGTGTCTCTGAGAGGAATGGGTTTGTCACAGAGGGGAATGGGTTGTGTCTCTGAGAGGAAAGGGTTGTGTCACAGAGGGGAATGGGTTGTGACTCTGAGAGGAATGGGTTTGTCACAGAGGGGAATGGGCTTGTCACAGAGGGGAATGGGTTGTGTCTCTGAGGGGAATGGGTTTGTCACAGAGGGGAATGTGTTGTGTCTCTGAGGGTAATGGGTTTGTCACAGAGGGGAATGGGGTGTGTCTCTGAGAGGAATGGATTGTGTCACAGAGGGGAATGGGTTGTGTCTCTGAGAGGAATGGGTTTGTCACAGAGGGGAATGGGTTGTGTCTCTGAGAGGAATGGGTTTGTCACAGAGAGGGAATGGGTTGTGTCTCTGAGAGGAATGGGTTGTGTCACAGAGGGGAATGGGTTGTGTCTCTGAGGGGAATGGGTTTGTCACAGAGGGGTAAAGGATTGTGTCGCGGAGGGGAATTGGTTTGTATCACGGAGGGGAATGGGTTGTGTCTCTGAGGGGAATGGGTTGAGTCTCTTGGTTTTCACGAAATACATGTACTCAGAGAGCTGGTGAAAACCTACATAGGTCTCGGGTTAGGGAGATATGGCGCCAATCTCCTGCTTCCTCGTGCTTTCAATGTGGTTGTGATTTATGTTGAAGCAATGCTATTTATTCACCTAATAGCCAAACGAGTGTGTCTGAGATCCCATGGGGAGGAACACAACACTCTGACACTATGTTTGCGCCCTGAGAACGCGTGTAAAAGCTGTCAAGTTCAGAAACTATTCCCAACGGGTTGCTTTCTTGATTTCTGTTTAGACGCCCAATTACTCTGCTTCTGATGCATACAACATACAATAAGTGCGCAAATACCATAGATGATATAGGCCTCAGTTTCACTTGTTTCTGTATTAAGAAATATTTTTATCCAGTGCATCTTTTAAATAGATCTTAGTCTATTGAACGTTTATGTACACTCTTTATGAACCGTACATTTTGTGTCGTGATCGAACTATCAAGCATTGAAATAGTCACATCAATAATTAGTTCCTTCTTGAATAACAAAAATCAAGCTATACTCAGAGGTAAGTTATTTACTTCCGTTACTTCTAGTGCGTTCAGACTAGGGGGTTTGAGTCCGTTCTTCACATCATAGACCTGGTTCGATTCCCCACATTGGTACAATCTGTGAAATCCATTCTTAAGTTGGCCGTCGTAGTTTTCCAGGAATATTTGTTGCAACTTGCGTTGAACCAGAATCTCTATGACTATATGTCATAGGTGTAACGTTATTTCTTTACAAAAGAAAAGAAAAGGTCCCCAGTATCCCCAGACTACAAATGATCTGGTGATCCTTTGCAGTGACTGCCTCGATGGCAAGGACCGTTTCACATACTTTTAGTCACTATTTTGTCTGGTTCAAACTCGAGTATTTACAGGTTTCTATGATACCACTGGAATATTGCTGACTGTGGCGTTAGCACCATGTACTTACTCATTACATATATCGCAAACATAATTGATACAAACATGAGCGGCTGCAGCTGTATAATGAAAATAAGGCAAGACACGCCTCGCCGTAATATACGTTACCTCTCATACATTCGGGGGCGATGGGGGTAGCCTAGCGGTTTAAACCGTTCGCTCGTCACGGCGAAGTCCTAGGTTCGATTCCCTAGATGGGTACAATGTGGGAAGCCAATATCTTTGGGATATTGCTGGATTATTGCTGAAACGGCGTAAAACCATACTCACTATGGAAAATTGATGGAATAAAAGCGGCCTTAAGCAGTTTCAATACTCTAATGCTTACAGTCATAGTAAGTGTTGATCACATATTCGTTGTTTGAGACTCTTTGACTAAGGTAAAGTGTGATGAAAATTAGGCAGTAATCTAGCGGTTTCACCTCGAGATAGAATCGAGGCCGGCTTTGACAAGAAGAGCGCATATACCTAAACCAATAGACTATACTACATCAGCCCACTTACACATGAATACGCTTAAAGTTTCAATTAATCATCATGATTGATTAAGTCTAAAATGACGGCCCCAGTATACAAATAGGACTATATGTACCATCCAATTCTATAGAACGCTGCTGACTCGTCAAGACGTTACACAGCTTACCCTAAATTTGGTTGCCATAGAAGTAATAAATGCAATAACTCGATGATGTTTGTTTACCAAGAACACCAAATCAACCACTAGTTGTGTTTCGGTCAATAAAAAACGGATTTAGTAATTGAATTTCTTCAAGCGCGTTGACACATGCGATGGCGGTGTTACGCCGACAGCAGTAACTAATACGTCAATCATGTCTCATCTTGGCACTGAACCTTATACAATGCTATCACGGAATCCGTACCAGAACTATACACCAGCAGGAGAAATATGCCTCATCATGTAAAAGAAGCGGATTTATTGCGGAAACACTTATTTTCTATAAGAAAAAAGGCGGCATTACCTTTACTCAATTTGTCTAAGGGGACAGGGTGTTGAAATTCCTGACATCCACGAACGCATAAACATACGGTGAACACATCGCATGGCCATAGCACTGCTGGCAACGATGGCTCAAAAACAGATAGCTATACTGAACCTTGTGTGTTTGTAAAATATCGTCGACAACCTTCGTCTCTCGTTGTTACTGCATGTAAACAGGTGTTATCGCAACAACGTGGTACTAAGACCAGCTTTTTTCTTTTTTATGCCAACATTTTCGGAATACCTTTTGCCGTTCCCATCGCTTGAGTGTAAGAGTCTCCAAACAAAACACAGGGGCATGTTGTAAATGAGCGGCTGTTAACATCCCCTTTGAAACCTCCTGGATGGGTACATGGTGATATTACGAGGCAGGACCCGTTCACGTTAGGGGGTAATGACCTCCGAATTAAGCACTAACGCCCGAAGAGCGACGGTTTGACGAAGCGTTAGCAATTCCAATTAGCTGGAGATAAAACGATCGCGTGGCAAGCGTTTGATATTTGTTCATGATGAGATGAAGGTGTCTTGATAAAGGTAAAGTCCCAAAGCTGCATGTAATCACAACATCGATCTAACACTCTCATACAAAGTTGTATCAAAAGAAGCGAATGGTTATTTTGTTACTTAGGTCGTAAATTAAGATATTTTCAAAGAAAAAACGACCAAAATAGTCTTAATGGTTCTTTTTCTCAAGTTGGCGGAGGAATACATTGTGTGTTTTCCAAACGCTTTTGTTTAGAACTAAACTGAAGTACATACACTGTTTGATGTTTCCTGAACATTTCAGCACATTGAACGTGAACCTTGGCCCGTCACATAGGACGCTGATTTTTTAATGTTTAATATACATATTAATATATGTCTGTAATGTGTCACTCTAAGCCCCACTTGTCTGTCTTTGAAACGTTAGTTTAAGTTCAATACTAGTATATAGGTCCTTGGTCCATGTTTAATATACAAAATATACGAATTTATTGCGTGACGTTAAGCTCAACTTATATATGTAAATGAAAGACTTACACTGTTTGGTATTTTAGGAACTTCTCAGAGGATTCACATTCGATGATACGAGGGATGCCCGAAAAGTTCTGAGCCGAACTATGATGGGCTGTGTTGATGGAAATGTTTCATAAATATTTCTTTGCATTCTCTCCGAGGTCCGCCTAGTCTGCCAATGGTGATGGACTGCATGGATTCCACTGGTGTAGAAGGTGTCCCCCTGGTGGTGTTAAACCTTCTCCACAGAAGAAATAGCGTCATCATCATTTGCACAATGTTTGCCAGGCAGTTTTTCCTTCAGGTTTGAGGTAGTAATCTGGTGAACACGGGGGATGTTCAATTATTTCAAACTAAGACAAAATTGTTATGGATGAGCAACTTCTTTATTACAATTGGGCGACGTTTCGGTGTAGATTCTAACACCGTTATCATTTGCTTAATAATAGTGTTAGAATCTACACCGAAACGTCGCCCAATTGCAATAAAGAAGTTGCTCATCCATAACAACTTTGTCTTAGTTACCATTCCAACTTCTAAATGCCACTCAAAGAAATTATTTCAAAGCCAGCCATGCACTGTAGCCATGGTGACAACAGATTTGTCCTAGTTAAACAATACACTTTTAGTGAGGTTCCCACATCGTTTATCCTTGCTATTCTCAAGCAGTCCGAAACATTTTTTTAACCTAACGTGCTGATACCTTTGTCTTGCCCTGTTCATTTCTCAGAATGTTCTCAACTCTTTATAAGAGACAGTATTAGATACGAGACGTGTGGTGGGTTGTCGATCATCCATATTCACATCATGTGACATTTATTAACATTTTCCAAAACGTCGGCAGTTAAAGGTCTTTCTGGTCTTGAATCATCTTCGAGGCTCTCTCATCCCCCATTGAACTCAGCTGCCAACCTCTTAACAGTGGCAAAGGAAGGAGAATCATGCCCTAATGTTAACACCATGTCCGCATGGATGCTGTTGGTGTTAGCCTTTTCAGTTGGAGATACTCGATAACAGCACAGTAGACAATTTTGTCCATTTCCTTCAACAGAGAATACCCAGTCTCTTGATGCCTGCAGACCTATGCTGCCTGTTTGTGTATTTGGTTTAAATACAGCCTGTAAGCATTGGGAATATGGTACTTAATACATGCAAATTGTTCAGAGTGTTCTCTACATCGCATCTTCCAGAGGCAAGGGCGTTAACTGACAATAAAAGTCCAGTTTCCACTAGATTATTATAGTCAGTTAACTCCCTTACCTCGGGAAGATGTGTACATCGTAGTTAGGCTCAGAACTTTCGTAGTTATGCTCTAAACCTTCGTAGTTAGGCTCAAAACCTTCGTAGTTAGGCTCTGATCTTTCGTAGGTTCAGAACTTTTCAGCCACTATTCGTATAACTGAAAGTATTTGTTTTGCTTTTCGATGTAACGGTTTTTAATATATTTATATTGACAAACAAGCTTGGTTACAAAGTCGCTTATACATATGTGTCTTCAGAGAAAGCATTTAATAATTGTGTTAGTATTTGCATATAATGAATGCATCACCGGTGTCAAGACTGAGCTTCAGTGAGTCTCTTGATGCCAAAGACTTTCTTTCGGAACTCAAAGTTTCAAGGTCTTTCATATATTTTGACACAGCTATGTGTTAGAAATATTGCCTGAAGACAAACATTCTATTTACGTGTATGTCTACTTATAACCTGATTATACTTTCTTCATGATGTGAATATGACAATAATAGTTCCAATATGGCAGTCAGAAAGGTCGGCTTCTATTTTCGTTTGTAACCTTTCTCTATTTTCTCATGTGTTTTTGTTGAAAGTGAGAACATGATATAAATTATGTTGTCCTACTCCTTATGGCAAAGTACACTTTGTAATACCCCCTTGAAATAAACTAGATGCAGTTTCCTTCATCGCTGTTTCCGAGCGATAGAGACGTCAGCGCTTAGTTGAACAATGCCAAGGCAAAGCTGGATGTAAACTCAGTGTCTGCTTCAAGCCCTAATGTTTCATTGTGTTCCAAATGCTAGCAGACTTCGGTCTCGGGTAAAGGAAAGAGAGGGCTTGTGGCATGTAGCAAAACGCCTTTCTTATGTATGGGGAAATTCGTCTCACGTGATTGTAATGGCAAAGTCCTCCCATATTGACCTGATAAGTTTCATGTTACCATCGATATTTGTCCTTATAACAAACAGGTGAAAGGACTGCTATGGTTCTGAATAGCTATCGTTTTCACCGTTTGCTTGACTAAGTGGTTGCAAGAATGAAATGTAGTATACATGTAGAATTGCGGTGCCGGTATGCCACGCACGCTTGTCTTGGCGAAGAGGCTCAGGTAGTCCCGCATTCTATCACATCCAAACAGGTTTCTTTACCTTAAACCACTTAAGTTTCTAGCACATGGCAATAGGTGGAATGATTGAAATATCGAGAATAGATAAGCCTCTACTCATCTACCCTGTGCATCATATATTGCTATCTTAGTGGCGACTTATTACATTTCGATGACAATGTATTTTAAAATAAAATGGGAAGGGATATGGCAGCAGAAGACTGTTGCTGTGTTCATAAAGTTCGTAAACAAAAGATCGATGTCCCGATAACCGAAGATATTAACCTATAATGGTAAACAAGTTGTCTCTGAATGTAATTAAAAACGTTTATGCCTTAGGGGCATTTAAGATGCATACTTATTTGTCACAGGAAGTGAGGATTGTTTTACGCCGCTTTTGGCAATATACCAGCCATATCATATATCACAATAATATCAGCGCGGCATGAAACAGCGATTCAGAGACAAGTACACCCATGGCTGGCAGCAAGAGCAGCGATCCATGGCGTCAGAGACGTTGACGTGCAATCGGGATGCCTGGTGGTTAAAGCGTTCGCTCGTCTCGACAAAGACCCGAGTTCGATTCCCTACAAAGGTGCAATGTGTAAAGCCCATGGCTTGTGTCCCCCGCTGTGATACTGATGGGATATTGCTAAATGCTATAACTCACTCATAGTAGTCGGCTTTCTGATAACAAGGGATGCTAGAACATACAGAATAAAATAACAGTTAAGCAGCTCTTACACTTTGCCGAGGTGTTTGCCGAGCTCTCCCGAGCCTAACTCGGTTAGGACTCGGGAAGAGACTACATATATACGAGTGTCATACGAGTACGCTACGGGTGCGTTACGAGCCCCATAGGAATCCAATAGGAGTCCAATAGGAGTCCAATAGGAGTCTATTTAGAGTTGCATACGAGAACAACGATCTCGATACGAGCTGTATGAGTTTGGTACGACTTTGGTACGAGGTGGCTACGAGCCGTAAATAATTCGGTGGGAATTACACTCGTATTAGACTCGGTCAACTCGGCAATACATTTTGCAGACGATCCTCATACGAGTTCTGTACAAGCACCACGAGGTCGCCACGAGGGTACTACGAGTAGGACGAGTGTGCTAGCAGTTGGCTGCCGGCCCGGCTGTTTTGAGCAGTTCCAAAAACTCTTGTAGATCAGTACGAGGTATCCCGAGTTACCCCGAGTTTAGTACGAACTCGCTACGAGCTCCATACGAGTACCCCCGTGTCAGCTCGGGTCCATACTCGGGACGCAACTCGGCAAAGTGTGAGAGCCTCTTTACTGAGGTTTTGACAATCTAGCCCGAGCCTAAAGTTCAGTGATCATGTCGTTGTGGCAGTGTTAAGAGGTTGAAGAAATGTTTTCGTGGTAGGACTTGGTGAGTGAATTGGGTTTAACCCCACTTTTAACAGTATTCCAGTTGTCTGTTAATGTTGGGGGAAAGCCCGAAGTGATGCAGGTCTAAGACAATTACAACTTTGGTGAACCCAACGAGTACGGGAATGATGCCGACGAACCTCAAAAACATAAGCGGGGCGAACCGGGATTCGAAATCACAATCATAGGTTTCTGATGTGTCCAAGGGACGCAACTTTGTACCGCGATTTGCAGCGACTTAGACGACTGGGCCACCCATGCCCCCAGTAGGAAATATGTAGGGTTACTAACTTACTGTAGGAGGGTTACAGCATAGGCCAATGTTGAATGTGACACACTGTCAAGATATGCCTTGTATGATAAGTACATAGCCATACGTCTATTCTTATGCTTTCCCAATCAAGCGATAGGCCGTAGTCCAAACAAAGCAATGTTTTATGCTCCAAAAGCGATAGAAAGTCTCTCAGAGTCACAGCTACATCTGTCGCAGTACTTCCTGCTCTCGGAGGTCTTTGCCAACATCGCCCTTGTCGTCAACGCAGCTCCAAACATTGCGTGCTGCGCGGAGTCACAATAATGGTATTTGCTACCAGGAAGGAATTAACTTTCACTCTTTTCGCCCCACAAGGCTCCCGACACTTATATCATATAAGACATTCCGCTGTATTTAGAAAGAGGGTTGAACCTTCGGGGATCATCTATCCTTACGTCATTTGTCGGAAGATGATTTTAAATTCAAGGATAGTTCACATTCCTTTCTTATATTTGCGATCTCCCTTTAAGAACGAATACAATGATGGTAATGAGTGAGTGAGTGAGTGAGTGAGTGAGTGAGTGAGTGAAACCATAGTCTACAGAATTTCAGATAGCACCTAATAGAAGTATAGAAGTATACACCTTCAGAATACTGAAGAATTTTCAGTGGTTAAAGGGAGTTACTGGAACATCGCAGTACAGACAGTTAAAGGCTGTCCCGAGAAATTCGCAGCAAAAACAGTTGTTGGAAGGTATCGCTAGAAACTCACGGTGAAATCATTGGTTGGAAGGTACCACTAGAAACTCACGGTGAAATCATTGGTTGGAAGGTACCACTAGAAACTCACGGTGCAATCATTGGTCGGGAGGTACCACTAGAAACTCACGGTGAAATCATTGGTTGGAAGGTACCACTAGAAACTCACGGTGCAATCGTTGGTCGGGAGGTACCACTAGAAACTCACGGTGAAATTATTGGTTGGAAGGTACCACTAGAAACTCACGGTGCAATCATTGGTCGGGAGGTACCACTAGAAACTCACGGTGAAATCATTGTTTGGAAGGTACCACTAGAAACTCACGGTGCAATCATTGGTCGGGAGGTACCACTAGAAACTCACGGTGAAATCATTGGTTGGAAGGTACCATTTGAAACTCACGGTGCAATCATTGGTCGGGAGGTACCACTAGAAACTCGCAGTACAATCGGCAGATGATTCACAGTGCACCGTGTTTCTATCAAACTATATAAATTACATAAGTCCTTTCCGGCACTAACATATTAGTGAGTGGTGGGTGCTTCTCGTAGAGCGGGACATCCGTTTTAAGAAGCGATCGAATGGCTACCGCGATCCTCAGTCAATGTTGAGGTGTTGTAGTTACGACAGCTGTAGTACTACTGTCTCTCCGTGAAACGTGGCCCAGGTGTCACCACTGCTGCATTCAAATAATGTCTCCACTATTTCGCCTTTTACGCCTAATGGAATATGTTTTGGCTAATATTTGAGACTGATAACACTCTGGGGTTGACAGTTTGACAGCATTAGCTCTACGATCGTTTTGTGAATCAGGGCCCATCTGTTAACGTGAGTGGTTTATACCAATACGCCATTGAAGTTTCTCTATAGGATTAACTTTTATTTCGTTTGCACCTTCTTTCTAATTATGACTATTGGTAATATATATAATAACCTGCTGGGAACTCGAACTTACGGGTTATATTACCTTCGAGGTCAAGCATATCGGGATTCATAAAAATCATGTGTCCATGGGTCTTATGGTATCTCGAGAAATAGTTCCTTGAAAATGATTGCCTGATAATGACATGAGCCTCGTTTTCAAAATGCACTACTTTTTTCATTCATTATACTGTTTTAACAACGTACTGAAAACGTGACTACTGCAGTATCGAACATGCGCAGTCTCGAGATTAGATAAGAATTGTTTAATAAACTAAAAATAATTTTACTGATAAGAAACACAATAATTATTTATAATTGTGAAATGCTTATCCATAAAAATGAAAACTAACTCTTAAATATATAAAATAATTAATAAATTGCAGACGACATAAGGTAAACAATATGGCTGTACATGTTCAATCACGTTCTCTGACGGCTGTCAGAGTGAATGACCTTGCCACCATAGATGGAAGCTTAGTTGAGTGAAAAATGTCATTCAACCTCTCGGGACATTCAATGTACACAATGTAATGACAAATGATAGTGTGAAACAGGTACATCACCTTCGTATGCAAATACTCCCCGAAACTGTCAATTGACTTGCCCCTGACAACGATTCATACATATGACTACTTTTTTGATGAATGTGCCAGATCAGAGATGTCAAACAAAGCTGTGTCTTCTAGGTTTGTGGGGGTTGGGATTATGATATTAAGTGGGTTTTTTGACAGGTCAGGAAAGCAAAAACACTGCACAAAAGCAAGATATGACATTAGGATACTACTGGCTTTTATGGCTTAAAAAACAGGAGATGTTAGAGTTATTGAAAGTATACCCCCATCTTACCTAAACATGATCCTAACAAAGTTGTTCATTGGGTAAGAAAGGGTAATGGGGAAGAATACGAACCTAACTCAGTCCGGGAAATATTTTCTAGCTATGACAGATTTTTTTAGATAGTGGAATTAAGGTTTTCTTCTGCTTGTTGACGTAAGGTTTTCTTCTGCTTGTTGACGTGAGATTTTTCCAAACGCGTGATATACTCACGTCAAAGCAGAAATACCCAATATGGGAGGAAAGGGGAACGAACCTCAACGCGCTGAAGCAATCAGCGATGATGAAGTTGATCAGTTGTGGAAGTCCTTAAGGATGGGAGACTCAAATCTCAAGTCATTACTCAACACATTATGGTAGATAAGCACTGTCCACTCTGGAATGAGACCACAGATCCGGACCACACAGGAACATTAAATAGCTGGATATACAAAATTTAATGAAGACTAATCGAACAGGGAATACCCGTCAAACGTCAAACTAAAACTAGCACATTGGAAATCCCCTTGACCTGAGAGTCCTGCCTCGTTAAGTAGGGGATACACAGTAAGATCAACTACATTGTCCTGTCGGGATATTTCGAGGCTCCGTTTTATGTTGCCACTTGTTGTAAGACACAGCCGAAACCCGGTCACCATTGGTTCAAGCAGTTGACAAAAACTCTCTTGTTTCTGTCATGAAAAATATGTAAAAACGTTTCACAAATCATAGAGCCCGCAAACATCTTGTAACGGAATTAGTCAATGCTAACGTCCCTCCCTCCAAATATCTAGACACATGAACGTTGAAAACAACAACAAGTTCTATTCCTGCGTGCCTGACGCATGAGTGACCTTATTTCATTGACCTTGGCTCAAGGGCGATCACTCCAGTCACTACTTCATGACACTGTCAACGATCACACCGTCTTGTAATATCAAACAATCACTTACTACAGTAAGCACATCAGTTCAGAATATGTCCACTCTCTCTTCTCTGGTCCAATACACGGGTATGTCTTCAGCATTTGGTGCTGCATACGGTGTAAAGGTATCTTTCCTCGAAACAAAAATAATGATAATCCTCGTAATAAAACGTGTCGACGTGAATGTAGAATCAGACCTACTAATATTGTGAACCTGCAACGATTTGACTGTTCCTGGCGTTACAAATTATTTGTTTGGAAAACAAACATTTTAAACTGTTTGAAATTAGCATGTTTTTTTCTCCATGAAAGCACCGAAGTTTGAAGCATGTGAAAAAAACCTGAGGGCCCGCGAAACAGTGCAGTGTTTTTTAAATATCTACAGCTTCTGATCGGAACATTTGAATTGCGCAACTCAGACTATAGGAACAGGCAACAGAACATTTTTCAGCGTGTCTCAGTCTATATACAGGGTGATGGAAACGGATATTGAAACTAAATGATGTTGCGATTAAAGCAATATTATTACATATGCATAGTCCCAAGAGAGCTGAGCATGTCATATACATACAAACTTATCCGTTGACCGAGGTAATATATCACGCTCTTTTGCAACGGTATCAAATATTCTATTGTTATCAATGACTCTGCTGACATTTACTTGCATATCCGCTTCGTGTTAAGTTGACTGGCAGTGCCAACATCATAACAGCTATTACATAATTTGTTTTCGAAACATCTTTTTTTCTGTTTGCTTCAAGCTACAATTGTAACTTCGTACCGGATGCTTTCATGCCTTTTACACAACTGCTCACAACTTCTTACCTCTAAGACTTTTATCCCCAGGAGGATTCAGGGTTACAATTGGTCCAAAACAACCCATGCTGGTCGTAAGAGGCAATCGAGTGGTCAGGCTCGGTGATTTGGTTCATTGCGCGTCAGCGTAAGCCGACGGCATGGATCGCTGTTGCAACATGAATTATAAAACTGGATTGTCTGATCCAGATAAGATTATTAATCTGCCGCCGTCATATATCTTAAATACTGTTGAGTGTGGCGTTAAACAACAAACACCTTTTAAAATTCACAAAACCTTTGCGGAATTACTGCGTTACCAATACAGAATTACCTACTTTGGAAGAAATAAAGCAGTATGTGTGCGGAATGACCGGGATACGTTTTCGGAATTACCGCTATACCTTAGTTTAATTACAGTTGTACGTGTGCGGCATGACCGAGATACGTTTTCGGAATTACCGCTATACCTTAACAGAATAACAGCAGTACGTGTGTACAATGACCGAGGTACGTTTTCGGAATTACCGCTATACCTTAGTTTAATTACAGCTGTACGTGTGTGGAACGACCGGGATACGTTTTCGGAATTACCTCTATACCTTAGCAGAATTACAGCAGTACGTCTGTACAATGACCGAGATACGTTTTCGGAATTACCGCGTTACCTTAGTTAAATTACAGCGACGCGTGTGTGGAACGACCGGGATACGTTTTCGGAATTACCGCTATACCTTAGCAGAATTACAGCAGTACGTGTGTACAATGACCGAGGTACGTTTTCGGAATTACCGCTATACCTTAGTTTAATTACAGCTGTACGTGTATAGAATGACCGAGATACGTTTTCGGAATTACTGCTATACCTTAGCAGAATTACAGCAGTATGTGTGTGGAATGACCGAGATACGTTTTCGGAATTACCGCTATACCTTAGTTTAATTACAGCTGTACGTGTATAGAATGACCGAGATACGTTTTCGGAATTACCGCTGTACATTTTCGGTGTCACCATACCATACCGCTGTGGTTTCGCAAAGGAATCCGAAAAAAGAGGTAAGTACTTGTGAGCAGTAGTGTACAGACGCCAGCACCACGTCCACGGACATTCATGTCCAGAACAAAATGAAAGGTGTACAGGTTGCCATGATGAAACCGATACCTTTCCCAATTATACAGCGCAGTTAGAATCCTCTCACCGGAAATGAAAATGTTTATAATTTACATACTGTTACTACTCTCCATTCGCATAGACATAGTTTATTTATTTAGGGTTCAAACCAATTATAAGATGATAACTTCTGGAGTCGGGGAACTTCGCCCCCTGTGTATTTTACGGACAAGCTTGTACTAGATTGACTCCAATAATGGAGAACTTGGAAACTCCGCACACTGTCATTTGTTTGCTTCCTCCTCTTCCATTCACAAGCCCGTCTGCAATGCACTATAATGAACCAGTTTAACTATGGTGGCGCCGAGAGTACAGGCAGCCTTAATTTCACTTCCCACATTTTGGCAGGATTTTAACTTATTTACATATTTCCAACTTATGTCCTTGATGGGAAATGTGAGGATATGGTGCCAAAGAGTTTGGAATGTTTGCAAGAATGTGTTTCAAAACATTGTTAGGAAAATACGACACATGCGAAGTTACAGAAATTGGATTTTCAAATAACGAAATAATCAGTGGAATGTTTGTGTGTACGCAACTCGTGTCATCATCATTGAAAAGACGAATTCTAAGATCGTTTCGTAAATATTTAACGACTGAAAGCAATATTGCGTTGTAGTAAGTGCTGAGAGCAGTATTTCAGTTACATTACGGGAACACGCTTATGGCCAGACGTCTACTGTTTGGTGCCAGACCAAAGACCAGGGTCTAAATAACATGAGCAGCGGATCCTGGAATCTAACAGAAAATGTTGTGTAAAGAAACCCGACTGCAGGCTATTTGATATCACGGAGTGCGATTGGGGCGGAGCTGGGCTGAACTAATTAAAACATTGTTCAATAATATACAGAAAAATAAATATTGTATGTTTTGAAGTGGTATCCGAAAAAAGATACCGGCAAGTAACAAAATTCTGAAGGAGCCTTCCCTTCTCTCTCTCCTCAACCCACCCTCCCATCACCGAATATCAAATGGTCGGGCCATAAGACTAAAGGGGCATTTACACATAGTTGTATACAATTTGTTGCATGCAACACACTGCATCGTGTGAACAGGCAAGTCGGGCCAACCTTTGTACGTATGAAACTTGTTGGACGTGAGATAGGACATGCTCCATAAGCATGCGACAAGTTTTACTCCCGCAGTCAATCAAAACGCGTAATGAAAATCACGTGATATTTACACGTCAATTAATAAACAAAATGCCGACTACGATTCACGTCGGTAGCTTCTGCTTTTCTGTATCCTAAGTGGCACAACACACTAAAGGACCTTTTTAAGTAGGTAAGTACAATAACCCTGTAACAAATTACATATTTTGACATTTGCATCGGTCTAATTCTCTAGGTTAATATTTTCATAGTGTTATTGGAAACGGCTTTACACTGTGGACCTAGATATGATTAGGTCCATAATACGTTCCTAAAACTTAAAATACATCACGCACACAAATACACGTCACATTCTGGTATTCTGCTGGAAAGTATCTATTATGTGATGCCTTTAACAACTATTATAAGCAAATCATATGTAAAATAAACAACATCTGAAAGACTTTGCATTTTACCAATTCCCCATTCTCAATGTAATTATATACGGAACAACAAAAGTTCCTGTGACATTGAATAAGATTTAATGCAAAGTGACGTTTTTTACCAAATCCGAAACAATTTCGGTCTGCAACGGATAAAAGACTCCTGTAAGTGTTCAAATGGTTTAATTTGCCATACCGACTTCAGAAATTGCTTGATTTCATAAAAAAAACCATTAACATGCCAAAATGTCAATTTACAAATCAATAGCGTGTGTGTCCACCTCTGGTTGCGATGCAAGCAACACATCTTCGTCTCATGGAATGGACCAGGCGTCGCACATAGTCCTGTGGGATATCTGTCCATATCTGCTGGAGCATGTTTCGAAGTTCCTGGAGTGTCTGTGGAACACGTGGTTGACGTCGAAGGTGCCTATAAATCTCATCCCACATGTGCTCGATTGGTGAGAGATCAGGAGAGCATGCCGGCCAGGCGATGACATTCACGTTGTTTTGTTGAAGAGAATCCTGAACAAGTCGAGCAATATAAGGCCGGGCGTTGTCATGTTGAAAGGTAATGCCTGGGCCATGAGGACGCAAAAGCGATAGAACACCAGGGCCGATGATCTCGTCGCGGTAGCACCGTCCATTGAGATTTTGCTATTCCACTATAAAACGGGTCCTCTGTCTTGCTGTAATCCCACCCCATTCCATAAAGCTGCCGCCCCCGAACCGATCTTCTTCCATGACACAATGATTGACGTAACGTACACCTCGACGTTGGTACACTCGAATCCGTCCATCGCTGAGGCTTATGTGAAAACGAGACTCATCATTGAATAGAGCTTGGGCCCACTGCATGACCGTCCAGCGTAGACGCTGTCTGCACCACTGTAGACGTGCTTGACGGTGGTTTCCTGTCAAAATGAGACGTCTGGCGGGTCTTCTGGCGACAATCCCTGTACATCTGAGGCGACGACGTACGGTTTGTGAAGATATTCGTCGAGGGCCAGGGATGCTTCTTGCAGTCACTGTTGCTGGTTGGAATCGATTTCGTAGGTGTGTTGTTCGAATCCAGTTGTCTTGTCGATTATTGGTTACGCGTGGCCTGCCTGACTGCATTCGTCTGTTGCCAACGTTGCCATAAACACCAAATGGTGTTTCTGTGGACGTTAAATTGTCTTGCAACATCACGTTGACTCCTGCTTCAAGCATACCAATGGCTCGCAGACGCTCATTTTCGGACAGGCGTGGTATTCCGTAATGTTGAATGATTGCGTAATTTTGTTGTTTTTCTGAGTGGTTGTTGTCAGCATGATTCTAAACAATGCATATGGAATTCCGTTAACGCACATGTTTTGGTACCCATTCTTGGGTAGTGAAATGCATGGGGCTTGCATAAAAGTCAACTTTTGAATGGAATGCATGCTTTTCTGTAGCAGTTGCGTTTTTGTGACTTGATCCCATACGTGTACTACAATATTGAAAACCAAACTTTACTTGTTTGAAAAATACAGTAAAATATTGGTGTCACAGGAACTTTTGTTGTTGAGTATATATTCGAACAACGGAAAGCTGCAGTAATGTAGTGAATCACAAGGTTTAAATCCGAGATCCGAGTTGTATGCAACTCTCCTTGTGAATGCCGAGTACAACTACAGTTCGTTCAAACTTATTGCATACAACAAGTTGCACCGCCGACTAGTTGTCACTAGTAGTGAATTCCCCTCAAAACAAACTGGTGGGCAGGTCCGGTAGCAGTCTACGGTCGAATGTCAAAATTACTGTACAGTTGTCCACAGACAAAAATCGTGTATTTCAAAAGAGTTGATTGATAAGTAGTTTGAATCTTATTTCATTTACAATCTAGCGAAGGTGGCACATTTGACCGGGTATCGCACCTCTTTGAACATGCGATCTATAATTCAGAGTACCTATTTTAGTTTTTACTAAAGCATGTAACCCCATCAGACTAGATGTGTACTCGTACACGTTCCCTTCCTCACGTAGCTGCACATTGAGGAATTTATTAATTAAAGCAATAAATATTTTCGGTCGTTAGTCAGAAGGTACACTACTATTCAAAACAAACATCTTCTCGATCGGAAGGCGAAAAATGACATACTGCTGTCTCAATCGCAATTTGCAATCGCAAGCAGGGCGCAAACTGACGCACCAGGTCGCAATCTCGATCGCAAGCAGGGCGCAAACTGACGCACCGGGTCGCAATCTCGATCGCAAGCAGGGCGCAATCTGACGCACCAGGTCACAATCTCGATCGCAAGCAGGGCGCAAACTGACGCACCAGGTCGCAATCTCGATCGCAAGCAGGGCGCAAACTGACGCACCGTGTCGCAATCTCGATCGCAAGCAGGGCGCAAACTGACGCACCGGGTCACAATCTCGATCACAAGCAGGGCGCAAACTGACGCACCAGGTCGCAATCTCGATCGCAAGCAGGGCGCAAACTGACGCACCGGGTCACAATCTCGATGGCATGCAGGGCGGAAAATAACGAACGTTTCTTTTCAATAGTGGTTTAATATGCAAATGCTTTTAAATGATACACGAATATATGCTGGTTTTCGATCGGTTTGGTTAAAAAATAAATTCCGATTCGAAATATTATCTAAATAGAAGCAACAAACCCATTTTCATATATCATGAGACCATTGTACGATTCCGACGGTATCCTAAGCATGTGAATCACTATGAAATAGCAATGATACCTGGAGTTTGCAAAAAGGTGAGCGTTTCCTGCCGCATCAGGGACATTCGTCACAAACTCATGCAAATGCAAGTGTTCACCAAGCAAAACACGGAAACATATTGGGGATTGAATCGGACATCTTTTTTGTCACTGGTGCGCCAAATTTGGAAACGTCCTCCACATGTCTGCCATAAAACTTTATGGAAGCCTTACTAAAGCCTCGAATGATGTAATCTTGATCAAACAACATTGGAGCAAGAGTCGTATAACGCTCTTAAAAACCTAATGCCGTTTTAAGCAATCGGCCAGCAATATCACGACGGTGGAGAAGATAGAGAGCTCCACACAGTGTACCCATTCCGCGAATCGAACGCTGATCGATGACCTTTTTGACCACTTTGATACCCGCCGCCCTTTATTTTCCGGACTAAATGAAAATATTTTCATATTGCAACATGCATCCATTCAAGATTTGTACACTAGATTATTTCAGACGAACCAAACGGTAATCTACACAATTCTCAACTGCCTAAGGTAGTGCATGCTAAGTCCATCAGTCAGCCAATAACAGCCATGGGAAGTATGGAATTTCTCCGAACCACCCACCTCGTAAATGGAAAAGCACGATATTTCGAAAAATAACCCTATTTATTGCCTAATCAAACTGTTTCGAACTAACAGAACGTAATGTTAGGAGTGTTCCAAATGGAAACCATTCTCCATTCACAAGTTGGCACTGATTGAATTAGGAAACCCCAGGAAAGACCTACCTTTTAGTCTGAGATTAGGTTGTGATTAAGTATTACCGCGGCGTTGCCTTGTGGGTAGCTGCACCGCCAAAAATATCGCGGTCAGGACGCGCCAGAACTCGCGATCCATACAGAGCCCGTCGATCAGTTTGTTTGGGCCATGTCAGCATCACATAATGGGTAAATGGGCTTCACCCCGGGTCCTGCTGTTTTTATGTTCAGCAATTGCCTTTTGGTACCACTAACGCATTTAAGCAGTAAATATACCCCCAACTAGGAATATGGCAATTGCACAAGATAGGAGAGCCACTTGTTATTTAGACATCACTTATAAGCGATTATAAACCATACCATAGTGAGATCTTTAAGCGTGTACCAACTTACAAAAGAGATCAGTTTCATTTTATGGGTTCTTTTTTTACTTAATATGTTTTTTAAACCTTAGACTGTACCTGGTTTCATTAAAATAACAAAACGAAAAGGGGAAACGCATTTAAAAATTAAAAAATGAAACCGAAAGATTTGTGAAAAATGTTGATGGCCACGTACTTACAAAACTTAAAGATTGGTAATTCTGGTGTTGAAAACAATAATAATTCGATCTTACGTTCACTGCTCCATGACTAAATTTTTATATTGAAATGTTCATTGCGATGTTTTCATGACTCATTTGTTATCAGAGATTAGGAAATGTACGCTACAACATGTACGTATATAAAACACATATTCATAACGTTATATATTTAACATTGAGCTACTGTGTAGCTGATTAGGTAGCTCAAGTATCTGCCTGCGATAAGCTTAACTCGGTACTGATCGTGGACTGAAACTGGACATTCATTAACTACGCCCAGGGCAAATCGAGATACTATGTCACATTTATCATTTTAAACGGAAATCGTTGCATTGCTGTAATGTGTAAATAGAAACCAATTTATACAGTTACCGTACTATTCATAACAAACGTTACCTAGAGCGCGGCCAAAACGCAAACCTTTCGCAACAATGTCGCGTCCCGGTCGCGATTGAGGTAAAGTTTCTTTTGAACAGTAGTGTATACTATTCCAGAAACCTTATGCTAAGATGATCTGCAGCAAATGTGCCTGGGTTATGGACTTGGTACTAGTATATATTTGACACACTGCATGCACGTGCTTCGTTTGCAGGCTTCAACGTTCTAACATATGGCAAACCTAAACACATGTGGCAAGTTGTGCACTTTCTGGGATTGCAGATTGGTATTCTTCTGCCACTTGCGATGAGCAAGATGCAATTTTTCCCAATTAACACCCACCTATTTCAGTGTTTGGAAAGCTCAGGCACGGCAATGGTATAACAGTTCCTGTTAGAAACAAATTGTCAAATTAATGATGCAAGTAGTGAGTTACACAGCACAAGCCTTCGTCAGCACCTGCCATGTGAATTATAGACATATGGTCCTAACACGCACAGGGAACACAAATATGAGGGCTGCCTATCATATATGACTGATTACACTTTTGGCAGCGAGATCATAATCGTGACAAAAAATGCATGAGGGCCTGCCGTAATCATGGACATATGATTAAATCACTTTTTTGTCATTGGTAATATTTACACCTGTACTCTGTCCTTTGAGTTATTGTAAGGGGGTTGGCAAATATGACAGTTCTGCAACACCCATCAAAATAAAATATTGTTGTTAGCGTATGCATGCATCTAAATGTTCCTTACCACGTCAATGAAGGCAAATCTATACATACAATGAAACCCCGATAACTCGAACTCCTTTAAATCGAAACACCTTTTAGAACGATGTAACGTCATGGTCCCGATACTTTTTGCACCATGGTATAATACTGTCAGACTGCTTCTCTCGAACTACGAATGACTCGATTGATTCCCCAGGTCTCCGAGTTATCGTTTCATTCTAATAACCATGTATGGCCAGCGACCGGTTTGCCGAGCTTCAGGGGAGATTTATATCAGTGTTTTTAATCAGAATTACGTTATAGGCAGGTATAATAATGTTACTTCCTAGCGTGACTTCGTCATATCCGATCTTAGTGTAGCCGCAAGTCGTAAACTAAATAGCAGCATATTGTATAATTTATTAAGAAAATATGCTATATTGGTTTTATAACTTTTCTTTGTATTCACTTAAACCTCGTTAACTTTAAGTCATGGCAGTTCGACAAAGACGTTTCAATTTCACACATATTCATCATTATCATTCCCGTGAAGATTCCGGGTTAGAATAGGTCTTTTGCAAACCATGCTTGTCGTAAGAGGCGACTTTGCTTGTCGTATAAGGTGACTAACGGGATCACGTGGTCAGGCTCGCGGACTTGATTGATGCAGGTCATCGTATCCCATTACGCAGATCGATGCTCATGATGCCAATCACTGGATTGTCTTGTCCAGAATCGATTATTTACAGACCTCCGTCATATAGCTGGAACATTGCTGAGAGCGGCGTAAAACAACAACCAAAGAAACATCATTATCGATTCTGCCGGGAGTTAGCGTCTGAAACGATATATCGACCAAACATACTTGGCATAAAGGATGTTTTAACCTTGATCCGGCATCTTAATGCAACCACACGTCCATAAATAATAATCCGAAGGTAGTGCATTCAGGATATTTGTCTGTTATGTAGTATGCACATGAAAATTGTTGCCTAAGAATATTTATTTCATAACACAAGAAACTCCTGGCGTTAATGTCACCTAACTGGAAAGGATTTCGATGACTGCCTCGGCTACGCCATACGGCATAAGGTTAACGTTTACATGAGGCTTCCGCTTAGTTCTTGAGAGTTCACAATCGGAACAAACAAATAGATGAATCTTCGCTATCTGATGCAATGTCACATTGCTGCATACTAGTTAAAACCTGATTACCATATGACCATGCTGGGCTTCACCTGTCTTCAGATAGTTGCTAGCCTGCCATACTGTTGCCCTTATGTTGGACTTCGTTTAGTCGTTCTCCTTTTGCCCTTGGCAATTTCATCATTTGCACCTACTCCGTTAACGAAACATACACGAACGCGTGTTGTTTAAGCAAATGGTTTTGCAGCTACAATCACTAGTTTTGTTGATGACAATCTGAAAACATCTCACAAGTCACCCCAAATACACGCTTGACATGTTCTGATATTAATTCCTATATGAAAGTATTAATCTTACATGAGTTGATTAAAACACACACCATATAAACGTCTCCTTTGTTCTTCGGTAAACTTTCGATTGCACCGTTACAGTCACGACACCCTGGAAGAAAAGTTAAACCTTGACGCGAGGGGATTGACGAATCAGGGTTTGGGGTTGGGATTTGGGTTGGGGTTGGGTGGAGATGGAGTAAGGATGGAGTGTCATGTAGTTTAAAATGGCCTAGAGGTTACACACAATCAAATGTTTTCCCATAGACTTCTATAGCAACGTTATAATTTTTTTAAATAACTAGGCATTCAACAGCTATTACCTGTACCTGTGTGCACAGTTGGGCCTTAGAGCAGCAAAATAAAAACATAAAAAATGACTATCTTAGCCAGCTCCTTTTCCGAGTACAGGAAGCTAAACACACCACCCCCAGTTTCGCACCAAATGTCACCTACTGGAAAATAGCTGTGGTCACATTCAGCATAAGTCATCATGTTGAAAAAGACAGTACTAAATATAGAAAAACATGGTCAGTTTTAATAACTGGATGCATGTACATTTGAAAGACTTAAAAATCTCACATAATATCCTCCAAACACAGCCTGCAGATATCTCTCGATCTGCACTGAAGGCCGCATTGTCCAAACTGGTTCTGATTTGGTGTAGTAGAACCTGTACAACTGACCTAATCATTCAAATGTGCCATTTTATTCGTGATTCGCATATAGTCACCAACGAGGGTCCTTTCCCTTGGCGATCAATACTATTGTGTTTTGTGTGGTAAAAGAATTAGGTTTCCATATGGTTTGCGAATTGTCCGGTTTTTAACGGAAAAGGTATATTCCCTTCCCTAAATGATTGCAAACAAATTGGCCAAAATCTTGGGCATCCTATCGCCTTAAAATGAACCTCTGATAGGAAACATTGTGTTTCTTTTTCGTGGCCTTACATTATATCTGTTTCTTCCTGGCGAAGATTAAAGGGTTTACAAATAATTGCTTTGAGATTTCCCTCCACCCAAAACAGATTACTAATCCCAAGGTCGCGGAGAGACATTTTCCCTGCCCAACCCATTTCATAAGTGTTAGCTGCAACATCCAGTGTGTACGTAATGCACGTCCACGCGTAGTCGGTGCCGTAATATCAAAATAAGCCACTTACAAGGTCAGAAAAAAAACCTATATTTCAAGAGACCTGTTGGTCGTGGAATGCAAGAATGTATCTGTGATATTAGGAAAAGCAGAAAGGTATGGATTCGTCGGCGTTCCATGCAAACATTCTAGTGCCAAACATCTGACAAAACATGCCACGTATGCCTTCACAATGCTGCAATGATTTCTTCCTTACAAAATATGTATCGAATTGTGGCTACAGAGGTGTCTGTTTAGAAAGTCCGGAAATGCCCTACGACTATTCATTGCAATAATGTAATACACAGTCTCGAATCCAACCACTCGCTTTGTTATGCTGTAACGTGGGTAGATAATACTAAGTGATGTCAGAAATGGAGCTGGCACGAGGAGTTTCTGTTACCGGAAGTGATGTAATTGGTGGATTTATGTCTATATGTTTAACTGTCAAAGATGCCATTGGCATGGAAATCGTTGAAATTAGGCGCGCTGCGTGTAGATCATATACGCTGAGGCCTCAACAGTATTCGTATGCGTTTCTCTGTCACAAGAGGCCAAGCTTGTGTTTCTCTGTCACAAGAGGCCAAGCTTTTGTTTCTGTTACAAGAGGCCAAGCTTTTGTTTCTGTTACAAGAGGCCAAGCTTTTGTCTCTCTGCCTCAAGAGGCCAGATATTTGTTTCTGCTACAAGGGGCCAAACTTTTGTCTTTGTCACAAGAGGCCAAACTTTAGTTTCTGTCACAAGACAGCATTTGTTTAACTGTCACAAGAGGCCAAGCTTTTGTTTCTCTGTTACAAGAGGCCAAGCAATTGTTTCTGACACAAAAGGGCAAGCTTTTGTTTCTCTGTCACAAGAGGCGAAGCATTTGTTTCTGACACAAAAGGTCTAGCATTGGTTTCTCTGTCACAAGAGGCCAAACTTTTGTTTCTGTTACAAGAGGCCAAGCTTTTGTTTCTCTCCCACCAGAGGCCAAGCTCCTGAATCTCTGTCACAAGAGGCCAAGCATTTGTTTCTGTCACAAAAGGCCAAGCATTTGTTTGTGTCACAATAGGCCAAGCTTTTGTTTCTCTGTCACAAGGGGCCAAGCATTTGTTTCTGTCACAGAGGCCAAACGTTTGTTTCTGTTACAAGAGGCCAAGCAAAAGCGAAGTCACAAATACAAGAGCCCATGCGATTGAAACACTGTAACAGATAGTGGTATGAGAGACACCGACAGCATCTTTGTATACAATATATCAATATATAACAATAGATAATAGATCACGCAATCACTAAATCACAGGGAGTATGGTTTTAAGTGGCTTTTATCGATAATCGAACCATATCACGGCAGGCGACACCAAGAACGTGCTTCACACATTACATTAATGTAGCGGCCATAACATTTCCGAGTCCTGTGATGGGATTCGAACCACGGGTCTTCTGATCCGAGGTCGAACATCTTGTCCACATGACCAAAGAGGTTAACCCCATCTGCAAGCTGACAAGGTAAGGATGTCATCTGTGGGATGACTCCACGCCCTACTACATTAATGCCGAGAAAATGCCTCAAATGCTAAGGTTCAAAACTGCATCCTAATTCTGTGATGAACATTAGGGTTAAAGAAGATGATTCATAACGTGGACAAAACCACTCTGTTTATGATTTAAAGAGGGACTTTGCTCCATAATACCTTATCCGTTGTTCGCTTGGTAAAGACGTCATAACTAGTGTCTTGTGTGTAACTGAAGCAGAGTCTTTCTGTGAAAAGAGCATGTCACAGTGCTGTCTCGAGGGAATTTGCTCGAGTTGATATGAGCACAACATCGGCGTCACTGCTCGTGGGCTTGTAATACAAAACAACAACGAGCGGAATACCTGCTCGACACCATAAACATAACTATGAGTTTCTTCCTAAGTGTACCTGAATGCGGAGTTCCAACTCAAACTCCTTTCGAGCGGTACACCCTGCTCGCTGTCGTACGTGCACAACTCTCGGAAAAAGGGCAAGGGGAGATCACTCTCCTTTTTAAACATGGTCGGTTACGAGCGATTTGTCACTGCCCGAACTACTCGATATTCTCTGAACATTACGTAGACAGCTGGTCACCGAGCTCCTCACGGCGATATCTCGTAATTCTGGCGATATCTCTCTATATCTCTCTATATCTGGTAATTCTGGCGATATCTCTCTATACTGTCGCTGCCACCAGTCAAAGCTCCCCATTGTGATAGGTTGCCACAACCATGCTTGGAGTTGAACTCGCAACCGACTGACCGTTATGTTTACAAACAAGTGATTATGTTCTTTGTTTTTCAATTTGAATTTCCGTGCCATTACAACTATCATGTAATTGTTATAGTAAGAATGTAAAGGGGAAGTTGGTTGATTTTCCGTTCGTCTGCAATCTCGAACCAATCTGATTATGCAAACAAAGAGGTAAATTCATTTGGAAAATATGGTCAGTCGTAAACCTTTTCAAAATTCACTATGATGGCATTCCCAAAGACACAAACAAAGTATAAACGTTACTACATTTAGGGTTAGAGGGCAAATTTCAAGATTATTGAAATGACCGCGCCCACCCTGGTGGCATCGATGTGTAACGAAGGTGTCACGCGCTGGGAAGGAGCTTCAGCTGGCCATGTGTAAGGGGAGCCCACTCTAATTTTCAAACATGACCAGGGATGGAAAAGGGTGGCCGTTATGTGCTGTGGTTATCGTTGAGCATATTCTATAACATGGGTACAGTAATATGATAACGGCAGGTAATGTGTCATTTGGAAACACTTTTATGTCATTTAGCATTCTCTGCGACCTGTTTCGAATTACGATTGTGGTTGCAGTGTGACTGCTTAAATTAGGACCGATTTATCTTTGTTGTTATCACC
Organism: Haliotis cracherodii; assembly: GCF_022045235.1. Classification (NCBI taxonomy): domain Eukaryota; kingdom Metazoa; phylum Mollusca; class Gastropoda; order Lepetellida; family Haliotidae; genus Haliotis; species Haliotis cracherodii. The sequence goes on along the minus strand of NW_027266275.1, from coordinate 39,061,305 downwards.
ATTGCTATTGTGTGGTATAGTGGGAAATAAAGATATTCACGAGGAAAACGGTGCTGCTTATTGATATAAGTCATATCTGCCGGGGAGCGGCGGGTGGACACCCTCATATCTGAAGCACACTGAATATTTAAACAACTGGAAGAGGTTTATTGGTGACTAATTGTAAACGAACTTGTATGGTAACTTATGATAACAAAATTCACCGCTCCTTCGCAAAATCTCTGCGTTAAACTGATGTAGACTTAGTACAACTTTGCTTTGCTCTATAAGCCTACGACTCACCAGTCCATTGTGTGACGCTCATGCCAAGTGAACATCCTATACTCTCCGAACGCATAAAATACATACCCAGTTTATTAGAATTGATTCACATGTTTCCTATCTTCAAATCAAGATCAGCAATGCTGAAAAAACGTCAATGTCGGCAAAAAGTTCCAAATGAAAATACAACACCCCACTGGTCCTTGGGTCATGAAAATAGCTCCGCAGCCAAACAATGGCCACTATGCCAAGTGAAATAAATCGATTAGAGTGTCATACCGAAATAACTAGGTACAAGTGTCAAGTTGGTTTTGCGCAGCAGGTGCGCCTCTTCTGGTGCGTTAAGGTGTCATGCTTGCACTTGTGGTACATACACATGTCATTCTACGATGACAGGAATCTACAATCGCGTAAAAGTGTATACTAGAAATGTGCGCCACAACGTGTTCAGCGCATTGGCTGATGTCTCATCGTGTAGTGTTACGGAAGACCAGCAGGGTCATCGGATACGGCACTTTATGCCACTTTTGAATGATATGGTATTGCACGCTACGTCACGTTTAATTGAAACGAGCGTCACGAGGTATCGTAAACACACAGACAACGGGACACGCCGGGGGTGTTTTGGCGAAAGTATTTCACGGCTGTTATCAGCGAGTGGCAGAATCGGAGAGCGTGGCCCCCCTGCTGCACGGGACTGACGTGCTCACGTCGCAACGCGGGTCAGGCGGTGTGTTGGATGGCCGGGTCCCGAGGGTTGTGTACACACTGCAGGGGTGAGTGAGTGTGAATTGGATGTTCGAAGAGAAAAAGACGAGAAGATATGAGAGGGTATTGAGTACGATGGTGACAGATGAACTAAAAGGATCTGTTATTATTTATTTCAAATGTTTATTGTTCTGCTGATATCATGAGTGTTCGCCAAGCTGTTTGTTGTTGATGTGGAAACATCCACATGCATCAGTATTTGAGTCCGCAATTAATCCTTCCAAACGAACTTTCTTCCATTTTATATCAAAATACCATCTTCCATGCGTTCCTTTGCATCCTTGAAATATTTTGTTTTAATGGCACCAAAGTAGGGACGACATCTAGATAATATGATAATAAACACATTCGTACATAACTAATACAGTGCAATCGCCAGCTTCTACGGCTCATACACTACTGCTCAAAACAAACGTCACCTCGTTAGCGATGAAGATGTGAAATACGAGTAGTGGTGCACCACAGTCCAAACGCGTTCAAGACGCGACAGGTTCGCGCTTCGGTCGCGATCGAGGAGACGTTTGTTTTAGACAGCAGTACAATGCACAACTATTTCATAGATATCCACAATATGTTTGAAAACAGAAAGTGATTAATGAATTAAAATATTCGGACAATAAGTATCTGAAACATAGTTTACGACCTTCAAAATGTATTGTTGCAAATGAAAAGTCAGACAACAATTAAGACGAGAGAAAAATAAATAAGTTAATGAGTTGTCTGAGTTCGAAAGAATCCAGACTTTTTTGAAAATAATTTCCACACATTTATTCTATCCTTATTTGTTTTAACAAGTGCTGTTCGTGATGAATGACGCAAACGTTGAGTCACCTTCAAACTCTATGGCAAACCCCGTGGCTTAACAAATAACGGAACCAAGCCCTCTGTCAATGAGATTATCATACTGGGACTTCCTGTGTCGTTCCACCTCTTCCCAGAGTGCGACCTTGGCTACCTTTGGCTGTGGAATCTCTGGAATCCTTAGCATGCCCGGAAGTCAGCAGTCGTGGGAAAAATAGGTAAGTGAATAGTTAAAACGAGGGACACTGGCTGGGCGAAAGCAACGGTGGTATATAGGAGGCTGTGTCTATAGGTAATAGGCACTGTCATGTGAAGACCAAAGATAGACCTTTCACCGGAGGGGAAGGGTAAATCTGTCTTCGTGTGCCAAGGTTAGGGTAATTATTCCACAGCTAATTTCCACAGTCCAATCATGCCAAGACTGGGAGATGTGTTGTGCTCGCCTGTCGGCAAGCAGGTTGTATGTTGTATGATGGTGAACGCTGGCAACAGCTTATGTTAGTTACATGTTCTAGGAATGTAGCTGTGAATTAAGACGTGAATAAAAATAGGATTGTTCATACATTATTCAGTACGCATTGAAAAAAAGTACATCTTATAATTTTTTTATATATACTTGACACTTATATCATATAGGCACGTGATGATGCAGGTTTTCTTTTTTTCTCAAAGTTAGATCTAGAGATATAAAAATATGAAATTTTGATTTGAGCGGATGTCGAATTTAAGTGACCTTTTATCAGTCCAGATGCAAAGAACGCAGGTATGTTTACAAATAGTTCATACCCAAAATTGTATTTAAGTCTGCAAAGGTTGCTGTTGACTAGATTCGGTTTTGCTTTAAACTGAGTTGACCAATGGCCTGATCTTGCTTCTTAGACAAAACAATGTATTTAACATGGCGTGTACAGTTTTATATGAGGAGAGAGGAGACGAGTTGAATTTGTGTGATTGTGTGTTGTTTATAAAAGGAGTTTTACGCCGCTCTGAGGAATATCTGTCTCAGCTATATGACGGCGTGGTTGTAAACGTTTACCATTTTAGTGAGCGCCACATTCACGGATATGGTACAGTTAAACCTAGAACTTGTGTCTCGAATGGGTAACGGCATTTTGTATGGAGGCTCTATAATATTCAGCTACAGCTGCAAAACCAGGTATTTTTAATAAAAACAATCAGCATAAATATATTTTCTTAATAAACACCTTGCAACAACGTAATTTTTGTGGTAAACAATTACCACAGTATGAAGCATCTTTATTTATTTCAAGCAATCTGGCACAAATTCGTGTTGATCATTTCTTATCCGCTATTTTAAAAAGTGAAAGATTATTACTAGAAATGTGTCCTCTTCCTGAGGCAAGGGAGTGAACTGACGATAAAGTTTAGTTTCCACCCTTGCCGAACTAGTCTCGAATTAAGGAGTAATATTTCGGCTGGACTAACGAATCTGTGCTTAATCGGGTGACGAAATGGACATCCGGTTTGTAAACAACATTGCGACCTCCACGCAGATTTTGACAGCATTTGCAGAGCTTGTGTACCGTCAAATGGGCGTCGACAGATATTTTCCAAATCTTTTCATGTTTAAATCAAGGTGCTTAAGTGATTTAAAGCACTTCGCGAGGTAAGACCCGTTTTTTAACAATAAAGATCTTGAGTATCATTCAGATCGACATGACTTGGCGTTGCCATTTTGTTTGAAGCAGATGCAAGTTATATATAAAGTGAAATGTGGGACATAGAAGGGACATAACTCATAATAGCCACTGGTGTCGCTACGATCGAGCCACGAAATTCCAGCCTAGTTCGGCAAGGGTGGAAACTGAACTTTTACAGACAGTTAACTCCCTTGCCTAAGGAAGATGATAATATGTTAAGACAGTGAATGATTTTCATGTAAGGTGTGGTTGTTAATAAGTGTAACTCGTCAAAAACGATACTCAACCCCTTTTTCAGTTGGACAATTAAAATAAGTTATACATATTTTGGATGTCCTGTCTTGGAAGTTAAAGTTTAAATATTCGCAATACAGACCAACATGGACTGACGCTGCTTAGAACATTAATTTGTGGCTATATCACGGCGTATCAAAACAATAAGGGAAGGCCGCCTTGTTGAAACCACCAAACACACTTTGGCGCTGACAGATCAAATCACAACACGGGGTGATGTGTGAATCGAACTCACGACCAGCAAATCCTGTCACAGACGCAACTCTTCACAGCGAATTGGCAAACTGTATTAAACTATGCTTGATGTCAAAGATGAATCTATCCCTAGATACAGACTCCAAATACATCACTTAAGACACTACCGTGAAAAAAATCTAGTATTTACGTAATTACGAAAACAGCGGTGCTTTACGAGAAATTAAACAAAATGCTGTCCTTTTTGGCAAAGGCAGCGTATCACCTTGAGTGTTCGCGATCGAATACCGGAATGGTAATCTTGGAACATTGCAATGGACGTTACGGAAAGCTGACAATGTGCCTATTGAAGATGAGAATCTATGTAGCGTCGACAGACGAACACTTATCTACAGCACCATAGCCTAGCATCTCAGTGTCTGTCTTTCATCAACAGCCAAGCGATGCAACAGAAGCTCGGGCATACAACGGGTTGTTTCAGTAATATCTGTTTCTTTCGGGACTTTTGGCTGCTCGAGGCTACTGACTTGGCAGTTTGTAAAGAGATGGAACATCTCCGACCTCCTATGTAAATAACAACATACCGTGTCATTACTGATACTGCACATGGCATTTACACCGCATCCAGCACGTTCCCTGCCACTTACATGTTTCCTCACTGAAGCGAGGTCTCGTGAACTTGGAACAGACACTACGGTAATCGTGTGAGTGAGTGATTGTTGTTTTATGGCGCCATTACGCAGCTAATTCTAGAGGGGCTGTAGTAATTCGATTCTATGCCAGAAAACCAGTGGTTGAAAGCATGAAGACCTAGTTGTGGCATGAAGGACTCATCACTGTTTTATCTGGTCCCGTTCGATTATTTACAAGCCACCGTCATGTAGCTTGAATATAACCAAATGTGGCCTTAAATGAAACAAAACGTATTCATAAAAAAGAATGTTTAAAGCTTGATTCAATTACACTTTATGCGACCTTGAAACCTACGTCATCAAATGTGGGTCACGGGATGCTCAACCGTTGTGCAGAGTTGCGTCCCTTGTGTCAAGGATCTGACAACAAAGAGTGACTTACAAATTCTGTCTTGAATCAAAATGGTGAACGTCTTGTATCACCTCGAACTATCCTCCTTTATCAAGCGGACTGGCCGGGATATTACTGAAGTACTGTTAAACCAAACTCACTCATCGAATACTACGGCACAGAAACGACTCGTTGGAGTAAACGTCTGTTTTTGTGGATTACAGTGTTAGATATAGAGAATCGCACCCTCGTGTCTTCCAAAATCAGTTGCAAATGTCCAGGAACGGTCGAGCTAACCAGCATCAGCGACAGTGATGTCATCTGACTGTTACGGCATCGTAAGCGATGACATTACAGTGGTCTGCAAAGCATTTTGGGGACATCTGGGAGAGATCGTTTGGCCTCCCCAAAGCGATATCTCTTATGGGGGTTAGTTTTTGATTGATAAATAACAATATCCATTTTATAACCGATATTCATCTAAAACGCACTGGAAATTCAACACATGTTGGAATCATGGTAAACTTCTGATGCCGGATGCCCAAAACTTCTAATGCTATCATGTTAAGCGTTTGCCCAGGAATGTGTTGGTCATAAATCTTCTACTCGACATCTTCTCACATGTTATATATCAATTACATGTACTGCAAAGTATATGATCACAGCAAATCATCACACTTGGCGTTTTTAGACCCACATTTAGAAAACACATTACATGCCATTAAGAGTACGCTTCTGATAGCATCCATATGACTGACTCTCCGTATCGCTGATCTATATGTGGAACCTGGAACAACATCTGAGGTGTTACAACTAATTTCTTGATACCAAAGTACATAAATACCTGCACAATCTGATACGGATGAGCATAACAGTAAATAGGTCACCAAGACTCGTTTGTAAATACATGCTTTTCTTAGAAGAGACATTATCATGATTATCTTTAACGTTGGTATTGGTGGTGAACGACTGACAATGTTTCCAATCCTTCCTACCTTCCTTGCCAGATGTGGTTCGATATAAAACATCATTATTTAGCCGTGCGTGGGTTCGGATCCTAGTTTATTATCGATGAGCCAAGCTCGATTTCTTTATGATTCTGGGAAGCGTTTTGGCTGACATTTAGCGGACATAAAAAGGGGAGAAAAAGCCTACTCAGATACAGGATTATGATTGGACGAATGTTGGATTCGAAACTACTCACATCGGATCCGGAGACGTTCAAGGGACGCAGTTCACAGCCACACACACACGCACACACGCACACACACACACACACACACACACACACACACACACACACACACACACACACACACACACACACACACACACACACACACACACCGTAATAGTCAATGGAATAATAATTGAATGTCCTTCACCTTCCCCCATCGGGAGTTCCTGTCACTTCACCGACAGAAAAAGCAGGCGTTTCTCTTTAAAGTTGTCAGATGAAACCAATTCAAAACGCAATACCCCCTGCCGCTCTGAACTCCTTAGGGGTGAGTGGTCGGGTAGCCTTGTGGTTAAGGTGAGTGAGTGAGTTGGGTTTTTAACGCCGCTTTTAACAGTATTCCAGTTATATCGCGGCGTGTCAGCTTAATGTGGGAGAAGAGCCCGAAGTGATGCAGGTCTTTTACCATTTCGGTGAAACCAACGAGCACGGGTATGGTGCTGACAAACCTAGAAACATAATCAATGTGTGAAGCCCATTTCTGGTGTCCCCCGTCGTGATATTGCTGGAATATTGCTAAAAACCATACTCACTCACTGAACTCCTTAACCGTTTCGGAGGCACTTTCAGTGAGTTTGGTTTAACGCCGTTTTGAACTGTAGTTCAGTTTATCACGGCGTGTCCGTTTGATGTGGGAGAAAAGTGATGCATCCCCGGGAATGGTGCAAACAAACCTAATACAACAGGATTCGAACGCACGCACATAGCTTTCTGTCACGCCCAAGGAAAGCAACTCGAGGCAATCATGATGGTCGATAGAGCCAATGAAAGGGGATCGACTGTTTACAATGGCGGCTGAGAATAAGTCGTACTGACGTTGATACATTCTCGTTGTCGTCAACGCCGCACTTCCTTGAAGACCTATATATCTAATATACCTGTAATGATCTCACGATAAAACCTTAATACTCACTAACACGCTCTTTACATATGCAATAAAATTTCGTTAAACCGAAAAATTAACGCTGGAAACGCATACGTATACACAAAGTGACATTACTCCGTTCCACTGATCGATAATCCAGAAATGTGTTCCTCTGGATGATTTCAGTCGAAACTCTGACGTCTGGATTAACGGGGGTTTCGTTGTAGTAATAACCCTTTAATATTCCAAAGCAGGAAACGTCCCAAGTTAATAATCGAGTTATTACAGTGTGCGCCCGCAGGCGTAAACAACATTCACTCACTGAAACATCTGAATCAACAGAGACCCATGGAAAGTCCAACTCCCGAACACGTCAGTTGAGCGAGCGAGTATAGTTTTACCCTACATTTAGCAACATTCCCGCAATATCACGGCGATGACATAAGAAACGGGTTTCACATTCTACCCATGTGGGAAATCGAACCTGGACCTTGGGCGTTTCCCACCGACTACAATTAAAGGTAGAGTAAAACTATGATTAACACGGAAAAATCAAACCAGATCAATAATGCCAGTTCATCTTTAATTCATTTTCAAATACAATTAAGACATACATCAAAGACAAGTCGCAGCACTGATTACTAACAAGAAAAAATTGAAATACGACCATACCATTGAGTATTCATAATTCCCCATTCTGAATTCAATCACAGTGATCAAACAAGATCATCAGTTCACCAGCACTAAGTGTGGGTCAGTCTACTTTAGTACGTTCTTTGTTAAATAAAAGTAAATTCATCGCCAGTTTTAAAAGAAAGACAAAATCAGTACTGATTCAATCGTTCTCATTACGATGACAATCATGTCCCCATGCTCATTTAAAGCGTTTAAACACTTACCTCTTAAATATATAACTTTAAAGAAAAGAATACATGTGAAAATATAGGAGAAAACAAAAAATATTTCGTCCTCAAATTACGATTTTACAATTACATAGAATCGAATGCTCAGAAAACTTGTTTGTCACTTTGTGGCAACATCGTCATATTTATCAACATTTACTACCCAAAAGAAATAAAAGAACACCCGATTCCATGACAGATTAATAAGTAATATGAAAGAATCGGGTTTTCTTTATCTTAATTTTTGTTTGTATACGGTATACCCAAACAGTAAGCTGTGTTTGGACAACACATTATCTGTGCAGCTCAATGCATTGTTCATCGGGTGAAAATGAGCGGTGTAAAATATATACTTAAGTAAAAATATCAATTACAATAACATACAAACAAAAAAGTAACTCGGAAACTGTAGATGTGTGAAAAGGGTACCTATAGCAGAGGTTTAACGAACTATTCTAATGCTGTATCCCAAATCGAAGCTTACATTACCGTGCTATTTTAGCGTCGCTGTTTTTTTTTCTATAATAAGTCCTAAATGGTAATTATTGTCTTGGTGGTGTGCGTAGAAAGGAAAGGGAATTCCATGTATTTAGGTCAAGTCTTACAGCTTTTGGGAATAACTCAATGTCTACCGTCAAGAGGTGGCCATTTACAGTCAAGGCGAAATGGTTACACCTATAGCCCTCTATTAAATTGTGACGTTGTGTTTGTTTTTTAGACTTATATTAATTCACATCATTCAATTTGAGCAAGCACTTAAACAAGAGCGGTTCTTGCTAGGGCTGCCATTTTCTCAGGGACAAGTCCCCATTAATGTCAAAAGCTGTACACCGAAATACGCCACGTTAAAAATAAGAACGTGCAACAATCATGATAAAAATGAATACTTCTCAAATAAAGCTGCCTTGTCAATGACACGACTCTATATGTAATTAAAACCCACAAACACACATACACACCCTGTACCCACCGACACCGTTCGTCACCACTCGCAACTTTCCGTGACCTGCGTTTATCCCGGAATGACACGAGTGGTCACGAATGCCACCGAGACCTCAGAACACTGCCTCACTCATTCGCTCATGCATACCACCTGTATAGAACGACCCGTGCTCCTTGTCGGATCCATTCGGGAACATCCGTCACCCCTCGTCCGTTCCGTACAAGAAAGTCATTGGCTTGTTCCGGAATGATACAAGAGGCGACGAACGGATCCAGTCGTGGAGGAAAGAGACACGAATATCACCGGGAAAGTATGTGTCATTTTGCATTGATTAGCATTGTAAAACAGACACCAGCAAATGACCCTGTGTATTAAACCGTAATGTTTCGCCATAAATTAAAAACAAAGGTGTTTTTCTGTTATGTACGAGTAACAGTGTAAGAAGAATGTTAAAAAGAATTAAGGAATGCGGAACAGGCTCTCGGACTGAGTGAAGTGCGGTTTCCGCAGTACAAAATAATGTTAAATTACGTCCTTGACTCTCCCTGAATGTCAAGGGTACGATATTTCCCTTCTAGTATTATAGTCCAATTAGTCAGCGTTTCGCTTCGGAAGTAACCTTACTATTTCCATGTCTCCTAACTTAGCACCGAATGTCTCTCGCCCTTGGGAGTGATTTGATTGGACGGCTATTTTTAGCGTCATGTTATTCGAATCAGCTTCGGGACGAAGCCATGGTAGCGAATGGGTCCTAGGTTTTATTTAAGTTGCATAAAGATGAAATACACTTGATAATCGGGCATGTTCTTATATCTGAAGAGACAGTTTGCGCTCTTTGGTCAAGTTAATCTTCCACTATTATGAAAAGGGTCATCCTGTGCAGCTTATTTCGTTTTGAAGAAAAAAACACTACGTTGACCGTCACAGGATAGACGTGAGTTTTAACACACACACAAAAGCCACAAATTTAAATGGAACGTCGTAGGGGGTCATCATTACAAAACAGTTGACGATCTACAGCTATGAGTATCATTAAGAAATTGTCCACGCAACAAATACGCAGAAAATGATCCCATGCATATTTTAGTTTCAAGAAGGTAAAATCTCTGAACTTTCAGAGGCTTGAGTTTCAAGTGTAGGGATGTGAAGGGACCTTAGAGGGAGACCACTTCATACACTTTAGGGGAGTTCAAATTGTCCTCAGGTATAAGGATTCATGTAATTAAAAATTCATTTAGCTAGAAAATTAACCTTTTTTCGGGTAGCCACACGATTTAAAGAAGAAGGGAGAGGTTAACATTCTTTGCTTAGAGCAAGAGCCCATCGTCAGTGTTAGTAGTACCCGCCACTTGGAAACCAATGTTCAAACACCTCAATAATCGGAGAGCGCTGACAGCATCTGCCCGTTCATATAAATACATCCGGATTAAAGACGCGTTGAGAAGAATCCGAATGGCAGTAGCTATTAAAGGATGCGTTTTGGACCTGGGCCCGCATGCACAAACAATCTTAGCGCTAAGACCATCATAACTCCAATACTTAAACACAGACTTAAAACAGTCTAAGCTTGCTTTGTGCAAGAAGGCCATGACCCTTTTTCACAAAGACTATCATTACTTTAACATAGATATACGACAGTCGTAGAGCTAAGATGGTTTTGTAGAACGGGCAGTATTACAGAGTATTGACATTGCAGGAATGCAACAGAGGGACTGTGAGCGTCCTGTCCCGAACTGGGTTAGCTCACTCCCAGAGCAAATGGTCTATACCAGTAAATACCGTTCTCAATCATCCAGAACACACTAAACACCATGTCCATGACCTGTCATTTGGTAACACAAGAACACGAAAGCGTCCACCTCCAAAGCACATTTCGGTCAATTAATGGAGGTCGCACCCTGAGTCAGCATCAAATAATCTAGAGAAGTATCACTCCTCCAAGGAAAGACGGTGGCACATTCTTTGTCCTTCTGTTCCGGAAGTGCACACATTGAAGAACACTGGCAGAAGAACACGTCTGCGACAGGGAGGTGATGTTGTCCGGCCCTGATCGAGTAAGAAATCTGGTCATGACTGTCCGGTTGGTGGCGAGACATGAAGTGTAAGATGCCACGAGGAACCTCAGCCATGCTAGAGTAACGTCCCTTGCCACCATTTGTTAACCTCTTGAATATGGCCGTCTGTCAAACTGGTACCGTCTTGGGGGGCGATATCTAGGCCTGGACGGTCTATAGCTTGTCCTTCTCCCCCTCGGGTCGGTCTTACCAGCATGACAACATTTATAGAACTCCAACCCACGGTTATGTATGCACATGTTAAAGGACCGGAACGGCAGCGACACCTGTTGGTGATGTTGGACGGGCAGACGAACACGTCGATGGTAGTCACGTGTGCGGTTGGCGTGGTCCAGTAGTGCGGCATGGATCTTGGCGTGACAATGCATGCCATTCCGCGCCGCTATCCTGCCAACATCACAGCAGTCGACTTTGACTTCCACGACATCTGCAAAGGAAAGCTAGATACGTTATTTACATCATAACGAACGCCGAGTAAGTTAAAATCAAACCTAAATGAATTAATTTTGTTTAACACCGCCGTAGGAATAGTCAAGCTAAATAAGGCGGGCCAAACTCGGTTTCAAAAATGTTTTGTTATTATTTTTTCTGTATCATATTTCAAACATGTTTAGCTTTCGTAAAAAAGTTCATATTTGGACATTTATATTTTGAGGTTTCAAATATGGTGCGAAATGAACCAGTTATGATTCAATCATGTTTAGATTTTAAATTTCTTTGGATCCTAAACATACTTAGAATTTAACTTGACACAACTCAAAACATGTTAAAAATATAAACATGGGTTGGCCTCAAATGCGTTAAACTATGAGACAAGGATTGGCATAGTTTCGTGTTAAGGATCTGACACATCATTTTACATTGTAGTGTTTATGAATAAATCGTTTAGCAACATCAGCGTTCGGCGAAGCATATTAGACTTAGAGAAGACAACAGTTTTGGAACGAGTAAGCATCGAACCACGTCAACAGGATTCGTGGGGTCATGCAACTGACCACGTCACAGCTGTGGCATGGAATGTCCAACATGTAAACAAACCAGGCTATCTCGAAGTACAGGGATGCCCACACTATACCATTTACTTCCGTCCCTTAATAATCGCATAGGTTTCCCAATACTGAAACTAAAATAGTTCCACTCAAAAAGTGGTGTTTCGGGTCAAGGGTGGTGAGAAAATATCTCCTAAGGTACCTCGGGATTTTTCTAAGTCTGGACGATTAATCATATGAATGTCATTACACGAAAACATTATATGTCATAATTTCAGACATGAGGCATTTAACGTTTCTCTTATGTCAACGGGATCAATAGTGACTGCGGTGATCACTGGAACCTTAGAGACGCATTAGCCTTGATCCTAACCTGTCTTTAACACACACACAGGGAGTTTATATTGTGAAATGTTTATGCGAATAAATGTTATACGCCAGAACAGTTTTAAAATCAATATTCGGCAGGTGCAGTGCTTTGTGGGTCAAATATGTACATGTACTACTAAACTTTCAATAGGGATTATCAGATTTTAGATATATCTAAATATACACTTGGCATGTTGTGAGAATCAGTTTTGAGAATCATGGAAAGATAAATTTATCCCGAACGAAAGTGGAGTAGTATACATCTGCAAAATATTATCATCAAACATAATCTTACACCTAAAATCAAATATCCAGTACATTTCACATAACCATACTGGAACTTTGAGCAAAGCACGACATATATCTAGGCAATATCGGTTAAGGCTGGTACATCGAGCGCCATACCAAACCCCGAAACCCGGAAGGTTGTGATAGGATAATCTAAAACGTCAGTAAAAGTAAATTTAACGGAACTGGTATGTCAAGTAAACAGGAAACGAATCCCAGCCTTGACTCAGTCGATGTTATTGGGCATTTCATAACTCTAACATCCCTGGCCCACTCACCATGTACTTCCACACAAGGTGAATTTCACGCCATAATAATAGTATACGTCCTGTTACATTGAACACAGAGGCCCACATTAAAACGTTAGTTTAGGCGAGCGTGTTCCTTAATCTATCTAAGCTTCTTATAGCATATTTGCTTCTGAAAATAGTTGTTTAACATTCCACATTTGCTCCCTGTCCTCGCGCCTGATCGGTCTCAAACGAAGCAGACAACGTCGACGACGTCTAAGAGGACGCTATCTCTCTACAGTCTGAGCCTTCAATGGATTCTTCCTGTTCCAGAATCAAGTGTGCCTGAATGTCCTGGCTTAATGCCTGATTGACCCTCAAGCTTTACAGCTATCACATATACCCTTTGGCATAACCCATGTACTTAGTAACTCTGATACTTTAGCCCGGAGTCTTAAACTGTGTTGCTTTATTGGGGCTACTCCCTCACTATCTCCACCAAACACTTATGTGGAAGTGATAGGAATTAACGATAGGGCCCGCAGCATTACATCAGCTTGAATTATGCTGCCACTCTTTCGTTGTGGTGCTTCGTGTCTGATTTTTGAATCTCTTCTACAGTGCGGGTTACGGAAATAGAACTACAGCTGTCATTTTAGTGGACTTCTATTGCATCAAGTGTTGACTTCTATTGCATTAAAGCTGGAAAGTATTATCTTCATATCAAAGATAGGCCACGAATTTCTGCACCATATTTTAAGGGGAAGTCTGACATGTACCTCCTGCACAACTTAAATCCTTGAAGTTTCAAATCACGTGTTTCTCAGATATTTTACTGGAGCGTCTTTCAACGCAATTTATTGCAATTAACTGGTTACTCACATAGGGTATCACTTGTTCATATCTGTAACTGACGGAGTTTAGATCCCTTTATGAGTTCTAAATTACTGACACTCGACCTCATTTCTAACTTATCTCAGCAACTGTTATGAAATACAAATTGTCAAAAAACCGGCAGGTCGTGTCTTATCACCTTCTGAGTGTTAGTTATTTAACGCCGCACTCAGCAATATTCCAGCTGGATGACGGCGGTCTATTAATAATGGGAGTCTGAAGCAGATAGTGATTGATATCATGAGCGTCGATCTACGCAATTGGGATACGATGACATGCATCAACCATGTCAGCGAGCCTGACCACCTGATCCCGTTGAGTGGCCTCTTAGGGCAAGCATGGGTTACTGAAGACCTGTTCTTACCCGGATCTTCACAGGTCTACCTTCTGAGTGCTGACTGCGTGTGCCGGATGCAAGAGCAAACAAGAACACAAGAACAAACATGTTCTGCCAGTCCTCTATACCACTTGGAATCACAACAATATTTCAGAGAGAATTTTTTTTATGTTTTTGTATGTTTGAAGTTACTCTTCGTGTTTTTGTTGTTGAGTAAGTTATGATGCGGTAAACAATTCTCAGGATATCAAAGTACTTCATCTTATGTTTTCGCGAACACCTGGTGTTCATGGCTATTTTACCTTTAACGCCCAATGGATACTTTGAGTGAATGTTGCAATGGTTACGACATATTCAAGGTCATCTTCCCGAGGCAAGGGAGTTAATTGACCATGCAAGTGGAAACTGGACTTGTACAGTCAGTTAACTCCATTGCCTCGGGAAGATGTTGATGGCGGTTTATTTATTTCAAATTGTCCAAATCTCTTGTTCATGGGAACTCACTAACACTTACGATTTGCACGCCTGATGCCTCTGTTCATTGCTCTCTGGAGCATTTTTAGATGTTTTCGAGAACTTCAAATATTTCTTTGATGCCAATACACCTACCTCTTTTGGAAAACATTTTTCAACAAACATTGTAGCCAGCGCGTTTTTTTTAAAGTGAACAAAAGACACGACACAGTTCGGTAATTGGGATCACCGGGAAATGCTGTCAGTTATATAAAGGGACGGTGGTGTGAAGGTTCAAGCAGAATTTGAACTCGGGTTTATTTACGTGCATGAACTTCGCCCTTGATCCGCCATGACTGGCGTGATTGACAGGTGTAAGGAAATGGGATTCCCCCGTGTAGATATCTATGCGTGGCAATGGGTAAGAGGGGAAGGCGGTTGGGTCTCTGACACAGGAATCTGACAGCGGGTCACCTTGCCGGTAAGGTCATCATAACACTGACCTTTCATCCGGCTGACACCGCCACTCAAGGGAGGTAACCTTTCGCACAAATATGGGAGAAACTGCGTGCCATCATATCCCACACGTGGTCCATATCAAGCGGTATTATTCAAATACCTGTCGCCAAACACATGGGATGATATGGGCTTCTCACCGTGCGAATTGTCTTCGGGACATCCTTGTTTAAGAAAAGACAGTTTGCTTTCATTTTGACATAGAACACTTAATTAGATATACCAAGAACTCGGGTTGTTTGGATCACGGAAACATTCGGCACAAAGCGAGTTTAAGATTGTGTCTATCGATTTTTTGTAGTTCTGTGGGATGCTTTCGAGACAACTAAGTCAACTAGGGATGCTTTCGAGACAACTAAGTATTGTCAAGTGTGTCTGCTGCCAAAGATGTGATGAAAAGTTATTTGTGTTTTGGGTCGCTGGTTTACATGGTCCAGACATGCTTATTCACCAGCCACTTTGAGACAGCTGGTGACTGAAAAGTTCTCAGCCTGACTACCAAGGATTTACATCTTTCACAGTTTGCATGTATTCCCAAATCTGTTTATTCATCATGTAGTACAGGCCATAGGCCTGGGTTAAAATGCAGGACTGTATGAAGTAGTACAATGCTTACAGGCTGCATTTGAGGTCAAGTAAAATGGGGTTTAAAGTCGCGTTCAAGATTATTGCACTTTTATAGGGACGTGTGTGTGTGTGTGTGTGTGTGTGTGTGTGTGTGCGTGCGTGCGTGCGTGCGTGCGTGCGTGCGTGCGTGCCTGTCTGTGAGTCTGTTTGCTTGTACTGGTCCGGACTAAATGCCGAGTATATAGAGCTAGCCCACTAAGATACCATTTTGCAGTTTAACATGAATACCCGACTCAGACACAGCATAACTGACTCCGAGCCGACCAGTCCTTGTTTTAGTCTCTTAGTGCAGGGCCCCAGGCAGGGTAAGAACCCCAGACCTTCCGCTCTCCGGGCGGACACTCTACCACTAGACCACGGAGGCAGTCGGCTGCATCTGAACACAACTAAGTAGAATATGTATGCAGTCATGAAAGAGACAAGGTAGTTTCCGTTGATGGAAATGGACAAAATTGACAACCGCTCTCCTACAGTATCTCCATTTAAAAGGACTAACTCCAACAACCACCCATGCGGCCCTGGATCAACTTAAGGGGACGATGTACCTTCCTTTGTCACAGTTTAGAACCTTTGAATATGATCAAAGATCAGGAGGATCTTCAACTGCCATCGCTGAGGAAAATGTTGATAAAATACATGAAATGATTATGTATAACCGACGAATCACCACAAGTCACAGCCAATACATAAGAGCATTCTACGGAATGAAATGGAAAAGAACTCGGCATGACAATGGTTCGTTGGTTCATCAACCAGGTTCAACATCTCATATGAGAATGTTCGTCGTTTTGACGCAGAACCAGGTGTGTTGAGGCGGCTTGTATCCATGGGTGGGTTCAACACTATCACCGAGAGTCAACAGTCAAAGCAGTGGAAACGTCTCCGAAGAGGAAAACGGCAAAGTCTGGCAAGTTGATGGCTTCGGTATTCTGTGATTCCGAAGGTGGACTACCTCCCGAAAGGTCACACCATGAAGTCGCTTAATTATGTTTGTTTTCTTTGTTTGTTTGCTGTTAAACGCGGCACTCAGCAACGTTCCAGCTATATGACGGCGGTCTGTAAATAATCGAATCTGGACCAGACAATCCAGTGATTGACATCATGAGCATCGCTCCACGCAATTAGGATCGATGACATGCATCAACCAAGTCAGCGAGCCTGACCACTCGATCCCGTTTGTCATGTCATTAAGCTACTAAGGCAAATGTGTGAATATCAACTTGAAGGCTAAACGTCGTGGTAAACTCACCCAAGGTATGTTGTTCCTCCAGCAAAGGACTGTTGTCACAATTGCTTCAAAGAATGAGTGCACCTTTGAACTAATTGAACATCCTCCACTTTACAAGATTTGGCACCGTTAGATTTCCACCTCTTCCAAAACCCGAACAGTGTAGAATAGGTCTTCAGCAGTCCATGCATACCGTAAAATGCTTCTATGCTTGTCGTAAGAAGCGACTAACGGGATCGGGTGGTCAGACTCGTAGATCGATGCTCATGGTATCAATCACTGGATTGTCTGTTCCAGACCACCGCCATATAGCTGGAATATTGCTGAGTGCGGCGTTAAACAACAACCAACCAACCCAGACCCGAAGAGAAAACTGTCTGGCAAGCGTTATGGAAATGATGAAGCTGTGGGTGACCCTTAACGTGGCCAAGAGGAAGCCTTCTACACCAGAGCGGTCCAGGCACTCCAGCATCGTTGGCAGAAGGGTGTGTGTGGACCTCGGAGGGGAGTCTGTTGAAAAATACTTTGCAACCAACTCCATCAACGCAGTCCATCAAAGTCAGGCCGAGAACTATTCAAGCACCCCTCGTATATGCAACATGATCGGTCAGATTGTGTATTGAGCTTACAGAAACACGATCTGTGCAAAAAATGTATATGTGGCTTAAAGAAACAATATTTGGGCAGTAAATGGATATGTGGCTTACAGAATAACGATATGTGCAATAAATGCATGTGTTGCTAACGGAAACAAGGCCTGTGTAATTGTACATTTAGATTAAAGAAACACGATCTGTGTTATAATGTATATTGAGCTTACATAATCACGATCTGCACAATAAATGTAAATGCTGCTTACAAAAACAAGATCTGTGCAGTAAATGTATTTTACGCTTAAAGAATCACGATATGTGCAATAAATGTATATTTGGCTTTCAGAAACAAGATCTGTGCAATAAACGCATGTGTTGCTTACAGAAACAAGATCTGTCAAAATGTACATTTAGATTACAGAAGCACGAATTGTGCCAAAAATATATATTTGGCTTACAGAAACACGATATGTTTAATTGTACATTTAGATAAAACACAATCTGTGCCATAATATATATTTGGCTTAAAAACACGAGCCTAGCCATAAATCTGTGCCATAAATGTATACTTGGCTTACAGAAACACGATCTGTTTAATTGTACATTTGGCTTACAGAAACACGATCTGTGCAATAAATATATATTTGGCTTACAGAAGTGCGAAAAGTGTGATTGTATATTTGGCTGACAGAAAAGTGGTGTAATATGTGTGAATATATATATAGATATATAGATATGGAACATTATACAAACACCCACACCTCCCGCCATTTCTTTGAAGCTTACTACAGCCCATGTTGTATAAAGAACATAACTAAATCATTTGATGAATAACAGTTTGATTTGATGGCTAACAAAGGCGAATTGTTTCCCGAGATATGAGCGATATTATCGTATTTTATGGTTACATATCAGTCAACAGCAAGCATCTCTATGTGTGTATCTGTAATAGAAGAACATGCAGATTTGTTTTTTTTTCTCATATTAATCGAGATTTTCTCGACCAACACAATCATATATTCTCTGATCAAACACGGCAATATCGCATATGACATAAAATGTTCCGACAGTTAATATCCGAGCGGACATCATTTGCCCTCAGACAATCATCGCATATATTTCCACAAAGATGAAATTACCGGACCCAAACTCAAACGAGTAACGCAACGATGCGTCAAAAAAACTAATTCATAAATCATCTCGAAATAGCTTTCCATATTAACATCACAGTTATGAGCACAATTTCCTCCGATTTAGGATGCTAAACTTCATCGGGTGTGCGATGGCGCCAGGCTACAATACAACCTAACCGTCATGCGACTATACATGTGGCATAAGAGATAGCAGTTTCGATTTACAACCAGAGAGCGCCATACATGGGATTTATATAGCCAGCTTGAAATAGCATTAAGTCATAATATAGCTGCAACATCAGCTCTCGAGTCAATAGGATCGTGGGCGTGTATTTTTCAAAACCATCGAGGCCTATCGGACAGACATCATTTTCTATGATTTGAAAAACGACGCATTTGAAGAAGAGGTATAATTTACGGAATTAATGACGTGAGTGTATAATAGATCTTGCGTGAGGGCTTGTAGCGTTTGTGTTCCCCATCTTCAGGGGCAGAGGTTCCCGGTGGTACACAAAGCTGTTTAAACAAAGTAATCCTACATACGTAGTAAATAGGATATGTGGTGATCCGGGACAAAGCCCTGACTTTGCAGGTGTTGGTGGGTATTACAAGTAAAAGAAACTTCAAGAACGTGGTATACCCACACGTTCCGTCCCACGACTGAGGGACAAGAATCCCCTATTACTATATTACCCAACTGACCTGTGCTATAATCTGTACTGCCACACCGGCACGTGGGTAACAGTATCAGAGTAGCGCGCGTGACCGTGGTAACAGGAAAGACGAATCATTAACAGAGTGAAGAGGGCGTTTATCACTGTACCAAAGAAACTATTTTAGGCCAAAATAAATATACATTGTTTGTGTGTAACGAATATGGACTTTGATTGGACAATGATTTTTAACAAGAGTCGTCAGGAATTCGGAAATGCAGCTTGGCTACTTATACCCCACTTTTGGTTCATTGCCATTGGATACCTTGAGTTGCTGTTCAGTATTTTTCAAAACACCAAATGATCAAAAGACACCAGTTCACCACTAGGGTGATCTGATTAGCAAGTTTCATCCAGAAATATTCAACGGTTTTGGATTTCTGCTCCGGAAACGACCCATTTTCAGGATAAGTCCAACTTGTCAGGGTTAATAAAAATAAATATTTTTTACAAAATGCCAAATCATCAAAAGGCACCAGTTCATCACAACACTGATTCATATGGCAAGTTTCATCAAGAAATATTTAACGGATTTGGAGTTCTACTCCTGAGGAAAACAACTTGTTTCCATCATGAACAATCATGAAAAGGAAACAAAATATAATTCGTCAAAAGGCACCAGTTCCCCACAAGACTGATCTATATAGAAAGTTTCACCAAGAAATATTCAACGGTTTTGGAGTTCTGCTCCGGAAAAGCAAAGCGCTTACCGACGGACGGACATCGCTATCGATGTCCGAATCAGACAAATTGACTAAAGGCATCAACAAGTAGGGGCACCGAGTCTGAGTAAGACCATCCAATCCTCTGTAGAGGGCTCTTACCAAAAGCATGGCATACTGGGAACCTATTCTTCCCCGGGATCTTGAGCTTTGGTGACGAAATGGTAACGTTTACGGTGGGCTTTGTGCAATGTCGTAAGTTTGCTGTGAGCATGATGGCACTATTTCAATCTTGAGGTGCCTAATTGTTTATGGAAGGTTTACATTTACATTGGGGCTTAATGGTGCATTAAAGATTCACTTTAATAGCGACGTGCATGCACGTGTGTGGCTGCTTGTGTTTGGGTGCTAATCCGGACTAATGCCGGTTTATAGTGCTTGTCCACTGAGATACCGGGCCGTAGTTTAAAATGGATACCCCACTCAGATTTGTTTGTTTTGTTTGTTGTTTAACGCCGAGCTCAGCAATATTCCAGCTATATGACGGCGGTCTGTAAATAATCGAATCTGGACCAAGACAATCCTTCAGTAACGTCTTTTGGTATGACGCGGGAGGGGTCGGAGCCACTGCCCTTTCGCTCTCCGGGCAGACACTCTACACCCTACACCACGGAGGCGGTCCCACATTGCCGAAACATGTTTACATGCAGTTGTAAATCGTAATAATCACCCTCTACTCCAGTTTGCAGGTCTTCTCTGTTAGAAATTCCGGTAAGCTCCATACCACTTCCTGTTTCGAAGGTTAAATCTTCGTCATCGGTTGTCTCCCTTATCAAGATGGCTTCCTGCATACGACGGCGGTAATTAATAGATCCGGAGTATAACTCTGAAATATATAACGCAGATAATTCCTGAGGATAAAAAAAACAGACACTTGCATTTCTTTAACATTTTACACAAATATGCCCTGTTTACTTACGATGTCTATCAGGGTATTGAAAAAAACACATGACAAATATTTGTCATTCCCATACCACCTGGAGGGTACTTTTCCATCAATGTGTGCTAATAATGGAAGCCAAGTCGGAGATATATCGGACTGTAAACGAGTTTTTTTCCGGCCATAGCGCCAAAATTGGCACGCAACCGATGCAGTACGGTATATCTTTGTGTATTACGACATGGCACAGTCGTCGGTTAGGCCGCATCAAGAATATTCCCGTTTCTTCTTACATTAAACAGGTAGGTATTGATTTCACCTCCACTCCAGCCTAAGCTCACAATTGTACAAAATGAAAACATTGGTAAAAAGTAGTTTCTCATTTACAAAATCACCAACGGTATCGATGGCCGGTAATGGACGCTTTACATGAAAGAAATGGAAAATAACGCTAACGTGAGGAAATTACTAATCGGTGTTGAGAAACATGCGATTTTTTTATGCGGCCTTACGTTTACAACTCTGTACTAAGTAACGCATTCTGATGTAAAAATACACCCAGAAATGTCTCTATATTGACGACTACAAGACTGAGTATATCTCTCTGTGCATAACGATAACTGTCGAACATACGACTGGGTTGACAGAGTACCGTTAGAGACCGACCATTTGTGTTTTTGTTGTTGTTGTTGTTATTTTTTTTAAATTTAGTGGACATGTTGGATGTCCTGATAATTTGTGTTCGAACCCATTGACATAATTGTATGTTTTGAATCGAACAAAAAACAAACCATTCCACCCCCTCCCCTCCTATTGTTCCTGTTATACAAAAGTAAACTCTATGATACCGCTGTCGGTATAATATATGATCCTAGACCCTAGACCCTCTTAGATCAGTAAAGTTAAAACATTCAATGAACTGCCATGATTCGCTAACTTCATGACATACTCGGCGTCAGATTTACGTCCCAAACTATATCTTGAAGAAAAGCATTTTTGCAGATGTCATAATCAAATTAGCAAGTCCTTGGAAGTTGGATTGTGATTTCCAACGTGGCACGATCTTATACGTAATTGTGTAACGGACGTGCCACGAGCATTCACCGATACTTAGCGTGTGTTTGACGAGATGTAAGCCATGGTTATAGCCATGTTTTCTCCCCATCCCCTTGGGACGAGCCCCATTGATGACTCGTAAGTCTTCCCATCCCCTGGGATAATACACTCCCACACAGGTCAGAGACGGCGGGGGTGAGGCAACGAGTCGAGTTGCAGATGACTTGCATCCTCTCTTCTGAATCCCCGTGGAAATCAAAGCGAAGAGCTATCGTTGTATCTGAAGTAAATTTAATACAAACCAACACAGCATGCAAGTTCACTACCTCGACTGATTTCCGTAATCATCTCCATTGATGTACACTCCTATTAGGTTGTTCCGGAATCAAACATATCGTTTCGGTCGCAATTGATCCTGTCGAAATTGATGTTATTTTATATATGGATGGGTCTGGTAACTGCTTTTTGGTTGCTAGCGTTTTGATTCGTTTAAGTGTAGCGTTATTAATTGGATTACTGATTTTTTCCTCGAATGTCTTGTATGCGTGGGAGGAAGGAAAGATATTAAACGGAGAATTTATGAATGATAACGCTTACATCGCAATTCTGTGTGGTGTATCTGAACCTACTGGTGTGATAAACTATGTCCCTACAATCTGTAAAGTTATAAAGGGAATTCGGGGGAACTTGGCATCGGCGGTGTTTTGGGAAGAACATTCAGAAAATTACCCTCGAGATATCTCATAGTTTGGTTCCTTCAGGGGACCTTAAAGAGTATATCCTGTAGAACAATGTATGGCCAAGTGTGGGGGTGGGAACTGTGACAAGGTTTGGGCCACGAGTGAGTGAGTTATGGTTCTTGAGTTTAACAACCATGTGCGGGGGCGCCTGAGCAAAACAACTTTTAAACATTAATAATGTAAATAGTTATGACAGTAAACAGCAATACGGATCATTGCCACAGAATGTTGGTGGAACATAACACATAATGTGCATTACACGTTGTGAATTGGAAATAATGGATTTTTGCACGCTGCTTGAACATTGTTATTTATAGATGTGTAAACTTTTCAAAAGTAATTAACCTATTGTTGTTCAAAGATCGATACTATTTCAATGGATGTGTTAGGAGCATTAACTACGGCTATATTTGCATGTTCCTTCGTTTCTGACAGTAACGTTACTGGTGCTATAATAAGCCATCAAACCATACGTCCCGTCTGGCAGCGGGTACTGGGGACCTATTCCCTCAACTTTTACACACACACATGCATACATGCATTTACACGTAAACGCGCACACACACGCGCACACACGCCGCAGTGCATGTAACAAACAGTTTGAGAGTGAGTTGAGTTTATGCAGCTATTAACATGGGGAAATGGACTAAGTTTCGCAAATATTTTACCACGTTACATGCCTTGTATTAAGGATTGGAAATTGTGGCATTCATCCTGATAATATATTTGTAAAACTTGGTCCATTTTCCCCTTGTTAATACCTCTTTGAACAGTATTCCAGATGTATGACGAAATGTCAGTTTGATGTGGTAGGACAGCCAAACGTGGCCCAGATAGCGGACGCCTGATCCATCAAGTACTATGCTGTTCGTATTTTGTATTGAAAACGCGCCTTGCCCGAAGAGACGTGAATGCAATCAGAAAATGTGTTCATAACTTTTTATCCTACCGTTATCAGATCTACGTCCCTTGACCCCCTAGCAATTCCCCTCGCAATTCTCCCAAGTAATAGCGGACCGATAAAGCTTCAGCATAACGTTAAGGATAAAATATACGCTTTGTGTTGGAATGCTGGCAATAGTATCGGTTACTAACAATCATTATGTTTTCAGAAATAGAATATGTTATAGGTCGAAAGTATAATCAAATGTTACTTTGAGTTCGACAGCATTGTCTAATGTAGTTTTGAGATCGACAGAATCGTCTAATGTCGTCTTTAGGTCGCCATTGTCACCTAATGTAGTCTTGAGGTCAAAAGTGAAATGAAATGTCTTGAGGTCGGCAGTAAAACAATGTAGTCTTGAGGCCAACAAAGAAATAAAATATAGTCTTGAGGTCTGAAATATTATCTAATATCGTCTTCAGATATGCAATGTGGCGTAATGTAGTCTTTAGGCCAACAGTGAAATAAAATATAGTCTTGAGGTCTGAAATGTTAACTATAGTTCAGATCTGCAATATCGTGTAATGTAGTGTTTAGGCCAACGGTGAAATAAAATATAGTCTTGAGGTCTGAAATGTTAACTATAGTTCAGATCTGCAATATCGTGTAGTGTAGTGTTTAGGCCAACGGTGAAATAAAATATAGTCTTGAGGTCTGAAATGTTAACTATAGTTCAGATCTGCAATATCGTGTAGTGTAGTGTTTAGGCCAACGGTGAAATAAAATATAGTCTTGAGGTCTGAAATGTTACCTCTATTTCAGATCTGCAATATCGTGTAATGTAGTGTTTAGGCCAACGGTGAAATAAAATATAGTCTTGAGGTTTGAAATGTTAACTATAGTTCAGATCTGCAATGTGGTGTAATGTAGTCTTTAGGCCAACGGTGAAATAAAATATAGTCTTGAGGTTTGAAATGTTAACTATAGTTCAGATCTGCAATGTGGTGTAATGTAGTCTTTAGGCACACAATGTATTCCTGAGGTCGACAGTACCATGAAACAGTGTGTCTGAAACTGAACGAAAATGTTTAACTGCAATTGAACGCGAAAGGTCAACCATGAAAAGTATGCAACTACTAAAATGTAGGGGACAACGAGTGAGTGGGTGAGTGAGTGAGTGAGTTGGGTTTAAGGCCGCTTTGAACAGTATTCCAGTTATTACACGCCGTGTCAGCTTAAAATGGGTGTACATCCCGAAGCAATGCAGGTCCCACGCGTTTATACGAGCACGGGTATGGTGGTGACAAAGCCAGAAGGATAGTCGCGGCGAACGAGATTCGAACCCATAATCATAGGTTTGGGCGTGCCAAAGCGAATTGCACAGCGAATTGCAAAACCTCAAACGACTGGTCCCCCGTGACACAACGAGATCATCGCAAAATCACACGGCGACATTAGATACACGCATCACGTAAGGTCGCTGCGCCGTGACAAATAATTCACACGGGCAGAATAGCTCGTGATTACATAGCAGTATAAATGATATATAGATTGTGGTGC
Source organism: Haliotis cracherodii (assembly GCF_022045235.1). Taxonomy (NCBI): domain Eukaryota; kingdom Metazoa; phylum Mollusca; class Gastropoda; order Lepetellida; family Haliotidae; genus Haliotis; species Haliotis cracherodii. Next base: position 39,036,069 of record NW_027266275.1, on the reverse strand, counting down.
GTAATGTTAAAAGCAGCATAATGTTTCGCCTCTATTTACACAGCCTTAATGAGAAACGTCAACATCTCTACCCAGTGAATAGCCGTCGCTGTCTGACGCTGTGACTAACGCAGAACTTATTCTATTAAAATTTACACTAAAAATCCTTTAACAAAAGCCCAACAAGGCGTTGAATACCTATTCTATTTCTGGTTTGAATTTCAAGATGCGATAAAGAGAGTGTGTCGCCTGAGATCCACTCCCGAATAAAATTTGTTGTGAGGAAAATAGCTTCGGCAAACAGTCGGCTTTCTCAGGCCATTCAAACATAGGCATTCAACCGTGTCATGGTTCAAGGGTCAGAAGATAGGTGACCGCCTATACTCATGGGAATACAACTACCTACGGTTGTTTTATGTTTGTTTGTTTGTTGCTTACTGCCGAACTCAGCAATATTCCATTATATGACGGCGGTCTGTACAAAATCGAGTCTGGACCAGACAATACAGTGATTGACATCATGAGCATCGATCCACGCAATTGGGATACGATGACATGCATCTCTCAAGTCAGCGAGCCTGACCACCCGATCCCCTTAGTCGCCTCTTACGACAAGCAGAGTCGCTTTTTACGAAAAGCATGGGTTGCTGAAGATCATCCTTCACGGGTGACCTACTGTACAACAGCCACCCTATTTAACAAGCGACATTGAATGTTCTACTGCTGGTTTGTAAAAATATATTTTCTGTGTGTAATATGACATTTTGTACCTGCTGTTAGTTTTCAGTTCACATTCACTAATTACAAGCCGTGCCCCACTCACTTAACAGCATCAATGCATATTAATTGACAAATAGTCCCTTCTTAACCCTAAGTATATTTTCTCTAGGGTATTGATCCGCATCACCAGTCATAAAAATTCGCTTTATAACAACCGTCTCAGTTGTGTCACCGCCCATACTCCTTATACACATTGTCTCCGTTTTTACCAATGGTAAATAAATTGTATTTAATGGTCAGTCGTTTATGTTTCATGTAGTCCTTCATACTTTGATCTACAGCATTATTTGTCAAAGAATATGACACACTCTTTAAATGCTGGTTACAGAACGCTGTTTACAGGGTGAGAGCGGTCTTCAGTACGGTAACCCATCTTCCAAACGCCCTTCTCGCTCACGGCAATCGGCTCACGGCCAATCAGCGAGCACCGTTTTAAGAAGGCTGACGCTGATTGGATAGATGTGAACTGATCGCCTGAAGGGGGCCAGAAAGCCTAGTTATTATAAAATAGTCTGTGTACATTCACGGGCCATATGTGAGTTTCTGTCTCTAAAGACAGAATAATGTTTTGCGGTGCGGCGTAAGCTGCTTAAGCCTTTTAACATTTGGATCAAAGCTACCTCTAATGTTAACCGAGTAATGACCCATTTCGCGAAACACGTGACGCGACGTATAAGGCTATTAAACTCTAGACTTTCAAAGGATTCGTTTTCGGACAAATTAGCAGACATTTAGTACGTGACCATTGAGGAAACTGAACAACAAATGTGAACCATTTGTAAAACACGAGTCATCGACAAAAATGGAACTGGTTAAATGTTCTTGTTTCTTCGGAGTAATGAAACAAGCTGACAATGAAATCAGTCAAATGATTTTTTACTGTCACTGGTTGGGGGAATTGGCTACATGTGTTTGCTTATTTGTTTGTTTATTTGCTTAACACTGCACCTAGCAGTATTCTAGCTATGATATGACGGCGGTCTGTAAATGATCAAATATGGATAAGACACTCCAGTGATTGGCATCATGAGAATCGATCTACGCACTTGGGGATAATGTGACATGCATCAACCAAGTCAGCCAGCCTGAACACCCGATCCCATCAGTCTCCTCTCACGATAATCGTATTGCGTGGCTTGATGCTCGTGATGTCAATCACTGGATTGTCTGGTTCAGAATCGATTATTTACAGATCTCTGTCGTATAGCTGGAATATTGCTGAGTGCGGCGATAAACAACAAACAAACAAAACATGATGGCGGCCTGTAAATAATCGAGTCTGGACCTGATAATCCAGTGATTGATATCATGAGCAACGATCAACGTCGAGGAACGATATGACAAGTAATCAACCAAGTCACAGAGCATGACCACCCAACTATAAAGTCGCTTCGTACGACAAGTGTACGTTGCTATGTCAATTGGAAGAGACATATATTGAATATATGCTGTCTTTTGTGACATATCTAATATAACGCTTGAGTAAAATCTCAAGACTTAAGCGATAGTCATACATGATTGTCAGGACTGTCGAACACATGTTTCAATATGTGCCACGGAATAGCGAGGGGGTTGGGGAATCACGGGCTTGACATGAGACAAACTCTCATTGGATACCAAACACTTACAAACAAACAAACAAACAAACATTGCAGAACCCACGAGCACGAGTATTTAGCTGACGGACCAAGTAATAATCTTATAGAATTTGTTACAAATCGTGTCAATCTGGGATTCGTACATATAACCATCAGATCCTGGTCCGGATAGGGAACAACCCTGCACAGAGAATTGGGGTACTTTTGACTACTGGGCCTACCGTGTCTCCAATATTTATAGCAAATGAACGAAATTTACGAAAGTGTAAACTTTCAATTATAGCATTGGACATGATCAGACGAACAAGTGGTTGATAACATGACCACCCATTCCTCCTGGGTCTTATTATAGCCGAAAGTTCATCAAGCCGGACAATGGCTATTGGTCGTATTCAAACTCAACATTGAGGCTGCTGGTCACTCCGAATGCCCTGGCCTGGTCTTGAATAGGTATAATGTTTGATGCCGAATTCTGGTGCACCCAAACAAAACAACATCGTACAAGCAGCAATGTCTGAACGATGTCTTATGCAGCAGCTTCAATAGTCAAGCTACATAGCGGCTTTCAAGAGAGTGATCGATAGCAAGAGCAACGATCCAAGGCGTCACACACTATCAGCCAGGGGATATCCGATCATGATTTTTCTCGACTCTTACGATAGAGATAGGGTGCTGGGAACCTTTTCTGACCCGGGATCACACGGGGCTTAACCCTATGAACTGAAAGACATTTTCGGTATAATATCTCCGTGTTTGTACAGTCTAATGTCACCCGCCAATATGAATTCTCGTAATGGAGAATAAATACTATTTGAAATACCAAACAGACAACACGTCCCTGTCGTATGTTTAAGTAAATTGGCAACAATGAGAGCATGTCAATGAGTGGCAATGTCAAAATGTGTAGACAGGTTTCAGTATTAAGGTTGGACACTCGAGACAGCAAGACGAGTACACCCTCCGTCGTATTATCTGTCACATACAATTAAATTGAATAACACAAGAGTAAACCTTTCCATAATGTTATTGACAGAAATACGCCATCGTTAAGCTTTTTCGATAACGCAAGCTCCTGGCAGACAAGCCTGTGTCATGTTGTGTACTTGTGTTCTGGCAGACAGACTTGTGTTCAGTGTCATGCCCTACCCCTTCCCAACCCTACCCCAGTTCACGGCAGACAAGCCTGTGTGTCTTGTCGTGTCCCCGGCTCCCTCACCCCCCTCTCAGCGTCCGGCTGTCCCACCCGGTGACAACTTTTCTCCCACGTGTCACTCACGGAGACACCATTGAGGGTGAGGCCCGTGCCAGGCTGGCCAGTGAGACGGAATAATGCGCCGCAGTGTACACAGAACGACACACATGCCACTCTGCGGATATATACGTCAAGTATGAAAGGAGAGGAAGGTAATCCAATAAGCCACAAATGGTGTCAGGGCTGATGGCCTGCATCAACCTGCCGGCGGGGCTGGATGTGACACTTTATCAAAAGGGAGGGGGTCTCCCCATGATATGACTATGACAGGTGGGAAGGGTGTTATTCTATAGGGAAGGTGTATAGGGGTATGGGTCTATGAGTAACTGGTCCTTGTGATGGTATGTCTGTATAATTTTAGTGTGCATATACAACCACTAGTAACCGGGTTCAAATTGATACAAAGTTATATATATTGTAATTAGAATATCACATGCAATAGTACATATTTTAAAAGAACCGTGGATATGTTTGGCTTTACACTTAAAGGCAAAAGTAAATGTCATATTTTTATTGAAAATTGAAAACTGATCATCTGTAATTGTACAAGCCACTTGTTAAGGCAGAGCACGCACGGTACGTTGGTGCCGTTTTAAGTTATATTTGGGTCGAACTCAAAATTTCTTGTCGGGAATGAAAATAACATACACACTACAAGGCAGAACTTGAATTTGACATTTTGAAGCTTTTAAAAGCCTAAGGGGGCAATCTTCATCACAATTAAGCATCATCGTTACACTTTCACTTTTCAGAGACAGTCGTTAAGATTCAAGTGCTCCTGGAAATTCCAATATGATAAACGAAAACACGAACACCTGCGGCTTGTGCCTTTAAGTCTGTGTGTTGAAGTTTATAAGGCAATGCGGTTTCATGTAGGGTTGCATGAGGTGAGGTGAAATGGGGTTTAACGTCGCGTCCAAGATTATTGCACTTATATAGCGACGTGCATGCATGTGTGGCTGTTTGTACTAGTCCGGACTGATGCCGATTTATAGTGCTAGCACACTGAGATACCATGCCGCAGTGTAACATGAATATCCCACTCAGACACAGTATACTGACTCCGAGCCGACCAGTCCTTGTTTTAGCTCCTTAATGCCGAGCGCCAGACAGGGTAACAACAAGTACCATCTTTTAACGTCTTTAGGTATGACGCGGCTGGGGATCGAACCCCGGACCTTCCGCTCTCCGGGCGGACGCTCTACCATTAGACCACGGAGGCGGTCAGGGTTGAATGAGGTGAGGTGTGAAGGGCAATATTTATGTCATGGGGGCAGTGACATATTGGCTTCAGGTGTTATCTTTTATGCACGCATATTCACAATGTTTGTAAATACTATCAAAAATCGCCATTCTCGAAATTACAAACGTGTGTGTGTGCGTGCTTGTATGCGAGTCCAGACTAGGGCAAGTTTTATAGTTCTAGCCCACTGAGAGATACGATGCCACAGTTTAACATGAATAAGACTCTGACACAGTATACCGACTCCAAGCCGACCAGCCCTTGTTTTATCCCTTTAAAGCCGAACGCCAGGCAGGGTTCCAAGAAGTACCGGTTTTTGATATGACGCGGCCGGGGATCGAACCACCGACCTTCCGCTCTAACCACTTGGCCAAGGAGACGGTTTCTTATGTTGGATGAAGTGGATATAGACTTCGTGCTGTACGTAGTATTTAGGCTATGTGGTACCTGGGCATGTCGCTGTATGTAATATAGATCCATAGTGTAAATATGACTGTATTTGGTGTAGAATATAGGCTCATGTTGGGCGTAGTATAAAGGGTGCAGCATGTAGGCTAATGTTGGGTGTAGTATAAAGGGTTCAGCATGTAGGCTAATGTCGGTGTAGTTTAGAGGGGGTGCGGCATGTAGGCTAATGTTGAGTGTAGTTTATAGGGTGCAACATGTAGGCTTATGTCGGTGTAGTTTATAGGGTGAAGCATGTAGGCTAATATGGGGTGTAGTATAAAGGGTGCAGCCTGTAGGTCAATGTTGGGTGTAGTTTATAGGGTGCAGCGTGTAGGCTAATGCCGGTGTAGTTTATAGGGTGCAGCATGTAGGCTTATGTTGGATGTAGTTTATAGGGTGCAACATGTTCGTCTATGTTTGGTGTAATATAAAGGGTGAAGCATGTAGGCTAATGTTGGGTGTAGTTTTTGGGGTGCAGCATGTAGGCTAATGTTTGGTGTAGTTTATAGGGTGCATCATGTAGGCTAATGTGGGTGTAGTTTATAGGGTGCAGCATGTAGGCTAATGTTGAGTGTAGTTTATAGGGTGCAACATGTAGGGTAATGTGGGTGTAGTTTATAGGGTGCAGCATGTAGGCTAATGTGGGTGTAGATTATAGGGTGCAGCATGTAGGCTAATGTTTAGTGTAGTTTATAGGGTGCAGCATGTAGACTAATGTTAAATGTAGTTTATAGGGTGCAGCATGTAGGCTAATGTGGGTGTAGTTCACATGGTGTATCATGTAGGCTAATGTTGGGTGTAGTTTATAGGGTGCAGCCTGTAGGCTAATGTTGGGTGTAGTTTATAGGGTGCAGCATGTAGGCTAATGTTGGGTGTAGTTTATAGGGTGCAGCATGTAGGCTAATGTAGGGTGTAGTTTACATGGTGTTTCATGTAGGCTAATGTTGGGGGTAGTTTATAGGGTGCAGCATGTAGGCTAATGTAGGGTGTAGTTTACATGGTGTTTCATGTAGGCTAATGTTGGGTGTAGTTTATAGGGTGCAGCCTGTAGGCTAATGTTGGGTGTAGTTTATAGGGTGCAGCATGTAGGCTAATGTTGAGTGTAGTTTATAGGGTGCAGCATGTAGGCTAATGTAGGGTGTAGTTTACATGGTGTTTCATGTAGGCTAATGTTGGGTGTAGTTTATAGGGTGCAGCATGTAGGCTAATGTTGGGTGTAGTTTACATGGTGTTTCATGTAGGCTAATGTTGGGTGTAGTTTATAGGGTGCAGCATGTAGGCTAATGTAGGGTGTAGTTTACCCGGTGTTTCATGTAGGCTAATGTTAAATGTAGTTTATAGGGTGCAGCATGTAGGCTAATGTTAAATGTAGTTTATAGGGTGCAGCATGAAGGTTAATGTAGGGTGTAGTTTACATGGTGTATCATGTAGGCTAATGTAGGGTGTAGTTTACATTGTGTATCATATAGGCTAATGTTGGGGGTAGTTTATAGGGTGCAGCATGTAGCTTTTACCACAAGCATGAGCTACTGATCTGAAACATCCATGTGGTAAGCGGCATGAAATTACTATTACACGTAAGCACTGCTGTGCTTTTAATGTATTTCACTTTCGTCCCGTTGGTATTCTGGGTTAGAATAGATACCCTGCAACCTATGCTTGTCGAACGAGGCGACTAAATACACCGGTTGGTCAGGCTCGGCGACATGGGTGATTGCGTCTCAGCGTTACCCGATAGTGGGGAGTTGCTCATGACAATCACTGGGTTTATTTTCTGGTCCAGATGAGTTGACTTTTGTTTCGTGTAGTCAGTATACTAATGTTTTGCTGTACCTTGATATTGTGTGGTTAAATAAAGGTTCATGACGTGTATTAAACATAACATTTCTGTTTGTCAAATATGTGTTGTAGAATAACCTATGTTGGCGGTAGGCATAATGTTATCGACGGTTTGTATCATGGCTATTGTGTGGGGGGCATTAAATAGGTTTATGCTGGGTAAAGTATATTAGCGTTTGTTATGCGTAGTACATAAATACAAGCTGCTGTTAAATATATGGTTCAGATTGAGTATATACTAAACAGATGACGGGATATTTGGGTAAGTGTTTGCAGTCTTATTGTGATTGTAATTATTATCGACCTACGATTGTCATTCCATGGTATGACAGCATCCTCAGTAAGAAGTCTTGTAACTTTCTATAATCCGTAAATGAACTAAGTACAGAGTCCCTTGAAGATTCCGGGTTAGAACTGGTCTACAGGAACCCATGCTTGTCGTTAGAGGCGACTTACGGGATCGGGTGGTCAGGCTCGCAGACTTGTCTCTCATGTCATCGTATCCCAATTGCGTGGATCAATGCTCATGATGCCAATCACTGTATTGTTTGGTCTAGACTCGATTATTCGCAAACCGCCGTCATACAGCTGAGTGCGGCGTTAGACAACAAACAAATAAACAAACTAAGTCCAGAGAAGGTCTGGACATTATGGCAATATGTTTACCTACCACACCAGTTTACCCAATTCCGTATAAATGTTTCGGTTTCACCGCAGTCTACACTATGTCAGCAATAAGAACCATAACTAATGTAGGTTTAGCCAGGTATACCAGTGGTTGATAGGAAGAGCATCGATCCACACCGTGTCAAGGGCTTCACCAAAAGTGACCATCGGATCTTGATTTAGTCGGTATTACGGAAAAGGGTGCTTGGAATACAAGCGATAAAACCCTTCCATAATCACAAGAAATCCCTGCTGAAAGCAGAGTCAATTGTACGATTCCGAATATATCAGACCGCCTCTGCTGTCTAGTGGATAGGGCGTCTGCCCGGAGAGCGGAAGGGTCGTGGTTCGATTCCCATACCAAAAACGTTAAAATATGGCACTTGTTGTTACCCTGTCTGGCGCTCGACATTTAGGAGAGAAAACAAGGGCTGGTCGGTCATTTCGACGTGAAATCAAGATTAACACAAGGACACCAGAGTTGATCATGCACTCGCCATAAACAAAACACACTTTTCCTCATATTGTTTGCGAAGAAAGTACTATCCCTTCTTAGATTCATATATACCAAACTTACATAGATCCTTGGTATATCTACATAATGCATCGGTGTCATTTTGAAAAATGTCCTTAGTTGCTACCGTTACCTGCTGAAAAAAAGTACAAAAACAGTGTTTCCCTAGATAGTCGCAAGTCTTATGACGCAAAGATGTAGAGGAAACAATTAAACGATAATCACACAACTATTGCCATGTAAGAATTACAAAATATGCCTTTATAATCGAATTCGATGTCTATATATTAATATAAGTAGGTCACTTTAAAAAACTAAACAAATTTGTTTCGTTAGTAAATTATTACAGAATACGATTTTTCTAAAAGGCTATTTTGTAGGGAAATAAAGTGTAAGCGGTATTTGACTATTTCCAGATATTCTGTCCCGGAATCTCGTGATGCTGGACTTGAGCATGGTACAGACAAACCTTGAAACATAACCGGGACAAACCGGGATTCGAACCTATGACCACAGCGTTCTGGTGAGCCTAAGGGACGCAACTCTGCACAGCGAATAGCGGCGCCTGCAGTCGACCAGACACTCGTGTTCAGCCTTTACAAAGAGTGACTGTTTATTTCTTAACACCGCATCACAACTTTTACAGCTACCCTGGCCGACGTTCCTTACGGGTGAGTTGAAACTCAGACACACTATGACCTCATCCGCGGTCAAGTGGTAGAGCGTCCACACGGAGGGGAGATGGTCTGGGGATGATGGTACTTGTTGTTACCCTGTCTGGCGCTCGGCATTAAGGGGCTTAAACAACGACTGGTCGGCTCGGAGTCGGTATACTGTGTCTGAGTGGGGTATTCATGTTATACTGCGGCATGGTATCTCAGTGGGCTGGCACTAAAAATCGGCATCAGTCCGGGCTAATTCAAGCAGCCACACACACGTGCATGCATGTCGCAAAATAAGTGCAATAACCTTGGACGCGACGTTAAATTCAATTTCACCTCACCTCAGGCACAGTATAATGATTCAGCGGCGACCAGACCAGTCCTTGTTTTATACCCTCAATGCTGAGCACCAGCTAGGGTACCAACGAATAGTACTACCATCTTTTAACGTCTTTTGGTATGACGCGGCCGGGGATCGAACCGCCAATTAATCTTCCGCTCTACGGGCAGACGCTCTATCCACTACACCACGGAGTTGGTCACGTTACTTACAGACTCATTTAACCCGGCTAATCTGTTTTATTAGTCACTATTAACGTTTTTAAGTTACGATTTAAGGTATATGAATATTTTTTCGGAAATTATGATCCAGCCCAACCCATCCCAACATGACATCGGTATCAAGAATCGAATCACAGTGCAAGGAAACCCTACATTGCAGAAAACATCACTCTCTAATTATATCTGTACGCGAAAAACAAAGAGATCATATCCATCAACTTTAATGGTGCGATGAGCACGCGTCCGGTTTGTCTTCCTCGTAAAGTTCCATCAAGGATACGTAGACGAGTCAGGAAGGACGAAATGTGAACAACACCGAAAAAACTGCAATGACATACTTTACTAATATCTTGGTAGACTCAAAACAGTTTGTTGTGTGGGCGTATGGAGGAAGTTTTATAGAATGATTCCATCTTAATTGGATTTGTAGAGGATGACGAGATTGATTGAGGTAATAACGTCCGACATTCGTCTGATGCTCATCTTAAGCAATATTAGGTTTGAATGAAATAATAATTCATAGGCTTAGGATAAATTGGCACAGGGTAGAGTTACGTTTTACGAACAAATAAAGACGCCAGACCGATGTAGTTTATTTGAATGGGAACAAATTCGTTCAAAGAAAAGAAACATTTGAAAAATCTATGTAATCACGTGGGGGTGGGGGGGGGGGGGGATTGGAGACTGGGTGGGGGGACTTAAACGGAGGTGGGTTTGAGATGGAGACTGAGACTGAGCTAGAGGGGACAACTGTGGGAGTATAGTTTTACGCCGCGATGTCACGGCGGCCGACTCCAGAAATGGGTTCCATACATAGTACCCATGTGGGGAATCGCACCCGGGTCTTCGGCAAACGCTTTAACCACTAGGCTACCCCGCCGCTCGCTGGAACACTGTGGAAGACTATGGACACTGTGATGGACGAGACAGAATGATATGGTGATTGAGGCTGAGATGGAGGTGGAGACTGAGATGGGGATTGATACTGAGAGTGTGATGGGGGTAGGGTAGACTATCTATACTGTGGTTAAGGAGACTTAGGTGGGGATTGACACTGTGACGGAGATGAGGGTGTAGATGTGGACTGAGTATGGGAAGTAGACTGAGATAGGGATTGACACTGTGACGGAGATGAGGGTGTAGATGTGGACTGAGTAGGGGAAGTAGACTGAGATGAAGGCAGGGAAGGGATTGGGGTTTTGCGTCGCCAGCAACATCACATCTGTGTAAGAGAGTTTTGTATGCGCATATCCGTGCTACACAGCACTTCAATCAGCCACACATAAAATTTCATTTCTTAACACAAGTTAAACGCTAGCCACACACAGAACATTATACAAAGTCGCCTGTAAGTGAGTGAATGGATGGAACTCACGCCCTGTTAGCAATATTCCGGCAATAAAACGACGGGGGACACCATAAATGAGTTTCACACATTGTACACATGTGGAGAATCGAACCCGGGCCTTTGATGTGACAACCAAAGACTTAACAAATAGGCTACCCCACCACCCTCGCCTTAAAGCATTCGGAATCTATTCGGTCTCGGAATACGAATAGAAGAGTGAGTGACAGTGAACGCTGGTTCAAGCAACACTGTAGTATTACACGGCAGTGACTTGAATATTTATATCTAATCAAACCTCAGATAGAATTACTCCAGTTATATCACAACAGGCTTTAAATCATTGGGACTGGGTAATGAAAACTAATGGTTCATTGCACGAGGAACTAACGTGCTGTCGGGGTCTGACGACACACAATCAACTTAAGACCAGTCAGTCTTCATCTCAGTCAGATCGAAACAAGGAGCTCACGTGTACTGAGGGGTTATTCTGCGTCCGCATCCCATGGCTGATGGTTTGATTAGTGTGATCAAAGGAGTGAGTGAGTTGGGTTTACAATATTCCAGTTATATCGCGGCGTGTCAGCTTAATGTGGGGGGAAAGCCCGAAATGATGCAGGTCTCAGACGTTTACCACTTCGGTGAAACCCACGAGCACGAATATGGTGCAGACAAACCTAGAAACATAATCGGGGCGGACCGGGATTCGAACCAATCATAGGTTTCTGGCGCGCACAAGGGACGCAACTCTGCACAGCAAAGCGCCTTAGACGACTAGGCCACCCATGCCCTCCTATGCGCAAAGGATATTGTATCGGCAGCCAAAAGCAGCTGAAACATACTGCCCTGACTCGGCTGACATTTTGACCACGCGATACCCAGGCTTAATGGGCGCCTATTAATATTGGGAATCTATTCCATCTGGGATGGTGACCCTGACTGAGAATGAATGTTCAAACTGCGCCATGGCCGACCGGCAAGGCAGTGGTCGATGGCATGGACAGTGATGTACGCGGTCGAGGCAGGATGACATACATTCCGGTCACACATTGTGACCTACTGATAATCATTCTAATCCGCTTTGGGTACTGAGGACCAGCAAAGACAAGATAGTTTCTGGATGACAACTTCCTTATTCTGTCGTGATGCCATGAGTTATCATCCATAAAATATATTCATTGACTTTACTGTTACTTACAAACTTCTAAAATTGCCAGTCCAACAGCTCATACCGAGGACCTGTTCAATACCGGAATCCCTGCGGCTGGTGTATGACAATATAACAGTTCAGCCAGACGGCAGCTTAAAGTACTTCCGAAGATTCGCCATACTCTGTGCTTTTCAGATTGCAAAATTGACAGGTTACAATGTTTGCATTGTTTAACTTGATATATGCCAGCTTAGCCACGGTATGGATCGTCGATAAAACGTATCAACCACAGTTTGTTTGCCCGATTATTTACATGGGTTTAGTCACGGGTTACAATAGGTCTCCAGCAACCCATGCTTGCCGTAACAGGCGACTATGCTTGTCGTAAGAGGCGATGCATGCCATCGTTTCCCAATTGCGTGGATCGATGCTCATGATATCAATCACGGGATTGTCTGTTCCAGACCCGATTATTTACAGACCGCCTTCATATAGCTGGAATATTGCTGAGTGCGGCGATAAACAACAAACAAACAAAACATGATGGCGGCCTGTAAATAATCGAGTCTGGACCTGATAATCCAGTGATTGATATCATGAGCAACGATCAACGTCGAGGAACGATATGACAAGTAATCAACCAAGTCACAGAGCATGACCACCCAACTATAAAGTCGCTTCGTACGACAAGTGTACGTTGCTATGTCAATTGGAAGAGACATATATTGAATATATGCTGTCTTTTGTGACATATCTAATATAACGCTTGAGTAAAATCTCAAAACTTAAGCGATAGTCATACATGATTGTCAGGACTGTCGAACACATGTTTCAATATGTGCCACGGAATAGCGAGGGGGTTGGGGAATCACGGGCTTGACATGAGACAAACTCTCATTGGATACCAAACACTTGGGATTCCGGGCCAGATGAGTGCCAAACCTGAAGTGATGACAAATGAAAACATGACGAAACATCACCTACCTTGTGTTGCCGAGTCCTGCTGCTGCTGCTGCTGCTGTCGTCGTCGCGAGGGGCGGGAGGGATAGGCGACGCCGACAAGTAGGAGCACGAGACTGATTTTCAGGAGCCAACTCACGTGCGTGTCCATGGGAAGTGCGGCGCGGGGCTCGCAGCTTGAATAGTATCTACATTAACTGTCCCGTAGCAGAGTCGCAGGACTAGACGTAATCACAACCCCCTTCTGCTATACTGAACATAGTTGGGGAACGACCGGTTTCTCGCCGACAATGCATCGCTTGGTCTTCCAGTATCTTCCTTGACGACGAACATGAACAGAAAGCGACAGACGGTCGCTTGGTCACATGACCACGTGGACTTGGAGCTTGTGGGGACGTCTGCCTCCTTAACATCACCAGAGGGCGGTATTCTCTTGAAAAAAACACCCAAGGAATTTTGGCGCTTCTTGTTTGACCAATCAGCACCTTCGTCGGCGCCCCATTGTTAGGTAGCAGCGTGCGACTGTGCAGGGCCTTACCATGAGGGCTCACGTCGGCTGAGGCGAGGCTGCTGCCACCGAAACACGTACACACATCCCGGCCCAACTGTTGATACAAGTATCCAAGACCACGAACACAAATCAGCGTTGCGCCTCGCCTGTTTAACCCAGTCAACAATGCAGCCGTAATTACACTTTATACAAGAACGATTGACAGACACACTATCAAGAGAAAAACTCTCCACACTTGTACCTTCCCCTCACCCAAACCTCGTTACACGATTACAACACCGCGCACGCGGTCCAGCTTATACAACTATCAATTTATCAACTACAATGACAAATCAAGCAAGCTGTCTGCTGAAGAACCACTTATGCAACATTTAGCACTTTTTGTTCAGGTGTAATCCCACTGAGGTCATTTTCAGTGAAATAAACTTAGGATGTGCTTTTGCGCGCATAACCCGTGTATAGAAGCGCTTGAACACATTAGCATGGGAATCAATGTTAATACTGGGGAGTGCAATACGAGAGCTCTGCGTGCGTTCACAACGCGCTTATCCCTATCAATGTTACCAGGTTGTATCCTTGGGCTTGAGATCGACAGCGTAATATCGCACTAAGGCAGTAAAAATTCATAGTACAGTCTACGTTTTTAAGTATGATTCTTCAACCTCTGAATCCACTACACAATGGGAACGGGTCGTGAAGCGATCAACCAACATTCATCCTCGAGGCGGTGTGATGAGGGAGAAGATTTCTGTGTTTTGCCTCCCACGCAAATCGATACAGTGTATGACACCCGAGTTATGAGGTCTTGTCTATTTAAACGTGATATATGGGAGAAACGTGATTACTCTTTCCAACAAACCAGTATACACTTGCCTAACATCAGAGTGAACCATAAACTTTAACACAGGACAAGCCGCAAACATTCCACTAACTCACTGATTGACAGCCCTGACCTTGAGTTGTATTAACTTGCTAACCGTGACTTTAACGGGCTTTTCTTAAAGATAAACGAATATTATGAATAATAAAAAAACTATAACTCTATCAGTAGAATATAATTTAACGCACACGTGTTTGATGAAGGAAATCGATATTAATTTTAATTGAGCAAGTACATGTAATCAGTTTAAGTGTATATATAGAAAGTTTATTCATACATATATATAATTATGTCTGCATGTACACGGTATTGTATACTGGGTCATATCTCTATTCAAACACATGTAAACGACTGTCTGGATATACAATGCTTGACATAGACAAACGTCTGGTCACCATGGATGCAGAGAGTCTGCAACACATAATTACTTAGCTACTATAATAATGCTGATCCGATCTTGCAAAGGTTCACAGATGGTTCATGGCCGCTTTGAACAATATTTCGGTAATATATCGGATCAGTTCTATGTGGGAGGAAAGGCCGAAGTGATAAAAGTCTTAGACGTTTACCATTATTCCCATGAGCACGGGTATGATGCTGACCATATTATCAAGGCGAATCTGGGATTCAAACCCACGATCATAGGTTTCTGACACGTCTAAGGGACGCAACTCTGTGACCCAGGTTCATATGTAGTTCAGTATTTACATACACCTTTTATTTCAGTCCTGAGACTTGTCGTGCCTTACTCAGTTGATATTCAAAGTAAAAATTGATCCCCAACATTCATGTTGTAAGAGATACGTAGGCTTAGATTACCAATGTGATCTTACTGGTTGTGTGTCGTCGTTCCTGACGGCGTGGAAAGTTGCCCTTGCTATCAGCCAGTGCTTGATCTGGTCCACTCGATTATCCACACACTCCACGATTTTCAGGTAGTAATGCTGACTTCAGAGTACAATAGCGTTCACTCACCCATTCTGTGTTCAACATTCCTGAGCATAAACAACATACATGGTCCAAGTTTAAGGATTGCACGTCAATGCTTGATCTGGGAATACCATTCACATCTGATTCAGCCTCCATTTGAGAGAATGGAATAATTATCATACTACTATATATCAGGTGAGTTGAAATGGGGTTTATCTTCGCGATCACGATGATTGCACTTATTCATTACTAGTCCGGACTTCTGCCGGTTTTATAGCGCTGTCCACCTAAGCTACGATGCCGCAGTTTAACATGGATATCCAACTCAGACACAGTATAGTGGCTCCCAGTTGACCAGTCCTTGTTTTAGCCCCTTAATGCCGAGTAGTGAAACAACAAGTACCATATGTTGACGTCATTTGGTAGAACCACCAACCCTTGGCTCTCCGGGCAGATGCTTTCTGTCAGAAACCTGACACTGTGGACACATGTTGTCAGTCGTCACAGTAGATGGTATACCAACAAGGTTTCATTTAAAGGCAGGCATCAAGCGCTTATTCTAAACGCTGCCTCATCCTTGAACAAGGCTTGCATTGCCGTTCTATTTCAGCGTTTATTATTTTCTAATTGGTAGTTCCACACAAATGCTAGAAAAGGAATTCCATTGTGACGTATTTATGTCACGTGTTACTTTAGGTCTTCCAGCCTGTGGGTATTAGTCGATTGCTTCCTGAAAGACATATCTTCTAAAACACGTCAACGAGAACACTAGATTTACAATACATATTGCCTTTTGTTTGGATTGTTTGTCAACTGAGAGGATGAAATATATTTAAGCCTTTTGCGATACTGTGAAATCCTTTATTCCGGACGTTACCGTTTCGTGTTAAATGTTTCGGATTAACCTATTTCCGGATTAACGAAACACTGTTAAGGCTTAAAGCATGATTATTGGCTTTCCTAACGATTGTTAGGAAAGCGAGTTTTCTGGATCGACAGGGCCCGGGTAATCGGGGTTTCCCTGTAATTTGTTCATAGTGTACGGTGGCCAAAAAGACGAATTGGTTATGCAGAGTAGCGTCCCTTAATTTACCAGGATCCAATTATGATGTGTTCAAATCCCAGAATCGCACTGCTAATGGTCGTTGGTGTCTCAGCACCAAACCCATGCCCATGGGTTTCAGCAAATTTCTGATAAACGTCTAAAACAATCGTCGGCTATCCTCCGACATCAAGTTCATTGTTAAAAGCGGCTAGAGCAAGGATATCAGCCACGCACAAATGTCATCTAAGATTAACTTGAATTTGACCCTATGTTAGAATAATCCAACTGACTAATAACAATAACCTTCTTTAACGATGGCTGGTTTTTTTAAAGTGTATGACATGTGCACTCATTCGCAAACATCTCACTGACGTTAAATATAATTTCGGAGTTGTCGTTTCTATGTTTGTGGTCGTGTTATATTTTTCACGTGACAGGGACACGAGTTTGAATTGATCTAAGGTATTAACTTTTCAACAAATGTGTGCTATAAATCTAATGTTAACAAAAGTAATTACTTTTTCAGCTGATAAAACTAAAAAGCTAAGAGTCCAATTTACTCGCTTTTCTGCGCACTGTCACCGGATACACTGATTGATATCCAGTGTTTAGTTGACCATATATCACGAGCACAAAGAAATCACGTACCGAATAGGATTGAAATAGGATCAAAGTATTTAAATATGGCAGATGATATCATGAAAAAATAAAAAAAACAAAGCAAATGACGACAGATGCATTCATTCTTAGCACAATGAAAATGGGTTGTTCCAGATCCCACCCTCGACTTGATATGCACACCTACTGTCAACATTTCTTAATGTATTTTATCTTATACCTTGTCACAGCTTAAAAACACTAACGGGCTTGAAAAATACCAGATAAATTGAACGTGCGTAACCCAAGCATGTGGGTACAAGTCGTAATATGCGTTTTTGTGTTTGACAATGGTGACGTTGAATTCCTGACAGTCGATAGTGATCGTAATGTGTGTTTGTATGTTTGACAATGGCCCTGATATTATGCACATTGGGTTGCAGTAGGTAACACAATGATTCACTGACGCCTTATTCTAGACTCTTTGTGTTGGCTTGTTGTTTAACGCCGCAATATTCCATCTATTTGATGGGGTCTTTAAGTAATTAAGTATGGACAAGATAATCCAGTGATTGATATCACGTGCATCGATCCACGCAATCACTGCAGATGGCAATCACTGCTGGGAATAACATTAAATGCCACTGAAAATTCTTGAAAAAAATTATGCTTCAGGGTGTTGGCAAAACAAGGCGTGCCACAAACATTGACATTGTTGCAAGGACATTGCTTCCCCCCCCCCCCCCCCCCCCCCCCACACACACACACACACACTCCCACCCTGAACCCATAAATCATAAATGGTCGATCAAGGCCATTTCCTTTTTAATTCATCTATTTGGCGATGAGTAACCTAACACGTTTTCTGCATATATTACTCAAAAAAGAGTGAAGCATATATTTCGAATTGTTTCAGTAATTTCTGTCTTTGCCACAACGAAAATCCATCTCAGAAACACAACCCATATTCTTTTTTTGATATATATAATCATATAGTGAGTGTTTAAGAAAATCTAGAAAATCAAGAAGAGATGAAAAACGAGAAACGATAAGTTCCTCATTGGAAACAGGGAAATCACGAGTGTATAACATGTAGAAGACATTTCATGGTAAGACCGTTTTTCACATAAAATATATTACTTTCGAGAATAGAAATGAAGGTTTGGGCCACAACATTAAGATGCTTATCGAACATTTTAGACACTATTCACATTCCAGAGTGAAATATAAGATCGTTTAGTGGAAACGTATGATTAATCATCACGAAAATTCGATTATTCTTGATAAAGCACGACATGTACCCGGTGACTGGTGTTTTCACATGATGTATTCTATATTGTATTTCCTGAGTAACTCTTGATTTTGACGATTTGAACTCACATCTCTCGCATCGAAATAATACATCGCACCTGACATTCCGTCTTCTACACGAAGGCATAGAAAGATAAACCAAAATACAAAAATAGCTGAGATTGGCATTTATTGATCACTGGAGGAGATAGTAAGAACGGCGGACCACATGGACTTAAAGACTATCAGGACTTCGAACTGAGGATAGAGCGAACCACTAAACAAGACAGACCATGGTAGCTTGTTCCGTTAGAACGCCAATAGGTGTCAAAATGAAAGTCACACTTCATTCCTTTTCAACCATATGTGGCGGAGAATGAAAATGATGAGACAGAACTTTTTGGCGATTGAAGAGTGATTGTTGTTTTTAATTTAATCTGGATTTTGTAATCATAATTGTTTTACATAATGGGTCCATTTTCAACTAGACTGAGCACCGTGCACTTTTATTTAGTTTGGTTTGTGTGTTGTTTGTTGTTTTTATATCTAATTGGATGTACATTATGAGCAACGATCCACTCCGTCAGAGTATGATGACGTCATCAACCAAGACATCGACCACTCGTTCCATTAAGATGCCTCTTACGACAAGAAGGGGCGGTCGGGTTGCGTAGTGGTTAAAGCGTTCGCTCGTCACGCCGAAGACCCGGATTCGATTCCTGACATGGGTGCAATGTGTAAAGCCCATTTCTGGTGTCCCCTTCCGTGGTGTTGCTGGAATATTGCTAAAAGTGTCGTAAAAGCATACTCACTCTTACGACAATCATACATTGCTGAGAACTGTTTTAACCCGGAATCCCCGCGGGGTTAATATAATTTGAAGTGACATATACTGAATATATGTTGTCTTTTGTGATATATTTGACATAACGCTTGAGTAATCTCAAGACGTAAGCGATAGATAGTCACACATGATTGTCAGGACTGTCGAACACATGTTTCAAAATTTGCTACGGAATAGCGAGGGGGTTGGGGAATCACGGGCTTGACATGAGACAAACTCTCATTGGATACCAAACACTTGGGATTCCGGGCCAGATGAGTGCCAAACCAGAAGTGATGACGATGAAAACCAAATCTACTTGGATGCTGCGGGACCGACTCTAACCCACAAATTCCCCTGGCTGCATATTGAGTTATACGCCTCTTGTAACACGTTATGAGGATTGGGAACATTATTCACACTATCTATTCGACATGCCTTAACAACTGATATGAGAGTGATTGTATTTCTTGCAAAAATGTGTCTGAGCTAAAGAAAGGGCCACCTGTGCATCTAGATTAACACAACAACATATAGAACAACATTGTATATTCTCTCACAATGGTGTAAACTCGACGCCCTGTGCGTACGTGTAGAATGACAGATTAACATTCACCATTAATAGGCCAACCCGATGACACATATGGCGCAAAGCCTCGAACAATATGATTCACCTTTACATTAATCATCACACCGTATTAGAATATTAGATACATGACGTAACTGCAGCTGTTTCCTTATCAGTTTTCCGTTTCTTTTCAAGAATAAATCGTTAAAATGTTATAAATTCAAATAACTATGAAAGACGGTAAGGATCAGCAAGTGACGGGTTAGTTTCCTGTTAAATTCCTGCAATGGTTACTCACCACAGAAATCTCTCGTTAAGCTGATAATATATATTGTTTGTGTGTTCGTGAAAATATATACATTTTTAGAGATGCATCAGTTTTCCTGCTATTGTTTGTTTACACACCTTCATGTATGTTTGCGATTTTCACAGCATGTTGTTTGTGTTTCGTTATGTCTTCAAGAAAACAATACAATAGTTGTTCAGAATATTGCGATTGTGTGTTAATGTTGAGGACTCAATTTTGAAATCCTGTTGTTGTATGGTCTACAGGAAGGAGTTTTCCCTCATATATCAATGCAGCGGAAAGGGCGTATTCATATAAACTTTAAATAAAATAGTAGCTACGTCAAACCGGGCCGTATGTGACGGACAGCGCATGCCACACTTTGTGTAATCCGCATCGTTGACCAATCGTATTCTGCGAGGCTAAATAAAGACTGAAGGTTCAAAGAAATTCTTTTGGCAAGTAGTGTGTGCTCTCAAGCCTTTTATTTGTGCGAATCGTGAAAATTGAAAAACATTAACGTTAGATGTTTATATGCCCAAAACCCAGGGACCGTGTCGTGCAGCTGTAACGATACGGTGGGCATCACTCAGATGAAATAACACAATCCTGCTTGTGGATGAGTGACAGATTGTTGTTTAATGGCACAGTCTAAAAAAAATGTCAATACATCGAATTTCAAATATTCTAATATGGACCAGAAAAACAAATGATTGACAGTATTAGCAACGACACACGCCATCAGAACATGATGGCACACAATCAGTCACAGTGTCTGTTCACCCGGTCGTGCAATTGATATTCTTTAAATTTTAAGTTGTCGTCATCAAGGTCACCCATCGAACCCAGGCGTTAATTTTTAGTCTACCCCTTGACAAGCGTCGGCTTCGTGGCTAGGATTAGCCAAGACATGTGACTGTGCCACTATTGAATCAAATTTATCATCGATTCTCGACGTTTTATCGCCTATATTTGAAGGTTAAAAAGTTCCACAATCTTTGTCGACGATGTGCACTAGCATTCAGTAATCCTCGGCGAAGCTCGTACGCATTCGGTGATGCGTATATGTCATTGGTGATGCTCGCTCTTCTTCCATGGTGTTCGTCTTATTCTGTGACTCCTCCCATCGGCACAAATAGTAAAACCACATGCATTGTGTCCAAAACCACGATACTACGTTTATAATGAACACCATTATAATGAACTGACGGATATAACGAACTGTTTGATGGCCCCGTCCATTTGTTTATCCATATGCTGTATGTGTGTTTTTAACGAACTATGGTTATAACGAATTAGAATTAGTGATCCCTTTGTGTTCGTTATAACCGTAGATTACTGTATATAGTTTCACGGTCGCGCGACTTAAGACCCGTCTTCATCATTATTTGGTAATCCGAAGAATAAACTGTTTCACTCGGTTTAACAATGATTGGTGTATTGTATGTTGAACATGTTTAAACGACACAGGTACAGAAACCGATCCGGGGTAGAATAGGTCTTCTTGCTTGCTGTAAAAGGCGACTAACGGGATCGGGTGGTCAGGCTCGTTCACTTGGTTCATGCATGTCATCGATCCCAAATGCGTGGATCGATGTTCATGATGTCAATCACTGGACTGTCTGGGCTAGACTCGATTATTTACAGACCGCCGTCATATAGCTGGAACATTGCTGAGTGAGGCGTTATTCAACAAACAAACAAACAAACAAACAAACAACAACAGAAACCGACAGGTGAACAACAGTTATTACCCAGATACACCACGTGCTACATTCATGGAATTTAATTTTAAATCTCTTGAAACAATCGCTGGAAGGAACTCGAAATTAGTTCGAATAAGGTTTTTCACCTTGAATGAATTAATATTTAACTCCATGACATTGCAATGCTCTTCAATACATCCAATTGAATTATATCTGGTGGTGACCGTTTTGTCACTTAATAATAATTGATAAATAATATAATATTCATATACATTTTGCTGGGATATGGACCATTACAGGGATTTGATTGCGATAGGGGATTTGATTAGGAAATGGACCCTAGCAGGGATTTGATCGGGATATGGACCATTACAGGGATTTCATTGCGATTTGGGATTTGATTAGGAAATGGGCCCTAGCAGGGATTTGATCGGGATATGGACCATTAGAGGGATTTGATTGCGATATGGGATTTGATTATGAAATTGATCCTAGCAGGGATTTGATCGGGATATGGACCATTAAGGACATTCGATTGCGATATAGACCATTACAGGGATTTGATAGCGATATGGGGTTTGATTAGGAAATGGGCCCTAGCAGGTATGTGATCGAGACATGGATCATATGGACCATTAGTGGGATTTGATCAGGAAATGGCCCCTAGCAGGGATTTGATAGGGATATGAACCATTAAGGGAATTCGATTGCGATATAGACCATTATAGGGATTTGATTGCGATATGGGAGTTGATTAGGAAATGGGCCCTAGCAGGGATTTGATCGGGATATGGACCATTAGAGGAATTTGATTGGGATATGGGATTTGATTAGGAAATTGCCCCTAGCAGGGATTTGATTGGGATATGGACCTTTACAGGGATTTGATTGCGATATGGGATTTGATTAGGAAATGGTCCCTAGCAGGGATATGATAGGGAAATGGACCATTACAGGGATTTGATTGGGATATGGGATTTGATTAGGAGATGGACCCTTGCAGGGATTTGATCGAGACATGGACCATTACAGGGAGTTGATTGGGATATGGTATAGACAACTCTATATCATAATGTGTCAATTTCCCCGGCCAGGGTCAAGCTGAGACTTCATGTATAATATTGATATTGAAAAACACACCCAACTGTTCAGGAACTTTTCGTATTCTACGAGAATCGTTTGCCTGGCGTCGTGTATGCTGATGGATGTTCTTTACCGTGATGCTATATACTGGTGTGTAATATAGTCTCTAAGGATAAACAATACACGAGCTCTTTCAAGTTACTATGTCGAGAACCTTCAACATCAAGAAACGAATGTTATAAAGATAAAAAATATATTTGACGGGCTCCATAGTTTAGTGGTATGTTGATTTCACCCAAACACCCCAAAAGCTATGCGTGGTTATAAATTTATCTTTTAAGATTGTTACAATAAAAACGGGATTTAATGGGGTCATTAAGTGTTTAATTGGATCGTCTACCTTATTTACGTTTCTTGATACACAATGTTTCTGCGTGTTTGTTTTCTGTTTCCCGTGGTACATGTATCAATATTGATGCCTAACGTGAAACATTTTTAACAAGAATGATTAAGTAACCATTAGGTACATGAGTCGTTGTTACCGTTATTATCCATTCGGTGAGAGTGGAATACAAAACTGTTTAACTTTAGTAACTTGTGGTTAAATTGAGCATTCATTTCTGCATGTGGATACCCTCCCACATCAAGCTGACACCCCGTGAAATACAGTAAACTACGGTTATAACGAACACGATTATAACGAACTGACCGATATAACGAACTTATTTTGTTAGTCCAGGCCATTTCTTGTATATATGCTGTATATATGCTTATAACGAACTACGGTTATTACGAACTAAAATAAGTGGTCCCTTAGAGTTCGTTATAACCGTAGTTTACTGTAGCTCATTTACTGTTCATATATGAAGGCGTTCAACCCATCTCACTCACCAACTGAAACATTCATCATATTACTTTTAAAACGTTTATTTATGCTTCCTAGACCGAAGCACAATGTCATTCAACTCCAAGATTCTACATTCAGATTTAATTAGCATGACTGTTTTTCCAGCTTTTCATATGTTTAGTTCAAACCACCGTGGTGATAAATGCCCCCATTTTGCAAGATAAGCATTTCAGGTGTAGTAGCCTCAGGTGTTTGAGTATCCACATATCTCACCTGTGTGTCAGGTGAGACACCACCTGCAGAGTCTGGCGCACCTGAACCCTTGATTACAGGTGCACACAGGTGAAATGTTGGTTTGATTAGAAAACGTTTAACTAAATGACACATCGTATAATTACATCCCGTTATTGTTTCTAACATTAAATGAAAAATATGCATTTAAAGATAGGAACCAGAAATACGGTAAGTTTCGTAATCTTATTTATCTGTTTATACTCACAGGATACTGTATCATGCATTATGAATAAATCATTAATAAGGGACAACTTTGACGAAAAAAAATTAAAGCAGTTAAAAATTCCGTCATTATAATTTAATTTTCACATAAACCTCAGTGTGCGATGACATATCTGCACTCGCTTAAATTCCCATTGCTCTCGCCCAATACGCCATACGCTCGAGACATGACCTGTGTGTCCCGCTTCCCAATCTAAATCACACTTCAACGAGTCTTCTCAATAGAGAGACTTCATAAACTATCACAGCTGCATAACTGCCTAAGATACGTGAACACTGTGTAAATTTCTCAACAGTCGCACATACTTTATAATGCCCCATTAATACCTTTAATAATCCCTATAATTGTACACGCTGTAAATTATAGCCCGGCAAGTCACGTGACCCAATTCGCCAGACTCCCGATGATACACTCACAAAACATCGGACTTCCATGAGAGAGACGCCGTGACATTATGTATATATCACTGTGGCGACTGTCACTCAGTTCCCTTGACATGGCATTTGGCATTTAAAGTGATAAATAAACTTCTGTAGCTGACTAAACTGCGGATTTTACAGCATGATAGCCGCATTGCATAAATGTCATCACCGCTCCATTACCTCGTGTAAGTGTGGTGTTTGTATGAGCTTCCATTGAGAGTTGTCGTGGGGCTTGATCAGAGATCGTATCTCGGCTACTGCTAAATCTTTGGGTAAGCCAGGATATGGTAGCAGGGTATGATTTATTGGAGGGATATGTTTAGATAATTTTACCATTGAAAATGTCGAGGAACTATTTTCGTTATGTATGCCCTTTATTTATGTCTAACTTCACCTTGTGAAACGAAAAGCAATATATGCCAATCAGAATGATTAACGTTATAATACGTACGTGAAGATTGAAAAAGGGTCTAAGTTTGTGTGCGATTATAATTCGAAATGTCCTCTTTTAATTTTCGATGGAGTCACGCCGAAGGCATGGCTTCTGTTCCCAACGTAGGTACAGTGTGGGTGAAACCAGTTTCTTGTTGCTGAAATATTGCTGAAAGAATTTAAGAGACATACTGCTAAACGAATTTAAGAGAATTTTCAAAAGAACTCTGTAAGTTACAATCTTGTAGAAGGCATATCCTAAACCACATCGCTCTCTACTGCCCCGTCATATATCACATGTGCCTTACGTACATGTTGCAACCAACCTGCTGCAGAGACTCGGATACCAGTCAGATCTCTGTGGATCTCGTGGATCTCGACATTGATCTCAAGAGGACATTGAGCTCTACATATATGCGAGGACTACTCTCGTCCCCATCAGATCAGATCAACCCCCAGTAATATCCCCATGGATTCCCTTTTCACTATAATAAATTTATATCTGTCGAGGCCATATATATGTGTGTCGACCAGATCACTGTCGAAACATATATCTCCAGAGATGTTTGTGTGCCGATTTGGCAGGGATCTGATTGGGACAAGGGCATCTACCGAGTTTGGATTATGTTATTGGTTCTGTAACGACCCACATCTCAACGACATCCCTGTCAAGAACTACATTGGGATTTTGTTAAGGATATGGGTCCTTAGAGGGATTTGACTAGGATATGGGTCCTTAGAGGGATTTGACTAGGATATGGGTCCCTAGAGGGATTTGACTAGGATATGGGTCCTTAGTGGGATTTGACTAGGATATGGGTCCTTAGTGGGATTTGACTAGGATATGGGTCCTTAGAGGGATTTGACTAGGATATGGGTCCTTAGAGGGATTTGACTAGGATATGGGTCCTTAGAGAGATTTTGGTAAGGATATGGGTCCTTAGAGGGATTTGACTAGGATATGGGTCCTTAGAGGGATTTGACTAGGATATGGAAGTTTAGAGGGATTTGATTAGGATATGGAGGCTTAGATGGATTTGACTAGGATATGGAGGCTTAGATGGATTTGATTAGGATATGAACCTTTACAGAAATGTGAGTGGGATATGGACTATTTCAGAGAGTTGATCGAGTTAAAATCCCTCACAGGGATTTGATTGCGATATGGACCCTTATAGGGATTCGATTGGGAAATGGACCCTTAAGGAGGTTGGATAGGGATATGGACCCTGACAGGGATTTGATTGCGATATGGACCCTTACGGGGATTTGATTGAGATATGGATTTAAACAAGGGTTTGAATAGGATGTGGATCTTAACATGGATTTGATTGGGATATGGACCCTTTCAGAGATTTGATTGGGATATGAACCCTGACCGTGATTTGATTGGGATATGGACCCTGACCGTGATTTGATTGGGATATGGACCCTTTAAGAGATTGGATTTGGATATTGACCCTGACAGAGATTTGACACGTGCACTGATATGGATATCTACAGGGAAACGATTGATGCCTTTATTAAAAGGACTGATGTATACTAGTAGCCCTGTGAGGAGATTTAATTAAGCCATGGCTATCCGAGGGGTGGTTGGGTTTTGGTCCCCAGTAGGTATTTCACTGACATAAGCATTTCGACAGAGATATAGTTTAACATTGTGGACCACTGAATGGATTTAATTGAAATAAGATTATCTCCAGAGATGTGTTTGAGATATGGTCCTCCTCATGGATTTGATTTTGGGTATACGCCTTACAGACCAATAGTGTGAGTGAGTGAGTTGGGTTTAACGCCGCTTTTAACAGTATCCCAGTTACATTACGGCGTGTCAGCTTAATGTGGGAGGAAAGCCCGAAGTGATGCAGGTCTCAGACGTTTACCACTTCGGTGAAACCCACGAGCACGGGTATGGTGCTGACAAACCTAGAAAATATAATCGGGGCGAACCGTGATTTGAACCCACAATCATAGGTTTCTGGCATGCCCAAGGGACGCAACTCTGCACAGCGAATCGCGGCGCCTTAGACGACTGGGCCACCCTGTGCCCCCCCCCCCCCCCCACACACACACACACACACTCTCTCCAATAGTGTGAGGCAAATGTAGATATCAGTAGATATCAATACCAAACCATACCTCAGTAGCGCTCCTTATCCATCAGCGTCCATGTACATTAGCATTGCTCCAGGGCTTGCTGAAAGATAAGACCAAGAATGTGTATATATATATCTTGTTCTTATTATTTGTATAATCTACCAATTATGATTTAAACTAATAATTATATTGCTTAAGAGACTTATGCAAGTCTACCATGTTTAAACCCAAATTCTAATAAGAAACTCATAGCAGCCCATATCCCAGTGACGACCTTGCTTGTTCAAAGTTTAACGCATTAATGCAATTTCAGCATTTATGTGTTTCACATGTTAATGCTTCATGCATGTAAACCTTGTTTACAGTATATAGCTAGAAACGATGAACTACATTCTATTTCTCAGCCCATATTCATGGAAACTATCTGAATAGATTTAATTCTCATTCCACGAAAACACCATTTCCTGAGTGTGTCACATGCATACACAACCCATCGCCGCGAGGAAATGAACTTTAAACAATTGTAGTAGAAAAGACAGCCCATCTGTTCAGGCGCTGATGTTATGTGAGAGTCGGTCAGACACAACGACGTATCCCCGCTACGTTAGCGCTTGCTTATTCGCCGCCGTCAACATCCTTGTCAGGTTATTACGGGTATTGTTCCTCAAAACAGAACCACTTAGATCAAGTTGCTGGTTGACTAACCTATCGCGGTGAGCGTTTGGTGAAAAACCGCTGAATACGTTCAGCGGACATTCACCTCCTCCGAAAACAGAAAGCTACCTCTGCCTAAATATAACAAACATCGATGAAGTGAGTTATCTACGAGATCCGATAAGAACAAGGTCGGCCAGTTTCCGGCGATTGCAACAACAACTCGCTCAATAGAAGGGCGGCTTGGCGGTCAGGGTCATCGAGGAACCAGGACTTCGAGAGCGTTTTTTTAAAAAGAAAATGATCGGATTTCTTTCGCAGTATTTGAAGAATGTGATGTAATTTGTGTCTCGTTACTGAATACATACTCGAATTTCACAACATGAATTTGGTGAAGGTTAGCGCTGAAAGGCTACGGTTCTTCCCCCATTGATGCCATATAGCTTTTGTTCTTAAGGTTGTAGTGTGTAATGTTGCTGGCAACGCACTGTCGTGTCACAGACAAGGCTCGGGGTGTCTTGCTGGTTTAGTGAGAGGCGAGATGCACTTTAACGTCGAGTTTACGCGTGCGTGCGTGCGTGCGTGCGTGCGTGCGCGAGCGTGTGTGTTTGTGTTTGTCTGCTTGTGCTAGTCCGGACTAGTTAATTCCGTGTTTGAAACAGACAATCCAGTCATTGACATCATGAACATCGATCCACGCAACTGGGACATGCATCAACCAAGTCAATGTGTCTGATCAAAGCAAAGTCGCCTTTTACAGCAAGCATGAGTGGCTGAAGACCTATTCCATCCCGGATCTTCACGAGTCCAGCATTATGAGGGGAGTGGTGCAGGTCTTAGACATTTACAGCTTTCGTGAATCCCATGGGCATTTGACTCCTGTCCGAGCTCTCTCTATCGCCTTATATCCTAAATTTAGAAATGGTTGCAATTGCTCGGAGGAATTAGACCTTTAACAATAGAGGCTTTTGCAGGAGAAAACGTACGCGCTCAATCAAATCTCAGCAAATTTTCGGTTCTTGACATTAAGAAATAAAGGGACACTAACCCTGAAACAATTTGTAATTCCAGCAGGGTAATTCAAAATCCGTTTTATCTTAAATTAAATGCTGTTTGTTGACACCGCACTCACATAGTCCAGCTATATGACGGTGACCTGTATATAATCGAGTCCGGAGCAAAGTATACAGTGATCGATATCATGAGCAACGCCCCACACCATCGGGGTAGAATGACATGATACTAAAAAAACAAGCCTCTTACGACCAGCGTAAAATGCTGGGGCACTATTCCAACACGGAATTCCCACGGGGTTAGCAGATGTCATGAATTACACAGAGAAAATGAATCAGTTTGACGTAAGTCACAAATTACAACATTTCGACCATGACTGGAAATAGGTCGAATGCCGAGGAACAAATTCCCTATATATACACCGTAAATTTTTAGGCATCAACTTCATCCAATTGGAAACAAACCAGAACGTCATGTTAATTAACAAGTACGAAAACGAAATGCGGTGTTCATAATAGTATGAGGTGGTGTGTGGTAGAATGCGTGACTTTAGTTTAACGCCGCTTTGAACAGTTTTGCTGTTGTGTGACGGCGTGTCAGTTTGATGTGGGCGGAAAGTCAGAACTGATGCAGGTTTTAAACGTGTACCACTTAGGTGAAACCTACGGTCACGGGTATATTATCGGAATAATTATCAGGGTGAATCTCCGATTCGAACCGACGACATCAGGCACGACGCAACTCAGAGACCACCCATGAGACGCAACTCAGAGACCACCTATGAGACGCACCTCAGAGACCACCCAAGAGACGCAACTCAGAGACCACCTATGAGACGCAACTCAGAGACCACCTATGAGATACAACTCAGAGACCACCTATGAGACGCACCTCAGAGACCACCTATGAGACGCAACTCAGAGACCACCTATGAGACGCAACTCAGAAACCACACATGAGACACAACTCAGAGACCACCTATACGACACAACTCAGAGACCACCTGTGAGACGCAACTCAGAGACCACCTATGAGACACAACTCAGAGACCACCTGTTAGACGCAACACAGCAAAGGTATCACTTGTCACGTGAGTATAGGTTGTCTTAGATTGTTTATAGAAATACTCCCACCACATCACGTCAGGGGACGCCAAGAAGGCTTCACACAATCCTCGGATGGGAATCGAACTCGTGTCTTCAACTGGCGAACGTTTGTACTACTATCCATCCACCTCAGAGAAGGTCACAACCTCCAGACAAGCCCTGTCCATTATGCCCAATACTGACACCTGTTTGGTCGTTCTTCCAAGAAGAGGACATGGGTGGCCCAGTCGTCTAGGGCGCCGCGACTCGCTGTGCAGAGTTGCGTCCCTTGGGCACGCCAGATTGTGGGTTCGAATCACGGTTCGCCCCGATTTTATCTTTAGGTTTGACATCACCATACCCGTGCTCGTGGGTTTCACCGAAGTGGTAAACGTCTGAGACCTGCATCACTTCGGGCTTTCCTCCCACATTAAGCTGACACGCCGTGATATAACTGGAACACTGTTAAAAGCGGCGTTAAACCCAACTCACTCACTCACTCACTCACTCTTCAAAGGAGCCCATGATCTGGCCAAGCTGCAGTCCCAGAAAGTCTCATACAGGTCTTCCGACCCGTGAAGATCAGGGGTAGAATAGGTCTTCAGCAACCCACGCTGGCCGTAAATGGTAACTATGCTTGTCGTAAGAGGCGATTAACGAGATCGGGTGGTCAGGCTCGCTGACTTGGTTGATGCATGTCGTATCCCAATTACGTGAATCGATGTTCATGATGTCAACATTTGTCTGGTCCAGACTCGATTATTTAGAGACCGGTGTCATGTAGCTGGAATATTGCTGAGTGCGGCGTTAAACAACAAACAAAACAAATCCTACAGGTCTTTCAAGCCCCACTTTGTTATTCTGTAAACTGAAATTATCCGATGTCTGTCAATCTTTTACATGTAGTTACAGGTCACCCTGATTGTGCAGACATAATGTCGTTACTTGACGACACAAGTCATTTATTTAATCGTGGGGACCACAGACGGACATATAGCAGGGAGTATGCTGGCCCTTTATCTGAATATGCACCCCAGTTTACTGGCTCAGTGCTATTTCACCCATATCTCCAAGCTACGTAGCTGGGTTAGTGCCACGTCAGCTTATTGATGTAACTGGTCGTCAACCCCAATACAGCACTGCCTACAGTATGACAATAGGAGTCACTGTACCAGGAGAAGTCAATGTATTCAATCCTGTTGGGATTCCTGTTAGAAAAACTCCTCACCAGTAGGGCCGGGACGAGTCCAAACTTACTATCCCGGGTACCCACCCCCCTACTACCCGACCCTACCCGGATACCCGCTGTAGGTCTCAAGAGATAGGTACAAAATGTCCGATTGGGTATAGTTTGACTTTAGCCCTGGACAAAATGTATTTAGATACACGTATAAAACGATCTGGTCATGCATACACTGAAGCTGACTGAAGTTTTATCTTTATTCAAACATATGACTGGGTGCATAGTCAGAAAGAAATGCGAACATGAGTGACTTGTAGTGTAACCATAGAGTTCTAGATCATTGTGGTCATTTAACAATATATCACATGACCAACCACGGATCCGGGTAGTTCTGTGGGTACCCGGGTCCTTCTCAGTACCCACCGGACCCGAGTATCCGAGTTACCCGTCCCAGCCTACTCACCAGCCCATGTTTGCTATGCGTGGAAACTCAATAGATCAGACTCGGTCACTTGGTTGACTGCGTGTCATCTGACCCCGGCGGCGTGAGACGTGGCTCATAACATCAACCACTCGATTACATTACACAGGTTAATTTACATATAAGAATTATCTTGAACCAATTGGACGCTTAAAATGATCCACTTACATAAATGTACATAGATGTTCATTTTTTTCTTGTTCAAAGCAGCACTTCATATTCATGCTAGGTTTGTTTTAATACAGATAGTTTAAAATAGATTGTGCACCTGAAAATATATCTTGTACGCTTAAGAAGACCACGAAAATACCAAGGCAACTGATAAATGGGTATACCACTCGTTGCCCCATCTTCCGCATCACGGCCTTTGATCTACACCGCTACAGGTGGCGTTGCTAAGGTACACCTACATGCGGTGTTGTGGCTACGACGGCCTTGGTGCAGTCTTCACATTCTGGAGATCTCATCGATACACCTTATCTAAAACGGTTTACAAAACATTCCCTCTGCTTATCATCCTCCACAGTGAGTTAGTAAAGATTTTGCGTTGCATCAGAATCGTACAGCTATACAACGATCATAGTTGGCACGGCTGCGGGACCATGTCGCCAGACTGTACAAGGTGTTGACATATCGCGAATGTTGACATAGGTGCAAAATGTTCCACCAGATTGCAATTGCCCACCTGCTTCTTTGACGATAAATCAGTTATATGCCTGTCCATATAACCAACCTATATATACTTCAGTTCACAGATGGAAAACTTTCATATACATGTACTTCAGTTCACCAAATGTATAACCTACATATACTTCAGTTCACCAGATACATAACTTACACATACTTCAGTTCACCAAATGTATAACTTACATATACTTCAGTTCACCAGATGTATAACTTACACATACTTCAGTTCACCAGATATATAACCTACATATACTTCAGTTCACCAAATGTATAACCTACATATACTTCAGTTCACCAGATATATAACTTACACATACTTCAGTTCACCAGATATATAACTTACATATACTTCAGTTCACCAGATATATAACTTACACATACTTCAGTTCACCAGATATATGACTTACACATACTTCAGTTCACCAGATGTATAACTTACATATACTTCAGTTCTCCAGACATAACTTCAGTTCTCCAGCTATGCAGATTCAACAGGTTGCCAGAAAGGCAACGGGAACCAAACATTTGCAACACTGTAATATTTTACGTGTGGTTCGTCGAATTGTAGGAAGAAGAGGGGTGAATACGAAACAGTAACTTCAGTTGACACTGTGTATGGCATTTAGTGAGTGACTGGGTGAGTGTCTGGTCTTTCCTCCCTGTTCAGCTGTATCTCAGCAGCCTGCAGATTGTGTGTATGGCGTCCCGAGTCCTTGCAACAAATAAGAGAGTCGAGGTGTTCAGAGTGGTATAAAAAAACAAAACACATTTGCCTGCTTATTTGAGGCTTGCAGGTCTGTACGCAGACACATACACACACAAACACGCACACACACACACGCACGCACGCACGCACACGCACACACACACTTACACGCACGCGCACACACACACACGCACACACACAAACACGCACACACACATACGCACACAAACACGCGCACACACACACACGCACGCACACATACATACACACACACAAACACGCACGCACACACACGCGCACACACACGCACACACAAACACAAATCTCAGCCCCTGGGCAGTATACAAACCAAGCTGCCTTATGAAGCGCTGGTAGATCTACAGTCACGGTACCATCTGATCCTACCGGGTACCCATTCACTACAAAGTAAACAGGGGCATATATCGTACAAAGTCACTTGCCTAATTATAAAGGAGACTCCCAAGGTAACCTGTGATTCTGTTTGGGGCAGGACCGAAGCCCCAAAACCTCTAAGGAGTACAGCTTGCGGAACGAGATCACCCATCCACTTTCCGCGACCAACGTTGCTTTACCTATGTGTGACTGAACATGGAATCACATGCCATTAGTGTCAACGTTCTTACTAACATTCGCAGTCTGCAGCCATTGTGACAACCAACCACCATTTTCGTCCAAAAAAACTCCAGTTATTGACATAATCATACGTTCGTTAAGAACGTTTATGGTTCCAGGGTCAACATATATGTTATAGATATGAGTATTCAAATGTTGAAAATCGACAGGAGAATATACCTCAAGCCAATAGGAATCGACAATAGCTCAATAAACCTCTCGCGAAGACACTTACTACGTGTACACTTGACTACCAGTTGCCGGACTAACATTTTTTGTGGAAGCCTCGGTGGCTGAGTGGGTTAGATCGCTGATTTTGTGTGCTTGCGATTATGTGCCTAACTCTGGCAAGTGTGGGTTCGCATCCCGGACGGGACTCAACTCAAAAACAGAACGAGAGTCTGTACATAACTGAGAAAGTGTTATCCCAAATATAACATTTGTTACCATAACAAGGTTTTGAGCTGGAAACATATCAAAGCCCGAAGTATCTCTTTTCATCTTGGATAACGGCCGTGTTGGTCTGTAATAGGATAATGTACCAATGGGATGCTATGATATATGTCGTGAAACAATTTGTGAGGGAGTTTAACGCTGCTTTGAACGGTTGTTCAGTTTTATAACGTCAGGTCAACTCGATGTTAGGGGGAAGCCTGAAGTGATGCAGGTCTCAGATGTTTACTAGTCGCCTTTGGCGCTGCGCAATTCGCTGTGACGGAAACCTTTGATAGTGAGTTCGCCCCGATTGTTTCTAGGTTTGTCAGCACTATACCCGTGGTCGCAGGTTTCACCACAGTGGTAAACGTCTAACACCAACATCACGGGCTTCCGGTTCCTACACACCGATAGTACATGAGGAATGGGTGTCAGAGTGAATGTTGTTGTTTAAACCATAGAAAGCCTGTAAATAAATGAGTCTGGGTCATGCATACCATACATTCACTCACGACATGCATTGGGCGTACAAGCATTTAGTCCAGAAATAAAGTTATAATCTTATTTAAATTTATATCCAAAAAATAACAACAATAAAATCCAAATGGAGCCCAGAACAATGCCTAGAGCTGAGATAATCTAGACTTGCCAAATCATTCTTTGACTTGGGTTGGATTCCCTTTTTATACCCCCGGTTTGAAAAACGGGTTGGAGTGTGGGGTGGGAATATAGTAGCGATCACCATCCGACCGTCCGTTTTCGGAGCAGAACGGCAAAACTGGTGAATATTTCTTGTTGAAACTTTCTGTATAGATCAGGCGTGGGGGACTGGTGCCTTTTGATGATTGTGGATTTCCCATGACAAGTTGGATTTCTACTGATGTGGGTAGAGCTCGTTTCCGGAGCAGAACTCCAAAACCGTTGAATATTTCTTGTTGAACTTGCTATACAAATCAGTCTAGTGGTGAACTGTTGCCTATTGGTGATTTGGGATTTTTAGTTTATATTTTTATGTTTAATCCATGACTTCAAGTTGGAAAATGAGTGTAGTGCTCGTTTCTGGAGCAGAACACAAAATTCGTTGAATATTTATGGACGAAACTTGCTATACAATGATTTTGCTTTCAATGACTTGGTATTTTAAAAATACTGAGCGGCATTATATTTTTCTCCGCTGAACTGAAGGTATCCAAAGGCAATGAACCAAAAGTGGGGTATAAGTAGCCAAACTCCATTTCCGAATTGCACCGGACCGGAGGGATATGCCATCTCCTGATGACTCTTGTTAAATTATGTTCTTGGGTCTGGGAGACAGACTAGCATTGGGTTCGTGTGAACTATTCTACACCGATTAAGAAGAACCGACAGCCACACTGTCACTGGCATATCCACAGAAGTGATGATATATAACAGATGGCAAATGGTGTCTTCATGATAAGCCATCTTGTATTAATCCCCCAGTTCGTCTCATTGCAAATTACTGAAACTTTAATACAGGTCGCAGGCAAGCTGAACGTGTCAACGATCTTATCAGGAAAGAGGTTCCTCAACGATGATAGAGTGGGACTATCACTGAGTTCGATCTGGCACAGGTGTTCGCACGGCTTCATGGATCCAGCCTTGATTGGAAATCGATACACTGTAGATCAGCCAGGTGTGCCATGATCGTCAAGGGATCAACCAGTTTGTGAACTCTCGTGAGGTAACCAGTCAGAAGTGTTTTGTGCTTATTGTGTGTTGCTTAACGCCGCATCCAGCGGTATTTCAACATTAAGATGGCCACCTGTATATAATCGAGTTTGGATCAGACAAACCTTTGGGTTCGATCTCACCCTTAACCCCCTCCCTCGAATACACGGATAATCTAGATCAGGCAGATTGGTAGTTAACTGAATGTTTCCATATTCTTCCTTGCATGTGGCAGTCTTCCAAACACTTATTCCCTTAGACAGAAAGACCCAGAAAGCGTGTATTCGTAAAATATTCGTCAGCGTTGAATTATTATGTCAAAGAAAGACATCAAAAGCGTGTATTCGTCAAAAATACTCTCGGGGGCCCCGTACCCTCGTGTGTTATTTGTCACGAATACACGTTTTTTTTCGTTCTACCTTCTCGAAGACAAATACACACTTAGAACAATGTGATGACACACAAGAACTGCTTATAAAAGGACGTCGCTATATAAGTGCAATAATCTTGGACACGACGTTAAACCCCATTTCACCTCACCTCACCTTATAAAAGGATCACGCGGCTCACTTTTTCGTTGGGTTGTTTTGAATGGGTGTAAGATAATGATTTAAGGGCCGCCTCCTTCAGTTGTGCCCCTTATCACATACCCTTGTGGAAACCACTTAAACCAAATTTCGTTTTGCGGTAGTAAACGAGGGAAGATACTGAATCACTGATCCGTGGTCATTTGTCACGAGTTTTAAAACACCCCTTCAGTGTACAGTGCAGACATGTGCTTATAGCATGCTGAAGTGAATCATTTGCTTTCAAGCAAACTATATTTACAGCTAAAGTCAATATGTTTTTTATGTCGTTGATGGTGATGGAAAACTCAGATGACAATTCCCTGGATTTTTTATCATCACCGTGACAGTCGTGTGACACAAGGGACATAACTCTTGGCTGTGTCGTCTATTAATACTGCTTCAAACTGCATGGCTTTAGATCGGTAAATCCTAAAATATATACGTCATGTTGTCTGCCATTATATAAAAACATATTGTGGCGTCAAAGTTTTGATCTAATGCCAATATGCGTTTACGTCAAAATGTTTTGGGGTAAATCGGGTAATAAACTGGCGTAATAATGTGCAACAATGATATTCTGAAAGATTCATCATATTTGCAGCATGGCATCAGACCAGAGTTACAGATAAGCTGCGTATTTGCGTAAAATACCCCCCAAAACTATTCAAAACCCAATTACTTTCAATTACCTTATTTCGATTAGAGAAACGCATGCATTAAATGGAAAACGTAATTGTTTGAAAACAGCACGCGTATATACCTAATAAAGTTTTTTTCAGCATGCGTACAACGGAGTTAATTTCCGAAACACAATTACGAGCTAATTTACATTCCGAGTCAAGCCTTTACTTAGCACCGTTATACACACCTAAAACATTATTTCACTATTTTGCGAAATCTCAAAATGCCTACTCATTTTTGGGAAAAACCCAATAGAGTGATGAATAGATGAGTGAAAATACATTAGTTACCCAATGAAAAATGTAATAACCCAATTAAAATAGAAACCCTCGAGTAAAAACTCAATTGCTCAAAACGATATCTGGAGCTCTGATTACACGATTAGGATATTTCCAGTTTGTCTAAATGTGTGACATAAAATGTCGTCGCATGATCCAAATAGATGACATAAATAACGAACAGTGACTCAAGTTCGAAAGATAACACTGACGTTTATATAAACGTCGTTGAACGTGCCGCGTCATCAATGCAGTTAATG
The DNA here is from genome assembly GCF_022045235.1 of Haliotis cracherodii. Taxonomy (NCBI): domain Eukaryota; kingdom Metazoa; phylum Mollusca; class Gastropoda; order Lepetellida; family Haliotidae; genus Haliotis; species Haliotis cracherodii. The sequence goes on along the minus strand of NW_027266275.1, from coordinate 38,998,684 downwards.
GTCTAAGGGAGATAATCGTGTCATGATATGCTTATGACACATAAGAGTTAAGGTCCCTTGTATGAGCTCCATACAGTGTGTTAACTTAAACTCCCTACATCGTGTGAAATTTTCCGAGTTCTAAAAGGAAATTCAAACTCCTCACAGCGACAACCCATTCACGCACTGAAAAGGAGCTTAAAAAGTTGGTTATCTCCCTTGCTGTAAGGTCGAATGACGTCATGACTTAGTTCGGACATGCGCATAGCACACAGAGCATTTTCTTAACACAGTTACTCCCCTTTGATAAAGTTAAACGCAGTGTCTGAAGTTTACCTGTAAGACCCTGAAGGGAGCTGGTTAAAAGGGACGTAACTCCGTTTGAAATTACTTAGTAAACTGGTTCCACTGTTGGTACGCGCCTCATGTTTAGCGATTTTAGCCAGACAGAGCACAGTCTAATTTCGAAGCTGAATTACTTCCCTTTGACCACAAACTTTACCGCATGGAATTAAAATTGATTGAATTGTCTCCCTTTGACCATGACAAAAACTTTTAAACTGGTTCCACTGTTGGTACGCGACGCAAGCTTAGACCGATTTAGCCAAAAGGTGGCGACCAGAAGTGAGTTTAGAACTGATTCCAACATGTGTATTATGACTAAAATAGATCAATAGTAAGAATGTTTTTTAATTACCATATGACTTTATGGTCGTTTTATTTACATATGCTTTCCTTTTCCACAATGGGTTTAAATTTGGGTTTTCAGGTTCAGCTTGCCCTCAATAGTTGACAAGACACGTGGTGTAGATCATCAAAGACTTGATTAGGTATTCTGCAATAAGGGACCTTTTTTCTCTCTTTTTTTTCCGCCCGCTCAACTCCCTTTGCGAAAACCTTGGAGATGAGAAACACAAAAAGTAAGGACTCCCTTATCCTGCAAAGCACAAGCACGTGTAGACTTGCACAAGTCTCTAAGTAAATTATTATTAGTTTAAATCATAAGTCCAAGATTATATATTATATATGATAAGGGTGAGTGAGTATATGGTTTTAGGCCGCTTTTAGCAACATTCCAGCAATATCACGGCACGGGACACCAGAAATGGGCTTCACACATTCTACCCATGTCAGGAATCGAACCCGACGAGCGAATACTTTAACAACAAGGCTACCTGACCGTCCAATATAATTATATTGTTGGCCCTATTGAAGACATCCTACTGCCTGAACTTGCCGATTATAATGATAGAACTACTATACACATACATCCATGGACCTAACATTCATTAGGGCCTTGAAGCAGGGATGTAGAGAGGATATTATATGAATGTTCATGTCATAGTATGGTTATGACACGAGTGTCTAAATTCTTGTATTTAGGGGTGTCCTAAACAAAGTATGACATGAGCAGGAATATTATGTTCTATTTATTATCGAAGAAGATGTCTACATACAAAGACAAATTTTAGTGTTTACCTATAAGGACAGCATGTCACAACAGCAGCAGAACCACAATGCGTCGAACGACGTCACCAACCTTCAGCTATGACATCGGCTCTAGTGTGACGTTGTCATTCCGACCGCATTTCACAATAACATTTGAAAGACGTCAACAATGACGTCAAGATGACTGAAACAATACACTGGTGTCTCGTGACATGATATGACCCTAAGGGGCACAGGTGGCCCAGTCGTCTAAGGCGCTGTGATTCGCTGTGCAGAGTTGCGTCCCTTGGGCAGGCCAAAAACCTATGATTATGGGTTCGAATCCCGGTTCGCCCCGATTATGTTTCTAGGTTTATCAGCACCATACCCATGCTCGTGCGTTTCACCGAAGTGTCAAATGTCTGAGACCTGCATCACTTCGGGCTTTCCTCCCACATTAAGCTAACACGCGATATAACTGGAATACTGTTAAAAGCGGTGTTACAAACCCAACTAACTCACTGATATGACCCAAGGGCACAAATGATTTTCATGAACCCTAATATGTTTGCCCTCCTAGGTAACAAAAGATGGTTTCCAACCACTGTCTGATCTCAACTTCCATTACTGCTCATGAAAGAAAATAAAAATCACAATTGTCATTTTATTCATTTATTCAAATTTGTCAAATATATGTCATATAAATATTCACAAATTCAATTTTCATTGTATAACATTTCACAGAATAACAAAAGAAAACATGTCAGACAAAAACAAATTCTGGTAGCTAACACCTGTGGTATCCCAAATCACATCTTCCCGAGGCAAGTGAGTTAACTGACTATAAAAGTCCAGTTTCCACCCTCGCCGAACTAGGCTGGTATTATGGAGTTACAATTTGGCTGGACTAACGAGTCTGTGCAAAGTCCAATCAAAATCGTGCAACGAAATCAAGATCCTGTTCGGAAACTGTCATGCAGATTTCAGTCGATTGCAGGATTTGCAAAGGATGTGCACCTCCAACTGGTTGTGAACAGATATTTTCCAAATGTTTTCATGTTTTTAATCAAGGTGCTCAAGTGATTTTAATGATTTTCGCGATGTAAGACCCGTTTTATCACAATATAGATCTTGATTAACGAACATATCATCCTGACTTGGCACTGCCATTTTGTTTGAAGCAAATGCAAGTGATACGATAGAGTGAATCTGATTGGTCCATAGGAGAGGCTAAGAAGGGACATAACTGGTAAGAGCCACTGGTGGCGCTACGATCGAGCCAAGGAAATCCAGCCTAGTTCGGCAAGGGTGGAAACTGGACTTTTAAAGTCAGTTAACTCTCTTGCCTCGGGAAGATGCCCAAATCTCAGAACAACTGATGACATCAGAGATAGTGTTCACAACATGAGGTCACAGCTGTCAACAAGTAGAATGGCCGGTCAAGTTGGACCACAGTGACTTGTATAGGTGACTTGTATATGACTGGTCCTGGTAAATGTGTATGTACATTTTCCTATCTGGCCAGTCGAGTCGAGTGAAGCAGCATAAATGTCCATGACCACAAAGTGGCTCTCCCCTTCACACCTGTATAAAGGGATGTCATTGATACGGTTTATATATGAAGTAGTAACCAGCCAACACTAGCACCAGGATGGCCACAGACACAACCATGGACTTGCGGTTCTCTTGTCGCAGGTTTTTCAAGGACTTGTCTGAAAATATAATAAACACATTACAACAAACTTTCTTCTACTTATCATAATCATGTAAATATACTACTCAAAAGAAGAACACCAGATTAACTATAGTTAATCTGTCAAAACTATAGAAATACAAAAGAATTGGGTGTTCTTTAACTTCTTTTGAGTAGTATAAAAAAGTTATTCTAAGGGTTATCAATTGTGTAATCATATATTTGTGAAGTTGTTGCCTACATTTCACTGCTACCACAAGGAAATTGACAACCAAGCATTAAAAATAACATTCCGCTAAAATATATGTAATTCTTTTCATGAGCCCTGTTGAAAAAATATTCTTGTTTCTCGTGATTTTTTCAAACTGAATCGGTAGGTAAGAGAATTTGGTTTTTGTTTTGTTTTAGTACAGTGTAAATCTATAAAAGTAACCTTGATCCTTGTCTACCATTTCCCCTCATTTTGAAGTATTTGTTTGTTAGTTGTTGTTTAATGTCGGCGGTCTGTAAATGGCTAGACAATCCAGTGATTGACATCATGAGCATTGATCCACGCAATTAGGATACGATGATATGCATCAACCAAGTCATTGAGCTTGACCACCTGATCCTGTTAGTCGCCTCTTATGAGAAGCATAGTTGCCATTTACGGTAAGTATGGGTTGCTGAAGACCTATTCTACCTCGGATCTTAACAGGATTTTGAAGTATGAAGAGATGGGGCAACATGACTAAATGTATTTTAACAATATGTAGTCCATATAATACTACATGTACATCAATTTCATGTTTATCTTCATTTGTATCACCATACACTGTAATCACTTTATGTATAGTATCATTTATGATTATAAAATTTAATATTCATTCTCAGTTTTTATGAGGCAAATATATTACTAGCTGTTCAATTTGAGATTAAGTATTTCAGTGTACTAAATCGATGAAGGCATATGGCGATGTAACATCCATGCAGGCATTTGGTGGTATTTTATCCATGCAGGCATATGGTGGTATAACCTCCATGTAGGCATATGGTGGTATTATATCCATGCAGGCATTTGGTGGTATTTTATCCATGTAGGCATTTGGTGGTATAACCTCCATGTATGCATATAGTGGTATTATATCCATGTAGGCATTTGGTGGTATTATATCCATGTAGGCATTTGGTGGTATTATATCCATGCAGGCATTTGGTGGTATAACCTCCATGTATGCATATAGTGGTATTATATCCATGTAGGCATTTGGTGGTATTTTATCCATGCAGGCATTTGGTGGTATTTTATCCATGCAGGCATATGGCGATGTAACATCCATGTAGGCATATGGTGGTATTATATCCATGCAGGCATATGGCGATGTAACATCCATGTAGGCATATGGTGGTATTATATCCATGCAGGCATATGGCGATGTAACATCCATGTAGGCATATGGTGGTATTATATCCATGTGGGCATATGGCTTGGAGAAACTAATTTGCCCTGTGTGAAGTGTTTCATGTCTATATTGATGAAACTATGAATTGTAAATTTTGTATACTAACTGTTTTGGTCCAGCTGTTTCCTCAAGTCCTTCTCTTCTTCTTTTAGAGCTTTTCTGAAATGTTTCAAGGATATATTGTCAACTGAACATTGTGGACACACACAATAAGCAAATAATGGATATAACAACATCACCTCTTATAAATTAAACATATTAATATTAAGAATGTTATGAATTTATTATCAGTGACTCAGTTGGGTTTAATATGCCACTTTGAACAGTATTCCATTGTCACAGGGCTTGTCAGCTTAATGTGGGAGGAAAACCAGGTCTCAAATGTTTACCAGTTTGATGACAGGTTTGTGCTGACAAACCTGGCCAAATAATCTGGGTGAAACAGGATTCAAACACTCAATCAGAGGCTTCTGGCGCGCCCAAGGGACGCAACTCTGCACAGTGAATTATGGCACCGTAGTCTAGGTCACCTGTGCCCCAGTTTTTATTATGAAGTATGCTTATAATCATGATAATATACTCAGAGGATCAGCACCTGGTGACACACGCATTGAAGACAATCCTGGTCAGGGGTGATAAAGGTTCTCAACTAGGTATCCACTATCCATTGAGCATTTTGTATTCCAAATAATAACTAATTATCTTGCTTGTGCTTTACCAACATCATGTCCATGATATGTTTTTCTTATTTTGATTTGGAATATAACATAACTGCACACTTTATGTTTGATGTAGTACAGTGTCATCACAAACCTTTCTTCATCTGAATGTGTCTGTAAACGAAGCTTCCTCTCAAGTTTATCCAGTCGCTTTTCACATCTGTTGATGTCACCTTGAACTGTCTCAATCTAAAATGTTGGAATCGCACTTGTCATAATTTTGAGAACACAAGTTAGAAGGTCATGCTGAAAAACTTGCAGTCTGAATTTTTTAAATCATACTGGACATATATCTTCTTTGTAATATATTTCACTGTAGCGTATGAAATTGTGTGCGTGTGTGTGTGTGTGAGAGAGAGAGAGAGAGAGAGAGAGAGAGAGAGAGAGAGAGAGAGAGAGAGAGATGTGAGCTAGCTGTTTAAAGCCAAACGGCTCAAAATAAACACCTGATTGACAATACTTGGCATCTTGGCGGTAGTTGACAGCGACCAATAAAATCCTGTGAAATATATTTGCTAATCTGCCACCGACAAGTGTTTTATCACCGTGGTGCTAAGCTGTGTGTGGTGCTAAGCTGTGTATGCAGCGACGGTGAGACAACCTGTGTTGCATGTTGTGATGGTGAACACGTGGACAAGAGGAGTTAACTCTAATTTCCTATCATGATGTAAACTTCCGTCGTGAGGATTGTACAGACGCTTGAATTACTTGACGTTAAACTAGAAGCAATCTTAGCGCTAAGACTATCGTAAGCCTATGTTGAAGTAAAGGAGTTACGATCATGTTAGCGCTAAGATCGCTCTGTGCAAGAGGAACCAGCTGTAAATGTTGAGAAAGGTACAGACTCGATCAAACCACTGCATGGTTTGAGGGTGAGTACTCGACGAGTATTTATGAACGAATATTGTGAAAGCATATGAAACTTGTGAAAACATCACATGCTTTGATATTTAATTACCTTTGCTCAATTCAACTCCATGTCAATTTGTGGCACTGGGCTTGTTTCTATAGTCCGGGAAAGGGAAATTGGCAGGAAGGAAGGCAGAGAGAACATTCACAATACATCAGTTCTCATACATATTTTAGATGATAAATATATAATTGATATTGGTTATCTTTTACCAATATTTGATCAGACGTTTATATATAGTTACATAGGGTACCTTCCACATTCATCTCTGACGACATGGTTTGATGTTGATTGTTTTACAGAAAAGAATCTCTTACAAGCAAACATTTGTATAGTTTCTATTTCTTCCCAAATATCAACACCACACACTTCAGAACCGTATCACAAAACATGACTTATTTTTTAAACAAATATTTTGAAGAACGATTCTAAGAGACATCGACAGATGACATTGATATTTGTGGATGATAAACGGCAATCATACATAAAATAGAAATAAAGAATAAATTAATATCACCAATGAAGACTGCTGCTGCATCTTTCCTGCTACATAAATCGTTCTTATTGATATTTTAAATATGGGGTGCCGTTTGCGCTCGACGATCAGTAGCCGTTTTCGCTAGAGGAATCGATGACGTTTTGCCGAGCTGGCGTTTTAGCCTACACCCCGTTGAAAATGCGCTCTCCAGTTACATTACGGAAATCAACTAAGATAATAATAATTTCATCAAATTCTTTCTAAAAATCAGTCAGTGGGGACACAGGGGTCCCAGTCGTTTAAGGAGCCGAAATTCCATGAAAAGGGTTTGTTGCCGTGCCAGAATCCTATATGACCGCGGATTCGAATCGCAGATTCTTTCTGATTATGATTGTGGCATTGTCAGTACCATACACCAATGCCGCAGGGTTTCCTAAACGTAGACTTGCATCACTATCACGAACTTTCTTACCACATGTAGATGGCACGACGTTATACAATCTAAATTCGCTAACAATGTAACATAACAATAGGAATATTTCATTTATTTGGATGGTTATCTATCGTGTAGTTGTCCGATTTTCGATCACGAACGTTGATATACCACTTAATTTCGTTTATCCGACATACTCGTTAATCCGTTAATCATATGCAGCCAACCTTGTCGGATTAACTGGATTTGACTGTACTATTCAAAGCGGCGATAACCCCAAATCACTCACAACAACCGTCTTCTATATTATCACGCTCCTAATTTAAAACCTCTGTCTCTGTTCTTATTACGTTCTTAAAATTTGTAAAACATGTGAGTATAGCCAATGTTCGATGCTATTTTGAATTAATCCGTGAGCTAGACCCTAATTTGTTACTTAGCATGCATAACGTAGCCTGACCACAATTTTGACCACAAAGTTGTGGTCACTGGCAATGCCCTCATTTTACTGCCCTGTCAGCGAGAGGAAATAGCTTTGAAATAGCAATATCGCGTTATGAAATCCTAACATCCGTCAAGTAAACAACATGGATTTCAACGTGCAGATATCGGTCGACTTCTGCATGTGTACCACCAACTGGGCGTCGGCAGATGTTTGCAAATCTTTTCATGTTTGTAATCAAAGTGCTCAAGTGATTTGGCGCACTTCGCGAAGTAAGACCCGTTTTATTACAGCAAACATCTTGATAATAGAACAAATACGTTTGGAATCATGAATCTTTTATCCTTTTATCCAAGAAATGTCTGCTAATCAGGAATGTGCCACCGTAACACAGTTGTTTGGGATCGGTGTTACAAACGTGGTAAAATCTTTGGCCATGGACATACTCATAGTTCGACTTCTGTTGAAGTTGGAAACATTTTCGCTTATTTTAATCAAACGTATGTATTTTAAATGCCAGAAGTCAAACACTTATAAGAAAGAAAAAGGACTTGGTGTCAACCATTTGAACATACCATTTATGATTTCCATACCATTATCATTTTTTTTTTTACATTTACAACGGGACAAAAATACTAATTATCCTACCGCGTTCTTTAAAAGGTGTTTGTAGTAGGTTATTTAAAGAGAAATAGATGTTTCTTCGATAGAAATTACCCAGATGGATTTGGATGAGGATGTATTGGTTGGAAGACTCATCGCGACGACCCTTGAAAACATGGTGAGGGAACTGAAGGTTAGGGGGGAATATGAGGTGCCTCTTGATCTAAACCACATGACAAGAAACACGTAGCAAACTATCCACTCGGTCATCATCATCACTTATTCACCAGAAACAAGTCACAAATGAAACACTAGTTTTAATGAGACCAGAGCCTGGTAGCAGCCAAAAAACACGAGGGAATGGAACATCATCATCATCATCATCATAGTAACTTCGGGCAGAGTACAAATGTAGACTATACAAAATCTGGAGTTCAGAGCTGAACGCTCGCAATAAAGTCAAAGCCACAAATACTTATGCTGTACCTGTCCTTTCGTTGTGGTGTTGTTGATGGGACGAAACAAAAACAAAAAATCAGGGTACTGACACCCTCACACGAAGAAACATGTCAGACAATAGATCCCACCACCCTCGCTCTTCCCTAGGCTAAAAGATATAAGAAATTTGTCCAGATATATTGTATGTCTATGTAAGTTATTAAGAAAGAACCGTTGACCCTGTCACTTGTCATGTTGATATCTTTTTGTAGTTTCATATGTATATAAACGCTCATGTACCACCGGTGGTGGTTTCTTTGAGAAATAAACTAAATCTGAATTTGAATCTGAAACCTAAATGGCTTATACGTGTATTTACCAATCATAATGGGAGGGCGTGGTTTGATTAACATGGAGGCTCTTTAAGATAGAATTGGGGGCACGAGTGACCCAGTCGTCTAAGGCGATTCGCTGTGCAGAGTTGCGTCCCTTGGGCAGGCCAGAAACCTATGATTATGGGTTCGAATCCCGGTTCGCCCCGATTCTGTTTCTAGGTTTATCAGCACCATACCCGTGCTCGTTGGTTTCACCAAAATGGTAAACGTCTGATACCTGCATCACTTCGGGCTTTCCTCCCACATCAAGCTGACACGCCGTGATGTAACTGGAATACTGTTCAAAGCGACGTTAAACCCAGCTCGCTTACATTTCCGGACTCCGGGCCCGGAGAAGAAGTTGTGAGAAGCCTTAGCCTTAAATTCCTTCTGATTCTGCCTACGATGAATGTGTCTCTGAACGGTCAAAATATGTTTCTTCATAATCGACCTCGTACGATTCTTTTGAAACCGACAGGGAAATATCCCCGGTCGGTACAAAGAATGAACTAAATATTTGCGCAATCGACGCTACAGAAATGTTCACAAAAGCAGTCACGACAAAGGACATGTCGCGAAAATACACACTCAAAAAACACCCTGGATTCAACGTTTGGCTTCCTGGAGGCAAAGGCTGAAACTGTAGCTGTGCAGATGGACGACCTCGTGTCGCTCTGTTGGGACAATTTGTTGTATTTTCTAAAAACCAAAAAAACCCACGCGTTTCATGAAAAAAGTGTTGCTTCAGGTATTGAAATTAAGATTATATATCAGTGGGAAAATGCTATAAAATAGGAATTTCGCATACACTTATAGGTTGAACATGCATGACGTAAGGAAATATTGTTTCAAAGGTTTGAAGAAGTGCTGAATTTTCCTGTATGAAGAAAAAACATGTCCGTGTCTTAATAACCTGTTTCTTTAAATTTGCATGTATGCAGTGAACTGTCCTAAATATGATCAGAGATGGAAATATGTGATAGTTAATGCTAGTGTTAGGATTTGAAAACAGTAAAACAATACAGTTTCTGTTCAAGGCAGGGTATAATCTGTTGTTAATTACATTTTATTATATTTTCATATCCAGGCCCAGCAGACAGCAGGCGGAAGTATCCAGACACAGATGTATCAACATCCAGGAAGAGAGGGCGTTTCTCGAGATTCCGAGCAGTGCTCTCCAGGCTGTGCTGTTGTCGATAGATCTGTCAAGTCATGGTCTTTCTCAAGTGCTCCAAATATGATTCAATCTCATTTTTGTCACCCTGAAAATGCTATTTAAAATCCTTACATCGTTTATATCATTAATCATCAAGATGCACGAGTAGTCTGTCAGATGTTACAGATTGAAGGGCATATGGTGCCCAGTTTCTTTCACTGGTCCTTAGAAGATTGATTTTTTTAAACTCGAACGAAGTTATATGGGAACAAGGCATCATTTTATGAAATCTGACCACCTGTTTACTTCATGTCTTTGATGGTTTTAATGCAAAACATATTTTTATATAAGTATGTCAAAATTACACACACTTGAGCATCAGCTTTTTGCTATGTTGTCTGGTTGTAAGAATGCACCTAAACAGGTACATGGTATTTTGTTTAATTTATTCACCTTTCAGAGAAATCCTTTGTAACTGACAGATCAGGCAATCTTCAAATCATTTAACTGTGGGCTACTCTTTGTTCTGGAGTTGGGGTCATTTCCAAGCTTAACACGTGTCCGGTGTTAGACAGACATACTATCTTTCATATCAGAAGGATCAATGAGTTTTCATTGTTAAAGTAGTAAGATCATATAACTTAAGTACACAACTGATCTATTACACATGTTGTCATTTACTATTGTGAGTCGAGGAGCCGTCATTTTGACTATTTCATAATTGATTCTGTTTGAGCATTCACCTACTTTTTGAACCCTGTTGTTCACTAAAATTGATCTTAATGCATTTCAAGTGAGTGTCTTAATGCTGTAGCCACTTTTGACTTTTCTTGTCCCTATTTGAAAGAAATTTATTGTGAAGTGTTTTATGAATACAGATAGAAAACGATGCACGAGGTATGAAATCTTTCGGGACCTTTTGTCATAGGTCAACGGACATATTCAGTTACCATGTGGCTATTGTACAAAACAGTAAAGTGTATGGGTGAGTGAGTGAGTTGGGTTTAACGCCGCTTTTAACAGTATTCCAGTTATATCACGGCGTGTCAGCTTAATGTGGTAGGAAAGCCCGAACTGATGCAGGTCTCCGCTGTTTACCACTTCGGTGAAACCCACGAGCACGGGTATGGTGCTGACATACCTAGAAACATAATCGGGGCGAACCGGGATTCGAACCCATAATCATAGGTTTCTGGCGTGCCCAAGGGACGCAGCTCTGCACAGCGAATTACGGCGCCTTAGACACCTGTGCCACCCGTGCCCCCGTAAAGTGTATGGAAGTCTTAATGGGCTGGTATAAGCATGACTTCACAAATCGATTAATTTTTCATGGAATTATTTCACAATACGTTTGTGTACACATCTTACAATACCGTGTAGGGGCGGTGGTGTAGCCTAGTGGTTAAAGCGTTCGCTCGTCACGCCGAAGACCCGGGTTCGATTCCCCACATGGGAACAACGTGTGGCGCCCCTTTCTGGTGTCCCCCGCCGTGATATTCCTGGAATATTGCTAATAGCGGCGTAAAGTCACACTCAGTTACTCACTAAATCGTGTATGGGCCTTGAATCAGTGCAATTGTATACTGAATCATGCACTACTTGATTGTAATATTACCTGCTTGTGTGGATGTAGTATTGAGGTTATTATATTGCAGTTTATTACCCCATATCAATCCGACCCCAATATTAGGGGTATGATATGAAAACTGCCACATAATAACCTTTTTATCATATACCATAACCCAAATTGTAAAAGGTTTCTCTTTGCATGTGAATACAATACATTTGCACCTTGTTTGGAAGATATTGTCACGGGAAAGCTAGCCGAGCAGACGACGCACTAAGGGACGTAACTCCAATTTCTTACCACCCGGGCTGATAATGATCGCCTATTGAAAATGCAAGCCATATCAACCCTGCAGGGGCTGTAATACGGGTCTGGTTATTACACCCCCTGTGATATGTTGGCTACATGGTGGCTCTATCGTACATGCAAAATGCCTCAAACCATTGATGGGTAATTGATCTGTCTGTCTAAACATGCAGTTTATGTGGTACTGGAAATGTTCAGGGCTAAATGTTGTTGGAAGCATTTGCACGAGGATTGTCATTGAAGTGTGTTTGAGTGCCGCTGTACGTCGCAGACAGCTTTCTATTTTAAGTTACTCGTAACAACCCGATCCTCATCGGTCGGCTGCGACATTCCGCCACGGTCAATAATAATAATATTAATCCGTCCGGGTACCCATTCACTGCCAGATGGACAGAGACATATTTCGAGCAAAATCTCGTGCCTAAGGAGACACCACAGGTGACATGTGTTTCAGTACGGGGCAGGACCCACGCCCTAGAAACTCTGAGAGTCAAGCTTGTCCAGTCAGCTACACTCCGCAACGATGCCCGATGTTTGTCCTGGGTGCGGTGTACGGGACCACATGCTACCACGCCTAAGTCAGCTCCCCCGGGAGCACGTTCTCATATTTTTAATTTATAACGCCAAAATGCAACATCATCAGTCAAACTGTCCCCTCAACAGTACACACTGACGTTCAACAGTGTTACATATCTGTTCATACCATGTTGACTGGTTGTCTAGTCATCTAAGGCGCCGCACCCCACTGTGCAGAGTTGCGTCCCTTAGGGGTTCCAGGCACCTATGATCGTGGGTTCGATTATGACTGTTTCTTGGTTTGTCAGCACCATACACATGCTCGTGGGTGGTAGAGGCCCATGGCCTGCATCACTTCCTCTACTCCCACATAAGCTGACCCGCCGTGATATCTGAAAGCCTGTTAAAAGCGGTGTTAAACCAAATTCACCCACTCTGTCCCGCTGTCTCCACGGGGTTCAACGTGCATAAAATAATACAATAGTGTACTGGCATATTGTAATTCCCCACACAGTGTGATAATCACATGTGAAAGACAAGTAGGATCAACATGAACGCATTGTGTGCCGTTCTAAAAAACTGAGTAACATTCATAGTGCCCACGTACGTTCCTTCTGTTGAGTTGCCTGGGGATCTCATGCTCTATACCCGAACAACAGCAATTAAACTGAGTGATCTGCCAGGACAACAACGTCGGATCGTCTTTATTATATCGCCGAGAGGATGTTGAGTGAGTATGGTTATTAGTAATATTCCAGCAATATCACGACGGGGGACGCCAGAAATAGGCTTCACATATTCTTCCCATATGGGGATTCGAACCCTGGCATGACGAGCAAACGCTTTAACCACAATGCTACTCCCACCTCCACGACACTTACACAGTCATAAGAAGATTTCGAATTCTTTTCAGCTTCTGTTTTACTAAATAATTAAACCTACATACAAGTCTCAATGTCCATACATGTTATATATCAACAGCCACGTTGGGATTCCGGGGAAGAATGTAAGTCCCCAGTAACTTATGATTAGAGACGACGAGATGGAACGGATAGCCAGGCTCGGTGACCTGGCTGATTGCATGTCATCGTATAAAAATTACGTGATCTATGCTCATGATGTCAGTCACTGGAATGTGTAGTCCAGATTTAATTATTACAGCCTGGCGATATTTTGCTGGGATATCTTTTGCTGATAGTCTGTGATACAAACCCTGAAACACATATTTCCAATAAATACAGTCCATGCCAGTCTATAATAGTTGGCAAGTCTAGATTACTGCAGTTTTAGTCTGTCATACAGACTCTGAAACAAATATATCTAATACAGCCCATGCAAGTCTATAATTGTTGGCAAGTCTAGATTACTGCAGTTTTAGTCTGTTCTACAGATCCTAAAACAAATATATCTAATACTATTACAGCCCATGCAAGTTAATGATAGTTGGCAAGTCTAGATTACTGCAGTTTTTGAAAATTAAGAGTGTCTATGGGTTCCTTTTTATTATATTATTAACAACTGTTTTTTGTAAAATATTTCTATGTTAGTCTATTTTGCAGAGTACTTCATTAAACACAACAACAAAAATATATGTTCACGAATAGTTTGGAATCCCCATTGATTTTACATCTTGACATATCCCCGAATAAATTCGAATGAAACATAAGCCCATAGCCTAAGGGTGTTTCCATGGGGAGACCCATAAATATAGACTGTGATAAATTTCAATTATTCAAACGTACTGCCGTGATCCCCTCAAAGAGGCTATATATCAGACAAGGCGACACAACGTGTGTTTGGTCGCCACCGATCTCTCGACTTATCTGGGCTATTATATATGAATGTTTGTGTGTGTTGTATATAAATACTTAAACGTTTAGCATAAAGAAGACATGAAACGTTCAATGGCACTCGCTCGCAGATACCGGCCCTAGCTGCCCTTTAACAAATACGCATTATCCCTCTCGAAACCTCTTAGTACTAAACATATCAATGATCTAGAAACTAACATACATGTAAGTTGCTGGTTAAATGTGGACTTGTGGCAGTCGTTATTTCAATAATAAATAGAAAAACACCCTTTCTTTCCCGTTATGTGCTCCAAATGCATAAAAAAACTATGGCAACTTTTATGTTTAAAATTATTTTATGGCTTGCAATTTGTTTGATTGCTTGGTTAGTTTCGTTTCAATTGCTTGTTTGAGCTGATATGAGACAGTATTTGGATTTTATTAAAGTAACATGGAACTTATATTAAAGTCCAGTCTAGATGAAAATAATGTATTATGCGCAATGCAATGTTACAGTATATATTTTAAATCTATCATAAATGTTGTCATTTAGCGTTGTTATTTACAACTTAATAACGGCGTGTCGGCTCTAGAAGGACCACCATCATATAGCGGGAATATTGTGGAGTGCGGCGTTAAGCAACAAACACAACTTAAGAAGGGACTGTGCTCCAAGATTTAGAGCCCATTTTCAATGTCTAGACGTTGCAATTAATGTCGGGTGTGATATTTTATTTTCTCTTGCTCATGGAGGTCATAACTGACTACACCCAGGCCTTGGAGCCAGCAGATAACAGAAGTGGACCCGTGAAGATCCAGGGTAGAATAGGTCTTCAGCAACCCATGCTTGCCGTAAAAGGTGACTAAATGCTTGTCGTAAGAGGCAACTAACGGGATCGGGTGATCACAGGCTCGCTGACATGGTTGATGCATGTCATCGTATCCCAATTGCGTGGATCGATGCTCATGGTGTCAATTACTGAATTGTCTGTTCCAGACTCGATTATTTACAGACAGCCGTCATATCGCTGGAATATTGCCGAGTGCGGCGGTAAACAACAAACAAACAAAGATAACAGCAATGGTGTTTTAACGACTTTTGGGACCGCCATTTTTCCAGAGCACATTCGGCATGCAATATGGGAGGAAATCCCAAAGTGATGCATGTCTGCAAAAAGATCTGATGTCTGATACCCCATGTTGGTGAATACCACGAGCACAGATATGGTTCTGACAAACCTAGAAAACATAATCAGGGCGATTCAGGGATTCGAACCTACGATTATTGGAATCTGGCTCGACTCCTTTTACGCGACGAATGGCGGCGCCTTAACCTATTCTCCATTCGTTTGACAAAGTTTGATTGTCAGTGAAGTTCCTCTGACACATTTCGCGATATCTGAACTTGATAAAAACACTGATCGATTTTGTATTTCCTCAGTGTTTACTTGCATCCGGTTCCAAAGTCACACAAACTTTATTTGTTGTGTGTATGTGTCGGATATATTTTCTACATGTATCATTTAGCGCTGCAGTCGTTTCATTATGGAACCAGTTACTATGGTAACCAAACACTATATCCCTCACTTGCTTGAATCGGTTAAATAGTGTCTGTCAGTCTTGCATTTAATTTCTCATTAATACTCTTATTCAGATCAAATCAGCAATACGTTTCGTACGACGTTTAGAAAAGCGAAACTCTGTAAACCCGCAGTGTATAGTTACATCAAGTAATGTCCGCATTGACGATTCAAAGGGGCGGATAAATATCACTTTACATAGCAACAGCGATCCTCTGGCAGGCGGGGTTTCCAGTATATCGGAATTTCATTTGTATACTGTTAGATAATAAAGAGCGAGTGAGTGAGTGAGTTAACGACGCTTTGGGCAGTATCATCACGGCGACGAAAGCACGAGGTTTGTCGCTTGACGTTTGTCGCTCCATAAGAACCTTATACCAAGATATACCAAGAAACATGGGATTCGAACCAACGATAATTGGCTTCTGGTTCGCCTAAGGGACGTAACTCTGCACAGCGAGTTGCGGCACCTGAGACGACTGGGACAGACGTGGACAACAATTGAATGAACAAAGATTTGACACTGACAATCTCAGTGTAGTATTGAGGAGAACATTTGACTAATGATGTTGCATAGGGTGTATTTGGGAACATATCCCCCAAACTCTCCAGAACAAAGATCCGTTAAGCAGGGTATGAATGGAATGCACTTTGAGCATACGTAATGATGAATTTTGCATAATTGGCCTAGTAGTAGCAGTAGTAGTGGCTGTAGTATTTACAGATCTACAAGGATCGTATAGCGTTACGTAACGCAGAATATGTGATCCTATATAGATACAAGTAAGACTTTATTGTTGGAATAGTGTGACAATGACTTGCATGTCAGTGGAAATATTATCTTATAACGCCACTCACGTCATATCACACACAATCTCATTTTAATCAGTATTTAGCCCCAAAATGAACATATAGCAACTGTCTTGTTGCTAAAAGGTGCAAAACAACATATTTCAAAAGAAACAGGACTTTGCCCCAACCAAGGGAAACGGTAATAATATTTTGATCGAGAGGGATCATGCATGGTGCACTCAGTGCATTCTTAAACTGCGTTATTCAGAGTATGATCTGCCGATCGATTCACAGTTTGAGAGCGGTGCAATGTCGACGTCGGATAAAAAGGGTTTAACTCAGGCTAGACGCTTGGGGGTCGAAGAAATAACAACAACAAAACTAAATACATTGTACAGGATTTTCTTAATCATCTTAAAGTTGGGTTTGGATCGGTAAGGAGATAATGAATAAAATGACTATTAACCGTTGGAAACAATACTGTTTAGTCACATAAAAATCTTTTGGTTTATTTTTATTGTCAAAGCGATCTTTACCGTCGGTGGTATAAAAGAACCCTTGCCATTTAGATTATTTATTTTGTCACACATACATTGTACAAATATTAGCAGCGTACCAAAACAGAATCAAACACCACGTAAGGTTGTTTTACCTGGAATGTCATGCCCTTCAACTTACAATAGTGATGCTTTTCATTTTCAGAGTATAAATAAATTATGACGATTGGAACTGGTAATTATTGACAATCATGAACACAAATTTAAGTTAAGACCGAATTATTGAACTGCTCCGTGATTCAGCACTTCAGCACATATTTTCACATGTCGTAAGAGATATTGCGAAACTTAAGAATTCATGTATTACCCTCTTCTTCAATAAAGCAACTGGACAGTAATTCATTTTAAAAAATTGCCTTTACTCACTAACTCAATAACTTTGACATTGTTTGAGCATAAAGTGAAAATGTTTTCTTGATAAAGTGAAACCTCGCTATTCCGGACCTAGTTCCAAATGAAGCTTGACTAACAAAACTGTTATTCCAAACAGTTATCTTCCGGTTTCCGGAATAACGGGATTTCACAGTGCTAGATGTGATGACACTTCATTGTCACGGGTTCCAGAGTTCCGTTCCGTTAACACCACCTCAACCACTGACAAAGTTAACACAACGTTTACCCTTGGAAGCTCCGGGTCAATATGTAACAGAAACGCATATACATATTTATACCATTACATTCCATCTTCCATCACCTGGCCGCTTTAGCCTGAACGAACCCAAACCTATAGTCGGCAGTTACCTCACCTATCAGAGTTCCTCTTTCTATGGGCCCCAGTCTAGGGGTCCCATTGAGGTCATAATTCAACAGATTATGTCGTCTTCTAAACACAACATCAGATCTATTCGTCTCATCGGTCTCCTCGCAATCCTCCTTTTCCTCCTCAACCTCCTCCACATCCCCTAAAGAGTCCTGGTTGATCGGGGTCCCTATCTCCGCGAGGAGATCGCCCGGGTGTCGTGGAGTGTTGGGTGGGCAGGGAGTAGGCTCCTTCACCTTGAATAAATTGCACATGGGACACTCCCGAGCTGTGTGGGGGGCTGCGATTGGATCCAGCTTCCGTTTCGGTTTAGGTCTGTGGTGATGGTGGTTCACGATTTTCAGTTTAGGAACCAAACCGTTTTTAATCACAAGGCTATCCGGTGTACATTTTTCCATAAACACTGAAGATCCTTTCCCAAAATATTTAACCTCACGTTTCCTTGGCTTGATGGAAAGACTCGAATGGTCTAAATCTGGTCTCAGATTCTTCACGTCACTAAAACTGGGCCAAACAGGAAACTCCCCATCTCGGACATCAAGGCCGGGGAGTTTGGGTCTCTGTCGACTGGTTAAGGCTGTATGGTGAACTTGAACATCATCATCAGACGAGAAGGATTCAAAGTCCAGATACCTATAGGATGTACCAAGTGTGGCAGCAGAAGACAGCCGATGCGCCATCACAGAGGACCCAGCATCCTCTCTTTCATACATGCCATCTAACTCTTCCCCAAACCACTCCTCCCCCTCCACCTCCTCCTCATCCTCTTCCCTGATCACCTCAAAGTCATCGTCCCTCAACGTCCCTGTCAGCTCAGACGTCGTCTTAAATTCTTCGTCAACAGACTCCAACTTTAAACTGCTTTCATGGTCTATATTTTCAATCGCCCTAATATCGGGCACTTGCTCCTTATCAACGCACTTTGGGGGATGTTGCGCCACGAACACCCTGTCTGAAGCATTAGACGTGTTATGTATGGACTGTCTTAACGCATCCCTCTGAATCTCAGCCGGTGTCTTAAACTGGTAGTGGATGATATTGGCCTGTCTTACTCCGCCACCATAATTTGGCGCCTGACCAGGGGGTTTACGACCGACATCACGACCGACATCCAGAATGTTCCGCAGCGACTTCCGAGTGCTCTCAAGTGCTCGACTGTCTTCACTCTCACCCACGTAAGTCTCCAAATTGATTTTCAACAGAGGTAGTTGTATAACCTTCTTGCTATAAATCTTTGATACTTTCTGATCCTGAGCACCTCTTGACACAGCTATCTTGTATTTGTTTTCGAAGGCTTGACGCGAGCGATTATTGCCTTGTCCTCGTGCGTTATCGGGACCCTCAGGCAGGCTGTGGATGGACTTTCTACTCCCGTACATGTCCATCAACCCATGTCCCTCGCCAGACATTGCCAGGTACCTCTCCACCCTCTCGGCATGTGACACCTCACTCTCAAGCTGACACAACGATAGCCCCTGGTCTTCCTCCGGTGCACTGCCGCGCCGTACAGTCCCAAGCGGCCTCACACTCCCTGTGGCTAGGTTAGCATGAGGCGCATATTTGGAGTATAAAAGCCGTAGAGGCCTGGCTTCCATAGACATTTTATAGTGATCTATAGGCATAACTTATCAATATAATTTGTCCCGCCATTCACTATAGCTGCATCGGGAAGACGCTCAAAGGCTTGCTTTGTGCCCCCCTTTCTGTTTGTCCTTTGAAATATTGTAAGGTTCATACAAATACGGCACGTTATTTATACGCTGTTTGTTAAACATGGTCCTGAATAATTGTCTGGTGAATAAAACAGTGTCTTTTCACTACGTTGACCGCGTACGTACTATACGTATTATCTTGTCAAGTATCCCATAGATACAAACTTATCCCATTTACGTGGCTTTAGATGTCTTTGGCACTTGTTAACCGCTTTATACAAGACAGGTCATCTGTGTCAGTCAATTCTCACATCTCCACATGAATCATATATAAAGAAAACACAATTGTCAGTTATTTATAACTAACCGTGTACTTCTTAAGCGTTATTGTGTTCTGACATCACAACAGGGTATTACTTCACATAACAAGTGGACTAATTTATCGGAAGTATTCATTGCAAAATTGTGACAGACTCACACGTCACATACACAATTGCCAATTGGCAAGGACGTGTCAAGAGCCACCCAATATATACCATTGCGTGACGTTTCTATTACATGGTCCATGGCGGACTGTGGCCTTGCCCTCAAGAACAAACCGTAGGTAGTGTTCCTTATCATGTAGGTGACATGTTCTCCAAGAAGGGCCTCTCAATCTATGGAATCATCAAGCTCTGTTGACATTATTTTTTTCAGGACGTGACCAAGACTGAATATATCTAATAACATTGTATATACGTGACATATTACTGGGTGCAAGCAACTGTTGAGAATACCTTGAGGTTGACAGAAGCACGTCGACCACGCAGAGGAGGTTAGAAATGCGTCTTTCTCAAGCTGATAATGACAATAAGTACGTGACACCTTCGTATTTGAGCACTGGGGTTTCTACATGCCGATATCAATTTCAATTTCGGAAATTCCAAGCTTTTTGTAATCCATTGATGCCGTCTCGAACAGGGTAAACACAACTTGTGACGATGTTTTCAATTTCTCTTTTCAAATTCCCGAGCTTTCTAGGAATCCAGTAGTGTTGTCCCCTTAAGCACATAAACAGGATAAACTCAACTTTAGCGACATTTTAATGTTCAAAATTTCAAAGTTCTTGGAATCCAATGACCCTAAGTATCATTCGCCACTACAGTCCACATGAATGATGAGGGCAGTTTCTAGATTATCAGTAAAGATCTGATTTAGTTTACCTCAGGGTGAATTTTAAACTCAGTTTTTTGTATACAACAGTATTTGCCTCAGTTGTAACGCAAACTGTCACTGCGAGGAGAATATACTTTCCTTTCCTACATCCTGTTGTTTTCCACCCGAAAAGATGTCCAGGAATACATTGGTCGTCAGCACACAATCAAAATAAGTCCTTAAAAGACAGAGACCTGTTAATCTCAAAGTCCATCTCCAACGTTCCTCATTTTCAGAAAACGTGGCCACTGGGAAACGTCTTCAACACCATGAAATTTCATAATAAATTCTTCTTCTATTTTCTTTTCAAGACAAGCTGTTTTCCTCGTTAGTCCTGATGAGAATGGTTCGACCGTGCTAATTCTCGTCGTCATTGATTAGAACAAAGGGCCTGCAGTCCAACACCGCTACCTATACTGGTTGAGCTGTTCTGAAGGCAGTTATTACACCATTGCACGCACGGTGACTGTGAAGGCCGCCTTGCACATTTAATGAGTCTGCGGCAAATACTTGATTAAAGGAACGGTTTCCAACTATCGTGCAAATCTGTGGATCGATGAATACATTATAGTTCCCAGATTGTAAAGGGTGGTGTTTACCACGTGATTGTAACTATAATCAAATATATTTTCTATATGAATACATCGTTGTCCAGAAATACTCCTAAAGATGCTTCGTTGTCCACTTTAGTAGAAAAAAGCGCATACACATTATCAGCAAGTTACATGAGTCTGAATAGTTGTCGTCCCGCGGACTCGGTTCTTCTCGGCATGAATGTTTTATGCCCCCAGGGGAGGACGAACATGGAGGATGCACAAGGGGAAAATCATAATTGTCCTAAAAAGATGAAAATGTCAATCCGAAACCTCCAAACTATCCGTGGTTCGATATATAAGAATCACACAAATTTCCTTAAGAAATCTTCATGATACACATTATGTTCTTCGAAGTCGCTTCTTGCTTCTCACCACACCAAAGGTCTTACATATGTTGAAATTTGATTTTCACATATTATATGGTTCATATAGGACAACATAGCGATGACTAGAGTACTGTACCCAGTGATTCTAATATGCCAATGCCTCTAGGCAGTTCCGGTGGCCCAGTTTCTAAGCCCTTCCCTCCCTAATAACACCGAACCTATCAACCAGGATTCAAATCCTGCGTTCACTGATTATTAATGCTGTGCTCCTTGAACCTTTGTTCCTTTGTTGTTCTTATGTTAGCTCCACTTGTCAGCTGCGTCAGAAATTAAGTATCTGGATCAGATGGAAATGTGCTACCTCAAACCTGCTCTGACATACGTAGTTTGGCTCAAATCCGATCTGAAGACCAAATCGTGCGTGGACAATCCGCCACGATAACGCTCTGGCTCAAGATTACAATCGCTGCGAAGCCATGCTATTACTTACCCTGAAGAGAAAATGTGTAGTGGTATACAAGTGGTGGGTTTAAGATATCCATTTAACGTTTATCCTTTTTCCAGGAATATAATGCCTCACATCCACAGTCAAAAAATATCCCGAATTGGACGTCACAAAGCGTCACACACGCAAACAGATGAAAAGCTGATAAAACTCGGAACGTGTAGTCCAAATCCTCACACAAACAATGAACAAATAAAAGGCTGTCAAAATCACCAACAAGTCCACATCTTCACACAAACAATGAACAGTTGAAAAGTAGATAAATAGCCATTGTTTGTCAGTCGATGTCCATGTATATTTAAATTCTTAAAACACATAGTTGATTTAAACGCCTGATAAAGAACAGACCCAAAGCCTTGTAAAGATCAGATCCAAAGCCTGATAAAGATCAGACCCAAAGCCTGATAAAGATCAGATCCAAAGCCTGATAAAGATCTGATCCAAACATTCCAACCCAACGGTTTCTTCAAAAGGGGTACTTTAAACAGACTGAAATTTGTGTCATTCCAACTTCGTTAAATGACGTTTCAGTCCAGTCCACATTTTATGAGGTCCTATGTCTCGAGGAATAGACATGTACGGCGTGGATTATACAGCTGCGTCAGTTCCTACGGGAACCCAACGGTTTCTTCAAAAGGGGTACTTTAAACAGACTGAAATTTGTGTCATTCCAAATTCCTTAAATGACGTTTCAATCCAGTCCACATTTTATTAGGTCTTATGTCTGGAGGAATAGACATGTACGGCGTGGATCATACAGCTGCGTCAGTTCCTCCGGGAACAAGGCAATATACATTTAAGCCCGACACTTCTTCATTACGCCATTCAGGGGAGTGATTGAAGCTCAGTTACCTGCTGATCGATCGCCCCGCTTCATCTGGAGTAATCACCTCTGAAAGATAGGCGCAATTACGCCGTGATTGAAATGACATTGACATATCAGCAATTAACGTGTTTGATTGACGCTGAAATTGATTACATCTGAGCGTCTTATAATTATAAAGGTGTTCCATAGAGCGCACGCATGTTTTGAGTGAAATAGATGTCTATTTCTGTTCATACAAACTGAGGAGCAAAAGAAACCTCTCAGTTCATTTGATAACATGTACTGGTATCAGCTTAAAAGACACCTATCGGAGTAAATTTGTATCTATTATAAAAATATTGTGGCGTAAGGAAAGACATGAACTTGTCTAGTACGGAATGTGAATGAGGTGAAATGGCGTTTAACGTCGCGATCAAGATTATTGCACTTACATAGCGACGTGTGGGTATGTGGTTGTGGGTGTAGGTGCTTGTACGAGTCCAGACTAATGCCGGTTTTATTGTGCTTAAACCCAGTGACAAACCTTGCCTCAGTTTTAACATGAATACCTCAAACACATTATACTGACCTTGAGCCGACCAGTCCTTGTTCTATCCACTTAAAGCCGAACGCAAGGCAGAGTAACAACAAGTATAATATTTTGACGTCTTTTGGGCTCGTGAAGATCCGGGTTTGAAATGGTCTTCAGCAAACCATGCTTGTCGTAAGAAGCGACTAACGTGATTGGGAGGTCAGACTCGCTAACTTGGTTGATGCACGTCATCTTATCCGAATTGTGATCGATGCCCGTGATGTCAGTCATTGGATTGTCCAGACTCGATTATTTACAGACCGTCGACATATAGCTTCTGCTCTCTGAAACCTTTTATACATATTTCAGGTTTACTCCAGATCCCTGTTAGCCACGCCATTCGTTCGATAGGAAATATGTACCTATCTTCTTTATGTGAAAAACTAGACATATATTACAATGTAGTTCATCCAGACACAGTGATGCAGCTGGGCCACGTAGATACAGTGATGTATCTGGGCCACTTAGGCACAGTGATGCACCTGTGCCACGTACATACAATGATGCACCTGGGCCACGTAGATACAGTGATGTATCTGGGCCACGTAGATATAGTGATGCACCTGGGCCACGTAGATATAGTGATGTATCTGGGCCACTTAGGTACAGTGATGCACCTGTGCCACGTAGATATAGTGATGCACCTGGGCCCCGTAGATACAGTGATGCACCTGGGCCACGTAGATATAGTGATGCACCTGTGCCACGTAGATATAGTGATGCCCCTGGGCCACGTAGATACAGTGATGTATCTGGGCCACGTAGATACAGTGATGCACCTGGACCACGTAGATACAGTGATGCACCTGGGCCACGTAGATACAGTGATGTATCTGTGCCACGTAGATACAGTGATGCGATTGAGCGACCACTTCATCTGCAATTCATCCAACCACTAACCCCTCACCCGTATTCTTGTCACCAACTTTGGATCAAGTATTTCCTCTAATTTGATTTACGATATATTTCTACCTTAATCCACCACGGTTGTTTATTCCCCCCACCCCCCTTACCACACAGACATGTTCCTTCCCCGCGTATATTAAATCACCTCCCGTAGGAACAAATGCACAGTACACAGAGGCAGAATTACTTCTTGGTCGATATTGTTCCTTTTTTCCATTAAACAACCATTGAATTAATAGTGATAACAATATCAGAGTCATTGACAAGATTACTCTAAACGTTGTGTTGGAAATCAAAGCATTGTGGCTGTACGACCAGACCCTAACTTGAAACCTACGCTGACAGACAATCTACCCGCACGTCACGCATGCTGATTTCCTTTGTTTGAGACCGACTTGACAAGCTGTAGGTTAATCTGCTTCTGTGAGGGGAATACATGCAAGTCCTCCAACACTGTATGAGGTGAGATGAGGTGTGGTGAAATGTCGCGTTCAAGATTATTGCACGTATATAGCGACGTGCATGCACCCGCGCGTGTGTGTGTGTGCGTGACTGTGTGTGTCTGCGTGCGTGTGTCTGCTTGTATTTGTCCGAACTAAAGCCGATATTATTGTGCCAGCCCACTGAGATACCATATCGCAGTTCTACATGAATACCCCATTCAGACACGGTATTCTGACACCGAGCTGACCAGTCCATGTTTTACCCATTAGTGTACAGCGCTAGACAGAGGAAACAACAAGTACCATACGTTATCGAAACCCGACCTTCCGCTCTCCGGGCGGACGCTCTATCACTAGAGTGTGAGTGAGTTAAGATTTAACGTCACATCGGCAACATTTCAGCCATATCGTGACGATCTATCACTAGACCACGGGGCGGTTCAACACTGAATGAATGAATGAATGAATTGGTTTAAAGAAAACACACAGGCACGCACACACATACACACACACACACACACACGCACACACGAGGTTGGTCAGGCTCGCTGACTTGGTCGATACATGTTATCGTATCCAAATAGCGCAGATCGATACTCAAGATGGTAGTCATTGGATTGTCTGGTCCAGACTCGATTATATACAGAATGTCGTCATACAGCTGGAATATTGCTGAGTGCGGCGTCAAACAACAAACACACACGTCTTGTTTGCCAGGACCAGCCCGTCCCTACAATTACCCCCCGTCCCTCATATATTGTTCTATATTTTTAAGTACTGTTGGGAAACACATTTTGTTCAACCTAAATCCCGTTTTTGTAACACATTCAGAGTAGTTGTCAGATTAGCAGGGACGAATAATAATGGCCCGTCTCTTCGCACATGGAACCGTGACACGTTTCATATAATAGCGTGTCCCTTGTACTAAATGACATAACAAAACAAAAAAATCATTTTTTTTTGTCAACTCTTGTAATTAACCACGCGCACATGAACAAAATATATTCTTGTAAACATCGCAGTACACATTACAGGATACATTGTTCATTGGCAAACGATTTGGGCACAGTCACATAACATTTACGGGGAGGTAACTCTTGTTGGTATATGCATAAACTGGACTCTCTGGTTTGATATATATATATATATATATATATATATATATATCTGTTTAACGAACACTACATGCCGTTACCATAGGCAAAGGTACACATATACAATTAGTGGTACAAAGGCATCATTCTCGCACGTAGAATGCAAAATAATAAAGAAAGAGTCATATTGTGTTTGTTGTGAATGGATATATTTTCAGCTAATAGATTCCTGCTCCCGTCGTGATGTTCCTTGAATATTGCTAAAGGGGGCATAAAAGCAACTCACTCACTCACACTTTGGCTGACAGGTTTTTTTATATCTTGGACACGCCCCTATTATAATCCTTTGCTTCTCAGTAAAGCATGGTGGGATTTATGCCGTAATGATATATTTTACTTGTCAGCTAGCTGAAGAAGGGTGAGGTGAGGTGAAATGGGGTTTAACGTTGCGGCCAAGATTATTGCACTTATATAGCGACGTGCATTGTGCATTGTGCATTGTGTGTTAGTGTGTTAGTATTAGTTAGTTAGTTAGTGTGTGTGTGTGTGTTAGTGTTAGTGTGTGTGTGTGTTAGTGTGTGTGTGTGTGTTAGTGTGTTAGTGTTAGTGTTAGTGTTAGTGTGTTAGTGTTAGTGTTAGTGTTAGTGTGTGTGTGTGTGTGTGTGTGTGTGTGTGTGTGTGTGTGTGTGTGTGTGTGTGTGTGTGTGTGTGTGAACATGAATACTCCACTCAGACACAGCCGATCAGTACTTGTTTTGACCCCTGAATGCCGAGCGCCAGAGAGGGTAACAACAAGTACTATCTTTTAACGTCTTTTGGTATGATGCGGCCGGGGACCTTCCGCTCTCCGTGCGGACGCTCTGCCACTAGACCACGGAGGCGGTCTGCTGAAGGAGGGGGTGAGGTGACTTCTTTGGTCGTGTGATGTGATCCCTTGTTCGCGAAAAGGGAAGCATTTCCTCTTTCTTCTCCCTCTACACTCGATGACCCTGCGTTACTGACGTTCCGGTAGTGGCCGCCACACACACAATTTTGCATACAAATTAGTTTGAGGATGCAAAAGACAGAAAAGATGCAAAATACAATTACACATTTCTTTTGCAATAGAAGTTTAACAAATAATATTAACATGTCGATTTTTTTCTTCTTCATGATCAAATAATTCCCACAATGTTTGTTATTTACCTTTTCCGTCCAGCCAGCGATACCTTTGTAAAACCATAATAAACATTATGTTCCACACCCGCGTTTGACCACGTAAATACAACAGTTGTGTAATAAAATACAATTAACACGAACAGAAAACACCGAACAATGAAAACGGCCAATTATTCGCCAAAAAGAATGTTCAGACTAGAAGACGAATTACCTGCATGATTAAAGGGATGTGAATGCTGTGTGTGCGACAATCAAACTGCCCACTATTTGTGCATGCCACAATGATCTCTAATGAGACGTTATTTGCAATCATGTTTTCTCGGCATGTTATTTTTGCCATTGTTAGGGGTGATTGGTGTAAACAATGCCCCGAAGACGTCAAATTATCCCCAAAGTAAAAATAGTTTTATTGCAATTTAAGCATACGTTAGATGTTAGCCAGTCTCGCATATTCGTCACCGCTGGAATCCTTTTATAACTTGGCCTATCGGCAGATTCAATATCACGATTGACAATTACGGTGCCGTAAAAAAAATCCTTTGGCATTTTAAATGCATATGAGTCTAGCAACAGTGAAAATTGCAATTTCATGGATGGTACGTGTAGTTTTCTTTGTTTATATTGTGAGTGAGTTGGCTTTAACGCGGCTTTAACAGTTTTAAATTTAACTTAATGTGTGAGGAAATGGCAAAGTGGTGTGCTGTACAAGACGTTTACCTCTTTGTGATAAATCAAGGCGAATGCTGGATTCAAACCTACGATCATTGGTTCCTGGTACACCTAAGAGACGAAACTATGCACAGAGCATTAGGGCAACTTAGATGATCGAGCCACGCCTAAACCATGAAGTAGAAGAGCAATCAATATTTATATTTCGGGTGTTTCTAAGTATGTTCTTGTCGGTACTGGGCGGTGGGGGTAGCCTAGTGGTTAAAGCTTTGGCTTGTCACACCAAAGACCGGGTTTAATTCCCTACATGGGAACAATGCGTGAGGGCCATATTGCTGGATTATTGCTTAAAGCGTCGTATAACCATACACACCGACTCTTGTCAATAGCGCAAACGTTATTTACTTTTGAATTTAATCTACCCCAGCACACATAACAAATAAACCAATTTCTATATTTATGCCCTGTCTATTTAAACAATTCACCTTTTTTGATATTAGAATCAACATATACATATATCCGTCATAAAAGTTTCTTTTATGATATCACTATATATCAGTTCTGGAGCATGCCTTATAACAATCTTTTGTTCAATATTTCATTCACAGCATGTATGCTGTCAACAGGCCTCTATCACACTGTGGTGATTGGCATTGTTGAAACTTCGTTCAATTTCCCTTATGAATACCACAGCTAATAGAATAATTCCAAACCCCTTTATGAACAAATAACCGACTGTCACGTCGCAATATCCCTAAGCCGAACAAGCCCGCTCTAATATGATCTTATATATATTCTTTCATTCGCCAGCCTGAAATTCACCCAGTTAGACCCTCTTGACAATGTGGCTATTTCAATTTCTATGTCAAAGCCACACAAGACTACGCTTTCAATGCAATGAATTACACGGCATATACCTCCCGGCAGTATGAGCATAAACGTCAGTGCTGATTGCTAACAAAAGCAATAGAACGCCCGCACTTGCTAGGAAAATCCTCCCTTAAGAGTCTATAGCAATATAGAATTAAATTAATTTGTTATATATTACGGTCACCAACCACTAAGCGCTATAACAAAGTTAAACTCAGGGAAGTAGGCTTGGCGCTTCGAGGACTGCCCGTTGTGGGTTAAACAGGTCATTGTTCGTTGGACAAACTGGACATTCATACACACTGTTAAAGAATTCGAATTGGTTACATAAGTATATGGACATTGTATCTACGAACACGTGAGCTGTTGAGTAACCCGTTTATGACTGACGCGTGAAGTCTTGTGACAATGAGTCTCTCGTATACCCTGTTGATCTTTAGCTGAAAATAAACTTCATGGAACTTCAACTTTGGATTTTATAATTCTGTTTGATGGATAAAAGAAGTGCATTTATTACGGGTTGGTTATGAACAAGATATATCCCCTGTGAAGATTCCACCCGGAGACGTATACATATATATCACACCGCAAGGAGAAAGCGCGTGATCATCGTCCATCGTTAAACGCAGATCTGCAAACACCGATCTAATATTTGTGATCAGGATATGTGAGAGGAGCCTATCTAGGCGGAGATGTTTGTTCTGGAGAAGGAAAAGTAAACAAAACTGTGTTCTTTTCTGCCCTAGAACACAACTGATATCATGTGTCAAGCAGATCGGAAATAATACCACCACCGACTGGGTAAATACTTTTGTTAATGTTCACTGAGTTCCTGTTGTTATTGGATTATGGATTAAGCCTTCGCGTTTCCTAAGAGCGTTTGCAGTGAAATACGCGCACCGTAATATACACTCACACATAGAAACCCAGTTTAAAGTTGTTCGTGATGTTTGTGTCGCAGTTCTTTAGAGTCACTGAAGTGTGTGTAAGAGTTTTAAACAATCTTCGCGAGGTTAGGCTAACACACATTGGAAACCTACGAACCAAAACCATGTTATGATTCTGGCCTGGTATGAACGTTGAAACACTGACGCCAGTATGAGCTTTTACAGTCATTCCGTCTCAACTCCAAGGACAAAACGGCAAATGGAGAGCGATTTGAATCTTGCCAAGATGGCGACAATATGTGGATATCCCGGCGCTTCAACAAAATGTCTTCCTTTTATTCATTCCAGTTTTTCACCAGGTCCCAAACCTCTCACTGCAAGGAGTTACACGTTTATGCATAAACGAGAGAAAACTGGGATCTCAATGGACAAAGGACATTCAGATGAAACCGGTCCCGATGTCGTCTGCTACGGCAAACCGGAAGTGTTACATCTTCCCGATATCCCACTTCTTTCTGACGAGCGACGATCTCCACGGCGGATTGGCAACAGCTACATCCAAAAGAACAAAGTGTGTTTCAGGTTGAAAGGAATTAACCCTAGCCATGTTTATTCAGTGAATAGAATCAGGCCAAATGTGTCGACTTCACATCGCAATGGAGCAGAATGCCTGACGGTAAATTCACAAAAGTCCTCTCTTTTCATGGGACTAAATTCCAGTAATTCTTTAAACCTTGCTTTAGACTCAATTGCAAAGGCAACTTTACAAGGAACATTTTCAGATCAGCTAGAAAGGGGGGTGTATTTAAATGGGACTGTCTCACCAGTTAGCATGGCCCTGGACCTGAAGCTGGAACAGGATTGCCGCCATGTTATTCCTGCTCATACTCCTAGAAAGATCCGAGGAGGTAGGAGGTTGGGGCATGTTGTCTCCTCAAGAAGACTCAATGATCTTATTCAAAATGACACACGCTTTAAAACAGAGTGTCAGGACTGACCGAATACAACAGTTTTCAGGTTCTTTGGCGTATACTCCTGTCATTCCTCCGGGATGGTATTGTTATACTGTTATATTCTAGACGTAAGTTTGGAAGAATTCAAATATTATATGTTTTAGATACGTTTCATGATTATTGTAATATTCTGTGAAGCCTCGTTAACTCGAACTCGAGATCGTGTAAAGCGATGTGTTTAATGACCTGGCAGAATGCTTTAACGCACAATAAACGAATATTGGCAATCCTATCAATATGGATATTCGTTGATACCTATGACTTCGAGATTAAGAAAGGACTTACTGTGCATTATATTCTAATTTTAATCATTTTAATCCTCATGGCCTCTTTTTAGAGAAGTGCGATTTTGGAAAAGAATAGATAAACATAATATGTTGGAACTCCTGACTGCGAGTTAAAGATGATGCACACTGCTTTGAGAAAAAACATTATCGCAAAAGATAATCTGCTTATACTGTACATAGTATGCTAAAACAAACGCTGTGGATATATTGGATTTGTGTGGTTCACTGACAATATTGACTCAATGTTGACAATTTCCCTTGGGAGTATATGCATGGCGTGACTGTGTGTATTGACCCCGCTCCCGTATATGTCATTACCCATGGTTTGGCATCAAAGAAACTGTGTTGTGTTTGATTACATGTCGATACGACAAAGGGAAATGGTTTCATAAATGTAACATGTAACCTGTCTGCGTCAGTGTGACCATGGCAACACGATGCATGGCGAGGATGTGACGTTTTGTTGCTGGGTTATCCCCTATATATGCAGAGGCGGTTTAATGGTATATTTAAAGAAACACTTTTCTGATTACATTGGTGTGACATATGTATCTTTTATTACAGCGCTCATTGATGTTTTTTTTTTATCAAATGCCACGATATTCTATTTTTTCAAGATACTCTTTAAATAAAAATTGTATTTCTATTGCTGGTTAGTTACTTTCTTTGGTTAAATACGATATGAAAAAAAAACAATCAAAATGAGGCATTATCTATCTATCTGTTTGCAATAAAAAACAGGTGAAGAGTCCTGGTTAGAATAGGTTCACAACAATCTATGCTTGTCGAAAAAGGTGACTAAATGGATAGAGTGCTCAGGCTCGGGTCTCTATAATATAATAGTGACCCGAGACAAATTTTGGTACAATTTAACACATATGGGGTTAAAGCAGAGACCATATATGGTCTCTGGTTTAAGGAACAAATGTTGCCTCTTCATACGCCGATATATCCGTGTACCCAAGATGCCAAGTGGTGAAAGTGTTCTCTGAACACGCATTTTATACAGGTTCGATTCCACACATGGGTACAGTGTGTCAAGTAAAGCCCATTCTTGTTGGCCTCCGTCGTGTCATGACTGGTATAGTGAAAGAAGGCATTAAAATACTCACTGACTATTTTACTTAAACATTGAACGCTTGAAGAGCCTGTAATAACGTAATAGATGTCGGTGTTAATGTGATCTCGAGATAAGAGGCGTCCCCCGCTGCGATCCTTATACACAAGATTATCATAATCCTTCAATACTGGGCAACGATCGATTGGCTCACAGCCACCGAGCCTCACAGTATGTACCCTCGATAGGACTACGACACTATACAATCTCCCTGGGGTATCGTCCCATGTATGCAAAGCTGTTGAAATGATAAGTCAGAGGGTTACTCAATCTCTTTGACAAAACGCATTAGTGTCGTCGGCTGCCAAATATCTGTCAAGAGGGGATATTGTGTAATTGTATGTCTGTCAAAGGTGATGGAAAATAGCAGTGTTGATGAAACTTTGAATGGTTTTATAGGATCTTTAATGTCACAGCAAAAGTGGTTGTATGTTGGGTTCAATGGTATTTCAACGGGGCTGTCTAACGGAATGCTTTCACCTTATGGTATTTAGTGTGGCAATTTTTCAGTAAGGACACGACAGAATATGTAAATATGGGCTTAATACTTCCACAGTACCCCCGTAGTATCACTGGTATCAAAATATTTCCAAGAAACTTGGACACTGCATCGAATGGGATTCAATTGGGAAGGGTATATTTTACCCAGTGCCGTTCCACAAAATGATCTCAACAAGACAACTGAATTTTCTATGCATGATAGTTAGTGTCAGTCCTAAAATCGCTTTGTGGAACGGACCCGGTTCTGACTACAGGGTGTAACTTACAGAAGTAATGTAGATGCCGGATTATGTGTCATGTGCGACAGATCGCTGTTTAACAAAAATAATCATCTTACACCCTAAAACAATCAGTAACATTAATCTGCTGAGAAACTGTCGGTTTAAACAGGGGTCGGACTGTCGTTCCTGGTGAAATCTGGTATTATACATGTCATTGTAACACGGGAGTGTTTTGTATACAGTGAAACTTCGTTAGTCCGGACGCCGTTACTCTAGAAACCCCACAATATGGACGATTTAATTTGGAACATTTCGATACAATTAAAGAGTCATAATATACATACCCATGATTCCTTAATTCGGATACTAGCGAACGGAACCTTGCGGTATATCGGATTTTCAATGTATATGGCAACAACAATCTGTGTATCCAGTCATAACCTGTATACGTAATACACCCGGTATTAATAGTGAGAGATTAACCTACATGTAGAGAGAAACTATGTACAGTGAAATCTCTTTAATACGATAGCTACCTGAACAAATACTGTTAGGAACGTCTACAGTAGCTTTTAGTACAATTACAAATGCTTCCGTCAATCCGGATATATCAAACACGACGCCCCGGGGGGATCCGGGTTAGAATAGCTCCCCAGAAATCTATGCTGGTTGTAAAAGGCGACCATGCAGATGGTCTGTCTCGGTGACTTGTTTGATAGCCAATATCACTCACTGGATTATCTGGCCGAGACACGATTGAGAAGCCGCCGTTTTATAGCGGGAATACTGCTGAGTGCGGCGTTAAACAACAAAACAACCAATCAACAAACCCGAAGAATTATTATAAATGACTATAACTTATACCTATTAATAATGCTGTGCTCAATGTGATCTGACAACCTAGCAGACATTTTTGGGGCGTGTCATGCAGCATTGTTACCGTGTGTAGTCAATCAAGTCACGAAGTGTTCGAAGCGCTCGTGAAATGATCAGTTACATGTTGACAGTTAGAAAAGTGGGAATACACACGCCAACGTAAACATAATGTTTAGAGTGAGTGAATGAGTATGGTTTTACGCCGCTTTTAGCAATATTCCAGCAATATCACGGCGGGGGACACCAGAAATGGGCTTCACACATTGTACCCATGTCGGGAATCGAACCCGGGTCTTCGGCGTGACGAGCGAACGCTTTAACCACTGGGCTACCCGCCCGCCCCTGTTTTGTTTAGAAGTACCTCGAGTATGGCGAATTGAAAAATGAAATAGAAAGTGGGTTCTCCGTGTTCATTCGGGAGTAAAACATCGTTAAACATATAACCTTTCAAACTGTTTTTTGTATCCCTACATTAAAATGATTGGGGTAAATACTAGCATCCCTTCATTAAGTTGAACGAGTAAATACTTGCATCCATAGATCAGGATGAACGGGTATTTACTTGCATCATTACATTAAGTTGAAAGAGTAAATACTTGCATCCATACATCAAGATGCACGGGTAAATACTTGCATCCTTACATTAAGATGAACGAGTAAATACTTGCATCCTTACAATAAGATGCACGGGTAAATACTTGCATCCTACATTAAGATGAACGAGTAAATACTTGCATCCCTACATTAAGATGAACGGGTAAATACTTGCATCCTTACATTAAGTTGAACGAGTAAATACTTGCATCCATACATGAAGATGCACGGGTAAATACTTGCATCCCTACATTAAGATGAACGGGTAAATACTTGCATCCCTATATTAAGATGAACGGGTAAATACTTGCATCCCTACGTTAAGATGAACGGATAAATACTTGCATCCCTAAATTCAAATAAACGGGTAAATACTAGCATTCATACATTAAGATGAACGGGTAAATACTTGCATCCTTACATTCAGATGAACGGGTAAATACTTGCACCCCTACATTCAGATGAACGGGTAAATACTAGCATCCTTACATTCAGATGAACGGGTAAATACTAGCATTCATAATATGGAAAATAATTAAGCAGTACTTACCATATATTTCCATATCAAAATAGCCTCTATGCATTTTCTGAGACCATTTATCAATCGATGAGGGGTGGGGTGGGTGGTAGGTGGCATAAATCTGTCACGATGAATCATAAGGATTTCTTTTATTTGTATATGGCAATGCATAGGAATAGTTCATGTGAAAACAGCACCACCCCCAGCCTGTCACGTGACATGACCCAGTACTTGCTGCCATGTGGAGGAACATACGTTATCAGTGGTACACTGGACATTTGTCCTTAAGATACATGGAATTCAGAGAAAAATATGAAAAGGGGTGGTGCTTAACCTTTTTCCAGCTGTATACATCTGATACATCTGAACTACAATAGACGTAATCATCTCTGAATACACCTCGTTAGTCCGGACCCCGTCAGTCCGGAAACCCCATTATCTGGAGTGAGTGAGTGAGTATGGCTTTACGCCGCATTTAAGCAATATTCCAGTAATATCACGGCTAGGGACACCAGAAATGGGCTTCACACATTGTACCCATGTCGGGAATCGAACACGGGTCTTCGGCGTGACGAGCGAACGCTTTAACCACTAGGCTACCAGAAAGACCCTTATCTGGAAGATTATTGTTGGTACCGTTAATATACATTCAAAGGGACACAACGACGTACGGATCATTCGTTAGTCCAGAATTTTGTTAATCCGGCCGACCTAATTGCGATTTAGGCTTGGAAATCGTGACCTTTATATTTGAAAACTTGTGACTATGAAATAACTGTGACACGAGGACAGAATCATGACATGACATGTCGTGTTATATAATTCTGGCACAAGTTCGTACGACGCTGCATGCAAGGATTAAAGGTAGTCATCGAGCGAACATTTCACACATGGCCCAAGTGTAGGCTTGTGTACCAAAAACTCAGAGAATTTTACAATGTCTACACCAATAAGTGTACGTCTTGCGAGATGCGTGCAATCAGGATGCTGTGCTGATCATGAGTGATGAAAGAATATCCCATTGTGAAGTACTTAATAATAATAATAGTAACAACAACAACAACAACAATAATAATAATAATAAGTGCATTTATAATGCGCCAGATTCCATTCACCAAGTGGAAGCTCATAGCGCTACACAATTATTATCCCGGTCAATGGATCAGTATGCAATCGACTTTCATTCTCAGCTCCCTGGGGAGTATACAACCCAAGCTGCCTGTGAGGCGCTAGAAGGTTAACAGCCACATTAACATTACCATCTCATCCTACCGGGTAGCCGCTCACTTAGCATGAAAGCACAGACCATTTGATATTCTTGGGTTAACAAAACAATTTGGTTCTGCAGCTATACTTGAAAATGTGTCTTATCTCTATACAAAATCTCCCGTCCCATAGAATGTCAAATGGTCGGTCCCTAAATAAGTGCAGTTTATTGCTGGCTTTGATATGAGTGTAGTCTGAGCATTTGGTACGAGATAACTGGAATTCTAGATTAAACTGAACGCCCCTCGCCTACTCCCATTCTGTCTCTGATGTGTCTTCAGTTCGTTATATCAGAAGAAGAGTTTTTGAGTACTGAAGATCTCACAGAGTTAGTTACATCGTTATATGAGTTTTGATATCCCGTCGACCTCGTTATATGAGGAGTTTTGAAGATCCCATGTAGTTAGTAATATCAGGGGTACTGAAAATCCCTTATATCAGATTCGCTAAATCAGGAGTATTGAATATCCCGTGCAGTTCGTTATATGTAGGGTATTTAAGATCTCATGCAGTTCGTTATATCGGGAGTATTGAAGATATCATGGAGTTTTGTCGTATTGAAGATCTGATGGAAATTATATGAGTTTTTATATCCTGTCGAGTTCGTTATATGAGAAGTTTTGAATATCCCTTGGAGTTCGTTCTAACAGGGGCATTGAACGTATCAGGGAGTTCGTTATATAAAGAGTATCGAGGATCCCATGGAGTTCGTATTATCATACTTTTGAGATCCCAAGGCCTTTAGGAGTGTAGAAGATCGCATGAAGTGAAATTAGGAATATTGAAAATCCCATAGTGTTCGTTATATCAGGAGTACAGAAGATCCCGTGGAGTAATAAAAATTGAATATCTCATACAGAGCGTTTATGAGGAATTTTGATATCCTGTCGAATACGTTACAACAGGACTTTCAGGACTTTCGTCATTTCAGCGAGGAGTATTGAAAACACTCTCGAGTTCGTTAAATCGGTGGTTTACTGTAGTTACAGTGTGTGTAGCAATCTCTAACACCTTGTTCATTCTAAGAGGTCGCACACACAGCATACCCACGACCTGTCACAAACAAGTGTCGATTGCACCACAGCGGTAAGCTCAAGGGATTCACGACGTAGTCACAATAGGTCCGAGACACAATCTACCCACCAGTTGTCCTAGCAAGTATTGGTACAAAACGAATCAATTACAATACTCCGGCCTATATCGAACAGCAACCCCCGACGGCCCATCACCACCCGGAGCACGGTGTCCCGTTACCCCGTAGCGTGATTCCACCAATCACAACCACTTCACTCCCTCCCGACTGCAGTTCGAATGTATTGACTATTGTTTGAGTTGATCTCCGCTTGTAGACAGATCGAACCTTCTCATCTAAGCTACATTCAAGGGGTTGCTGTGTAAATGGTCCACATACAATGAGACAAAAACAAATGTGAGCAATCTTTGCACGATTTAAATTGGCGTGTAGACAGTTTCGCCAACGTCCCTGTCTTCGAAGGACCTACGGTCGATTATACGTAGATATACGATGTTATAGTTAATTCCTCTGCTGCCTTGAAATAATATAGACAGCCTGGAGATCAGTTTGATACTTTGACGAAACAATTGGGGTGTCAGGTTAAATTGACGTCACAGACTCGATCTGTAGGCTGCTGGAATGCGCTTATACAAATGGGATATATCACCCGTGGGCATGAGATCGCATTTGTATTATCTAAGTGGATACACGTTTGAATGTACAAGGTGAGATTCATATTTGCGCGTCTATGACTGTGATTGGAAATTTAACGCCAGACTAAAGCACTATTTTTTTACTACGTGACAGATAGAGGTCTGTTATTACAGTGGTGTGTATACAACAAGATCAAAGGTTACAGGTATATCTGACAGGAGAGACGGATTATGTCCTCTCTAAATTTTGAACGGCCTTCGGTGTCCCTAGACAACGGATATTTTCAAAATACTTCGGGAGCTAGCGTCCGCCAAGTGGATCTGTGTTTATGAGGCTTTAAACAAGGTGCGGACCAGTGAGTACTATTTACCAGTGACTAAATCGAACAGTATTCAACAAAAAAACGAACGTTAATCCTTCTTGGATTTGATTCTAAAGTAGCAGATAAATCCGTGTGTGCTAATACCTTGATTTGTAAATCTGGTTAGTGTGAACTGAGGCCGACTGATCGCCTCAAGGAGATCAGCCATGTCTGAAGGGGCCACCAGTCCACGCAAGGCTTCAGTGGATGAAGAACAGACCGACACAGCACAGTCTGACATCGCGCCTCCCTCAACACCGGAGAAAGTGTTTAAATACAGCGAACACATCCACAAAGACCGACACATCTTCCTCGGCCCAGCCTACCTCTCAATGTACGACATGAACGACGACTTCGGAGATGAGTACGGGTTTTCGTACAACAACATACATTTCCCGTCTCTTAGCAAGGTTTCGCTGTCTTTGGATGTGTTTCATACCCCGCCACAAAAGCGATTTAATGAGACTATTAACACTTACGTCGATACAAGGAAAAGGATACGGATGGTACAGTGTGTTGAAGATTTTGAGAGACGATATGGCCCATCTCCGTTGCCATACGTCGATAGGAGTAGTGTTCTTGGAAGAGATGTTCTACGCACATCGGCCATACGTAAACCGGAAGTGCAGATTTGTGAGAAGGCAAAGTTGCCTCCCCTGAAAGGAAAACATGGCGACCTCCATGATGTGTCGTATCCTTTCAAACTTCACAAGGAAGGGACGTTTAATGCTGTGTCTGCGATGCCAGTCAGATATACGATTAAGCCGATGAGTCTTTGGAGGCAAAGAACAGATACATTCCTCTACGGGAAGAAGCTAAATATGCACAGCAGAGTGAATGTACAAGGGAGATAACTCTAATCCGTTGTGAATAAGTCGTGAATACGAACGACTTCAAATTAACGTATCCAACTGTGCTCCCATTGTCTTGAAAAGAAAACACTCTCGTAGAGCGAGTGAATGACATTAGTTTACCATGACATTTTGCTTTGAGTTGAGCATGACTTTGAGCTTAGCAGTTGAACTTTCCTAACAAGGATGCGTTATCTTTGTATGAAAAAGATATGGTCTCCACTGTTTGACATTCTTGTGAACTGATTTTTAAACATAGCACACGTTGTTGTCAGTATTTATGTGACTTTATACATCGCATCATGGTTGTGCTATTGACAAGAGATAGACACATCTCAAACGTTATAACTTTTTATTTTCGATCGATGTTGCTTGTTGTTGCAATGTTTTAATTCATTGAGTGTGAGTGGCGGAATGAAATAACGACGTGTCAGCAATTGTATAGACAAACGCTTAGTCTCTGAAAATGTATAATTTTGATGGAAACAAATAACTCCCATTTATATTGAAAAGGGAGATGAGAGATTCAGAACCTGGGGAAAATCTAGGCTTGCTACATTATTTTGAGCTTTTGCATTAAAGAAAAGTATGAATGGTGTGTGTGTGTGCGTGCGTGCGTGCTTGCGTGTGTGCGTGCGTGCGTGCTTGCGTGTGTGCGTGCGTGCGTGTGTGTGTGCGTGTGTGTGTGTGTGTGTGTGTGACAGGCTAGTAATGCAACTATGCAACTCCTTGCCTTTCACGTCTAATGAAACAGTTAATTAATTATGTATTCATCATCATCGGCATCATCAGCATTATCTTCATCATTATATTCCAAACAGTTTTAAGGGGCGAGGGGTAGCGTAATGGTTAAATCGTTCGGTCGTAACAGACGGCCCTTGTTTCAATTCCACAAATGGAATAATATGTGATGCTCACTTCTATTGTCACCTTCGTCATACAGCTGGAATGATGCTAAAAGCGGCGTAAACCGATACTCATTCACTCACACATTATTATCATTATGTTTTACTTAGAATATATCTGATAAAGATATGTTTTGTCATTTTCGATATCTTTCGTAGTGTTGTTGTTGTACTTTCTTGTGTAATAAACTATTCAGTTATGAACATAAAGCTGGCTTCATTAAATATCCTTAAGGCTATTCTTCCCTCGTACAATATATATAGAACGATGTCTTGTTCGGAGGAAGACTGAGCGAGTCAGCAACACTATTCAGATGGCTCTTGTTTGATAAGGGACGGTTAGGTTGCCTAGTGTGGTCATGGAAAAGGCCCGGGTTTGATTACCCAAATGGGTAAAATGTATCAAACCCATGTCTGGCTTCTCAGTCATGATATAGATTGGATGATTCTAACGATGTGTAAAATACTCGCTCTTGTTAAAGTATCGAAACTGCATACATAATACCTTATTCCGGCAGCTAAACTGAAGTGTGATTATAAAATGTTATTCAATAAATACTATACGCTAAGTCTTCTGCGAATCATTTCTTACACTTAACAGACAAATCATATTTTGACAAGAAATCTTCTCAACTTACACTGCTTAACTTTAAATTTGGAAGCAGACACTGAATACATAGAAACCCAGCTAATCCGGACGCTACAGTTCGCAATGATGTCGCCCGGGTAAACACATTTTCGGATAGAAGGACAATGGATACGTTGTCACACTGATCATAAAAAGACGTTACCAACACCAATCGTCCGGGGTGCGAGGTGTACGGATTAACGGAGTCCGTACTAATAAGGTTTAATTGTTTTTTTTCAAGTAGATCCTGCTTATTACAGTTGGTCAATTTAAGGATATCACATACAGTATTACTCTTATCACTTACACGACTTATTTTGCATATAACCGGCTGTTGTCAACTCTGGATGTAACGAATTCGGTACATCCGAAATTAACAATTAACCAAGCTAGTGGTTAGAAGCCGCTTCGGAAAAGTCAATTATTTGAGGAAGGTTACTGTTAAGCGAGTCAGAATTCGTACCTCTAATTGAAAAGAAAAAGAATACAATAACTCTTTCATTTCCAGTCATATCTATATCATCCCCATTCTGCCGATACAGTTAAACACATTCTCTCGGATCGGCGACATATCTTTATTTCAACATGTTGAAATCAACAAAACCGTTATTTGACCTACGGAAGACCTTTATTCCTAAGGCGTGCAAACCACATGGCTAAAGTATCGTATAACAATACTTTGGGAATTGGAGTCATATTTTCCATTAAATCGGATACAAAAACCCGAGTATGAATATCCTCCAACAATATGGATTTGCTATCACACTGAGAGCCTAGGGTCAATGTACACCGCCCTGTGTTATGCATTGATACACTCGCCGAAGCAATGGGATACGCAGCATGGCCATTATTGACTGAATATGGTCTTTTTTCTAGGTGGAATTTCCATTGATTTAGGCTTGAGAAACAGGACCCAATTGTTCGTTCTACATCTTTGCTTGTTATTTAGTTACAACACAGAGTTTCATGTTTCGTGTTCGGGTGGTTGCCTTGTTGGGTTGTGTCGTGGTTCAAACCTCGAATCGTCCTATCGTAGACTCCGGTACCACTTGTAAAGCCACTACGTGGTGTGATATGTTTGGAATATTGTGATATGGTTGGAATATTCACAGCTGTACCTGAAAGCCTAGCCACTCATTCACTCTACATCCTGGGTAAGTGAGTGAGTGAGTTGGGTTCATCGCCACTTTGAACAGTATTCTAGTTATATCACGGCGTGTCAGCTTAATGTGAGAGGAAATCAGAAATAATGCAGGTCTCAGGCGTTTACCACGAGCACGGGTGTCGCCACTACATTCTAGTTTGCGATTGGGTAGCCCAGTGGATAAAAGCATTGATCTGTCAGGACGGAGTCCTGGGTTCGACTCCAAAGATGGGTACATTCTGTGAAGCCAATCCAGTTGTCCACTCGCCGACTGATCTAACCGATATAGCGCAGTATAACCATACACATTTACTCACTCACTCACCCTACACACAGACATACATATATACACACTCACTCACTCTCCCTCGCCCACTCACTCCACTCCCTCACTCACTCACGTTATACCTTGGAGTTTGAGTATGAGACCTTCATGAGATCGCCTTGGAGAATTCAAACAGGGGAGGATCACAAACAACGGTTTTCAGAAACGTGATATCTCAAAATATATTTATCGACAATAATATGAACAGATTATTTTCTTCACAACAATGTCGAAAAGCCTCGTTATTATGCCGTAATAGTATACCAAGTTATATGCTTACAATCGTCATATTTTATTACCTCTTTTGAGGGGCATTAAACATAAGCTTCTCTCGTCCAGTTCATTATCGCCTTCACATTGATTTGGGTGGTGGTGGAGGGGGGCTCCAATCACGGCTAATGTGTACCACCTGCAACTCATTGTTCTCAGGGCTACGTTATGTCATATCGTTGAGTTGAGGTCCTTGTTCAATCGCCCCAACGATAATGCTCAATTAGCTTCAAACACTCGGTTTTATTTTCACTAACACATTATCATAAACTTCTATAATGAGATTTAGTGAGTAAGTGTGTGATAATTTCTTTACGTCGTTTATAACAATACCCTAAGAGTATTACGACACCAAGAATGGGCTTCATACTTTGCACCCATCTTTGGAATCGAACGGGGTCTTCGGCGTGACGAGTCACCACTTAACCATCACGTCATCCCACTGACATTATTGGAGTTTGGTATTTAAACGGTATTTTGTGAGACATTCAACTGCTTCTAGAAAAATAATGACTAACTTATATATACATAAAAAAATATTCTCAAACAAAAGACATACATTGAACGATATATAGGTTCAAGTTATATCCAAAATTATAAATATTTTTGTGTTTTTGTTTACAATCATTATACCTTGGACATTGCAGGATCTATAATAATTATAAATTACATGCAACTAAACTGCAGGGTAGAAGAGCGTATGCACTTGAACAATGGATTTGATAAAAAAAATTACAAACGTTAAAGAAAAACACTATACTGAAAACAATAGCCGAAACACTGCAAATTTAAGGTCCAAAACACAACTATGGTACCCGTATCAATTATATCCCCATCGAATAGCCATGTCTATTTTTTCTTTTTAAGCCACTATCAAACATTGGTGTATACTTTCTTTTGTCCGGCAGTGTATATAACATTCAACGCTGTTGAAGCGTCAATATTCATTGCGGTAAAGATTAAATACTCCGACAATACTCTTTAAAAACTAAAAAAAAACATACGGTAACTTTATCTTCAAGCAATCATTTTTAAACCCTGCATAAAAAAATTAGTCGAGTGCAGTCAGCATTGTCAGGTTGTCAGCGGGGTCAAATCAGGACTCCGTGCGTAACCAATACTGCTGTTGCAAATGCGACTGTGACACTGTCGTATGTAATTAGTGATCTAAACCTCCAAGGTGGTCTGGGGACCAGCGGAGGCAGCGAGCCAGGTAAATTAACCACAGCGAGGTCGCTAGCAACCCTATCCCCGCTAGCTTATACTACCACCAACACACAGTTGATACCAAATAGATTCAGTGCCACCATTACGTATCAGATCCTCTTACGTGCACAACGAGCAGGTATGGGGCTCTGATTAAAGGTATTACTGTATCGCTAAGCTGTCTGTTTTCTGCTTGACTGTCCTCCGTGTAATCTGACGTCGAAGTGGTCCTGGAGCCATTTGTTGTGAGTCATCCTTCACTTGACGGGCAAGGTATCAATCCGTAGTGGACGGGTCAGAATTGACTATATTGCTCGGTGTCAATGAATAGTCAATATGGTTCCAACTGTTGTCCTATCTGCATTGTAGTGGACGGATAAAGATTACCCTCTATTCTTCTTCGGGACTGTCGGGAGCATACACCAGTTAGTTGTCAATGCTTGTCTGTTGTGAACGGCTCCAAAACAAAGGTCTGTAATTCATCTTCGAACATCTTCCAAACGGATACAAATGGTTACTGATATTAACGATCAGTGTTTGGATTGTAACGGAGACAGACTGTACGAATATTGCTTATTCGGCGTATAATATACTGACTCTTCAATGAAATACTGGGTTTGTAGTTATAACTGACACAAGAAGAGGTACTGTCACACGTTTTCGTGGTATTGTACAAGTGTTCATCATTTTGTCCTTATCACGGATTGGCGTAATACTGAACATTGATTTTTATCGATCTGAACCTTTGTGCTCGTTGGCG
The DNA here is from genome assembly GCF_022045235.1 of Haliotis cracherodii. NCBI lineage: Eukaryota > Metazoa > Mollusca > Gastropoda > Lepetellida > Haliotidae > Haliotis > Haliotis cracherodii. Next base: position 38,954,510 of record NW_027266275.1, on the reverse strand, counting down.
TCTGTTTGAAGACCTAGACATTCCACAAAGCCCTGATATCACTATAACAATACCTGTTTACAGTGAATCTGTCTTAATTAACCAGGTCCGATAAAACCTTGATTTGGTCCACATACCCGTCAAACAAGACCAGGGTCAACGGTATCAAGAGCTCTCCCCGGGGACTGCGATGTAATCAAAGCGACTGAAGTATTTTCTCGCTTCGTCGACTTTCCTGATATGATAGATATGTATATTTGACACGGATGTCAGTTTCTTTGACTTCACTATAGGAGAACGTATCCCAGTTGCTAAGTGTGCTGCGCCCACGACGTGAATCGCCTGCTGATACACGCCCATGTTATGACAATCTTATCTTTCTGTGTATAAACCCATAGCAGTCGATATTGGAGATATATTAATGTACTGAGCGACTTGGAAATTTGACCTCATGCTTGGATTACATACATAACATCAGTTGTTGTTGTGGAGTCCAAACGGGTTTCTCCGATATCTTGTTTTGTGCTGAACGCTTACGTACGTATTGGAGACAGGCAGTGTGGGTATCAGCTCACAGCAGAACAATCGGAGATTGATGACAATGTTGTCTTCTTAAAGCTGTGACTTTGAGTTACTGAAAATACACCCAGACTAGTACTGACGTTCATTGTACGTGTTATCCCTGATTTGTGCACGATGGAGGTAGAGGGGCTGAGGACGCTACCAAATGAAAGTTCTAAATCAGATGACGCTCGGCCGATTCCAACAGAGGCAGAGCTGTCTGGTCAGAAGACGAAGAATATCAAGATGAAGCAGTACTTGTGTGTGAAGCACGCGTTACCTAAAACGAGGCTGACGCACACCATCCTTCACGAGAATGTGAGTCAGGACCGCCATCTTGAGATGACGCTGTCTAATATCCGGCACACCAGAAACAAGTCGTCAAACATTCATGATCTGACCAGACGAGCATTTGAAGCTCAGCAGTCAAGAAAGATGAAGAAGTGGAAGAAGGAGGATGAGAACCGAATCGCGGGGATGAACCTTCCTCAGATCAATCACCACGAGATGGAATCAGCACCCGTCACGGTCGTCATCTACCGTATGCCCGAGCACGCTGAGCGCACGTGGAGCGGTGGAAAACGACAGCAACAGCTTCCGATGATGAAGGTGAGGCGGGAAAGGACGGAGATTGTGACTTACCAGGATAAAGCCTTTCTAACAAAGCTACCACCCGTAGTCGAGATTGATCAGAGAAAACTGGAGAAACACAATACTTATTGTGGAAAGGTTCTCATGGCTAAAGGGATGCCTGGTCAGGATCAGCGCTTCAAAGAACTCGCATCCACACTTAGCCCGGCCATGTTGAACGACAGAGACAAGTACCCAGTCCAGAATATGGTGATGAAGAGCAGAAGAGCGAAGTATGCTAATATATTCCCGTTGAACTCTGACCCTGGGTTTCGTATGTCCCCGGATGTGAAAGTCATCGTAGCTTCAAGACCAAGGTCTGTGGTTAGTAGCAAGCTGTCGGACAAATCTTTCGGAAAAGGACCAAGGATGTTCTCATGCACCACGAAGAAAAGAAAGAAGAAAAGCGGAAAGGCTGCGAAAAGCGTCAGGATAGAGGAAACCCAAACCTTCCCAGACTCGTGTGGTCAGTCAGTGTTTTCAGGGGAGACAACTCTCGGAGACTATCATGAAGAAGGTAACTCCGGAGAAAGTATCTCGTCATAGAAATGGGAGACAACTCTCTGTGACCATAGTGAAGAGGATAACTCTGGTGGACATGCCTCGACAAAGAAAGGACAATATGTTTTGCAGTTGTTTCGTTTTTGACTCTCCTCTTGTCACACTTTAACCAGGTAAATATTTCAACATACGAAAACACTGTGAGGTTGGTTTGAAGAGACTGTTTCCAAAAGAGGAAGTTGTTAAATGATTGAGAATAACGAACTAAGTGATTTTTCATCAGATCTCATCTATTCATGTATATATATTTCTTTGATATTGCGATAAACCGTAGAAAGGATATGTTCGGTTTTATTTGCGTTTTGAAACTGGTTGTATTATTTAAATTTATGAAAGAACGGTTGATGGTAAAAACACTCACTGTTACTAAGGTATCAACGATTGCATTTTAACCTATTGCGCACCATTATAAATACAGTCAATGTTATTTCTCTAGTCACTTTTACCTGATGTAACCATAAAGCAAAGATTGTACATGAATTGTTTTGATTATATCCTATGTTTTGAATGGATTACAGTTTTCGTCAGTTGTGTATGCAGAAATACATATTCAGTGAGTGAGTGAGATGGGTTTAGCTCCTCTTCCAACAGGTTTAGTTCAACATCACGGCGTGTCAGCTTAATGTTGGAGTAAATGCCGAATTGACTAATTGACTACTTGACGTGGATTTTTAAAACTTTGTTGAAACACAACCAAAACAAACCATCTTCAACTTCAAGGAGAGGCTGTAGTTGTTTACAAGCATTATACGGTGAAGGTAACAGCACATGGATACAATGTGCAAAGCCAATGTCTGGTGTCTCCCGGCGTTATATCTCTGGAATATTCATTTGCTAAAAGCGGCGTAAAACTATACTCACTATTGTCATAAAACTACTTTACAACAAGTGGTATCGAAATAAAGCATTTCGCCTCAGAACGTAGGATAAAGATTATCTTGCCCTACATGCAAAATACTTAAGATATATAATTACATAAAATCTCCATGTACACAGCACAGCATTTGTGTAATATCCAACTCAAGCCCCTCACAGCAAAACAGCGACGAGTAATGCACATTAGGTAGTTATATCTAGTGTACAACAACACATTGTTGTAAAGTTTAAACATGGCGGTAAGACAAAATCGATGTTGGCTTCTCCATCGAGGACTATGGTTTAATATAACCCAGAGTGGTAGTGTAACCATTGAATGGAGGCTTTATGTACCCTCAGTGTGACCATGTACATGTCCATCGCCACGGCTCGGGTTAGACGGCCACACATTGGGTCCATCATTCCCCTGTGACAAGCCTACAACTTACACTAAACCTCTACACTTGACCCGTGGAGTGAGTATGTATGGTTTTACGCCAATCATAACAATATTCCACGGGGGAGGACCGCAACATTGTGTTTGTTTCTTTTTTGTTTTACGCCGCGCTCCCCAACAGCCCAGCTATATAACGTCGACCTGTAAATATTCGAGCCAGACAATCCAGTGACTGATATTATGAACAACGATCCGCGCCGTCGCAGTACGACGACACGCTATGAACCAAGCCACCGAGCCTAACCCTCCGATCCATATAGTCGCCTCTACCGACCAACATACGTGTGGGTCCCCCAGTTTGGGATTCACACATGTAAATATATGGAAATCGCATGGCGTGGGAGTTAACTGACTCTTTAGTCCAGTTTCCACTCTTGCCGGACTAGGCTGCAATTTAAAGGCTTGATCGTAGCGCCACCAGAGGCTATTACGAGTTATGTCCTTTCTATGACCTTCATATTGACCAATCTCATATCACTTGCATTTGCTCAAATAACATGGCGGCGCCCAGTCAAGACGATCTAACCGATTGTCAAAATCTATATTATGAAAACGGGTCTTACTTCGCAAAGTGCATCAAATCACGTGAGCACCTTGATTAAAAAGATGAAACGATTTGGAAAATATTTATTGACGCCGAGATGGCGGTATACATCCTTTGCAAATCATGCAAGCGACCAAAATCTGTTTACGAACCGGATGTCGATTTCGTTGCGCAATTTTGATTGGACTGTGAATAGGCTCGTTAGTCCAACCAAAATCTAACTCCTTTTTCCAGCCAGGTTCATTAAGGGTGGAAACTGGACTTTTACAGTCAGTTAACTCCCTTCACTCTGGAAGATGCATTGCGAACGAACGCTTTAACCACTTGGCTCTCTGTCACCCGTCTAAGAAGGTAGCGATGTGGGAAATGTCAAATGGCATGTTTTAATTGAAAGTTTGTAGCTGTTTATATTCTGGGGGGGTCGCGTGAAGTTCGTTTCACTACCTCCCACCCATTTCTTTGTTGTATTTATACCGACATACGCCTGTATGTGCATTTTCGTGTTTCATTTGATAGACCTAACGCACCGCCTCTTGGTGTTATGGATAGAGTGTCTACCCAAAGGGCGGAAGGTCGCTGGTTCGACCAAAATACGTTAAAAGATGGTACATATTGTTACGCTGCCTGGCACTCGGCGTTAGGGGCATAGAACAAGGACTGGCTCTCTCAGAGCCAGAATAATGTATGTGAGTGCAAGCACTATCGAACCGATTATCATATAATGCTGGATTAGTACAAGCAGCCGCAAACACACAAACATGTACGTCGCTATATAAACGATATAATCTTGAACGCGACGTTAACCCCATTTCACCTCACTTCACAGAACTACCCACATGAAACAAGATGTAAATCTGTGCCGTCGCTTTCCCGCTCGCTGATCTCAGCACAAACCTCAGGTCTTTCAGGTGTGAGTAATAAAATGCCAATGACTTAGGTTCTACCGAGGCGGAAAACAGGAAGAACGCAGCACTAAAACTAAAACGGTTTTAGGATCCTTTTTAACCTATGACTTAGTCACTTGATGTGTTAAAGCAACACTGAGAAACCTATGTGGTACTACTGACTGAAAACGTGTCTCTCCTGAGTAGAGATATACATAAACATCCTTTTAAGAAACTCGAGGTAAGCCTGATGATAATATGTGGTGCTTTGTCTGCCAACGTCAACCAAAAACAAGCACTTTCATGGGAATTCTCAGTAAACCAGGTTTCCTACGGTGGCCCATAAGGGACAGGGACGTGTTTTTGTTATCACAACTTTTCATTCGAACTCTTACACATCCTTCAGAAACTGAAACTGAAAAGGAAGGCTGTAAATAGCAGGAAAACCTTAGATATTGCCACACACATCTTCTCGAGGCAAGCGTGTCCACTAGCCTATACCAAAGCCTAGTTTCTCCCCTTGCCACATCAAGGCCACTTTTCTTGGCTTGACCCTGGCGCCACCTCGCGTAGATCGCGAGTTGTGCCCCTTGTAATGAAAACGCGATATCCAATAAAATCGCTGTTCCTATCTCGTATAGCTTAAATTGACAAAAATGGCGACTACCATAGGTGACAAAAACACAGACAATCGTTGGGGGGGGGGGGGGGAATGTTAAAAGAGGGAAAATGCGTAATACTATTCGTGTCAACAAAGACAGGAAGCGGTAAATCACTTTCATACGGTGGTGCACCAGTCGTGGATGTTGATTTTGTGAAGCACAGCAGGTTTTACTCCATTCTACAATTAGATTCTCCACAGATTCATGTTAAATTTAATCCCAACCCGCTGTTTATATTACACTGCTTGGGCTCAGCCGCCGTTTCAGGTTGTATATATATGAGACGAAAATCTCTGAAGTAATTCATTTCCCAACGAACTTGATTACATAATGATATGTTAGTTATTTTAAAGTTGTATTTATGAAGAAGTTGCTTTGAAATATGTCCCAAGTAACAGCAATACATATTCAGAAGGAGTATCCCTCCACCTTAAACTATGACCTGGCTGAAATTGACCTACTGGCGCTACTATCAACTGTCCATGCATTCGTCACCACTCGCCCCTTCCCGTAACCTGCAAGAAGACTCGTCCCCCTATCAATGAATGTTATGTGCGAAAATACGACAAACCAATTGGAATGCGCGTATGATTTCAAGTTCTTCGTCAAAGAATCCCTTTTTTTAAGAATTTCCCTTATGTCTTGCATCTAAAAATATACCCAAGACACAGTTAAATGTGTTCAATCATACCGTATAATTCCGCATGTCCCGGTGGGCTTTAAATTGCATCTGAACTATATGTAATATATGGGGAAATATATGTGAACCATTACGCAACGAGTTGACAATTGTTTTAGGTATGCCCGTTTGCGTTAAGACGGCACCCGGTCGCAATAATGGCCATGGGAGGGAGGGAGGGACACGAGTTGCTATTCGGCTTGTCCCGGAATAACACGAGTTATGGTCGCCAAAACAGTTGTTCAAAGTGACAGTGTTATTTACAAATTGAAAATGGCAGAGGACAAGCCAGATCTGTAATTATGTTCAACAGTTACCTGGTGATTACTGGTGGAAATGAACTTGTTATGCCAACGAAAAATAACAGCATGAACTATTATCTGAATACCGGCGTCTTTGAGCGGAAGACGAGTCGGCTTTGCCAGAGTAGACTAACACTTAGTCTATGAAAATATTTCTATTTAAATAATTGATAGTGGAATCAAGGAAACTAGACGTACTTATCTTAAATATATATAAATTATATACATATATCAAACTTATACAGTTCTGATGGGTTATCGGTTGCCATTATTACGTGCATCGATTTATAGACTTTCGATAGATCCTTGTATTCACACACAAGGTTTTCGCGTGAAAAGGCTTGTTACGTTTGAGGTATGTAATAGAATCAAAACGAGGTATACAATGGACATCAATAGTAACCTTAGCAAGCTTCCGTACAGGTAACAGTACCTTTATCAAGCTTGACATTTCCGCACAGGTAACAGTACCTTTATCAAGCTTGACATTTCAGTACAAGTAACAGTACCTTTATCAAGCTTGACATTTCCGCACAGGTAACAGTACCTTTATCAAGCTTGACATTCCCGTACAGGTAACTGTACCTTTATCAAGCTTGACATTTCCGTACAGGTAACAGTACCTTTATCAAGCTTGACATTTCGCTACAGGTAACAGTACTTTATCAAGCTTGACATTTCCGTACAGGTAACTGTACCTTTATCAAGCTTGACATTTCCGTACCTTTATCAAGCTTGACATTTCCGTACAGGTAACAGTACCTTTATCAAGCTCGACATTTCAGTACAGGTAACAGTACCTTTATCAAGCTTGACATTTCCGTACAGGTGATAGTACATCTATCAAGCTTGACATTTCGCTACAGGTAACAGTACCTTTATCAAGCTTGACATTTCCGTACAGGAAACTGTACCTTTATCAAGCTTACATTTTTTCGTTACATATGATAGTACATCTATCAAGCTTGCATGATAAAGGATGATATCTGTACCGAGACGTCGCGTCTGAAAGAATAAAAAAGCTGAAATTCATACGTTAAGCCTGCCTTCACACGCATTCGTTTAATCGAAAAGGAGGTTTGATTTATTATACAATTCCGAAGTAATTCAGGTTTCTGGATGCAATTACGTTTGATTAACACTCCACAGCTGCGTGGGAATTGTAGGTTAATGGCTCAATTAACCCAGTGACTGAATTGTATATTTTGAATTAACTTGCGCCTCCACAGTCTATTTTAGAATATTACACATGCAACGTTGTCATGTCTGGCATTCGTTTAGTGGAAGTGTTTCTGTCATTGGCAACAAATCTACCTACACTGGCAAACGCATTTACCGCGAGCCGCCTTCATTCATGAGCGATACAGTGTTTATCGGCGTTCGATCACCACGACGGATATTCGGGTTTAACTAACGCCATTCGCATCCCCTCCGCAATCCCACACCCACCCCCAACCCACACCCCACCACCATCTCGTCTTGGTGATTCCGGGTGAGGATTCGTCCCAGACAACCTATGCTAAATGGATCTGGTGGTCAGACTTCAGTGGTTTGGTGGATTGCGTGTCATGCTAATCGTACACCGGTGGTGTATACCTGATCATAATAACAATCACTGGTTTGGTCCAGACTCGACTACAGTAAACTACGTGTATAACAAACACGCTTATAACGAACTGACGGATATAACGAACTTATTTTTTAGTCCCGGCTATTTCATGTATACATGCTGTTTATATGCTTATAACGAACTACAGTTATTACGAACAAAAATTACTGGTCCTTTTGAGTTTGTTATAACCGTAGTTTACTGTATTTACAAGTTCGGGCTAAACCAGCGATAAATAAACATCCTACAAGATACGATTCCCCGTATGTGTTCTATGTGTGAAACCTATTCTTGGGATCTCCTGCTGTGAAACGGTTGCTCGAATATTGTAAAGTTATGTTCATTCATTCTCACTCTCAATGTTAACAAGACACGCAATTTGATACAGAGACGGAAACGAATGCACAAAAGTAATAAAAGGCAGTTGTGAGTGAAGGAAAACATTATCCCCTTTGGCAAATTCTAAACGTCAGCTCCAGAGAATAGCCAGTCTCGAATATCTGCCGAAACAGATTGCATTCGTTTTGTTTTGTAAACTAGTAAATGTCAGAATAGATCAACGGGGAGAAGTTATAAACAAGTGACTAATGCATCACACATTTTCGTGATTGCGTCTGGATGCATATGTGCTTATACCATTCTGACATGCACGGAGACACCATCAACTCCATCGACTCATCTACATCAGTTGTTATCTAGCACGAGCTTACGCGACACTGGAAATGCTGGCTTATATGAGTATTCGTGTTCAGTCTGTGCTACTGTACTGTAAACTGCTACTGACGATACACTGTCATTATAATGTCTTCAATGTCTAATGCATCACAGTTACCAAGAATGTAATCTTTGAGAGCGAAACCCTAGCAACACGTATACATGTTAACAAGACTGAACGACATCGATTATATAACTATTCTGATTGTTTCGTAGACCGAATTATCCTTTCTTTTAATAGAACACACGCAGATAGTATACACATAAATAAAAACTATTAGGCGAGGTGTGTTTCTGTATCGTGAATGTATATAAACTACTGGGCAAAAGAAAGTATACACCCATATTAAATGGTGGTTAAAAATGAAACAAACAAGAAATGGTTGTTTGATGACGATGTATTTGATACGGGTATGATATACGCATCATATCTTACAGCAGGTTACATGCTCATGATGTCTCAAGGAAAATAGAGGTAGCAATTATTAAATCCAATTTTCAAGTGATAGTTATCTTTTCCCGGCAGTTTATTTTCTCACTTTCTCACAGAGTCTCACTTTAACCTATTGGGCACGTTAGACAGTGTACTATGGAAGTAAACATTGTATCGATGTCTGAAGCCTATCAATAGTAGTTCCTCATAAACTATCTCAGGTGTACATTTATCGTATTGGTTATAGATAACACTGCAGAAGAAAATATTAATTATGATCAAATCACTTGAAAAGTTGATTTACGTTAGATAGCGGTAAGGTAGAGAAAACATTTAGCCACACATATTTCATTCACTCGCACACATATATTTGTGTGATATGTAATATTTTGTGAAATAAGTTACTCACACAAGCGAAGTGTATGAATTGATTGAAGCGTCCTTATAATGACTTTGATTCAGTGGTCACATTACATCACAGGATTTGCATTTACTTTGAGTGTGTGAATGAGTGAGTTGGGTTTAACGCTGCTTTGAACAGAATTCCAGTTATACCACGGCGTGATAATTTCAATTAAATCTAGATCATCGATTGTTATGGTAAAAAGACGAATTAGAACTGATTGACTGGAAATTATACATACAGCAATACACGTGAGCCAATTCACGACGGTTCATCCTAAAAGTATGAGAGGTGGATCTGAGCATAACATTATACATGAGGAAAAAGAACATTATTTCAAAATATTTCATGACGTGTAGGGGCATTTTTTGCCCTGGCGTAAAAGGCGCCGCAGGGTTGCGTCGCTTGGGAACGCCAGAAACCTATGATTGTTGGTTCGAATCCCGGTTCGCCCCGATTATGTTTCTAGCTTTGTCAGTACTACATCCTTGCTCCGGGTTTCGTCGGAGATCTGCATCACTACGGGATCATCCTACCACGGTAAGTTGTCACGTCATGATATAACTAATATACTGCCCGAAGCGACGTCAAAACCAAACCACTCACTCACTTACTATATTTACGAATCAATAAGACATTTACATTGTTTTGTACCACATAAATCTTAATCTTCTCATGTTCCGGGACACAATCAGCTCTCATCTATACTGTGGCCTTGTCATTTCCGAAAGTTGCTCGTCGAAAATCTGTCGATGTCGTAAAATGACACTGAAATGCATTTTGTAGGCAATTATAAAGTTAATGTTAACTTTTTGGAATATTTTATGGATTTTAAAAGGAAAAATATAACTCTTTAATGTGTGATGATATCATACTAATTTTAGATGTGTTGAATCTAGTACGATATCGATTTATGTGGCGCACACGCATAAAAGTTGCATAGAATCTGTGAACGAAGGCTTGAACAATTGAGCTACATCATCGCTCGTAAATGTGTTCCGGAATACTCGGTTCAAAAAGCAAATTAATCATACTTCCAAACATGTATGTGGTTAATCATATGTAGTATTCACAGTAACTAGAAAGATGTAACCAGGCGTTTGTTAGTCCCATGAATTGATGATGCTATCAGGTGAACGTCACTATCAGGTAAACGTTCGTTATGGGAAAATAATTCCATAACACTTTTCCACATCCTTTTCAGAATGCAGAACAAGGTTGCCGTAACATCAAAACAGAACAGGAACAGAGACAGGAACATACGCCTTTTCTCACCCAAAACTCATGATATAATTCTGTATAAAACACCTGTACGCCTGTGTACTTTTCTCCAGATATACACAAATATGTATGCATATATCTACGTATATATACACACCAACATACATCAGCACATAATTTACAAGGGTGAACATGTTTCATGTGTACACACGTATGCAATGATATGTATATGTGTGTGCGCACCAGTATGCACTAATCTGTCTCCCAGACAGTCTACCACATGTACACATAGACATGCACATGTATGTACACATATGTTCATCGAGACACACACACACACACACACACACACACACACACACACACACACACACACACACACACACACACACACACACACACACACACACACACACACACACACACACACACACATACAACCGTAAATATGCCTAGTGTATACAAATATGGAAATTATACATAAAACATACACATCTACACATAACCAGACATCCTATTCCTGTTGCTATCGAAATAAATATACATAATGTACACACAAATATTCACGTGTAAATGTATGAATCTACGCTGGCATACAAAAGCTTGCCAACATACACAGTAACTCAACCAAATTTGTAAGGGATCATGAATATGCTTTTATACTGTTTTGTAATGAAGACTAAGCAAACAAATTCATGAAAATATCACCAAAAACACACACGTTCAAATATTTTGTTCAATCTATGTGACGTATATATCAAGGCACGCCACTTTAACCCACATAGGTAGAGGCACGCGTACCTTGAACACACTCACATGCAACAACGACCAACGCACGCAAACATAATGCGCCCAATGTCAACAAACGCAAACAAGATGCGTATCTGTCAACAAACGCACACTTAACACGGATATGTCACAACACGAGAACATAATATCCATATGTCAACGCACGTGAACATAACACGCATCTGTAAACCCATGCGCACCTAGCGCATTTGTCAACGCACGCGAATGTTAAAGCGAATATTTAACGACTAACATCGACACGAACAATGAACATAATTACAAGAGTACATGTTTCATAAATAGCATATAGCTACCAACAGGAAGGTGAGTATAAAAACGCACCTGTTCATACCCCCAGATACATGTACGTAATACACGGATCATAAACAACCGAAACAATGTATGTATTTGAAGCAACTAACGACCTACATACAGACGCAGGCAATCTCCGTAATGAGAGAATCTGTCATTATTGACATGGTCGTGACGGACGCTGTTTATCCCAGGGTCATTAAGTTGGAGAAAACACACACCGATATCATCGTATTCCCAGTATGACGTAATTAACCACCTGTTGGAAACTCGGAATGGAAGTTTCATTCATGTATGAATACAATCGAGAGTTGATTTATTCATTGATAGTATAGCATTTGGGTTCAGCGACAGAGCGTGAGTTGGCTGCTGTTGCTCAGCAGCGATGCTTTGGCTTCATGATTTTCCCTCACAGATGCGGTTAAGATGGAGTGTCAGCGTAAAGTGTTTTTCTTTAAACATACCATAATTAGTTATTGATCAAAGAGAGAGTTGTCATCTGTTACAGTAACACTGTTGTTGATTGTTTCTCTTGTTATATATATATAGCATGGACTTTTGGGAACATATTGAGAAAAGTGTTGGTATTTCTGTGATGTCTTTAATATAACCAATAACTTAGTCAGTTATGTTTTCTGCTAAATCTAAACTATAAAATACGAATGTGTATCATCACATTTGATATACATGTATTAATACAGGTCTCTGTAAAGGATTTGTTTATGAGTGTAATCGTGGTTGTGGGCCCTAAAGCCTAGCTGTATAGTCATCCCTATATTACGTTTCTTCAAGTTGTCTTTGAGCGCCTTGATATATGGAATAATTCATGTTCATGTATATCTATATTTTGTCACCATACAGTATTTTATAGAAGTTTTCACTTAAGATGTGCGCAATATTATGAATCATCTGGTTGTAATAACACGTAAATATTTCCTGTATGTCTAGTATGTAATTTGTACATATAGAATAACTCTTATTCATGTTCACTTACATGTACAATCACACACCGTTGTGTCGAAGTTGAAGGGTTGTTCGAGGTTCGACACAGCCGAAACTGATGAATAAAAAAGGAATACCCAGGGACCAATATTTTACTTCGCGACAAACGAAAGTTTGACATAACATCAAAGATCGACACATCGTTGTTTGACTGTAAATGTGAACATAAGGTCAGGTGCGTCTATGTAACGTATACCCAATCCTGCAAATGCCAATAAAATACCTGTTAATTAAAAAACAGCAACTCTTGTTGAAAGTAATCATGCGCTAAGCTACACATTCTGGCTATAGTCGGAAACGTACCACATGCACACTCAGTAACCCAATGCATTGCATTATCTACCATGACATGTTATGTAAACACGATAAAAAGGAATACAGAAAAAATCAGAAGCTTTAAATAACGAGAAGAGGCCAAGTGGATTTGAGCACATAAATATATGTTTTTGTCAACAAATGAAAGCATAGTTCAACAGAGAGCATTGGAAAACATATAAAGATGTATGCTTTATTCATCACACATGTTCGTGAAGCATCAGATGAAGCAATGGTTGCACACCCTTCTGACGTGCAAGACGGAAACGTCATGGACACATGGATGTAACCTTCTCCATCAACTGTTATCTATCATCGGCCAAGCTCGGCACAAGAAAACAAACACTTTTTTGCATACAAGAAATGCGCCAATCCTTTGAATGTCTCTTGCATTTGTTGCTGATGACAGACTGAGATTACAACTGGCATTAATGTAGCATTTGCCAAGTTGCTTTAATTAAAATGACTGTTATAAGAGAACCACCTGTGCATGAGAATAAGTTGTCGGACATTCATTTACGTAGATAACCACTGGTGGCTTAATAGGCTCTGAAAGACACTACCACACTACGAATACGAATCAGTGGGACCAAAGATTATAAAACAAATATCAACTGCCGGGCAAATGAAATATGCACTCGAAAATTGGATTTGACCAAAACAATTGCAAACTTCATCAAAGAAAACTTTACGAGGCTGAATACAGTCGTCGAAAGACTGAAACTGTAAAGTCCAAACACAACCATTTCTTGTATGTTTAATTTTCTACGAGTATATAGAGATTTTAATTGACCTTTACGCGAAGTCAAGATTATTTATGTTTCTTCAAAGGTACTACTTCTGACATTACTATCAGAATCACCTCATTCCTCTTCGTAAAAATTATTTGTTGCTTTGTGTTTTATTTAGTGTACATTCGAGGTTTCTGCGGTGGGGTTCTTTTTAGTGTAGGGTTGGGATGTGTGTGTGTCTGATTTGAATTAATGGTCGCGTGTTTCCTCATTTTTAACCAGGATGAATGCAATGTGTGATATACTGGAAACAAAACATCGTCAATATTATATCAATAATTGTTATGAACATGTGTTAAAAATCAACATCTACTACAACAGAGTTCCCTGGAATAGTCCAGGCAGTGATGGTGTGATGTATGGAACACAAACCAGCGAGTAGCATCCACGCACGCACCACGTGTAGGTTTTACATAAACAGCCACAGTATTATAGAGAAAGGGGATACACAGTTTATATTGTTAACAATTCATTACAGAAAATGAAATATGTCGTATGAAACAAGGTTATATGAAATGGGTGATGTGACATGGATTTAACGCCGTGTTCAATATTATTGCACTTGTGGGTGTATGTGGCTGCTTTATTAGTCCGGACCAAAGCTGGCGCACCATGCCACAGTATAACATGAATACCCCACCCAGACACAGTATACTGACTCCGAGCCGACCTGTACTTGTTTTATTCAGTGTGACATAAATCTTTTAACGTTTTTTAGTATGATGCGGCCAGAGATCGAACCCCCAGCCTTCGGCTTTCGGGCAGATAATATTTGAACTAGACCACGGAGACGGTATATAATGAGAAAGTATCAAGGCGTAAATGTAGCTTAAAATTCTGTGATGTCTGATGAAATTTGTTTTTTCAGCATCACATTTCAGTAACTCTTATACACGATTAAGCGTTAATAACACACGTCATTTCAAATAATCCATATTTCCTAGCATTTGCAATCTGCCCATTATCGACATGATTTTATTTAGTAGGGAATATTTTTCGAGACAGGAAAACAGATGTTGTGAACAGAGTGACGGTATATTAGAGTGAGTTAGTGACTTTTACGCCGCTTTTAGCAATATTCCAAGCAATATCACGGCGGGGGGCACCAGAAATGGGCTTCACACATTGTACCCATGTCGGGAATCGAACCCGCGTCTTCGGTGTGACGAGCGAACGCTTTAACCACTAGGCTACCCGACCGCCCCCGATAATTTGAAAAAATGATAAGTAGTTTTTATAAAAGTTCGCAGCTTCCTGTTCAAATACATACGGTTTTACGACATGCTAGTCGATCTTATTTTCCAGATTTACACTGACGTTAACGTTCCTCGATCTGATGATACCCATATTGATATTCGCATATGTACTACTTAACAAAGTAATGGAGTGTTTTGTTGAACACCGCACTCATCAATATCCCATCTGCATGACAGTGGCCTGTAGGTAATCCAGTCTGGACCAGTCAATCCAGGGATTGATATTGTGAGCAACGATCCACACCGTCGGACTTCGAATGTTTTAAGACACGCACTTCACCAAGTCACAGAGTCTGACCACCTGATCCATTTGGTCACCTCTTACAACCAGCATTGCTGGAAGGCACTTCTAACCCGGAATTACTAGGGAAGAAGAAGGCTTTCATCAATGGCCCGTGTTTATCTCTATGTAACTATTTGACGTGTTAGCATCTAAAGTACGCGTGACAAAGCAAGTATACATGTATACGCTCGGGGATGTGTACATTACCAACGTGAATCTGAAAATTGGTTATGATTTTTAAAAAAAAACTGTTGAGGAACTGGCATTAATGCTCCGCACCTACTCATAGATAATGACCGAAGTCCTTGAACAACTTTTTTATATCGGATGCTAGCGAAAAATAAAACACCCAGTCGGCCTAAAGCAAATACTTTCTTTGATTAACGCACAGCACCAGGAACTGTTCTTGAAAAAATCTTATGGAAGTTTCATTTACGTATGAAAACCATCAGGACTTGATTCCAGTCTTGTGGATTCGGACTCATTGCAGTGAGATAGCTGTAGTTGAGAGGCAGCCAAGTGTAGGAAGTACAGAGCCTTTGGCTTAAACGTCTCGTCACTGGTAAAGGTTTCTGGTTTTGTGATTGTAATCGAAATGATAATTTTTAGTGGTGTTACATGTTTACATTGACTCCGGTTACTGTAATGAATACCTTCGGGAGAGATTATGGCTGGTTTGGAAACGGAATCATTTTATACATGTGTATTTTCCTTATTGACTTAGCTTTGCTTTTTCTCACATACCAGTTATACAAAAACAAATTCAGCCGAAATACAGGCCGCAGGAATTTAATACCTTGGTCAAAACCGCGAGGCCGCTTTGTATTCCTGAATAGTGTAGACTCAAGCAAATTCCGTTAAATGAATCGGGTGAAATGAACCAGGCTTTGTGACTTGACTCAATACGTGTAATCGAACACAGACGGCGTGGAACGTGGCTCATAATATTATTCACTAGTTTGTTTGGCCCAGTCTCGATTACTTACACACTGCGGTCACGTTGAAGTCATACTGAAGTCAAGTGTTCCCCAGAACAAACATGGGAACATATGGTAAAGTCAAAATAGGGAATTGCATTTGGCAAACTTTAATTTGTTCGCGGATGCGTCGATTTAGGAAATGTGCTCCACATGTCTGCCATAAAACCTTTTGAAAGCTTTACCAAGGCAAACTACACACTTATCCTTTATTTATTACGTTGTGACTCGCATATTACTACATGTTTCATTTCACGGTCATGTTAAGAACATAATTTCCATGATTTAATTTTCACTTATTAGTGGTTTTCTTTTAACGAGCAAAACATGCAGACACGCCATATCTTACAGGTCATATAATTCTTTTGTCACAGAACTATTGTATAAATACAAGATATATATTATATTGTTTCATCCCAAACATATCCAATTGCGGCGTTATTCCGATTCCGCTGTCCGGTGGAAGTGGGACACGCTTATCCTTTTCGCGAACACCTGGTGTCAGTCATATAATTTGCACCGCTAATTTTGCCTTTAACGCTCAATGGAATCTGCTTCGACAAATAATAGAGACTGTATTTTTCCCTTGCGAAAACGTTTTATAGTTATGTAACGACTGGTTCAAGCGTGTTGCCATGGAAATGTGTACTTATGGTACATTTTATAAAGGTCTATTTATTTTCGACTTTGCCAATCACCTTTAGAGTCCGTAAATCAGCTTAAACTGCTACAAGCTAACAAATTTATCAGCGATTTCTTAACAAGTTTTAAGGTGAGAAGGAACCCGCACTGACTCTAATGACTTTAAGGACTCTGACTTTAATGAAAACACGTCTTTCATTTACCTCTTGTTTCACGTGAGAAACATGCCGTCCCGTCCTCGTTACCCCAGAGACATACTTATGGACTGTTTCCTTGCAACAAGCAACATTTCTGGATGCTGGTCAGCGATTTCTTCACACTGCAAATAGGGGTGAAGTGGGCAGTTGGGTAACTTAGTTGTTAAAGCGTTCGCTCGCCACACCGATGGCCCTTGTTCGATTCCCCTCATGGGTACAATGTGTGAATCCCATTTCTAGTTCCCCGGTGTGATATCGCCGGAATATTGCAAAAAGTGGCGTAAAACCTCATCGCTCACTCACACCATAGTACATGGGCCGTCTAACAAAGTGACACAAGTTTTTGCAGTCATACACGTACACTTTGTCTTTTCCTTGGTGTTCATCATCCTCATGTATTTCATTTCATGATCCTAGAAGGGGCAATATGTCAATAAAACCTTAACATTACAACACAAGTAATTTATTTTCTTATTTATTGTTTTTTTCCGAACCATTAAAACAGGATACACGCGATATTCTTCAGTTAATATATTAGTTATCCTTCTTCAAAGTTTAATCAACTGTCGACATTGCCAACAGTAAAAACTGTAAATAGAACAGCAAAGTAACCAATATATCAAATGAGTTTCTTAAGAAAAGTAGAGAGAGAAACGGCAACGGCCTTTGTAATGTGAGTGCGTCTTTCATCTAACTCTTGTTGTGTGAACGTAACGGTTTTCTGGCTATGGCCCGTTACATCTGAAGCACGTTTGTTGAAGCCTCCTTGCAAAAAGCAATGGTTTGACTACACAGAAATATATCCCCATCCACATACCCTGCCCTGACATGACATGCAGTAATGTAAACAACGGAATAGTGAATACAAATAAAAGCGACGATAAAATGTCGCTCTCTGTTTATGCACATAAACAACTTTTTTAACCCACAAATGAAATGACAGTACAGCAATGCAAAACTTACAAAATGACATGACTAATGCATCGCAAATGTTTGTGATTGCAGCTAGATAAATCCCCAGTTATACCTTTCTGACTTGCGAGATGTAACGTAAATGAACACATGGCTCTACTGGGCTCTTTCAATTGTTACCTATCGCCAAAGATTAAGGAATGAACTAGACGTTTCTTCTAAGCGATACATGAACAACACGTGCGATTGTATATAAAGTTGTCAGACATGCAGTTAGACACATACATGCTGTTTGTTTGATGGTCTGGCATCCACGCGCATGTCATGCCGTTAAAACATATGTATGTATATTTTGTATTAATCATAAGAAATAGTAATATTCCTCGACGAAAATGGGATGACTTCAACTTTCCGTTTATGTCGAGCAATATTGCTGCAGCTACAACCTTTGGTGTCTACATTTCCTAACTTTTGAGCCGGGTACAATTGAGCATGCTCTTTCCACCAAGCGTCTTACTCAGAAGTTGTTTAATCAAGGTTACAATGCCGAAGTAAGACAATTCAAGGCCCCAGTATAACTTTCAAAAAGTGTTATGGTAGACCAGTATCAGTGACAAGGATGAATAACCCACTCAGGCAAAGTATACTGACTCCGAGCCAAACAGTCCTTGCTTTAACCCCTTAATGCCGAGCGCCAGACCGGGCATCTTTTAACGTCTTTTGGTGTGACGTGGCAGGGGATCGAACCCCGGACCTTCCGCTCTCGGGCGGACTCTCTATCCACTAGACGGAAGTGATCTGATAAGAATGATGTTCGATGCAATTCCCTATTTTGACGTGTACCATATGTTCCCGTGGTTTTGTTAGGTGGACAGTTGACTTGCCTTTGCATAGTCGGAATCGTACAATCGACTCTGCTTTCGGCAGAGATTTCTTATGAATATGGAAAGGGTTTTGTCGCTTTTATATATCGTTGTTGGTCAATCAGAAGTATCCTGAAGAGTGCTATTTGGGTCCACACTATGAACAATGCTTTAGAAACCTGCTAAACGATTATAAATCATTATAAAAGTTTTCTTTAGTTCAACGTTTACATGTTTTGTATTCATTACAACACCAAATGTATAGGAGAGGCTAAAATTTATCAAAACAATTGAGTTTAGAAATCTTCAGAAACTTTTCCTAAGGTTTGACTATGTGTTTGGCCCAAAATAAATTTCATAGGAAATGCAGAATGACAAAGAAAATGAAAACAAAGAATGAAAATGAACTGCATCACCGAATTTAGTAAAATGAGATCATGTAATTACAAGAAAGATCGTGCCAACTCAAAACCTTTCTTGGTGTGTTGATGTTAATGTTGGTTTTGCTCAACAACTATTGATTTAAGTAGAATTTTCCTTCTGAAAATTCCTTTTAATCATAAAATCGGACTTTTGAACAGTTCAATGTTGAATAAAAGTTACCCTCTCCATAATCATAAGAAAGCTCTGGATAATGGATAATGGAAATCCATTTTTCTATTCCGACAATATTGTATTAAGCATGTGTATCAAATAGTGATGGTAGACTTCTACACTTTCAGGCATTGTCGAGTTCTTATAGGTCACATGCATATATATTATTATGTATTAAAACGCGTATAAAAGTGGTGTGAACGAAATACGTATTTCCGACATTTTCTTTTAATTATGAAGGACACTTTGATAATTAGCTGCTTAACACACACACACACACACACATATATATATATATATATCTCTGTGTGTGTGTGTGTGTGTGTGTGTGTGTGTGTGTGTGTGTGTGTGTGTGTACGTGTTATTCATCAGTTTAACAATAATACAATTATCACAGAAAATTTAAGACGTGCCCTAGATCCAGATATGGATACTGATCAAGATTCTGATCTTATCGTTATGAACAACAGTTAAAGACTGCGGGCATTTAGTCACAGTAAATATCCACCAACACTCGCTGTATTTACCACCTATTGTAGTTAACGACCCAGAAACTGTTTTAGAAACCAATAATGGAAGCTTCATTCATGTATGAATACAATTACGGCTTGATTCAAAATATCCATTGACATATGTGGGATATGGATTGCTGACAGTGACAGAGCGTGAGATAGCTGAAGCTGAGCGACAGCCACGTATTGGTAGTAAACACACATCATTGTCACCTTCACATCCAGTCTGATCAGCCATGGATCCGGTTACGTGTCATGAAAGATGTAACGTTGGCAACCCGATTTCTTGGATAACGATTTGATGTAGTGAAGTGGATATATTTATTTTAGAAATACCATTATTGCCTTTTCATTTCAGTTTCAGATTTCAAATAGATTAACGTATCTAAAACATTTTGCGTATTTCCTTTCCTTCAATTTCCTGCTGCTGCTGATAGTTTCTTTGTTAGAGACAGAAACATCGGAATAAGGTTCCATCTAAATTTAAACGTCAATACCAGAGAGTACTCGAACATTTGCCGAAACAGATCCCATAGGGCGCTATCAAAACAGTGATAAGAATTAAATGAATCCAGTGATGACACCAGGTGTTCGCGTCTTGCAAACAGGCATATCCTGCTCTACCAATAACTCTTGCCATTCACTAACTGTTCATTAAAAAGTAAGTGCTTGTTAGTATTGCGATGGGAAAACTCCATGTAAAAGGCATAGTATCGTATAGCATCGCTCATCATTTTGACAAGCGGTACTACTTGACAAGTAGTATTTGGTAAATGCCTCTGAATGTCTACCATAAATTTTCTTTCATTCCTTTACCAGGCCTTGATTGTGAAACCTTCATTGAAAAGCTCAGTTTTTCGGATATGTGCTTTTCCAGGAAATGTGAATAAACTGTACATGCTCTAAACATAGAATTTTGGTCATTTACGATCGGCTGTCTACCTTCGTGAAGTTACTACAAGTAACGTATATTTCTCCTGCAGTAATGTCAATGTAATCGATGACCCTATGTGTATATATACACATGACATGAGCATTATTAAGCACAACCGATTACCTTGGCCGCCAAGTGAGAGCTGGAAACCTTCCAGTTCAAAACCTGAATTAACTGACCGAGATACTACACCAGGGATGGCAGAGGATCCCAACTTTGAAAACCAGACGCCTGATCAGTAGCATGAGGAGACGCCTAGCGAATGTCATCCTTGGGGTGAGGTGATGAATTTGGGGTTTAACGTCGCATCCAGAATTATTGCACTTGTATAGCGACGTGCATGCAGTCGGAACTAATGACGAGTTAATAGTGCTTGCCCACTGAGATACCATACCCCAGTTTAACATGACACCCGAGCCGACCAATCCCTGTTTTAGCCCCTTAATTGCAAGCGCCAGTACAACAAGTTGTACATCTTTTAATGTCTTTTGGTATGACGCGGCTGGGGTTTGATACCCTCAACCTTTGGCTGTCCGGGCAGACGCTCTATCCACTAGACCACGGAGGCCGTCATCGTCCTTGAGAGGAGGTAATACCCCAGACACTGACTGCAGTTTCAGTGATGATTCCCAAATTGTTTGTTGTTTAACGCCGCACTCAGCAATATTCCAGCTATATGACGGCGGTCTGTAAGTAATCGAGTCTGGACCAGACAATCCAATGATTGACAACATGAGCTTCGATCCACGCAATTAGGATCGATGACATGCATCAACCAAGTCAGCGAGCCTGACCACCAAATCCCGTTAGTCGGCTCTTACGACAAGCATAGTCGCCTTTTACGGCAAGATTAGGTTGCTGAAGACCTATTCCACCCCAAATCTTCTCGGGCCGATTCATGGATTACAGTGCATAATGTGACAGTCCAATTCGTGGTGTGGGTTGGGTGCTGATATTTTCCGGCGTTGATAAAAAGAACGTTTTTCGACATCATCTCATAACGCCAGCTTCATTGTTTGTGTGCCAGCTTCATTGTTTGTGTGTCAGCTTCATTATATGTGTGATGGTAGTGCCAGGTGTTCTGTGTGTCAGTTAACTACTCTCTTGTCATGTTTCCAACAATGAAAAAAATCACACCTGTCATTTCTTTAATGTAGCACACATCCGAAAAAGTGGGTGGTGCTTATTAATGCTCATTCCTCCACACACAAACACACACCACAGGCGCACGTTCCACATACTGTTTCTCAGCTTCCTTCATATACCAAAAGAACGATATGTCACCTGAGCCATGGTACATTTCTGTTTAACAAGGATACAAAGAGTTTTGTGACAGAGGCGCGCTCCCTTCGTATAGTTGAAGTTCCACTTATCAGTGCAATTTTGTCCTTGCATCTGTCATTTGGGACAAAGCAAATAAGTTCTTGAGAACCGAAAATTAGTCACATCTAATCCCTTGCCTGGGATAACGATGAACCTTCTCACACAACAATAGTATCTATTATGAATTACTTCATGTCTTAATCCGTGTCGCCTTCCCAGATAATGATAAGTCTTTACAACTGATAACACTGATTGCAGTCATTTGAAACAATATATCCATATTATTAGCCAAGTGTGTTTTCGTATTTTAAATATATATTTGGAATATCAATTGTAATGTGCGAGCCTTTTGGCGAGCATAACACATACTTTTTAGTCCTACATGTAAAATATGATATTTGCGATACGGAAACACACGAAGGTACATATCTCTTTATCACATAACGTCAATCTCTTGAGTCAGTGAGTGAGTGAGTGTGTGAGTTGGGTTTAACGCCGCTTTTAACAATATTACAGTTATACCACGGCGTGTCAGCTTAATGTGTGAGGAAAGCCAGAAGTGATGCAGGTCTGACGTTTACCACTTCGGTGAAACCCCGAGCACGGGTATGGAGCTGACAGACCTGGAACCGGGATGATTTAAACACTATATAATGTGTCAATGATTAGCCGCCATGTTGGTTAACATGAGCCCAACCGGAAACCTCTGTATCAACTTTTTTGGAACTGTATGCAAAGCATTTTGAGAGCAAGTCGGCAGTGGATCAATGTCTTTATCATACGACAAGCAATTCCTTCTTGATGATCTAATTTACATATTTATCTGATCTTGATACCAAGTTTATCGGAATGGTTTATATATCGCACCGATATCTCTATCCAATATTTTATAAATTTCAGTCCCACTTTCGTTAGTTTGGATTGAAAAAAAACTGGGAGATTCATAATCACGTGAATGTCACATATGTCTGTACGTGGTTTGAATGCTGTGAATTCAGGTGAATACACTATATAACATGTCACAACATATCACTATAGACCCGTGAAAATCCGTGGTCTTCAGCAACCCATGCTTGCCGTGAGAAGTGAATAACGAGATCGGGTGGCAAGGCTCACAGCATGATTCAGGCTCACTGCATGGCATCGTATCCAAATTGTGTAGAACGATGCTGATGATGTCAATCACTGGATTGTCTTGTGAAGAAAGAAATATTTACAGACCGTCGTCATATATATAACTGGGATATTGCTGAGTTTGGCATTAAACAACATTCAAATAAAACATGTCATGACCAGGGATCTCAAAGTATGTCCAAACAGATCAGTGCTTAATATACTGATCACTTGATTATTTCATATGGCTATAGTTAATCTGTCATGGCTCAGTATATGTGTGTACGTGTAACACTGCACACATCAACAGTGAGATGCCTTCCTTATCAGTGATACAGCCCATAAAGAGAATCTTTCTTTCGTCATTTTTTTCAAAACCCGAATTTTAATTTGTTTTGATTAAAAACATTTGTTTGAAATCCACAAAGCATCAAGACTGTCACGTTTATCTGTTAATATAAGTTAAGCAAACGATGAAAAATGTTTTCCTCATTTCATTTTTATGTTTTTATGAAATGTTTTAAGCCAGCTCAACCAAGCACCTCTGAAATAAAACGTCTGCTAGTGATCCTCGTGGGTGCAGGGAAGCTTCTGGTGGCTGTCTTGGCACAAAACAAGATCATATATGTACTATTCTAGACACATTGTTATTTTAGAGTAGACATGTGGAGACCCATGTTTATTCAGGAAGACACTTGACTTGTCTTTGCGTGTCTTTGTGACCAATGCCACCGGTGGGGCAGATCACACTCACCTTTTCGCGAAAACCTGGTATGAAGACATTTTGATAGTGATTCATGAACACATGCTCACGATGTAGTCGGCATCGTACCATGGACTGATTAAAGCAGAGAGTATTTATCATTATGAAAGAATTTTGTCGCTTTATAAAGCACTGTAATGTATTAACACACATTTATGTACTATGTCGTATCTTAACAAATAAGGTAATCTACAAAAATCATATCATTATTTTGAAATATCTATGGCATCCTAATAACTTTTGAGATAGGGTGGCGATGGGTAGCTTAGTCGTTAAATCATTCGCTCGTTACGTCGAAGACCCGGGTTCGATTCCCCACATGGGTACAGTGTGTGAAGCCCATTTCTGGTGTCCCTCGCCGTGATATTGCTGGAATATTGCTAAAGCGGCGTACAATCATACTCACTCACTCACTCACTCACTCAGAGATAAGGAAAATCAAATGATTTATTTCTTGTACACACAGCCATCTCAGCAAGGAAGTCGTATATGTCCGCCCCAGGGATGAGTTACATTGTCTACCACCGAACAACAGATGCCTCCTCTTGTGCTTCATTTTTCCTCGCCATATTACTGCCAACAAATATGTTGTCATAATTGTTTTGCCTGTAGGTGTTTAAGTTAAAGTGTTGTGTTTTACAAAAGGGATGGCAGTCATGGCGTGACCTTCACTGAGCCGGAAAATAGAGTCAAGACCTGCTCAAGGTACATTTTCTGTTAGTTGTGTTTTTAAGCTTAAAATACATCTCAGTCATGACGAAGGTGAATACTTTTTGACCGAAATAGTTTTTATATGTTTGAAAACCAAAATGAGTTACCAGTCGTAATATCAGTCTTATAATGCAGACATCTATACCAATGTTGCCACTGTATCCTATTGGATTGTACGTTATCAATCATAGTCATTGCATTAGTGTGATTAATTTGCTTGTTTTAGCACGGAAGGACTTTCATTAAGTCTATGTAACACACAGAATAAAATTTGATCAATCAAAATAAAAATTCCAATACCTTAAGTTATACATTATGGTTACAGTTGGAAAAGTACCACATTTGTACCCAGCACCCCCATCCAACGTGCATCTGCAATCACGTAAACGTGATATATATATTCCTCTTCGTCTTGTTTACGTGATTGATATATATAAATAAGCTATGCGTGACGATAAGAGACCAATTGGACGTGTGTACATGAACACCTCTTTAATCAATAAATGAAACCGTAGTTCCTCAGAGATAAATGCAAAAATATAAAGATGTACGCTTTTTCCACCACACATGTTCGTGAAGCATCAGACATCTACATTCTTCTGAAATGCAAGACGGAAACTTCAAGGACACGTGGAAGTAACTTTCTTCATCAACTGTTATCTATCATCGGTCAAGCTCGGTACTAGAAAACAAACACATTGTGGCTGTCAAGACATTTTCATCTGATGTTGTTGATGAGCGACTGTCATGAAAAATACCAAACAATTTGCCAAGTTTGTAATTGACATTTCTGAGGGCTGTTATGACAGAACCGTCTGTGCATGTGGGGTAGTTGTCAAACATGCACTTACATAGATAACTTCATAGATAACTTCAGTTTGTTTAATAGGCTCGGAAAGATATATTCAAATACCTCACATTTGCATCATACGATTTAAAGTTCTACATATTTATACAAATATATAGGTTATATATCTCCATCTACGAAGCATGTTACTTTTACATAATTATCCACATGGACATATATGTTAACACCCCTTTGAAAAACCAAGATTGACCGACAAATGAGGGGCTGGGGGGGTCTCCTTATTTTAATAAAATGATTCATATTTTGTGTTCAGACATCGTAATATCACTGTATTCTTTAATTAATCCAGAGTTCTTTAAGTGACCTGTTGTCAAATTGGTCGTTATGAGTTAAATATTAACACATAGAAGAGTAAAATACATCATAGATACCATTTTGACATTACAAGAAGGCATAATCTTATAGTTTTAATAAATATAGGATGGCATATAATTATAATACATAATAAGAAGGTAAAACATAAGCCGTGACCTGTCGGAGTATGCCACCCACATGATGGCAGCACAAAACACACGCCTGCCATGTTACGATACCGACACGAGCAGCAGTGGTGTGAACGCGTGATGTGTGAAGCAGCTTGCAGTGTGTAGCATCACTGCACATATCAGGATGTATGTCAGTTAGATCTCACCAGTAACAGAAACATACACATGTGCAACTCCGCCATGTTGCACTTCCACGATTTCTACGAACATTTGTCTTCAATGTAACAAAGAAATCAAATAACTGAAATATACGACCACATTGCAGATAACGCATACAATGACACACACGTGATGTTGCCTATATAAACTCTGCTACTAAACTCCGTTTATGCATTACCTCCTGTAAACGTAACTGAGGAAGGACGCTTCGCGAACACCTGGTGTCACCTTTCATCTAGTTTTTATTTCTATTTGCCGATAACGCACAATTGAATCACTTTCGGCAGATAGACTGATTATTCTCGTTTTGCAATGTAAACATATTACGACTGATAATTGTGTTCAACAAGGACATAATTTTTAAGGCCACAATAAACCGATTATGAGATTTTCATCCTAATGTTTCAAATATGTGTGCTGATGGGTATTTATTTGTTTCTATTTTTATTAAGCTAACTCTTCAGGTTACCTGTGTGCATGAACTGTCGACATATGATTTGCATGAGGCAAGAATGTACATAATATAACACAAGGTATAACGCTTAGCGAAATTCTTAACTGTAGGTACGTTAGCACAATAACATTATGGGGAAGAAAACCTAAAAGTCAATTTATTATTGCCAACAGGCAAACATATATGAATAGGAATATCTATTTCGGCAGAAAACTGGTAGTATTAACGATTATTCTCCAGCGTTGACGATTTGAATTAAATTATTTGTCTGATTACATTGGGAAAGAAGAGAAACACATGTCTACAACGTCCTGTCCACCACGGAATGCAGCAATTGTGTGAGTTGAGTTTGACGCCGCTCTGAGCAGGATTTCCAGCTTAAAGTGAGAGGAATGCGTTATAAGTCTACCGTTACCCACGAGAACGGTACGATGCTGCCAAACCAGGCGTGAGCGAGTGAGTATTGTTTTACTCCGCTTTTTTAGCACTATTCCAAGCAATATCACGGCGGAGGATATCAGAAATGGGCTTCACACATTGTACCCATGTCGGGAATCGAACCCGGGTCTTCGGCGTGACGAGCTAACGCTCTAACCGCTAGGCTACCCGACCGACTCTTCAAACCAGGAACCATAATCATAGTGAATATGGTGTTCGAATAGAAAGCAACAAAACCGTTTCCATTATCATAAGAAATCTCTACTAACAGCAGAGTCCATTGTTCGATTCTGACTACATCACAAGCACGTGTTTATAAATTGCTATCAAAGAGTGATGATACCAGGTGTTCACGAAAAGGTAACCGTATCCTGCCCCACCAGGACCGCCTCCGTGGTCTAGTGGTAGAGCGTCCGCCAGGAGAGCGGAAGGTCCGGGGTTCGATCCCCCGCCGCGTCATACCAAAAGACGTTAAAATATGGTACTTGTTGTTGCACTGTCTGGCGCTCGGCTTTAAGGGGCTAAAACTAGGACTGGTCGGCTCGGAGTCAGTGTACTGTGTCTGAGTGGAGTATTCATGTTAAACTGCGGCATGGTATCTCAGTGAGCTAGCACTATAAATCGGCATCAGTCCGGACTGGTGCAAGCAAACACACACACGTGCATGCACGTCGCTATATAAGTGCAATAATCTTGGACGCGACATTAAACCCTATTTCACCTCACCTCACCTCACCTGCCCCACCAGAGGCATCTGTCACAAACACAAGTCTCTTGTACACCTAAACAAATACAGGAACATATGGTACAAGTCAAAAAAGGTAATTGCATCGGACATCATCTGGAAATGTCCTCTAGGGGTCCACCACAAAACGTTTCGAAAGCTCGACTGATGCTTTGAAAGGTGTATCCTTGATCAAACTACTCTTGAGCAAGAGTCGATTGACGTTCTATGAAATCTATGAAAGATCGTGCTCGATTGTACATCCAAAGTTGTCAAATGTTGACAGCTGCTGTAATATTGCTCGACATAAAGGGAAAAGTTGACTATTGGAAAGTTGAAGTCACGATCCTCGGATTCCGGCACGTCTAAGTGGACATCGAATTGCGTCGCCCAGACAACTAGACGAGCCATGCCACTACATGCAGAACGACAAACAACAGAAGAAGCGCTTCCAGGTCTGAATGCACTGGGAAATGAGACATAAACGCAGCACTCTGCACGAGCGATCTTCCATGGCGTGCAGAAAAGAAAACACAGAAGAAACGCATCCAGATAAAACAGAAAGCTTAGGGACGTGATAGGAATTACCCAATTTGTGTACATAAACATCTTTTTAACTCACAAATGAAAGAACAAATCGACAAAGCATCATGCTAAATAGATAAACATTGACATACAAGAAATATGCACCACATGCATCTGGGTGTAGGCTTGTTCTGACATGCACTGCAGGAGAGTTGTGAACTTGCACATGCGGTTTCCTTTAAATGAAGGTTATTTGTATCTGTTGTTGCTGCTGCTGCTGTTGCTGAAGAGATACTATGATTATGAATGTCATTAATGACTTATACAACATGGCATTTGCTAGGAATGTAACAAATATTTATTCTGAGTGGTATATGAGTAACATGTGTCCTTGTTTACAAAGTTGTCAGATGTGCAGTTTGATATCTGTTGATGATCTAAAAGCCTACAACTCTGGATTGGGATTCTCCTTCTACACAGTAATCTTATTAAACCATGTATAATATATAGTAATTGATACATGCACATGCCAAAGGTGTTCTTATCAAAGATCTGAAATCATAAAACATAAACTGGCAGGCTAAAGAATGTATATACACCGATGTGTGATTGCGGCTAAAACTGGAACAAACAAGAAATGTTTATTAGATGGTGATATATTTGATACGGGTTTGACCATAAGTTTGCAGTGTTTCGGCAACGTTTGTATATGCCAAATCCAATTTTCAAGTGTATACCGTCTTTTGTCCGGCAGTTTAGAATCTGATGCTCCATTAACTTTATGATAATTCATAGGTTTCTAATAATGAGTAGGTATTATGTAATTCGTTGTATGTGGACTTGTTCTTACGCATGATGATATTGCTTCTCTTTCTAGCATCTGGTTAACAAAACACTGCGAGACAAATCATATTGTTATGAAAAATAGATTTAAAATTACAAAAGTTATATAGTTCTTTTAGAGAATCATAATAATAAGCTATTATCATATGAATAATGTTATGGCCAGTTGAAATAAACAGACAACCCGAACCACAAACACCAAACTAAACTGCCGGGGGAAAGAAAGTATACACTTCAAAATGGTTTTGAGCAAAAAACTACAAACGTTGTCAAAACGTTATAATTACTAAGCTGACAGCAGTCGCGTGAACTCTGCAAACGTCAGGTACAAAACACAACTATGACATCCGTATTAGATACTTCGCGAACGAGTATAAATTTCTTCCTATTTTAATTTTAGCCACCATCAAACATGGGTTTATACTCTCTTTTTCCCGGCTGTTTATAACTGGTGAAAATGTTATATTTGAAGCGGCCCTATAATAGCACTGCTGGTCGATTATTGGACAGTTAGCTGCCTATTGAGACACTTTAAGATATATTGTCAGTTGTATGCGGAACGTCCCACACTAATTTTAGAAATGGTAGGGTTGAAGCGAACAAAAACAATCCGAACTGTCTTTGGCGTGTTCTTTATGGCTTGTTACACGAGATCATGAGAAAACAAAGTGATATCAAATTGATAAGATAGTATAGTGTTTACTGTTTATGTAGCTCCACGAGGCACGCATGACCTGTCTGTGTGTGGTCTTGACAGTGTGTATTGCACGTGTGTATATCCCTTGTCCCGATACAGTATGCTAAGCACCTGTTATGTAAAGGTACAGGTTGTGAACACGTGGTTTGTGTAACATGTTACAGTCTGTAACAAATCATATCATCATCATCTCTGAGGGGATTCTGATTCTGCTTGATTTGTGTCATCGTACATCTACGGCTTAGGACGTTGTTCGTAATTACAGTCACTGGTTTGTCTGGTCCAAACACGACTGCTTACAGGCCTTTTCCGTATAGCTGGAATATTGCGTCGTAAAACAAGACGCCAATGGTCTATGAGGTTATATGTAAGCTGTAACATATGACAATGCGTCCCGACTGCGGTACAAGGTTGATATTTTGGATGAGTGATTACAGAATTCACAGAACACGTCATGAGGGCGAGTAATCGGTGTTGTTTTACGTCGCAATAAACTTTATGACAGTTATATAACGGAGGTCTGTGAATAATTGAGTCAAGAGCAGACAAAACAATACATAAATACAATACATAGTTCATAAAATAATCAACGGTCCACACTATACATTAAATGACATGACACATTACATGCATCAAATCTACAAATGGATAGATACCATAAGAACCTAATTTTGTATTCACCGCCTTGGCCTTGCTTTAATTTCTTTCGCTGCAAATCGAATGCATCCGTTGCACTTTGCATCCGTTGCATCCGCTAGATCTTTGGTTCGAATCCCACACAAAGAAACGTCCGAACTGTAAAGTTCCCTTCTTAAAACGGCTATAATTGTTACTCACACTTGAATAAATAGCAGTATGTTAAACCAGACAGACATCATGCAAACGACTCTCTGAAAATATATACGCCCGTTTCACGGATCTGAGGACCTTCTGAAATAAATAAACTTCTGATGTTAACATATTGTATTCAGAAAAGGATGGAAAGGATCTGGCACACGTTATCACAACTTGATTGGTGTTAAATCTGTACATAATATCATTTATCAGCCACCTACTAATGAAAAGCATAACTCCAAATTTACATTGTTGGGATTGCTAAAGCCGTATCTGAATAGGTCATAATCCATTAACTAACCACACACCTTAATTTTGTGGGATTTCAAATGAGTAACCTCAAGGGTTCGTTGTATTTATTATTTAATTTATCTTAATCCAAATTGTTATCGGAATTGATAGTTTATTCCACAGTTTTGCAAAATGGGGAATGGGGGTTGGGTTGGAGGGTGTGTGTGTGTGGGGGGGGGATATTTTTGGTGGGCAAAACAGCTGTCCGAGTATGTTGTTCGAGAAAGTGTTTAGTTTTTGAGAGGGTTTAGTCAGCACCAAGTAATACAATCCAATAATAATAACAATATGATGAATATATACAAGAAAGAATAACGGTCCTAGAACCGAGCACTGGGGCACACCGGCTTTTTGGGTGGTAATGGGTTCTATTCAGGGCAGTTTAAATGATGATTCTTCAAAATGCCTCTGAACACATTTTATATAAGAACTAGGTAAAAGCCATTTAACGAAGGGGTTGGCGGGATATTGCGATCAGAAATAAACTTATCCGCATAGGCTAAATTCGTGTGAAATTCACAGCTTTATATTAAATCATAAGAGTTTGTTTTCACTTTCTGTAAATGTTATAAACATGGATATTTGCCAGACTTCTCCGGCGTTAAGTGCCCTGTGCGACTTCCATCTTCCCTTGCACATCTGGTTAATTGCACTCCGTCATAATGATGTAAATACAAGCGTATAAACACACAAATCATACGCATGTATTCAAGCACATCTGACTTTATAACATATATGCACATACGGAAACCTCACCCTCGGTTGGTCACAAACTATTTACACGGGTTTTTATCCAAGTGGTTGTGGCGATGATGTGGGTAGGGGAAAGGAGTGGGGTGCGGATTAAATGGAATGGCGGATGTTACTGGTGTGAGAGAAGGGGATGGGAGAGGAATGTAAATATATCTTAAAAACATCATGTGGCAATGAAAGTTAAGTACACATGTTGTTACGTGGCGACTTAAAACAATAAGTAAAATAAATCTTTACATAAAAGAATTCAGTGTGAAACCAACAAACAATAAGGAAATGGTATGCAATTTTACAATTGTATTATAAAATGATTACTAGGTTTACATGTCAATACAAATTACTGCATAGCAATTACAATGGCAGTACACAATTGAGTGGCAGTACAAAATTAAATGGCAGTACAATTACAATGGCAGTATAAATATAATAGCAGTAGTAATAATGCCCACCCAGCAGCAATAGCGGTCAAGCATACAAAATAGGCCTTGGCTGGATATACAGGATGAAAATAAATATCTCCACACAACCGCTGGTTTTGATCTAATGTAAGATGTCATGTCAGGTGCGAGAGGTACGCCCCCTTATATAGTCTAAATACCTTTTAGTAGTTTTGAGTAGTTCTATACAGTGCTGGATTAGTCTAGCTGTTCTGGAACATTCTAGATTACACTTTACTCCAAAAACATTTATATATAGTAACTTCCACACTACTGTTGACATTAGATAGTACTACATTCCTGACAACTAATCATTGTCAAAACACAATGCTTTCAACTTCAACTGAATCTCAACAGAAACAATGTTACCACATTGTTTAACAATAAATAACACTGCCATATAACAATGTACCTTTGGTCCATAAATGAAGTACATAGAAGAATAATACTGTTGCGTTATGAGGTAATAAAGATGGTATTTTCGTGTGTTGAAAATACTGTGTCTTGATCGGAAATCCCAGCACTCATTGTCAAATAATCACGGATCTATACAGAAATAATGTTCCCAAAACTGCTGATGTGGCTACTGCTGTAACTGTGTTTAATGATTCAAGTTACAGCTGTAACTATGTCTAATGCTTCAAGTTACAGATGTAACTGTCCAATCATTCAAGTTACAGCTGTAACTGGCTAATGATTTAAGTTACAGCTGTTACTGTATCTAATGATTTAAGTTCAGCTGTTACTGTATCTAATGATTTAAGTTCAGCTGTAACTGTGTATAATTATTCAAGTTACAGCTGTAACTGTCTAATAGTTTATGTTACAGCTGTAATTGTCTAATGATCCAAGTTACAGCTGTAACTATATCTAATGTTTCACGTAACAGCTATTACTGCGTCTAATTATTCAAGTTACAGCTGTAACTGTCTAATAGTTTACGTTACAGCTGTAATTGTCTAATGATCCAAGTTACAGCTGTAATTTTATCTAATGTTTCACGTAACAGCTATTACTGCGTCTAATGATTCAAGTTACAGCTGTTACTGCAGATATTGCCGTGGCTGTGGCTGTGACTCTAATTGTGGCTATGGCTATGATTGTGGTTGTGACGTTTGTCTTTAGTAATGGCTGGCTGTAGTTATGTTTGTGGCTCTGACTGTGGTTGTCTGTGTGTGTAGGGAATTGGCCGGGGAGGGGGGGGGGGGGGGGGGGCGGGTGGGTTGGATTGGAGTCGACACAAATGTTAATGTGCACATAGACACGGACATTCGTATGTGTGTTTAAGTGTAACATGCGTTTCAACGAGAAAAAGAACATTACAATAATCAATACACAACAAAATATTACTACCCACTTGTCCCAGACATATATCTGCAAATACCATTCCATTGACATATGTGGGATATGGATTGCTGACAGTGACAGAGCGTGAGATAGCTGAAGTTGAGCGACAGCCACGTATTGGAAGTAAACACACATCATTGTCACCTTCACATCCAGCCTGATCAGCCATGGTTCCATGTCATGGCAGCTGTTACCTTGGAAACCTGATTTCTTGGACGACGTTGCAATTTCACGGAGTCTGCTATTACGTCAGTAATAACAAACCTCTTTCAGGTTTGGAGTGAGTGAGTATAGGTTTACGCCGCTTTTAGCAATTCCAGCAATATCCCGACAGGGGACAACAGAACTGAGCTTCACACTATGTACCTATGTGGGAAATCGAACCGGGGACTTCGGCGTGACGAGCGAATGCTTTAACTACTAGGCTATCCACAGCCCCCTTTCAGGTTGGAGTGAGTGAGTGAGTGAGTGAGTTGGGTTTAATGCCGTTTAGAACATTATTTCATTTATTTTACGGCGTGTCATCTTGATGTGGGAGGAAAGCCCGATGTGATTCAAGTCTTTGTCGTTTACAACTTTGGTGAAGACCCGTGACGATCCGGGGTAGAATAGATCTTCAGCAACCCATACTTGCCGTAAAAGGGGACTCTGCTTTTCGTTAGAGGCAACTAATGGGATCGGGAGGTCAGGCTCGCTGACTAAGTTGATGCATGTCATCGTATCCCAGTTGCGTGGATCGATGCTCATGATGTCAATCACTGGATTGTCTGTTCCAGACTCGATTATTTACAGACCGCCGTCAAATAGCTGGAATTTTGCTTAGTGCCGCGTTAAACAAACAAACACACTTTGGTGAAACCCCCAAGTTCGAACATGGCTCTGTCTGGTCTAGAATCATAATCAGGCCGAAACACTCGCTCTCTTGGTTCTCGAAATACATTACAAGTTTTAATAGATAATTTAATTTGATTTGAACTATTCCTTTTGTTCTTAAGTCACACGTGTTGTATTTTTCGACCTAAACAATGGTATTGGCATTTCTAAAAACAAGATAATTAGATGAATATGCTTCAGTAAGCAATTCTGCAGTAAAGTGAAGAGTTATGTCATCCTTATAATAAAATCGATAACTCGTTAGACTTTTAGATACGATATACTAAACCATGTTTGAAGAACTGACTGAGGATTAAAGCAAGCTATTAAAAAAGTCAATAATTTTGATTATCTTAAAGAAAAAGTTCCCCTTATAAAAGTTAATTCGAATAAATAATCTATATTATTTGTATTTTCCTTTTTTATAAATTTAGACTGATTTAGGTGTTCAAACAAATTCGTTTGAAATTTCATTCGTCCCGAAGAATAAGTGGAGCTTTGTTGGAAAACCAATTCATTCACAATTTTAAAAAACACACCAAAAAACAAACACCTTTTTTAGACGATTTTGTAATCTTCCGTTTCCCGATCCATTCATAAGATTTTCACCACTATTTCGCCTTTTACGCGCAATGGAATCTATTTCGCCAGATAATCGAGACTGGGTATTCTCTGGTGTTGACGTTTTATATTTGCAAGATACCAACAAAGGCGCATCCGTCCACATATCCATAAACACATATATGTGTTTCAAGATATAGATAAGTTGGTTGTATTATCCAACAACAGATATAATCAACCCGATAGTAATTTCATGGTAACAGGGGCCAATAAAACACACACAAGTCCGTACAAAGTTAATTTGCGCCCAAGCACCGAGAGAGAGTCAATTACTTTTTCCTCCAAAAGGTGCGTTTTCTATATTTGACTCCAGTGCTCTCTAAGCATGTCCCAGCTTAATATCGCTACACCGAAATGCGCCAACATAGGAAGTACCAATAGATTCCAGTCAATTACTAAAGTTCTGCGTCGGTTCGCCAAAGACCCATATGCCTCGTAATTCACGCTTTTCACATTTCTGCCAAACACTGGTGAAATGATGCATTAAACCAACAGCATGTGAGCCGACAGAGCGTGTTCCTACATTGGGCTGTAGAGGAGCAGCTATCAACGCTTTGGTGATGGGGGTAGGGAAGTGAGCAGGGGGGTCTGGGTGGTTTGTGCTGACCTCAACATGTTTTATCTGGGTAAAGATGTTTCTGTCTCAGGCGAATGGAAAAATGGTATGTGAGAAATACTGTTTGAAGCGTCGTATAACTCTCTGGTTATGGCATCGCTTGCCAGTTGTTTGTGTCGCCAGCGCTTGTAGATCATGTTCGACGTCATAAAACATCTTTCTTTTTAAACACCATTTGGTTTCCATATGAAAGTTAAATTGTTTTGAAAAGTATATTTCTGGAAAGTATTGATTATAAACTTATAAAATAAACGTCAAGTTACTCTTAATCTATCACTTCAAAACAAATATGATATAGAAATGAAACATAAAAAATGAATACATGAAAGTCCATATTCTTCCAATAACAGTGGATCGAATTTGATGTGATTGATTATCGAGGATGTGTAACCGTGAAAGCAATTACCACAGATGTACTGAAGCCAATCTTTAATGTATTCAGATCACGTTTACGTCTTTGCAATTAAAATCTCCACTACTTCATCAAGAGATATTGGTCAGCACCGACACGCCTGCCCACCCCCAAGACACGTTCTACAGATGTTCCCCCCGTAATGAACCCGGTGTTTAGAATACACATGACAAAGATGAATGCATGATTAAGTTAAACCCGACCCTGATCGAAAAAATCGATACCCCTTACCCACCCTCCCAGCATGGGCAGGTTAAAGTGGCTACGTCACAGGGATAACATGGGTCAAAGACAGGCGTTCACTGTTGGCACGATCTGACTGGTAGCAACATCAGCCCCGAGTATCGATCTAAACGGGCCTAGTATCGACAGGCAGCTTTTCCCTCAGCAGCCAGTCCTGCCTGACTTGTCGCGCGGGATGGTCGTCTGCTCTTGCTTTCCCAAGTTATCGCACCTACCACAGCTTCCGGGAAAACTAGATGTAAAGAATTGAAGGAGTGGTGTTCTTGAGATAACTGTGAATTCATTTTGACCACAGGAACTTGTGAAAGAGCGGTTTCTCAGTCATCTCTCTCGCCGCGAATACAAGCAGCACTGAACAGCAGCAGTAGCCAATGAGAGAAGCTTTCGTGGACATGCTGCAGTATTTAAATGTATCTAGCTGAAAGAAGGGCACCTATGTAACGACACGTGCCGCGCGTGTCAGGTATTGGAAGCGCGCGTCAGGACGGCTCTTGGTTTGGTGTCATGTCTACAATTCGCCGGGCATACATGGAGATATCAAATGGTATTCGGGGCCTCCGCCTCCACCGCGAACAGTCGTCCCAAGGCGGAGGGTCCTCCCTTAAAGAGACTCTACACCGAGCCACCAATGGCTCTCCGCTCAATAACGTCAGGTTGACGCGTTCACCCAAAGCTGGATTTGTGAAACGAATTCGGACTATGAGCGGAAAAGCTGCACATAAAACTATCCAGGATTTGTTCATGGATGAGTCGTTTTTGTCCAAATTTTTCTTTTACTTTTCTGCCGAGGAAAGAGGTGTGTTGTCACGCGTGTGTAGACGTTGGAAGCATATCCTTTATAACACGAAGTATTGGGCAGAGGTCATGCCAATCATATCCTACCGTGACTGGACAAAGGATATGGTGGTCAGGAAACAGGTGTACGACAGCCTTCACCAAAGAGGGTTCGATGCTGTGTGTTTGTTCGGCGCCACCGACGAAGACATTTCGGATTTTGTGAACAATTTCCCACCCAGTAAGAAGCATCTTAGGTCAATAAGCGTCCGCTGTGCCAATGTCACAGACGCAGGTTTGGAGGTCCTGTTTAAAAAGATGCCATGTATTTATCGGGTTGAAATTTCCGGGTGTAATGAGATTACGGAAACCGGTTTATGGTCTTCACTCAACCCTAAGATAGTGTCCCTTAGTATTAGTGATTGTATCAACGTAGCAGACGACACAATTGGCGCCATTTCCCAGCTTCTACCATCCCTCTACGAACTGACCATCCAGGCCTATCACGTGACAGACGCAGCATTGGCCTTTTTCAGTGCGAAGCAGAGTTATACGTTGTGTATCCTCAAACTACAGTCATGCTGGGAAATCACCAACCATGGAATTGTAAATATTGTGCATTCCTTACCCAATCTGACCGTCCTAAGTCTTTCAGGGTGCAGCAAGATCACTGACGATGGTGTGGAACTTATTGCGGAGAACCTTCGTAAGTTACGCGTTCTCGACATTTCGTGGTGTCCCCGGATAACGGACGCATCACTCGAATACATCGCATGTGACCTTGGACAACTCGAGGAACTGGTGCTGGATAGGTAAGAAAAGACAAAGTTGACAGTTCTTTATTGAAGGAATAATCAATGCCTTTCAAGCACTCTTATTACTTTGTTTCCTATTCAACCATCCAAAACTGGGCCGGGAAGTAGTTCTTGGTTTCTTTAAATTACTGGTTTTATTCTGAAGGGCAACACATTTACGCAGTTGCAAAAATACGGACATTTAATACCGGGAAGTGATAAAAGCTTAATGCATCTGGAGAGAGAAGAAGCAAACAGGTTTAGTGTGGGGACTCCCGAATAGGGTCGGTCGGGAACCGTTAACATGTTATTGTCCTGACGAATGTTACAGGTATACATTGACATGGAAGTTTACGAAGTTGAAGATTTCATTGGCAACCGATCCTACTTACCACCATAGTGTGGTCTATACTAATGTGACATTGATGATGGTCGCATTTCAATATTCATCGACACGAGTCATTACCAGACATGCATTACAGATAAATCATTCTCTTTCATCTCCAGCCCGGCACATTTTCATATACACACAAATCCATTGTTCGGGTATTTTTGTATGCGCGTTCTATTGTCCTTTATCGCTTCACATATAGTAGCCCTGCAGCTGTCGGGTAGACGTATTTATGACGGTTTATTGCCACGTTTTCCAACAAATGCACAGGTTGCCGCCCAAACAACCACCGGGAAAATAACACAGCTCAATGCCACGTTGTTGTAAATTATCTTATGGCTTGATGGGGATGATATATCAATATTAGATATATGAGGACACATACAATGCCATTGATTCCTACTTGGGAATGTGTGAACAGTAAGAATAATCGTAGTTCGTGTGGGTATCGATTCGGGATCTCCGTCAGTGAACTCTGTTGAGCTGTTTCTGCGCTATGCTTCAGTACCGAGTTGATGCGAGTTATGAATGGCGAACGGGGTCAGTCCGTTCACGCGCGTTCAATGAATAGAAACACATTTACGGCAGCAGCTGTAGTGGGGCCTGGTGTGTCTGTTGAGTTCACCAAGCTTACAATTGAGTATCTGTATTGTTGAATGTATAACATTGTCAAGGTGCCCTGGGTTCGAAATGCATTGTATTGGAGTGCCAATGGGATGGTTAAAATCACAACAGCACTGCATGCTTAAGATTAGTTCCTGCATGGCGTGAAGCCGGTGATAAACGTACTTTAACACTTGCAAACTGGACAATTACATAGTAAACACGCTTGTTATCATGCTCATTGCGAAATACGATCCACGGATGTCAGAGATAAAACGACAGTATTGTCACACTCACACACACACACACACACACACACACACACACACACACACACACACACACTCACACACACTCACAAATGTGCATGCAGATTTGCACTACTTATAAGAAATATAAAGTTAATCTTGTTGGCACTCGTATTGGCACGCTTAAACATCCAAAGTGGAAAAAAACAAACATGTCTATCCCCGTTGTCAAGGATCAGCCGGGGCTTTCGGGTAGCCGAGTGGTTAAAGCGTTCGCTCGTCACGCCGAAGATCCGGGTTCGATTCCCGACATGGGTACAATGTGTGAAGCCCATTTCTGGTGTCCCACGCCGTGATATTGCTTGAATATTGCTAAAAGCGGCGTAAAACCATACTCACTCACTCCTTCAAGGATTAACCATTTATATGTTGATATGAAAAGTTGATTTATATGTTGATATGAAAAGTTGATTTATATGTTGATATGAACTCTGCGGCGCCAAACAACATTCACTCCCTCATTGGTGCTTTACCCAAAGGCTTAATGCACCATTACATTCTACTATACGTATCAAGAGTTAAGACACAGATGGAAACATAAACAAACTGAATAATACCTTTGCAATATTTATTGGCATTGATTGAGTATGCTGTATCTGTTTTTGTGTTCGCTGTGTGTGCACAGATGTGGAACCAATAACGTTTATGTGTACATGACGGGATGTTCGCATATTCAATATATCTTCTCTAGATGATTAGACCGTACCTTTTATTCACGAATCCCATTTTCTCATATATTAAGGTCGTGGGGTCATGACATATGAATTAAGGGATGTATTTAATTCAGAAGTAAGCAACATGTGGTCATTCATGTAACGACAGTGAGAATATATCGCATCCGTATGATGGGTGAGAGTGAGTATGGGTTAACACCTCTCAGAAGTATCCAAGTCTTATCACAGCTTGGGGCATCACG
Source organism: Haliotis cracherodii (assembly GCF_022045235.1). NCBI lineage: Eukaryota > Metazoa > Mollusca > Gastropoda > Lepetellida > Haliotidae > Haliotis > Haliotis cracherodii. The sequence continues at coordinate 38,914,321 of NW_027266275.1, read as the reverse complement.
AAATAGGCTTCACAATACCTAATTTGGTGGAAACTGAACCCGTGTCTTCGTCATGATGAGCGAGTGCTTCTACTACTAAGCTACCTCACTGTTCATCAATAAATATCAAAGTGAATACCGAAATCCAAGCGACCTTAAATCAATTCGTTAATTCAAAGTTTGATATTTGCATTATAAATACATAAGTTGAAATGATTAGGAAATGTTTTCCTTTGTCTTAAGCAATCCAGACCGGTTGGTCCACTGGTGTAAGTCGCTGCAGCACTGATGCTAAGTTTCTTCCATAAGCTGTCAGGTACCGCTGATTGTTGGTTCGAATCCAAGTTTCGCCCTGATTATGATCCTTGGTTTATCATCATCATCATCATCATCATCATCCCCGTGGTCGTGATCGTATGTTCCAACACCGCAATAGACGTATACGAGATGCTTCATTTTGCGCTTTCCTCACGCATTAAGCTGGCACGCCATGATAGTACCGAGATGATGACTGTTCAAGCGGCGTTATACCCAACTCACTCAATCGTTATCCCACCCGGAATGTCCACCGGGGTACACTACACAAAGATACGTGACATTTGGCCACATATCATACACAAGTTACCCCCGTATGTAATTGAACTATCCCGCTAGCTCCGCGAAGCGGCAAAACGGTTCACTGGAATTACGTTCACTGGAAATATGTTATCAATTCATATTGCACCTTTCTACAACTACAACATGTATAACTGAACTTGAATTGATCGATAACTTGTTAAAATGATTACATTTCACTACAGGGTATGTTTCATTAATACCACAGATGCAATATACATGTATGTACCTAAAGCAAAGACAACAATATACACGTAATTAACACACACTGTATTATATATGAAGATATAATAAGTCAAGTTAGTTACATATGGAAAAGGGCTAGGAACAAGTTACCCAACTGAGGCTGCTCTCTCCTTGGTATTTACATACTGAATTTACAAATGTACAAAAGATTACGTAGAATGACAAGTATGATAAGGAATGATGAGTATAGAAAGAAACAATTGCAAATATAACAGAGAAAAGAGATAAATTAGACAAAGCATTTGCTCCGATAGATGTGAGATTGCACTGCCTTAAATACATATTTTCTTATTTAAATACATGTACATGTATATTATGACGTGTTGAAAGATCTGCACTTCCCCCTAACAAAGTTTCACATGAAGTGGTACAATTGTGTTCCTTGTAAGCATGCATCGTATTGTTAATATAAGTTGTTCTCTTTGACCAGTAAATAATAGACAATGAGTCTGAAATGCCATTACTAATAAAACGGGAAACATAATATATTTCTGTCCCATGCAATGATTTGTTGATATTTGTTTGTTGTTTGACGTCACTTCTCGAATTTCCATCGATACCATGACGTCTTGTAAAAAATGGAGTCTGGTCCAGACAAACTGCATTGGTTGAATGTGATATCTCAATTATCCTCTGTCGTGCCTTACACATACGGATAGATGTATCTAGTTATTACATCGCTTATGCGTAATGTACCATGTCATGTTTCTACTCCATAACAGGCGTCTATATTACATAATGGCAACATTCAGAGCGTTATACACATCGATTGCCGAACACCAGACATACAGCATGTGTACACGCCCTCTGTTAAAATACTGCCGTCAGATCCTACCTACGTCAGATCGATGCTACGACCGAAGCATATCGCCCAGTGACGTTAAACATAGCTATCAGGCATTCGTGCCAAACGCTGCTTAATTCCAAACATGTTATTTTTAATCTCAGTGGATTCATCTGCACATGAATAGCAACTAGAAGTTATAACACCGTTATTGTGTGCAGAAAGTGAATTTCAATGTGACATTTTTAGATCACATTGTTCTTCAGGTCTGCCAGTCTTTAGGTATCACTCAGTGGCATCCTTTAATTACATGCACCGGGGTGTGATATCTTTTTAATCACCTATCACAAATATGGAGTTAATTGCTTGGAGATAAGCGGCTTTAGATTATGGATCACCTATCACAAAGATGCATTGAGATTGGACTAGATGCCGTGTAATCAACGGTTGGTGGAAATTCTTTTGTGATCGGGTTGCCATCCCGAAATGGTATTGACCCTATCCGTCAATGCCATTCTCAACATCGTCGTTAATACTTTATAATGGTCTTTAAGAAACGCTCACATTTTAAATCGACTTTCAGTATTTCTCTGTGCAAATATACAGAAATCTAACTGCCCAAGGCTTTGTGAATATGTCAAATATTGCGTGATGTGCTCAGCCGGAGAAAGATGGATACTTCTTTTAGGAGATTGCATCCCCTTCCTTTCACATTCTCTCACAAAACACATTGTTGAGCTCGTAAAAAGCAGAGATTCTTTCCTGTATATCGTAAAGACAAATTGCGGCGCCTGGTTATGTCATTCGTGAACGCTGCGCGCCTTCGTACTAATCGGGTCGACGTGACCTGAATGGTCGATGCCGAGATCATCAATAGTCTTTTGTCTGGAAATAAGCGTTTCCAAATAAGTCGCAGACCTCAGGAAAACCGTACTCTTAAAGAAGGTTTTTCAAGAACCATACCCGGCGGCTATCCAGTCTGTTGTAGCACATCTGAATGAAATATGTTAAACAGTGACGCGAATGCTCAGCAATCTGGCGCGAGAGTAATTTACGAACTCTTGAACCAGATTGTTTCGTTAGCTGTTTCTTGATTTTCCGTACAAAAAGTACGAACAATTAGTCACGACCGGGTTTGAGGTAGACAGATAGAGAAATAAGCTCAGAACGTTACGCAATGTTACGTTAAAGTGATGGCATGTAAATGGAATCAGCCTCCCAGATGTATCCTCGTGGAGACACAGCAAGAGGGGGGTACACATACCTATGTCTACTGTTATGATTCACACATCTGGAGAGGGGCTGAAACGGCTATTGCTTTCCCACATGTCCCTTAGACTAAGCCGCGGGTTAAATGTCGTCTCGCAGAGCCAGAGAGTATGTACACTCTATCTAAATGTAAATCTTGTTTGAACGGGTTGGGGTCGGCCATTGCAGGGATTTTTTTTTACCGTTGAATTATGTTTTCGCCTTTCTATCAACAAACGCATATTTTACCATCCCGGAAGTAGGAAGTTCTTGCGTTTTTATCATCAGGGAAAACGAAACCCACACCCCACCTCTTTCCTTCGATGATGATAGTTCAACATGAGAATGACTTATTGCGATTAGACTAATATCTAATCTCTGCAATGAACATATTTTACAGAAAATACAGTTGTTAAATTATGTTTGTAAAATATGATAAAAAGGAGCCATGGGACTTTATTCATTTGAAACTGTTGTAATCTAGACTTGCCAAATATAATAAACTTGAATAGGATTGGATATATCTGTTCGGTATCTGTATGCTGGACTATGCATTATCACGTTTTAGAGAACACAATTTATCCGAAGTTGGTTGTATATAAATTAATAATAACCACAACAATCGTCAATGGGCAAGATGCGTGATAACCTGAGTTTGATTCCGTGTCCATCTGTACATTTGGCCCACCTGGGTAGCCTCGTGGTTCGCTCGTTTCCCCGAAGACTCGACGTGTGAGGCCAGTTTTTTGTGTTCTGACTGGTTTATGCTGGAATATTGGTTACACAGCGTAACACCTCGCTCAGTCACACATCTTAAGATGTTTTTAATCCTAATATATAAACAGGCAAATGTTAGTGGTGTCTCGATTAAACAAACGTCGGATAGATCTTGGGATAAACTTAAATGTTACTTAAATTTTTGCCACCACGAAGTATTCGTTAACCCACGATATTATGTATACTTACATATTAAAACCACGCCTTCAGCGACCGTCGGCTGTGGTAAGAGTCAGGGTGGCCAGGCTTGCTGACTTGGTTGATGCTTTTCGTCGTATCCCAATTGCGTAGATCGATACTCATGATGCCAATGACTGGATTGTCTGGTCAAGACACGATTATGCACAGACGATGTCATATAGCTCGAATGAGTGAGTGAGTATGCTTTTACGCCGCTTTAGCAACATTGCAGCAATAGCACGGCGGGTGATATCAGAAATAGGCTTCACTCGTTTAAAGTTACCTATGTGGGATATCGAACCTAGGCGTAATCACAGGCCGCCATCATACAGTTGGAATATTGCTGAGAGCGGAAACAAACAAACAAACAAACTCTTCCTCAAAAGTTATGGATTCTTTGGCCAAAATAACCAGAGTAATTGCTGTGCCAACATCTCCATCATGTTTGACCACACCATATTTTTCATTTTGTGGAAACATGCTTTAGTTATTAAGGTATCTAATGGAATAATGTTATATGTCTAGAATGCTGATAAGCCCTCTTGTTGAAATGCGGTATGTTACATCAAGACATTCGCGGTCTTGGAAAATATATAGGTTGTGGGGGAATGGTCGTCTACATGCTAAAACCCCATCGATGTTAGAGCAGTAGCTGTTCCAAGAGTTGGTGCCAGCACAGAGCCTTGTTCTTTATTGAATATAAGTGAACACCATTCAGGCCTCTAATTCAGCTGTATATTGATTTGAAATGCTATTTGGTTTCACTGCAAAAATGTTACTGTATATCGTTCATTTCTCTAGACCTCTGTTTTATGGAAAGAGGAAATTGACGTAATCAGATTGGAGTAGTTTTTGTAAGACCGTGTCTCGATGATTATAACGACTGTGTGAGATATTGATCTCACACACAGACAATCTCGTTGTAACACCACTCCGAGACATTAATTGTAGCTATAAACCATTTTTTCGAAGCTTCGAACTAATACGTCAATAATGATCACGTACTAATACGCTGGATGAATACGCCCTGCAATAGCTGTGTGTTGTAGATACGAAATAGTCAATATTCATATTCCGGCACAGGTAACATATGCATATATTTCATTTATGAATTATAAATTGTCATCATTAGTAAATTAATCAACACAGCTGTTTTGTACAACCGTATCTAGTGACACTCTGCCAATCCTAGACTAACGCTTAGTCTCTGAAAATATATAACGTTGATAAAAACAGGCTACTCCATTTAAATTGAAAAGGAGCCTAATTGAGGTAAGAGATTCTGCACCTGTCTAGACTTGCTTCATTAAGGGCTATAGTATTACAGTAAGGGCTGGGTGGAAGGGGAAAATAATTGGGTTCAAGGACCGTTTGTGACATCCGGTTCATCAAATGTACGGATTGTATAGGTAATGGGCAGGGAGTGATGTCCTGAAAGCCGGTCCGGTCTTATGAGGTTTCACTGTACATGAGTCTAGGATTAGGGAGGTTTAACCTTGTAAATGATTGTCTGAGTCATTGTTTTAATGTTTATTACAGAGTCCTCGTATCAAGCCTGCGATCTACGCTTGACATTTAAAAGTTGCGTTATAAAGACAAGATACTTTGAATAATGAACCTCTTTCTACAAATTGGCCGTTATCAACCTTGTGATCATGCCTTGTCATGATACATACACAAGCTAGTTTGCCTTCATGTCTTAGCTATCTCATTGATGCAATTCCGAATAGTGTGTGCTACGACAACAAACACACACACATATATACGCACCAAGGCACGTACGCACGCCATCTCATCAATGCTGATACATATAATAATATTCGGGGTTTGGATTGGTCCCAGGCAACCGATGCTTGTCGTACGAAGCGACTGAATGGACTCACTGGTCATCTTCGGTGCACTGATTGATTAACGTCATCGTACCCCGACTGTGACTTCGGTCCCCCCCTAATTACTGGTCCTGACTGATCACTATTGCTGACTGTGACTTTAAATATCAAACAGTACAGTACAGAAAGTACAGTCACATTTTACCCAAAGATGCCAAGGAAAGACGCAAGTCTTAATTTCCCCACGCAATATTCACATTTCAGGAAATACTGATCACATACACCAGTGGCACCATGAGTCCAACAGTGTGGAATGCATCAACGATCCATGGAATGTTGAAATAGCCAACAGTCATTCTACGCGTACGGCTAACTCGCTGTCTACGGCTGATAGTCTGTACAGACTTCACGCTCGATACTGTTCTGCTCAAGTGAGAGCGATGTCCCGGGATGAAATATACTACAGTTCCCAGGTGTACATAGCAGCGTTTCGATGGAATGTTAACACGATGCATAGATATCACAGTATGTCAATTTCAAAGGAGTTTGCTAAACGCATTATGGACGAAAGGTAACCCAGATGAACGTACGAGGGCTGGTCAAAAAGTTCTAAGCCTGACTAACTTTCAAACTAGGGGCCATAACAAAGTGAACTAGTCAATGTAGTACATTGTTTGAGTACTTCATTGCAAGTGTATTTGGTATGTTTGTATATTAGTGACAGCCAGTTGAACGTGACAGGGGTCCAAATGGACACAGAAATGGACAAGAACGAGCATCGAGCTGTCATCAAGTTTTTTTACATTCAGAGAAAAGTACTCCCTGAGAAATTCATGACCGCATGTCACAAGTGTATGGGGATAAGTGCACTAGCTGTGCCACTGTTAAACGTTGGGCAGCAATGTCGAAGTCCCCCAACTTCCATCAATGAAGATTCAATCAAGGAGATAGAAAAACTTATACAGTCAGATAGTATTACCATTGCGGAAAGACACTTGAGGAAGACACAGGTCTAAGCCGTGGAACAATTGAAACTATTATTCACGAACATTTACAGATGAATAAGATATCTGCTCGTTGGCTGCCAAAGTTTCCAAATTCTGATCTTAAGGAAAACAGAACTGACATTGCCTGAGAAAATTTAGAGCTATTGAGGAGGATTTCGTATTATTTAAAAGGAGACTAGTAACGGGTGATGAAACATGGGTCTACCACTATGATCCCGAGTCAAAACGTCAATCCATGGAGTGACAGCATTCCAATTCTCGAGCACAAAAGAAGTTCAGGTCTTCAAGATCAGTGAAGAAAGTTATGGCCACTGTATTCTGGGATGCATAGGGTGTGATCCTTGTTGATAACTTAGAAAGTCAAAAGACGAATACCGGTGCCTACTAATGCTGATTTGATTCATCGTATGAGCTATTCTATCAAAGAAAAGCGGCGAGGATGCCGACTGCTGGAGTACTACTACTTCATGACAATGCCTCTTCTCACACCTCTCGACATGCAAAGGATTGCTGTGCGACAATGTGGGTTCGAAGAGCTTCCTCACCCTCCTCTATCCCCAGGCCTGGCACCAAGTGATTTTCCACACGTTTCCTTAACTGAAAGAACACCTTCGGATTCAGGGGCGGTTTAGGCCCCCAGTACGTACCTTCATAAAGAGTATCGGGGGTGTAAAATATGTCATGGTTGAACACCCTCGGCGACGTTTTGCCATTGCTCATGCTATCAACAACTTGTTTGCCCGACCTTAAAGCCGTTGCCTTAAGAGGCGACTAACGGGATCGGGTGGTCAGGCTCGCTGACTTGGTTAATGCATGTCATTGTATCCCAAATGCGTAGATCGATGTTTATGATCTCAATCACTGGATTGTTTGGTCCAAACCGGCGTCATATAGCTGGAATATTGCTGCGTACGGCGGTAAACAGCAAACAAACAAACAAAAACAGGTTCTTCCGGCGTAAAAGGCACTCTCTGTTTCATATAATAATTATTCCTTCATCAAGAAAAAAGAGTATATGTTATGTATAGTCATATAATGCACACTTTAACCCTGTTAATTCGAAGGCCCTTGGAAGGTGGTCTTTTAATGATATGGCTATCTCATCGAAAGAATTGAGAAGGGGTTAAAACGATGTCAATACTTATAATTGAACAGAACTTGATGCAGAACGACGTAACGCAATTGTACACACAGGTTGTTCTGAAAGTGCGAGCATGTGTGATGGGGTCGATAGTTCGTGCTTGTTCCTTCCCTAGTGAAACAAGATATATCAACGCTATGTTTACTGATTTTGGAGATACGTCCTACATCAGCTGTTCTTCCTGGAACTATTGTCTCCCGTGACTTATTCCGCTTTTTACCATTCACGTTGAGTATTGACGAAACCCACAGTTGTGAGGGTTCACACAACCGAATCATTACTACACATTCAATTTCCTTGTCCTGGTGCCGTGTTGACTAGCACATGTTTACATGCCGAACTAAATGGAAATAAGAATAGCGAGGTATATATGGATCTCCTACAGTGAGTGAGTGAGTGTGTTTGAAAATGCAGCTTATAAATGGAAGAGTGCGTTAAATGAGTTGGAAAATGCAGGTTAAAAATCAATGAGAGTGATTTGGAAAAGGCAGTTTTTTAATGAGAATGAGTGAGTTGGAAAATACAGATTATATGAGAACGAATGAGTGAGTTGGAAAATACAGAATATAAACGAATGAGTGAGTGAGTGGCTAAATACAGATTATATATGAATGAATGAATGGGAAATACAGATTATAAATGAATGAATTAGTGAGTGAGTGAGTGGGAAAATACAGATTATAGTGAGTGAGTGAGTGAGTGAGTATGGTTTTACGCCGCTTTTAGCAATATTCCAGCAATATCACGGCGGGGGACACCAGAAATGGGCTTCACACATTGTACCCATGTCGGGAATCGAACCCGGGTCTTCGGCGTGACGAGCGAACGCTTTAACCACTAGGCTACCCGACCGCCCCTACAGATTATATATGAATGAATGAGTGAGTGAGTTGGAAACAGCAGGTTATACAGGATTGAGAGGGAGTTTGTAACAGTATCGGTGTTATTAAATATGGAACGAATGTTTTAGTGATTCCCCTTTACTTCATGTGCCCCTCAATGAATATCCCTTTCATGTTTTGATTTGAGTATATATACTAAGCATTACAGCTTAGAATGAGTGAGTTTGGTTCACGCCGCTTTGAACAATAGTTCAGTTACATCACGGCGTGTCAGCATAATGTGGGAGGAAAGCCCGAAGTGATGCAGGTCTCAGGTGCAGGTTTACCACTGTGGTGAAACATGAGTACGGCTATGGTGCGGAACAACCTAGAAACATAATCGGGGCGAACCTGGATTCGAACCCACGATCCCAGTTTGATGGCGTGCCAAGATGAGTGGGCACCCGTGCCCCCCAAAACCCCAAACTATTGCATCGTACAGATTTAATACTTTGATAAAGCCTACGAGCCCTAAGTTAGTCTTGTTTGGCGCTGACAGACCAAAATTCGTCATCGGGTCGCATCACGTCTTCAAACCAGCGACCATCAGATCCTGGAAGCCAGTACACAAACTCTGAACATCGAGTTCTCGCGCCCTGTTCGTGTTGTATTGTTCCCTTTGTCTGCTGTATTAAGACTAATATGGGATAACTATACTTATTCTACTCGCCATGCTAATTACTGACTAATAATAGCGTTCTTTGATCTCCTTGGTCATACAAACATCATCTGCTGACCACACCGTTCATACGAGCATAGCATTTATTAACTCAACTGTTCATTTAGTTACATCCACACAATCCAGTAAGCTTAACGATTTACCATCGCGATCAAATCATAATGAACTACTCTATCGTGGCCATGTTTGTCCAGCCATCATGGCAGCCAGACCATCAACAGTCTATTATTCTATATCATGTTTCCAGACCTAATAACGTTTACCCGTGACTGCTATAGTATTGATGGAGCTTTAGGCTGTGCCGTGGGTTATAGCTGCCTAGTCTAACGCTTTGTAGTATTATTTCCTGAACTAGTGTCAAACCCTAGCATTGCCACCACCAATACAATCAATACCACTCCGTCCTGCACTATACCACGGGGTGTCAGCTGCCGGCACGGCAATGACTCATGCTTCTAATTGTTGCCCCTAGCTTGGAACTACTTTTTTCGCGCAATTATTGCTGTAATTGCTACTACTGTCTGTGTTGTTGGCCCCTGGGTGTAGGGATTTCTTAGTTTCGTACTAAACTCCATTATGTACCTGTTAATGTCGTTCCGCAGTAAACCTTCTTCTGTGTTAGTTGAGCCAATTAAATGTTGATGTTCATTTTCACTGGAGTCGCCGCTTTGCCAAATTAACACGATTTGCTCAATATAGAACAGGCAAATATCAATCAGCTGTTAATGACCATGTGTGCTTGTAACATGCAAATAATTAAATAGTAGCCAACTGTCGTTCCAGTTGTGGCTTCTGGAGCAGTACAAAAAAGAACTTCAGAAAGAGTACGACGCTTCAAGTCGTTTTATGTCATGTCATGTTTTGGTGATCAAATATTTATTTGAAGCCAGTTTTCGCTTGTTGAGACGTTGTTTCGAAAGGCAAGACTAACCCAATTGATTCTCGCACAATTAGAGGGGTTTATTATTAATGGATTGCACCAAGTGGCTCAAAACAGGTGTTGTGAATTATTGTCTCCTCCCTACAGATGACAAATAATCCATACGCTTCGGATGAATGATGACTAATTAGGGCGACATCTGTTACTTGAAACGTTTCAAAACATACGAAACTATTGGTTTTCTCAAATGCATTGGTGCGCTGACTTTACGTTTGCGTTTTCCTGTGTGTTTTCGCGAACACCTGGTGTCATCACTGATTTTCAGGAATACATTCATATAGCTTTCATCGCTATAGATTTTGCGCCAAATGGAACCTCTTTCGGCAGATACTCGAGACAGATCACGCTATGGACTTGATACTTATATTATATTTTTAAGTAATATTTTGAGGCGGGGATATATGTGTACTCCCTGAAGATTTCCGAAGCATGTTGTTCCATGTCTAACTCGCCCGACCCAGTATGCTAAACTGACGGAAAAAACAAAATGTTACCACAACATGCAAACCTCAGGAAATGAAATTAAAAATAGGAAATATTGATATTTTGAATACATCATATTATTCACTAGTGCTTCTGTTAACTGACCCGTAAAGATCCGGGATAGATTTGGTCTTCAGCAACCCATGCTTGTCGTAAGAGGCGAGATGATCGGGTGGTCCGGCTCGCCGACTTTGTAGACGCATGCCAAATGCGTAGATCGATGCGCATGATGTCAATCACTGGATTGTCTTGCCAAGACTCGTTGATACAGACGACTGTCATGTAACTGGAATATTACTGAGTTAAACAGCAAAAAAACACAAACATATCATCTCTCAACTTGACTTTTGAAAATGACGGGTCGATACCGTTTGACATTTATATTCACGGTACATTGTTAGATAATGTAGATATTTGTGATCAGAGAGGCAACGAATCTCTTGATGTCCTCCGCCATGGTATGGATAAAGTATTGCTAGAAGCGACGTCAACCTCAGGCACTCATTCTTATTAAGCTCGCCATTATCAAATCCATTTGTATATCAGCATCAAAGGAAATCATGAAGTCAGATGTAGATGTCGTCCACGTGGGTCAGCAGATTTGTCATGACGTTGCTAGAGGCGACGTCCCCCAGAGAACTCGCACATCCATCAAACTGGTTTATAGATAACAAGCCCATGACCTTTACTGTGATCTCGCTTTGACGGGAAATGTCAGGCAAATAATAACAGCTCTTTACTAAGGTGTGCTTTTCCCGTGAGCTGTCAGGAAAGAGTAAGACTTCATCAGCGATGTTTGGCTGCAATGGCATCGTACACAGTCGACGTGGGCTTGTGATGTCGACGTTAGAATATAAGCTTAAGGTTGCGGCTGTAGAATTGTAAAGGAACTGCAACGCTGACTGATGTCGTGTGCGGTTGTGTGGAGATCATGCAAATGTTAAAGGTGGAAGTGATGTGGGAAATTTCTCGGAACAGACATTTCTCAAAAATAGAATCAAGAATATCATGTGACGGAAGACGAATGTTCCGCAGGGTGTTTAATAATAGTCGACTCTTTATTGGTTGCACGACCTCTGTGATGGCAAGTATTGACCACGAATGGTTTTCCGAGTATGACGCATCAGTGACTGTCCGAAGCAATAATCATATTCCCTATTTGACTTGAATCATTGTTCCCGTGTTTGTTCAGGTGACCTCATGGCCCTTGCATATGTGGGTGTCACCTGCTGGGCAGGACCCTCGTACTGATTCGCGAGCACCTGATACCATCGCTAGTTTATAGTCATTCATAATGACATGCTATAGTCGATATCGTATGTAGGACTCTGTTTTTGGCAGAGATTTCCTGTGATTATGAAAAGGGATTTGTCGCATTTATTTACAGGGCGTTGGTTCACTGAGCTATCTTAGTGCTATAACTGTCGTAGCTGCCATGCTTAACCATAGGTTTAATTAAATTTGCCGAAGCACAGAACGCTTTGTGAAACGGGGCACATATAGACAACTGTGCCTTGATAAACATACTATTCGGATAGTTATTTTTCACATACGTATACTCTAAATAATGTAATTTCACCTGTTCCTGTTCTTTGTCAAGTGGTTTTATGTATAGGTTGCGATTGAACAGTGAGTAGTATGTTTCCTCGTCTGTTCTGAATTGGGAATTATCGATGTGTGTTGTTTGTCGTCCTGAGAAGGGCTATTATTCCCGACACTGTGCAGTGAGGTAACCAAGTGGTTAAAGCATTGGCTCATCACCGCGAATACCTTGGTTCGATTTTCCATATGGCTACAACGTGTAAATCCTATCCATGGTGTCATCTGTCGTGATACGGCTAGAATGGTGTTAAAAGCGGCGTAAAACTATACTGTATCTCGCTCATTGCTCTATATAAAGTATGTACATGTGCATAATTTCTGGCGTTCTTCCCACATCCAGATGACACGCTGTGATAGCGACGTGAAACCAAACTCATGTGGATTTTTGTAAGAATTGATCCCCGGGACTATTGGCATCGAGGGACCCCTGCACCTTTGGTAATTCTTGGTTCTTACATGCTATTCTGGGACAAACAAATCGGTTCTTTCCTAACGTGGAATCGTATGCTTAAAAATCGATTAGTTTCAATATTTTCAAATGTGTGTGTAATCGCACCACCACGGCATGGATCGTTGCTCACGCTATCGACCAATGGTCTGCCAGATCCAGGCGCGTTATTGAAAGAATCACCAGATTTGTTTCACTCTTTTGTGAGTTTTGTATTAGCGAAAGTAATTTGTACAAAATTGATTCCTTCGTTGAGAGATTACTGTTCTTTATGTTTGTCGTTTGTGTCCTGAGTTGAAACCTCTTTGATAGATGATAGTGTAATGCGCAAGTTCAGGAACCAAGATGGCCGACTTCCATTAATTTCAACTGATAACGGCTTGAAACAAAATGCCCGGTCCGAGACATCAGCGATAATGGGACAGATATTATGTTGGCCTGACCCTCGTAAATTGATGGTCACAAACGCCATAAGTCTCCGGAATACCCGATCTCCGGAATGTCCCGAAGGCCAATCTCCTTCATTGATCATTCGGAGGACACCAATAATCATTTTAATGGCAAACACACACTGGTTGAAATAAAAATATGATTTGGGTGTTGGCAGTTTGTAAGATTACTTGTTTGACAGTAATCATTATTAAGGGGAGGTTTTAACGTTTGATGTTAGTAATTTGTGTTTGGCCTATGACTTCACGAATCTTTTACGAGAACTCATCTAAATGTCAAAGGCCTCATTTATTTCTGCACTGTTAGGAGCTGAAGGGAAGTCGGGAGCGATCACATAACGTCCCCGTTGCCTTGGTAGGTTTCGGTTTAGAAATAAGTGAGTGAGTGAGATTGTATTACTCCAGCCTCTTATGATTATTAACGTCGCGTTCATGATTATTTCCCTTATACAGCGACAAGGAAGCGCTCGCGCTTATGTGTGTGTCAACTTGTATTTGTCAGGACTAACGTCGGTTTTATAGTGCTAGACCACTGAGACACCATGCCGAAGTGTAACATGGATGACCCACTCAGACACAGTATGGTGACTCCATGCCGACCAGTCCTTGTTTTATCCCCCTAACACCAATCGCCAGGCAAGGAAACAAGTAGCATCTTTTAACGTCGTTTGGTATGGCGCGACCGGGGATTAAACCACCGACCTTCCGCTCTCCAGGCAGACAACATTAGACCCCGGAGGCGGTTTTTCCAGTGTGATATCACGTCAGTCAGAGCCAATGGTTGATATCATGAACACAATAGTCACTTTGTCATTGTACGGTGACACAACCAAATCAACCAGTGCGAAATAGTGTTCCTACTTCAGCCATTATCGTTAAGTTTGGAATATATCGATCTTACGTTACACTGCATCGTTTGATTCTTCGTTGATTTTTATTCGCGTGGCGGTATAAATATTTATCTAAATCTAAATGAGTCCATTACTGATATTATATAACAGACATGTTGCCCTTTACACGTAGACGAGTCGCTTGATCATCGCAGCGCCAAGGGCCTGTTTGGTCCCCAGAGCTTTGGGATGCTTAATAGTCAGCTGAAAGGACCTTCATCAAACGTGGTCGGTAGTTTGTCTGTCGAATTGTGATGACTATAGGTTTCTATCGATCAGACTAACCATGTTTCCAGTGGAACATATTCATTAAATACAGTCGGTAACAAGCTTGACTGGTTATTACGGTACGTTTAGTACTGTAATTATTGTGTATGGGCTACCAACATGAGTCAAGGGCTTGTGCTACTTAGTGATCGCAGTATTGAATATCGGAAAGAAAAGGTTCATTACCGCTTCGTAGGATGTAGTTCATGACAGTGCTCTAAGTCACGGCACAGGACGGTTGTGTAAATTTCTGCCGTTGTAGTGGCAGTCGCATCGCGTCTGTCGCGACACTGGAAGTAAGTTGCCCTCAGTCTCACGGAGTACAGTTGCATCGCTTTCTGTCGCGGTACATGGCTGAGTAGACGCTCTTTATCGCGGCACAAGACACCCGAGACGCTCGCTGTCGCGGTACCGGAGAGTTGAGACGCTATCTATCGCGGTAATGGGCAGTTAAGACGCTCTCTGTCGCGGTACCGGGCAGTTAAGACGCTCTCTGTCGCGGTACCGGACAGTTTAGGCACTCTCTGTCGCGGTACCGGACAGTTAAGGCACTCTCTGTCGCGGTACCTGACAGTTAAGGCACTCTCTGTCGCGGTACCGGACAGTTTAGGCACTCTCTGTCGCGGTACCGGACAGTTAAGGCACTCTCTGTCGCGGTACCTGACAGTTAAGGCACTCTCTGTCGCGGTACGAGAGAGTTAAGACGATTTCCGTCACGGTACCAGAGAGTTGAGACTCTGTCTGTCGTGGTACCGGAGAGTTGAGACGCTCTCTGTCGCAGTACCTGAGAGTTGAGACGCTTTCTGTCACGGTACCAGAGAGTTGAGACTCTGTCTGTCGCGGTACCGGAGAGTTGAGACGATTTCGGTCGCCGTACCGGAGAGTTGAGACCGCTAAAGATATGTCGCGGTACCGAAGAGTTACGGACAATTACGGACAATTACGGTGTTCAATGTCACGGGACAATTTTAGCGCTCTCTGTAACGTCACAGTCCCATTCCCTCCAACCCAATTACACATATCTTTGAAACATGGGTTTGCTCAAAGTTTCGTTTTACCATCAGTTGATTAATCTGATTGAAGAAATTGCCATATAAATCAGTTTGTTCAGACTCTTTCGAACAAACAACATTTTAGATTTGTACTTTTTATGATAATCATGAAAGTGAACATGACATAAGATGTCGACTCCATAAAGCCTCCGCCACATTGGATCCCTCTCTGTTATAAATTCAAATGGAGTAGAAACGCAATATCGAAAAAGATTTTTATCTCCACAAGTAATCTCAGACTCTCATGCAGAAATTCGCCCGAGACATCAATTTCATCCTACACCAACCTCAGTCTCCCCAAAAATGTATTGGATAAAATCTCTACTTTTTACGTTTATGTTTATGATTCACGTACAGTACATATCCATCACATATTTATGTGAATGAAACCAACTTCTTTATTAAGCCTTGGTTCTTTTTTATTTCCAAAGTTCTCAGTCTTATCTCAATAAATGCACAGAACCACTTAACATGCACATAAATATGTCTCCAATCAATTAAGTTGAACCCCATCATTGAAAGTGCATGCCTTCGGTATAGAAATAACTGCCACTGTGATGCATAAATCTGCACCAGTGATGAAAACAATCAACGCAACCGACAAACAAAGGGAAATACGTAGTCAGCCATGAACCCGATCGCTTCTGAAATCCTCAATCCGTCCTTCAACACAGGGGTTATCTTGGCTACAAGGTGTAAGTGTTATTTACAAGAGATTATTATCAGCTTGGCAATGTCTGTTTTGTGGATGGCTGTTCCATCAATCTGTATTTGAGGTCGACGAGGTCGTAGTAGTTCACTGAAGTAGTGTCGACACTTACACAGGAAGACGTGCGTGCCATAAACATGCCAAGGCGTGGCGTTATCAGAACACGTCTGCAACAGACGCCGATTGCGTTGTCTGTAGACTGTCATATTTCGCTAAGTGTTATGAAGTATCCTTAATCCTTTCTCGATCGAATCTGTCTCGTTATATTTTCTAAATTGCGCGGAACACTGGGAGGGGGTGGGGGTGGGGGGGGGGGGGGGGGGGGTGGGGGGGGGGGGTCCATTACGCCATAACTGTCTTCACGGAGTTTTAAAGATGAAATGGGCTGTTGTGCTTGGTAGTTGTAATATGACAAAAGAAGAAATGATCTTGCCAGTCGCCATTGACCCTTTCAACTTCAGAATTTTATTCTTAGATTTTTAGCTTTTCGTTATATTGGCATTCGTCATTCGGGTACTCATCGTATAGTAGTTCAACCTTCAATTATTGGTCATACTGGCTTTTATCATTGAGCTATTCATCATATAGTCGTTCATCGTTCAACTATTCGTAATACTGGCATTCGTCATTGACCTATTCATCACATTGTCGCTCATCGTTCAACTATTGACCATATTGGTATTCATCATTGAGCTATTCATCACATAGTCGTTCATCGTTCGAGGTGGCACTCGTGGTCATCATTCAGCTATTCATCCTTCGATCCTTTTTCATTCAGATTTTCACTCTGTAGACATTACTTCTTTGGACATTAAATCATTATTTATGTTCCATGGGTCTAGACACTCATCCTTCCGTCTCTCACTTTTCAATCATTCTCCCCTTTAAATCATCTTCATCAGCTACGCGTCAGTCATCCTAATATCCTCCAGTCGTAGATCATTTTGACCATTCAACCTTTATTCGTTGATCATTCAGCCATTCATCGTTTTGAGGTTGCTCAGAGTACAAGACAATTAGTATATAGAAGCTGAACATATTCAAATAAAACTTCGTTTCTCTTTGCCAGACATATTCTCGTGGGACTCACCGAAGCATTCAATGATTTTACACATGGGTACTTTTTCCTTTTTCTCTTTCAAACAAAACACTCAATCAAATTTAGCTTAGTCTAAAAAAGCATGCAATGCGAACAATACTCGTGGTAGACATGTTGAATGTATAATGGCATCTATCAAACACAAACAGTTGTTGACACAAGAGACATTTTAGTGTCGTGTTACTCGCTAATATCTGGTGACAGAACCAGTCCTATTCAAATTACAGAGTTGTGGAAAGAATGTACTAATCGAGAGAACTGGATCAATAATGGTCCAGATGTTGTTGTGAGAGGTTCACACCAGGAGCTCGTGGGTTGCACCTCGTAGCTGGAACCTCGCACGCTATCTCGTGTCCCTGGCCACATAGTAGTGAATGGCTGACCCATCCCTCTATACGCAAACACAGACGCAGACTCACGATTCCCAGTGTACCTGACTTTGCTGGTTTTAGTAATCGGCAAGCCCATTCGAGTTTGAATGTCGTGGGAGACAAGTGTTATTAATTGTGTCGTGTGTGTATAGAATTGGCATGGGCACACATAACCCGCACATTTCCTGTCTTCATTGTGGTCACGATTAGTAATAGACTCAGAGTCTCTTGTGTTGGATCGTCGTGTGACTTCCTCACATTTGTACAATGTATGAATACAATAAAGCCTTGGTGGCGTCCACATTGAAACGGCTAGAACGTTGCTAAACGAGGCATTAAATAACTCAGTCCTGAAAAAACTATTGTGAGGGCTCGCCATGCCGAACACTCTGGTTCGATCCTAGTTTGGGTACATGATGAAACGTTTTCTCAGTAATAATAATGTAGCGCTGTGCGTATAAATCAGTGCATGGATTCGGCGCTATACTAATGACCGTTACTATTATAAGTATTGTTAGTAGTTGTAGTGGTAGGGGTAGTAGTAGTAGTAGTAGTACCAGTACCAGTAGTAGTAGTAGCAGTAGTAGTGGTAGTAGTAGTAGTAGTAGCAGTAGTAGTGGTAGTAGTAGTAGTAGTAGTAGTAGTAGTAGTAGTAGCAGTAGTAGTGGTAGTAGTAGCAGTACCAGTAGTAGTAGTAGCAGTAGTAGTGGTAGTAGTAGTAGTACCAGTACCAGTAGTAGTAGTAGTAGCAGTAGTAGTGGTAGTAGTAGTAGTGGTAGTAGTAGTAGTAGTAGCAGTAGTAGTAGTAGTAGTGATGATAGTGGTAGTAGTGGTAGTACCAGTAGTAGTAGTAGTAGTACTAGTACCAGAAGTAGTAGTAGCAGCAGTAGTAGTAGTAGTGGTGGTAGTCCCAGTAGTAGTAGTAGTAGTAGTATCAGTAGTAGTAGTGGTAGTAGCAGTGGTGGTGGTAGTAGTAGTAGTTTCCCCAGTTGTAAGGATATATCTTTACTCGCTCGCTCGGTCAGTAGTTACCACGCTGTATATGGTATGGCGTGGTATCCCAGTGGTTAATTCGGCACGCCGGAAACCTGGTACGAAAGGGAAAGTATCTATCCCCCCTGTAACAGCTGTACCAGGAATATAGGTCAAGACTTTTGTGTTTCTTAACATTCCGATCGATGATCGCACGGTTGCATAATAACGAACGAGTTCGCGTGTATGTGTTACGTCCTTCGCTCTTCAATGTATGCTGTGCTTTCAAACCCCTATACCAGACAAATAGCACCCTCGCTACATGATTTAGCTGAGATTGGTTGGCATCAGATGTCTTCGCACATCTCCAGGGGCACAGGGGGCCCAATCGTCTGTGTGGGGCTGCGTCCTCCAGGCGTGCCAGGAACCATTGACCGTGGGTTCGAATCCCGGTTTGCCCTGACTATCTCTCTAGGTTTGTCAACACCATGGCCGTGCCAGCATTCGTCACTGAAGTGGTGAACGTCAAAGATCTGCATCACGACTGGGTCTCCTCCCAGAACAAACTGACACGCCGTGATAAAGCCGAAATGACGCTCGGGGTGGTGTTAAACCAAACGCACTCACTTACTCTTGAGAGGGGAGACGGTCTATGTGTCTACTACTGTGATGGCGCCTGTCATATGATTTATTCACTTCTTGATGACCTCCACCCACTCGCGGTTGGTTTGGTCATGGATCACCCTGCCATCCAGGTACAGAATGGAGTACGGTCTGTGGGCTACCACCATCATCACCACCAACTCGTGTATCGGTTTGACCGTCCTCACGTAGAACTGTTGTTTATATATTAATCATCATCGTCCTCGTCGTCGTCATCATCATCATCGCCCACTATTGTATATAGGTATATCAATGCCATTATACTCTACGTCTGTAGATGATGTCCTTAGATCATTTACATCATCATCATCATCATCATCATCATCTACTTGATGACGTCTTTTTACAAAGTTATTATCGTCATTATCATCATACTACTATTAATAATCTACTGGTGTATATGTTCGATAATCGTCATACCGTGTGTCTGTCTAAGGCGGATGTTGTCATAACATCATTACCACCACCATCATCATAATCATCATCATCATCCACCAGTCTGTAGGCATGATTACCTTCACGTGGAGCAGGGCGTAAGTATGTGGCAGATGTTGTCCCTAGACCATCATCATCATAATCATCATAATCATCGCCACCACAACCATTACCCCAATGTGCATCGGCTTTGTCGTCTTCACATAGAACGTCGAGACATTTTATAGCAGATACTTACGATACTAGCATCATCATCCACTGTACCGGCTTTGTCAAATGGCATTGTGACAGCCTACACATAAGACTATGAAAGACTAGCGTATTACCACATCAATGATTATAATTACTATTCACTCGGGAAAATAGCTAGCCGCCGTCAGGCGGAGGAGGGGGTTAGTCTCTGACGGATGCGTTACCTGGATTAACACCATCGTCTCTGAAATTATCTCCCACTCATGTATCATCAGTGTGGTCGTCAGAACACACAAAGGGGAGTTAGTATACGGTGGGTGTTTTACCTCATTTGATATCACCATCACCAGTACCAGCAGCACAACCACCTTCTCCATCTGTCTGATCTTCGTTAATGAACTTGAAGTACGTACAGTATCAATCATCCCCATCACCCAATCCTGTAATGGTGTGTCCGCAGTCACAATTTTTAATTCACCCTTGCACATGTTGTTCCGATTCCCACCGCCTCCACCCTTTACGACACCAACCCCGACCAATCCCTGGATCTTTCAAATCCGTTGCCAAGATAATATCATGGACACGAACATAGTTAATATGTCGGTAAATGTTCCTGTCACAACGTGCGCTCAGCCTCCCAAATGATGCTTGCAGTAGCTCACCAATTTCTGAAGCCAACTCCCTTCATACTACAAAAGGAAACCTTGTCAGTCCCCACCTTCCTTTCGATTACTGGTAACGTTAATAAATAATGGCTGACGCTCTAATGAGTATACATATGAAAAATTGGTTAATCTGCAATATGTTATTCCTGACAACAGAAACGGAAATGACACTCGTCGGATTAACGAGATGTCAGTGTATAGCACATCGGATTCATAATATTGCTCATGTAGGGTCGTACATCCGCTTTCTCGCCGTTACAAGTCCAGCTAGCGGAGAAAGGCCACCCCCATCAACTACACCCACACTGTCTGTCCCCTGGTGCTTCCATATCCGACACAGTGAAATAATGATTCCTTTATTTGCCCAAGCTGTCCAGAAAGACACCATTGGACTCATTAACGAACTACCTGATCCCATCCCCTACACTAAGCCAACCCAACCATTCCAGCTAAGTCAGCTTCCCTTTAAGAAATCTGCACGTGCATCCCGAGCATTAACAGTTCACAGGGCCCAGGGTGAAGGTCATGAGTGACTCACGCCAAACCCTTCCCCGTTGATCGATTTCCCTGTTTAAGAATAACCTTATGTGCGTGCGTGCTCTAGCTTCTTCCATTCATACATGCATCGTACTGCTGATTATTGATGAGTCAGCGGGAGACATCACTGAATGTGTTTGTGTCCTCCGTTGTCCAAATCCGATACCTCGCCCCGCAGCAGGTGATCCGCCTGGATGCGATAATAGCATAATGATGGTCCCTCTAAAAGCAGCAATATTCATGTGCCTCACTTCATCAGCTCTTGTTCCCGGATGGCTTTATGATCTTCGGTAACGACAGTTTGACTAGCGTTATGTTACAACGTGCACCACTGGTGTTTTCACCTGCGAGAATTGGTTTGGGCCATGTTTGAAATTAAATCTTCACCAAAAAGAGAAAATCGCAATCAAATAAGACTGTTTGAGTGGAATAATTTGTGAAAACTATCAGGCATCATATTTTGTGTGCAGACGAGCTCAATTCAACAATTCGCAAAGTGGTATTACAAATGGCGCCTCATCAGTTTTGGTCTTCTCATCATGAATGTCTGCCTGCCGTCAATCAAAACAATTTAAGACTGACATTTCACAAGAAGTTAAAAAGGTCATCGACCACTTGTAAAATCCCCCACCTTCACAGAAACAAATGCTCCATTGTGATATATTGGCCATTCAAATGATAGTCCAGCGAGACAGTTTAAGCTTTCGTCAGCTATTAGAGATTCATTAACACACAATGGAAGCTACGACACGTCTATTCATGTCTTCGACACGTATATTCTCGTCTTCGACACCTAATTCTGCAGCATCCGGGCTCTTGGAGAGATGTCGGAGGCACTGTATGCTGGAGGCCGCTTCAGACGCCTATACGAAGAAGCCCAGGCAGATGGTCGATGGAAGATCTCAGAGCATGTTCCCTCGTCCTCCTACTCAATTAAATGTGGATCTGTGTCCTTTCTCAAGTAAATGTCAGCCTCATCTGCCTATTGCTCGTCTCCCTGCATCATATGTCTGCATTAATTACACCGCGGTTACTTCATTTTCTACATGTATGTCTATGAAGCGTGTTCCCCTGATGTACGCTAAATGATCGTTTCCTGTGGACTAATCGCAACAATTTGAAGACGGTTGCGGGTAATCCGACCGGCATTGATTTTAAACTGTGAATCTGTTACGTGAGAATTGGAACGATCGTTACGTAACAACTTTCGCAAGCAGTGCTTCAAACGGACAGGTTAATTTGCATGTACTTGTAAATATTGAGTGGTGTGATTGTTTGCGTGTTGGATGTTCTAATTTCGGGAACTTATGTGACGTAGCAGGAAATGAATAATTACAGCGTGAAACTTCAGTTAAACCTGATAAAGCTGTGAAAATCCGGGTCAAAATAGGTCTTTAGCAACCAATGCTTGCTGTAAGAGGTGACTATGCTTGTCGTAAGAGGCGAATAACGGGATCGGGTGGTCAGGCTCGCTGACTTGGTTGATGCATGTCATTGTATCCCAATTGCGTGGGTCGATGATCATGATGACAATCACTGACTTGTCTGGACCAGACTCGATTATTTACAGACCACCGTCATATAGCTGGAATATTGTACGGCGTCAAACGACAAACAAACAAACAAACAAAGTCCTTATTTAAACCATGAATAGGGCTGTTGTACATCTGACATTCAACGACTCTCGAAACAGTTTCACTCAGACCGCCTGCGTGCCCAGAGCGCAGTCTGCGCAGTCTGTCCGTCTGCATCAGATTCGATCCCACGGCCGCTTCATACCAAAAGACGATAAAAATGGTACTTGTAGTTACCCTGCCTGAAATTGAACATTATGGACAAAAAACAAGGTCTCGCCGGCTCTGAGATAGAATTAGATCTGGGTTGGATATCCATGTTAAACCGCGACATATGAATGTGAGTGCGCACTATAAAATGGGTCGGGACTACCTGTAGTACAAGCAGCCACACACACTTTGCTATATAAGTTAAATAATCTTGAACGCGACTCATTTCAACCCCATTTCACCTCACCTCACACGTCAGGCACGCACCTATTGCCTGGCATATATTCTCTCCGACTCTTGTCACACGCACATAATGCCTCGCACCAAATATCCCACAAAGGAGGAAAACCGTTAAAGATTATAAAATCAATAATCTTTTCAGAGAAAAAAAGCAATAGCACACAAAAAAGGGCTCTGTCATTCCACCGTAGGGCTTTGATACATTTTCACATTCGGCTGCGTGCGGTGATATGACAGCGCTTGATGTACGTTCTCGTTTGTTGGGAGACCCGGGACGCTTCGTTTTTCTGTTATTCAACAACAGTCGTCACTGCATCTTTTATGAGCTCGCACTATGCACTCTCAACCGTTAGTCTCTCAACACTAGATGAAAGCTTGCGATATTCCTATCGTAACGTAGTGAGTAGACGATAGATTCGCATCGTTCTCCTGTCAGCGTATATTTACTAATGTATTGTCCGCCCCTCTGTGCACTCGCTACATACACGTCTCTCTCACCTCAACATCCCCTCCCCCTGCTCGACTTAGTAAGCCGTGAAATCTAGCACGTGGATGGTTTCATCCTCCTCTGCGTTTAAACAAGAAGAAATGGAGTACCGTTAATTATTTACAAGTGATAGATTGTTGACTAATATCAATCTTGTAGGCTTAAGCTGTAGTATGAGATGTCTGACACCTACCTCCCACAAGTGGGTTTCAGATAGTTCATTTGCCTCTCTCGAACCCCGACCCCTTAATATTAATGTCCATGGATATGAAGGCGAAAAGCGCATAGCTAACTGCGCGTACCAACAATGGAACCAGTTTTTACCGCTCGAGGTCAGGAAGCAGTTTCATGGCAACCTCTTCATCGGTGAATCCATGCAAATAATACCATTTCCTAGTCTAACCCGTTCCTGAAAGTTTATGGATTAATGCATACATGACAGTCGGGGTGTGGGGAATTGATTTGCCTCTGTTCTGAATCCACCATACGGCTCAGACACATACTTCGACAAATTCATCCTGTACTAAATAAATCATGCATATAAGCCTTCACAATAAAATGGAGGTATTGGTCCCTTGAGTCCACGGGCTGCCTTTTTGCGGTATCCACGGAAAAAACATCGACCTCGAAATGAATAAATGTGTGTATGTGTGTCTATATATTAGTTGGATTGTATTTCATTTCGATAGGAATGAATTTTTGTGTTGATTATGTGATGCTTGTATTCAGAGATGCCTCGTTAATCTGGCCCCTACAATCCGGACATTCCTTAATCCGGGCGACTCCAAAATGGACATAATTCGTTAATCCAGGAATGTGTTAATCCTGATGATTTCACTGGGAACAGTTGCTCCAGAATTATGGAATTTCACTTTTTAAAAATTAAAAGCAGCTTCCATCGTTCCAATTATACTGTACGAATCAGAACTTGTATTACCATTGTGTCACTCCAGTGACTGACATCATGACCATCGAATTTTGCTATTTAAGTAGCACGCATCTACCAAGTCGGCGAGTCTGACCACCCGATATCGTTAGTCGCTTAATATAACAAGCATAGTCGCCTCTTTTGACTAGCATGGGTTGCTGAAGACCCAATTCTAACCCCCGGGATCCTTACGGGTTGCATACAAGTATATATCACTGCGGGACCGCCTCCGTGGTCTAGTGGATAGAGCGTCTGCCCTGAGAGCGGAAGGTAGGTCTGATCCCCGGCCGCGTCATACCAAAAGACGTTAAGGGAATAAAACAAGGACTGGTTCGAAGTCAAAATAATGTGCACGAGTAGGATAGCCATGTTTAACTGGGGCATGGTATCTCAGTAGGCTAGCACAAGGACACATACACACACACACACACACACACACACACACACACACACACACACACACGCACACGTGCATGATCGTCGCTGTATAGTGCAATAACCTTGAACGCAACATCAAACCTTATTTCACCTCACATCACCTCACATTCTTACGGTAAAATCTCCTTAACTCGAACTCTGAAACCTCGAACTCGTTATCTCCTCACATCGTTTATGACGATGTTCGTTCTGATCCTGCCAGAATCCACTGTGGTGTATACCGGAACTCCGCTTGTCTCGTACTATGAATGATCCGACATATATTGGATGGTCCCAATCACTTCGCGTTTCCGTTGTCCCCCGCAGTGATATTTCTAGAATATTGCTAAAACCTACGTGAAACCATACTCACTCAACTCAAACATTCTTGCCAGCAACCATGGCGGAAAAGTCTGGGCAAGGAAGGATCAGTCAACTCTTGCGTTATAATCCGGACACTCTTGACATTGACAGAACAAATTTGAAAACCGGATTTTGTACCTGTCAAACCACAAATAATAAATCATTCTAAAAAACGTGAAAAAGGCACGTTTTAAATTATATCCGCACGAGGACAGTATATTACAACCAATTGACGTCATACATCCTGATTTTGTGTATGAAGTCACTACCTTGTGATAATCAATGTCCATAGAAACTTCAAACATTTTGACTCAATATGACAGGTTATAAATATGCTCTTTACATCCTTTAATATCGTAGTCGCCTGACATTTTATTTAAAACCATGTTTGATACTTCTTCTCGCCAATACGTCCTGTGTTCCTATTTTTAAACTCCTTGTCACAGAAATATTAAATATGTAAGCAACCCGCCTCCTACATTGCTGTTTCTTAATTGAAGATATAAATTATTTACGTGCATGTTTATATTTTTTAACAATTCCCAACAGGTCGCCATGAAACCATAAACTAAAGGTCATCTGTCAACCAAACAAATAATGATCTTCCTCCGCACAGGACACAGATTTTCCAACCGTCTTGTTGAGCATGAAGAAAAGATTCCAAATGTATTCTCTGCGCGTCAACGTAATCAAAAACCGATTCCACGTTCAGCGGCCTCTTAAAACTATTCCGGTTTGACTTGTACAACACTACAGGCAATGCATCCTCGTAATCACTGTTAATGTAGACGAATGCCAAACTCTCAGACATATTTCTCTTCTGTATGTCACATCCAATCAGATGCCTCCTTACTTATGATATATGGAGACCCTGTCTGAATGCAGATATCAGAAACACAGCAGCATGTCACAACGGCTACAAACTGAAGTGGAATATGGGAATTGATATAATGCCATATCATCCACTGTCTAAGTCCCCGAGCCAGCTCGCATCGATATCGATCTGCTTAGGAATGTGTTGCAGGAATGAAGCCTGCACGCCTTGCTAAATGATTCATCTCGCTGTGTCTATATTCTTCAGTAATTGCTTGTTTTCACAACTAAGAGTGCTGTCCCCGCAAAGACCTCGAGTGACACTCAAGATGCCTGACTTTTGTCTGAGGTCTTCTGTTTGTTGTATTCAAAGTAGGAAAGATTGGTAATGAAATAACACGAGCGTTCTAATTCACGACTAACTAGTAGTAAATTGAATTTTAAGTCGTATTCCTAAGATGTTTGACCTTTGTGTTATCCACAAGAAAAATACGTTGTCTTAATGGACTTACTGCTTTGTAGTGGAACCTAGAATGCTATGGAAGTCTGTGACAAGACTGACATTTAGTCCCAGGAATAAAGTTACATTATTTATAAATATATCTTCTACAAAATAAACAAAATAAAATCCAAATGGAGCCCAGAGCAACCCTAGATGTTTAGACTTGAGTTGGACTCCTTTATAAATTATTTTCTCTAGGGTCTGCGCGACAGACTACACTTTGACTCTGGTCACCTGTGTAGTTCCTGAAGCCAGTGATGAGTTGGACTCTCAACACGTGTTACCCGTGAAGCCAGTGATGAGTTGGACTCTCAACACGTGTTACCCGTGAAGCCAGTGATGAGTTGGACTCTCAACACGTGTTACCCGTGAAGCCAGTGATGAGTTGGACTCTCAACAAGTGTTACCCGTGAAGCCAGTGAATTAGGTGGATTCTGAATGGATACAAGACGGACATTGTGGGACAAATGTGGGTTTGAATCCACTACCGTATCCTGGCATGGCCATGGGTCGCAATGCAACCGCGCGTTTGATCTCTCAGCCATCTTGGCCAGAGAGAAACAAGTGAAAGTATACGTCACACTTCAGTTCCAACCCTCTACTCCGACTTACAGCTACCAGACTGTTGGACAGTAGGTTGTCTCACAGTCCCCGACCATAGTATTTTCTCTTCTGCCCAGCCTTAACTCTAATGACATAGGACCCGTGAAGATCCGGGTTGAGAAAGGCATTCAGCAACACATGCTTGCCGTAAGAGGCGACTACGCTTGTCGTAAGAGGCTAATCGGGTTGTCAGGCTCGCTGTCATGGTTCATGCATGTTGCGTTGATTGATGTTCATGATGTCAATCACTGGATTGTCTGGTCCAGACTCGATTACTCGAAAACAAAAGTCCCATGATCCAGTGGTGCGAAATGTTCGCGTCGCTATCGAGAGGACGTATGTTCTAAATTTTAGTGTGGTTCCTCCTTCGATCCTAAATGATGTTATTCTGTCTCTTTAAGTTTCCATATAAAAAAAACTCCAATGGATCTCTTATCGACTGTTTGGTATTATATAAAGTGTCACCCTGGCGTCTTTTGATATCAAGTATTCCGACATGAGTCGATAAAAGTTGATATTTTAATATTTCAAAGGACACAAGGGTGAGATTCTAGTCATCATCCAAAATCATTCTTCAAACTTTTTCAATTTATTAACAGTCGTAATTATATAAGCAATGCAAAAAGTACTGCTAACCAGCTTCAGAAGCAGAGATGACATCACAACGGTCTGCAAAGCAATGTGATGCAATTTCATTGCAGCGATAATGCCCAAGAGACATAGAGGATGATACGAATAAGGGAGACAATTTGAGGGGAGATAACTCTTGCATGACAATAGTTCCGCCAAAGTTTTATGTTCACTGCCGTGAAATATCAAGTGTCATGTTCACTGCAATGAAAATATCACTTTTCTCAACTTCGGAGTATGTATTAATAGATTTATCTCACCCAACCGATATCTCCCCGTGGAGGCTAGTTTTGGATAATAAATCAATATCGTAAATAATACAGGACAAGAGCTCTTGTAGGACTTTAATCGTTGGTTTGACAGAAAACATGAAACTTCATGTAAAAGAACCATTAAATATACACTCCATCATGTATGGTATTGAACGAATAGGTGAAATATAGATAAATTCTGATCACTTAAGCCACTGCATATGAAATGTTAAACAAACGTAATCTAATGAAAATCTTGGAACTAAAAAATCTCTCAAAAACGCCATTCTTTAAGGAAGAATTCAGTATTCATTAACTGATTACAAAGTAGTATGGTCTTTGCCTGGTCAGCTCTCCTGAGCCGTTTTCACATGGTAATAGACGTAGACAAATACATGTCTCTGTCTCTGTGGACCAAATCAAACGTAAAACCGTCACTCTCGTGTTTTTATCGAATTGACCAATAACGATTTTTACCGAGCTGTAACTTGCAATTGAGGTGAAGAGAAATGTGGTATTTGCGGTGTTTAAGATAAGCGATAAGTATCGATTTAAACCAGATGAAAGGCTTGACAGTGCCATTCTAAACCCATGCCTCGTTCGCTCTGACGTTTGCCAGAATGAGGGTGACAGGGTAAATGGAGACGTTTGCTGCCCTGATTACTGGTTAAATCAACCTTTGTTTATGTCAATCAAATAAATCGATCATGTGACAGAGCTATTTAGAACTCACCGATTCGGAAATCCCTAAGACAGTATCACTCTCGGGGAAGCCCTTGAATAGCGGCCA
Source organism: Haliotis cracherodii (assembly GCF_022045235.1). Lineage (NCBI taxonomy): Eukaryota > Metazoa > Mollusca > Gastropoda > Lepetellida > Haliotidae > Haliotis > Haliotis cracherodii. The sequence goes on along the minus strand of NW_027266275.1, from coordinate 38,885,373 downwards.
ATAGATGCGTAGCCTAAATAGTGCGCCACTACACCGCACCATCACCATTTGCAATGAGCGATCTATAAATAAAATACTAATATATTACTGGTTTTTATTAAGAAATGTGCGACCTACGATCGTGACTATTTTGGGGAAAGATATAAGCTGTATTTATTGTCTCGAACTGTACAAATCCTAAAACTTGATTTTGTCGGATGTTATAGTTTCAAACTGTTCTCGTTTGGAAGGTTGATAGCCTGGAAAGGCGTAGACATCGCTGCCTCTTAGAGTGATGATACCGCACTTCTTGACAGCCTGTTTGCTTCAAACGATCAGCAGACCACATATCTTGTTAATATCAAGCTGCCTATTAATCTCCGAAATTAGTCCAGCAAATATGATAAACGCGAGCTGAAGGACCTGCAACTCAGATAAGCTGTGTTTGACATTCATCACTGCCAGCGCTGTATTTCAATCAATCATACGCCTGTAGATATAGGATGGGGGTTGTTTCTCATGCTCATTGAAGTGTATAACAGTTTTATATCGTGTTAGTGCAAGATTGCATCTTTGCCGGGTTGGGAAGTTGTATGTTTTATGTTATGTTTAAGGTGCACCTAAATGCTGATCGGAAGAATGTACACAGATCAACGGTAGTTTACAAGACGTAGTTGCGAATAATGTTTAGTTGTCGCAGTCATTTCCAAGTCAACTTTACTTAATAATAAGACAACTTTTAAAGACCAGCGTGTTATAACATGGAGAAATTCGACAGAATAGTCATGAAATATTTCTATTGCAATGTTTAAACCAACAAATGTGTGAGATTTCAAGTTAAAATATATTGGATATTCCTTTAAACTATCGTACTTAAATAAGGACAAGAAATCAGAGATAAACAATACAAACTGCGTCTAAGACTATTGCACTTATATATAGCGACGTGCATGCACGTGTGTGTGTGTGTGTGTGGCTGATTGTACTAGTCCGGACTAATGGCGATTTTATAGACACACTTTAGTGCTTGCCCACTGAGGTACCATGCCGCAGTTAAACATGAATACCCGAATCAGAGACAGTATAATGACTCAATGTACCATCTTCTTTTGGTATGATGCAGCCGGGGATCGAACCCCGGACCTTCCGCTCTCCGGGCGGACGCTCTACCTCGAGACCACGGGCGGTCGGAGATGGCTTCTGATAGTTTGAGGTGTTGTTTGTTGTTTTTGTACGTGCACTCAGCTATATATTCCAGCCATTTATAATCGTGTCTGGACCAGACAAACCAGGTCTTAATATTATGAGCAAAGTCATACCATATACGAAGACAAGTGCCGGACCATCTGATCTATGAACTTATCTCGTACAAAGAATAGATTGATGGGGAGCTGTAATTCTGACCCGGAATTCCCACCAGTCCAGCTAGAGGTGACAATTTGTACATTTCGATCGCCACAAGAAGTGATGAACTGCATTGTAATCTACGTTGTCGCTCATTTAATCAGTAGGGAAAACTATCTGCCACTTCAGCACTAATCCGCAAATAGAAAATTCCGGTCCCTATCGTTTGTGCCCTCATATAAAAACCTGTGCTTGAGCAATTATTCCTGATCTATGATTAGAGTGGCTCGCCTCTGATCACCCACTTGTATTCTTTTTGTCCTGTAAATGTTTATATGATACGAGGGGTGGCTGAAAGTTCTAAGTCTAACTGTAACTGCGTTGATGGAGTTGGCTGCTAATGATTTTTCAACATAATCTCCTCCGAGGTCCACACATTTCTGCCAGTCATTCTGGAGTGCATGGATCACATTGCTATAGAAGGCTTCCTCCTGTTGGGGTGAAAATGCTTCCCTGCAGTTCTTTCTTAAAGTTTAAGAAGGGGTGGAAATCTTACAGTGCTAAATCTGGTGAATGCGGAGGATGGTCGGTGAGTTCAAAGCCACAGTCATGCATTGTAAACATGGGGGCAACAGACTTGTGCATAGGTGTTCCTGTGGTATAACACACCTTTAGTGAGTTTTGCACGACGTTAGCCTTGATATTCTCACGCAGTTGCCTAGGCAGATTATCATCATATTGGTCATTAATGGCGTGACCTCACGGGAGGTAGTCCACCAGTAGGATTTCTTTGGAATCAAAGAAAACCGAAGCCATCACCTTATCAGGTGTTTGACTTTGCCTTTTTTATGGAAGGGGAAACGTTAGATGTTATGGTTACAAATCACTCAATAAAACTACCTGAGTCTGATTTAAAACGACACAAGAGATGATGAACCTATCTGGAGCGTTTCTGATCAGGAGTCTGACAAAGTCCTTTTACATTTTTCCTTTTATTCGTCGTTTGCCTTCACTCCGTATTCTTTTAAATGTTTCCCTTTTACTTATTCTTCGCCTTTTCCCTTTTCTCCTTCTTCTTGTTCTCATTCTTTTTCCTTTTTTTCTCTTAAGTTCTCCTGGGGGTACCGGTGGCCCTGTTGTCTAAGTCGCTAATTCGCTGTGCAGGGCACGCCGACCCCTTGAAGATCCGGGGTAGAATAGTTCATCAGCAACCCATGCTTGCCGTAAAAGGCGAAAATGATTGTCGTAAGAGGCGACTAACGGGATCGGGTTGTCAGGCTCGCTGACTTGGTTGATACATGTCATAGATCCCAATTGTGTGGATCGATGCTCATGATATTAATCACTGGATTGTCTTGTCCATACTCGATTATTTACAGACCGCCGTGATATAGCTGGAATATTGCTGAGTGCGGCGTAAAACAACAATCGAACAAACCAACCACCCCTAGGGCACGCCAGAAACCTATGATTGTGGGTTCGAATCCCGGTTCGCTCCGATTATGTTTCTAGGTTTGTCAGCACCATACCCGTGCTCGTGGGTTTCACCTAACTGTTTAAACGTCTAAGACCTGCATCACCTCGAACTTTCCTCCCACATTAAGCTGACACGTCGTGATATAACTGGAATACTGTTAAAAGCGGCGTTAAACACAACTCACTCACTCACTTAAGCTCTCCTTTCTTATTCCTCGTCTTCTTTTGCCTTTTCGTCTTATTCTCATTTTCCCCTCATTTTCCCTTTGCTTCATATTTTTCTCCTTCTTTTCCGCTTTCGGTTCCTACTCTTATTTTGTCCGTCCGTTGTGCCGATGCTTGTTGATCCCCAACATTCCAAGGCCCCCCCCCCCCCCCCCCGACCAATTATGCCAAGGTCGCCCAGATTAGCCACCTCTCACATAAATCCCTCGCAGGCTGCGTTTTAATATCTCCTTCAAACGTGCCCGACTATCTTCCGTATCTCGTAAATATTTCTAGGTTAAAGAATTCGGATGACCTTATCTAGACGTCATTCCACGGGGAGACTTGGTAAATCCCACGATAGCGTAAAACACATTAACAAAAAAACATGTCTATCTGCATTTATAACAAAAATAACAGTATCTTGTACAGTTGAAGTGGACAGATGTATCCGGAACTTGTTTTGAATTATGACCACGTTTATGGTTGCTAAATTCTGACTTGGTTGAAGCATGTCATCGTATCCCAATTGCGTAGATTGATGTTCATTTCGCCAATCACTGGATTGTCTGGTCCAGACCGCCATTAGGCAGCTGGGCTATTGTTGAGTGCGGCGTTAATCTAGAAATGAACAAACATTCAGCATATTCCATAAATTTGCTCTTTTGTGTGAATTCATAGTGTTTGTAAATACCACAGCAGTAGTCATGAATATACTCACAAACCATCAAGTTGTGTTTGTCTTCTGTTAAGCCTTGTCAAATATATTCTTTTGTCTTAACAAATATAAAATCGTACTACCTAATACACCAGACATACCATACGCCAAGCGTACATACCTCTGTGGCACTAATGTCAACATGACTTAACCGGAATTTGGCTCAGCTCTTTCGGAATGACGGAAATAGGCGACACTTTAGTAATTACTTCCCTTGGAATGAGGTGAGATTGTAAGACCAAATAGTCAAGCATCCTATGGCAAAATTTGCGAAAAACGTGAAAATATATAACCAGAGTGCACACGTCAGTCTCAGTTGCAAAACCAGTCCAGATGGGTTGTAGATTTTATCTGTGATATTGAGTGAGTGAGTTGGTTTTTACGCCGCTTTTAACAGTATTCCAGTTATATCACGGCGTGTCAGCTTAATGTGGGAGAAAAGCCCGAAGTGATGCAGGTCTCAGACGTTTACCACTTCGGTGAAACCCACGAGCACGGGTACGGTGCTGACAATGCTAGAAACATAATCGGGGTGAACCGGGATTCGAACCCACAATCAAAGGGACACGGCGAATCGCGGCGCCTTAGACGACCCCCCCCCCCCCCCCCCCCCTCGTGATATTGAATGTATTCCACGTTGCTTGTTATTTGCCGTACATAGTTTGGAATTCGGCACACTCTATCTGACATTCGATCAGTATTTTGGGTTTGGGATGTGAAAATGGTTCTTCGGGGTAACTAATCTGATAAGGATGTGAGGCAGGTATCACAGAGACTGCATCAACAATACTTCTACAGGAGGAATATTTGTGTCAACGCGCATGTGTTGACGGGGAAATTAGCTCAGATTGAAGACGAAGAATACGTTGAGTCCAAACTTTTTTTAGTCGGCAATAAAACAAAATACAATTAGAAATATGTCGAGCGGAAATTCCAACTCAACAAGTACAAGTGAAGTCCAGCAAGCAGGCGTATCCTACTCGCGGCTGTACATACAGGTGCTGTCGGAATACCAGACTGACTAACAGTAAAGATGAAAACATATATATACACTATAGGACAACAATAGACAGACAATGAAACAATGGCGTTGCCCTTGATATGGGGCTTATGGATGTGGTTACAGACACGGCCCGGGGAAAATGGATTAAGGCTATAAATGTCATAATGTGAAATGCTGTGTTAGACAATGGTTCAACTGACCGCCGTTACGCATGGATTACATCATGTTAAAATAGTTCAGATTTCCTAAACGATACTGTACAAAAAGGGATGTTTTTCAGAAGCTACAATTCTTTAACATTGCGTTCTCCAGAGTGCAGTTAAGTCACTCTGTGACATTTGTTTCTTGGATGGTAATCTCATACATGCGAAAGTTGTGTCAAGATTTTTACAAGATGGCGGACAACTGTTCCCACTCATCAACAACTGGCTTTGTTAGACTCGTGTGACGGCGATAACTATGGTTGACAATGACTGGCGTGTACTCTTTGGGTAGATATAGAGATTAACAAAGTATAAAACAGACTATTCATGCTACATGGTTGGTAGTCAGGAACACGTGTATACTTCCTGAGCACATAGTGCAGGTCCTTAGCATCCTTGTACTGGATGTCTGGGATTGTTCTCTACAACACTGAAATCATAAATCCCACAGACGCTGAAACGGTAGTCTGTCATACAGACCCTGAAACAAATATATCCAATCAGTCCATGCAAGTCTATAATCTTTGACAGGTCTAGATTACTACAGTATCAGGAAATGAAAAAGTATCTTGGCTCCATTTTGTTATATTTTACAACTGTTTTTTTCTGTAAAATATGTTGATTTCGGAGATATTAGTCTACTGAAACGGGGTTGCAGAAGAATCCTGTATTCCAACCAAAAGTAATGTGAATAAATGTTCACACAAAAGGTTTTCAGACAGAAAGATAATGTTCAACATATGACACAACATGTTAAAAAGTGTATAAAATTTCACATGCGAATCTTTTTCAATTATTAATTCTACAAAGTTCTTAAATTCCACAGATTATTATGCAATATGTTTAGAAAGTTCCCGTTTGCCTGTTGTTAATTACTTATAATAATTAATTAATGAGTTATTAAGTTTATTAACGGGTTATGAGAAGAGGTCAGTTGAAAGCGGTACAAACGTACACGCTGCATCCGAACTAGCCCTGCTCCAGGTCTGCACTGATGTCCAAGGATGAACAGTAATTATATCCAACAAATAGGCAAGCCTAGATAGGCAGACATAAGGGCCCCAAGTCTTTTATAGAGATTTTATTATGATTTAGATTAATTAAAATTGCCCTATAGACTTGTGGAAGTCTACTGTCCACCCGAACCCTATTTGATCTGAATCGCCTCGCTGGTTGTACTGATTGATGTTCAGTAAAGTGCATCGTTGCAGAAATAATACTGATAACCCGGTCACAGACTACAGAAGGTTAGACGCGCACTAGCACTTGGGAGAATGATTGAACCAGGCGGAACCTGTTATCAGTATTAATTAAACGGTCTATTTAACATATTAATGAAGAAGTTGCGTAATTCCTTTGACTTTACAACATTTTGTGATTACGAATTCGTAATACTATGAATGTACTAACTGGCCGGGTGAGGTGAGTTTTCAGAGCGGCGCCGCTCACGCGTACCCTAAAGAATGTTTGAGGACTATGGTGTTGTGATGTTCACACACTCACTCACTCACTCACTTTCTCGCTTTCTCAGTTTCTCGATAACTCTTGTGAGACTACAGTGAAATATCACTCACTCACTCACTTTCTCGATTGACATTGTCAATTTTAACAGATAATTCAGTGCTTCAGGGTATTTGTGCACTATATTTAATAACCTTGACTGTACATTCAATGTTTTCAGAATGTGTTTACAAATTGATGTAAATATGATGTGACTACAGTGAAATATCACTCACTCACTCACTCACTCACTCGATAACGCTTGTGAGACTACAGTGAAATATCACTCACTCACTCATTTTCTCGATAAGTCTTGTTGTGAGACTACCGTGAAATATTGTATACAGTTCCAAGCAGCCACAGACTGGCGATTCCTAGAAACATAAAGTTTTAGATCAGAATGAGACATTTTATAGAGGATAACCAGACTCTTATTTCATGTTAAAGACGCTGTAATTTCGACCTTCGGCTGCGTCCTGTCTGTGGTCTTGTTGTGATGTCGCACCGTGGTCGTTAAATAAAGTAATCTGTCTGAGACTCTTGGAGTACGGAAGTATACCTCTCTAGTATTCTTCTTTAGCTAACGTAGCGGCCTAGTTTAATCAGTGGAGCATCAGCCTGGAGCAAATCACATCCCTCGACGCCACCACGGCTGTCAATACTGGACAGTAAAAATAGAACTAGGCTAGGTCTGGCAAAAAGAACATCCCTTCAGTCGATAATGAACATCCCATTTCGGCTTCTTCAAAGAGTAATTTACAAGGCAGACATTTTGGATTCATTGATAGATCCGCGACCGCATAACTCCCGAGATGTTATCAACAGTACAATATGGCTTCAGATTCCATTCACAGGCTGAGATTTGTTAAGGACTAATTTAAACCAGTCTCAATTGTGCCTCTAGACTGGTCTCAGCTTGGACGAATTGTTCCACTTTGGACACTGCGTGGGAGGAATTACAGTTTTGGCCGTCAATGGCCACCATCTGTCGGTGACTAGCGACAAGCTAACTGATTATATGTCCGTGCTATAAAATCGCCTAGACACATACCCCCCCTCCCCAACCCCCCAGGACTAAGCGATCAATGTTTCCTTATTGGAAGATTAGATTATGAGAAATCCCCTGCCACTGACCTACATATTGGACAGGGCCTCGAAACGGGGTGCTGCGCAATGATTACATATTGTGTCATATACTGGCAGACTATATGAGGGAACATTTGTTCCTCATGACGTTATTAGTGTATTCTGATATAAGAGAATTTATTGTGGCAATACATTTCACCATGTCGTAGTTTGTAGGGCTAGTGGTTAGGCGATCACTCGTAACGCTGACCAGTCGGGGTCAAAAGCCCATTTCTGGTATCCCCAACAATGATGTGGCTGGAATATGGACAAAAAGCAGAGTTACCCCTATGTACGTGATATGAAACATGAATATTGACTACAGCCTCATATCTTCTACTGATATATTGACAGAAGTTCCTTTGTTTCTTTTCAGCTGCATACATGTATTTTATTTGATAGTGGAATCGAAAATAGTTATCTTTATGAAGTTGAAACGTCATCATGAACAGTGTTTAGACAATATCGTTTTCGATTTCATGCATAATATCACCGGAGTGAATCTCGACATTCAGACGTCAAAACCAAGTTATAATTTCCAAATGAAATTGGCCATTTCTTTTTTAATGACTTCATGGCTTCAAAAACTCATTATCTAGTCCTTCCGCTCACCATTTGTACATTAACCAAAAGTCATTTCAGCAATCTGGCGTCTTCTTATGTCAGAAGGCAATTAAACCCCTTTAATTATGACACAACGCCCAAATTCAGCACATCTTAGTCGTTTCGGTAACCATGGACCTTCCCCTTCCTCCGCATAAATAGGTTATGAATAGCTTTCGCGAATCCAATTCGTTGTTAAGTGATCCCAACACGTACTCTTAATATGTGATGAGGTTTCTTGATTTGTACATCACTCGCTTATGTTATTACACCCTTAAAATTGCACGAACTGGCAGTAAAATAAATTTCTACTGTGACATGAAAAGGTCTTTAATGACTACATGGAAGTAGAGAATGAACCACGCATACCTTTTTTGAGTCAACCTACGTAGTTATCAAAGCAGTCTTTAACTCCGCAGGGATTTAGGATGTCAAATCGAGTTCCCACTTTTGGATTTCGATTTCACGGGATACCCAATGGAGGATATTCGTACAATAAAAGGTACAATTTTACACATCGTTGAGTATGTTTCTGACAAGAGTGTTGCCCTCAGCTCTCAATTTTCCAATTCTGGCGTTATCAATTCCGCATAGTTATTTTCAGTTTTAACCCTACTCCTTTGCTTCATGTGAACACAAATCCCAATGAGGCCCCCAGGGCTCGTCTCTCATGCTTCAAATCATATGAACAGGCACGAACATGGCTTCCTCAAGTTTAGGTAAAACAGAGTGTTTACTGCGTGCGTCCATGTTGACGTGGGCGGGGAAATGAAGTGAGACATCACGACGATGACCGTTGTAATTGAAACATTGACTTACGTTTAATCATTTTTTCTAATAATAACACTATTTACTTGACAGACGCGGTGTCACTTACGTTCTCATTTACCCACGCGCAACGAAGGGACGTTTCTGATGAAGCTGCGCAGATGGTTCATCTTGGAGGAGGCAGTAATACTTAACATTGCTATACCGCATGAACTGGGTGTGACGTGTCTTTAGAATTGACTTAAGGGTCGCATGACGTCACCATACTTGACTTGAGAGTGTGCACAACTGGTAGAACTATGTTTCACTCGGAGATAAGAATTTTGTTTACGTCACCAAAAGGTACAATTAACGAATTATATAGTTTTCATAAGTTGTGCTTGAGGTAGTTCCTTTCGTGCAAAAGTATATCCAACAGCCTCTGCTAAACGTGGTGCTAGGTAACACTCGTTGGGAGACTGTTCAAAGGACGATGCAGGATACACACCTGCTAGTCTCATGTTCACTGAAGACAATACACTACTAATACAAACAATAGCATTGCCTTGTACAGAAACCGGTTCACCTTTTCTATTTTCTCTTTCGTCTCTCGCACCACAATATCACATCCAGCACACCCCTCAGACTTATGCTAAACTCAGTCACACATACCACACTATCACACATACCACCCTTCTCAGACGTATGTTAAACCCGGTCATACACATTACACATGGCACTCCGAACAGACCTATGTTAAACCCAGTCACACACATCTCACTTGGCACCCCCCACAGACATATGTCAAACCCAGTCACACACATCACACATGGCACTCCGAACAGACCTATGTTAAACCCAGTCACACACATCACACATGGCACTCCGAACAGACCTATGTCAAACCCAGTCACACACATCACACATGGCACTCCCCGCAGACCTATGTTAAACCCGGTAACACACATCTCACTTGGCACCCCCCACAGACATTTGTCAAACCCAGTCACACACATCACACATGGCACTCCCCACAGACCTATGTTAAACCCAGTCACACACATCACACATGGCACTCCGAACAGACCTATGTTAAACCCGGTAACACACATCTCACTTGTCATTCCGAACAGACCTGTGTTAAACCCGGTAACACACATCACACATGGTACTCCCCTCAGACCTGTGTTAAACCCAGTAACACACATCTCACTTGGCACTCCGAACAGACCTATGTTAAACGCGGTCACAAATATCGCACATGGTACCCCCCACAGACCTATGTTAAACCCGGTAACACACATCACACTTGGCACTCCGAACAGACCTATGTTAAACCCAGTCACACACATCACACATGGCACTCCCCTCAGATCTGTGTTAAACCCAGTCACACACATCACCTATGGCACTCCCCTCAGACCTATGTCAAACCCAGTCACACATCACACATGGCACTCCCCTCAGATCTGTGTTAAACCCAGTCACACACATCACACATGGTACTCCCCTCAGACCCATGTTAAACTCGGTCACACACATCACACATGGTACTCCCCTAAGACCTATGTTAAACCCAGCCACACACATTACACTATCAGACATGGCAATTTTCTCAGACCTATGTTGAACCAAGTCACACACATCACTCACATGACACATGGCACTCCACTCAGACCTATGGTAAACCCAGTCACACACATCACACTATCACACATGGTAATTTTCTCAGACCTATGTTGAACCCAGCCACACAGTTCACACAATCACAACTTGCACTCTCCTCAGACCTATGTCAAAGCCACTGATCAAAAACGATAGTTTGGTACACTAAACGTGAGGCCTGCTCACTTGAAATAGCACTCTTAGAAATGGTTTTGCCAATGCTTAATGGAATGCATCTGGCTCTCTTCAGCTTTATACAATACTTGCACGCCTCCTAGAGCTGGAGAAGTCTCAAATAATCACCACAGAATCAAAACATCCTGGAGGTGGGTGAATGGAAATAATCTTTAAGTGAATTCTGCATGACTTTATGTTATCAGTTAGATTACGAAATCGTTCCGTGTTAGATTGATCGTTATTGTGTTTTACGATTCCTATTTGTTTTTAAATAAATGTTTTCTTCTCAAATCAGCACTTTATTTAAACATAGAAGTCGCCATCATCATCATTGTAATCATCATCATCTATCTATCTATCTATCTATCTATCTATCTATCTATCTCGATCGATCGAAACTAGTTTACGAACTTGTTTTCAATTGCGAGTTTTAAATGCAAATAAAACATTATTTGATCGTTAATCTGAAACAATTTTACAAATTTGACAATTTTTTATAACAAAACCCAAGAGTGAACCTATCCATATCTATTTGATTCGTATATACAGATGCCAGTGGTACAACGTGATTTTTCGAGATCCCGCGAGACATTATAACCTATGCCATGATAAGGTTGTCGACGGCTAATGACGGTAGACTTGTCATGGTGCGCTCAGAAGGCAACAGAGGTGTCAGATCTTGTTTCTTACACTTAAACCTTTTCTTTGAGTCGTTAAAAGCTGAATCGTTTCTGTCTTGTATACAGCCGCATTTTCAGACAGATGGTTTCACCAGAGACCATATATGGTCTCTGGTTTCACACTTACTTCATCTGCCGTTGTAGGTCAAGGTCGTTTGCAGATCACTTCACGTGCTTATATCATCTGCATGGCTAAAACGTCCTGCTTTACGGGTTCGTTATGTCAATCCTGTACCTGTTAATTCACTACGGGGTTCGTTTTGAGTATATTCAACATATTTGTACGCTAAAACGTAATCAATACTTGGAAACACATATGTTTTTACGTGATTTGGAAACATATGTTTTTACTTGATTTCATTAGAATCAATTACCCTCACCAGAGACCATATACCGATATGGTCTCTGCCCTCACGATTCACACACCGGAAGGGTTATCCTCCCTTGGGGTCAAAATTAGGGCTATCATATTTAGGGCTTAGTGAATAAGTGGGTTGGGTTTAACGCACCTTTGTACCGTATTTTATTTGTTTATGGCATTAATATGATTTGAGAATTTTAGGGATCAATGTGAATGTTCTTATGCACTTATAGTGGGGGTCCTGAATTTCGCTTCGTGATTCGCTCATTTATTTGTCCCATACAGACAAACAATACACGTAAAACTGCAATATATTTACATAGTGCTTTCCAAACCCAATGCATATAACCCACGACAATGGCACATTTGCCAATACAACTGGAACAATATTATATAGGCACGCCACAAGTTCATCTGTATACCGCAGTATTTGTAAACCATGGGGATTTGAATGGGTTGCAACCGTGTGGTGCCACTCACAAATGATTTCATTATATCTCAATTTCAGACGCTCCATTAAGGTCAGACACAGTTATGGGGATGGTAACGGCACTATTTCGAGCAGACAGTCATGCACGTAAACGAACATGTCGCAATTCATTCACAATATCTGTCTCCCCGGGGGTGAGGCGCCTATAACTGATGGGACGTCGGTATATCCCCTAGGGAGAAGGGATTACGTATAGATGTTAAGACGCCCATGATGTTAATCACTGGATTGTATTACAGACCGGAATAGCTGGAACATTGCTGGGTGCGGCGTTAAACAAAAAAACATATATTGAGGAGCTTATTGTTTCGTACTGTGTTCACTGTTTCTTGGACATGGAAATACGGACCAGGTCTAAAAATAGCTAGAGTGTCATTCGTTGGAAAGTGTACGAATCATCTAGATCTGTGAAGCGACGACAATCCTGCTGATGTGGGACATGTAAGGGCTATATATAAGATTCTGGGAGTTCCTTGGGCCTGTGTGGCATTGATGTGAACGTACGGTTGTAAATATCCTGGTCATGTTGCACAGGTTTAGCCATCTGATTGTGCAAGGATTAGACATCGGTACTGGCATATGCATATAGGTGACTCCAGTTTGGGGATGGAGTGTGGGGGTGTTTGTGTGTGGAGGTGTGGGCGTGGGTGGTGGTGGTCAGGAGAATTACCAATTGGTAATGTTACGAAAGAGGTGCGGAATGTGCCATCAGTCCAAAAAACGTCCTCCTTTGTTTAAAAAAATATTTTTAGAGGAGGAGGAGGGGGGGCAGTCCCATGTAATGTCTTCATTCATTCGGAATATTCACGAGAGACAAGTCAATAGTCAAATCTAATATGCATGTTGTTATTAAATATGCACATGGAATTATATTGATTGTAAATTCGGTTTCACAACAAATACTCTGTACATATGTAGATTGGGCCAATGGTTGGATTAGGGTTCATCCAAATTCTCCTACGGGCCTGCCAAAGCGGTGTTAAATCCAACTGTGTAACTTGTGCTAAACACGTTTTATGTTTGTTGTTTGGTTTGTTGTTTAACGCCACACTCAGCAAAATTCCAGCTATATGACGGCGGTCTGTAAGTAATCGACAATCCAGTGATTGATATCAAGAGCATCTATCCACACAAGTGGGATCGATGACATGCTTCAACCAAGTCAGCGAGCCTGACCACCCAATCCCGTTAGTGGCCTCTTACGACAAGCATAATCACCTTTTACAGCAAGCATGGGTTGCTGAAGACCTATTATACCCCGGATCTTCACGGGTCACGTTTTATGTAGTCAGCATACAAGTAACTGCACAAATCCAGTGCAGAACGTTTGGTTTTCAGTTAGATTAGACAGAAACTCATCATTCTTAAATCTGTCTGAACATTTCGAAGCAAAGCCTTTTATGATGAGATCAAGAAAGAATGCATGCATCGGTTACGTGCACTCATGTCTAAATACAGATCACTTCGCCATTAATAGATACCTATTCAAGACATAAGATCATACTTTAAAGTCCTGTTTCTTAATGGTTGAAATCGATCTGGTTTTTGTCGAAGCAATATTTGAACTAACTTAGCATCTGCAACTGCTACTATCCCGTCACGAACAGTTCTCCCGTTCAAAAAGTCCAATGATTGATTTCTCAGCTACTCAGCAACATTGTCACCAGGATGACGTCACGTGAGACCAAGGAGTGAGACACCTTTCTCAATTGGCTCTTGGAAAACGATTAGAAAGCTCAAGAGCTTGAGTTCCGTACTGAGGTTATATTCTTTCAATAGCGTCTTCTCTGGAACTAGATCACCCATGAGCTACCCAGTGATTACAGACAACGAACTAGGGAAAGCAGTCCTACCTACTGTGATCGAAACATTATCAGCCTCCAACAAGGGGATTTGTGCCAGAAATCTATTGATCTCGTAATCATAAGGGCTGACACAAAGGAATGAATAAAGTCACGAGTACCACTCTTACTTTTAATAATCTCTCTTTTCTCATATAGTAGGGTCCTGTTGTGGGATAGATAGGAATGCTCAAGATGGTTCTCTTTGCTTGTCAAAGATTAACTTGGGTCTATTTGAAGCACGATCGATAGTTTTGTTGAGATTTCTAAAAATGCTTGAGAGGGTACTATTTGGTATTGCGTGGGTAATATATTTGGAGTGAATGAGTGGATGAGTGGATTAAATGGATAATATATGTAGGTTAAGATGATACAATACCTGGATCTGATGGGTACTGTTTGTAGGTTGGGTGACTCCCCTTTTCGCGAACATCTGGTATCATCACTATGTGATATTGATTCATGAACACATGCTTATGATAAAGTCGGAAACATACAATGGACTCTGCTTTTTTTAAAAAAAAATTATGATTATGGAAATGTTTTTGATACTATAATTTTTATATCCGGAGTAAATGGACATTTAAATGGGTGATATGTTATGGAGATTAGAAATGGTTATTATTGGATAACATGTGCAATGGATGGGTGACATGAGGATTGAATAGTAGTTTAAGTGGATTCAATGAGTAATATGTGTGGATTGAATGGTTGTGTATGTGGATTGAATGAGTAATGTGTGTGGATTGAATGGTAGTGTATGTGGATTGAATGAGTAATATGTGTCGATTGAATGGTAGTGTATGTGGATTAAATGAGTAATATGTGTGTACTGAATGGTAGTGTATGTGGATTGAATGAGTAATATGTGTGGATTGAATGGTAGTGTATGTGGATTGAATGAGTAATATGTGTGGATTGAATGGTAGTGTATGTGGATTGAATGAGTAATATGTGTGGATTGAATGGTAGTGTATGTGGATTAAATGAGTAATATGTGTGGATTGAATGGTAGTGTATGTGGATTGAATGAGTAATATGTGTGGTTTGAACGGTAGTGTATGTGGATTGAATGAGTTATATGTGTGGATTGAATGGTAGTGTATGTGGATTGAATGAGTAATATGTGTGGATTGAACGGTAGTGTATGTGGATTGAATGAGTAATATGTGTGGATTGAATAGTAATGTATGTGGATTGAATGGTAGTGTATGTGGATTGAATGGTAGTGTATGTGGATTAAATGAGTAATATGTGTGGATTGAATGGTAGTGTATGTGGATTGAATGAGTAATTTATGTGGATTGAATGGTAGTGTATGTGTGGATTGAATAGTAGTGTATGTGGATTGAATGAGTAATATGTGTGGATTGAATGGTAATGTATGTGGATTGAATGAGTAATATGTGTGGATTGAATGGTAGTGTATGTGGATTGAATGAGTAATATGTGTGGATTGAATGGTAGTGTATGTGGATTGAATGAGTAATATGTGTGGATTGAATAGTAGTGTATATGGATTGAATGGTAGTGTATGTGGATTGAATGAGTACTATGTGTGGACTGAATGGGAAATACATATCCATTTGAGTTGGTAGTCGTCATTTAATGAATAGAACAACGGAGGAACTCTCAGATCCACTGCTTCTAGATTTCGCATTGACTGGGAAAGTGTCTAGACAGAAGACATAAACGCCGAGATTTCAATGTTTCATGTATTGACGGTTTCTCTTTTGTTGCGTAGAGGTCGCGGATTCACTCAGGCTATAATAAACGTGGACATTAGCATAAACGCCCAGACTGCTGGAAATTGTATTCCCGTTGCATTTATGGTTTGGCATTAGATTTCAGAGGACGATGTTTTATGGGGATAAATACATAGAAATTTTGCTGTTCCTGTCGAAACCAGCCAACTTGAAGCTTGTATGGATATAGCATTTCCCACAGCTACATTGCTAGTTCGATGTGGGTTGTGTCGAGTTCGACCTTCGTCGTGAGCATCACAAAACATATGTATTGACTGCTGAAATGCCAGTTTGACATAGAAAGATTTCGACTTCATGGAGATAAGCCGGATCGTCATGATATATCTGCTGTACTGTTAGTTTGACATGTGTTGTGTCGAATTCGAACTTTATCGAAATAAACACAAACGTCTAAATGTGCACCGTGTGCTGCACTGCAGGTTTGACATCGGTTCTGTTAAATTCGACCTTCACTGACATAAACACAAACGTTTAGATGTGAATTGGCAGCTGTACTGCAGATTTGACAACGGTTCTATCGATTTCGAGCTTCACTGACATGAACACAAACATCTAGATGTGCATTGGCAGCTGTACTGCAGGTTTGACATCGGTTCTATCGAATTCGACCTTCACTGACATGAACACAAACATCTAGATGTGCATTGGCAGCTGTACTGCTTGGCTGACTTTCGTCTTATTCGATATTTGTACAAATAAACACAAACGTCTAAATTGTCTTTGGTTGTCACATTTGGTTGTCACATCGGCTATGTGCCCACGTCAACAAAAGCACGTTGGCGTTGTCACAGTCGTCACTAAAGGCGTAATCTGCTTTGCGATTGTTATGGATCAGCGTGGAATTATCTTCCTTTTTATCCGCTTATCATACCCGTCTAACGCTCCATCCATCTCAGCTATGTTGAAAATGAATTACCCTCACCGCACTCCCTGGGGATTTACCTGTCCCTCTATCTATATTTGGTCTTTAGTCGAGAATATTAAAGGTCATTGGTTGTTATATACGTAACGTTACCAGCCCTGTGGCAAACACCATACAGACACATAGCAAACTAGATTTCACACCCACTCCAGGCATACGGTTTGATTTGTGGGGGCTGAAGACATCACACTGCGTCGTTTATTATTGAACATGTGATTGGGTTTGAACTCTGATCAATATAGATATTGAGTCAGTTCGAACAAGGCTACGTGTCCTTATAGGGACGGCGACACTAGTACACGGCATACATAATAACATCCCTCTGATTCATCAAAAGTTCAAAACAATCACAAATGTGTCAATTACCTAGAAACTCTCATTATGTTCTGTTGAACTTCTTTGATACACTCAATTCGACAACATGCATTCCTTCAACGTGGGCCTCGTTCAACATTTCTAATCCTACGAATTGTGTGAGGACAGCTCAATAATATTCTTGTTTCTTCTGATTTTTCAAATCTGACAGAGTAGGGAGGGGGTATTGTTTTATTTCTTGAGTGGGTTATAAATCTATAAAGGAAAAGTTGATTTTAATGGTCCACTTGACCAATTGGGACCACCCAACTTGTAGCTTGAAAAGTAGGAAGAGACAGGGCCGAGGCCATGGTTACCATAGCAAAATTTCTCCCCGAGAATCTGACGTATTGTAAATGGCATGGTATGTGCAAAAAAAACACGATTATACTGAACGAGCTTGTGACTCTCTTATGCACACTACATAGTTGTAATGTAAGTGCTGTGCCGTTGGCCATGTGGCTTTAGATATGAATTAACTTGTCACATGTCACTTGGAAGTGCAAAAAGTTGGATTCTTAAGGGAAAACAAAGCGAAAAAGTCGTTTCATAACAGCGTTTAAGCATTAAAAATGCAAGCGAGGGATAATGAAAAACCCTAAAAAAATATTTGTGTGATAAAAATACAGTCGAAGGGTTACGATATGCTCTAAAAGACGAGTCCCTATTGCGCAATTACCACAGGCACACTCATATTCTACTGAACTTAAACGATAAACACAGGGCGAGAAGTACTTGTCTTTAACACGGGTCTCATTCGTTTAAGGAATCTTAGCGCTACATTTACGTTAAAGTGTTAAACTTGTGTATGGCTCGTGACAACGAGGCCCTGTGGTGTAATGCTTAACGAGTACTCCAACTTAAATCGTAGATCGCGAATTCCTTCTGCGTTCGCTTGTATTCAGAATACCGTTGATTCGTCCAATGCTGTATGCTTGCCCTTTGTTTGTTACTATATAGTGTGGTACAACGTCTAAGAGTAAGCAAATTGTTTTCTTAGACGAGGAAACTGATCCACATAGAACATCTAATGTCTGCTAGTGTTATTTGACATGACTATGTACAATAGTTTGTTTGTTATTTAATGGGGCGGTCGGGTAGCCTAGTGGTTAAAGCGTTCACTCGTCACGCCGGAGACCCGGGTTCGATTCCCGACATGGGTACAATGTGTGAAGCCCATTTCAGGTGTCCCCCGCCGTGATATTGCTGGAATATTGCTAAAAGCGGCGTAAAACCACACTCACTGTCATTTAATGCCACGCTGTGTGACAACTGCCTGTAAATAATGGAGTTAAGACTACACAAACTAGTGGTTGATATTATGAATAAAGTCCCACGCGTTCGGGTTACGATGATGTCCAATCAACCACGTCACTGAAATTTGGGCACCTGATTCTTTTAACCGCCTCACACGACAAGAATGTGTTGCTGGGGACCAGGGCGCCACTGTACAAAGCGATTTAGCGCTATGGTGATCGTAGTTCCCATACCTTAACATAGACTTAATCCAGTCGTAGCGCTAAGGTTGGTTTGTACAACGGCACTCAGGGCCCCGATAGAGCTACGACTGCCGTAAGTGTATGTTAAGGAATGGGCGTCTTAGCACTAAGATCGCTTAGTGGAAATGCGCCCTGTTCCTAACCGGAGGTGTGTACAAAAGTCAGGTACCTGTGCTGACACAGTTAGTGAGTGTGAAGTTACTTAATCCTTCCAATTTCCAGTAAATGGGTTAAATGGGTTTTTTTGTTCATATTTAAACGTCTTATTTTAACACTGAAAACCGTCTCAACATGGACCCGGAAGTGCCGTTCACTCAGATAGCATGGTGTGACATCGTCTTCCTTTAAAAATGTGGGATAAGGATTGCTACAGTTTTATCCTGGTGGCTATTCTGTCCCACTGCTCACAGTTCGCATTTCAAAACATTAATACTTTTGGGGATCAGTTCTGCTTTATCATATCATTTTGATAGTATTACCAATAACTGTATACCTAAATCTATTTCTCTTTGTTGTAAGTGTGTTTTAGAAATTAAAATAGCCACTGCCAATCCTCTCAAACTAAATGTGCATCAAGTACTGTAAAGAAGCTTTAAGAGTGTTATTTAAGGGTCTTTCGTGACTCCGTCCTCCCCGCAACATGATTAACGTACTTGATTGAAAGCTTTTCTGGCAGACTAGAAATGTCCATCACTGGACTGTCTTGTCCATTCTTTACGATGTTAGGTGTCATCACGGTAGTACTAGAGCTTCGAGACATCGATCACTTTGCTTACTGAAACCCACTCCGACCTCCTTAGAGCTGCTAAATAATCTTCTAGACGTCTACATACAAAAATAAATCTTGAATGCATTCGACTTATAAGTTACGTTTCGCCGGTACTCTTCTCGACGGCTTGCCTTCGGCCACTTGTAAGAGTCTGGCAATACAAAGACTTATATAATTGGACGTCGGTTCTTGTCATTGGTATTCAGGAGATTTGGCAATCTTGAAAATAGCTTCAGTAGCCCTGGTTCAAAGGGGCCTTTGTTGTGGTTTGTATAATTGGCCAAACACGCCCCCGGCCCAAACAGACGCCTTCTAATTCCAGTGCAGTTCGTTCCAACTGAGTTTTTTTCTGAGGGTTTTTCTTTCATGTATGAACGGGGCCGTGTTGGTGCTCCCTAACTTGGTTACCGAGGGGACTGTGTTACCCAGCTTTAATCAATCACCCCTGGCTTTGTTGCTGAGAATCGGCCAAGCCGGTACTCCATGGCACAGAAATCAGTCTTAACTGTCATTGATCGGCCGTCTACGGCCGTCATGAAAGCAGGTCCAATCTCTCTGGACGATGACCACACGTCGGCCCCTGCCAAAATAAACACACAGCGTTGAGTGATCACCTTTTGGAAACCTTGGCACTGGAAGCACCTCCCCAGATTGTCGGTACTTGGGTCTCCCTGTATATACTTGGCGGCGGACAATTCATTTGAGAAGCGAGTAATCCAATAGTGTAAATCTACTTAAGAGGAAGTTGCCTGTGATGACATCGCAAACGTTGACGACCATAAGCTAATACAATGACTGGTGTGCGACATCTCAGGACTACCTTGTCGCTGCTGGATGTAACGGGCTCAAGGCTACATAGATACACCAGGAGTAAATAAAAACACGACAGGTGTTGCCCGCCCCATTCACACTCTCTTTGGTTTGAGGCCCTTATCCAGTGGAATCACGGATTCAGAATTTCCAAATATAGGCATAATAATAATAATTTTGCATAAAAATGTAGATATGAAATGTAGATTATGCAATAAATTTAAAGAAACTGTTTAATGCCCCTCACACCTACCCAGGCCAACAAACCTGATCTTGTCCTTTTTGATAAATCCTATGAAATCATTTATATCATTGAATTTTATGTCCCTTTTGACACTAATGTCATTGACAAGATTCAGGAAAAACATGGCAAATGTGCGGGCCTCGCTTACGAAATGTCATGCTTGCATCCCAGGTACAAAGGTGTCCGTCTCCCCATTGTTCTCAGTGCCTTAGCTTGGAACCTACCAATCTGTTGACTGACATTGGGAGAGTACCCGGGTTTGCTGATAAGAATACAGCCCTTCTGACAATCTTGGTAATCCAGAAGGCTGCAGTGTTGGGGACTCTTCACATTCTCCGAAAGTTCTGGGTGGGTTCGACCAGGCAGCGCTTCCTGAGAGAAGTCTTATTTGCTGTCTGGGCTTCGTGTAGAGGGGGCAATGACCGTGAGCTGATGATGAGCCTAACCAGCCTGACTGTTCCAGGATCACCCAAACCCTCTTTGCTGCATTTTAATTTTATGCTGTCCTGATTATGAGTCCCATATTCTCGAAAGTTTCACCAAACGTGATAAACGTCTAAGACCTGCATCACTTCTGGCCTTCCTCTCACAGCAAGCCGACATGCCGTGGTATAACTGAAAGATTGATACAGCCTCCAACCAAATTCACTCAAATGGTGATTCTTTGTGTATGTACCCAAATCAAAACGTCAAAGGGATGTTGATATTCAACCTTGAAACAGTTGTCCTTTATTGTTTACCGCCATCAAGTCCTACATGTCAAGAGAAACGTTTCATGTGCCGTGAAGACCTATCGTCCTAGAGATATTGCTGATCGATATTCCTCGCAAAGTTTACAGCGGAATTATACAATCAATATATAATATACAGCCGACACAATGTAGACAGAAAATTATAGTATAGCGTGCACCGAGTAGAAAATTACCCTCATCCTTCTCGGTAATTTATACAATGTTATTAACCGGCTTTTTCATCTCGGCCTTCGTCACGTAAAGTATTGTAAACAAAGGCCACGCTAGGAGTCAATTTGAGGGCACAGGCATGCACAGAAAACAAACCACCGATATCAATGACTTTAAAAAACACATTAACATGTACACATGTAACGGACATTCGTCAGGCTATACTAAAGTATTATATAACATTTATGTACGTGAAAGGTTAAACAAAACTGGTTTTATTACGTTAACGTCGTGACCTTCCTAGTCCAAGACAAGGATGATTGGACGTGCGTTGCCACATTTCCTTGATGTAATCAGTTTAATGGTTAAGGAACATTGTTCTTTTTAGGTTAAGTTGACGAGATGGAATACGTATGTATTGACATTAAAATGTACGTATTCTTTCCGCTGTGTGTCGGCAACATAAACAGGAACCAAACTGATTAAAGGGGAGGTCACTCTGTACGATAAAACCCAACACATTAAGAACTATTTTACCCAAGCTATTTTCATGAAAACTGAACTTGTTCTTGAGGATCAAATCCGATTTTCAGTATAACCATTATATTTCCCACCAGCTATATGGAAAAACCTGTTTGTTGCCATTTTTGTGCAAAATATACTCCTATTTCGTATTTGTTTAGTCCAACACATATGTTTGAATACTTTAATACTAATTGTGAAAACGACTGTTGTTAAGTGTTTGGCTTTGTTGACATTTTGGACTTTTGACTACATATCGAGGTGAGCTACAGTGCCGTTGCACCATTTTTTCAATATTCCCGTTGTATATTTATATTTATAATATGAAATGAACACAACTTTAAATTGGGCAAATAAAAGAAGGAGAGTACCCCTTTGACGTTTCACAAAATTATCTTTTGGCATCCAATCGACATTTCTTAACGGGAGCTCTTTGTGTGTATATTCTGATTCCAATCACCGAGCCTGCGGTGTTGGAAATCCATAATACAAGTGATTAGGAAACACATTATAAAGATTATCGAGCGTTAAGTGTGGAGCGAGGCTCGGGTGTTTCACAGAAGTGAAAAGCATCTGCATCCTGCGTTACTTTGGGCGTTCCTCCCACATTAAGCCGACACGCCATTTTATACTTCAAGAAAAGGATAGAGCAGCGCTTTCTATTATATATAGCCACATTAAAAGCCATGTTACAAAACCGTATCCTGTATTACTTCTCTGACGATGTACAGAAACAACAATCGATTACCTAATGACTGTAACTGTCCCGTGGCAGTAGTTATTTGTCGACCCTTTCATTTGGTCCCTCTGATTCTGGGCATCATATGATATGACTTAGTAAGTGTGCGCAAATGGCCAAACACACACTATTCTTGTACTAACGTTTTAGTCGCTATCAGGGGCATCTAAGACACTGGGTTGGGTTGGATTGGATTTATCGCTGCTTTGAACGGTATCCAAGTTATATTGGGGTGTGTAGGGAGTAATGCATGTCTTAGACGTTTACCACTTTTGTGAAACTCACGAGCACAGGTAAGGTGCTGACAAACCTAGATACATTATCGGGGGAATCCGGCTTTCGAACTTCTGTGGTGTACCCATGGGACGCAGCTCTGCACAGCGAATTGCGCTTTAGACTATTGGGCTATCCGTGCCACTTGACACAATAAGATACATGCCGTATGCAGATAATTCCAAATGATGCATGGCAGTTCTGGATGCAAAAACATAAAGAATTGGCGGTCCTTAACTTTTTTCCAGGTGTATGCTTCAAAAAGAGACGTTAACCCAAAACTCACTAACTCACTCACTCAAAGAGAACATCACCTGTTCAAGAAAATAATCACCCTTTGTGCGCGCTCGGTACGACCTATATGTAGTTCATATGGTAATTAACCTAATTGTGTATCCTCAGAAAATTATTTGTCCGCCTTAAAGAGTTTGTGATCTATATGGTATGACTGACTACATCCATATTTTATGATCGTGCATAATTATGCTTTGGAACGGGAGTGGGAATATTAATTGTCAATGTAATAGGTCTTCGAAAGCCTCTGAAGACCTGACTGGACGTAAGAGTGGGTTTAAATAAATGAGAATGGGTTTTCTAGAGGACAAGGGAGTCGCTAGCCATGGGTCGAATCCAAGAGTGTAACTTATGATAACACTTGTTCTGTCAGCACCATGGGCATGGGATCAGCGAAGTGGTATACATCCTCCTTCTACCTTACCTTCCGGTATCAGTCCGTGAGTATGGTTGTAGGGCACTGTTTGCAATATTGGCAATATCACGGCGGGGGACACCAGGATCTTCACACATTGTACCTATATACCATTAGAATTCGAACCCGAGCGAACGCTTTATCCGCTGGGCTACCACAACGGCGTGATATATATTTGAAATAAAATAAAACCGAACTCCCACCCAACGCACTGTTAGTTATGTCGTTAGTTACCGTTGATTAGTGTAGGTCTATTCGACCCATCAGGTTTCATTTGTCCATCTTGTTTCGACTCTCGGGGTGAAGAGGACATCAATTACTGCAGCAAATTCGAGCAAAATCAAGTTGCAATACAAACCTTGTTATATATTCAAAGCCATAACATTCATGAAAACGATACTACTCGATCGCATTTCGACCTTAAGTATCCTTTACTACAGCAAATTCGAGCAAAATCAAGTTGCAATACAAACCTTGTTATATATTCAAAGCCATGACATTCATGAAAACGATACTACTCGATCGCATTTCGACCTTAAGTATCCTTTACTACAGCACATTCGAGTAAAATCAAGTGGCAAACGTATACAAACCTTGTTATATATTCAAAGCCATAACATTCATGAAAACGATACAACTCGGTCGCATTTCGACCTTAAGTATTCTTTACTACAGTAAATTCGAGCAAAATCAAATTGCAATACAAACCTTGTTATATATTCAAAGCCATAACATTCATGAAAACGATACTACTCGATCGCATTTCGACCTTAAGTATCCTTTACTACAGCAAATTCGAGCAAAATCAAGTTGCAATACAAACCTTGTTATATATTCAAAGCCATAACATTCATGAAAACGATACTACTCGATCGTGTTTCGACCTTAAAGTCGTAGTATAGTATCCTTTATCCGAAATGAAAGCAATCTATCATTTAACTTTACCCTCAACTCAGTTTCAAAACTGATTCAATTATAATACCAGTGGTAATATCGTAAAAATTACTGAGATTAATATCTACATTCAGTATGTTTTACAGTCATGGATAACTGATTAAAGCGAAGCGAAGTACAAAAGTTCCGCCATCTTCAGTACCGGTAGGTGATACCGCCAAGCGTAGGCAGTCAAGCCTGTTACAGAGCTAAGACTCCCGACCTTTGATGTTGTATGGTTATAACGTGCACTCAGCATCGGTCGGGTGTAGACGCGAAGTCAGAGACATACTCGGCGGGCAATCATTGGCAGGAAGCATTGTGGTTAATATACCACTGTTAAATCTGACGTCGGTTGGCTACCTTGGCGGATTGCCTCCAGATCTTTTGTTGTCTTGGTGATGGTTAAATTAGTTTTATATACAGGAATGGTTCTTAGAGAAATCATTATCGTTGCCATTAGTGTAACTGTTAGATGTGGTTGTGCGTGGGTTGACACAACAAACTTCAATGTTTCTGATCTGTGTACGTGTACGATTACCATCAGGTGTGTAGCTGAAGCTGTTGCCATGGTGGTGGGCGTCGCAAGGGTTGTGCGTAGCAGTAATGATAGTAGTTCAAGTAGACAACCCCACGGTAGTAGTAGTAGTAGTAGTAGTAGTAGTAGTAGTAGTAGTAGTAGTAGTAGTAGAAGTAGTAATTGCAGTGGCAGTACAAGTATTTGTAGGAGTTGTAGTAATAGCAGCAGTAGGCGTTGTAGTAGTAGAAAAATATTTAGGAGTAGTAGTAGGAGTAGTGTAAGTTTTTGTTTTGTTTGTTTTGTTGGTCTGTTGTTTAACGCCGCACTCAGCAATATTCCAGCTATATGACGGCAGTTTGTAAATAATCGAGTCTAGACCAGACAATCCAGTGATTGATATCATGAGCATCGATCCACGCATTTGGGATACGATGACATGCATCAATCAAGTCAGCGAGCCTCAATTGCCTCTTACGACAAGCATGGGTTGCGGAAGACCTACTCCCACCCGGATCTTCTCGGGTAGTAGTAGTAGTAGTAGTAGTAGTAGTAGTAGTAGTAACAGTAGGAGTGGTAGTAGTAGTAACAAGAATGAGTAGTTGTAGCAGCAAATCGCGTGTTGTAGTTGTAGTTGTAGTGACAAATAGTAGTAGTAGCACAACGGCAACAGTATCTTAAGAGGCAGACTTCTCAGAAGTAACGCACAAGCTGTAGACAGTATGTACTGGGTCATATACAGCTATATATCAGCAATGTGTGTTGTATCGAAGCACCTCTTGTGGGCACATTTGTCGCAATCATGATATGAGCGGCAGTTACAGAAGTAGTGGGGGACTTGGAGATGTAGAAACATTAATTTATCAATAAAATATTACAATCGTCGGTAACCATGCCAATAGCTTGTACTATGTCCTTCCCTTAACACGGCCTCAACCAGTTAGGTTTACTCGCTGTATATAAAAAAAACAAAGTTCATAAAAGTGGCTTCATCATAACTCCTGGGTATTATGCACACATTATGGGCTGAGCAGGATTGTGCGTCATCCACGTTTTTGTATTGATTTCAAAGATGTAGTCGGGCCAGGTTGAGCAATTTTGTAACAATATTTACGTCACTAATCATCCAATCTATACCCTTTGGTGTTTCTTTGCCATTTGACAACAAAATAAGCAGCTCAAAAAACTTCGGCTTTCTTGTGCGCTTTTTTAGCATTAATTATATTCATGCCCAAAGTTATAAATGAAAAATGTATTTTTTGCAAGCCCTTAAATCTAGCTCATTGCGCTATGTCATTCCGCTCTGTAGGAAATTCCAAAAATAATTCCGTATTCCGCCAGACATTCCGGGAACCCTTACCCCACCTGGGGCTAACTCTAGGCGTAAAATAGCATCCCCACGGCAAGGAAGATGAACTCTTTCGTAAACCTCCCCTCGTGCTAATGTTAATAGAGACCAGTGCGTATTTACGGAACGGGCGACGAATCTGACCATACCGAATCACCAGTGTGAATGAGTCCTGATTAGTGTACTGCAGTGCTTAGAGGTGAGGTGAAATGGGGTTTAACGTCGCGTCCAAGATTATTGCACTTATATGTACGTGTGTGTGTGTTTGTGTGGCTGTTTGTACTAATCCGGACTGATGCCGATTCGTAGTGCTAGCTCACTGAGATACCATGCCGCAGTTTAACATGAATACCCCACTCAGACACAGTATACTGACTCCGAGCCGACTAGTCCTTGTTTTAGCCCCTTAGGCAGGGTAACAACAAGTACCATCTTTTAACGTCTTTTGGTATGACGCGGCCGTGTATTGAACCCCGGACCTTCTGCTCTCCGGGCGGACGCTCTACCACTAGACCACGGTGGCGGTCTGCAGTGCTTAGAAGATCGTAATAATACGTCCCTTGGCCATAGTTAGATACATGTGTGTGTTACATGGGTTATTTCTTGTCGAAACATGATGAGGCACGTGGCGCCCGGTCGTCCGAGGCGTCGCAATCCGCTGAGCAGAGTTGCGTCCCTTAGGTGTGCAAAAAGACTTTTATCGTGGGTTCGTATCCCAAGTTATGTTTCTAGGTTTGTCAGCGCCATAATCGTGATTAAGTGGTAAACGTCTAAGATCTGCATCATCTCTCTTCCCAAGATGACAAGCGGTGATATAACTGAAATACTGTCCAAATTGTCGTTAGACTCCACTCACTCACTCACTCACTCACTCACTCACTCACACACTAACATTCTTCTCGGTCGAACTTCCATCTGGTACACTGTATAGAATCCTAGATGTTCCTTGATGTTCTTAGATGCTCTGTGATGTTGCTAAACAACGTTGTAAAAGATGCATGGTGTATAGTGATATGACTTGTAATAGTGCGTATTGTTTTACGGTGCGTTATCAATATAAGCAGTATAACAACAGAGGACATCAAGAATGGGCGTCATTAAATCAAACCCGGATATTCGGTGTTATGAGAAAACGTCCTTGCCACTAGGCTACCTTATCATTGCAGCGTTAAACGATATTCCCATTTATCGGATAAAATCGTTGCCATCGGCTTAAATACAAATATTTGCGAAAAGAAAATAAGGTTTGCCGGATTCGAACGTAATTCCCTCACTGATATTAAAATCCGGACGAAAAAGGTTTCATGAATGCTCGATTCTTCCAGAAATCTTTACAGCAATCTTATTATCAAGATTCAAAAATAACCCCGAACACACAAGAACATTTAGCCAGATACACAACACATTGCCAAGGGACAAAGTCCGTGTTTGTCAAATCTTACGAAACCCGGAACAAAACCGAATATTTCGGTCTGAAATTTCCCTGGCTACTCAAAAGAAAGTAGATTCTCTGCATCCGTCTTTCTTTGAGACAGTATAAGATGAACCGAACAGCACAGCTCGGGGGAATATCCGCATTTAGTCATCGTATTCTTCTTTTATTATGATTGACCAAAGCGGCAGTATGTAGGCGGCAGGGACAATACTGTCACCAGGAACACCTAGACTCGACAACTTCTCACGACACCGTTCACCTTCACCTTCGCCACTAAAGCATAGCGTTATATTCGACGTCAGCCACTAGCCAGATCTACTGTGGTCTATGTATGTGGAATCATATTATTCTGTGGTATAATTTGAAATTATTTGATCCTGGTCGTTACACTCGAAGAGGTGAAGTCAAAATATGAATTTGAAACGTATCATTACAGTTGCCAATGCCAAAGTGGATAATTTTTATATATCTTGCCAAATCTCTCGGCTAGTGCGTGTGTATTGCTACATTCCTCGGACGTGAATATCCCACGTAATCGTGGGGAAGTTTGTTTCCGCACGAATGAAAACAATTGTCCCAGGTCGCGATCGAGCTGCGAAACGTTCGCGTTCTGGTCTCTATCGAAAGACGTTTATTTTGTACAGCAGTGTATAAAAACTTTGATAGTGCGTATCTGCACATTGCGCTTTGTTTAAACGTTGGCCGATTGCAAACCGCACGTTACATACGGTGAATATACAGATAGAAAAGGCAAGATTGGATTTCAAAAGTGGGATTCGTCTGTATTAAACTGTAACAGCCTTCTTAAGGATAAGAAATTTAAATGTATGACATTTTGATACTTCTGTCATATTCCTAAATACTCGATGTATTTCTCGCATTGATTCCATATACATGAAATACATAATCTAATGTTTTTTGCTGCATGAAATAGTTAAAGGTATTTGACATTCATGTTTTCACACACCCCATCTTGATTCTTTCAGATGTAATCACGTGACAGATATCGGAATCGGGTACGTGTCAACGATGACGTCACTGCAGAAGTTGTACCTCCGATGGTGTACGCAGGTGCGGGACTTTGGACTGCAACATCTTTACTCCATGCGAAATCTCAGGGTGCTGTCACTGGCAGGTGCGTGTTACGTTATAACATCCAGGTTAGAAAAGGTCTTCAGCAACCCATGCTTGTCGTAAGAGGCGACTAACGGGAGCGGGTGGTGAGGCGCGCTCACTTAGTTGATGCATGTCATCGTATCCTAATTGCGTGGATCGATGCTGATGATATCAGTCACTGGATTGCCTGGTCCAGACTCGATTACAGACCGCCGTCATATAGCTGAAATATTGTTGAGTACGGTGTTAGACAACAAACGATCGAACGAACGAACCTAAGAAAGAAAGTACAGACTTGAACATTGGGTTGACTAATTATTTACAAACGTTATCAAAACGTTACTAGATTGAAAACAATCGCCGAAACACTGCATATGTAAGGTCCAAAAACTGTGACACCCGTATCAAATACATCACCATCGAATAACCAATCCAGTTTGTTTCATTTTTAGCCACATTACATTTGTGAGTGTATACTTTCTTTCTCCCTCTGCACTATATTTTATCAAATGGTTCTGCTCACAGTATATATATACTATTTAAGTAAAAATATTGATGCGTTAGCAGTTGGTGCAACATGGAGTCGTAGCTTAATGTGGGACCAGTGAGTGAGTGAGTGAGTGAGTTGGGTTTACCTCCGCTTTGGGCATTTGTGCAGGTATATTATGGCGTGTCAGCTTGATGGGGGAAGAAAGCTCGAAGTGATGCAGGTCTTAGACGTTTACCACTTTGGTCAAACCCATGGGTGTGGTGCAGATAAACCTTGAAACATAATCAGGGGGAATATGTGATTCAACCCATGATCCTATGATTCTGGCACACCTAAGGGATGTAACTCTGTACAGCGAGTTACGCCTCCCTAAAACACTGGGCACCTTGTGTTGGGTTGTTAGCCTAAAGGGACGCAGATCGTTTACTCAGGAACACGGGCATGGTGCTGACAGACCAAGGGTCATAATCACGGCGAGTCTGGGATTCGAATCCACAACCATCGGATCCTGGCAGCTAAAGGACGCAACTCTGTATATCGATTCGCTATAAACCACTGGGCCATCCGGTATATCAATATTGTCCTTTAATAAATTAGTCCAGGCGCACATTGCCAGCTGAACTGCACCGAACCATCACAGCCGGCAAGAACAGCTCCAACCTTATCAACTCAATCATAATGCACTTCAACCAGACCCAAATACGCACAGCATTACAGGATCACCAGAAATCTGTGGAGTCATCTTATCTTAATCAAAACTGCCACATTTGGCTTCACCAGAATATGGCATTACCGCATCATTACGAGGCCCTTGTATTCTCAGCGTTGGACCAGGCCTAGTTTAACATGCACCAGATCCGATCAAGTCCTTTCAGCACCTGCGAACCGTCCCGTTGCGTCACGAACGCCGATTATCGTCAATTATTCCCGACTGCGATCGCTTTATTCGTCCGGTGATCAACTACAACCATCGTTTTCAGAAGCATGTGTTGCCACACAGACCAATAACGCCCATGTTTTCATGAACGATTAAGCAATTTACGCAGAAATATAGAATCATTACGCCACGCGTGGCACTGTAGGTCTCTTGTAATGACGCTCTGGTTCCAGAACACCGCCATGTAATGAATTAGGGCACGCGGAACTCTTTATACTCCATTCATCACTCCATGGCAACAGTAGGGGGTGGTTGGGACACGTGTTACGTAACAGATGACGTATTACGATGTTTCGTATTCCATTAGGCCTCCCGTGAACAATGGCAATACATAACAGTGATGTATTGACGAGTTAATGTGACTGAGGGCATTTTCATATTTTTATCAAAGGCGAATTCGACCAAACTGATAAACTGGTTATGGAGAGGGTAGGGAAGCTAAACAATGGAATTAGGGACTATTAAATGGTTGGAAGTGTCCCAGGGTTAAGGGAAAGAAATCGAAAATCTGACCACCCGGTTCAACTACACACGCACTCAGCACCACCCTTCCAAAATGTTGGATCCTTTTTTTTAGAAACTCAACATTAAGACAATGACAGTTGCACATGCGCAAAACAGGTAAAAGCACGCATGCGCATATGTCACCAAATGTGACGGTGGTCGCTTAAGGCAACAAAGAAACTATATCTTGAGCACAGGACAATACTTTCGTCCAGTGGGTGGTCACTAGTTTTGTCACGTGGAGTACATTTATATGCTGAAGAAGTACTGTAAACTATACAGTTTATAGAGGCGTGATACTCTAGTGCTTCGGAAAACTTGTACATTTCAGCTTGACATGCCTTAAACAACACTTGGCTCTTCGAAACGTAAGGTTTATATGAAATCGTGCAATCTGCTTTGAATGTGAATTATGGAGTTTATGTCATCTTCAGTGTATAGTTCGTGGAAGTGTTTGCCTGTATTCTACGATAGATGGAGAACTTGTGCTACTACTTTATCGTAAGATAAACGCACTGTCGTTCTCTCAACAGTACGGGGGCGGTCGGGTAACCTAGTGGTTAAAGCGTTCGCTCGTCACGCCGAAGACCCGGGTTCGATTCCCGAGATGGGTACAATGTGTGAAGCCCATTTGTGGTGTCCCCAGCCGTGATATTGCTGGAATATTGCCAAAAGCGGCGTAAAACCATACTCACTCACTCACACAACAGTACGTTTATGTTCCGATAATAGACTGGCACTCGTCCTCTGTTATACATACGCGCATGTTAAGCATTAATTTGTTAATGATATTATATTTGCGGTATACGTGTTTTAGACTGTTGGAATCAGTATGTATGCATTCGAAATCCAAGTATCTCTAATAAAGAAAAAGGGACATTATGCAACAAAATCAAGAGCCATCTTTAAAGCTGAGCTTAAAGTTGAGCAAGTTGACTTAGATATTCAAGCAATATTACGGCGGGGGATGGCCTACTCCTACGCCGTGTAATGCACAGTCTTGTATTAATAATGGAATATAGTTATTGCAAGACTTAGCTGGATCATAAAACGCCAATGGAACACACTCGTAAAGTGCCGTTTGAAAGACGGCTAGAAAACGGCGAGACTGCAAAATTGCGAACAAAAAACGACTTTCTGATATGTACCATTTTCTGCGTTTCCACATCAATGACATTAATGTCTTCAGATGCTCGCCGAGTTTAAGGCGAGATTGATTAAAGATCCACGACTGAATTGATTTCAGCTTTGTCAGTCCTGCTACATACAAGGTTTCTTCAAAAGGAAAATTCTCCCTGTGTTGATGTGTGGGGGTTGACAGCCTATCCTAGTCACATGTGACGTAGAGTATCCATCTGTTCTAGCTAGTTATATAGGCCACCAGATAAGCCGAGCGGCCTACTGTTACGCTGTCGGGACTGACGGGTTCTGTCTGTGTAATGCGACGTTTGATAGACGCCGCTTCCTCCTCTACTCTCAGGTGGGCTATAGCTGTCGTGTCGGGCTTCAGTTTGGATTAGGCATTACTGGATCCAAACGAAATAGTTTGATGATCATATAATGGAAAGCGTATATTAAGAACTGGAAAATCAAATAAGTATTTTAATTGCATGTTGTTTTACATCATATTATACGGTCTGTAATAATCGAGTCTCAGACAGTCGAACTTGTGGTTGATACCGGAGTACAATGGCATGTCAAATCGAGCCTGACGAATCGATTCAATTTAGTCGCCTCTGAAAACGTGCTTTGGAACTTTTATTACACGGGCCCCTCGAAGTTCAAGTTCGTTAATTCGCGCAGAGACCATAGTCAGTGAGGCAAAATCACTTTCAAGACAAAACGTGTCAGTTCATAAGTGGTTCCTAGACTCAGGACTGATCCATGCCGTCTGGAATCAAAAATCAAATCCTAGATCTCACATTGTGTGGTGAGGTAAGATGGGTTTTAACGACGCCTTCTAGTTCACCTCGCTTTTGTAACCACTTGCATGCACGTGTTCGTGTGACTGATTGTATTAGTCCGGACTTATGCCAGTGAGATGTACTATTTGGTTTTACATAGATACCCAACTCAGACATAGAATACTGACTCCGAACCGACCAATGCTTACTTATATGCTTAACGCCGAGCGCCAGGAAACAACAAATGCCATCCTTTAACGTCTTTTGGTCTGACGCGGCAAAGGGATCGAACAACCGACATTCTTCTCTCCCGACAGACGTTCTGTCCACCACACCGCGAAGGCTCACATTGCAACAACCTAATCACATTTTAATCAGCCTATTTACACATGGAGTAACGTGGGAATACTTAGAATCCTACGGAGTAATTTGAGCTGGAAGTCATATCGCTCTTTTGTTAATATACATAATTCAACGTTTTGAGAAAATATCTGGATTTACGCTTCATATAGCAGTATCTGTGTGGGGCATACTCGGATAATACGTATGGGAACACATTTATAAAGGATACGTTAGGCAGGGTTACATCTAGACTGGAACAGGGAAGTGAATTATTTATCTCAGTGAAATATCATATATCATCAGCAATATATTCTGAAGGCGTGAACGCGATAAATAAAAAATCAAATCTGAGCTCCCTACCACGCCACTACCCATGCATCAGAAAGGATTGTTATGCTGTGCGTGGCTTGTGCACAGCATTCAAGGCCTCATAAATGCTTTCCAAAACTTTGATGTTAGACATGTGGAGAACATTATCAAATGTGACGCATCAGTGACAAAGAATATGTCGATGCAATTCCCAAGTTTGACTTGTACCATATGTTCCCGTGTTTGTTTTTCAGATGAACAATTGACTTGCATTTGCATGTGTTTGTGACGGGTGTCAGAGTGGGGCAGGATACGCTCGCTCGCACCTAGTATCATTACTATTTGATAGTGATTTATGAACATATGATAATAGCTTATCAATAGCTTTAAGCAGACATTTGGTTATGACTATGGTCTAGTTTTTTGTCACTTGTATTTGCATGTTATGGTGAGGTGAAATGAGGTTTTACGTCGCGTCCAAGATTATTGCACTTATATAGCGACGTGCATGTACGTGTGTGTGTTTGTGTGGCTGCTTGTACTAGTCCGAACTGATGCCGATTTATAGTGCTAGCTCACTGAGATACCATGCCGCAGTTTAACATGAATACCCCACTCAGACACAGTATACTGACTCCGAGCCGACCAGTCCTTGTTTTAGCCCCTTAATGCCGAGCGCCAGACAGGGTAACAACAAGTACCATCTTTAACGTCTTTTGGTATGACGCGGCCGGGGATCAAACCCCGGACCTTCCGGTCTCCGGGCGGACGCTCTACCACTAGACCACGGAAGCGGTCTCTGCATGTTATGAGTGTTTCCTACGTGCAACATAGTCCTTGTTGCTGTACCAAGGGATGGTACCAGGTTAAACTTGGTTCCTGCCAACCTATGCTTGTCGTATGAGGCGACTTTAATTGATCGGTAGTCAGGCTCGATGACTCAATTGACTGCGCGTGTCGACGTTGCTCATGGTATCAATCCCTAGTTTTGTCTGGCCATTACTCGATAATTTAGTCGTCATATAGCTGGAATATAGCTGTGTGAGGTGTTAAAATAGCAATTAAACAAAAGAAACTTATTCCGGTTTTCTCTCAAATGTTGCAGGTTGTTCCCAGATTTCCACCAATGGCCTGTACGGCTTGACGAGGCTCCACAACCTCCAGGAATTGGAGCTCACAAACTGCACCAGTGCCACCAAGACAGTCTGTGATTTCCTCAGGGACAACATGTTCCGCTGTGCAGTGCTCGACTGACAAGAGGGACAAGCTATGGCGTGAAGAATCTCTATTCCAGGACTTTGATTTGATTGACATTGTGGTGATGGTATACCTATTCTGTACAAGTTTACCACACTCTGTACCGGTCGTGATGTGTCCAGGTCAGTGTCCACCTGAAAGGTTGGTGTTGTGGAGTGTAAGTTATGCTGGTGAAATCGTGACCCTTTCATCCAAGACTATGGATGCCCGTGTTGGATATAATGATTCACGTGTGTGAGAGCAATCTGATTCGCTTGGATGTGTATTAATGGTGTAGACGTCCGATGGAGCTATACAGCCATTGTGTGTTGCCCTGTGTATTACAAGCGACCCGCTTCATCATGATCCCCTTCATCGTGGCCTCTTCCATCAAAGCCTCCTTCATCGCAGCCTCCTTCATCAAGACCTTCATCATAACCTGCATGGCAGTCAACACCTTGTCCTCGTCTGTAATCATCTGGCCGTGTAACTGGGTACCTGTCTTGCACACAAAGCATGAGCAATGGGTTTCACGAATTTAGCGAGTTTGTCCTCCGACACCTCTTGGAATGTCTGTTTCTGTCGTTGATATGAATAATGGTACAGGCTGTTCTTCTAAAACGTGTTTCTTTCGGTGAGTAGTTTAAGCCGAGCAACATGCCTAGCAGTGGCATTGTATCAGCATACATCATTCCCGCAGGAATATACTTTCATGGGACTCCTCATCACCTCACGACGCTTCCCACAAGGGAAGACAACTCTCATTGTATTCATCAGGACCGTACATGAATGTTTCATGAACGACCAGGTGGTTTTGCTATTGTGATTCTGTTTGTATACATCGTCAATTCTTCACGGGTTTGCATACACTACGTTCCTCAAACACCCATGAATACATGCTGTTTTGAAAAGTGTCAAATATTGTCTTTTTTAAATATGCAGGAATCCCGCTTACCCAAAACATGTTACAATATGTTGCGCGTGTACAATGTACAAGGCCACGTAAATTGGGTAATGAACCTTAAAACTGTTATTTTTAGATTAGGATTTGGTGATGTCTGGTTCTTTCAAACATGTGGTAATAAAATCGTATTTTTAAATATGTTACGTCAACGGTTAAAAAACAACTTTTTTCAGGTTTGGCATAGTGATTTATCTGATTGCCCCAAAAATGGCTTATCATGCACAGTTTAAAATATCCACTGAGAATAGTATTGCTGTATATATTCAGAACCACATTGATTCGTTTTCGGCTTAGTTCTCACAATTTAGAAATTGAACGTGGACGACATTATAATATTCCTCGTGAATTTAGAAAATGTAAAGTTTGTAACTTAAACCATATCAAAAATGAATATCACTTTTTTTTTGTTAATTTGTCCAGCTTATAGCCATCTTAGGCAAAGTTACATAAAATCTAAATTTTACCTCTTTCCAAATATTCTGAAGTTTAATACACTACCGTCATCGAGAGACCCTATTATCAATATGAATACAGCAAAGTACTTGTTTTATGCCAATACTGTAAGAACACAAATACCCCAACATGTATAATGTGCAATTATGTTAAAACTGCTTTTGTTAAAAAGCAATCAAATGTATTATATCTTATACTGTTTGCACCTTAATTGTATTTGGTCTGTACAAAGAGGCCCGTGGAATACAAGTACTGAAATAAAGTGAAGATATGAACTTATTATGAACCCCACCAGTGCCCACTAGTGAAGCAATGTGTAGTGGAGAAGGCTGTGACACGTGTTGCACGAGGAATATTGCTGATGTGCGATGTAATCTGGATACTCATTAGTCTGCCCTAAGGGAACCACGTTATTCAGTCACGGGTAATGGATGAACGACGTGTCCACAAAACCTGTTAAGACTTGACGATGGTTTGTATAAGGTTCCAAACAGTTTGCCTTAAGGTGTATTTTGTTGGCTGTGATATCAAGCCTTTGTTTCATATTAAGTTGGCACGTATAAGTAGTTATTTATGTCTACCTCAATTTCACGTCTACCTGTTCTAGTTGTTTCATTGTTTGTACCAGAATGTTCAGTTGTCGATGTTGATAATACTGGAAAAACACCCCTTTAAGTGGGGTGTTTTCTAACGTGTAAAATACGAATGTGTTTGTAAAATAAAATCTTTTAGTGGAATGTTGATACTCTTAACCGGATAAAGAAATACTACTTTAAACATAATCCCTTTAAATGGGATGGTCGGCGCTGCTTCTTTATAAAACACTCAGAACATTATTGTGTGCAGAGCCAACATTACAAGTGTAACATTTATGAATCTGAAACGTAATAAGACACGTTATGGAGAAAGTTTAATAGTAATCGAACAAAGATATTCAGTCGTCATGGCAACTTTAATCCGATCTCTCAACCGCTCCTGCATTCAAAATTTATTGAAAAGGTAGGATTGCATTTAAACAATCAATGTCATGTTTCGACTGAAATATATACTTTCTCGCATGTGGCACGCGTTTCAGTAATGTCGCGAACACTGTAATTGTATTAGGAATCAATGCTAACTATAACCACACAAACTAAAAATTAATTGTTTAACATGCAAACATGCTAGAACAGGCGTAACTATATTTAGTTAGACTGTTATGCAGCCGATGAGAACATATACCTATATGTCCCTTATATAGTACCTTTATACACACCTCAGTGGCCAAAGGCACTGCACTTCCCTGTGCACATTTACGTTCCTTAGCCATGCCAGGATCCGGTGTTTTGGGTTAGAATTTTTCATTATTAACCTTGGTCCGTCAGCACCATTACAGGATTCGTGGGTTTCACCAATGTGGTAAACGTCTAAGACATGTTGTGACGTGGATCGACGTACACGACTGGGACCTGGCACTGATCGTGAACTAAAAAAACTCTTCAAAGCGGCGTTAAACCAAACTCACTCACTCATGACATTAAATTTGTTTTTACACGTCCCTTCCTTCATCGCAATGCGGCGTAAAACAATGCTTGTTTCATTCAAAATAATTTCTCGCAGACTGAAAGAAAATCGAATGGCGTAATCCCTGATGGAGATACTTCTTTTTAGGAAGAATCAATATGCCCTAATTAGAATATACTCAAGCGTTTAATCCTCATGGCACTTGCTAACTGTACAAAGTAACGGACTCTCGTATTTGATAATTCAGAATATTATACAGCTATTTGGTAGAAGCTTTCTAAACCAATATGGTAGACCGAACATAAACGCAGTTTATATTGTTCTTAGTTTTTGTATTTTGTTGTGTTAACTAGAGCGCCGTGTTGACTGAAGTGCATCTGTGTTAACTAGAGCGCCGTGTTGACTGAAGTGCATCTGTGTTAACTAGAGCGCCGTGTTGACTGAACTGCATCTGTGTATACAAGAGCAAAAGTGTGTCGACTGAAGCACAGGTGTATTGAGATGATGCGTTTATATTGTAACTGCCTCCACACCAGATACTGGAAGATGCTCAATACAGCTGGTGAACAAAGCTCTTTCAAGGTTTATGATTGGATCATGAATCGTAGTTTTTAGCAGGTCGTAATCTCTAAGGTTTCCGGTGAAGAGTATTGGTTACCATTGTTTCAATGGGGATTATTTTAGTTCAGTTATCTGTTTTTCTCTACTGTAAACACCGCCTTTTAATGTTTTGCTGTTACGAGTATGAAGGAATGGCAATAGACATTCTTTAGTATTTCTTTCTCCTGTCTTCAGAGTTCTATAAACTGCTGATGTTGGCAAGTGTCGTTGCGTTTTACAATTGCGTGAGTGGGCGGCTTTAGCGCCGCTTTGAACAGTATTCCAGTTATATCCGGCTGACAGCTCAATTTGGAAGGAAAGCCCGAAATGACATGTCTCAGAACTTTTACCACTTTGGTGAAACCCATGAGCAAGGGTATGGCGCCGACAAACCTAGAAACATAATCAGGTCGAAACGATTCGAATTCACGACCATAGGTTTCAGGCGTGCCCAAGGGACTCCGTCGTGGAAACTCTGTTTACAGATAGAGCTGAGATTATTCATGCAAAGGCTCTGTTTCAGTTTTCATAGGCCTTGTAGAGGAGGTGTCGAAAACTGATAGACGGACAACGCGCCATGACATGAACTAACTTGACTTTCCGTCAACAGAGCTACGTCGTAATTGGATAACAACAATGGCTAGTCATTATGGATAGTATGATAGTTGCGTTTGAAGATGCTATTGTTATGTCGCGGTCACAACTATGTGGGAGGAAAGCCCGAAAGTTCGAAGTAATTTCTTTGACGTTTACCACTTCAGAGAAACTCACGTTCATACAACCACGTGATGCCGGAGGGGCGCAACTCTGCAAACCTAATTGCGGCGCCTGAGACAAATTGGCCACCTGTGTCCCCTTATCAAAATGAGATCAATGCCGAATGCAGATATTTCGTGGATTGTATGGAGACCGCCATGAATTCGAAGGTGAATTCTTCCACTGTTGTCGACACTATCTGCGAAGCGTCTCTTATATCCGCCAGGATAGTCGTGCATGGTCGTGCGTTCGAATCCCATATTTGCTTCAAACATTATCCTTAGTTAAAGGTGCAGAAATTCACTGATTCTTGTTCTTGTATCGTACCAGGATCCACTGATCATGCGTTCGAATCCAATACTCACTCCTGATCCTTGACCTGTGTGCGCCATACCCGTGCCCACTGGATAGATGAACGTCGGCAACCTTGTTTACTTCGGGCTTTCCTGCTCGAAAATCGCTGCCATTGCGTAAAAGAACTGAAATACTGTTCGCATCTGCGTTAAACCGTAACCACTCACTGATCTTCGCATTTACAAGTAGAAAGTCCTGAATAATCCAACACATCAAAACTAAGATGATGATTAAAGTTTAAAATAAGATGATTGAAAATGTAATAAAAAATTCCGTCTATTTCAGAGTCAAATTATTGGCTACAGACGCATTAGCGATGATGCACTAATGTAAATGATGAATAAGAATAGCCAGTTATCTGGTGATGGCGTCAGCTGGTAATCTGTTACATGTGTGAAGACACCTGGAATAGAACTTTTGTCCAAAAAATATGGTAATCGATGACGTCTGAGTTGATTACATTCAGGGATTTACCGGACGCGAAATCTTGCAATTTACACGCATAAAATTTGAAAACGGACGCAAAATATAAACAGATTGCATCCACTTGGACGCAGAAAATTCAACGCCTGTTTGGAAATGAATGCTGCTATTTCATAATTTGGTAGTACTTAAATATTAATTTCCGAACTTAATCATTCAAATATTCAATACAGACACATGCTTAACGATCTACGAGCGCCAGCACGTTTACATTAAGATAACTCCATATCTATTTCAAAGTAAGAGCCTGTGAGCATGCGCAAGCTTACGTCACTTGTGTAAGAGTCTTTGTATTTACTTTGGGAGATTTCGCTTCGACCCCCATTTTTTAGCCTGACATTCCTCCAATATCTACAGTATTTGGCAAGTCTAAATTATTGCAGTATCAGGTATCTGAAAATAAAGAAAATCTCTGGGCTCCTTTTTATTATATTTTACAACTATGATTTAACAATGATCTTTTTCTGTAAAATATGTTCTTTTCAGAGACTAGATTTTAGAATAAAATTAAATCATAACCTTTTCAAACTGAGAGTTTATCACCCGAAACAATTTGAGTCGAATTTTACAAGTGTCAGAGATCGAGACACGTCCTGCATGGGGCCCGTTACCCAAAGTGAATTTAACGTTAGGATTGTCTTAAGTTTATGTTAAGGCACTGGACTTTCGATTTTAGCGGTTGAAACTTCAAATTTTACACGATATATTCACGTACAATAAACAACAACTTTGGGACACAAAATGTATACATTAAAAGGCATTATTGTATTGGTAGAGAAAATATATATGCGACTCAGATCGTAACTGCACTGTGCTGCCTCGCCCTGTCTTAACTTCTAATCTGTGAACCTGTGGAGCGAATGAGTGAAATAGGTTTTTCTCTCTGTATTACAGTTACATCACGGTGATCTACAAACAGTCGAGTATGGACCAGACAAATCAGTGGTTGATAGCCCGAGCAAAGGTCCTAATTTCAATCGTCTCGTTAGTCTGTCTTACAGACCCTGATACATTTATATCAACTACAGCCCATGCAAGTCTATAATGTTTGGCAAGTCTAGATTACTGCAGTATCTGAAAATGAAGAGAATCACTGGGCTCCCTTTTTATTAGATTTTTATTTTCTGTATGATATGTTCATTTCAGAGACTATATGTTAGTCTATCGTCTCGTATGAACGAGGCGTTATCCCCTGGGCAAGCAGTGCTCCGCTTCTCATTCAGATAGCCTTGTGGTTAAAGTGTTGCTCACTGCGTGAAGTATATTTTTATCTCCAGTCGTATATGATTTATTATAGCTAAAATGGATAGAATTATCGTTAAACCGCCCGCTTGTTATCAGAAATGAGCGGTCCACTGTAACTTGATAATGTCCTCATATTGTTTGACGACGGGCCATTATTACGCCCGTTGTTAGGTGACGTCATCTGGTTTGTTCTATGACGTTTCCATAAAAGTGGGTCAGTGACATTCATTGTGTGTTGATTGCAGTAAATGATTCAAAACCCATATTGTTGTTTATTTCTACTTGATAACAAATTCTAACCATTTCAGCTATAATAACCGTAATTTTTCAGGGCATTACCATTTGCAGAAGCCGTCGCACTTTTCAACTCCTTCGTCGGGCAGTTAATGGAAGACCTCGGGCAAATGATAATGCCCTGAAAAATAACGTTACCCTTATAATATTGCTTAAGGAAACCTCATTCACTTTTATATCAACTCGTGTCATAGTCAACTTTGTTTGTAACGATGTAATAAGGTATAGTAATAAGATTCCCCTTTGTGGAATTATAAAATGTCAGAAATTCAAGGCTTGAAATCGGAGTTAGTTTTCCCTGGAACGACTTCGCAAAAAACGATGTTTCGGTAGGTGCGACTTCACTATTACAAAAGTTTGGTACATACGAATTAGTTATAGCAGAACCGAAGTTGTTTCCGTATTTTAGGTAGATTTAACGTATTGACGAAGTTTCGACAGACACGACGACGCCGTTGCCGAAGTTTCAACAGAAACGACGCTGTTGCTGAAGTGTCTGTAGATACCACTTCGTTATAACCGACACTGACTTAGTATGATATGAGAAGAAGGTGCCATTAGAACGGAACTGCTAATATCGACAATAAAAGGTTGTGTTTCTGCATTCAATGCCCTGGGTCCGTCCAACAAGGCGACCGTTGGACTACGACTGTCATAAGTCTATGATAAAGTTTGGGAGTTACGATCACCTTAGTGCTTCAGTCGCTTTGTCGAACGGGGCCCAGGGCTCATCTCATGTGCTTCAGTTGATGTTCCGTGAGTTTAACCACATGTTTGACAGGTTGTTTTGTTTATGTTTATTTAAGCATATACTGTTGTTGATTGTTTGTTCGATGTGGACACTGTGTTACTCCTGTGCATTCCTATACAGAAATCCTCTCATCTGATTCTCGCAACATCAGGTATTCCACTATCAGTTAAAATTACCATTTCATTTTCTGCTTTATGTAATTTTGAAAGTTAACACTCTACGTAAAATAAAATATTCAAATACATGCATTTATATATCGCCGGTGTCTTTTTCATCTTGGAACAACTCAAGGAATGGAATAGAATGCACCACGTTCAGACGTTACGGTAAACAGGCCGTCAAAAGCAGTCATGGATGTGATCTGTCTTACAAAAGGAAGGAAATTCAACGTGACGTCACATGGCGTCCCACGTAAAACGTGCATATGACACATCACCTGAAACATTCATTTGACTATTATGTGAAACATGCATCCAAGGAAACATGACCTAACGCCTGGAACATGACAGAACACCTGAAACATGACATAACATCTGACACATGACATAACACCTGAAACATGACATAACATCTGAAACAGGACATAGCACCTGAAACATGACAGAACACCTGAAACATGACATAACATCTGAAACATGACATTAAACCTGAAACATGACATAGCACCTGAAACATGACATAACATCTGAAACAGGACATAGCACTTGAAGCATGACATAGAACCTGAAACATGACATAACATCTGGAACATGTCTAAACATCTGAAACATGACTTAAGACCTGAAACATGACATAGCACCTGAAACATGACATAGCACCTGAAACATGACATAGCACCTGAAACATGACATAGCACCTGAAACATGACATAACACCTGACACATGGCATAACACCTGAAACATGACATAACATCTGAAACATGACATTACACCTGAACCATGACATAGCACCTGAAACATGACATAACACCTGACACATGGCATAACACCTGAAACATGACAGAACACCTGAAACATGACAGAACACCTGAAACATGATGTAACACCTGAAACATGACATTACACCTGAACCATGACATAGCACCTGAAACATGACATAGAACCTGAAACATGACAGAAAACCTGAAACATGACATAGCACCTGAAGCATGACATAGAACCTGAAACATGACAGAACACCTGAAACATGACATAACATCTGAAACATGACATTACACCTGAACCATGACTTAACACCTGAAACATGACATAACACCTGACACATGGCATAACACCTGAAACATGACATAGCACCTGAAACATGACATAACACCTGAAACATGACATAGAACCTGAAACATGACAGAACACCTGAAACATGACATAGCACCTGAAACATGACAGAACACCTGAAACATGACAGAACACCTGAACCATGACATAGCACCTGAAACATGACAGAACACCTGAAACATGACAGAACACCTGAAACATGACATTACACCTGAAGCATGACATAGCACCTGAAACATGACATAGAACCTGAAACATGACAGAAAACCTGAAACATGACATAGCACCTGAAACATGACATAACACCTGGCACATGGCATGACACCTGAAACATGACATAACATCTGAAACATGACATTACACATGAACCATGACATAGCACCTGAAACATGACAGAACACCTGAAACATGACATAACATCTGAAACATGACATTACACCTGTACCATGACATAGCACCTGAAACATGACATAACACCTGACACATGGCATAACACCTGAAACATGACATAGCACCTGAAACAGGACATGGGACCTGAAACAGGACATGGGACCTGAAACATGACATAACACCTGAAGCATGACCTAGAACCTGAAACATGACATAGCACCTGAAACATGACTTATCAACTTAAACTTCATGCTTCACCTGAACTATAGTATCTGCAAAACTTCCCGGCACATTGCTATACCTACGACAAGCATGGACGTATTGGCTAAGCAAATACAGTCGAATAAATTTCAACATTGAGAGTAAAACTGTATAGATAAATTCATGTTTCGCCACAAATTGTATATACCACCGAAACAGGGAAAGGATGCTCTTATTGAAGATCACAAAGTATTTATGTAAACATGCA
The DNA here is from genome assembly GCF_022045235.1 of Haliotis cracherodii. Classification (NCBI taxonomy): domain Eukaryota; kingdom Metazoa; phylum Mollusca; class Gastropoda; order Lepetellida; family Haliotidae; genus Haliotis; species Haliotis cracherodii. The sequence continues at coordinate 38,841,143 of NW_027266275.1, read as the reverse complement.
AATATTCGTAGAATGTAATACAGGGGAGTATCCATCTAAATCCGTTCTGGTACTGCGATGTCGACACAAAACTGGGTTCTGTTTCACAAACTGCTCTTAGTGCTACGACTATCCCAAGCCAATGTTGAAATGTGGGCGTTACGATCACTATAGCGCGACGCAAGCGGTCTGTGAAACGGGACCCTGTGCCGTGTACCAGTTCGCATTTCGGCCTTCAGCCTCCAGAGTATGCAAGGCGCATATTTCCCCGACTATGTTGCAGAGAAATAAGTCAATAATTGGAATCCCATTGAGACCTTTTAGAGCTCCTATTTTTTACATAATTGTTTTTATAACTTTTCGATAACGACTGAAACGTATGACGTAATTTACCTCGCTATGGTCATGTATTATCGGGCGAAACGATCGACTTGACGTAGGCACCGTCAGTTTTATCATTATATCGATAACACAACTATATTTGAGACTCATGGGACTGGCAATATACATAGTGCCCCAATAGTTATCCAATATTTACAAACAATCAACCAAAGGCTGTTTCATAAGCGTTTACTTACATAGCTCGCATTTCAAAAGTCGCTTATGTTTCACTGACCAGCCAATTCGAGTGGTTGTTTTGGGTCACATGACCTGTGCTCGTGCAGTGCTAGTCGTCACCTTGAGGATACCAATATTAATGCCAGGAATCATCAAGGGAGGGTTCGAGTTGATTAAATACTTATTGCCTTCCAGATAATTTGTAAGGGGAAACTCTGGGAAGAGGTATTGACCTATTTCACGCCTAGGTCACTTAAGGTTTTATACCATGAGGGAGAAAACAAAGCGGCCAATAAGCCAAATCCTGGACTCCAAAATGATAAGAATATTGAAAATTTATACACGCGCAAAATATACCACACATACAGTAAAAAAATAATAATACGCTTTACAAAAATAGGGTATTTTGGGAAACCAGTTAAAATTTCCAAAATCGTAAGAGATATCAGTTTCTAGTCATAGTTGTATAATGAGGAACGAATTGGGAACAGATTACAATCGGTAGTGAAGTATGACAATAGTCGTTGTGACCGTCAACGATTTTGTAGGTCGTTTGGGGTCAGATGAGAAATTTCAAAGTTGACGTTTTTGGATTAGTAGTGCATAATACCGCCACAAGCGGTACAACATTCATTCACTCGACGATGTATACTGTGTGAGAGTCTCCTAACGGCGATTTGAGGGAGCCTGTACCACTCCTCTTGCAGCCCTGACCAAGTTCAGCCATCGTGGTCGGCGGCCTATGACGTTGACGCATAAGTCTTCCTATTATGTCCCAGACGTGTTCAATGGGTGAAAGGTCCGGGCTCGTTGCTGGCCATGGTATTCTATGGATGTAGCCAATAAGCCAAATCATGGACTCGAAAATAGTTTGGATACTAAAAATTAATACACGCGCAAAATATACCACACATTCAATAAGAAATAATAATTCTCTTTAACAAGAGTAGGGGATTTTTGGAAACTAGCTAAAATTTCCAAAATTGTAAGAGATATTAGTTTCCAATAATTGTATGATAAGGAACGAATTGGAAACACATTACAACCGGTAGTGAAGTATGACAGTAGATGTTGTGACCGTCAAATCTGTCATGAGGTCTGCGGTTGACATAAGCTTGACCTTCATTTCGACGTGGCCAGACAGGACCACGCTTATCAAGGAAGTGCAATTTAAAGTGAAAGTGATGAAAGTGTTCAGCAATTTCATCGCCGTTTGAGCTCGATTTCGTAGAGCCTGTTTTCGGATCAATCGATCCTGTACTCTCGTCGTTGTCCTCGGACCCCGTGAACGGGGTCGACCGTCAACAATTAGGGTTTGTTGGTGCCCGTTCCATATTCTGCTAATCACAGACTGTGAAACACTGAACTTATGGCCACTGCGCGCTGTTTTTTTCAGATTGTTGCAAGTTTCCAGCATGTCAGTAGCCCCTAGACGCTACGCTCATTGCTGACTCCGCATCGCATCGCTAGATATACAGACAGGTTCTACAGACATAAACGTATAGGTGGCATTGAAACGTCAGGAGTATATACTGGCAGCTGTATATATACTGAACGTGTTCTAAGATGGTATGGAGAAATTGATATTTTCTGTTTTATCACGAGAGGCTATATTGGCTACTGCTGTGTTGATTGTTCGATATAGTGTAATTTGTGTCTGGCAAATAAATATATTATAACGTATTTACAAATACCAGCAACACTGCGGTTGATAAATGTGGTAATTACGCCCCCAGCCAAAAACGAATAATAAACTATTCGTCAATAAGTCATTAAGGATATAAATACACTTAAATTTGGGCCATTCGGGGACGTATGACTGTTCAATATGGAGAGGCAGTAGATTGAGAGCTCTGGAAAGGTCCCTACATAGGCCATTCACATGTATCGATTCAGGACTGTCGGCGCCTGCCCCGACAACAAACATTTTATTACAACCACGTCTTCGACTTGCTAGTTTTAATCATTGCAAAAACTTTCCATTTTCGTTTTGGGAAATATATATGTCTGTCTAGCTACTATAAAAGATATATTTTTATCGATTCTCGCACAGATGATGTGGAATTCCTCTCTAGATTCGCCCGAGGCCTGTGTTGAAACGCACATCAAAGATCCAATGAACTATTTCCGACTTCTGAAGAGGATAGGTTGGTTCCAACGTTAATCTCTCCCCAACCACATATACTTATTTGAAGTGACAAATTCGCAGCACTGGCCCTCCTTTGCTCTTCAATGCCATCAAATGATGTTGGTGGCAGCTGTTCGTCATCAGACTTATCACAGTGATGTTAGGTAGTTCATGGTAGTTCCTGCAGAAATATTAAATGCACAGTTTTTGTCACTAAACTGAAAAATGTGTACGTGAGGTCGGCTAGCCTAACGGTTACTGGGTTCGCCTGTCACGCTTTGAGCCTTGGTTCTAAAATATGTACAGTCTGTTCTGTTCGTGTTGTACATTGGACGTGTTGTCGCACTGGAGCTGTAGATCTATCGTGTTGTCGTATGGAAGATGCAGATTGGACGTGTTGTCGTATGGAAGATGTAGATTGGACGTGTTGTCGTATGGAAGATGTAGATTGGACGTGTTGTCGTATGGAAGATGTAGATTGAACGTGTTGTCGTATGGAAGATGTAGATTGGACGTGTTGTCGTATGGAAGATGTAGATTGGACGTGTTGTCGTATGGAAGATGTAGATTGGACGCGTTGTCGTATGGAAGATATAGATTGGACGTGTTGTCGTAAGGAATATGTTTATTGGACGTGTTGTCGTATGGAAGATATAGATTGGACGTGTTGTCGTATGGAAGATGTAGATTGGACGTGTTGTCGTATGGAAGATATGGATTGGACGTGTTGTCGTATGGAAGATGTACATTGGACGTGTTGTCGTATGGAAGATGTAGATTGGACGTGTTGTCGTAAGGAATATGTTTATTGGACGTGTTGTCGTATGGAAGATATAGATTGGACGTGTTGTCGTATGGAAGATGTAGATTGGACGTGTTGTCGTATGGAAGATATAGATTGGACGTGTTGTCGTATGGAAGATGTAGATTGGACGTGTTGTCGTATGGAAGATATAGATTGGACGTGTTGTCGTATGGAAGATGTAGATTGGACGTGTTGTCGTATGGAAGATATAGATTGGACGCGTTGTCGTATGGAAGATATAGATTGGACGTGTTGTCGTACAGAAGATATAGATTGGACGTGTTGTCGTACAGAAGATGCAGATTGGACGCGTTGTCGTATGGAAGATATAGATTGGACGTGTTGTCGTATGGAAGATATGGATTGGACGGGTTGTCGTATGGAAGATATGGATTGGACGTGTTGTCGTATGGAAGATATAGATTGGACGTGTTGTCGTACAGAAGATGTAGATTGGACGCGTTGTCGTATAGAAGATGTAGATTGGACGTGTTGTCGTATGGAAGATATAGATTGGACGTGTTGTCGTATGGAAGATATAGATTGGACGTGTTGTCGTACAGAAGATGTAGATTGGACGCGTTGTCGTATGGAAGATGTAGATTGGACGCGTTGTCGTATGGAAGATGTAGATTGGACGTGTTGTCGTATGGAAGATATAGATTGGACGTGTTGTCGTATGGAAGATGTAGATTGGACGTGTTGTCGTATGGAAGATATAGATTGGACGTGTTGTCGTATGGAAGATGTAGATTGGACGTGTTGTCGTATGGAAGATATAGATCGGACGTGTTGTCGTATGGAAGATGTAGATTGGACGTGTTGTCGTATGGAAGATATAGATTGGACGTGTTGTCGTATGGAAGATGTAGATTGGACGTGTTGTCGTATGGAAGATGTAGATTGGACGTGTTGTCGTACAGAAGATGTAGATTGGACGTGTTGTCGTACAGAAGATGTAGATTGGACGTGTTGTCGTATGGAAGATGTAGATTGGACGCGTTGTCGTATGGAAGATATAGATTGGACATGTTGTCGTATGGAAGATGTATATTGGACGTGTGATCAGACCGAAGGCGTACATTGATGTGCTACATACGCACTGTTGTATGCTCTACCAGCACTCTACCTAAACAATTCAGAAATATTCTAGATGTATCTAGATGTCTAGTGTCTGTACCATGTATCACCCTTGCAGTTGTCAGAGTGTCTTCCTTGACCAATATTGTGGAACACAATTATCGGGAGTATGAACCACAATGAACTGAAAATACGGACAGCAGTCCGAAGGGGAATAACTGCAAGTAGTCCGAATGAGTCCCCTTGGAACCTGAAGTCGTCACTGGGCGTTCATTATAGATATTCAACGCGCTCAAATTTATCGATAATGCCAATGCTGCACTGTAAACGGGGATCCCCTTCCGACGCCGTAAGTTAAGTGATTTACAGACATTCTTTTTCAACCGTGGGTCGACGTTCCACAAATCCTTAACCAAAAATACCATGAAGCTGCACTTGTCAAAGAAGTCTATTTCAGGAACGAATCACAAGAAACGTACAGGCTGCGACAAGATTTACTGAGAATACAACGTTGAACGCAGTCGTTGATTAGACGAAGTGAAAAGACCTCACCAAAGAATACCCAATATAGCTCAGGCCAAAATTGTCGGAAACCGGGGCGAAACGAAGTCTATTTTTGAGCAGTTGTATGGATGAGCACTGTTGATAAGATTCGGGATTTCAGTGGCGATGGCCGCGTCCAGTAATGCAATGATTGAGAACGTAATCAATTAGCTTTTGTCATTCTGCATGGCATGTAGGACAGGAGAAACCGGATTGGGAGGACGTTTTGTCCATTTGCACTCTTGACTAACAATAATAATACATGATAACATCCCGAGGATAAATCAAATTAATTCTTTCTTTTTGCAAATTTGCCTGGGCGTTTATGCATGCAGCCTTCGTTACGGCTGGCAAAAGTGAAACCCAGTTTATCCATTTGCAACGAGCAAATCTTTGTACCGTGGACACATGTCAATGTAATTCGCGTAATTGATGGATTCAGTGTACAATCAAAGTAGTTATTTAATAAACAGATGTACGTGCAATTGGAAAATGTGCTTCCAGGCAAGATTGGAGAATGGTGAGTAACAGATCGATGGTACAAGAAAGTGGAATTGTCTGATAGTTGGGGAGACAGCTCGACATGGTAAGGGGTGAGTCACCATCACTCCGGACTGTTCAGTGCTAATACTTCATCCCGGGGCCTTATCGTCGGTTGTATCATTTCAATTAATTTCTTCCGCGGTTTTAGGGATGTGACGATGGGGTGTGTCAAATTGCATTTCATGTGCTTTTATGCGACGCCGGGGAACTATTCTGGCAAGTGATCAGAATTTCGCCACACTGTTTCAAGCATTATGTGTAACGTCACCACACCAATTTTCACTTCACCGTGGTCTCAATGGAGACAACTTAAAAGGGATCGGGGTGTCACTGACTCGTTTCATATTGTTTCATGATAAAACATATTAATTAATGTGCTGAATCTGCAATTAATATTTGTTTCTTTATCCACATACATCTATATCCTACACGACCAGATGGCGGTCGCGTATTTAGATCAAGCAATATGCTTCATCAGGGACTGTGCCAGTTTGCAGTAAAGTGATTTTTATTGTTTAATGTTGCCCATAAACACTATTTATCCATAGATGTCAAATTACTTTAGAGTTCGTAGAGAAAGGAATTCCATGTATTAATATGTCACTTAGATTCCGTGGTAATTACTACTGCTGCCGATTCTCGTCATACTACAACGACCATACTACTACAATTTCTGTTACTGCATGTATTGTACTGTTACTGCTGCTACAACAAATAATAATGACAAAGTAAACACAATGAAAAGGACGTTGTCAAGTTAGACTTTCTTGCTTGACAACGGTATAAGGCTCTATACCGAAAGGTCGCCTTTACAGTAATTAAAGAAGTTGTTATCCATAAAGTCTGTCTACTTTGTCATCCGTCAACTTCTAAGTAATGCCTGTCAAACAATTCAACACATATGACTCCCACCACTTTAATCTATACTTCTGCTAATTACTAATAATTGTCGCGCTTTAACATCGAATGTTCGTGAACATGCACAAAACTGATGCACCCGAAATGCACAAAATACCTTATTACAGCGCAAAACCACTTCACTAGGACTACCATCTTGACACCAATATAACCACTACATCTACTTATAACAACACGGTAACGACTGTTTCTAGTATTTAGACTACCGTTGTTTACCTATTTGCTTGGAGGTATTGCCCTAACCTTGTTTGTTGACACACGGGTCTCCGCGGACATTGCCATTAACAACATAAACAACGCGTACTGCAACGTCAAACTTCGTGCACACATAGACCATACTAACCCAAGTGGACGTTGTATTCTTGGGATTCCACGCGAGGTCAAACGCTTCCTGCTATCGTTCATCTGACCAATCACAAGCTGTCAAAACAAATTGCAGTCGGCCGTTCACAACAAAGCCTGAAGTGACAGCCCGCATAAACATTGGCCGAAGGGCATTGACCTCCATGATTTGCCAGGAAATGAGCATGCGGGGGGCGGGCACCGTTATTAAGTAGGGTTTTTACAGTAATAAATGTGACAATATGTCATGGCACACGGCAGAGTAGTGACAACTGCTGTCAATAATTTCGAAGTCCAGAATCTGTATGTCAGCCTCGATCGTGTCAACGGAACCGGAACTTGACGTCAGTCTTGACGCTTATTCGTTCAATTGAATGTCGTCTGCCCGTCTTACAATCTAGACAGGTTTCCTGGGAACCGAATCGTAGAATGTCAATTTTCATCAACATCGCTAATCCAATATGGTTTTCGTTTGGTTTTCTTTCAATATCCGTTTTCCACACGTGTACTCACTCAAACTGTTGTGAACAGCTGAAAACGTCCGGATGGTCCCTCGGCATGTAAATAACAGTTCGACAGATATGTCACGATAAATAATATCGATAATATCGATATATTGTCATTGGTCAGCACTGAAAGTCAATAAATCGATTGTTAAAGCAGTTTCAGATCAATAGCATCGATTTCAGTTAGGAATATCGATAGTTTCGATTGTATTTACCATAGTTTTACAGTTTCAATACAATACCTGCAATGCTTTTCAAATTTGTTCTTTTGATCAGGAGTGGTAGTTATTTACACATTTAGGGTAAAGAAAAAACAAATCAGTCATATCTCAAAATTTACTTTTTATTTATTGTTATGGTTACCACATTCAAAGGAAACTTGAAGTCCAGGGTTTATTTCAACACTAAAATACATCTAAAATGATACACTGAAACTGTCGATATTTATCGCAATAGTTGCTTGCAATATCAATAGTTATCGCAATAGTTTCTTTCAATATCAATAGTTATCGCAATAGTGATTTCCAGACCAATAGTCACTCCTAGTTTTAAGTGACCGTGTAGACAGTAGGATAATACTGTTATAGCATATTATAACATTAACAGTATTCCATTCACGTCCTGACAATGTTTCATTTCAATGTTAAATATATTCTGTTGTGGAGCTATTTTACAAGGAACGTTTGAAGTGCCAGCAATATTCAGACCATTCTACATCGAGTGTGAATGGAAAACTAATATGCATATGTTCTTTGATCTGAAAATACATATCAATTTTTTTTAATAATAATGGCATGTGCATTGCGTGATATCTCTTTAGGCCACATCAAATGCATTTTTGGTCTTCGGTTATTCACGGAGGATGAAATTCTCAAAAATATATTTCAATATTTATTGTGATTTTGTAGTATTGTCTCACATCTCTTTGAATGATAAATGACTGATGGCATTGGAAATTGCGAAAGGGGCCACGAATGCTTCATTTTCTAAATGATGATTGTTATTTCTACTTTCAAATACAGATTTTATATTAATCTTTTCTTTTGGCACAAGTTGATGTCTCATTTACTGATGGAATGCTACATATATCACAGTTTTTAAATTCAGGATGTGTTTTGATGTACTCTTTTATTGCTATTCATTTGGCAGAATAATTGTATGAATATAATATCCGGTTCATAATAATGAATGAATCTTTAACAAATAGATGAATGAATGCCTACCATGAATTTTTTCACACAAGGGTGAGGTTTCGAAGAACATATCCTTAATTTGTGGTGATCTCATGTGGCAAGGTAGCCACAGCTACATAGTGACGAGTTTCCGTCTTTACAGAGTGCCAAAACAATCTATTTGTGTAAATGTGAACATTAGTATATACCTACACAAGCAAGTTCCCCAGCAGGGACTCATTATTATCAACAATATCAAATACACTTGTACACCTGGACGCCACATGACGCTCCAGCCTACGTAAACAGGATAGCATCTTTCTCAAGACCATGTCCTTCTTACACACCAGGATTCAACAGCTTTCTTATAAATGTCGTGGTTTCAATAACAGATCAACGGGCGTCGGATCCGCCCATGACGTCATTTCCGGTACCATAGTTTGACCTCTAGGGATTGCGTAACTTGACCAAATCGCATTTGTTCCATACCCCTTCAGGACGTGAGGAATGTTATCTGGGGGGAAATATGTCTGATCTTTTGCGGATCGGGGTGATCTGTAGGTGGAATAAGTATTTGATGCCAGACTGGAATTCTGAAGATGTTTACTGGTTCCATGTTTGTATCATTGTGAATGTCAGAAAGTTACAGATGAAATGGGGCCTGTTATCCCGTAGCTAGAGGTGACTATACGTCTAAATGGTGCACGATAGATTAACCTCATTATGTTTCTATTGTTTTTGTCCCCCAGTATTTAAATTCTACTCACTCACTATCAAAAATGATCTGAACTACTCTCAAATGAATGTCGATCACAACAATTCGCTGTGCAGAGTTGTATCCGTTAGCAATGTCAGGATCCGCTGAGCGTTGGTTCGCGTCCAAGAATGTTAAACGTCTACGACCTGTGTCAAATGTGGGTTTCTCTCCCACGTTAAACGGAGTGATATAACTGAAACACGTAGTCTGAAACACTGATCATGACTAGTGGGGATCAGTGGACATAAGCGCCACAACTACACAGTTGTGTCCCTTAGTCGATCCTGGATCCGCTGATGATGGGTTCGAATTTCAAATTTGTTCCGATTACAAGCCTTGGCTTGTCAACACCAATAGTGCGCAGGTGCTGGTGAGTTTCACCAAGGTACGCCTCACCATTCTTTTATGATAAACAGCTGAACCCATTCGCTTTCTTAGGCGGGACATAATCCTATGATCGTGGGTTCGAATACGAGATTGGTTTGATTATGTATCTATATCTATCAGCACCATACCCGTGCACTTAGTGGTATAAGGGCTTCTGAAATCCTCAAAGTGAGGAACAGCTAACTGCATTCCAGTCCCCCCAAAACTCCTGTTATCAGCAGGGGTCTTTTTGCCAGGGGACCCTGGTGTGTCACATCTGATTAATGACCACAAACTCGTGCTCGTTGATTTCACCAACTTGGTAAACGTTTGAGACCGGCATCATGCTTACATTAAGCCGTAAATACTTTTCTAAGTTACACCCAATTCATGCGCCATTAATTATTCATACTTTCAAGAAAAATATCTAACCATTGCGCATGACAGGAAGCGACACGGACATACCTTACTGGTATACGGTCTATCAGGACGTTTACATGTTTACACAGAATTGGGAAGATAAAATCATTTCCTAGCAATGGTTTTTTATTCGAATGTCAGACAAGCCAGAGTGGAATCCGTCAGTACTTCTAAAAATGCTGACATTTGATGAACAGTTGGCTTCATCATATTCCTTTGTCCCACGACATGTGAAGATCCGGGGTGGAATTAGGTCTTCAGCAACCCATGTGGTCAGACTCGCTGACTTGGTAGATGCATGTCATCGATCCAAATTGCGTGGATCGATGCTCATGATATCACTGGATTGTCTGGTCCAAACTCGATTATTGACATACCGCCGTCATATAGCTGGAATGTTGCTGAGTGCGGCGTTAACAACAAACCAAGCAACGAACCTTTGTCCCAGAAGTGCATTTCCGATAGTGTTCATATTTGTAGTGTGGGATCTGACTGACCCGTCCTTGACACTGAAACATGCTCTCTGTTTGACCTTTAGGTTAGCCTCGCGTCGATTGGATCCGTGTCGGAACATGCGCTAAGAGGACAAGTTAATAGTCTTATTGACATCGGGTTAAGGAAGCCGTCGCTTCCATCTTTAACGAGTGACGTATCAAGTTAATACAAGGTTCCCTTTGTTTTGTATCGAATATTCAAATTTTCATCAGGACAGAAATAACTGATCGTATAAAAGCGCCGAGATAGCGGATCTGTCGGCGGCCAAGCTGTCTGTGGGGGGAAAGAGGGGGCGTCATGGGGTTCAACTTATTAGCTCACCTCATTGAAAGTCAAGTCCATCGTCCGGTTGTCCATCCATCGTAACGGTTTGCATTTACATCTCCCCTGACACTACAAGACACAAGGAGCTGAAACTTTGTGAGAATGATCCCAGCTATGGGGTCTCTAAGATTACCTCACATAATTCCGATGTGACTTATAACATGGCCACCATATTGACAATGTCTTTACTCAGGCATGTCTGCATTTATCACATAAATATGGAATGTCGCATAACATACAATACGTTTGTTCGGCATATTCTGAGTTTTGAGTAAGCTGTGACCTCTGACCTTCACGTACCTCCGTTTTTCTAATGTTATTGCATTTCGCCATTATTTCTTCTTAATTCACGTGAGCTACAGAGCGGTTTGTTTTTACATTTTTTGAAAATAACACAATATGATAACATAAAAATGATAAAGCCCAACTCACTGTTTCACTCCTGTTTACTTCTACGACACTTTTCACAGTAAGTGGTCAAGTGGTTAAAGTGTTCGTTCGCAACGCCGAAAAGCGCGTTGGATTCCAATAGGAATATACTTTTTTTAGTCCGTTGTTGGTGCCATTAGCATCAATTTGACTGAAAATTGCTGACTGTAGGCCCATTCACCTGTCAACATCCAACTGCACAAAGGACACCAGCACTGATTCATGATGGACAAGAACCAATGCCAACGTGTGCTGGAGGCCAGGTATCTCCATGTGACGTAACTGTAGACATGTGTCTTGAAATAGACTCAAGAGACATAACCAAACAAATCAAACATATTTATAGATTTATTTGTTACATCTTGGCTGAATCATTCATACTGTCCATTAATTACATACCTTGGGGGTCAGCCTTGAAGAGCTTCAGAGGATAATTTCGCCTAGCTGCGGCTTAAACAGGACATGTAACAAACCTGTCAATAGCACATGTTGAACAGGTGGCATCTGTGACTGATTATTGTTAAAAAATAGATAAATGAATTGTTTAAGAAAATAACATTATACTTAAAATCAAATACTTACTGTCGATAGTTGATGCTTTTGTAACGCATATGTTTTTCTATATATGATGTAAGTTTGAAGTACTGCAACATTAATGTTCTCAATAATCTCTGAATATTACAAGTCCTTTAATTCACCGGTATTGGAAAAATACTGTTACTGATATCAGAAATAAATCTACAAGTCACGAGAAACTCTCTCTGGTTCATGAGTTTAATTTGGTTGGACTGCTATTTTCAGCGCCATGTCTGAGTCAGGCGAGTGAGTGAGTCTGGTTTAACGCTGCTTTGAACAGTATTTCAGTTCTGTCACGACGTGTCAGTTCGTGTGGAAGAGAGCCCAAAGAGTAAAAGACACTTTACACTTTGGTGGCCCAGAGATCATATATATCGGTATATGGTCTCAGTTGGGACCCATGAGCAGCGGTATAGTGCTGACAAACCAAGCAACATAACCAGGGCGAATCTCTGATTCCAACTAACAATCGCAGGAATCCTGCAAGCCTAAGGGTCGCAACTCTGCACAGCGGCATGCGGCGTCTCAGATTACTGGGCCACCCGAACCCCTCAAACAAAAACGACCAAGTAAACTCCCAAATATTGATAACACCAAGTCACGTCCGGAGCTGTAGGTAATCCATCATCACAAGATCAGAGCAGAACTGCATCAACGTCGGCATCTTTACGTGTGTTTACTTATCTACATCCGACTAGTTCCGCGTCCCTATAAAGAGGTAGTTTGTTATTAGTTGTCCAGTAACATAGAAACGTTGCAGGGGGTTTTAAATAATGCAAAACACCTATTCTATGAATTTAACAACTTAGAACAAACCTGAACCTGCAAAAGATTTAGCAGGTACTTAATTAATACATACTACTGAAAAGAAGTTAAAGAACACCCGATGTTTTTTTTTCAAATTACTGCAGCTAATCTGTCAATCCAGACAGATTCTTTGCCTACTTTTGAGTAGTACATATATACTGAACCGCAAAAGAAACGTCACCATGGATAGATATATGGGAAACTTATTTGTACAAACACTGTAAACATACTTTGAGACATATTAAAAGGATGAAACTTGGCAAAACTGATCATCAAGGTTGAAATTAAAGTGTCAAATGTTATTAAAGTGAACATAATACTAGTCTCTGAGAAAATGAGAAAACAAGTCAGTATCTCGTGTGTCCGCCATGTGCATTGATGACTGCCGTGCAACGTCGATACATGGAATGGATGAGGCGATTGATGAAGGCCATAGGCACTTGAGCCCACACTCTGAGGGACGCCTGACGCAGTTCAGCTGCAGTTGTCGGCCTTGGTCGGACGTCATTCAGCCATCTTTGAATCTCGTCCCACGGTAACTCAGTGGGATTTAAATCGGGACTGAGGGCAGGCCACTGCATGGTTCTGGTGCCATTCTGCTGGAGGAAGTATCTCGTTGTACTCGCAGTGTGGGCACGGGCGTTATCACGCTGAAAATCGTGGTTACAGCGACGTGCCAAATGAGGTATGGCGTGTGGTCTCAAGACTTGATCAATGTACCGAGCTGCTATGACACCATTGCCTCTCCCTGGACCGATGTTCTGGAAGGCCACAGGGCCGATCCTCTGTGCAAGGCCAATTCCACGAGTCTCTCTCAACAACAAAAGCATCCGAATAACGTTCCCCACGGCGTGGACAGACTCTCACACTCTCTCTGGTGGCGCCAATGCTGGTGCTGTGTTGCCCACTGAAGACGGTCCCTGCAATGACTTGATGTCAGAATGGGTCCTCGGTGTGGCCTGTGATAGTGGAGAAGTCTGCTCGTCAATCGTCGACGCACGTTGTCCGCACTAATGTGTCGCTGGTGTGTCCCAATGGTCTGTCGAGCAGTTTCCACAGAAGTAAAAAAGCGATCTTGAAGATGCTGTCGCACAATCTGACGATCCTGACGTCGGGTGTTGACACTTGGGCTTCCACTACTTGGTCGGTCATCTGTAGTGTTGGTGGTCTGGTACCGTTGCTGGAGCCTGTATATGGTCCTTACCTGGACTTGAAATGCATTGGCTTCTTGCCGGATGGTTTGTCCAGCTTACAAGCGTCCAAGGGCTTGGTGTCGCTGATTTCCCAATCTTGACATCAATAACGAATGAATGTTATCCGATGTGGGTGGATTTTTATAGGGCAAGAAAATGGGGAACGCATGTGCGTTTCAATTTGCACGGAAGTCACATGCATGGGGTTACCATGGCCGTTGCCTTGATGTGTTTGGGTGATCGGTTTTATTGTCATGTGCTTTGTGTTTTTATCATCAAATTTCATTTTTCCGGATAAGCTAATGTTAAATTTTAGAAACTTTGACAAAAAGTACCCAGATATTTAAGTGACAATTTTCATGCAATGTTACTTGGGGTGACGTTTCTTTTGTGGTTCAGTATATATAAAACAAGGGATACGGTTTTGTTTGGTTATCCAGGAAGAAGGAGCACTTTACTAAACGCTAAAAACTGTGACTCATGTTTAAAAGAAAATATTTCGATATTACTTCCACTATCTGCAACAGGAAAGAAAAAGCGTACCACTTCAATCACATCTTTTACAGGATACGGTACCTCTCTGCTTCAAGCAGAGATTGACCACTCAGACAATTGCCTGGCATACTCCTCCACACAATCATCTCTTGGCTAACATGAGGCTCACGCGAGGCTCACGCGAGGCTCACACGAGGCTCATATGAGGCGACCTCCTATGGAGATGTTTCTTGGTCCTCACGCAGATAGATCGGAGTACAAGATCAGATTTTAATGCGATTGGGACATGAGGTGTGTTCAATGTTGTTTTGGACAGTATTTCAGTTTCTGACGGCGTGCCAGCTTTATGTGGGAGAAATACCTGACATGATACATGTCTTTGACGTTAACCACTTAGGTGAGCCCACGACCACTGACAGGGCTATCTCAATTTTGTGTTGTCAAACACGACACTGTTATTAGTACCTATGCTTGTGTAAGAGACGTGTTGATTAGCATCTTCACGTGTCTAGTTTTGGACTTTGAAAGAGGCTAGTGGACAACTTGCCTCGGGAAGATGGATGATCAGGTGGTCGTATCAGGTTCGTGTATCGTACCCAGACCTCCATAGGAGGTCGCCTCGGGTGAATCCAGAGAAGATTTGGGGATTTATGGGAGGAATATACCAGGGCGATGTTGAACAAAGCGATCAAAGCGTTAAGGTGATCGTTTCTCCCATACCTTAACATAGACTTGCGGCAGTCGTAGCGCTAAGGTTGTTTTGAACAAAGGCACACTGATAATGATCTGATTCACTGGTTTGTCTGGTCCAAACTCGGTTATTTACAGAGCCCTGTCATGCACCTGAACTATCACTCAGGACGGCGTTAAGCAACTAACAATCAATAAAAGAGGTCATGTCAGTATGTTTAGTGTGCCGATGACATCAAGTGGCAAATACGCTGGCTCGTGTCACTTAAAAAGTCACAACTGGTAGCCAAATCGTTGTCTGAAGCATGTAACAAGACAAATACCCCTTAGCTATGTTATCACAGTAAATATACTGGAAGAAGTTAGTACAAATAGGTGACACTTGTCATCAAATTCCACTTTTGTGAGTTTATGACAACGGCAGCGCAAGAATTGTCATAAAAACACCACTAATCAGTGCAAAACTATCCCATGAAAGAAACCACTCAGTGACGGTTATAGCTCACATGCCACGTGGAATAGACGGCGGTATCTGGTTTGGCTCGGGCGCATTTTGTCGTATGCTTTCGGCAAAGAAGCAGCCATGCAGCAGACGCCGGTATTCCTGTTTGGTGGTGGTTTTATCAATGGCAGTCAGTTGTCACTGAAAAGAATGTGCGAGAAGCACTAATTGCATTATCGTAGATGTTCCCGGATTGTTGATGGTGTATAAAGAAGTCGAACCTCAAGAAGCGGAACCTCGTTTACTACTGTCTGAGTGGTGTTATATTGTATCCACATTTACAGGTCTGACACTGCAGCATGCGGGCTATGCGAAGGTGTAACTTATTGCGAGGGTACAAGAGTCTTCAAGGTCAAACAGCAGGGAACATATTGACCGGACTTTTGGCTACCAGCTGGAACGTCATTTCAACAGATCTAAGTGCTAGTAACACCGTGGGGTTCATGTTTGGCCTTGTCAAAGGTACTTACTTATACATGTCAAGACTGCGTTAATGTCAGAAGTACTAAGCTCTTGTCTCTGGAATGTTGTTTCGTCCCCAAAACCTACAAGGTCGCCGATACGACATAGAACAATAATCACTCACTCAATCTTTGGTATGCTGCCTGCCTATAGCTACTACCATGAATTACAAGTACAAGTTCGACTTGTCAGAGAGCTCAACTCCTCCGGAAACAACGTCATTCACCAAAAGAATTATATCCCATGCAAACAGCATAGGAAAGTTCAGGTTAATGAAGTGTTAAGTTGTTAAAAGGATAATGAAAAAAACCCAAATGAATCAGTATTTTAACATTGATGTGCCACAATGACACCAATTTGACGAAAACGGACCACTTATCTGCTTAATTAACTAAAAAACCGACAAGGAATTTGATAGAAATTAAAGAGTGTGTATTTCTTACCTGATAAGTCGTACATTTTTAAATTCAGCTGCACTAGGTTGTCATTTAAATACATAAGTTTCAATGAGGAAATTAGACAGGTATATTTATATCAATGTCATACATCATAAAATCAGAAATAATGGATGCATAAATCTTCAATTGTAAGTCTCAATTTGATGAAACCCACCAGCATGGATATGATGCTGACAAACGAAGAAACTGTTAGGACAAACATTCTGGGGGTCTTTATGCATACAGGTTAATTATTTCTTAAGGCTGCATTTGAAATCTTGCAGTTATCCGCGGCAAAGAGTATATAAGAAACCCCATGGCACATGCGCTTACCTTGTTACGCTTGATGTTAGTCTTCCGAGCATTGAGGGGGCACGGGTGGCCCAGTCGTCTAAGGCGCCGCGATTCGCTGTGCAGAGTTGCGTCCCTTGGGCACGCCAGAACCTATGATTGTGGGTTCGAATCCCGGTTCGCCCCGATTATGTTTCTAGGTTTGTCAGCACCATACCCATGCCCGTGGGTTTCAACGTCTGAGACCTGCATCACTTTGGGCTTTCCTCCCATATTAAGCTGACACGCCGCGATATAACTGGAATACTGTTAAAAGCGGTGTTAAACCCAACTCACTCACTCACTCACTTACAGGCATTGATAATTTCGTGAGGAAGTCAACAACATTACTTACTTATCCAGAAATGTCCAATGAATAGGAGAGGCAGTAGTTTGTCGTTTAAGTAAATGGATACAAATGTCATTGGGAATGATAACTCTGGTATATTGTAACTGAGGTTATTGATTCCAATTACATACTAGTCTCAGCATTGGGAGACTGTCCTGTTCGGTGTTCTGGTTGTGGACAGGTCAGGAAGGAACATGTAGTGAACTGTCTGAGTTTGGTTTAATGCTGGATTAAGTAGTCGAATACTTCACGGATGTGAGAGGGAGTTTGGTTTAATGCTGGATTAAGTAGTCGAATACTTCACGGATGTGAGAGGGAGTTTGGTTTAATGCTGGTTTAAGTAATAGGATACTTCACAGATGTGAGAGGGAGTTTGGTTTAATGCTGGTTTAAGCAATAGGATACTTCACGGTGTGTGGGGGACTGTGGTTTAATGCATCGCCCAGAGGCAAGGGTGTTAAGTGACTGTAAAAGTCCAATTTCCACCCTTGCTGAACCAGGCTGCAGTTTCGTGGCTCGATCGTATTACGAGTTATGTCCCTTCTTTGTCCCTCTTATTGATCAATCAGATTCCACCTCATCACTTGCATTTGCTTCAAACAAATCAGCGGCGCCGAGTCAAGACGATCTGATCGATAATCAAAATCTATATTGTGATAAACTGGTCTTACTTCGCGAAGTGCATCAAGTAGTGTGAGCACCTTGATTAAAAACATGGACAGATTTGGAAAATATCTGTTGACGCCGAGTCGGCGATGCTGTTCAAATACTGCAATCGACCAAATGTGCACGGTAGTTTATGAACCGGATGTCGATTTCGTTACGCCATTTTGATTCGACTATGCATAGACTCGCTAGTCCAGCAAAATCATAACTCCACACTGCCAGCATAGTTCGGCAGAGGTTGAACATATGACGGGCATTGAAAGCATAAAAGCACGGCAACTTGGTAAGCTAACATGAGGTGGGCATCCCTAAAGAAAACAAAGCAAGCTTTGCAAGGCTTCCGCTCTCCGTCGCGCGTCACCATTATGACGTCATATCGCTCATTGTGACGCAAAAGATATGACGTCACAGTCGTATATAGAAAAGCGCCAAAATTCCAAGCTCTCTGTTGTCTCCGTAACGTAAAACATTCCCTTTGTAGATTTCTATCGTGTTTTCTGCACGAAATGTATTGCCACACATCCTTTGAATATTGTAGTAACCGCATCTGTGCATTTTGTTACCTGTGATTGTAGATTACAGATATACAGATAATTGTAGATATAATTATTTTAACATGCTTACCGACAAGGACTGAAAATAGTACTATTCTATGAATATTAGCTTCTGCGTTGATGCGGCCATCAAACCAGCAGTTTCAATCAGAGGGGGTTTATTATGATTTAATAGCCTCTGATTGACCAATTAGAATCGAGTAAATTCAAAATTCATGGTTTAAGCAGTAGGATACTTCACTATGTGTTACCCTAATGCGTGAGGACATCCCAAAGCACAGGTTCATGACATTTACCCCTGACCAGCAAATACTACCAGGACTAAGGGACTAAACTCTGCACAAATTGGAATGCTTTAGATGCCCCGCCACAAGTCCAAAGTGTTCCATAAGTACAATGTTTATGATACGATATATCTCTTAACATCCAAATACATTAATCATTCATTCAATGTCACCTCAATGCCAACATTCCAATCATAGATACTCTACATTATCAGATGTATGGCTATATATCATGATGTCTACATGATTACCTTGATCTGATCATGCAACATTTCCACAATGACATTATCTGATATTGTCACATCAGGAAATATACTGGCATTACTCTCAGAAATCGTCTGCAATTAATTTGGCCAAGTGGCAGTACTAAGAAGTGAAAATATTTCCTTCCAAAACACACTACAGTGAACTTTGTCTCAACCTGAATTTGAATGGAATGAAAGTTTACCTTGTTTCAGACATTAGTTGTGGATTAGTGAGGTTAGAGCAGTATTTACATGTCTTTCCTGACAGGACTGAAAACATGTGTACAACGTTTCAGTCATTTAAAAAGTCTATTTTCTTTACCTTCAATGTTTTCAAAAAGCCAAAAGAAGTATATTGATGCACATTTTATATGGAGTGACTAAAGTGTTGTCACATTTAGCTTTATGATAATTTAGGATAGCCATTTGGGATCCTGGACTTGATCAGGTAGTGACCGAGATCTGGATCGTCGTCCTTGTTTTGAAAGGTTCCGCTGTTTGCAAAAGCTATTAACCTAAACTTGGACACTGTTCATAAATTGTCCCGATCAGAGTAAATCATACACAAACCGCTGTTAAATAATGAAATATTGCAGAATCAAACAATCAAACAAACCAAATATGCATATCAGATTAGGATACACTGCCCTACATGTAGCATTCCTGTTGCATGATGTTTAAGATCACTATAGTCCGTGCTGTGTTAAGGTCAGGGTCAGGTTTGTCAGATAAAACGAATACAAGAAATTTCTAAATTACTTACACATTCCTTGGTTCTAATATTTTTCTTGATTGACTATTCATGCATTTTGACCCTCCAACGCATAAACAATCTTAACAGCATGTTCTTTCTTATACAGTTGAATACAAGCTTATGCATTAACATAAACGAAATAGTACAAACTATACACAAACTGCAACCCTGACAAGACCGACCCTACGAACGCTGCACACTCTGGAGCAGGTTACTTAAATTTGGAAAAACAATAAGATATCTGAAATGTTATTTTTATCCTAAATTATGTTCCAGCCATCAACCAAGCCAACATGGACACCTAATTCCTGAAAACAAAGAAACTATGAGTGTGTGATTATAGTTTTATGCAATATTCCAGCAATATCATGGCAGGGGACACCTTAATTAAGCTTCACACATTCCACCCATATGGGAAACAAACAAATAAATGACTGATTCCTACATTTGCAACAAAAACAAGCTCGAATGACATTACTTTAATGCACATGTAAACAATCTTAACAATAATATTACGCAAAAATAAGTAACATTTAACCATAGTTGAACTCGTGAGAGGAATTTCAATGGATGGCCATTTCTAACATCGCACTTTTTGGAACCGGGCTCAAGGAAAAGCATTTGCAGCATATGGGCCCAGGGTATTCATAACAGGAGGGAGACATTACACACTGGGCAATCGGGGATGGGAAAAGGGCAATCCTGCAGTCGTATGGAAAAAGTTCAGTGTGCAGGAATAACTGGTATAGAAAGTAGGGTTGTACAGATTGGCTTTGTGAACCAACAATATGCATAAAAACTGTTTGTCCACCATGAAGTCACCAATTACTCTTGCTGTTTCAGTTCAAATATCCCAGGAGAATGGTCTTTTATTATATACTTCGGAGTGAAAGACTGACTTTTCCGAGAAAAGTGATAGTTTCATTGCAGCGAACATATAACAATTGATATTTCATTGCTGTGAACCCTGACACTTTGACGGAACTATTGTCATACATGAGTTACCTTCTCTCAAATTGTCTGCCGTTATCGTAAGTGTCTGGCCCGTACACAAACTGTTGACTTCCATTTTACGTTAGTTCCACATTGACAAGGCAAAATAATGGTCATTTATGGAGTTTATATTGCTTCATGCTGTTTGCTACTCTCTTGAAAAATGTTTCGTTATAAACTATAAATTTCTCATTTAAGTAGTCAACCGAGACTGTTCGTTTCGCAAAGCGCCATTTTTGTTACTTGACCAGTGTGTGTATTCTTTCGCTTCCAACAGCGGTCCCCTAGTTTTCAAGAGTATTTTTTGTTAAAGTCGATTTTGTATATAATCATATCATTATGTATGCTGCAGAATTTTCGAGATTCTAAATGTTTTTATTACTTTTGTTTATATTTTTAAGATTTTACAAACACGAAACTACATTTTTAGTCGCAAATACACGGGGTGGTGAACCGTCCCCGTGTGTTAGCAGAGACCATATAATAGAGGTCTCTGGTGTTAGGTGGGGAGAATTAACATTTCAAGGTTTTTCATTTGTAATGAAATAATTTAATTTTCCGGCAGACAACTACACAAAAAGTATACAATATATATGTTATTTCATGTGTTGAGTGAAATGTCATTCTTCTCTCATCCCTTGACGAGGGAAAATGAAAAAAATATACTTTTCCCCCGTCGCTCGTTGAGAGAAACATGATATTTCAATCGACACATGAAATATCCTCTGTGTATTCTTGACAATTATCATTATCACCAACTCAGGTTGGATGGCATCACTAGACCTGCACAATTTCTGTACCGACTAACCATATAGAGTAGAGATACTGAACACTTTAAGCATGTTGGGGGAGTAAGTGAGTGACTTAACACTGTTGTGATCAGTATTTCAGTTGTATCATGGTGTGTCAGCATAATATGGGAGGAAAGCCCAAAATCAAGGAGGTCTCAGACAGTTACTACTTTGGTGACAAAGGGTAAACCACTGACATACCAATGATCATAATCAGGGCAAATCAGGGAATCGAACTTATGATCACAGGATCATTCTGTGTTTAAGGGATGCAAGTCTGCACATAATTCCAGCACCTCGTATCTTGTACGACTGGGGCAACCGTGCCGACCTAAAGATTTGGAAATGCTACTGAACAGTAATCAAACAATTTCTTGCCAAGTATCTTTGTTTTCATCAAACAGCAAGTCTGCACACTGGACCTGGTCCACAATTACATGACACATTGTCAGTAAACATTCAATCACACGAAGTAATGTTAACAGACGTGTTCAGGAAATGTGAGCATAACATTATTCTCTTTAACCAATCCAGTTATCTCCACTTGTTGCCATGATCACCGAGTCCTTCAAACTCCGTGTCTGTTGTCTGGCACTGTTATCATGACCACTCCATGTGTAGCTGAAGACATTATCAAAGTACCATACGGATCCAATCAATGGTGATACTAGAACTAATCGTTGATGTCTTTACTTGATGTGAACATTATGTACACTTCAACCATTCAATGATGGCTTTACTGAGAAAACATAATGTCCACGGTAACCAATCAGTGATTGGTTCACTTATGTTCACTATGACCCATCAGAGTCAGCTTCATCTATTGACATGAACACAATGTCCGCTAGAATCCATCTTGGATAGATTCATGTAATGTAGCTGACTCTGACATCTTCATCTGATATTATGAGTTCCTCCATGACATCAATCACTGACATCTTCATCTGATATTATGAGTTCCTCCATGACACCAATCACTGACATCTTCATGTAATATCATGAGTTCCTCCATGACACCAATCACTGACATCTTCATCTAATATCATGAGTTCCTCCATGACACCAATCACTGACATCTTCATGTAATATCATGAGTTCCTCCATGACATCAATCACTGACATCTTCATCCAATATAACAAGTTCCTCATGACACCATCACTGACATCTTCATCTAATATCATGAGTTCCTCCATGACACCAATCACTGACATCTTCATCCAATATAACGAGTTCCTCATGACACCATCACTGACATCTTCATCTAATATCATGAGTTCCTCCATGACACCAATCACTGACATCTTCATCTAATATCATGAGTTCCTCCATGACACCAATCAGTGACATCTTCATCCAATATAACGAGTTCCTCATGACACCATCACTGACATCTTCATCCAATATCATGAGTTCCTCCATGACACCAATCACTATATCTTATATCATGAGTTCCACCATGACAGCAAACCTAGACCAGACTCGCTGACGGATCCATGAAACAAACATCTCAGGAGACTTACTTGTCTTAAGTCAGTTTGTAGCTTTAATATTCTGGCTTGACATATCAAGGAGTAATGGTGATTTTAACTCTATTTATGTTCCAGTAAAAACATAAATACCAGTGTATCATATTATAAGATCAGAAAATGCAGTTGTACCACTTTATGAGTAAAGATCAAAGACGATATATAGATGAATACAGAGTCTTATACACACACAGGTTTATACAGAAACACATGGATGTGTATACAGAGATGTGTACCTATGTACAGTGAGTGAGGGAGTGAGTGAGTTCAAATTTAACATCACATCGGAAATATTTCAGCCATAGCATGACGAGACAAAATTATACATTAATAACAAATATATTTAGAGTGTATAAAATCCTGTCATTGAAGTTCAATAAATAGATTTTCACAGATTTTATGTAAAACTAGTTTGAGAGTACAGTGAGTGCATTGGTATAGTGTCACATTATGTCATAGCATGTCAACTTAATGTGTCTTAAATGTTCAGCACTTTTGTGAAACCCACAAGCATGGTTATGGTGCTGAGAAACCTTGAATGATGTTAAGGGTAAATCTTGGATTCAAACTCATGATCCTAATCCTGGCATGCCTAAGGGACTTAATTCGGCAAGCTAATTGCCTAGTCTGCTTTAGGTGTTCACCGAAAATACATACAGAAACATGGAGTGACTCGGAAAGTGAGTAAATAATGCTTCATTTGCTTAATGCTGCATCAGCATTTTGTAGCCATTCATGACAAGATTATATGAGACATACCCCAAACTAGACCACGCTTTGTTGCACCTTCATCCGGCCATGCTAGTCATATGTGACCCACCAGGAGAAAAGGGGCCTCATGGGTGCTTGGATACAATTGTGCTGTGACGTCATAAAAAAAGACGTTTGACGTCAATTTACTTCCGCATAAATCGCCATGTGTGCGGACTGTAAAAAATATCTTATTTTACTCTCGTTAGTTCGTAACGTAATAAAAACAGTATTACAGAATATTTCAGCAAACATCTCTACTTACAATTAATCAGACGTGCTATATATCAACTGCAATCATCACAAAAACTTACATATAATGAAAATGGAATTTTGCAGAAAATTAGTCGAACTGTTTGATGCCTTGTATCTTTGTAATAAATATGAATTGTAGTTATGAATAGTACTTTTGGGGTCCTAAGATACTGACATTTTAAAATATAATAAGAAGTCAAAATGTGATTGTTCACCCATTAGGTCCCGTATCAAATGTCTGGTCACATATATGGTTCTTTGTTACTTTAAAGTTTCTTTGAAGCCCTCTGAAGTCTCTTCCAGATATAATTATCAAACTCAAGTCATAGATTTTCAAACAAGAAATAAATTAAAGAAGAATAAGAATTCGTCAATAATGCTCTGAAATTTATCATTTCAACCAAAGAAATCCTTCTCCTTCAGATAAACAGTGTACTGATATTATACCGATCTGCTTAATAACTAAGTTCTCTTGAGACAGGTAACTCCTACTCATCTTTCAACAGAGTTCAACATAACCTGCATGCTGATAACAACCCATACCAACGTTTCACATTAACAGGCAACCCTCATAATGATAGTAGAAATCAGCTACATGTTTATAATCGTCCACTGGCATCTTAATGATAGCAGCATAGCTATTAAGGTACATAATGATAGCTGCAAATCACTTCCATTGCACACGATAAGCAGTTGTGAGCAGATTCGAGCGTTTCTGAAAATGTCAGCTCCAAGACATAACAGTATCATAACACGATGTGACTGTAAGCCAGAGGGGAAATTCTCACTGTGATAAAGTACATTTAAGATAAGATAATCTAATTATGAAACTGTAATTATGAGAGAACAAACTCTACTGAAAGGGTTTTACTCAGAATCAGACAAGATGTGAATCATAAAGATACCTAGTACGCATATTAGTAGCTTCATGAATCATTTCATATACCTTGGCGTGGTGTTAACAAGTGCCATTTAGATCTAATCTGCTTCCATAAACGTACATACAGGAAGTTACGGATATACTAATCAGTGACTATCCAATTGGTATAAAAAACAAGCATTGTCAGACAATTTATCTGATATCCTAGAACGGCAATATGGCCAGGTTCTATAAGAAAGAAA
Organism: Haliotis cracherodii; assembly: GCF_022045235.1. Taxonomy (NCBI): domain Eukaryota; kingdom Metazoa; phylum Mollusca; class Gastropoda; order Lepetellida; family Haliotidae; genus Haliotis; species Haliotis cracherodii. The sequence continues at coordinate 38,815,996 of NW_027266275.1, read as the reverse complement.
TATTCATTCATAATTCAGTTTCACGCTTATTGTTTCTTTTGAAAAATGTTATATTAATACAATAGCATAGAATTGGTTCAGTGTTATCAAAATACAGATTTTGCAAACAAGCACAAAAGTACATGTCCTTGAAAACACACAAACTATTATGCTCAAGGTCATATATCTTTGGGGGAAATATAATCATGAGGCTCTGGAGCCTACATGTACCTGACTGTTTTAATATTTGTAACATGATCAATTTAACTATTTAATAGACCATAAAAGTGTTAAAATATTATATTTGTGAACCTGATCGCAGATATCACTGCTGTGCTAATTGCATGGTAATTATGTCATGCAATTTACTTTGTGGGTTAGATTTTGGGTGTGTTAATAAAGATCGCCAAAGAGATCTGTACAAATACGTCACATGCCCTAGATCACATATTTGCTATTGTTACACAGCCTTGCTAGGTATTCTGGATAAATAGCATGTTTGTGTGTTTTTTAACATAATTCCACAGTATTTCAGCTAATTAAAATCATAATATGTCATTTTCCAGTTAGAGGGATGTCCAGAGGAATACCCATGGGTAAAGGATCGACAAAACATGATCAGGCACAATCAGGGGTTAAAACTCAAGTATCATCTGAGTAGGTCATCTTGGTTTCAGATTGACAGAGTGAGGCACCTGGTTTTCAAGATGATGGCTTACCATCTGAACGTAGTGTGACTACGTGGCCTTACGAAAGATGATGGTGACTTATCGTAGGGCGATGTTTTGGTGTCAAGAGTAAAAGATTGTTTCATACTGTCAAAGAGTTGGGTGACATCTTTGTCTCAAGGGTAAAAAATTAGGGTGACTTACCGTCAGAGTGAAAGTTTTCTTGGCCTCAAGCGTCAAAGATGGTGACTTACCGTTAGAGAGTAAAGTGACTTGTTGACCTCAATGGTCAAAGATGGTAACTAACCGTCAGTGAATAACGTGAACTCTCGATCTCAAGGGTCAAAGGTGGTAACTTACTGTCAGAGAGTAAGGTGACTTCTTGGCCCCAGTGGTCAAAGATGGTGTCTTACCGTTAGAGAGTAGGGTGGCTCCTTGGCCGCAAAGGTCAAAGATGGTGTCTTACCGTCAGAGGGTAAGGTGGCTTCTTGGCGTCTGGGTCGACAATGGTGATGTCAGAGGCTGAGGGTTCAGCACCACCATCAGGACCTGCTGGAGTTGTGTCCACAAAGATCTAATCCACAACCCGGAACCTGGTGAAACAGTTAATTTGTAATATGGATCACATCATTTTGGATGCCACAGCTAATTAGCATTTGTGAACCTTTACAGATTACTGAAGCGATGCTATAGTATTAAGTACACACAATAAAGGGCTCACAATTTATACCTACTTAGGGAATATAAAGGTGAGGGATACTGAGCTATCACTTACCACTGTACTCTCCACAATTGTGCATTCTGATCCCTTAAAAAATATGCTTGTCGTGTCGGAATGATTTAGTGTTATACGTTATCAATACATATCAACTGAAGTAATAATTGACAAAACATCATCATCATCCAGTGACCATTGACCAAGTTGATTGGTTGTTGAAGTCCATCTGTCTTATATTAAGGACCATCTAAGACCCAATCTAGGTTACTGTGAGCATAAAGAGTGATTCATGAGAAATGTATGACTGTAAAAATGCATTGTTCATGACTTGATGCTGAAGTGTGCACATGTGTATTAATGGAAGATGATAGAGAACAAGTAATAACAAAAAACTTCCAATAGCTAATTTCAGGAAAAGATTGTCCCCTTTGCTAACATTAGTAAATTAAAAACCACTGAGCAAGTATGACATTAATATTTAAAGGGACTTCAAAGACAAAATGTTTTTTTGCAACATCATCCACAACTGCCAAAGCTGAGTGCCAATCACACTGAAGAAAAAACTGAAATTACTTCATTCAAGTTCAAACCTACATGTACATATATAGTTATATAGTTTCTGGGGAGAGATAATTTAACCTTTTTTAAATACTATCACTTTGTTATTTGTTGAAACAACAATCAAACCTTCAGTTATCATGTCTTGAACATGATGAACACTAATAAACTGTCTAGTTCTGGTGGTTGGTACAGAGCGGTGATATAGCACACAGCAGCCAAATTTGAGTGTCGATATAAACAAACCTGAAACTACGGATGGTTGTTATTTATCATCCAAAGATAAGGCTTCCTTGCTCTTCTGTACATGCATAACACTTGATCCCCTTTATTATGTATAGAGTCTTCTACACATACAAACCATGTCTCAAAGTCGGTTTCAGAGGGAAAATCTTTTCAGGGCATAAAACTTGTTGAAACTTTCTAAATGTTTGAATATTTAATTTTGGTGGAGAGGGAACCAGTTATTCAAGTTTGATGTCATAAATAAAACTTGTGCTCTTTTACAATCCTTCAGCAACACAGAAATTTCAACTCAATCCATCAAGCAGTTCTGGAGAAGTACATCATCTACAATGACTGAAGCTGAAATCTGACACTACTGACGTCATCATCACTCAATATGGAGCTCCATCTATCTCTCAGGGAGCTCCACTTATCTCACAGGGAGCACGACTTGTCTGACAGGGAGCACGACTGGTCTCACAGTGATGTCCACCTTTCTCACAGGGAAACCAACCTATCTTACACGGAGAACCACACATTTCACATGGAGCTCTCACAGAAGACCCACCTATCTAAAAGGAAGCTCAACCTATCTCATATGGTTACGGGTATTTTTCATAATAGAATGAAGATATAATCCACTTGATAACAGAGGAGCGGAATAACACAGTTCATGACCAGGGGACACAACTCATTGAGTTCCTGCACCTTCAATATGTTTGATGATGTCCAGCATTGTGGATATTTAAAACAACCTACCATTATGGTGCTCCATAAAGCAAGTGTCGGTTCCCTTGTTCATTTATGTTTACACAAGAGAAATGATTGTTTGGTTGGGAAGTAATTGCGAAAAAATATCCCACGGACAACTTCTCTGCTAAAGTACATTTATAAGCATTATTAATATATCATTTTTTTAATGTACCAATCTGTCAAATGTCACTGTTCATTTATAAAAAAAGAGGCAAAAGTACAATTGAACCAGAGTACTCCAAATGTTTGAAGGTATGTGGTAATTGTGACTTAGGTATGTGGTAATTGTAGCTTAAACAGTTATAATTACAATTAATTAGCCGAGTGTACTGGAGAACTTCACAACTCTCGCCATGCTCACTGACGCATGAACTACACTTCATTGAGAAAATTGATTTGATCATAAATAGCAAATGATCATTCGACTAGCAGCCATTTTGCAAAATAAGCTCCACACGTAAACGATGTTGAGCAAAATAACAAAGATGCAAAGAATTAGACATTTATCATTCTAAATCCACTTAACACCAAAAAGGTCATCCATTTCTCAAATACACGAACTGTCAGAAGTAATTTCATTTGTATTCAGGACCATGAAAAAAACACTTCTTTTCTTGTTTTTCTAAGATAAATAACGTATAAGTCAACAAGAAAAAAGGTAACTGTAAGATAAATATTGCTTTTTTCCTTCCTTGATGTCAACACGAGATATGGAAAAGATCCCCAGTCTCCACTCACCACCATCCTCCTCAGCCTGTTGCCATCGATACCTACCAATTCACAGCACAAATAAACACATCAGGAATCTTGAGGCCAATTTGATACCAGAGACATCAGTATCTCTCCCCTTGTTCACACAAACAACAATAGCCATCTTGCTGGGACCACCTTGCCAACTTTATCAAACGGGCAGAGAGTGTTTGTAAATTCGTATTAGCTGTACTGTTGTTATGTTCTTCGGCAAGTGGAGGAAAGCGAAACTGTCTTGTCTAAGAAAACATATGGGTTGTCTGCAGCTGAAGGTGTTTACCTCCAATTATCGGAATTACAGCGCAAGATAATCACAGATAAATACAGGTGTCATTCCGTGTTGGATGCCTACAATATCTTGAACACCATTCTCTGCAAGATAAATACTTCTGACATCGTTTCTTATGTAGACCAACTCGGTGTATTTGCGTAACAGTTTAAATGTATGTAGGTATGGGTATATAGTGCATCACAATTATTACGTGTTTTATGTTTTAGGATAAACATAGCATGCTGCTCGTACATACACTGTACATGTCGATATGTTTATGTTTGGTACACTATTTGTACAGGCTTATTTACAAGTTAAACATGGAAAGCAAGACATTCACCAAGTATATATTTAAAATAAGTAGTACAAATTATTTGCTGTTTTTAGTCTACCCTACTTATGCCTAAGTCGTGTGAGTGTATGGCTTTAAACAATGATGTTAAGTGAGTGCGTGAGTGCGTGAGTGAGTGAGTGAGTGAGTGAGTGAGTGAGTGAGTGAGTGAGTGAGTGAGTGAGTGAGTGAGTGAGTCGGTTACTGTCACACACTGTAACCGCCCAATGACCCAACCTGCCCACAGGGATGACCTTTGAAACTGCCTCTCGTGCCTCATTGTGTGATGCAATACGTGCATCTCTAATACTATTTGTGCTGCTTCTGCCTTGACAGACCACATCGCTGAATATCCCAAAAGGCCAACTAAATGTGCCATAACTGAAACATTGATGAATAAAACATAATCTCTCTTCGTCAGCCATCAAAACAACAGAAATGTGCATATTGCCCGTTCTCAGAGAGTCATGTGATAAATGTCAACAATCATCAATGTCAGCTGACGAAATAATGTGTCGTGGCAACCATTCCACCCTGCTGGAATGTAAACACTGGACTACTCGAAGATAATGGGGGATATTGACAATCTCTGGGACATTGATGTTCAGGAAAACATTATCTCCAGACTACACAGAAACCTACTTGAGTTTCAGCAGAGACCCTGCAGTCTTATTCATATCGTTCAAGGTCTTGCTCTATAAGTCTTAATCCCTTTGAGCACATAAATCTTTAGGAGTGTTTCTAATGAGGCTTAAAATACTAAATCCATTCTTAGATAATCTGTAACTGATTTTGGTGATAAAAGCTATTTTTCACATCTTCAATGTTTTGTTCCAAAAGTATTAACCATTAAAGTTTTAAAAAACGTAAGAAGTGCATCCTTGATGAGGCTTAAAACACACAGATCACGTGTAACAGATTTAGGGGCGTGTTGGGGGAGTGGTAGTGGTTGTGTGTGTGTGTGGGTGGGGGGGGGGGGGGGGGGGGTTTCAGAGGGAAAATCTTTTCAGGGCATAAAACTTGTTGAAACTTTCTAAATGTTTGAATATTTAATTTTGGTGGAGAGGGAACCAGTTATTCAAGTTTGATGTCATAAATAAAACTTGTGCTCTTTTACAATCCTTCAGCAACACAGAAATTTCAACTCAATCCATCAAGCAGTTCTGGAGAAGTACATCATCTACAATGACTGAAGCTGAAATCTGACACTACTGACGTCATCATCACTCAATATGGAGCTCCATCTATCTCTCAGGGAGCTCCACTTATCTCACAGGGAGCACGACTTGTCTGACAGGGAGCACGACTGGTCTCACAGTGATGTCCACCTTTCTCACAGGGAAACCAACCTATCTTACACGGAGAACCACACATTTCACATGGAGCTCTCACAGAAGACCCACCTATCTAAAAGGAAGCTCAACCTATCTCATATGGTTACGGGTATTTTTCATAATAGAATGAAGATATAATCCACTTGATAACAGAGGAGCGGAATAACACAGTTCATGACCAGGGGACACAACTCATTGAGTTCCTGCACCTTCAATATGTTTGATGATGTCCAGCATTGTGGATATTTAAAACAACCTACCATTATGGTGCTCCATAAAGCAAGTGTCGGTTCCCTTGTTCATTTATGTTTACACAAGAGAAATGATTGTTTGGTTGGGAAGTAATTGCGAAAAAATATCCCACGGACAACTTCTCTGCTAAAGTACATTTATAAGCATTATTAATATATCATTTTTTTAATGTACCAATCTGTCAAATGTCACTGTTCATTTATAAAAAAAGAGGCAAAAGTACAATTGAACCAGAGTACTCCAAATGTTTGAAGGTATGTGGTAATTGTGACTTAGGTATGTGGTAATTGTAGCTTAAACAGTTATAATTACAATTAATTAGCCGAGTGTACTGGAGAACTTCACAACTCTCGCCATGCTCACTGACGCATGAACTACACTTCATTGAGAAAATTGATTTGATCATAAATAGCAAATGATCATTCGACTAGCAGCCATTTTGCAAAATAAGCTCCACACGTAAACGATGTTGAGCAAAATAACAAAGATGCAAAGAATTAGACATTTATCATTCTAAATCCACTTAACACCAAAAAGGTCATCCATTTCTCAAATACACGAACTGTCAGAAGTAATTTCATTTGTATTCAGGACCATGAAAAAAACACTTCTTTTCTTGTTTTTCTAAGATAAATAACGTATAAGTCAACAAGAAAAAAGGTAACTGTAAGATAAATATTGCTTTTTTCCTTCCTTGATGTCAACACGAGATATGGAAAAGATCCCCAGTCTCCACTCACCACCATCCTCCTCAGCCTGTTGCCATCGATACCTACCAATTCACAGCACAAATAAACACATCAGGAATCTTGAGGCCAATTTGATACCAGAGACATCAGTATCTCTCCCCTTGTTCACACAAACAACAATAGCCATCTTGCTGGGACCACCTTGCCAACTTTATCAAACAGGCAGAGAGTGTTTGTAAATTCGTATTAGCTGTACTGTTGTTATGTTCTTCGGCAAGTGGAGGAAAGCGAAACTGTCTTGTCTAAGAAAACATATGGGTTGTCTGCAGCTGAAGGTGTTTACCTCCAATTATCGGAATTACAGCGCAAGATAATCACAGATAAATACAGGTGTCATTCCGTGTTGGATGCCTACAATATCTTGAACACCATTCTCTGCAAGATAAATACTTCTGACATCGTTTCTTATGTAGACCAACTCGGTGTATTTGCGTAACAGTTTAAATGTATGTAGGTATGGGTATATAGTGCATCACAATTATTACGTGTTTTATGTTTTAGGATAAACATAGCATGCTGCTCGTACATACACTGTACATGTCGATATGTTTATGTTTGGTACACTATTTGTACAGGCTTATTTACAAGTTAAACATGGAAAGCAAGACATTCACCAAGTATATATTTAAAATAAGTAGTACAAATTATTTGCTGTTTTTAGTCTACCCTACTTATGCCTAAGTCGTGTGAGTGTATGGCTTTAAACAATGATGTTAAGTGAGTGCGTGAGTGAGTGAGTGAGTGAGTGAGTGAGTGAGTGAGTGAGTGAGTGAGTGAGTGAGTGAGTGAGTGAGTGAGTGAGTCGGTTACTGTCACACACTGTAACCGCCCAATGACCCAACCTGCCCACAGGGATGACCTTTGAAACTGCCTCTCGTGCCTCATTGTGTGATGCAATACGTGCATCTCTAATACTATTTGTGCTGCTTCTGCCTTGACAGACCACATCGCTGAATATCCCAAAAGGCCAACTAAATGTGCCATAACTGAAACATTGATGAATAAAACATAATCTCTCTTCGTCAGCCATCAAAACAACAGAAATGTGCATATTGCCCGTTCTCAGAGAGTCATGTGATAAATGTCAACAATCATCAATGTCAGCTGACGAAATAATGTGTCGTGGCAACCATTCCACCCTGCTGGAATGTAAACACTGGACTACTCGAAGATAATGGGGGATATTGACAATCTCTGGGACATTGATGTTCAGGAAAACATTATCTCCAGACTACACAGAAACCTACTTGAGTTTCAGCAGAGACCCTGCAGTCTTATTCATATCGTTCAAGGTCTTGCTCTATAAGTCTTAATCCCTTTGAGCACATAAATCTTTAGGAGTGTTTCTAATGAGGCTTAAAATACTAAATCCATTCTTAGATAATCTGTAACTGATTTTGGTGATAAAAGCTATTTTTCACATCTTCAATGTTTTGTTCCAAAAGTATTAACCATTAAAGTTTTAAAAAACGTAAGAAGTGCATCCTTGATGAGGCTTAAAACACACAGATCACGTGTAACAGATTTAGGGGCGTGTTGGGGGAGTGGTAGTGGTTGTGTGTGTGTGTGGGGGGGGGGGGGGGGGGGGCTCCTGGGATATTGTCACCTGGGATATCGAACTAATATAGCAATCTGATCACGGATTCGAACCTTACAACTGAAAAACATGGGTGCTTCATGTGCGATCTGTTGCGCTGGGCACACTTAATTAACTAACGCGTCGAAAACACATTTTACTGAAGAAACCTATCGGGAAATCACTCACCATCTTGACAGTTTAATTTCAATAATTTAACTTTTTAAAATATTTATCAAATCAAATGTTCATCTATTACAAAACGTAATTATTTCTATATATTAGTGTGCTAAGTTTTTTAACAAACAGTTAAAAACATGCGCATTAATGTATTTCCCTCAATTTCTAACGTCACAAAACAAGGTTACAATGCAGTGACGTCATTGTCTAAAGAGCGTTGCAGCCTCACTTTCATTTCCTTTTGCCATAAGCAATACGTGACCTTTATAAAATTAGCATGCATTAATGCATGTATTGTTGATGATTTGGCACTCACTTTGTCATGGTGATAGATTGACTTAAAACATGTCGTTAAACATTTAAAGCAGTCCCGATGCACAACAGTTAGAGTTGCACAGTGGACACAAAATCATAGCAGCAGACATGCTCTAAGATATGTGCAGGATATATGCTGGCACCATTTCGATTTCCTTTGTAAATAGTTCCCACCGACATGTGGACTTGCCACCATGCACTAGTGCCAACTGCACAGCCTGATCAACCATAATTATTGTGAAATATAGCAGGTGTTAGCGTATGATGCAAATGCCGATTTCCTTTCTTGAGTCTGTCCCTTGTGTTTGACCAGATGAGATTACAGGAAAGTCCCAGTGTCTAATGAGTCTAGACAGTGCTCTTGTGGTTGGTCTCGTGAGTTGTTCTGTCTGTTGATGTTACTGTTAACCCGTATGACTGGTCTAAAGATCTCAGAGGACAATAATTGTCTTTTTGTCTTTAGGAATAAAACTACAAGACCATAAAACATACAATACCATCAAGCATACCACTTGACCATCAAGCATACCACTTGACCATCAAGCATACCACTTGACCATCAGGCATACCACATGGCCATCAAGTTTACCACTAGACCATCAAGCATACCACATGATCATCAAGCATACCACTTGACCATCAAGCATGCCACTCGATCATCAAGCATACCACTTTACCATGAAGCATACCACTTGACCATCAAGTATACCACTAGACCATCAAGCATGCCACTCGACCATCAAACATACCACTAGACCATCAAGCATACCACTTGACCATCAAGCATATCACCAGACCATCAAGCATACCACTGGACCATCAAACATACCACTAGACCATCAAGCATACCACTTGACCATCAAGCATATCACCAGACCATCAACCATACCACTGGACCATCAAGCATATCACTAGACCATCAAGCATACCACTTGACCATCAAGCATATCACTAGACCACCAAGCATACCACTTGACCATCAAGCATATCACTAGAAGCACGAAGCATACAACTTGACCATGAACCAAACTACCAGACCATCATGCATGCCACTAGCCATCAAGCATATCAATAGACCATCAAGTATACTACTAGACCATCAAGCATATCACTAGACCATAAAGTATACCACTATACCCTCACGCATACCACTAGACCATCAAGTATACCACTTGACCATCAAGCATATCACTAGACCACAAAGTATACCACTATACCCTCACGCATACCACTAGACCATCAAGCATACCACTAGACTATCAAACATACAACTATACCATCAAGCATACCACTAGACCATCAGGCATACCACTAGAACATAAAGTATACCACTAGACCATTAAGCATACCACTAGAACATAAAGTATACTACTAGACCACTAAGCATACCTAAAGGACATCACCCTTACCACTTGACCGTCAAGTATACCATTAGACCATCAAGCATACCACTAGCCACCAAGCATACCACTAGACCATCAAGCATACCACTAGACTATCAAGCATACCACTATACCACCAAGCATACCACTAGACCATCAAGCATACCACTAGAACATAAAGTATACTACTAGACCAGCAAGCATACCTAAAGGACATCACCCTTACCACATGACCATCAAGTATACCACTAGACCATCAAGTATACCACTAGACCATCAAACATACCACTAGACCATAAAATATACCACTAGACCATCAAGTACACCAGTAGACCATCAAGTATACCACTTGACCATCAAACATACCACTAGACCATAAAATATACTACTAGACCATCAAGTACACCACTAGACCATCAAGTATACCACTAGACCATCAAACATGCCACTAGACCATAAAATATACCACTAGACCATCAAGTACACCAGTAGACCATCAAGTAAACCACTAGACCATCAAACATGCCACTAGAACATAAAGTACACCACTAGACCATCAAGTATATCACTAGAACATAAAGTATACTACTTGACCATCAAGTATACCACTAGAACATAAAGTATACCCCTAGAACATAATTACCAAGACCATGAAGCCCGCTACTCAAATACAACCTGACGATTAAGTGAGTGAGTGAGTTGGGTTTAACGCAGCTTTTAACAGTATTCCAGTTATATCACGGCGTGTCAGCTTAATTTGGGAGGAAAGCCCGAAGTGATGCAGGTCTCAGACGTTTACCACTTCGGTGAAACCCAAGAGCACGGGTATGGTGCTGACAAACCTAGAAACATAATCGGGATGAATCGGGATTCGAACTCACAATCATAGGTTTCTGGCGTGCCCAAGGGACACAACCCTGCACTGCGAATCGCCTTAGACGACTGGGCCACCCGTGTCCCCTAACGATTAAGACTGTGTGTGTGTGAATATTTTTCAACGGTGTTATGACGCTGGCTACTAACCCCCTATTCACTCACTCACTCTCACATAAACAACATCTGCGGTGGAGACGACAGATGATAGTGTCTGTCGGAGAGCAGTAGGTCGGTGGTTCAATCCGCTGGACAGCATCATATGTTGAAAGCTGGTACGTTTTGTTACTCTGACTGGCTATTTTCATAATGGGGATAAACAAGGACCGGTCGTCTCCAGGCAGGATACTGAATCTGTCTATACTGACAACGTGTCAACGTAATTTATTTGTAAATGATGATGTTTACAGATGGGTCGGATACTCAGATGAGTCAAACTATTTCTCGGACCCTTTCCAGAAACACAATTGTGCATTTCATGGTGGTAGGGACCACCTCCGTGGTTTGGCAGATAGAGCATCTGCTCTGAGAGCAGAAGGTCAGGGGTTCGATACCCGGGCACATCAAACCAAAGGACGTTAAAAGGTAGTACTTGTCACCCTGCCTGGCACTCGGCATTAAGGGGATAAAACAGGGACTGGTCAGCTCGGTGTCAGTATACTGTGTCTGCATGGGCTATCCATATAAACCTGCGGCATAGTATCTCAGTGGGCACTACGAAACCGGTATAAGCCAACAGCCACACACATGTGGACGCAAGTGGCAATAATCCTGAACGTAATGTGAAATCCCATAACACCTCACCTGATAGCAATCATAACAACGTACTTCCAAACAGTATTCATAAATCTAATCTGTACCACAAAGTACTCACAAAATTCATTTTCAAATACAAGACTCAGTGAATATTTCATCTACATACTTCCAAGAAAAAATGACAGAGCTCAGTTATTTTTAAAAATCTCATTACATCACCAAATTTCTCCCAAATTTGATTTCCTCTCTTCAAAACTGCCCATTTTCTCACTAAACGATGTTGTTACAGTTTCATTTAGGCCGTGAAGCTGCTTCTGCGCCGCCAATGCCATGTTAGATTGTCTTCACCATGTTATTGTTATAAACATGTTGGATGAGACACAAGTAATTGCCTGGCCCACCACGGAGGAATGGGGGCGATGGCTACAGCCTTCTCATACCAACATCATTATCTGCCCATCATGACTTACAGAGTCTGTAGGGGAGAGGTGCTGCAATTATTTAACGAATTGTAAAACTAAACAAACTGGAATTGTTAACATAGTTGGGCTTTAATTACATTCCCCTGAAAAATAGCTTTACTTGACAGGGAATATTACCAACTGTGTACAGAAAACATAATTTATTTCAATTTGGGAAATATACTACTCAAAAGAAGTTAAAGAACACCAATTCCGTCATATTCCCATAGATAATCTGTCATGCCATTTACAAGGGGGGATGGGTCAGATTTTTGATGCACTGATGTACTGAAATTAGTTACCCTTATGCTTTTCGTATTTTTGGATGACCCTCCCCATGTACATGTACAATGTTTTCATGTCCATGACAATTCTGACTTGTCATGCCGTTTCATGAACATCATGCTAAAGCAACTAAGAACTTCGCGAAATCAATGAATTATCTTTTTAAAAGATACATCTAGGATGCCTGATGCTATTTTATCACAGCTGAGGATAACAAATTCTCCATGCAACTGACACGTACATTCTTCCACTTTAACTGCTAATCCTGTTGTACTGTGTTTAAACACTTATACAATGCCAGTCTGTTTCCACATGTTGATCCCTGCGGGAATTCCGGAACAGACTAGATATCCATCAACTGATATTTATCTCAAAGATCAGTTGGGGCAGTATACGACCTGTGGCTGACTGTGCGTAGTCATACACCAACAGCTTGGCTTGTTTTTCATGCTATCGACCCATGGTTTGCACGTCCAAGCCTCCAGTGTGTGTACACCCAAGCTATTAGGGACCGACAATTTGATATTCGGGGGCTGCCTGGGATTTTACCGAAAAGAAATACATTGTCTCAGCAAATGCTTGAAAACAGTAATTATGCTTCAGACTGTTGAAAAAACAATACATTGTCTACCACAAAACATACATTGTTCCAAGGTATCCAGTTTCAATACAAAACCCCAGGTCCCCCTCCCCACTAAGAATATCAAAAGGGAGGTCCTTGACTGGTGAATATATCTGACGGTGACTATAAACACGACTCCAGACTCACGTGTAACCTCCTTTAATGTTGTTTTCTCACATCAGCTCAGATCGAAGATGCAAATGACAATTATGAGAAAATCCAATGGTGGTCTCCATGAAGTGGCAATAAAACGTGCAGGTCTGTAGAGCATGCAGCAGTAAAACACAACGCATATGTTTCACCCACATTTAAAACACACTTCTAGATACCACAAGCATTGCTATGGCACACACTTATCAAACCATCAATTATCAACAACAAAATCAGTTATATGGTTTAATTTTTGTCTTGCCACATTTCTTCAATAGACTTTGTTCATATTGTAAATTAATAATATTGTAGACATAAGCATAGAGTATGGTAGCAAGACATTGTGGTTTTTTTCACAATGCAAGTGTTCGATCGGATTGAAATGGAAATAACTACTTGCTCTATCAGATTGAAATGGAAATAAATACATGTTCTATGAGATTGAAGTGGAAAAAGAACTTGTTTTATCGGATTGAAGTAGAAATAAAAATGTATTTTACCATATTGAAGTGAAATAAGTGCTTGTTCTATCGGATAAAAGTGGAAATAAATACTTGTTCTATCAGATTGAAGTGAAAAAAGTACCTGTTCTATCGGATTGAAGTTGAAATAAGCATTTGTTCTATCATAATGAAGTGAAATAAGTGCTTGTTCTATCGTATTATAGTGGAAATAAATACTTGTTCTATCAGATTGAAATGAAATATGTACGTGTTCTATCGGATTGAAATGGAACTAACTACTTGTTCTATCAGATTGAAATTGAAATAAGTACATGTTCTATGAAATTGAAGTGAAAAAGAAAATTGTTCTATAGGATTGAAGTTGAAATAGGTATTTGTTCTATCATATTGAAGTGAAATAAGTGCTATCGTATTAAAGTGGAAATAGATACTTGTTCAATCATACTGAAGTGAAATAAGTGATTGTTCTATCGTATTAAAGTGGGAATAAATACTTCTATAGTTCCATCGGATTGAAATAGAAATGTGTACTTGTTCTTTGGGATTGAAGTGGAAATAAGTACCTGTTCTACCGGATTGAGGTGGAAATGAGTACTTGCTCTATCAGATCCTCCCCCGGGTCCTTGTCCATTTTTCATTACCTTCATTACCAAGAGGTCCTCTTTCCAACTGATGAGAACCAAATGGGCTCTTACAACTACTGTCACAATTAATAGTCTTAAATAATGAAACTATTAATTGCTGGGTGACATCAAACGTTTTACAGTTGGATATGATGACAGATTACACATGGTTTATTTACACTGCTTTCGGAAAGGTGTTCGCTGAAAATAAGAAGGGTGAGCCGATTTCTTTATCATATTGAATTAAGAAATTGGAAAACTGTCCAAATCCATGTCAAAAGGATTATTATGAAATGTAATATTTATAGAGAAATCTTAGTATTACTGTAATGGCAATATTTTCAAAGAAAGCTTTCAATATTAATCATACTCTGCTTGAGCCATGGGGATTCCTGGTAAGAATATACGTCCCCAGCAACCTATGCTTGTCGTAAGAGGTGACTAAATAGAATGGTAGTGAGGCTTGGTTGACCATTTCATACCACTTGCAAGAATCGACGCTAATGAGGTCAATCACTGGATTGTCTGTTCTAACATGGATTAATTACAGACTTCTCCATATTGCTGGAGCACTACTGAACAAACATATCCCATCTGTCACGTTTCTAGCTTATCTCCCCTGAATCTCAGCATGCCATTCCATGTTGAATGACCAGATTATAGCAAAGTCACGAAAAAAAGGGGAAAGTTTCATTTACAACGATTATAGTGAAAAGAAGTGACAGAAAACCACCTCGAGCTGTTTCAGTCTGAGACATTCAGCGTTCTGTCTCGGAAAGACAACACATCTTGGACCAAGGAACAAGAATCAAGATGCATGACCTGCTAAATTCCTCCCCACTCCAATCTTCTCTGTAAATCCCCAAAATAATCTTCTGACATACATTACGAGTGAGATTCTTAAGCTTGTTGATCCAGCCAACAAGATCCCGAGGCAAACTTTATCTGATTTTAATGCAGGCTACCTGTTTTACCTGTTGGCTTTAATGGATTCATTTCCTGACGATAAAAAACCCGTCATATCACATTGTAAGGGACAAGATTAGACATGCTGATGTAATTTTCAGGCGATGTTATCCCAAGCCACCCATGATGCTCCTCCAATGGTAAAAACGCTGGCAGATAAATTAGGAAATTATATAAACTCATCCATCAGCATTTAGACCTTCAGAAGAAGGAGTTCGCCAGGATGTTTCGGATCAAAAGTTGCCAGCATGTTATTTTCTCAACATGTCATTTGTGGTTCGTGTAATTGGGTGAATTAGTATGATGAAAAGCTTCCCACTTGGAACACTGATGTAGCTTATTTAAAAAAGGAAATGTTTTAAAGGGTCGTGCAAACGAAGGAAATGACTATTTTCTTTCTACGCAGTTAAAACATTTTAAGAAAACATTATTTCAACACTTGGATAATACATTTATATCAATTTCGTTCCTTCATTTTGCAGTTCATGAATTTTAATCATGGGGCGCTGTAATCTGTTAATAATGTGAGGAAAATAGAATTTGTAACGTCGCTTCCGCGCAAAAAGGATGATTTGTCCTGTTTTATGCCAACAGGTCTGGAAAACTAAACAAACTGTATAACTATAATTGCCATTTTCAAATGTTTCGATGTAATTATCTTGTCACAAAAAACGTCTTAATGAACTGAAGTACACATCAGATGAAGGAGTGAGTGTGAAATATCACAGCCATATCCAAATAATAATCATTAAAAAATCGCATCTGGGTACCGCTCCACGAATATCAATCTTAGTGCTACGATTGTCATAATGTTTGAGAATTACGATCGGCTTAGTAGATGATGAACATACTGGACCCGTGATTATGTTGAACAGGCTCTGTGTACAACTGAACCCCAAGCCTCGTGAATATGATGACTAAGCGCCAAGGGCGACAGGACTTCTAGCCTCTTAATTACGTTGAACAGACTCTGTGGACGACTGGACACCAGCCTTATGATTATGTTGAACAGGCTCTGTGGACGACTAAACCCTCTAACCTCGAGATTATGTTGAACAGGCACTGTGAAGGACTGGACCAAAAGCCTCGTGATTATACTGAACAGGCTATGTGGACGATTTAACCCTCTAACCTCGTGATTATGAAGAACAGGCTCTGTGTACAACTAAGCCCCAAGCCTCGTGAATATGACTAAGCGCCGAGGGCGACAGGACTTCTAGCCTCTTGATTACGTTGATCAGACTCTGTGGACGCCTGGACACCAGCCTTATGATTATGTAAAACAGGCTCTGTGGACGACTAAACCCCAAGCCTCGTGAATATGACGACAAGACATCGAGGGCGACAGGATTTCTAACCTCGTGATTATGATGGGCAAGCTCTGTGGACGACTGGAACCCTAGCCTCGTGACTGACGAACAGGTGCCAAAGATGACAGGCGGATACAACAAAATAACTTAATCTAGTATCAGCGATGTTGAATGTTGGTGTGTGTCAGTGCACATTGTTAAACATAAACTGGGTCTAGCAAGTGATTTACAAGTAAGATAATAAGACTTTTAACAGAGGTCCAGTTTTGTCACCTTTTCTGTTAGCAGCTGTATATCGTGCCTTCTAAACTAATAGTAGTAGGAAGGCAGTCGAAACATAAATGCAATTCAGTGAACATAGATGCACTTTGACTGACCAACCGTGAAGTTCCGGGTTAGAATAGATCTTCAGCAACCCATGCTTGCCGTGAAAGGCGTCTATGCTTGTTGTGTGAGGCGACTAACGGGATCGGGTGGTCGCTGACTTGGTTGATGCATGCCATCGATTCCCAATTGCGAAGAAAGATGCTCATGATGTCAATCACTGGATTTTCTGGTCAAGACTCGATTATTTACAGACCGCCGTCATATAAATGGAATATTGCTGAGTGCGGCATTAAACAGTAAACAAACTTAACTGACAAACCATTTTTTTACATACTCACAAAATAGGAGCACGAGTAAGTGGATATTGAATAAAGCTGCATCAGCAATCTTGCAGTTACCCGCAGCATAGAATAATATAAGAAACCCCACAGCACATACACTAACCTTGTTACGCTTATTGTTGGGCGTCGCGCACAGATATTTTCGTTTGGAATTTAACAACATTACTTACCTATCTAGAAATGTCCAATGGATAGGAGAGTCAGTAGTTTTTTCTTTAAAGTACATAGATACAAATGTCATGGGGAATGATAACTCGAGTATATTCTAACTGAGCTTATTGATTCCAGTTACAGACAAGTCTCAGCATTGGAAGACTGCTCTGCTGGTGTTCTGGCAGTCGGCACGCTAGGAATGGACATGCAGGGAACTGTGTGGAGGAGTTGGGTTTAATCCTAGTTTAAACAGTAGGATACTTCACAGTGTGAGAGAATTTCGTTTAATGGTGGTTTAAGCAGTAGGATACTTCAGTGTGCAAGGAGTTTGGTTTAATGCTGGTTTAAGCAGTAGGATACTTCGCAGTGTATGAGGGAGTTTAATGCTGGTTTAAGCTCTAGGATACTGCACTGTGTATGAGGGAGTTTGGTTTAATGCTGGTTTAAGCAGTAGGATGCTTCACAGTGTGAGGGACTTTAATGCTGGTTTAAGCAATATGATACTTCACGGTGTGTGAGGGAGTTCGGTTTAATGCTGGTTTAAGCAGTAGGATGCTTCATGGTGTGCGAGGGAGTTTAATGTTAGTTTAAGCAATAGGATACTTCACAGTGTGTGAGAGAGTTTGGTTTAATGCTGGTTTATTCAGTAGGATGCTTCATGGTGTGCGAGGGAGTTTGGTTTATTACTGGTTTAAGCAATAGGATACTTCACGGTGTGTGGGGGAGTTTGGTTTAATGCTGGTTTAAGCAGCAGAATACTTCACAGTGTGTGAGGGAGTTTGGTTTAATACTGGTTAAAGCAGCGGGATGTTCCACAGTGTGTGGGGGAGTTTGGTTTAATGCTGGTTTAAGCAACAGGATACTTCACAGTGTGTGAGGGAGTTTGGTTTAATGCTGGTTTATGCAGTAGGATGCTTCATGGTGTGCAAGGGAGCTTAATGCTGGTTTAAACAACAGGATACTTCACAGTGTGTGAGGGAGTTTGGTTTAATGCTGGTTTAAGAAATAAGATACATCACGATCACAGTGTATGAGGGAGTTTAGTTTAATTCTGGTTTAAGCAGTAGGATACTTCGCAGAGTGTGAGCCTAATGTGTGAGGAAATCCAAAATCACAGGTTCAGGACATTTACCCCTTTGATGAACCTCACCAGCAGATCCTACCAACAATAAGGGACACAACTCTGCACACAAATCCCATCAATGCCCCTGTCACACTTCCAAACTGTTTCATAAGTAAAATGTTTACAATTTAACATATCTCTTAACTTTCACACATATTAATCATTCATTCAGTGTTATCACAATGCCAACATTCCAAACATAGATGATCTACATTATCAGATGCACGGATTTGTATCATAACGTCCACATGATTACTTTGATCTGATCATGCACCATGTATTTCCACAATGATACAATCTGATAATGTCACCACCATAGCACATTTATTGACATTAATTTTCAGACATTAAAGTGGCAATTCTATAACGTAAGATTCTTGTCTTTCAAAACAGTGAGTTTTTACACGTTTACTGCAGTAAAATAGCCCATCATTAAACAATCATCCTTGTTTCACCCATGGAACTTCAGTGAACTTTATCAAAACCAAATTTGTATGGGCAGAGAGTTTACCTTGTTTCTGACATTAGTTCTGGATTAGTGAGATCAGGGCAGGATTTATTTGTCTTCAAGACAAGCTCAGAGACATGTGTACAACTTTTCATACATTAAACAAGACTATTACCTTTACCTTCAATGTTTCAACACAAAACAAAGGATGTATACTAATGAATCTTTGATGGAGCATGGAATGTGTTGTCAGATTTAACTTGATGATGGTTTAGGGAGGACATTTGGAATCCTGGACTTGATAAGGTATGGACTGAGATCATGGACTGGAGTTGTTGTTTTGAAAGGTTCCACTGTTTGTACAAGGACTTGACCTAAACTATGACACTGTTCATAATATCAATCACAGGTTTGTTTGGTTCAGACATGATCAAATATAAGATGTTGTTAAACACTACAATCAAACACACCAAATAATCGTGATAGATGAGCATATTCTGCTTTAGTGGTAGCACTCATATTCCAGCAATATCATGGCGGGGGACACCATTATTAAGCTTCCCATACTGTACTCATGGGGGGGGAAACAAACAAATGAATTACTGATTTGAACATATGCAACAAAAACACGTAAGAATGACATTACTTTAATGCACATGTAAACGATCTTAACAATAAGTTTCTGCAAAATTAGTAACATTTAACCATGGGTGTACTCCTGAGAAGAATTTCAATGGATGGCCATTTTTTATATCGCTCTATTGGAACCGGGCTCAAAGCAAAGCTGTGGCAGCAGATGGGCCCAGGGTATTCATAACAGAAGGGAGACATTACCGGTACACACGGGGCAATTGGGGATGGGAAAAGGGCAATCCTGCAGTCATATGGAAATAGTTCAGTGTGCAGGAGAAGCTGGTATAGAATGTAGGGCTGTACAGATTGGCTTTATGAACCAACAATATGCATAAAAACTGCTTGTCCACCATAAAAAGTCCACAATTACTTTAGCTGTATCAGTTCCAATATCCCAGGAGAATGGTCATGCAATCTTGAAATCCATTATTATGACCAACCCAGGTTGGAATGACATCACTGGACCTGCACAATTTCTGTACCGACTAATCATATAGAGTACAAACACAGAACACTTTGAGCATGTTGAAGGAGTGATTGAGTGGCTTAACACTGTTGTGATAAGTATTTCATATTCTTAATATGAGAGGAAAGCCCCAAATCTCAGACAGTTACTACTTTGGTGATGAAGGGTAAGCCGCTGACAAACCATTGATCATAATCAGGGTAAATCAGGGATTCACGCCCATGATCATAGGATCATTCTGTGTTTAAGGGATGCGAGTCTGTACACCGTGCCAAACTAAAGATTTGGAAACTTTACTAAATGGTAATCAAACAATTTCTTGCCAAGCATCTTTGTTTTCAAGCAGTCTGCACACTGGACCTGGTCCACAATTACATGACACATTGTCAGTACATATTCAATCACATGAGGTAATCTTAACAGACATGTTCAGGAAATGTGAGCATTACAATATTCTCTGTAACCAATCCAGTTACCTGCCATGACCACAAAGTCCTTAAGGATCCTGTCTGTTGTCATCACTGGTACCATGACCACTCCATGTTTAGCCGAAGACATTATCAAAATGCAATCCAGTACCAATCAATGATGATACTCACTAGGTGTTGTAAGACATTTCCCTCGGGATTCTATTTTATGTCTTCATTTGAAACCCTGACTGTCATCTAGAACTAATTGTTGATGTCTTTACTTGATGTAAACATAATGTCCACTTCAACCAATCAATGATGTCTTTACTTGATGTAAACATAATATCCACTGTAATCAATCAGTGATTGGTTCACAAATGTTCACTGTGACCCATTAGAGTCAGCTTGATTTATTGACATGAACACAATGTCCGCTGGAATCCATCTTTGATAGATTCATGTAATGTTCCTGACACTGACATCTTATACAATGAGTTCCTGCGTGACACCAATCACTGACATCTTCATCTAATATCATGAGTTCCACCATGACAGCAAACCTAGACCAGACTCACTGATTGATCCCTGAAACAAAAAATGAATTCCATCTCAGAAGACTTACTTGTCTCCAGTCAGTTTGTAGCTATAACATATCTGGCTGGACATATCAAGGAGTAATGGTGATTTTAACTTGTAAAACCAGTAAAACCATAAATATCATTTGATCATGATATCAAAACATCAGAAAATGCAGTCGTACCAATTTATGTTTGTTTGTCCTTTAACGACGCACTCAGCAATATTCCAGCTACATGATGGCGGTCTGTAAATAATCAAGTCTGGACCAGACAAACCAGTGATTGATATCATGACAATCGATCCACACAATTGGGAAACGATGACATGCATCAACCAAGACAGTGAGTCTGACCACCCGATCCCGTTAGTCGCTTCTTATGACAAGCATGAAGACCTATTTTACCCCGGATCATCATGGGTCACCAATTTATGAGTTATGTATGGAAAGACTCAGTGTATATCTCTGTATTCATCTCTATATCATTAATATGTGTCTGTGTACATAATTCACACCAATTCATGAGTAATGTATTGATGATATAGAGATGAATATAGAGATATACACTGAGTCTTATACACACACAGGTTTATACAGAAACACATGGATGTGTATACAGAGATGTGTACCTATGTACAGTGAGTGAGGGAGTGAGTGAGTTCAAATTTAACGTCACGTCGGAAATATTTCAGCCATATCATGACGGGACAACATTATACATTAATAACAAATATATTAGATCATATAAAATCCTGTCATCGAAGGACAGTACAATAACTAGACTATCACAGATTTTATGTTAAACTAGTTTGAGAGTATAGTGAGTGCGTTTGGTATAATGTCACATTACTCACAGCATGTCAGCTTAATGTGTCTTACACGTTCAGAACTTTGGTGAAACTCACAAGCATGGTGGCGGTGCTGAGAAACCTTGGACAAATCTGGGATTCAAATCCATGATCATGGAATCCTGGCATGCCCTAGGGATGCAATTCTGCAAATCTAATTGCCTAAGTTTTGACAACTAGACCAACTATTTCCATGAAATATATACAGAAACATGCAATGACTTGGAGAGTGAGTAAATAATGCTTAATATTCTAAAGGCTGCATCAGGATCATGCAGCCATTCATGACAAGATGCATTGAGCATGTTGAGACATATTACTTACTAGACCATACATTGTTCCACCTTCATACAGCCATGCTAGTCAAATGATGTGTTTTTATATTTCTTTCAAGATTCATTGAAGCCCTCTGGAGTCTCTTCCAGACATACATGTAGTCATGAAACCCAATTTATGGATTTTCAAACAAGAAATAAACTGGAAGAAGAATAAGAATAGCTCAATAATGCTCTGACATTTGTCATTTTAACTAATGAAACCCTTTTCCAACAGATAAACTGTGTGAAGGTATCATACCGATTTGCCCCCAAACCAGGTTCTCTATAAAGGTAACCACCAAAGTCCTATTCATCTCTGAACGAGCAAATTCTACTCATCTTTCAACAGAGTTCAATATGACCTGCATGCTGATAACAACCAATTTCAAAATGTTTCATATAAACAGACAAACCCTAACAGTGATAGTAGAAATCAGCTACATGTTTAAAATCATCCACTGGCATCTTAATGATAGCAGCTTAGCTATTAAGGTACATAATGATAGCTGCAAATCACTTCCATTGCACACGATAAGCAGTTGTGAGCAGATTCGAGCGTTTCTGAAAATGTCAGCTCCAAGACATAACAGTATCATAATACGATGCGATTGTAAGCCAGAGGGGAAATTCTCACTGTGATAAAGTACATTTAAGATAAGATTGTCTAATTATGAAACTGTAATTATGTGAGAACAAACTCTACTGAAAGGGTTTTACTCAGAATTTATGATAAGAAGTATATCATAAAGATGCCTATTACACATGCTGGTAGCTTCATGAATCATTTCATATAGTTGGGCGTGGTGATCTAACCTGCGTCCATGAACAACATACAGTAAGTCATGGATGTGGTTCTCTATCACCATCTCATTGCCAAAAACAAAAACAAGCATTGTCAGACAATTTATCATAATTGGGTTATGGTGACTGTTTAAAATCATAATTCACGATGTCATCCATTCTCAGTTTCAGTCTCATTGTGTGGTTTAGGTGGTGATGCCAGGTTCATGTGAGCTAATACACAATGCTGAGCTTGTTATTCAGAAATGGAAAGCTCATTAAACTGAAATAATTTACTCCTAATGGCAGCATCGTTCTATTTGTGAACGTGATTACAGATTTCACTGCTGTGCTAATTGCATGTTAATTATGTCATGCAATTAACTCAGTGGGATAGATATTGGGTGTGTTGATAAAGATCACCAAAGAGCTCTGTACAAATAAGTCACATGCACTAGATGACATATCATAGTGTGTCTGTCATTTTCCTGTTGGAGGATAGTTCAAAGGGATGCAGACTGTGGACAACTTGGTGAAAACAGTGGGTAAAGGATTGACAGATCAAGGATCATAATCAGGGACAATCTAAGATTAAAGATGATGGCTTACCATCTGGGAGTAGGGTGACTTTGTGGCCTCACGAATGATTGTGACTTGTTGTAGGATGATCTTTTGGTGTCAAGAGTCAAAAATGGTAACATATTGTCAAAGTGTTTGGTGACATCTTGGTCTCAAGGGTCAAAGATGGTGACTTACCATCAGAGATTGAGGTGACTTCTTGCCTCAAGGATAAAAAATGGTGCCTTACCATCAAAGGGTAAAGTGACTTCTTGACCTCAAGGGTCAAAGGTGGTGACTTACCGTTAGAGAGTAACTGACTGCTTGGCCTCAAAGGTCAAAGATGGTGATTTACCGTCAGAGAGTAAGGTGACTTCTTGGTCTCAAGGGTCAAAGATGGTGACTTACCGTCAGAGAGTAAGGCGTCTTCTTGACCTCAAGGGTCACAGATGGTGATTTGCTGTCAGAGAGTAAGGTGACTTCTTGACCTCAAGGGTCAAAGATGGTGACTTACTGTCAGAGAGTAAGTGACTCCTTGGCCTCAAAGGTCAAAGATGGTGACTTACCGTCAGAGAGTAAAGGGGCATTCACACGGTACAACTAGTTGTATACAACTTGGTGTATGCAATTAGTTGCACAAACTGAAGTTGTATACAACTCCGCATTCACACGGCGGCGAGTTGCATACAACTCGGGTCTCGCGAGATCTCTGACAAAAAGCCTTAGCTGTCAATGTTCCGCCAATAAGACGATAAAATCCAAATGTAAAACAAATAGTTGTCCACACATGAGTTATACATTAATAAAAATATAACGTGACGAATTTCCTTCAGGTGTACATTTACTTTAATTTAAGAAATGAAGGGCATGTTTTATTTAACCTATCTATATAAATTTGCCACAATGAATATTTCACAATTCTCCAAAGGAAATATGTATATGCTGCAGTGTGGTACATTAACAAAGTATATTATAGGAAGAATAACACGATGAATGTCAATTTCTGTGATAAAAAAACCAGCTGATTATTCTGAGTTTCATAAATTCTATGGCATTTTAGATTATATTAGTAACAGTAATACATACATGTACCCATTTTGCAGCAGTGCAATATTTTACTGGGTGAAAAGATATTGAAGAGATATTCAAATTATAATTCAAGATTGAAACAGTAAACTACTTCAAAAACTGAATGCGTTGTTTGCTAGTTCACCCGCACCTCAAAGAAAATAACAAATATGTACAACGATGTTGATGTTGACGTATACTAATATGACATCACTACCGGTAACCTCCCGTCATAACGTAGCGAGTTCACTGATAGCAGTACGCGGAATGTTTGGAGCAGGTTTTACCGTGATGCTGGGATCATATACATACATAAATGAGTCATGTAAGTTAAGTAATCAGAATCAATCTGAAATCAACAAGTTCTGTTTGTTTTTATGTTTCCATTCTCGCTTTGATACTATGTGGAATGGCAGACCAATACCGTCGTCAGTGTGTGTGATTTTGCGTCAATATCATGGCGTCACGTGGAACGATTTCTGTTGACTTTTCCAAAAAAGTATCTAGACTCTAATTATTTATTCCTCAATTTTTGCAAGGATTGCATAATCGTAATAATCCGAGCTAATGTAGGCAACAAATTGACGACTAAATCTCTCGGAATAGTAGAAAATGTTAAGTAAAACTAGAAGATTGCTTTGTTTACATTTTTTTCAATGAGAAGAGCACAGGGTTTGGCTTCACACTTGAATATTGCGGTTGATTTCATTTGGACCGTTTGTATTGGTGATTTAGACAAAATGTCCTTTGATTCTTAATGGTATGATGAATTCAGGGATGTATGTATCGTAGCTGAGTGTGAAATACATGTGATGTGATAGGCATCTCGTCAAACGCGAAAAGAACCGTGATTTCCCAACCCTATCAACATGGCGGTTCGGTCCAGAGTTTTTGTTTCGAAAACGAATATAGGATTATTGGAGTCTTTTTGGAATGATGATTGGTGTTTTGACAAAGAGCAGAAACCCAATGTTTTTTGTAATTGAAATTCTCATGTAGCTATACCTTATTTAAATAAATAATGACATTTAGAACAGTGAATTGGTAAAATGCGAAAATGGCAATATTTTCGCTGTACACTATTTTCAGATGTCGTTAGTGATACATATGCTTTGCCTAACATAGTTGTTAATGGCATCACATAATAGATAATTCCCCTCAGAATCTAAAACTGTGACGTTTATTTGTGTGTATGATGTATTTTAAGTTTTAGAAACGTATATGGACCTAATCTCACCTTGGTCTACACTACAGTATATACAGTCACATAGCCTGTCGTTTCAAATAACACTATAAACAGTTTAACCTGGAGAATTTGACCGATGCAAATGTCAAAATATATAATTTGAGACAGTGGTACCTACTTTGCATAGGTCCTTAATTGAGTGGTGACACTTAGGATACCGAAAAGCAGACCTTACCGACGTGAATCGGAGTCGCCATTTTTGTTTACAAATTAACGTGTAAATGTCACGTGATTTTCTTACGCGTTTTGATTGGCTGCGTACGTACAACTTGTCGCATGAAAATAGAGCATGTCCTATTCCGTACAACTCACGTCCAATAAGTTGCATGCGTCAAAAGTTGGACCGACTTGCCCGTTCACACGATGCAATGTGTTGCATGCAACAAATTGTATACAACTAGTTGTACCGTGTGAATGCCCCTTAAGGTGACTTCTTGACCTCAAAGGTCAAAGTTGGTGACTTACTGTCAGAGAGTAAGTGACTCCTTGGCCTCAAAGGTGAAAGATGATAACTTACCGTCAGAGAGTAAGGTGACTTCTTGACCTCAAAGGTCAAAGTTGGTGACTTACTGTCAGAGAGTAAGTGACTCCTTGGCCTCAAAGGTGAAAGATGATAACTTACCGTCAGAGAGTAAGGTGAATTCTTGACCTCAAGGGTCAAAGATGGTGACTTAGCATCAGAGAGTAAGTGACTCCTTGGCCGCAAAGGTCAAAGATGGTAACTAACCGTCAGAGAGTAAGGTGACTTCTTGGCCTCAGGGTCAACAATGGTGATGTCAGAGGCAGAGGGTTCAGCACCACCATCAGGACCTGCTGGAGTTGTGTCCACAAAGATCTCATCCACAACCCGAAACCTGGTGAAACAGTTACTTTGTAATATGGGTCACATCATTTTGGATGCCACAGCTAATTAGCATTTGTGACACTTTACAGATTACTGAAGCTATGTTATAGTATTAAGTACACACAATAAAGGGCTCACAATTTATGCCTACTTAGGGAATAAAAAGACGAGGGATACTAAGCTACCACTTACCACTGTACTCTCTACAATTGTGCATTCTGATCCCTTGACTTTAAATAATATGCTTGTCAGAATGATTGAGTTTTATACATTATCATCACACATCAACTGAAGTAATAATTGACAAAACATCATCATCCAGTGACCATTGACCAAGTTGGTTGGTTGTTGAAGTCAATCTGTCTTATATTAAGGACCATCTCAGACCCAAATTAGGTCAGAATCCATTATTCTTTGTTCACAATATCATCCAGAAACCTAAAATGATGACAGCTGCTGTGTTACTCAATAATATCTACTGGTATATGACTAATTGAGCTGAAGAAAGTGAATTGTCGCTTGTTGTCCTAATTGCAGTTGATGATATATCTAGATTACTGTGCAAATAAAGACTGATTTATGAGAAGGTTCTGACTGTAAAAATGCATTGTTCATGACTTGACGCTGAAGTGTGCACATGTGTATTAATTGAAGATGATAGAGAACAAGTAATAACAAAAAACTTCCAATAGCTAATTTCAGGAAAAGATTGTAAATTAAAAACCACTGAGCAAGTATGACATTTATATTTTAAGGGACTTCAAAGACAAAATGTTTTTGCAACATCATCAACAACTGCCAAATCTGAGTGCCAATCATCCTGCAGAAAAAAGTGACATTACTTCATCATTTAAAAAAGTTCAAACCAACATGCCCTTATATAGTTTCTGGGGAGAGATATTTTAACCTTTTTAAATATTAACACTTTGTCATTTGTTTAAACAAAAATGAACACCAACAAACTTTCTAGTTCTGGTGGTTGGTACAGAGAGGTGATATAGAGTTAAGTGAGTTAAAACTTAACGTTGCATCAGCATCATTTCTGCCAAATTTGAGTGTCGATATAAACAAACCTGAAACTACGGATGGTTGTTATTTATCATCCAAAGATAAGGATTCCTTGCTCTTCTGTAGATGCGTAATACTTGATCCCCTTTATCATGTATAGAGTCTTCTACACATACAAACCATTTCTCAAAGTCGGTTTCAGTGGGAAAATCTTTTCAGGGCATAAAACTTGTTGAAACATTCTAAATGTTTGAATATTTAATTTTGGTGGAGAGGGAACCAGTTATTCAAGTTTGATGTCATAAATAAAACTTGAACTCTTTTACCATCATTTAGCAACACAGAAATTTCAACTCAATCCATCAAGCAGTTCTGGAGAAGTACATCATCTACAATGACTGAAGCTGAAATCTGACACTACTGATGTCATCATCACTCATGATGGAGCTCCATCTATCCCACAGGGAGCTCCACCATCTCAGAAACAGGTCACACCTAACCATACAGGGAGCTCCACCTATCTCAGAAACAGACACACGTATCCCACAGGGAGCTCCACCTATCTCAGAAGGCAACCCATCAATCTCACAAGGAGACCAACCCATCTCACACAGAAAAACACATATTTCATAGGGATGTCCACACATTTCACAGGTAGCTCCACCTACCTCACAGAGAGCTCCACCAAACTTACAGGTAGCTCCACCTACCTCACAAGGAGCACCATCTATCTCACTGGAGCTCCAACCATCTCACAGAGAGCACCACCTATCTTGTAGGGAGTATTTCTCATAATAGAATGAAGACAGAATTCACTTGATAAACATAGAATGCAGCAATCTAGAAACTAGTTCCTGAGAGAAATAACATATTTCCCGACTAGGGGACACAACTCAGTGAGTTCCTGCACCTACAACATGTTTGATGACTTGACAAGACTTCCCCCATTGAGGATATTAAAAACAACCTGCTATTCTTTGCCATATCAAAAATTTATGGTGAAGACCCCTCACGACAACAATTGTCGGTTCCTTTGTTCATGTATGTTAACACAACAGAAATGATTGTTTGGTTGGTAAATAATTGCGGAAATATATCACACTGACAAATCTTTTGCAAACTTACATTTATGAACTGGCATAAACAATAGATTATTGTTTTAATCAATCACTCGGTCAAATGTCACTGCTCTTTGATAAAAAGCAGGGGCAAATATACAAATAAACTAAAGACTCTAAATGTTTGAAGGTATGTGGTAATTGTATCTAAACAGTTGTAATTACGATTTTCTATCAAAGTGTACTGGAGAACTTCTCGCCATACTCACTGGTACATGAACTACAATTCATTGAGAGTGACCATTTGACTGGCAGCCATTTTGAAAAAATAGCTCTACATTTAATGAAGTTGGTCAAAATAACAAATATGCAATAATTTAGACATTTATCATTCTAAATCCACTTAACACCAAAAAGGTCACCCCATTTCTCAAATACACAAACTGTCAGAAGTAACGTTAATTCTATTCAGGACCATGACAAAAAACACTTCTTTCTTGTTTTTCTAAGATAAATAACTTATAAGTCAACAAGAAAAAAGGTAACTGTAAGATAAAACAATGTTTTTTTCCTTCCTGGATGTCAACACGACACGAAAAGAACCCCGCTCTCCACTCACCACCATCCTCCTCAGCCTGTTGCCATCGATACCTACCAATTCACAGTACAAATAAACACATCAGGAATCTTGAGGCCAATTTGATACCAGAGACATCAGTATCTCTCCCCTTGTTCACACAAACAACAATAACCATCTTGCTGGGACCACCTTGCCAACTTTATCAAACAGGCAGAGAGTGTTTGTAAATTCGTATTAGCTGTACTGTTGTTATGTTCTTCGGCAAGTGGAGGAAAGCGAAACTGTCTTGTCTAAGAAAACATATGGGTTGTCTGTAGCTGAAGGTGTTTACCTCCAATTATCGGAATTACAGCGCAAGATAATCACAGATAAATACAGGTGTCATTCCGTGTTGGATGCCTACAATATCTTGAACACCATTCTCTGCAAGATAAATACTTCTGACATCGTTTCTTATGTAGGCCAACTTGGTGTATTTGCGTAACAGTTTTAATGTATGTAGATATGTGTATACAGTGCATCACAATTATTACATGTATTTTGTTTCAGTATAAAAATAGCATGCTGCTTGTACATACACTGTACATGTCGATATGCTTATGTTTGGTACATTATTTGTACTGGCTTATTTACAAGTTAAACAAGACTCCAAGTATATATTTGAAAGAAGTAGTATATCAAATTATTTGCTGTTTTTAGTCTACCCTTATTATGCCTAAGTCTTTTGAGTGTATGGTTTTAGACTATGATGTTAAAAGTTTGTTTTACAAAATGAACCTCATTTTAACATTTCACTAACTGTAATATTTTACCTGCTGCAACTTGAATCTGATAGCAAAAGGAGGGAGGGATGGAGGTGCACTTGGTATTGCATGGGTGCGTGTGAGTGTGCGTGGGTGTGTGTGAGCGTGGGTGTGTGTGAGCGTGTGTGCGTGCTTGCGTGCGTGCGTGTGTGTGTGTGCATTCGTCAGCCATCAAAAGACAGAAATGTGCATATTGCTCATTCTCAGACAATCTTGTGATAAATGTCAACAATCATCAATGTCAGCTGACAAAATAATGTGTCATGGCAACTATTCCACCCTGCTGGAATGTAAACACTGGACTACTCGAAGATAATGGGAGAAATTGACAATCTCTGGGACATTGATGTTTAGGAAAACATTATCTCCAGACTACACAGAAACCTACTTGAGTTTCAGCAGAGACCCTGCAGTCTTATTCATATCTTTCAAGGTCTTGCTCTATAAATCTTAATCCCTTTGAGCACATAAATCTGTAGGTAGTGTTTTCTAATGAGGCTCAAAATACTAAATCCATTGTTAGATAATCTGTAACCTATTTAGGTTATTTAGGTTTTTTTTATATCTTCAATGTTTTAATCTATTGGAGCATTAACAAATGTTAGAAGTGCATCCTTGATGAGGCATAAAACACATAGATCATGTGTAACCAATTTAGGGGCCGACTAGGTGACATGCTGGGGGGAGGAGGAGTGGAGGAGTTGGGAGGGCCGTCACCGAGGGATATTGACAAAATTAAAAAAATCTTTTCACAAAAGTATTGGCAACAAAGAGTTGTCTTTGGGTTTTACAGAAAAGGAGTTCTGGTTCATACTCACTTGTGTGATGTTATAAATGTATTGTGGGTTCAAAGATAATTGTTTGGCACTTCCAATAGATGTTTTTAAAATCTAGAAGACAGAATCAAACTTTCCAATTGAAAAACAGGAGGTGCTTCATGTGCCTCCTGTTGCACTAGGCCCATTTAATTAACCACCGCATCAAATACACATTTTACTATACCGGTAAGGGCCTCTTAGGAAATCACCATCTTGACAGTTTTGCATAAAAGTATAAGAAACATAATTTCAAGAATAAACTTTTAAAAGTATTTTAACCACATGCTGATCAAATGTTCATCTATTACAAAATGTAATAATTTCTATATATTAGTGTGCTAAGTTTTTAACGAACAGTTAACAAGCAATATGTGACCGTTATAAAATAGGGATGCATTAATACATGCATTGTTTGATATCTAATGCCCACTTTTTGATGATTTTGGCACTCGGTCACTTTGTCTTCGTGATAGATTGACTTCAAACACAAACTCATACCAGCAGACATGCTCTAAGATATTTGCAGGATATATGCTGGCTCCATTCCCCGATTTCCTTTGTAAATAGTTCCCACCGACAGGTGGACTTGCCACCACACACTAGTGCCAACTGCACAGCCTGATTAACCATAATTATTGTGAAATATAGCAGGTCTTAGCGTATGATGCAAATGCCGATTTCCTCTCTTGAGTCTGTCTCTTGTGTTGTCCAGATGAGATTACACTAAAGTCCCAGTGTCTGATGAGTCTAGCCATTGCTCTTTCGATTGGCCTCAAGAGTTTTTCTGTCTGTTGATGTTACTGTTAACCAGTATGGTTGGTCTAAAGATCTTGGAATACAATATTTGGGGCATCCATCAAGTATACAACTAGACCATCAAGCATACCACTAGAACATCAAACATACCACTTTACCATCAAGTATACCACTATACCATCAAATATACCACTAAACCATCAAGTATACCACTAGACCATCAAATATACCACTAAACCATCAAGTATACCACTAGACCATCATGCATACCACTAGACCATCAAGTATACCACTAATCCATCAAGTATACCACTAGACCATCATGCATACCACTAGACCATCAAGTATACCACTAGACCATCAAGTATACCACTAGACCATCAAATATACCACTAAACCATCAAGTATACCACTAGACCATCAAATATACCACTAAACCATCAAGTATACCACTAGACCATCATGCATACCACTAGACCATCAAGTTTACCACTAGACCATCATGCATACCACAAGACCACCATGCATACCACTAGACCATCAAGTTTACCACTAGACCATCATGCATACCACTAGACCATCAAGTTTACCACTAGACCATCATGCATACCACTAGACTATCATGCATACCACTAGACCATCAAGTATACCACTAAACCATCAAGTATACCACTAATCCATCAAATATACCACTAGACCATCATGCATACCACTAGATCATCAAGCATACAACTAGACCATCATGCATACCATTATACCATCAAGCATGCCTCCAGACTGTCAAGCATGCCACTAGAACATCACTACCCAGACAATGAAAGCCAGTAGCCAAAACATAACCTACAGATAAAGACAGCGTGTGTGAAATACATAAATATTCTTCAACAATGTTATTGCCACATGTCATCTACCATGTCCCTACACACAAACTGAGGAAATCCACCCGGAATAATAAAGTCCCAAACATTTCTGTTTACCTCAAACTACACCCTTCTTAGGTGTACACTGAGTCCAATGTGACATGATAAGAAGAGAGAGCTGCACAGACCTCTTATGTATTCATACCAACTTACTGGGATGTATTTAGATGCATCCGTTTGTTGCATGTTCATTCTACATCAATAAAAGCTCTCATGCATAGATGGTCGAATAATTTTACAATGAGTACCATCAAATTATGACAGTGATACCTGAAACAAACAAATCTTGTTCCTTGATCGCACTGATGTCATGACTTTTGACCCTGCCTGGCTCTTGGCATTATGGGGATAACATGGACTGGTCGGCTCGGAGCAGTTTTATATTGAACTTGCCTATACTCTTAACATGGGATATAATTCTTTTTGGATTGGTTGAACACATGGATGAGTCAAATTGTTTCTGAGACCCTTTCCAGGAACACCATTGTGTATTTCATGGTGGCAGGGACCACCTCCGTGATTTGGCAGATAGAGCATCTGCTCTGAGAGCACAAGGTCGTGAGTTTGATATCCAGCCACAACATACCAAAGGGCATTAGAAGATGCTACTTGTTGTCAGCCTGCCTGGTAATCGGCATAAAAGGGCTATTAAAACAAGGACTGGTCAGCTTGGAGTCAGTTTCTAAGTGGGACATCCATGGTAAACTGTGAGATAGTATTTCAATAGGCACCATGAAACCATCATACTGAGCCTACTTTACAGCAATCTCAAGTACATACTTCCAAACAGTTTTCATAAATCGTATCTGTGCCACTAAGCATATGCCAAATTAATTTCCCAACACATTTTTTTAAGCAAAACTTTGAAAACATTTCATCTACATACTTTAAAATTTAAAAAATAATTCCTCCCAAATTTGATTTCCTCTCTTCAAAACTGCCCATTTTCTCACTAAACGATGTTGTTACAGTTTCATTAAGGCCATGAAGCTGCTTCTGCACCGCCACTGCCATGGTAGATTGTCTTCACCATGTTATTGTTACAAACATGTTATGTTGGATGAGACACAAGTAATTGCCTGGCCCACCACGGAGGAATGGGGTTGATGGCTACAGCCTTCTCATACCAACATCATTATCTGCCCATCATGACTTACAGTTTCTGTAAGGGAGAGGTGCTGCAATTATTTAACGAATTGGAAAACTACCCAAACTGGAATTGTTAATATAGTTGGGCTTTAATTACATACACCTGAAAACTAGCTTGACTTAACCTTGTGTCCATGTGAAGAATAAAAAGCCTCAAAAACAAATACAAGATCAAAATGTGACATTTCTTTATGGGACCACCCCAACAGGGCCTTTTTACAACGCATGTGAACCAAATGTACTCTCACAACTAATGCTACAATTGAGCCAATGAAAACTTAAAAACATAAATTGCTGGGTGACATCAAAAGTTTTACATATGGAGATGATGAATGATTAATTTTCACTGGTTTCTGAAATTTTTTGCTAAAAAAAAAAGAAGGGTGAAGGGGTTGATATTACATCAAATTGAATATTTTGGGGGGAAAACCGTCCAAATCCATGTTATTTTTTTTTTAATATAGTCAATCAGACAGTTTCAAAATGGAATATTGTAATGAAAATTAATATTTGAAGAGAAATCTCAATACTAGAGTAATGACAATATTTTCTTAGAATGTTTACAATATTATTCATACTCTGCTTGACCCATGGAGATTCCTGGTAAGAATATACGTCCCCAGCAACCTATGCTTGTAGTAAGAGGTGACTAAATGGAATGGGTAGTTGCATGAATCGAGGCTCATGACTTCAATCACTGGATTGTCTGTTCTAACATGGATTAATTACAGACTGCTGTTAAAAAGCTGAAACACATCTTCCAGAAGCAAGGGCGTTAACCGACTATAAAAGTCCAGTTTCCACCCTTGCCGAACTAGGGTGGAATTTGCAGGCTCAATCGTAGCGCCACCAGTGGCTAATATGAGCTATGTCCCTTCAATGTCCCTCCTATTGACCAATCAGATTCCATTCATATTGATTGCATTTGCTTCAAACAAAATGACAATCCCCAGTCAAGATGATCTGATCGATAATCAAGATCTATATTGTAATAAAACAGGTCTTATCCTGCAATGTGCATCAAATCACTTGAGCCTGTTGATTATAAACATGAAAAGATTTCTGTTGATGCCTA
Source organism: Haliotis cracherodii (assembly GCF_022045235.1). Classification (NCBI taxonomy): domain Eukaryota; kingdom Metazoa; phylum Mollusca; class Gastropoda; order Lepetellida; family Haliotidae; genus Haliotis; species Haliotis cracherodii. The sequence continues at coordinate 38,781,139 of NW_027266275.1, read as the reverse complement.
GTTGGCAGTACACATTCTTTGCAAATCCTGCAGTCGACCGAAATCTGCACATTGAAATCCAATTTGTTTATGAACCGGATCTCTAGTTTGTTATGTGATTTTGATTGGACTGTGCATAGACTCATTAGTCCAGCCAAAATGTAACTGCGGAATTCCAGCCAAGTTTGGCAAAGCAAACAAACAAACCTTTCCCACCTGTCCTGTTTCTATCTAATATCTCCTCTGAATCTCAGCATGCCATTCCATGTTGAATGACCAGATTATAGCAAAGTCACATTGAAAGAGAAACAGTTTAATTTTCAACTATAGTGAAAAGAAGTGACAGAAAACGACCTTGAGCTGTTTCAGTCTGAGACATTCAGCGTTCTGTCTCGGAAAGACAACACATCTTGGTCCAAGGAACAAGAATCAAGATGCATGACCTGCTAAATTCCTCCCCACTCCAATCTTCTCTGTAAATCCCCAAAATAAGCTTCTGACATACATTACGAGTGAGATTCTTAAGCTTGTTGAGCCAGCCAACAAGATCCCGAGGCAAACTTTATCTGATTTTAATGCATGCTACCTGTTTGCTTATCTTTAATGGATTCATTTCCTGATGATAAAAACCTGTCGTATCACATTTTAACATGTAGGGACAAGATAAGATATGCTGATGTTATTTTCAGGCCATGTTATTCCTAGCCACCCATGATGCTCCTCCAATAGTAAAAACGCTGGCAGATAAATTAGGAAATTATATAAACTCATCCGTCAGCATTTAGACCTTCAGAAGAAGGAGTTCGCCAGGATGTTTCGGATCAAAAGTTGCCAGCATGTTATTTTCTCAACATGTTATTTGTGGTTCATGTAATTGGGTGAATTAGTATGATGAAAAGCTTCCCACTTGGAACACTGATGTAGCTTATTTAAAAAACAAAATGTTTCAATGGGTCGTGCAAATGAAGGAAAGGAACTTTCTTTCTACGCAGTTAACACATTTCAAGAAAACATTATTTCAAAACTTGACTAACAAACTTGAATAATACATTTATATCAGTTTTGTTCCTTGATTTTGCAGTTCATGAATTTTAATCATGTGATCTGTTAATAATGTGAGAAAAATAGAATTTGTAACTTTGCTTCTACGCAAAAGGATGAATTTCCCGTCTTAAACTAGCAGGTCTGGCAAAGTATGGTTACCAGGTTCAAAGGTTAAGATGTTTCTATCTTGTAAGAGACTCAAGTATACATCTGATACATGACTTGGTTGATGCATGTCACCTTATCCCAATTGCCTGGATTGATGCTCATGATGTCAATCACTGGACTGTCTGGTTTACAGACCGCCGTCATATAGCTGGAATATTGCTGAGTGTAGCGTTAAACAACAAACAAACAATGCTAATCACATCACGACCCCATTCTACAAATCTTAGTGCTATGATTATCCTAAAGTAAGGGAGTTACGATCATCTAAGCGCTAAGACTGCCTTGACGATTGGGTCTCTTGACCAGACAAACCAGCAGTTGATTGCCTGAGCCCCAATCCTTGCCACCAAGGCACGATGACACACAATCAACCAGGTGTAAACCCCAACCCCAATTCTAGTCAATTCCTAAGGCAAGTGAGGCCCATATGTCCCTGGAATCCCAACCGTACCCCTTATGGGTCTCGTGCAACTACCAAACAATCAACATTTTGTCAATTTTTCATAGCATTATCTATTCTACTCTAAAGTATGCCATGAAAGATTAACTATAGTAATATGAAAGCCTCAGGTGTTCTTTAACTTCTTTTGAGCGTTACACTCTCATTATGTACCATTTCTCATCCATGTCTGCAACACACGTTAGAGAAGGGAAGGTGTGAGTTATCCAGAATATCAATACCTGACCTGTATTCAAACAGTCAGAGCACAACTCCCCAAGGGAGGAACAGATAAGTTTCCTTGAGTGAGTGAGTGAGTGAGTGAGTGAGTGAGTGAGTGAGTGAGTGAGTGAGTGAGTGAGTGGTTTTATGCCGCTTTTGTGAGTGAGTGAGTGAGTGAGTGAGTGAGTATGGTTTTATGCCGCTTTTAGCAATATTCCAGCAATATCACGATGGGGGGCGTCTTGAGCGAATGCTTTCACCTAGGCTGCCCCACAAACCCAATTCCAGGTTAGAATTGGTCCCCAGCAACCTATGCTAATCCTAAGAGGCGACCAAATGGATCAGGTGCTCCCTCTCAGCAAACAAAAATACCTCAAAATGTCACGATCTTCAGATGTACAAGAGACATAAAACATTTAATGGAACAGTATTTACAGTATGGTGTATTTATCATATACGGTCTAATTACCATTTGAAAAAAATGTAACCTTTGACAAATCAATAATTCCACTTTCACCATACTCCAAACGACCGCATTAACATTCAAAATAAGGACTGTCATCAGAAATAACCTAGTCTCCTGACATTCAGAGCAGCTAGGGACTCCTAACCATTTTTATTGAACGTGACAACCACAATAACAACCTGCCAGGACAAAGCCCTAATTTAAGCATCAAACACCATAACATCTGACATTTCATGTTTTTATTGCCAGAGAAAACGTAAATATCTCTATTGTATCAGCAGCACCCAATCCAGCGGATGTCTTAAATGTCACATAGACATTTGGAGAACTACCAAGGCAGCCAAAAAAAATAAATAATTAATGAACTTCCGCACAAAACATGTAGTAAACAATCTAAGTTTAAACACTGACATGGAGGTTTCAACATGCCAAGCAAACCCTGCGTATCAAAGCCAGCTATTTACTAAGATTCTCGGTTAGTTTCTTACTCTAAAACTTCAGTTCAGAAAACAGGATGTAACGTGTAACAAGACATTTCCCCGTTGTGACCACCTGAGACATGACTGCCTGTCCATGGACAACAATGGAAAGGGAACCCAACTTAAAAGATTTGAAGTCTCTTGGAGTTTCCTGCAGAACATATAATCATCTTCCGTATTTGCTGCAGAACATGTCAGCATCTCAGTGTTTCATGGTGACAGTACACAATGATTATAGTAGTGCTTCTCTCAGAATGTCATGAGGCCCACTCTTCGATCTGAGGCCCACTCTTCGGAATCATAAAGATCTGTTACTGTCATTCAATACCTCTCTCCACTCTCTTCATCAAAATCAGAGTGAGTGAGTGAGTGAGTTGGGTTAAACGCCGCTTTTAACAGTATTCCAGTTATATCACGGCGTGCCAGCTTAATGTGGGAGGAAAGCCCTAAGTGATGCAGGTCTAAGACGTTTACCACTTCGGGGAAACCCATGAGCATGGGTATGGTGCTGACCTAGAAACATAATTGGAGCGAACCAGGATTCGAACCCACAATCATAGGTTTCTGGCGTGCCCAAGGGACGCAACTCTGCACAGCGAATCGCTGCGACTTAGACGACTGGGCCACCCGTGCCCCCCCATCATAATCAGAGAATCATTTCATAGGAACCATGAGCAAACTGACCGATCAAAATGAAGATTGTGTATTTTGATGTCAGCTTTCTAAAACAATTTGGCCTCAAAACATTCTTAATGCTGTCAACACAATCCGGTGCCAGTCGTAATGACTGCTTGTTTAATGTATGTACCACCTCTGTCCCTGAATCGAAAATGTTGTCATGTTTATGTGTAGATGCCAAGGCTCCCCACAGTATCCACAGCTCCGGGATCGGCTATTATTACTCTCAATTTGGAAATGTCCATATTTGTTCAGTTACATGATACAGAAACCAGATATGCCACTCCAAATGCTTCACTAACTTGTACTGGGAGTGTAGAAACCTCTGCACTGAATGCGTAAAATGAAAGTTCTCTTGGATGGCATAGAGATGAATCATAGTCATTCAACTTGCTAGAAGGCAATCAGAATAGTGTATTACATGTATCACATTATGGTTCATGAGTAGTGATATCAATCCGGTATCGCGATCGGATAAATATGCCAATGAGGTGGTCTGTTAGGATCAACTTTTAAGCTCCATACATTGATGCAATGCCTTCTTTCTCAATGAACCATTCACTAACATTCCCAATATGCATGGAGAGTCATGGTGTTTCTGGAGACAAACATGGCAGCAAGTCATTCGCACTAATTGACAAATTGGGCATTTTACTCAAACATTGTATTGAGTGAAATTACATCTTAACATCCATTATTTAAAGCATGACATTAAGTGATTGTTTCCCTCGTGTGTTTCTCTATCATCAATATCACATTTCTGGAACAAAAAATATGCATTATGCTTGCCAAAGGCTCGTGTAAGACAATCATTATTCCCAATACTAGTATATGATATTGATGATATGGTAACACACTCGGCTAATAATCTCTACTATTTGAACAGCCTGTATGAAGTTTAACTTGCCTTGTGGGATAGCATAGGTGTCGCACCATGGTCTCAGGGCCAGGAGACAAGTGGCCCTGTCTGACCCTGCTCTTATGCCACGTGTTGTGTCCATGGCAAGTTTAGACCAGCAACCTGTCCATTAGTCTGAGACTTGGGAAAATCTCAAGGAACAAGTTCTTTTTTCACAAAATGTACTTATTTTAAGAAAACCACATTACAGAATAAAGTGTGGGCTCGTTGGATCCACCACTGCATGGTAAATCTCATTAACATCAGATATTAGTTCTTGCTACAGCTAAACAGAGTTCTGAGGACATCCCATTGCAGGTCACGGCAGAAACTTCGCAAACTTTGACAGACCAATGAAATAACTGACAAGAAGTCGACATTGGCCACTCAAAAAGCAGCTTCCATCCTTGCGGAACGTGGGAAGATGCATGAAAAGTATCCTATATCATGTACATGAGTCTCAAATAGACCCTGGACAACCTAACACAATCTCCCCATCACTAACCTCATCTCCTTCTCATCCCTATTTCGTTCTTCTCTGAAATTAAGAGACTTGATGGTTACGTTACACTCAAGGTCCTTTCTTGTGCTTACAGAATAATTTTTATAAAACTTTATGCATGACTTTATCATTGTTAATGTAAACATGTATCTCATATCAATATGAAAGACACTAATGGCTACAAAATACCATGCTGAAGAAGACTTTTCTCCCTCTTTTTTAGCATTATTGACTGTTGGCATAATGTTATCCAGTCAAAAAGTAAGTAGCTTGACATTTAAAGGTTTATGTACTGTGAGTTAATCAGACTGAGGAGTATTGCAGCCTGGGACTTAAGTCACGTTGAGATGCCAGGTTAGAATTTCTCCTCAGCAACCTATGCTGGTCATAAGAGGTGACATCTTCCCAAGGCAAGGGAATATCTGTTGACAATGAGTTGGCAGTGCACATGCTGTGCAAATCCTGCAATTGACTGAACTCCTCATGACAGTTTATGAACCGGATTTTGATTTCGGTGCACGATTTTGATTTCGGTGCACGATTTTGATTGGACTATGCATAGACTCGTTAGTCCAGCCAAAATCTAACTCCATAATACCAGCCTAGTTCGGCAAGGGTGGAGACTGAACTTTTAAAGTAAGTTAACTCTCTTGCCTTGGAAAGATGAAGAGGTGACTACATGGATCAGGTAGTTGGGCTCAGTGACTTGATTTGCATGTCATCGTACCCCGACAGCATGGACCGTTGCTCACAATATCAGTCACTGGACTGCCTGGTCCGGACTCTACTAATTACAGACTGCAGTCATATAGCTCGAATATTGCTGAAGTGCTGTGATAGACAACTATCAAACAAACCAACACTAGTCTCAAGCCTGAGTCTAGCAAATATATCTTTCTGTCTTGTGAGCTTAGCTTAGGACATGTCATAATTTTAAATATTAAGTAACACACAATCTGCATGTAAATAGTCAACTCTGGATCAGGGAAATCAGTAGACAAGCAACAATCCACATTACCAGTCTGATGAGGGCACAATGACAGACAATCAGCCATGACACCAAACCTAGCTCCCCTAAAAACCTTCAGTCAAACAACATGGGATACTGGAGACCTATTCTCCATCGGAAGTCCACCAGGACATATCAGTCAGTCATGTTACACCACAGAAGTTGTTAAACATGGGATACTGGATACCTATTCTCCATCACTTCATCACTCAATCTTGCCATTTGGAACAGATTATTATTCGAAGGGGATGGGGGGAGCCTATATCTCACATTAATCATTTTATATTGGGGCAGGTGACATATAGATATCATAGCTCACCTGATCTGCTCTCCAATGTCCATGAACAGGTCGTGTTTGTTGCCGTCTTCCAGCTGGTACTCCCATGCCCACAGCTGCTCCTGCTCATCACTCACAAGGTCAAGGTCACAACATGAGCATGAATATTCGTCATAACATCCATATTAAAGATGTGGGATATAATCTTTTCACAGAATCAATGTGAGTGGGCACGGTATGAAAATACAAAATAATGCAAGGTACAGTATCTTTTGTGTTTATGGAAGTATAAATGTAAAAATAGTTGTGCTCGCTGTGTAAATCTGCATAAAGGATTTACACAAAGTGTGCACATAGTTTTAATGCTTAAACCATAAGCATAAAAATATATATGTCAATTCTTTTAATAATTTTAAAAGATATTAAAAACTCACTAAGCACAATAATGCAACACAAGCCCCTCCCCCTATTATCAGCCAATCAGGAAACAGTTGCAGTGCATCATTAGCATTATTATAAGCATGATGAGTATTTGTTTACTGAGTATTATATAAAAATTATATAGAAGCATCATTAGGACTACGAATAGGTATGGGATGAGTTTATTAACAACTGAACATGTTGAGTGTGAGATAACAAGACTGGACAATGTCCACTCAAGGATACAATCTGGATGGATGTTGGAGAGCATCAGGTGGGATGAGGATGTCATCGAAGAATCCAATTGACACTGCAAAATGGAATTCATGAAATCTATTGAAAAGTCATTTCAACTACTTTCTGAATTTTGAAAAATGGTAAAATATAAGCTCGACAATAATCAGTGATAAGCATGCATAGGTATGCATTGTTCATGTGTTATCATGGTAAGGATACCCTCATGCAAAAACAGTTCATAATTTTTAAATTAGGCATTCTTATCTAGCATTATTACGGCCTGTAATTAATGGAATCTGGGTAAGGCAAACCAGCAATTTATAGAATCAGCAAACATCACATCAAGAGACAGCATGACCATCTGAATGTGATTCCTTTGTGTTCATGTATAGTCTACATACCAGTAGTACAGCTGTTGTTTTAGTGGTATGCAATTAGTCTTAACTTGGGATGACCTCCCTTAGCATACTGTTTTGTGAATATGAGACTGTGGCCCTTGATGTTTTTACCGGGTTAATAGTACACAACATGTCAATAAAACTTCTTTTCAAAGGAAGAAATGCCTTGTGTTTTGATGTGATTTATACAGTCAACAGAGCTTTGCGAGAGAAATATGCAGATGGAATGCTACAATCTACAACAGCTGATACTCATTGTCTCACCTTGTACACCCTCCTTGCTGCAGCTCTTGATCTTCCCAATCAACACCTCATCCACAAATGGCCGAAATACAACATAGCGGAAGTGAACTGAAAGATAGACAGATGTACTAAATATTCAAAATGTGTTTGTAGACAAGATGCAACGTGGCACATACAGGGAATGAGTCCAACTACTCAATAATTCATTTAAGACAAGCTGCCTGTGAGAGAAGTACTCATTCTTGAAACCTTTTTCCTGTCTTGTACTACATGTACTAATGAACTACTGGTTGTATCAAGCCCTGCAAACACAGCAAATGTCCTATGTTTGTTGTTTAACTCCACACTCAGCATGATTCCAAGTATATGACAGAAGCCTGTAAATATTCAAATCTGGACCAGACAATCCAGCCATTGATGTTAAGAGCTATGATCCACACCAATGTGATAAGATGACATGTAATCAACAAAGTCACCAAGCATGACCATCCGACCCATTTGGTCTCCTCTTACGACCAGCATAGGTTGCTAAGACCTATTCTAACCCAGATTTAATTCAACATTGTTGATTGAGGCAGTATCTGAAGATGCTGAATGTGATGAACGGCTGTCTTAAGAGTTCAAGAGTTGTCTCCCCTGAAAATGTTCAGTTATGCAACGTCCTGTTGGTTTGCCTCTTAAGCATAGTCGCCTCGTATGGCAAGCTGAAGCATGGGTTGCTGAAGACCTGATGTCAACCCAGATCTTCACTGGTCAGTGTGCATTGAAGTCAGCCACACTGAAGCTATGAGTGACCATCCTGTAAACAATCGTGTTACCCAAGTGGTTCATAACATGAGCAAGAATCCATGATGCCAGAGTACTATGACAGTCTGTGCCAAATATATTTCCGTCTACAAGTCCCAACTTGGGTAGACTTTAGTAGTAACATATGGACTATTATTACCAGTAGACTAGCTTACCATACATTAACAAGACTCAAGCATAAGACTAGTTACTGAAGTCAGAGACTGATAATATTACAATCAGCCAGAAAACAGATGGTAGCCCCTCAATAATTCCTTTTCAATCAGCTTATTCTACCCAGACCATATTTGTTTGTTCGTAGTTTGACGCTGCACTCAGAAACATCCCAACTATATATGATGGCAGCTTGTAAAGAATTTAGTCTGGACCAGAAAAAACAGTGATTGAAGTTCTGAGCAATGATCCAGGTCACGCAATCAATGAAGTCTCCAAGCATGACCACCCAAACTTTTAGATCGCCTCATATGGAAAAATTATTAGGTTGCCAGGGAAAATAAAAATTTATTCTCACAGCAAATATGTAGTACATGTACTTGGAAACTGGACCCCCCTCCCTCCCACACACACACCCTGATTTACAGTTCCACTTTATTCTGTTACATACCAACTGTGTGAGATGCTCCGTCTCCTGGGAAGATGTAGCTGTCCTCCAGTCTCTGCACATCCCATAATGCAATGCACAGACCCACATTGTACACCACCTGCAGACAACAGGAGGTGGTCAGCTGATATAATCATGATAATATATTGTAATCATAATATACTAATCATGCTAATAATATTACATACATAACATACGGCTGTCTGTTTTTCAAATTAATGACAATACAATTCATGTTAACCTTTGTAAATTTTCTATAAAACCACGTAAATTCTGGCAAACCCAGAGTCCTTTTTGAAGATTGAATACACTAATCAGTACTTTACCATGTTTACACATCTGCTAACTTAGGAACATTTACAAGTCTCATGATCCTGTCAATCCACCAGACACATGATACACATTTAGTCTCCATTTCAACATGTTCCCATTGGGCATTGATCAAATATATAGACAGAGAGACAATGCATATAAATAGATATTGTGAGTGAGGCCTCTGACATCCCCATAGGACATGCTTGAACATATTGCAGAAAAAAACATATTTGCAAAATAAACAAAATGCATATTTTCCAAGATCCTCACTTTTAACATGTTTAACCATGTTAATCCTTGTTGAAATATCGGTGTTCAGAATTATGTGTGACTTTATCATGTTTTTTGCAACTGAACACACATCACTGTGATTACCTTGTTTGCCAGTTTTTTGTTGAGGGTTTCAATGATGGCATCTTTCTGGTCAAGGTTGAAAAGCCAAGGAGGAAGGCGGACAGTATCCTTCATCTCCGCGAGGACAAACATGGTCACTTGAGGATGATGCCGAATTCTGCGCCAAAGAATGTAATCAGTGAGGGACATACAATTGTTGGTTCTTTGACATTTCTAGATGTCAAACTGTGACAATCTTGCAAATACAAAAATAAATATTTTGGTATGCATGAGAGGAACAGGGGTACAAAATTAAGTCAGTTGGATTGGCTTGGCTGAGAAAATAAAACAAAGCTTCTTTTTGTAACATTTTGTCCCAAATATGATTTATAGCGCCCCATAGTTCCAACATTGACATGATCAAGTTCAGGGTTGGTTTCATTCTTATACAAGTTCTGGCGGAACTTTTACTTACAACATTTGTTCCTTTGGAGGTGCATGTCACGTCAAGTTTTGGTTTCTTTCACACTGAAATTGTTCCGGTCATACATGAATTTTCAAACACGTCCTACCTTGTGTAACTGTCAAGTGTCCAAAAGAGGGATTTTGTGATGGGATATATTAAAATATGGGGCTTGGGTATTTTGTTTTGTTTTTGTTTTACATGTTTGTTGTTTTGTTTTGTTTTTTGGGGTGGGGGGTTTCTGATTGTTTTGGGGGCAGGAGAAAAGATACATGAACTTTAAGCATGGAACAAATACTTGTAATCACACCAAACAAAAAGAAACACAAAAACTTGCTTGAGCACTTTATATTTCAAAAAGACACTGGCCCCAATCATTCCAACCTTTTTCTCCAAGTAAATATGTAACAAGTAGTGAATAAACCTTCCTGGGAAATCACCATGATCAAAAAGTTTTGTTTGAAATTAAGTTTCAACTAAAGGGTTACAAACACTCTGTCCTTATGTTCGCACAAAAATTGTTTCTGATAAACTAGCAATGCTACAAAGCATCTCAATATGCCAGAATAACACAAAGTTCATATAGTGAAATAATTGTGTGTTTCATGTGGGTGAAACAATGGTGTGACCATGTTCAAATCCTCAACTGATTTGCTTGTACCAATGCCACCAAAAGCTAGGCACCCCTTGAGAGACATTGCCGCTTCGAAATTGGCATGCGCTGGGGTGTCCCAGGGTGTTATAAACTCATTCCTGGCCTCACCTATGTTTGAAATAAAATCCAATATGGCCACAACCCAAAAAGATACTAAAGATAGTTTGATGTATTATGTGTGGAGACCATTCTCTGGCAGTTTGAACGATTTCATGCTGTAGATTCAGAGGAATATGATTTTGAAGACATGTACCCCAAACACAGTAAATACACCGTGAAAACCTTGAATCCAATATGGCTGCCAGACCATGTTATCAATGGCCAAAGTCAAAGAAAAGAAAATCTTAAGCACCTAAAGCAGCAGGAACATGAAAAGTTTGAAAGTAATGTGACTACCGGTTGCGGAGATATAGGGCAAGATATGTTTTCAAAAGTTACCGTTTTCAACGTAATAAGCGTCTTAAGCAATATTTGCTGATATATTGGCAAGTGAACAATCCCAATAAGCACCCTTCAGATTGATCAATGTACACAAACCTATTTATTCGTGTATATTACACACTCTTGTGTTATATGCACCCTTATTTATGGGCAATTTAATTCTGTAAAAATATATCTCTTGTGTACAATACGCACAGTGTTCATTAGTATTATTTCCGGCTGTCAGATTATATGACTGTCATAATCCGTCATCAGAAATAGAATATCAACAAATCTGTATTGAATTACGCATGGTAACCCTTTTGTTACACTATTAAAGTGTTCATTGTAAATCTGGACTTATGTTTGTAATCTATTCTATTAATTTTATTCAAAATTTCACTCAATAATGCTTACATTATAATTTCGGTGAAATTGTGCCCCCATGATACTTACAACGTCTGTCCACCCCGTTCCATAGAGCCCACTTTACTACACACTGAGACAGTGCCAACTCATTTATCAGTGCAACAATGATCTTATTTTCTTCTGTTTCATTTTTTGAGGAATCTACACATATTATGTGTTATGTATGGAGACAATTCTCAGAAAGTTTGGAAGCATTTCATAAGGTGGATTCAGAGGAGTAATCAGTATAAATCATTTATAACATTGAATTTTCTGTCCCTTTCGACACTTATCATGCTAATGTGATTAACAAGATTCAGGAAAAGCATGGCAAGCATGGCCCTCGCTTTCAAAATGTCACGCTTCCATCCCAAGTACGAACTTGTCCGACTCGCCATTGTCCTCGGTGCCTTAGGTTTGCTACCTCCCAATCTCTTGACTGACATTGGGAGAGTACCCGAGTCTACTGCCAGGAATACAGCCCTACTGACAATCTGGGTAATGCAGAAGGCTACAGTGTTGGGGAGTCTTCACATTCTCCGAAAAGTTCTGGGTGGGTTTGACTAGGCACCGCTTCCTGGGAGAACTCCCATTCGCTGTCTGGGCTGCATGCAGAGGGGGTAAGGGCCTAAACAGCCTGACTGTGCCAGGATTACCCAAACCTTCTTGCTGCATTATATATTTCAATATATAAATAATAATATCCCTGTGTTATGGGTTTTCAAACGCTTAAGAAACACTCATAGTTTCCTCTCTAATCACATGAACTTCTCTTAAAAGCAAGCCATCATCTCAGTATTTACCATGTTTACAGTGACTGTGTGATGCTAAACCCTCTGTGTAAACATGGCCATCCGAAGACCTGTGACTGACAACAAAAACAACATCAACAATAATAGGATTGTAATTTGTTGACATTTCTGGTTATTTTAAGACGTTTAAACTTTTGTGAGTAATTGGTGTGTATTGGTGTGTAATGAGCAGAGAGGTGGGTTGTTACCTATCTACATGTAACTTGTATAAAGCTGTCAACATTTTAGCTGTTGATAACATTTCTTTGAAAGTTAACTTACCACATATTTTGGAACATATCGGAAAAAAGAGGCATCACATTCTAACGTTGCAGATGTTCTACATTCATTAACGTCAATGTTGCATCCTGCACAGCGCAACTGCACAGTGCTCCTTATAAATTTCACAAGCTACCGTCCACTTTTCGTCAACAAACTGCATGCTTCAACGAAAATAAGTCTTTTTCCTGTTTTACGACGTCAGTTCTCGGGTGACATAAGTACCACGAGGTTATAATCAAGCAAAACAATAATGTTACGACTAATTACGTTATTATTCGTTCATAACAAGTTTATGTAAAGTCACTTGTAAAGTTTTAAGCAAAGTTTTTTGAGGTGATATGTCGTTATCTATTTACATCGACCTCGTTTCTGACAAAACGGAAATACACGTGTAGCGCTAGCAGACAGCATCTGTGACCGGTACAGTTGCTCGATTTGATGATCAAGCATGCGATTATTACTCCTATTAAATTTGTGGACAATCGGCATATGTTTAGAAGAGCCCGAGGATGATGGTGGATGGTGAGTCAAGGTCATGATGGAGATTCTATCATGCATGTGTCGTTCATGCACTGAAGCAGGTTCGGTTTTCGCGCACCCGCCAACAGCGACAGTATATTAGTATATTGCTATTACATGGGTTCAGTGATAAGAGAAGTTGGGATCCACTTGATGTGTTTTGCTGTGTGTATAATAACATTTGAGTTCACATCTTTTTCTTGCAAGATTTGTTAATTATATTTATTAATGTCCCTAGATCTAATAGATAATGAATTTGAGTGTAGACCTATGCCTAACTTTACACAACGAAGCATTTTAATTGTTTGGTGTAGAAAGCTTAGGTGTAGGGTGATCATGAGGGACGTTCTGTGCCAAGTTAGTGATCGGAGGAACTGAGAAGGTGACGTCACTTCTGGTGGTGAATGGATCTACAGTGCGTATGATGATAGAATGGAGATATGATACACTAAATCATCAAGGATCACCACCATTATGACCTTCTTGTTATATTATCTGGACTCCTTTCTCGTTTCCAGGACTACCGAGCAGCATCTCCTGTTGGCCCACCCAGGCCCATGTAGTATCGAGGTCCGTGAGGCCGACTCTCTGTCGCAGAAGGAGTTTCTAGAGAAGTGAGCATTGTGTTCAACCGTTTTTCTACATTAACATGTATCCAATGGGTTATCCAATAGACATGATAGATAATAAACTTTCATGGTTTCATGACGTGAAAATAGACAATATAAAAATATTTTATGTCATTCAAATTTGTATGTTGTTTAATGCCACACTAAGCCATATTCCAGCTATTCGACACTGGCCCCTAAATAATGAAGTCTGGACGAGATAATACAGTGATTGATATTATGAACAATGATCCACGCGATCGGGGTAGGGCGACACACAATTAACCAAGTCAACTAGTCTGACCACCAGATCTATTTATTTGTCTCGTACAACAAGGATAGGTTGCTAGGGATCATTTTCGGAAACTGTTGTTCAAATGATTCTTGTTCCATGCTCTTATACATATATACTGTCAGTATTTGGTGTGGAAAAGTTTGATATTAAATCTATCCTGATAGTTAAAGGTATTAATTTTGTACATGTTGTATTATCAACTCAGTTGTGTCAATATTAAAATATTATGATATTGATGTAAGATGATGATGATTCTTTTTTCCAGGTATGCTTTTACTCAGCCGGTTGTGATACGACATGCTACCGATAATACAGTAAGTAGAGTGTACCATGGGGTAGTAACATTAGAAACATTGTTATTTGTAATTGTGTCTTGCATTGTAACAAAAGCAACATGTAAAGGACTAATGTTATGTGTTTTCAGATTTGTGAGTGTTGCTGAACATGTGGCGTGCTACAATTTCCCTTTGGGAACGTAAATTGCTACCTTGATATTCTTTTTCTTTTTTAACAATTAAGCCAGACTAATTTAATTACTTTTTTCAGATCCACCTGTCACTTTTGCAACAGGAAATAATGTAATCTCTTCTAAACGCTGACATTTTGACTATGTTTGCTCTTCTTAGCCTGAAGTTATAGGATAGATATTTCACCAAAACATTAGCCCTGGCAAGAAAATTTATTAATCATGGTAATAGGGACAATATTCCCTCCTGGTATTTGGGGGTGAAGAATCTGTAAGTCACATATACTACTCAACAGAAGTTAAAGGCCACCCGATTCCTTCATATTACTATAGTGACTTCAGTTATGCTATTTATAGTAACATGAAAGAATCGGGTAATCCTTAACTTCTTATGAATAGGATATTAATACTGTATTCGACGTAATAAGCGCCCACAGCGATATTTGCTGATATATTAGCTAGTGAACAAACCCAATTTTGCATCCCTCCGATTGATCAATGTACACAAGACTTATTTATTCGGTATAATACGCACACATGTGTTATATGCACCCTTATTTATGGGCAATTAAATTCTGGAAAAATATATCTGTCGTACATAAACATTTCAGTCTGTCAGCATAAACAACGAAATTTATCTTTCAACTATGTTTTTCTTCACCAAAATAATATTCTAATAAGAGCCCCCTATTTCTAATTTTGAGAGCGCCCAGGGCGCTTATTACGTCGAATACGGTAACTAATGAACTGACTTACTTATAATTTCTAAATGTAAAATGGCATAACATTTCAGAAGTTTCAAGATGCCTGCAGAAAAGATTTCATGTTATCAGAGCATGGAACAAAGAAGATACGCCTGAGTTCAGCAAACACCTACTCCTATAATAAAGGTGAATGCAGATAGGATTCTAAGTTATTCATAGTGGTTTGTGGCTGATTGTTCCACTTTCACAGTTTTCACCGAGCCCAAAGAATTTCTGAATGAAGGATCTCTAAAACAGTGTCTCACAAATAGGCTCAAATTGTTCCAGTCCAAATTTCAATATGACCACCATGGAAGTCCCATACTGCCTACAAATCCATTTTGAACCATTACTGTGCTACTTTGAATGTATCCTTGTACACTTTGACATGTAAGTATTTAATGTCTGAATATCTATGTCATTTCATTGGTCAGTCAAAGTTCGTGAAAGGTTGTTCTGATGTGACCTAGCTGTGATGGGATGTCTTCGGCAATAGCGAGAACTTGTATCTGATTTTAATGAGATTGAGGTAATCTAAGCATGTGATAAATCCTGTTTTCGTTATTTAAAGCATTAATTGTGTATTGTTAAGCAAGTTTATCTCTGCAGCTGTTGTAATATGCAGCTGTTGTAATATGCAGCTTTTAGCTGACTCGTCTCGCATCAAAACACAGGCTGTGTACTTGCGGGCAGATGACCACAGAGTACGCTGATCAATGTGTCGGATTAACAAGACTGATTAATGAGAGATTTCGGTAATTCATTTCAAATTAAGTGTGTCGGAGTCGGAGTGCGAGACAGTCGGATTAACAGGTCTAAATGACACTGATGGACTGTGTAGTTCAAAGAACACAATGTCATTAATGGACATGTTTACAGTCATGCAACCCCATGTCTGTTAAAATAATGGGGAAGTGTATATCATCACTATTAGCATTGCTATTTGATAGTTTATCTTCACTATTTGATAGTGATTCGTAAACACATGCTCATGATATAGTTGGAATGGAACAATTGACTGTGCTTTTAGCAGAGATTTCTTATGAATATGGAAAGGGTTGTGTCACTTTTTTTAATTGTTATGTTTGAATGTGTAAATTAAGTGCATAGCTTGTTTAAGCTAAGAGTGTGTAACTGGTCCTACCAGTTGAGCACACGTTCTGTGCTGGAAAATATTTTATCCCTCATATTGTTCTGTTACATTTCAGTGGATGTGAGTCTACATAAGTATGTTCATGAGGTCATGAAGCCACAGACACTTGACATGCTGGGGAATGGTGAGTCGTAGACAATGTTGTTGAAGTCTGTCTTGCAACGATGAATATGGAAAATCTGAATTCTGATTGATCAGAGGTTTCAAAGCACAATAAACACCTCTGATTGAAACAGTTTATCAATAGAAATTGACAAATAGATCATATTTCAAGTTTTGGGGACACCAAAGAGCTTGAAGTTTGGGAGCTTAGTGTGTGTTCAATTCCAAATTCTTCAAGGATTGTTGAGAAAGAAAGAGGGAGGGTTAGTTCCTCAAGTCAGTAGCAATATGGGGATCAGTAAGCAACACTAATGAGGCCATGCTTATTCCTACAGAAACGTTCTACTGGTTCGGGGACAACAACCACACAGAGTGGGAGGCCCTGTTCAGCCTTTACAAGCCTCCACCCTACAGGCTGCCCAAGATGTCTGCAGTCTACAGCTTCGGTCTGGCCGGTAATACCCACAAATACCACACAGCAATACACTTTCTACACTTGATCTCTGCTCTTAGAGATACTGGGTTACATAAAATGACTAAGATGAGTATCCGAAGGTCAACAATAGCTGATCAGGTGATGTGTGTTGCAGTCATCAGATGTGCTTCAATTCTATGTGCAGGGTTGCGTCTCTAAGGCATGCCCAAAACTTATACTAATGAATCGAATCCCAGTTCATATCATGTTTCTTGGTTTGTCAGCAGTATGCCCATGCGCGTGGGTTTCACCAAAATGGGAGACATTAGTAAACATGTAAGATTGAATCTCTTTGGGTATCCTTCCACACATCAAGCTGTCATATAACTAAAATACTGTTCCAAATGCTGTTAAACCCAACTTGCTCACTCGGGATCAGCTCAATCTGCTCTGTGCTTCAGGTGCTGGCACTGGGGTGCCCTTCCATTTCCATGGGCCTGGATTTGGAGAAGTTGTGTTTGGACGGAAGGTGAGCATGTCACGAACTAAACCCCTGTTCTGGGATAAAAAGCAACTCATGTGATGGTCCATTTCTGCAAATGTGCATCTGGAGATAACAAATGTTATTCTGTAGATAGGGATTTAAAAAAAAAAAGAGATCGTGAATATCCGGGTAGAGAATAGGTCTCCAGCACCCTATGCTTGCTGTAAGAGGCGACTATGTTTGTCGTAAGGGATCAGGTGGTCAGGCCTGCTGACTTGGTTGATCCATGTCATCATATGCACATTGCATGGATCGATGCTCATGATGTCAATCACAGGTTTGTCTGGTCCAGACTTGATTATTTACAGACCGCCGTCATATAGCTGGAATATTGCTGAGTGCAGTTTTAAACAACAAACAAACAAATACAATAATTTAGTTAGTAAAGCCTGTTTTTCAAATATTCTTAGTTCAAACAAACATGGTGGATAGGTGTCCGGTATAATGCACGTGTATCGTTTTTTCATCAGTTGTAAGTATATTTGCTAAAACGTTTTCTCATGCTCATATTTATCATCATGATATGGAGATATGGAATCTTCATATAATTATTCCTGTCCATCACACTGCCCTCGTTCAGTTAATCCATGGATGATTGATCATCTGTTTCCAGAGGTGGTTTATGTACCCCCCAGATGAGACCCCTGACTTCCATCCCAACCGGACCACCCTCCACTGGCTGATTGAGGACTACCCACTTTTGGATCATATGAACAAACCTCTGGAATGTACCATTTCTAAAGGGGAGGTCAGCATCAGGGATTCAATACTCTTTGTTCAGTAGTAAATAATTGATTGAAAACATGCTCTGCCGCAATATCTCCAAATATCTCACAGAGATAAGTAATCAGAGCTACAGATAAGCAGCATATCTGCGTAAAATCCCCCCCCCCCCCCCCCCCCAAGTGTAATTAACTTGCGTACAGAAACACATGCATTAAATAAAAACAGCACAAGTTCATACTCAATGAAGCTTTTCCAGCATGCGTACAAAGGAGTGTTCTGAAACACAGAGACGAGCTAATTTACTTTCTGAGTCAAGCCTATATATTTAGAACAGTTATATACATCTAAAACATTATTTCATTTTTTTTTAATCTTAAAATGTTCACTTATTTTGGGAAAACCCAATAGAGTAATGAAAAGATGAGTGAAAAAATATTGGTTACCCAATGAAAAATGTAATAACCCAGTTAAAATAGAAACCCTAGAGTAAAAACTCAATTGCTCAAAAAGTTATCTGGACCTCTGAGTAATGATATGTAACCCAATAAGATATTCTTTTATCTATGTCAGTTCATTGGAAAACTAATGTGAGTGTTCGGCAATCTGATTGGTTGAAAAAAATCTCTTTTACCTTTCACTGCATATGAATACTTTTCTTAATAATATCTTTTTCTTGTCTCATTCTCAAATTTTAAGACCATTGCTTTTGGCATGGTGAGAACACTTTATTGACCATGAGTTTGATTTATACTACCATTGCTTTGAGTGATTTGTCTTTGCATGCTTCTAATCCATGGATGCAGTTGTCATGGGAGTACATATGGCATCATCAATGGTCTCATGTCTTAACAATCTTGAATTACGACATGTCTTTATCAACTGTTCGTAACATTGCACATAACATTTATAATTGATGGGAGTGGTACAGGTGGGAGGTGTCCAGATGGGAGGAGTCAGGATGGGAGTGGTCCAGGTGGGAGTGTCCAGATGGGAGGAGTCAAGATGGGACTGGTCCATGTTTGAGGGGTTCAGATAGGGGGTATTGAGGTTAGAGGTGTCATGATGAAAGGGGTCCCAGTTGAAGGTGCCCAGCTTGGGGGTGTCCAGAAAGGAGTTGTCGAGGTGGGAGGTGTCCAGATAGGGGTGTCAGAGGTAGGAGGGGTCCAAATTGGGGGTGTCCTGGTGGGAGGAGTCTAGGTCGGAAGATGGGAGGGATCCAGGATGCACATCCTTTGTTTCAGCCACCTTACATGTCCACCTGTCAGTACCTCCGTGTGTTTTGTTCTCTTCTTGATCTGGGAGGTGCATCCTTGATTATCTAGTGTATCATATCTAGTGTCTATATTCTACTGGGATATATCCCCATGACCCATGTAAAGGTGATGTGCATGCACCCGACCTGCCTCTGTACTTAATTAATTTCAAAGACATGATTAGATCCTGGCACGTCTAAGGGACAAAACTCTGCACACCATAGTGCCCAAGCAGAATAGGTGTGATTTTGAAGATTGTTCATGAAACATGCTATGACTAAACAGCATCATAATGACATGGGGATTCCGTGCCATAGTTAAATGCCATACTGTTGTTGCAGCTGATCTACTTCCCCGACCGCTGGTGGCACGGGACCCTCAACATCGACACCAGTGTCTTCATCTCCACCTTTCTCGCACCAGCATAGGTGGCAGACCTTGTCCGCCAAGGTCAGGGTTAGTCTCAAGGGAAAGTGTTTTAAAGGGGCACTGATCTAACGCAATTACCCGGACTGGTTGTTGCCTTTGTTATTGTTTTTTCCCCCGTGAGTACCCGGATGATACGCAACTCAACTGAGCGTGACCAGAGACTGGTCTACCGTCTGTAAGGACAGCTCAATAAACTTGGAGGCTGGAGGCAATATTTGTTTTACGCACTTTTGCATAAACACTGATTGGTTAACTGTGATCTATAAAGATTTCGACAAAGGGCGCATGTTAATTAATTTCTTCAGCCTAAACCAACAGACAAAAAGACTGCGGAGCTGAGCTTTCGGCTTTCGTCGATAATACGATTACTACTCCCTTGTTGTCATCCACGTTTTCTCGTATAACCTACATGTGTGTATTTGTCGTCATTCACTTGATGCTCAGTTAATGAATTTATTACAGGTACAATTAGTGGCAGCACCACTTAGATTACCTGACAAAGGTTCCCATTTGGCATTTATTGTGTCTGGGGGTAATTATTCAATCTAAATCCAGGTTTGAAGTGAGGTGAAATGTGTGTTATGTAATATGCACGTGGCAGCCCAGCAAGAGATGAATGATCAGTTGATTTACTTTGTTTTGTAAATCAATGGATCGTTCCTAGTTATCAAAGGATTAACAGAAAATACATTGATTGATTAATCACTGTTATCTTGCACAGTGGATATGTCAAGAGTGAGTGTTTACATGTCTAGGTTTACTAAAACAAAGGGAATACACTCATATCTTTGCGTGAAGTGCCGATGTAAAAACAACATACTTTGTTCAAAGGGTTAACTGATAATACGTTGATTGATTGATCATTGTTATCTATCACTCAATGGATTTTTTAGGAACCGTGGACGTTATGAAAATAGTTGTCACGTGGGCTTTCTCAGCCGACCCTTGAAGACTTGACACCTATGTAAAACACCTGAAACAATCCAAGTGATCTGTTGAGAAACGAACACGGGTTATAATATCCCGAAACGATATATATCTTTTAAAATATTTGATTGTTACTGAGACACGTGACATCGAATAAGTTTCTTTGTACAGCTGCAGACGAGTGGGATATTGTTCCTTTGTGTGGATATTCACGGATACATTCTTCGAACAAGGAAGCTGCCTAAAATTTATACACATAAATTTGGTAGTTTGTAATTATGATATTTGCATTTTGTTTTCCTTCATTTGAACCGATTCGTTCTTGTTTCTCTACGTCTTGGTTGGGAAATTCTTCAATGCGCGACAAACATTGTTTTCACAGGTCTTTTCCTTTGTAAGCGTGTATATATTACCGTCAATTTGTAAAATGTGATTCTCTCAGGCAATTTATAAAATGTGTAAATATTTCAGTCATTTTGACTAAAAAGTCTGTGTAGATTGATTAAGACGATCAAAAGGGCTTACAAACATCACAACAGATTATTAGAAGCCAAACAACATAGAAATGTTTTTTTCAACGTAACATTTTCAGTCTCTTGGTGATGACATTAAACATCAACATGTTTGGAATTCGTTATCATAATAAAACAAATGGAAATGTTTTTCAGTCACTTTGTAAAATAACTGAATATTTAGACGTTTAATAAATTTGTTACACATTTCACAGTGAAAAAATATACATACTATAAAAAAAGCAATGCTCAGGTGAAATATTTACTTTGTGTTGCAAGTCAAAATAGTGTAAATGAAAATCGCAAAATTACCAAGCAAGTGACTTATCAAAACTTCGTCACCATTACCGATGCTACCCACAAAGATACCTACATTTCCTTATTATCTGGAAAACTGTTTTTCATTTTGTTGATCAATGTGACCATACGCCCTTATTACTACCCATTAAAGTGACTAATGCGCTTACGAATGGCGCAGCAGAGGTCGCGAACTAGTCTAGATTTCTGCTATACATCCGGGTACTCACTGGGAAAAAACAATAACAAAGGCAACAACCAGTCCTGGGGAATTGCGTTAGATCAGTGCCCCTTTAACTGAGCTCTTCAGTTGGTCAGACATTTTACAGATTTACAATTTTTGCCAAAATATTTTATTTATGATGATTTACCTCATGAAGATACAAACACTTGTCATAATATGTGTATTTTTAATTCTTTTCAAATTTGAATATATGCATCTTAGATGGATATAATTTGTCCATGAATATGTATAAGTAGAGATTATGTGTATTTCTGTATCGTATATATCATATATCAGGTATAGAAATTGTGTCAGGCAAGTCTTTGGCAAGTTTCATACATATTTGTTATTTCTAACATATGATATTTACAACACAGAAATATTCAAGGGTGATCATCTCTTTATTATAAAATGTCATTCTTGAAATATTCAATGTTTAACATGTGTTTAAGACATAATAATATCGATTACAGTGAATAACTTTAGAAACCACATATGATTTAGTGCCAAATGATTTGAAGCCATTTTGTGAACAGAAGCATGCAAGCATCGAAAAAAACCTGTCTAAAATCAGTGGGAAAGTTTGGCAATAGTTTATTAAGCAAGTAGACATTGTCCTGGTGCATGGAGCCTAAAACACAATAAAACACTGCAGGGATAACAAATTTTAAGAGGGACACAGCCCTGAGTGGTTTATTCTCCCTGCAGTGTTTTATTGTACGAAAAACAACGACCATGCGCCATTTATTTCTTATATAAATTATCAATATTATGTACAGCCTCTTTAAGGGTGTTAATTAAATGTACAAGCTTTAAAAATATTTACCCGTGTTTAAATAATGACTTCCTGAATAGAATCCGACCTTGGCAATGTCGGACAAGTCCATTTTATGAACAGGGGGGTAAATTTGGTCTTTTTCACATATTCTCTCAATTTGCACATCAGTTATGTGTACCTTTTCTCCCAACACCGATTGTCATATCTCTCCCACTTTTTGATGCGATCTTTCGGCCATTGCGTTTATCTACGTTGCCCAGCTACACCTCTGGGGAACGACTCACAAGACACTTCCCTCTCAAAAATAATGTCATCAAATTTACGACGTCATCAAGTTGCGAGCGCATGTTTGAATCTCCAGAAATGGCGTCATGACAGAACAATGTAATATCATGAAATAAACCACGGTTCTTTCTTCATTGCCATTTATCGCTTAGCTATCTTAAATATATGATAATAAGGATTCCTTTGTTAGAAAATGTTGTTTTATGCCATACTCAGCAACATTCCAGCAATATCACAGCAACTTGTAAGTAAACACGTCTTTCCCAGGGAAACCAGTGGTTGATAGCATGAGCAATGATCTGTGATGTTTGGGTATGATGACCAGGGAGTGAGAGGCTGAGTCATCCCCAAGTCTTCAGGAAGTGTCAGTAAAAAATCCCAAATTGGAATTAATTACTTCCCAATTATGTTAATATTCATTATGGCTTTGTAGAGGTAGAATTGTATTTAACTGGACCAATAAAGAGGGAGAGGCTTAATGCTTAGTTTTACATTATTGCACAGAATGCAGTGTTAATTTAGCTCTGAATTCAGGATTATAACAAGTTTTAAAAATCCCAAACTCAATTCAACTCAATTTGGAATCCTAGGTAAATCCCTCGACGACATAAATTCAGCCTAAGTCGCACATTATGGCCACCTAGTTGTTTTGGTAGGCATTTCAAAGAACATTGGGTACGTGTGACCATTGTGCCTCTATAATGAGGATTTTGTCATATGTAAATATTTCTTATCAAAGACCTATCTATATGTGTTTTGTGTTGATCTTTTGTATAATACATGATCTTTTGTGTGAAATTAATAATACATCATTCAGGCAATGTTTTCAGTACATTATTAACTGATATAATTGAAATATGTATCAAATACAAATATGTACCTATCATCCTTCATGAAAAATTATCATACCTTTCATTAAAATACTAGCTTCTGATTGGTTGAGGAGCGGGCAATTATTTTTCCATGTAGCCCGCTCACAGGTGGGGTACAAATTTCATGGAGCCCGCCGAGAAATCAATCAGAACACATCTTAGGTAACTTACATATCTCGCATAATTATCGTTGAGTTTCTGAAATGCATGTGGTAAAGGGAAGTAACTCAGTTTGTTTGCGTCGTCTGCCTGTTGTGTTGTTTGTTTCTAAAAACAAGAAGTGGAACAAGTTTTGCTGACTTGCTGAAACTGCGGATGCATATTCTGTACCTGTATGAATAAATGTCGGTAAGATAAATTAGCTGTCAAACGATCCCTCGGGGCATATGTTGTGATGGATCCTCGCCTGGCAGCTTGGGGCACATAGGCTCACACACAGGGCACATGACACATGTCATCTTCCATCCTTGTATGAAAAATCTTTGTGGAGACTGTTTAAAAGCTGAAACTGCCATAAGGACAATGAATATCTTATTGTGCTGTTGTCTACCCAGAAGTATGTAGGTACCTGGTAGGTTATGTCAATGCTATTGAGGTATGTCCATCCATGTGAGTACGTACGACATGGCATCCTACACTGGGATGTTAAGAACATAGAATAGCACTATGAGCCAGCAGTCTGGGCAGGTACTTCAAAACTTCTTGTAGAGAAGTGTTATCTACAAATATCCCACAGCTCCTATGTGACAATATACTTTTCCATATTCAGTCATTTTTTGCAGATACATGTTGGATGCAATAACAAATATATATATATATTGATTTGAAACAATATATTGAGCATGTGTTGTACCACTGTCAATACTTCATGCATTTGTACATGTATATTACAATACTCCCTCATCCTTGAAGAAACATACGTCTGCTTTGTGGTGTCATTCTAAGCCACGGCCTGGTTCCAGCAAGAGGGAAGTAAGCAAGTGCTCAGATGACATTGGTGACATTGGTGATATTTCTTGTGCAACGTGTCACAGCCTTGTGACCATGTACCCGACATTGCTGCAATATCAGGCAGCGGTGTTGTTCACACAAATTTCATGCAAAGAGTAGGCTGATTTGACTTCTTTGAGTAATACATGGCCTCATGTCATTACCTGACTGAAAAAAGACACAGGTCACTACTAGGGCTGGGACGGGTAACTCGGGTACCGTACTCGGGTCGGGTGGGTCCTGAGTAGGACCGGGGTACCCACAGGACTACCGGGACCCGTGGTTAGTCACGTGATGTATTGTTTAATGCCAAAAACTTATTTTAGCTCAGTGGTTACACTACAAGTCGCTAATGTTCGCATTTCCTTCTGACGATGCACACATTCCTTTTGACTTGTATATGTTTGACTAAAGATAAAGCTTTAGTCAACTTCAGTGAACACATGATCTGATTGTTTGATACATGTATCTAAATAGTTTTAGCCAGGGCTGCAGTAAAACAATTACCAATCAGACATTTTGTTCCCTACTCTTGAGACTTGCAGTGGGTACCCGGGTAGGGTCGGGTAATAGGAGGTCGAGTACCCGGGTAGTAAAATTGGACTCGTCCCAGCCCTAGTCACTACTACATCACATCGCAGACATATATATTCATAGGTGGAGGAGGAACCTCAAGTATTCAAACCCATGAAACACTGATGATTTTGTACATATAATATGGGTGTAATGAATTTAAGCCTTGTTTCTGTGAAAATGAAAGGAATTATAAAAGATATATCAGAAATAAACTTTTGTACACAATTCTGAATAATGGTAAAATCATGTGTTTGTCCTCTTTCAATAACATAGCTCAAACAACAGGAATGAAAAATTTGGGGTGGAGGTATGGGTGAGCCCTATTGCTGTGTAGGAATTATCCAGGAACACAGGATACAATAGTCTGTACATTTATTCATATGTATCTATCCGGGATAGAATAGGTCTTCAACAACCCATGCTTGGCGTAAAAGGCAACTATGCTTGGCATAAGAGACAACTAACAAGATTGGGTGGTCAGACTCGCTGACATGGTTGATGCATGTCATTGTATCCCAATAGCGTGGATCGATGCTCATGATGTCAATCACTGGATTGTCTGGTCCAGACTTGATTATTTACAGACCGCCGTCAAATACAGCTGGAATATTGCTGAGTGCAGCGTTAAACAACAAACAAACAAGACAAGATTCAGACATAGTCACAATGGGCTCGGCAGAAACACACCATCACTCTGGGAGCCATTATCCCAAAACTATCTGCCCCATGTCTTGATAGGCAGCACTGGGCTAATAGTGGCATGTATGGTCTGTTTGTGTAGGACACAGGAGACAAACCAGGTGAAGAACTTGGACTGCTGGTTGGGTGACTGCTTGGAAGGTTCACCTCCAGAGGGTTTCTGAGGCGTCTGTCCTGCCCCACACTATATCGTGTTTTGAAAATACAAGTGTGTGGGTGGCATCTCCTTAGGCAGGACACTTATTGAGCCAGCAGTGAATGTGTACCTCACTGGATGAGATGACTATGTAAATGCAGAACCTTCTAGCACCTAATAGACAGCTTGGGTTGTATACTCCCCAGTGAGCTGAGAATGTCAAGTGTGCACACAGGTTTGAGGGTATGGATACAGCACAAAATAATAAATATCATTAACTATTATGAATATGTCGAAACTCATGCTGGAAACTTCCTATTTATTGAGGCAGGTCAAGCAACAGAGGATGCGCTTAGAGATAAACATTATGTGTTTTCAGAATTGTGTGATTGAGTCTTCAATGCCCGAAAACCTCATTTGAAACCGAGAGCCTCATCCTGGATTATCCAGCGTATCTTAATTGGATGGAGATATAATAATACACTGGATAATCGAGCATGTATTCGCGTTTGCACTTGTCACACCGATGGCACATGTTCGATCCTGACATGGTTCCAGTGAAGTCCATGTCTGGTGTCCTTGGCTATGATATTGCACGAATAATTAGTAAAAACAGCAAAAACCATTCCCACTCACTATTGGTGGTGAACTGAACTATGTCAGATTAGTGTTTTTAGACGCTTTAAGATATTTGAGTTGAGTTGAGTATTAAGTCACACCACAGCATTAATGTGGGCGGAAATCCCAAATTGATTCAGATCTTAGACATCGTCCACTGATTTCTCCATCTACATTCGTTGTGATCAGACACAGGGATGTTGTGGGTGACAGTGTTTCACATCTACAATCATACGTGACAAGAGGGAATTAAACACTGGTTTAGACAATATTCCAGTCACATCTCAAGTTAATATTGCAGGAAAGCCCAGTGTGATGAAGGAAGTAGATGTTTGACAAAGTGTTAAGCTGATGTTTTCACAGCAGCCTGCAAATAATCCAGTTTGGATCAGACAAACCAGTGATGGATATAATGAGCAATGTCCCATGAGGGTACAGGGACAATTATCAACTAGGTAACCGAACCTGACAATCCAGTCCACTCTCAGTCACCTCGTACAACTGTACAGTTCACACCTAGGGCATGATAAAATGCAATCAGCCACATTTGTATCAGTTAACTCTATATCACATCAAGTGTTCTGTCTCAGAATACACCCATTGGAGATTAGCATGAGGTACTGGGGACCTATTCTGCCCTGGAATCACTACAGGGAGACAAGCATGGGGTACTGGGGACCTATCCTGACCTGGAATCTCCACAGGGAGACAAGCATGGGGTACAGGGGACTTATTCTGCCCTGGAATTCTGATAACTTCATGTCTCCATGTCTCGGCACAGCTGAGTTAAGGATCAGCACATGTGGTTTTCCCTGTAACATTACACTTTTATGTTTTACTTCCTTTCTTCTGTTCATCCTTTGAGATTGTTCTTTAGAAAGTTCTGGTTTAAGAACCCACATAAATACAGACGTTCCAAGTTGAACTGATATGAAATAGCTTTTATTGATAAATGTGTCATCTTAAAAGACAGAATATACAAATAAACATCCAAATGGATGGCATGACAATAGCTATGTAAAACAGTATAAATTATTATGGGTTTTGCAAGGTATGGAAGAGCATGTTTGACAATGCATGGCAACAGCCCATGGATTGAATATGATACCTATCAACTTTTAATAGCAAAAGCAAGACTTATTTACATGTTGTACATATATTGGTACTTATATACCACAAACACATTTCCATCATGAGCACAAGCAGTTGTACGACATAGCAGAATCAATGACACAATCATGTACCTTAATGTAGTGACCTTCCAATCAGCATTCTAGTCGTCTTACAAGTTTGGGAAGAAAGTATCACAGAGCTAAAAGACATCACACAAGAGTGACTGAGTGGGTGAGTTTAATACCATTTTGGACAGTATTTCAGTCTTATATTGGCATGTCAGTTTAATAAGATAGGAAAACTTGAGGTGATGCAGGTCCAAGACATTTAGCACTTTGGTGAAACCCACGAGCATTGGTGTAGTGGTGACAAACCAAAAATCGTAAATTAGGTGAATCTAGGATTCAAACTTGAGATCATAGGATTCTGGCATTATTATTAATATCATGCCAATATGGCTGAACTTGCAGCCATATTGAAAATTGGATTTGAGCCTCTTGAACAATTTCACTTGTTATCACTGGTGTTTATACAGACCAGTAGAATCTGACTTGAAAAAAATAATTCAACCCAGACATTTTGTACAACAACCATGTTGGTGTAAAAATATGTTAACAAAATGCTTGAAAAATACCAAACTAAAATCAACCCTTGGGAATTCTTTTTTAAGATCATGTGAATAAGTTGACCAACTAGCTATCAGTATGTGCTGTCATACCAACATACATAGCTGCTTTCAATACTAAATGTCTGGGTTATCAACAGTTTCTATTTGACTATATAGGTTAGGTGAAGATGGGGCTTAATGTTTTGAACGTTTTTTGGAATGATGTGGCAGGGGATCGAACCCTGGACATTTTGCTCTCCGGGTGGACACTCTACCACAAGACCACTGAGGCGGTCTACTGGACTACATAAGCCTGCTGAGTTTATTATACAGATTTATTGACCTAGTAATTTCTGAGATGTCTGCAGATGATGTCGACAGTGGATGACAGACAAGCAGGCCATGACATGAGCTCAATTGACTTTCAGTGGGGTGAACTAAAATCAAACCTTCCCTGAACAACAAAAGGAAAAACTATAGTTCTGTGAAGAGATTCCTGTCAATTAACATCACAATGGAGATAATGGAGGTCAGAAACGCCATCAGGAGTTTCATTTCAATACATTTCTACATCAGCTGTAATTTGAATTTGTGTGTCTTGTTGTGCGCTACTATGTCATACAGCACATACAACAGCATCGGGAGTGATGTCATGACTATGTACCTGTGGTCAGTTACGAATAAATCATCCTTCAATTCAGACGTCTTGTTGCTTGATGTTCCTCCCAGTCTAGGTGCGGGTCGTACAAGTACCTGAGCATGATGTACAGTCTTACAAATACACTACAGAAAGCACTGCGATCAAGGTCTTAGAAGCATCTCAAGTACTGTGAATTCTGGTAGCAGGGTGGCTGCGTTTCATCTGCAGACATATGTACTGGGACGGAAGACAGTGATTCGGTGCGATCAGACTGTATATTTTTGGTGAAAGAAAATATTCCTCTTCCAAAGGAAACAAGACTGAATCGAAAGCAACCATAGATACTAACCCTCTCAAGTCATCCAAAGATAAGGATTCTTTGAAGTCAACCACTGCAGAGACAGAGTTAGAGCGTGGGAGTCAAGATTCAGTGAGTGAGTGAGTTGGATTTAACGCCAATTTTAACAGTATTCCAGTCATATCACGGCGTGTCAGCTTAATGTGGGAGGAAAGCCCGAAGTGATGCAGGTCTCAGACGTTTACCATTTCAGTGAAACCCACGAGTAGGGTATGGTGCTGCCAAACCTAGAAACATTATCGGGCCGAACCGGGATTCGAACTCACAATCATAGGTTTTCTGGCGTGCCCAAGGGACGCAACTCTGCACAGCGAAACGCGGCGCCTTAGACGACTGGGCCACCCGTGCCCCCTAGTCAAGATTCAGAGACAAGAGAACTAGACTGAAGACAATTTTCACCAAGTTTCGCACACATGTTCCCGACATAGAAATAGTATGCAGCCTGCTTCACCTGCCCCACCATCTGCTACAGATGAAGAGACGGATGATTCTTTGGGTAAGTGAAATAGGGATCAATGTTTGAGAGTCTGAGATAGAAGAGTATGATCCACCACTGTGTGTGTGAGTGGTTGTGCAAAGAATAAAAATGAATAATGGCAGTAAATTGTATTAAATATCTCATACTAATTTCATAATAAGACCACAAGGTCCTGATGTCCTATGACACTGATGTCCTATGATGGTTCATTGATTCATTATAACACTAAAGTGACTTCTATGCAATTCCTCTCGGGAAGAAAGGAATTGGATAATTTCCAGAGCTTGTAAGTGTCTCTGTTTACACCCAAGAATTTATCTGGATATTGTGCCTCTTGTTAGGGAATCTTTGTTTAATGAATAGGCAGAAAAAATATCCTTCATTTTTATCTGGGCATGTTGTTTTCACAGACTCGTCAATAGAGGACAAAAGCAAGGAAGTTCTTGATGAACACCTACAAAAAGTTGTGCAGAAGAAGACTACAGAATCTTCAGTATTGAAGACTTACGATTGATTACAGATGTCAAATGTTACAGAAAGTCCCAGAAAAGAAACGCCTGAAATAGTTATTGTTGAGACACCCAAATATGCGAGCATAAAGGCCAACTTTCAGGTGCCTTGTATTTGTCGTAAAATGTGGCAGACCTGATTACGGGACTCATATCTACGAGATTAGACAAGAAAATGTAGATAAACATGACAGACCTTATAACAGTTACTCAACTCACGAAGTGTGCCCAAAGTGAACGAGAATCATGGAGCTAGCCAGTAGATCCCAGGATGTAAAGGCCCAAAAGGTGCAAGACAATAATGGGAAGGGCCTTGATCACATTGCTAAGGACATGAAAGACATTCATATCCCTGATATTGTAGCAAATCTGGCAGATGGAATTGCTGTTAGCGGCAGCAAATTCTGAACTTTGCATGCAACATTGGAATGCTATCAGATTTGACTTGAAGCCAGAGTATAAAGCTTTGTGTGCTCACAAGACACCATTGACAGAGGATCTGTTTGGAGAAAAGGTAGCAGGGCAGATTTAAGATTTTTAAAGACAAACAAGGTGATTGGCAGGGCAAGCCACTTGGCCCCAAATTACCAGTTCAACCCACTGAGAATGTCCGGAGGCAACTACAGACCTCGAGGCTGTGGAGGTTGGTTTTTATGCGTCAACCTGCAGTCTCCTCGGCCGCAGTTCTACAACAATGCCAGAGGGCAATCTCAAGGGAAGAGGCATTTCAAGTACTAAACAGTGAAGAGGTGAGCACTAAGGCTTCTAACATGCCTAACACTGCAAATCTTGATTATATTGCTGGTAGGCTGAATTTTATCTCCAGTAAATGGCAGGCACTGACAAGTAATAAGCATATTTTACAGTCAATTCAAATCTACAAGATTAAATTTTTGTGAACAACCTTTCAGTGCCATCTCTGTGAAACAAAACTGGACAAACAAGAAAGTCACTACTTATATAGCTAAGTACAAAATATGGTTCAGAAGGGAGTGTTGGTAGTTGCCAAGCCTTGTTTGAAGACTTTATCAGTACAGTGTTTTTGGTACCTAAACCTAAAGGATCTTCCAGGGTGATTCTGAACCTAAAAAAGTTAAACAATTCTGTTCAGAAAAATCATTTAAAAATGGAGCATTTACTGTCTACAATGTGACACTTGACTCATATTGTTACATGGGCTCAATAAATATCAAGGATGACAATTATACTGTAAGCATGAGTTAGATTATAGGAGAGCTAGATGTGGTACATGGTGAAATTCAGATTTTAAAGAACATGAATTAACATAGCATATTGCTGATCATCAGCAGCTGGGAGACACAGCTTGGATGATGACAAGAGCAGAAGACAATCAGAAAGCTTGGAGCCAAGAACCCTCATGAGAATTCAGTGCCAGTCTCTCTCAAACACTGACAGAACACACAGCCACAACTTGATAGGTAACAATCTGGATCTTAGTGACAAGTAGATTATGTCAACTTTAATTTTAATTATTCATACCAACATGTCCAAGTGTCTCAGAAGTCACTACAAGCCACACATCTTAGCCATGTCATAACGTTACTATGGGGAACATGATCACCGGAAGAAGCAATGAAGGTTTTGTCTGCGGAATTCTTTACATATCAGTGTCGGATCTTGCCATGTTTCAAGTTAATGTATGTGGAAAGAATGAAGTATTCAGATGCAGTCCCTCATCTTCCAGATGACAACTGGTGGCACAACGTTTGGAGAGTTTGTGTCATTTTGTATAAATTCTAACAAGATAAAAACTGATAATTTGGTACCTTAGTACACACAGAAGTGGAGCACACAAAAAACTCCATTCATAATAACGTGGCAAAAATCACTTTTGTCCAAGTGTCTCAAGAAACATCTGGATCTCTGGCTACTGACATCTTAACTGAAATCATTGGAATTAGTGCACATCAATAGAGAAATAATCAAGACACATCTACATTACTTTACAATATTTACTGTGTTATGTAGCAACAGATTATTGTAAATAGCAGCATAATGAATGAGGCATTCATAAAATCTCGAAATTTGGTAGTGATCTACCGCAGTTAGAGTATCTGAGAGTTATCTGCCTTTGTAAATTAGAGTTACCTCCCTTAGTTGTGTAAACACTGGGACAGGGTACATCAATTGAGAAGCGTCGTGAAGTGACAGATTCTTGAAAGACTGGCTCAACCTATATAATATTGACATGAGGATGATTCAAGGCTTTCTACGGCCCGACTTGTAGTCTTGCTGAGTACAGACGGATTACTTGTCTGAAAATATCCAATAACTGCCAGCTTCTAAAACATTATCTGATATTCAAGAACGGAGAACATGCCTCGTTCAAGACAATAGACTGTGGCAAATTCTGGACCTTCATGACTGCACTGACATGGCCAAGGTTTCAAGAAAGGATTCTCATCTGAAAAAATCGAAGTATTTTAAAGAGATGATAACTCTTGGTTGACCACAGGTCAAAAGAGAAGGCTGATATGGAAAGGATTGAAAACAAACGGAAACATTTGCTGTGCAGCATATTAGCACACATCCATTGAAAAATCCTGGCTGAAAACAGTACTGACTGCTTAAGTTATTCAACATTCTGCAGATTGAGGGCCTTTTTGGATAGTGGTGCCAAGTGAGGCAGACAGGGGTACATGTCTATGCAAGACATGTGACAACATGCAATATCTTGCTGAATCTTTGCACAGAGAAGGTTTGCTGTTGTCCTCTAACCTGGACACCCTAGTAAAACTTGTGGCGTGCTCAACAGACAATAAACAATGGTGAATGTCTTGAATGGAAGAAGCCTGTTGAAATCAAAATAAAGGGTGAAAACAAGATCATTTGGACCCAATGGAAATCTGTTCTGGAAGACCGGGATCTAAAAAATGGCCAGACGAAGAGAATTACTGTAACTGTTAAGAAACAAATGACTGGAGAATTGATGGATCTCTGCACTCCTTCAACATGGTAAATCAGCTTCAATATTAAAAAGAACTGAAAAGAAACCAAAAATCCAGTGGATGTATCATTCATATGGATTATGCTGAAAACAATGTAGGGAAGTGTGCAACTGAGATCCAGAGCATGCATCTTGCTACATCCCAACCCAAGACAACCCCTTCACGCAGGTAACTATCAAACAGTGGAGGAACAACTTTGCTTCAGCACTGTCTCAGATTCCCTTGACCATGGACCAGTGCCAGACAAACATCAAGAAGAAACATTCTTCAGTTGACAGTATACACTTCTTTAGTGATGGACCAACAACCCAAAATAGACAAAAGTCAAACCCCAAGACACTACATTGCTGACGAGGATGAACACTATTTTGCCAAGCTGAAGAAATTATCTAAACATTGCAAATTTGGGCAGGGAATCGTCAGTCATCAGTTTCCAACATCTGGCAAAGTTTTAGTCTGTCATGTGCCTTGAATCAACACTTTTCATTATTATTTTTATTATCTATAATAGTTGTTAGATGCGATTGATAATTGCGGGTGGGGGAGAAAGGGAGTAATAATTGTGTGGCAGTGTCATTTTTTTTCATAGTTTATTTGCATATATATATGGTATTGGTTTTAGACAGTGTAGTTACCAGTTTCTAGCCAGATTGCTCCAAGCTGCACTTGGGCTGGCCAGTTCTATTGTTTATGGTGAGGTTACAGGGTAATCTTTTGTCTTGCCTTAAGAGGGCAAGCTATTCTTTGCTCTCAGGTTGGTCAGTTTTATCTTCTATACTAACACAAGCACTTTGTAAGTCAGCTCAGCAGCTGTAGGAGATCTTCAAGCCGAAGTACTGCCCGCCACAGGAGTGCCAGTCCTAGGAGGAGCTTGTACCATAGTCAGAGCCAGTAGGGGCCAACATGGTTGGGTCTGAGGGAAGATAGAAGGCACAGACAGTCTTCAACGAAAACAAACAGGTCCTGGTCCATCGTGCAGGCGGATTGGGCAACAGTCCGTGTCAACACCAGAACACAGACCCAGGTACCCACTGAAAGGCTGTCTGAAGCGCCACAGTC
The DNA here is from genome assembly GCF_022045235.1 of Haliotis cracherodii. NCBI lineage: Eukaryota > Metazoa > Mollusca > Gastropoda > Lepetellida > Haliotidae > Haliotis > Haliotis cracherodii. The sequence continues at coordinate 38,746,706 of NW_027266275.1, read as the reverse complement.
TGTCGTGCAGGCAGATTGTGGTGTACTGAAGAAAGACAGTGGACCTTCCTCAACAAGTGTCCGCCGGGGATGGATGCACCACCACAGTCAGAGGATGATAATGTGCTCCCTGACATGGAGGAGATCATATGAGATGTGGGCTGGCGTGAACAGGAGGAAATGTTCAGAAGAAATTTGTGAGGGTCGCAGGCAGGTGAACGAGCCCCTTTACCTGATGAGGTCCCAGCTGAAGTGTAGCAAGAACTGGTGACCGAAGACCCCCTAGTAGAAAGACTCACTTCACCATGGTTGTCCCGGCCAAGACCTGTCACGGAAGCAGGGCCCAGGTGAAAAAGAGTTTGAAGTCATGGAAGTCCCGGCCAGCCCGGCAGTGAAAAGAAGAATATCCGAGGGGACTGTTTTCCAGCTGTTGGACTACGTCAATCACGATCTCACCACAGAGTGAATTTGCCCAACTGGCGTGTGCTGGGATGAGGGAGTTGATCAGAAGGGAAGGGTGGTCACATCCTCACTGCCTCAGCCTCCATCCTATAAATTCACCGGCCTGTTTGATATATTGGAGAATGCTGGCGTTGCTGATGAATGAACTCACTACTTCTCAAACCGAGCACCTGTTAGCGGAGGGTCCACAGCCGGTTCCTCAGCACAGAGTCAGCGTTGTCGGGGCAGTGGAAGTATATTGCAACCCCGAGACATATCCGGAAGTGGGAGCCTGGGGAAGTGGAAGGTGGCAGTGGGAGTCAATCCCAAGAAGGTCAACCAGTTAAGTGATGCTAGATTCCGACAATTAGTATGCTTGTGCAGCCAGCCATGAGTAGCGATTAGGGAAATTGGACTGGATAGGTCAACAAGTCCTGCCGGATGGAGTAAGCAAGAGGAGGTTCTGAGGGAGGATCTCGCCATTACGGCAAGGGACAAGGTGATAGTGCTCCACCATATTGCCATATTGAGGGAACGCGTGCCATCAGATTAACCCCTGCATGTTCACTGCTTTATGGGAACTCAGGACACAGTTCAAGAGTGGCTCCAACACTACCCCAACACCTTCTTCGGGTTTACAGAAAATTTCGACCAAAGGCAAGTGCAAGGACTCCTAGCAGTTCCCATGGGGCGATTACTATTGGAGACAGACTCCCCATATATGCACTCCGAGTGTGGACAAATCAACACCCCTGCAATGACTGGGGGGGGTAGCAGCCCTTGTTGCAGCCATTGCCGGAATTGGGTACCATGAGCTGTTGCCCAACATGTCTATGTGTGTTGAGGCCGGCCAGGGAACAGCCCCGAAACCCTTGACCGCCGTGGCTCTGGCGGTCCCGGTTGCAACTGATGTATAGTTGGTTGCCCTCCCAGATGGAGGAGACCCAAGAAAACACATTGGAAAATGGTGGGTTCCAGGCAATGGATCTGTCGGGATATGTCTAAGGTGAGAGGAAGCCCCTTCAGGGTTAGGGGGGCTTAGTAAACAGGGAGGGATGTAGTGATTGTAGGTTTCTAAAGGCATTCGGAAAGGTTCCGGTTGGTCGCCCCATGGCTGACTGCGGGAGGCCCCCTCCTTTTGAGTGTGTTGTCAGTCATCATTGTAAGTGAACCAAGTCAAGTTTCTAACTCAATGCAGTATAGACCAATATACTGGGTCTGACAGCCCTTGTAAGTTAGTATATAACAAGGTTTGTGAACCCGAGATATCGTTTTCACCACAAACATTATGTAGGATGTAATACTTGTTTTAGTATAGCATGTTTAACATTTAACAGTGTACCGGTAGGTTATAATTGTGTGATTTGAGTGTATGAATGTATTTTAAGTCATTAGTATTGTAGTGGTATGCACAAAGGGAGACAACAACAGTTGTCATGATGTAGCCCACACGAATAAATGTGTCTCAAACACACTCCTGCGTCCGTCCTGATTTTGAAGGAATAACTAACATAACATGGTGTCAGAAGTGGGATAGTGTCAAAACAGGAACTAACGGACATCATACCAAAAAGGTACTCGAAAGTTCTATGTCAAAAACTTTATTTTGAACTCAAAACGAACTGTTTCAATATTTCAAGTGGCTTGCCAATCATCGTCCTTCAGCACACGCAAGTATTTTACAGTACATAATACTACGTGAACAATCGTCCTGGAGTTTGCCTTATGTGGATCGCCTCTCTCGCATGCAGTCATCGTCCTGGCGCAAGGCTTCACTGGCTCACGTTTTGCACGCTTTCCTCGCTAGACTTCCAACATTGTTTTATACTTGTCTCGCTCGTCGTCTGGCGGTCTCTTTGAAGTGCTCTCTCACCAGGCATATTTTATAGACTGTTAACTTATGCTGTTTTGAGTTATAATGAATAATTTGAAACCACCTTGTGAACTTGAATTGACAGGAAATATTGCTGAAAACTTCAGAACATTTAAACAAGAATTTGAAATTTATTCAATTGCCAGCGGATTGGATAAGAAACCTGAGAAAATTCAAGCTAATACATTTCTACATGTTATTGGAAAAGAAGCCAGACAAGTGTATAATACTTTTGAATTTGAAAACGAGACAGATCATGAATCAGTCGGAGTTCTTCTGCAGAAATTCACGGATTATTGTAATCCAAGAAAGAACATTACATATGAAAGATTTGTGTTTGGAAGTCGAAACCAGGCACCAGGAGAGAAATTTGATACGTTCTACACTGATATTAGAAACAAAAGTGCAACTTGTGAATTTGGTCAGTTACGTGATTCACTTGTTAAAGACCGGATTGTGCTAGGGATTTTAAGTGATGAAGTTCGATCTAGACTTCTTAGAGAACATGATCTAACGCTGGAGAAAGCCCTTGATATTTGTCGAACTGCTGAAATGAGTGAGCTACATGCTAAATCTCTACAAGAAGAAACTCCTGCTGCTGTTGGCTTTCTCAAGAAGAAGACTACAGGCTATTCTCAAGGTCACAAGTCAAAGGCCACAGGTAGAGTTAAGCCCTCTCGTCAACCTCCTAGTCATGCTCGCCAGGCTCCTAACTGGAATGATAGGCGACGAAACGACAACTGTTCGTATTGTGGCAAAGACGCACATGATAGAAGAGCCTGTCCAGCTAGGAATGCTATCTGCAATTAGTGCAAGAAGCGTGGACACTACTCATCAGTGTGCAGGTCTCATAGTTACGTCAGAACTGTAGATGATGACGTCACCTACTCAAGTGATGCATCAAGTCAAGAATTACTGTTCTTGGGTTCGGTTGATGGTACCAGTTCAAACCGAAGAGAAAACCACTTTGTCGATATACTCATGGACAAAACAAAGGTCACAGTCAAAGTGGACACAGGTGCTGACGTGAACGTTGTATTTGAACAACTATATAACAAGTACTTCCCCGACAAACCTCTTATACAAACCAAGAGGATCCTTCATGGAATTCAGAGCGAACTCTACGTTCTTGGTTACTTCAGTGTCAAGCTCGAGTGGAGAGATAACACCTTAGAGGACAAGGTGTATGTTCTCTGTGGAAAGACACACTCACTTCTCAGCTGCAATGCAAGTGAACAGCTGGGTCTAGTGAAGTTTTGTAGGAGTATCACAACTGAAGAGGTGAAGTCTCAGTTCCCAGAACTCTTCCGAGGTCTAGGTGAAATGAAGGGCGAGTACAACATCAAACTACGTGAAGGTGCCATACCTTACGCAGTCACCACACCAAGGCGTGTTCCAATTCCAGTTCTCCCTAAGGTCAAGGAAAGTCTGCAGAAATTGGAAGAATTGGGTGTCATCACCAAAGTCGATGTGCCTACAGACTGGTGTGCTCCTATGGTAGTAGTGCCTAAGCCTCGAGGGGATGTCAGGATATGTGTGGACTTACGTCGTTTGAATCAGTCTGTGCAGCGGGAACGTCACATGCTTCCCACAGTTGATCACACTCTAGGTCAGTTAGCTGGTGCAAAGATCTTTTCGAAGATAGATGCTAACTCAGGATTTCATCAAGTGAAGCTGACTGAGAGATCCGCAATGTTGACAACCTTCATGACTCCTTTCGGGAGATATTGCTATAAGAGACTCCCATTCGGAATAACTTCCGCTCCAGAATACTACCAGAAGCAAGTGACGAAAACTCTTGATGGTTTGGATGGAACAGCTGGCATCATGGATGATGTGATAATATATGGTGCTTCTGGAGAGGAGCATGATAAATGTTTAAAGAACACTCTGACAGCTTTTCGTGAAGCTGGCATCACACTCAACCAGGATAAGTGTGAATTTGGAAAGTCACAGATCCAGTTCCTAGGACAAACTGTGAGTGCCAAGGGAATCGAAGTCAGTGAGGACAAAATCTCAGCAATCAAAGACATGCCAGAACCTAAGAATGTAGGCGATGTCAGGCGCTTTCTTGGAATGGTCAATCAACTTGGAAAGTTTGTCGTCAATCTAGCTGATATGACAAAGCCACTCAGAGATCTTCTCAACAAGAAATCTGTCTGGACATGGGATAAGCCTCAACAAGAATCATTCTCTCGGATCAAGCAGGCCCTCAGTAGCAGTCCAGTGCTAGCACTCTTCAATCCGAACTTACCAACCAAGGTTACAGCTGATGCATCTTCGTTTGGTCTTGGTGCAGTCCTCACTCAGAAGACCACAAGTGGCTGGAGACCAGTCATATATGCATCAAGGTCCCTCTCTGAAACCGAATCACGCTATGCCCAGATAGAAAAAGAAGCGTTGGCGCTGACTTGGGCGTGTGAACGATTTCAGGACTTTCTTGTTGGTATAGACTTTCTTCTCGAAACAGATCATAAACCTCTCGTCCCTCTGCTAGGTCTGAAGGATCTTGATCAACTCCCTCCAAGGATCCAAAGATTCAGGATGAGACTAATGAGGTTCTCCTATACCGTCGAACATGTGCCTGGTCGTGATCTCTATACAGCTGATGCTCTATCTCGAGCTCCAGTAGCATCTCAATCTAGTTCAGACAAGACTCTTGAAGCAGATGGACAAGTGTATGTTGAACACATTCTCCACTCTTTTCCAGCTTCAGATCGGAGACTGGAAGAAATCAGACTTCATCAGAAAGAGGATGACATCTGCAGGGAGATCACTCGATATTGTCTGGAAGGATGGCCTGAAAAACACATGATCAAAGGCATTGCTAAACACTATTGGCCTTATCAAGCTGAACTTACCATTCAAGATAATCTCTTGCTCTGTGGTGAAAGGCTTGTGATTCCTGAATCACTAAGGCCAACTATCCTGGAAAAGCTTCATGATGGACATCAAGGCATCACAAAGACTCGTGAACGTGCAAAGCAATGTGTTTGGTGGCCAAATTTAAGCAAACAGATCGCTGAATTTGTGTCAAAGTGTCATGTGTGCTGTAAGAAAATGGACAACCACCCTGAACCATTGATAACTTCTGAAACTCCTGAAAGACCTTGGCAAAAAGTTGCCTCTGATCTCTTTGAGTTTAAAAAGAACCAGTATGTTCTTGTGGTGGACTATTACTCCCGTTTCATAGAAATTGTCCGACTGTCAAGTACAACTTCAAAAGAAGTAATCAACTCGCTTAAAAGTATCTTTGCAAGACATGGTGTGCCAGAGACTCTAGTTTCTGACAACGGTCCTCAGTACAGTGCTTCAGAGTTTGACAACTTCAGTCGAGACTATGGTTTCTCTCATGTTACCAGCAGTCCTGGACATGCATCTGGGAATGGAGAAGCTGAACGCGCTGTGCGCACTATAAAGACTCTGTTACATTCAGCAAAAGATCCGTACTCAGCTCTTCTCAGCTACCGATCAACCCCACTCAGTTGTGGTTATAGCCCAGCTGAACTGCTGATGTCAAGGAAACTGCGCACAAAACTGCCAATCATGAAAAAGAAACTTGAAGTTCATCCACCTGTGAAAAAAAAGTTTGTAAACTTTGAGAAACATCAACAGCAAAAGCAGGAATATAACTTCAATCGTCGCCATGCTGTGCGCTCACTTCCTGTTTTGAAAAGGGGAGATAATGCATGGGTACCAGACAGGAAAGAAACAGGTATTGTGCTCAAACAGCTAAGTCCTCGGTCTTACCTCGTAAAGACTGACGATGGAACCTATAGGCGGAATAGACGTGACATTAACTTGTTACCAAGCAAGTTCCGAATGTGACTGAAAAAGAACACTCACCTGAACCAAATCCTCATCCATGTCTGAAACAAACAAATGACTCCTCAGTTTACATAACACGATCTGGCAGAGTCTCAAGAAAGCCAGATAGATACTAAGACTTTCTCTCATTTAAAGTTTGACAAGTGAGTCAGTATTCATTGTGTATGGGCGAGAGATTTATTATTCTGTAACCCTGAGGTCTTGGGTATGCTAAAGCTGTGTTCACAATGTTGTGTGAGTGAATCTTGATTTGTTTTGTTTATATGCATTATAATGTTTCATTGTCAAGGCACAGTTGAAAGTATTGTTAAGTTGCTTTCTCCTGGAAGGGGAGATGTAGTGGTATGCACAAAGGGAGACAACAACAGTTGTCATGATGTAGCCCACACGAATAAACGTGTCTCAAACACACTCCTGCGTCCGTCCTGATTTTGAAGGAATAACTAACATAACAAGTATAAGTACAGTAATGATTATAAGATGATTTTCTGATATTATGTGAATGTGCTATAATATTTTTTGTGATACAGGCGACATTAGTATTTGTGTCCACCATTTTGTCCGCCATGTTTAATATTCAATATCATTGTACATGCAATGTTTGTGCCATGAGAAATGAATCAATATCATTTTAACTCATGTGCGTTGTGTATAATTATAAGTTTATTACAGCACAGGTAATGTTGCGCTGGTTAGGCTTAGATAAGGGTATTTTTATGTAAGTTTATCTATGCCATTCAATTTGAGATGTTTTTTATAGTAGGTTTAGAATGAATTAATACGGCAGTCGATTACTATGTATATTATTTTATATTTATTTTTATCATCTGTATGTTATCACTTATAAGAAGGGTCTGCAGTGACAAACAGTTACAGTAGATTATGCCTACTGTCACCTGAGTGCCACACATTCAGTAGGCATATGAAACATTTATTGTTTATATTTCATGTATGTTTATGCCACCAATGTGTGTGGATACAATTGGTATATTTCACATCATGATTAATATTGTGATATTCTATTTATAATGTATTCATGTCCTAGTATAAGCTATATATTTGTGAACTGCATGTATGTATAATTTACATCTTGTACATACCGGTATAAGTGCATTGATGCAGTTTAAGTAATATGTATCACAGAGATGTGTATTATGAATCATTTGATATCTGTCATAGGTTCATGTGACGGGATGCAATTAATGATTTATGTGTCTTTGTCAAAACTAAGTTCTGAATATAATATATGGAGAACACCATGATTAATGTGGTGAATGCATTTAAATCATTATATCAATAACTGTGATACGTGCAATCACTCCATAACTCCATGAATGTTTTACCTATTTGTTGTTCATTATGTTACAGGGTGAATATTGATATTGGCAAACCAATTTGTGGCTTCTTGGTCACGACTCACCCCCAGCAGGCATTGGTCTTCCTTTTGAGTTGTGCACCACCCTAACCTGCTACAATTGAATAGGTTTGTTTCAGGACATTTATAATGGGAATTACGTTAGACAGGAGGATTATACTGAAGTATAAGAAAGAATGATGCAAGGCTGATTTAAATTAACAAATGAAGGTTTTCCCCTTATTAGTGTTTCATAATGATCTTTGGATAAACTTCATTCATTTGTGTTTTGATTCTATAATTGGAAAAAAATACTGCCAAGGGAGCAGAGAATGCAACACAAAGCCATCTTCAGTACACATCTTAACCTTTACCATAGATCTATTTGTTCTACTATCACTGGGCGTCATTAGAGGGTACCTATTCCAAATTTAGCGCTGAGACCAGGATCAGGGTATCTTCTTAATTCTAATAATAATCTGCTTCTGAAAAATAAATTGGTCCATTTTTCTTCAAGACTGATGATCAGTTTTTTAGTAGTGCCGATGTTAATCTGCAGGAACCATTTATCAACTTGACAAGTGAGTTGAACCACCTCAGCAAAATATGTATCCAATATCTACACTGTTTTCACCTCTACCTCAAGTTGGAAATAATGTCGGTGTAAGGGGTAGACAGACTGGTAGGGATACACATTTAAGGTCAGGTTACAATGCACCTGCACATCAGAGCAGGGACTATCGGTTGTTTGGTCACTATGTACCAGACACCATCATGACATGTGGGTGTTCTGTTCATGTCAGCACTCCAGAAGTAGAACAGAATAAGTCAAGGGTTGATTTTTGGAGTCCCCCAAGTGTTCATAGTGCAAGACCATTAAATCCAGGGACCACGTTTTTGTAAGAATTAAGGTGGTATCAATTAAAATAAATTTGTACATACTGGTTGTTTAGGTATTTTGTTTTATTCTGTCTTGGGGGAGAAACCTTCACGTTTCACTTTGTTATTCTGGGAGGTATCTGGGAGGGCACAGATTGTTACTTTCAGATGGCCAATTAGAAAGAGATGGCAGACTTCTTGGAGTCCGAACACGCCATTTGGCCCAACGAGGGCATGGCCTGCGAAGTACCAGGATGCTCTGGTCACCACTATACCAAATAAAGAGACTTGGTTAATCATTGTGTTCCGGAACACCATCCGAAACACAACCTTCAGAAGTGCTTTATTTGTTAAAGGGTTTTTCAAAGAAAACCAGATGCATAGACACTCAGCCATCCAAGTTGTGCCAGTGTTCTTTACAACCGTGCAGCGGGGGAGCATAACTTATAAGGACCGAGGAGCATGCCTCCTTCCATGACCAAGATATCCCAAGAAATACAGGGAATGCACTTTGGAGCCTCAAAGAAACAGCTTTCCCTTCAAACAGGGATATTTTACTGTGGTCATTGTTCTCACACATATTGCAAAGTTTCAGACAATTTACAACATGGACCAGGAGCCATTTGGGCTCACATGAGGCCAATTTTACAGGAGAGTAGGACAGGAATATACCACTGTGGACAACATTGAATTTTTTAGTGATTGCCCTATCACAATACAGACAAAAGGACAACTTCCATCTTCTAACTTTGAAACCACATGAGATAAGGTTCAAGAGAGCTGTTTGGAACTTTTTGAGGCGAGTCGTGGCACAGGTGCACAAGATGCTGTTTGGGGTGTAATGAAGAGGAATGAATGACACAGCTGCTTGTGTCAGATACCATGCAAGTATTGATGTTAATATCATTTCATATATACAAAGCATGACTGACACAGAAGTTTCTGCCCATTTTTCATATAACTAAATATTAACTTTAATATATTAAAATAACTATATAAGTAATGTATAAAAAATAATCAAAATCATGCAAAGTTACATTCTCACATACCAATATGATTATTTGAAATATAAGCATGATAAGTGAGTGAGTATGGTTTTACGCCGCTTTTAGCAATATTCAAGCAATATCACGGCAGGGGACATCAGAAATGGGCTTTACACATTGTACCCATGTCGGGAATCCAACCCGGGTCTTCAGCGTGACGAGCGACCGCTTTAACCACTAGGCTACCCGACCGCCCCTATCTAATATATAAAGTGTGCTTGGTTTATAATTTCAGTTGCTGTCTGTTATGAACATGAGCAGTATCACTCTCAGTAAGAGTTCCAAGTTACGATTGCTCTGCAATTTTGGCCAGTACAACCAACACAAATCTTAAATAGCTGAATGTGAGATTGGACAAAATCAACATGGGTGTTCTGAAAATGTGGTCGCTGCTATGACCACAGACATTGCCTGTCAAATTTGTCCTGAAATTATTTTCAAAGTGGGTCAAAGTTTTCAATCAACTTGCTCAAGTACTTTTATATCTTTGAGAGCAAACTTCAACTTGAAAGCTTATGGCAGTGACTGAAACGTGGTGCTATTTTTAGACAATCCCTACTATTGGTTCCATGTTATTGAGATGTGCCGTGTTGTTTGTTACTGTGTAGTCTGTATGTCTCTATTGTTGTAAAAGTGAAATGGGGCAGTAATAAGTATCTTTACTATGGTAATCTGTCATTTTGTTTGTCTGTCAGGGATGAAATCCTTGTCTGCTATGGTTGTCATCTTTGAGAGGCAATTCGAAATAATAACATCTGATCGGATATCGTGTTTTCATCACAAGGGACATAACTTATGTTCTACAACTTGTTCTGCAACGATCAAGTCAAGAAAAGTAGGCTTGAAATGGCAAGTATGGAGTCTAGGCTTTGATAAAGGCTGGTGGACACTCTTGCCTTGGAAAAATGCACAATCATGTGCTCAGTCTGAGCACATGTCAGGTCGATCACAGTAAGTGCAGTCCTGTCCCAAACAAATACAAGTTGTGTTATCTTTGCACAAACCTGGTAACAGTTACATAGTTAGAAGACAAGGCTGTAGTATGGACCTATTCTATACCCCAACTAGCACAAGTTTGTTGACCTTCCCTTTATCCAATCATGATCTTCATTTGAATTTCCTTAGAAAGAAATACTGACCTTTTCACATGAGATACTGCTTGTGTGAGGTCAAGAATACCTCCGAGCTCGAGGTTGCTGATCACCTATTGGTAAATTGACTGAGGTGTCAGCTTGTGGTTTAGATGTTCATGTGTTCATCAACCTGAATAAATTTAAGTCACTAAGACTTCCATGTTTGTTATAGAAACAATACTTTAATGAGTCACTTGGTATTTCATGTTTGCCAGCATTAATAACATATTGTCCAAACTATCTTTGAATCCCCCCCCCCCCACCCCCCCAATCTGCCTGCCACAGAAACTTATACGACTCAACATTTGCTAGGACCAAAATAGTTAAAGGTGTAGTCCTCAACAAATGTTGAGCTGTATAGTTTGAAATCAGTGATAAGTGTAAACACGAAAGATGTGACTACATGTTGTTGCCTGCTGACATCTCCACGATGACTGAATCAAAACAGGGTCCCAACTGCACCAAGGAGGAAAGAACTGTATTTGCTGACCATATTACATAATTCAAGATCGTCCGTGCAGCAAATCAAAGAGAAGGGGAATCAGAAAGAAGGAAAAATTAAAGAACAAGCTTGGGTGGAGGTAGTTAAGACCCTTTTGTAAGTCACTAGTGACAGTCAGATGTCCTACTTATACTACATTATAAATATAGGGTTATATTATCTATGAGGCCGTACTTTGAAGCAAATAAATACCAGTACATAAATTTCAAGTAACAAAAAATGGTGCTGTGCAAAGCGAAGTGTCTTAATTGCATTGCAAAGACAAAGTCTAGTGTATTCCAGCTGAAATGGCCGTTATCAACTCTGTATGGAAATACATCTGTGGCATGTAAGCAAGTTTGGAAATTAGTTATTCATCAGTACTTTAGGAAACTGGTGAAGTCTAGGCCTTGTCAGTCAGTGCACAGTCTCATCAAGCAACTCACCTGCTGTCCTCATTCCAAAGCATGCATTTATCATGCATGTGTGGAAACAGAAGGTAGGAGAGACCAAGGTTCTCAGCAGCTACATCTACTACATATTCTGCACCAGTCATGAGAGCAGCCATAAAAAGAAAGGCAGACACTACTGTAAAGCAGGAAATATTCTGAACGGCACTGCTTTCTCTCACAGGAACTTCAGAAACACAACATTGGTGAGCAACTGTCCTACATCACAGCTGATGAAATTCAAGGTGAGGAAAGAATATAATTCAAGATCAACAAACCATAAAGGTAGCACAGGATCTGCACTGAAGGCAAAGTAACACAATATGTCCAGTTGTCACGTTTATCACAGGAGGGGAAGCCCCCTACAAACAAATAGCCTTACACTGGTGACAGGTTACTGAGGATCACAACCGTTGTAGGTAAGCACCAAGGGTTTGTAGCTCACCTGGTCCTGCAGGTCACCTAGCCCTGTAGCTAACCTGGATCCATCTACACACAAGTTTGTTCCATGATTTAACGGGGATAAAAAAGGCATTGACAACTGAAATGACGATAGTACAAACCCATGGCAGTCCAGGTGCAGTAGTTCCATCATTCCTACATTACTTCATAATCCACATAAACAAGGCCTGCATGCACACCAAACTACCACATGAATCTCATGAGATTGGCTTATCAAGAACAGACACAATTGTTATTCTGTGCTCCCCTTTCTTGGTCAGAACCAAAAGCGTCACAGCCAAAAATGTTGTCAGGGTAGATTTGAACTTCCACTAAAAACACACCGGATTTCTTTGTATGATTTAAGTTCAGAAAAATACATTTTCAATCAAACAAGAACCTTAATTGTCTGTCTGAACTGATCCTTAAACAGGTAATATGGCCTTTTTTATCCCATGAGTAAAGAGAAAGAAACAATTTAATGTCTTAATTTCTAGGTAGAAATGAAAATGTTGATTCAAACTCTCAATCATTGTTACATGCGGCTTTATTCTAAAATAGCATTTAAAATACTGTGAATGATAAGATCTGTTGAACAAAAAATAAATCCATTGTAACAGGATTAGATACAAAAACAAGAAATATATATGTACTGGCACTGGAAGGAATGTTTGTTGTAATGGATTACCCATTCTGTTACAACAGCATGTTTGTTGTTTAATGCCACTCTCATCAATATTCCAGCTACATGACGTAGGCCTGTGAATAATCGAGTCTGGAGTCATGAGCATCGATCCATATTATTGGGATACGATGACAAGATTCAACCAAGTCAGCGAGCCTGACCACCCGATCCTGTTAGTCGCCTCTTACGACAAGCATAGTTGCCTTTTACGACAAGCATGGGTTGCTGAAGACCTATTCTACCCTGTATACCCTGGGTTTTGATAAAAATGAATGACAATGTTGAAATTATTATCAATATAATGATGAATTTAAATCTGTGGCCTGACCTGGTCAGCCCCTCATGATTTTAACCCTCATTAAATGTTTTTATTTCTTTTCAATTTTTCGTTTTCAAAAGAAATATAGCGCTTACATAAAAACTGATGCACAGAGTGCATACAGTTGAAGTAGGTCTAAACAGATGGCATCACACATGTGTCTGAATATCTAATATATGGTAGTATTGTCCTGGATAACACAATCTTAAGCAACACAAGCACTCTGTGATGAACAGTTCTTCACATCATCCTAAACATATCAAAATATGCGGAAATAGATGAGAATATGATGGCAGTAGTCAAAGAAAAGAGATCATTCATCTTTTGTCTTTGGTGGAAACATAGCAGCAACAGCCATGGCCTCCAGTTTTGGGACAGCGATGACGCAGAGCGCGGCGGCGATGACGTACGAGAGGCGATAGATTGAGTCCATGGCATAGAGCAGCGACGAAAACACCATCATGTACAGCAGCCACGACACAATGGTGCAGCTTGATCTGGAAATATGAAGAAAAATCATGGTACAATAAGTGGTATGCTCACATGGTATCAACCAAGTCACCGAGCCTTACCACCCGATCCAAGTCATCTCTTACGGCCAGCATAGGTTGCTGAGGTACAATTCTAACCCTGAATCACCACAAGGGACATCTATTGGACAAACACAATGACAAGATGAGCAAGGAGAGGTATGATCAAAATCCATTTTGTTTTAATAATGTGAATATGGCATGGGTTCCTGATAGAAAACAATCCTTGAGGATACTCACTTGTTAAATTCTACTTTATCATTGATGAAATACAGCAGAGATACTACACTGGTGATGACTCCAACTATCTTGCTGGGGTCGGTCGACAGTGCCACACTATACCTGCAAACAAAACAATATATATATATAACACATATAATAATCATAATTAGTAAAAACAAGGGAAGTTTTTAACAATATGAATATCACTGCAACAGGTCTAAGAACAGTTGGAGGGAGGAGAGAGATGACACAAAGGTTAAGAAAAGTCTAGAGAGTTCCGGAGTTGCTTAGATTACAACCATTAACCATCAATATTCATTGTTCAGTGCGTGAGTAAGATGTTCATTCTTTGAACACTTAGAGACAGCTTCATGTGGCAGTATAATCTTCTGTGTGTAGAGCACAGGTCATAATTTAGGAGAAGTCAAGCAGCGTTGGTTGTAGAGAGTAGTTGGATGGGTGACGGTGTTCAGCAGCTTCAGGCCTGCCCCACACTGAAGTACATGTAGTACAAGTGGGGTCTCCTTAGGCAAGTGACTTTGTTTGAAATGTGCCTCTGTTCACCCATCAGTGAATGGGTACCTGGTAGGATGATATGGTAATGTGACTGAACCTTTTAGAGCTTCACAAACAGCTTGTTTGAATACTCCCTGAGAGCTAAGAATGAAAATCTAATGCACACTGATCCATTGATTGGGGTAATAATGTAGTGCTCAGACCAATCCTTTGGGGTGTGGATCTATCGCATTATAAAATGCACATTGGTATTATTTGTGAATAAACGATAATGTCACCAAATTAGGATTTTTGTAAAGTGAACCATCTAGACACTTGTCTACCCTACTTTAATTACAGCTTTATAAATCTGAAATAAACTATAAAAGTATCCAATACTTATTATTGTGTAACAACAAAAATTGGTAGTGTCTCACCTGAAATTCTTGGCCCACACAATTAGAGATGGTGAATTGAGAACTAGCAGCCAGAGATATATCATCAGCAGTATAAAGAAGAAGTTGAACCTGGATTCATCCTCTCTCACTCTGGTGGAGGCCCACCTGTTGCACAGCCACAGCACCTGGTAGAAAACATACACTATCTTATCTTACATATTCGTTTCTTATTGCTTCCTGAATGGGAGATTTTCCTCCATGAACCACGCTGAGAGATGAGGTAGAAATTTCACATGTCCCACTAGGAAATGTCGAACTTCTTACAATGCGAGTACAGTGATTTGATTATTTCATCTTAAAATGTAGCTTGGCGAACGAGGTGAGTATATCCGATTGTCATGCAACAGCTAAAAACTTGATGTATTTACGTCATCTGCAAGCTGTCACCATGTCTGTGAAACAGTATACTAGCCAGATGGAGACATGTTAGGTATACGGGTGAAAACTAAGCCAGTATGATAAATTGTCAACCAGTCCTTTGGGGTATACAGTGTGACGTAACTATGTGCGTGTCTACGTACCCCTCCATCTACTGGCTACATCACACTACTGTATATACCCTCGCTAAGTAATATTGTCATATAATACTGTCACCCATCACGATAAGGCTTTATCTCAGTCATACTGACCATCCAGTACATGTATAATTCCATTTCTAAAGAGGCACAGGAAACATTCTATCCCAGATCCACAAAAAAGGAAAAGCAGTATTGAATGTTTTGTGTACAAGTATACAATGTTGACATGAGTTCTATGACTAGTACCAGATACTGACCTTTGCCACCATGAGGAAGTAGCAGAGAAGTATTGAAACAGATCCACACACTGTCAGGGCTGACACCAGCGCCAGGACACACACGCAAACCTCCACGTACAGACTGAGATTCAGGATAAACTCAGGAACCCTTCAAAAAATAATTGTATGTTCCCACTGGTATGTAATTAAATGAAAAATCTACACAAATGCATATTCAGTGAGTGAGTTAGTTGGGTAAAATGCTGCTTTTAACTGTAATCAGTCCTATCACAGTTTGTCAGCTTAATGTCAGAGGAAAGCCCAAAATGGTGCATGTCTCGGATGTTTAGCACTTTGGTGAAACCCATGAACACAGGGTTTGGTACCAAGAAACCAAGCAACACAATCAGGGCAAATATGGGATTTGAACCACAATCCTAGGTTCCTGGCTGATGGACAAACCTCAGCATGGTGAATTCCTGCACCTTTGATTCCTGGGCCACCCATTCCCGCAAATATTTAATGAATGAACATGTGCCAGATTTGGCTTGAGAACATCTCCTTACCATCTGAAGACAAGTCCGAGCGCCCAGCTGACAACAGCGATTACACTCTGCGTGAACCGCACGTGAACCAGCGAGATGAGGAATGTTGAGAAGAACATGAGGAATGTCAGTGCCTGGAACCACAGGTCACGTGACTCCAGAGCCTCTTTATCATCTCGCGGGAGACCGAGGCTTGTGAGCAGTTTCTCTACTTTCTTGTAGCTGAAAGTTAGGAAAAGGTAAATTGAGCATACATTAAAATCTTCAGAAAAAGACCATTTCCGGACAGTAGGCACATAAGTTTTGGCACAGACATAGTGCGTTGGCTTCAAGCCCAAACTAGCATCCCATGTCAACGATTTTGAACACCAACACAACCAAATTTGAAATATGACACAAACTGGTTTGATGACTAAAATTGTTTCAATTATAATTAAGTTCCGACCCTTTTGGTTTCTGGTTCAAAATATCCTGGAATATATTTTGTTACTTGACATACATGATCAACATTGTCTTATATATAATTCTTAATTAAGTTTCTTGGCTCCTAAATCAAGCTTTGGCTGGCATGAAAAGAACATAAGGAGACAGGCGGATAAGTGCCTGAAGATTCGCAGGATCAATTAGACTCGCAGGCTCATAAGTGTGAGTGTGGCATCGGTATGCCAGGGACTGTTACAAGGGAAGCAACTCTGTATGGCTTGCTTGCATGACTAGGATTTATCAGTGAAAGTTTCAAATATCAGTAAAAGAGTATTCATCAATGCAAAGAGCTTAAATGAAAACAATTTTAAAAGAAAAAGAAAAAAAACAGCTTTACACATTGCAATCTTGCCTGTCTGCAAATCATTCAAATCAGACAAAATGGTTAATGGCGCTGCACATAGAAACAAAAATACCCCCCAAATTTTTTTTTTTTTACAAGTTACAATTTCATCTAACATGTTGAAGATATGATATTCCCCGTGGGGTTTCCGAGTTAGAATAGGTCCCCAGCAACATGTCCACAAAACATAGAATTGCTGGGTACCTCTTCTAGCAAGGACTTTGGGGGAAAAATTCTACCAGCAAGGATTTTTGGGGACAAAACATACCAGCAAGGATTTTGGGGGACAAATCATACCAGCAAGGACTTTGGGGGATAAATTCTACCAGCAAGGATTTTTGGGGACAAATCATACCAGCAAGGACTTTGGGGGATAAATTCTACCAGCAAGGATTTTGGGGAACAAAACATAACAGCAAGGACTTTGGGGTCAACACACAGCAGCAAGGATTTTGGGGACAAATCATACCAGCAAGGATTTTGGGATACAAATCATACCAGCAAGGACTTTGGGGGACACTACATACCAGCAAGGACTTTGGGGTACAAATCATACCAACAAGGACCTTTGGGGACAAATGATACCAGCAAGGACTTTGGGGGACAAATCATACCAATAAGGACTTTGGGGTACAAAACATACCAGCAAGGATTTTGGGGGAACAATACATACCAGCAAGGACTTTGGGGGACAAATCATACCAGCAAGGATTTTTGGGGACAAATCATACCAGCAAGGACTTTGGGGGAACAATACATACCAGCAAGGACTTTTGGGGAAAAATCATACCAGCAGGGATTTTGGGGGACAAATCATACCAGCAAGGACTTTGGGGGACAATACATACCAGCAAGGACTTTGGGATACAAATCATACCAGCAAGGACTTTGGGGGACAATACATACCAGCAAGGACTTTGGGGTACAAATCATACCAGCAAGGACTTTCAGGGGACAAATCATACCAGCAAGGACTTTGGGGAACAAATCATACCAACAAGGACCTTTGGGGACAAATCATACAAGCAAGGACTTTTGGGGACAAATCATACCAACAAGGACCTTTGGGGACCAATTCTACCCACAAGGACTTGGGGGGACCAATTCTACCCACAAGGACTTGGGGGGACCAATTCTAAAAGCAAGGATTTTGATGGCACAAAGAAGAAAAAAGGTTTCAACTTTGTGTAAGTTATTCATTTACCTGGCGACATATCGGAAGGCAAGCACAAAGGGCAGCACAATAAATGGCT
This sequence comes from Haliotis cracherodii, assembly GCF_022045235.1. NCBI lineage: Eukaryota > Metazoa > Mollusca > Gastropoda > Lepetellida > Haliotidae > Haliotis > Haliotis cracherodii. Next base: position 38,728,733 of record NW_027266275.1, on the reverse strand, counting down.
TACTGTACACAAACACAGCCTCAGCTCCTGGGCAGCATATGTCACCTGTAAACATAGACAGGTATTGTTTCACCTGTAAACATATACAGGTATTGTGTCACCTGTAAACATAGACAGGTATTGTGTCACCTGTAAACATAGACAGGTATTGTGTCACCTGTAAACATAGACAGGTATTGTGTCACCTGTAAACATATACAGGTATTGTGTCACCTGTAAACATAGACAGGTATTGTGTCACCTGTAAACACATACAGGTATTGTGTCACCTGTAAACATGTAAAGGTATTGTGTCAACTGTAAACACATACAGGTATTGCGTCACCTGTAAACATAGACAGGTATTGTGTCACCTGTAAACATAGACAGGTATTGTGTCACCTGTAAACATAGACAGGTATTGTGTCATCTGTAAACATAGACAGGTATTGTGTCACCACTCAGCAACAATGTATCAGCAACACTACTTTACAATGTGTGCTGGTTTGATTTTGTGTTCACTGTCAAACTGTCATGTATGGGGAACCTCTATCAAATCAATCACCAATATGAAGCAGATCTGCTGAGAATCTTAGGCTAAAAGTCCAACCTTCAAACATGTATTATGTAGTTATATATGTATATAAAGGTGAAATAATTACCATTTTACAATACACCATGATCATTCATCTCAAAACTTCAGGAATTTACATTTTACACATCAAACTTTTGACCTGCTCCCTGATTCAAGGTTACCTAAATATGAGTGATTGATAAATTTGGACAAATCACAATTACCGAAATAACCATGAAGTAGAAAGTGTATGATCTGGGACTCACCTGATGCTAGTTTCAGGAAGTGACCTCTGAGGGTCAGGAGCAGCACACACACAAAGAAGCATGGAAACAGGACTCCGTAAAATCTCACAAACTGAAACAGAAAAAATATGTGTTATCCACATTGCCCACCGTGAGAACACTTGACTATAGAGAGGAGATGGATGGGTGCCCACCCTCAGAACACTTGACTAGAGAGAGGAAGTGGATGGGTGCCCACCCTCAGAACACTCGACTATAGAGAGGAGATGGATGCGTGCCCACCCTCAGAACACTCGACTATAGAGAGGAGGTGGATGGGTGCCCACCCTCAGAACACTTGACTATAGAGAGTAGGTGGATGGGAGTCCACCCTCAGAACACTTGACTATAGAGAGGAGGTGGATGGGTGCCCACCCTCAGAACACTCGACTATAGAGAGTAGGTGGATGGGAGTCCACCCTCAGAACACTTGACTAATAGAGAGGAGATGGATGGGTGCCCACCCTCAGAACACTTGACTAATAGAGAGGAGATGGATGGGTGCCCACCCTCAGAACATTTGACTAATAGAGAGGAGATGGATGGGTGTCCACCCTCAGAACACTTGACTATAGAGAGGAGGTGGATGGGTGCCCACCCTCAGAACACTTGACTATAGAGAGGTGGATGGGAGTCCAACCTCAGAACACTTGACTATAGAGAGGAGATGGATGGGTGCCCACCCTCAGAACACTTGACTATAGAGAGGAGGTGGATGGGTTCCCACCCTCAGAACACTTGACTAATAGAGAGGAGATGGATGGGTGCCCACCCTCAGAACACTTGACTAATAGAGAGGAGATGGATGGGTGCCCACCCTCAGAACACTTGACTAATAGAGAGGAGATGGATGGGTGCCCATCCTCAGAACACTTGACTAATAGAGAGGAGATGGATGGGTGCCCACCCTCAGAACACTTGACTAATAGAGAGGAGATGGATGGGTGCCCACCCTCAGAACACTTGACTATAGAGAGGAGGTGGATGGGTGCCCACTCTCAGAACACTTGACTATAGAGAGTAGGTGGATGGGAGTCCAACCTCAGAACACTTGACTATAGAGAGGAGATGGATGGGTGCCCACCCTCAGAACACTTGACTAATAGAGAGGAGGTGGATGGGTGCCCACCCTCAGAACACTCGACAATAGAGAGGAGATGGATGGGTGCCCACCCTCAGAACACTTGACTATAGAGAGGAGGTGGGTGACCACTCTCTGAACACTTGACTATAGAGAGGAGATGGATGGGAGTCCAACCTCAGAACACTTGACTATAGAGAGGAGATGGATGGGTGCCCACCCTCAGAACACTTGATTATAGAGAGGAGGTGGATGGGTGCCCACCCTCAGAACACTCGACAATGGAGAGTTTTAGAGGCTTAGGCCTGCACAATACCGACTCAAAGGTCATAAAACATGTGATGGCTCCTTAAGCAAATGACTTTGTTTATAATAATAATCACCCAGCAGTCAATGGGTACCTGGCTGGATGTGATGGTAATATGAATGCAAAACCTCCTAGAGCCTTAGCAGCAGTTTGGGTTGTATACTCAAGCTGAGAACGTCACTTGAGTGCACACTGATCCATTAGCTTTGGTAATAATTGTATAATGCTATGAGCATGCTTTAGGGACAGATACAACATATGGTCATGATTATTATCATCAGTATCAATATTTTACTCAGTAGTCACTGTGATCACCCAATCCCCAGATTAGGTACCATCAAAGACAAATATGATGCATAAGCGGGGACCTATGCCCAGGAGATGCAATGACGTGACACATAAAAACATCAAACAGAGCTGAATGCTCTGATCATCAAAACAGGGAAACAATAATATTTCAAGCACTACAAAACACGAGACACTTTAAATTCCCATCAACATTACCTCTGTGTGACAAACAAAGATTAGACGAGTCATCTTGGCTTTCAGAAAACCGATCAGAGTATAATTCTGACAATCATGTGTTTTTCTGTTCTTATGCATAAGATCAACCAATCTCATAGCCATAAAATCATGCATACATTTCCTGAAAAGTTAACTTTTTTTCCAAAGAGGATTCTCCTTTATATCAATGATGACTCAAAATGCGGAAATCTCAAAACCAACTTCAACTATTTCTGACTTAACTGGCACATAAAATGGACGACCGTCCTAGCTTCAAAGAGTGACAAAAACATAAAATACATCCATCCACATCCTATTCTTTTGACAACGCCAGATTACGAGATAAACCAATTACAGAGAACAAGGCTATGTTTGCCAGCCCTCAGAACCAAGACACGACAAAGAGATGGAAAATTAGAAATTTTACACATGGGCACCCTTTACACTTTACCCCATCAATAAAAGATGGCCTCTGAGGAAGCTACCTTGTGTTTAGCCGATCGCGAGAGCACTCGGTACCAGTTATCTGATGAAGGAAAGCAAGGTTTAGGAACATTTCTACAGACACCAATTTTTTCCCAATTCTTGTTGAAAGGGAAGTCATTCTCTATTTCAGTGTTTGATGTTGGAACAGCAATTATTCATCATTGTCATATAAGGTCTGATAGTATTACTAAAGAGGCTGATACAAATGCTTATTGTGACCACAGGTATGAGATACACAGGCCACATCAGAGCACAAAGTAGTCTATTGTATTTACTATTTTAGAGAAGCTATTGATGGTCACGGAATACATTTGGGTGTTAAAAGGCTTGGCCTTTGAATCTCTTGGATTAAGCCTTTTAACATAAAACTTTTCTCTGAAATATTTCCGAAAGCCTGTGAATGGCATTATCACTGATCAAATGTATCCATTGTAACCAGTAGTAAATGGGTACCTGGTAGGAACAGAAAGCCAAGTGCTCACTGTTAAGCATTCTTGCTGTATCCTCCCCAGGGAGATGAGACAGATTGAAGGAAATTTGTATCCTATAAGTAACACCAGTTTTAGCAATAGTCAGGGCATTTTAAGGCACTGGTAACCAGGATTGGCCACCATTTGTGGAATCAAACCCATGATGAGCAATGACATCACCAACTGAGCTACTACACCACCTCCATAACACATGGGAGATTTACATCAACAGAAAGTTTTATCAATTTTTCCAGTTTATCACTTGCATGTCAACTTAATGCATTAGGAGGAATGGGAGGCCAGTCATCAATGGTGCTGCAGTTTGCTGTGCAGAGTTGCATCTGTTGGGGGAGCCAGAAACCCATGATTCATCCTGACAATTCGTCCCAAAATGTTCGAGGTTTGTCAGCACCATACCCATACTTGTAAACATCTGAGACCTCATCACTTGTACTGGGGCTTTCCTCCCACAACCTGACACACTGTGATATACTGAAACACTTGAAAAAGAAGCATAACAACCTCACTCACTCACTCGAAGACCCACCCATCAAACCATACATCCACTCACTCTATATTCCGGCACATATCACAAATCATGGTTTTAAGTGTCACTTTTCAAAATGAACAAATCTGTTTAGGTAACCAGAGTATCATCAAGCTCAGGGTTCAGTAACAAAATCTCAAAACAAATCTTTTATATGATGTTTAAGAATGGCCACAAACCTATTAAATAGATCTGTTTGTGTGCATTGGATAGAGTTACTGGCACAAATTCGCAAATTCCTCTCATTTCAACAACTTTTGTAACAGATCCCTAAAAAACAATCTGCTGGTTTTTTAAATTCTTGTTCCAGAGAAAACTGCATTACAAACAGATATGCAAAAACATGAACCAATCATTTATATCTCTACAGACTTAATATTGGGACAGAACTGATCACCCAAAGAATTATTCCATGCACGTTTTTGTGGAAGAAAACTGTAAACCACCATGTGATAAATCACATTAATAATCTATAAATACCAGCACCTTCATTTAAGACAGAGACACTCAAAGCCCAAATTGGAATAGGGCTTGAATCAGCTGGCTGTGGACTCGCACATATTATACAGGGGATCAGGAAAGTGTGTTCCATTTAAACAGCCATTCTGATGGTAATCTGACCAAACTCTCAGCATAGCAAGTAGGTGGTGACAAATCGGACGCAAAGCCGAGGAGAAAATCAGCATGACATTGTTGTGTATGATATTAGCCAAGTGACAGATCTCTCCTTCCATTCAACAGTCATAGCTACAGGTGGTGTCAGAGATCTGTGACTCAATGGCTGAGAGAACACCTTGCTGCCTCTGCTATGATCGCTAGAGTCAATGTCCTTCACATGTCACATAGAGGGGGCTGGCTGCTCCTAGCAACGACATATAGACCTATTGATCCGTCCATTCCATCACAGGCTTGAAACGCAACACGAGTCGTGCCGATCGCCAACCGCTGCCGAGGATTGCCGTTGTTGGAATTAATGTCCTGGAGTAGTTGACAGAATCGAGAGAGTGGGCTGACAGAAGGGCGGACAGTGCTGAGGATAGGGGGCAGCACTTTAAATGGGAGACATCTATTAAACGTATGCTTGCTTGAGAATGAAGGTGAGTGCTTTTACATGTTCAATCTTATCTCAAATCTCTGCCAAATTACTTGAAGGATTCCATACGAAGCCAATCCTCTGGTGTGTCGTCTGGAGAAGTTGAATCTTTTAAATCAATCAAACATGTACTTGGACAGCCAAAAGAGTTAGCAGCTCAACTGGGTAATCACATCAGCAACGTTGGGAACAGTGCAGATAATACTTAAGGAAAGAATTGATTACTGAAATCACTGTCCTGAAAATTAAATCTCTCAGATATTATATTCATAGCTCCAAACTAATTATTTTTCCACATATAGTATTCACCTGCATACTTATCATATTCACAAGATTACAAACTTTCACATACTTCTACTTGAGTCCTTGATAAAGTATTTGAGAAACATTTTACTAAAACAGTCATACCTAGGTAAAATCATTGTGTTACATTTGCATGAAGAATCCTTTTAACTTTCTACTGTTTTAACAGCAGATCTGTTAAAAAGAACATTATCTACAAGACATACAGCTTCTGATCAACTGTAAGCATGGTAACATAATTGGTCATATGCGAAAACCCATTTCTTATATACTTTCTTTGGATTATTGCTAAAAATCCACTTACTCTTAATATCCACATACAAATTTGTGCAAATCATATGAAGAATTTGTATGCTGTACAAAGAGATTATGTGGACATAAAATAATAATATAATACAAAAGGTCAGCTCCTACCCAATTATCATGTATATGAGCATCAAATACGTACATCGTAATATAGTGCAGCCAGCCAGCCAGAAACATCAGAAACAAGTTATGGCAAAACGACATCAAAGCAGTACCTCTGACAGAGAGACTATTGTATTTGTCAGCATTCCACATGGAACAGCTGTCATCAATGAAGCAAATACTTTAATATTGGTGTGTACCACTGTAGCTGCAGATTGTGTTTATGGAGTTCTGTCCAATGTAGATTGCCAATCTACATACTGTACACAAACATAAACATAAACACTATTCATTGCTAACGGAGCTTTAACTGTAATGGATGTTATAGAACAGAAATAAAACTTACTCTTTGAGTGAGATGTAGGTTCGTAATAGGTTGTGCTGGACCTTAGGAAACTTTAAAAGAAAATGTTTCAATTCTGAGTCCACTGGGAGAACTATTAACTAAGTTTGAAAGTCATAGCATCAAGGTATAAATTGGTTTTCAGGAAAAGATTGCAAATGACATCCAGTTTTTATTAGGGCGAAAAAAAGAAGTGTATTCTTGTGTGTGAAAAAAAATAAAAAATACTGTAAGTGGGATTGCATTTGCCTATGTAGCAGCACATGACCGCTGATATTATAGGGGTTTTTTTAGATTTTAAGACTGAAACCTGTCAGGGTTTAAATGTGGTGAGGGGTGAAATAGGGTTTTATGTCGTGTTCAAGATAATTGCATAAATGTGCATTTTGACTACTAAATGAAAAAGTTGAATCTTTTACCCAATGCTCTGAACACAGTATGGATGTAGGAAAATGCATTTGAACTGTTTTCTAGTATCACATGCCTCCCAACCTTATGTTTTTGAAGAGTGACTATGGATCTGTTACCCAATAAAAAAACTACCAATCTAAATATCTGCCCATCCAACATTAGACACCTCTTGGAAATCCGGATTAGAATTGTTCCCAAGCTACTTATGCCACTAAAAGGATTGGGTGATCAGGCTCGGTGACTTGGTTGATGCATGTCATCCTATCCCAACTGTGTAGATCGATGCTCATAATGTTAATCACTGGATTGTCTGGTCCAACTTTGATTATTTACAGACTGCCGTCATATAGGTGGAATGTTGCTGAATGAGGCAAAAACAACTAACAACAAATCAGACATAAGAAAACTCAAAATATTTAATGATGGCAAAAAAAATTCATTATGGTTGTGTAGGAGCGGTTTAACAGTATGTTTAATGTGGGAGGAAAGCCTGAAATGATGCAGGTCTCAGACATTTCCCAGTTTATTTACGAGCATTGGTATGGTGCTGTCAAACATAGAAACATAAATAGGGCAAATATGTGATTCAAAACCATGATCAAAGTATTCTGGCATGCCTAAGGGACACAACTCGGCATATCAAATTGTCCCCAACGTGAATTAAACAAAGTAGCAATATGTTGGGTAAATGCCCTCAAAAGGCAACTATTTTGAGGACGGTATTCATTTATCTGAGGTTGAAAGGTTACAAAGTAATAAAACGATTGAACTTTATTATCGATTGATCTTTGGTTAGCCAGTTGAATACAACAGACACTTGAGTGTGTGCAGGGAATATATATATATATAACATACAGACCACAGGCTAAACAGTGTTTACACTGTCGGTCACTGAAGCATGACAACATTTGGAAAATACTAAAAAGGCTAAAATCACTGATTTCATAAGCAGTACACCTCTTCTTTGTTTGAAGAGTCAGAGAGTTCAATGGTGTTTTGGTTGAAGACAGGTCTTTATTCAGATTTTCATTATTCAGGTTTTCATTTTTTTATTTTTTTTTTATTTTCGTTCCAATAAGAGGTACACAGCAGTTTTAAATTTCGATGTAATTCTCTGTTTTCCTCAAAATATGTGCATGAAATCAAGCTATTCTGGTCTGTCTGACATTGTGTTGTGACGGACTGATAAATCTGTAACGCCATAAAGTCCATTTCTTAATAATCATAATTAGTTTGTTCAATTATCAAGAAATATATATAATGTATACAGTGTATAGTTTATGTGTAATACAAAACAAATATGTTTTATTTGATAAGTACATTTACAACATGTCTTATCGCACATGAGATGAGGAAGAGTGTATATGAAACATGAAATAGTAAGTGTTAGGCTTGCAACAAACCGGATCAAACAAGATAAAACCAGATGAAACAAGAAGAAACAAACATAAAACCAGAGGAAACCAGATAGAACCAAATGAGGGGTCCATATTGTTTTAGAAAGGATGAGTGAGTGAGTAAGTGAGTGGGCTTGAATGATGTCAGCTGGTATGATTTTGTGTTCAATGCACAACTTAAAGTGTCATGTGCCAGCAGTTCTTTAATGACAATTAAACTAAATGACATACTAAACGATATGGGTGTGAGGTATTACCGGTATATATCAATAAATTGAGGTTCATCCTTGTCACATTACGTATCACAATTTCATTTTTTCATGCTTGATATTTCAAGTGATTTCAAATAAGGATTTTTATCACATGTTTAATGTTGTATACTTGCCAAATGCCTTCACTGCCAAGGAGCAAGCATCCAGAGCCCCAAGATCGCTGCGTATTTATTGACTGAGTAAACATTATATTGTACCAGCATCTTGTTTTGTTTCATTTATGAACTTCAATTCATACCTTAATATATCAGATTGCTTCTGGATTAAAAATTTAGAATTATACAATATCTGGCCTTGTGCATTGCAAAATATTGTGATACACTTTAAACCTCCAATAACCATCCCTACTAAACGACATACTTAACATCAATATATCATTAAAATGAAGCGATGAAGCTAAAATTGAATTAATTCCTATTTTAAGACAGGTTGCTTATTGCGCACAGCAAACATGAATGGCAGTAGTGCAGAAAGGATCCTGAAGCTGTTACATCACTGCATTGACACCTCGTTACGAGATGTCACAGCACTGTATGACATCATCAGTGGAACGTCGCTATACATTCGAAAATGAGGAAATTATGTAAATGTGCATATTTTAATCCATTTGCTGAATATTCCACACACTGACATGATGTTTTTTCCATCTGTGGTTAAAATATTTAATAAATATAAAAAATATTAATCACACATCTATCAAAAACTGTTCACTCACTGATTTCTCTATATGTCTCTTACATAAAATGTAAATTTGGCTCATTCGGCAGTAAGCATGCCCAAAGTAATAAATGCACACTGAAGCCCTTCTTCTTTCAATTGGAAATTTAACTACAGACCCTTGAACAGTATTCAGTATGCACAATAATCTTAATGTGCCAGGAAAGCCCAAAGTGATGCAGGTCCTTAATATTTACGATTTTGGAGAAATCCACAAGATGACTCAGTACAGTGCTGACAGACCCAGGAACATCATCAGGGCGAATCTTGGATATGAACACATGATAAGGAGTAAGGGGTGAAAATTTGGTCTTGTCTGCTACCCCAACCAGTTTTGCTTACAGTATTTTCTTGAGTATAGTGCGCACTTTTTTTCCAAAAAAACACAGCATTATACACGCCATAATGAGTTTTGATGTTTTTTGTCCCCCAACGCAAAGACATTACCATGAGCACGTAACACCGGAAATACCATGTCGACAAATCCATACTGAAGTGCGCAAATTAATCATGTAATTACACTGTCTGCCTATAAAAAGTGTTCATTATATATCTGGACTTATGTTTGTAACTTATTTCATTAATTTTACTCAAAATTCCTTTTAATATTGTTTTAATAAATTTTGGCAAAATCATGTTTGAAGCGATCGGAAGATCGCACAACTCACTGTTATTAACAGCAACCACGGCCAGATTACCACTACTGACGCCTTGAAACGAACTTTAGTTGACAGAGAATGGATACATATATCATAAATGCCATACTTTGACTCATTAAAAGTCATATTTGTTGTAGTTTGACATGTAGTTCTCGCGATCACGTGCGTGGCAGCCTCGTCGGTGACTGGTCAAAATGTTCCATGTGAAAAGAAATAACCGGCAATAGCGATCAGCTGCACCGACATGCTACACTTAGGGTTATTACAATCTTAAATATATTTAGTAAAAGCTTCAATTAAAATAACAAGATATTGGAATATATACATTTTTTCCTGATCCTTGCATCAAAATCCTTTAAAATTATATCATTGGGTAAGTTTTAACTGAATAACCGGAAGATTCCAAGAAAATGTGTGTACAGCTGATTGCTGTTTCCAGGTTAGTTTACGAGAAAATACAAAAGGTAATCTTAATCCCTAGACGTAAAACAATGCCTAGCAGAGCAAAAAATACAACTTAAACAGTTAATCAACATGTCTGGTGATTTTTTAGCTCAAATTTCAAATTTGTACTGACCAAGTTTCTTATCACGCGTTCGTTTACTGGAATTCAGTGACGGGGTACGGTATAATTTTTTTCTGCGCATAATATTCGAAAAAGTATTTTCCAAAATACTGAATCTGCTAGAGTGGGGTGCGCATTATACTTGGGTACACACTAAACTCAAGAAAATATGGTATGTTAAAGCTATCCTAACGGCTAGTAGAATTTCAAAGATTTGGAGGGGGCATTGCTGTGTTATGACTATTTGGGCTTGAAAAAGTTCTTGGTTAATTTCCATCCCTGAAGGAGACCTAACTCTCACAAGTCACTGAAATGCTAACAAATCATCTAAGCAACTGTCATTGACTAATGACGTACATATTTTCAATCCTTAACCAATTGCAGTATCGTTACTTCGGAAGTTAAAAACATATTCACCTTACAACTAAATATATTCAACATGATTCTTTGGTAGTTTTATACTGAATGGCTGCATCAAAAATATTGCCCCATCAAAACCAAGATGTTGAATTACATATAAAGTTCACCTGAGCAATCTGACAAGAAATCAATTTTGCACGACAGTGCATATATATATCGGGTTGCTGGTGACACATAGGTGTGTGTTGTTTGAGAGTCTTTGATGTAACTCCAGGCCACATAGCAGCACTGTTGGTGGTTGCATTTTGAATATTTTAATACAAATGGAGTTGTACACATAGAATACTCAGTTCATAACACAAGAATGTTGTTTGTGTATGAGTCAAAACAGTATCTCATATTCGATCTGTTACAAAACATGCATGACAAAATCAGTAATTGTTCATTCACCATACTCATGTCTTTTGCTTTTTGTAATAAGGTTTATGCACAATAATATGCCTTTGTTTCATTGGACCCAACCACTTTCATTTTACAGGACTTTTGTCTGAATTTTTTTTCAATTCAATTTCTCTCAGAAAAGAGAAGAAGAAAACCAAAACAAACAAAAAATAATTTATAGTATAGTTTACAGAGAACACAACATTATTCAATTTTCAAATTTTGCCAGATTTTGGTCAAGTTTGTCCACTCAACATCAAAAGGTACTGCCAGACCTCACAATGGTGAAGTGTTTGTATGACTGCACTCAGCCTTATTCACAGCTATATGAAGGCAAGCCGTAAATAATCAAGTCTGGGCCAGATCAGCCAGTGATTGATATTATGAACAAAAATCCATGCCATCTGGGTACACACAATCAACCTCATCTCTGCGACTGACCAACCTATCCAATAAGCCGCCTCACATGAGTGAGTGAGTGAGTGAGTGAGTTAAAAAAATTCATCACATCAGCAATATTGCTGCCATATCGCGATCCGCCTCACATGAGAAGTACAGGTCACAGGGAACACATTCTAACCTGGATGTGGCTCATTGGTAGGGTGTCAAGTGCTTTTAGCATTGTTATCAGATGAGGGGACCCCAAAATTTCAGACCTGTCAGACCCATTGAAACAATACCATCCTGGACAGTTTTGATTCCATACAAATACACTGGCTAACATATACTGATGGATATGAATAAGGGAACACTCAGTTTTAGACACAGTAACATGATATGCTATCATTGGTTCCCAGCCTTGTCTACCAAATATGTGTTGGAAACAATACACATTTCAACATTTGATTCCGACATGTGTTGAATTTGTAAACTTGGTTTTGTTTGTTTGTTGTTTAACGCCGCACTAAGCAATATTCCAGCGACATGACAGCGGTCTGTAAATAATCAAGTCTGGACCAGACAATCCAGTGATTGACATCATGAGCATCGATCTACGCAAATGGGATACAATGACATGCATCAACCAAGTCTGCAAGCCTGACCACCATATTAAATTAGTTGCCTCTTACGACAAGCATAGTCGCCTTCTACAGCAAGCATGGGTTGCTGAAGACCTATTCTACCACGGATCTTCAAGGGTTGAATTTGTATGCATGATATTTCAAATTTACTGACAGTAAAGCTTATTTTCCTATATTTTTCACTGTTCCATCATTGTTTTAATCGTTTCCATCAGTATATCTCCTTGCAGACAAGAGAATAATTTGGTCCCAAATTAAGATCATCTTGGAATAAGATCACTGGACTAACCAGGTTTCATCATGGCTGCCAGAGGAGTTTCCTCCAACAAAAACAGGCCATTAATATCAATACCCAAAGCAATGCAGTCAACTATAAAGACAACCTTAGTGTCAGACAATCGTACAGGATCTCCAGGCCTATTGCCTAGACAATGTGTTACTGAAACAAAATACAGACTCTGGTGATAACCAGACACTGAGGGTCAGGTAGAAATAATCAGTTTATGATGACATTAAAAACACATGTGACATCTTCAGTGTTGAAGGTCCGACACGACTACCATGTGTACTGCCCAGTGGCACGAGGTCTGCCATAATGGGAGACAATATCCATCAAATAGACTAAATAATCCTAGGTTTAAGTTAGGTCTAGACTTCTAATGAAAACAAGCGTGATATTCATTGTCAAGTTTGCCATATAAATGTCCAGGAATAGCTGAGGTAAATGTGGCTCCGTCATGGGTTTATTTTGACTCACTTTCCGTGCTCCATGCGTTCAGGTTGGTCAAGTTTTAATGAGGAATCTAGTATCTTTCAGTCGGCTGGTTTTCTGTGTGTTGTTTGTCATCAATATGACATTAAAACCAAAGCTGTCATATACTATTCCCAATCCAGACGATTATATTGCTCTAATGCTGCATCTAGTTCTGCCATTATTTTGAAATTGACAAGAAGTTGGGAAGTTGCTGCATGCTCTTTTTCCTTTCTGTAAAAAATATATCATGAGTTATTGTGGCATATTGAAAGCCGATCTGAAAAGGCTGAGTACAAAACAGAATTTGCTGAATGTTTTTGAGCAACTTCAATAGGATAAATCAGACTCTTTATCACCTCTGACAGTTAGGACATCAAATGAACCGATCCCAGCGAAGACATTTATTGACTGTTTAGGACAAAGATTCAGAATCTGCTGGGACATTAATGAAATGATTAGGACTGGACTCCAAATATCTCTTCACTGAAAGAGTGTAATGGATGTTTTATAAACAAATTAAATTGTTGACAGACAACATATAAGGAAAACTGCTTTGTCCACATCCTCTTTTTGGGGTAGAGTTCCCAGTACCCAATATTGGTCTCTCTGCAGGGATACTTGGCCAGAATAAGTTCTCTGTTTGTATCCACTTGAGATTCCAAGTCAGGGTAGGCCCCAGGTACCCTATATTTGTCTCCCTGTGGAAATTCCATGTCAAAATAGGTCCCAAGTACTTCATACCGTTTGTAAGCTGATCAAACTGAGGTGCTAGAGCTTACAATTCATGAACTGTTTTTGTAGCATTAAATCTGGATCATTGCTCGTGCTATCAACCACTGGTTTTTATGGCCGCATGTCTTTTGTATACAGGATAAGGCGATACAGCAGGGAAATAAAACAATACCCAACTTTTGATAGGGTTATACATTGTGTAGCAAGACACAGCAAAATGATAACTTATATGTTTATGGAAACATAATGAATTATCTCAAAATTAAGGGGCTCTTGGCATCCTTGAAGTCTTCTACTATCATATTTTAATCAAGGAACCCCCTAATTTCAAACACTGTCTATCCTTGTCAAAAGTAGAGAAGCTTAACTGGCAAACATATGATGGCTACATTGATCAAAAATGGAACATGCTACAGAAATCTACAAAGTCAACTCCTTCACCAACTTTAAAAACATAAAAAAACAATGTTTGAAACCATTGATTGGAAAACTTTGGTTAATAAAAATCAAATTCTTGCAACTTAAAGTAACGTCTATCATGTTTTAATTATAAGGATGAAAAATATTCTCTCTAACACCCAGCAATCACGTCTTCCCCACAACTTAATTCAATTAAATGTGAAAAGTTACGATGCCAGGATGATGAAATTTTAAACAGAGGGAGGGTACAAAGTTATTAGCTAGAACTAAATCACATTTAAAGCGTGTACAAAATTAAAGAGTAAAGAGCATTAAGATCAAAGGTGACACTTGACTGTTTTTCAGTCATAAATCAATGTCTTCTGCAATAAATGAGGATAAATCAATGCCTAATACCAGCATGGGAGATCGATCAAGGCTGTACATCATCACTGAGTCAACACACACATCTACTAATTTACATAATCGAGAAACTAACATTTGTGAAGACTCACAAGGTAAACCGATCAACTGAGAACTATTCAGTGAGCCTGTCAAGTGATTATACCTGTTGTGATGGAATTGAGGTAGAGCAAAATGACTATAAAAGCCATAAATTTGACTATTATGCCAAGATCAATGTTTTAAATTGTCAACACTTGGTTCGGAATAATATCCCAGGTTTATTTTGAACAAGGCAATTTGTTAGGATCACCAGCCATGAATTATCAAATTTGTTTGAAGGGAGATCTAAGCTGTGGCTTCAAAGAGTTTGAGTTGATTGAGAATGATTTCGTCTGACTAGTTCCTGTAGTTCAGACACACAGAGTGAATCGTTTATGTAATCAAAGATTCCCTTGGATATTTCCATGTATTTCTGGAACTAGGGCACTGGGGTGAGCAGGAGAGTGGTTTATTTTTGTTACATTAACCCAAATTACAGTTTACTATTGTCGTCCTGAATAATCAAGTAAGGACAAGGCAATCCATGCTGTCAGGTACGATGACAAATAGCTGGAAAGTCCGACATTGTGACCACTCAATCCTCATTCAGTTCACTGTCACAATACGCCTGGGCTAATAGGGGCCTCTCAAGTAACTCAAAGGATGGCCTCTCAAGTAACTCAAAGCATGGCCTCTCAAGTAACTCAAAGCATGACCTCTCAAGTAACTCAAAGCATGGCCTATCAAGTAACTCAAAGCATAGCCTCTCAAGTAACTCAGAGTATAGCCTCTCAAGTAACTCAAAGCATGGCCCCTCAAGTAACTAAAAGCATGGCCTCTCAAGTAACACAAAGCATGGCCTATCAAATTCAAAGCATTGCCTCTCAAGTAACTCAAAGAATGACCTCTCAAGTACGCAAAGCATTGCCTCCCAAATAACTCAAAGAATGACCTCTCAAGTACTCAAAGCATGGCCCCTCAAGTAACTAAAAGCATGACCTCTCAAGTAACTAAAAGCATGGTCTCTCAAGTAACTCAAAGCATGGTCTCTCAAGTAACTCAAAGCATAGCCTCTCAAGTAACTCAAAGCATGGCCCCTCAAGTAACTAAAAGCATGGCCTCTCAAGTAACTCAAAGCATTACCTCTCAAGTAACTCAAAGCATGACCTCTCAAGTAACTAAAAGCATGGTCTCTCAAGTAACTCAAAGCATGACCTCTCAAGTAACTAAAAGCATTGCCTTTCAAGTAACTAAAAGCATGACCTCTCAAGTAACTCAAAGGGTGGCCCCAGAAGAAAGTTCCAAAGCGTCTGACAGCTTATGGTGTCTGTAACCTTGACACATATCTGTCTTATTTGCCGACTCAAATATCAGTCAATCCCTGCACATGATGGCATGAAAGCATCAACAGTGTTGAAGAACCAAGCCCTCAAATCCATTATTTAGACTCACAGCCATATTGATTGTTTTCACCTCCAAACAAGAGACAATTACCTGGCTGTGATGGGAGGGTGTATACCTGTACGTAACGTTCTGGAGACCCAGAGTACAGCTGGTAAATAAGATAGAAAACTATTATTAATAATATTTCTTATGATCAATGATATTGTACATAGTAATCTGTTATAATTTTGATTTTTATATTGTAGGTATGATTAATATAATCCAAATAATATATACTACTCAAAAGTAGTTGAAGAACAACCCATTTTTTCATATGATTATAGCTAATCTATCATGACGATAGCTTCGTATGACTGTACTTAATCTGTCATGACAGATAACAATACTCATATGAAAACATTGGGTGTTCTTTAACTTCTTTTAAGTAGTACATTTCTATTTTCTACCCCAGAAACCTTAAATGGAAGCTTTGGTCCACTGACTGGTGGCAGATTTTCAGACTAGGTCGCGATGTTGTAATAAGTCCATATTGAAAATTGACACATTATCTGTGTAATTAGGGTATTACTTCTTGATTGATATACTTCATCAAATTTGACTAACACATTGTGTCTTTTAAGGACAGGAAACAAATCTACTAGAACTACCATTTTGTTGGGACCACATCCCCATAAAGTAAAACACCTGCTCACATGAAAATGACAACAGCGCCTCACAGGCAGCTTGGTATGTATATTCCCCAGGGAGCTGAGAATGAAAAATCGATTGCATTGTCAATCCACTATCTGACGGCTAAATAATAATATGACTTTTACTATATCAACATACAGTTATGCAGTTACTTAGTGAAAATCTTGATCATTTATCTCACAGATCTGCTACCAGTAAATGTTCACATTTACCAAATGATTCACAGTCGGCTATCGCCAAAATATCTTGACAATAATACAAGAAACAAACACCACGTCAATCATAGTCCCCAAATCTTAAGCATAATAGTTATATCTCTCCCACAATATCTTAGAATTTCCTACCATACAATATGCTTCGCATGACTTACACACTATAGACATGTGGGTAATACCTTGTAAATCTCAAATCTGCAGGAAGCAGAATGATGAGATTAAACGGGATCATGTCCCTTGCAATCTCGGGTAATCCTCTCCCCTCTTCAACCTACCCGTATGTTTACGTTCGCATCGCTGACGTAGCTTTTATTACACCCAGTCACACGGAAAGGTACATTAATCCGGTGAAACAATCGTTGGCATGTCCAAGTGATTGGGAATCTATCCAGTGCCAAATCCTCAATACTGAAGATTACCATATGATAAACAGGCTGGGAGTTACTAAACCATATGAGATTAAGTGTAGCCCGGGCTGTTGTGAGGCCATTTCAATGGGTCATTTCTGCATGTGTCAAGTTCTCTATATTGGGTTGTATTTTTTTCTGTTAAAAGGACAGACTTTGAACATGTAGCCTTCTGCAGGAAGATGGCACTTGGAAACTTTGTTATGTAAAGGATAACTCTTGGAATATTTACCACTGAAAGCATAGCTCTTATACTGTTTATCATTTAGAGGATAAATCTTTAACTAATTAAGCGGTAGCACAGTTATATCACGGTGTGTCAGCTTCATGTGGGAGGAAAGCCCGAAGTGATGCAGGTCTGACGTTAACCACTTTGGTGAAACCCACAAGCATGGGTATGGTGCTGACAAACCTAGAAAAACACTCTCATTCCTTAAAATGTAGCACTATCAATCACAAAAGCATCACTCTTGGAATGTTTATCATTTGGAGGATAGCATCTGGAATATCTATTCTTCAAAGGATAGCATTCTGAATATTCTAGCAAGAATCTTGGCTTGTAGAATCTTGTCACAATGTGCCCACTAAAACAAAAATGATAAACATTACCCAGATTTCATAGGGAACATCAACCCAAATACCAACTTATAGTATTTATCCCCTGAAACATGACATGGCCGAAACACATAGCAACATAACACCTAACTTGCTCACTGGCATCTAATACACCGAGTCCAATAATTCATCACTGCACTCTTCATAAGAAAAAGAAAATTAAACGTTTTTTCGCAAAAGCGCTGCCACTTTACCATTCATGGCAGCAACATTTAACACTACTCAGACCCTAAGGAACAACCCTGAGCCAAGCTGCACCTATTTCGGGGCCAATCAGTATAATAGCATAGTTTGCATGCAGGTCCTACCGTATCTCACTAGATCTTTACAGATCTTAATGGTCAGAAATACGGCTGATGTGCCAAGACTGTGTAAAATGAGTGACCAACACGAGCAGCGCTGTGTGGTAAAGGTTATTCTGGCATTAGTTCCTGACCCACCATTGGAGCTCTTGGAAATGACTCATTCCTGGTACTCTCAGATGCTGAGAAAGTCAACGGCACCAATTCTACTTGTAATACCATCACGTTGTTCCTGTCTGTGAGCACTGCTATCATTACCATTTTGTTGGGAATTACAGTTTATTGATTTTGATACCGTTGTAAATTATCCTTTGTAAAATGCCATAAACTGATGTGATTACTGTGTATATATATGAAACTCGGTATAATTCTTCGATCTCATTTCCAACATGCTCAGTGATTATGAACAAGACAAATGTATAATTGAACAACACAAATGTATAATTGTATTGGAAAAACAAACAGCAACAGATGTTTGTGACACAATCTGATTTGTTTAGAAGAGATGTCAGTTGCATTTAAGCCCAGCAATATGCAGTGACAAGATGTGATAAACACTGCAGCAGCAATGACAGCAAGAATACCCTTGTCAATTTTATGATAATCAACAGGAAACCTTCATTTGTATTTGAACCTAGCAATTTACAGTGACAAGATATGATAAACACTGCAGCAGCAATGACAGCAAGATATCCTTGTCCATCTTACAATAATCAACAGGAAACCTTCATTTGTATTTGAACCTAGCAATTTACAGTGACAAGATGTGATTAACACTGCAGCAGCAATGACAGCAAGATATCCTTGTCCATTTTACAATAATCAACAGGAAACCTTCATTTGTATTTGAACCCAGCAATTTGCAGTGACAAGATGTGATAAACACTGCAGCAGCAATGACAGCAAGATATCCTTGTCAATTTTACAATAATCAACAGGAAACCTTCATTTTAGCTGAATTCTACATTCTCCTAACATTGTGATTTTGAAAAAAGAAGACATGTGTAATGTTTGATGAAACAATCCAAACGTTTGATGATGTTACCCGAAGTGTGATGACATGAGCCAATGTTTGGTATCACGAATGACATAGCTCACAATGTCATCACATTACACTAAATGATAATAATAGCTTTTCACAGTTTTACAATCAGACTTCAAATTAAACAGTTACGCCATTTCTAAAAGAGAATTTATTACATTGCATCGTCTAGGTTTTATCCAGTCATTCAATTACAACAAATTAGAAAATAGTAACCCCAATTCGACTGTGAAAATAATTGCTTGAAAAAAATTGAAGGCTATTACAGAAGCTACTTGAGTGTGCCATAATGATCCTCCGCCATTAAACACCTAAATCCATATACCAGAGCAAACCACTTCATCTCATCGGCAATCTCAGCCCACACAATCGCCCTACCGTAAGATGGAACCTTTTGTCTTGGCGCATGTGAGAGATATTGATTGGCTATAATACATCCTACACCTTATTATGTTCAAGGCTGTACAATGAGTCTTCATCAGCATTGTGAATTATGCAATAAACTCTTGATTAATAGAATGCTGTCTCGGACCAGATCATTCATCAGTTCACACATCACTAGGGACACACTGAGCGACAGAAAGACATATTGGGACGAATTATGCATCATAAACTAGATAACCAAATCACAATTGAGCAATGGTTAAACCATTAGTGCATGTACGATCTCTGATTTGGTATTTTATCCCATTTAGTTGTATTAATGATCGATGAGTAATGGTGTGTGGAACGAAAGTAAATGAAATACCGGTAAGACATATGTTATGCAATGTGTCAAAACTTAATCATGGTAGAATCAATCTAGACAGGCTTGATTTGTTTATCTGAAGTAAATAAGGGACGAACTGATGATGACCTTGATAACAGTACACGTAATCACATATTTATACTCTGATTACAGCTTCAGCTTCCGTATCTTCAGAGAGGATGTCATTTCACTAATCGGCATTAAAAAAAGCTTGTACATGAATATAACATGACTACATTCATCTTCATGGAAAACAGGACTGATTAGCAAATGATTACACATATTGTCATTGATGGATGATAATTTACTGAGAAGTATTTTTAGTGTTTTCACGGGCCAATTGCGAATACACCGAACAAGACTTGGTGAATGGTGTTTAATGCCATAATAAGCAATATTAGAGCCTTATCGTGGTGGCATGCAACTGAACAAACCTTGAACAGAAATTTCAAGTTTTATTACGCTTTGAAAATTATTTAAGCTATCACTTAATGTCGACAATGTGAAATTAAAGCCCAATGTAATACAGGTCAATGCAAATTACCAGTTTGGGGGGGAGACCCTTGAACAAACAGACCAGGTAAGCCCTCAGTGGACTTTGACCACCCAATCAAAATGAAGGCTGCAGTGGCTCTTGAACCAATCAGTTATTCAGGCTATGATGACATGATTATTTCCTGTGGCCACCCATCCACTTACATTCACCATTTTGACCAGCAAATCCCCATGTATAATGACAAGCACTCGGCACAGCATACAGAGCTGTTCTGTATTACTATAAGTATGGGTGACTATCAACAAAGAGAAATGACAATGCTGTGAGTTTTTTTAACCATGCAATCCCTATTTAATGTTTTTTTCTTTCTCAAATCACATAAATATACAGTAGAATATGAAAGGTCGAGGGGAGATGAAATGGGGTTAATGTCACATTCAAGATTATTGCACTAAAATAGTAGTTAACAGGGATCCAGAATTATTTGTTTGCTTATCAGACATTTGTATGTTGGTCATGCCCACCTCATATTTGACAGTTACTGGTAGGCGTTCATCTATGAATAAAATAATATAAGAATAAAATCCAGGGTCACTTTCACAACATATACGATATTTTCTTGAACATAGTGGGCAGTTTTTGCTCCATAAAACACACCATCATGAGTTTTGATTTTTATCAAAAATTCTTGATTCAGACTGTTGAAAAAATGCTATCATTGTTGTGAGGTGTTTTTCTTCAAATAAAACAGGCTCATAGTTTTAAGTAAAAATCACTGTAGCTGAAAACATATGTGATTGAGAACCAGGCAGGGTGACAACAAGTACCATTTTTGGGGGTATTTTATGACGCAGTCGGGTATATCTAACCACTCACCTTCCGCTCTATTCACCAGACCACAGAGGCAGTCTTCTACCCAAAAAGCCTAGTAGAATACACCTACAAAGACTAAAGATTTTAAACAGACACTCGTTTGTTAGGTGATTTATGAGTTAAATTAGGATATTATTTCTTTGTCAATGTCTTTTCATTTCATCACAAGTTTCTATCAGCGCACAAATTAATGTCAAGAGTTTGCTATCAGTTGACGACACACGTTCCGGCATCGTTGAACCTAGCTGACATGCACAATGTAATAATTGCTTAGACATTAACTTGTTCAAAAAATGAATTAAACTCAACATCTATTTCCCACATATAATCCAAACTTGGCATTATCATTGATGTTTACCCAACATCAATCAAACATGGATGCTACATAATTGCCAGTTATTATCAAGGGAGTCATACTGATTATCTCTGCCTCACTGATAAGAAAACAAATAACATCTACACGTTTCATGAAGCTTGGAATAAGACATTATACAATGTCAACATTAAAGAGTTAGTTGTTATCCTTTCTATGTATGCAGTGGGTGTATTCAGTATTTGTTCTGCAAATGTGTTTCTGTGTGAGGACAAACAAATAACTACTTATCAGAAGCTTTTCAAAGAAACTAGTCTTTCAAATGCAAGAAAAAAAAAAGTGACATTTTCTCAAAGAGAATAAATTACTGACTATGTAAATGTTATTAATCTGTTCAAATGGAGATATAAATAATTAAGCTGAAAGAAAGGACAGTGGGTTACCTGATTGTGTTCAACAGCTTTAGCTATCGTTGGTATATCATTACATTGAGATTGGGGTTGAGTGGGGTTGGAGGTCGAGTTGGAAAGTTAGTGGGATGTGTTTGGGTGATTAAACAGTAAAGTAAAATTTTATTTTAAGATTGGTCAAAAGTTGAAGAAAATAGTCATGAACTATGTCAACACAGTTCCCATTTTTTTAAGCATAGTGTCTTTCGGATGCCACAGGATGATCCAGACCTAGTCAAGACACACTTTGGTTTTTTTTAATATTCCTCAATTTATTTGAGTCCTAAAATAACATATCCATTTCAAAGTCATAAATTATGTCTCCCACACTCAACTCTGAACACATACACTTTGGAAACTCCTGGATCCATCTTGAAAACATGTCCATTTAGTCTTACATGCATTTTACATATCACTTTATTAAAAAAATATACACAAATCTAAAAAAGATAATTGAAAAATTTCACATCCTTGATAGAACATTTGATTTTCTCTATCAAATAAATCAAGAATCTGCTGACCTTGCATTCAAATGTAATAATTACCTTCACCCAACTCAAGGCCAACTCTAAACATGTCTCAAAGGGTCAGGCAATGCTTGTGTCTATGGAAGGTATTGTGACCTCCACACAGGGCGCTAAGCAGCACGCAAAGGAATTACCCATGCATGTAGTTGTCTGATTAAAGATCAGTGGAGCCCTGCGATACCATCACTGAAGTATTGGCCATTTTACTTGGCTTTATTCAGCCATCAACAAATGAACCTGGCCCATATGGCCACAGATCAGATACTCAACCACATTCAATATTATTACAATCTGATAGGGAAATGACCTATTGAGGGGGTATTGTGGTATTTACCAAGAATAAGTCTTGATATATAGATGTAAAGGTAACGTGTAATTGTATACAAATAGATGGTATAAATACAAATGGGTTCGCTGATGTCTTCATTACTGGTGTTGAGATTGGCTTTGATGTAGGATTGGGAACACAGCTTGGGTTTCCCTGGGGGGAGTGAAGCTGCTTGCTTGATTTGACGCCCGACCTTCCTATAGTTCACAAGTCATGTACCAATGTAACACCATGGGCAAACCATCCTTGGTTTTGGAAGCAACGCTTTCATACTGACATCAGAGAGATTCAACATTTTGTCTGGTTGACCAGAGTGCCCTGTGATTTTGTGCACCAGAACAGTTGTTGAGAATCAATTTAGAAAGCAAAGATGACTTTACATTGACATGAGAAAGGTTCAACACCACGTAAGTTGATGAGAGTATCCTAGCATCTGTGAAATGTTGAGAATTGTTTGGAATTATAAAATCAATCATTGTTACAATCGGTTGCTCACACTGATTAATCATCAATGTATGCGAATGAATTGGGTTTAATGCTATCTAAGTAGTCTTTCATTCATATCATTGTTAAACAGCTTATTTTTTAAAAAGCCCAACATGAAAAAGTTGCAGAAGTTCACCTTTTTCATGAAACCCACAAGCAAAGGCATGGCGTGAAAAGACCAAGGGTCATAAGTGAAACTGAGACTAGATCTCACATTAAGCGGATCCTGGCACCACAAAGGAACACAAAATTGCACAGTGAGTGTTGTATATTATACCACTGGTATCCATATTTTCAATAACAATGGCCCCATAACTGAGGAACTGAAATTTGTTAAGGTTCCCTGAACAAAATGATTCAAATGGATATTGAGTGTCCACAGTGCCTGCTGTGTTCATAGTCCATGAATGATTGGCCTGCCTGACTATAGTGTCCTCATGTTGCTGATGATTCACAAACGTTCAGCCATTTCTACTTCCTCTTTCAAATTGGAATGTTAGATTGAATCATCTACATTTTAAAAATTCCAATCTTTGAAAGAATTCATTCCTCCGAATAAAGACAAGTTGACATCCTTAACACTCCACCATCTCACTGATCACAGCCCAACAGCAAGGGTCGACCATTTGATACTCTGGGGGGCCAGGGACTTTTATTGTTAAACATCTGTTCCTAAAACTGCTATAAATACAATATTTAGTCATATTTGTATAGAAGAAATAAATCATTCATTCATCATGCTGGATGCTCTAAAAACAGTGTGTGTTCTGGGTGCTACTCCACTCAACAGTTAAAACATGTATATGCTTTGAAGCAATCCCAGGCCTAAGAGTATAAAATTCTTGGATCCAAACTGCCCCTTGTTACAGCCCCCCTCCACCCACTTCCCAACTGCCCCTTGTTACAGCCCCCCTCCACCCACTTCCCAACTGCCCCTTGTTACAGGCCCCCTCCACCCACTTCCCAACTGCCCTTTGTTACAGCCCCCCTCCACCCACTTCCCAACTGCCCCTTGTTACAGCCCCCCTCCACCCACTTCACACTGTTCCTTGTTACAAACCCCCTCCACCCACTTCCCAACTGTTCCTTGTTACAGCCCCCCTCCACCCACTTCCCAACTGTTCCTTGTTACAGCCCCCTTCAACCCACTTCCCAACTGTTCCTTGTTACAGCCCCCCTCCACCCACTTCCCAACTGCCCTTTGTTACAGCCCCCCTCCACCCACTTCCCAACTGTTCTTTGTTACAGCCCCCTCCGCCCACTTCCCAACTGCCCCTTGTTACAGCCCCCCTCCACCCACTTCCCAACTGTTCCTTGTTACAGCCCCCCTCCACCCACTTCCCAACTGCCCTTTGTTACAGCCCCCCTCCACCCACTTCCCAACTGTTCTTTGTTACAGCCCCCTCCGCCCACTTCCCAACTGCCCCTTGTTACAGCCCCCCTCCACCCACTTCCCAACTGTTCCTTGTTACAGCCCCCTCCGCCCACTTCCCAACTGCCCTTTGTTACAGCCCCCCTCCACCCACTTCCCAACTGTTCTTTGTTACAGCCCCCTCCGCCCACTTCCCAACTGCCCCTTGTTACAGCCCCCCTCCACCCACTTCCCAACTGCCCTTTGTTACAGCCCCCCTCCACCCACTTCCCAACTGCCCCTTGTTACAGCCCCCTCCACCCACTTCCCAACTGTTCCTTGTTACAGCCCCCTCCACCCACTTCCCAACTGTTCCTTGTTACAGCCCCCTCCACCCACTTCCCAACTGTTCCTTGTTACAGCCCCCTCCACCCACTTCCCAACTGTTCCTTGTTACAGCCCCCTCCACCCACTTCCCAACTGCCCTTTGTTACAGCCCCCTTCCACCCACTTCCCAACTGCCCTTTGTTACAGCCCCCCTCCACCCACTTCCCAACTGTTCCTTGTTACAGCCCCCCTCCACCCACTTCCCAACTGCCCTTTGTTACAGCCCCCCTCCACCCACTTCCCAACTGTTCCTTGTTACAGCCCCCCTCCACCAACTTCCCAACTGCCCCTTGTTACAGCCCCCTCCACCCACTTCCCAACTGCCCTTTGTTACAGCCCCCCTCCACCCACTTCCCAACTGTTCCTTGTTACAGCCCCTTCCACCCACTTCCCAACTGTTCCTTGTTACAGCCCCCTCCACCCACTTCCCAACTGTTCCTTGTTACAAACCCTTGCCTCCACCCACTTCTTTACAAGCCCTTAAGATGGTGACGGGATCAGATTGACTCTTTACACATATGCGGTTGAGCATTTCCGCTGCTGTGTTAATCATTAATGAGGTGAGCTGTATGGTGGGGAATGACACAGCTCGACATAGCTTGTGTAGCATCTGACAGTGCAGGTGTCGCACTCCATGTTCTCTCTCCACACGAAGAGGTGCTATACAGAGACGAGAGCAGGGTAAGATTCATGGACATGCCAGTGACTGGCACTTTTCGGGCAAATCTATCATTAATGAATATTAATATAATGTTTGTTTGTTTGCTTTTTGTTTAACGCCGCATTCAGAAATATTCTACCTATATGACGACGGTCTGCAACTGGGATCGATGACATGCATCAACCAAGTCAGATAGCCTGACCACCCGATCCCGTTGGTCGCCTCTTACAACAAGCATAGTTGCCTTTTATGGCAAGTATGGGTTGCTGAAGACCCATTCTACCCCAGATCTTCACAGGTCTATTAACATACGATTCCTCATTATGTTATGTTCACGATTCCTCATTAACGTAATGAGGAATCATGAAAGAGGTTTTATGGTTTAGTTTTAATGAAGGAGACACAGAGAATGACAGGACACAGAAAAGGACAAGAATCAAACCAGGGACAAGAAATGACTATCACAAGACTATCCTATCAATAATTCAATAACCAACAAATGCAGTAAGCAGAGCCAGTGCAGGAGGTGTCCAATGTCAATCTGTAGGACTGACCTCTGGGGAATCATAATCACTATATCACTGTGACTGCATCACAAATTCCCTTTATAGGGCCTCACAAGCTAAAAGTCGTGTTGAACATGATATTAACCATGTATGTATTTTTGCTTTTAATGGTTTGCTGACAAAGTGAGTCCATCATCCTCTATTATTATAATATCCAACACCCATTCACCACAGCTTCATTTCCGAAATAATCTCATCTCCATCGTTCTTATCACTCTCACAGCAGAAAATTCATCTTGCCAGTAGAGTTACTGGCTATATCCATTCCTCTAGCCCATTCAAAACATCACAAGCCATGGTCAAGTAGGCTAGAATTGATTTCCAGCACAGAAATCATAACCATTTTCTAATATATGATATGTTCAAAGTTTATTGATCTTCATATGTTATGGCCAGGTTAGTGTATGTGTTTTAAGTGTTCCTAATGTCGTACCATCACACAGACTACCTACAGCCCAGACAGTTAAAAAAATATGTGACTTCTCGAGTATCCAGCTATTAGCTGTTTTGTCTGGCACCATTTGAGGAGTTTCAGGGTAAAAAAGTTAAAGCGATCTGTTTGTGAATGAGCAGTTGACTGGACCCACAGCGTGATCATAGTATATTCTTAAAGGTTCTTCAGCATTTCTCGTCAGTTACCATCAGAGTGGTACCATGAAGGCGTCTAAGGCAACTGTAATAATCAGCTGCAACAATACTCTGTGTATGGAACTACTTTTTTTTAAACAGATTTGTGTTTTTTTGCTCACAGTAAGGGACATTTTGGTATTAGGTTTCTAAAATATATTTCTTTGTTACTGTGACTTGACCCGCCCCTAAAATTGCCCCTGCTTTTAATAAAACATTTGTATCAGTTTTAAACACTTTTAAAAAACATATTTTTCAAACTGATTTTCGTTTTTCGGCCTGATTCTGACTTTTAGCACAAGAAGAAGTAGAATGAGGCCAAAATATGTCACATGATTCATTAGAATTTAAAGCTACTCATATTTACTCAATACATTTGATGAATTATCAACGCCTGCCCTCTCGCCATTTTGGTAGAGGGAGCTTCCACTAAAAATGGTCCACAGATGAACCAATCAGATGCAATCTATAAATGTCTGTTAACATGGAACTTGATACCCAAGCAATGTTAACACAATTGAGAAGAAAATTCAGTTGAAATGTGTGTTAAGCAACTGTGTTTTAATTCAGGAAAACAACACTGACAGTCAATATAACATATACAGCAATAAGTGTCCACCACCCATCATCCACCAATCCATCAATTACAATCCATCTCCTAGACTCCTACAACCATCCACCATCCACCACCCACCCTCCCTCCTTACCATCCACCACCCAACATCCACCCTTACCATCCACCACCCAACATCCACCCTTACCATCCACCACCCAACAACCACCCTTACCATCCACCACCCAACATCCACCCTTACCATCCACCACCCACCCTTACCATCCACCACCCACCCTTACCACCCACCACAAACCCTTACCATCCACCATCGACCCTCCACCCATACCATCCACCACCCACCATCCACCCTTACCATCCACCACCCACCCTTACCATCCACCACCCACCATCCACCCTTACCATCCACCACCCACCCTTACCATCCACCACCCACCCTTACCATCCACCACAAACCCTTACCATCCACCATCGACCCTCCACCCTTACCATCCACCACCCACCATCCACCCTTACCATCCACCACAACTCCTTACCATCCACCATTGACCCTCCACCCTTACCATCCACCACCCACCATCCACCCTTACCATCCTTCACCCACCCTCCCTCCTTACCATCCACCACCCACCATTACCATCCACCACCCACCATTACCATCCACCACATCCATCACACCCACACCAATTAGAAATAAACTGAAGTTCTGTGTTAGAATAGGTCTTCAGCAACCAACACTTGTTACAGGAGACGACTTGAACGGGATCGGGTGGACAGTCTCGCTGACTTGGTTGGTGCATGTTATCATATCCCAATTGTGTGGATCAATGCTCATGGTATCAATCACTGCATTGTCTGGTCCAGACTTGATTATTTACAGACCGCCATCATATAGCTGGTATATTGTTGAGTGCAGCGTCAAACAACAAACAAACAAACAAACAAACAAGCTAGCATGATATCTAGTGTGAGGATTAGTATCACCCTAATTCTCCAGATATCAATCACCAAACCACTGACAGGTAGAACAGCAATCCCTGGTTCTAGGTCGACCAACAGTATAAAACCTAGGTGAGACATGTAGATGAAAGCAATGAGTCCTATTCTCATACCTGACATCTGTATAATCCAGACCCTACCAGAAGATATAAATGACTAATCTTCCTATATCTCATGAATAAATATTGTGTGCGATTATCATGGCTTGTGCTTCAGGAAGAGGCTTAGTTATTAGTGAGAGTGTCTTCAGAGAATGTATATTATTTCACTATAATATCATCTCCAGACAACAAAGAAGCAAGTTGTTCACCATTGCCAAGAGTTAGGTGAACATTGATCAGGGAGACAAGGCTAGAGAAGATTTACACCAGCATGTTTTGTTGTTGTGTTTGGACACCAAGAGATTCTTGTGAAGCTGTTGTGTGATTTATCAGAACATATTGACAGGTTCAGACAGTACATGGAGACTGACAAAGAACAAATGTCACTCCATGTAAAAAATACAGGACTCTTTTGTATCAAGCCAGCTTGTCAACATGAACAAATTATGATCTTTCTGACATCTATCTTTGTATCAGAGATAAGATACATGTTGTACTATGTGACCACCAGTGTTGCACTTGTGTCAGGTTTTCACTTTGAAATACTGGTTGAGAAGATTGTAACTGGAATATACCTGTTTGTTTCTTGCTTTTGACACACTCAGTGTTCAGAAGGAAGATGTCAATATTCAGGAAAACACATGACTATGGTCACAAAGTATTTTACTTTGACATATTGATAATTTGTTTTTACTGGAACTATTAAGCAGTTGCCAAGATAAGACTAAGTGATGACATTATTATTGCAATATGTAAAGTTTTAGTCATTCCATTTTTGTGTTTCCATAACAGCAGTGAATGTTGATGGTTTTGATACACAGAAAGTCTGGTAAAACAAAATAGTTGCATTGATGTTAAAATAGTTGTATCATTGTATCTCTGAGTGAGATTGTGGTTATGGGGTTTTATGACTCCATTAACAATATTCAAATCATATCAGGTCAGTGACACCAAGAAATGGCTTAACACATTGTATCCATGTGGGGAATCGAACCAGAACTTTGAAGTTATGAGCAATTGCTTTAAGCATGAAGCTACTAGAACCCTGTGTCTATATTACTTGGACTATTTACAGAATACCTTTTCCTGATGAGAAACTTTGACCAGGAAGTAATAAATAAAAGATAATTATTCCTTTGGGGATTTGGGGGCAAACTTGGACTTAAAGAAAGAGATGACTAAACTTGTTTTTGCAGTTATTACATTGTGAGATCTGATCAATTGATGGTCATCATGGCAGCATGTTTCTCTAGCCCAGGCTACCGGTACAGGCTGTTGTGACACAACAGAGTACAACACAAGATAACATCACTCATTGAAATGTGCACTCCAGCATCACATGGCTGTGAGGTTAGAAATGGTTGCATTTGTTCATTGGAAGTCATTATCCTTGATTATAGTGTTGTTTAATCTTTTTTTTTCTTCTGTCTTCTTTTGAACATAACATAATCATGATAATTTATAAACCCATTAATACACTTGATTGGCATTAACTCCTACAAGCTACCCTTAAGCCACACCGGGCCAAGCCACAATTAAATGAAGAGATTCACTCGACTATGTATTTTCCTACCAGTGAATGGTGGATCATATCATTGATTTTACAATGGAGTGAGTTACCAATTGTATTGTGAGTGAGTGAGTGAGTGAGTGAGTGAGTGAGTGAGTGAGTGAGGTTAACAGTGCTTTGACGGAACCCTGCATATCATATTGCAGTACCTTAGAAGACTGGGCCACCCATGCCCCTGAGCCACAAGGAACCAGACTGTTTGCTTGATATGATACAAGGGGTCCTCATACAAGAGATTACACTCAACTCAAACACTAAACTCAACTTTCACATGTTTGCAGTGAATGGGTACACAGTAGGAGATCATTTTAACTGTCTAGCGCCTCACAGGCAGCTTGGGTTGCATACTCCCCAAGGAGCTGAGAAAGAAAATTGAGTGCACACTGATCCTTTAACCGGGGTAATAACGTAGCACCAGAAGCAATCACTTGAATGTAATTTGGCACATTATAAATGGATTTATTATAATGTTTGTGGCTTGGTTTTGTATGGCTTCATGATGTCATCTTGTCTGATCCCTTCCAAACCAGCTTAGGTATAGTCACTGTGTCTTTATACCAGTCTCTCATTGTCCAAATCCCATAAGGTCGCTATTCAGTCACTGACTCTTTTCAGCCCCTACAATTTAACATCTGGCACCAACTGACACAACATAGAGAGTAATCATTGGGACTTATTGCATATAAATCTGATATTGGTGTCACGATGCGCCAATTAATGGGTGCGCCACAATTCACAGATGTATTTATGCATGTTACTATACAATACACACCACACTTATCTATCGATTCATATTCTAATCCTGTATTGATTTGTAATAGTAATATCAATGAAGTCTGTCAACAAATACATAAACAATAGCTGCTCAGGTTAGCTTACCATACTGCCTGTCAAAAAACACATAACACCCTGATAGGAGGATAATACTATTAGAACAAGCATGAACTAACCAATCACTGGTTTATAGCAACCTTATGTCAGCAATCGCCACATGTTGCATCATGGCTGAAGTATCATGAGACAAACTGTTTCGGGGGGTATCTCAATGATACTGCAGTATATTCATACATATTGTATCAGGAGGTAACTCATTGCAACATGGCACCCCAACAATCTGACCTCTTTGGAACACTGAGGGTTACCACCTATCTTTGAAACAAACTCTCCAATACTGTCAAACCATAAGTTTCACAGATAAAACATATGATTAACCAACCTGTCCTTTCTGATCAAAACTCCATAATCAATCTGCCCTCCTTTGAACTCAACGAGATAACAATTACAAAAGAACATACCAGTAATATTCCGATCCACTCATCAATTGACTCACCAACTGACTCACCATGCTTCCATTAAGATAGATAAATACAATAACTGACCTATCCTTTGGAAACCTAATAGACAGCAATCACAAAAGGTCCACCAGTAATAAGCTTGCCTCCTCGTGCTCAACCGATAGGGAAAAGATAATCACTGACATGTCTGTCCCCTTCTGAACCCCGGTAGATGCAGACATAAAACTTCACCACTGCTCATTACTCCATCATTGTGGCTGTTGCCAAGATGACTATCTACCAAACATCCAGCACCCAATACTCCGCACGTCTGTCTGCTCCCTCTCAACCCAGGGCTTACCGATTTATATGTTGAGTCAGTATCATTCCAAAGGAGACAATACTCCACAGAGTTGCTATCTCATGTCATCAGGGTCCATCTTGCTGCTTCGTATTCAGACATTAGGTTTTGATGCTGTTCAAGTCAACAACACAAATGTTTGGAAGGAAACTTGGGACAGGCTCCAGAAATCCCTTCATCATTAAATGTCTGATGTGAGGGGACATAGTCTGATGCCTATCACTGAGTTTGTGTCTGAATAGGGCTTAAAGATAGAGTTAGAAATATGAAATTTCTGAAGAAAATGCAATGTCAGTGAAGGACTAATTATTAAGAGTTGAAAGAAATAATACTTATTTTATCTATTTCTGTTCATGACGTGACTGACATCTTGCAGTACATTGTGTGGTTGTGTCACTCTCAATACCATAACAAAACACTCCAATTGCTGTGCTCATATAAACAAATTGGGTTAAGAAATAATTAACATTTCAAACAATTTTAATCATAGTTGATTCTCTTACTGAAACACTGCATTTTCAGAGATTGTTTTGTGTGCTCCAGTATCATATATATCGTTTGCCATTTTGTTAGCTGTTTTACACTGCTGTCAGCGATATTCCAGCTATCTATATATCACAACAGTATATCAAGTCTGAACAGGACAATCCAAGGACTGATATTATGAGAACCGCCCCATGCCATCAGGGCCAGAGAAACAAGTGGGTGATATATGTATGGGGTACATCAACACATGTATCTACCCATCAAGCAATAGAGAGCTGGGGATGTATTTTAACTCTATGATGGCTGTGAGCCAGTGTTAATCTCCCAAGGTCATCACCCATGCAAGAACTGTCCACATCAAGTGGCCATTCTGTCCACATCAATCCCCATCAATCCCCATCTCATGAAAAGAAACTTATTAACTTCCCCAAACCCCAAGGGAGACCTGCGTGAGTTACTGGGGGCTTTTTCTGCATTTGGGAAGAGAAACAGAAACCAACTCAGAGATAACTGTTCGAGGGAACCACTCCACTCTGTTAATCCAAATGGTGTCCTTTCCTAGTCCTACATCTGACTAAACTCATTATTATAGTTTTTCATAGATTTAACATTAAACACACTTATGAAAACAATAACAAGCATTTAGGAGCTAGTTCCGAGATTCAATATTGCTTTAATTGAATTTTCTGAACTATACAACTCTGTGAGGGAATAAAAGTGCAAAATTATTGCCATTTACTCTGTAATGTATTTTCTACCCACATCCTGCCTGCAATTCCTTGTCCATTTCACCACACACAATGGATCACGTTAATGGCAATCTACAACTGTCCAAGCCAACATACTGATTTTGTGTTCTTGTCAGACTTACTGCTCCCATTATCATGTCATACAAGACTCCATTCTGGTTATTTTCAGAATATTTTCAATTTACTCTTCCAATCAGTGCAAGAAGGTCCAGAATAAAAAGTACATAATGGAATTGTTGACACAGCAATCTCAAGCCAGTTATCATGAACCAGTTGTATGGTGAAGTTAATTAGTTGTGAAAGAGGAAATGAAAGGAAATCCAGCCTATCTTCGTGCTGTAAAGGACAGAGCAATAATCCCATCACAGGGGTACGATGACACTCAATCAACCAAGTCACTGAGCCTTAGTCCACTCGTTTCATTTACTTGCCTCTTACGACCAACATGGGATGCTGGGGACTTTTTATAACACAGACTTCTCCAAAATTCAAATCTCATACTTACCCATAATAAACTTAAGATTAACTCATTCATAATACACATAGACTCGAAAGTTTGACTAATATCAGATTTTGATCGATACAAGGCAAAACAACTATCAAAAATATATGAATAAAACTTCATATCAATGTGAAACATATATTGTTCTTGCATTGCTGTATATAAATATTACATACTACTGAAGTATCCAAGGTCTTCTTTCACTGCCTCCACAGAAACAAGATCATTATCATGTTTACGTTCCATTTCCAAAATAAATCAACACAACACGTTCCTTACACAACTTAATCCAAAAGCAGATAACTCACTTTTTAAACCGTCCTTTTAGACAATGATTAATCCATATATACTACATTGACAAAGCTAGAGTAAATATTTCTGCTGACAAGAATAACCACTCCTCCATAGTTTCCGTAACAGCCCTGAAGTGTTCAGCATTAAGCAGCTAGGCAATCAACAAGCTGTGTCCCCCCTACTGTCATCCCTTACCCCCAGTCCGCCACACTCCACCCCCTACCTTTTCACACCTGGGACACCTGTCTGCATTAATCAGTAACAGGTACAGACACCAGGTGAGGTCATTCTTCTTTTCTGTTAATTAATTAACACAGGATTTGATACACAGACTTCACAGTTTGATTTTTTCCCTTTGTAGCCTTAGGTTTATTTCATTCTTCATTTGAATCCAGTGAAACTGTGTTGGCTCTTTAAATATTGCTTTAGCTAAGACAAAAGGACAAATCAATACTAAAAGTCAGCATTCTTAAAAGTGATTATTGCACAAATATAATTGTACAAGTTATGTTTGAAAACTCATTTGGTTTCTCACACATAGCTTTCTAAAGGTGGCAATACATATAGTGCATCTTCGTTGTTGACTAATCACAATACTATTGATAATGATCTTTTCTGTGGGACAATACTATTCATACTGACATTTGCTGTGGGACAATACTATTGATAATGATCTTTGCTGTGGGACAATACTATTGATACTGATCTTTGCTGTGGGACAACATTATTGATACTGACATTTGCTGTGTTGCAATACTATTGATACTGATCTTTGCTCTGGGACAATCCTATTGATACTGATCTTTGCTGTTGGATAATACTATTGATACTGATCTTTGCTGTGGGACAATACTGTTGATACTGACATTTGCTGTGGGACAATACTATTGATACTGATCCATCTTGGCAAGTTATATTTGAGTTATTTTGCAACCTTTCGGCAAATGGTCTGGGAATCTATTCTTCCCACAAACACTACATTGGTCATCCTATTGGAATTCAATAATGTGATTAAGGGCCTTCAAATTTCTTCCTGATCAAACAAGATCATTATAAAAAAAAATGAAAAAAAGGTATTTTGGTGAACTACGAACACTTAATAAGAGTGATATAAAATGCCTTCACTATAATCATGTAAGCATCACGTGATAACAAATCAGATAAGGTCAAACCCTTTGGATTATCAATATGAACAAGACTGACATGATTGATGAATGAAAGATAATCAATATTGATTGATATTACCATGAAAAAAATTCTCATATAAAGTATGTTGGTGTATGTTAGCATGTTATTTATGTAAAGTCAAGATACCCATTCAGAAAGTAGAATTTTATTCATTCTTTCTGTCAGACTGAAAGATTCAAATTACATATTTTAACAGATTTTGGAAGAAAACAATAGTACTGCAGTATAAATACAAATTAAGTTTGAGTGAGTGAGTGAGTGAGTGAGTGAGTGAGTGAGTGAGTGAGTGAGTGAGTGAGTGAGTGAGTGAGTGAGTGAGTGAGTGAGTGGGTGGGTGGATGGATTGATGAAAGCAGCTTTGATCATAAACCACTTTGATGAAATCAAAGAGCATGTGTATGGTGCTGACAATCAAAGAAACATTATCAGGGTGAACTGGGATCAAACAAGCCGAAGGGACACTATTCCGCAGATCGAAATGCAGTGTCGTAGGCGGCAGGGCCATGCATGCCCCCAATGGTTCCAGCAGTTTTTTAGGGAAATAGTTTGAGGAATTAAAGGCGACAGCTCTGATGATTGTCATATATCAAGTTTTGAACATGTTCAAATTAATACACATCTGTTCTGTTGTTATTCATTCAAGCCACTCATGTTAATCTCTCTCATGTATGATAATTCTTGCTATAGTTAATCCGTCACCTACATATAGTTTTGTACCATTACTAAGACTTCCTTGACAATGGTATAAGTATCTATACTAAAATGTCGCTATTACAGTAATAACAAAAAGGTTGTTATCCATATACTGTGTCTACTTTGTCATCCATCAACTTCTAAGAAATGCCTGTCACAATTGAATACACATCTCTAACAAAAATATTCTTTGAGAAGAAAGAATGGAAAAATAAGAATTATCAGTATCAAATCATCTTATTACATCTGTTGAAACTATCAGTAGTAAAGGTCATCCAATACCCACTGATAGCATTGCTTGTCATTGATGTCTTGCCAACGGGCCTAGGTGATGGCAATGTATAGATCGTTCAGTTGTTACACCCACAAACAAATCCTATACCAAACAGCTGTATCATACTTCATTGTCAAATAAACAATACTTAACATATATATATGACTAAAAAAGTTAAGGGCCACCTGATTCATTCATTCATGTTACTAGGTTACTATAGTCATGCCATGACACTTTGTTTGTTGTTTAACGCCGCACTAAGCAATATTTCAGCTGGCATTCTGTAAATAATCGAGTCTGGACCAGACAATCCAGTGATTGACATCATGAGCATCGCTCCACACAATTGGGATCGATGACATGCATCAACCAAGTCAGCAAGCCTGACCACCCGATCCCATTAGTCGCTCTTACGACAAGCATAGTTGCCTTTTACGGCAAGCATGGGTTGCTGAAGATCAATTCTACCCCGGATCTTCACTGGTCCATGCCATGACAGATTAACTATAGTAATATGAAAGAATCAGACGGTCCTTAACTTCTTAACTTAACTTAAGTCATATATTTGTTATGTATTGGATTTTTGACAGTGAAGTGTGACACTGTTGTTTGGTATAGGATTTGTCTGTGGGTGTAACAACTGAACAATTGGTGGTCCTTAACTTTTTTTGAATATTATATGTACCACATTATCAACTTTCAAACAAACTCTGTAAGAAATAACAGCACTGATATACCAGAGATAAATGCCCAGACACCAATAACGGTATATTAGTGAAAGCTTGATCTCTAACTCCATGTCACATACATATCATTAAGGTTTTTTCATTACCAAGTCCAACAAGGCAGCACTACCAATTACCACCCAATAAAAACTCCTTGCCTGTGTTAATGAAATTTGCTGTCATTATTTGCTATTCCCTTCTCTAATCTGCCTCCCAATCTACCCCCTCCCAGGCGTGTGGCTGTTTGCACCTACAGGTGGGTCAATTACCTGCTTACACACCTGAAAATCTCATTACTCAAAGCCTGTTTTGTAACAATGAATCAGATTTAAACCCTGCGTCTCTATTGCCTGTAGATTAATACCAGTCCTGTTGTTGTGTGTTGCAGATATCCCAGCAAAGTGTCCCTAGTCATGAGGGCTTCCTGGGGTAGATTGCACACCGGTTGGAAGGAACTCACCCAGCCCTGGTGATAGCAGAGTACTTCTCCATACCCAAAACAAAGGGGGTGATAACAGGTGACGGTCATCAGGATGGATGAGAACACGCTTGCCTACCACACCAAGCTTCACCAGTGGTATGAGCTCCACAGACTCAACCGCAGTGGAGACATGGCTAGTCTCAAGCTCCCAGAGGATGGGGCTCATCTCACTCCTCAGAAGGCTGTTGAGATTGACCTGTGGAGGAAGGAGGTCAATAAGATCTTCATCAAACCAAAGAAGATTGAGAAGAAGTCCGAATTCTGGAGATGTCATATGAGTGCACCAACCTCGGCTACAAAATATTACAGCAACAATGCCGACCCGAGACGGGTCAAATCAGCCCGATTCTTCTCCAACCGAGGCAAACCGGGAGTGGTTGACATCAACGCTCTTCCTTCTCACTTGGCTGAAATGTCCATCCATTACAACCGTGAACGGAGGGGTGTTTACACTTCAAGGTTCTCGGCCGAAGATCTGCTGGTGAAGGGTAAGAAGCAAGAACTTCATCTGCCGCAGTTCCTCCGGGCAATCCGAGGTCAAGGGTCAGATGAAGGAGCGAGTCACAGAGAAGGAGGCACCGATGTTTCTATTCCCCAACTTGTGCGTGACTGTGATGTCACTATCCATGAGTCAGGTGTTGGCAGAGAAACAATAGACCAGGCTCCAGTGAACCGAAAAGCTCTTGTGTGTGATCGCTCTCAATCAAACAACCTCCTGAATGTTATGTCTATCGATGACTGTAAAATGGGCCTCCGATACCGGCCACAACGTGTCATAAACACCCACGAGTTGGAAAGATGTGATGATTCGACTAACGGTGACAGTAACATAGATGAAAATGGGAATGCTTATCCCTTAAGAATCAGCCAAGGTACAGGATCTGGAATGACTCCAGTCTCTCAAACACGAATCAACTCATTACTTTCTGCTCAGAAAATAAAACACAAGCACTTGGTGATAAATGGCAACAATCTGGCTCCAGAACGACCTCAGTCGGCCATCTTGGCTCGAGCATTTGACACTATCCTGCAAGAAAACTCCATGCTATCTGCCCCACTGCACCCAAAAGAGGTCCGTTTCTTTGCTGGTAGCAAAGACATGGGGTACTCTCCCAGTGGTAAGCACATTTATCAGAGACTCAACTCAACACTTAAGAACAAAATGAACAATGTGGTAAAGGCAAGGTGTGAAGGCTTGAAGTCAAAGGACTCAATCAGCGCTCGTGTGCAATACAATGGCATGGACAGTCATAAGTTCAGTAAAAGGTCAACAGCTACAGAATCCCTCGTCTCTGATGATGCCAAACAGCTATAAATAAACCTGTTTGAAATTTGTTGCATTCTCTGAGGTGACGAGGAGGACGACAGAATCCCTCGACACCGTTGATGCCAAACAGCTATAACTAAAACTGTTTGAAATTTGTTGCATTCTCCGAGGTCGCGAGGACGACAGAATCCCTTGACTCCATGATGATGCCGAATAGTTATTACAGTGTTGTTTGACTGAAATGTGTTACTCTCGGAGGGTCGTTTTCTGAGGATAGAAATCAGTGTTGTCCATATTCTTTTCTACTGTGAGAGGGAACCTGGATTATATCATATTGGGTAGACTTATTTGTGGTAAGTTTCTTATGTACAGTATCAGAAAATTGGAGGTACTTTACAAGCAAATGGTGTTGTTGAGTTAAATGTTGATGAAATTTGTTTTGCTTTATTTACATTGAAGGGATACAAATAGGAACCATCTACATCGGTTTCATTGGTGTGTGTGAAAAACATTCTTGTGAAGTGTTTGCTGAAAGTCAGCCTAAAAATAAAATTTAACAAAACGTATGGTTACCATGGTTACTTATTTTATCAACCTATTTAAACATCTCCCACTGTCTCACCAACAGCATCACAATAATCGCAACCAAGGAAAATGTGACAATGAGAATAATATTCATAATCATTTGAATAACATAAAAATGTGAAAATGATTAATTATCACAAACATTAATTATCAAATTTTGGGTGAGTGAAAAATTTGATCAAATGTCTCAATAAAATGTTCAGTAATGTCCATTTAACACTCATGAAGCAAGACAACACTAAATCTGAATTCACATTATCATTGATTAAAGCTTAAAAAATGTTTTTTCAACATGTATTTTATACCTGGTTGATTCATCAGAAGTGATCTAGTTGCTAAAGAGTGTATTCAGTCATATCATAGCTTGAAGTAGGAGAAAAGCCCAAAGTGATGCAGGCGTGAGACATTTACCACTCTGGTGAAACCCACGAGCACGGGTATGCTGCCAAGAATCAAAGCCAGCGCAAATCTGAGATTTGAACCCCTGATGCTAGCTTCTGGCAAGCAACTCTGCCCAACTGGGCCACCTGCTATCCCAACTGATCAGCAAAATTAACAGTAAGGTATTGATCAGGCTCATTTCTATAACTTCAAATACCAACCACAATTAGATGTACCACTCAGCAAACTGAACTACTTTCATTTCCTCCAGTGAAGGACAGCAGTGGAACATTCCCTCGGGAGTTACAGAGTGATGGTTAAACGACAATCACACTTTCCCAGGTGCCCATTATGTCCTGGCAATCTCACTGGGCACATTTACTACAAACACAATCTACTCCAATTTCGGAATTAATTGACCACAAAAAAATCCTTTTCCTTCCATTTTCACAATTCCTCCTTTGAGGTGAGTCAGCGTGTGACTATTCCATCCCCAGGATATAATCCATGCACAGATCATCCTTGAAATACAGATCGATATAAAATATAATCTCAGTTACTAGGTTGATGCATAGGGTCAAGGTTCGCCTGTGAGACATTTATCAGTGTTAATTAAAATGCCTATTTCTTGTTTGGAACGGTCCCTGGTTTATCCCCAGCAACTATCTGAAGGGCTTAGCCTCAGTCTGATAAATTTTGGATTAAACTAATACCTTATCATGAGGGGATCATCTCAAAATATATCAACCATAATAAGAATAACATGCCAAAAAAACAAAACGCCAAAAGGTATTATTGGAATAAAGTTGGTTGGTTTGTTGTTTAAAGCCGCACTCAGCAATATTTCAGCTATATGACGGCAGTCTGTAAAAAATCAAATCTGGACCAGACAATCCAGTGATTAATATCATGAGCATCGATCCAAGCAATTGGGATCGATGACATTCATCAACCAAGTCAGCGAGCCTGACCACCCTATCCCGTTAGTCGCCTTTTATGACAAGCATAGTCATCTTTTACGGCAAGCATGGGTTGCTTAAGACCTATTCTATCAGGAATCTTCACAGGTCTATTACAATAAAGGAAAAATAAACCAGATATATAAAAGTTATAAAGTTCATCATATATTTGTGTTTATAAAGAGAGCAAAACACCAGCTTATGTCGGTTGATATCATGGTTTTTTTAACACATTTTGATTTGTTTTAGTAACATGTTCATTTCAAGAGCTACTTTTAGAAAATTGAACACTGAAACATTGAACATTTTCAGTTTTTCAATTTTCCAACTTGCCTCTTGGCATATTGATCAACACAGATAATTTGGTCTGGGTAATGCCATTTTCATTCCATTGAAAGCAACTGAACCCAACCAACTATTCAATTACAATCCACAGGAACAAGCTGAACAGTGATGCACAGAATATTGTTAAACATTTGACAATATGATACATAATCTAAAAGGAATCTAATGTTACAAAATGCTTTTAAAACATGTATAAAAGAACAAATTGTCTCAAATATGCTTTACATTAACTCAAACATTTTTTGTATTTGATACATATGTTTGCAAATGTTTTATGACAATACGTATTGTAGTGTAGCCATGGAAACCACTGCCTCTTTCACTTTAAGACTTATAATGGGCACAATGCGTATCAAGGAATATGTTTATCTTTGTAATTACAATCACTTGTCAGCACAGGTGAGCATGTGGAGTACATTTGTTCCATGACCTGTCATATTTCTGTGATAAATATCAATGTTTGTCGTACCATGTTTGTACATAGGGAATAAATACTGATATATGACCATGTGATCTCAGTGTGTGTGTCTGCATATTTAGTCGACAACAACACAATAAACACAACAACTCCATATCTCTAACTAACATGTCAAGATTTTTATTTGTGATGTTCAAAATATTGCTTATAGTTGAACATGTTTAATAAAGAATTCTCTTTGAAGAGTTTTTTATTTAAGAAATAAATAGCAAGTGGGAGTTGTTTATCGAACAATAAAACACTGCAGGGAGAATAAACCATGAGGGGCGCATAAACAACAACCATTAGTCGCTTATTTCTCCTATGAGATATCAACATATTGTTCCGCCATTTTTAGGGTGTCAATCAATTGTACAAGGTTCAGAAACATTTACTGTATTTAAACAATGATGACAATCCAATCTTGGCAATGTTGGACAACTCCATTTTTTGTACAGTGGGGTTAAGTTCAGAATCCTCACATCGATTATCTGTACCTTTTCTCCTAATACTGATCATTATATCTCTCCCACTTTGAAATGCAATCGCTCAGCCTAGGTGATCATCTGCACTGTCCAGCTACATCTATGGAGAACAACTCCCTAGACACTTCCCTCTCAAAAGTAACATCCTCCGAATTTACGATGTCATCAAGTTGCGAGTGCACAGCTGAATCTCCATAAATGACATCATGACAGAACAATGTTTATCGTGAAATAAACCACACTTCGTTCTTCATTGTTGTTTGCAAATTAACACGTAGCTGTCTAATATCCTAATATTTGGCAGT
Source organism: Haliotis cracherodii (assembly GCF_022045235.1). Classification (NCBI taxonomy): domain Eukaryota; kingdom Metazoa; phylum Mollusca; class Gastropoda; order Lepetellida; family Haliotidae; genus Haliotis; species Haliotis cracherodii. Next base: position 38,686,639 of record NW_027266275.1, on the reverse strand, counting down.
CTTTTAAAATGATTCTCATCATGATCAGTTGTGTTCAAAATCAACAGAAACTGTGAGCATTCACTGTGGCATGGAACTACAGTAAATATGTTTATAACGAACACACTTATGTGAACGGATGGACATAAACTGTTTTTACCGTCGGGGCCATTCACTGTATATTTTACCATATAAAACTTATGGACATAACGAACATGCTGATAACGAAATATCAGATATAGCGAACTCAGTTTGAGGTCCTGTGTGTACTCTGTCTACGACAATGCTGATGTATATAACCAACTGTTAATCTCTGAGCTGCTCATGAGTCACTAATCAGCCTATCAAAACATCAGCTGCCATATGCGGCTGTTCAAAACACCAATAAACAATTGAAGGCAAGTGATTAACTGGGTTAAGTTGTGACACATTGTCCTAAATTCATACCCTCCGTTAACAATAGTAAAACAGTGATTACAGCCTTGGAAGTGGTTATGTTCTGTCTGTAAAATTTGACGTCTGAAGTGAGGAAACTTAGTTGAAATGCTTACAACAAACTATGCTATTACTCACAAAAATTAGTGTCTCTTTGAGTTTGTTAAGACTGTAGTATACTAGTAGTATAAATCATTACCCATGGAATCTAGCTTTTTGTTGGTTCTTCCTTATCCTGAAATCAGTCATTCAAATTTTTCGCCCTCCCTATACAGAGAAATTGGTCAACATAACGATTTGTAAAAAACTATTTTTCCGAAATTAGTGAGTAAGGTTTTATGCAGCTTTAAACAATATTCCAGCAATAATATGGCGGTGGACACCAAAACTGGAATCGGCAAAATTAAATATGTTACTCAAAATAGACTCCGGATCGACCTGTCCTTCTGCTATCCCCCAAATGCTGAGCACCAAGTAACAAGTACCATCTTTTAACGAGTTTTGGTATGATGCGCCCAGGGATCGATCCACCGACATTCCGCTCTCCGGGCAGATGCTCTATCCATTATATGATGGAGGCAGTCTTCCATGTATGATTTGTTTGTTAATTTGTTGTTTAACATCATACTAAGCAATATTCCAGCTATGTGACGGCAGTCTGTAAATAATCAAGACTAGTCCAGACTATTCAGTGACTGATATCATGAGCATCGATCCACGCAATTGGGATACGATGACATGCATCAACCAAGTCAGCAAACCTGATTACCTGATTCCTTTAATGGCCTCTTACGACAAGCATAGTCACCTCTTACAAGAAGCATGGGTTGCTGAAGACCTATTCCAACCCGAACATTCACAGGTCTCCTTACATGAAGACACCCGTTACTTAATGTTAAATCAGCAGGTGTAAACATCCTATCCCAGTGGGGATTCAAGGATGGAATTGGATTTATCAACCTGTGCTTGGCAACATGGTTGTTTAGTGCAATATAACCAACGTTATGGGACATTGCTCATAATACTGATCACTGGTGTATTTACTCTTTTATTTACAGGTAAACAAATTCAAAATAATATGGCTTACCGGTATATAACCATACAGTTCACCACAGTTTATCTATGAGATAGGCTTATCTACAGCCATATACAGTATTTTTCTTTGACAGATGGAAAGACTGGATTTCAAATCTTTAACCTACAACACTGTTTAGATTGACTGACAACTCAGAAGACACAACAGGTACTTATCTAGGATTTTTAACAAGATGACCAAAAAAGGCAAATGTTAAAAACAAACAAAAGAGACATTTTCAGTCCTTACTATATTACTGCATTCAATGCCATCATGTACAATTAAGTATACAAGCCTTTTCTCTTCATTGGTCCAAATTAAGATATTCCAATTTGGGAATACAAGACCAATATTTTCTGTAGACCTGTCAAAACACAAAAATAAATCCTCATATAAAATCTGATTCCAGGATTCAAATTGGCATGTACATTTTGACCTGACATTGCCAGTCTGATGCAACAACAACAGTTATTGATCTGCAGCACATGTTGCGCTGTTTATATTGTTGTTGTGTTTACTCTAGCAACTGCCCCACCCTTCATCTCTCTGGCTGAATGGACCTTCGTTCACACATGTGCCATATTGATCATAGCATCAATAATTAATGTAATGAGAATGAATATCACATCTGTTGGCTAACCACATGCAAGATAACAAACACTATGTATTAATGGGGACACAAAGGACAATCTCAACATGCTTCATGCTTGAGGAAATGCATGTCAGCAAAATCATTTTCAAAGTTTGATTAAATGACAGCTCAATAGTTTCTTGTCATTTCTTTCGCTTCTAAGTGTGGGAGTACTGGATACATATTGGCATTCACCATAGTTTTCCTCCGGAAAAATTCTTATTATTAACAATGTTTAGCATGTGATTCATCACTAACATGAAAACAACAGCTTATTTATAAAACTATAGCACGAAGTTGTTGCTCACCAAGTACATTCAGAAGGGTTGTCAATTATATCAATACTCTGGCTTTACTTTAAAGAGTAATGTTTTATGAATCTGCCAACATTAAATGAAGAGGGCAAAAAAAAAATCAACAAAGCACTTGTTTTTTTGCCTTTCTTTTTCATCTCAACTTACTTGCTCAGCACCAACATTTATAGATACAATCAATAAAATGCAGGACCGATGAGATCAGCTCAACAAACAGCACTTATCATGCTCCTAATAGCATACTCACATCCTGAAGAACAAATAACAGAATCAAAATGTCTTCGCCAATGTTTATTTTATTATTTCCCCTACCTAACGACCAGAATGTTTCACAATAAAATCTGTAAAACAAGACCTAGTAATATCTGCCTGCAATGGACTAAGAGTTAACATGGTTATAGAAGTGATATTTGCAGTGTGTTTGTGTTGCTTTACGCCACACAAAGCAATATTCCAGCTGTATAACAAGTATCTAAAGCAATTATGCCAATTTACAAATTTTTCAAGCAGAACAAATTATATATAATTTTCTACGGCTTTGACCATGTGACTTTAACATTGCACCTTTTCTATTTCATAGATCTGAAACTTGGGGAAACAAATATGAATCCTTTGAAAAAGTTCACACTTCATCCTTGATGTGATATTTAGGTGTTGGTAAATATACTTCAAACAAGGCCATGCTCAGTAAAACTGGATGTTGTCCTTTATACATTTCTTGTCACATACAAGTTATATTGGTTGAGATTATTAAGGATCGATGTACACAGATAACTGATTCACTGTCATAAAATGTCAAAGCACATGGAGACAAGCATGGGGAACTGGGGACCTATTCTGCCCTGGAATCTCCACAAGGATACAAGCATGGGGTACTGGGGACCTATTCTTCCCTGGAATCAAAACAGGGAGACAAGCATGGGGTACTGGGGACCTATTCTGCCCTGAATCTCCACAAGGGCACAATCATAGGGTACTGGGGACCTATTCTTCCCTGGAATCAAAACAGGGAGACAAGCATGGGGAACTGGGGACCTATTCTGCCCTGGAATCAATACAAGGAGTCAATCATGGGGTACTGGGGACCTATTCTGCCCTGGAATCTCCACAAGGGCACAATCATGGGGTACTGGGGACCTATTCTTCCCTGGAATCAAAACAGGGAGACAAGCATGGGGTACTGGGGACCTATTCTGCCCTGGAATCACTACAAGGGGTCAATCATGGGGTACTGGGGACCTATTCTGCCCTGGAATCTCCACAAGGGCACAATCATGGGGTACTGGGGACCTATTCTGCCCTGGAATCAAAACAGGGAGACAATCATGGGGTACTGGGGTCCTATTCTGCCTTGGAATCACCACAAGGAATCAATCATGGGGTACTGGGGACCTATTCTGCCCTGGAATCACTACAAAGAGACAATCATGGGGTACTGGGGACCTACTCTGCCCTAGAATCACTGCAAGGAGACAATCATGGGGTACTGGGGACCTACTCTGCCCTGGAATCACTATAAGGAGACAATCATGGGGTACTGGGGACCTACTCTGCCCTGGAATCACTATAAGGAGACAATCATGGGGTACTGGGGACCTACTCTGCCCTGGAATCACTATAAGGAGACAATCATGGGGTACTGGGGACCTACTCTGCCCTAGAATCACTGCAAGGAGACAATCATGGGGTACTGGGGACCTACTCTGCCCCGGAATCACTGCAAGGAGACAATCATGGGGTACTGGGGACCTACTCTGCCCTGGAATCACTATAAGGAGTCAATCATGGGGTACTGGGGACCTACTCTGCCCTGGAATCACCACAAGGAGACAATCATGGGGTACTGGAGGCTTATTCTGCCCTGGAATCACCACAAGGAGTCAATCATGGGGTACTGGGGACCTACTCTGCCCTGGAATCAAAACAGGGAGACAAGTGTAGGGTACTGGGGACCTATTCTGCCCTGGCATCCCGAGAGGCTCCTGAAACTTGAGACAACAATAAGAGGAACGCTATTATTGGATTTCATGTACTTTGATAAACAGAATATGGTAATGCACCACTCTCCTCACGGCTGCATATTCATCCCAAGCATACACTGACCAATGTGTCATCCTTCCATTATTCTTCTGCAGGAATCTGTCATGAAAAGTCAGTCATTCTCTCTGTATTGCACAAACATATCAATACAATCTCATCAACATCAGACAGGGCCCAAGATGATTCTTACATCTAAAGCAATTTGCAGCAGTTCTTCTGCAATTACTCAATAAGCCTGCTTGAAATATTGATTGGATGAAGAAAGGGAGCTGTTGTACACTTAATTTACATGAAAACAACTTTGTGCTAGCTCCCAGGAGAGTCAACGGTATTGGTCGCATCTTTTTCACCTAGGATCGATGACTCAGCTTGGATTTATAGATTTGATAATATTTTCCTTTAAGAGCTGTAAAGTCAGTGACATTTACATCCATCCATTTGCCGACATGTTGACTTTGATGTATTCTGTCTGAAAGGATGTTATGGAACACTGGCATAATATTAGCTGTGTGAATTGAATGAGTGAGCAAGTCAGGTTTAATGCCGCTTTGAACAGTCTTTTAGTTACATCACAGCATGTCAGCTTGATGTTGGAGGAAAGCCTGAAGTGATGCAGGTGAAAATGTCCTACCATCTCAAGTCCATGAGCTCTGGTACTATTAGGGGGTTATAAATCTGGGTTTTCAAACAAGTGGATCCTAGCATTGCAAAAGAGGTTTCTAAGATGCATTTCTAAATGATCAAAGGCTCCAACTGTACTTTATCCTGCAATAAACACATTTTAAGTGACGACATAATGGGCTGACGTCACTGATGCTGTTCAAATTACCTCCCCTATGATCAAACATATTCTTGGTAAACTTGTTCCATCATTCCTGTCAATCAAGATGGTTGATCCTCATCAATTATCGATCATTGTAATAGTTTCTCCAGAAGAAACTTGTTGGATAATTGAATATCAGTACCTGGGAAGAAATATGGCAAGATGATGCCAACCATCTCTCATACCGCAGGGTTATCCCAAGCATGTACAAACAACGATGTCTGTCCATCAGCTGCTACAAAGTGTCTGAGGTGGGTGTTGGCACCCTATTATCATATGTGTGCCTGTTGCTCAGTGTAGAGAAACAGTCTTCCTCCGCCATGTTCATCCCACAACGATGCCATTTCACACCCCAAGCCGTCGATTTACATCAGTTGCAATTGCTGGTTATGGTATCATGTGGTGCAACCAACTCGTTAAGCACTCCATTTCATGGCTTGCAGTTGCTTGCAATGACCGCTCACATAAGTGATGGAAATATAAGTTGCAACTTTTACAACACAAAACACCTCAACACACAATAACCAGCAACAGTTAACTTCGGCTATGTACCGGTATACATGTGTTAGATTGTCTGAACAAAGCACTTGTGGAATGTTTTGAGTCACATGATTAAACTGGACAAAGTGTATATAAAACATTAAATTTAAATCCTATTTATTTCTGCATGGGATTTGAGATAATCATAAATCTGAACTGATAACTTGTGACTCATTTAATCCTTAACTACCCATTTTAGGGGTGCTTTAATATGCTTAAAACATATTTGTCTCCTAACACAACGTTGTAGGCAATTAGGTGGAACAGGCTGTCAGTTAGCCCCATTCAAGAATTTTCAATTTGCGGCACCACTTATTACAGATTTTATTTTAAACCCATCCCTAATAAAACACAAGACAAATTTTTAATTCAGCATCTTAAAAAATAATAATAAAGTGTCCTCAAGCTTTAACTATAATAGTTCAGCAACTATAATAGATTATTTACACTACACAGGTAGGTAGACCAAACTTTATTTCTTAATTGTGGAATACAGAGTGTGACATTTGGTAAGAACGAATAGATATTCCCCCTATCAAACAATATTAGTCATATCACAGCTTGGTATGTTAATGGTGATATTTGTATAGCTTGATACAAGTGAGTGGGTGAATTAGGACATAAACATACAGTGTAAACCTACCTGGAGAATTCTGACCCAACCAGAACTGTGCCATTTGTAACCTACACTTTTCCATATCATCATTTCATAATGCATAACGACAATGACTGGAACGAAGTATTTCCTATAAGTAATAACTTCTGCAGCGATGCAGATGTCAAACCAAATTTTTCTAAATAATAGGTGGTTATTGTGATTTGAAACCTTTGTTTGACCAATCACAGCAGTCGGTGTCAGTAAATAACAAGATGACCACATTTACAAAAAAATGAAGAGCCAAAAAATATATGCCAGCCCCTCAAATGAATTATGTTCCTAAGATACATAATATCCCAAGAAAGATAATATCACCAGAAAAAAATAGATTTTGTACAAACAAACATAGAACACAAGAAAGATAAAATAGGACCCTCATAAAAATTCTAGGCCTCAAGAAAAGAAATATAACAGTTGAAATATATCTACAGAACACCAAGAGAACTTGATCAAGCAATCGCTGTTGCACAACCTCAAACCAATGTCCTTTGAACAAGTTAATTATTTTGCAAGCTTTAACAAGACATAGGATCAATCTAGCAGCCGCCTCTGTTAGAAATTCCCAGCCGTTTATTGATCCGGCTCATTAAGTCAGGCTCATGATGATCCCCTCAGATAATGGCTGCTCCATTTATCTAAACCATCACAATGATTTCACTGGCACACAGATCAACAAATATGAACAGACAACAATCAGAAGGAGGTTTTAATTTGTCACTGAGGCATTTAAGAGCTATGCATATTTACAAGCTGAAAACCCTTTTCTGTTCTTCAATTACGGAACTCTCATCCAGTAAATACCCATATAATAAGATTGAAGCACTGAGTTTCCACTTGGACATAGCTGACATAACAGGGATATTTGTACTGTATGATTACAGCAGTTATTGAAAGAAGGATAATAAAGTTTGTGGTGATATACCATCATATATCCTAGTGAATGATAACTAGTCATTATTTCCCAATCATCTCTCATATCAACACTTGGTGAACGACGGCTGGATTTTTTTTCCTAAGCACTGATTGTAAAGATAGATCTATAGAGAGAGAAAATGGTTCCAATGGGTCTATCTCAAGACTAAGTCCCATGGCTGGAGCTATTACTTATTGTGATGTTACATAATAAGTATAACGAGGCCTTTCAGCACTGCAGCTGATACAGCTAATGATCTGTACTTAACCAACTTCTGGTAATCAAGGACGATCAGACATGTCATGACCTTATCTTGCAATACAGTGAGTGACTTGGAGTTGTGTGGTTTAACACTACAGTGAGTAAGTGTTGTGTGGTTTAACACTACAGTGAGTGAGAGTTGTGTGGTTTAACACTACAGTGAGTGAGAGTTGTGTGGTTTAACACTACAGTGAGTGAGAGTTGTGTGATTTAACACTATAGGGAGTGAGTGTGTTGTGGTTTAACACTAAAGGGGGTGAGAGTTGTGTGGTTTAACACTACAGTGAGTGAGAGTTGTGTGGTTTAACACTACAGTGAGTGAGAGTTGTGTGGTTTAACACTACAGTGAGTGAGAGTTGTGTGGTTTAACACTACAGTGAGTGAGAGTTGTGTGGTTTAACACTACAGTGAGTGAGAGTTGTGTGGTTTAACACAACAGGGAGTGAGAGTTGTGTGATTTAACACTATAGGGAGTGAGTGTGTTGTTGTTTAACACTACAGTGAGTGAGAGTCGTGTGGTTTAACACTACAGTGAGTGAGAGTTGTGTGGTTTAACACTACAGTGAGTGAGAGTTGTGTGGTTTAACACTACAGTGAGTGAGAGTTGTGTGGTTTAACACTACAGTGAGTGAGAGTTGTGTGGTTTAACACTACAGTGAGTGAGTGTTGTGTGGTTTAACACTACAGTGAGTGAGAGTTGTGTGATTTAACACTATAGGGAGTGAGTGTGTTGTGGTTTAACACTAAAGGGGGTGAGAGTTGTGTGGTTTAACACTACAGTGAGTGAGAGTTGTGTGGTTTAACACTACAGTGAGTGAGAGTTGTGTGGCATAACACTACAGTGAGTGAGAGTTGTGTGGTTTAACACTACAGTGAGTGAGAGTTGTGTGGTTTAACACTACAGTGAGTGAGAGTTGTGTGATTTAACACTATAGGGAGTGAGTGTGTGGTGGTTTAACACTAAAGTGGGTGAGAGTTGTGTGGTTTAACACTACAGTGAGTGAGAGTTGTGTGGTTTAACACTACAGTGAGTGAGAGTTGTGTGGCTTAACACTACAGTGAGTGAGAGTTGTGTGGTTTAACACTACAGTGAGTGAGAGTTGTGTGGTTTAACACTACAGTGAGTGAGAGTTGTGTGGTTTAACACTACAGTGAGTGAGAGTTGTGTGATTTAACACTATAGGGAGTGAGTGTGTTGTGGTTTAACACTAAAGGGGGTGAGAGTTGTGTGGTTTAACACTACAGTGAGTGAGAGTTGTGTGGTTTAACACTACAGTGAGTGAGAGTTGTGTGGTTTAACACTACAGTGAGTGAGAGTTGTGTGGTTTAACACTACAGTGAATGAGAGTTGTGTGGTTTAACACTACAGTGAGTGAGAGTTGTGTGATTTAACACTATAGGGAGTGAGTGTGTTGTGGTTTAACACTAAAGGGGGTGAGAGTTGTGTGGTTTAACACTACAGTGAGTGAGAGTTGTGTGGCTTAACACTACAGTGAGTGAGAGTTGTGTGGTTTAACACTACAGTGAGTGAGAGTTGTGTGGTTTAACACTACAGTGAGTGAGAGTTGTGTGGTTTAACACTACAGTGAGTGAGGTGAGGTGAAAAGGGGTTTAACGTTGCGTCCAAGATTATTGCACTTATATAGCGACGTGCCTGTACGTGTATGGCGGCTTGTACTAGTCTGGACTGGTGCCGATTTATAGTGCTAGCCCACTGAGATTTCATGCCGCAGTTTAACATGAATACCCCACTCAGACACAGTATACTGACTCCGAGCCGACCAGTCCTTGTTTTAGCCCCTTAAAGCCGAGCGCCAGACAGGGTAACAACAAGTACCATCTTTTAACGTCTTTTGGTATGACGCGGCCGGGGATCAAACCCTGGAACTTCCGCTCTCCAGGCGGACACTCTACCACTAGGCCATGGAGGCGGTCACAGTGAGTGAGAGTTGTGTGGTTTAACACTACAGTGAGTGAGAGTTGTGACGTTTAATACTACAGTGAGTGTTGGGAAGTTTAACACTACAGTGAGTGTTGAGAGCTTTAACACTACAGTGAGTGAGTGTTGTGAAGTTTAACACTACAGTGAGAGTTAACATGACAGTGAGAGAGTGTTATGAGAGATAACATGACAGTAAGTAAGAGATCAAATAAAGGCACAAACTGTAGGAATTCACTGGAACTGGATATAAGGTTTGACACAATGGTTTTCAACTGTCCTAATAATTACCCCTCCTTAAGCCCTCATACCCTCCATGTCTTATAACCTTCTTATTGTACATCTGTGGGCATACCAGGGAAGAATACAGGTCCTCTGAAACCCATGCTTATCGAAAGAGGCATCTGAATGCATCGGGTGGTCAGGCTTGGTGTCTTAGTTGACTGCATGTCATGAAACCTCATTAGTGTGGACAGCAATGCCCATGATGTCACTTTGGCATATAGCTGGGATATTGCTGAGTCCAGCATTAACCAACCAACAAAAAAACCTTGCAATCTGAAGTACTGAAATATAACTGGACAGACATGAAGGATAATGATATAGCTATTCTGGACACTTCATTCCTTTCAGCCATGCTGGAACAATCATATCACTCCTCAGACACACAACCAGTCATAGGAATCAAAATTGTATCAAGCTAGACAATTAAGACTTGAGTGTCCACCAAGTGTACAGTCCAAGAATAATCTTGCCCAATTTAAAGACAATTGAGTTTCAGCTAGATAATGTTACAAGAATCATGTTCCAATGGGTCATTAGCTGACGCTGTCCGCTTGTAACTTAGTTGGAACAGATTAGGCTCTAGGTGACCACTTGCAGACGGCACATGACCTAATCTCTTGGGAGTTGCTACACTGAATTTGGGCACTTAGAATTAGAGAAAATGAGGTTCTCTGTCAAATATCAACCTGGTCTAATATGTGAACATCTCGAGAAAAGCTAGACTGTACCCAGTCTCTTCTGAGTCAAATACCAAACTAGGTCTGTCATGGAACTATGAGGGGTGGCAGTGAAGTTCTGAGCCAAACCATGGACTGCACTGATGGAGTTGATTGCTAAATATTTTTCAGAGTCCAAAAACTGCTGACAATGCTTGATTACCCAGGTCCCACTAGTGTAGAAGGCTTCCTCCAGGTGGTGAAAAAGGTCGTCCACATCAGAAATGATGTCATCATCATGTGCATAATGCTTGTAAGACAGTTCTTTCTTCGGGTTTGGGAAAATCTGACAGTGCCATCTCAATACAGAAGTTGTTCAATGAGTTCAAAGCCACAGTACGCATTGCATCCATGGCAACAACAGACTTGTGCACAGGTGCACTGTCCTGGTGGAACAACACAGCTTTCGTGCATTTTCCTTGACATTTAGCCTTGATATTCTCACACAGTTGCCTGAGCATATTAGCATGATATTGGCTATTAATGTTTTGACTGTTTTTGAGGTAGTTCATCAGTAGGATTCCTTTGGAACACCAGAAAACCGAAGCCGTCACCTTGTCAGGTAATGGAACAGACTTTGCCTTTTTCTTCAGAGGAGGTGTTAGATGTTTCCACTGCTTTGACTGTTCTTCAATCTCTGGCTGATAGTGGTGAACCCAGGGCCCCCTTGCACCAAACGATCTTAGCACTAAGATGATCATAACTCCCATACTTTAACAAAGGCTTACGATAATCATAGTGCTCATATCGCTCTGTGCAAGTGGGTCCTGGACTCATCCTTTCTTACAAATTGCTCCCTTCTCTCAGGAAAGATGGGAGCCTATGGGATGTGTTGTCAGTTGGCGATCATCCATAATGATATGAAGTATTTTATCAACATTTTTCTTAGTGGTGACAGTTGAAGGTCTTCCTGACCTTTGATCATCTCTGAGGCTCTTTCTTGAACTCCACTGCCCATCTCTGAACAGATGTAAAGGAAGAGCATCATTCCTTAAAGTTGACACCATGTCCACTTGGGTATACTCGATGACAGCAAGGTAGTCATTTCTCCCCATTTCCATCAACAGAAGACCTAGTTACTTTGATGCCTGCAGAAATATACTGCCTGGTAATGTAGTTGGTTTAAGTGCAGCCTTATAAGCATGGAAAGTATCGACTTTATACATGCAGACTGTTAAGGATGGACTGTACATCCTTTGTAGTTAGGCTTAGAACTATTCAGCCAGACATGCTAGACTATACCCAGTCTCCTGTGAGTGAGCTTCTGTCAGTAGGGATTTCAAGGGGAGCTAGACTGTACCCTTTACTGAGTGGGTCCTCATATAATGTAAAACCAGGTCTGTAACATTGTTTTCGTAGGTTGTTACAGGCATTCATCAGCACTGTTCCAGCCATATCACTGAGACATGAGACACAAGCTAGCCTTGCTAGTATGTGTTTCCACATCCTACTTACACAAATCAAACAGATGTCCATATTATACCCACAACTCTGAAATATTGAAAACATATTATATCATATTGTCAAAGTATTGTCAAAGGCTCTTCACCTTTTCTTCAAAATGTTTTCAAAGGCCTATTATGATATTCAACATAATAAGCGCCCAGGGCGCTCTCAAAATTAGGTGAAAATTATTTTGGTGAAAAACAACAGAGTTGAAAGATCGTGAATTTGGTGGTTCATGCTGACAGCCTGAAGTGTTTATATACAACACATATATATTTTTCCAGATTTTAATTTCCAATAACTAAGAATGCATTAACACACGTATTATACACGAATAAATAAGTCTTGTGTACATTGATCAATCGGTAGGGGTGCTAATTAGGATTGTTCACTAGCCAATATATTTGCAAATATCGCCGTGGGCGGTTATTATGTCTAATACGGTACATGACATTTGCCCAGTTACCCTAACATCTTCAACTGAGTGAATCATATCATGCTACTCCAAGCAATATTCCAGCGACAGTAGGGCCCCCAAGAATGTGCATGATGAGCCTAGCACCAGGCTACCCCACCGCCCCCTCACGTTCGGGAGTGCTGCTCACAAGGTGCAAAACAACTCATTTTTATAACACCTTTTTAACAACATCAAGTAGGACAAAGAATTGATTAGGCACATCTGGCAATTATCAACAAATCCTTAATGTTCTCAATGAAACTGACATCAAAGAGTGTTGACCAAGATGTGAAGTGTATTCTCAAAGTGGCAGATTGAAGTAACATCTCAGGGCTAACTGGTCTTACACAAAATACATTTATTCAAGGGTTGGATGTACTTGCAGGTTGCAAAATTAAATCTGAATGAGGTTTGACACTGATTTTATGTGATTTTAATGTGACAGTGGGAATACACTAACCACTGACTTCACACATACTAATTATGTGCAGAAATGAACCAAGGTTCACCATGATGATCAAACAACAGGGACAAAATATTGCCTTGAAGACGTGAGCCAAATGGTAGAACATGCCTGTGTGCATGTCTGGGTTTGTAACAAGGAATTGGCGTACACATAATCATTGACACTTTCTTTGTCCTGACCCTGTGAATCTGGGAACAACACCCTCTGGATGAATACAGCTGGGAAGCATACAAAAGGTCTATAAACATGTTTATTTAATCTAGAAACTTGTTAATCTGGACGATTTCACTGGGATGGAATCTGTCCGGATTAACAGGGTTTCACTGTATTGACTACAAGACTAGAATGAAAAAGATATTTGTTTCATCTACTGTAGAATGTTTTCTCCACACAAACTACACAGACAGATGTGAGCTGTTAGAGTGGTGAAACAGTACATTCTCCACACACAAACCCAAACACACACAAACAAGACAGAGAGATTTTACAGCTGCTTCACCTGCCCTGTCACAGCTTTACCGCAGAAGTCTGCAGTGAGTGCTGTCAAACCACAAGTTCAGGTGAAGTGAAATGGGGTTTAACATCACGTCCAAGATTAGTGCACTTTAGTGCATATAGCGATGTGTGTGGCTGCAGATGCTCTACCACTAGATCACAGAGGCAGTCCACAAGTTCAGGCCTCAAGTAATATGTCATCATAAGTTCAACTAATGCAACAATTTTGTGATTTATTTGGTCATAATTAGATTCCTGGATCCTGAAAACAAAGATAAAGGCACCAAAATAATTTACTTATCTTTGTTTTTAGTCAAGATATGAGACTGAAATTTGTACGGCAGCCATGTAAAAAAATGTCCACCAGGGCTGCCAGACGTCAAATTGTTTTCGAGTCCAACCTTGAATTAAATTGTTTTGGGACGTACTGTGTGCCAAGTTTCATACTTGTATGACAAAGTGCCCAACTTTTTGCTAAGCCTAAGGACTAAGTACCATGCCAACTGGATGAGATCATCACGGCACCCTTATACAACATTCAGTATGAAGGTGCCCTATGGCAACCATCAGAGCAAGATGGAGAAGTGCAACACCTACCTGCCCCATGACGTGTACTGGTGACGTGGTCAGCTTGAGGTGGTACGAGCAGGATGGATGGAGGAACATCTCCAGGTGAACCGCCTCGTCCTCGGCATCACGTGGCTTGCCGCTCTGCACCTTCACCGGGAAATGTGCAGTCTCGCGGTACCTGAAAACAGGTCATAGGATGCACCCACATGGTTCATATTTGTTTATGATACACAGGGATTGATAACTGAGCTTATCATCCATAGATTTAGAAATAACCAAGTTTATAAAAATCCTAAGAGCACTAGTGCAAATAGCACTTCACAGGCACCAGTGTACTGTTTATGTCTTCCAGACGGCATCGTTGACCTCAATCAAATGTTACTGTGATTTAAGGTCAGAATGATGTCATACAAGAAACAACGTCATAGCTGAAGATTGTTGACATCATTCGACTATTGTGTAAGATGGTGTTCGATAAGGGAATTTTTCTAAGGGGGAGTTCCAAAGGTTTAAGACATAAAGGGTATTAAATAAAGAGTCATATGTGTGTCATATTTATTGTACAAAACCTGTGTAAGAAATCATGTATTACTTTACTCGCCCAGGAAATACAAGAGTTCTGACATTCATTTCATAAAATCAGTATGACACAGATGCTCGGATAATAATGTCTTGCTGTTTCCCATTGTAAACCCCATAAAACCCTTTGTATAATGCAACCCAGTAGCAATACATATTTATTTTTACGAAGCCTACACTTTCATTCGTTGATTTATGGATTTGACTGACCGTAGCCAAAGGCCATAATACAAATACATGAAAAAACAGTATATATTTATTTGGTATTTGTCGACCACTCAGTTGTTATGAAAGATACAAGTTCAAACAAAAGTTGTTGTTTTTTAAAATAACTTCAAAATTATACTCAATGCAATGTGTATAGTCTCTGGCCACAGCCAACATCACATAAAAAGATTACTGCATGTCGCTGACGGTACTGTTGCAAAGATATTAATAGGTTAGGAAAAAATGTAAACATCAACATTTTAAAAAGAATCGGCTTACTCGGTATATTTTTTCACAGTAAACAGACCAGACCAACAAACTAATGAAATTAAGTTGCTCATTTATGTTCATGAAAAAAAAAAACAGCTATTGTGGTTTAACATGAAACGTTGATGCTTCAAAGAAATATCCTCCTGATAATGTGGCACTTACTTGCTGAATCCGTATGTGCTTTCGTTACTCCAGGGTACATTCAGAGTGTATACAATCCCCTCATACTCAGCTGAAACACAGATATATACACAACGCTTAATGATAATAATCATAATCAAAATCACAAAGAGGCAAAAATAATTAACCTACCTTTAAGAATCCTATTCTAATCACACTGAGTGTGTATATGTACATGATGTAGTTACATGTAAAAATGAATTCGGTCGTTTTATATTTTAGACCATTTTTGATTAGGTTAAAAAAAAATTAAATAGCCCTGCATCTCAGGCACCGCCACATCCTCACAGTCTGCCGCACATTTCGTTTTCATTTCCACTTCCCCCCACCCCCCAAAAAATGGGTAAATATTCTGTGTGTCAAAAACATGACCCCGGCAGTGAAATGCTGCAATACTAAAAATAAGACAAACCAATATAGCACGCAGTTACTTCCCTTTACATAGTAAGGATAAGATATATCCCTTTAAGATGTTTACATGCGCACTGCTCATGTTATGGTTAGGACAGCAGTAGGAGTTTGTGTGCTTGTTTTGCTGTTTGCAAATTTGGTCTATAAAAACATGAAATTTATGATAAAACATCACTAGACATGATGATTTACAAATTTACATTTTCTCTACATTTTACACATTGAACACTTTCACAGCCAGATAGTGTAATAACAGGACCAACTTCCATACTTCAGTATGGATTTGTTGACATGCTACTACCAGTGTTACGTGCTCACATCAATGTCTTTGTGTTGTGAAATAACATCGAAGCTCATTGTATGCGTGTATTATGCACACACTGGTAGTCAAATACTGTATTTTACTCATCAAGGAATGCATTTATGTAGGGAGGCCCTTTCCCAGGTTGATGGTACACAGCTGTTTATTTGGTTACATACAAGTTGGAACAACAACAAATACAACACACACAAAAAAGTCGCCTGTCCAAACCATATTTTCAAAAGCCATTGCCTGAGAATCAATTCTTTTATTTTTTTTAAGCCTCAAGTAATATAAGGATATTTAACAAGTCTCGACAAGATGCCAAAGTGGCAGACTGCCCAGTGCCCAGTGCCCACCTGCATGGAGCTTGCGACACCTGCGAGGAATGATGTGTGCGGTGTAAGCCCTCAAGGGGCCTTCCAGTCCGGCCAGATGCAGGCTGTAGTACACGGAGTCGTTGCGGATCTGCAACATGGCTGCCATGTCCAGCACACTGACCGGATAGGATATGATCGTGTCGTATATCCCTGGCAGGCCGAATATGAGATGGCGTTCTATCATAGGGTACTGCTCAACTAACACTTCCACCTGCATCATCGAAAGAGAGAATATGCTTCATTAACAATTTGAGCAACCATATCTAAGGACTTTTTCAGGCCTTCTCAAGACACAGTGTGCTTTCAAAAAAATTTCTTGAGACATTCTTACTTTATTTCTATGTCAGAATGCCTCCATTTGTACATCCAACATGTCCAAATATGCTATAAAAATATTCATGTACACACAGCTTTCAGGTGAGGTGAAGTGAAATTGGGTTTAACGTCGCGTCCAAGATTTTTGGTGTTTGTGTGTGTGTGTGTGTGTGTGGCTGCTTGTACTAGTGACTAGTGCTAATGCCGATTTATAGTGCTAGCTCACTGAGATAGCATGCCACAGTTTAACATGAATACCCCACTCAGACACAGTATACTGACTCCGAGCCGACCAGTCCTTGTTTTAGCCCCTTAATGCCGAGCACCAGACAGGGTAATATGTATATGATAGTAATAAACCCAACAACCAATGTAATAAAAATGAGGTGAGGTGAAATGGGGCTTAACATCACATCAAAGATGTGATGTAACTACCATATATAGCGACGTTCATAAAGATGAAGGTGAGGTTAAATTATTGCACTTATATGGCAACCTGCATGGACGTGTGCGTGGGGCTGTTTGTACTAGTACGGACTAATGCCGACTTTATAGTGCTAGCCCACTGAGATACTATGCTGCAGTTTAACATGAATACCCCACTCAGACACAGTATACTGACACCGAATTCTCCAAGCTTGGCGTCATGATTGACATGTGGATCCATGTCTCTTGAGGAATTCAGTTCACACAGGTCGGGTTAATTTACTAATAATGGTTGGTTGGGTGGGTGGGTGGTACAGATATGGTGCCTACAAACCAACATACATAATCAGAGCAAATCTGGGATTCAAACCCACAATCACAGGTTTCTGCCATGGGCAAAGGACTCAATCCGGCACTGTGAATTGCAGCACCTGATGACTGGACAACCAATGCCCTCCAGAAACTATTGAAGACATGGGGAAATGACAATGTCTTAATATAGACTGAGTTATCATGGTGATGGTGCTTTTCTTTTGGGTATGTCACACATACATATATAGACCTTTTGTTTCATTTGTTGAAACATCTGATAGAAAGGTCATATCTCTAACAAATCTTAAACATACAATATAATTTGCTTATGAATAACAAATTAGTTCTAGAATTTTATCATAAAGGATGAGACAAACCTTCTGGACCTACCTTCTGTTTTGAGTGAGCAGCAATGACAACAATATGAGTTGCCTCCCCTAGTTCCTTCAAGTACATTTTTATAACCTGAAATGATCAATATTATAATGCATAATTTATAAGATTGAAAACATGCTAAAATCTCCAGTATATGATAGTAATAAACCAAACAACCAATGTAATAAAAATGAGGTGAGGTGAAATGGGGCTTAACACTACATCAAAGATTATTGCACTTACCGTCTATAGCGACATTAAGAAAGATGAAGGTGAGGTTAAATTATTGCACTTATATAGCAACCTGCATGGACATGTGCATGGGGCTGCTTGTACTAGTCCGGACTAATGCCGACTTTATAGCGCTAGCTCACTGAGATACTATGCCGCAGTTTAACATGAATACCCCACTCAGACACAGTATACTGACTCCGAGCCGACTAGTCCTTGTTTTAGCCCTTTATGCAGAGCGCCAGACAGGGTAACAACAAGTACCATCTTTTGTTTTTGGTATGTCACGGCCGGGTATTGAACCCTCGACCTTCTGTGAATGCCCTACCATTAGACAATGGAGGCGGTCTAAAGATGAAGGCAACAAAGTCATCACATATATTGCATTATTTTGAAGATATCCAGGCCAATGAGGTTTGAATGTTGGAGAAAATCCATCAGCATAAGAAGTGGTGAAAGTATCATCACATATGTCGCAAGTATATGCTAAAGTGCTGACAAACAAGAATCCTGTTAGTTAAGGTCAGACAACTCTGCAAAAAGGGTAACTGCACAACTGCAGAAAGTGTAACTAAAGGGACACAACTCTGCCGAAAAAGTAAAAAGGGGAAACAACTCTGCACAAAGAAAAAATAAGAGAAGACAGCTCTGCAGAAAGAGAAACTAAGAGGAAACAACAAACACCACTGAGAGGCCACCCATGCCTCTAAATAAAGGTGCAGTTGACTGAACCATTAAATAGTATACATGATATAGTCAAGGCATACCTTTTTATTGGAGTAGGTCGGAGGCAGAGATTGAGCTTTGGCTGAAAGATTGATGCAGCTTGTGCTGAAATCAGAATTTATTCTAACGATATAAACACAGATAAAATCAGACATTATTTCAGTATGACAATGCACTGGCAGATACAGATGGAGGGAAGATTGTGTGCTTGCATCCTACCTCTTTTTTTCAGAGACCTTCATATGTAAGCAAGTGTGTAACCGTTCACACAGCAGTCAGCTTTATCAAGGTGGTCGGGAAATTATGGAGGCTTGAACAGACAAGTTGATCATAGCACAAGAAACTATCAACCAGGTCACACATTGTAACCATCCGATCCCCATTAAGTCAGCTCTGGGGACAAGCGTGGAATGTCACAGGCACATAATGCCCCAGAAACTGTATCTGTGGGAAACACTGTAGCAAATATACAAGCAAAACCAACTCAACATACCATCTGTCCTGGTTCTCCTTCAAGGTACATGCACACACCCAGTCATCTCTAGTCTGGAAAGGAAAACACATTCTTACTAAGAACACACCATGTAAACAACAAAAACAACAACAACAACAACAACGACAAAAATAATAATACAAAAAGCTAAAGTTTGTACATGTAGTAGGAATTGAATAAAACACATTTTCAAAAGATCACCATGTCTGCCAATGAACATGTTTACATACAAAGATCCTCCTTCTATGGAGTCAGTTGACACAACTTACAATGTTGCTCATGATGATAACAGAGTCAATCTCCACTGCTGATTCTTCTGTCTCTCGTATCAAGGGAATAGCAAAGTACTTGGTGGATGACATCTGATCAACAGAAACATTTCTTTCTTAATTATGAAAAGACAACAAAGCTAATAAAATCACCATCAACTTTTAAAGTATGTAGACAGTTTTTCAGTAAATTTTACATTCAGTATCCTTAGTTGACAAATACCCAGCATTTACAGCCTGTGCCAAACCTTCACTAGCCCGAACTTGTCTAGTGACATGATTTTGAGTACTTAGTGAGATAAAATACTATGTCCCTACTTTAAACAATTCACAATTGAATACAGTCCCCACTGCAATTCATAATAAATAGTCTCACTTTTTCAGCACTGAATCTGAACAGTTTGTCCTGTTTGACTTCCCATGGAATCTTTGGATCAAGAGTCATCTCCCCTGGTATGTTTTCCCGGAGTTTCTGACTGCCAGAGTTAGACAGGAAGTGGTGTCGGAACACATGCATCCTCCTGTCAGCATCTGTAGTCACCTGCAACATAGTCAATCACAATTTGATTATTGCCTCAACTCTACAGCACACTTTTATATTAACTTAGAATCTACCCATAAAGAAAGTCAGTGAGTGATCTTTGAGCAGTATTTCAGCTCCATCACAGCAAGTATGCCAGCTTAATATGGGAGGAAAGTTCAAAGTGATGCATGCTGTGGATATTTACTGCTTTGGTGAAACCCATGAGCACTGGTATGGTGTGGACAAACAAAGGGACCTAATCAGGTCAAACCTGGGAATCAGACTCTGGCATGACAAAGGAAAGCAACTCTGCACATATTTGGTATGCTTCAAAAAGGGTGTGGGTACCTTTGCATACTCCTCTACACATTCTGGATACACATCTGTGCCATCCAACTGATATCAAAAACTATAACATACATTTTCTTCAATGACCCTCTATTAATTGATTCCACTTGCATAGTACAATGATCTGAATGGATGAGGGTGACGGTTATCAGAGAAATCCTGTCACAAAACAGAATTACCACCCCAACATACATTCTTGTGGTCTCTCGGTAAGCAGTTCAACAGATGAATGTGGGATATAAAATTAATTCCTTCAATTTTTTAGACATATCCTGACATAACACCTAAATGTGGACGATCCTGCAAGAAAAACATACAAAAAATAGTTCCATTACATAGACGTTATCAAACAGCACAACAGATATTGTGGAGCTACACCATACAAGGAAGGTTTGTGAAGTAGCATGACAAAGACACATTCATTGTCCCACCTGGTGTGTGTTAGGATCGATGATATCAAACATGGCTCTTTTAGTCACAAGAACCATCTGTCTACACCTGAAATACATGAAGCAGAAGAATCATCAACTTCACAAAACAAAACTTTTAACAAGACAAAAAGTGAGCTGGGCTCACTAATACTCCCGACTTCAACTCCCTACATATTTCAAAGTTCAAAACATGAAAAAAGCAATATTATTTTCAGAAAATACATGTATCAAAATTAAACTTTGCCCTGCATCTCTTCTATTAATGTGGAAACTGTTCACCAAATTTGAAAAGAATCCATGAAGTAGTTTTCTAGTTATAGGTCACACAAATATTTAAGGAAATAAGTAAAAAATTCTAAGTTAACAGCTGCAGCATATGGCTAGACTGTGTACACTTTTGATCGATAAATGGTCTGTAAGTATTGCTACCGAAACAAAATATGACAGGCGGGCAGTACCCATTTCTATATTGTGGTAGGAAATGACAAAAGGAAATGCTTCAAGAAATGCTGGAACAGAGATTGACCCCTTACCATACAGCACACAGATGATCAGTGGAAACCCAGGCTTTGGGAACCGACATTGTCTGAAAGTAGAAATAAGATTATTACCATAAGAAACACTACACAGCTACCTTATACACAATACATGTGCAGTGAGTGTATGAGTTGGGTTTGAACAGTATATCAGTATGAACAGTATTTCAGTATTGGATGAGAGCTCCAAGTACTTTGGTGTGATACATGACCTCATGTATTGTGCTCACAAAATAGAATCTTACTCAGATAAAAACTAGCAATCAAACTCTCAATCCTAGATTCCGACAATGCCTAACGATAAGAACATAGACTAATGTGTCATCTTGTTCGCTTGTTTGTTGCCTCAATCAGCAGCATTCCAGCATTTTTATGGCAGCCTATAAATATATCAAGTCTGGACAAGACAATCCAGTGACTGATATTGTTAATGAGATGACATCAACCAAGTCACAGAGCCCGACCACCTGATCCATTTAGTTGCCTCTTATGACCAGCCTCGGCTGCTGGGGACCTATTCTAACCCAGAAACCCCCCACAAATGCCCTTGCCCCCTCTTACATGTACAGATCAAGTGTCTTGATTAAAAACGACCAAAGTCCAATTGGATGGAGTGAGACAAAACAATGACCACAGTTGAAATTGTAATCACTAGCTAAACAGAGTCAAAGATACTCACAGATGTGCTGACTCCTCTATCCTGACTCACAACCTGTAAACAGAAACATAAAAACTCTTAGACAGTAACTGACACCAAAAGACGTGAACTATCACATAGACATCTACTGAGGTACAACTGAAAAGTATGAAATAAATGATCTTGCCATACATTCCTTAAAAGGTCTCTTCAATTTCAGCTGTACATGTAGAGTGAGATTATTAGCAGAGTGGTCTGTAAATAACAGTCTGGACCAGGCAAACCTGAGACAAAGTATGGGCAACAATTCCTGCCATGCAGTAAGCCTCTGGCTACACGATCCGCAGTAGTAGATTCTGACTACAAGCATTGGGTGCTGGGGACTTTGACACCTGGGGTTGTTTTCTACTGAGTCAAGCCAGAGTTATACAAACCTAAGATGGAAAAAAACACTGGCCTGAGTCACTCGTCTTAAGAAATTAACACTGCACTGAACAGTATTTCAGTCCTATTACGCCACAACAAATCTAATCCTGAGGTTTTCATCCATTTTCTCTCAACTATTTGCAACAGGAGGCATAAGGGATCTACTTTCTTTTTTCAAGGCTTCTGAAGCATAGATGTTTATGGGCACTACATATGTCGTGTATTTCGTCAAGTAGAGAAAAAACACAGTTAAAGTGGTTTTCCAAAGACCAAAGTTGCACAAGTCTTTGAAAGGCATTTAGAAGTTATACACATAAGGAAGAGAATTTATGGATGTCAACTCCTTATTATGATGAACACAATGTTTCGGAGTACATGCTTACTCCTTCATTCACTTGCTGAAGGAGCGAGCATTTACTCCAAAACCTTGTGTTCCTCATAATAAAGACGTTGACATCCATAAATTCTCTTCCCAAAGTGGCACGGTTTGTAGGCATTTACCACTCTGATGTGTGAGTGAATGAGTTAAAATTTATTGTTGCTGCATCTAAAAAGTTCCAGCCTGCAACCCACCAGCACCAGTGGATATCAAGATAAGGGCGTACTTGAGACTCAAACTTACAAGCAGAAGTCGGTGGGATATTAAACGGACACAAGTTAGCACAGCTACATAAAGATATCTCATTGATCTGTATTCAAACTAAAAACATTCTTGAGTGCAATTACCACTCTCGCTGACATTTCAGATTAATTTCTAGCCAGTAAATGTGCGTCATACCCCTTTGAGCGTTGTGAGGCCATTCCTGACGAGGATGTCTCTGTACCCACCCCCTGTACTGACAACTGTCATGTCACGGAGTGTGCTGTTGGCATGGAGTCGCCAGTATGTGTTGATCTCATCGTAGAAACTGCTCAGCACATTATCAATGGCAATAGCTGAAAATTCAGACAGGTTCATCAACCCTACCATACATTAACATCTGTGGAAAAAACACCAAAACAAACTGACTTCCAAGTTATGCCCTGATAAACAAATGCCAATAGAAAATGTAAAAGAAATAAAGAAAGAATTTTAATCATCACATTTTCCTCAAATTTAATCGAGGAATATTTCATGAATATAGACATCTTCCCGATGCAAGATAGTCAACTAGCCTTTTTATCAAAGTCTTGTTTCCACCCTTGCCACATCATGCCCACTTTCCTGTGCTAAATATGATTGGGCTAACGCACATATCAATAGTCCAATCAGAGAATGTTCCACAAAATCAACATCCACGACTGGTACACCCTCGTATGAAAACGATTTACAGCTGCCTGTCTTTGTTGACAGGAAAATGTCTTTTCCATCTTTTAAACCCCCCAACAATTGCCTACGTTTTTGTGTCCGGGATGAAATCATGAATGTTTTCGTTATCTGATCGACATGGTAGTCGTCATGTTTGTAAAGCTAGACGAGATAAGAACATTGACCTGATTGCATATCGTGTTTTCCTTACAAGGGGCTACAACTCGTGATCACAGCAAGGTGGTGCCAGGGTCGAGCCAAGAAAAGTGGCCTTGATATGGCAAGGGTAGAGACTATTCTTTGATATAGGCTAGTGCACACGCTTGCCTCGGGAAGATGAAATATAGAGAGAAAATGACATTTTCCAGCTTAAGCAGCATTATTTCATCTCCAAATGTACGGCACTTATGAGTGTGAGTTTAGAGAGATGTTTTAAATTTAAGTGATCGCGTCAATTACTTTTTCTGTAAAATGGATATCATTGTCCTTCTGTATGAAATGCAAACAAATAAATTAATATAAAATAATATTCCAGCTGATAAACCAAGGATAAGGATAATTTTGGCTCAGTTGGGATTCGAACCAACCAACAGTAGATACTAGCATGGTTAAGGACTGCAAAGGCTGTACCTTAGACCACTGAATCACCTGCGCCTGCTTGATACATGATATCAATACTCCTCCAAACATACTAATAATGAGCCAGGTGATGGCCTACAGATCCCATCACTGGGGTCACGCACCTGGGGCCTGGTGGGGTGTGGCTTGAGTGATGATGGTTGTCACAAGACTTGGGTCAAATGTAGGCAGGGTGAACAAGGCTCTAGCTAACAGCCCTCCCTGTAAAGTACAATGGGTTGAATTAGGGTGGATGATTGGATGTAGATGGGTGGATTAGTCTATTGGTAAATGATTGATTGGTAGATGGGTGGATTTGTGTTTGGATGGATTGGTGCGTGGATGGAATGTGGTTAGACAGATGGATTGGTGGGTGGATGGAATGTGGTTAGACAGATGGATTGGTGGGTGGATGGAATGTGGTTGGACAGATGGATTGGTGGGTGGATGGAATGGGGTTGGACAGATGGATTGAGTGGCAGATGGAATGTGGGTGTATGGATGGGTTGGTGGGTGGATGGAATATGGTTAGACAGATGGATTGGTGGGTGGATGGAATGGGGTTGGACAGATGGATTGAGTGGCAGATGGAATGGGGTTGGACAGATGGATTGAGTGGCAGATGGAATGTGGGTGTACGGATGGGTTGGATTGAGTGGCAGGTGGAATGTGGTTAGACGGATGGATTGGTGCGTGGATGGAATGGGGTTGGACAGATGGATTGAGTGGCAGATGGAAAGTGGGTGTTTGGGATGGGTTGGTGGGTGGATGGAATGTGGTTAGACGGATGGATTGGTGCGTGGATGGAATGGGGTTGGACAGATGGATTGAGTGGCAGATGGAAAGTGGGTGTTTGGGATGGGTTGGTGGGTGGATGGAATGTGGTTAGACGGATGGATTGGTGGGTGGATGGAATGTGGTTGGACAGATAGATTGAGTGGCAGATGGAATGGGGTTGACAGATGGATTGAGTGGCAGATGGAATGTGGTGGGATGGATTGGTGGGTGGATGAAATGTGAGTGGTGGATGGAATGGCAGATGGAATGTGGGTATGGATGGGTTGGTGGGTAGATGGAATGTGGTTGGATGGATTTGTGGATTAGTGGGGGGATGGAATTTGAGCGATGGATGGATTGGCGGACGGGATGTGGGTGTATGGATGGATTGTATGGGTGGAAGGGGATGCTGGCCACTTCATATATGATCAGATATAGTTAGTGTAAACACAATACAACACATACCAGTAACTTACCCAGTTGGTAACATGTTTTCAACAAACTTAACAAACTACCACAACCAAGTTGCTTCCTGGACTATTTGCATTCATCTTGCAATTGTACGTTTACGTGTGATCAGAAAGTGCACCTTTACCAAAGAGCTGTATTTGAGCTTGATTAATAAATCTTTAATATTCACATTACAGTAAGCATAAAGAACTGAATGGCCCCTCTTACCATGGAATGTCCCACTAGGATGACAGATGTCGGAGGTTTGGGTGCTCCAGCATAGAAAGTCAGAATCAGCTTGATGCACTCATGGACAAACTCTGTCAACAGAACACATGCTCAGCACATTCAGCTACTTGTACAACAGGCCAGTCTGCCTACAATCTGGCAACAAAACAGGAAAAAATCTTGTGATTTATTGATAATACCATCTTGTTTACAAAATCTTTTTGCAGGATGTGTTTGTTGATGCTTCAGTGGCAGAAAACTGATCTCATTTTCCAGGCTGATCAATCAGTGACAAGGCACTTTCAATTTTTAAACATTCAGTGCTTCACTTGAGTGAGTGAGTTTGGTTTTACGCTGCTTTAAGCAATATTCCAGCAATATCATGGCGAGGGACACCAGATGTGGGCTTCACACATTGTACCCATGTTGGGAACCGAACCCAGATCTTCGGCATGACATGCGAACGCTTTAACCACAAGGCTACCCGACCGCCCGCACTTGAATAATGAGTGATGCAGATACAGCAATGATATAGGGGTGTAACGATTGCTGAAAACACTGATGAATCCCCCCTGTCCATGGCCCGATGACAATACCAGATTTTCTTGAGTATAGTGCGCACCCAAGTATAATACGCAACCCCCCTCTATCGGATTCAGTATCTTGGAAAAATTATAATTTGAATATTATGCGCAGAAAATATGGTACATCGATGACAAGCTGAAGTACCGCTAGTTACCATCGATGTCATGTTAGATGCACTGATGGTATTGACAGATGAATTAAAACAACAGAAATACTGTTAATAACTTGCATTTCAGTTTGTTTTGATCCCAAATACACTTAGCTTGAATTGTTCATAACTGTGTATCGGACAAAAATCAGAGTGAATGAGTGTGTTTCTCAAAATACTACAGGATCCCACCATCCCCACCCCAAAACTAATTTCAAACACATCAATAATCACTCCTAGATACATACTAGTATTAAGGAAGCAGAGATGAGTACACATCTTACCTGTC
This sequence comes from Haliotis cracherodii, assembly GCF_022045235.1. Taxonomy (NCBI): domain Eukaryota; kingdom Metazoa; phylum Mollusca; class Gastropoda; order Lepetellida; family Haliotidae; genus Haliotis; species Haliotis cracherodii. Next base: position 38,659,837 of record NW_027266275.1, on the reverse strand, counting down.
TGATCTTGAATCAACCCCCCAAACAGGCCGACAAGCTCCTGTGGATTGCACACAACATATGAAACAATGGCCTGAATCAATAACTTAATGATCATACCTTATAATAAGTCAGCTTCATGTCGTGTATTTCATCATGTTCATCATTTCAATGTATGCCATTCACAATTAAGGCCACATCAAAATATCTTTATGTGTTATATTGTATTTTACATTGAACAAGTTTTATTTAAGAAATAAACGACAAGTGGGTGTTGTTTATCGTCCAATAAAACACTTCAAGTCAACATTCAGCAATATTCCAGCTACTGTATATGATGGTGGCCTGTAAATAACAAGGTTGAGACCAGGCAAACCAGTGAGGACAGGGTTTGATGAAGCCCAATGCATTTAGTTGCCTCTTGAAACATGTGAGGTGAGGTGAAATGGGTTTAATGTCACGTCCAAGATTATTGAACTTATATAGCAATGTGCATGCAAGTGTGTGCGTGTGGCTGCTTGTACTAGTCCGAACTGATGCCGATTTATAGTGCTAGCCCACTGAGATTTCATGCCGCAGTTTAACATGAATACCCCACTCAGACACAGTATACTGACTCCGAGCCGACAAGTCCTTGTTTTAGCCCCTTAATGCCGAGCGCCAGACAGGGTAACAACAAGTACCATCTTTTAACCACAGAGGCGGTCTCTTGAAACATGAGGCCTATGGGGCTTATTCTAAACAGGAATCTCCACAGGGATTGAGAAGAGTGAAGATTTGGGAAGACAATGATAAATCTGGACAGTTCCATTCCCTGTGAAATCACCCACATTAATTAGGAGATAAACGTCCTGTTTTCAATGTAGAGGTAGGTTACCTGTAGATTTAACTGCGCTTAATTGAATTTGGAACCGAACGCGCAGCCCTAATGAGCATCAATCTATGTAATTGGGATACAATGACAAGCGAGCGAGCGAGCCTGACCACCCGATCCCGTTAGTCACCTCTTCCCATAAACATAGTAGACTCTTAAGACAAGCATGAGTTTCCGAAGAGCTGTTGTAACCCGAATGGTTCAAAGATCCATTTGGACAAGTACGGGTTCGTCAGACAAAAAACTTGAACATGTTGAATTTTCACTAAATAATAGGTTGCACTGGTGCATGTTGTACTTTCCAAAATTTGTCACACTTACCTCATTAAGATTGACAGAGAAGTAGTTAAATTCGAACTTTGAGCGAGATGACTCTGCCTTCCTGAGTGCCACTGATGCAAGGGATCGGACTGAAAACAGAGGATGAGGGAGCGATCATTGATTGATTCTGTCATTGTTATGTTTGGGTCACTGTCTCAAAATATACAATTCATACAAGACCTGAACAATTTTATCTTCTGAACACATTGTGTTTTCAGTACATACAATATGTACAGCAAACAATGTCCATGTTTTCTGGGAAAAGAGTGAGCGAGTATGGTTTTACGCAGCTTTTAGCAATATTCAAGCAATATCACGGCTGGGGACACCAGACATGAGCTTCACACATTGTATCAATGTGGTGAACGAGCGAATGCTTTAACCACTAGGCTACCCGACCGCCCCTCTGGGAAAAGAAATCCCCATGATTGTTCCATTTCTTTTTGTATCCAAGAAAAATCATTTAAGGTATAATTAGAACTGGTCTTCAGCAACCCAAGCTGGTGGTAAGAGGCGACTAACTGAATCAGGTGATCAGGCGCCATGACTTGGTTCATACATGTCATCGCATCCGAACTGCATAGACTGACGCTCATGATGTCAATCACAGGACCGTCTGGTCCAGACTCGATTATTTACTGACAGATGTCAAATAGGACCGTCTGGTCCAGACTCGATTATTTACTGACAGATGTCATATAGGACCGTCTGGTCCAGACTCGATTATTTACTGACAGATGTCAAATAGGACCGTCTGGTCCAGACTCGATTATTTACTGACAGATGTCAAATAGCTGGAATATTGCTGAGTGCTACATTAAACAATGAATAAACAAAACAAACTTTAAGATACAAAATTGGCCTCGCCCTATGTTGAATTTGAGGTATTACCTTGGCGATAACTACCAGCATTCCCAGGAATGAAGAGCACAGGAACTCCAGTCAACTTCAAGGAACTGAGGCAAATAATAATGATAAGGGTAGAAAGGAAGCCATAGTAATCAAACATTTATTGATGTCTTTCATGTAAGAGGTTGCAATACATGCAATAGGTGGGTAAACAATCAACAGTGTTGTAGAAAACATGTGATAAACATCAGTTTATTTATTTACATTCCACAAATGCTCCAATATTTTGTTAACAAATAGAATACAACTCCAGAATGTAATGCATTACAATTTAGATTTGGTATAAATGTCACAAGCATGGTTAGAGAGCAGTAATGTAAATACTTACCTAACTTTCCTTGCATATTCACTGAAACATAAAATACCCAGAAACTAAAGAAGACTGAATAGGAAGCATTTCCTGTATCCTTCCTTCTGTCGATGCGAGGTGAGATTTATCATTTTACAGATGAGCAAATAAGTGCTTCAGCAGTAACTTTAAAGGCAGCTTTAGGATCCAGGTGATGATTTCCTGCATGTCTCTACAGTAAAGCATTTGACTCCGTAAATAGAAGTGCAAATCAAAATAGTAGGCACAGTGATACATTCCATCAAACAGTAGTCTGAAAATCTTTTTTACAGATACACAGAAAATCCTAAATCAAAGGTTTTTGTGCTCAAGTTATTGGATTTACAATAAGGTATATTTTTTAAGCTATCTTGGGACATGTAAACCACGACATAAAGGCATGTTCATTGTCTTACCCCTCTCCGTATATGTGGAGCCCATATTGTGGAAATCTGCGAGCTACTGCATCATCCATATGAACTTTCTGTGAAAAAATTGAAGTATGTCAGTGACAAATCTAGCTTGCTAAGGAGGGACAGAGTATGCTTTGGCATGATGTCAAAATTCAAACAATGCATAATTTATTTAGATATTTTTATATGGGAGAGGTGATTAGTATATTTGAATTTATTCTCCCACTAACAACATAATTCTATATTTGATTTTTTTTATTATCCCTTTTTTTCATTTCAACATCATATTTTCTAGTAATATGATGAAAGGATTCACAGCATTTCATGCCCATGGATATAGAGTCAACATGTCTACCTGGGCAGTCAAAGTGTTTAAATCTGTTGTGTCTAATTGGCAGTGCAGCTTTACGCACAAGTTTGAGGTCTGTGTCCAGCTATATTTCCAATTAAAGTTCCTATATCATACATTTTAACATTAAAATCCACTGAAATGATGGCAATTGACAAGTTCAGAGTAGAAGACTTAAATGTTTTCGGAAAATAACCGGAAAGAAAGGGTTGATGAAATTGAAAATTAGTTTTATATAGTAACTTCTTTTATATTGTGATTATCAGTTTCAATTATTGTAAGCTACTTGATTATTATAGGAAAGTGTAATTTCTTGATGCAAATAATATCGTAATAACCTAAGACTCAATTCATTATCACAACATCCACTTAAAGGTCGCCATCAAATGATATCCAAAAGGTGAAAGACATTAAGTAACATGTAACTTAAATATGTCAAAGCTGAAATCCCTTTCTGCACACGACACTACTTTTCTAGGGAAAAATAATCCTCTTATTTGTTTTAAACCTGGTCAAGGGGAGGTAATTTGTCTGGATGTCTTTTAGGGTAACCTTTAAGAAGGGGAGATAACTCTTAAATTGTGTATGCTACAAGGGGCATAGTCATTTCTATATTTGTTGCAGGTGGAACTGTGTTGATATGCACCATGTTTTCAGTTGTGAAGGACACCAAATGTGCTTGAATTAGTTAATACCACCCTCCCTTTCCCAAGGGATGATCTGTTGGTCACGTTGTCAAGTTTATCTCATTTTATATACTTGACCATGTTACCCACAAGGGCTCTTAAACATTATGTTAGTTACATTAAGTTGGTATCTATGGCTACAGTTGGCAGTCTGTAACAAAAAAGGTTAAAACTACCAGGTAGGATTACATGAAGAAAACCAAGTGATGCTAAACATAGCAGAATAATATGTAAGGAATGCACCAAAAAGGCCAGTCAAAAACTGATTAGAAACAAAATCACATTTTCATTAACCCTTTTTATTGTCCATATGCATGTATTATATATCTAGTATGGTATTTTAATATCAGAAGAAAACAACAGAAAAACTTAGAAATCTAAGTAAGCATTTTCATGTCTCCTTTGTACACAAATCTACACATATTTCATCATTATTGTGTCAATCCTGAAATAATTTCATAAAAAACAATGCACACTAAATTTACAAAAACAAAACAAATACACAAATTGAGTTTGTTATAACTGTAGTATACTGTATTTGAAATCCTGCAACAAGATTGACATATTTTGCAGATATATTTTAACCATAACTGCATGATTAATACATAATTTTCAAAATGCATTTCCCACAAACATGGTGCCATTTTGGGTGTTGATGTGTTTGGTAAAGAAGCAAAGTTGTAATCAGGGTTGTCGTTTTACACTGTTGCTGTACTCCATGTACTCAATGTTGATGTATAACTCAATAATATAAGCCTTTGCTGGGGATAAGCACAGCATGGGAATAGTGCTTGATGGCTTCCCTTAAAATGAGCATGGTGAGACAGCACCAAGTTTTTGTCATTTCAGGTGTTATGCAATATGATAATGTTTAAATCATTGTAGTATATTCACAAGGAGATAAAAAACACACAATTAAAATCAATTTAATATCAGTGTGAAAACTACCATGAATTGTTTTTAAATGTTATATACTCTGCAAAAAAAAGAAATGCAAAATATATCCATACAAAATTAATACCAAAATTGAATTGGTCATTGCTGCATGGATTGGGAATGATTCGAGTGGAAAGAAAGAATGAGGTATTGCAGAAATTTGGTGAAAGGATGGAAAATCGCAAAAACACAAACACATGAGTGCCTGGCGCCGAAACACACCAATGTGACATGCACATGCAACATCACTTTTTGGGCTATAAAAACATTGTGTTTTCATTTGCATGCCATCACAATGTTAAAGCAAGTGAACTGCAAAACATACCACAACTGATGGAAACCCAACACAACGACATCATTGGCTGACTGCAAACAGGTGAATGATCTATGGCCATAGCCAGTTTTTTCCACATAGCACCAAGCACCATTACAAACATGTAACCTTCCCAGATCCAGTCAACCATGTATCACAACTAGCGCACAGGACAGACTCATATGGTTATGTCACTAACGTGAAAGAACTCCCACAGCCATCTCTACAACTACGGCAACTAGGATATCAGCCTAGACAGTGAGGAAGCATGTATATGCTGAAGATGTTTGCGCAAGACAACCAGTTTGAGGTGTTATATTGAAGGACCTGCATCATCGGATGCGACGTCAATTATGTCAAGGTCACAGAGTATGACCACAACTGCGATGGAGACAAGATTGGTTTAGTGACAAATCGCGTTTTATGCTTCACCGTGCGGATGGTAGAAGTCGTGTTTACAGGCATCTTAATGGGGAACGTTATGCAGGAAACTGCACACAGGAAGCAGACAGATTTGGTGGTCATAGTTTGACGATGCTGGCTGCTATCTCCTACACTGGTAGAACAGATTTGGTGCAAGTTCTGGGGAATTTAACGGCACAATGTTACATGAGGTGAGATTCTTCGGCCACACATCCTACCCATTATGCAACAAGTGAACATCATTTTCCAACGCCCAACCTCACACGGTATGACTAACAACAGCCTTTAACAGGAATCCCAACATCCAGGTCCTGCCATGGTCCTCCAGGTCTCCAGATTTAAATTCAATCGAACATTTATGGGTGCAGTGGATCAACGACAGCGGGCATGTCAGCAACAACCACAGAAAATCTGACAGTAGGCACAAGCACCACAGGCAGAGTGGGTGAACATTCCCCAGGCCACAATTCAGGATCTGATTGCTTCCATGGGACAACAATGCCAGGCAGTTTTGGACTCAAATGGTGGCCATACAAGATATTGAGCACAGATAACAATTGCCTTGGAAAGCTACTGTTCCATGTGTGCCATATGGAACCTGTATCAATGACAATGATGTATGCCAATTTTGAACAATCAATTACCTTCTGTTGATTATTTATATGACATAAAATTTACATTTTAAATCAATTTTTTTCGTTTCTTTTTTTTAGCAGAGTATATAAATATCAAGATGATGCCTGCATTATGAAGAGCGATTTTCATGAGGTTGTGTTTATAATGGAATAAATCTGAAAATGTTGTATCTTACTCTTTGTGTCCAATATTTCCATATGGAGGTGGGTTAATAATTGTTTGGGGAGTACTTCCTTTACCAGGCCCACTTTTGGGGATTGTTATCCCATCATATGAAGGATCAACCTTGTGTTGCCAGGTTGATGTTAAAGGGGCACTGATCTAAAGCAATTGCCCGGGACTGGTTGTTGCCTTTGTTATTGTTTTTTCCCCGTGTGTACTCAGATAATACGCAACGCAACTGAGCATGACAAGAGACTGGGCTACCATCTGCAAGGACAGCAAAATAAACTTGGGACAATATTTGTTTTACCCGTTCTTGAACACTGATTGGTTAAACGTGATCTATAAAGATTTCGACAAAGGGCGCATGGTAATTAATTTCTTCAGCCTAAACAAACAGACAAAAAGAACGGTGGAGATCATTGGTTGTCGTCATTTGGAAATACCCGATTGTTATAGTTTTAAAAAAAGTATCCATGCAGTGAAAGCATTTTCGGATTTCAGATTGTGTCGATAATACGATTACTACTCCCTTGTTGTCATCCACGTTTTCTGGTATAGCCCTACACTTGTGTATTTAACGTCATTCACTTGATGCTCAGTTAATGAATTTATTACACTTATAATTAGTGGTAGCACCACTCCGAATACCTGACGAAGGTTCCCATTTGGCATTTATTGTGTCTGGGGTAATTATTCAATCTAAATCCAGGTTTGAAGTGATGTAAAATGTGTGTTATGTAATATGAACGTGGCAGCCCAACAAGAGATGAATGATCAGTTGATTTACTTTTTTGGTAAATCAGCGGATCGTTTGTAGTCATCAAAGGATTAACAGAAAATACACTGATTGATTAATCACTGTTATCTTGCATGGTGGATATCTCAAAAGTGAGTGTTTACATGTCTAGGTTTACTAAAACAAAGGGGAAAAACTCATATCCTTGCGTGAAGTGCCGATGTAAAAACAACATACTTTGTTCAAAGGGTGAACCGATAATATGTTGATTAATTGCTCATTGTTATCTAATTCAATGGATTTTTTTTAGGAACCGTGGACATTATGAAAATAGTTGTCACGTGGGCTTTCTTGGCCGACCTTTCAGACTTGACACTTATGTGAAACACCTGAAACAATCTAAGTGATCTGTTGAGATACGAACATGGGTTATAATATCCCGAAACGATATATATATTTTAAAATATTTGATTGTTACAGAGACACGTGACATCGAATACATTTCTTTGTACAGCTGCAGACGTTTGGGATATTGTTCCTTTGTGTGGATATTCCTTTGTGTATTACAGTCAGTTTGTAAAATGTGATTCTCTCAGGCAATTTATAAAATGTGTAAATATGCCTAAAACATCACAATAGATTATTATGTAGGATTAGAAGCCATACAATATAGAAATGTACTTTTCATCGTAACATTTTCAGTCTCTTGGTGATGATATTAAACATAAAAATGTTTGGGATTCGTTGTCATAATAATACAGATGGACATATTTTGCTATTGCTCCTATGAGACAGTAAAGTTGACACTGACAGAGCTGGGTGCCCTCAACCTTGACCCGTTCATCAGCCGGTAGTCGAGTCATGTAGCTCATCCATGTTTGGGACTAATAACAATAGGACACACAATTTTGACCGACCGCATAACTTAGGTGTCATGTCATTGGGTTGAATAATTTGGCTAATGAGCAATGGAATTTGGGATTATTTCTTCGCTTTTGAATTTCGGAGCAACTGGCGCGTCTTTTAGCCCTACACAAGAAAACTAATAGACACCAAACACGCACAATATATTTTGGATATTCAAACATCCATGTCATTTCACATCCATTTTCTTCAAAGTTCTTTAGGTAGTCGTATATGCCTGCTGACAACAATCCCAGTGATGCGACAGCAAAGATATACCGAATGGGAAGCGACATGCTAGAATCCAATGGGCGCGGCCATGAAGAATGGTGCATTCTGGTTATCCGATTATAGCGTTAATTTCACGCTTTCCTCCGTAAATACTGATCTAGATATATTCCCAAGTATAATATCTGCTGTCATCTCTGAATAAAATGCTTTTTGATTGCCTGATTTATCACAATATTCTCTTTTTACCACTCTCGTAGGTTATCGTTTCCTTGTGAGACTGAAATTTGACTTCCGCCACGCGAACGCTGTAAACAAACTGAAAAATACGGTCATGGCAAGCGTACGCGAAACATACGATTCCACACTTCTTGGAATATTGTCGAATGAAGGCGAGATTACCAATTTTCTGGATGTAGTTATCGGATTCCTATACAGAAGGTTAGTTACTAAATCACCTTGTTGTGTACCTGCTATTTTAACCGTCTGTCAAACTCGGACTTTTCAACGAGTGAACCAAGCAAGCCTCTTTCAGTGATCATTTGTGATGATAGGACCTGCCTTTCGTGTGACATGTATTCTGCCATAGCCGTAGAGTGTCTGCCTATACAGTTGTAGGTGATAAGCCTGTTTGGTATTATTTCACCTCACCAGCATTAATTTATCAATATCCGCTGATATTCCCCAGACAAATGACCAGCATGTTTCACTTACCGATCTAAAATAGCTTCGCTGGAAGTTTCAGCTAAGCCATTTTAGATCTGTTCATATTCTAGGACATTGATTGATTGTATTCCAAATTTTTTTAAAGATTTTATTCAAGTTTGGTAATTATATAGCAGAATGTCTTGTCCGCAGCTGGTACAATCAGAGCCATCCCCAAGTTGTGACCGAACACACAGTGGGCCGGGACTTGTAATAGTGTATTCTGTAAGGTGACCTTTTAGATGCTGATGGATTGATTTGTTGTTTCAAACGCATGACAAATGTAAGTCTGAAAATATTATCTTTTACTGATGTAAGTTGAAGTGCTCCATTTTATTACATTCATGATGATGATACAAATAATGATAATAACATTCTCTATTCTCACAGGACAGACTTTTTCCGCATCATGAAAAGGAAAGATGACAAGCTTGGATTTCCACCAGGAACTGCAGCTAAACTACTATTGAAGGTCAGTTTATGATAATTGACATGACTAAGCTGACATGCCATGTCACAATCAATTTCAAAGTGGTGTTACCAAGCATTTATAAGTGGATGTTAATTATATAACATGTATAATGTGATTAACATCCCATGTATTAATATTATTCTGCTGTCACAACAATCAATATTTTCCCCTGAAATTGATCTCACTTTTAACAATGGACAAGAAACTATAATTTAACTCTTTTTTTTAACTAAGTGTTTAAGTTGACCAATAATAGTGAGTGAGTTAGAATTTAACATCACATCAGCATTATTTCTGCCATATAGTGACTTGACAATAATAAATGCATGTTATTGCAGTAACATATTTATTATCAGCATCACAACATGCCAAACAGTTTAAAAGTAATATGAAACATGTCCAATAAACCATTATTTTAATTTAATTTGTGACCCTTTTTAAAATATTGTTACCTGATGTTAACATGGTTAAAATGATTTTGTTTTTATTCACAATTATCATGATCATATGAAGTGCTTTTAATTCAAATGTCTGTTCCTTTTTCAATTCTAATCAGGAATTCCAGAAGTATGAAGCATTAGCTCAGAGGGATGAGATGGAAAGAGAGAAGAAAAAGGCTGATAAGAGTTTGGCCAAAGGTAACTATTGCCCTGTCCTAGGTTGAACAAAGGGCACACACATTCACACATACATTCACACACACACTTTTTTCAGACGCCATACATGTTAACTGCACCAAAAACGCAAAGATTTGATGAAAACAGTTCTTATAAATAGATATGTGGACAATAATTAATATAAAGTCCAGTGTTCATTCTAGGCCATGCCCTTGCGCCATTGGTGCACTAAAGTTTTATATGACGCATTGTAGAAGTACAGGCGGGTCATCAGCAGTAGAAACTAACACTTTTAGTCTACTTGTCCTTATCATGATAACATGAAGCAAAAAATGGCAAATTTCTACTCGTCCTTATGATACCTTAATTATTGGGCAGTTTGGCAAGGACTATAGGACTAGTGCCAATTTCTAACACTGGTCATGTTGGCGCACTCGTGAAATTAAAAATAAATCTAAAATGCATTACGAGTTTGTTTTTACAGGTGGGCCATGGACTCACTTTTTATGAAGGTCTAGTATGAACTCTGGAAATCAGGGACATTGTTCACCACAAGAATGCAACACAAGCCCCTCCCATTTATTTATCAGGAAATAGTACCCGGTAGTCAGGTAGAAGGTGTGTCCTCATTTTTATTTTGGATTATGGAGACATAAACAAACAAAATTCCGCTCGGGTCAGGTTGGTCCTGAGTAGGACCTGTGTACACATAAAACTATGCAGTTACACTGAAAGCTGCTTACGTTTGCTTTTCATTCTGACCACCGGTATACACACATCCCTTCTGACTTTTATATGTTTGAGTAAAGATAAAAGCTTCAGTCACTTCTGTGTATGCATGATCATTCAGCGCTCCAGTAAAACAATTCCCAAGCAGCGAGTACCTGGGAAGGGTCATCTTACTGAGGCAAGGGTGTTAAGTGACTATAAAAGTATGTTTCCCATGCTTGACAAACTAGTGTCCCGGGGAGTAAATTCGGACTTGTCCCAACCCCACACAGAATCTCTTGCAATGGTTTTAGATAGTATTATGTGTATTTGCCTGGTCCATCCACAGCCAACTTTCAGGCCACTTGATATCAGTGCTTCAGACTATAGACTAAAACTGCATTTACTTACACCTCACTGTGTATCTTCACTTATTTACATATTTCTTTATCAAAAAGCTGCTCCGACACAACCACCAGTTACCCGTGAGACAACAACCACATCCAAAACTAACATTCCTGCTACTGTCTCCACACCACAAGCAACAGCACCACAAGCCACCACTACCACTGTCCCCTCCACAGGTGGTGCTGGTGATGTGAAGACTCTACCAAGCCAGAAGAAGGATGAAGATACAGGCACAGTAACTTCCAAGTAGGTTGCTGTGTTGACCATAACATGATACTGTCTGCTTGACAATAATATAAAGCAACTCCACACTACATAGGGCTATGCTAAAAGTGTTCAATTATTACACTTTTCCTATCTCACACTATGCATTTCTTCTTAGTCTTTGATCCTGGTGTGGAAACGCCCCAGAACAAAGTTTCCAGCTTTAAAAAAACACCCCAACACATCCCATACATCACCAAGTCACCACTGTGATCATGGGTTACACACCACTGCAGTCCTGGCAACATGACCCCTGCGGTCTGATCACCTGACAGCACCCTCATTCTCAATTCTGTCGGAAGTTATAGCTAACAGAGAATACTTTTTTTCTTCTTTTTTTTTAACTCGGAGCTACCACTTCTGTCTAACATTACCTCAAATATATGTTACAATATGGAGTTGTGAGCCCCCTCTGCACAGACTGCAATCGCCTGTTTTCTCCGCTTGCTCTTCCATCCTATTTGTTGTGATTGTCGTTGAGTGTGTGATACTGTTACATAATGTCAGCAGTGTGTTACCCTGTCAGAATCGGCTTTCAAAACTTACCATGCTTACCTTCGCAAGTGTTTAAAATGGGCGGCTGATTGTTGGTTCAAGCATGGGCCTTCCTCCGCGAAACAACCCAATGGATTGTGTAATTCCATGTGACTGTGCCTTCGTTCTCTTGCAAAAAGAAAAAAGAAAAGTCAGCTTTCCATCACTTTCCATTGAGAAGGACTTGCTCTCTGACTCGTTTTGGACTGCCGACCTTCCCGTCTCTGTGCAGACAATGCCTATTGCATGTGACAGCTCACTGTCTCCTACAATCGTTCCACTGACCACTGGATTGTAATGTTGTCTGCGGTTCCAGAACAGTACGTCCTGGCCCAGAAAGACGTTCAGTCATAAACATGGTTCCTTTCGCAGGAAAGGCTTTCGTGGACGCTGCAACCGTGGAGCCAAATCTTCCTATTCTAGGTCTTCTTCACTACAGGATCTGCCTCGGGTGAGTCAACCATGCCAGTTGACTCTTCCACCAAGTGACTTTGTTCCTCTGGGTTCTTCTGTTTGCTCATGGTTATGCGTTCGTTCTTTGGCTTGACGTCCTGAGTGAAACCATGGAACGCATGATTACCCAAGGTCATTCTGTATTTGTCATGGTATCACAAAGACAGCTTCTGAAGCAACCCTTACACAAGTTTCTTCTTACAACTAAACCATGTGAAATCCTTGAATTTAATCATTGTTTCGTTCCAATTTCCATGTGTATGTCTCAAGGTTGAGGCCCTTTTACAGACTAGGGTATCTGCGCCCCACCCTCCAACCATGCGATACATGCATAGTGTGAGATAGGATAAGTTTTATAATTTGTAATTTTACAATATATTGTATATTTATATACTTATCCTATCTCAAACGCCTAATGCCCACCAAACCATCCAAACCATAGTTACACCAGCCTGTATGATCTAGATTGAGAATGGAGGTGCTGGATATGTCAGGTGATCATATCACAGGGTTCGTGTTGCACGGGATTGTAGTGGTGCGTAACCCATGAACACAGTGGTGACTTGGTGATGTATGGGATGTGTAGGGGTGAGTTTGTATTTTGAAGCTGGAAACTTTGTTCTGGGGTGTTTCCACACCAGGATCAAAGAATAAGAAGAAATGCACAGTGTGAGGTAGGATAAGTATGTAAATATACATTTTTTTATAAAGTGTACAATTCTAATTGTATTCACACCTTCCTGGGGAGCATAAAACTCAAGCACAGTCTGTGTCTTCAGCCACTAGTCAGAAGCCTGAGGCTTGTAAAATGTCTTTTGGTCTAATAAGCATGATAAGCTTAAGAATATTCATTGTTATACAATTTTGAGATATTGGCCTACAGGTTTGAGTGAAATATTTCCATGTCGATCAATTATAGGGAGCAGCAGGCATTCCAGGATAACCCAATGAGTTACAATGGCGCTGTGAGGGAGAAGTATGTCTGGTCACAGTCAATAACAGATGCTGATATTCGAATCTTTGTAAGTCTAAACGTTACTCATACGGCAATTTTTAGGGTTTTTTTTAATATCAAACAGCTTTCCGGTGTTAACAAGAGCAACAATAGCTGAATACGTTTTGGAATTATTGAAGTAGAGAGAGATAAAAGTTTGTCATATTTCTAACAATAGTACTTAGAACCTCAAATTTGTCTGTCTGCCTTGAAAGACCTTAAAATTCAAAAAACGTAAATTGAGTTTGGTAACCATTGCTTACTGGGTTTTTTTTATTAATAATACATGATGGTGTCATGTAGCAGAAGGTTAGTCAATTGCTCAATTGATAAATAATATTGAAAAATTGATGTGTGGGCTATATTTTAGACTCTGAAGAGCTTGATCATTACCTTAAAAAGGCCTTTAAAAGGTCATAACTAAGATAACTTGGGCATGTTGGGTGTCTTAATTTGCATATGATCATATATTAAAAAAATGTACCTGTTAATGTGTTTAACAGGTTATCTGAATCATTATTACAGGTGCCACCGTACATTAAGAAAGGAAAGCAGGTTGAAGTAACCATTGAGAAACGGCACCTGCGAGTGTGTTATCGTGACGACAAGAATGTGTCTCAGACAGTCGTAGATGGTAATCTGACCTGGGATGTCAACAAAGAGGAATGTATGTGGAGTTTGGTTCCTGCCGAACATGTACATGTAAGTCAGATTCCGCAGATGATAAGACTAAGAGGCCCATTCTTGGTGCAAACTCATGAAAATCACATCTTTTACCCTGATATATTGCTATCTGCTTGAAGATCCGAGGACTCCTCCATAGGAGGTTGCATCAGGTGAAACCTGAGTGAACTTTGACTGCCCAATCTATATGAAGGATGTATGGGTTCTTGAGCCAATCAGATATCAGCTTCCTAAAATGGTTGACTTCCTTTCGATGAGTACAAACGAAAACCCACACAGAAGACAAATATTCCTTCGATGGTACTACCTTTTGGGTGTAGATGCCATGGTGCTCAGAAACATCAGGGTGCATACAATATCCACTACAATATAATGGCACAGCCTTATTAATTACAAACATACATTTAGAAAGTGGTGGTCAAATGTAACAAATGTTATATTTGGGATAACACTTTCTGAGTAAAGTACAGATTCTTATACTTTTTTTGGTTGAGTCCTGTCCGGGATTCGATTCAAATCCACACTGCCAGAGTGAGGCACCTAATCGCCAGCACACAAAGTCAGTGATCTGACTCAGCCACCGAGACTTCCACAAAAATGAAAGTCCGACAACTGGTAGTCTAGTCTAGTTTTATTGCAAACAAGATCATTTGATTTTAATGAAAAAACGTTTTTTTCTTAAAGGGTTCCCTTTTCCCTTTGTGTTTGTAAATGATGTCCAGTTTTGCATTTTAAATAATTCTAGTTGAAACGCTTGTGAGACCAACTTCTGCCGTGTAAAGGGAGATAAGCAGTGTCAAACTATCTTCTTCCAACATTATCCCTAAAATTCTTTTGATCTTTAAATATCTTGTTTTACTTTCTTAAATTACAAAGTCCTAATATTCCATGGATGATTTTCAGGTAAGTTTAGAAAAACGAGAAGAAAGATGGTGGGAATCAGCTTTAGAGGACGAGCCTAAGATTAATGTTCGTAACATTGACTGCAGTCGGCCTATGACGGATCTTGATGATGAAGCCCAGGCCAAGATTGGTGAGATGATGTTCAATGAGCAGCAGAAACGCCAAGGGCTTCCACAGTCACATGAACAGGTGAGGATACTTTGGATTTATCCAAGACAAGACATTTGGGGAAAATAATGCTATTTTGCTCATGAAATGCTAGTCACCTCTACAAAGCCATAACAGTGGCCTTAAAAAAAGAATTGGCTCTCAGGCAATGTTTTTTGAAAATATTAGTGCGGGCAGATGGTGTCTGTTTTTGGGGTTTTTTTTTGGGTTGTACAAACTAGTATGTAACCAATAAACAGTTGTGTAATCAATAAACAATTGGTACAATCAACCTGGGAAAGGGCCTCCCTACATAAATGAATTGTGAAATTTGTAATTCCAATTTGAGAATTGTTATGGAGGATATTATGAGCTACAAGCAGTCTATCCTGAGTGCATTAATTATAATAACCCCTTGCCTAGGGAGTGACACTCAACATTATTTCAATTTCATGAGGGAGAGTTGTTAATAGATTATTCTATATGTTACCCATAGGTTTTTTTTAGTTATAAAATGTAGAAAAAGTTGGGTTTCTTTATCAGCTCAGTCAGTCTGTTATTGTCATGAAGTTACATAAAGTCATGAATGATAAATGACATTTCAGTTAAGTGCTTTGACTCATTGCAGGGGCTTCTGACGCCTAGAGAGTTAGAATTTTTGTATTTCTGACTCAGGTTTTGTAAAATGGGGAGGATATAGAGATGTAATAATCTGTTAATTATTTACTCTTTTTTCATAATTACTCTTGTTACTATCATTAAGCTAAATTGTCAACAGTGATAAGATGTGATTTTAGATAATAGTTTAGGGTTCTTCTTTCGATTACTTTATGGTTTTGAATGTTTTACGGTATTTGAAATAGAGAATATTATAAGGACATAATATATGTCAGTGTTTTTATCATCCACAGAAACAGCATGAAATGCTTCGGAAAGCCTGGGATGCCGAAGGTTCGCCCTTCAAGGGCCAGCCTTTTGACCCTTCAGTCCTAAACATCAATTCAGAGGGTGTCATCTCGGCCAATGTCAACAAGTCCTGATATAATTACTGTTTGTGTATTATGAATGTCACATCCGAGTGATAATATTGCAATTTGAATGTGGAAATTGTGTCATGTAACTGTCATGGCCATTGTCATATTGGAAACAAGTGTTTGAACTGTGTCCCCTTGCTGTTGGTCGAGAGTGAAATGCATCTATCACTTCCATAACAGAATGATGCTCTGTATTTGCTTGGGTGAAATATATGTACAGTGAAAACACTTTAGTTCATTTGGCCCAGAAAGTGGATGATGAATACTGCTGGGAATGGACATATATGCAAAGGAACATTATTCCATGTAAGGAAAAATGTTAATTGTGGGCATTTCACAAGGAAAGTTACTGTCCAGATCAACATGGCGTCACTGTATTGAAGTGAAAGAGGACATGACTTGGAATAAAGTTCTATGGTGTGTTTTTTGGTCATAATGTCTGCAATCCTAATAATAACTGCCAGCAAATGATGAAGAAAATACATAATGAGACAGTAGCTAACTGGTCTGGTAAGATTTTCCACTTTCCACATGGACAATGATGGACTTCAAATGACATATTGAATGACAGGAGAAGGTGAATGCATGCTGCTAGATTTGCTTACTGCAATGTCTTTTACACAAGGCCTTCTTGTTTCCAGAAATGGATAGTTGTCTGACTGCTTTGAGGGTGTTGATGAGGTCTGTATGAATTTTGTTGTCTGGCTACATTGAGGGTGTTGAGGTCTGTATGAATGTTGTTGTCTGGCTACTTTGAGGGTGTTGATGAGGTCAGTATGAATGTTGTTGTCTGGCTACTTTGAAGGTGTTGATGAGGTCAGTATGAATGTTGTTGTCTGGCTACTTTGAGGGTGCTGATGAAGTCTGTATGAATGTTGTTGTCTGGCTACTTTGAGGTGCTGATGAGGTCTGTATGAATGTTGTTGTCTGGCTACTTTAAGGGTGTTGATGAGGTCAGTATGAATGTTGTTGTCTGGCTACTTTGAGGGTGCTGATGAAGTCTGTATGAATGTTGTTGTCTGGCTACTTTGAGGTGCTGATGAGGTCTGTATGAATGTTGTTGTCTGGCTACTTTAAGGGTGTTGATGAGGTCAGTATGAATGTTGTCTGGCTACTTTGAGGATGCTGATGAGGTCAGTATGAATGTTGTTGTCTGGCTACTTTGAGAGTGCTGATGAGGTCAGTATGAATGTTGTTGTCTGGCTACATTGAGGGTGTTTAGGTCTGCATGAATGTTGTATGGCTACTTTGAGGGTGTTGATGAGGTCAGTATGAATGTTGTTGTCTGGCTACTTTGAGGATGCTGATGAGGTCAGTATGAATGTTGTTGTCTGGCTACATTGAGGGTGTTGAGGCCTGTGTGAATGTTGTATTGCTACTTTGAGGGTGTTGTTCAGCTCTGTATGAATGTTGTCTGCCTACTTTGAGGGTGTTGTTCAGCTCTGTATGAATGTTGTTGGCCTACTTTGAAGGTGTTGGTGAGCTCTGTGAATGTTGTTGGCCTACTTTGAAGGTGTTGATGAGCTCTGTATGAATGTTGTTGGCCTACTTGGAAGGTGTTGATGAGCTCTGTATGAATGTTGTTGGCCTACTTTGAAGGTGTTGATGAGCTCTGTGAATGTTGTTGGCCTACTTTGAAGGTGGTGATGAGCTCTGTATGAATGTTGTTGGCCTACTTTGAAGGTGTTGATGAGCTCTGTATGAATGTTGTTGGCCTACTTTGAAGGTGTTGATGAGCTCTGTATGAATGTTGTTGGCCTACTTTGAAGGTGTTGATGAGGCCTGTGTGAATGTTGTATGGCTACTTTGAGGGTGTTGTTCAGCTCTGTGTGAATGTTGTTGGCCTACTTTGAGGGTGTTGTTCAGCTCTGTATGAATGTTGTTAGCCTACTTTGAGGGTGTTGTTCAGCTCTGTATGAATGTTGTTAGCCTACTTTGAGGGTGTTGATGAGCTCTGTGAATGTTGTTATCTTGTTGGCTTTCTCCATTGATACAGAAATTGTTATTTTGCTTCCAAAAATAAAAGAACATGTATTCATAAATTGTTATTTCATTTGATTGTGTTATCTTTGTACTTGGTCATTTACACATGGATAAAAAGATGGTAAGAGTGTTTTCATAGAGAGATGAATAAGTCATATATATAACTACGCTTTTGGCGTGTCATATAATTTAGTGTTACAAGAGAGTAGAGTATGCTATGCTGTAACAAAATACACAAGTTACGATAGAGACATTTTTGTATATCCAAAACACAGAATTAGAAGTACCTTAATGTATATTACAATTGTTCTGATATGATTTTTCAAAGCTGTTATGCATTTCAAATTAGAAAATTCCACTGTTTGAAATATGTATTTCCGAGAAAAATCTCCAGCTGGAGCAACATACTATTTCTCTGGAAATAAAAGCAACAAAACCCTTTCCATAATCATATATCTCTGCCAAAAGCAGAGTCCATGGTACAATTCTGCCCACCAGTGGCACCCATCACAAACACATGAAAAGGCAAGTCGAAATAGGGAATTGCATCAGACATCATTTTTGTCACTGATGCGTCAAATTTGGAAATTACCATTAAACATTAAACATAGATCCATTTGCAACCAAAATGTCGATTCACATTTTGTTACTGAGTAAGCTTTAGTAAGCCCTGAATGTTGTAACCCAGATCAAACAACTTTTGAGCTATAGTGATATGAAAGTACAGCCAATTCACAGAGCAGCAAAATTTGCTCAGCTGATGTGACATTGTATGGATGGTAGCATTCTTGTAATGGCCGAAGAAGTACTGATTGAAATGCATTTCCAATTTGAGTTGTCATCACAATTGTCTAAACCAACTTGGGACCTGCATAAGGTGTTGTATTTTGTCAAGAGATGTCACATTCTTGGTAGCCTTGTCTGATTTCAGATTCCACATAAATCTGTTTCATGATTTAAGACTCCATTTTGGCGGCATATGGAACACTGAATTCTGATCTCATTTAAAGTTTCACATTTTTGTAGCAGGCCTGTTTCAAGGAATGAAAAAATCTCCTTTGATGTTTAATTTCAAATGTTTTGATCAACACCAGTGAAGTTTATTCCTGAAATCAAATTTGAAAATCATTGAATAAGCATTTTTTTCTTGAAAGGAAAGCTGTTTTGTTGCAGAGTTTCAAAGTATATTTTTTATGTGTATAATTTGTGTCAAGCATGGACAGATTCTGTTGAAACCATTCTTTGATATTTCTTTTGATATTTTGTGGATCGTGTTAATGGTATTTTTTCAGAAATGTCAAGTAACTGTGATCTTGAACCAATAGAGCCTGAAATATCCAAACTGCCACACGTACCCAGCCTTCATAGATTTACAGTAAGACAATAATTATAGACTTTTTAACAAAAATAACAGTTGCACACACTGCTTTTCAGAGAATGACCGAGTTCATGAATTCGAGTTGTGACGAATAACTTTTTTTTTTCAAATAAATACACAATTTACTTGTATCACTTTATGAACTTACAAGTGGATTTAGTAATAAAAGCCTCCCGTGTGAATTCCGGCAAAAGGTAGGTGCCCCCTTTCCTGTGCATGTGGATCCACACCCATCAGGTGGTCAGGATGGTTGACTTAGCTTTTTGCATGTTGTTGTCGTTTGTTGTTTAACGCCGCACTCAGCAATATTCCAGCTATATGACGGCAGTCTAAATAATCGAGTTTGGACCAGACAATCCAGTGATTGACATCATGAGCATTGCATGTCATCATGCTAGATTGCATGAACCGTATGGCCCAGACTCAATATTTACAGGCAACGTTGAATAGCTGGAATATTGTTGACTTCAGCCATACAAAAAAAATCACTTCTACCAAAAACACACATAATTAAGTCTGGACAGGGAAATTTTAAAAAGTCAAAACATCTTGTCCAGGTTTACTGAGAGACTTTCAAATGCGGCAGTGTTGTGCCATACTTTCCTATGAACAACACCCCACAACAATACCACAACGTCCTTTCAATAATAGAGACAAACCAGTCACTGATATTTTGAGTAGGGTCCTACCCTTTAGACAGTCTCATAGACAAACATAGGTTGGTGGGGCCAATTTTAACCTGGAATCCCACAGCTCCCCATGAATGTCACAAGAGCAAGTTGACATTGAGATTGAATGGTCAGGCTCTGTGACGTGGGATTGCCAATCATCATACCTGGTTTAACTATGCTTTCAGTGACCCCTGAGGATCCCCGGTAGAATAGGTCTTCAGTAACCCATGCATGCCCAGAAAGGCGACTACGCTTGTCGTAAGAGGCGACTAAGGGGATCGGTGCTCAGACTCGCTGACTTGGTTGATTCATGTCATCCTATCCCATTTGCGTGGATCGATGCTCATGAAGTCAATCACTTGATTGTCTGGTCCTGACTCGATTATTTACAGACATAATTATAGCCGTCATATGGCTGGAATATTGCTGAGTGCGGCGTTAAACAACAAACAAAAACATGCTTTCAGTAACTAGTTTTCCTGACCCCGACTATTTAAAACGTGCAGCACAGAACAACATTCACCCGCCTGCATATTTTATGAGGAATCAATATTCGAAGAGGTATGTATATCTCGATGTGCATGGACATGGATTCCCCGAATGATATGTAACATTGTGAAGTGAAATGTTGATTGTGGAGTAGTTTCACCCAGTAAACATACGGTCAGTTCATCGTCCTGTATTAAAAATTTCCAATTTTACTCAAAATAATTCTTCGATTACTCTCATTTATCTTTTGCTAATCTTAATAGAAATGGTTATTTGACTGCAGACGTTGACGAAGTACGTTACAATTGCGTTACAAAATAAACACCAAGCAATCGCTAGTGTTACCATGTCCTCCTATGGCACAATACTTGCTCGACAGCAAATTAAACACTGAAAGTATCTCATCTCATAGATTGTACAAAACAGTGTGGTTGACAGCCAGTATTATCTGGACAGCTCGGCTATCAATGTAGCCCTCCTTGGTTCGTGGTCCCACAACCAGGCATTATTACTGGCTCAACAATGTGCATAGTGCCAACATGTTATATTCGTGATCGGCGTCCTCGATCAATACATGTCAGGAAAGAGTGGTTTTATCCAACTTGAAATCTCAACATGTATTGAGTAATCAGTTGGTGACGTGTCCTCGGGCTGGAGGGATTATCCCCTTCAGTTAGCAACATCGACGACAACAAATTGCCAGTGTTTGCCTCGTACTTTGGTTCTTTAACTTGACCAATGCACGGAGTTCCAATATTTTGATATGAATTTTAAATACCGGTCCATGTAGTAATAATAATGATAATTGTCTGACACTTTCAAAGGGTAAGGTTTCACATCACGGAGTATAATGCTCCGGTTGACGTCAGTTTGTATTTGAATGTCATTCTCAGCTCCATCGGATCTGCCTACAAACGGTTTTGCATTTATTTATAAAGCTTGTGTTCCCGTGCACCATTTCACAGCTGTGATATTTGTTGTCAAAGCCATTCGTCCTGGTGTGGAGCTATTACCCACATACCTCATTACCCAGCGTGGGCAGGTATGTGTATAGTATTAAAATTATCCGTCCAACACACAACGAACTAAATATACTGAGTCAAATTAAAAACTTCACAATTTTAAAAGTAATCCCATATATGATATACAACGAACAAATGTATCAGAGAAGGTAATTTTTAATCATTAATGTCCAAAGAAGGATTTTAATTAACGGTGGTAACCATAATTTGTTCCAAGCACCTACGGTATTCGGTAATAACATCAACAGTTTAAATCCCAAGCACGAGAATCTGATGGCACACTAGTTCAGTAGCGTGTATGGCCACCATGTGCGTTGACAACTGCCACACAACGCCTCCGCATGGACCTTGTGCTGCTTGTAAACACATGATTGGGAAGACGACGCCATTGTTGCTGCAAAATGGTGCCAAGATCTTGCAAATTCTGTGGTTGGTTCTGGAGAGTGCGCAGACTTCTGCCAAGAGCATCCCAGACGTGTTCGATGGGATTGTGGTCGGGAGACCTTGACGGCCAGTCCATGACGTTGACTCCCGCATTCTGAAGGAAATTCCTTGTCAAAACTGCTGTGTGTAGTCTGGCATTGTCGTGTTTGAAGATCAAACCGGGTCCATGTGCTGCCATAAAAGGCAGAAGTTCTGGTGCCAGTACCTGGTCGCGGTAAGCAGCAGCGTTGAGAAGACAAGAAGCCTGGAACGTGCATTGCCACAGAAAGCACCCCACACCATAACACTTCCGCCTCGAAATCTGTCAACTTCCTGTTCACAACACTGGGCGTAACGTTCATGACGGCGCCTCCACACCCTCGCCCTACCATCAGCAAATCGAAGATTAAATCCGGATTCATCACTGAAGACGACTTGATTCCAATTCCTCTGAGTCCACCGTAAGTGTCGCTGTGCCCACAATTGACGTTGACGTCTGTGTGATTAGTCAGAATCGGCTCGCAGTATGACCGTCGTGCTTGAAGGTGAGCAGTTCTCAGACGGTTTCGAACAGTTAGCGCACTCAGTCTACCCCTAAACAGTAACTGTTCATTTCTGGTTGATGTAGCCGTCAAAAATCGGTTACGGAGGTGACGTAAGACAATCTGACGATCCTCTGCATGTGACGTCACACGTGGTCGACCTGGCCGAGGGCGATTAGCGGTGGTACCCGCTGTAGACGCGTCTGTAAATCATAAACAGTCAGACGACTACAACCCATCGTCCTTGCGACTTCAGCTACGGACGTTCCCGTCTGCAACATGCCGATGGCATGTTCAAGTTGTACATTTGAAAGGCGTGGCATGACAAATGGCCGTAAAGACTTTTGTTTTCTTGTGTTTTTCTTTTTTTGTTAATGACTGCTAACAAGTATGGCTTAAAACACGTGCGGTAGTATGGCCACGTGACCAGTTGCACGTGAAAAAACACTTTTTCCACTATAGTGCTGTGCACATGATTTTGATCGATTCACCTGCACAAAAAACGGGTGTTATCCGAAGACAATACGTGGCCATTACTGTTTAAATACACAATAGGGGCCCAACTATGCCACTTGTGAGGGTGTCACGTGGTCACACAATCGGCTGGCTTCGATCCTGTACTTCACCTCGGCCAGCACTGGGAGGAATCCATGATGGAACAAGTTTCGTGACATAGATGGAATATTGTTGAATGTAGCTCGAAACAATATACACTGCTCACGTCACCTATGCTGAGTAAATGTTATTTTACGCCACAAATACTAGAAATGGACCCTTTACTAAGGCAATAAGAGACCTCTTGTGGTTTCTTAGGGGTATAATTCTGTTATGTTTCGGGGTCAATTCTTAACCTCAAGTCATAATTGTTACTATTCAAACATTTGTCTGCTTGCAGTAGGTGTCTTCATTAAGATGTTTGTTTCCAATTTAAAGCTTTCGAACGTAGATTTGATACCTGTACATTCACTTGAAACTGTGAACCACACATGTAAGTCACGTATGTGTAAACCAGAAATTATAATTGTCATATAGGCCATGTTCCCCAAATGACGGAAACAAACTTCTGTTCTATGGTTCTGCTCTGGGTTTTTTCCTGATGTGGCTCATCATCTGCTGCACTGACTTTGATTCCAACAAAGTGTGTTGAAGTGATCAAATCATTTGGTTCAATATTCTCCATTATTGATCGTGTTTCATTCTCGTATCAAAAATATCAACTTTGAAAAATAAGTTTGAGTAAGAAAATATTCATATAAATAGATGTATCCGATCAATTCGACTTCAAACTGAAGACAGCTTGAGAGTGCGAACGTCGATTTTCAAATGTCAGAGATTTAAATATAACCATTCAGTGATCATTTACTGAGCTGTTTGCCCTCGTTTTTGTTCCCGTTTCGATTCCCGGTCAGCTCCCAATTATCATGGCATCAAAATCTGTAAAGACTCTTTCAGGCTCCAGCACAGATGGCCAATTTGGATTCAGTTGCAGACAGGGTAACTAACATTTTTTGTCTCCATCAAAGTTATAGATAGGTTTCCAGCCTTCATATATATGTATATATATATATATATACGCTTCAGGCTTCTTTCTGAAAATAGCTTCTAACTAAGTTATTGATATGTCTGGGCTAAACTTGGCGAAAAGCCTCGAAGTCTTACAACCGTAAGACACCGCAGTCACTGTGTGACGTATTTTCTATTATCAAATTACGGCATGAAAATGAAACCATTTTCAGTGATTGAAACCCGTCATTGGATCCGCCAAACCACTTGCATTTGAACACCATTATCTCGGTGGTATTTGTCTTCTTCCATAAAGGTCTTCTAAAGTAGTACCGCAACCATGATGTACTTCACTTTCCTGAGCTGAATTATGTCTATTTTGTAAATATATATACTTCCTGTTTTTTCTTCAATTCAAATTGTAGACCTAATTTCATTGTGCATAAAACACCATGATGTCAAATATTCTACGCAGTCATGTTATATCACAATTTCAGTGCTGCCCGTTGTATTGTGCAGAAAGCGTAATTATTGGCTAAGTGACATCTCTATAAGGAACAGACATGTTGCAAAACCTTCAGAAGCACGGACATCGGCGGAAACCCTTCACAGATGACTGATGATCTGACTAGTGCTTACTGAACCAACCCGCATACATTACATCGCTGCAGACCCCATTCAATGGTTCCTTACATGGTTTACATACAAATATACTTAGCTTCTTTCGTTGTCTCATTGCCTCCAAGTGGAAAGTTTGTCGATAACGATGCACTTTTCGGTAATGACTTGAGCTACACGAATGAGTGCAAGCTTTAGATTCATTGGTCACATTCCGCGGGATAGAAAGGGATAGAAATATATTATAATGGCGTTCATGGTATTATGTTGTAGCATTATAAAACCAGTTCATAATGGCGTCACCATGGTTGCGTTTTCACTGAGGTCCGCGTCTTTGAAAACGCTTGAATATGAATGTTGTGTCTTAAAAGTTAGACAGTAGTGAATAGTGACAATTTTAAATTCCTTGTGATGACGTAAAACCTTGCTGTGCAATATGAAACATCATGAATAATACAAGTGTCTTGTCTTTTGACTCAGTTTTTGCTAACTCTGAATAATACAAGTGTCTTGTCTCTCAAATCTCTGAATTTCGCCAGTTCCACGATCCGTAGGTGGCATAAATTAACTATCGAGTATTGTGTATACGTCCAATTTGGGAAAAAAACACCAAATGACCATCGTTATCACAATTAAGTTTGACATCATATCAATTTCGGGGAAGACGTTCGTGTATCTTAAATATTCCGAGCCAGTATTTTCTCAGAGAGTGAATATCTCCTACATTCACTGTACACAGCTGAAAACCTGGAAGAAAAATAATTTTACCCCCGTGTACCAAAAAGAAATAATAGCACCAATATAGATTGTTTATTCAGTGCGTAAAATATATACTAATATGTATCTGAATTTTAAATTATTATTTTTTCCTAAGCATCGAAATCTAATATGTTTGAAGATTCGAGCCAAACTCTTGGTGCTGATATCAATTCTTTTTATCTGTTGTGCGTAGATATAGGTCGAATTCTGTGGGAAATAAGCTTTGAACTCCGTCGTGAATGTACATTTCCTATTACGTGTAACCTTTTGATTATTTTCGACGAAACAAGCAAACGCATAATGAAGACAACACGACCATTTACAGCTTGCCAAAGCCTCAAGTACGCGATTCAGGACTCAGGTTATGGGAAGTGTTTCTTTGCAATGACTGTCATTGTCCTCTTGATAAAACGCACATGATCATCTTGCGACGAAACTGTGCAATTGATTACTGCCTCTGTCAGTATACTTTCATGCTATTTTAGAAATATACCAAGGCATATCACCGCGGGGACATGGAGAATTATGTTCACACATTATACCTACATGGGAAATAGAATTCGAAACGTCAACGCACGTGTATTATCAGTTTTGAATATCTGCCGAAACAGATTCCAAAGGGGTAAAAGGCAAACGAGTGATGAAAATGATATGAATGGATAACTGAATATCAATGACACCAGGTGTTCATGACATGGATTGTGAATATCAATGATGACACCAGGTGTTCATGACATGGGTAGTGAATATTAATGATGACACCAGGTGTTCATGACATGGATAGTGAATATCAATGATGACACCAGGTGTTCATGATATGGATTAGTGAATATCAATGATGACACCAAGTGTTCATGATATGGATAGTGAATATCAATGATGACGCCAGTTGTTCATGACATAGATTAGTGAATATCAATGATGATACCAGGTGTTCATGACATTGATTAGTGAATATCAATGATGATACCAGGTGTTCGCGAAATAGTAAGGGTGTCCTCTACCGGTAGCACCTGCCCACCACGCAATTATATGTATGTCACAGTATGGACAGAATGGCGCATAATTTTGACAAGCGACGTGTCACATTTAGTAAATTGCTCTGAATGTTCATAAAATTTCTGGGGGCGGTCGGGTAGCCTAGTGGTTAAAGCGTTCGCTCGTCACGCCGAAGACCCGGGTTCGATTCCCGACATGGGTACAATGTGTGAAGCCCATTTCTGGTGTCCCCCGCAGTGATATTGCTGGAATATTGCTAAAAAAGCGGCGTAAAACCATACTCACTCACTATTGTAAGAGTATGTCATTAAGTCTCTGAAACAGGAATTACAAAACTAATGATGGAAACTCCATAAAATTTCTGGAATGACTCAACAAAGCCTTTGATGGTGAAACCTTGATTGAAAAGCTTGCTGTAGGTAAAATGTCTTTCCATGAAATTTGAATAAAATGTAGATATTGCAAAGTGCATAAGCAATTGAGAAATGTGGAGCCATAAGATGGAGCTGATGGTATATTGCTCGACATGAAAAGGAAATTCACGAATAATATAATCGACATGCCCCCTCTTGTCGTATAACTTGGTACAGAGGCTGCCATCATTGTGAATTAATGTGCATAGATACAGATAAGACACTGAATGTGGTTTCTCAAGGGGCAGAATAAATGGAGATGCGCATTTATCTTGGCAATGTTGAAAGGAATGAGGTCATCTGTATATTTGAGGTTGAACATTTGGCAACGCTCCTTTCTTTCATTTAACTAATGTAGTCAACAAATCCCACTAGTATGCAAAGAGAAACAGATCAGCTTGGAGAGGGGCACACATATTTCCCATGGGAATACCTAACACTTGTCTAAATATTCTATCGCCAAATTTGACAAAGATATTGTAAATACAGGAATCCAGCAACTCACATATTTGGGAATCTGAATACTTCTGAGAAGAGTCACTACTCTACTGGCCCCTTCAGTTATTGTAAGAGTAGGGGCAGTCGGGTAGCCTAGTGGTTAAAGCGTTCGCTCGTCACGCCAAAGACCCGGGTTCTATTCCCGACATGGGTACAATGTGTGAAGCCCATTTCTGGTGTCACCCGCCGTGATATTGCTGGAATATTGCTAAAAGCGGCGTAAAACCATACTCACTCACTATTGTAAGAGTATGTCATTAAGTCTCTAAAACAGGAATTACAAAACTAATGATTCCATAGAATATCTCCAAGAGAAGCTGAATGCCTTGCACGCTGGGTATTTGTAATTAAACCATTCCCGAGTTTGACACCTTCACGTATCAGCCAACTGCACACCATGACATGGCTGTCCTCCACCAACACCGAGACAGCTCGGTCTATTAATGTAAATGTAGTCCATTTACGATATTGCATTGCCTCCTTAGGCTTTCATTGCATTGCTCTCATTGTTAAACCATGATGGAAAATCCTGCATAACCCAACCGACAGTTCTAATTTACACTTGTGTTTCCAACAAGCTCCACTGTTATTACACACTTGAAAATGTGCATAAGGCCCCTAAATGTGGTCTGCACGTCGACACAATCGATATCTGTCAGGAAAGAGGGTGGTTTATCAAACCTGAACTTGGAACGTGTATCGTTTAATCTTATTGGCGACACGTGGTCTGGTTTGAGAGATTAAACCTTTCTGTGACGTCGCCTCCCTCTTCTCACAGCATCGACTCAACATACTTCTTTATCTTGCTGAAGTGAAGTGTTAACGTGAATTTATCAATGCAGTGAACCCCAATTAGATGGAAACTGATGTGAATTTCTATACATATACTCACCGCCAAAAGAAACGGGAACCAAAGAAACATAGAGAAGTATGTACGTTAAGAAGAGATGTCTCCAATGTGTACCACTTAAAGACAAAACTAACAATCAGTCAAGTGTTACCACAGTGTCTTTACTCTTATCACGGTATGCTACACGTGATTTCCAAACTTGTCATGCTAATCCTGCACAAGACAACTGGTGCATCTCGAGTCATTGATCTATGACGTCACATGTGATGCGTTCATGAGCGTCGGTTCACACATCATAATAGTATGTTCGTTTGTGGATCGAACCAATCTAAAATCTCTTGAATATGAGTACTTCTTCGTGTAATAACCCATATGTATGTTATTCCCGTTTCTTTGGTCTGTGAGTACATACAAAGTGAGAGTGATTTTCGTTCAGTGGCGCCTGGAACTGTGTTTCGGTTGTCATGGCAACTTTATGTTGGACGAAAGCCAGAAGTGATTCAGATTTTAGACATTTACCATTTGTAGAAACCCACGGACGCGGGTTTCGTGCTGACAAACCAACAGTGAGTGAGTGAATATGGTTTTACGCCGCTTTTAGCAATATCACAGCAATATCTGGCTGGGAACACCAGAAATGGGCTTCACACATTGTACCCATAGAGGGAATCGAACCCGACCCTTCGGCGTGACGAGTGAACGCTTTAACCACTAGGATACCCCACCGCCCCGACAAATCAAGAAACATACTCAGGATAACCTCTGATAAAGTTCAGTGTGTTTCTGTGTCCCTTTGATTGCAAATCAAATTGCATCCATAATTTCTGTAAACAATATCTGAGTGAGTGAGTATATTTGATTTTACGCCGCTTGTAGCAATATTCCAGCAATATCACGGCGGGGAACACCAGAATCACACATTGTAGCCATGTCGGGAATCGAAACCGGGTCTTCGGCGTGACGAGGGAACGCTTTAACCACTAGGCTACGCGACCGCCCCGTAAACAATAAGCACACACTTAAACTCCCTCGTTGGGATTCCGGTATATTTACAGCCCGAAGTGTCATAGTTGGAATATTGTTGAATTCATTTCACTGATGTTGAGCGAATGTTGTTTAACGCCACAGACGGAAATAGTTCAGCTCTATCACGGCGCCTTGACCAAACTATTTTGCAGGTGCAACGGTCCACTCCCGTACGATGACGCAGACGGGTCCCATGAACTATTAATGCGCCAGTTACTTAACCTGGTGCACGCTTATGGACGTGGATTTATGAATCTGTTCAAGTTTCAACGTCAATTCTGAACTTCAGGTCGGAAAAAATGCCATTCAAGTTTTAATGATGTGGCTGCTTGGAGATTTGATAGTGATTCATAAACACATGCTCATGATATGGTCGGAATTGTACAATCGTCTCTGCTTTTATGGAAAGTGTTTTGTCGCTTTTCCATAAGATATTTTGGAGATAAACCAACTTGGTTTCCAATTTAGAGGTTTTGAACATTTATACAATGGTTTAATGAAACGACCAACTGGGGCATATATGATAGAGGAATATTGGCAATCCCAAATCCCTCCTGTCGTGTAACCTTGCCATGTAATATCCAACACCATGAATAATACATGTGTTTCAGCCAAAACGCTATTGCTGACTCTGAATTTCACCAGTATGACGAAAATAGTTTTATCACAGCCTAAAACTCTTTCTTCAATTATATTCTATTTGGAAACAATGCTAGCTCGCCATTATTAACGACGTTTGAGAAGGAAGTAGAAATCGACTCTTACCACAATATACTCGGCGTTAGAAATTGGCACTAGTCCTGTAGTCCTTGTCAAACTGCCCAATAGTTAAGGTATCAAAAGGACCAGTAGAAAATTGCCATTTTTTTTGCTTTTACTATGTTATCATTCAATCTCATTAAAATCAGATTTAAGTTCTCGCTGCCTCTAAACAAAGTTAGCGAAAGCAAAAACTAAGATATGATTTTAATGAGATTGTGTTATCATTATAAGGACTAGTGGACTAAAACTGTTAGTTTCTCCCGCTGAATATCACTGCTGCACAACACTAGCGACCTGTGGTCTGGTGTTATCGTTCTGCAATGTCTCTCCAGGGACGTTCTGTAGCAAATACAGTAAAACGTCCGTTTGCAAAATCTCCTCCCGGTATCTCGCAGCATTCAAATTCTCATTAGTCATAATCAGTTGAGTCTTTCCTGAAGCCGTTATTCCTCCCAAGATCATAATTCCCAAAACATCTAAAGTATGGAATCCTAGACGGACATTGTCGCGTTGTGGCCATGCCGCCTCACCAAAACAAGCGAAAAGTGTCAAAATTAACCAAAGCGTGACAATGCGACATCGCGACATTTTGGCCATTTGTGGCATTGTCACGCTTTGCATAATATATTAATATTTAACCAAAGGGTAACAATGCTTTAAAGCCACATTTTTCAAGGTATCGTGTTGTTGAGGAGGTGGTTTCTCTGGTCTTATTTATTTACACTTCAGCTGGTTATATCAATGGAACTGAATTGTTATATGACCATTAGTGAACTATATCAGACCATCGATATACCTGAAGTTTAGTTTAATTCTGGGACAAAATGCTCTTGTTCAGATTTTGCCAATACGTACATAAATTCACAGATGAGCAAGGTGGGAGCGCAACTGGTGCCTACGGAGATGCTTACTTCTTGCCCAATTTGTCAAGGAGGGAAGCCCATGCAAAACTACGAAGCAAATAGACAAACAGGACATCGAATTTAGTATACACCAAGACGAACAAGCCAAACAGAGAGCCAAGGAAGTTACTTTCCTACCAGATACACCACACCCTACTGGGACGCGCGTGTCATCAATCTTGGGACACCACAAGACGATCACCATTTATATTGAGATAGTGAGAACCACGGGAACGGACCAAAGGGTTAATGAAAGATTACCGAAACGCAAGCACTGGAGATATAGGGGATGCTTGGAGGAGATTTAGGCATGAAATTTGACACTCTTCGGCGAACACGGATAGCTTGGTGAACAGGTTTACCTGCTGTGTATCAACCACAACAAATGTTTTCTAAATTCAATTTGTTATTTTGCAGGAAATGGACACATCAATGCAACCGCGTAAGTGATGACATTAGAAAGATTAGTGTTGTGTGTATGCTGCATGACTAAAGGTTAATCAGATTGAACTATATTTTTTCAAAAGAGTTTTTCCAAGTCCACACTGTTTTAGTTTTCCTGGTTTGACATTCACGAGATGTTGAACAATTATCCCGCCTTAGTGAAATCCTCTTATGGGCGGAAACATCTCCTGCCTGGATATCAAGGGAAGTGATTTAGTCGAGATGGAAATGTTAATGGGCCATCTGAGGCGACACAGGCATTAAGTGCGGATGGTTCACTTCAAAGTTGCAACATCAGCATTTGGAGTACGAAGACAGTTTACACTGAACACTAAGTTTTTGCTCAGTCGACTTCAGGAAGCAAATGTTTACAATATTCAACAATGGAGCCTCAAAGACTTAATCGTAACCTATTGAGCATGTTGGCACAATAATTCATAATAGCGCCGTGTGATGCTGAAAGATGCCCAATAATCGTAATAGAACTTGTTTCCCTCGTGCCATCAGATAATTAGGATCCCCCTTCACAGAACCGAATATAACGCTGTCACCGAGCGTATTATAACGAGGGGAAGAAAGCATTCATCAAAGCATCTCGTCCTTATTTGTCCGTGTAGGATGGTAGTTTCTTTTTAATGAACTCAGGAAGCCAAAAGATTCTGTGACACAAATGGAAGCTTTTTGCTACTAGTCCCTGCCAGTCCTCTAATTACATCTGACACAGCCGCTCTTCAACCATTATTGGTTCCTATGTTAAGGCACCTATTGCAAAGACTGGCACATGAATATAACATTTCTGAGGTCAAGACGAGAAGCTTGTAGTAAAGGGGTTCCTTGGTAACAGACTATGTTTCCTGTAAAGCCTAGAACATATAATCAGTTCATAAAATACAAGAGGTTCATTTGTAGTGACGACAATCAGAACACAATGAAAAGTTTGATTATTTTTTTCTCTTCCAGCGTTCGGAAAGCGAAATTCAGTGTTCAAAACTGGTTTCTACAGGAGAGATCTTTGTTCACTTCAGGACTCGATATTCAATATAAAAGATATTGCGTCTCCACTACAGCTACGTTTTAAAGTTTGGATAATAAAGAGAATTACGTTTGTGTACATCCTCTGACTCAGACGTGCGTTTTTCCCGAGCGAGTGTCACAAACACAATCATATAAGATTCTCTATGAATCGATCCCCCTATGTTATATGAAACGGTTCAGCCGTGTTATAATAGAACTACATGAAATATTTCTCCACACAGGAATTAATTACCACAGGATCATACATGTTCCAAACCGGATGTGCCTTCCCTAAATTGGTGACTGACAGACAGCCGCCCATGGAGATTCCTGTACATTGATCTACTAAGAGGAAGCCTACTGCTGTGAATCCATTGAAAGACAAGATACATTGGTTAAACATCCGGCTGACAACAGCCGAGATTTGAAGAACGCTTGCCCAGCACAACATGGCGTTGCAGCATGACGTCATATCATATCAGACCATCAAATCGAATTCTTGCACACAACAGGACACTAGCACCTCCCAACACAACTAACCATATACAGTTCATCTCCATCCATTATAAATCATACCTGCTTGACCATAAGATGAAAAATCACCCAACCACCCAGTCGGAAGCCACATGAATTTGTATGGACCACAGTTAACGTTGGTTAAAAATATAGTGCGCCGACGATAGACTCTAGTCAGTTTGAGCTCAAAAGATGGGGACATTTGCCTAACTGCTTGTATCGGATAATTGATCGCTGTCAGAGTCTTTACACAAATACTTGTCCTATGATAGTGTCACCCAGATGAAACCTAAAATGTATTAAGCATGAAACAACATATTGAGAAAATGTTGTACGAAGTTATGTTGCAACACCACTTCAGTACTTCCCCTACAGAAGTGCAGGCCAAGGAGGCAAATCCTTCCAGATGACGTGATGAACACAGCTTGCGGTTATTGTTGGTGTAATATCATTGGTTACTTAAAAATAGAGAAGCGGTTGTTGTTAACGTTTGAAACTAACGAGATGAGTATGTGAATATGAAGTTTAAAAAGACATTCCTCACATTCCGACATTATTAGAAATATATTCAAAGGCGTTCAAGCCTTTTTTTCAGAAGCATCATAAAACAATCCATAATGGCGTCACCGTGGTTGTGTTTCCTCTGAGGTCCGCGCCCCTGAAAACGCTCGAACATTATCTGTTAAAGGTTAGGCAATAGTTATATATTGGCAATCATAAATCTCTTGTCATGACATTGTCCAAAGGCCGTAAATCCTGACTATGCAATATGCAATACCACGAATAATACTTGTGTTTGTGTTTTGTCTTTGATCCAAACTTGTTTGATGATGGTGAAAAATCCCTTATGACAGCAAAAACGCTTTTACAATGTTCTGTTGAAATAAAATGTTATTTCGCCATTATTGTGGGTTGAGAAACGACGTGGAAATGTTCATTGCTCAATATACAGAGACCGAATATGACACTTTTCATCTGCTATACTGAAGACATGTCAAGCAGTTAATTTCTGTAAAACTGAAGATATGTATTGAGGTAATATAATACTTCACTGTTATCATTTTATTTTAGGCATTGAAATACAAAACTTGGGAACATTTATGATGGGTGCTTCCGATTCGCCTTTTCGCGTATACCTGATCTCATCATTGTTTGATTGTGATTCATAAACACATGCTCAAGATATAGTCGGAATTGAACTTCGGACTCTCCTTTTGATAGAGATTTCTTATGAATATGGAAATGTTAATCATATTTTCCAAAAGCATAAAACGATTTACTCACATACAGAACATGGAATTCAATTAGTTATTTACAAAAATAATATTTCAGTTCAACTAGTCAAAACCTAACCACGTATTTCTGAGAATACTTATCTCATTTGATAATTCATTTTTGGATGTGATTGCCTAGTACATGATCTGCAAATGTTTTATCTTGAACTGACGAATAATGCCACCGTGGCCACTTTTATCAAGATGATATGAGTGACTGAGTATGGTTTTACGCCGCTCAGGATAACCTCTTACAAAGTTCAGTTTTGTTTCTGTGTCCCTTTGATTTCAAATCAAATTGCATCCATAATTTCTGTAAACAATAAGTGAGTGAGTTTGATTTTTCGCCGCTTACAGCAATATTTCAGTCATATCACGGAGGGGGACATCGGAAATGGGCTTCACACATGTTCCCCAAGTGGGGAATCGAATGCGGGTCTTCGGCTTGATTAGCGAACGCTTTAACCACTGGGCTACCCCACCGCCCCATCAAGATGATGTAGCATCTCACGCGGGAGATGATGTTCGTCATTTTAAATAGTTTGAGCTAGTATTTGTTCATCGTGTTAAAGAATTTCTGCCACAGAAATGATTGTTCGTTGGACATGCCGTATGTCCTGAAATTAAAAAAACGGATAATCATGTCCCCAGAATCCCAGGCCCCTGATGCCAAATTATATTTCTCCAACACCCTTTACCCCAACCGCTTGAATAGGAAAATAACATTTTTTTGGCACTATTGTAGGTTGTTTTTACAGTGCTAAAATCTCCTCATGAACACATGTCATTGTGTCAAATCGTGTTTGTTTGCCTGGGAATTGAAATCTAAGATGTCTAAAGATTTGGTCCAAGCAATTTCCTTATGCATGTATGTTGTTGTCATATTTTGATTTGTCACGCGGAATAAGCGACCGTTCTTGTGAAAAAATAGCTTTCATCCTCATCTTTAATGCAAATTGTAGTCTTGTTGTGTAACTTGTTATTGATTTCCACAAAATAATCAATTATATAATAAAAAAAACACGACCATTTATAGCAAGCCTTATCGTCATACACACGATTCAACACTCAGGTCAAGTAATTCTTTGCAATGACTGTGTAACTATTGTCCCCTTGATAAAACAAACAAGATCGCCTTTCAACGAAAATGCCCATACACAATTTATTACTGACTTTTATTGAGAATGGATTTATGCCTCCTTTAGAAATATTCCAAGCCAGAGCACGGAGGGGACATCGATAAATTACTGAACACGTTAACCGTTTGAGCCTCAGCCAATGCTTTAACTACTACTACTACTGTATTCCCTTTAGTTATTGTAAGTTATGTCGATAAGTCTCTTATACAAGAAGTACCAACCAATAATGAAAATGACAAATTTCTTAGTAGATCTACCTGGAGAACGAGTGAGTAAAGTGGGTTTAACGCCGCTTTTTAAAATTGTTCCAGTTATATCACGGCGCGTCAGTTGAATGTGGGAGGGCAGCCCGAAGTGATGCAGGTCTTTGACGTTTACCACTTCTGTGAAACCCACAATCACGGGCATGGTTCTGACAAACCTAGAAACATAAACGGGGCGGACCGGGATTCGAACCAACGATCACAGGTTGCTGAGGTGGTCAAGGGACGCAACTCTGCACAGCGAATTAAGGTGCCTCAGACCACTGCCCCTAGCAGCAGAAGCTGAAGTTGTAATATGGCTATTTATAAGTAAACCGTTTCCTAGTTTGTCGCATTTGCGTAACTACAGACTGTTTTCTTTATCATGGACTGCACACTGTAGCGTGGCTGTCCTCCACCAACACCAAGACAGCTCGGTCTATTAATGTAAATGTAGTCCATTTACGATATTGCATTGCCTCCTTAGGCTTTCATTGCATTGCTCTCATTGTTAAACCATGATGGGAAATCCTGCATAACCCAACCGACAGTTCTAATTTACACTTGTGTTTCCAACAAGCTCCACTGTTATTACACACTTGAAAATGTGCATAAGGCCCCTAAATGTGGTCTGCACGTCGACACAATCGATATCTGTCAAGAAAGAGGGTGGTTTATCAAACTTGAACTTTGAAGGTGTATCATTTAATCAGGCTGGTGACACTTGGTCTGGTTTGAGGGATTATACCCTTCTGTGACGTCGCCTCCCTATTCTCACAGCATCGACTCAATATACTTCTTTACCTTGCTCAAGTAAAACGTCGT
Organism: Haliotis cracherodii; assembly: GCF_022045235.1. Lineage (NCBI taxonomy): Eukaryota > Metazoa > Mollusca > Gastropoda > Lepetellida > Haliotidae > Haliotis > Haliotis cracherodii. The sequence goes on along the minus strand of NW_027266275.1, from coordinate 38,623,425 downwards.
TTTCTTCTGAACTATGCGAGGCGGTCGGGAAGCTTGGTTGTTAAGAGTTCGCTCGCCACGCCGAAGACCCGGGTTCGATTCTAGATATGGGTACAGTGTGTGAAGCCCATTTCTAGTGTCCCCCGCCGTGATATTGCTGGAATATTGCTAAAAGCGGCGTAAAACTATACTCACTCACTCACTCTGGACTATACAGTGAATCCCAGTCAGTTTCGAACCTGTTGGTCAGAAGAGACCTGTCTTCCGGATGATTACTGCTGGGAACAGCATCTACATGTATACAAAGTGAGTGACACCCGTGAAGATCCGGGGTGGAATAGGTCTTCAGGAACCCATGCTTGCCGTAAAAAGCGACTATGGTTGTTGGTTGGTTTGTTTGTTGTTTTACGACGCACTCATCAATATTCCAGCTATATGACGGCGGTCTGTAAATGATCGAGTCTGAACCAGACAATCAAGTGATGACATGCATCAACCAAGTCAGCGAGTCTGACCACCCGATCCCGTTAGTCGCCTTTTACGACAAGCATAGTCACCTTTTACGGCAAGCATGGGTTGCTGAAGACCTATTCTACCCCGGAATCTTCACGGGTCGACTATGGTTGTGAGAGGCGACTAACGGGATGGGGTGGACAGGCTCGCTGACTTGGTTGATGCATGTGCCCATGGCCCCTATTGCGTGGAACGTTGCTCGTGATGTCAATCACTGGATTGTCTGATCCAGACTTGATTATTTACAGACCGCCGTCATATAGGTGGAATATTGCTGAGTGCGACGTTTAACAACAAACGCACATGAACACAAAATGCCATTTAGAAAGTAGTCAAATGCAACAAATGTTATATTTCGGATATCACTTACTTAGTAGTAAGTGGGGAATTGGGTGGCCCAGACATCTAAGGCGCCGCGATTCGCTGTGCAGAGTTGCGTCCCTTGGGCACCCCAGAAACCTATGATTGTGGGTTCGAATCCCTGTTCGCCCCATTATGTTTCTAGGTTTGTCAGTGCCATACCCGTGCTCGTGGGTTTCACCGAAGTGGTAAACGTCTGATATCTGCATCACTTCGGGCTTTCCTCCCACATTAAGCTGACACGCAGCGATATAACTAATACTGTTAAAAGCGGCGTTAAACCATACTCACTCACTCTTAGTAAAGTACAGATTCTCGTACTGTTTTCGTTGAGTGGAAGCCTCGGTGGCTGAATGGGTTAGATCACTGACTTTGTGTCCTGACGATTAGGTGCCTCACTCTGGCAGTGTGGATTCGAATCCCGGACGGGACACAACCCAAAAAAAGTACGAGAATATGTACTTTACTAAGAAAGTGTTATCCCAAATATAACATCTGTTAAACACACATGAATGAACACTATTACTGTATACATCAGCTTGATGTTTGGAAGACAACCCGAAGTAATGCACGCTGTTTGCCACTTTAGTAAAACCGACGTGCATCAGTATGGTGCTCCACATTAGCCAAGAAATATAACCAGGCCGAATCTTGGATTCGAACCCACGATCATAGATTTGTTGCACGCCTAAGGGACGCAACTTTGTGATTGGTGGCGCCTTAGACCAAATCAGCAGGATGTATTATTCACCGTCAAGCCTCTATTTAAGAATGACATTCGTGTATCATTTTTGTTGACATCGAACAAACAGATGTACCATATGCAAAGAAGACAATTCTGAGACACAATTTTACCTACGTATATAATGGTTATAGGAGTGGGGTGTATTTTGAAACAAACGTATTTGTTCCGGAAATTACTGGAAAATCATTTTTGACAGAGTATATGCATGCATGGGTTTATATACCTAATATGTATGGAAGCAAACAACTCAATTTCCCCCTTTTATAGAGCTGCATCTGATGGGCAGTGTGATGACATTTGAAAGATTAGTTTTGTGTTAATGTTGCATGCCAAAAGGTTAATCGGATTGAACTTTATTTTTTCAAAGTTTTTTTTTTCTGGTCAACACATTTTAAGTTCTCCTGGGTTTGACATTCGCGAGATGTTGATCAATCCTCTTTTGAGGCGGAAACATCTCCTGCCTGGGTATCAAAGGAAATGGTAATGGGTCCTCCGAGGCGTCACGGGCCTTATGGTTCACGACACGTTACAGCACCAGGTTTGCGATTAACAAGATAACTTTGATCCAGAGTATCAACACAGCGCAAAGTATTTTATAGCATACCTACCTTTTGATGCATGTACCTGTACCGTCACAAAGCGCACATATGTAACCCAGAAGGTATAACAAATAGTAGTTTGCATGTGGTACCTTCAGATTCAGAAATTAGATTATGCCATTTTTCAGTTTCATGTAATATAAACTAGAAAACAAATATATTATGAAACAAAACGAGTAATACGAGGGCTGGTCAAAAAGTTCTAAGCCTAACAGACAAAACAAACAATTGTGAAAGTGTTTGTAAGTTTACTTTTCAACATAATCTCTCTGCTTTTCAATTCACTTCTCACATCGATTTTGAAACTTTTCAATTCTAGTCAGGAAGATGTTTCTGAACCCACCTTGAAAGACCCATTAACGACAGCTTTGAGGTCATCGTTTTCGTCATATAGCGCTTTCTGCGAAGGTGTTTGTTCACTTTAGGAAACAGATGGTGAGTATGGAGCGTAGAGGAGGCTCTTTGAACCCAAATTGTCGCACAGTAGCTTTTGCAAGTCGAGAGGTGTGAGAAGAGGCATTGTCATGAAGGAATAGAACTCCAGCAGTCAGCATTCCTCGCCGCTTTTCTTTGATAGAATTTCTCAGGCGATGAAGCAAAATCAGCATAGCAGGCACCGGTAATCGTCTTTTGACTTTCTAAGTATTTAACAAGGATCGAACCCTTTGCATCCCAGCATACAGAGGCCATGACTTTCTTCACTGATCTCGAAGACTTGAATTTCCTTGGTGCCGGAGAAGTCGAATGGTGCCATTCCATGGATTGACATTTTGACTCGAGATCATAGTGTTAGACCCATGTTTCATCAACCGTTACTAATCTCTTTTTAAATTCCTCCTCTAAAATTTCTCTGGTAATGTCAGTTCTGTTTTCCTTTAGATCAGAATTTAGAAACTTTGGCACCAAACGAGTCGATATCTTATTCGTCTGTCAGCGTTCAGGAATAATAGTTTCAATGGACCCATGGCTTAGACCTGTGTCTTCCTCAAGTTCAGCAATGGTAATACTATCTGACAGTATAAGTTTTTCTATCTCCTTGATTGAATCTTCAATGACGGAAGTTGAGGGACGTCCAGAACTAGCGTCATGATCAAGGCTTGTTCTCACAGCCTAAAGATAGCTGCCCAACGTTTGACAGTGGAATAGTTAGGGCACTTATCCCCATACACTTGTGACATGCAGTCATGATTTTCACGGGGTGTACTTTTCTCTGAAGTAAAAACTTGATGACTGTTCGGTACTCGTTCTTTCTATTTCTGTGTCCATTTGACGTTTTGACCAGCCCTCGTATGTTTTCAAAACAATGTCTTCCTAAAACATTTGTTATTGTTTTCAAGAATTGGGGTATTAAGTTGACACAACTGTAACGGTATACATGATACTGTTGAAAGTGATATATCTACAGACGTTGAGTAATTAATAATTGTTCAGAATTAATCTCTTCAAAGTAATAGTTACATTGTTGTAATAAAATGTATAATGAACGAGATCAATGGAGACATGCAGATATTGTTAAAACTGAAACCCACAACGTTGTGAGTGCTTATTGTTTTTTCAACCATGAACCATACTTCTCTATGAGAGTTACCTCCCCAATGCTAACATGTTTACTCCTGTAGTCTGATACATCAATTATTCACGCTGTGCAAAAGTACTACTACCTCGCTACACGGAAACTTGGTCAACGTTTCCCGCAGAGCGATATGCTGTCCCTGTCCCGCATATCCTCACAATCCTGACTCTACATCTATGGGGAACAACTTACAAGACACTTTCCTCTCAAACATAGCGTCGTCCAATATATGACGTTATCAAGTTGCGAGCGCAAATTCGAATCTCCAGAAATGACGTCCTGATTGAACAATGTTTTATCGTGAAATAAACCACGCTTCGTTCTTCATTGTTCTTTGCGATTTATCGCCTAGCTATCTTAGATAATATAATAATGTTTCAAATATAATAATAAATCATCTGATAAATACACGAGGAGATGATGCAGTGACCCACGTGCATGTTGATAAAAGACGTTCTTTACATGGACTGGTGGCGCTGCAAGTGCCAATAGTGCCTACATAACCTATTTACCTGGCGCAGGCGGGTAATTAGGATCGTCACTCAGAACCGAATATAACATGTCACAGCACCTGTAATAATGACAGAAGGAGAAAGCATTCATCAGAGGATAACGTCTTTATTTCCCTTACCTGTCTAATTTAAGGCGGTATATTCTTACAGATGAGCTCAGCAGGCTCAATAGATTCTGTGTGACATAAATCGTAAGAACAATTTTCAAAGGCAGGGCGTTATGTAAAAACCAGAAGTTATTTAATTCTTGTTTTAGCTCATGATTTCTTATGATTATGAAAAGGGTTCTGTCGCTTTTATTTATTATTAGCCGCATAAAGCTCACAGCAAAGATGAGATGGAGTGAGTGACCACTTTTTTATCCATTCCTTCACAAATTAGCACACAAATACGTTGGGTTTTTTAAATATATAAACATTAATTATACGTTTATCCGAGAGTATTAACAGGGTGAATGATTTCCACATATGGCTCCATTGGAAAGTGTGAATTCGGCGCTGTAGTAATTCCATGTTATATTCACTTGCACCCTCTTCTTTTATCATTTTGAAAGGTTGACATCTTTCAAATCAAAATGACTTAAACTGTGAAGATAGGTACAGTTCAGGCAGACCAGCTAACGACCTGAAGTATTAAAGCGTTGCTTCTTCCCTTCCGTTTTGATAGTACCATAGTAAAATTGTTCAAGCTTTTATTCAGTACCGCCATAAAGTCAGCTCATTATGCCATCATAGAATGTGTTTCCTGTGAAAACTGGACAACACAGACTGTTTGTCTCCAAGGGATTTCGCAATCGTGAAAATGCTCAATAATAAATCCCATGAGATGTCCAAATGTTGTAAAACCTTGCAAGGCAATATGCAACGTCATAAATGATACAATAGTTTTATGCCTTTGCGTGGACTCTGGATTTTATCCAGTGTTTGAGAAGTGATGACGAATAAATCTTTATCGCAGCATAAAAACTCTACTGCAATTAGATTCTGTTCTGAGAAATTCTGCGTTGGTTAAAAAAGTGAATCTTGTTCATTGCTTTATTTATAGATCACGATCATGATAGTTTCTATGTACAATAAACTATGTCAAGCAGCTCAGAGCTTCCATTTAAAATATGGATGATAAGGTTAAGGAATGTTGAACCATCCTTTTCACTTTAAAACTTAAATGTTGTATGCTCTGTAACACATGTATTATATATTTTAATATAAAACGTCAACGCCACAGAATAATCTGTCTCGGTTATCCGACGAAACAATTCTATTGGGAGTAGAAGACAAAATAACGGTGAACATTATATGAATGGATCAGTTAAAAAACAGTGGCGACTCAAGATGTTCGCGAAAAGGGTAAGCATGTCCAGCCCTTCCGATCGCACCCACCAATTATATTTCAAATCAAATGGAAGCGAAAAAAGAGCCCCCTCCCAATTATTCTCGAATCACTGTGAGAATAGTTATGGATGAAGCTGTTCACAAATCGGGTATGGTTGTATCAGTGAAAGAGTCAGTGAATGTTGTTTTACGCCGCAGTCAGCAAATTTCCAGCTTCATCATGGCGGCCTGTAAATGATCGAACCTTGGTCAGATAGCCAGCGGCCGACAGCACGAGGTACGACGATAGGGTCGTTCTACAGCTAAACTGAAGATCTGAGTTTTTACTCTGGGGTTAAAGACGGTGTGATGGGTAAGGACAGCACAGACACGCTCATCCATTCCCAAAACACCATGTGTCATTACTGCCGTTGAGGTTATACACCAAGATATAAGTATGAAACTTCAATGCCAGAGCATAATCCGTCTCGATTATCTGCCGAAACAGATTCCATCGGGCGTAAAGGGCAAAATAGTGGTGAAAATTAAATGAACCACTGAAACGCAGTGACGACACCAGATGTTCGCCAAGGCTATAAGCAAGGACTATATAATGCTGCACATGAAATGCTAAATCAGGTTGTACTCATGCTCTTGTTCAACAGGTATTGCTACCCCTTGTACACCTGGTTACCAGCGTCATAGCAAGAAGCGTTCTCTTCTACCTGGGATGCTGGAAGACCAGTGAAGCCTTGAACGTATATAAGGTCTGTATAATCATTGGCATCTACATCACATCAACTCAACATTGCACCAAATATGATAGTTTTGAGGATAATAAATATTCAGTGCTTAAACATCTAAATTAACATATATCTAAATGTCAAATCACTGAGTTGGTTAAGCATCCAAATGCCAGGTGTTTGAAGATTTTTTTACAAATCGTTTGTCGTATGTATGTTATCTTCTTTTGATTTGTCTGGCGTAAATATGTGACCAATCCAGTGAAGTAATAGCTTTGATCTTCCCCTTCATGTCAGATCAATACTACGTTCATCTCGTTTTTAGTATTTTTGCTGAAACATCAAACGGCTAATGAATAATAACAATCATTTAGCTGGTCTAAGCATCACATTTATGCAACACGCGATTTAGAATTCAGGTCCTAATAGCGTTTGCAATAACTGTATAACTATTATCCCTTCAAAAAAAGCGACAAAACCCTTTCTATATTCATAAGAAATCTCTCTTCCGACAACATCATGAGTATGACACTATCTTTTAGTGATAATAGCAGGTATTCGCGAAGAGGTGAGCGACCGTCACAAATACATACAAAGGCAAATCTCATGTTCACTTGATAAAAACAATTTGAACGTATGGGTACAAGTCAAAATAGGAAATGGCATCGGACATCATATTTCTTACATTTTGACATGTCCTCTACATGTCTACGATAAAACTGTTATAACAATGATCCGTTTGCAACCAAAATGTGAAGGCATATTTTCGTAATGAGTAATCTTTAACCAGTAAGCAACCCCACTAGCGTGTTATGTCAGCGACTCATTATATTTCTAAGGGCATGACATAATTACCCTTATTACCCTTTTCGCGAACACCTATTGTCATCACGTCTCTTCAGTGAGTTACTCATATAACTTTCACCGCAATTTTGCATTGCATTTTGCATCGATAATCGAGACTGATTAGTCTTTGGCGGTGATGTTATATATGAAAATACATGTATGATAAATAATACAGCATTTATGTTTAAAAATGAAATTAGACGATTCAATATCCTTTAACTTTATTATCAAAATCTTAAAAGGAAGATCTGAGCTGCTTGATTCAGTTGATTGTACACAGAACGTTTTTTTTGTTTGTTTTTATTCGTTGTGAAATCCTTGTTTGTTTGTTAGTTGTTTATTGCCGCACTCAGCAATATTCCAGCTATATGACGGTAGACTGTACATGTCGAGTATGGATCAGACAATCCAGTGTTCACGAGCATCGATCTACGCAACTGGGGTACGATGACATGCATCAACCACATCCGGCAGACATAGTCGCCTTTTGCGGCCAGCATGGGTTGCTGAAGGCCTATTCTAACCCGGATCTTCACGGGTCACATAGAAAGTATAATCGAGACTGGTTTTATATTTACAAGCGAATTACTATGCATCAAAGCAAGTTAGATGTACGAAGAGACATTAAATGCTGTAAAATATGGGTATTTGTAAGGAATCTAGATTCGTTATTACAGTCTGCACACCACCGAATGATTGTCCCTCGGCACCAATGAATCAGCTCGGTATATTGATGTAAATGTTGCCCATTGCGATACTGCATTGCCTCATTTTGCATTCATTGCATGGCTCTCTTTGTTAAACCATGACGGGGAATCCTGCGTAACCGACAGACCTGATTTACAATTGCGTTTCAACAACCTCAGCAGTTATTACACAATCGAAAAATGCGCATAATATTAATTAATGACATTTACACGTCGACATATTCAGGAAATCAGTTATTTATCTTGAAATTGGGCGAATATATTCTTTTTAACTAATGCCCCTGCTTTGAGGCAGGAGTTAGACGAAGTGAGTGTGTATTACAATTATTCAAATTATATCACAGTGTGTCAGCTGAATGAGGGAGGAAAGGTCGAAGTGATGCCGGTTTCAGACGTTTACGTTTTTGTTAAACCCACGAGCACGGGCATGACGCTGACAAACGTAGGAACATAATCGGGGCGAACCGGGATTGGAACCCACGATCACAGATTTTTGGCGAGCCCAAGGGACGCAACTCTGAACAGAGAATTGCGTCGCCTTGCACGATTGGGCCATCTGTGCCCATAGACGTTAGACTAAACATAGCTATTTACGTGATCACAGTAAAGTGTCATTACAGTTTTAACTTTATACCCATAAGTTAGCCACTTTACTGGGCAATTACTGATGAGAACGACTACATGTAGTGTGTACATGTTATCCCGGCTCGTGCGATCCGTGAAGATCCGGGGTAGAATAGGTCTTTAGTAACCAATGCTTCCGTAAAAGGTGAGGTGAGGTGAAATTGGGTTCAACGTCGCGTCCAAGATTATTGCACTTATATAGCGACGTGCATGTACGTATGTGTGTTTGTGTGGCTGCTTGTACTAGTCCAGACTGATGACGATTTATAGTGCTAGCTCACTGAGATACCATGCCGCAGTTTTAACATGAATACCCCACTCAGACACAGTATACTGACTCCGAGCCGACCAGTCCTTGTTTTAGCCCCTTAATGCCGAGCGCCAGACAGGGTAACAACAAGTACCATCTTTTAATGTCTTTTGGTATAACGCGGTCGGGGATCGAACCCCGGACCTTCCGCTCTCCGGGCGGACGCTCTACCACTAGACCACGGAGGCGGTCCTTGGTTGATGCATGTCATCGATCCCAATTGCGTGGATCGATCCTCATGATATCAGTCACTGGGTTGTTTACAGACCGCCGTCATATAGCTGGAATATTGCTGAGTGCGGCGTTAATCAACAAAACAACCAACCAACCGGCTCCTGTACGCAGGAGGCATACAACCACTTATACCCCTCGTGATACTGCTGCAACTTATGAAAATAAAAAGCAAAACGAACACGCAGCTAAGAGTGAGTGAGTGAGTGAGGTAATGCTTTACGTCACATCGGCAATATTTCAGCCATATCGTGACGAGAAATTAGACATGAAATATACATATATTTAAACTTTATAAAAATCTGTCATCGAAGGACAGTATGAGAACTAGAATATCACAGATAAGATTTAAAACTAGTTGCGGAACATTTAAAAGCATTAAGTATTAAGGAACAACACAATATAAAAATGGGCTAGAGATCGTCAGTAACTAAAGGGAGATCACCACACCAGGGACCATGGGGACTTACAGTACCTTTGCTTCCTGCATGGACCCCGGCAGGATTTATATCATCCCTTCAGTCACTGGCGACAGTGTACCAGTTAAGCCTTAGATTAAAAGAACGAAGATACTACGTTTAAAAGCCTAGTGTACAGAAAAATACTTCGATTGATATGGGACTTACATACCCTCTTAGGGGGACAATAATTTTACGCTACTTCAACCCCCCTCAAGGGTACAGCCACTAACAATCTAAGTTACGAATTTCGCACTACCAATTTGTAAAACAATACATTGAACACATCAAAATTTATGAACAAGTTCTATTTCCTTTAAAAAACATAATATTAAACGAGAATTAACATCATTAAAAAGGTCCTTAATTGTTTGTACATTGAAATATTTATCCCTTGTGATGGAAAAATCAACACAGTCAAGCCGCAGCAAAGAGAGTAAAAGACGTTACGCCACTGTCGAGTTCATCAGACTCTGCTGGAACATGCACGTCACCAGTCTTTGACGTCTCCACAAGACCATCACAGATCAAACATTACAACAAAAGTTTCCTTTTAAACCTATGGGGGAAAGGACCCGCCAGCACCAATCCGCAGTATAATCAGTGAGTATTGTGGAACTTTAACTAGTCTAGTCAATGATTTATGTCCCCCTTCACAAGTTAAACAAAATGTATGGTTTTGCAAGAGAGATTCATCTGATGTAAGTTCCAGATTTTTTCCATTTTGACTCATTTGTCACCTAAAAATAATTGACTGAAAAGAAAGAAAACTGTTGTTGTTGTTGTGGGATCCCTAAGTAATAAAAGCAACAACACCCTTCCCATATTCAATTCCCTGCAAAAAGCAGAGTCGGTTGTACGATTCCGACTATATCAGGAGCATGTGTTCATGAAACACTCTCAAATAATGATGACACCAGGTGCTCGCGAAAAGGTGTGCGTATCCTGCCCCACTGTGGCACCTGTCAAAAACATGGAACATACATTACAGGTCAAAGAAGGGAATCGCATCGGACCATTATTTTCACTGATGCGGTAAAAAAAGGAAATGTCCTCCGCATGTCTTCCACAATACCTATTGAAAGTTTTACTGAGGCCTTGAATGTTGTAACCTTATCAATCAACCCCTGAGCAAGAGTCGTATATGGCGCTCAACAAATGTTTGTCTCTCTCTTACGTAAAATATAAAAAGAGATGTGTACCGACAGTGTATGAACACAAACAGATAATCAATTTCATAATGGAACTGTGACTGATTGACACTGCTGTGCCATTTGGAAGATGAGGGTTTTTTATATACTGCATGCCAAAACGTAAATCGGATTGAGCTATATTTTTTCAAATGATTTTTTCCCACACTTTTAGCTCTCCTGGGTTTGACATTCTGGAGATGTTGGACAATTATCCCCTGATGGGACTCACCTTAGTGAAATCCTCTTATGGGGCGGAAACTTCTCCTGCCTGGGTAGGGAAGTGATTTAGTCTGGATGGAAATGTTAATGGACCAACTGAGGCGGATTATCTGCGGATCTGCGGATCTTCTGGTCATCTTTTTTGCGTCTTTCTGAGTCGAGATCTGCTCGTCCAGAAAGCAAATGTTTACAATATTCAACAATGGAGTATCATATAAAAAGATGAATTAATGACGCAGTGCTCAACATGAATGTTGATAAAAGAAATTCATGATAGGGACTGGTGGCGCTGAAATTAGCAGTGCAGAAATAACCTGTTTCCCTGGTATCGTCAGATAATTAGGATCGTCGCTCACAGAAGCGAATGGTGTCACAGCGCCTATTATAACGACAAAGGGAGAGAGCATTCATCAGCAGATAACGTCCTTATTTGCCTCGTGTAGGACGGTATTTTCTTCTAGATGAGCTCAGGAGGCAATAGATTCCGTGTGACATAAATAGACGGTTTACCACACGTTGACCGCCAGTCCTCTAACCAAACTGGCGTTGCCTCTCTTGTATCTTCCTGTCTCCAGGACAGTCTCTTTTGTACAGCGATATGTAACGTGATGAATGCATCAACAGATAATATAAAAATTGTCATGAGTTGTATTGAGCATATGTGTGGTGAAATAAGCTGTTAAAAAACATTCACACACGTTCACTACCCAATGTCCCCCCAAATTGGCCCCCACCCCCGAAAAGGCATTGACAGCTGGTAGATAACGTTGCCTATTGAAGTGGTATGTGGCTATAACGTTGAGGAATCTTCCTTCTATCATACTGTAACTAGGGAGAAGGCGCCTGAGTAATATCCTAGCATCGATCCAAGACGTGACACATTGGGGAGAGATTGGACTTCTCTATTGTTGACACTATCAACCGGTATCAGTTACATATCACCAGTTATTCTAAAATGGCCAAAACTGAAATAGATGCAACAGAGTTGGGACAAATCCATTCTGTCCAAGCCAACTGTCATCCAAAGTCTGGCTGACCTACATGAAAAGTCTGAAGTCCCCACTGACAAGGCCTCACGTAATTTAACCTGTACATGTACATGTATACTATCAGATCTCTCCGTCCTGACACCATAATTCTGCTTTAAATCCCTGCAACTAGATTGGGAGCATTTGGTCAGAGAACTTACAAGTTCTCGGCCGTTACACTATGTAACCAACTGCCACTAGAACTGAGACTTTCACCCACACTCCCATCTTACAAGAGTGGATTAAAACACCCTGTACCATAAACACTATGGCCTCACATGAATTGTCTTCATTATAGCATACCTATTGGATAGTGATTCGTCAAAAAGCGACAAACCCATGTACACTGTCATAAGAACAATTAAAGACACCATATAACTGATCTAAATCTACCTTTGGAATGCATGATATAAGGTCATTTAAAGTGTATAGCTTGGTTATTGATTTGTTTGGGGCCAATTTTTAATTTAAGTGATATGATCACGAACCCTATATTTCAACACTTGCCATCTGATGTCGTTGCAGTTCATGTGCGGCCGACCAATCATTCGATTTCTAATTGAGGTTCAAGAAAATAACAAGTGAGTTAACACTGTTTTATGTCCGTAAGGAGTTCGTACCAAATGTTGACACAAGGCTAACGGGCCTTCCGCCATAAATAGAGGCTTGGAACTCCGTTTTTTTCGTCTTTTGTCGTTAAACAGTATGTCACAGAAGCTTATCAAATAATAGTAAGATGAATAAATGTAATAGATGAAGTAGAAATCTACATGGAATTTGGTCTCGGCTAAACATTGGATGTCGGCTAAACGTATGGTGCTGATCAAGCATCATACCCATGAAGATCCGGGATAGAATAGGTCTTCAGCAACCCATGCTTACTGTTAAAATCGACTAGGCTTGTCGTAAGAGGCGACTAACGGTGTCGGGTGGTCAGGCTCACTGACTTGGTTGATGCATGTAACCGCATCCCATGTGCGTAGGTGAGGTGAGGTGAAATGGGGTTTAACGTCGCGTCCAAGATTATTGCACTTATATAGCGACGTGCATGTACTTGTATGTGTGTGGGGGGCAGCTTGTACTTGTCCGGACTGATGCCGATTTATAGTGCTAGCACACTGAGATACCATGCCGCAGTTTAACATGAATACCCCACTCAGACACAGTATACTGACTCCGAGCCGACCAGTCCTTGTTTTAGCCCCTTAATGCCGAACGCCAGATAGGGTAACAACAAGTACCATCTTTTAACGTGTTTTGGTATGACGCGGCTGGGGATCGAACCCCGGACCTTCCGCTCTCCGGGCGGACGCTCTACCTTTAGACCACGGAGGCGGTCCCCATGTGCGTAGAGGCTCGCTGACTTGGTTGAAGCATGTCATCGATCCCAACTGCGTGGATCGATGCTCATTACATAAATCATGTCTGGTCCAGACTTGACTATTTACAGACCACCGTCATATGGCTGGAATGTTGCTGAGTGCGGCGTAAAACAACAACAAACCAAACCAATTGCTTGGATCGATGCTCATGATGTCAATCACTGGATTGTCAGGTTTAGACTCGAATATTTACAGACCGTCGTCATATAGCTGGGATATTGCTGACTGCGGTGTTAACCAACAAACATCATCATCATCATGATGGCTAAGTTGAATCTGTGATTCGAACGCGACCACTGGATCCTGGCAGCTAAGGGCCACAACCCTGAACAGCGCTTTGCCACGCCTACAACCGAAATGCTGTTTCACCCACTCACTCTTAAACCCACCCACCCAATCAGCAATCATTCAGGACAAGGGAGGTTGTTTTCCGTATATTCAATACTGCATGACGAAATCTGACATTTAGACACAATGAAATCTGGACTTAAATACGTTCTTCTTTAGTGTAGACATGTTTCCCCGTCGAAAGGTCAATGACATGAAAATTCTTACGAGCGTTCATCGACTGAATTGTTGTTTCTACTCACGTTTATTCAAGTATAAGTGATCCTAGCTGTCCGCCTTTTTAACAGCAAAATCAATAGCAAAAATTGATTATTGGCTTACGGCTGTAACGACTAGACTAAAACTGGCTCTAGTTGTCGGTAGGCAACACCGGTGGCAAGTATTCTGCGTACCAGTGAGTACAACAAAATCTAGTAAGCCCGGTAACCCTGTCACACTACAGTTGACCCTCGTTTATCCGTTCGATTCAAAACAAAATATTTCGGATTTAAAGGACCATTGGTTCAAGTATTGAGTAATGTAGTTTGTTTAAATTAAATATGCACGATATAGTAGCATCACTCCAGCACCAAAGAAATTTGGTCTTTTTCAATCTCATTGTACCAAATAAAGTTGACAATGCTCAAACCGGATGTCAGTGGACTGGTGCCAAACGGATTAAGGTTCAAATACTTCGTTTGAAAAATAAAATAGTTGCTGACAAACATTCTGTTTGTTATTAGTTAACTACAACCTTGACCTTTATCACGTCGGTAATATTTTAATGTATCAATGCACTTATAATAAGATATATAGATAATCTTATGATATCAATGGGAAAAAAACACAGTCAGATGACAGTTAAATCTAATGAATGAAAGGAGTGATGGCGCTGTTTATTTAGCAGGACATACTAATCGAAAACACCGGGAAAATCTATTACCATATGAAGAGACAACAGCTATCGAGATTAAAATTTACGTCAGCGATGTTATACTGTCAATGATAATTGGGGGCCTTCATTTTTGACATTAATAAGGAAACATATTCTAATCTTGTCGAGGTAACCAGGTTACCTTGTACAACGTCGCCCTATCCCGTATATGACGTTAGGCAACTTTGTAATTGAATTACGGAAAGAAGTTAATTTCATTTGAGGAACGAAGGTCGCAAGAATGGTTGCCAGGATACGGTTAAAAATAATTCTGTCAGAAGTGTTCTGAATATTCAGAATATTCCGTCGTTCAAAGACTCTTGTTAATTAGTTCTCACGTTAATAGTTGTAAAGGTTAAATTCAGTTTACAAAGTGGTGTTCAAAGTATCACGTTAGATATAACAAGGGCTGTTTGTATAGAGATAAGTTACCCCATATATTTAACAAAAGGAAATGCCATAATAAAAGACCGATTAAATAGCTTTTTGATTCAAACAAAAGTCTTGAACAAATGTCCGATATATCCTTACTTGCAAGTTTCATATCAGTTAATGTAAAATATATGCATGTCAATTATACAGAAAAACAACGTTCTGTACAGTGAACCCCTCCAGACAATCATTGAACGTGAGTATACACATATCAAGGAATATTACTCCGTATCCGTGTCTCAGTGCGTTTGTGTGCGTGCGTGCGTGCGTGCGTGCGTGCGTGCGTGCGTGCGTGTGTGTGTGTGTGTGTAGGGTATGCGTCCTCCCTTGTTCAAAATCCTGGATTTGTCTCTGTATCCAGACGGTTTCCCTGGCAACGGTACTGCCAGGTTAAATGGGGTTTCCCTGCATAATGCAAGCTGATCTGTTAGTGATGTCTTCTAGTTTGAGCACTTTCTTGTTTGTTCATTGTTCGGTCCTTGGTGAAATGCATGTTCACGCTCCGTCTCAAAGTGAATTACAAAAACAGACTTACTTCCATTAAGACTCTTTTTGTTGCAGATATGCTACGCTCAAGCCAAACAACATGATCAAAGTCTCATTGTGTACATAAAATCACTTTGCAAATAACATATTATAGAGCAACGACATTTTCAGTGGAAAGTTAATTACCGTCCAGGAAGGTCAAAATGATCAACTCGTTCAGGTAATTGCAAGCAGCACGAAATCCGCAGGTTTGTTCCCAGAGGATCATACACGACAACTGGAGGGGCGGTAGGTGGCATAGGTGTTGGAGCGCAGGCTTGGTTTGATTCCTCATATTGATTCAATGTGTGAGGAACATGTTTTGGGCAGCCCCGTTATGTGGCTGTAATAGGTTTCAAATATATACTCACTCACTTGAAAGAGTGTTCTGTCCTTACGCATGTACACAGGTCATCAAAACTATTTACGCCACTGTGTTCATTGGAAGTTGTTAGATAGGTCCAACCCTGCAATACTTACCAAAACAATGAGTGAATGTTGTTCTACATCTTAATGTAAGTGTTGTTTTACATTGGAATCAGAAACAATCCATGCTTTTGGCGCCAAGACACATACCCAGAAAGGTAAACTTTTGTAACCGTGGGTTTCAACCTTACAGATATATAGAGTACATGTAATTGTGCTTTACAAATTGATATTTTGACGGGAGGGTAAGCCACGGCAGACAATATATATTTGATAATAAAAACAGAATATTTGTCAGCAACTATTTTAAGTATTTGAACCTTGATCCGTTTGGCACCAGACCACAGACATCCGGGTTAAGGATTGTCAACTTTATTTGGTACAATCAGATTGAAAAAGACCAAATTTCCTTGGTGCTGCAAGTGATGCTACTATATCGTGCATATTTAATTTAAACAAACTACATTACTCAATACTTGAACCAATGGCCCTTTAAATCCGAAATATTTTGTTTTGAATCGAACGGATAAACGAGGGTCAACTGTAGTGTGACAGGGTTACACCGGTGTTGCTTACCGACAACTTGAGCCAATGTTAGTCTAGTCGTTACAGCCGTAAGCCAATGATCAATTGTTGCCATTGATTTTGCTGTTAAAAAGGCGGACAGCTAGGATCACTTATCCTTGAATAAACGTGAGTAGAAACAACAATTCAGTCGATGAACGCTCGTAAGAATTTTCATGTCATTGACCTTTCGACGGGGAAAAATGTCTACACTAAAGAAGAAAGTATTTAAGTCGAGATCTCATTGTGTCTAAATGTCAGTTTTTCGTCATGCAGTATTTAATATAAGGAAAACAACCTCCCTATTTCTGAATGATTGCTAAGTGGGTGGGTGGGTGGATTTATGAGTGAGTGGGTGAAACAGCATTTCGGTTGAAGGCGTGGCAAAGCGCTGTTCAGGGTTGTGGCCTTTAGCTGCCAGGATCCTGTGGTCGCGTTCGAATCACAGATTCAAGAGCTATGATGATGATGATGATGTTTGTTGGTTAACGCTGCAGTCAGTAATATCCCAGCTATATGACGACGGTCTGTAAATATTCGAGTCTAAACCTGACAATCCAGTGATTGACATCAATCCACGCAAACTTTGTTTGGTTTGTTTGTTGTTTTACGCCGCACTCAGCAATATTCCAGCTATATGACGGTGGTCTGTAAATAGTCAAGTCTGGACCAGACATGATTTATGTAATGAGCATCGATCCACGCAGTTGGGATCGATGACACGCTTCAACCAAGTCAGCGAGCCACCACGCACATGGGATACGGTGACATGCATCAAACCAAGTCAGTGAGCCTGACCACCCGATAACGTTAGTCGCCTCTTACGACAAGCCTAGTCGCCTTTAACAGTAAGCATGGGTTGCTGAAGACCTATTCTATCCCGGATCTTCATGGGTATGATGCTTGATCAGCACCATACGAATGTTCGTGGTTTTCACCAAAGTTGAAAAGCCTTAGGCCTTCGTCATATTGTGACATGTCGTAATATAACTGAAATACTTTGAAAGCGGCGTTATATCCCAACTCACACACAGTTGTCACACTGTCCAAGTCTGAGTGGACATCCAATGTTTAGCCGAGACCAAATTCCATGTAGATTTCTACTTCATCTATTACATTTATTCATCTTACTATTATTTGATAAGCTTCTGTGACATACTGTTTAACGACAAAAGACGAAAATAAACGGAGTTCCAAGCCTTTATTTATGGCGGAAGGCCCGTTAGCCTTGTGTCAATATTTGGAACGAACTCCTTACGGACATAAGACAGTGTTAACTCACTTGTTATTTTCTTGAACCTCAATAAGAAATCACATGATTGGTCGGCCGCACATGAGCTGCAACGACATCAGATGGCAAGTGTTGAAATATAGGGTTCGTGATCATATCACTTAAATTGAAAATTGGCACCAAACAAATCAATAACCAACCTATACACTTTAAATGACCTTATATCATGCATTCCAAAGGTAGATTTAGTTCAGTTATATGGTGTCTTTAATTGTTCTTATGACAGCGTACATGGGTTTGTCGCTTTTTGACGAATCACTATCCAATAGGTATGCTATATGAAGACAATTCATGTGAGACCATAGTGTTTATGGTACAGGGTGTTTTAATCCACTCTTGTAAGATGGGAGTGTGGGTGAAAGTCTCAGTTCTAGTGGCAGTTGGTTACATAGTGTAACGGCCGAGAACTTGTAAGTTCTCTGACCAAATGCTCCCAATCTAGTTGCAGGGATTTAAAGCAGAATTATAGTGTCAGGACGGAGAGATCTGATAGTATACATGTACAGGTTAAGTTACGTGAGGCCTTGTCAGTGGGGGCACAAACTGTTCATGTAGGTCAGCCAGACTTTGGATGACAGTTGGCTTGGACAGAATGGATTTGTCCCAACTCTGTTGCATCTATTTCAGTTTTGGCCATTTTAGAATAACTGGTGATATGTAACTGATACCGGCTGATAGTGTCAACAATAGAGAAGTCCAATCTCTCCCCAATGTGTCACGTCTTGGATCGATGCTAGGATATTACTCAGGCGCCTTCTCCCTGAGTTACAGTATGATAGAAGGAAGATTCCTTAATGTTATAGCCACAGTCCACTTCAATAGGCAACGTTGTCTACCAGCTGTCAGTGCCAGTTCAGGGGGACATTGGGTAGTGAACTTGTGTGAATGTGTGAATGTTCTTTAACAGCTTATTTCACCACACATATGCTCAATACAACTCATGACAATTTTTATATTATCTGTTGATGCATTCATCGCGTTACATATCGCTGTACAAAAGAGACTGTCCTGGAGACAGGAAGATACAAGAGAGGCAACGCCAGTTTGGTTAGAGGACTGGCGGTCAACGTGTGGTAAACCGTCTATTTATGTCACACGGAATATATTGCCTCCTGAGCTCATCTAGAAGAAAATACCGTCCTACACGTGGCAAATAAGGACGTTATCTGCTGATGAATGCTCTCTCCATTTGTCGTTATAATAGGCGCTGTGACACCATTCGCTTCTGTGAGCGACGATCCTAATTATCTGACGATACTAGGGAAACAGGTTATTTCTGCACTGCTAATTTCAGCGCCACCAGTCCCTATCATGAATTTCTTTTATCAACATTCATGTTGAGCACTGCGTCATTAATGCATCTTTTTATATGATGCTCCATTGTTGAATATTGTAAACATTTGCTTTCTGGACGAGCAGATCTCGACTCAGAAAGACGCAAAAAAGATGACGTTGCTACCATCCGCAGATAATCCGCCTCAGTTGGTCCATTAACATTTCCATCCAGACTAAATCACTTCCCTATCCAGGCAGGAGAAGTTTCCGCCCCATAAGAGGATTTCACTAAGGTGAGTCCCATCAGGGGATAATTGTCCAACATCTCCAGAATGTCAAACCCAGGAGAACGAAAAGTGTGGGACAAATTCATTTGAAAAAATAAAGCTCAATCCGATTAACGTTTTGGCATGCAGACTGAGTATATAAAAAACCCTCATCTTCCCAATGCCGTCACTTAAAAATGGCACAGCAGTGTCAATCAGTCACAGTTCCATAATGAAGTTGATTATTTGTTTGTGTTCATTAACTGTCGATACACATCACATTTTATATTTTACTTGATAAAGAGACAAACATTTGTTGAGCGCCAAATACGATTTTTTCTCAGGGGTTGATTGATAAGGTTACAACATTCAAGGCCTCAGTAAAACTTTCTATAGGTATTATGGAAGACATGCAGAGGACATTTCCAAATTTGACGCATCAGTGAAAATAATGGTCCGATGTGATTCCCTTCTTTGACCTGTAATGTATGTTCCATGTATTTTTGACAGGTGCCACGCGGGGCAGGATACGCACACCTTTTCACGAACACCTGGTGTCATCATTATTTGAGAGTGATTCATGAACACATGCTCTTGATATAGTCGGAATCGTTGAACCGATTTTACTTTTTGCAGAGAATTGAATATGGGAAGGGTTTTGTTGCTTTTTTTTACTTGGGGATCCCACAACAACAACAATTTTCTTTCTTTTCAGTCAATTATTTTTAGGTGAAAAATGAGTTAAAATGGAGTCATAGAATATAACGTTTACATCAGATGCATCTCTCCTGCGAAACCATACATTTTGTTTAACTTGTGAAGGGGGACATAAATCATTGACTAGACTAGCTAAAGTTCTACAATACACATTCTCCACAATACTCACTGTTTATAATGCGGATTGGTGCTGGCGGGTCCTTTCCCCCATCGGTTTAAAAGGAAACGTTTGTTGTAATGTTTGATCTGTGATGGTCTTGTGGAGACGTCAAAGACTGGTGACGTGCATTTCCCAGTAGAGTTTGATGAACTCGACAGTGGCGTAACGTCTTTGACTCTCTTTGCTGCGTGTTCGTTTTACTTTATATATTCTATAAGTTGCTGCAGTATCACGAGAGGTATATGTGGTTGTATGCCTCCTGAGTATTGTTTTGATGCCTGTTGGTTGGTTCGTTTGTTGTCATCCCCTGGCCGGCTCGCTCCCCTGATCTCTCAACAATCGAGCACATGTGGGATGAGATGGATCGGCGCCTTCGACGTCAACCACCTGTTCCACAGACACTCCAGGAACTTCGAAACATGCTCTAGCAGATATGGACAGATATCCCACAGGACTTTGTGCGACGCCTGGTCCATTCCATGAGACGAAATTCATCGGGTGAATACTGAGTAAGTACATGGGACTGATATGTACATGATGGTATGTTTACACAAGGTGGTCTGGTAGCGAAAACTATTCATAGAAACAAAGAAAACCAGCAAAAACATTCCAAGTCCAAAACAGACCATCATTTCAAAATTGAAGTCATCCCTCTTGTCATACATGATTGTGGAGTGTGTTTTTTCACTCTGAATCTTTATGCATAGATCTAAATTTGAAATATATGAAGTGGTTTCACTTGTCTCCATTATTTCTAGTTCAGGTGGGTAATTCAGTGGAAGGGAATGGCTGTTTGATGGTGGGACGGAACTGTGCTCCAATGATCAGGGTTGTTATTAAACAAAACGAAAGTAATAATGAAAACGTGGTTCACAGGTTTATTACAAACAGGTAATTGTAACAATAGATGACAATATAAAGGATCAAATAAACCCAATCTATACTGACAATGATCGATGATTAAGTAAATCAGAGCAAATACACAAGCGGCTCAGCTGAGCAACTGTATTGCAATAATAAATTGAGAGTAGCTAAAAGAATACTTTGACAAGATACAGAAAAGATGCATAGATGGATGGCCAATTAAATCGGCTAAGACCAATTAACACCTGAGTTAATTAACTCAACACTCTAGTGAATGAATAACATCAGCTAGACTTAATAGCGGGAAATAAATACTGAGGGCCTATCCCTAAAATAAGTCACTTGGATAATAAAAGAGGAAGAACGTCTGAAGATCAAACTAGTCATACAGAGTAAAGACTCAACCAATTTGATTGAGCAAGGAAGTTCTAAAATTCCTAAAAAAAGCTAGACAATCACGGGAAGGCTGGTTATGCACGGATTGCTAGAAAATGGAGTATGAAAACCCTAGCTAATAAGTTCAGTTTAATACAACCAGAGTATGTCAGTACTAGATCAAAAGTGCCTCGTAATCATTTACTAACGAAACAGCAATTTATAGTAACAATCAGTAACAAATCGACCCGTAAATGACCTAACGAGTCCTGGGAGGTAAAGACACATAATCTTTTTATACTAAGGTTTTATACTAGCACGAGGACCTCGTAGTGGTCAATCTCTCCTGGTCAGCCATGGAATACAACAGTCTGGAGCGTTTAGTGTGTTTCTTAACATGGGTAAAACACGAATATCAAACTAACGACTATATGCATACAGAAGATGTAAGTATCAAATATTGCGCTAAACATAAGCTATCCAACAGTATCCCTGAAGATACAACAAGCTATGTAGAATTATTGGAGTGGCAAAACTGATCATAATAACGTGGAGAAATATCTTTGAGTACATAGAATTCACCTAATGTTTGCAAATCATAGTCAAAAAAACATTTTCAACACATGCATAAGGCAGCAAACATTTTTGAGATACATCAAGTCACTTCATAAACCATAGAGAACAAAATATGAGGGTAACTAATTCCCTAACAAAGAATGCAATGGCACTGTGCAATGACGACCGACGGACTTTGCCGAACAGTGTTGGAAAATGAACAGTTAAAGCTGGGAAGCGGTGCGGTCACTAGACTGTGACAAGACGAGTTTTACGACCTGGTGACAATGGTTATTGAACAATATCAGATCATCGATATACCTGAATCTAAGGTTAAAATTCTAGGCCAATTTACCTTGATTCAATCCTGTACTTTCCTAGTGGCGATCAATAACTCACACACAGCTGACCGACTGTCTAATATCAGAGTGTCCATTGCATTGTTTTGTTAGGTCATTTTCCACATTGATTTATCATGGATGCTGTCATTGTCATACTTCAGATACATTCTCCTACCCAACTGTGAGTTCATTCATTCGGCTTAGCATGATTCAATTAGCATCTGTGACTACAAGAGACACATACTTCCCGAGTGTATGCAAGGTGGAATTAGTCTTGTGGACATGAAACAGTGTTCACGCTCTCATTATTTTCGAGAGATTCATCACATTGTCCTCAACTGATTGCTGGTCTTTTCATCTATGTCCACCTTCTGAAACCCTTGCTGTAATCACGTGCTCGGTCGGTCGCACAGGGACTGCGGCAACATCAAAAGGGGTATGTGAAAATGAAAGGTTCGTGACCATATCACTTAAATTTAAAACTGACATCAAACAAAGGCCTCAAACAAATCACAATCTAACTTTCCGCTCTAAAGGTGGCCAGGACTGTCATTGTCACTGGGATTGTCATGAGAGGCAACAATGCCTCAAAAGGATGTTCCGAGATACATAAAGGCGGAATGATGTAGAGAATTGAATGTCACCGGAAGTGCAAGATAAAAATATGTTAGGCCATTGTTTTTTTATGCCGACTGACGGAGCATCTGGGTTTGACATTCGTAAATCTGTAAAATACTTTAACGGCGCATCCAATCAACCAGTAACAAGAGTAAAGTGGGTTAGATATGAGAGGGTCCTTAGTTGCCGAAGCTGTGCTTGCCCAGAAGTCTGTTGGTGTGTCTTAACCAACGTTTAATGTGGTGCCCACAGCATCAGGAGGCTTAAGGTCAAAGGGGGACTGTTCTTTTCAGAAACAGATCAGGAACTTTTCCTGATTATATGATGGTCATTCGAGAATGAATTATTAGTGATAGGAATGACCTTCCGAACCCCGTGAACAAGTTGATCTCCGGGAGGAAGTAACCTGTGTTATGTTGTGTGGGCGGCCTGAGAGTTCCGATGTACATCTGCAGGACTATTTACTGGACTGAGATACTGTGATGACATTATCCAGTGTTGTGTTATAATGGATAACCTTCTCTACTGTAGGAATGGAGGAACATTCTGTAATGCTCTCTTCACAGGTCGCTTCAATAGATGATGCTATCTAACAGTCAGCAACGTCATATGGTATTGAACTTGTGTGAGTGTTTGGATGTTGTCCATCACCTCAGTCAGCAAGATTACATCTATCTCAGTGTGGCCAATTTCAGTTACAGACCCATTTAAATTCGAAACATCAACACCAGAGAGTAATTAGTTTCGACTATTTGCTGTAACAGTTTCCATTGGGCGTTAAAGGCCAAATGACGATGAAAAATATACGAATGGATCACTCACTTAAAATCAGTAAGGACACCAGGTGTTCACGAAATGGGTAAGCATGTCCTGCTCTACCGGTAGCATGTATCGTAACAATAGGCGCCTCAACACGGACGACATTGGAAACAACATGATGAAAGAGAGGTAGCGTCAGTTTTAATTAGCGGACTGGCAGCCACCTTGTGGTAAAAACCTTCTATTTACGTCACTCAGAATATATTGCCTCCTGAGCTCCTCATCTAGAAGAACTCTGTCCAACACGTGGAAATAAGGACGCTATCCTCTGATGAATGTTGGTTTTCCTCTGCTGTTATAACAGTGAGCGACGATCCTATCTGACGGAACAATTTTCAGCGTCACTAGCTCCTAACATGATTTTTATACCCGCATACATGACAGGCACATCATTAAGCTTTTTGTTTATTCATGATGCTCCATTGTTGAATATTGTGAACATTTGCTTCTTGAAACCGAGGATCTCGAGTGAGTAAAAAGCGTTCGGCCTCGGTCGTCTTATTAATCAACCTTCGTAATCCAGGAGCTGACGTTGCAGCCTTGAAGTAAACCATCCGCACATAATGCCTGTGTCGCCCCAGATGACCCATTAACATTTCCATCTAGACTAAATCACTTCCCTTGATACCCAGGCAGGAGATGTTTCTGCCCCATAAGAGGATGTTGCTTACTTGGCGCCCGTGATGCCTCCCATTAGGGGATAATTGTTCAACATCTCGCCACAGTCACACTTTCCATATCCGAGCACACAAACCGTGATCACTACAACAATATATTGTCTAAAGGGGTAAAAGGTTTCAGACATCTTATAAGAAGAATCTTTTATATGGAACTATAAAAGTATTCACACGTGTAATTGCTCTAAATGAAAATAGAACATAAGGGTTTTTTTAGTTTTGAAAAACACTCGTGGGCATTCCGGGTAAGAATATAGGTCCCCAGCAACTTATACAGGTGACTAAATGCTCAGGTCAGGCTCGGTTACCTGGGTGATTGCCATGTCATCATATTCTCATGGCATGGATCGATGCAAATGAAGTCAATTACTGGATTATCATGTCCTCGGATTATTTAGACCGTCAGCATATAGCTGGAATAATGCTGATTGCTGCGTTAAACAACAAACAAAGTCAAAGTCAATAGTAGTTGGCTAATACATTCTAACTAATGATATATAACACGTCGGGTTCCAACACAGCGCCAAGCCCCATACACTGTATGCTCAAAGTGCGACTGATAAAAGACAGTAAAGATATGGATATATTGATGAGACTGGGGCTGGGGGTATTATGTTTAGACAGCGATAAAGATAAGTTTGAGGGTGACGTGTAAATGTTTGTAAAGAAAGAAAGAGGTAGATTTCAGATCAACAAGCAGGGACTTCCACGCATCAGCTGCAACATCAGCAAACTAGAATGTCTGAAAAACATTTCTGTAGCCCTCCTAATTTCGATACGTAAGTTTTAGTTGTTACTATAAATGTGTCTGGCCAAGTAACTGGCCAACATAATGAATAGTCAAATTTTATTATCTATATACAACTGTTTTAAATATTTGAATTCGGAATAACAAATTTGCATTCTGAAAATCATGAAAGTCCGAGAACTTTATACTTGTCTCTTCTGAATGGAAGCCAGTGAAGAGATCTCAGAAATGGCGTTACATGGTAATCCCATGGAGATCTGCTTGTTATCAGGGCATCAGTGTTCTTGGACTTTTACAGTTACGTCACTTGATATGCCGAAGCTCCAGCTACTTAATGTACTATTCTTTAATTATATATCTAAAAACAGTTGTTAGACATTGTAACAACATTAAAAGAGGTAACGTCCTACATTATACTTTTGGAAGCTGAACAATGAACAAATTGATCTATTATTATTCCGGTTTTAGTGAACGGGTTTAGTTTAAAGAAGCAATATGCTGCCTACCGCACTAAAGGTACAGGTGGTAAAATTCTAAATCCGTACGTCACACGTGTGTCGCACAAGGCTGGCCTCGTTTTATTCGTTTTGATTGGAAAACCTTGACCTCTGTCACAACGGAACCCTTTTTTTCCATTCATAATAAAATCACGAGACATCAATCATTTTATTGAACGTTTTACAACTAGCCTACGAGGCAAAACTACAGGAATCACATGAAAGCCAGAGACACTTACAAAACCAAACATGATGGTCACACGCACTCGCATTCTATATTAGTTATGAATCGAGCTACTACAGACATTATGTAATCGAGCTAGCTAGGCCTTGCCTATAGGCTATCCATTTGCAATGTACCACTACCGATAGACCGCTTTCGCGACTTTCAATTGATTTAACGTAAAAGGTTAAGCATGGTGCAATGAAAACAGTTTTAACTATCTGGACAGATGTGTAGACTTACGTTGGAAGCTGTGGTGGTCCATCAGTGCACTGTTTCTGGAGGTGTTTGTTCATGAATGCACACACGACAGCACGACCAGATCACTAAAAGCGAACAGTTTCGATACAAATCCGTTGAAGTGTGCCTGATTTTGTGGCAGGCTCAAGTCCTTATGTACATAACTTTTAGTTAAAATTTATTAGTAGTAAGGTTATATGGCCTTGTTACTATTTTAACTAATTAGTTTATTACGATATTTACATTATAAGAATGTATTATTAGTTATGTTTTATACCTTAGTATTTTATACCTTAAACGTTCATTCCATAGCTCTGTAACATTAAGTAAGCTTCCTCTCAGTCTAACTTCCACTAATTGTCACACTGCATGCTTTTGACCTACAGCACTCTTTGCCCCACGGCGCCCCGGCCCAGTCTATTGTCTTGTTGATGGGACAAGCTGGCCATAGCTACAACAATGTTTGTTGTTGAATTTTACAAAATCAGTTGCTATTGTCACCTTAAGGAAAGACCATATACATTCATTTCTTATGTGAGGATTTGGATATGTGAAGGCATTTATTCATATTTAAGGTTAGTTGATTATTTATTTTATGATGTTTTATATATGGATGTTTTCTAATTATTGCAATTAGAAATAATATATAGTGTAGAATGCATTCTTAATTTGATTTATTAGAAACATAATGCATCTTGTATATATTTATAGTTCTTGATGAACTCACAGTTCAGTGAGTTATTATTATCTGTATAAAACAGTATTAAACACGAACCCTAAATATATATAAAAACTAAGTACTATAAACCCCTCTGTACAGTAATGGAAAGTAAATGTATGTCTGTATGCTTGATGTATGTTGGTAAATGCGGGTGTATGAGTGTTGTATGTCTGAAAATGAGTGGCTGTAGCAGTATATATTTTTATACACTATTTTACCATAGGATATCACTTGTATACAGTATTCTGCACTTGTATTTCTTTATTATGCAGATTTCTCAATGGCAACGTTCACCATACAATCATTGTTACGGTATTACTAGTTCAGGTTTCACCTATCTGGTATGTAATGTTCATTATCACTTTATTATCATATCAATATATTTTCTATCTGTGTACTGATGTATTGTACGGATATGTCTGATGTATTGTGTAATGTAAAGTAAATGCTATTCATTTAATGGAAGTGATATCTATATTTTAGAAATTTAAAGAGTAACTATAACGGATTGTATATATTTATTTCTATGTTACATTTGCTTATGTTGTACTTTCATTGTTTCAGGCTGAATTAAGTACGTACATTCGTACCTAACAATAAAATAACGTCATCAGCCTCACCCCCCACAACTGTTTGTGATTATTTGGCCAGTGGATCACCTACTCCACTATCGGTCAACACAACCACGGTTACAATTTTGTGGCCCAAAACATCCCAAATGTGAACAATAACATCCCCATTGATCTCTAGCGTAAAGCGCTGTGAGTAGGTCCTGATTGTCTTTTCTTATTGCGATGGTGACCTTGCCCTTTGTTTCGAAGCTGCCACTGACAAGCAAGCAAGTTTTCTCTTCTTCGGTACTCGTACCGTTAACAGGAACGTCTTTGGCGAGCACTCTGGTTTGAAGTGGTTTCCTTCTTCCGAATGGTACGAACAGGATAAATTCAGCTGATAGATCAAGAAAACCTATTACCATTTCCATTGCACAACCGGAACCCCGTCGGTCCGAGTGACCGAGTGTTGGTCAGAGATTCAAAGCGCAGGGCTAATTGACTTTCTAAGTTTTCTTACAATTGTTCTGCTTACAAGCAACAATCCGCTTGAATGACCATACGTTGAAGAAATTCTTTTAAAAAATCTGGAGTGTTGGTGCTGTCATGTTCGCAACTAGATTTGCAACCGGATTTAGTTTGATCTGTTAACGAACGAAAGTTGTTATGTATTTACACTTAAGTACACATTTAACGTGGGTAATATATCATATACCACACACATTCTCGTTAGATACCATTTTTTCGAAGCTCGTTAACTTTCAATGGTAAAGAAACGTCTGGAGATTTGTCTCGGTCAGGTACCATAGAAAGTCCATTGGTTTTCTACAAGTGGTATCTAACGAGAATGAGTGTCGCATTCTCTATATACTCCTTCATCTTAATACCCGAACACGTTTTCTGAGAGATTCACTTCAAAGTAAAATAACCACAAGCAGGAAAGTGTATCTTTGACAGGTCCGTTATCAAGAAACCTGATTACTACACAGTGATTACATCTCTCACTACGTCAGCCTGCTGTTATGAAGTACAGTTTCAAGATTTTGTCATGCGTTCTTTTTTCAATTGTTTACGTCCGGTATCTGATGTATAACTTGGTATAGTTTTGTTCCACACTGTAGCTATATACGAATCTTTCTGATCAGTACCCTAGTCTATCTGGTCATGGTATCCATATACCATTCAATAAATATTCATCTATCGCGGGGGCACACCAAGATGTGCTTTTGAAATAAACTACCGTTTTTGCTTCTTTAAACTAAACCCGTTCACTAAAACTGGAATAATAATAATAGATAAATGTTTTCCCTCTTCTGCTTCCAAAAGTATAATGTAGGACGTTACCTCTTTTAATGCTGTTACAATGTTTAACAGCTATTTTTAGATATATAATTAAAGACTAGTACATTCAGTAGCTGGAGTTTCAGCAGATCAAGTGATGTGACTGCAAAAGGCCAAGAACACTGATGCCCTGATTACAAGCAGATCTCCATGGGATTACCATGTAACGCCACTTCTAAGATCTCTTCACTGGCTTCCATTCAGAAGAGACAAGTATAAAGTTCTCGGACTTTGATGACTATCAGAACGCCAATTTGTTATTCCGAATTCAAATTTAAACACAGTTTTATATAGATAATAAAATTTGACTATTCATTATGTTGACCAATTTCTTTTTTTTCTTTTTTTTTTGGGGGGGGGAAAGCTATTTTGCAAACACATCTATAGTAACAACTTAAACTTACGAATCAAAAATAGGAGAGGGTGCAGAAATATGTTTTTCAGACTAAAAACATTCTAGTTTGCTGATGTTGCAGCTGATGCGTGGAAGTCCCTGTCTTTGGGTCTCAAATCTGCCTCTTCCTCACTAACATTTACACGTCAACCTCAAACATATCTTCGTCGCTGTCTAAACGTAATGTCCTTGGCCTCAATCTCATCAATATATCCATAACTTTACTGTCTTATATCAGTCGCACTTTGAGCATACAGCGTATTGGAGCTTTGCGCTGTGTAGGAACCCGACGTGTTATATATCATTTATTAGTATATATTAGACAACTACTATTGACCTTTACTTTGTTTGGTGTTTAACACAGCCCTCGGCATTATTCCAGCTACATGCTGACGGTCGATATAATCCGAAGACATGGTATTCCGGTGATTGACATCGATCCATGCCATTAGGATATAATGACATGGCAAGCATTTAGTCACCTGTATAAGTTGCTGGGAACCTATATTCTTACCCGGAATGCCCACGAGTGTTTTTCAAAACTAAAAAACCCTTATGTTCTATTTTCATTTTGAGCAATTACACGTGTGAATACTTTTATAGTTCCACATAAAAGATTCTTCTTATAAGACGTCTGAAACCTTTTATCGCATTGAACAATATATTGTTGTAGTGATCACGGTTTGTGTGCTCGGATATGGAAAGTGTGACTGTGGCGAGATGTTGAACAATTATCCCCTAATGGGAGGCATCACGGGCGCCAAGTAAGCAACATCCTCTTATGGGGCAGAAACATCTCCTGCCTGGGTATCAAGGGAAGTGATTTAGTCTAGATGGAAATGTTAATGGGTCATCTGAGGCGACACAGGCATTATGTGCGGATGGTTCACTTCAACTTTTGGATTACGAAGATTGATTAATAAGACGACCGAGGCCGAACGCTTTTTACTCACTCGCGATTCGCGGGTTCAGGAAGCAAAATTTTAACAATGGAGCATCATGAATAAACAAAGAGCTTAATGATGTGCCTGTCATGTATGCGGGTATAAAAATCATGTTAGGAGCTAGTGACGCTGAAAATTGTTCCGTCAGATAGGATCGTCGCTCACTGTTATAACAGCAGAGGAAAACCAACATTCATCAGAGGATAGCGTCCTTATTTCCACGTGTTGAACAGAGTTCTTCTAGATGAGGAGCTCAGGAGGCAATATATTCTGAGTGACGTAAATAGAAGGTTTTTACCACAAGGTGGCTGCCAGTCCGCTAATTAAAACTGACGCTACCTCTCTTTCATCATGTTGTTTCCAATGTCGTCCATGTTGAGGCGCCTATTGTTGCGATACATGTTACCGGTAGAGCAGGACATGCTTACCCTTTTCGTAAACACCTGGTGTCCTTACTGATTGTAAGTGAGTGATCCATTCGTATATTTTTCATCATCATTTGGCCTTTAACGCCCAATGGAAACTGTTACAGCAAATACTCGAGACTAATTACTCTCTGGTGTTGATGTTTCGAATTTAAATGGGTCTGTAACTGAAATTGGCCACACTGAGATAGATGTAATCTTGCTGACTGAGGTGATGGACAACATCCAAACACTCACACAAGTTCAATACCATATGACGTTGCTGACTGTTAGATAGCATCATCTATTGAAGCGACCTGTGAAGAGAGCATTACAGAATGTTCCTCCATTCCTACAGTAGAGAAGGTTATCCATTATAACACAACACTGGATAATGTCATCACAGTATCTCAGTCCAGTAAATAGTCCTGCAGATGTACATCGGAACTCTCAGGCCGCCCACACAACATAACACAGGTTACTTCCTCCCGGAGATCAACTTGTTCACGGGGTTCGGAAGGTTATTCCTATCACTAATAATTCATTCTCGAATGACCATCATATAATCAGGAAAAGTTCCTGATCTGTTTCTGAAAAGAACAGTCCCCCTTTGACCTTAAGCCTCCTGATGTTGTGGGCACCACATTAAACGTTGGTCAAGACACACCAACAGACTTCTGGGCAAGCACAGCTTCGGCAACTAAGGACCCTCTGATCTCTTACCTGCTTTACTCTTGTTACTGGTTGATTGGATGCGCCGTAAAAGTACTTTACAGATTTACGAATGTCAAACCCAGATGCTCCGTCAGTCGGCATCATAAAACAATGGCTTAACATATGTTTATCTTGCACTTCCGGTGACATTCAATTTTCTACTGATGGTACATCATTCCACCTTTATGTATCTTGGAACATCCTTTTGAGGCATTGTTGCCTCTCATGACAATCCCAGTGACAATGACAGTCCTGGCCACCTTTAGAGCGGAAAGTTAGATTGTGATTTGTTTGAGGCCTTTGTTTGATGTCAGTTTTAAATTTAAGTGATATGGTCACGAACCTTTCATTGTCACATACCCCAGTTGATGTTGCCGCAGTCCCTATGCGACCGACCGAGCACGTGATTACAGCAAGGGTTTCAGAAGGTGGACATAGATGAAAAGACCAGCAATCAGTTGAGGACAATGTGATGAATCTCTCGAAAATAATGAGAGCGTGAACACTGTTTCATGTCCACAAGACTAATTCCACCTTGCATACACTCGGGAAGTATGTGTCTCTTGTAGTCACAGATGCTTATAGAATCATGCTAAGCCGAATGAATGAACTCACAGTTGGGTAGGGAAAAGTATCTGAAGTATGGCAGCATCCATGATACATCAATGTGGAAAATGACCTGACAAAACAATGCAATGGACACTCTGATATTAGACAGTCGGTCAGCTGTGTGTGAGTTATTGATCGCCACTAGGAAAGTACTTCAATTATTCCACGTGTCAGTTTGATATAGGAGAAAAGTCCAGGCTTTAACCCCTTATGTGAAAGAGGGTGAGTGAGTATGGTGAGTATTAGGCAAGAAGTAAGCATCTACATGGACACCAATTGCGTTCGCGTTCTTGATCTGTTTCCTTATGTATTTGAATCAGAACTTGTGCTGGGATTAGCAAAGTGAAATCTTGGAAAAAGGAAAATTGGCCAAGAATCTTAACCTTAGATTCAGGTATATCGATGATCTGATATTGTTCAATAACCATTGTCACCGCGTACCGCTGCCCGGGTTTAATTGTTCAATTCCAAACACCGTTCGGCAAAGTTCGTCGGTCGTCATTGCACAGTGTCATTGCATTCTTTGTTAGGGAAGTAGTAACCCTCATATTTTGTTCTCTATGGTTTAATGGCACACTCGTACCATGTAGTGACTTGATGTATGTTATCAGCAAATGTTTGCTGCCTTATTCATGTGTTGAAAATGTTTTTGTGACTATGATTTGCAAACATGAATTCTATGTACTCAAAGATATTTCTCCATGTTTTTATGATCATTTTTGCCACTCCAATAATTCTACATAGCTTGTTGTAAATGTATAGTGCTTCTGTTGGATAGCTTATGTTTAGCGCAATATTTGATACTTACATCTTCCGTATGGATATAGTCGTAAGTTTGATATTCGTGTTTTTCCCATGTTAAAAAACACTAAACGTTCCAGACTGTTGTATTTCAAGGCTGACCAGGAGAGATTGACCCCTCCGAGGTCCTCGTGCTAGTATAAAACCTTAGTAAAAAAAAGATTATGTGTCTTTACCTCCCAGGATTCGTAAGCCATTTACGGGTCGATTTGTTGTGATTACATGGCACTTTTGATCTAGTACTGACATACTCTGGTTGTATTAAACTGAACTTATTAGCTAGGGTTTTCATACTCCATTTTCTAGCAATCCGTGCATAACCAGCCTTCCCGTGATTGTCTAGCTTTTTTAGGAATTTTAGAATTTCCTTGCTCAATCAAATTGGTTGAGTCTTTACTTTATATGACTAGTTTGATATTCAGACGTTCTTCCTATTTCATTGTCCAAGTGACTTATTTTAGGGATAGGCCCTCAGTGTTTATTTCCTGTTATTTAGCCCAGCCGATGTTATTCACTCATTAGAGTGTTGAGTTAATTAACTCAGGTGTTAATTGGTCTTTGCCGACTTAATTGGCAAACTATGCATCTTGTCTGTATCTTGTCAAAGAATTCTTTCAGCTACTCTCAATTTATTATTGCAATACAGTTGCTTAGCTGAGCAGCTTGTGTATTTGCTCTGATTTACTTAATCATCGATCATTGTCAGTATAGATTGGGTTTATTTGATCCTTTATATTGTCATCTATTGTTACAATTACCTGTTTGTAATAAACCTGTGAACCACGTTTTCATTATTACGTTTTGTTTAATAACAACCCTGATCATTGGAGCACAGTTCCGTCCCACCATCAAACAGCCATTCCCTTCCACTGATTTACCCACCTGAACTAGAAATAAAGGAGACCAGTGAAACCACTTCATATATTTCATATTCAGATCTATGCATAAAGATCTATGCAGAAAGATTCAGAGTGAAAAAACCCTCTCCACAATCATGTATGACAAGAGGGATGACTTCAATTTTGAAATGATGGTCTGTTTTGGACTTGGAAACGGGATCCTTTTGCTGGGTTTCTATGTTTCTATGAATAGTTTTCGCTACCAGACCACCTTGTGTAAACATACCATCATGTACATATCAGGTCCATATACTTACTCAGTATTCACCCGATGAAGGTCAAGAGGTAGCTCTGAAACGTCGTTACAAAGAATAGAAAGAGGCTGTCATCTATAAAAAGTGGCATGTATTAATACTGACATTTGTTTAAGGATAAGTGAACTAGCCCTGTCACCACCCCACCGGTGTCAAGCATTCTGCGTGTTTCTGAAGACAGTCAAAATCTGTCTGCTCGGAAACGATTCAAACAGATTAAAATGACTTATAGTGCATCAGGTCACTTCTAACCGAGTTGTCTGTTATCTGTTATCTGTGAAACGTAAAATATACACAAGCAGGAAACTGAATCTTTGACAGGGTCACTTTCCAAATGAGTTGTCTGAGGTTCCTAATTACTACGGGTGATTAAATCTCTCACTAAATAAGCACGAAACAAGAGCATGGTGATTTTATGAAGGACAGATCTGCTTCGTGTCATCGTGTTTTTTTACGTCATGTATCTGATGACTGATTTCGTTCAAATTAAGCTACAATAAAAGTGCGTTTTGAAGCATTTTTACGCTAAACTCATTTACTCACAAAGACAGAATGTCTAACATGCATGTTGACATCAAAGACATGATAGGGGCTGTTGACGCTGAAATCTAGCCCCGAACAGTGCTAAGTTGCTGATCAACGAATAGTCAGAGGGGTCATCGAGTTATACCACCAAATATATATTGTTGGCTGGGTAAGCTAGATGTTCTGATAAATACGATTATGTTGTGTGAACAGGATCTGAATTGTTCGGCTCATCCTTTCAAATGCGTGATTTGAAAAAGTCTCGAAAAAAACATCGTATCTCTAACAAACATCCCAGAACACACACATAACATAAAATAACACACACACACACACACACACACACACACACACACACACACACACACACACACACACACACACACACACACACACACACACACACACCACCTTACACACCCCAACACGACACGACACGCAACGCCACGCAACGCCACACCTTGCACACCACCTTACACGCCAAGCCACGCCAAACCACGCCACGCCACGCCACCTTCGCCCCGCCACCTTCGCCCCGCCACGCCACGCCACGGATACGGAGTAATATTCATTGGTATGTGTATACTCACGTTCAACGATGATCTGGAGGGGTTCACTGTACAGAAAATTGTTTTTCTGTATAATTCACCATATTTGCATATGTATGTTTTACCTCAACTGAAAAGAAACTGGCAAAGCAAGGATATATCGGACATTTGTTCAAGACTATTGTTTGAATCCAAAAAGTTATTCAATTGGTCTATCAATTATTACGTGATTTCTTTTTGCTAAACATATGGTAACTTTTCTCTGATACTCACAACCATTGCTAGATCTGACGTGATACTTTCCACACCACTTTGTAACTGAATTTAACCTTTACAACTATTAACGTGAGAACGACAGAATATTTCTGATTAACTAACATTTCTGAAGAAAACATTTTAACAGTATCCAGGCAACCAATCTTGCGACCTTCATTCCTCAACTGATATTAACTTCTTTCCGTAATTCAATTACAAAGTTGCCTAACGTCATATACGGGATAGGGCGACGTTGTACAAGGTAACCTGGTTACCTCGACAAGATTAGAATATGTTTCCTTATTAATGTCAAAAATGAAGGCCCCCACTTATCACTGACACTATAACATCGCCGATGTCAATTTTAATCTCGATGGCTGTTTTCTCTTTATGTGGTAATAGATTTTCCCGGCGTTATCGATTAGTATGTCCTGCTAAATATACAACTCCATCACTTCTGTTATTCATTAGTTTAAATGCCATTTGACCGTGTGTGTTTTGTCATTATGTTCATAAAATATTATATTACTTATTAAAAGTGCCTTGATACATAAAATAATACCATTTTAATATCATCAGACGTTTGGTGACAGATTTTGTTCAAAGTAAACAACCGCAAGCGAGAAAATTGTATCTTTGACATGTGAGTTATCTTAGAGTCCTAATTTTGTGATTACATCTCTCACTACGTCAGCATGCTGTTACGACTTACAGCTCTGTTGTCTTGCTTTCTTTTTTCATTTCTTTACGCCAGTTATCTGATGTATGACTTGGTGTACGATTTGTTCCACATCGTAGGTACGTGTGTATCTTTCTGATCAGTACTCTAGACTTTTATCACTATCTCCACACCATGTCCATTATTTTAATTCCTTTTGTCTGCCGCGGCGCCATTTGCCAACAAGAGTATGGAGTTTTGCTATGTAAAAGAAGCCGCATTATTATATATTATTATATTTGTATGCACATGAGACAACTAGTATTTACCTTTACTTTGTTTTTGTTTAACGCAGCACTCAGCATTATTCCACCTGTATGAGGACGGTCTAAATAACCGAGGTCATGATACTCTAGTGATTGACACCATCAGCATCGATCCACGCAATTATACAATTAAATGCAATCACCCAAGTCACGACCTCACGATGCATTTAGTCACCTGGGAACATATATTCTTACCCGGAATCCCCACGAGTGTTTTTTTTTCAAAACGAGGAGAACCTGATGTTTCTAATTAGATTTACAGCAATTACACTTGTGAATGTTTTTAGTTTTGCGTGAAGTGCATGTGGTATTACATTCAACATGAAAGATTCCTCTATATTTCTCGAATCTTTAATCGCATTGAACATTATTTTGTTGTAGTGATCACTGTTTCGGATATGGAAAGTGTGACTGTGGCGAGATGTTGAACAATTATCCCCTAATGGGAGGCATCACGGGCGCCAAGTAAGCAACATCCTCTTATGGGGCGGAAACATCTTCTGCCTTGGTATCAAGGGAAGTAATTTCGTCTAGATGGAAATGTTAATGGGCCATCTGAGGCGACACAGGCATTATGTGCGGATGGTTCACTTCAAGGTTGCAACGTCAGCTTTTGGATTACGAAGATTGATTAATAAGACGACCGAGACTGAACGCTTTTTACAATGTAGAGATCCTCGGGTTCAGGAAGCAAATGTTCACAATATTCAACAATGGAGCATCATAAACAAACATAAAGAAGACGAATGCAGTGACTGTCATGTATGCAGGTATATAAATCACGTTAGGGACTGGTGACGCTGAAAATTGTTCCGTCAGATAGGATCGTCGCTCACTGTTATAACAGCAGAAGAAAAAACAACATTCATCAGAGGATAGCGTCCTTATTTCCACGTGTTGAACAGCATTCTTCTAGATGAGGAGCTCAGAAGGCAATATATTCTGAGTGACGTAAATAGAAAGTTTTTACCACAAGGTGGCTGCCAGTCCGCTAATTAAAACTGACGCTACCTCTCTTTCATCATCCTGTTTCCAATGTCGTCCATGTTGAGGCGCCTATTGTTACGATCCATTCGTCTCATTATAACTAATATGATGTGGAGATGCGATGCTGTCACTATTGCAGTTAATGATTAATATCATTCTGTGAGAACAAATGTGAAAAACAAACGCAATTACAACTTTTGTTTCCTGTGTATTGACAGGACGATTTCTCCCACCACGATGTTTGTCGCAAAAATTACTGCCACATTTATACTTGTAAATGCAACTGCCCGTTTCCTCATAGTGTTTGGATAATGTATCGCAATTTATCAATCATACACCATAATATTTCCCTATTTTAACAACATTGATATGCTATTCACAGTTATTTTGTTTCAGCTGGTGCCCTTGTTGTCCATGTTCTATTTTGCTGTCCCATACTATGACTTTTGCATTGCGTTTTTCACACTTCCTTACTTCACTGATACTGTGTGGAAGATGCTACCGGTGGAGCTGAACATGTTATCCTTTTCGCGAACACCTGGTGTCCTCAATGATTTTGAGTGATCCATTCGTATATTTTTTATATCTACTTTTCCTTTAACGCCCGATGAAATCTGTTACAGCAGACAGTCAAGACTAATTACTCTCTGGTGTTGATGTTACTGCTTACAGGGCACAGAGATGGGGTGATGGACAAAATCCAATTACTCACACACGTTCAGTACCACATGTTCCCTTCTTGGACGTTGCTGATTGTTAGACAGTATCATCTACTGAAGTGTCTTGTTGAAAGAACGCTAGTGAATGTTCCTCCATTCATATTGTAACTCGTGGAGAAGGTACAGCCCGTGGAATCATCTAACATCGATCCAAGCCAATGACATGATACATAAGGAGGGAAATATGGCTGAACATTGTTAACCCATTATAACACAACATTGGATTATGTCACCAATGTACCGCAGTCCAGTAAATAATCCTCTTGTTCACAGGGTTCAGAAGGTCATTCCTATCACTGATAATTCATTCTCGAACGACCATCAATCAATATATCCAGAAAATGACCTCATTTCACACACACACACACACACACACACACACACACACATACACACACACACACACCATCCAGCCACCCACACCTACACCCACACTTTATTCTTGTTATTGGTTGAAAGGATGAGTCGTACCCAGATGTTCATACCCAGAGGGTTTTCCAATATGAACATGGATGAAAAGACCAACTATCAGTCGAGGACGATGTGAGGAAACTCTCGAAAATAACGCGAGTCGAATAAATATGCTCACAGATGGGGTGGGGAATGTATCTGAAGTATGACAGCATCCATAATTAATCAATGTGGAAAATGACCCGAAGAAACAATGCAAAGGACACTCAGATAGTAAACAGTCGGACATGCTTTTACCCCTTTTGTGAAATCCACGAGTGGATGAGTGAGCGATGAATATTAGGCAAGAAGTAAGCATCCCCATGGGCACCAATTGCGCTCCCCTTCTTTCTGATCTGTTTCTTTATGTCTATAAATCAGAATTTCTGCTCGGATTGGCAAAGTCAAAACACGGTAAATTGGCCAAGAATTTTAATCTTAGATTCCGGTATATCGATGATCTGATATTGTTCAATAACCATTGTCACCGGGTCGTATGTTGCTCGGCTTAGCAAAGTCAAAACAAGGTAAGTTGGCCAAGAATTGTAACTGAAGCTTAAGTTATATCGATGATCTGATATCGTTCTATAACCATAAAATTCAAGAATTACCTTCCACTGATTTACCCACCTGA
The DNA here is from genome assembly GCF_022045235.1 of Haliotis cracherodii. Lineage (NCBI taxonomy): Eukaryota > Metazoa > Mollusca > Gastropoda > Lepetellida > Haliotidae > Haliotis > Haliotis cracherodii. The sequence continues at coordinate 38,584,485 of NW_027266275.1, read as the reverse complement.
ACTAGCATTAAAAGAGACCCGTGAGATCGCTTCCTCTGTTACATATATCTGTTTTTATATTTAGATCTATGCATAAAGAGTCAGGGTGACAGAACACTCTCCACAAGACTCTCTGTATGACAAGGGTGACTTCAACTTTCTCATTCTTTGATGTCGAGCAGTATTGAAGTTGTTTGATCTGGATTACAACATTAAAGGCCTCAGTAAACATTTCAAAACGTTTTATAGTAGACATGTGGATAACATTTCCAAATTTGACGCATTAGTGACAAAATGTATGTCCGATTCAATTCCCTATTTTGACTTGTACAATATGTTCCCGTGTTTTTCTGGTGAACAATTGACTTGTCTTTACATGTATTTGTGATGGTGCCACCGGTGGGGAAGGATACGCGAACACTTGGTATCATCACTTTTTGATAGGGATTCATAAATACATGCTTATGATATAATCGGGATCGTACAATCGACTTCTTAGAGAGATTTCTTACGAATATGGAAAGGGTAGTATCACGACAGGAACACACGGCATTGGCTTCACACATTGCACCCATGAGGGTAACCGAACCCCACCACCCGTGAAATCGACGAACGCTGGTGTGGAACGTTGCGGGTTAAATCTATGATTCTGATACGCCGAGGGACACAAATCTGAACAGCGTATTGCTACGGCTACAACAGGACTACTGTTGAAATCAGCGTCAGACTCACTCACTCACCCACTGAAGCCCCTAAGCAAAACTCCGGGGCAAAGGAAATCATTTTCTGTATAATAATTGAGGGTGACAATTTTTTTAATATGTTCTCCTGTCGTGTGGACATATATGTCTCACTCGGGAAGATCAAGTTTAGGTCGTTAAAATGGACAATGTTGACGAGGGTTGGTCGGCTACAGTTTTTTCTTCTTTTTATAAATATTCAAGGTGACCCTAGCCCTATCACAACGGGTGCCACCGGGGAGGCAGGATACACTCACCTTTTCGAGAACACCTGGTATCATCACCATTTGATAGTGATTCATATGCACATGCTCATGATGTAATCGATATCGTACAATCGACTCTGTTTTTGGAGATTTCTTATGAATATGGGAAAGGAAATATGAATATTTTGTCGCATTTTTTACACCTGTAAAGACTAATCTTAGCATCTAATCTTAAAATTCTAATGGATCTAGTCGTTAATATTTAAGCACCTCGCATTCTGCTTGTTTATGAACACAGTCAAAATCTGTCAGCTCGGTAACAGTTGATCCGAGTTCATCTGTTCGGTTCCAACAGATTACAGGACTAATTATACATCAGGTATTTATGAATGTGTCCTTCTGAGGGGTTGGTAAGTATTTTGTTCTGACAAAATATGTCAACATAAGTTAACAATATTCCATAATATCTGCAGTTACTTAAATGAACATTTTTTGGTTGACCGCGACGTATGTAACAAGTAAGTGGTTTCAGATGCTGTCGGTCTTCTGTTCGTTGTCGGTCTTCTAACTTTCGACTTCTTCAAACTGGCTTAAGGTAATACTCTGGGAATTGATTCCCAGTAATCTAATACTATGGGTGTCGCAAGAGGCGACTAACATATTCGAGAGGGCCGGTTCTATACATGGCTGAATGCGTGTCATCACGCCCCAGTAGTGTGGATCGTCATTGGTTGGGCTGGTACAGACAAGAGTATTTAAGGACCGCCGTTTTATAACTGACATATTGCTGGCTGTGTCGTAAAACAGCATTCATTCAGTCAGATGTTCAAATAAAGGTTTATTTCTTTAACAAATCAACATTGCATGTTTTAACTTACAACTTAATGGGATTTATTCAAACCAGTATATTTCTTTCAATAAATAAATATATAAACTTTTTAAAAAATCGATAACGACCCTCTTATGAAACCACAATTCCCAGAGGGCTGAGACTTTATGAGGATAAGTAACAATAACGTGGCTTTGATTTGTCCATGGCATGAAAATGATACATGTTGTTGGTTGGTTTAAAATTTACTTTTTCGTAAATTGAGAAGATTTTTCAGCTGAATCCTGAAGAAAGTGGTTTTCTCCTTTATGGGTTCAAATCTGTATTTTGAGAAGACACAGCCTAAATCGTGTATTTCGTGAGGTAATGTAAAGATGGTTTGTGTTAATCTTATATCATGGAGTAACCAAATTCGATTCTAACCACATCATTCGAGAATATAAACAGTGCATTACATATAACAGAATGGTCAATGTGGAACAGCAAACAAGTTATTTTTCTCCCTGTGGTGTAAAACAACACTCTCTCAAGGAATTAACCGCTTGGCTACCCTTCATACAGGAATATATGAGCCCCTGTAAACAATCTTGGAAACTGAATCTTTGACATGGTAACGTTTCAGATGAGTTATCTGTGATGTGTAAAATAACCAAAAGCAGGAAACTGAATCTTTGACATGGTAACTTTCCAGGTGTGTTATCTGTTATCTGTTGTCTGTGATGCGTAAAATAATCACAAGCAGGAAACTAAATCTTTGACCGTGTAACTTTCCAGGTGAGTTGTCTGTTATCTGTGAAACGTAAAATAATCAGGAAACTTAATCTTTGACAGTGCAACGTTCCAGGTGAGTTATCTGTTATCTGTGATGAATAAAATAATCACAAGCAGGAAACTAAATCTTTGACAGTGTAACTTTTCAGGTGAGTTACCTGATCCGGGGATTAGATACCTACTCCGACCGATGGGATCTTGATCATTCTAACAACCACTGGTTTGCGTGACCAGACTCGCCGTGGTTGAACTGGAGTAGTGCTGACTCTGGCGTTAAACAAGAAACAAATAAAACGTTATATATTTTGCAACCAAGTCCTATTTGCTTCTGTGTTATCTGCGATTCATCTTGTTTCTCGACACGTGCCAACCAGACTATTGGATTTTAACCACATGCTAATTGCTGCGTGACCCAAAAGAAATCAAAGTAGGGACAACTAAGGCGGAAAATAGATTGACAGACCAATGAATGATCGCTAAATAGCAATAAATGTCTCTTGCATTTGAAAATCGAAGTCGAATCCTCACACGCCGTTTTAGGCAGGATAGAGTTGAAAGTACTTGAGTTGAAATAATTGGGCAATTTATATTTCACACTGTATAAACTGCACACATTTTGTCTATTTTCGGAGAAGAAAAAAAAAATACCAATAAATGAAATATCCTGATAGATTCTCACAGAGTTCTTTTCAAACACCATATTCATCTTCACATATGTGAGCTAATTTCATACAGAAGTGTAGCGCTCAACAAAAGAGTATTTTAGAAACATGACATCTTGACGGTTTCATCTTTTAGGAAAGCCCGACGTAATGCAGGATGTAGACGTTTACCGCTTTTGTGAAAATAAATGCAACAAAAAACTATCCATCATCATGAAAAAAGTCCGTTGTACGATTCCGACTACATCACGAGCATGAACCACTGTCAATTTGTGATAGTGTACCAGATGTTAGCGAAAAGGGGAGTGTATCCTGTTCCACCGGTGGCACACGTCACACACGCACGCAAAGGCAAGTCAATTGTTTACCTGAACTAACATAGTTTACATGTCACTGGTGAGTCAAATTTGGAAATGTCCTCCACATGTCTACCATAACACATTTTGAAAAAAAAACTTATTAAGGCCTGGTATGGTGTACCCCTGATCAAACAACGTTTGAGCAAGAGTCGTATTACGCTCTTTGAAATCTTGGTATAAAGAGCACTCGATTGTACCTCAAAGGTTTTACACGTAGATACCAAAGACTGAAGCTGCTGGAATATTGCTCCGCATAAAGGAAAAGGTTGATGATTAGACTAATAACTAAACCCACGAGCATATTATAGTTTTGTCACACCAAACATTATTGGGGGACAATCTGGGATTCGAATTAAAGTCATCGTGATTTGGCAGGTAAGGACTCAACTCTGCACAATGAAATATCACTTAGACGCTGGTTGTATTTGCTTTACGAGACCTCCATGTTGCGTGTCGATTTCTTACTGTCGCTTTAAATTTGGAGGAATCTAGTTTTGCTGAAACTTGAATGGGATTTCCCTTGGGGGCCAGCGTAATATATGTCATATTTCTTGCATTTGTTTTCCCAAATTAAATTACCCAGATAACAGATTTCATTCGGAAGAAGGATATGGCGGTTTTCAAACATCATTATTATTTAACAATATTTTTGCAATAGTGTCAAATTTAATTAAAAAGTACAAGAGTCTTCCAAACCAATTATTCAACACATTGTAGGCAGTGAGATGGATAAACCTATCTCCTCCCCTGACAGATATCGATCCCGCGTTGGACCGATGCAGATTACAATTACACTATTTGAACATAATGCAAATTGCATTATCTGTAACGAGGCTGCTGCCATTGCAACAAAGACACCTGAATACAGAAGAGCAATTCCGTTACGTTGCATATCACGTGTGAATATTTGATGAGAAGGAACAGGATTCTCCTCTGTTACAAAGCCGTCCCATTACTGTACCAGGATATTTTCGACTTTTATGCATTGAAATGTCACACTGAAGGAGCGGGTTGACAAGTGTCATAAACCTCCAGTTACGTCACTCCATTGTTCCATACAGTTTTTTTTCTAATTTCAGCAAGATCTTGGACTTCATCAAGCTGAAACCTGGAGTGACTTTGATATCCATATGGAGGTTCTTCGTTCAAGGCAGACCTGTTTTGAGGTTTTACTTTTGAACTATATCAATTAATCCGCATCTAATGTTGATCTTTGACTGGTTAGAAGCCAAGACTTTTTCAGAGGAAAATAGTATTATGTCAATGGAACCGGCAACCAGGTATATCACGTTTAGTATGATTGTGACCTTGTGTTTTCCCACTAAGCTACCGGGGCAGGTGATGAAGCAAAGGTTCACTGAGCACATGGTTTGTGACTGAATGTGTCGCCCACCGGTAGGTATATCCCAAAGACTTGAAGACCAATATCTACAGGTCTGGAACAATACAATTACAAACTCACCAAAAACCTATTCTAATAAAAATATGAAAGACTGTATGGAAAATATAGAATGTCACTATTGTACTTATAGATTACAGCCGTTACGATCAGGGTTAGAATTGGTCTTCATCACTCATGATTGACGTAAGAGGCGACTAACGGGATCGGGTGGTCAGGCTCGCGGACTTGGTTGATGCATGTCAACGTATCCCAATTGCGTAGATCGATGCTAATGGTGTCAATCACTGGATTGTCTGATCCAGACTCGATGATTTACAGACCGCCGTCATATAGCTAGAATATTGCAACGTTAAACAAAAAAAACCCACAAATTAATGAGTGTTAGACGAGCCCATTTGAAAACGGGGGTATAGATACATACTTAAATCTCGAAGCGGCTTTAATACAAAGTCACTCACTAACACTACGCTGACATGCAGTACAATTAAACCCAATTCACGCAAACACGAAATTTAGGAAATAAATGTATTGGACACCCAATGGACGAGTGCTACATTCTTCATGACATTGTCAAGAAGGTATTAGGTGTTTCTTAATTTGTAGCTTTTTGCTAAGAAAAAACAAACATATTATTAACGACAAAATTTTCATATGTTAACATTAGCTGTGTGAATTTTATTAGAGATGGATATTTAGTGTAACATGGCGCGAAATACTTTCCTCTTATAGTGGCATATCGTTCACATATAAACATCACATGGAATTCGTCTTCAATATATTTTAAGTTTGGGAAAAAACAAAAATCGCAAAATCGTTCATTATCGGGCGTGCAGCAGTGTCTTCCATGTTCCACATTTAAACGGAAATTATTGCATCTAAACTTTGAAACATATTTCTTAATATAATGCGGAATGTGATTTATTAAATAACGTTTTGTGTTCAACATAGGTTTGTATTGAATATAGTAATTACTTTTCGAGGATAATTCAATTGAAAAAAGCATGTTTTAATACAGGTTATCTGATAGTCTTTGCTGAAGTTCCTGAAATCTATTAGGAATAATGTTATATTGCCGATTTCTTGTTGTAACCAGCCCAACTCAAAACTTAAGCTGAACACAATGGACTAAAAACAATTCTCCTTTGAAATACCATTTTCGTAACTATTCAATACTCCACCTCTTCAAAACACAATAATTTTAGTTTTGTTTAGATTTACTTCCATTCCAGTGGATACAAAGTAATGTTAAAGAACATTTTTTCTTTTGTAGCTGTGAAGCACTGTCCGCAACATACGATACATCGTATGCGTATAATAATGCAAATAGATGTGGTACCTCAGTACTAATAAATATGCCTTGACCACCATTGTATTCCAACATCACTGTGAGATCATTTTAAAAGATAATTTGGGCTCAAAACTCATCCCTGACGGGTGCCGACATTACAGGTGAAATAGTCAGAAAGACCATCCTTCATTCGAACACATGATGATAGGTTTGAGTACATTGATGTTAGTAATCGTAGAAAGTTCCCATTTTTTCCCAGCTTTTTAAAAGAATGTTGTGGTTAACTCCGTCGTAGGCCTTCGAAAAGTGACAAATACTTACTATAAGCGAATATGTGAAACTAGAAGTCTTTGCCCATATTCCATCGTCAATACTTCCCAGGTATGTAAACACTTTTGTCGAAGAACGAAGTATATACAAACTCTGTGAAGTATTTACGACGCCGACATTTCGAAACGCCAGTCTATGCCGAGTACTGATTATAGAACAGTCTAGATTATCGAAACGATCTTCACTACGTTTAATCTTAACAACTTACGTTCAAAGATATGATATCTTAAGTTTAAGATAAGATACATTTTTGAAACCGTCTTAAATATTAGATTTACGACAATCTTACGATATCTTAGAGCTACGATGGTTTCAAAAATACGCCACGATAGCCTACGATTTCCTTACGATAACTTTTCGAAAATCTGGGCCCTGGTGCAGTATTTTACATAATATTCATCCTTCGTAGAGAACTTTTTACTGTTATGACACTTGTGGGAAGAATGAGCACGTTTCAACTGGAAATCTATTACGCTGATTTCATTTTGAACATGATTGTGATCTCGTTATACTAACATAATAACTGAAACGCGCCAAAGGGATAGATTAGGAAATAACTTTTTCGCGAACACATCGTGTCTTCACTGATCCATTTATGTAATTTTGCCTTTTATGCCAAATGATATCTTTCTTTAGAGATAATCAACTTTGGTTATTCTCTGGCGTTGACGTTTTATATTTAATCAAGCCCACAATATATTACATGAAGCATAGACTTTTAAATTCCACTGATATTTTTTTTACAAGAAACACCTGAAGCATCTCTATTTAATTATTTGTTGTAAAGATAGTTACATCCATCCAAAAATACATATTAATATAATTTATTTTTGATGCCATTAAAGTGATCTGAAACATTAAAATTATGACAACTTACACATTAAACTTTTGTAATTTGCCCAAATTAAAGGATTTTTTTATGTTTATTCCTTGAAACTTCACATTCTCCCTAACAGGGGTGTGTGTGTGTGTGTGTGTGTGTGTGTGTGTGTGTGTGTGTGTGTGTGTGTTTCTCTCTGATTTTGATCTCTGGGTTGTCAACAAACTTATAATTTAGTTTTTCCTCCGCGTGGCTCTGAAAGCTGTGACCCCAGAAAGGGACAATGAATACAGGAACTACAAGGAGCCGGTTGTCAAAGGGCAGGGTATGTTCCTATGAATGAGGATAAGACTTTGATCTTTTACACATGTGACGCTTTCTGCATACGATACTACCTGGAAGCACGGCATTTTACAGGATCTACATGATTTTGGTTTGAGAGGTCGTTTACCTCATTTTATATCCCAGTTTTTAACTGACAGGCAATTTCAACTCCGTGTGGGTACAACCCTGTCTGACCATTATAATCAGGATCAGGGTGTCCCACAAGGCAGTATTTTGTCTGTCACTCTATTCAGTATCAAGATAAATAGTCTTTCAAAAGTTCTAAGCGATTCAGTAGATGGATCGCTGTTTGTGGATGATTTCAATATTTCTTGTCGTGGTAAAAACATGTCTGCTATTGAGAGACAACTACAATTGTGCCTGAATAAAATACATTAATGGTCACTTGCCAATGGCTTTAAATTTTCCAAAAATAAAACAAATTGTATACATTTCTGCAGAAAATATAGACCACATAAGGACCCAGAATTGTTTCTATCTGGCACTCCCATCAAAGTAGTTGCAGAGGCCAAGTTTCTCGGACTTATTTTTGATCGTCATCTGACATTCCTACCACATATTAAATATCTAAAAGCAAAATGCTTGAAAGATCTTGACTTATTGAAAGTCGTATCAAACACAAAATGGGGAGGAGATCAGAAAACCCTTCTCCATTTGTACAGATCACTTATTGGCTCAAAACTGGATTATGGTTCCATCATCTATGGTGGAGCCTGTCAAAGTAATTTACAGAAATTAGATTCCATACATCATCAGAGATTGAGGCTCTGTCTTGGAGCATTCCGGTCATCTCCTGTTGATAGTTCATACGTGGAGGCCGATGAACCTTCCCTCAAACAACGTCGTCTTAAACTCGCATTACAATATATTACTAAATTACGCTCAAATACGTCTAATCCATCATATAGTTGTGTTTTCTCTCCAATTTATGAAGAATTGTTTGAAAGAAAACCCAGACTTGTTCCACCTCTTGAGATCAGACTTAGACCACATATCATAGCAGCTAACATAGACCTAAATAATATTGCACCATATCAGCTGCTGTCTACGCCTCCTTGGCAACTTGTCAAACCAGAGGTAGACCTAACACTTGCGACTTTCAAAAAATCAGACACCAACCCATTAGTCTTCCAGCAGGAATATATAAAATTAAGATCTAAATATGATTGTCACCGCTCTATATTTACTGATGGATCGAAGGATTGTGGCAACACTGCTAGTGCCACAGTTGTTGGATCAAAAATTATATCTTCTAGAATACCAGATAATAGTTCCATATTTACCGCTGAAGCCAATGCTATACTGGCAGCACTTGAATATATTCAACATCAAAGTAAATGTAAGCAGTTATTATATATTCGGATTCGTTGTCATGCCTACAGGCACTAAAAAGTGTCAACTCGACTCATCCACTGATACTTGCTACTTTAGAATTATTTAATACCCTTGCAACTGGCCAATACGACATTGTCTTTTGTTGGTTGCCAAGCCATGTTGGAATTGTTGGCAGCACAATGGCTGATGCTGCCGCTAAAGCAGCACTCAACAAATCTGTGACACCACTTCTTCTTCCATACAGTGACTATAAGCCTGTTATCAGATGTTACATCAGGGACCTTATGCAAAAGAAGTGGGACACCCAAGTAGGTATAAGTAAAAGATTTGAAGAGGTCATTATGCGACGATGTCGTATTGGCCACAGCAGATATACCCACGAATACTTATTGAAAGGTGAGGATCCTCCATTCTGCATCCCTTGTGATGAAAGAATCACGATCAAGCATGTCCTGCTTGACTGCATTGATTTTTCCATCACAAGGGATAAATATTTCAAAATTACATCCATAAAGGATCTTTTTAATAATCTTTAATCATCGGTTTTTTAAAAGAAATAGAATTAATAGATAAATTTTGATTATAATATGTACAGTATAAAGTAAATGATTTTTAATTTGGTGGAATGAAATCATAACTGAGATTGTTAGTGGCTGTATCTTCACAGGGGGTTGAAGTATCGTAAAACAATTGTCCCCCTGGGAAGGTACGTAAGTCCGGTATCCTTCAACGTATCATTTCATTTCTCTGTGATTTTAATCGTAGTATTTTTGTTGATTTAAACTCTTTGGCTAATCTTTCTGATCATCGCCAGTGGCCAGAGGGATGGTGTAAATCCTGCTGGGGTACCATGTAGGTAGCAGAAGTACGGTAATTCCCCATGGTCCTTAGTATGGTGGCCTAATTTTGGTTGCTGGCGATCTACAGCCCCTTTTTTATATTGTGTCGTCTGTTATAATCTGATTATTTTATTATTCTATAACTAGTTTTACAATTATAATCTGTGATATTTTGCTAGTTGTTGTACTGTCCTTCGACGACAGGTCTTGATATTTTATATAAATACATAACTTGCTCAAGTCACGATATGACTGAAATAATGCCGCTGTGACTTTAAATTTTAACTCACTCACTCACTCACTCACTCACTCACTCATGTGACGCTTTCTGATATTAATAAGGTCAAAGATTCTAATCTTGTCGAAGTAACGATGTTGCCCTTGTACAACGCCGCGTAATCTGGTTAACTATGCTGCTTTGTAGAAGGGATTAGGAATTTCAGATAACTCAACTGGAAAGGTTGCCTGTCAAAGATTCACTGGATATATTTATTTAAGTCATGACATACATCTCAGGGTACTAAGAAGAAGTATTTTTAATGCATCAAGGAACTGAATATAATAATAAGCGATTTATTATTTTGATTGAAAAAATATATAGATGACATTGAGAGTTATATGAACAAAATTGTGATTGTTTTGTTTATTCACCAGGTATAATCATAAGCATACTGATCGATAACGCCAGGGATATGTATCGCCACATAAAGAGAAACCACTAGCTGGATCAACGTTGACGTCAGCGTAGTTATACGACTAGGGATAAAGAGAGGGCTTCATTTCCGATATTAATAAGGGAATATTCTTGTCGACGTAACCAGTTAACCTTGTACAACACCGTGTAATCCCGTAAATGACGTAAAGGCAACTTTGTAATTGAATTGTTGAAGGAAATGTTGCATGTGTTTTTGTCAATCATTTCCAAAACAACCTTTGATGTAATACGTTTACGGTTTTCGTACCACCAAATGCCCGTCTCAAAGATAAACCATAATCCTCAACACAATCAAGGAACGACTTTCCTTAGTCTCAAAAAGTCTCTGCAGATTCTCATAAATTTAAAGGATGTACATGAAGTTTTGCAATCTCAAAAAAGAATCAAGTTCATTTATGTCAACTCATTACATTTTTCCACTTTGTTCATCACAATCTCAAACAACAAACTTGAGGTAAAAACTTCATCCCTTGATCCATGTGGCAGTAGTGATCATAGATGTAGTTACATCTCTGTTGTCAAAGGTTTAGGACAATGTGTCATCTGAAGATTACTCAGAAAACTGCATGTGAAACTTGGGAATAATGGCACCATGGGCAAAATCCAAACACGGGGATTTAGTAAAGAAGGCTCTTTTTATTAAAAAGGTATTCAGGTATATCAATGGTCTGCCACAGTAAACTAATAGTTAAATATCCAATTCCCTTCCACTGATTTACCCACCTGAACTAGAAATAAAATAGACCAGTAAAACTGCCTCACCTGTTTCATATTTAGGTCTATGCATTAAGATTCAGAATGACATTAAACTATCAACAAGTCTGAATGACACGAGGGGCGGTCGGGTACCCTAGTGGTTAAAGCGTTAGCTCGTCACGCCGAAGACCCGGGTTCGATTCCCGTCATTGGTATAATGTGTGAAGCCCATTTTAGGTGTCCCCCGCCGTGATATTGCTGGAATATTGCTAAAAGCGGCGTAAAACCTCACTCACTCACTGAATGACACGAAGGATGACTTCAAGTTTGCAATAGTCAACTTTCCCTTTATGTCCAGCCATATTCTTTGATGCAGCCTTCAGTGTCTGCAGTTCACATCTTTTGAGGTACAATAGAACATGCTCTGTCAAAGAGCGTCATACGACTCTTGCTCAAAAGTTGTTTGATCAGAGATACAACATTCAAGGCCTTAGTAAGCTTTCCAAAAGTGTTTGGTAGGCATGAGGAAGACATCTCCAAATTTGATGCCACCGGTGGGACTGGTGACTCTCGCCTTTCACGAACATCTGGTCTCATGACTATTTGATAAACACATGCTTGTGATATGGTCGGAATCATACATTGGACTCTGCCTTTTATAGAGCGTTCTAATCATTATGGAAGAAGGATTTTGTCCCATTGAATTTAGTATTACAAAAATGCACCATAGAGACTTTTATACCTGTGACATGATCCATTAATTGTCACGCATAATAACATAAAATTACAATTGCCAGTGTATATGAATAGAATAAAAACACTTTTAAAATACAAGTAGTGTCTTTGTCTTTAGGTGGCAAGTGTTTTTCAATCCATTTTAGCTGACACAGAAAAAGTGTGTGGTTGTGATTCTGGGTTTCGCAACATTTGCAATAATTTTTTGTCCTATCAACAGCAAATTGTACCAAAACATCATTCAAAAGTTCGTTCAAAGATTTATTCAAGAGTTCGAAAGATCTAATTTCACTAACTGTTACACATCAGTAAGAAATCATGATCAAAGCTCCATTTTGTACATAAAACTGACAAATTCTAACTTTAAGGAAAGAGCGTTTACAGTAAATTCCAGTTTAACACGCTCAGAGAGATGAAGACAAGACAACATTCGAAGTTGGCTATGATTCAGTTTATTGCAAATGTCACATTAACAGCTCTGAATGGTGCGCTGTCGTGCCTCCTGAAATACTTACGTGAAAGACATGCTATACTCTATTGCTGTATTCCCTGATGTACTTTCTCAAGGAATCAGCTAGCCATCAAAATAGATGTATATACACTATTGCCGTGCTTTGTTTTCTGATAGACGTTCTTGAAGGACAGACAAACTTCCCTTGAAATGCTCGCCAACAGATATATACTTTATTGCCTTATTTCCTGAGAGACATTGTTAAAGGTCGGATTATTACCTTGATATTTGGCCAATTTATTACGTTGTTGTGCTCCTTTGTGGTTCTTAAAGGCTACGTCAATACTGGAGAATTACTTACTATACCATAGAGGGCTCTATGTAATATGCACTAGATAAACATATGGTGAGAAAGACGAACATCCATATTTGATGTCGGTTATGATGTCATAGTTTGTATCCATTTGATCCCCTTTTCATTCTGTACTTTCCAAAGTTATGGTGCGATCCATTCTACCCGAAAATCCTCGTCGAGGTAATTATCCTATGAGCAAATACTTCTATGTATTTCCAAAGCAGTGAGGCGCTGGTGCATGCATACGTCGTTTTCACTGGCACTTACAAAAGTATGAATACAGTGTGTGAGTGCGTGCGTGCGTGCGTGCGTGCGTGCGTGCGTGCGTGCGTACGTGCGTGCGTGTGTTCGTGCGAGCGAGGGAGCGAGCGTGAAAAACAAGTGACGGGGGTCAGAAAACAGAATCCCGAGTCGAGATATTTGTGCTTGTCAAAAGGACCTGCATGTCATGTTTTGTATATTTAATGCTTATACACCTGAGGAAATCACTTGTTAGTTAGTTTCAAATTCATACATGAAACCTCTACTGTTGACGTCGAAATAACTGCGGTATTAAATTTTACTGTTTTAAAATTGCTATTGGATCAAAATGCCGTGAGTTCATTTTAAGATACATTTTCAGCATTTACACTATTATTACGTTCATAATTACGTGTTGCTATGCAACGGTGTTTTTTGTTATATTTTAATTTTCAGCTTATATTAGATCCAACTCTATTCACATTTGTCCACGAATACGTATTAATAATTTTTTGATTAAACAACATATCACTGATTAAATTAGTAACAGTCTTGATGTAGCGAAACTTTTAACAAGAAGACATGCATTTGGCAAAATATGTTGTTTAAAGAACCCATCATCATGTTTACCGTATCCAAGTTTCACTCATTCGAAAAGTTTTTAAAACGATTGCTTTGTAGTACATTGCCGACATGTATATATTGTAAAAGCCACCATGCTGTCACTTCTATACTTGATTTTGCGTTTAAAAAGGATCAAACAAACATCAGTATCAAAACATTTTTCTGTTATGCAAAAATACTCATACCTGTTTATTAAATGATTCATAAACAAACCTGATGTCCACACTGAGACTATATTACATGTTTGAATCTGTTTGCCATCGTCTTTATAGTATCAATAACATGAAAGATCGTTAATGAGCATTCCTTGGTTACTTGGTTTTAATGATGTGTCTGTACGTGATTCATTGATTTACTGGTAAGGCTTCTCCAGGACCCGAGACACGTGTATATGGATGTATCACGAATAACCCGACGCAGTCGTCCGCAAGTATCCCTGATAGTTGTGATCAATCGCTTAATCGTAAAACCAGCTTATGGTGTGGTCAATAAAACTTAGAGATACCTGTTGAATTTTCTTGGTTTAATGTGCCTGATAATCAATTGTGCGAGAACTATTTAGAGGATCTCTTATGGTTGCTTCAGTACTCACCGTTTGGTAAATGAAATTATAACGAATGGCGTACCTATGAGTGAAAATATTAATCACAGCCACGTCACGAAATCAAATCCATGTAAACAGCATATTTGACAACAATCTTTAAATCTTCTATTTCCTCAAGTTATTTAATCTGATTTTGCGCGATTGTGGTTCGAATTTTGGGGGCACTCGTGAAGAGCAACCTCCTCGTGGTGAGTGCTGGGTAGCGCTAATAGCTCTTCCCCCGTGTGGAACCGGGGCAGAATATTTCCACAGCACCCCATTGCTGGTCGTAAGAGGCGACCAAAGTGGGCAGCCCGTTTGCCGTGGGTTGCGTCCCTGTGTCGGCGGAGGACGGGAGTCTGGTAGTTGAGGGCACTGGTTCCAGGAACAGTGTTCCTTTGCCCAACACACTACTTCGACCCTTACTTCGCCTAGACGGGTGGTAAGATGGGCCCGGTCTTATCAATCGGCTGGTCATGCCAGGCCCTGTGCGTAATATTGTATCTGCACACCTGTGATGTATTTTAATGTATATTTTGGTCTTGGTCATGTTAAACTTGTATGTACTCACAATTTGTGATGGAATTAATTGCCTAGAGTCTTATGCCAGAAGGCGGTGGCTCATGGGCCAATCTGGTGATGTTGACCTCCGAGTAATGTATGTCTCCAATTTCTTGTCTAGGGCAGAACCAGTCTGACATTGAATTGGTAGATAAAATATAGCTATTCGTGTCTTATTCGCTGGAGTATAACAACCCTGTATCCCTGGTGTTTGCATTCTGGATATCCGGTGCAATGTAACACTGTCCTTGTTGACACTCCATGGTGGGTGGGGAGCAGGGTTGCTGAATACTTTTCTTTCACCATGGCTTCTAATCATCCTGGTTCAAAGCGTAGACATATAGAATTAGGCTCATCTGATGAGACAGTTGCAAATATTGATTCTTGGGCTCGTTTCCTTGTGATCGAGGCTAAAGATCATGAACCCATCAAACTGAACCCCTTTGCCATTTCTAAAGCCATTCAAGGATATTGTGGAGAGGTTAAAAACGTGACACGACTTCGCTCTGGCTCCCTTCTTGTTGAATGTGTAAGGAAACAACAATCAATTAATCTGTTATCAATCAGTCAATTTGCCAATATTGAGGTTGTTGTTTCTGAACACAGGACACTCAACTCCTGCCGAGGCATTGTCCGTGACAGGACTCGTTCTTTGTCGGACATGTCTGAACAAGAAATTGCTGAAGAGCTTCAAACTCAAGGAGTATCTGCTGTTAAACGTTTCTCCCGCAAGAAGGACGATTCAACTTTTGAACCAACAAATACGTACTTGTTTACGTTTGCCAGATCTTCTATCCCACAATCAATTAAAGCTGGATACGTCAACATCGGAGTGGAGGTGTATGTCCCCAATCCACTCCGATGCTTTAGATGTCAACATTTTGGCCATGGCTCTAAGTCCTGTAATCGTTCTGTGGTTTGTCAACGCTGTGGCAACAACCATGAGAGTACTGATTGCCAACAAGCCCTCAAATGTGCGAACTGTGATGGCAAACATATGGCTTCCTCCAAATTATGCCCTATTTGGCAAAATGAATCAAAAATACTAAAGATAAAGTGTGAAAAGAACATTACTTTTGGAGAAGCAAGACAACTGTTTAAGTCTCAATCACCACCTCAGTCGACACTAAATTACTCTGCTGCTGTCTCAAAGCCAGTCCAATCTTCATCTGTCTCGTGTCAGACAGAGTTGACATGGGTCAAATCTGACCGACCCCTGGCAACTGCTCCTGTCATCGAGCATGACAAATCTGATGCAAAAACAACAGCACCACCTTCAACTTCTCAGGCAGCGAGTCAGACTCCACCTGAACCAACAACAACTGCAAGTGTCAAGCGGTCTAATCGGGAAAGAAAAAAGTTAGCTAAAAAACAATTACCAAGGAATCCCTCTCCTTCAGAGGTACCTCTTCAAAACTCCTATAGTGCTCTGGACATGGAAGTAACACCATTGTCTGAGAATTCTGGTAGGAGTTCTTCCTCCTCACGTTCGCGTGAGAGATCCCCTATTGAACCACCATGATTCATTCGCCTAATATACTTCAATGGAATTGCAGAGGACTAAGAAAGAATTTTAATGACTTACAACTGTTGGTTCAAGATTATAACCCGTCAGCATTATGTCTCCAAGAGACATATCTTAAGCACACTGATACGTTTGATCTCAGGCAGTACAACTGTCATCATTCATTTTCTCCTCCAGGTGATAAAGCGACCGGAGGCTCTACTATTTTAGTCAGACAGAACGTCATTCACAGTCCTGTACATTTAAATACTAATCTTCAAGCTGTAGCTATCCGTATTACTTTGCACATTGCATTTACTTTGTGCTCTTTGTATATCCCACCTTCATCTGCTCTTCAACAGTCTGATCTACAGAATCTATATGATCAGCTCCCTAGGCCCTGCATCATCATGGGCGATTTAAACGGGCATAACCCTCTGTGGGGAAGTGCAAGTACAAACAACAAGGGGAGAGTTATTGAAGATTTTGTTTCTGATAATGGTTTATGTCTATTTAATGATGATTCAAACACCTACTTACATCCTGCTACTGGAACCTATTCTGCCCTTGATCTGTCCCTCACAGATTCAAACATTTACAATGAATTTGAATGGTCTGTGCATGACGACCTATGTGGAAGTGATCACTTCCCTACTGTCTTAAAAACTGTAACATCAGATGATGACCTGACTTCATCACGATGGAATTTTAGCAAGGCCAACTGGTCCTTGTATGAAAGTTTATGTGTTGATATATTACAACCTGACAACTTCATACATGTCCCTGATCCCATCCAGTTATTTTCGAATCAACTCAATGATATTGCTGACAAAACAATCCCTAAGTCCTCTGCAACTCCTCATCTTCGTAAACCATGGTTTACCTATGATTGCAAACAAGCAAGAAAGTGTAGGAAAAAAGCGGAAAAATATTTTCGCCGACATCCTACAGTTCACAACTTGAATACTGTTAAAATTACTAATGCCAAGGCACGACGTGCTTATAAACAAAATAAGCGTCAATCTTGGAGGAACTATGTCTCAAAACTTAATTCACGTACACCCATTTCCAAGGTGTGGAACATGGTTCAAAGAATAAAAGGCAAAGGTTCAAAATCTTCTGTACATCATCTAAAAGAAGGTGACAGATTAATAACTGATAAATTAGATATTGCAAATAAACTTGGCGAAACTCTTGCCAAAAATTCTTCATCAACAAATTATGTCCCTGAGTTTCAGAAATATCAGAAACAACAGGAAAAGAAAAAAGTTAATTTTGATTCTACTAATGGTGAAGATTACAATGAAGTATTTTCATTGCATGAGCTACATACCGCTCTTGAGCAAGCTCATGATACTGCAGCGGGTGCTGATAATATCCATTATCAGTTATTGAAGCATTTGCCTGAATCATGTCTTGAGACACTTTTAAATATCTTTGACCAAATATGGACTTCAGGGCATTTTCCTCCTTCGTGGCATAATGCCATTGTGGTCCCCATCCCAAAACCTGGCCGGGATCATACAGATCCCTCAAATTATCGCCCTATATCGTTAACCAGTTGTGTTTGCAAAACCATGGAGCGAATGGTGAATAATAGATTAGTTTGGTATCTGGAAACCAATAACCTTCTCACAAATATTCAGTGTGGTTTCCGGAAAAATAGAAGTACTATTGATCATTTAGTACGGTTAGAATCCTTTGTTAAAAATGCTATTGTTAATAAACAACACGTAGTATCCATTTTCTTTGATCTTGAGAAGGCATACGATACTACCTGGAAGCATGGCATTCTGACGGATTTACATGATTTTGGCTTGAGAGGTCGTTTACCTCATTTTATATCTCAGTTTTTAACAGACAGGCAATTTCAAGTCCGAGTGGGTACAACCCTGTCTGATCATTATAATCAGGATCAGGGTGTCCCACAAGGCAGTATCTTGTCTGTCACCTTGTTTAGTATTAAAATTAATAGTCTGTCCAAGGTTTTAAGTAATTCAGTGGATGGATCACTGTTCGTGGATGATTTTAATGCATCTTGTTGTGGTAAAAATATGCATACCATAGAGAGGCAGTTACAAATCTGTCTCAATAAAATTCATAAATGGTCTCTCGAAAACGGGTTCAAATTTTCTATGTCTAAAACTAACTGTATACACTTCTGCAGAAAATATAAGCCGCATAAAGACCCTGAATTATTTTTGAATGGCACCCCTATCAAAGTTGTTAAAGAGGCCAAATTCTTGGGACTCATCTTTGATAGCCATTTAACTTTCTTACCACACATTAAATCTCTTAAAGCTAAATGCCTGAAAGCACTCGATTTGTTGAAAGTTGTCTCTAATTCCAAGTGGGGAGGGGATCAGACTACCCTCCTACACTTATACAGGTCACTGATCCGTTCCAAACTTGATTATGGCTCCATCGTCTATGGTGGAGCCTGTAAAAGTAATTTAAAAAAACTTGATACTATCCATCACCAAGGACTGAGGCTTTGCCTTGGAGCCTTTCGCACTTCTCCTATTCCAAGTCTGTCTGTTGAGGCGGATGAGCCTTCTCTTAAACAACGCCGTCTGAAACTATCTTTACAGTACATCACTAAATTATATTCCAATCAGTCAAATCCAGCCTTTAATTGCGTATTTAATCCTCTGTACGAAGATATTTACAATAAGAAAACATCTCTTGTTCCACCCCTAGGAATAAGAATTAAATCAGTCGTTTCTGCTGCGAACATTAACTTTCAGGATATAGCTCCCACAAAACTATTTTCATCGCCTCCTTGGCAGATGGTAAGACCAACTGTAGACCTCACATTAACTAAACTTAAGAAATCTGATACAAATCCACTTATTTATAAACAAGAATACAATCAATTAAGAAACACTTATGACACATATAAATCTATATTTACAGATGGATCCAAGGATGGTGGCGCAGTTGCTAGTGCCACCATCATTGGATCCAGAACAGTATCTTCACGTTTACCCGATAATAGTTCCATATTCACAGCAGAAGCGCACGCAATTTTAACAGCACTACAATATATCAAGAAGAAATCAAAATCTAAAGACTTCATTATTTTTTCAGATTCACTTTCATGCCTTCAGGCTATTAAAAATATGTCATGTAAACATCCATTTTTAATTGAAATTCTTGAGTTATTTAATGATCTTGCGACTGGCCAATATGACATCGTCTTTTGTTGGTTACCAAGCCATGTTGGTATCATTGGTAACACAATGGCCGATGCTGCTGCAAAAGCAGCCCTCAACAAATCTGTGACACCACTTCTGATCCCATACACTGATTTTAAACCCATGATTCGATCTTACATCCGAGATCTTATGCAACAGAAGTGGGACGCCCAAGTAGGTATCAATAAATTACATGAAATTAAACCAAATATCGGTTACACCTACTTGGGCTGTCAGTCCAGATTTGAAGAGGTCATTATACGACGATGTCGTATTGGCCATAGCAGGTATACACACGAATATCTTTTAAAAGGTGAGGATCCTCCATTTTGTATCCCTTGTGATGAAAGAATCACCGTCAAGCATGTCCTGCTTGATTGTGTTGATTTTTCCATCACAAGGGATAAATATTTCAAAGTTTCATCCTTAAAGGATCTTTTTAATATCAGTGTTCATTTAATTATTAACTTTTTAAAAGAAATTGAATTGTTGACCAAATTTTGATTGATATGTTTTGTATATAGTATAGTTTTTATAATTGGTAAAATAAATTTGTTAACTGAGATTGTTAGTGGCTGTATCCTCGACGGGGTTTGAAGTAGTGTAAAATTATTGTCCCCCTGAGAGGGTATGTAAGACCACGTCTTTCAAAGTATATTTATTTTGGCCACATTTTTAATAGTAGTATATATGTTCGTTTACCTTTGGCTCAATTTGTCATAATCGCCAACAGCTGATGGGATGATGTAAATCCGGCTGGGGTCCATGCAGGTAGCAAAAGTAATGTAAGTCCCCATGGACCCTAGCATGGTGATCTGCCTTCAGATGCTGGCGATCTACAGCCCATTTTTATATTGTACTGTTTCATGACTATCTAATGATATCTTTTTATTGTTGTATGCTAGTTTTAAACATTCAATCTGTGATATTCTAGTAATTTTACTGTCCTTCGCTGACAGGTTCTTATTTGGTTTACATATATGTTTAAATATTGTATAACTTCTCGTCACGATATGGCTGAAATATTGCCGATGTGACGTAAAGCATAAACTCACTCACTCACTCACTCGAATTTTGGGGGACCAAACCACTTCCAGCAGGGTTCACATACGAGAAAATAATTTTAGAAATAGTAAAGAAATTGGGGTTGGTTTTTATTTGGTACTACAAAAATGAAACTAAACATATACCTAGTACGCTGGAATGGTATGCAATGTATAAGAAAAATCTTACAAAGTACATGTACGGCAGTTGTTAGCGCGTAGGTCACAGCCGCTATTTCCAAACTGATTATCAGCAGCTTGTAAACATTCAGTGTGTGTCATCAATAGAAAACGACCCATTTCAGACAAAAACTGGCCAGACAACTGTAAATTATCAAGTGCATAGTTTCTTTGACAAAGGCCAAGGGGTCTCTTTGGGGCATAATGTGGCAGTGCCGATTCGGCGTCCCTGAGCTTGAGCCATAACGTGTGGCCTTGAACTTTGACCAGTGCCGATATTACCATTCTTGAGAGTTTATTAGTTTATCAGTTTATCCACATGCTTGTCGCGATAGAATATCAACGGGATCGGGTGGTCAGGTCGCTGACTTGGCTGATGCACATCATCGTATCCAATATATGCGCATGATGTCAGTCACTGGATTGTCTGGCCCCGACTCAATTATAGCTGGAATAACTTTGAGTGCGGCGTTAAAAACAAACAAGCAAATATCAGTTTATCGTCACTCGGTGGATATAAGGTTTTTTTAGTAATAGATTTGGATACCTTATTGTCAATAATATAAGAAACAGTTAAATCTGTATCGTTATGGAAACACAGACATGAGAAAACGAAGGGTGGTGAGAGAAACCCTTGTCCTGTCTGTCACCACACAGAAAACACAAGAGGTACTTCAATGGTTTCATGCTTGTTAAACAGCGACATCCGTTATATCTCCACATCACAGGAGTTACAATACTCTGACGCACGGGTCGTAACAATGGGCGCCTTAACGCTGGAACAACATGATATAAGAGGGGCATCGTCAGTTTTAGAGATCTGTCAGTCACTGTATGGTAAAAAGATGTCTATGTCCCACAGAATCTATTGTGTTCCTGGGCTCATCAATAAATAACAAG
The DNA here is from genome assembly GCF_022045235.1 of Haliotis cracherodii. Classification (NCBI taxonomy): domain Eukaryota; kingdom Metazoa; phylum Mollusca; class Gastropoda; order Lepetellida; family Haliotidae; genus Haliotis; species Haliotis cracherodii. The sequence goes on along the minus strand of NW_027266275.1, from coordinate 38,562,796 downwards.
CATCTGATGAAGGTTGTGATTTTTCTTAAGAGACGGGTTCAATGTTATGGTCATTGATTTTTAATACGCATTTTTTATTTGAATTGGTGGAGCCGAAAATCTATTTTTTATCACATTTTTTTCATGACTGCATGCTCAACATTTTTTGGTTAAATGTTTGGTTTTAGTTATTATTAATATTTTCAATTTTCATTCTGAACCATTCAATAAAAATAACACCTTTGGTCTCAGAAATAGTGTTGCTCTGTTTGAATTTACCCATTATTATTACCCAAGATTCATATTTCATTCCATGAACCTGGACCGGTAGAGATAAAAATGATTGTGGTTTCAGATTTCTTGTCTCGAATAGACAAAATCTGAAGTCATGTTGGATTGGGTAAACCTCACTTCAAAGGTCTGCCCCCTCTTGTGGCTATCTGACGTTGATGATACTCGGCATCCATCGACAGTGTATTAAAGATATCTCAAATGATAAATAACCTGGACCTATTCGCTACCTAGGCTAACAATAGCCGTCCAATCAAATTACTCTCACAGGCGAGATATATCATGCTAGTGAGACATAGGACACAGAGACGGTCACGTCTCCAACGAAGCTATGATGGCGTATGCGTTCATGGTATTTAATTAAAATAGAATGGGGATACACTGGAATTATCGAGTGTGGATATTAGACAGTAAGAGGAATTTAGGAGAATTTCTACAATGTAACAGCTGTAGTCATATACGCATTTCATAAAACTAGTCTCAGTCAACACGTGATCCATATATTGATATGCCTTTGCACAAAGCATTCGTTGTTGTCAAAGTTAGTAGTCTAAAACCATCCCTACTGTGAATAAGCTATCTGTAGCCGATACATGTGACTATTCAACTTAGACATAATTTGTAATTGGTTTCGGGGGCTATAACAGTATCACACCATGTAAGACCAATTTATATTTCAGTGCGATCTATGAAGGTGAAGTGAATGTCGCCATGTAAGAAACGGTTTTAACACGTTTGGGTATTCTTTTCACAACTTTCACCGCACTGTAGGTATATTGTTGGGTCAATGATGCCATCGGTTGTATAAGGCCATGTTACTCACAACGAGCAGATAATAATCAGCGAGTGAGTGAGTATGGCTTTACGCCGCTTTTGGCAATATTTCAGCAATATCACGCCTGGGAACAACAGACATGGGCTTCACACATTGTACCCATGTAGGGAGATAATAATCAGTCTTTATTATCTGAAAACACCTATATATCCATGGGTGATCCTTATCAAGAAAGGTATTCAGACGCAGCGAAATCAAATTCCTGCACAGACTCCCATTCATTCTACAATAATCAATGACCCCCGCAAATCTGAAAACACTTAATGTTTGACACAAATTTGTCAATGTATATAGCAAAATCTTTGGAAAAAATATCATTCGTCCGAGATAAGTAATTACAAAGTCTGATGAGTGATTCAAATAGCTTTATTGTTATCAAAACGATTCCACAAAAATATAAATACGCATACAACCACTTTGAGCGTTGAAATGAGGGTATCGGTAGGAGTGGCAGTGGAATTGAATACATGGAAGGAGGACATTTATCTTAATGTTCGGATCAATGACTTCACCAAGGCTTGATTCAAAAAGGAGAACATTCCACGTTATCGTACCGTTGTGCTCAATGGCTTCACCAAGGTTTGATTCTTAAAGGAGAACTTTGGCAGTTATCTTACCGCTATGCTCAATGACTTCACCGAGGTGTGATTGTTAAAGGAGAACTTTGGCAGTTATCTTACCGTTATGCTCAATGACTTCACCGAGTTATCTTAATGTTGCACCCAATACTTTTACAAAGGCTTGATTCTTAAAGGAGACATTTGCAATTTATATTACTGTTCTTCTTCAAGACTTCACTAAATACTTGATTATTAAAGAAAACGTTTGCAGTTATCTTATTGCAGTGCTCAATGACTTCGTCAAAAACTATACTCTCAAAGAAAACTTTGACACTCACGTTACTGTTGTGTTCACAGACATTTTTTTAGGAAGACTTTGACAATTACCTTTCTGGGTTTAACAATTTAATTAAAGACTTAGAGAAGAACTTTGACATTTCGATGTTCTCAAAGTTGTTCTCAAAGAAGGATTGTGACATTTAACCATCTGTTATTCTCGGAAGCTTCATCACATACTTTAGGGGACTTTGATTTAGTTTCTTAAGATTGTTCTCAATTACCCCCCTTGAAAGCGACTTGATTCGTAAAGGACACTATCAATCTTGTACTTGCTATTCATCATTCACATAACCAACAAAGACTTTGAATTCGTAAGTTTGACATTGTGGCATTATCTTATTCTAATTAACACAAACATTTATTATCAATATCAATAATATATATTGCGCTATCCGGTTTACACTTCTCTTTGTTATGTTGCTGATAAGTTGCATAATATACAGTTGATACAAGTGCTAAACCGCTAACCATGTGAATCTGGTTTTGTTTTTGGTCCAATATCACTGAAACTTATAGAAAAATACAAAGATTCCCCCGAATCACACATATAAAATATATATATCAGTGAGAGATGGAGTATAAAAAAGCAGATGGAATTATTATGTATAATAGCATTGACCATACCGTGTAGATTGTTTGAATGGTGTATAATATAGCTGAAATTGTAAAACGTATACTGTGAGTCTAATACATTAGATGAAAGCACATCTCCGAGGGAGAACCTTAACAGTCAATTCCATAATCCAGTACAAAGAAATGTTCCTATACATATTGTTCAAGATGAGTCAAAAAGGTTTACTTGCATAAAACACTTTGAAGTTTTTTTCCTGGCAAACCGTGGTATTTCTCTGAAAATATATCATCCCTGGTGAGAAGGATGCATATTACAATGCAAATCGATCCATTAAAATCGATTTTACCTTTTCTTGTTTCGCTCTAAGGCGAATGTTAAGCGAAAGCAATTGATATTAGTTTTAACAACTAAGACTAACTAGAGAATCACCTTTTGGCCATACTTGTGATCACGATTTATTAATTAATCCTATAGAAGTCGTATCTGAATTGTTGTGGTAATTAAATTCAACAATGGCATAAGCACGCAGTCGTGAATGTTTCTAAGCTGATGGAGATTAAGAAACAATCCCAGAAAGAACAAGATATTATCAAATGTTTTCTGGTTGACCATTTAACGACATTTCTGGTGTTTTGGTGTTGCACAGCATTGTCGGAAGCAGCTGACCCTGTGATGGGAGAATGTAATAGATTCATGGCATTGTTTGGAGTAGAACATACTCTACTCTAGGGACTTTGTCTTGAAGACATGAATCGCCATGGGTTTCTCAGACACATTTCTTTGGAAGTGAAATGTGACCCAATAGATCTCCTGAGCCAGACTTTTAATTACGTAGTAGAAAAGAAAGTTGCTGTCCTCAAATTACAAAGAGTCTTCTGACCAAGAGTTTTGCCCTGCCGCAGATTATCAGCCTTCCATTACAAATAGGACAATCAGCAGAACCTCGTTTGTCCGGATCATGTTAACGTGAAACACTGTACTCAGGATGGTGTTGTTCCGAATCTGTCTTTCCATATTTGCCTTGATCTCACAATTCTGGATCTCACTATAACGGTTCTTATACTTCAGGATCTCGCTAGTCTGGATCTCACAATTCCTAGACCCACGATTACAACACTTATAACTCCGGAATTCGCTTTTCCGGATCTCACTTTTTATGTTATTATTATGGTTGTTCTTGTTTGGGAATCTCATTTGTTCCGGATCCCGTGGGTCATCATTATATTCACTCGATCTTGATTTTCCGGATGATATTATTTCCCATCTTAACGCCCACCCACCTATGTTTGCTGTACAGTTGAACATAATTATTTCGTTAATCCAGAATCACATAAACCTGGACGACTGGCATTGAAACAATAGCCCGGACTAACGAGGTTTCACTGTAAAAGGGCAGGAAGGGCATTACAAAAATAGCAAGTGTATAATCAACGCATAATAAAAATATGTGTATCTAAAGGGTCATGTGCAAGACATGGGGTAGCTGATTGTATATAACACACACCAACAAACACGCTCACATTCACATCAAACATGATGGACACGTGTATATAACACGATTGACACATGCATATAGCCCGATTGACTCGTGTTCATAACATGTTTAAACATTTCAATAACATGATTGCGACTTGTATTTAACATGACTGAAACATGTATGTAGCACGACTGACACATGTATATAACATGGTTTACAATGTATATAACATCATTAGCAATTACATAGCATAGCATTATTGACACATGTCTGTTTTGAAAATATGTTAAAATCATATAGTTCATTCTAATAAGGCGTAGAGAAATTATAAATATAAAATAAGTGGAGCTTTCGATTTGTTCCCGGAATGTCCTGCCCGACACTATTATGTAAAAAGTCCATACCTCTGCAGTGGCGTGTTCTGGAAACCATGGACATAAGATAACTGAAATTGACTGTGAATGTGGTGTTCTGTCAGTTGCAGAAATATGTCTCTTTCAATGGATGCTGAATAACTTTTTCCTGAACCGATTTATTTAATAAATAACCAGTATTTTAAAAACATATTGGTTTCACTGTGAGTTATAATTGATAAAATATCGATTCGTTTTAATTCTGAACCTTCCTGTTAAAATTAATATATAAAATACACTGACACTGATATGGAAAATTTTCTCTGCATGTGAGATGCTTAGTTTCATGTTTTTGTGTATGTCTAAAAGTTACCTGATCCTCGTATGATTATATGTGAAAACAGCTAACGTTCTACAAAAACAAAAGCTCTCTATTCTAATACCTTCACGTACGAAGCATAAATGATAGTGATGACAGCTGGTGTTTGTGAATGGTTGTCCTGCCATCGTGGCATCACACTATAGGATAGGACACCCTTTTCGCGTGTGAAGGTTAACGTCAACAATGGTTAAGGCGACCGTAGATAATTTAACAGCCATTAAAACAATAGTTATTTCAAGTAAATGCCATGAGTGAGTACGGATTTACGCCGCCTTTAGCAATATTCCAGCAATTATCAAGGCGGGGGACAACAGAAATGGGCTCCACACATTGTACCTATGCGGTGAATCGAACCCGGATCTTCGGTGTGACGAGCGAACGCTTTAACCACTAGGCTACCCCACAGCCCCCTTTACAATACTAAATCCTTTCCATTCTGCCCATTACCGTCAAGGAAACGTTAAGTCAATCTTAATCACTGAACGTTAGAATACCATGTCATATTACATAAGAAATAATGAATGCATGTGTTTTGATGGCAGATAATCAAATGTGAAACGAAACTCGGTAACGGGAAACAAGATAAAGCCGTTATATCTAGAATATAAGGAAACAATCACAGCCATACGATACGGTGCTTTCCGCTAATACAGTGGAATGGTAATGGTTTTGTGCAACGATCCTATTGCCTGAGAAGATTAGGGCTGATTTTAGAAACACGACTAAACACGCAATTGTCCACAAATATAGGATTGGTATTATTGACGAAGTATGACGTCCTTATTCTTATCGATGCCAGTATTAATGCGCAGTACCGCAGACTTCACAGTAAGTTTAACCAATTAAATACCACCTCTTGGGAATAATATGAACGAGATCTGGTAGAAACGGGCTGATCATTAGAGAAAGCTATCGAACGTTCATTACAAATGCGCTTATCCCCACGAGACTGGCATAATTGTGCTATATAAGTGTCACTGGGTGTCTCCCAATATGTCTTATCTGGTAGTTATAACACTGGTGTCGTGTAGAAATGGAATTCCATTGTGGCGTATTAAGGTCACATGTCACTTTAGGTCTTCCAGTCATTGAGAATCGATCGATAGCTAACTCTAAGTGGACCGTGATAATAAAGTACGTATCATGCACATTATAATAAACAAATGTGATATGACAAAATACATCATGGTGTACAAATGCAGTGATATGTAAACTAATGGTAACGAAGGACGAGTTTCCTTCTGGTGACGATTGGTCCACTGACGTGACGGTGTAGAAGCATTAGTTTCCTTCTGGTGACGATTGGTCCACTGAGGTGGCGGTGTAGAAGCATTAGTTTCCTTCTGGTGACGATTGGTCCACTGAGGTGGCGGTGTAGAAGCATTAGTTTCCTTCTGGTGACGATTGGTCCACTGACGTGACGGTGTAGCAGCATTAGTTTCCTTCTGGTGACGATTGGTCCACTGACGTGATGGTGAAGAAGCATGGGGAACTGTGATAATGTGACATTGCACTGCCACGGTCATATGGGACTTGCACAACATACTTCTTACACCAAATAAACAGAACACTGGCATCGTTATTGCAGGGTCGACTCCAACATTTGTCAAAAACGTCTTGTTCTTTCACAGCTGTTCTTTTTTAACAGAATCTTGTTCTGAAAATAATTCTCAGGATCTTAACAATTTCTATTATTCCGCGCTTTGACATGTTTTCTTTTCTGATTCAGGTCGCATATTTTTTAACTCCCGTCTTCAATAAAGCCTCACACAAACGGAACTTTGTCAGTAATCTACCTTTAAATCAGGAGTGCCATGATGACAGTATTCACATTTCCGAATGGTCTAACGTTAATCTCACGAATTCTAAACGTAATCCTTCTAAGAACCACATACTTCTATCCAAAGTCATTCTAAATTTGAACACCTTCCATCACGAATCTCCATTTGAGTTTTTCACATATTCAACATACAATCATTTCCATACATAAATCTCTTTAGGCTCAAATATCGTGGCTTTCAAATTGACATGTCAGTCACCCAGGTATCCGTCTTTTGATGAAACCAACGGCAATGTGATGGTTTTCTCAGACTATAAAGAAACTATAATGGTTCCTAGAGGGTTTTATTCGAATTACTTTCTAGCCCCCGAAGAACCTTTCTGTCTTCGTCATAAATCTCTTTGTCATGGAATGATTTAAGACTGGAGTGAGGACCGTATTTGCCATTTACGCAATGGCTGATTTCTAATGAGATCGTGGTTCCAGAATCCTCGGCACTGCAGGTTGAAGTAGAGAGTGATGGTTTCATGCCGCTCACGTAAGATCCGTGAAATAAATGATGTCATATGTGTTGATAGTACTTCCCCACGACTAGCTTTGTTAAAGCTGGGTCGTTGCCGCTGCCTGCTCTCCATCCCGTTCTTTTGCAATGATGTCGGAGGCCCTCTTTATTGCTTCTGCCACGATGCATTCTGCCTGCCCTAAAATACAAATATAGAATGGACATGATCTACTGAATGAATACATATAACATTTATTTCTCACGAACTAGGATATGACTTTCGATTGAAGACCTGTGTTCTGAACTTAAACAGTAAAAAAAGATTATTTTTCCAGTAAAGTGATTCAGTGAATCTGGTTTTACAACGGACTCAGCATTATTCTAGCGATATCATAGCGGATTTGGCTAACCAGGCGTGAACCAACTGACAAGAATTAAACGCATTAACCTGGAAGCACGCCGTACGGGCTCGATGACACACAATCAGTCAGGTGACACATTTGTTACCAACCGATTCTCATTACTCAACTATTAGAACAATCATGGGACACAAGGGGCGGAGGGGTAGCCTAGTGGTTAAAGCGTTCGCTTGTCACGCCGTACACCCGGGTTCGATTCCCGACATGGGTACAATGTGTGAAGCCCATTTCTGGTGTCCCCCGTCGTGATATTGCTGGAATATTGCTAAAAGCGGCGTAAAACCTGACTCACTCACTCATTGGACACTAGGATCTGTCCGGTGCCGAGGTTGTTCCGAGATTGAAGGAACAAAGGGGTTTAAATTGACAATGTTCCACGATCTGGTTACCCATTTTCGATCTTGGTCCTTTTACTCTTTTTTGTTGTTTAACGCCGCACTGAGCAATATTCCAGCTCGATGACGGCGGTCTGCAAAATGATCGGGTATGGACCCGACACTAACATTTGTGAACAAGGATCCACGCCACCAGCGTACGATGACGTGCTATCGACCAAGTCACTGAGTCTGACCAATTGATTACTATGAATTACTGACAAACAAAATGGACTTCAAATTTGCTGGGACTGACATCTGACCTTAGCTTAGTCTCCCCTTTAAGGGTCGAAATAATCATAATTGGTACAAACTGAAGTTGTCAAAACAATAGGCAACTGGATTCTTGTCTGAAATATTCAAAAATTGACTTATTAAGAATTGACCATATGTTTTGCGTTTATGAAGGTGGTATTACTTCCCAGACTGCTTATTTAATCAAACGCACACAAAAATGCATACAACAGTACGAAATCAGCGCCATCGTCCAGCGCAACACAAGCCCCGCCCATTTTATCATCAGCCAATGAGGAAACAGTAGTGCGTTTGTGAGTGCGATCCGTCTTTTCGGTTTATGGAAACACAAAAAAAACATGCTTGGTTAACCACGAAATCACTTGCAATTTATTGATTCTCATTTAACCCAATCATGAATCAAAGAGAAGCAACGGTTGACTTACTGTTGTCAAATTTGGAGGTTTCCATCTAATTTAATTGATGACGTTGTCCAAATGATCTATTTATATGAAATCTACAAATGTAAGAGGTAAATATGTATGCATAAACCTATATACACTAACTTCAAAAATACGATAAATGCCAAATGTTAAAACAAGAAACACGTAATTCAATTTTATTTTGTTAAAGGGCAATCCATTGTGGGTTTTTATGTCGTTGTTGACTGACATCAGGTCCCAGAATTAAAGTTATCTTATTCAAATATATATATATCTACAGAATAAACAATAATAATCCAAATGCAGCCAAGAACATTCCGTAATTTCATCTAGACTTGCCAAATCATTATATACTTGAGTTGGACTCCTTTTTCAATTTATTCTCTACAATCTGGGAGACAGACTAATAACGTTGCAAACGACATTAAAAATAATCTTTTTTGATATTTGGACATTTACAGGCGAGCCAATTTAGCGTGACAGCAAATACCTGAGTTTGCTTCAGAAGTGGGGGGATTGTTACCTGCTGTGCTTTATCACACAAAATCAATGTGATTAAAAACCATAGAAAGGAAACACTTGGCCGCGAAAAGCCAACTTATCGAGACATTCCATCGTTAGAATTCCTTAGGTTGTTTTTTTCATGCCTCGGTGTATTAGATAAACTTAAAAGGCTTCATTAAAAAAGTTAATTATCGGCGGCTATCTTTGTCCTCCGAGCCTGCAGGAAGCAAGTCTTGAGTTTATCGATTGATACAGCCTACTGGTGGTGACGGCTCTATGGCGAAGACATGCATGTATGTGACGGTATGTTTTTCCCATCGCTGTGCTCTTGTTGTGAATATTGGCCGCGCAGCATGACTCGTCAATCAGCAAAGCTTTCCTTTCCCGGCTGCTTTTGATGTGTGGGTCTTTATCCCGATGGCAGGAGGCATAAATATGTTGACGTAACGCCTAAACGTCATTTTACCCCTGACTCGTTCTAATTAAGGAACGCAATCTCATTGGATCTCGTGACAAATGAAGGGATTAAAAGCTATGTCCTAAGCCTGTTGTATGCCCTATTACGTATTTGTCAAATGGCCCTTGAGTTTACAAGTCATTCTATTAGTATAGGCTACACGAGTCTTTCGCCCGACCACGTAGAGAAATGGATGAAACAAATAATAATGTATTTGTAAATGAAACCGAAATACCATTATCCCTCGATCTGATTTGTAGCTCTTGGCAGAACCTCCGCCGTACCATGGTTGCTGTGACAACCGGTATTCAAAAGTGCATTGACTCGTGCACGGAAATAAAACGCTAAATTTAACTTGTGTTGTTTGGTGTCAATAATAGGTTTAGTGACCAGTAGCCGCCATTTTGTGCCATCGGCGTTGAAGTTGCTTACTTTGCAGTTCCCGACACGTGGCCTCATGACCGCGATCACCATCTGCCTCGGAATCCGGGACCACTTTTTGTCTGGTTGGGGCTTCGCATCGAAGGCAACTGCACAGGTTTCGGCACTGAAAAGATAAGGTGGGAATCATTTGAGCGGATATTGGGAGATTTTATGATAACCGGGTTGACAGATACTCCGTGCAGATAAGGTTTGGCTGGCGATGTCTTGCCGGTAAAGATCCGGCGAAGGGAGCAGGGTGGTGGTAATTGCTGCCCTCAGCTCAGGAAGGATGCGACTGTCAGACAGCCACATAATTCACAACTGGACGTCGCCCTATTGACGGTCTCCGATAAAACCACGTCTGATACTTGAATGACCAGTCAGGAAATCAGAGAGGTCAGTCAAGGTGCTTGAGCAATCAGTTTTATGCCCGAGCTATATAATATGACATCAGTCCTGATACAGAGGGGTATCATATGATACCCGAAAGATGCTCCGTATTGATACCGAGATCGTAAATATTGATATCCGACAGAGGATCATTATTAATACCCGATGGATGGTCAGTATTGATACCCGATGGATGGTCAGTATTGATACCCGATGGACGGTCAGTATCGCTACCGGAATGGTCAGTATGGTTACCGGGATGGTCAGGATTGATACCGTGATGGTTAATATTGATACCCGATGAATGGACAGTATTGATACCGTGATGGTTAATATTCATACCCGATGAATGGACAGTATTGATAACGAGATGGTCATTATGGACACCCGACAAATGATCAGTACTGATATCCGATGGATGGATGGTCTGTAATATAATCCGAAGGATAATAAGTATTGATAAGATTGTCAGTATGGATACCCGATGAATGGTCAGGATTAATACCCGACAGATCGTCAGTATTGATACAAGATGGGTGGTCACTATTGATATCAGAGCGGTATCATATCATATTAGAAAGATTAAATATAATGAATCAATGAAACATAAACAAAAAACACTGAACCCACAACAGACATTAATAAACTATTGCACGTCTTAATAGGGCGTTTCCAGCAGCGGTAAACATATTGAATAAAATGACCGGGTGTACTCAGGTCGAAGTGAAGTTGGTCACTTCAAGATAGGTGCTTGACACTATATGTATCCGCTGATTATATAGCTAATACGTGGATATCACTACCAGTACTATCTGTTGGCGATGGCATGAGCACCATATAACACTGATGAGACACTTAACCTGCCAGACGATTGTTGAGTATTACTGCAAACACCTATTCGTCATACGAAGCAGCCATTTCGGCCAAACAATTCACGTCGTGTATGATTTTGCATATGAATCTTCACACTATTGTGGTGAAAAACGCTTACACAATCAAGTATACCAGGGACCCCTATCATAATGGAGGATCTAGACACGGTTCATTTGGCAAGTTTCATTCAAATCATTCAAAATTAACTCTGTCTATAAACTCAAACGAATTTATGGTAGTTAGCTTTGCGCACCATACGTGCCTAAACGTATTTATGGTAGTTAGCTTTGCGCATCATACGTGCCTAAAAGTATTTATGCTGGTCAGCTTTGTGCCTCATACATGCCCAAAAGAATTTGTGGTAGTTAGCTTATCGTATCAAACATGCCTAAAAGAATTGGTGGTGGTAAGCTTTGTACATCATACATGCCCAAAGTTATTTGTGGTAGTTAGCTTCGTGCATAATACATGCTCAAACGTATTTGTGGTAGTTAGCTTTGCGCATCATACATGCCTAAAAGGATTTGTGGTAGTTAGCTTTGTGCATCATACATGCCCAAAAGTACTTATGGTAGTTAGCTTTGCGCATCATACATGCCCAAAAGTACTTATGGTAGTTAGCTTTGCGCATCATACATGCCCAAAAGTACTTATGGTAGTTAGCTTTGCACATCATACATGCCCAAAAGTATTTATGGCAGTTAGTTTTGCGCATCATACATGCCTAAAAGGATTTATGCTAGTTAGCTTTGCGCATCATACATGCCTAAAAGGATTTATGGCATATAGCTTTGCACATCATACATGCCTAAAAGTACTTATGGTAGTTAGTATTTGTGCTAGTTAGCTTTGCGCATCATACATGCCTAAAAGGATTTATGGCAGTTAGCTTTGCGCATCATACATGCCTAAAAGTACTTATGGTAGTTAGCTTTGCGCATCATACATGCCTAAAAGGATTTGTGGCAGTTAGTTTTGCGCATCATACATGCCTAAAAGTATTTATGGCAGTTAGCTTTGCGCATCATACATGCCCAAAAGTATTTATGGCAGTTAGCTTTGCGCATCATACATGCCCAAAAGGATTTGTGGCAGTTAGCTTTGCGCATCATACATGCCTAAAAGTATTTATGGTAGTTAGCTTTGCGCATCATACATGCCTAAAAGTATTTATGGTAGTTAGCTTTGCGCATCATACATGCCTAAAAGTATTTATGGCAGTTAGCTTTGCGCATCATACATGCCCAAAAGTACTTATGGAAGTTAGCTTTGCACATCATACATGCCCAAAAGTATTTGTTGTAGTTAGCTTTGTGCATAATACATGCTCAAAAGTATTTATGGTAGTTAGCTTTGCGCATCATACATGCCAGAAAGTACTTACGGCAGTTAGCTTTGCACATCACACATGCCCAAAAGTATTTGTGGTAGTTAGCTTCGTGCATAATACATGCTCAAACGTATTTATGGTAGTTAGCTTTGCACATCATACATGCCTAAAAGGATTTGTGGTAGTTAGCTTTGTGCATCATACATGCCCAAAAGTACTTATGGTAGTTAGCTTTGCACATCATACATGCCCAAAAGTATTTATGGCAGTTAGTTTTGCGCATCATACATGCCTAAAAGTATTTGTGCTAGTTAGCTTTGCACATCATACATGCCTAAAAGGATTTATGGCAGTTAGCTTTGCGCATCATACATGCCTAAAAGTACTTATGGTAGTTAGCTTTGCGCATCATACATGCCTAAAAGGATTTATGGCAGTTAGCTTTGCGCATCATACATGCCCAAAAGTATTTATGGCAGTTAGCTTTGCGCATCATACATGCCTAAAAGGATTTCTGGCAGTTAGTTTTGCGCATCATACATGCCTAAAAGGATTTGTGGCAGTTAGCTTTGCGCATCATACATGCCTAAAAGTATTTATGGTAGTTAGCTTTGCGCATCATACATGCCTAAAAGTATTTATGGTAGTTAGCTTTGCGCATCATACATGCCTAAAAGTATTTATGGCAGTTAGATTTGTGCATCATGCATGCCTAAAGGTATTTATGGCAGTTAGCTTTGCACATCATACATGCCTAAAAGTATTTATGGTAGTTAGCTTTGCGCCTCATACATGCCTAAAAGTATTTATGGCAGTTAGTTTTGTGCATCATGCATGCCTAAAGGTATTTATGGCAGTTAGCTTTGCGCATCATACATGCCTAAAAGTATTTATGGTAGTTAGCTTTGCGCATCATACATGCCTAAAAGTATTTATGGTAGTTAGCTTTGCGCATCATACATGCCTAAAAGTATTTATGGCAGTTAGCTTTGCGCATCATACATGCCCAAAAGTACTTATGGAAGTTAGCTTTGCACATCATACATGCCCAAAAGTATTTGTTGTAGTTAGCTTTGTGCATAATACATGCTCAAAAGTATTTATGGTAGTTAGCTTTGCGCATCATACATGCCAGAAAGTACTTACGGCAGTTAGCTTTGCACATCACACATGCCCAAAAGTATTTGTGGTAGTTAGCTTCGTGCATAATACATGCTCAAACGTATTTGTGGTAGTTAGCTTTGCACATCATACATGCCTAAAAGGATTTGTGGTAGTTAGCTTTGTGCATCATACATGCCCAAAAGTACTTATGGTAGTTAGCTTTGCACATCATACATGCCCAAAAGTATTTATGGCAGTTAGTTTTGCGCATCATACATGCCTAAAAGTATTTGTGCTAATTAGCTTTGCGCATCATACATGCCTAAAAGGATTTATGGTAGTTAGCTTTGCGCATCATACATGCCTAAAAGTACTTATGGTAGTTAGCTTTGCGCATCATACATGCCTAAAAGGATTTATGGCAGTTAGCTTTGCGCATCATACATGCCCAAAAGTATTTATGGCAGTTAGCTTTGCGCATCATACATGCCTAAAAGGATTTGTGGCAGTTAGTTTTGCGCATCATACATGCCTAAAAGGATTTGTGGCAGTTAGCTTTGCGCATCATACATGCCTAAAAGTATTTATGGTAGTTAGCTTTGCGCATCATACATGCCTAAAAGTATTTATGGTAGTTAGTTTTGCGCATCATACATGCCTAAAAGTATTTATGGCAGTTAGATTTGTGCATCATGCATGCCTAAATGTATTTATGGCAGTTAGCTTTGCACATCATACATGCCTAAAAGTATTTATGGTAGTTAGCTTTGCGCATCATACATGCCTAAAAGTATTTATGGCAGTTAGTTTTGTGCATCATGCATGCCTAAAGGTATTTATGGCAGTTAGCTTTGCGCATCATACATGCCCAAAAGTACTTATGGTAGTTAGCTTTGCGCATCATACATGCCTAAAATGATTTGTGGCAGTTAGTTTTGCGCATCATACATGCCTAAAAGTATTTATGGCAGTTAGCTTTGCGCATCATACATGCCCAAAAGTATTTATGGCAGTTAGCTTTGCGCATCATACATGCCTAAAAGGATTTGTGGCAGTTAGTTTTGCGCATCATACATGCCTAAAAGTATTTATGGTAGTTAGCTTTGCGCATCATACATGCCTAAAAGTATTTATGGTAGTTAGCTTTGCGCATAATACATGCCAGAAAGTACTTACGGCAGTTAGCTTTGCGCATCATACATGCCTGAACGAATTCATGGTAGTTAGCTTTGTGCATCATACATGCCTGAAAGTATTTATGGTAGTTAGCTTTGTGTATCATACATGGCCAAAAGTATTTGTGGTAGTTAGCTTATCGCATCATACATGCCTAAAAGAATTTGTGGTAGTTGGCTTATCGCATCATACATGCCTAAATGAATTTGTGGTAGTTAGCTTTGCGCATCATACATGCCTAAAAGGATTTAAGGTAGTTATAGCTTATCTCGTCACACATGCCTAAAAGAATTTGTGGTAGTTGGCTTGTCGCATCATACATGCCTAAATGAATTTGTGGTAGTTGGCTTATGGCATCATACATGCCTAAATGAATTAATGGTCGTAAGTTTTGCGTACCACACACGCCTAAAAGTAGTTATGGTAGTTAACTTTGTGCATCATACATGCCTAAAAGTGTTTATGGCAGTTAGCTTTGCGCACCACACATGCCTAAAAGTATTTGTGGTAGTTAGCTTTGCGCATCATACATGCCTAAAAGTGTCTGTGGTAGTTTGCTATGCCTAAAAGTATTTGTGGTTGTTAGCTTATCGCATCATACATGCCTAAAAAATGTGTGGTGATGTAGTTGGCTTTGCGGATCATGCATTTCTAAAAGAATATGTGGTTGGCAGTATCTTAACCACACCTACAAAATACGACATTCTATTATTTCAAAAGTATCTCAAATCAACTGTAGGACAATGCAATAACGTCTCTGGCATACCAGAACAATATCAAGTCGGTATATAAAATATATATACCACAGACCTAGTAACTCATGATATCGATATATGCAAAGCTACAATATCGGATTCCATATATACATAAGGCCAAAAATAGAAGGTTATAAACAACATAGTAATATATATAATATATATAATACCCTTACCCACTTCCATGATGGTCCAATAGTACACATGACAAGGTTATTTCGGTACGGGAATTACATCACACAAAAGAGAATTGCTGCGAAGCCGACGACAATGACAGAAGCACTCATTATCACTTTGTTTACATGCTAGCTGTGCACCTGCTACAGGGGTGCTAAAGCTAGGAGCGGTTTGATGATGATGATGATGATGCAGTGGTGGTGTGATGGTGGTGATGGAATCACCGATACAGCGAGCCGACAGCAAGTCGTCGTATCTCGACAACAGCATACAGATTCCTGAAAAGGTCACACAAACAGCCGCTATGAAATATTCATCCTCAATCCCATGGCTTGTATCGTATAGTTGATGGTTTCAACCCGAGCTGTTTGTTTGTAAAAGGAAGAGCTCTTGCACCAGCAAATGTCCCAAGCTTAACTTATTTATATAAGGACTTTGCTCACCTTTCATCAAATCAATGAAACAGCTACGCGATGGCCTTTAACGAAAAAGCGAGAAACGATAGGGAACAAAATAACTCTCCTCCCAAGGCTGTTAACACAAAAACAGTAATTATTGAATAATAGAATATTGGTGATAGCGGATTATGAATTTCCACGTGGAAGTTAAATACCTTACGTTGTTTGTTATGATGTAATGTGTTATGAACCAAACGTGAAATTAATGCTACATGATACAGCAATTATCCCAGTAATTGACATTAGGTGACATGGTATCTTAATTTGTAGTAAGATTGCTCATTACGTGGGTTATATTTACAAAGGAGGGCCAGAGTATGGTGGGAACATGTGGTAGTTCAGTTCGGCTAACAAGTCCGTGCTATATTCTCAATAGCTGATAGCGCCGTGTCCCAGACGTTGCTGAATACAGCTTGCACAGAGAAACTGTGTCAACTACTTCCGTTCGTTCGCGTAAACATTAAAGAGGTCTAGCGGATTATCCTGGGGCTTACGTTTTACAAGATTCGATCTGTACAAACACAACGACCGACTGACCACTCGGACTTGGGGAAGTTTACATTTGAAATGAAATAAGATAAGAATTGCACCAACCTTATCGAGGAATCCCATGTCTACACGTCCATGATCCGACTGTAATCCGGCAGTGCTTATCTTCTGAAGACAGCCACGCGACAGGTGGTCACACACAGTCTCGCGCCAATTAGACAGTTGTCATAAGAGATAATGACGTCACGTGGTCATCACGTCATCAAAAGGCCGCTGTGTGTAAGCGGTGGGTATTGGTACTGGTAGCGGAATGCTACAAGTCAGTGATACATATTAAAAATGACGCGGCTACTGTGCCTTGCTGTGGAGACGAGCGACTGAACTGGCGATGGAAACAGTCAGCTCTCAACAGCACGCCGCTGGCGGGAAGGAGCGCGAGGAGAGATACTGCCTAGCCCCTGGGAATGTGTTGGCTTTTCACTGCATGGTTTCAGCCAAGCTTGTGGAGCATTCGTGTACTCGTTTCAACGAGTCTACTGCAGCCGAGACTAGAGGAAATGTTTTTGACGAAAATAGCTTGTCACTGTGAAAGTTTGGCCGATTTTGTTGATCGATAACCAAAGATGACCGATTCGTTGTGTTGAGTTGACACATAGTGTTATAAAGGGATGGCTTTCTCAAGTAGTAGTTTAGTGAGAATAATAAATATTAAGTTCAATATAAATTATTTTAAAAAGTTATTATTGTAAATATGCTCCTAAATATATTTGAACTGTATTAAATATACTAACAATTTGATTTTCATCTCATAACTGATTATATGATATTTTCTATATATAATATTTTTACCACAGATAGAAAACGCTATCTACACTAAATAAATACGAAACAAGCATTCCTTCCCGATATTCGTTTTCATAGTATTCTTTTCAAATACATGTATATGATACATTAACGGATAAATGTCTTACAAATAAATAAATAAAATTAATAATATAAAGAATTATTGGCAGTTGGTCTTAACTAAATAATACACATTAGCTTCGGATTTCTATCAAGATAGAGACGTGTTATTGATATCAGCGAATATGTATCACTACAAGCCGATTAAACACGAATCAGTTTGTCATTCCCTGACGTGTCCTTGCGCTATTTTAATCCAGTCTCTTCTCTTCTTCAACGTAAAATGAAGGCTTGTTTAACTTCGTTTTTCTTTTTCCTTTTATTTGAGAATGGCAGTGCAAACGGAAAGGATAAACAGAGAGCGAACTTAAAACAAGGATCCGATAGAGATTTGCTGCATTGATTTCCCGATTTGTGTCGACCATTGAGGATGCTGGGAGCGTAGCTGCAATGGTTGCACACGGCAACGTGCAGTGTAGTCTATTTTGGACGTAGGTTTTGGAGTACACAATACGATTTCAAATAATCCGTGTGTCTATCAAAGTGCAAAGGAGTTCTTCCCAAGAGAAATAGATTGACGCCCACTCTGAGGCTTACACGTGCCTTGATACCTCGAAAGAATTTATTCGTTACCTCATGAAGTTATTTTCCCTCTTGTTGGTATATTAAATGTTGACTTTAACTCTTTTTTTCAGCATAAACATGGTTTATAAACTGTTTTCTGTATGATTGTTCTCATGCCCGATGTGCAGAAAAGGTAGCTTTTCGACCCAAGAATGTCCATACGGGGCGGTGTGGTAGCCTTGTGGGTGAAACATTCGCTTGTCACGCCGAAGACCCGGGTTTGATTCCCCACATAAGTACAATGTGTGAAGCCCATTCCTGGTGCCCCTTCCTGATTTTCCTTGAATGTTAATGAAAAAACGGTGTAAAATCATACTCGCACTCACTCATACACTATCCTTTGTATGTGATCACTTCAGTCTAGCTCGTGGATTTCACTAACGTGGTACCCCACCCCCGTATACTTAGCGGTCGTGACCGGCTATTACTGAAATACTATTCAAAGCTTTAAATTAGCTCACCCACTCACTAAACTTATTTCACTATATCAAGTATCACTCCGCAAAACGATAACAAACCAGCCTTAACCGGTTGTTGACCGCTGATAAACAATGCCGTTACGTCATAATTTTTTTCTTAATTAAATAGTTATTGTTTCCTAAAAAAAATCACTTATGTTATGTTTATAAAATTATGTAGCGTATCATGTGGAATGTTATGTATCGTATAATGACGTATGTGTGTTACATGAGGTATCGCAATTTGACGTATTTGCCCTGACGTATCGTATGTACCGTGACATCGTATCGTGAGGTTTAAGGTAACGTGGTGTATCCATGTGCGATCTGAGTAAGTCATACGTATCGTGAGGTAAGCACCGTGACGTATATCGTTGAGTGCCGTTATATTTAACATATTGTGAGAGTAATACTATCCTACGTATATTTAAATAATTAGCGATGTGACGTACTGAAGTGTGATGTAACGTACCGTAGTGTGACGTGACGTATCGTATGGTGACTTCTTAATAACTCGACAGTCTTTAACAGCTATGTCACGGAGACATATTTGTATGTCAAAGGATCGATTTAATGA
Organism: Haliotis cracherodii; assembly: GCF_022045235.1. NCBI lineage: Eukaryota > Metazoa > Mollusca > Gastropoda > Lepetellida > Haliotidae > Haliotis > Haliotis cracherodii. Next base: position 38,543,556 of record NW_027266275.1, on the reverse strand, counting down.
GTATCGCTACAGATTCCTGAGATAACCACTGGCTGCTTGTTAATTGGAGGCTCTGAATGTAATAGGAGCGCATTTATACACACAATACCCAGGAGAGGAGATAGATACACAACGCGCCAAGGGAGCGCGTCCCCGTCGGTATGAGAGATCTTGAGCGACGCGCCTGTAGGATGCTGTATTGTCGCATGGGTTTTGTCAGTAACAGACGGTGTCTGGATATGTATTGCGCTGTTGATTTTAGTTTATGTCAATCTTGTGTTGGGTGGACTCATTTGTCTAGTTACTCTATCCCTTATGGATCCCAAGAATGTACTTGGTGTGGAGGATATTACTTAGTTGCCGTAATCAGTTCCCAAAGGATTAGGTAAGCAGTTGACAATCTCAGTATGATTGTACACCGGGCTACGGTTCTCACAGGTGGGTGTGTCTCAGAGATTCATGTGAGAGGGGGAGTCTCAGGCACAGAGAGAGAGAGAGAGAGGGGGGGGGGATTCTTCATTTGAGGAGGGGAGCAGAGATAAATAAGAATTAATTGAAGCATATATACATATCTATATAGTGAGAGTTCACAATCGTAGCTTACAGTTTAGAGAGGAGAGCGAGAGTGAGATTTATAATATAGAAAAGAGAGAGAGAGAGATTTATAATGTAGAAAAGAGAGAGGGATTTATAATAAAATTATATATAGAGAGTGTGTGTGTGTGTGTGTGTGTGTGTGTGTGTGTGTGTGTTTGTGTGTGTGACTGCCGTTTTAAACTTCAAAGGTGTAAATTAGGTGTTTCAGCACTTTCAGCAAACGTCCATGCATCTGACTAGCGCCAGCACAAACTAGGTCTTCATGGCAATCGAATCCGGCCTTTGGGCCTCCGAGTGATCGCACAAAATACTTGATTGGCCAAATGCTCCTCTCTTTAAAGGAAAAGTGATCCCTGAGCAAATTGTATTCACACGGCAATGACTACATACACCGCAAGTGTGACATTCAACCTTAAAGGGTGATCTGTAGCCGTATTGCGCGCTCAGGTTCATTTGAACAGGCAGACAGTAAACAACCTGGCAGAATAATCCGGCGAGACTGATCTGATTTGTCGTGAAAAGCCACAACAAATGTGCGTGCAGGACAAAACTGAACGCAGATGTTTCAGTTACAGAAATGGAAGTAACAGATAAACTCCATAAAAAAATATATATATCAGCGAGTGAACTGGAGGCAGTCGGACATGCCTGATCTACAAAGAGCTGCTGAACTAGGAGTACAGTAAGTGCCTAGCAAGAGATACAGTCCTTGCTGACATTGTCGTTGTAAGATGCCTAAAATAGGAAAAATACCCATGGAATATTTGCAGAACAATATGTGTCTGAGACGAGCTTGTCGCCTTCGCACAACTGAGAGAAACCACTGAGAGACAACCATGATCAGTGAAACCTCGTTATTCCGGACCCTGTCAATCCAGACAATTACTGCTGGGCACACTCCTATGTCTATTAAGTGAAATCACTTTGTGCCTCATGACTCGTTAATCCGTAAATTCGGATGATTTAACTGCTGACTCCACCACCCGGATAAACGGGATTTTACAGTATACGACGATCCTTTGTGTGATTCGTTGAATATCTATTTAATTTGAAATATTGTTTCAAGTAATTGAAATCAAAACTCACCTCCGGAATTTGAAAGGACATCTTCACTGATCACCGTAAGTGCTTGAGTTCTCATGATTTTATACTTCATATAAACGGACCGCCTCCGTGGTCTAGTGGTAGAGCGTCCGCCCGTAAAGCGGAAGGTCCGGGGTTCGATCCCCGGCCGCGATATACCAAAAGACGTTAAAAGATGGTACTTGTTGTTACCCTGTCTGGAGCTCGGCATTAAGGAGCTAAAACAAGGACTGGTCGGCTCGGAGTCAGTATTAACTGTGTCTGAGTGGGATGTTCAAGTTGAACTGCGGCATGGTATCTCAGTGTGCTAGCACTGTAAATCGGCATCAGTCCGGACTAGTACAGGCAAACACACATGCGTACATGCACGTCGCTATATAAGTGCAATAATCTTGGACGTTAAACCCCATTTCACCTCTGCTCACATATAACAGGCACGGGTTGCCTAGTTGAGGCAATTCGCCGTGTAGAGTTGCGTCCATTTGACCTGCTACAAAACTATGATCGTGGGATCGAATCCCGGCTCTCTCCGATTATGTTTCTATGTTTGTCAACAACATACCTGTGCTCGTGGGTTTCAGCAAAGTGTGAAACGTCTAAGACCTGCATCTCTTCAGGTTTTCATCCAACATCAAACTGACACACCGTGATATAACTGGAAAACTGTTTAAATCGGCGTTAAACCCAACTCTCTCACACACATAATATACGATGAAGGTTTTACAGGACACATGACTCTCTTTCAGTTTTGGTATTCCTGTAGAATACTATCGATTCCATATTCCGGATTAATTTCGTTCTACCGGAAGTAAATCTTCATATTTGTACACCTCTTCACACAAATGTTGCTGGGTTATTTCAAAATCAGAAGAATGTGATAAAAACCATTTGTTTTTTCTACTATGTAGACAATAAATAAACACTCACACAAAGAAATAAGCTGGTTTTATTTCTTGTTATTTACTTCTTTACCTTTTTCTTGGGGATCACATGATTAAGCTTGGCTGTATCAATCGTACCCCGACGACGTAGCGGGACGTTGATCGTGATATTAGCCGTTACCTGCGTGAGCATGGTTTTACGCGGCTTTCAGCAGTAGTCCAGCAATATCACGGCGGGAGACACCAGACACACATATACCCATGTAGGGAATCGTACCCCGGTCTTTAGCGTGACGAGCGAACGCTTTAACCACTAGGCTACCACACCGCCCCTATCAGGCTTTGATGTGATTTGACACGAATCCATTATCTTAGATAAGGGAATAATATTGCTGATTGGCGTAAAATGAAGAATACAACAAATATTTCCTTTCCATCTGGCAATTTACTAATTTCCCAGGAAATAATACAGAGTTATTTCCCGGGCCTTGCCCTATTGTGTGTTCAATGCAACCTACATTTACGAAGGCGGGACACAAATTTACGGTACTGTCCCCTGTCGATGTCGGCGATGTCGGATTGCACACACATCTGTTATCATAGTATCCAGCAACTTGACGCTTTTGTCCCAGTGCCCATTAACTGTGAATCATACAATGCACCAACTCATTGTCAGGTTCCTGTTCTTTGTTCCCTCGGGAAACGTCGTGTTCTTCAGTATTCGTGAAGCTATTTCAACGTTCGCCGTCATTGTTTTGTGAGTTCTTGATACCTTTTTGAAAATAATTTTGCCTAAATTTAAAAATAAAAATCATGGTTCACTAGAAATGCTGTATGTCCTCAAAAGAATGCTTTGTGCAAAACAAATTTTTGTTTGGCTTCTTTTAGATGAGAAAATTCGCCTTTTCGTAATTCTTGCGACAGACAAGGAAAGAAATTATTTTAAAACAACATTTACTCCTTTTTCATCTGGTAATTTATTCATATATTACTAATTATAATTAATAAAATTTATAGTTCCTAACTTTTTTCTGTCCTGTTTTCAATTTACACTTACGTTATGCCTAACAACCGAATTTGAACCTGCATGGTAGAATGTGCACCGTTTGAGTGTGTGAGATTGTTATTTCTATAGTTGGCAGAAAATATCATACCACCAACCAAATGATCTTTAACTACAGGAAAAGTATTATTATATACAGATTCATTACTGCTAGATATATCATATTCAGTACTCGCAAATCATCACTGTCATCTGGGAACTGCGCCAATGATTTCCCCTTTCAAATCACGCATTAAAAAATGCTCACAACATCAAACACTTTTAACTACTGAAACCTGAAAAAAACAGCGATCCGTTGCGACATAAGTTTTCAAAGAACAAACACGCACAGATGACATTTAGGATGAATGAATAATGACGTCATACGGGAGTGATGGCGTTGTATATTTAGCAGGACATACTAATCGATAACGCCGGGGTTATTTATTACCACATTAAAAAAACAACTATCGAGATTAAAGTTGACGTCAGCGATGATAAACTGTCAGGAAAAAGGGGGACTTTATTTCCGATTTTTATAAGAAATGAAGATTACCTTGGTCAACGTCGAGTAATCCGTATATGACATTAAGCAACTTTGTAATTGGAATATCGAAAAAGGTTAATATTAGTTGACCGGTTGCTGGACTACTGGTACGGTATTGAGGAACATTCTTGTTTTTTACCAAAGTATCGATGTACAGAAACCTGACGTACTGTGTTTCACTTATACTGCTGGGCAAAAGAAAGTATACACAAGTTTGTCGGTGATTGTGGCTATTAATGAAACAATGGTGATGTATTTGATACAGATATCAAAGTTGTGTTTTGGACCTTACGTTGTAGTGTATCGGCGAGTGTTTTCATGTCATAGTCAATAGTCATGTTTTAAGAACGTTTGTATTGTTTAGTTGTTTGTTGGTTTGTTGTTAACCACCCGATCCCGTTAGTCGCCTTTTACGACAAGCGTAGTCACCTTTTACGACAAGCGTAGTCACCTTTTACGGCAAGCATGGATTGCTGAAGACCTATTCTTACCCCGGAATCTTCACGGGTTGTATTGTTTAGTGAAATCCAGTTTTCAACTGTATGCTTTCATTAACTCGTGGTTTGTGATCAACGCCACATGGCGTCAGAGCACGATGACATACAATCAGTCAAGACACGGTGGGTGAGGAGTGAGTGAGTGAGTGAGTGAGTGAGTGAGTGTGGGTTTACGCCGTTTCTTGTAAATTTCCGGCAATGTCAAGAAAGGGACACAAAAAACGGACTTTCACACATTGTATCCACGTGGAAAATAAAACCCAGGGGTATTCAGACCCCTAAAACAGACCCACGAAGATCCGAGATTGCCTGGTCCAGACTCGATTATATACAGACAGTTGTCATATAAAGCTGGAATATGGACCAACACACGCTTCTAAAACCAATTCGTATCTAAGCTAAATGAAATAAGAACAGATTTTGAACAAAAGGAAATGGCAAATTCAAAATAAACTCTCACTCGCAATCATTAAATAACTTTTATGAATTTGTCATGTTTGTATCCACGGTACTATATTGAACGATCGGTTGTTTCCGCTTCCGTGTCCCGGGGGCGTTCGTATAACTGTGTGACTGGAGATGGGGGATTCCTCAGCTTCATGTCTTCATGGTTTAAAGTGCGCTTTGTCTTTATGGTGTCTCTATGGTGCACGTTTTGGCTGGAAATATCACATCGGTTTATAGCAGAGAACATTAAGCAAACGACTCGGAAATAGAATCAATATTACCTTCATTCTTTCTCTTTCTCAATATTGATTCATCTGAATTTAAAGCCAACAAATATATATATTGTATTTAAGTAAAAACGTCATTTTTAGGCGTTTGTTTGTTTTTTAACGTCGCACTCAGCAATATTCCAGCGATATGAGGGCGGTCTGTAATAATCGTGTCTGGACCAGACAGTCCAGTGACTGACTTCGTGATCATCGATCTACGCAAATGGAATATGATGACGTCATCAACCAAGTCAGAGACCTGACCACCCGATCCCGTTAATATTCTCTTGCGACGAGCATGGGGATCAACTGATAAATTGAAAAATTCTCAAAGCGCCCTCTTGACCTTTGTTAAAGAAACTATGCACTTGATAATTTACAGTTGTCTAGCAGCCCCTCCAGCATCGTTGTGAAAAGCGTATCACCGTGGAAAGGGATTGTATAGAAACATAAATCAGTTTAATGTCTTAGGGTGGTGCAACTCTGCACAGTGAGTGAGTATACTTTTGCGCCACATTTAGCAATATTTCAGCAATATCACGGCGGGAGAGACCGGAAAATGGGCTTCAGACATTGTACCCATGTGGGAAATCGAACCCGGGTCTTCGGCGTGACGAGCCAACGCTTTAACCACTAGGCTACCCAACAAACCCTGAACTCTGTACAGAGGGCCGTAGACGAGTGGACTACCCATGCCCCCTGCGCTTCACTTAATTCAATAGTGTACATTATATTCCTCTAGATGTGCTTCAAATTGAATAAATGAGTATCAAGAAGATAGGATATATGAAATCTGGGTCAGCAAACCAGTGGTTGACAGCATGAGCAAAGATCCATTCTGCCACGTCACAGGGTCTGGCCATCAATCCAGACGACAAGCATTCTGCCCTGATACTTATTATAACAGGGCATCCCTTCTGGCACTACACTTTTGCAAAATATTGTTCAATACAATTAAAGGTCTGGCACGGCTGACAGTTAAACTTCAAAACAGAGGTGTTCGGCTCCATGTACTCCACACAGGGGAACTCCTGCAGAAAGAATCTGATCGCCGTTAATAGATGGCTCAAAATAGACAAACAACGGAAATGGTAAAACCAGCTTTTGTTTACCAAGAATCTCACATCATGTGTCTTCGGCGATTGATTGTTACAGTGTTGCATGTTTCGACCCCATGTCCGCTTGTCTTTACATAAGTGTAGGGATCGATACAGCTAGACTAGTGAATGGCTCCTGTTCAATTTAGTCTTCCGAAGAATATATACAACGTTGTAAAGAGGTAATATGCAGAGAGTGGGGTAGTGGTCGATGTGAGCGTGACGCTTGGGGCGAGAGCCTCAGTGATGCTCCTTCCCAGCCCTGGAGGGTGGTCGATGTGAGCGTGACGCTTGGGGCGAGAGCCTCAGTGATGCTCCTTCCCAGCCCTGGAGGGTGGTCGATGTGAGCGTGACGCAATGGGCGAGAGCCTCAGTGATGCTCCTTCCCAGCCCTGGAGGGTGGTCGATGTGAGCGTGACGCAATGGGCGAGAGCCTCAGTGATGCTCCTTCCCAGCCCTGGAGGGTGGTCGATGTGAGCGTGACGCTTGGGGCGAGAGCCTCAGTGATGCTCCTTCCCAGCCCTGGAGGGTGGTCGATGTGAGCGTGACGCTTGGGGCGAGAGCCTCAGTGATGCTCCTTCCCAGCCCTGGAGGGTGGTCGATGTGAGCGTGACGCTTGGGGCGAGAGCCTCAGTGATGCTCCTTCCCAGCCCTGGAGGGTGGTCGATGTGAGCGTGACGCTTGGGGCGAGAGCCTCAGTGATGATCCTTCCCAGCCCTGGAGGGTGATCGATGTGAGCGTGACGCAATGGGCGAGATTCTTAGTGAAAAAAACATTAATATATTTGGCGACAAGAAAGTACAATTAATGTACTAAAACAGTAGAAGGCTCCTTCAGCGACAAGTAAACGAGTTAAATATAATACATCAGATGCGATGACAGTAGGCAAGGAAATTACACTGATCTTAATCAGTCAGTCTTTGTGGTGTAATATTGATTTCCCAGAACGTATATTTATGTTCTAAAAAACACTCACATTCGCATTACCATACAACATAACCAATTCTCAAAGAATAAAATATGTACATGTGATGATTAGTAATGTAATTAGATTTTTAATGTTTTTAGGCCACCGTTCCATAATTCTCAAACACTCAATCCCCCAGACGCCTTCACTATAATAAATAAACACTTCTCCCTTAGTCAGCTGTAGTTCCATTCAAACGGAGACCATGAATTGAAAGCATTACGATGTTAATCAAACAAATCCAATGATTTAGGCAAAAGGCTATTCACCAGATCCACTAATAAAATCATGTCGGAAGAGACTCTGATTAACCATCACGCATTCATCCATAATGGTTTCATTTTTTCCCACTTCTGGCTGATTCTGACATGTAATCTACTGTACGCGATGTTTATTCACTTATCATTGATTTGGCGAAATTAAGCCGATTATCTACCGAGTTACATGACGTTTGCAAGAGGTTATATGGTAATGTCGTGTGATGCCTTCTGCAATGTTGAGATCGCTGATCGCTGACGATGCCAGGTAGCCCTGATTATTATTACTTATTTATAAAATCATCGGAGAACTAGGCCGTGGTATTCAGGAATAACAGACGTCGTATTAGAGGAGCAGAGTTGCGTCCCATAGTTGAGCCCCGATTATGACCGATGAATGTGCTCGCGGACACAAACTGCGTCACTTCGGGCTTTCCTCCCACGTGAAGCTGATATAACTGAAATACTGTTGAAAGCGACGTTGAAGCAGGTTCACTCAATTACAAGAATAGGTAAAGCGTTACGTTCTTGAAGCAGAGTTATGCCCCTTATAGTTTAGCCAGGGTCAGCTGTCAGAATTCGAGATATGTCCTGAATGTCCGCGCTCACGGTTTTCACAAGGGCTGTAAGTGTCTTTGGCATGCACCACCCACCATCGGGCTTTTCTCCCACATTAAGCTAACAGGCTTTGATATAACTGAAATACTGTTAAAACCACACCCACTCTTTCACTCTCTTGGTGCGATTTTACCTTCTGTCATATTATAATATAGAGATTTACGAACACATTTTAACCAGGCCGAACCGAAGTTGGAATAAAATTGAGAAATTAGACACAGCACTTAAAACACTTATTTGCAAAAAAACATTACTAAATATGTTTGAGGATGGATCAGGTAAATGTTGGACTATTTATATTTTACACTGCGTTGAGCTGACAATATCCACTGACAGCAATAGCATTAAATCTCACTGAACGTTTCACGTTAAAAGGGTTTATAAATACTTCAATTGAAATTATTGGACGATACGTCTGCTGGCAACGTTGCAATAGGTTATTTAAACTGGTGTCTCAAACATATCGGGCATTAACACAACACTTCCATGACCAAACGCCACCCGCGCATCGAATGGATTTTACATTTGTACAGGGGCGATCGGGTAGCCTAGTGGTTAAAACGTTCGCTCGTCACGCCGAAGATCCGGGTTCGACATGGGTACAATGTGTGAAGCCCATTTCTGGTGTCCCCAGACATATTGCAGGAATATTGCTAAAAGTGGCGTAAAACCATACTCACTACATTTGTACATATGATGGACTGGCCAAGTGAAGGGTCCCGATATGAGAATGTAGATCAGATTCCACCCGTGTGGCTGGGCTGGAAGCATTTACCTCTATGAATGTTTAAAATTATTTATTAGACTAATATTTGTTTCCTGATGTTTTCATGCTTCCTGGTGTTTGCGGTAAAATTCTCTTTTTGAATTACGTCCCTTATAGTTGAGCCAGGATCTGCTGCTAGAGCCTTGACTCGCCTCCTCCCGCTCCTTCATCTTCATGTTTGATGAAGTACAATAATATGTAGCAATATATCAGGTTATCGGCTGCTATGCTGAGTGTTATCGCTCCAGTCTGCATCCTCACACCACACAAGTAGACTGGGGCAGACTAAATACAATATATTTTTCACATATTACCATAAACAAGCAAACAAAGAAAATGGAATTCCAAAATCAAATAAAACATTTTTGAGAAAAATGGCGTCCCGCGGACGTGATTGCTATACATGGCGAATCAAGGCTCTGGCAGTTGATCCTGGCTCAACTATAAGGGAGTTGTAGCATCTTGGTTAAGGCCGTGCTGTTTACATGGCCAAGTACATATGTACCTATATGCTCTTCAATGTTGTATCCACTATGGGGATTCGAGTCAGAATAGGTTATCAGTGCTTTATACTTCGTCTGAAGGGAGGATTTGTTGGCTAGGCTTTGCGAATCGCCTGATGGTGTATATATACGTATCCTGACGGCGTTTGGTGTCAATGGTGCTAACACTATCAACCACTGGCTCAGCTAGCCGATGTTCTTTTTGTGTACATACCGCCCTGATATAGCAGCATTATTGGGATGCTGGCATAAAAATATAACTTAAACAAGGAAATAAACAAACAATGGCAGAATCTATCATCTCAACAGCACGTCTCTTATAATAACATGCACTGAGAAAGAAGTCCAGTGAGTTATACAAACTTAATTAGTAACAGCGGTCAGAAGGCTAGTAAATAGAGAAGCTACTATCCTGCCTGGTAGATTGCACGAAGATGCTGAAGATTAGTATAATATATTTAACTATGTTTCAAGCTCCCGTTAAACACATTTCTTATTGTAAAAACGATACTTTTGATGGTAACGGGAATGTTTGCGATAAAGATATTTATAATGCATTGTCCTACATCGATAGCAACATTTTGTTGTACAGTATTGTATCTAAGGAAGGTAACTTTTTCAATAGCAGAAGTGCCGTGATCGTGTAGAATTTAATCTGTATTTTTTTTACTCCCACGGACCAGCTTATCTCGGCTAATGAGGTTTTCGTATTGTAATAAAAACCTTTGTATCGTGATGCTTCATAGAAAAACAATACTAATAAGATTAATGGGATACTCAACTAAACAAAGAAACATCAAACTTGATATAATATTTCACATCACTGAGCAATTGTTTTTCCAAGGAGATCATGCGCATAAAAATATGTTTGTGTGTGTGTGTTATTAATCACCTCAGCTCTGGAGTTTTGAACAGTGAAATCTACGCACTTTTATTTGATTACTTTGGCATGCCAAATGAGTACTTAATGGTTTCACATGGGTCTGTGGAAAATATAATGTATATAATTCAATATAAATATATACTCCTTCTTTACTGTATTGCACCTGTTACAATTTTACAAACTTCAAACTAAAGTTCCATTTAAATAAAGGATCTATCCTTTCATCAAGCTGTTATGTTACCTTTTCATTTGCTGTTATGTTTGGTAAATCTTCTATTTCAGTTACAATTTGTGTATTTAGACGATTTAGAGTAGAGAAGAAATTAATAAAAACGCTTTTCAAGATACGGACATGGCTGAAATTAAAGTGTCAAATGTTCTTAAAGTGAAACTCAACACTAGTCTCTGAGAAAATGGCATCACAAGTCAGTATCTCGTGCGTTGGCCATGTGCATTGATGACTGCCGTGCAACGTCGATACATGGAATAGATGAGGCGATTGATGAAGGCCATAGGCACTTGAGCCCACACTCTGAGGAACGCCTGACGCAGTTCTGCTGCAGTTGTCGGCCTTGGTCGGACGTCATTCAACCGTCTTGGAATCTCGTCCCAGATTTTAATAGGGCAAGAAATGGGGGAACGAATGTGCATTTCAATTTGCACGGAACCCACGTAGCATCGGGTTAATGGCCGTTCCCGTGACGCATTTGGAAGATCGGTTTTATTGTCATCTGCTTTGTTATTTTATCCTCAAATTTCATTTTTCCGGACAAGGTAATGTTAAATCTTACCCAGATATTTAATGACAACTTTTCATGCAATGTTCTTTTGCGGTTCAGTATACATAATAACGTCATACAAATTAATGGAATGAATTGTGGTAGAAAAGAATTTGTTTATTACCGCGTTTCATGGCAGTGTTTCATACAGCGAGGGCTGGTGGGGAAGCCTAGTGGTTAAAGTGTTCACTTGTCACGCAGTAGACTCGGTTTTACGCCGCTTTAAGCAATATGCCAGCAATATCACGACGGGGGACACCAGAAATGGGCTTCACACATTGTACCCATGTGGGGAATCGAACCCGGGTCTTCGGCGTGACGAGCGAACGCTTTAACCACTAGGCCAACCCCCACCTCCTTTGCCCCCCTTGAACAGGAGTAACCACTCCTTCTGGTATATTTTGTATATTGTTTCATTGGACCAAAGTAGTTCCCTCCTTGGGATTCCAGGTTAGAATTGCCCCCAAGCAGCCAATGTTGGTCGTAAGTGACGAGTTAATGGATCGGGTGGTCAGCCTCGATGACTTGGTTGACACGTGTCATAGTACCCCGACGGCATGGATCGTTGCTCACAATATCAATCACTGGATTGTCTTGTCCAAAGTTGATCATTTAGAGGCCGCCGTCACACAGCTGAACTAATGCTGAGTGCGGCGTAAAACAACAAACAAGAATAAAACAGTCTCTTATACAGACCGGAAACAAAAATATCCAAGCAAGTCTACAATACTTTGGCAAATGTAGATTACTGAAGGTGAAGAGATTCTCTTGACCCCTTCCTATTATATTTGACGTTTTACTTTCAAATTTGTGTTGATTACTTCTGTTCTTGTTTTGTGCGAGTGTACATTTCGACTGAAACATTGTACATGGAATCTCGGATGATTGTTCTAAACAGAAGAAATATTGACCGACCATTTAGCTGTGACTTAGTTGTCTGTAGTACCGACATGTGGATCACTCTTGCTGGTTCCACAGACGGTCCTTGTATAAATAGTCAGCCTGCACCATCTCTTCTGTCAAGTGACATCGATACTTGCCCGACGCTCACTTTAGCATGAACATATGTGATAGCTGTGCAGTTAATCCGTTGTTCATCTTCATATGTCAGTCTGTTATTAAATGTAAGGTTTGTCTTTGTGATGATTGGTCTACACGTTTCGTTTGGAAATATAGTGAGTTAATTACAACACTACAACAAAACTATGTCATATACTATTTAATAGTTTAGCATATGAATATAACCTGTTTTAGTGTCCTATATCAATATACCAACATCTGGTACCTTAATACATATGCCAACAACACGTGCCCTATATGAATATACCAACATCTGGTGCCACATCTGAATTCGAATATACCAACATCTGAAGCCCTATATGAATATGCCAACATCTGGCGCCCTATATGAATATACCAGTATTTGGTGCCGTATATGAATATGCCAACATCTGGTGCCTATATGAATATACCAGCATCCGGTGCCCTATATGAATATACCAACATCTGCTGCCCTATATGAATATACCAGCATCTGCTGCCCTATATGAATATACCAGCATCTGGTGCCCTATATGAATATACCAACATCTGCTGCCCTACATGAATATACCAGAATCTGCTGCCCGATATAAATATACCAACATCTGCTGCCCTATATGAATGAATATACCAACATTTGGTATCCTATATGAATATACCAGTATTTGGTGTCGTATATGAATATATACCAACATTTGGTATCATATATGAATATACCAACATTAGATGCCCCATATGAATGAACTGTAAGTCACGTCAATACGTGAAGCCAATTGCTGGTGCCCCAATTATGCTATTGCTTGAATATTGCTAAAAGCGACCCTCTCACCTATTCTTAAAAATGCATTTTCAACCATATTTGAGAGTTGCGTACCTTGAGCGTGCTGTGATCCTGTAATCGTTATTCGACCAAATTATGATCCTGAGTCTTCCCGGACCATACCCACATATTCTTGGGTTTCAACATAGTCCTATATGTGTAAGTCTTGCATCACTTGATACGCCATGATAGAACTTATGTACTGTTAAAAGCGGCGAAAAACACAACTCACTCACCCAAACATTAATAATTGTGTTCAAGATAACATTGAGGCAGTTATGATCTCTTTTGTAGCCAATGAGAAACTGTTTCCGCATGTACAAACCTCAGCCGAGAGGCCCCGTGGGTTTCTGGGTAAACTAGCATATCTCAGCAGTTTCCCCTGCTTGACATAATAGGATCAGGTAGTCAGACTCGGTGACTCGGTGTCACCGTACCTCGATGGCGTGGATCTTTGCTCATGCTTCTGTGGCCGTCATAAAACTTCCGAGTCCAATGATGGGATTCGAACCACGGACCTTTTGATCCTACATACTCACCCGTCAACAGAAGGCACGTCCCGGACTGCATATTTGAGTACTGAGACTTATTTTGCCCGTAGTTTATATGAACGCGCTCAGTCCCGCTTTGGGTGCCAATGCATCGGTCATAAAATTTTAGAATCCCGCGATTGGATACAAACTTCGGACCTTTTAATCCGACGCCAGACGCCTTGTCCTTGTGGCGAAAGAGGTTTGCCTCGCGCCGACAAGGTCAGAATGTCATCTGTGGGATGACTCCACGCCCTGCTTCACTTTCAATTGTTTGTCTGGTCCATACTCATTTACAGTTCGCCATGATGAAACTGGAATATTGCGGCGTAAAACAACAGTGTCTCACTCATCCCCCATGTGAGATGACGAACGGGGCTGTCCTACTACGAATGGAGTGTAAATATTTTCCTCAATGTTGTTAAAATCAGCGGAGTAAAGACTGAAGCCTTAAAACATATTCCTTCAAATTGTCAGATTTCACTGGATGACTTAAGTAAGGCACACCCTGCGCGTGTTGTCAGAATGGCGAATGCAAAATCACATCACAACTACCTAAATAATACATCGTCAATAAATATGTATTGAATTCTATAACAAAAGGCAAAAAACTCAATATCAAGCATGCTTTAGAGGGTGGGAAATCAATATCGCTTTCGTCATATTCCAATTCATATCCAAACTTGGACACATGTTTGTGGCTGTATCTCTAGAGATTTGGTTATAAAATTGCAGTACTTCTTCATAATGACATTTAATGCTAAGTATAGTCAGCATTTAGGCTGCGACAGTTATTTTTCAATTATGTGTTGCTTAGAGTTGTAATCTGAGTCTTGGAAGTTGAAAATGCGATATGTCAAATTACCATCAACTATGATTTCACTGGGACCAAAGTCCTAATACCGATTAGCCGGGGGAGGTTTCGACAGATATGTGAAATGAAATGAAACTAGAAATGTCAAGTATGACATTTATTAATATTCTATATGCCAAGGGCCAGAGAGAGGTTTCATAGGCACGCCTCCGGAATGTTATAGTATTGTAATGTCATTCGTTCCTTCGCATCCCATTTTCGTTGATCGATGTTCATGATGTCAGTCACTGGATGGCCTAGACTCGATTAATTTCAGACCGCCGTCATATAGCTGGAATATTGCTGAGAGCGGCGTTAAACAACAAACAAACAAATAAACAAACGGAACCCTTGTCAGAATTCCCTCTCTCATTCCTCCGTAGGTACTCCGGGTTAGAACAGGTCTTAGCAATATATGGTTGACACATAAGGTGACGTGGATCGGGTGGTCAGGCTCCATGCCTTACTTGATTGCGTGTCATTGCACCCCGACGGCGTTAAACGTTGCCAATAATACCAATCACTGGTTTGTCTGGTCCAGGCTCAATTATTTACACCCCACCCCTATATATGTGTATATTTAGTTTCTCTAGATCTGTTCCCCAAAAATATGTCAAATTTTTGTTGTGTGCCGTCATTTGTAATATTGCATGATATTTGGTTCCAAAACGGAAGCATGTATTTTACAGTCTGGAGACACTGTCACCAGAAGTGACTGCGTTGTGGGCGAATAACAATCCTGATATGTAAAATAAATGTTATATGAATGTTATATAAATGCCATATAAGTGTTAGATAAATGTTAGATAAATGTTAGATAAATGTTAGATAAATGTTTATGTTGTGATTAACAAGGACACGAGTATGTAATGCCTTGGCGATATGTGAGTGAGTGAGTGAGTTGGGTTTTAACGCCTTTTCTAACATTATTCCAGTTATATCACGGTGTGTCAGCTTAATGTGTGAGGAAAGCCCGAAGTGATGCAGGTCTCAGACGTTTACCACTTCGGCGAAAAAACCTAGAAACATAATCGGGGCGAACCGGGATTTGAACCAACAATCATAGGTTCCTGGCGTGCCCAAGGGACGCAACTCTGAACAGCGAATCGCGGCGCCTTAGACGACTGGTCCACCCGTGCCCCCTGGCGATATTTAACGTTGCATGTTTAACCAATAACCCAGAACATGTATTATCCATAAGCGTTTAAAGATGGAATCGGGACGGTGGAGTAGCCCAGTGGTTAAAGTGTTCGTTCGTCACGACGAAGGCCCGGGTTCCATTCCCCATATGGATGCAATGTGTGAAGCCTATTTCTTGTGTTCCTAGAATATTGCTGGAATATTGCTAAATGCGGCGTAAAACCATACTCACTCACACACTTAAAGATGGAATCACTGAATATTACGATATTATGTACCAACTATCTAAACGTCATTGACCAATAACATTCAAGTGTTTTAGTTACGTGTAAGCTTAGAAAAGATGTGATGTCACGTTTAGCAATATCTCAGCAATATCACGGTCTCTGGCACATTATGAATCGAACCCTGTTTCGGCATAAAGACCACTAAGCTATCTTATCGCATCTTCAAAAAGCCCCCTGTGAGGATTCCGGGTTAGATTAGGTTCTCAGAAACCCACACTTGTCGTACGAGAAGACGCAACGTATCAGGTGTTCCAGTTGGGGATTTGGTTGTGTGCGTGTCATCGTATAACGATGGCGTGAGACAATACTCAGAATATCAATCACTGGGTTATATTGTCCAGATAAAGCTGCAATATTGCTGAGCGCGACGTTAAATACACATACATGATTCATGAAGACACTAACCTTTTTTACACTGTCATCAGATGGCCATCGTCTCTCGCTACCTGACGGCGTTCTTGTGGAGCTTGACAGTAACAACACCTCCCTGTGTTTGCAATTTCCAGATGTCACAAAGGTACATATATTATTTATAGACGCAGTCGGCGGCTAATTGAAGAAAGCAGGCCGACATACCTTGCACTGGGCACCGACAGTAATCTGATTGGGGCCCAACCATGATTGTATTGATAATTAGAGTAATTTCCAGATAAACTGCCGGGCAAAAGAAAATTTACACTTTAAAAATTGGATTTGAAAAGATACAAACGTAATCACATCGTTACTAGGCTGAAAACAGCCACCGAAGCACTGCAAAAACATAACTATGACACCCGTAGCAATAATTCTTCACCATCGAATGTCCATTTACTTATCGAAACTGGAGGAAACTGACAGCAGGAAGTAGGCCACAATATCTGGGAATCACTCTGGACAGTCATCCTATCAGAGTCGCATAGTTGCTTCCCTTTGTTGAACCAGAATCCGATGCTGGTCAGTACGATTCCCAGATTGATATGCAGAGCATGATTTTTGGTTTGTCAGCACCAAACCAGTGCACCTTGTTTCTCCAAAGTCTGTGACCAGTGTTGCTTTGGGTATCCTCCCCCGTTGAGCTGACACCCCGCTGTTCCCGAGATACTGATACACATTACTCATAAAATCAACCAGCGACTTCTAATCTCAATAATATGCCTCACATTAAATGGGATTTTACGACCGTTTCTGTGCGTAAACAAGTGTCGACAGATATTGTCAATATAGTTATTCAAACTTGAGCTTCATCTTGACTTAAACATTTGTATCCCGACGCTCAGTTTAGATCCAAACTTCAAACGAGAAAATGCCCATGCTCTGAATGTGTTTTGAACGTGTTATGAGTAAACCCAGCTGATGAATGGAACCAGAGCATGGCAACCTGTGCAACACAACTGTGTGCAGAGCGGAGTGTATTTGGCAAACAGTCGATGTGTTGCTAACAGACGGATATAATCTCTCAAGCCAGACGTGTCACTTACTTGACAACTCAATACACACTCAGATTTCAGGTTGGATAAAACCACTCTCTTTCTTAGCAGTTATTGATCTTGGCGAAGACGCCTCTCTAAACTGTGATATCAAGACCAAAGGCACGTTTCTACACAATAAAACCATGGCTCAAAAACACGAAGTGGTATGGTTGAAGTTACACCGTACAACGAAACCTCCTTAGTCACAATCTCGCTAGTCCGAACACCCTGCTTTCCGGACAATTACTGCTGGAACGTCGATGTAATTTTACACAAAGGAGACTACTCCATACAAATGTTTCGTTAATCCGGACATTTTTAATCGGGGCGATTGTGCTAACACGTACTATCCGGATTAGTTGGGTAATAAAGGACACTGTTAAAACATAAACACTGTTCTCATGAATATCAGATCTTTTCTTCCAACATGGTACCTCTCTGCGTGAAAAGACGCCAGTTTATCTTCCAGGGAATGGATTTTCAGTTCTGGAAATACCCCATTGAGTCCAACCAGCTTCCGTCAAATGCCAAAATATCAAAACGTATATATCCCTAAATAGCAAAAGGCACCAGAACAGTTTGATACAGTTAGCGATATTATATTTTAAAAGAATGAACTATACTGTCGCTTAGTCAGTCCTGAAAAAACACTGCTACATCCTTTTATTTGTAATATAATTTGATTTAAAACTTTTTTTAAATATTCCCATAATACACAAGTGCTAATGGGTGTCTTAGACATGTTATCGTTGAAAATCAATAAATTTGCTTCTTAGGGCAACAACATGGTAGGGGTCATATGGCTGAAAATTCATTTCTTACCCCAGTCTTCATTGAAATGAGATATTATTTACACAAAATTACTCAGTCTCAGATAACTATTACAAACTGCTGCAAGAATGAGTGATGGTAAAATAGGTATAATCAAATATAACAATAGTTTTCTTTCAATTTTCAGTTCGGTATACTTTCTTGTGCCCCTTTGTGTCTTGTGTCCCTCTTGTGCCCCCCTCGTGCCCCAGTTTCGTGATGGTGAGTGAGTGAGTGAGTGAGTTGTGTTTAACGCCGCTTTTAACAGTATTCCAGTTATATGTGTCAGCTTAATGTGGGAGGAAAGCCCGAAATGATGCAGGTCTGTGAAACCCACGAGCACGGGTATGGTACTAACAATCCTAGAAACATAATCGGGGCGAACCGGGATTCGAGCCCACAATCATAGGTTTCTGGCGTACCCAAGAGACGCAACTCTGCACAGCGAATCGCGGCAACCTAGACGACTGGGCCACCCGTGTCCCCCGTTTCGTGATGGAATATTGAAGCGTTTGTGATGCTCCTTTTGAAACAAACCACAACTGAAATTACGACTTTAAGAATTTAAGTCGTATTCAAATGTTTCCATGGAATGTGCAGAATTCACAACAGTTCTAAATGGCAAATGACACCAGATTGCATCTGATTGATATATATCCATCATTTTAGGAAGAAAAAGACATCAGGTGTTGAGTTATCCTCCTAAAACAAACCACGCCACAACCAAGCCTAATACCAACACAAATTATGTCTATAAAATATCCCTAAATAGCAAACGATACATGTTCAATAGCGGACTGTTTGTGTGCAAAGTTTCACGAAGGAATAAAGACGTTTTACACATCCTCAGGTTAAACGAAATCTGTCCATTGTTCCGCCACTTGGTACAGATATTCATCCAGTCGCTGAAACTTTAACCCAAACAGAAATAAATAATGATACAGTGATACCAACCCGTTTTTCAAGATTAAGAAGTGATTCAGAATGAATGTCAGACATGTGAATCACTCTTCTCTGGTTTACCAGACGGTTTCCCCATAAATACAGTCTTCAATAATATCTCTTCTCATCTATCACGTGACATGGATGCTTACCAACCGCTCGTGTATAAGAAGATGCATTGGATAAGTGTAATTAGTGTATCGCCAAGACGTTTATTAAAAGACAGGTTGTCATTACTTTGTAGACTAGTCAATTCTCATAGGATGTTTCAAGTAACAATAACTGTTACTGTATACTGTGTATATTTATCTACCTGTTTCATCTATCAAAATGACCTGAATGAGTGAGTGGGCTGGGCGTAACGCCGAGTTGAGCAGTGTTTCAGCTAAATCACTGCGTGTCAGCTTAACGCGGGAGGAAAGCCCGAAGTGATGCAGCTTGTAAACAGTTTGGTGAAACCACGAGTATCGGCATCAAGGGGCTACATAAGCATAAGGGTCATAATCAAGTGCAATCTATGAAGGGGACACGGGTAGTCCAGTGGTCTAAGTATATGTGCATAGTCACACTCCTCTTGATCCGTTTGTCGTAGGTTCGAATCCACGATTATAATGTTTCTTTAAGTGACAGCACCATGACTATGTAAATATGTAGTTTTCCATAACTAAGTGAAAAGTGCCTCCAGCCTGCGTCACCCTGGTCTTTCCTTTCAACCCAGTGGGAGTTCTTGTGTTCAACCAATCTGTGTCCTCTCAAGGAAGCAGGTTCACGCGTCACACGACTCGTCACATAAATCAACCAATCAGTGTCTCTTGAAACCGTTCTAGTCTTTCCTTTAAAACCCAGTAGGAATCCTGGGGTCGAATTGGACCCAATTAACCTTTGTCTGCCATAAAAGGCGACTAAGTGAATCGGGTGGCCGGGATCGGAGACTTGGTTGATTGCGTGTCATTGTTTACATACCACTGTCTGTTTATCAACTACTGCTTTGCCTGCAGATTCGATAACATTAAAAAGCTACATTATTTTGTATGACGTTTCATGGAAGCGACCGAAAAACGTTCGCTGGGAAAACGACAAATATTTACACCCCATTTATTATCAATACATTCATGTCTACTGTCTGTATAATACAAGACAATGACTAGAAAGCCACTTATATAACTTCACTAGTTATTATAAGGTTTTGATGATAGCTAGATATGTTAATCTCTCGTTTAAAAATATCCCCAAATAGCATTATTTCATTTTACATCCAACGGATATTGTTAAATAATAGCTGTTTGGCATTAGAAGAGTTTTACATGGCTTCCAGACATATTAATGGAGAAACAGCCATGTTTTTATTTCATAGAGTGTACCTATCAAGGATTCCAGATTATCTGTACTGTGGCCATTGTACTTGTCAGCAAAAATATTTATTTCCTTTGCAGGTCCTAGAGTAATGTATCAAGTATATTGATATAAGATTGAAATTGCTTGACACAGAAGCAATTCTCGCTTGACATTATCTGGTGCAGTCTCCTAAGCTACATTTTATTGTAAGACGTTTCATGGGAAGCTAACATCAAAATGTTGGCTTGGAAAACCACAATTATTGTATCCATAATTGCTTATCACTATGTCGTCCCGGGTTATTACTGTTTTACATGGCTACTGTCTGTATAATACAAGACAATGACTATATAACTTTACTGGTGTCATACAGTTTTGCTGATAACTTGATATATCAATCCCTCGTTAAAAATATCACTAAATGGTATTTCTTTTATTTAACATCCAGCAGATATAATTGTATAATAGCTGTTTGGCTTCACACGAGTTTTACATGGCTTCCAGACATATTAATGGAGAAACAGACATCTATTTACTTCATAGAGTGTACATATCAAGGATTCCAGATTATTTGTACTGTGGCCATTGTACTTGTTATCAAATATAGCATGTGTTCTTTTACAGGACCAAGAGTAAAGTATCAAGTATTTCGATGAGCGGACATAAGATCGAATTTCCTTGACTAGAAGCAACTGTCGCGTGACATTGACACCGTCAGCGAAAACAGCACCACAAGCACGTGTGGAGAATATTGTGCTGGTGATGTATATATATATTCTGCTACTTTGTGTGTGAAATCCATTTCCGGTGACTATGGTGCACAAGGGAGTTCTCGCCTTCGACGGCTTAGATGGTTACTTCATTATGTATGAATGACAACTTAGGTTGCCTAGAAGTATATATATATAATATATACAAGGAAAACGGATTATATTCGCATGCAATGTTTAATTCAATTATTCAACACATTATCAATACAACACATTGTTCGATGTAAACATGAACAGCACCTTTACAACACGTTTAAACAAGGTATAACAATGACGAAAACATTGAACGTCATAATCTCTCGCATCATGTCATTATGCATATCATATATAATATTCAGATGAGCTCATTATCACATGGGCAGCACTTATCTCAACATAACTTTTGTAGCACTCGTAGTATACAGTAGAAACAGATAGCACTGGTGATTTACAGAGCAAAGGTTTACAGAGTAACCTTGTGTACAGTCCTCATATGCCTCAGTCTGTTACCTGACTGAGTGAAGGCTTTGCCACAGACGTCGCAACTGTAGGGCTTGTGGCCGGAGTGGATGCGGCAGTGCTTGCTGTATGTGGAGTAGTCGCTGAAGGTTTTAGGACAGACTGGGCACTTGTAGGGTCGTTCACCGGTATGTACACGCTTGTGGGTAACAAGACCAGTCTTCCATGCAAACACTTTCCCACAAGTCAGACACTCGTAGTGGCCCGGTTCTTGGTGAGGCTTCTTCTTGGGTAGAGACTCGAGAGTGTAGGAAGAAGGATCTGAGGTTTGGAGACTTGCATTTTTGTGTTTGTGGTTTGAACTGGTGTTGACCTCATGGTTGACCTCTGGGTTGACCATGAAGATCTCTGGGACAATCTGTGGTATGATCGGCAAGCTGGTGAATTCTGGTTTGTAATCGGGTATGACTGGTGTGGCGAACACGGTGTTTTCAACAGGTCGTTTCTCTGACATGTCACTGCTGGGTGAATCCGGCCTGCTGTCAAGGACGTCGTCGGCGATGTCGCCATCTGGAGTCACTCTGGAGATGTCGGAGGAGCTGAAGTAGCCGGTGTCGCACTCTTCCTTCATGATGCTATGGGCGAGGTTGTCGTAGACCCCGTATGGAGTAATGGGTGTGGAGGCTCGTGGGGTGTAAGTACAATTCGGGTAGGGGTTGATACCAGGGGTCGACATCAGGATCTCTCTTTGGATCAACGCAGTCTGCACCTGGAGCCGCTGTTGATGGAACATGTCCCTTGCCCACACTTCTGTGCTGTAGTCGTCAAAGCTGAAGGTGTTGGCCCAGGTTCCTGGGGCGGGACAGGGAGGAGTCGGGACGTAGTCTCTGGTCTGGACTAGTGGGGAAACACAGTCGGTCTTTGGAGCAAATCTGGAACCATAAAAAGACAATAAATAGGAGTAACTGTTACATATTCGTGTAACCGAAATTGTTTTATTTTTTGGTCTTTTGTAGAATAGTATATGCCTTATATTGATAGTATATAATGAAACATAGAGAATATAATTGGAATAAATTTCATTCATAGCCAATGCAACTTACCTGAGTGAGTGAGAGGGTCTCTGGTAGGGCTGGAAACGCTGTGATGACTGTAGGGACAGGGGGCCTGGACGCTTTGAGCGGTAGCGATTGTTGCTGCTGCCTAGAAATACAAAGTACATATAACATTAGTTATTATTCAAATTGCAATTTTCTTATGAAGATTTGTCTACCCGAAATATTTGTTTCTGCCAGTTACCAATGTAATTCGAGTCATGTAACAAAATATATTATTAATAATCTATTATACGGTTTTATAATGGAATCAGACAGGGAAATTCATTAATCAATTTGCAGTTCTTAGGTTGTGAACCAAAATATGGTTTATACATGTAGTTCAACATGTCAAAAGAAAACCCCTTCTCAAAAAAAGGTATTTATTTTTTACTTACCATCTTGAAATTGGGTTGCCATCTTCAAATACGTAACGGGTATTTAGCGTGAATTTTGTTTCAGTACGAACGTCTTATTCTGTATCTAAATCTATCCTTATGTCTCAATGTAGGCTGCGAACTGGAGTGTTGACCACTGTTTCAAGCAGACATATAGAGCCCAGATTTCCTTTCAAAGTTAACTGTCAGCTGCTCTACGTGCTTATATTTACTTACAGGGCCACGTTTGGTTTTAGCAAATAACTATAGTAAGTATTTATGCAGCCAGTGTCAGTGTTCTACTCGTCATCGAAATCAACCAATCAGTGTCTCCGGCTTCTGAGTATCGGCTCTAACTGTCGCGGACGTCAACCAATCAGTGTCTGTGTAAAGTGAGTTTGTGTTCAGCTTATCATCGAAATCAACCAATCAGTGTCTGCGGTTTCTGAGTATCTGTTCTAATTGTCGCATAAATCAACAAATCAGTTTTTCCTGTCAATGAAGCAAGTTCACGCGTCACACGTCTCATCGCATAAATCAACCAATCAATGTCTCTTGAAACCGCCCTGGTCTTTCCTTTCAACCCAGTGGGAATTCTGGGATTCGAATTGGCCCCAATTATCCTATGTCTGCCGTAAGAGGCGACTAAGTGGATCGAGTGGTCGGGATCGGAGGCTTGGTTTATTGTGTGTCATCTCGTTAATGTGTATTTTTTTAAAATGCAAGGATTTCATTTTAAATCTTACGGATATCACTGTATATCTGTCTGGCATCACACGAGATATTCCGTGGCTTCCAGCCGGAGATGAAGAACTAACCGTATCTTCATGTAGTGTTCCTGTCACCGATTCCAGATTATGTATACTGTCGTCATCGTCATGAAATATATGTGTACATGTTAGTTACAGGCCCAACAGTAAAATAACCAATTCATTGGTGCGTAGATATATGTCCGAATTTGCTTGACTCAGTGTACATAGGCTGACTGCAAAAAAAACTATCGAGATTGTCCACGGCGTATTAGATTGGTCATATGCAATTGCAATCAATGTTGTTCTGATTAACTAAGATGGGGCTGATAGAAAGCGATAGGTACTATTATTCAGTTTATTTATATATTAACATATACATATAACTGTACGGCCACGGGAACATAGCATACAAAACATAACAATGTGGAAGCGGTTACAAATGTTACAAGGATTCAATTCTTAATAACATGGCATAATATATAAATAGAGACAGAGTTCATATAGTCGTTTTGCTCACATGTGACATTTAAGGGATAAACTTGTATTTATTTGTATGTACACAGTAGTTTTGTTCAATATTTTTTCCCTTAAATTGTCATATTTACAACATACAAGCAAGGAACATTGTTTACATAATCTTAAACATTTGGTATTTTTTGTGACTGCCAACTTTTAACCAGTGTCAGCTGCATCTAAATTGTGCTAAAGATAATTTTCTTACATTTACATCACTTAAAGACTTTTCTGCGAAATAGTTGTATTTTAAAATATCTATAATATTCACATTTGCTAGAAACATCTACAGTAGATCTCCATGTTTGAAAGTACATGTCAAAACACTATGTTGAACACCAAGTAATCTTTTACACACGAAAAATGTACGGATTCAATTTCTTTGCCTCTGCAAAGCCCCATATTTCCGAACCATGAGAGAAAATAATACCTTTTAGCTTGGATGGCTGCATTACACATATGTGGGCTCTATGATAATTTACTTGAAAATATTACACCAAGATATTTATAACAACTAAGAATCCATTATTGTATCAAATACTTTTTTTCAGATACGACAGGGTGGTATAGGTAAATCTGAATGTACTCGTGATGTATGGTTTGAGTGCTGGACAACATGTTTTTGGACAACGTGCAACGGAAGAATTCCATGCTTCCAGATATATTAAGGAGAAGCAGACATCTATTTACTTCATGGAGTGTACATATCAAGGATTCCAGATTATTTGTACTGTGGCCATTGTACTTGTTATCAAAAATAGCATGTGTTCTTTTACAGGACCAAGAGTAAAGAATCAATTATATGGATGAGCGGATATAAGATCGAATTTTCTTGACACAGAAGCAACTCCTCTCGCGTGACATTGACACTGTCGCGACAACAGCACTACAAGTACGTGTGGAGAATGTTGTGCTGGTGATGTATATATATTCTGCTACTTTATGTGTGAAATCCATTTCCGGTGCACATGGGAGTTCTCGCCTTCGACGGCTTCATTATGTATGAATGACAACTTCGGTGGCCAAGCTGTATATACAAGGAAAACGGATTATATTCAGCATTCAATGTTTAATTCAATATATTCAACACATTATCAATACAACACATTGTTCGATGTAAACATGAACAGCACCTTTACAACACGTTTAAACACGGTATAACAATGACGAAAACTTCATAATCTCTCGCATCATGTCATTATGCATATCATATATAATATTCAGATGAGCCCATTATCACATGGGCAGCACTTATCTCAACATAACTTTTGTAGCACTCGTAGTGTACAGTAGAAACAGATAGCACTGGTGATTTACAGAGCAAAGGTTTACAGAGTAACCTTGTGTACAGTCCTCATATGCCTCAGTCTGTTACCTGACTGAGTGAAGGCTTTGCCACAGACGTCGCAACTGTAGGGCTTGTGGCCGGAGTGGATGCGGCAGTGCTTGCTGTATGTGGAGTAGTCGCTGAAGGTTTTAGGACAGACTGGGCACTTGTAGGGTCGTTCACCGGTATGTACACGCTTGTGGGTAACAAGACCAGTCTTCCATGCAAACACTTTCCCACAAGTCAGACACTCGTAGTGGCCCGGTTCTTGGTGAGGCTTCTTCTTGGGTAGAGACTCGAGAGTGTAGGAAGAAGGATCTGAGGTTTGGAGACTTGCATTTTTGTGTTTGTGGTTTGAACTGGTGTTGACCTCATGGTTGACCTCTGGGTTGACCATGAAGATCTCTGGGACAATCTGTGGTATGATCGGCAAGCTGGTGAATTCTGGTTTGTAATCGGGTATGACTGGTGTGGCGAACACGGTGTTTTCAACAGGTCGTTTCTCTGACATGTCACTGCTGGGTGAATCCGGCCTGCTGTCAAGGACGTCGTCGGCGATGTCGCCATCTGGAGTCACTCTGGAGATGTCTGAGGAGCTAAAGTAGCCGGTGTCGCACTCTTCTTTCATGATGCTATGGGCGAGGTTGTCGTAGACCCCGTATGGAGTAATGGGTGTGGAGGCTCGTGGGGTGTAAGTACAATTCGGGTAGGGGTTGATACCAGGGGTCGACATCAGGATCTCTCTTTGGATCAACGCAGTCTGCACCTGGAGCCGCTGTTGATGGAACATGTCCCTTGCCCACACTTTTGTGCTGTAGTCGTCAAAGCTGAAGGTGTTGGCCCAGGTTCCTGGGGCGGGACAGGGAGGAGTCGGGACGTAGTCTCTGGTCTGGACTAGTGGGGAAACACAGTCGGTCTTTGGAGCAAATCTGGAACCATAAAAAGACAATAAATAGGAGTAACTGTTACATATTCGTGTAACCGAAATTGTCTTATTTTTTGGTCTTTTGTAGAATAGTATATGCCTTATATTGATAGTATATAATGAAACATAGAGAATATAATTGGAATAAATTTCATTCATAGCCAATGCAACTTACCTGAGTGAGTGAGAGGGGGGTCTCTGGTAGGGCTGGAAACGCTGTGATGACTGTAGGGACAGGGGGCCTGGACACTTTGAGCGGTAGCGATTGTTGCTGCTGCCTAGAAATACAAAGTACATATAACATTAGTTATTATTCAAATCGCAATTTTCTTATGAAGATTTGTCTACCCGAAATATTTGTTTCTGCCAGTTACCAATGTAATTCGAGTCATGTAACAAAATATATTATTAATAATCTATTATACGGTTTTATAATGGAATCAGACAGGGAAATTCATTAATCAATTTGCAGTTCTTAGGTTGTGAACCAAAATATGGTTTATACATGTAGTTCAACATGTCAAAAGAAAACCCCTTCTCAAAAAAAGTTATTTATTTTTTACTTACCATCTTGAAATTGGGTTGCCATCTTCAAATACGTAACGGGTATTTAGCGTGAATTTTGTTTCAGTACGAACGTCTTATTCTGTATCTAAATCTATCCTTATGTCTCAATGTAGGCTGCGAACTGGAGTGTTGACCGCTGTTTCAAGCAGGCATATAGAGCCCAGATTTCCTTTCAAAGTTAACTGTCAGCTGCTCTACGTGCTTATATTTACTTACAGGGCCACGTTTGGTTGTAGCAAATAACTATAGTAAGTATTTATGCAGCCAGTGTCAGTGTTCTACTCGTCATCGAAATCAACCAATCAGTGTCTCCGGCTTCTGAGTATCGGCTCTAACTGTCGCGGACGTCAACCAATCAGTGTCTGTGTAAAGTGAGTTTGTGTTCAGCTTATCATCGAAATCAACCAATCAGTGTCTGCGGTTTCTGAGTATCTGTTCTAATTGTCGCATAAATCAACAAATCAGTTGTTCCTGTCAATGAAGCAAGTTCACGCGTCACACGTCTCGTCGCATAAATCAACCAATCAGTGTCTCTTGAAACCGCCCTGGTCTTTCCTTTCAACCCAGTGGGAATTCTGGGATTCGAATTGGCCCCAATTATCCTATGTCTGCCGTAAGAGGCGACTAAGTGGATCGAGTGGTCGGGATCGGAGGCTTGGTTTATTGTGTGCCATCTCGTTAATGTGTATTTTTTTAAAATGCAAGGATTTCATTTTAAATCTTACGGATATCACTGTATATCTGTCTGGCATCACACGAGATATTCCGTGGCTTCCAGCCGGAGATGAAGACCTAACCGTATCTTCATGTAGTGTTCCTGTCACCGATTCCAGATTATGTATACTGTCGTCATCGTCATGAAATATATGTGTACATGTTAGTTACAGGCCCAACAGTAAAATAACCAATTCATTGGTGCGTAGATATATGTCCGAATTTGCTTGACTCAGTGTACATAGGCTGACTGCAAAAAACTATCGAGATTGTCCACGGCGTATTAGATTGGTCATATGCAATTGCATTCAATGTTGTTCTGATTAACTAAGATGGGGCTGATAGAAAGCGATAGGTACTATTATTCAGTTTATTTATATATTAACATATACATATAACTGTACGCCCACGGGAACATAGCATACAAAACATAACAATGTGGAAGCGGTTACAAATGTTACAAGGATTCATTTCTTAATAACATGGCATGATATATAAATAGGGACAGAGTTCGTATAGTCGTTTTTCTCACATGTGACACACTTGTATTTATTTATATGTACACAGTATTTTTGTTCAATATTTTCCCCTTAAATTGTCATATTTACAACATACAAACAATGAACATTGTCTACATAATCTTAAGCTTTTGGTATTTCTTGTGCCTGTCAACTTTGAAGCTGTGTGAGCTGCATCTAAATTGTGCTAAGGATGATCTGCATTTTCTTATATTTACATCACTTAAATACTTTTCTACGAAATAATTGTATGAATATTCACATTTGCTAGACACATCTACAGTAGATACGTCTGTATTGTTTTCGATATCAACATAGCATGCTTCCCAAATGTAACCATACTCAAATTTATACTGTAGACGTTTATCATTGTATGCCCATTTTAGTCATACCATCATATTATAACATTTTTCGGGATAATCTACTTTCTGGCATTTTCAAAAAGTGTAACCAATATTTTATTATTCTTATATAGTGATACAAAGGTCTGCGACCCCTTTCACCAAAAACACAAATTAATCTTACACTCGTACGTCACATGTACGGATTAAATTTCCTTTTCGACTTCTCTTGCCTCTGCAAGACCCCATATTTCTGAACCATAAGAGAAAATAGGGACTATTTTTTGTCAAATTGTTAGGAAAGATTTATAATCGCAGTCCGCTCAAATGTTCAAACGTTTGAAAAATTCCCAATAACATCTTTTTAGTTTGGATGGCTGAATTACACTGGGCTCCATGATAATTTACTTGAAAATATTACACAATAGATTTAGTTTGAAGTAATTCCCCAAAAGTACCGCTTTTCATTCTTTGACAGCGTATTTCCTTTGCTAAATACAATGTTTTGCCTTATACGAATTAAAATTAAGTTTCCACAGTACAATTCTGACTGATTTATCAGTTTGTAAACATTTTACTGTACTTGAACATAAAGAGTGTCATTATAATTTCTTTTGATTTGAGCTACAATCTTATTAAAAAAACAGAAAAGGGGCTTAATACACATTCGTAATACACCAGTATGGCAGATAAAAGAATCTGAAGACGTGTCGTCTTGTTTGACATGGGAAGTCATGTCTATTCATCGACTGCGAGGAGTTTACAGATCCACAGGTTAAAGTTTTGGGATGCCGGGTTACCATAGCATTTATGAATGGCAACATGTGTTATCTCACAACACATACACGGAAAACGAAGGTGTCAACATCCAATGTTTAATTCAATATATACACCAATAAGACACATGAATAGCACTTTCACAACATACAGCACTTTACACGGTATTGTCAAAAACTCTCGCATACCATATCATGATGCATATCATATATAATATTCAGATGAGCACATTATCACATGGGCAGCACTATTTGCAACATCACATCATTTGCATCACCTAATCAGACAGCACGAGTTTATAAAGTAACCTTGTGTACAGTCCTCATATGCCTCAGTCTGTTACCTGACTGAGTGAAGGCTTTGCCACAGACGTCGCAACTGTAGGGCTTGTGGCCGGAGTGGATGCGGCAGTGCTTGCTGTATGTGGAGTAGTCGCTGAAGGCTTTAGGACAGACTGGGCACTTGTAGGGTCGTTCACCGGTATGTACACGCTTGTGGGTCACAAGACCAGTCTTCCATGCAAACACTTTCCCACAAGTCAGACACTCGTAGTGGCCCGGTTCTTGGTGAGGCTTCTTCTTGGGTAGAGACTCGAGAGTGTAGGAAGAGGAAGAAGGATCTGAGGTTTGGAGACTTGCATTTTCGTGTTTGTGGTTTGAACTGGTGTTGACCTCATGGTTGACCTTGAAGATCTCTGGGACAATCTGTGGTATGATCGGCAAGCTGGTGAATTCTGGTTTGTAATCGGGTATGACTGGTGTGTCGAACACGGTAGTGTTTTCAACAGGTCGTTTCTCTGACATGTCACTGCTGGGTGAATCCGGCCTGCTGTCAAGGACGTCGTCGGCGATGTCGCCATCTGGAGTCACTCTGGAGATGTCGGAGGAGCTAAAGTAGCCGGTGTCGCACTCTTCTTTCATGATGCTATGGGCGAGGTTGTCGTAGACCCCGTATGGAGAAATCGGTGTGGAGTCTCGTGGAGGGTAGTTACAATTCGGGTAGGGGCTGATACCAGGGGTCGACATCAGGATCTCTCTTTGGATCAACGCAGTCTGCACCTGGAGCCGCTGTTGATGGAACATGTCCCTTGCCCACACTTTTGTGCTGTAGTCGTCAAAGCTGAAGGTGTTGGCCCAGGTTCCTGGGACGGGACAGGGAGGAGTCGGGACGTAGTCTCTGGTCTGGACTAGTGGGGAAACACAGTCGGACTTTGGAGCAAATCTGGAACCATAAAGAGACAATAAATAGGAGTTACTGTTACATATTCGTGTAATCGAAATTGTCTTATTTTTTGGTCTTTTGTAGAATAGTATATGCCTCATATTGATAGTATATAATAAAACATAGAGAATATAATTGGAATAAATTTCATTCATGGCCAATGCAACTTACCTGAGTGAGTGAGAGGGTCTCTGGTAGGGCTGGAAACGCTGTGATGACTGTAGGGACAGGGGGCCTGGACACTTTGAGCGGTAGCGATTGTTGCTGCTGCCTAGAAATACAAAGTACATATAACATTAGTTATTATTCAACTCGCAATTTTCTTATGAAGTTTTGTCTACCCGAAATATTTGTTTCTGCCAGTTACCAATGTAATTCGAGTCATGTAACAAAATATATTATTAATAATCTATTATACGGTTTTATAATGGAATCACACAGGGACATTTATTAATCAATTTGCAGTTCTTAGGTTGTGAACCAAAATATGGTTTATACATGTAGTTCAACATGTCAAAAGAAAACCCCTTCTCAAAAAAAGTTATTTATTTTTTACTTACCATCTTGAAATTGGGTTGCCATCTTCAAATGCGTAACGGGTATTTAGCGTGAATTTTGTTTCAGTACGAACGTCTTATTCTGTATCTAAATCTATCCTTATGTCTCAATGTAGGCTGCGAACTGGAGTGTTGACCACTGTTTCAAGCAGGCATATAAAGCCCAGATTTCCTTTCAAAGTTAACTGTCGGCTGCTCTACGTGCTTATATTTACTTACTGGGCCACGTTTGGTTTTAGCAAATAACTATAGTGAGTATTTATGCAGCCAGTGTCAGTGTTCTACTCGTCATCGAAATCAACCAATCAGTGTCTCCGGCTTCTGAGTATCGGCTCTAACTGTCGCGGACGTCAACCAATCAGTTTCTGTGTAAAGTGAGTTTGTGTTCAGCTTATCATCGAAATCAACCAATCAGTGTCTGCGATTTCTGAGTATCCGTTCTAATTGTCGCATAAATCAACAAATCAGTTTTTCCTGTCAATGAAGCAAGATCACGCGTCACACGTCTCGTTGCATGAATCAACCAACCAGTGTCTCTTGAAACCGCCCTGGTCTTTCCTTTCAACCCAGTGGGAATTCTGGGATTCGAATCGACCCCAATTATCCTATGTCTGCCGTAAGAGGCGACTAAGTGGATCGGGTGGTCGGGATCGGAGACTTGGTTGATTGTGTGTCATTGTTTACCCTTCTCGTTAATGTACATTTAAAAAAATGCAAGGATTTCATTTTAAATCTTACGGATATCACTGTATATCTGTTTGGCATCACACGAGATATTCCGTGGCTTCCAGCCGGAGATGAAGACCTAACCGTATCTTCATACAGTGTTCCTGTCACCGATTCCAGATTATGTATACTGTCGTCATCGTCATGAAATATATGTGTACATGTTAGTTACAGGCCCAACAGTAAAATAACCAATTCATTGGTGCGTAGATATATGTCCGAATTTGCTTGACTCAGTGTACAAAGGCTGACTGCAAAATAACTATCGAGATTGTCCACGGCGTATTATATTGGTCATATGCAATTGCATTCAATGTTGTTCTGATTAACTAAGATGGGGCTGATAGAAAGCGATAAGTACTATTAATCAGTTTATTTATATATTAACATAAACATATAACTGTACGCCCACGGGAACATAGCATACAAAACATAACAATGTGGAAGCGGTTACAAATGTTACAAGGATTCATTTCTTAATAACATGGCATGATATATAAATAGGGACAGAGTTCGTATAGTCGTTTTGCTCACATGTGACACACTTGTATTTATTTATATGTACACAGTATTTTTGTTCAATATTTTCCCCTTAAATTGTCATATTTACAACATACAAACAATGAACATTGTCTACATAATCTTAAGCTTTTGGTATTTCTTGTGCCTGTCAACTTTGAAGCTGTGTGAGCTGCATCTAAATTGTGCTAAGGATGATCTGCATTTTCTTATATTTACATCACTTAAATACTTTTCTACGAAATAATTGTATGAATATTCACATTTGCTAGACACATCTACAGTAGATACGTCTGTATTGTTTTCGATATCAACATAGCATGCTTCCCAAATGTAACCATACTCAAATTTATACTGTAGACGTTTATCATTGTATGCCCATTTTAGTCATACCATCATATTATAACATTTTTCGGGATAATCTACTTTCTGGCATTTTCAAAAAGTGTAACCAATATTTTATTATTCTTATATAGTGATACAAAGGTCTGCGACCCCTTTCACCAAAAACACAAATTAATCTTACACTCGTACGTCACATGTACGGATTAAATTTCCTTTTCGACTTCTCTTGCCTCTGCAAGACCCCATATTTCTGAACCATAAGAGAAAATAGGGACTATTTTTTGTCAAATTGTTAGGAAAGATTTATAATCGCAGTCCGCTCAAATGTTCAAACGTTTGAAAAATTCCCAATAACATCTTTTTAGTTTGGATGGCTGAATTACACTGGGCTCCATGATAATTTACTTGAAAATATTACACAATAGATTTAGTTTGAAGTAATTCCCCAAAAGTACCGCTTTTCATTCTTTGACAGCGTATTTCCTTTGCTAAATACAATGTTTTGCCTTATACGAATTAAAATTAAGTTTCCACAGTACAATTCTGACTGATTTATCAGTTTGTAAACATTTTACTGTACTTGAACATAAAGAGTGTCATTATAATTTCTTTTGATTTGAGCTACAATCTTATTAAAAAAACAGAAAAGGGGCTTAATACACATTCGTAATACACCAGTATGGCAGATAAAAGAATCTGAAGACGTGTCGTCTTGTTTGACATGGGAAGTCATGTCTATTCATCGACTGCGAGGAGTTTACAGATCCACAGGTTAAAGTTTTGGGATGCCGGGTTACCATAGCATTTATGAATGGCAACATGTGTTATCTCACAACACATACACGGAAAACGAAGGTGTCAACATCCAATGTTTAATTCAATATATACACCAATAAGACACATGAATAGCACTTTCACAACATACAGCACTTTACACGGTATTGTCAAAAACTCTCGCATACCATATCATGATGCATATCATATATAATATTCAGATGAGCACATTATCACATGGGCAGCACTATTTGCAACATCACATCATTTGCATCACCTAATCAGACAGCACGAGTTTATAAAGTAACCTTGTGTACAGTCCTCATATGCCTCAGTCTGTTACCTGACTGAGTGAAGGCTTTGCCACAGACGTCGCAACTGTAGGGCTTGTGGCCGGAGTGGATGCGGCAGTGCTTGCTGTATGTGGAGTAGTCGCTGAAGGCTTTAGGACAGACTGGGCACTTGTAGGGTCGTTCACCGGTATGTACACGCTTGTGGGTCACAAGACCAGTCTTCCATGCAAACACTTTCCCACAAGTCAGACACTCGTAGTGGCCCAGTTCTTGGTGAGGCTTCTTCTTGGGTAGAGACTCGAGAGTGTAGGAAGAGGAAGAAGGATCTGAGGTTTGGAGACTTGCATTTTCGTGTTTGTGGTTTGAACTGGTGTTGACCTCATGGTTGACCTTGAAGATCTCTGGGACAATCTGTGGTATGATCGGCAAGCTGGTGAATTCTGGTTTGTAATCGGGTATGACTGGTGTGTCGAACACGGTAGTGTTTTCAACAGGTCGTTTCTCTGACATGTCACTGCTGGGTGAATCCGGCCTGCTGTCAAGGACGTCGTCGGCGATGTCGCCATCTGGAGTCACTCTGGAGATGTCGGAGGAGCTAAAGTAGCCGGTGTCGCACTCTTCTTTCATGATGCTATGGGCGAGGTTGTCGTAGACCCCGTATGGAGAAATCGGTGTGGAGTCTCGTGGAGGGTAGTTACAATTCGGGTAGGGGCTGATACCAGGGGTCGACATCAGGATCTCTCTTTGGATCAACGCAGTCTGCACCTGGAGCCGCTGTTGATGGAACATGTCCCTTGCCCACACTTTTGTGCTGTAGTCGTCAAAGCTGAAGGTGTTGGCCCAGGTTCCTGGGACGGGACAGGGAGGAGTCGGGACGTAGTCTCTGGTCTGGACTAGTGGGGAAACACAGTCGGACTTTGGAGCAAATCTGGAACCATAAAGAGACAATAAATAGGAGTTACTGTTACATATTCGTGTAATCGAAATTGTCTTATTTTTTGGTCTTTTGTAGAATAGTATATGCCTCATATTGATAGTATATAATAAAACATAGAGAATATAATTGGAATAAATTTCATTCATGGCCAATGCAACTTACCTGAGTGAGTGAGAGGGTCTCTGGTAGGGCTGGAAACGCTGTGATGACTGTAGGGACAGGGGGCCTGGACACTTTGAGCGGTAGCGATTGTTGCTGCTGCCTAGAAATACAAAGTACATATAACATTAGTTATTATTCAACTCGCAATTTTCTTATGAAGTTTTGTCTACCCGAAATATTTGTTTCTGCCAGTTACCAATGTAATTCGAGTCATGTAACAAAATATATTATTAATAATCTATTATACGGTTTTATAATGGAATCAGACAGGGA
This sequence comes from Haliotis cracherodii, assembly GCF_022045235.1. Lineage (NCBI taxonomy): Eukaryota > Metazoa > Mollusca > Gastropoda > Lepetellida > Haliotidae > Haliotis > Haliotis cracherodii. Next base: position 38,508,218 of record NW_027266275.1, on the reverse strand, counting down.
CATTTATTAATCAATTTGCAGTTCTTAGGTTGTGAACCAAAATATGGTTTATACATGTAGTTCAACATGTCAAAAGAAAACCCCTACTCAAGAAAAGTTATTTATATTTTACTTACCATCTTGAAATTGGGTTGCCATCTTCAAATACGTAATGGGTATTTAGCGTGAATTTTGTTTCAGTACGAACGTCTTATTCTGTATCTAAATCTATCCTTATGTCTCAATGTAGGCTGCGAACTGGAGTGTTGACCACTGTTTCAAGCAGGCATATAAAGCCCAGATTTCCTTTCAAAGTTAACTGTCGGCTGCTCTACGTGCTTATATTTACTTACTGGGCCACGTTTGGTTTTAGCAAATAACTATAGTGAGTATTTATGCAGCCAGTGTCAGTGTTCTACTCGTCATCGAAATCAACCAATCAGTGTCTCCGGCTTCTGAGTATCGGCTCTAACTGTCGCGGACGTCAACCAATCAGTTTCTGTGTAAAGTGAGTTTGTGTTCAGCTTATCATCGAAATCAACCAATCAGTGTCTACGGTTTCTGAGTATCCGTTCTAATTGTCGCATAAATCAACAAATCAGTTTTTCCTGTCAATGAAGCAAGATCACGCGTCACACGTCTCGTTGCATGAATCAACCAACCAGTGTCTCTTGAAACCGCCCTGGTCTTTCCTTTCAACCCAGTGGGAATTCTGGGATTCGAATCGACCCCAATTATCCTATGTCTGCCGTAAGAGGCGACTAAGTGGATCGGGTGGTCGGGATCGGAGACTTGGTTGATTGTGTGTCATTGTTTACCCTTCTCGTTAATGTACATTTAAAAAAATGCAAGGATTTCATTTTAAATCTTACGGATATCACTGTATATCTGTTTGGCATCACACAAGATATTCCGTGGCTTCCAGCCGGAGATGAAGACCTAACCGTATCTTCATACAGTGTTCCTGTCACCGATTCCAGATTATGTATACTGTCGTCATCGTCATGAAATATATGTGTACATGTTAGTTACAGGCCCAACAGTAAAATAACCAATTCATTGGTGCGTAGATATATGTCCGAATTTGCTTGACTCAGTGTACAAAGGCTGACTGCAAAATAACTATCGAGATTGTCCACGGCGTATTATATTGGTCATATGCAATTGCATTCAATGTTGTTCTGATTAACTAAGATGGGGCTGATAGAAAGCGATAAGTACTATTAATCAGTTTATTTATATATTAACATAAACATATAACTGTACGCCCACGGGAACATAGCATACAAAACATAACAATGTGGAAGCGGTTACAAATGTTACAAGGATTCATTTCTTAATAACATGGCATGATATATAAATAGGGACAGAGTTCGTATAGTCGTTTTGCTCACATGTGACACACTTGTATTTATTTATATGTACACAGTATTTTTGTTCAATATTTTCCCCTTAAATTGTCATATTTACAACATACAAACAATGAACATTGTCTACATAATCTTAAGCTTTTGGTATTTCTTGTGCCTGTCAACTTTGAAGCTGTGTGAGCTGCATCTAAATTGTGCTAAGGATGATCTGCATTTTCTTATATTTACATCACTTAAATACTTTTCTACGAAATAATTGTATGAATATTCACATTTGCTAGACACATCTACAGTAGATACGTCTGTATTGTTTTCGATATCAACATAGCATGCTTCCCAAATGTAACCATACTCAAATTTATACTGTAGACGTTTATCATTGTATGCCCATTTTAGTCATACCATCATATTATAACATTTTTCGGGATAATCTACTTTCTGGCATTTTCAAAAAGTGTAACCAATATTTTATTATTCTTATATAGTGATACAAAGGTCTGCGACCCCTTTCACCAAAAACACAAATTAATCTTACACTCGTACGTCACATGTACGGATTAAATTTCCTTTTCGACTTCTCTTGCCTCTGCAAGACCCCATATTTCTGAACCATAAGAGAAAATAGGGACTATTTTTTGTCAAATTGTTAGGAAAGATTTATAATCGCAGTCCGCTCAAATGTTCAAACGTTTGAAAAATTCCCAATAACATCTTTTTAGTTTGGATGGCTGAATTACACTGGGCTCCATGATAATTTACTTGAAAATATTACACAATAGATTTAGTTTGAAGTAATTCCCCAAAAGTACCGCTTTTCATTCTTTGACAGCGTATTTCCTTTGCTAAATACAATGTTTTGCCTTATACGAATTAAAATTAAGTTTCCACAGTACAATTCTGACTGATTTATCAGTTTGTAAACATTTTACTGTACTTGAACATAAAGAGTGTCATTATAATTTCTTTTGATTTGAGCTACAATCTTATTAAAAAAACAGAAAAGGGGCTTAATACACATTCGTAATACACCAGTATGGCAGATAAAAGAATCTGAAGACGTGTCGTCTTGTTTGACATGGGAAGTCATGTCTATTCATCGACTGCGAGGAGTTTACAGATCCACAGGTTAAAGTTTTGGGATGCCGGGTTACCATAGCATTTATGAATGGCAACATGTGTTATCTCACAACACATACACGGAAAACGAAGGTGTCAACATCCAATGTTTAATTCAATATATACACCAATAAGACACATGAATAGCACTTTCACAACATACAGCACTTTACACGGTATTGTCAAAAACTCTCGCATACCATATCATGATGCATATCATATATAATATTCAGATGAGCACATTATCACATGGGCAGCACTATTTGCAACATCACATCATTTGCATCACCTAATCAGACAGCACGAGTTTATAAAGTAACCTTGTGTACAGTCCTCATATGCCTCAGTCTGTTACCTGACTGAGTGAAGGCTTTGCCACAGACGTCGCAACTGTAGGGCTTGTGGCCGGAGTGGATGCGGCAGTGCTTGCTGTATGTGGAGTAGTCGCTGAAGGCTTTAGGACAGACTGGGCACTTGTAGGGTCGTTCACCGGTATGTACACGCTTGTGGGTAACAAGACCAGTCTTCCATGCAAACACTTTCCCACAAGTCAGACACTCGTAGTGGCCCGGTTCTTGGTGAGGCATCTTCTTGGGTAGAGACTCGAGAGTGTAGGAAGAGGAAGAAGGATCTGAGGTTTGGAGACTTGCATTTTCGTGTTTGTGGTTTGAACTGGTGTTGACCTCATGGTTGACCTTGAAGATCTCTGGGACAATCTGTGGTATGATCGGCAAGCTGGTGAATTCTGGTTTGTAATCGGGTATGACTGGTGTGTCGAACACGGTAGTGTTTTCAACAGGTCGTTTCTCTGACATGTCACTGCTGGGTGAATCCGGCCTGCTGTCAAGGACGTCGTCGGCGATGTCGCCATCTGGAGTCACTCTGGAGATGTCGGAGGAGCTAAAGTAGCCGGTGTCGCACTCTTCTTTCATGATGCTATGGGCGAGGTTGTCGTAGACCCCGTATGGAGAAATCGGTGTGGAGTCTCGTGGAGGGTAGTTACAATTCGGGTAGGGGCTGATACCAGGGGTCGACATCAGGATCTCTCTTTGGATCAACGCAGTCTGCACCTGGAGCCGCTGTTGATGGAACATGTCCCTTGCCCACACTTTTGTGCTGTAGTCGTCAAAGCTGAAGGTGTTGGCCCAGGTTCCTGGGGCGGGACAGGGAGGAGTCGGGACGTAGTCTCTGGTCTGGACTAGTGGGGAAACACAGTCGGACTTTGGAGCAAATCTGGAACCATAAAAAGACAATAAATAGGAGTTACTGTTACATATTCGTGTAATCGAAATTGTCTTATTTTTTGGTCTTTTGTAGAATAGTATATGCCTCATATTGATAGTATATAATAAAACATAGAGAATATAATTGGAATAAATTTCATTCATGGCCAATGCAACTTACCTGAGTGAGTGAGAGGGTCTCTGGTAGGGCTGGAAACGCTGTGATGACTGTAGGGACAGGGGGCCTGGACACTTTGAGCGGTAGCGATTGTTGCTGCTGCCTAGAAATACAAAGTACATATAACATTAGTTATTATTCAACTCGCAATTTTCTTATGAAGTTTTGTCTACCCGAAATATTTGTTTCTGCCAGTTACCAATGTAATTCGAGTCATGTAACAAAATATATTATTAATAATCTATTATACGGTTTTATAATGGAATCAGACAGGGACATTTATTAATCAATTTGCAGTTCTTAGGTTGTGAACCAAAATATGGTTTATACATGTAGTTCCCCTACTCAAGAAAAGTTATTTATTTTTTACTTACCATCTTGAAATTGGGTTCCCATCTTCAAATACGTAATGGGTATTAGCGTGAATTTTGTTTCAGTACGAACGTCTTATTCTGTATCTAAATCTATCCTTATGTCTCAATGTAGGCTGCGAACTGGAGTGTTGACCACTGTTTCAAGCAGGCATATAAAGCCCAGATTTCCTTTCAAAGTTAACTGTCGGCTGCCCTACGTGCTTATATTTACTTACTGGGCCACGTTTGGTTGTAGCAAATAACTATAGTGAGTATTTATGCAGCCAGTGTCAGTGTTCTACTCGTCATCGAAATCAACCAATCAGTGTCTCCGGCTTCTGAGTATCGGCTCTAACTGTCGCGGACGTCAACCAATCAGTGTCTGTGTAAAGTGAGTTTGTGTTCAGCTTATCATCGAAATCAACCAATCAGTGTCTACGGTTTCTGAGTATCCGTTCTAATTGTCGCATAAATCAACAAATCAGTTTTTCCTGTCAATGAAGCAAGATCACGCGTCACACGTCTCGTCGCATAAATCAACCAACCAGTGTCTCTTGAAACCGCCCTGGTCTTTCCTTTCAACCCAGTGGGAATTCTGGGATTCGAATCGACCCCAATTATCCTATGTCTGCCGTAAGAGGCGACTAAGTGGATCGGGTGGTCGGGATCGGAGACTTGGTTGATTGTGTGTCATTGTTTACCCTTCTCGTTAATGTACATTTAAAAAAATGCAAGGATTTCATTTTAAATCTTACGGATATCATTGTATATCTGTTTGGCATCACACGAGATATTCCGTGGCTTCCAGCCGGAGATGAAAACCTAACCGTATCTTCATACAGTGTTCCTGTCACCGATTCCAGATTATGTATACAGTCGTCATTGTCATGAAATAAATGTGTACATGTTAGTTACAGGCCCAACAGTAAAATAACCAATTCATTGGTGCGTAGATATATGTCCGAATTTGCTTGACTCAGTGTGCAAAATAACTATCGAGATTGTCCACGGCGTATTATATTGGTCATATGCAATTGCATTCAATGTTGTTCTGATTAACTAAGATGGGGCTGATAGAAAGCGATAAGTACTATTAATCAGTTTATTTATATATTAACATAAACATATAACTGTACGCCCACGGGAACATAGCATACAAAACATAACAATGTGGAAGCGGTTACAAATGTTACAAGGATTCATTTCTTAATAACATGGCATGATATATAAATAGGGACAGAGTTCGTATAGTCGTTTTGCTCACATGTGACACACTTGTATTTATTTGTATGTACACAGTATTTTTGTTCAATATTTTTCCCTTAAATTGTCATATTTACAACATACAAACAATGAACACTGTCTACATTATCTTAAGCTTTTGGTATTTCTTGTGCCTGTCAACTTTGAAGCTGTGTGAGCTGCATCTAAATTGTGCTAAAGATGATCTGCATTTTCTTATATTTACATCACTTAAATACTTTTCTACGAAATAATTGTATGAATATTCACATTTGCTAGACACATCTACAGTAGATACGTCTGTATTGTTTTCGATATCAACATAGCATGCTTCCCAAATGTAACCATACTCAAATTTATACTGTAGACGTTTATCATTGTATGCCCATTTTAGTCATTCCATCATATTATAACATTTTTCGGGATAATCTACTTTCTGGCATTTTCAAAAAGTGTAACCAATATTTTATTATTCTTATATAGTGATACAAAGGTCTGCGACCCCTTTCACCCAAAACCACGTTTAACACAAATTAATCTTACACTCGTACGTCACATGTACGGATTAAATTTCCTTTTCGACTTCTCTTGCCTCTGCAAGACCATAAGGTATCTCATAATTTCTGAACCATAAGAGAAAATAGGGACTATCTTTTGTCAAATTGTTAGTAAAGATTTATAATCGCAGTCCGCTCAAATGTTCAAACGTTTGAAAAATTCCCAATAACATCTTTTTAGTTCTGATGGCTGAATTACACTGGGCTCCATGATAATTTACTTGAAAATATTACACAATAGATTTAGTTTGAAGTAATTCCCCAAAAGTACCGCTTTTCATTCTTTGACAGCGTATTTCCTTTGCTAAATACAATGTTTTGTCTAATACAAATTAAAATTAAGTTTCCACAGTACAATTCTGGCTGATTTATCAGTTTATTGTACTGTACTTGAACATAAAGAGTGTCATTATAATTTCTTTTGATTTGAGCTACAATCTTATTAAAAAATAGAAAAGGGGCTTAATACACATTCGTAATACACCAGTATGGCAGATAAAAGAATCTGAAGACGTGTCGTCTTGTTTGACATGGGAAGTCATGTCTATTCATCGACTGCGAGGAGTTTACAGATCCACAGGTTAAAGTTTTGGGATGCCGGGTTACCATAGCATTTATGAATGGCAACATGTGTTATCTCACAACATATACACGGAAAACGAAGGTGTCAACATCCAATGTTTAATTCAATATATACACCAATAAGACACATGAATAGCACTTTCACAACATACAGCACTTTACACGGTATTGTCAAAAACTCTCGCATACCATATCATGATGCATATCATATATAATATTCAGATGAGCACATTATCACATGGGCAACACTATTTGCAACATCACATCATTTGCATCACCTAATCAGACAGCACGAGTTTATAAAGTAACCTTGTGTACAGTCCTCATATGCCTCAGTCTGTTACCTGACTGAGTGAAGGCTTTGCCACAGACGTCGCAACTGTAGGGCTTGTGGCCGGAGTGGATGCGGCAGTGCTTGCTGTATGTGGAGTAGTCGCTGAAGGCTTTAGGACAGACTGGGCACTTGTAGGGTCGTTCACCGGTATGTACACGCTTGTGGGTAACAAGACCAGTCTTCCATGCAAACACTTTCCCACAAGTCAGACACTCGTAGTGGCCCGGTTCTTGGTGAGGCTTCTTCTTGGGTAGAGACTCGAGAGTGTAGGAAGAAGGATCTGAGGTTTGGAGGCTTGCATTTTTGTGTTTGTGGTTTGAACTGGTGTTGACCTCATGGTTGACCTCTGGGTTGACCGTGAACATCTCTGGGACAATCTGTGGTATGATCGGCAAGCTGGTGAATTCTGGTTTGTAATCGGGTATGACTGGTGTGGCGAACACGTTAGCGTTTTCAACAGGTCGTTTCTCTGACATGTCACTGCTGGGTGAATCCGGTCTGCTGTCAAGGACGTCGTCGGCGATGTCGCCATCTGGAGTCACTCTGGAGATGTCGGAGGAGCTGAAGTAGCCGGTGTCGCACTCTTCTTTCATGATGCTATGGGCGAGGTTGTCGTAGACCCCGTATGGAGTAATGGGTGTGGAGGCTCGTGGGGTGTAAGTACAATTCGGGTAGGGGCTGATACCAGGGGTCGACATCAGGATCTCTCTTTGGATCAACACTGTCTGCATCTGAAGCCGCTGTTGGTGGAAGACGTCCGTTGCCCACACTTTTGTGCTGTAGTCGTCGAAGCTGAAGGTGTTGGCCCAGGTTCCTGGGGCGGGACAGGGAGGAGTCGGGACGTAGTCTCTGGTCTGGACTAGTGGGGAAACACAGTCGGACTTTGGAGCAAATCTGGAACCATAAAAAGACAATAAATATGAGTTACTGTTACATATTCGTGTAATCGAAATTGTCTTTTGTAGAATAGTATATGCCTTATATTGATAGTATATAATAAAACATAGAGAATAAAACATTGGAATAAATTTCATTCATGGCCAATGCAACTTACCTAAGTGAGTGAGAGGGTCTCTGGTAGGGCTGGAAACGCTGTGATGACTGTAGGGACAGGGGGCCTGGACACTTTGAGCGGTAGCGATTGTTGCTGCTGCCTAGAAATACAAAGTACATATAACATTAGTTATTATTCAACTCTTATTTTCTTATGAAGTTTTGTCTACCCGAAATATTTCTTTTTCTGCCAGTTACCAATGTAATTCGTCATGTAACAAAATATATTATTAATAATCTATTATACAGTTCTATAATGGAATCAGACAGGGAAATTCATTAATCGATTTGCAGTTCTTATGTTGTTTGAACTTGTAGTTCATCATGTCAAAAGAAAGCCCCTACTCAAGAAAACTTATTTATGTTTTACTTACCATCTTGAAATTGGGCTGCCATCTTCAAATACGTAACGGGTAATTAGAATTTCGTATTCAGTACGAACGTCTTATTTTGTATCTAAATCCAAACAGTTCCTTCTGTCTCAATGTCGGCTGCAAACTGGAGTGTTGACCACTGTTTCAAGCAGGCTTATAAAGCCCAACCTTTTAATCCCAATAAAGACAGTTTTAATTGACGATGGCTTCATCTACTGTCTGTGAGTATCCCCGTGCGTTTTGATTGGCTGGAAAGGTGAGATCCGCGTTTTGATTGGCTGACGCTGATTGTGAGTAATCCGCGGTAACTTTGGAGGGTACATCTGACTGATTTGGCGTCCTGGAGATATACCTCGGATGTATGAGCGAATCTCACAGCTTGGGGAAGACAGTAAACTCTTTAATCAATAACAGTTCACCGATGAAGCCTGTTCACGTGCATTATCACAACTGCACGTGAGATCACAAAGGTGAAAAAAAGGATTCGAACGGTTTTGGTGCGGAGTGTAGAGAGTGTGCAGACTGACACTTTATAGGTATATTCAGTGAAACAAATTCAAGGGAGCTGTAATGCTTGTCAGTAGTAAATAAAAATATCCAGGGTAACTTCATGTAGATGGTATCCATTTAGAAATCACATGCACACATGATGATCCACAGTCACAGGCAAAAATGCATAATTTGACAGAATCTAGAACCTATGTTTAGGTGTATGTTTTTAGCTGGTCTGTTTTTCGTCTCTCTTAACGGTGACTTATGGTGTTTCTGTCTGGGCTGTACGTGTATGGACATTGCAAAATACGCATGGTTGTTAATCAATATCGACCAAGACAGATTGGTTAAGCGAATAAACCCTTTCAGGAAATAAATTAAAGGTACACGATCCGATTTACATTTGTTCTAGTTTAAGACAGGGAGATGAATATCAAAATACGTCATTAAACTCGAGAGGAAAGAATCTATACCTCTCAGTTCATATTATCATATGCTTGATGTTCAATTGAAACTATCTTAAGTTGGTGATATCATATCCAAACAATGAACGGTACTGGCACTCACAGAATATATACATGGTTTCATTTTCTGAAACATTTGATGTAAATCATTTTAAAACTTCCCCCAAATCGCATTATGCACAACTGCTGAAACCTATCTTAGACATCTTATCTTTGAAAAGCAATAAATGTTCGGCACAAAATTACATTTGAAACACGGCGATGGCAGGTTGTTGCAATTTTGTTCTTACCTCAGGAATGTGTGATTATTAAATAGACATAATCAAAGTTAACATACATAAACATAAACAAAGTAGTTCAGCTACATAAAAAACACGGTATACTTTCTTTTGTCTCTCAGTTTAATTTAACACCACGCTTTGTGAGGATGTTGGGAATAAGATCTTTCTTTATTGTAACGTGTATCCAACGGCATTAAAACCACTTGCGTAAAGCGTGCAGCCAACTTACGTTATGTAACTTAATCGTGTCTCTCGCCCTACCCCAGTATACAGCGCTAACATACTATAGTCACTGTATAACATTGGCCATCTTTCCCCTTGATTATGACACTTGCATTATGTCCTATAGCTGTAATTCTCTGTTGTACTGATGTAAAACTGCAATTCTCCATTGTACTGCTGTGAAACCCTAATATTAAGATATGCATTACCCCTGATTGTTTTTATCAGATATTTTGTTTCTCGAAACGAGAAAAATATGTTTGTGTTGTTCATTCACTTTTTCATCTGTTTATGATGATTTTTTCGCACTTGTTTGTTGTCCAAGAAAAGAAAACCAAAATAGTGCTTATTTATGTATCTTGTACCGAGCCATATCTGTAGCTTGTGTGTGTCTGTATGAGTGTCCATTTCTTTTGAGACCCACTGTACCTTTGTTTATCATACAAACATTCGATGTCGGTTGACATATCACAATATAGACAAGCATTGAGTACATTTGTAATAACACTTCATGTTAAATACTCATTAAAGTTTCTGATTCTTTCACACATTTCTAAATTTTGATGTTTGTATAATCTGCGACTACCAATTTTCTTCATTTTTCTACTCCTCTGCTGTGGAGATGTTCACCCTCATCCTGGACCTAAATACCTAAAAGACTTAAATATTATACACCTAAATGTTCGTAGTCTCGGGGATAAATTGAATATTTTAAGCGCAGAATTTGGGTCATACGATGTAATATGTTTGACTGAAACATGGTTAAGTGAAGATATTCGAAACAATGACATACAGATTCCAGGTTTTCAATCTCCATTTAGAAAAGACAGAACAAAACGTGGTGGTGGGGTTGCGGCTTGTGTTAAAAATAATCGAAACGCTAAAATAATGAGAAATTTAGAACTTGCCTAGCTTGAGGCGATATGGATACAGGTTAAATGTAAAACTCGAAATTACTTATTGGTACATTTTATCGTGCCGATAAAAGTGCCCATTATTGGAATTTAATTGATGAATCAATATGCAAAGCTGTTGATCTTGATATGTTTACTATTGTTACTGGCGACACTAAAAAGACTGAACCTTTACAAACTATGTACGGTTTAAAACAAATAATTACATATCCTACAAGAATAACCTCTAATTCTAAAACTTTGATTGATTTAATATTCGTACCCTGTGTAAACAATGTGAGGTCTTCTGGTGTACTTGATCCAATCTGTAGCGATCACTGCCCTATCTTTGTTCATATAAAAGAAACTATGCCCAGAAATAACGCGTTTAAGAGAAAAATATATAACCATCCCTTGGCAGATGCAGATGGTATAAATCAAGGTTTTAATGAGATTGATCTGGATAGCCTATTCTCATCTGATAATATTAACATTATCGCTGAAGATCTGACTTGTAGACTTAAAGACATATTTAATAAATATATTCCAACTAAAACTGTCACAATACGAACAAAGGATCCTCTATGAATAAATAACGAGATATGCTCTCTTATTAGGAAACGTAATCGTATTCACAAGATTGCTAAAAACAGAAATCGACCGTCATATTGGGTAAAATTAAGGCTTTGCAAGAATAAAGAAATATCAGCAGTCGGAATAGCCAAAAGAGCTCATGAATTAAAAATAGATAACATCATAAATACACCGCTTCAAATTGATTACATTTTACTAAATGAAAAACAGTATTTCACCTGTATATCTCAACAATCTCATTCCAAGTCCAGTCTCTGATAATAGCAATTATAACCTTAGAAATAGATCTAACATACAAACAATCAAATGCAGAACCCAGACCTATGATAAATCATTATTTCCGGCCCAATCTTGAAGATATTTGGATGAGGCGCACCCAATACCTTCGCAATCTTGCTGTGCCTTACTTGCGAAAGTGGTGTGTGCAACCCAAGAGGGGGCTTTAGGGGTTGCTTATATAGAATTTGGGAATTTTGAGATTTCGAATAGATGCCGATGGGGTTGGGGAGGAGAACTAAGGGAGCTGGGTATGGTGGATGTTTGTTTGTTTATGTAATTTTGATTTGGTAGATAATAGTGCTTTTAGATGCGTTTTATTAGTTCTGTTTTGATTAAGAATACGCCTAAGGCCTTGAAGTTTTCTAGTTTATTTTGTGGGTTTAGTATTGCTTCTAGAGGGAAAGCCTTGTTTAGATTGAGGGTGGTTTGTAATGCGGTTCGATGTGTTAGGTAGTGTGTGCAGTGGATGAGTGCGTGTTCTGGGGTTTCTAGTTGGTTGCAGTGTGGGCAGTTACCTGTAGTATGTTTTTTAAAAAAATTTAGATGGTTATTTAGGTTGGTGTGTCCTGTTGGGAGTTTAGTGATTACTCTGTCGATTTTTTTTGATGGATGGAGAATTTTTGGTTTGGTTAGTGGTTTGCTGAGTACTTTTTTGATTTGGCTATTTGAGTTTAGATAAAGGTTATGTCATTTTTTGGTGATTTTTTGCTTGTTTACGCTTTTAATTCTGATTTTGAGATTGGTAAGTTTAAGCTTATTTCTGGGATTTTGAGGGATAGTTTTGCTGCTTTATCGGCATTTTCATTACCGTATATTCCTACGTGGGCGGGTATCCACAAGAAGGTTATTTGTTTGCCTGCCTTAGTTAGGTCGTTGGAGCTTTTAAGTATTTGATTTATCAATTAAGGTCGGTTTTTGGTATTTTTGTTTTGGAGGGCTTGCAGTCCACTTAGGGAGTCGGTAAGTATTAGGATTTTTTTGTGTTTTTTGGATTCTTGATTATGGAGGGCTGAGGCCATGCCCATTAGTTCTGCCGTGAATATTGATTGGTTGTTTGGGAGTCGGAAGGATTGTGTGGTTTTAGTTGGTTGTGTGGTATGGACTCCGAAACCTGTGTGTTTGGAGGTCGGATCTGAAGATCCGTCCGTGTAAATGTGACACCAATTTGGCCAATTTTCGTGTATGTATGCTAGTGTGGTGGTTTTAGCTATGTTTAGGTAGGTTTGTTTATTTATTTGGCTAGCTAGTGTTGTGTCTATTTTGGGTATTTTAAGTTTAGGGGTGAAGATATTTGATTGTTAACAGTTTTGTTTAAGATTTTTTTTTTGGTGTTCATTGAGGTAGTTTGTTATTCTTTGGGATATCGGGGTAAGTAAGGGGTGTTTACGAGCTAGAGCTTGGATTTTTGGGCTGATATTTTGGTTTATTAAGTTTTGGATGAGAGGGTTTGATGGGACGCGGCCCAGAAATTTAAGCTTAGCTGTTCCCTGCGTAGACTTAGTGGCATTTCTCCTGTTAAGGCCTGAAGTGAAGTGTAGGAGGTGCCATGTTGGGTGCGTGTAATTAGTTTGAGGGCCTGATATTGTATTGAGTCAAGTTTTTTAGATAGAGAGTTGTTTAGGGTGTTGTATATGGCGCAGCCGTAGTCTAGTTTTGATCTAATTAGTGATATGTAGAGAGAGAGGAGGGTATCTTTGGAGGCTCCCCAGTTAGAGCCAGGTAGGCATCTTAGGGTGTTTAGGTCTTTACTGCATTTAGTTGTTAGGTTTTGGATGTGAGCATCCCAGGTGAGATGTTCATCGAAAATAAGTCCTAAGAATTTGGTTTGTTTTTGAAATTTGATTGTTTGGTTGTTTAGCTGGAGGATTGGGGAGGCGGGTTTCATGTTTTTATGTTTGAATACTATTCCTATTGTTTTTTTTTAGTTAAGGGAGAAGCCCCATTTGTCAGCCCATTGTTGTATTTTATTAAGAGATGCTGTGCCAACCTTCCACGTGATAAAGTAGTGAACAAATTTCACAAGAGTGAACACTTGTGAGAACATTTCACTTATCACCGCAGTGCCCACTGTACAGGTGAGAACATTTTAGCTGATACGGCCCCCCGCTTAATCCCTAATCCCCCCCATTGTCTTCCCCATGTTGTTTTAGGACCAAAAACCAAACGTGGGCACAGTGGGGGGACACCAGATTACTTACATCAGCTGAACCTCTTCGGGTAAGTTTTACCAGGTCGTCTTCTTCGGATATTACAAGCCTCGATATGCATACCGATAAAATGACACAGTAAGAACACAAACACGCCTACAGTATGAGATATGTACTTTGTAGTATGTAAAACAACAAAACAAGCCATGATACTTATAAGACACTTAAAATGTTATACGTTCATTAAAAAGTGAGTCAACTTTACAACACAAGTATTGAAATATTTTCTCTTTAGCATTTAAAGTTGCTGAAGAGGCATTGGTAAATTGTAAATATTTCATTATTAAAAAGTACATGTAGAGCAATACAGCCAGGCTCCAGATAGGAGTGATGTACCAAGACAACACTACAACGTCATTAACAAGGTGGGGAAGCCAATGAGGGCGTAGTGAAAACAGTGATGGAGTTGGCGTGATGACAAAGGGCAGATCGGATAACAATATAAGAATACAGTATAATATTCATCAGGATTATAGTAGCGTTGGGTATGTACTGGAGATGGCCAATTACTTTGATCTCTATATCCTGGATTTCACGTTTTCTTGCAGTTTCATTTTCTTCCAGTGGTGGATGTCTATATAGGGGATTTTGGGGTTCTTGTCAGATGATGTGGTCGGGATTGTTTCTTCTAATAGGTGTTTCGAGAGGGCGGATTCCATGTCCGATGTAGCAACTGATGTCTTGTGGTCTTCGATTCTAGCGGCTACGGGGCGTAATGTATCTCCAGTATATTTATATTATAAACTGTAGCATGATCTCGAGGGATACATGGGTTTTTATGCGTCCCGCGTTTTATGCGTCTGCCTCTGAGATATCCACATGCAGCATGTGTTGCTGGTGGCGGGGTATAACTGGATTCATTCCCCCGAGAAATGTATTACCCTCCAAAGCGGGTTACACAGTATTTTATCACGTGAACCAATTAGATCTCATCATTGTGACGTGGAGGTATAATACATATATATATACTGGGTAGTTGATGGAGCCGTGGTATGTGATGTTCACATGTGAAAGATGATGGGGCCTTGGTATGGGATATTTAGATGGGGAGGTGATAGGGCCGTGGTATGTGATGTTCACATTGGGAGGTGATAGGGCCTTGGTATATGATGTTCACATGGGTAGGTGATGGGGCCTTGGTATGTGATGTTCACATGGGGAGGTGATGGGGCCTTGGTATGTGATGTTCACATGGGGAGGTGATGGGGCCTGGTATGTGATGTTCACATGGGCAAGGTGATGGGGCCGTGGTATGTGATGTCCACATGGGGAGGTGATGGGCCGTGGTATATGATGTCCACATGGGCAAGGTGATGGGGCCGTGGTATGTGATGTCCACATGGGCAAGGTGATGGGGCCGTGGTATATGATGTTCACATGGGGAAGTAATGGGGCGTGGTATGTGATGTTCACATGGGTAGGTGATGGGGGCCTTGGTATATGATGTCAACGTTTAATCGAAAAATATATTGCACCAGACAATTGTTGAAAAAATTGATTTTGTTTCAGCCAGACAGTTGAAAAAAAATGACTGCCGCTAAAATTACATTGCTCGAAGGTGGTTTTCTTCAGGCGAATAGTTTTTATTGATTTTTTAAATACCTGGTTGCAAGAAAAAAATATACTTCCCAGAGAAATCTTTATGTTCTTCCAACTTCGAAATGCCAAAAATCGCTGAATCATGCAGATTTTATGACTGCTTCGTAGAATCCGACACCATGCGTGTACATACATGTAGCCATTGCTCGACATTTTCGTGACACCACGGAATAAATAAATTACTTCTTATTTGCGAAAGTGAATCTAAATGAACAGACTGAGTACATGTTGTTGTTTTTCTACCCTGTGACCATTCAGTATCGTGGATCGGATTTTTTCCTCGTCTGCCCTTTCTTTTAATGTGTACGTGTGTCCTCACAATTAAATTCGTACATTTATATAAATACTGTCCTATCATACAGAGCGCTTTTCCCCTTTTTTTTAGATCTTTGTGGAGAAACGAAAGCCTTAAAAACGACGCACCCGAACACACCCCAGTCGTCTCCATGCCTACCATCACCAACAATGGGCTGTGCCCTAGCTTGTTTTCCAATCAATGTGATCACATGTCTCAAGCTAACTCATTCTCTTCCGAAACTGTACTGTGATGCGGGGATGGTTGGTTGGGCTGGGCGTTTGACGTGTGAGACAGGATAAGTATTTATAAATATATTTGTGAGTGTAAAATTTACAAATGTTAAAAACGTATCCTATCTCATAATGTGCATTTATTCCACGCTTGATACGTAAACAAGGCCTAAACCGTCTAAAGCGGGTTCTAAACCATGATCCGATCTAATTATCGTAACGTCGTTCAGGTTCGTAAAAACGCAAAACACGTGTATGAGGTGTTTCGGAAAAAAGCTTTGAGATACTCTGACGTAATTATCATGAGGTCGGGTATAACTCATGTGTTCCCTGTGTTCGCATAGGACATAGTTCTTTAATGACGAACGATCGCGTAGTATTGAACTAATACGAACTTGTTCAACTACATCTCTTAAATAAAGCGACAAACCACTTCCACATCCGATAGATTCCGACAATGTCTTGATCATGTGTTTATGAATCACTATCAAATAGTAATGACACCATGTGTTCGCGAAAAGGTGAGCGTATCCTGCCCCACCGATGGCACCCGTCACAAACACATGCAAAGGCAAGTCAACATAGGGAGAGCGAAACATCCCAGTCCGGGTCAGTGGAGTTCTACAAGTACTGACGCACACTTATACAGCCTTTCGAGGTAGATGTAGCAGGCCGGGTATATTTGTTTTCGCCTTGTTGAAGCTATCAATCACCACCGCAGTGATTGTGTAGGCTATAACAGGAAGAACGATCGACACTGCACACACGAGCCTTCAAGTAAATCCACTCCATCCTAACCAACCGGTTGGTGAGCAAAAAAAATCGGGTCACCGATAAACGGCCGCGCCTTATGACTTCTCATATGTTGAAGACGTATTCTATAGACGAATCTCTTCCTTCCATTGGGTATTCAAGATTTATGCTTGTATATACACAATACAACACGTGATCAGGCGGATGCTGCATTGGTCCTCCATCATTTGGGCTGGCTGACCGCTGTCAGTTGTTGAACCAGTACAAGTGGTCCAAACTTCTCATATGTTGAAGACGTACTCTACAGACGAATCTCTTCCTTCCATTGGGTATTCAAGTCTAGGAACCCGAACTGTAAGGACGACAAGATGATATAAATTCAAAGATTTATGCTTGTATATACACAATACAACACGTGATCGGGCGGATGCTGCATTGGTCCTCCATCATCTGGGCTGGCGGACCGCTGTCAGTTGTTGAACCAGTACAAGTGGTCCAAACAGATGTAAACCCTAGGCGTCCGAGACGGAGATGTCTTTCGGATAGTGCAGGGCAAACACTATCGAACTTTTAAAAAACAGCCTTCAATTTTCGCTGATAAGGTGTAGTTGCTGCGAAGAGGCATCGTTGATGTCACTGCCCTTGTCACATGCGGGTTAGAGCCCACTGGGGGTGGTAGACCTGCGGAGGTGTAAGCTTGCAGGATGACTGATCGGAGCCATAATGACACTGTGGTCCTGGAAACCGTCGTCGCAGCTGTTGAGAAAGGTATAAACAATCTTCTACGTAATCGTCATAGTGGTTTAGATTCTTGAAGGTAGATCCTTAAGGATCCTTAAGGCTCTCACTGGGCCTCGAGGAGAGCGGGGGAACAGTGAATAATCTGTCTGGCTGCCCAAGTACTAGTAGTTGGTTCTTCGCAATGAAATGCATCTAAGGGATAAGTACACTTTCCCATGGCTTTGTCTTTCGAATCGGACCCTATCTTTATCTGCCAATTGTTCATAAGATTCCAAGGATAAGTGGTGTAGAACGGCGTTAAGATCTCAAACTGGACGCCGGAATCAAGACGTCTGATCGGCTAGACTGTACGACCTGATCAAGGCCTGAAGTTCCGCTACAGTGGAAATCTTTGAATCTTTGGTCGTGGTTTCTTTCCCGAATTCTTCTAAAGGAGGTTCTTGGATAGATATAAATGACTGACTTTGGCGGTTAGGTGAGCGTATACTGATCAGAATGTCCTCGTTTTCTTGTAATGCTCATGGTTGCGAGATCGATGTGGGTTCCACATTCTGTGAAGGGGATTGAATCGTGGTAATCAGTTCGTGCTGGAGCTTCTTCTTTCTCGAGCCTTGTTCATCAAGCACTGTAGTCAAAGCATTTGGTAGAGCTTGGAACATTCCCTTGGGGAAAAAGCAGAAGATTGAGTTCCGTGATCCCACGACGTAGATAAAGAAAGTCGCTCCTGGCTATCTCTAGATCTGTCTTCCGAGAACGGAAGTCCTCCGAGAGCGAACGTTGATCCCGCCGGTCTGTGCTGATCCTCCGAATGTCTTCCATCCTCTAGATAGAACGGTCGAGGTGGGATACGAATATCCCGATCTCGGCTGTCGTGAACTCTCCGATCCTCACACGATCGTGGAGGGGAACGTCCATCCCGCTCATTGTTGCATCTCCTCCTTCCCTCGAAGCTAACTTAACGGTAAGGGGAACTGGGATCTCTGGAATGATCCCCACGATCGTAGCTACGTCTGTCTTGGCGGTTATATGATACAGACGCGTGTTGGCTTTCCTGTGATTTTCATGAAACCCTATCCGATTCCTTCTTGTTTGTAGAAATCTTCTGTCCGATCTTCTGAAGTCGAGAGCACAACATCCGAAGTGATGTGAGGTGAAATAGGGTTTAACGTCGCGTCCATGATGACTGCCCTTATTTATACTCTTCAAAAAAAGAAACTTGACATAGATGTAAAACCACTTTTTGCCAAATATCTAAAATAATTACATTAAATGGGAACCAAATAAGTCAAACAGAAAGATGATGTGTCTATAATTCGCGAAAACACATGCAAAGCACATAAACGTAGCGTTTGGGGATCAATTGTACAGCTTCAACCAAACACAACAGCCTGTAATAAAAAACGTGCAGCACAGGATCCTGCATTTAGGCATGCAGCCCCCCCCTGGACTTTTTGCACGAAGACCTGTTCGACGTCATGTATTGACCCCACGTCATCTGGCGGACCGTGTGCTTTGGTGCCAACAGAGGGTTAGATGGGCACGTGCAAGGTGGAGAAATGTACTGTTTACTGACGTTTCCTACTCACACGTGCTGATGGGCGCGCACGTGTCTACAGACGTCGGGGTGAACGTTACGCCCCCAACTGTGTGCAGGTTGTCCCATTTGGCGGCGGGAGTGTCATGGTATGGGCCGGAATTCATCACGGTGGTAGGACGCCTCTCGTGCATGTGGCAGTTGCATTGACAGGTGTGCGTTACAGAGACTTAATCCTACAGCCTTACGTTCTTCCTCACGTCAACGTTCATGGCGGACAGTTCCAGCAGGACAACGCTCGACCGCATATTGCACCGGACTTCTTACAGCACAACAACATCACGCATTACCTTGGCCAGCCCGGTCACCAGATTTGTCCCCGATTGAGCATCTGTGGGACGGGTTGGATCGACGCGTTCGCAGAAGGAATCCACCGCCCCAAACACTTCCGGCGCTTCTTGATGCACTTCAGCATGAATGGCAGCACATCCAACAGCGTGTTATTGACAACTTGATTGCATCTATGGGTCGTCGGTGTCAAGAGGTGATTGATGCGCGTGGTGGGCACAACCGATACTGACATTTTCTGTACCCCTGGGACATTAACTGTATCGTGTGCGTGTGTCTAGGTGACACGATTGATGTTTTGAACATTGTGTACATTGATCTTCAAACAGTGTTTCAATTACGGTTTCTGTGTCCTATTTTGAAAAAATCGCATTATATTACATTTTGAAAGTAAGTGTCGTTTCTTTTTTTGAAGAGTATATATTGTGATGTGGATGCCAAGGTTTGTGGCTACTTGCAATAGTCCAGACTAATATCAATTTCATAGTGTTTGCCTACTGACATACAATGCCGCAGTTTAACAAATTCCACTCCTCACAGTAAATAGGACTCCGAGCCGACCAGTCCTTGTTTTACTTAAGTACCATCTTTTAACATCTTTTTTGTATGTGAACACTCTACCACCAGACTAGAGAAGCGGGTGCAACATCAGAAGATTAAGGTTCTTTCTGAAGAATGTGTCGCCAATAGACTATGGGTGGGTTATTATTGATGCGAGTATCAACACTGATCGAACGTTCGATTGATATTTAGGCAAGTCACGTAAGGTGTGGTGAAATGAGGTTCAACGCCACATTCAAGATTAGATTGTTGCACTTACATTGCGACGTGCACTCATGTGTTTGTGGCTGCTTGTACCCCTAGACCACAGAGGGGTCACTTATCCATTATAAGGGAGGAATCGTCATTCACAGAGGCCCAGGCTGAGAATTTCGGATGGACTGCTTTTAGTGCAGTCCTCTTCACTGATGAAGACCATGCTCCACTTGAGTAGATTCTGAAAGTCTGTCGCTATCCTGTCTATAACACTTGCTCACGTTTGTTTTTTTAAATCAGCCTTGGACAAATCTTTGTACCTAATACACCTGTTTAACGCTGCAATATTGCAGCTATGTGACAGGGGTCTATTAAAAACATCTTGACCAGACAATCTAGTGATTGACATGAGCATTGATATGTGCAATTGGGATACAAAAGTCAGCAAAGTCTGACCACCTGATCCAAGCATAGTTGTCTATCGCCAATTACACCTATGACGACAAACTGTTAATATTCCGAGTCTGTACGAGGCAATGATCCACCATGTTCTGGTACAAGGATATCAACCAAGTCACCCCAGACCAGCATTGGTTATTTGGGAGCAATTCTAACCTGGAATCCCTATAGGGGTAAGAGAGAGGAAGGCACTCGCTGTTGAAAGGATAAGCAATGATTCACACTGCCCTGTATGAGGATAATCAAGTATGGGCCAGGCAAAACAATTGGTTGAAAGCCTCAGCCATCCAGGCACCAGAGAATGACAGCATACAAACATGCACTCAACTGAAACAATTACCAGGACACCGCAAACAAGCCTGAAATCCTACTAGCCCTATGGATAACTTCATCACAATAAAACCTGCTATCACAGTCTTAAGTGGAAAAGCAGTATGTTCCAAGCGTCCCATTGGCCAAGAGGTTGAGGCTGTGGAGGCATTGATTTGGCTTTTTATCTCTACTACATTCACTTGACAAGCGTAGCTGCATTCCCTGTATACCTATATCTGTGTTTTCAATGCAATGCAATTGTGCTCTATAACATAAGACTAACAGTTCATAATTTATTTCTCCAGCTCTTTATTCATGACCATGTTCGTCCCAACAGTCTGTCTAGGACCTGAGGTTGGTCTGGTCCTTTCTCCACTTGTTGAGAGGGCCTCGGTTGGGTCTGTACTGAACACTGACACCGTCAGGAATCAGGCGTCCATCAGCGCACATATCCTCATAGCAGTCTCTTGGCCACTTGGTGAATCCCCACTTCTTGGAGAGCACAATCTGAAACACAGGAAATGAACCAATTAGTAAACTGAAAATGTCTTTAGTGATCAACTAAATGTTGAAACAGTCAATAATTCACAAGTTTGTCAACACGGTCAACATACAGCTGGAATACTAAAATTCAACGCCTTTTCAATGCTTTCAAGGCACTTTTAGATGGATTATTAGCCTTATTAAGTCAATGTTTTTTTCAATCCACCATACTATGCTAGCCGTAAGACTTAAAACAAGTTTTGTTTTCACAACCAACAAATATAACAAAATTTAAGTCTGCCATGAATTTATAAAAAAAAAAAGTGTGTCATATTTATAATTAAGAAGATCAATTGGTCTTTCAAACTACTCATCATGCTAATCATCATTATTGAAATTCTCACTACTACCAGAAGACAAAACAGCTGAGTGTAGAAAGACTGACCTTCTGTCTGCCAGGGTACTTGAACTTGGCTCTTCGGAGGGCCTCAATCACAGCAGACTCGTTCTGCTCTCTGGAACGGACCGACATGATCGGCTGTCCAATGTTTACACGGGCCACAGTCCCTTGAGGCTTACCCCAAGCACCACGCATACCGGTCTGAAGTCTGAAATAAAATCATTTCAATCATATTTTCACAAATAACATCTTCACAAATAACTGTCACAAGCATTCAAGAAAACATTATCAGCTAATCAGTCACATATGAAGCAATATAAGGATCACCAATATTCTTATTCAACAATATAAGTAA
This sequence comes from Haliotis cracherodii, assembly GCF_022045235.1. Classification (NCBI taxonomy): domain Eukaryota; kingdom Metazoa; phylum Mollusca; class Gastropoda; order Lepetellida; family Haliotidae; genus Haliotis; species Haliotis cracherodii. The sequence goes on along the minus strand of NW_027266275.1, from coordinate 38,486,157 downwards.
GATTGCTTGGTAAATATATAACGATAAAGTTGACTCAAAAGAGTATTGTTGCCTAAAAATGCTGAAATAAGAAATTGTTTTTAAACAACAAATGAAAGTATGACAAGTATTACATGCCACTCAAAAGAAGTCTAAGAACACCCAATTCTTTCAAATAACCATGATAACTGTAGTTTATCTGTCATGCCATGAAAGTGTCGTGTCCTTAACTTCTTTTGAGTAGCATATAAGCCCAAATTCAGTTCACCTTAAGTTGATTATATAAAAATGGCAATTCGTTCCTAATCTGTTAAACCCGGGGACCCATGACACCATCAGGTTGGGATTAACACCAGATTGGGGTAGTGTACTTGAATTCGGAGAATATCTTGTACACAATTAACTCAACCACTTTGCAAATTTTGTTTGGGAATTATATCATACGTTTTAGAGATAAGTGATATCATGGTCTTCACTGTAAGCTTAAGACATTTTGAAATAACATTCACCTCGAAATAAAAGAAATCACCAGGACAAAGTCATCGAAATCACCCGCAAGTCATGAATGATCAACTGGTTATATTGATTGTATAACTACCCCCATTTACAGTCAAAGTTTTGCCATAAAAACTCAGAAAAATAATTAAACAGTCACACTACAGGTAACTGCCCACACTGCAAACAACAAGAAACCCCAGAACACGCACTCATCCAATGCACACACTGCCTAACACATCGAACCGCATTACAAACCACCCTCAATCTAAACAAGGCTCTCACTCTAGAAGCAATACTAAACCCACAAAATAAACTAGAAAACTTCAAGGCCTTAGGCGTATTCTTAATCAAAACAGAACTAATAAAACGCATCTAAAAACACTATAATCTACAAAAATCAAAATTACATAAACACACAAACATCCACCATACCCAGCTCCCTTAGTTCTCCTCCCCAACCCCATCGGCATCTATTCCAAATCTCAAAATTCCCAAATTCTATATAAGCAACCCCTAAAGCACCCTCTTGGGTTACACAGACCACTTTCGCCCCTTTCGGAAACACATTAAATGGCCTGGCCGGGCCCGTGTGCGAAATACGCATCAGTCGGAAAGCGCACATTAAATCTCCAAAGTAAGTAAGTATTAAACAGTCATTATGCTCCAGTTCCCACTAGACCTATCTGTGTGTGAAGTTTGGCGAAGAAATATTGTATGGTTTCAAAGATCTGCTCAAGAAACAACATCTTGCACAGACTGATGCACACAAAGACACCAAAGGTGCACAGTATTACCGGTATATCGGTAAAATGAGATTTGTCATATCCACAATACATATCACAATATCATTTTTAATGTGCAGTATATCAGGTGATTTTAAATAGGGATTTTTATCATGTGCTAAATGTTATGCGCTTGCCAAATACCTTAAAAATGTTTCCGTAAATCCAAAATGCAAGTTCACGAATATACAGGTTAATTTCTTTTGTGCATGCGCATCCTACACTTCCGTCATCAACACCGTGGGCAATGAGAAGGCAGCTTTCTCGTGCTTTATGGCACTAATTTCAAATTGGCGACTACGCTTTGAAACATATTTTGACAAATTCTTGATTACAAATTTGAAACCTGAACAAAAGAACATTCTGGAAAGGCTAATGGATGTAGATTGTATGGACTCTAAACCCGTAAATATCGTTCAGAGTTAAAGTTTTCGAGTTTGCATGATTAGAAATCACATTCTCACTGTCACTTTCATAATCTGGTAAGCGATGCTCTGATTGGTCGGATGAAGGGTTGTTCTGACGTGACCTCTAATGGGATGACCTCAGATCTTTGTTTAGCGGTAGTGAGAACTGAGGTCTGATTTTAATGAGATTGCGTACCCACTGATATTTATCAAATTGTGGTTATCCCAGAAGTGAGTGAGAAAGAACTACATAATCTTTTACTTTCTATCTCTAAAATATAAAACTGTTCATGTGTTATACCTTTTATGCCAACTGCCTCCATATACATTCCAAATTCACATTTCCTATTTTTTCTAGCATTCTAATTTAGAATATTCTAACATAAAAAATACATTTACTGGTAATATAATTTTTTTTTTGTAAATTGTCAAATCAGTATGGCTAACTGCAACACAGGAGTTAGGTACACAGCCTATTCAAATGAAATTTAACATGACATCAACAATTTTCAAAATCAAAACTAAAAATAAGACAATTGATTTAGCAAAAGGGAAGTCACAACAAAAAAAAAAGACAAGACCAATGACCGCACCTTAACTTTCATGACCATCAAGATTGGCCAAGGTGAGGTAAAACGGGGTTTAACGTCACGTCCAAGATTATTGCACTTATATAGCGACGTGCATGCACGTGTATGGCTGCTTGTACTAGTCAGGACTGATGTCGATTTATAGTGCTAGTGCCCTGAGATACGCCGCAGTTTAACATGAATACCCCACTCAGACACAGTATACTGACTCCGAGCAGACCAGTCCTTGTTTTACCCCCTTAATGCCGAACGCCAGACAGGGTAACAACAAGTACCATCTTTTAAAGTCTTTTGGTATTGACGCGGCTGGGGATCGAACCCCGGACCTTCCGCTCTCCGGGCGGAAGCTCTACCATTATACTTTGTTACACAGTGATTTTTGCTTGGTAATATGATCTCTGTTATCTGTCTCAAGATACACCACCCCAAGGCCCCTCTGCATAAGGACCAGCACTGAACCTGTTAATGGAATGTTATTTTGTAACTTGAAACTCCACAATCTCTGCTCAGATCCGAGCACATTCTGACCACTGGTGGATATAGTAATTAGACCACGGAGGTGGTCTCAAGATTGGCTAAAATGTCAATGAAAGTGCAATGGTTGACTGGCTACACACTCGTACTCGTGTGGTGAATCGAACCCAGGCCTTCACTGTAAAATGCTTTAACCTCTAAGCTACCCGACTGCCATAAAGCTATGACTCACCGATCAGCACCGGCACAGGACAACATCTTGTTGATCCTGATGACGTGGAAGGGATGTAAGCGCACACGTAAGTGGAAGGAATCCTTGCCGCAGACCTTCACCAGGTACTTGTTGGCGCAGATACGTCCAGCCTCCAGAGCTTCCGATGACAGCTGTTCATACTCATCGGAGATCAAGTGGATGCAGAGAGGGAACTCATCAACACGAGCCTTCTTTCTGCCCAAATCAAAGATTCGGATCTTTGGATCTGAAAGATAGAGGTTGATCAATTATTTGTTGTATGATAAAAGCAGTGACATTCTAATTTGTCAACTTAATCTTTGGGTTGTCTGTTGATACAACTGATACAGTGTGTTACTGACACAAAGTTTATGTCCTTATACATCCAGTTAAATAATGTATGTAAGTAAATAATCCAGCCTGGACCAGACAATCCAGTGATTGAGATCATGATCATTGCTCTACACAATTGGGATACAATGGCATGCCATCAACCAGGTCACAATGTCGGACAACCCAAAGCATTTGGTCTTCATTTAAGATTTGCATAGGTTGCTGGAGACCAATTATAACTTCCCACAGGATTGTAATACCGCTACCATAGGTAGAAGGCAACATTTTTAGTCCACTAGTCCTTATAACATGTATAATGATAACATAACAAAACCCTTAAGAAATGGCAAATTTCTACCAGCCCTTATGATACTTTAGCTATTGGGCAGTTTGGCAAGGACTATAGGACTAGTGCCAATTTCTAACACGGCATACCAATGTGGGAAATCAAACAAGCCAGCATTGTATGCTTAACCACTGGGTTGGATATTAAATGTTAATTGGTAGGGGTTTAGTGTTCAAGTTCAGCATTGAAAGTTAAAGGTTCTATCCAGAGGAAACCAATGGTTACTAGCACACCAGTATTTATCTGATCCGAAAAGTGCAAAACTGGGCTATGGTGTCTGCAGCCAATAACCAAGTGTCTCTTGTAGCGACAGCAAACTTGTGGTATCATTGAATAGTTATGAACAATGGGAATAAATAATTTTTTTATGAGACATTGGACCATTTGGCATGCCTTCTAAATTCTAATCCAAAATGTTTTCCTTACCTGGGACACCACGGCAAAACCGTGACTTGGGATACGGCTTGTTTTTACAGTAGCGGTAGCTGAAACATGAATTCACTTGTTGAAAGCATCATTTATCAAACACCTGCCTTTCCAAGTCTTGTAGGATACCTCTCAAAAATAGAAAATAAAGCTTTGTCATGGTAATCATGGTAATGCCATTTGAAAGGATCAAATCTTGTATAGAGACAAAATCACAGAAATTTCTAGGAAAAGAAATACAAAGAAAAGTGAGTGAGTATGGTTTTATGCCGCTTTTAGCAATATTCCAGCAATATCACGGTGGGGACACCAGAAATGGGCTTCACACATTGTACCCATGTGGGAAATTGAATCCGGGCCTTCGGCATGACCAGCAAACGCTTTAACCACTAGGGTACCCCATCACCCCTACAAAGGACAGAACACTAACCTATGTTTACGGCTAAATACCGACACAGCTTTATCATACGTGAGATAGATATTGATGTGTTAATTAAACAAAATTTAACAGTATCTTCCTGTAGAATATTGCTTGATTAAGTATTATAACTGTTATGTGGCAATAGAGATTGTTTAAGTTTGTCAGTGAAAATCACAATCTCTACTGCCACATTGCACAAAGCATATTGTTTCACATCAGTATTGTGGTCAATCAATAGTATTGCACACCACTAACATGTCTGTTCATTACAAATAAGTATGTCCACAAGTGTTTGTCTTTCACATAGGCAGGGACGCAATTTAACCTGAAACTAAGGACACAAAAGCAAAAATTCTAATAGCCCTCATGACACATTTAACATTTTTAACACTATTGACTGGAGCCTGTTAGCATCCTTGATCGTTGATAGGCAAGCCTCTGAAGGTGCTATCTGGTCTACAGGTGTGGGTACGTTGGCAGGTGTGGATTGCAAATGTCCCTTATGATATAACCACCAATCACTTGCACTGATGAGTACTCCAAGTAACGACCAATTTGGACGCATTTGCAACCCATATTGCCATTTTGAGACCTGCATTTCTTGCTTGGTTGCCAGTTGGCTCCCATTAACAAAATTACATTGGCGACTAAAATATTTCACATATTGAAAGAAACTGGAGTAAAACATTGCTTGCCTGTATCGGCAGAGTGTAGTTTTAACACCCTGCAGCGACACTGATGCCCTTCTTGCTTCTGATGCTATTATCTGTCATGCTACAATCTATGTATTTCTGGTCATGTGTACATTTCTCAGTTTAATTTCACAATGGTGGCATGTTCAAATGTTTCAACCATCTCAAAACCAAACTGTCCATCACAGAATTATGACATGAATGCCAACTATGGCTAATACTGCCAGCAGTTCTAAAAGGTGTTTATTACATGATGTGGGTGGGCAGAGTGGAATGAGAGGCCTTGGGATTTGAGGCGACCAAGATTACTTCATCTGCTATGAATGTGTCTGATAGTAATAACTGAATGCATAAAACAAACATTGGAATGAAGCAAAAAGACAGCAAAAGTATTGTTTCAGGTAATTGGCTTAGCAAATTCCAGTGATCACGGTGATGGTCTTTCGACAAGGGTAACTGACTTTCAGCAAGTTTTCAATGTTTGTTGTTCAGACACATTAGAACAATTGGAATGTTTTCAATCTTGCCGATCTTAACTTCTTTGAAAGGCATTAAGAAATGGGAGAATTGGAGGACTAAGTGGGAATAAGATATATGGATGAACAACTTCGCTATTACAATTAGGAGTTAAGTTTTAGTATAGGTTCTATCAGAGTTATCAATAACGTCACTCCTAAATTGTAATAACGGAGTTGTTCATCCACATATTCTTTTCTTACTTGTCTTATCTAATTTCTAAAATAAAAAGATCTTTGTAAGCCTAAATCAATGTGGCTCCTTAACGTTTGAAATGGCACCAAGAGAAATATTGTCATGAGCCAAGTGGCTCCCAGGAAAAGATCTAAGCTTTTAGTGCTATTGATTACGTGTAATGTTTATACTGAATTATGCCGAATCACCATGATAGTAACTTTTTTTAAAGAACAGTTCAGAATATTCCAAGAACACTATCATCGATCTAGCGGTAATATTTTGACTGTTGGATAGGCTATAGTGCTCGCATATAAATTTCTTCTTTATCCATACTTTTGACTGACAAACAACAAATTCAGAAAGCAATGCAATATATACACTTGGAAAGAGTTCACGGCATGTTATCTATACACGTACCAACGGGCTGGTCGCCGCCCCATCTTTAATCTGAAAATTCAAGAAAGCCATAATAAGGATAGACATAATGAAACGTTAGTATCAAATTACAATGTCTTAACTTCGTATTTCTGAAATATGTTTAATCAAATGTTTACAATTACTCAGATGTTGATTGATTTAAAATCACAACAATTTCATAGAGAACCAACATGTCAGCCTACCTTCTAAGGGAAAGAACTCTATTATACCGGAAGCTCGAGTCATGTGATCTCCGAGCACCTGCCAAAGTCGGAGGTTCCCGAGTTGTTTTTGAGGAGTAGAATGAGGGAGTAAACACAGCGATTGAAAGATAAATATGACACGAGCTGTCACTCGGGCAGCTGTTTGGTTCGAAAGATCATGAATGGTACGTAAAACGTCAGTCGCATAATGTATTTAGACGTAAGATCAATCCTGAAACTAATGCGATCAGTAAACGTATGATCAATTTGCAGATAACCTAAGCAATTAAAGAGAGTAGAATCATATGAGATCATTCTGTGTACGTCTTTTGCTAGTGAATAGCTCTCTACAGATATCTGGCTTATCATTTATCATGTATATTTCATATTTTGTATACATCTTAATAAACAAAATAGACATTTAACTTCGGCCACTTGTTTGCGAACAGGAAATTACAGGGCTTCCGATATATTCGTTCCTATTTATATGAGTTTATGCATCGTTTTAACAGTCGTAAACTAGCATGCAAATGAAAACTAATGAAATCTATATATTTCTTCGACAGAAAAAACAAACTTGATTGTCATACAGTGTAGTTCAAAGTGTTGTCTAGCTAATATAATGCTAAGATCAAACCTGTAGATCCCTGTAGAACCAACAAGTATTGCTAATCACATGATTAATAGGTTATCACAATATCTGACAAGCTTGTTGAATCTTACTGTCAGTTAGTATTGTTATCAGTCTGTGCCAGTTACACTAACCTAGAGACTTAATCAATTTCATTCATTGTCTATGCTATGTACTCTTGTATTGTTCATATATTCTTAATATAAAGAGTTATTTCCATATTGTTCTGTAGACCTTTGTACAATGTGCACCACGGCTTATTGGCACAGATAGTATTTGATAATTTGTTAACTGGCTTACTTGACACAGAAGGTTAACAAAAGAACTACATAAATATGTGCAGTGTTATATTGATGTTTACAACAGACAATTGATCCTGTGGAGTTTGGAAATATTTACGGGCACTAAACAGATTAATTCCTGTTTGAGATGTTAAAGGTTAATCTGACAGCATTAGTGGTTCATCAGGGCTCCAGATAAATATTTTAGCCTTTGAGTATTTACTCACACGCTATCATTCACTTTGGGTATTTGATCGTTTTCTTTTTTATACCTCTTTGGATGCGGTATATGAATTGGATATTTTTACACCACTGAGTAGACATTGATTTGAAAAGAATTCTGCTTGAAATGCTGTCTCAGGTGACTTCTAATTTGTATCTGTTTGTGTGCTGCCCCCAAGTGCACAACATGTCCCATAAACACACAACTGTGATATATGTCTAATTGACAATAAGTGAGATGTCACATCTTTTTTACAACTATTCACTGCAGTGGAATTCATGTACGTGTAATGCCTGCATTTGGTACATTGTTAGAGATTAAGTGTTCATATTTTAATCCAGGAACCTCCAATTCTTTCTTTGATATTATATGGCATGGACTTCTTAATGTTCATTCTTAATGTCGGGGGCACAAGTGGCCTAGTCGTCTATGGCACAACAATTTTATGTGCAGAGTTGCATCCCTTGGGCACTCCAGAAACCTATGTCTATTATGTGTCTAGGTTGGCAGCACCATACCCATGCTCATGTGTTTTTCCAAAGTGGTATAAACATCAGAGATCTGCAACACTACAGGTTTTTCCACCCACATTGAGCTGAAATGCCATGATGTAACTGAAATACTGCTCAACATGTTTCAAAGCTTTGTTAAACCCAACTCACTCATGATTAATTTCAAATTCTGCATTACACTACATAGCAGTTTTCAAAATAAAGGGAAGTTCATGGATCTTTGCTCCTATATTATTAGCAGAAGTCAATATTCCACTGCACAAGATGTCCTGTGATTCTAACTGTTGGTTTTCACATGACACAGGACACGCTATCCTTACAAATGTCCAGTTTCCACCCTTGCCAAACTAGGCTGGTATTATGGAGTTACATTTTGGCTGGACTAACGAGTCTATGCATTGTCCAATCAAATTCGCGCAACGAAATCGTAAACTTTCGTGCAGATTTAGTTCGATTGCAGGAATTGCAAATCATGTTGACCGCCAACTTGTTGTCAACAGATATTTTCTAAATCTTTTCATGTTTTTATCAAAGTGCTCACATGATTTGATGCATTTCGCGATGTAAGACTAGTTTTATCACAATATAGATCTTGATTATCAATCAGATTGTCCTGACTGGGAGCTGCCATTTTGTTTGAAGCAAATGCACGTGATATGAGAGGTGGAGTCTGATTGGTCCATACGAGAGGCTTAGAAGGGACATCACTGGTAATAGCCACTGGTGGCGTTACGATCGAGCCCAGGAATTCCAGCCTAGTTCGGCAAGGGTGGAAACTGGACTTTGAAAGTCAGTTAACTCTCTTGCCTCGGGAAGAAGTTAGGAACATTGAATCTAGGGAATCCTGAATTTGAAGTTTTGCACTTTGTCTAAGACAAGCAGAGAGCAACATAAGACCATAGGCTCTGCTGCCCAGCAATTTTAAGTGGCATTGTCTTAAAAGACATTTTGAGTGACTGGTTCCAATCCATTAGTGAAGTTAGATTGTTGCAGAAACTTAATCCAATAATTACAAACACAGTCATGATCTTGGAGTCGAGTTAGGTGTTTGAGCAGACTTGTTATCATGTATTGTTAATCAAGGAATCACAAATGACTATCATGAATTGCATAATACTGTGGTTCCATGGATGATTAGTTTCCAGCTGTAGTAGATTATGTAATGTGACAGTTGACAAATCTCGTTTTTCCTGTTAATGGTATTGATTTTGTTTATCCTGACACATGTTTGAGGCAAGGATGTGTATTAACCAGGAGGCTGTTTCCTTCGTGGTTGTAATGCCAGAGACAATATAATGGATTATATGGACTCTGGTAACGCCAAGAGGCTTTTGTGAAAGGCTCATTTTATCTTTGTCTTTCACCCTCAGGAACATAAGGCCACAAACAGATAGTTATTAGATTTTAGAAATGAGAGGTGGGGCATATAAATATTTTATGTTTATATATATATTATATATCTACAGTTAATGTACACAGATGCTAAAGATTAGGTTGGGACAATGGTGGCAAAGTCGTCTAAGCCATTGCAATTTGCTATGGAGAGATGCATCCCTTGGACGCACCAAAAACCTATGATTGTGGGTTCAAATCCCTGGTCTTCCCCAATTATGTTTCTAGGTTTGTCGGGACCATACAGTGATACCAATGCTTGTGGGTTTTACCAAAGTGGTAAATGTCCAGGGCCCCGTTCCTTTAAGCGATCTTAGCGCTATGATGATCGTAAACCTATGTTACAGTATGGGACTTACGATCACCTTAGCTCTAAGATAGCTTTGAGGAATGGGGCCCAGGACCTGCATGACTTCAGGCTTTCCTCACACATCAAGCTGACACACTGTGATGTAACTGAAAAACTGTTCAAAGCTGTGTTAAACCCAACTAAAAATCAATAATGAGTTTATCATGGCCTTCTGCTAAGGGGTATTGTATAACCTCATACATGGCCTACCTCATTTTGGTTGTGGAAAACATTACTGTAGTCTGTTAAAATATGTTATTTTGCTGAAAATTAGGATTCCAGGAACAGATGGAACCTACCATATAACTGATGTTCCTTCCCTGTGTCAAAGATGCATAATCGCTAACATGAGACAGTGTGGGGCTTGTTCTTGGTGTTCCCAGCAGTTATATTTAAGCAATGCAAGGTGTGGCAGGGTGTGTTTTAACAGATCAACTAGCACCTAACTTATATTTACTTCAATAAAATGTTTTTGTTTTGATATTGCAGGTGATGATTGTCATTTCACTGAAAGACAGAATCTCCTTACTCGACTTCTTGATGCTGTTAAACAGGTCAGTTGTTTATTCCTTTGTATCATTTTGCATTCAGTTGGGCCCCACTGGGATTCCAGGTTAGAATAGGCCCCAGCTATGTGTGCTTGCTGTACAAGGTGACTAAATGAATCAGGTTGTCACAGTAGGTGACTTGGTGGATAGCAGGTCATCTTACCCTGACGGCATGGATCAAAGCTCGTGATATCAATCACTGGTTCATCTGGTCCTGATTGATTTTTTTCAAACCACTGTCATTAAGTTGGAATATATCAGTATGAGGCATTAAAAAACAAACACAGAAAAGCATTCTGTTGAGCCAAGAAATCATGAAATAATCATTTTATTTGCCTCTTAAGCATATGTTGATTTGGTACATTCAAAATTTGCTGAAGCAGACCAGGTGATCAGGCTTGGCTTGAATATTGCTAACAATGACATAACATGCACACACCTTGTTCTCCATCCTCACTCTGCAAGTGTCAGTCAGCCATTGTTTCAAAAATGCTTCCATACGTTGAAGGTTTACCTCAATGGTTTCCTGTAATTACAGTGTCAGGTGAGATTTGGCGGACGATCAGAGCTTGCCACCGATGCAGACAGCAGGTAAATATGATAACTACATTGGAAGTGCAGTCAGTAGATAAATGCAACTGACAGGATCCATAGGCTGTCCTGACCCCCAAATCCTCCCCTCCCCACACCCCTTTTGAAACCTAAGGCCAAAAAACATAGTCTTGGTCCTCAGACGCCATCACAAAGTCTGCCGCATGTTTTTTTAATTTTCATTTAAAAAAAAGAAAATCCTTACATATTCCAGTAAAATGTGAAATAACAAATAAGTATAGTTTTTCAAACTGTAGATTATGATTATCACTGTAGCTAATAGGTCAAAACTTTCTACAAAATCATGAAAAAAGAATCTTAATTGTTTATGCAGTTTTTTAGTGGTTCAATTTCCCTAACACAGTGTCTGAATTTAATTGGAGTCTTTCAAGACTGTTTGCCAATTTACACATTGTATCCTTTTTTGTCAACAACGAAGTGCAAGAAAATAATGGTGATAAACAGTAACGTATATTCATGATGATTATTACTTATAACTTAATAAGAATAATACTCACAGGTTAACACTGACAAAATATGTTATACCTACAGTATTTAGTCTTTGAACTGACATCTTGACACATTTGTTTTTAAACAGGGTTAACATTAGAGTGGCTGTTGTACATTACCCATTCCGATCACTTCTCTGTGTTACTTATTCTTTATGAAGTATTGTTAAGTGGTACATTAAGTGAAAACAGTGTAGACATAAATTCACTTTTTAAAGACTAGCCAATGGACTGGTGTAAACCTTGTTTAACTGGTCCTCAAGAGTTTGTAGCAAGTCCTGCTTGAACAAAAAAAACAATGTTTATAATGTTTACATTTTCTGTCGTTCTGCTAGCCCTTTGACAAGCCACAGGGCTAGTGTTAAGTCTATACTGTGTATTAGCAGTGGTGTAAATGTGTTCCCGGTGTGCAGGGTGTCCTGTCTGTGTGCAGCGTGGGAGGCGGCACTACAACATGGCATGCGCAAGAACAACAAGGCTCTCTCTGCCATCAAGTAAGTGCAGTGTGTACTGGTATAACTCCTCACGGGAGATATCTTGTTTTGTGGGTTTGTTTGTTGTTTAATGCTGCAATCAGCAGTATGCCAGCTATATGACGGCGGACTGAAAATAATCAAATGTGGGCTGGACAATCCAGTGATTGATATCAAGAGCACGGACCCACCAATTGGTATACAATGACATGCATCAACCAAGTCAGTGAGCCTGACCACCTGATCCCGGTAGTCGCCTTTTACGACAAGCATAGTCACCTTTTATGACAAGCATGGGTTGCTAAAGACCTATTTTAACCCGGATCTTCACGGGTCAGGAGGGTGTCTAGGTCAGACTGTCTACATTTACTGCATTTTCATAGCATATCTTCTTTTCTCTTATACAAGCATTCAATGCAGAATTGAGCATGAAGTACAGCCATATTATGATAGATCTGCTATTTGGCATCATGACCACGAAACTTAGATATATTATAGCTCTGAATGTGTTGATAGGATCCAGTCTAAATGAACCAGATTGGCTAACTCAGAAGAGGTTGTTGAATTATGAATGTGACAAGTTTTTCTTCATTCATTATAGCACTCTCGAGTAAATGTTGTGCATGAATTACATTTGTCAAGGAGGATGGTGTAGATTCAAGTGATTCTCGTAGTACAAATGACAGGGAAATCTGCAGTTGTTTCTAGCGAGTTTATTGATAAACCTAGTGTCTGCAAAACTGTGATATTGTCGCATTGTACCCTGCAGGAGTAGAAACTTTGTGGTACTATGTCAGTATACACTCCCTGAATAGGAAGATGCTCACACCATCAACCACCAGTTGCAGGTCACATATTCAGTAACTGTTAAACTGTCTGATACTGTCTCATTACACACTCCTAAAGATGGAAGATGTTCATATTATCAACCACTGATTTGTCTGCAACATGATGGATGACAGGTCACCAGTAACTGTTAAACTGTCTGATACTGTCACATTGCACACTCCTAAAGATGGAAGATGTTCATATTATCAACCCCTGGTTTGCCTGCAACACGATTGATTACAGGTCACCAGTAACTGTTAAACTTTGTGATACTATGTCAGTATACATTCCCAGAATAAGAAGATGCTCACACCATCAACCACTAGGATTGATGGCGGGTCACCTTGATATACCCAATAGATAGCTGCATAATATAGCTTACAAGGATACAGAAATATGTTTTCCACGTCCAGCTGACACACCATCAATGAGGTGAAATGGGGTTTAACATTACGTTCAAGATTATTGCACTTATATAGTGACATGCAAACATGTCTGTGTGTGTGCGTGAGTGTGTGTGTGATTGTACTTGTCTGGACTAATTGTAATTCTATAGTGCTAGCCCACTGAGATACCATGCAGCAGTTTAACATGAATACCCAACTCAGACACAGTATACTGACTTGAAGCCAACTTGTCCTTGTTTTAGCCCCTTAATGCTGAGAGTCAGTCAGGGTAACACAAGTACCATCTTTTAACACCTTTTGGTGTGACACTGTCGGAGATTGAACCCAGACCTTCTGCCCTGTCCACTTGACCACCAAGGCGGTCACCATTGATGAGCCACACATCAGGGCACATTAAACCTTAAGTTCATGTTTACACAAAATTCTATGTTTATTACCAGGTCAAAGGCCGTACATGTTCAGTTTGTCTGTGTATGTTTTTCAGGCAGGTGACGGAGAGAGCAGGGCTGTCAAAAGTGACAGATTTCCTCAATGACATCAAGAATATTGATCCTGAGCCTGGTAACTATTGAACACTCTCCATCTGTTGATGGGAAATATCATTTTCCTCTTGTATGACAGAACCTAAGGATCATAAGTGACAGTGTATAAAATATCCACAAAAACATTATAGTGTAAATCGTTATTATTTTCTATCAGAAACCCAATTAGGTTTTTTTTAGCAGATAGGATTTTCTGAATGCGGATGATAATTGGGTATAGTAGTACATGTTTAACCCTTACAGTATCTAGTACATGTTTAACCCTTACAGTATCTAGTACATGTTTAACCCTTACAGTATCTAGTACATGTTTAACCCTTACAGTATCTAGTACATGTTTAACCCTTACAGTATCTAGTACATGTTTAACCCTTACTGTATCTAGTACATGTTTAACCCTTACAGTATCTAGTACATGAGAGAATCTCACCCGAGTGTCTTTTGATATCAAATATATCAACACATGTCAAGTTGATAAAAGTGGGAAAACTCCGAGGCTTGTCGAGGATTTTTCCACTTTTATCAACGAGTGTTTTTATTCATCATCCAACATCCAACATCATTCTTCCAACTTTTTCAGTTTGTAGACAGTAATAAGCAGTGTCTTAAGTGTAAAAAGTACTGCTAACAGCTTCAGTAGCAGAGCCATTAGGGATGTCATTTGATTGTGATGTCATGGTAACCAATGACATCACAATGGTCTGCAAAGCATTGTAATGCTATTTCATTGCAGCGATATGTACAGTGTAGATATCGCTTGATCTCACCCAAGCGATATCTCCTGTGAGAGACAGTTTTGGACATCTTCCCAAGGCAAGAGAGTTAACTGACTTTAAAAGTCCAGTTTCCACCCTTGACAAACTAGGCTTGAATTCCTGGGCTCGATCGTAGCGCCACCAGTGGCTATTACGAGTTATGTCCCTTCTATGCCTCTCCTATGGACCAATCAAATTCCACCTCTCATATCACTTCCATTTGCTTCAAACAAAACGGCGGCGCCCAGTTATGGGCGAAATGATCGATAATCAAGATCTATATATTGTGATAAAACTAGTCTTACATCGCAAATTTGCATCGAATCACGTGAGCACCTTTATTTAAAACATGAAAAGATTTAGAAAATATCTGTTGACGACTAGTTAACGGTGCACATGCTTTGCAAATCCTCCGATCGACCAAAATCTGCTTGACTGTTTATGAACCGGATTTCAGGATGCGATTTTGATTGGACTATGCATAGACTTGTTAGTCCAGCCAAAATGTAACTCCATAATACCAGCCTAGTTCGGCAAGGGTGGAAACTGGACTTTTATAGTCAGTTAACTCACTTGCCTCGGGAAGATGGTTTTGCATGATATATATATTATGAGCTACATGTGAATATATCTGAAAATATTAACATTCTGCCTTATATCATACAAAGGTGCCAGTACGAGTAGGTGAAGCTGTGATGACAGTTTTGTACCGCATGGTGTGAGTTCTGATGAGAGTGTTTGTGTTCACCAGCCTTCTGGCAGTATGCAAAGGAGGTCCTGACTAAACATGAACTACAACGCTTCGCCAACCTCAAGACCATCAACACTGATGCTGGACGAGGACGGGCTTGGCTCAGAGCTTCATTCAATGAACATTCCCTGGAGAGATACATGCACATGTTTATCGATAGCGAGGACATGCTCAGGTGAGATAGTGTTAAAAGACAGACTCATTAATCGTGAGGACAGGGGAGACAGTGGAGAGAGAGGTTCATTGATAGCGAGTACATGCTCAGGGGAGATGGTGGGAAGAGACAAGCTCATGTCGATAGTGAGGATAGTGGAGAGAGACAGGCACATTGTACTAGTCCGGACAAATGCCAATTTTATACTGCTAGCCCCCTGAGATACCTTGCAACCGTTTAACATGAATACCCCCCTCAGTCACAGTATACTGACTCCGAGCTGACTTGTCGGTGTTTTAGCCCCTTAATGGCAAGCTCCAGGGAGGGTAACACCTTTAACACCTTTTGTTATGACGCTGCAGGGTATCGAACCACCGACCTTCAGTTCTCCAGGCAGCTTTGAAGGAATGTGATGCATGATAACCTACGAAGGAAAGACTGAGCAAGTGTGTAAAGAATACTGAAGCAGCAAATCTGGAAACACAAACTTTGTCTTTTACTTTCAGTCAATTTTATGAAGAATGGGCATTCCTCCGCGACCAAGAGAGAAGCAGCATGCTGCCCATGATGTCGGCCGGTAGGTGTCAGTCATCCATTGTAGCAGTGCTATTGCATGTGACTTAAAATATGCAATATCTTCTAATGCTTTACACAAATTTGCCCTACTCGTATGCTCCAGGTGTCATTTTCCTACTTTACTGCAAGCTGTACAACTATCTACAGCTGAGGCCCATTTGACACTGGCGGACGTAGTTACCTTACATTTTCCATACAACTATGATCCATTGCCAGTCATAGCTGCCTCACTTAATATTCAATCTTGTCTGTAAACCAGCAACAAGTTGTAAGTAAGAAGGGAGATAACTCTCAAGTACAGGGTTAGCTCTTGTGAAGTCACAGACAAAGGCATACGACTAGCCAAAAATGAATTTACAAAGTAAATTTACCACTATGCAAAAGTCATAATCTTGGATCTGTTTGGTGTTACTCTCTCAGTCAAAAGTTTTAAATGTTTTTATTTTAAATGCTAAAAAATAGGACCTATTTCAGGAAAAGAATTGTGTCTTTTCATTTAGCATTTGGTTTAAGTTATATGTAATATTTTATTATGTGAAATAAAAAAGTATTCTTTTATCAAAATCTGTACATTCTTCTGCAGGTCTTGGTTCTATTTTATTTGCTATCACCATTGACCGGCCAGAGCTGAACAGAGCACACCATCTGTCTAACAATGTACATGTCAACAACACTGCTGATCAGGGGTCGGCTCTGGACATTCAGGAGGAGCCCCATGCAGTCATAGCCGGGGACAATGGTAGGTCCCTTGTTTCCTAGCAGAGGACTATGGTAGGTCCCTTGTTTCCTAGCCGGGAACAATGGTAGGTCCCTTGTTTCATAGCCAGAACCAATATTAGGTCCCTTGTTTCATAGCCGGGGACAATGGTAGGTCCTTTGTTTCATAGCTGGGAACAATGGTAGGTCCCTTGTTTCATAGCCAGGGACTATGATAGGACCCTTGTTTCCTAGCCGGGGACAATGATAGGACCCTTTTTCCACAGCCAGGGACAATGGTAGGTCCTTTGTTTCATAGCCAGGGACAATGGTAGGTCCCTTGTTTCATAGCCAGGGACAATTGAAGGTCCCTTGTTTCATAGCCAGGAACAATGGTAGGTCCCTTGTTTCATAGCCAGGGACAATGGTAGGTCCCTTGTTTCATAGCCAGGGACAATGGAAGATCCCTTGTTTCATAGCCGGGAACAATGGTAGGTCCCTTGTTTCATAGCCAGAACCAATATTAGGTCCCTTGTTTCATAGCCAGGAACAATGGTAGGTCCCTCGTTTCATAGCCGGGGACAATGGTAGGTCCCTTGTTTCATAGCCGGGAACAATGGTAGGTCCCTTGTTTCATAGCCAGGGACAATGATAGGACCCTTGTTTCCTAGCCGGGGACAATGATAGGACCCTTTTTCCACAGCCACGGACAATGGTAGGTCCCTTGTTTCATAGCCAGGGACAATGGAAGGTCCCTTGTTTCATAGCCAGGAACAATGGTAGGTCCCTTGTTTCATAGCCGGGAACAATGGTAGGTCCCTTGTTTCATAGCCAGGGACAATGGTAGGTCCCTTTTTCCACAGCCAGGGACAAAGGTAGGTCCCTTGTTTCATAGCCAGGGACAATGATAGGACCCTTTTTCCACAGCCAGGGACAATGGTAGGTCCCTTGTTTTTGTCGAGCCGGGGACAATGGTAGGTCCCTTGTTTCATAGCCAGGGACAAAGGTAGGTCCCTTGTTTCATAGCTGGGGACAATGGTAGGTCCCTTTTTCCACAGCCAGGGACAATGGTAGGTCCCTTGTTTCATAGCCAGGGACAATGATAGGACCCTTTTTCCACAGCCACGGACAATGGTAGGTCCTTTCTTTTTTCTAACCGGGGACAATGGTAGGTCCCTTGTTTCATAGCCAGGGACAAAGGTAGGTCCCTTGTTTCATAGCCGGGGACAATGGTAGGTCCCTTTTTCCACAGCCAGGGACAATGGTAGGTCCCTTGTTTCATAGCCAGGGACAATGATAGGACACTTTTTCCACAGCCACGGACAATGGTAGGTCCCTTGTTTTTTCTAACCGGGGACAATGGTAGGTCCCTTGTTTCATAGCCAGGGACAAAGGTAGGTCCTTTGTTTCATAGCCGGGGACAATGATAGGACCCTTTTTCCACAGCCAGGGACAAAGGTAGCTCCCTTGTTTCCTAGCTGGGGACAATGGTAGGGTAGGTCCATTGTTTGATGCATTTTTTTGCTAGGGATGTAAATGGCAATAAAAATTAGATTTGCCGCCAAAAGCCATATGACATTCTATGTAGTCTATAAAGTTAAAGAGATTTTGTATGTTTGTAGAAATTGCAGAGAGTGCCAAAAAGAAGGAAAAAAAGAAAAAGAAGAAGATAGCAAACATTGTCAGCTTTGATGAGGACGATGCTGATGTGTTCAGTGAATCAGGGTCAGTGACCGCCAAGTCCAGGAAGTCTCCCCACAGCTCCGTCAGCTCTGACCCCATATCCAGGGAGGATTCCATCAAGGATATGTCAGACAATATGGAGGACAAAACAGGTGTTCAAATGAGAAATGGAGATCCAGGTGATGGATTCTCTTCAAAGGGAGGCAACTCTGGCCAATCAAATAAGGCAGCTCCGATTGTGAGTCAGACATCTTCAGATGGATTGTCAAGGTCAAGTCTAGGTTCATTCAGTTCAGAAGATGTGGAATTAGGGTAGGTTTTCTAGAGAGGGTATTTATGACAATATATTACTGCACTCAGAAGTCGGTCCACCTAGAACTATATGATCCTAACTGGTTCATGGTTTGCTTATTGTCAGAGGTGACGTCATGTAAATTTCTTGCTGTTCGCGAGTCCACCTAGAACTATATGATCCTAACTGGTTCATGGTTTGCTTGGGGGCACGGGTGGCCCAGTCGTCTAAGGCACCGATTCGCTGTGCAGAGTTGCATCCCTTGGGCACGCCAGAAACCTATGGTTCAAATCAAGGTTTGCACAGATTATGTTTCTAGGTTTGTCAGCACCATACCCGTTCTCGTGGGTTTCACCGAAGTGGTAAACGTCTGAGACCTGCATCACTTCGGGCTTTCCTCCCACATTAAGCTGACACGCCGTGATATGACTGGAATACTGTTAAAAGCGGCATTAAACCCAACTCACTCACTCACTCACTCACTGATGGTTTGCTTATTGTCAAAGGTGAATGTAAATTTCTCGCTGTTCGCGATTCCACCTAGAACTGGTTCATGGTTAAGGACAAGGACAAGGACATCATATGGCTCATCGAGGTCACTGATCCTCTAGATTGTGCATGCCAACATCTGTCAGAGAGGACCCTAAGGGAGTCAGGGGATTATGCCATGAGTCACCCCAGAGAAGAATTATACGAAAATTACTTCAAGAAATCAGCAGTGATTTTTGAGTAATTAAGGAGGTTTCTTCTCTGGTTGCGACCCACCCAAACTCCTCTTGTAGCCTGTCTTGAGGACCTCACAAGTTAAGGTTTACTTTTGGATGTGTACGAGAAGCAAATGGACTTTCAGCCGGCCTGCGGCAAGCGTGTTGCTGTGGGTCACGTACCTGCAGTGATACTGGAAGTAGGTCAGTGCAAATGCAGGGATATTTGATCATTTTGATGTTCATGTCACTATGTTGTTTTTTCTTAATCTTTTTATTAATATCACTATTAAATTATTAATATTATTAATACAGGTCTGTCACAAGGATAGAATTAAAAAGTTAAATGCAATGAGTCACCCAGAGAAGAATTATCCTCAATTACATATAAATCATTGCTGATTTTTTTAAATTTTGAAAGTCCTCCAGACCTATCCCTAGAGGATCATTAGTATCCTAGATATTGTAATGGTGCATCATAAAACATCATAAAATTTAGTTAGGAAGCAAAAAAAGTGAGTTTAGATCAACTTTTTTCAAACTTACTAGGACACAGTGGCTAGCCATGTTTCATATGGAACTGAGGAATGTTCATGACACATTAGTGATGAGAGTCGCAGAGCAAGTGACTGTTGATGCATCACGGCGGCCTGTAAATAATCAAGTCTGGACCAGACAAGTCAGCCACTATATGCATGAGCAACAATCCCCGCCATCAGAGGGCCCGATTACCAGCTGTTCGCCAAGTCCCTGACCGTAACCATCCAATCTTCCTTAGTCAGCTCAAAAACTAGCAAGGGATACTGGCACCCACAGTGAGACAGACACCTGACTATAATAACTATAGACAGATGTTTCTGTATGGCAAACTATGATTTGTCTGTTAAATGAGAGGAGTAGGATGCATTTTGTGACCAGAAGTCCACTTGAAACGTTGTCTTAGATTTTGCTCACAAACAATGTTGTTTGTTGGACATGACTTGACAGGAATGTGTTATAAAAAAGGAAATGTCAAATTCTTCCTTGCAGGAAAATAGACATTGAAGCAGTGACTGAGAAAATTTCAGTCTCCAAGAAAAATCTCCAACACCCACTCACACCCCCTGTAAAATAATATATGTTGTAGCAGGATCACGAGGGGTACATGGGGTTTTATGCACCCCGGAGCCGAATGGTATAAAACCTAACATTAAACCCCATGTACCCCTCGTGATCCTGCTGCAAAGAATTTATCCTACCGACATGTTTTAATGTGACATTGTAAAAGAATTAACACAAATATATTTCAAACTTGATAGAAAACAGCTGTTCAATTGAGCTTAGGTTAACTTGTGCTATGTCATGTGACTTTTTGCAGCTGTTTGCTTTGAAGCAGGGTATAAGGGATTTATCTAGCCTATCAGAAATCCATGTGCCGCCTCATGGGGCATATTTATTACCTCGCTGAGAAATTTATTACCCTCCAAGGCAGGTTACACAGTATTTTATCAAGATCATGTGGACCAATCAGATCTCATCATTCTGACATGGAGGTATGATAAGTGGAATTGTATTCTGCATGTTCATAGTGACAACCCGGCAGACGTCAGACTCTGATGTATTTGCCTTTCGTATGTCAGTGAACTGATGTTCATTTCTGTTCAGGGAGAGTACAGCAACTTTGACGCCCCTCTCACCGGCAGGTCAACCTATTGACTTGACACCTCCAAGTGGCAGAAATTCCGCTCAGAGCCAGTCAGGTGAGTTCCTATGTGATATATTTATTCTATGTGCCAAATAACAGTTCCCCTTGCTTGTGGCTGAGGACCTCTTGTCCTAAGAGAAGTTATTATCTTAACTAATATACTATGTATATTTTACAACTAACACTTTGCAATGATATACAAAATGATTGCATTTCCTACTAATGTGTCCAAGCCCTGACACTGATATGAGATACTAACACTAATATCCCATTTTCCCTTGTGTAGCGAGTATACAGTGTCTTGAGTAACATGTTGTCTGGGTCCAGATAATGTTGATGTCAAAACATTTTGTCATTATTGATAAAGTTGATGGTCAAAGCGTAATGTCATTATTGATAAAGTTGATGGTCAAAACGTAATGTCATTATTGATAATGTTGATGTCAAAACGTAATGTCATTATTGATAAAGTTGATGTCAAAACGTAATGTCATTATTGATAATGTTGATGTCAAAACGTAATGCCATTATTGATATTGTTGATGTCAAAACGTAATGTCATTATTGATAATGTTGATGTCAAAACATAATGCCATTATTGATAATGTTGATGTCAAAACGTAATGTCATTATTGATAATGTTGATGTCAAAACGTAATGCCATTATTGATAATGTTGATGTCAAAACGTAATTCCATTATTGATAAAGTTGATCAAGATTGTCTTGTCCAGACTCAAGAACTTACATGCTGCCATTATTTATCTGTAAGATTGCTGAGTGTGGCGTTGAACAACAAACAAACCAAAGAAAATGAAATCATTAGGATTTAAGTGTTTTTAATCTTCAGTATTAATGCTCAACATATTTGAATATGAATGCTAACAGCAACATTTGTGAATTTTGCTACATAGCCAGGTGAGCTACTATGCTTTAGCAGTAATATATTTTATATTTTGACAGCTGACCCAATGTTATGAGAAAACAAAATTATGTAAACCATCCAATGAGAAAGACAAGGCCGCAAAATGTAGGTTGAGCATCAATGTTACTGTGAGAAATGACATGCTATTAACTCTGTTCATACCTAGTGAATACAATGCTATATACAGTGGACTCGGAAGTTCTGGGGTATACGGGAGAGGAAGTGGAGTCGGCTGCCCTGGCACTGGCTATGGTACAGAAGGGGCTCAATCAGAGGTCAGTATCACATGCCTCATGCAATAGTGTCCATAATACTATAGTGTCTGATTTGTAGTCAACAAATTAAGTGATGTTCTGCCCATTGGTTGTCTCTGATTGATTACAACTAAACAGTTCAAGGGAGGTAATTATTAATTTCCATGTATCAATTACAGTTCACTTGCAGTTAAGTATATAAATTGGCATAACAAAATGAAGTAATAAATGCAGTATTATAACTGAATTCTTGTTCAAAACGGCATTAAAGCAAGCTCACTCAGTCACTTGGTTGTAAGAGGCGACTAACGGGATCGTGTGGCCAGGCTCGCTGACTTGGTTGATGCTTGTCATGAGTATTCCAATTGCATTTAGCGATGCTCATGATGTCAATCAATGGATTGTCTGGTCCAGACTCGATTATATACAGACCGCCGTCATATAGCTGGAATATTGCCGAGTGTGGTATTAAGAAACAAACAAAACAAAACAAACAGTCACTTGGTGACTCACATAATATGAAGTGTTTAGAATCATGCTTCACATGTCCATTTGTTCCAGCCCTCGTACTCAAGGAGATGGTGGCAGTATTGACGAAGTGTTGGAACAGCAGGGAATCAGTGGGCAGAGTATGTGTCACACAACTAGTTCCATTGCCCTGCCCTCCAGCCCTAAGACAGCAGCTGAGAAGAGTGAGATAAGATTACTTGATAGGCATGCAGTAGCTAGCATAGCCTTTTCTACTAACAATGCTCCTCACTAGGACATTCGGTTGGGGTTGATTTCGTTGCTTCACTCTCCACACTTGTGTCCTACATACTTTCTCTCTTACAATTTTTTTGCATATATTTTCATATTAATTCCAATTTCTAACACACAAGTTTTTTTTACTCATATACACTTTCACTGCTAACCATTGTCAGCTTACTAATACTCTCCTCCCTCTCACCTCTTTTCCTCAAGCTTTGTCGTGTTTAGTTTATTTGAAGTAATATTTCCCTAATAACTAATTCATTTTATTAAATTAGAACTCAGTTAATATTTTTGGTCAGAATACTGAAAGTAATATTATATATGGATAATTTTCTTTTGAATTGACATATTATCATGTTTACATCATGTTAACAATTTATATCTGTAATTATGCTTCCATTTTTGGAACGTTTATTGTGACATGTCTTTCTTAAGAATACTTAAAACTGTTTTAAATTTGTTGTTAGTCAGTAATGTGAGGAACAAAGGGGAAGAGACTTACTAACTACTGATTGTTTTTCATTGTAGGTGACTTGAAACAAGCTGTAGTTGCCATGATGCTACGGAAGGATGAGGTCGAGGAGCAGAACAAGTGAGTTGTAGTCAGCATCAAGGGGAAGTTCATCAACATTTGCATGGAGAGGCGATTAGATATGGAATAGGTATAGGCTGGTGCTTAGTCTGTTGCCATGGCAACTGGCATGTGGGTGTTTCAGTAACAACAAAGATAGTAGTTTTGTATTGGAAACATGTAACATTGCCACCTGTTTGCCCATCTCATATGATACATTGTATGCCTCAGGTCAGTGAAGGCGATGTTGGAGCATGAGATGGAGACTTCATCGATGTTGCGGGCAGAAATTGAGGAGCTGAAGTTGCAGCAGCAGTCTCGGCAGGAGATGGACCTTGCCAAGATTCAAGCATTGCAGAAGTAAGTTACCATGGGAACCAGCACTGTCACCATGGTTACAGCTGATATAAATGTTACTGGTTGGACCTTGCTAAGATAGAGGCGTTGGAGATGCAAGTTGCCTTGGGAACAAGCACTCTGACCATAGTTACAGACTGCCATAATGTTAATGAGTGGACCTTGCTATACTACAGGCATCACCAAAGTAAGTTGCCATAGTGACAAGCACTGTTTCCATAGTGTCAGCCTATATAAATGTTACTGGTTCGACCTTGCTGAGCTATTTACTGTTTTCATACCCATTTGTCCTGTACACCTACACCCTTCACTAATCTATAGTGGGGGTATCTCACCCAGTTTCCGACCGGTAGTAGGGTAGTGTATACATTAGCCTGCTGGGTCTCGGCTGGGTCATGCTGCTGTGTTGTTGTGTGCAGGGAGAACGAGCTGTTGAAGCACCAGCTGCGGAAGTATGTGAACGCTGTACAACTCCTGAGGACTGAGGCTGTTAACAAAGATGGTACGCTGGGAACTCACATTCTTTCAATATCCACATTCTCTGGGGCGGTTCAGATATAACCAGAATTTACAAACCAGTAAGCGTATAGAAGCCTGATCTTTTGAATTAGTGTCATAAGAAGGGATTTTGGAAGACAATTCGGGATTGAAGCCCATATTTTCATGACCAAGTTGCAGGAGTTCAAATTCAAAAATATAGAAATCGTTTATCAGGTTTAAGTTTACATTCCTATTAATGGTTCTTGAAATCAACAAATATTGAAACAAAATATCATACAGAATACAATAATTTTTAATCAGACACATTATTTAAAAAAACAAACTTTTGCAAACTTAGAAGAACATGTGGATGTTTTATGTGACATGTAAGAGATTGATTGAATAATTGTTTGCCTTGTATTTGTCAGCTAACCTGGGAGTGAGCCTGGAGGACCCCCAGCCAACCATCCCCCCTGAGAAACCCATGATTGACTACAGCTACGAGGCATCGGAGTACGAGAAGAAACTCATCCAGGTATGCTGAGAGTGAGTGAGGGAGTTGGGTTTTACATGATTTTCAGCATTATTCCAGCTATATAATGACGGTTGACACCAAGAATTGGCTTCACACGATGTACCCATTTCGGGAATCGAACCAGGACCTTCAGTTTGATGAGCCAACACTTAGACCACTTGGTATGAGAGGGGATTTCCCTGCTACCTTGAATGATAACCGGAGGTCACTACATTTAGAAATTAAATTACTGAATCTTATTTAAGGATTGGTCTTCATGTTTTGTGCATTCATCTAAGTAGATCAGTAATAAAGCTCGTATAAAAAATGTTTTACTTCAATAATTAAATTGCTGTTGGCACAAGTTTTGTTACATATCATGACATGCACAGGAATACACAACACACTATACATGTACTACAAATGCAGTGGATATAAGAGGTCTTTATCACTACCCTTGTATTTCCATGCAAATCTAAAAATAACAACCCCTAGCATTGTGCCATTTTTGATTGTGTTACTCTTTAATTGTGAACTTTTTTTGTCCTAGTTTAACAATTATATAAGTTTGGAGTTTCTGCAAATGCCCTTACAAAACTTATCTGTTTATACACATACCGTATTCGACGTAATAAGCGCCCAGGGCGCTCTCAAAATTAGAAAAAGCGGGCTCCTATCAGAATATTATTTTGAAAGTTCGTAAATTTCGTGGTTAATGTCTGAAATGTTTATATACGACGGATATATTTTTCCAGGATTTAAATGCCCATAATTAAGGGTGCATTTAACACGCGAGTGCGTATTATACACGAATAAATACGTCTTGTGTACATTGATCAATAGGAAGGGGTGCTAATTGAGATTGTTCAATAGAAAATATACTAGTAAATATCGTCATGGGCGCTTATTGGAGCGGGGCGCTTATTACGTCGAATACGGTAATCAAATAACCTGTCAAGGTCAATTTGAAAGTAGTTCCTCCTTCCTGCGAAACTTGCATTTATGAAGTATGTGTTTTTGTGCACTCATTTTCCTATAAATGATATTTTTCAGAAATGCATAAATTTGTGTAGAGAATTCATATTGTCATCCCTCCAGTTTGAAAAAATGGGGTGATGTAGCGATCAGCATGTCCGTCCGTCCTTCCATCTGCTGTCCTCCTTCCGACCGTCAGTTGTCCATTTTCTGCTTCCAGAGCAGGACTCTAAAACCATTGAATACTTAGGAGATAAACATACTGTGTTTTCAGTGTAGAGCTAGGTTACCTGAAGATTTAACCCCGCTAAATTGAATTTGGAACCAAACACACAGCGTGAGGTTTCAAATGTTAAATTTAGCAGGTATAGAAAAGCGCCAAAATTCCAAGCTCTCTGTTGACTCCAAAACGTATATTCATTGCCTTTGTAGATTTCTATCGTGTTTTCTGCACGAAATGTACTGCCACACATCCTTTGAATATTGTAGTAACTGCATCTGTGCATTTTGTAACCTGTAATTGTAGATATAATTATTTAAATATGCCTGAAAATATGCTGAAAATAGTACTATTCTATGAATATTATCTTCTGTGGTGATGCGGCCATCAAACCAGCTGTTTCAATCAGAGGGGTTTATTGTGATTTAATAGCCTCTGATTGACCAATCAGAATCGAGTATATTCAACATTCATAGTAGAATTCTAGATGAAACTTGCAACACTGATCAGTCTAGTGTTGAACTGGTGCCTATTGATGATTTGGGATTATTTTATTTTTTTATCTTGTTTTCCTTATGACAAGTTGGACTGAAAATGAGGGTAGTGCTCGAGTAGAACTCCAAAACATTTGAATATTTCTAGATGAAACTTGCTATACAGTTCAGTCTAGTGATGAACTGGTGCCTTTTGATGATTTGGGATTTGTTTTGGGTTTTTTTCATGACGAAAAGGTGGACTTTTAGTGAAAATGAGGGTAGTGCTTGTTTCCAGAGCAGAACTCCAAAACCGTTAAGTATTTCTAGATGAAACTTGCTTTACAGATCAGTCTAGTGGTGAACTGGTGCCATATGATGATTTGGGATTTTAAAAATTACTGAACAGCATTATTTTTTCCTTCACTGAACTGAAGGTATCCAATGGCAGTGAACCAAAAGTGTGGTATAAGTAGCCAAACTCCACTTCTTAATTGCACCAGACCAGGGGGATATGTCGTCTCCTGATGACTCTTGTAATTATTTGGTGATAAGTCCAGCTTATGATTCTTCTGGGTAAAGTTTGCGTGCAATTGACCAATTTTATATGTAAGAATCAGATCGATGGTATGACTGACTACAGTGGCAAATTTCCCAACTAGGTCCATAGCCTTCTGCTATTTTCTAAACCATGGTATGTCTTCAAACATTGTTTATGATAAACATGATGAATGAAGACATTTGATTGTGTAACAAACCACCCAATTACTGACCCCAAGGATAGTGAGAGATCCCCAAGGATGATTGATAGTAAGAATAGAACATCATGATTCTGTTGACATCCTTTGATAAGATGATCAAACATTTTTGCCATGAAAAAGTAGCCTGCAGTAGCTCAGAGTCCTACACATTAATAACGTCATACTCGGAATACTAGGCAATATATATATAATCATAAAAGCTACTGTTACAGTGTTAGTTACAATGTTACAGGTAGCGGAAATGCATGGCGAGCTGATGGAGTTCAATGAGTTGCTGCATCGACAACTCAACAGTAAGGAGACGCTGCTGAAGCAACTCCGCCAGGAGCTGGTCAACCTCCGTGGACCAGTATGTTACCATGGTTACCTTTTATTATAACTGCATTTTATATGTAGGATATTACTGTTATAAATGTGTTTTAACTGCATCTATAACTGGGTTATAGATGTGTATTTTCAATGTAGGATATAACTGTGTGTGTTTTATCTGCTATTTTATCTGCTGTTTTATTTAACTATTTGCTGTAAGGAAAACTGTTTATATTGTGCTACACAATAAATGACTATATGGATGAGTGATTTGGGTTTATCACCACCTTAAACAGTATTTCATATGTATGCCATGGCATCTCAGCTTGATGTGGGGGAAAAGCCTGAAGTGGCATTAACCATCCAGATGTTTACCAATTCATGAGCACGAGTATTGGTTGGTATAAGGATCATTATGGGGAAACGGGTATCTGGAACAGCAGATCCTGGCACTGCTAAGGGATCCAACTTTGCATAGCATGACGAGAGCTCCTTTGACCACTGGTCAAGTACTGCCCATGTGGAGTATCAAAGTGAGTCCCTCCGTACACCACTCTACTCTGCTACTGAAGAAAATTACTGTGTGGACCGTGTAACCCAGGAGATTAAGTACCTCATGATATCTGACTGGTTGTGTTTAACACAGCTTTGAACAGTATTTCAGTTATATCAGGGTGTGTCAGCTTGATGTGGAAGGAAGGCCTGAAGTAATCCAGGTCTTAGACTTTACAACTTTCATGAAGCCAATGGGCACAGATATGCTGTCATATATATAATCAGGGCAAACCAGGATTCGAAACCATGATGATAGGTTTCTGATGCAAGTCTACACAGCAACTTGCAGCTACTAAGTCAAGTGGGCTACCCATTACCAATGAGAAACTGTGACTGTGATGGTAGCTGTACTGTTGCTGACTGATACGCTCTCTCACTCATTTCAGCTTCCATATGACTCCCAAGCCTCCATTGAAGACTCCTTGCCGGGGGACACAGATGCGTATGTATTGTCATGTTTGTCTTTGAATTGTTTGAGAAGATAAAAACTCATAATGAAATAAATAATAAGAGAAATGTTTCTTTACTTTGAATTATTAATTATTTGTATACTTTTCCTTCATTGACTGTTTGTTGATTTCCAGCCTTGCTTTGCCTCGGACCCTGGTGAACATCTGGATCCCTTCAGCCTTCATCAGAGGGACTGCCACCGACTCACACCATGTGTACCAGGTTAGTGTCTACCACAGACTCCAGACACAGACTCACATACACTCCAGACACAGCTGTCAGACACGGACCCCCAGACTCACATCCAATACACAGACCCTAGACACAGACCCTAGACCCAGCCCGAAGACACAGACCCTAGACACAGACCCCCAGACACACACCCAAGACACAGACCCTAGACACAGACTCCAGACACAGACCCTAGACACAGACCCCCAGACACAGACCCTAGACACAGACTCCAGACACAGACCCTAGACACAGACTCCAGACACAGCTCCTAGACACAGACTCCAGACACAGACCCTAGACACAGACCCCCAGACACAGACCCTAGACACAGCCCCCCAGACACAGACCCTAGACACAGACTCCAGACACAGACCCTAGACACAGACCCCCAGACACAGACCCTAGACACAGACTCCAGACACAGACCCTAGACACAGACCCCCAGACACACACCCAAGACACAGACCCTAGACACTGCCCCTAGACACTGCCCCCCAGACACACACCCAAGACACGGACCCTAGACACAGACCCTAGACACAGACCCCCAGACACAGACCCTAGACACAGACCCCCAGACACACACACCCAAGACATAGTCCCTATACACACACCAAAGACACAGACCCTAGACACAGACCCCCAGACACACCCAAGACACAGACCCTAGACATTGCCCCCCAGACACACACACCCAAGACACAGACCCTAGACACACACCAAAGACACAGACCCTAGACACAGACCCTAGACACAGACTCCAGACACAGACCCCTAGACACAGACCCGAGACACAGACTCACATAGTCTCCAGACACATATGTCAACCACAGACTCCAGACACAGACCCTAGACACAGACTTCAGACACAGACCCCTAGACACAGACCCGAGACACAGACTCACATAGTCTCCAGACACATATGTCAACCACAGACTCCAGACACAGACCCCCAAACACACGCCCAAGTCACAGCCCCTAGACACAGACTCCAGGCACAGCCCCTAGACACAGACTCCAGACACAGACCCCTAGACACAGACCCGAGACACAGACTCACATAGTCTCCAGACACATATGTCAACCACAGACTCCAGACACAGACCCCCAAACACACACCCAAGACACAGACCCGAGACACAGACTCACATACTCTCCAGACACATATGTCAACCACAGACTCCAGACACAGACCCCCAGACACACACCCAAGACACAGACCCGAGACACAGACTCACATACTCTCCAGACACATATGTCAACCACAGACTCCAGACACAGACCCTAGGAACAGGCACAAGACACATTCTCCTCACACAGACCCCCAGACACACACCCTAGGCACAGACTCCAGACAGACTCCTAAACACAAATCCAAGACACAGACTCCAAACAGTCTCCAGACTCCAGATACAGATTTCAGACATAGCTTCATGACACAGACCACAGATTCTAGACACGACATGGACAAAAATCCAAGACAGACTCCAGACACAAACCTCAGACACAAATCCAAGACATAGACATACAAGGACATACAATGTATTTCTGATTTGTTGCTCAGATTTTTGTCCGGATACGAGATGAAGAGTGGAATGTCTACCGCCGATATAGCCAGTTTCATGATCTGCATGTCAAGTTAAAAAAACTCTACCCGCTGGTCAGCAAATATGAATTCCCACCCAAGAAAACAATCGGCAGCAAGGTGAGAAATCTTTTTTTGCACAATATTATGCTTATGTTAATCTCTGGAGATGGTTCCTTATTTTAGACTAAAGAAAACAATTCATATGTCTTACCATGTGTTGATACAGATGTGTCCTACCATGTGTTTCCAATGTATTTTCAGGATGCCAAGGTGGTGGAGGTTCGTCGTCAGTCACTCCAGAAATACCTACGTCGAATGATCAACCTACTCATGGAGAAGAATGAACAATTTGTGGCAAGCATCACAAAAGAAACTTTAATGACCACCCTACCATTCTTCAAGTAAGGAGTACTTCAGAGTTATAACAGTTACAAG
Organism: Haliotis cracherodii; assembly: GCF_022045235.1. Taxonomy (NCBI): domain Eukaryota; kingdom Metazoa; phylum Mollusca; class Gastropoda; order Lepetellida; family Haliotidae; genus Haliotis; species Haliotis cracherodii. Next base: position 38,455,231 of record NW_027266275.1, on the reverse strand, counting down.
ACAGTAATGCAGGAAATGCAGGTTAACTGAAGACATTGTTACCTGGCTCTTCTTTGTTGTGTTTCTAGAACACAATAGGATCAATCTCATTAAAATGAGATCTTAGTTCTCGCTATTGCTAAACAAAGATCTGAGGACATCCCATTACGGGTCACGTCAGAACGACCTTTCATCCAACCAATCAAAGCGTCGCTTACCAGATCATGAAAGTGACATTTGGAATGTGTTTTCTAATCATGCAACCTCGAAAACGTTAACACAGGGAATTCCGAACGACAGTTAAGGCCCGTACGACTGATTCCGTCAAAATTATCGTCTATATCTCACTTACATGGGATAAACATTTGAATGGAGGAGGCGTTGCACAGAACGTGGAAAGCACTGCCATACAGTCGTAACTATATATTAGACATTCCGGAATGCTCGTCTGTTCAGTTTTCAAAATTGTAATCGAGAAATGTGTCAATATATTTTTCAAGGGTTATCTGAAATGTAAGTCGCCAGGTTAAAACGAGTGCCGCAAAGCTCGAGAAAGCTGCTTTCTAATTGGCTGATGTGGACTGCTTGTTAGTCATTTCCGTGGTTGGCCAAAGTTCTGACGTGACCCGTAATGGGATGTCCTCAGATCTTAATTTAGCGGCAGCGAGAATTTTGATCTGATTTTATTGAGATTGCAATAGGATTGACATATTATTATTCTTTGTATATATTTGATGTATTTACATCCAAATTTATACAGAATAAAAAAAACCATGGAGAAGCAGGTTAGGTCCCCAGTTGTCTATTGCCTCCATGGTCCAGTGGTAGAGCATTCACATGGAGAGCAGAAGGTTTGGGGTTCGATTCCTGGCCGCATCGTACCAAAAGGTGTTACAAGGTTGTACTTGCCGTTACCCCCTGGCGCTCAGCATTAAGGGGCTAAAACAATGTCTGGATGGCCTGGAGTCAGTATACTGTGTCTGAATGTGGTATTCATGTTAAACTGCGGCATGGTATCTCAGTGGGTTAGAACTATAAAATCAGCATTAGTCCAGACTAGTACAAGCAGCCACACACACACACACGTGCATGCACGTCGCTATATAAGTGCAACAATCTTGGATGCGACGTTAAACCAAATTTCACATCACATCACATCACATCACATCACCTCACCTCACCTCACCTCACCTCACCTCACCTCACCTCACCTCACCTAATTATTCACTACTATTTATGAACAAGCAAAATTCTAATATGCCCCATGGATGGGAATAGTGACATTTTCGTGTTCTTAGTTTGTTTAGCAGTAAATGGTGACATATTGACATTCCCCAGTGTCTTTTTTTCAGTGACCAGGATGAAGGGAGTAAGAGAGGTCGGAAAGGGAAACCTGTATTTCCGAAACGGAGTGCCCAGCCTCCTGCTCCAGTGCCGTCACAGCAACAGCTGCAGCAGGGTGCAACATCATCATCATCTCAAGGGGCAGGGCTATGACACTCTGTTGACCCATAGTATTTGTTTCCTGGGACAAAAGCAGTGTCAAAAGCCAGCTTTGATTTTACTATGTCATGCAATCTGTCATTCTCAGGTCATAGTAAAAAATTCATTTTTGCTTTTTCTACAGTAGGTATCAGCAAACAAATCATGTTTATGAAATTTGTATCATATTACTTGTAGTTACGTAAGTTTACTTATAAAATTGAAATACACACCATGCCTAGCTAATAAGCAACATTTTAAATTATGTTGTAAGGGAAATATTGTTTTATGTACACATACTGCTTTACCTAAAACTTATTCCATACTGCTTGTGCCTCAACATTCACTGTGTGCATATATGTTATAAGTGATATCAGTAACCTCATAGCAACTCCTTGTGATATAACTGAAATAATGTTCAAAGTAGCATTAAACCCAAGTTTCTCAATACTCTGACAAGAAGCTGACAAGTCTTTTACTGGTATCTAAAGTATAAGAATTAACTTCATATTAGAAGTTGAGTCCCTTAGGCATGCCAGAGTCCTGTGAATTTGTAGTGATAGGAGCTGATAATTAATCATCTTTCATTTTTCAAGGGTTACATTTAATGTGAAGCAATTTGGGTTTAAGTAAAATGATAAAAGCAAGATACAAGCAACCCAACATGACTTTTTGCCTTAAACCAGGTATTTCACGTGTCAGCGTAGGTTCTGACTGTTTAGCATGGAGACAGTTTGAGTCTTTCTGAATTGTATTTCAGAAGAATTATGTAGCATGTTATATATTATCAGTTTGGCCTAAGTATCTTCTTATGCCTTAAAAACATTCTGAAAATCTGATCAAACAAATTCAGAGTTTTTACTCCAATACCATACCTCCCTGCATGAATATCTGCCAATTCCCATGTAGGAAGTCACGTCAGGTGAACGTTCTAATATGCCATTCCATGTCAAGGCTTCTGAATTCTCAGTATGAGTGACCGAAGCATTCAGAGTGGCATGTATATATGATCTGATTTCTGTATTCCAAAAGCGAACATAAACAGGCAGTACTAAATGGAATATAATAAAGGTTGTGCCTTATATTGTGAAAAGTTTATACATCCTGTTGTACCTGAGCACCGTGACATCTCCTTCAGTAATGGTGTATTATTGAGGGAAATGTCTGTGGATTATCTTTTAATATCAAAAATTCCAAATTGAGGTGGTAGGGAAGTGAAGGAAAACAAGTTTTAGAAAGCTGATGTGTGATTGGCTCAAGAACCCATGGATCCTTCATTTACATTGGGTGGTCAAAGTTACTCAGGGTTCACCCGACATGACCTCTAATGGAATATTTATCAGATCTTGATGCAGAAAGGTATTGCATCAGAGTAAAAGATCTAAGTTAATGAGATTGGATCAACACTGTTTCTTTTCAGAATATGTTTGTCTTAGCAAACTTGGTTGTGAAAATTTGAAATGTCTGTTCTGCTTTTAAGCTTGCTGTCTTTCAAACAGTGTCTGTATTGTCAGACATACTTTACCAGATGTGTATCATGATAGTCTTGTGCAATAGTTTAGTTCAGATGTTTCATAGTTCCGAAGTTTCAACACAGATTATGTAACAAGAGGCCCATTTTGGGTATGTGCTGTGTGAGGCCCATTTTGGGTTACTCTTTGCAGCCATTATAGGGTTTGTTTGTCTATTTTGTTCAGGAGGTAAAATACACAATACTTCAGGGATTATTCCACACAAAGGTCAATCACTTCTTGCAAATTTATTTATATAAAATTCATATATGAGAATATAACTGACACTTTGGTGATCCATAGCCTTGAGACTCTTGTGGGGATTACAGGTAGGAGGAATCCCCCATAGCCATGTGTGTTGTAATGGCCGATTGGGGGTTTGTAGTGTGAGACCTGGCTATTGTACTGGTGTTATTGTACCTGATTCTGTGGATGGTTGCTTATGCTATCAACCCCTGGTTTGTCTGTCCCACACTCAATTACTTACAGGCCATGGCAGTATGATTGAAATATTGCTGACCATGGTATAAAAGGAACATCAATCACTCACCTAGCCTATGGAGGTAGCTACTTAAGGACACCAGTTTCAACAACTATGGTGTCAAAAGCATATGTACAGTCAAGTCCCATTAATCTGACACTGTTAACAATTGTCGGATTAACGAGTCTTGACTGTATACAATATCTGACCTTGACTTTTGATGACAAATGGCAATGTTAAGGTACTTAGGTAACTTAGAATTATGATAAATATTCTCAAACACAAAATTGATAATATTAATTTATTGCCAAATACATATTGTTATCATAAAGATATGAACTATTTGACCTTGCACTTTGATCAATCTTCTATTCAAACTGTGTGCAGAAAAACAGGGATACAAATTAATAGTTTGATGCTGTTTTGATGCATTAAGGCGTCGCAAAGAAAGTCACAACTTAAAGTTTCTTTCTTTAAAACTGTTGTACATCTCTGTGGAAGAATATAAATAACTTAACAGTTCACCTGTCTTGTAATTTACAGAAAATTTACTTTGGACTTGAATTTTTTTTAATTTGTGTATATTTCAATTTTGAAAAGTAAGAAACCTGCAGAAATCCTATGGGTCCATATTTTGTCAAATTAAACACCACTACACTTTAATCTTCGAAGACAGGAGTTTAGAGCTATGTGCTTTTAAATAAATACTGATGACATGTTTGTCTGTGTGTATATAATTTCTTATTCTTTTGTTCCTGTTCAGTGTAATTATTGATGATGTCATACACTTGCTACTGGTATATTGCTGTACTATATAATCTGTATATCTTTCATGTACAATGTAACCTCTTATTCTATTCCACACACTTCTATATGACTGGTATATATATGCTATATCTCTATGTGCTATATATATGTTTGATGCCACATGTACAATCACCTCACGTCAAGGAGCTATTCTTGCTATAATGTTGTAAATATTGTCATTCAGTTAATTTTGTATGTGCCACAGAATATTTTATATCCTCAATACAGACATGTTGATTACTAGATGTACATTAATTTATAACTGCTTAGTACTAGTCACTGTAATGCAAAAGCAGGTTAGATGGAACTGTTTGTTGTGAATTCACTTGTTTGATTATACTGTGAATCGTCAAAATGATTCTACTTGACTGGAAGGTGCTACATTACTTCTTGCAACCACTCAGTTAATCGACTTGAATATATTTATCACAAATAACTACAAATAAGCAGGAAAAAAACTATTAATCAGTATGGAACCCTTCCAACGGAATAATCTTGATTAACAAACTTTGAATTTAACATATTAAAGAATTCTAGGGTTGAAGTAATGGCCTATATTTATATACATCTGGAAAAAAGTTTAGCACCGCATATTATAAATATCCATATGAGATAGCCATGTTTCTTGTAATTTTCTTCCGAAACATATGTTTTCAGAGGACATAATATTGTCATGCAAAATCTGAAATCAAGTATCAAATGACACACATGTTTTGTACCAGTTCCTAGGCAATAGTTGTATGACTACCCTTTCATCTGCCTCCTCTTCTTCTTTGCATCATATGATATGACTCAGTCACTGTGACCTGGAAAGGCATACAGTGTCATGTTCCACCTGTTCAGGAGATCAGTATCTTCATCAATCTTTTGTAGATGTAGATTTTGTAGAAAATTGGCTTTATCCAACACTGATAATGGAAACCGATTAAAACAGTGCTATTTAGACCTGTTAATCCAACAGTCTCGCACTCAGTCTCGTTAACCCGACACACTGATCAGCATACTCTGTGGTCATCTCCCGCGAGTACACAGCCTCGTGTTTTGAAGCTAGACGAGTCAGCTGGTAGCTGCATATTACAACGGCTGCAGAGATAAAATTGCTTAACAATGAACAATAAATGCTTTAAGTAAACAAAACATGATTAATCACATGCTTACATTACCTCAATATCATTAAAATCAGATACAAGTTCTCGCTATCGCCAAGGACATCCCATTACAGGTCATGTCAGAAGAACCTTTCGCAAACTGTGACCGACAAACGTTGATACTACTTAATTTCCTTTATCCGACGTGCTCGTTTATCCGACATAATCATATGCAACCAGCCATGTTGGATTAACGGGACTTGACTGCACATGGAAGTTTAGGATATATGAAAATGAACAAGGAAGGGTGCTTAACTTTTTTTCAGTTATATATATAATTGTTCCAAGATAATCCACAATCTGGACTGACCAGGCTACACTTGACCTTTACACCGGAAAATAGAGTATTATATGTGTAAGTCAAAACTGACCTGGAGAACAGTGGAAATATGGCAAACTGTTCACAACACTGAGGCTGTGGTGATGGATTGTTCAAGTTGACTCATTTCTTCCTGAGTGAGAGGTAACAATCTACCTCCAGCAAAAGACATTACAAAAGACCCTGTGGGTTAAAGCATTGTCCCAAGAAGCAATTGAATGTTGAATGGGTGTCATGGCTGACTCTTCCATTAAGACGTAGGGTTTTAGTGATGCATCAGTGTTTTTGGTGAGTGTTCACACTATCGACCACGGGTTGACCTGCTCCAGGTTCAACCACAGTTTACCGGATGCTGTGATAAAGCTGTGCTATTGGGAACTAAATCCTGATGTACTTGATTAAAGGACAGTCAATGAGTTTGTTAAACTTGGCTTTAATTTATCCCCAAGGAATGGATTGTTTCTCAGACCTAGGTTAATGTCAGGTTGGTTTGTTATGTGTACATGTATGGTAGTAAAATTATAAAATGAGGTGTTTTTTTTCTTTGCTGATGTATGTCAATTAATGATATGTGTGTATACAATCAAACCAACGTCAGGGTTGCAGACAACAGTGCTCTTATGTCTTATTCCAGCTGCAACGGCTTTGGAGCTTGGGTTTATTTTTGCTGTTATATTTTTGTATTGTTGCAAAATGTACATGACTGTGTCACTGTTATGAAATGTTCACTATTGCTGCATATTATATCAACTTATAACAAGGGCATACATTTGATTGCACAGTTTCGTTAAAGGGGTCGTTGTCAGGATTTTGATCAATCTCATTAAAATCAGATCTTAGTTCTCGCTATCGCTTAACAAAGATCTGAGGACATCCCATTAAGGGTCACGTAGAAATGACCTTTCATCCAACCAATCAGAGCGTAGCTTACCAGATTTTGAAAGTGACAGTCGGAATGTGTTTTCTAATCATGCAACCACGAAATATTTAACATGGGGTATTCTGAACGACAGTTACGGGTTTTATGATTATATCCATACAATCGAGGCCACCTATAAGCCATTCCAGAATGTACTTCTTATCAGTTTTAATTTTTTTAATCGAGAATACGTCAAAATATGTTTCGAAGCATAATCGCCAGTTTGAAACGAGTGTCGTAAAGCTCGAGAAAGCTGCCTCCTAATTGACAAATGTCGATTTCTTGTCAGTCATTTCATTAGTTGGTCAGAATTCACGAAAGGTCGTTCCGACGTGACCCATAATGGTATGTCCTTAGATCTTTGTTTAGTGGTAGCGAGAACTAAGATCTGATTTTAATGAGATTGGATTTTGATTTGGGTACATTTCTGTATACCGAAACACAATGATCCCTTCAGCAACAGATTGTTGATTAAAATAAATAAATGTTTTCTCATCAGAAGCTTATTTTCATTATGATAATGTCTCCAAGCTTTTGGTGTGAACACTCACTTTCAACAATAGTGGCATAGTTTAACTAGGGAAAGATAACTCTTTGTTAAAATCCGGACAATCTGTAAATATAAAATCAATATTAAACTGGATTTGTGTACCAGACCAAACCAAACATTATTGATTACCCTGAAAATAATCATTAAAGCCACATGTTCTAAATGGCCTGTGTCATGATGAAAACCATTTTTTAGATTTTTGCTATGAAGTGATGATTATATCTTGTGCCACTTTGATAACAGATGTAATGTAATAAATGATTGTGATAATATTGGGACCAATTCATGCATGCTCAGTGGCTGAAATGTTGTGTTGTTAATTAGTAGATATGTCGATGACAATGACTGGAGTAGTGAAGGATTGTGATGGAGTGTCAGTTCTGGACGTAGCCTTCTCTCACTGTTGTTTCCAGTTCCTGATTTCATTGTAATGAGGGAAGTGTGTGTGTGTACAACAAGTGTTATGTTATTTATGTAGAAGTTGTCACACAGCCTTCATAAGTGGGTTATTTTGTGTTTCACTTTGCCTGTCTCTGCAGTTCACATCATGACAATATTGATAGGTTTGGGCTGTTTTTGTCAACTGAGTTGAAGTGGAACAAACACCTTTAAAAACATACTGAATAAGAGGAAACATATTCATGAATTGTGTCCCCTTGATAAGGGACTGGTCATTTGATATTTGTGCGGAGGGGAGATTAGTCTTAAGACTGTATTATAATTGGCTGACCTCAACTATTTTTGGTAACATTTTTTCACACACACACAAACACACACTTTTGAAAAAATAGAATTGTCATTTTTTCATGCCCTTCCCACCAACCCCCTACCCCACATGGGATAAATTTTGGCATCTCTCCACTTATGCTGTGTCATTGTTTCATCATAGTTCATAATAATGTTTGAATTTAAACAATAATAATTAATAAAACAAGTAAAATGATAAACTATCTTTTGCATGATTGGTAAACATTGGTAATGTATACTGACAATATTGACCTTGAGTAGGACTATGATTATCCTTGTCTGACTGTCTATTTATGAATCTAATGAAAGCATTCCATTATACTGATGTGCTCAAAAGTTAATACCTTTTGTCAAGGAATCAGTGTCACCACGTTTATGTAACCAAGCAGCTAATCATCCAGTTGAGATATTGTTGCTCCAGTTCGTGCTCTTAGAATTAGGTAAGCAAAGACAGATTAAATGCAAATATTATCAGTGATTGAAATGTTAAGTCATTATGCATGAGCGTCAAAGTCAATTATGTTACAGGGGAGATGGGTGTAGGTTTGTATATTAGCACATTGTTAGCTCTGTGTGTGCTTGTATCATTGCAACTCACATGTAAGGCTTAGAATATGCTTTGATGTTTGGTCAACATTTTTTCTTGATTCTCATTTAAAAGTGACCTACATTTCATGGTCAGAAGCAGCTCAAGGCCACCACTTGGTCATGTTGTTTGTGATCTCCTACATATTCCAACCAACTCTCTAGTCTTCAGTGAACTCATCCAAAAGTTTAAACCTCTCGCCAGTAGACTGCTATCTTGTCTCAGTAATGAAAATCAATTCAAAGGTCAATATAACATGTGAATAATCCTTGACTTATCACTCCCCAAAAGGTTTCTTTGTTTTTGTTTTTGGGATATGTCACCTTACAAACAATTAATTTAAGAATTTACTTACAAATAAGTTTTCAGTATTCTATTTTTGATTTGACAACAGATTCTTACATTTCTGTAAACCCGTCACCTTAATAAGTGATTAATAAAGAAATGCTTTAAGTTTGAAATTGTTTGAGGGGAAGGGGTGATAAAATTCATTTGATCAAATAGATTTGTTTTATTGAATGTCATTAGGTTCATGGAATGTACATAGAAAGAGCTATTTTGCAGCTTCATACTTTTTAATATGTATATGGTATGACAATATTTTCTCACGTTTGATACAATGGCAACACTATCTTCTTTCGAAACATTATCTGTACAGATAGCATAGGTGCAATATGTAGATAGTCTTGTCTGTATGGGTAGATATCATACCCTTCTTTGTACCGGACAGATGGTTTCATCTGGACTTTTTATAAACTTAATATTTCACTGCAAAAGGAGATAAAATAAAGAAGTTAGTACCCTGTATGTATCCTAAGATCCCATTTCGGGATTCCGAAGCTTGACATGTCCCCATCCTTATTATTGTCCTAAATCAATCAAACTGGGGATCTGTTGGGCAAAATGGCTGGTCAGTATGCATAGTAACTGGATGTATTACCATCTGAACAAAAATGCTGACCCGGGAGTAATCACACTAATTCCATTCTGTCACAGCCTGATGTTATTCTGAAAATGTATCATGGATGCATGTCCACAACCACTGGGTGGTTGAACCTTCGTGTCATTATGTCACAGCCTGATGTAATATCGAAAATGGAGTGAACTCCATCTAATCAATCATTTTAAATATCCCATGGGTGATCTTAGATGAAGTAAGGTGCCAAATACTATCAATACAATACAACCTCTTTCATATTGTAGATTATCACTAACATTGGTGACAATGCAGCTGTCATGTTATTACCTTCCGAGACAAACTTTTAGTTAATTTTGTCAACACTGGCTTTCGAGAGATGTGATGGTTTGGTGAATCGGGTGATACACAATATGTCAGTTATTGCCCATCCTTACTTATCCAGGACATTATATTATCGTATTCGACATAGTAAGTGCCCAGGGCGCTCTCAAAAGTAGAAATAGAGGGCTCTTATTAGAATATTATTTTAGTGAGAGAAAAAACAGAGTTAAAACATAAATTTCGTGGTTTATGCTGAAATGTTTCTGTACAACAGATATATTTTTCCAGAATTTAATTGCCCATAATTAAGTGTGCATATAACACATAAGTGCGTATTATATGCGAGTAAATAAGTCTTGTGTACATTGAGCAATCAGAAGGGGTGCTAATTAGGATTGTTCATTGGCCAGTATATCAGCAAATATCACTGTGGGCACTTATTAGAGCGGGGCGCTTATTACGTCGAATACGGTATGATCAGTTCCCTGAATTCATTTCCCACATGGCTTCATTTCAGAAGTGATGTTACCATCTCAGTCTCTCTTATCACTACCTCTGCACTTCATTTCCCCAGCACAGGAGTGGAGTGTGATTGGATGGCTATGTTCAGTGTCATTAGAATTGGGCTGCAGTGATGCAGTGGTAGTGATTGGATCCAGGGTGTCCATTTGTCATAATAAAGGATGGTTATTACCACAACTGGTCAAAGACTAGCTGATTTATTCATTGGCATGGTGTCCGTGTTTCAGTATGTCCATCAATTTCCATGTTTTCCACTCCCTGAAACTTTGCATGTATGATCCCACGTAGTGTGTGTTTGTTTTGCTCTAATTGCTCGGGGGAGCGCTGCTCGCAACGCTGAAGGCCAGGGTTCGATACCCCACATGGGTACAATGTTAGAAACACATTTCCGGTGCCCCCTTTCATGATATTGGTAGAATATTGTTAAAATCGGCGTAAAACCATACTCACTCACTCACTTTTATTGCTTGGATGTAATTTTCAAAATGGCCACCACCAATTGTACCATGTTACCTCTTGAACTTACATTACCCCTGTAGCCACACATTATGGACTTCCTCTCTGAAGCTGCATCATGACATGGATGATCCAGTTGATGGCCTCACAAACAGCTGCTCACAGATCCTGGTTTCATTGTCAGTGTCTAACAATGGCAGCCATATTGAAAATCTAATGTTGGACTATAGGTATATGTTTACAAATAGATATATATTTAATCTGAACAAATAGCTTGCCTTTCTTTCAGTTTGTTGACCCAAGTTTGAGCTTTAAACTTTGTTTACCCTACCAAATCTAGTAATCTTTACCCCAAACCACTTGAATTAGGAAGCTAAAGCAACATAGAGCTACCAATGTCTTTTGCAGATTTGTTCAAGTTGGCCATATTGAAAATCCAAATTCAGAACATTTCATAGCTTTTGACATGTATTTGAGAACAATTTGATCATGTATATTTGACTAAGGGACTGAGACAATTTCGTTGTGCTTGTGACTGGTCAAGTTAAACCAGTTGAGCACAATCCCTTCTGGAATTCCGGTTGTTGATTTTATAGAAGTAAACATTATTCAACTGTTGTCTTGAGTATGTAAATACTGTGCTATGCTTTTGATAAGACTGTACAGTAGCCGATCAGCATTCAATACAATGTTAAAATTTGAGATAAAATATTGAGTGTTTTTGTGTTGATTTTCATTAATTGTCCTGTCAACTGGTTGGGAAGAACACTAATTGTAAGACCTGTATACAGCTTTGTTTCTGGTTTGGTTTTCAAATTGTATGATATTAACTTGTCTTTCATATAAAACACACTTCCAGAACAAAGTATTCTTTTATTGAAAACTTTATCAATTCTCTTGTTTTCAATATTTCTTTATTCTGCTAAATACTACAAGATAAGTAGTCTGAATTTATGTTCAATGACAGACAAAGTTATTTATTGATGTGTTGGTAGTGTAGCTTAGTGGTGAAATTGTTGTTCAAGGATGACGACTAAATGTTTCTAAATAGGAAAAAAATCATTATTTATAAATAATTTTGTATTTTTTTTGTATCACTAAGCATGTCTTGATCCATTTTGTATAGTGTTGGCATTGTTACATCTTTGAATTCTAAACTCAAAATTGAAAGAAAGAATACCTACCTGTCAAGAATGTTTCAAACAAAGATATATATTTTCATAATACTGATATAAGAATGATATCTAAGGAATGAAAATCCTACCCCCTAATTGTCTCATTAACAGAAAAAACCAAAATGCAATGCAAAAGAAAGTATACACTTGAAAAGTGGACCTGATGCAAACGTTATAAAAAAGTTACTAGGCTAAGAACAGTCGCTGTAAGACTGCAAAAGTCCAAAACACAACTAGATATCCATATCAAATACATCAGTATCGAATAACCATTTCTTGTTTGTTTCATGTTTAGCCACCATCAAACATGGGTGTACACTTTCTTTTGCCTGGTAGTTTATTATGATATCATTTTACTGATGAGTTGTCCAGCCTCATTAACTTGAAGTCCGGGGTCTTGTTCCACAAAGCAGAGACTGTATACCGATATATGGTCTCTGCCCAAAGCGATCGTAGCACTAAGATGATCATAACTCCCATACTTTAACATAGACTTATGACAGTCCTAGCGCTACCATCACTTTGTGGAACGGAGCCCTGAGCCTATATTTCTGGTTTACTAGAAAAGGTTCCCAGTATACTATGTTTGTCATGTAGATTCGGATTAGTTGAGTGTCAATATCGGACTACATATAGTTTCTGTCGGAACTATAAAAATTAAATCATCTTACACAATATATACTTGGAAAGAAGTTAGGCACCACCTCTTCGTTATTTTCAGAAAATATTTGATTTATTTCATTACAATTGACATTGATCTTATTTTGATAATGTTGAACAATGATGTTATTTTAATAATGTTGAAAATATCACCAATACATGCTATTAAGTAAATAAAGGCGACTATGCTTGTCGTATGAGGCGACTAACGGGATCAGGTAGTCAGTCTTGCTTACTTGGTTGAAGCATGTCATCGATCCCAATTGCGTGGATCGATGCTCATGTTGTCAATCACTGGACTGTCTGTTCCAGACTGGATTATTTACAGACCACCATCATATAGCTGGAATATTGCTGAATGCTGCATTAAACAACAAACAAACAATATTAAGCAAATAAAACACATTTATTTCTCCCTACCGGGTTGAAGGACTTAGCCATATAATATTCAAATAAGCAGAGGACACAGTTGACATGGTAGTCAAATAACTACCGGGTATTGACCAGTTGCAAAACATGTCATTAGATAATTGGTTCTTTTTTAATATGAGCACCAAAAACAAATGTTTTTCTTAAGAGAATTCATGGCATGATTTTAAAAAATTACTATTTTATTTGAGATATATACTTTTTTCAAGATATATATTTCAAATGAAAGGAATTTGAGACAAAACTAGTATATTGCCAACAATAATTCAGGAATATAAAGATGTATCATCAACGATATCATTTTAAACAGTTCATCAAGTAAAAGGGGTTACAGTTTGAGATTTTACCTTTATTGAAAAAAACAAGATTTTTTACAGGTTCAAAGGATAGAAGAGTTTTGTCAGAAATATGTTCACCAATTTGTGTGTATAGCCTGTGTGTATGATAGTAGTGTGTACCTGTTGTCTTTGAAAGGGAGATGGGGCATTAGACAGATTTGTGTTGTCTGGGTTGGTGCAGATAATGTGTGCCTCAATCCGATTGATCAAAAACATTAAATGGGATTTGAAACCCGGAAATATTCTGAACAATTCATGGCTTAGGAATCCTTTCCAATACCAACAGAATGTGTTCTCTTTTGAAGCAGTTTCTTTGCACTCTACATAAGTGATTTTTTCGAAGCATTTGGTGACAGTGTTTGGAGACTTTGCTGTATTCTGTTTGAGTACATGTAAAAAGTGAAAAGTGCAATGAGAGTTTCAAATGAAATTTTCCAGGCGTCAAATACTCAACACCCACAAATATGAAAACACGTTTATCTCCTAAATGTATATTTTATATCTGAACTGATGCCACTGAGCAAACCACTGCATGCTCAAGATTAAGGTTTGCTTGGCATTTGTAGAAATTTTCATTAAAATTTCCACAAATATTCATGTGTTGTTCTTGTTTGAAAGTAATTGTGTTCTTTCTTCACTGTAGGAAGGGGCATGGGTGGCCCAGTCGTCTAAGGCACCGTGAATCGCTGAGTTGCCTCCCTTGGCCTGTCAGAAACCTATGATTGTGGGTTTCAAATCCCGGTTCGCCCCAATTATGTTTCCAGGTTTGTCAGCACCATACCTGTGCTCGTGGATTTCACCAAAGTGGTAAACGTCTGAGAACTGCATCACTTTGGGCTTTCCCCCCACATTAAGCTGAAACGTTGTATAACAGGAATACTGTTAAAAGCGGCATTAAACCCAACTCACTCACTCACTCACTCACTGTAGGAAACCTGAAGTGGATTACTGAAAACAGTATTTCAGGTCCCCGTTAAACTATGCTTGTTGTGAGAGATGACTAAATGTTCATAATGTCACAACCTACGTATCACAACTGTATACATGTAGTTAATCTCAGGCTTATGGATGTTGTAGCACTATGAACACTTTGTGGATTTTGGCCCTCGCTTGTGGCCCTGGCTAGTGGAGTTAAGTTGATTCTATGTCATCGTTCCCCAACAGCTTGCTGCACTGCTTGTAATATCGATCACTGGTTTGTCTTATCCAATTTGATTCCTTACAGGCCAATGTTATGTAGCTGGAATATTGCTGACTGGCGTTAAACAAAAGTGAAATAGAGTTTGTGAAGTTTGTGCAATGATCTTAATGCTGTCTGGACTAGACAATCCAGTGATTAATATCATGAGCATCGATCCACGCAATTGGGATCGATGACATGTATCAACCAAGTCAAAGCCTGACCACCTGATCCCGTTATTCGCCTTTTACAACAAGCATAGTCGCCTTTTACGGCAAGCATGGGTTGCTGAAGACCTATTCTACCCCAGAATCTTCACGGGTCCCTCTCTGCATGAAGATCTCAGGACACATCCATGGAAGATTGCATCAGGTGACCTTTCTTATCGGCCAATCAGCGTTCAAGGTACAAGTGAGCAAAGCATTCACACAAGCAACTTGAGAACAGGGATATTCGTTTCTCCCCATGGCGTCTAAGCCTATTCATTAGCATCATTTTATGACTGACAAAAAACTTAAGTTACCTACCTACCTAACTCAAATTGTTGACTCAGTTTGAGTTCAAAATTGAACTGAGTTTATTTCGAGAAATGAATTTGTTTCTAGATGTCTGCATGGCCGCACCATCATATTGTGGATAGTTTCTCATTTCGGAGATTCATGGCATTTACACATCAGGAGATGACATATTCCCCTGGTTTGGTGCAGTTAGGAAATGGTGTTTGGCTACTTTTGGTTCATTGCCAATGGATACCTTAAGTTCAGTGAAGGAAAAAATAATGCTGTTCAGTATTTTTCAAACTCCCAAATCATCAAAAGGCACCAGTTTACCAGTAGACTGGTCTATGTAGCAAGTTTCATCTAGAAATATTCAACGGTTTGGGAGTTCAGCTCTGGAAAAAAGCACTACATTCATTTTCAGTAAAGTCCAACTTACAGTCATGAAAACAAACAAACAAATTAAACATCCCAAATCATCTGTTCACCACTAGACTGATCTGTATAGCAAATTTCATCTACAGATATTCAACAGTTTTCAAGTTCTAATCAATAATATATTACTCTGATATGATACATCTCTATATCAAAATCTGACGACACCTCAATAGAAGATTGAGCAAACTTTGACTGCCCAGTCTAAAAGAAGGGTCCTTGAGCTAATCAAATTTCAGTTTTCTAAACGATTCTGCCTCATTTGTATAACTTAACAAAAGAAAACCCATACATAACAGAAATATACCCTTGATAGCATACCCTTTTGGGTGAAGATACCATATGGCACTCAGAAACAGACCCATGAAGACCCGGGGTTGAATAGGTCATCAGCGACTATACTTGTCGTGAGAGGCGACTAATGGGATCAGGTGGTCAGGCTTGCTGACTTTGTTGATGCATGTCATCGATCCGAATTGCGTGGATTGATGCTCATGATATCAATCACTGGATTGTCCCGTCCAGACTCGATTATTTACAGACCGCCGTCTTATAGCTGGAATATTGCTGAGTGGGGTGTTAAACAACAAACCAACAACCAACAACTCAGAAACAACAGGGCATATACAATATCCCCAACATATTTTAATAGCATGGACTTTATTAGTTTCCATTTGGAACTACCTTTTATGCTACCTTTTGAGATACAGAAATCAGGTATGTAGCTCTGAATGCAGCACTCTATCACATCAAGTATTCACAAGCCTCGAAGCTGGGTTGTCAGATCTTCATGCCGAGACTTATCATATGTGGGAAAAATATCTGACTTTCAGAGATAGCAGCTGATGCAGCAGACAGGTAGCAATTTGGCACACAGACACAACAAACCAATGGTTAGATGGAACACATATTTTATTTGTTTCTGTCATACAGCATTTAGCAGGCAGGCAAACAAACAGGACAGATAACAACACCTGTACAATAGTAGATGGACAGTCCCTCCCTCCAGCTGTGTAACATCACATCAAAATACCGCTCTGGATGGAATATGTAGGATTTGGCCCTATAATTCCTAATACATCTGGACATACATGCCACATCATGTACTGTGGTATATATAATATATCACAGGGTTCTGTATGTCAGATTGCCATATGTATGTTTGCAATAACCTATCAACTATTCACACTAGTTCTGCTAGGCCATGATAAATTAATTATTAGAATTTCATCCTTAGTTATCCAGGGTATTATATTTCCATTCTATTACGATAAATAGCCTTGACACATTCATCACCATAGCTTTGTTTTGAGTCTGATAGAAAAAGGAGAGAAGGTGGTCACGTCACTTCCAAAATTGAGTTCCACTGCATGTGAGTCCAGAGAATAATGGAATGGATACACACTACACTGGACAAATGAGGATGGTCATCTTATTGTCCTCATAGTACTACAAAGAAACTCTATACTAGTGTCACCTTTACTTTATGAAATGCACTATATGCAATATCCTGACAAGCTACATGTGAATCAAATCCACCTTTAACAGGTAGTTTATGAGAAATGAGTTACAGGAACTAATCTACTTACCAATAATTAATTTATTGTGACCTAACTGCCCTATCTCAGTAATGGCTTGTCATTCTGATGGCGTATGGTTGTTGAATTTCGAAATAACTTTCCATAATTCACAGACAAAAATGATATATTTCATGTAGCTACAATGACATAACCCGGAAAATCAATATTATCATCATGTTCACTCTCAATTTCACATAGGTTTCTTATCAGATGTGTAACAGGACACTAACGATAACAACAATCTGAGAGATCTGGAATAATTCTGTACATGTACATATAATTTGCTACAAAGTTCTGGTGCACTTTTAGCTACCACAGGTCTACAAGAAGTCAGACAAACCTCACACCCTTGAGACCAGGATACATAGAGTCTGCATAGATGCAACATTGCTAATAAGGGATACTGTCAACAAAAACATTCCTTACCCATAGCTTTGATCATGTTGATAGGGATATTCCAATATTGCTTGACACACCAAACTGATGATGTCTATATGATGCTAATAGCATGCAAGATCTCACAACAGATATACACTACTCAATTTCTGATAGGGATATGTGTATTATTTATTACATATGCACCAAAATGACCACCGTATTCGACGTAATAAGCGCCCATGGCGACATTTGCTAATACATGCATATTGGCCAATGAACAATCCCAGTTAGCACCCCTTCCGATTGATCAATGTTCACAAGACAAAATTTATTACAATATGCACTCGTCTGTTATATGCACCTTTAATTCTGGGCAATTAAATTCTAGAAAAATATATCTGTCTTACATAAACATTTCAGGCTGTCAGCATAAACCATGAAATTTATCTTTCAACTCTGTTTTTTTCATCAAAATAGTATTCTAATAAGAGCCTACCTATTTCTAATTTTAAGAGCGCCCTGGGAGCTTATTACGTCGAATAAGATATTTATAATATGTATATGTTAATAAATGATCTATATGAACACATAATTGTGAGAGGGTCTACATTTTTCACTGGTTTGATTCAAAGGGGGACAGCATACCACATGCCCTATGCAACCCAAGTATCAATATTTCTTATCCTGAAATTCTTAATGTCACTAGCTTTGGCAATGCACTGATTCATACATATCTTGTATTCGCACAACAAAATACATCTCTATGTGGTATCATTGCAAAACATACTACTTTGAACCCACACCAAACAGTCATCCCCGCACGACAAGTCTCTTCCACTGTGGTAACAGTCACAAGATTTGGAAACTTCATGACTGCAAGGAAAATTACAGAATGCTTCCTACATTTTTGTGCCCAAAATACAGCTATTTCTGGTCAGATCAATTAGACAACTTATACTCGCATAACAATATTAACCTACAGACATCTTTAGAATATATATACAAATTTCTCTGAGAAAATATACACAATAACAATGTTTGTTACTTTCTGTATTCATTTGGATGCATAGATTTTAAAAATGTTTATTGTAAGCACAAAAAGAAAGATGACTCTTTTCAGTGATAAACTGAGAGCTTATCATTTGTTAAATTTCTGAAACATTGGCACATATTAATTTGCCACAATAAATTGCTTCTGTCTTAAAAGAAAATACAAGACACTGGCTTGCAGAATTTGGTAAACTCTGCAGCTGAATTTGGCTACCTTCACTTCGGAATCCATCAGGAATTGAGCTTTAGGAGAATACATCAGCTCACAGAGGGGCAGAACAGGAGCTGCAGCAGCATCTCCCAAGGTCATGAGATGTAGCCTGATGAGTGTCATCATATCTTAAATCTGTTTAAACTGACTGACAAATCACGGTGCTTTGATTGCTATGTAGAGCCATGTTTAGGGAGTCTATGAAGTGAAAGTTTGGATTCACACTGCTTAACCTATCAGCTTAATGTGGCAGGAAAGCCAGAAGCGATGCAGGTCTTGTACGTTTACCACTTTGGTGAAACCCCAAGCACGGGTATGGTGTTGACAAACTTAGAAACAAAATGAGGGAGAATCTGGGACGCAGTCCACAACCGTGGCTTCCTGGTACGCCTGAGGAATGCAAATGTACAAAGAAAAATCAGGTCTAGATGCTATCATGTGAGAAACTGATACATAATTAATTTGATCAATAATCAATGTGGCTGGGACTGCCAACAAACAAGGGCCTAGGCCCCTTTAAGGACAAGTCATCTGTAATACAGCTCTTCATATATCGCTAAACCAAAGCAGCTCAAAAGAAGTTTGACACCATATTTTTTCATATTACTATACTTAATCTGCCATTTTTTGCATGACAGATTAACGGAAATATGAAAGAATTGGGTGATCTCTAACACCTTTTGAGTAGTGTATATATATATATATATACACTTCAAGCATGCTTATGTTTTATTCTGTAAACCCCCATGAAAAAGATCCTCTTTAAAATACATAAGACAGTCAGTGTTTGACAGTACCCCCTTAGCTAAACTATCTAACAGCAATACACCCACAGCTGTACAAATAACTATTGCCACAGGCGTAGTGGCCAAAATTTGAAATTGGAAACAAAACTTCCATCTTTCATAAACAGAGTGAAAGATGGGAGTTTGTTCACCATTTCGGCTGCCACTGACTATGACTATACACTGGAAGCAGATTGTGGAGACAACAATGGGCGTTTCACAACCAGTTTGTTTGACATCACAGGCAAAGATCATCACGGATGTCAACAAAGATCATTAATTACAGGCATATACACACGTCATATAATAGGATCGAGAAGTTGGCAAAAGATTCATGTTACTCTCATTTGTACATACAGTCTATACTCAGAAATTACTGGTAACCACACAGACATTATTTTGAAATACTTAGAATGTATCGATTTATATAGACTCACTGAGAAAAAAATCATTCAATATACCGTATTCGACCCAATAAGAACCCATGTTCCAATAAGCGCCCCACCCCACCCCACCCCCTCCCTTTTCACGGATGCCCAAGTAAGATTTACTCACCTGTTTTTTACATACGGTCAAGAATCTTTTGTAGTCGGTTAATGAGGAGATGTTCACCAGTAAAACGTAAGTAACAGTTTATCTCTAGCCCCCCAGCAACAGAAGAATATTGATAGGCTTACTGATGAATTTACGCCAATTTGACTCTGAATTGGTCCCAATAAGCGCCCCTGGGCGCATATTGGGTGGAATATGGTATCTTAAATTTCAAACCATGTTATGAATGATTTATCAAGTAAAGTATATACTACTCAACATTTGATGGGGACAATCAGATGTCAGATATATCTAAATATACACTTGACATATGAGAATCAGTTTTGTATATCTTGGAAAGATAAAAATATGGCTATCAAAAGTGGAGTACTATATATTTCACTTGTTATTATTGAAGTCATTACCCAACAACCAGCACATAATAAAGGTTTGCTAATGGTTTGACCGTATCACTGATGAAATTTAACATTTGACATCTTTCCATGTTATTGGTGTAAACAGTAGTGATTGGAAAATAGTATCATATCACCTGGTACACTCTACCACACAACTATTTTACTATTACAACTATGATAATTCCACAAAGTACAGAAATCACAACCATTCGAACACTTTAATAAGGTTTCTTAAACTTAAGGACAGTAAGGCCATCTATCCTACTCAAAAGAAGCTAAAGGACCACACAATTCTTTCATATTACTATAGTTAATCTGTCATGCCATGGTCCTTAACTTCTTTTGAGTAATATATAATCTTTTTGTGTTTGTCATCTGACAGTCCTAAATTACCATCCCACTCAAAAATATACATCGACATTTTCACATCTACCCATTCTCCCAATGGAATACTTATGTCAATCTTGAAATATTAATGAGTTTCCTGTTTCATAAAATAAAACCTCCACGCCATTTTGTATTGTCAAGATATTTGAAAAGGGAATTAACTCTATTGCACTTATTTTCATCATTTAAGGCCCTGTTTTTGTTCGTCATAAAAGCTCTCAATACCGATACTTCAACCTTTACTTTTCAAAAATTGTACAAGAAATAAATCAAATTGCGATTCATTTTTGCACTTATCTTAAACATCAGACAACTGATGTTTTTTTCTTCTTGTTTATTTTCTTCCAAACGATCTTTCTATCTAAAGCTGAGCATGGAGATAACAAATACACAATAATAAGGATGGCTTAACCTATGCCTCAAAGTGCATGGATTCAGCCACTTAAGCCCTGAAATATTGTAATATTGTCAACAACTTAAGGCCAGGCCAGATTTATTTTCTTGTTTAATAGAAGAGTCTGTTCTAACTCTCACAAAAGGAATCAAAATTACTCAAAGAAAAATCCTTATTTCTTAATGTATTGTTTAATTTATACTTCAAGAGAGAAAATCAACCTGTTTTGGTTACAACAAAACCAGTTTGATTTAAAAAAGGCTTAAACAAAACCTAAAAATTTGATATTTTTTATATGTTTACAGTGTTTGTCAGGGAGTTGTTTTGGGGAAATGTATATAAAATTTGTCCTGTTATTATTTTGTCTCCTGCATACGAAGCATGACAATATGTAATACAGGACATAACCTTGGGCATTACAGGATACATGTTGACCATAGTCATTTCAGTCCTTACATTTAACTTGTTCAGCAAGAAATATTTTTGAATTCTATCAACACTTACAAAGACACAGCACTAATCTCATCAAGTCTTTCACTCTGATATGATCATGTGATGATCCCCGTGTCACGATTTGACAATCCCTAAGTCAGGTCAGGTGACCTTGAGCGCACTTTGACCACCTAATCTAAATATAGCATCTGCTGGTTCTTGAGCCAATCAGATGTCAGATTTGTAACATGATTCATCTTTTTGCAGTACAATCTTACGTCACAAATATACCTTCAATACTACACCCTTTCAGGGGTAGTTGTCATGGCGCTCACAAACGACGAGTGTACAAAATATCCACAATATGATAGCCTTTAGGCTTTATTACTTTTCTTTTGGAACTTCTCTTTAGTGATCATATATACATCTCTGCATCTTCAGTTGCTTGAACCAAAAACTTCACAATTGAAAAATTCCCCCACTCCTATGGAGATGTCACATCGTATCATAGTAAAAGATTTAAATGGCACTGAAATAGTACTATGCGAGTATTCTGTGGCTAAAATAATGACAAAAATCTAAAAAGTCAAGACACCAGGTTAACACAAGTGCTCTTTTTATAAGAACATTTTCTTGTGTAAGATATTTATCCATTGAATAATGAACCAGCTAAAATATTTTATGTTAAATAACATTAAAACTATAATCACAATACTAAACTGAACAGTTTGCGATCACAGAAAAATATGTATTGTCGAATTAGCATTAAAAGTTGGTATCAAAAGGGATATGTGTTCACATGTGCTTTTGCTGTTTGTGAATTCTCCAAGGGCGTCAAGGAAAGAGCAAAAAGAATGTGTAAATAATGGTTTTGCAATAATGAGAAAAGTTGACATATCATGCTGAGCAAATACTATTTTCTAACATCATCAGAAATGTCCTTATTGGTAAATCATTCACTAACTGCAACATCAACTTGTACAGACATCAGTACCTTAGCAGGACCTGGCTGGTTTAACCAATAGCTGCCTTTCATATTGGAATCATACCCAATTAATACAGATTTTGGTAACTTCAGCATATGCACTGTTAGAATTTGATTTAACAATCATATAGTACTGTCCCAGCCCATCTATCTCTAAAAAAACCTGTTTCATTTTATTGGTGATTTAGTTTTGTGAGTTTGAAGTATACAGTACGCTATATTATCGCTGTAGTTCATTTGTAATGGATCGTAATGGCGTGCGCTTACTAACCTATTAGATATGTCATACGCAAAATGTTTGTTGTTCTTTGTTCAACTTTAATGACACATTAATAAGAATTGATCGATGCTGATTTTCTTTACCAAGTTTTGTAAACAAAGTAACTGTCATTAGCGAATCAATGACGGACAACTCAGTATTATCGCAGTATCACTATTTTGTGGTGTGATACTTGTGGAATATGTGCTTTACGTCACTTGCTGTTAAAATAATTATGTATAATCAATATGCATACGACCAAGAGGCATTGTCCAACAAATGGATTCATTTCTAATGCTACCATCACACCAAAGTAGTTTTATCCCGTTCTAAACAAAATACTAGAACGGGCTGTGATCTCGGTAGAACTTGTAGTTTGGCGTAAAATACGATGCTAGTTCAATATGTCTATCTCATTCTTATCTCGTTTTTAGCCAGTCTGCAGTCCGTTTGTATCCAGTTCCGATCGTGTAAAAGTACTCGTTCACCTCATCCTGACAACGTTTCAGTTCTAACTTATTCTTAACCAGACCAACTCGTTCGCAGTACGTCCTCATCTCGTCCCAAATGCGTGTGTATTCGCGTCCTGGCCCATCCTGACCCGACTCCTATGGATACCGAGCACGTTGTAGCCAGTCTTCATTCAAGTTCAGGGCTCCGAGCGTTACATATCATGCCTCCAAAGAGAAGTCGACCCGGTCGGTGTGCACACATTCTCAAATTTATGTCCGACTGCACCACGTCGTAACAAGTCCCTAGTAGGTTCGAAGTACAGCAACTCCGTTTGTAATAGGTCTTTCTCATTTTAAGTACGTTGTCAATCTGACTAATTGCAGAACGGGATGGACGGGATAAAATTTTGAGCAGACTCAAAGTTCTAGAGCACCCTCCCCCTCCGAGCCCGTCCATGAAGTTCGTAAAAAAACTGTCAATAGTTGCTACTACGTCCACTATGTTCATACTTAGTTGGAGCCCGTTAGACAACATTTTCACGAACGTATTGAGAACTAGTTTGGTGTGATGGGGGTATTACCAATTTCAGATGGAGTTAGGGGTAATTCCACTTAAAAAACATTCCAGCAAATTATCACAAAAAAAGTTACCCTGTATACTTATGAGTAGCCAATATATTTCGCAACCAGTCCTGTATTCGATCAAGTGATGCAATATCGTGCTTAGATTTGCAGAAGTAAACAGTCGAAAGGGGGAGTAAATTTACAAGACTTACCGATACCGCGATAATATAGTCATACTATAAATGTGAGCCAAATCGGTCACTTTCTTTGAAAATACTTATCAAATTTATCCCCATATTGAAGAAAAAGGATGATTTAATAAACAATTAAGACCAGCCTTTGTAGTAGAAAAATGACATATATTTGGCCTAAACTCAACTAAAAATATATGAACTTATGCATAGAATAAGGTCAGCATCTTTTAACATGATCCCCCTTTCCCCCTTCACCATTACATGTATCAATGCAACACGGGTAAGCACCTTCACTCCGGAAGATATTATGCAGTACATACAGAGGCACACAAGTGCCATATTTGATTATCAAGTCTATTCTATCTCCAATCTACAATGATAAATATACTGGATCCGTTCGCTAAGATACCTATGTTCCCAGTCCCGTTCAAATGACAGAATCCTAAAAATGGGCGTACAATCAAATTACATTGTTCTTTCATGACTGAAATAAGCAGTGACATCCATAGGACTCAACTCATATTTTGCAAACTGTCTCTAATACAACCAGATCGTTTCATAGTTACGAAAATATCTTATCCTACAAATGTTACTTTATTAGTCTTCTGATATAATTAAATATACTGAGAGCTCGCTTGGGAAGATGATGCGATTTGTTTTGTTGCCTAAGGACTTCCCTTCCTTGCCTTAGACTCACGAAAACATCTTATCCTACTAAAAGTTAATTTATTAGTCTTCTGGTATAATTAAATTTACTGAGAGTTCGCTTGGAAGAGGATGTGATTTTGAATCTATGCAGAACTCACATTAAGAAGAGTCATTCTGAAAGTTTGTTGATTTCAAGTTCATAAGCAAGAGAAATTCTGTGCTATGTTAGTCACCAGCGAAGGAGCTTGTGACGTCACTTCAGAAACAAGGGTATGGTAGTGAATGGGTCCAGGGCCCCATCGCACAAAGCAATCTTAGCACTATCTTAACCTATGTTAAAGTATGGGAGCTATGACCTTAGCACTAAGATAGCTTTATGCAACAGGGCCCAGGGTATACATTTAATAGATGGGAGATATGTTTCACTGGAGAATCGATGAAGAGCCTGGTCCGAGGTAATACTTTTGACTCTTGACTCTTTCCATTACAGATCAACAGAAATAGATATAACTTGTCACCCATCTTGTTCATAAGTGCACCAAAACAAAGGAGATTTGCCCTCAAATTTCTATTTGAGCAAGTTGGAAATACCATTGCACAGGCATACAGTTCACTGTGTACTACAAGAACAGGATGAGCATGCATACAATCATGAGCATGCATATGTGCATGACTCCTTCAAGAAATTCCATCAATTTCCCCTAAATGATATAGATACTACATAGGGAATATAATTACTCAAATCTTGGATAGAGAAATATGAATATTTGTTATGCAGTAGAACCTTCCTGTATACAAACCAAGGTACGCCAGTGTCTCTGTTGTGGAAGTACAGAACCGGCCCCCCTGCAATCAATGTAATTAGCACCCTGGTGTAAGTAAGGCCAAGGGGTCATCTGGGTACAACATGGCTGCACAGTGAGGGGTTGAAGAAGCATTTGTTCTATTAAAACACCACTGTCACTACAATCTATTTACAAAAGAGAAACTTTACGTAACAAATGAACCCAAAATTGGTTTTGTGGACGATTTACTAAACTAAGACAACTTAGTACCTCCAGTGGTGAGACTGGTACATTTCAGAGATACACATTATGTGTTTTCAGATTTACACCCACTAATTCAAACATTTACAGCAAACAATCTCCTTCATTTTACAAATCTGAATTATGATTGCAGCCAGGCTACATTTCTTGGATTTCTAGGAATGTAGTGAGAAATGTTGAGTGAGTGAGTTGGGTTTAACGCCGCTTTCAACAGTATTTCTAAATCAGTTATATCACGGCGTGTCAACATGATGCAGGTCTCAGACGTTTACCACCTTGGTAGTTCACCCTGGGGCAGTTCTTTGGGACTGGGTGCTAATTACATTGATTTCAATATTGTTTTAACTATACATAACAAGCTGATAAAGTAATACAATCCAATTAGATATTGAATATCTGTGAACACACCCTTGAGATATCAGAAGCCATCTTTCAGTTTGCCCTTAGTATCATCCTCAATAATGAAGGGTGTATTTTCCTCAATCTGAACCAAATAACAACCCTGATCAACTAATAACCATATCACAAATAAACATCAGGCAAAGTTTAAAAACAAACTAATTCATACATTTTGTAATAGTTGATAGGCTCAACTGTCACCTGAAAAAAGAGTTCATTATAGTGTTAGTTGTGCCCCTTTTAATGCCTATTTGGAACTTATCAAATCAACATCTAGTTCTTTATCAAAACATATGCAGGGAATTACCTGGGTTATTTATTTTGGTAGTACAGGAGACACAAGCCTTTAATTGCAGGGGTTAAAAAAAATGGGGATCCAAGCTACAAAATGGTGTCTCCAGAGAAATGTCAAAACTTGAATGCTTAACTCTACCACTGACTAATCTACAAATGCTTGCACCAGAAGATCCTGAAACATTTGACTGTGTATTATTTTTTTAAATAATCAGGTATGGAAATAAAATAGCAAATTTTCTACATTCTAAAGTATTCACTCTGCAATTTTGTTTCCATTTTCAATTTTGCAGAAGGCAGGATTTTGAAGATATTTCAACCAGCTTATCAAAGATGCAATTCAGACAGAGTTGAGGAAACACACACATATCAGAGGATGAAACTGAGTGTTGGTCTTCTACAAATCAATATCTGAATAGATACCAAGCTATGCAACAGTATCAAACTATCAATACAAATGGTTAACATACCAGTCAATACTCTAGGGGAATAAAACAAATAAAGCAAAACAATCAAAATACACATCACATATTCCAACATGAGTATTTAATTGCATCATTCCATTAAAAGTGATTCAAAACAAGTACAGGAAAAACTTGAACAATTTTTACAAAAGTGTTGGTACGGAATTGCATTACAACAAGCTGTTATTTACAAAATGCATATCAACTCCCTTACACATTCCAGCATAGCCCATAAATTCATTCTAAAAATGATATTGTTAAAATGATGAGGGTCATGATGGATGTAGAAACAGCTTCCAATATGGCATTACGTTATTTTGTCGAACTGAAGTACAAAAAACTCTAATTCCAAAGATTATGATATGATAAAAAGCTTTTGTAACAACAACAATTAATTGATGAACAGTTCAACTCAATGTTGTTATTTTGACACAAAATATTGCCATGGTTACCTCTAAGCAAATACCAT
This sequence comes from Haliotis cracherodii, assembly GCF_022045235.1. Classification (NCBI taxonomy): domain Eukaryota; kingdom Metazoa; phylum Mollusca; class Gastropoda; order Lepetellida; family Haliotidae; genus Haliotis; species Haliotis cracherodii. Next base: position 38,427,832 of record NW_027266275.1, on the reverse strand, counting down.
CATCACAACCCTCCATAAGCACAACAGACAACAAAGTTATCTGACAAGCTGCCTACCACATCTCATCTTCCCAAGGCAGGGAAGTTAACTGACTGTAAAGATCCAGTTTCAACCCTTGCTGAACTAGGCTAGAATTATGGAGTCATATTTTAGCTGGACTAACGAGTCATAGTCCAATCAATGAAATCAACACCCGGTTCGTCAACTGCAGTCTAGATTTTGGTCAATTGCAGGATTGGCAAAGCATGTGTACCGTCAACTTAGCGTCAACAGATATTTTCAAATCTTTTCATGTTTTTAAATAAAGGTGCTCACATGATTTGATGCACTCCACAAAGAAAAACCCGTTTTATTACAATATAGATCTTGATTATCGATCATGTCATCTGGACTGGGCGTCACCATTTTGTTTGAAGCAAATGCAAGTGAGAGGTGGAATCTGATTGGTCAAAGGGATTGACATAGAAGGGACATAACTCATAACAGTCACTGGTGGGGGTACAATCAAGCCCAGAAATTCCAGTCTGGTTAAACAAGTGTGGAAACTGGACTTTTGATATCACTTAACTCCCTTGACTTGGGAAGATAAACACATCTAAACAAATGGTTGTTGTTTTGTATAGCATAGTACATATGGTTTGGACAATAACATAATATAAGCACATAGAGTAACAGGTTTAACAAATTTCATAATTTCACCATAGTTAATCAAAATAGTGTTTTGTAGAAATATACAGATATTAACATATGATGTACTTGTCTAAAGTCTAACATGCATCAAGATTGACAGCCAGAATGCACTTTGCACAGGTGACAAGACAACTGTTTGGGGTTTCTTCTAGTACCGTAGTTTGTCCAATCAGAGAATCTTCCATAATTTCATCCAAGCTTGGAACTTCACGTCTTATTAGGATAGACTAAATCAAGAGCCGTAAGCAGTGATCGAAAATAAGCATGAAAGCCAAGGTCCTTGCCATAAGCCTAATGTTACAAGTTAAGCTACAGAGAGCCACGAGCTTCATACCACTCAAGTGAATCTCATTTGCATTTGGTGTATCTCTTGATCATATAATGCTAATATTATCGATGCGATAAACTAATCTGATAAACTTGGTATCATCATCCAATAAATATGCAAATGAGGTCGCCTAGCAGTAAATTACTTTCAAGTTCCATACATCAATGGGATGCTTTGTTTGTCAATAAACTAAATGCTTCTAAGGATGGCGTGCTCTCCCAGTGTACTTGTGTTTCTGTAGACAAACATGGCTGCAAATCGCCATACACTTACATAATACAACTGTTAGTCCTAACTTATATTTATGAAAACACACAAGGGTATCGCTTAAGCAAGTATTCTGAGCCAGTGGAATAAACTTGCTCTCGGCTAATCATTGTCTGGAATAATATTAAGGCTACATTCTACAGAAAAAGATGCCAAGAGAAAAGTTCAGTTCTTAAACATCTCTGGCACACAATTTTATCACTGAAACAATTTCATGTATCTAATTTCTATTGTTGGTTCCACTCCTGCCATCCCCACGGTCAACAGTTTTGTCCAGCCTTTGTTTCCCTCCTTCATAGTAAAAACACATTCCCATCAAATAATGCACTTCCTTAAAGTTGTTGATTTTAATAAAGTGGAACTTGGACAACAATCCATACACTCAGTGTTTGAAATAATTCTAAAACCCAACAAGACCGTCAGGCAGGTGACATAAGTGTTCCCTGCCCGCTGTCATACAATATAAATATTGAAAAACCGAAAGAAACTAAGAGACAAAAAATCACATCTTGATTTAGTTGAAATAATGAAAAAAAATTCTTGAGAATCTACAAGGAGTCATAATAAAACTGAATATGTAAGTAGCCTTAAAATTATCTGACAGGAGGAAAATTTCACAGACTAATTACCAGCCACAGGCAGGTGGTCAGGCAGTTATTACAGACCCTGCATATACTGAAAGCTAATCATGCATTCCACAAGCCTAATGTTCAAAATAAAGATTTCTGGGATCTGAGATTCAAATACTATAGAGCAAACCTCAAGGACCCCAGGTTCCCCTTATTTCGAACACTGCAACATTATTGACCAAGTTTACTCACTCAACGATTTCCAACTCTCAAATCTTGAAAGAGTCTCTGCATATATAGAATTCTCTGATAATCCCATGAGTTGTGACTAGAACAAGACTTCTACCTCAGGCAAGCCAGCATGACAAGCCAGCATGACAAGCCAACACGACAAGCCAACACAACTGTCAAGACCCCTGCAGATGATTGCATATACCCATCCATAAATACATGTACACTATGTCCAACAGCCTACATTACGCTCCTAATCCACACAATACAAACAAACCACTCTTAGCATGTTAAGCCTGGCAAATTTGAGGTATTTATTCAAATTCCTGAAATTAATGATTTCTTGGTGATGTATACTGTATGGTACTACAGTTACCATGGTTACCATGTGTAAATGATGTAAGTTCTACGATCAGTGTGATTACTTGGCAACACAGACAAATGTACGTTTACGTTGCTTGAAACCTTGGAGTATATATATTCATATTTCTTCTTTGATGAAAACACTTTGAATGAGGTTGAAGTCATACAAAAGAAAAGATCAGAATAATAATAAACAAAGAATGAAACATAAACATGATATATAAAAATATCAAGAATATTTAGTGGTTATGCTGTGCACATATATATCTGTTGAGGCTATTATGAATTGTCACAATCTCACTAAAATCAGATATTTTACTCCGATATGATACCTCTATGCATGAAGACAGAAGGTTGTGTTAGCTGAACCAAGAGCAAACTTTGACCGTCCAATCAAATTAAAGGATGCACAGGTTTGTGAGCCAATCGGACACTAGCTTTCTAAAACTATTTAGCCTAGATTCACCTCAATTCAGAAATTTTGATTGTGCCAAAGAACACTGCCATAACACATAAACATACCCTCCATAGTAACCCTTTTGGTTGTAGATGCCGTGGCTAAAAAAAACAGCAGTATGCATGTCCACTGTATTAAAGCATAGTGTTATTTTTTCGCATTAGGATTTCCTCGATCATATTTGAGATAGAGAAATCAGATATGTTATCTGAATGCTTTGGTCACTCATACTGAGAATTAAGAAGACTTGACACTGACAGGCTGACTAGAAAGTTCACCTTACACAACCTCCTATGGAGGATCTCCGATCCACAGAGAGGTATTGTATCGGTATAAAAGATCTGGTTTTAATGAGATCAGAATTATTACATTCACATTCATTTCTGACAAAATTTGGTACACATACCAGCATAGAGTACCATAGAGTTTCAAAGTTAATCTGAAGCCAAAATGAAAGTTGATTCATCATGTTCATTGTCATAAATGAAAATGCAATAATTCATTAATACCCTACAACATTTAAAAGAGAAATTTTACAAATCCCAAATAAAATCATGAATCTATGTATCAAGATGATGTGCTATACACCAGCAGCATGGCATTACAGCCATGGCAATATGTGACTGTTCCAAAAAGATCTGCATGACGTGAATGCATCAGTGAAGTCCTTGAGTCTTGTGAAAAAAATTTTTTCCCATAGAAGTTTCATGTCAAGCATGACACACAATCAGGGACCATCTCAAATTGTCCTGTTATCCCAAAACACTGGATCAACATCTTAAAAAACTCTTAATAACCAACATATTGAAAAACACAAAAAAAGTAACAAGATTCATATTCACATATCCTGCATCACTTATTGCAAAAGACAATTTGAATTAGTAGCTTGATAAATTTTGTGACAGTCCCTCATCAAAATGACATGCTTCTCAGTTTGTGCAATGGGAAGGACAGACACTGATAAGATCACAACACTATTGATGTCTGTTGTCCTTCTCCTGACAGACAGAATTCAGAGGTCCGTTCGTGTGTACCACGGTGTGCGCTGGTAGACCATAAGACTTGTCCGTCACACTGTTAACAGGGTCATATAAGGGTGTCTTCCACGACCCTGAGTCCCCAACATCTTCCGTCACCACCAGCAGGAGTTCCTTGTCGCCATCCTCCAGCTGGTCCTGAAGGAACTCCTTGACCGCTGACTCATCACCAATCAGCTCTGGACAGTCCAGCTTTGAGTCCAGGTTGAGGTATTGGTCTTGCACTTTCCGAACAGAAATCCAGTGTTTCCTGTGAAGGGGCAATCGCACAAAGCCCCACTTATAGTCTGTAGGAATATTCAAGATGAAGCCCATGATGTTCTCTATTTTCAAGCAGTCGATGGTCCTGCAACAAAATACATGAAAGGCGTCTTATCTTTCTTTACTCGGTCCAACCCAATTTACCAGGAATGTCATGGATGTCATATGCTTCAAACTCAACCTGCCTGGCTAGCAGACAGCAGAGACAAATAACAAATTTTTCGGGGGCCTGCGGCACAAAACAATCTTAATGCTAAGACTAGCATATATAGGAGTTAGATTGTTATAGCACTAAGATGGCTTTGTGCAAGTGGACCCTGACAAATATTGGTTCAACTTCATAAATTTCTGTGGTGTCCATTTTGCCAATTGATTGACACATTTTTCTAACATGGCATTGAGAAAAAAAATTAGTTTTCAAGAAAAGTATTCATACACAGTGAAAAGTCAAGAGGATTTCCAGAAACCAATCTCATCTAAAGTTTTTCAACCAGATTGTACCACAAACTCCAATTCATTTCCTAATCATGCTAATGGCCCATTTCTCCTGTTCCTGATGTTTTTTCAGGCCAGTCAATCAAAGACATAGATTATCCATGTATACAGCATAGTCAAAATTTCCTGATCACATATAGTGATGTACCTGGGTCTATCAATGTTCAAGTCCTGGGAACTCGCAGTAATACATTGAGGGGTGAAGGTGTGGAAAAGGGGGGTCCAGGCTGGGACAATGGCACGCTTTACTTTCCATGAATTTTTCAGATGTTATATAATGTTAAGCCAATTATAAATTGGGATTTCAAGACTGAAGAAAATCTACCATTGACACCATGATCTTTGAGCGTACTTCATACCAGAATAGAAATGTCAGTTATCAGTGGTCATATGCATGCTGCAATCTACAATTTTGATAAAATTATTTATTAAAAAATTATTTATTAAAACAGCCTTACAGCATCCCATAGGAAATGCAGCATAAATTATAGGGCTATAACGATTCATTGATACCTACAAAACCATCAATACTTAGGTACACATGATACATGAATCATCAGTTTCTGAGATCGAGATACACTATAAATAGAACAGGAACTTATAGAGTTACCTCCTGAAGAGAAGCTGCATTGCACCACCTGTTAGCATGGCTGAACACAAGGATGTGGTAGGTGAGGACGTGCTGACTAACTGTTAACTTTAATAACTATCCCTTCATTTTAAACAGTTCTTTGCTAAAGGTTTTGAGATAACAATAAATAAATGTATGAAGGAAGAGATTTTAGAGCTGTAATTCAGTGATTTAATCATTTCTTACTAACTGATGTGGTGTGTTGTGATACCAGTAGTATCGTCAGTCCGTATCTTGATAAGAATCATATTGCACCTATTCTACCACGGATCATCACGGGTGAGCAAAGTCTGCCGTAGTGAAGGGGGACGTAATGAAGATGTATAAGGCATATACTTACTTTCTTTTATCGAACCAGATAGTGTCATATCCTTTTCTCTGAAGTGCCGCCATGATAACGTTTACATCATAGTTACCAAGTCCCAACAAACTTCGATGAGGATTGATGAAACTTGAAGGTGAGAGCCTGTGAAAAATCAAACTTAAAACAGAAGTGGGAATAAAGTTGATAGCTGAAGTTCTACTCTAATTCAGCTACACACTACTGATCATGCTGTTTATGCTTGCAATCAAAAGAAGAGCAGGACACAGTAACAATAAGTTAGTTCATCCCTGATTATCCAATTTCTACCTCTCAATCCTATTTTGATAAATATTCTAGACTCATTTGTTTCAGAAGTGGCATCACTGCCCCCAGCTCTCCTTCCTCTAACTTAGGAGACACTTTCTCTTGCTCCCCTGTGTGATTTGCCTGGACAGCTATTTCTAGCATCATGCCATTCGATTTATGCCCAAAATAATAGCAAATGGGTCTAGGGTATTTATCATAATCGAGGATATAATCGAGGATGAACTAACAGCTGCATAATTGTAACCATGTTCTGCTCTGCTTCTTCTTTCAATAACATATTTCTCTCTCATACATAGTTTTGAATCACTCCTACAATAAGTTTAGTAACTTCTCATCAGCTGTTCCCTGTGTTTGATGCTGATGCTGCAAAGCCAAAGTTACATCTTCATCCTAGATTGAAAATTTGTCCAATTTCAATATACACAAAAAACTTTACTTCCACCACATACCAGCTGCATAACATATTTCTTACTGATTAACAGTTAGCAGGGTAAAAAGTTAGCATACATAAAAAAGATATTAAATGTCATACTGCATACCACATAGTATGGCCAAAAATCATGTGAAATTCATGTTTCATGTAGATCTTCACGATCTTTAGACTCTAAATTCAAGCACTTTTTAAGCAGTTTCTAAGCATGCTAAGGAAAAACATTTGTTTTCAAGGACCTCTTTTATTCATCCAAAAGAACATCCTGAATACACAATAGCACAAAAGTGGGATATGTTTAGCACTTTAAACTGAGATTTGGCAATAACATTTTAACACCAACACAAAATAATGAAGCTAACTTTCTGCCCTCTGCTACCATGGTTGACATAACGTTCATGACCTACTTTCGTTTTCATGTGATAAATAAACTACCGATATATTCAGTCATACAGTAGGCAAAGAATTTAGCACACATAACCCATAATAGGCAGTGACAGGAAGTAACCAACGCATTATAATTTTCAGTAGTGATTTTGTCATATCTAGCCTGACATTATTTACATTCTCGCACTTTTCATACACTGTCAATGAGATTTGAGCACTTTTCCAGCACTTTGATGGTATAACAGCAGAATTATGTACTTTTCCCCTGACATGGTGAAATTCAAACACTTTCCAAATCAGTGCAAACCCTGAACATGCTGAATGGGGAAAAAGAACATATCCAATATGCAGATAAACACACTGCACGGACTAACTCCTTGGGTGGAAGCTGAAATCAGATATGTTTTCATACAATTGATTTATGAAAACAGCCTTAGTTTTGTAAGTCATAGTAACCATGGTAAAAACAAACTAAATATAATTGCCTTATATTCATATGTTGATTCAAGTTTTCTATACAAAATTTTTATTCATAAAATTTGTTTATGGAAGGTAGATCATATGATAACAATGATAAAGAGACAATATGCCATTATTCAGTTGAACTGGTATTAACCTGAAACCATAACACTTTTTCTGGATAGTATCTTCTTTATTTTAGTATTCATCTGATGAAGGAGCAAGAAGTGGCTAAGGAGCAAGAAGTAGCTATGATATGTCATGACAAAGAATATAAGAAGTTGCTATCCATAAAAGTGTCATGTATTCATGGTCTTCCAACTTCTAAATGCCTGTCAAAGACTTTGGTACTACCCTATGCTAAATTATAGTCTACATTCTTGATATTGTCATTGCTATTTAAGGGTACGGCTACATTATTTTCATGATGCAGTTCAGGCTTACTGTAAGCATTCACATTAATTCATGAGTTCCAGTTTTCAAACTTTGTTCTTGTCAAGAGATATCTCAACACGGTTAGAAATTAATCATTACTTTCACTACTTAGCAAAAATCATCTGTGACAGAGTTGCCACCAACCTAAAAGTTAAAGTGGTAGACCACAGTGTTAGAAATTGGAACTCGTCCTATGGTCCTTGCCAAACTGCCCAATAAGGACTAGTAGAAATTTGCCATTTTTAAGGGTTTGCTATATGTTATCATTATAACTGAAAATGTTAGTTTCTACCACTGAGACCACAAGGACAAGTCATCAGTCCTTCCTGAATTGTACTAGTCTCAGACAAGCAATCTTCTGTTAATTTCGACCCATGTTATCAAGGTAAAGTTAAATCCTTAGTTTGTTGTCTAATTCTTTACAACATCAACATAATCAAAATGGTCTTAAATAATTACCTTGTACAAATTTCATCCAGGTCCTTCTTGGTGAATGCATTTTTCTGCTGGAAGAGGTTGTTCAAGGCATGCATTGCACACAGCTCCTTTATTTGGCGTTCATGGTAAACCCCTGTGTCAACTTCTTCTGGCTCCCCCATTGTGCCGCACCTTGCAATATGCAGGCCCATGCCAAGTACCCCACATTCAATCTACCACCCCCCAGACAATGGCACTGTAACATAGAGAAACACATTCTTCAGAACCTTAAACATGAAAATTAGTGTCTAATTACCATGGTTACCATGTCAAAAAGAAAAGCGTGAGTGAGTGAGTATGGTTTTACGTCGCTTTTAGCAATATTCCAGCAATATCACGGCGGGGGGACACCAGAAATGGGCTCCACACATTGTACCCATGTCGGGAATCGAACCCAGGTCTTCGGCGTGACGAGCGAACGCTTTAACCACTGGGCTACCCCATCGCCCCCAAAAAGAAAAGAGGAAATGAGAGTTGAAAAAGTATCAACATGATAAAAAAAATCAATCAATAGTGGAATCTGTCAAAACATGCCTCAGACAAATCCAGATTTCTGTAAATACCAAACCTCATTCAGTCCCAAATTCACTTTGACAGATAACTATTAATATTTCATTCAACTAAAGACCTATATGGATGAATGTACATCTTTCTTTCAACCTCAATTATATTTCTTATTTCTTTATCTCTGCTGAAGTTCCACTGGGGTGGTGGGGTAGCCTAGTGGTTAAAGTGTTTGCTCATCACGCCAAAGGTCCGGGTTTGATTCCCATATGGGTGCAATGTGTGAAGCACATTTCTGGTGTCACCCGCCGTGATATTGCTGGCATATTGCTGAAAGCAGCGTCAAATTCAACTCACGCACTTACTATAGTCCCACTGATCCGAACCTCTGTCTAAACAGGACTAACCTTTCAATTCCTCAGAAGTATTAAAAGACATGGTAAGCATGGTACTGTAAGCCTTGTGGGCTAACATCAATCTCCCTTTCTTTCTTACACATTTTACACTGAACAATGAACAAGGTGAGGTGAGGTGAAATCACTGCACTTATATCTTGCATATAGCGACGTGCATGTACGTGTGTGTTTGTGTGGCTCATTGTACTAGTCCGCACTGATGCCAATTAATAGTGCTAGCTCACTGAGATACCATGCCGCAGTTAATTATAAATACCCAACTCAGACACAGTATACTGACTCCGAGCCAACCAGTCCTTGTTTTAGCCCCTTAATGCCGAGCGCCAGAACCCTGGACCTTCCGCTCTCCGGGCGGACGCTCTACCACTAGACCACGGAGGCGGTCGATCAATCAACAAGATAAGATTCTTTTTCAGATTTATAAAAATAAACAAATCATTCTGCAAATCAATCTCTCAAGGGGAAACAACACTCCATGTTTGAAAATATTGAAATGAGGATCGGCTTTTTCTTTGCGGATTCAAAATTTGCTAATTATGGACTATTATTTCGTTTGGTTTGATATGTGTTCGGCAGTATTCTCGCTGTGCTAACCAATCAGAATCAAGCATTCATCAATGTCATGGTAGAATTTCAAATAGGCACTCCACGCCCAGATATGGGTGTATTCCGTCTGCTTTAGCATGTTTAGTATACCTAAACACTAACTTTTGAAAAATCCACTGAGCAAGATAACAGTGATTAATCAATCAACGGATAATCGGTTAATCCTTTGATCTATCTTTTCCGCAACTCAACTGACCATTCCTCTCTTGCTGCACTGGCATATTACATAACAAGTAATACATTCACCACATCAGACTTCAATTTATAACCCAATCTTAGATTAATTAATCACCCAAGACAAGAGAAATGCCAATCATGAACCACTGATTCAACTATTGCTATATATCCTTGACACCCTCAGAGGCAGGGGTGAAAGGTATTGAGTTATCGTTGTCTGCCAATCCGCATGGTTCTAGCACTAATCTGCTAATTGTACCTGTACAAAGTCAGTAACAGGCATCAAGTAAATGACGACAAATACACACGTGTAGGTCATGCCATAAAGTACGAATGACAAGAAGGGAGTAGTAATTGTACTACATGCAATTTGCTTGAAAAATAAGGGCTACTGCTATTTTGAGTGTGCGAAATGAATTTCATTTTTACATACATATTAATTACACGCATTTGCTGTACATTAACCTCATAACTGCACATACACATTTACACAGACAGATTTGCAAGGTGAAAGGTTATAGTAAGCATCATTGCATCAAATGCAAGGATTCAAGGGAATTACCCCTTGCTGTCAACTAAGTCCCACAATTGCACCCTCGGTGGTCCAAAGCCCAGTCGTTGGGTCGCGGATGCTATTTGGCATCTAAACAACTGAGAGTTGGGGTGTTGTTTCTCTTAAGTTCGGTGCATAAGTTTAGACTACACTCACCAAATCAACCAATGCATACTTTCTATATTTCTCAGAACTTTCATCTTTTCATGCTAAGAATGACAGAACACTTGAATCGTTTTTTCAGTTACTAACACAATATCAGTTAGGCTAATTTACATCAAATACTATGTGCACCGACGTAAATTCATTCAATATACATCTAATAAACGCTTTTTTGTAAATATTAATCACAAATCAAACTTCATTATCAAAAGGGCCCCAGCAACACACATGCTTCAACTTATGTTTTGTAAACGGCATAATCATATTGTTCACAAACAATGGGCTTTGGTGGGGTCTCATAATTACCAAGAATGATGTAATGTGTCGTAAATCGGTCGAACATAATCGTATTGACAGTTCAAATGTCACAAAATGAGAGCACAACAAATCCAATCACTAAACCGGAAGCGGTAACGATTGTAGGATCGCAAGGAATATAAAAATTCATTTTCGTCTCATAATAGTTATAACGTTATTGTCGTATTCCTTTAACATACATTATAATTCTACAAGATCATATGTGCAATTCTAGGTGCCTGAAATATTTCTTTTACATTGATATGCAATCGAGCTCACCACTGCCGAACAATTTAATTGTTACTTCCGGTTGTAAAATAGTGATGACATGGTGGTGAAAGCAGACAGCGACAAAAGTTATTGAGTGTTTCTGTTGCAACCATAAGCAAGGTATGTTTCAGTACTATTGCACCAGCAGCAAAGTTCGCCAGACAACATACATAGTCTGATCGTTTTGTAGTACAGGGCAGTTTAATGTATGAAGCCTTCGTAGTAGCAAAGAAGCCAAGACAAACTTGGTCGCTTGATTCGATGTGGACAGAGACGATATATGCACCATACGTGTTTGGGGATGTGACATGAATTTCTAAAAAGGAAATTTAATTGTGTAGATAGTGAAATGTGAAGAACGGTCATCAAAGTCAATGATTTACACCTGACAGTAAATAATCAGGTATGCGTTCGTCCATACATGGCCAGTAAGCAGCTGCTAAGTGGTCCAATTATGGTAGTCGAGCCACATGCGTTCAACAGCTGTCGTGACAATGTACATTCATCATTAACATGATTAAGAAAATAGTGATTTATTAGAAATCTTTTAACACCTGTTTTTTGTATACGTATTTAAGAAATGTTGAAGTGATTTACTTGCAGCATTTGTGGTCAAATGAAAATGCAAACTATATATGTTCTTGTGTATATTGATGAAGTCTGTTTACTTTCAACTCTTATCTATCATGCCAATGTATCGAAATATTCTGTTATATATATTAAGTCACTAATCATGTCAATATTCATTCCACCATGTTCTCTTAGGTAAGGAAATTATATATCTAATAATATGTGTATGTGATTTTACATTTTCTTCATTTCAGACTGTTTTGTTGATTGACTTATTTTATGACAATTCTTAATAGTTTATTCACTTTTCTTCAGGTCTGACCACTTCACAGGTGTTTCTTCAACACCTATCAGTAACAAACATGATTTTAAGGATATGAAAAGAACTTATGTTAATGAAGAACACTTTTTGCCTACATTTTAATCCATCAATCATACAGTCTACTTCCTGATTAAGTGCACACCTTATCCCTTGAAAGTGAAGAGGATATTCTGATCAAGAAACTGATTTGTTTGTAACTGTTGAAAGAGAAGAGCTAGTATTTGCCAATAGCATCATGGCATTTGCAGTTGATTGCAATGGTCGTGACTCTCCAAGTTTGGAGAATGGAGAGAATCTGTTTGGACCAGAAGAGGAAGTTGATATTGATATGGAAATTGCACCATTGGTATCAAAGGTATGTATCAATCAGTGATGGATATTTTAGATTTTTTAGAATGTATAATGACAATAATGTAAGAAGTTCTTATGACGTGATACTGATACCTATTTTGGCTATGGTCATGATGATCAGTACAGGATGTAACCGTGGTAACACTGACAATGACTTCAAATTATATTAAAGTTATAATGGTGATGATGAATCATACAGGGTTTGCTGCAATCTTAGTAGAAAATATGCAACCTTTTTTCCCCACTCAATATTCTTCCTCAGTTGTGATGCAGATTGTTCAGTCTATCAAAATCAATAAGTTGATTGCACTATACAGTCAGAATATTAAAATCTGAAACAGACGTAAAATACAACCAATATCAGCTTTATTTAAAACTGGAAAACCCAACGCCAATAAACAGAACAACCTTCCTGGCAAGCTATCAGTGGCAGCCACTCAGAATTAACCACCAATTCTTGCCCACTAGTGTGCTTGTATTTGCTACAGCACTTGGAACTCCCACAACAAGCCAATCAAGAAAGTACACATAAAAAAATATCAAGTCCAAAATTATGCAGTATAAAGCTGACACAAAAAGATGCAAGTATTGCATTCCGTTTAATGATAATTAATTTTCAGAAGTTTTCCATCACACAATAGTATCACATTGACAAAATCTAAAATCTAGCTTTGATCATGCTGATGTTATTTGGTTTCAAATAAACAAGGGATCATACTACCTCAAAGTGCGAGACAGCAGGCTAACAGTAATGAGTTGATGTTTGCAACTCAATTTAATTTGTTATTGTTTCAGATAACCCTTTGTGGTTAAAAAAAACTAAAAAACATATAATTTTTTGTTCGTACAGTACTGACCAGCAAGTCACATATGAATAGTTATAATATTATATAGCAGATGCTTCCTTAGTTATGTCATTTTCTTAGTTTATGTCAATAAGAAAATGAAATAACAAATACACTACCATTTACTTAGATCAACAACTGTGCAGATAGTAGATAAGTATGTGCAATATAATTTAAAAGCAGCATTAGTGAAAGAAGATAATGTTTTAGATTAAGAAAATAATGTGAGTTGGTGAGTCCGGTTTAACATCACCTTGAATAGTATTCCGGTTATTGCAAGGCGTGTCAGCTTAATGGGGGGGGGAGTGATGCCGGTCTTAGACATTTACCATTTTGGTGAAACCCACAGGCATGGGTATGGTTCTAGCAAATCTAGAAACAGGATTCAAACATATGATCATAAATTTCTGGCATGCCCAAGGGACCTAACTCTGCACAAACGAATTGCGGTGCATTAGATGACTGGGTCACCCGTGCCCAGTCTAAGTTGGTAAACAGAACCTTAATCCATAAGTAAATCAAGCCCCCAGTTTTAACATGCTTTGGCACTGAGCATTACTAGGATGCTAATTAGTAGATTCACAATAATTCACAAGCTAATTCTTTTGTCATTCTGCAACATGCAAGCTCCAACTAGATGTGACGTCAATATTTTGGGTCATTGCACTCCTAGTTATCACCCCACCTTTGTTCATTTTCTATGCTAATATTAATAATAAATGTTGTATTTCTCATGTTTATTGGTGTTTGCCTGGGCATAACATCAGTTATTACCATATTGTCATGAATTTGGAAGGCCTTTAGTTACCATGGTTACAATATGTACAATTTTGGAATTTTTATTAATATTTGTTTCAAACTTGGGGTCAAATGTAAAACATGCAAGATGACTATTTACTGCTCATAAATACTGCCGATGTCCAGTAGAGAGATGGAATGATTTTAATCGCCATGTCACAAATTTGAAAGAGTTTGTTTTTGTTGCAAACCGACAGGTTTCTGTACCAGCCAGGTCAAACTATATCGCAGCCACGTTTCATTCGATTTGTCGTTCACTGAAGCATAAACCTGGTGTGTGTCTTTAGTAGGATGACTTTTGACTCAACATTCACTCACCTACTTTTAACATGTTTAATGAGAATGTCAATTAGACCCTCTGGGCTTATGCCTAAAGGATTATGATAATGAGAATCCATCATGTTCATGGTACTGTCATGTTGGTCTGTTTTGGTTTATACTTGCTGTCACCAATAGTTTAGCTCACCAAGGCTTGCTAAATACAATGGTTATTCCTAATACAGGATATCTACCATCCTAAAACACACTCACATGATAACCTCTATTTATCCATTCTAACATTAAATAGATTGACACAATAGCAGATAACAGCATGAAGACATCCATCATAGTATATAGGTCAAAACTGTAAGCTTACATACAAAGCAATCAGCATGATCAGGAAGTGGAGGTCACCATTTTATTAATTTTTACGTGAAGTTTACATGATAATTAATATGGCATGCCAGACACCTTTGATCATGAGAGTGAATCATAGTTTGCTCTGATTATGTTCTAGGCTCTATCACTGTAATCAGCACAATGCTCATGCTTGTAGGTCTGAGACCTGCTTCACATCGGCATCGGTAGAAACCAACATTGTTAGTCCACTAGTCCTTATAATGATAACATACAGAAAAACCCTTTAAAATGACAATTTCTTTACTAGTCCTTATGATACCTTAAGTATTGGACTACAGGACTAGTGCCAATTTCTGACTCTGCATCAGGCTTTTCCCCCCACATCAAATTGTCACTCTATGATATAACTGAAATACAGTTCATAGCGGCATTTCACCCTCTTCATAAAACTTTCTTGTTGTGTAGAATGCCCTTGTGAGCCCTACCAATGAGGAATATGAGTCTCTCCTGGAAGAGATCAAATCTCGGGCAGAGGATGGACAGGGAGAGACGATATTTGAGATTGGGACTGGAGGTATGTGAAAAGTTTAATGATGCTGTTTGCACAACAAATGCATATTACCTGAAATATTTTATTATGTGTCTCTGAGCATGCAGAGAGGAGAAACTTCCAACTAAGATTATGATATTTTGAAAATTTATCATTAATTTCATTATGTTTGTGTGGATTTCAGTTTTAAAGAATACTTAAAATAGGTAAAGTTATGACATCACACCAAAGTTAATCATATTTGTCTTTTCTGTTTGTTGTTTAACGCCACACTCAGCTATATTCCAGCCATATGACGGTGGTCTGTAAATAATCAAGTCTGGCCCAAACAATCCAGTGATTGACATCATGAGCATCAATCTAAACAATTGAGATAAGATGAAATGCATATACCAAGTCAGCAAGCCTGACAACCCGATCCCGTTAGTCGCCTTTTACAACAAGTTGCCTCTTGCTGAAGACCTATTCTAACCCGGATCTTCACGGGTCTTATCAGTACTTACCATATCGATAAACTCACACCCTGAACAGAAATGATTCTTGCTTGGGCTAATGTAAATTGGGTATGTAAGTGGATATTAGGATGTAGGAACAGCTGGTTTCAGAGTGTTATCATAAGGGCCACCAAATTAGCAGCAATATCACAGCACACAAAGCTTTCATCAAGCTGTTCATGTTTCCTGTTTGTGGGGTAGCTTAGTGGTTAAAGTGTTCGCTCGTCATGCTGAAGACACGGGTTCCATTCACTGCATGGGTACAGTGAGTGGAGCCCATTTTCTGGTGTCCCCTGCCGTGGCATTGCTGGAATGTTGCTAAAAGCCGCATAAAGCACAACACTCACTCAACTCTTTCATGTGTGTTGCAATTGGTGAAAATTAGCCCAGGGCTGTTATACTACAGGTATGTACAACCAGCAGTTTAAGATGTATGTAAAAAGTTACCTGAAGCCATGTAAATGTTATGTCTTGACCCCTACAGAGGGAGAGAAGCCTGGGTTGAATGACCCCGACTTCCAGGCGTCTGCAGCCACTCTGAAGAGCATTGCTGAAACACTACAGATGGAAATTGTACCACTAAGGGAGAGAACTGCTGCAGAGGGGAAAACAGCTGAATTCCTTCTCAGGAAAAGATTAGACTCTGAGGATTTCATGGAAGTCAGGTGAGCTTTTATTTTTACTGAATGAGTATTCTTTTTCTGAGTCTGTTTCTATGAGTCAGTGATGTGTATTTTAGGTTTTCATGATTCACAGATGTATCAATGCATCACAAACTTACACCTGCCAATAGGATACATGATACATGATATGTGTCAATGTTTTAATTATGTATCAAAGAAATATTAAAACTTTTGCAACTACTCAGGGGACCTTGCAGCTACCACACACAATTACACCACTCAAAAGGAAGTTAATGAACACATTTTTTCATGTGACTAAAGTTAATCTGTCATCTGTACAGATTAAGTATAGTCATATGAAAAAGTCAAGGGTTCTTTAGCTGCTTTTGAGTAGTATATATACTCAATCTAATTGCATAATGTTATTAGGACAAGCTTAGATTATCCAGTCATGCAGGTTTTGATGGTGCAAACCGTTGGTTAGCCTGTCCACAGGGAACATGTGCATTATGTTGATAAACACTAGTAGACAGTGCAATAATATCATGATACATGCCGTACACGGCTGCAAGAATCATGATATGTATGAATGATATTGCAACACCCCCATTGTGTTTATAGTTGTATACCTGTAACATGCTGCTTGTCACTCAATTCTCCAGGGTAGTTAGCAGGAGGGAGGGTTTGACTTCTTTGCAATGGGGAATTGGGTACAGAGTCAGTCTATTATTTAGCCACTAGTCTTAAGCCCGAGTTTACTAACATTCTGTTCCGTCTAGTATGCTCAGGTTATAGCAAACCATATGATAACACTCAGCTTTGCTGAAAATGAAGGCTGGTAAAAGATGGTACTTGTTGTTACCCTGCCTGGCACTAGGCAGTAAGGAGATAAAACAAGGACTGGTAGGTCCGGAGTCTGTAACCTGGGTCTGAGTTGTTTATCCCTTGTTAAACTGCAGTTATCTCTGTGTCCTAGCACTAATGTTAGTTAAAAACCAGCATTATTCCAGAAAGGTAGAAGCAGCCACACCCACATGTGTGTATGTCGCTATATAAGTGTAATAATCTTGAACATGATGTTAAACCCCTTTTCACTTCACCTCACAGATGTGTCTTTCTGTTTCAGAGTGGCAGTTGTGGGGAATGTAGATGCCGGGAAGAGCACCCTCCTGGGTGTGTTGACCCACGGGGAGCTGGACAATGGTAGGGGTGTGGCCCGACAGAAACTGTTCCGACACAAGCACGAGATGGAGTCCGGCAGAACCAGCAGCGTCGGCAACGACATTCTGGGCTTCGACACAACAGGAAACGTTGTCAACAAGCCCGACCATGGGCATCTAGACTGGATCAAGATATGTGAAGAAGCAGCTAAAGTATGTACACAGGGTGATAGGCAGGATGTTGAGAAGGATTTATGTACATGATGTACTAGCAATGCTAGAGGCATTTGTTTAATGAGGGATCATTTTGTGATATCATGACAAAAGAACACCTTGGATAAAACGAAACACAATACACGTAACTGCAGCATTGACTTGTATTAGCAGTGATCACTTCATAGCATTCAATTGATAACATTTCATAACATTCATTTAAGTATAATAAAGTTGATCTGTCACTGCTGATTGTGTTGATTCGCCACAATTGTGTTGATTCACCGCTGATTGCGTACGGCCAATTGTCAGTGACACTTGACACTGAGTGAGATTTCTCAGTTCGTTATACACGTCATCAATTAGTGATAGATGGGCTTGTCAGTGATCAGATATCAGTTCGCTATATCTGTTAGTTTGCTGTTGAGAGTTTGTTATGTATGTAAATTGTATATGATACATATGTATTATCATGATATGATTATCATGATTATGTAGGAGATAAATCAGGGAATTTTTAACAGTTCGTTGTATCGGTTTGTTCGCTCTATCCGTGTTTGTTATATTCTGTTAATGTACACCAACCAATACCCTTTATACAACAGTGATGCTCAAGCTACAAAAATAAGATTTACACAAGATAAATGGCCTTGGTTTGTGGGGTTTTGACCTGGCCGTCAGTTGTGGCCTTGAACAGGAAGTGAAAAGTGATGTTTGATGAATTGTTCACTTTCTTCAAGTGTGTGAGATACTTGGGACTCTAGTATTTATTTGGCTGTGCTCTGATACAGACCTTTGACAAATATTCTGTCCTTGATCATTAGTATACAGAAGTAAGTTCACTCATAGTGATGGTGGAGTTAGATCACTTTGATTTCAGGTTTACAAATATTGAAATAGTTTTTATGAATTATAAATTTCAACAGACATGTTTCAAGATTAACATTAGCAAACTGTAGTATGAATGGTTAACTACAGTTGTGAGTCACAAATATTGACAACTGGATTGTCTGGTCCAAACTTGATTACTTGTAGACCGCTGTCATGTAGCTGTTTGGCATTAAACAAGAAACAAACAAATATTTATGAAGACTGATAATGTTTCACCCACATTTTCTTCCAGGTTATTACTTTCATAGATCTTGCTGGGCACGAGAAATACCTGAAGACTACTGTGTTTGGGATGACTGGTCATGCCCCTGACTTTGCCATGTTGATGGTAGGTACTAGGGCTTGCTGTAGTGTTGATTCACACCATGCAGGGTTAGAACTTAACACTAACCCACTAGCCCAGGCCTAGTACAAATTCCTTCAGGCAAATAAAAATTTCCACATTGTTTTAACATTTCAAGACCATTTTATCTTTACCCGGGTTTAGTAAAGCTTTTGAGTTTAGTATCAAACCTGGATATTACAGTAATAACCAATGCATGTCTATATTGCACTCTGTCTATCCAATTTATGGACAAAAGCATGTTTATTATAAATGCCTGTGCTCATGGGTTTCACAGAAATGGTTAACGTCTGAGACCTTCCTCACTTCAGGCTTTCCTCCCACATCAAGCTGACACACTGTGATATAACTTGAATACTGTTATAGAGTTGTTAAACCCAACTCACTCACTTAATATTGTAATATAAATGCATCAGTGTGCATTCAAATGACTTTCTCAGCAGAGCTGCCTTGGAAATACAAGTATAACTGAAGCTGCCTTTCAGGTGCTAGAAAGGGAATTCCGTTGTAACATACTTAGGTCACATGTTACTTTAGGTCCTCCAGCCTTTGGGTATCTCTTGATGGCTTCCTTTAATTTGAGATTGGGCTCACATTCTTAAGTCTACAAACTATGTGTTTATCATGTCTAAAGTTCTGTATCATGTATATAAACGATGTGTTTATCGTGTCTTAAGTTCTGTATGAACCATGTGTTTATCGTGTCTTAAGTTCTGTATGAACCATGTGTTTATCGTGTTTTAAGTTCTGTATGAACCATTTGTTTATCATGTCTTAAGTTCTGTATGAACCATGTGTTTATCCTGTCTTAAGTTCTGTATGAACCATGTGTTTATCCTGTCTTAAGTTCTGTATGAACCATGTGTTTATCCTGTCTTAAGTTCTGTATGAACCGTGTGTTTATCGTGTCTTAAGTTCTGTATGAACCGTGTGTTTATCGTGTCTTAAGTTCTGTATGAACCATGTGTTTATCATGTCTTAAGTTCTGTATGAACCATGTGTTTATCCTGTCTTAAGTTCTGTATGAACCATGTGTTTATCCTGTCTTAAGTTCTGTATGAACCATGTGTATATCATGTCTTAAGTTCTGTATGAACCACATGTTTATCCTGTCTTAAGTTCTGTATGAACCATGTGTTTATCATGTCTTAAGTTCTGTATGAACCATGTGTTTATCATGTCTTAAGTTCTGTATGAACCATGTGTTTATCATGTCTTAAGTTCTGTATGAACCATGTGTTTATCCTGTCTTAAGTTCTGTATGAACCATGTGTTTATCATGTCTTAAGATCTGTCCAAACCTCGGTTCATTATGTCTTAAGTTCATAGTTGAGTATGCACCATGTGTTTATCATGTCTTAAATTCTGTATGGACCATTTGTGTATCATGTCTTAAGTTCTGTATGAACCATGTGTTTATCATGTCTTAAGTTCTGTGTGAACCATGTGTTTATCCTGTCTTAAGTTCTGTATGAATCATGTGTTTATCATGTCTTAAGTTCTGTATGAACCATGTGTTTATCATGTCTTAAGTTCTGTATGAACCATGTGTTTATCATGTCTTAAGTTCTGTATGAACCATGTGTTTATCATGTCTTAAGTTCTGTATGAACCATGTGTTTATCCTGTCTTAAGTTCTGTATGAACCATGTGTTTATCATGTCTTAAGTTCTGTATGAACCATGTGTTTATCATGTCTTAAGATCTGTCCAAACCTCGGTTCATTATGTCTTAAGTTCATAGTTGAGTATGCACCATGTGTTTATCATGTCTTAAATTCTGTATGGACCATTTGTGTATCATGTCTTTAGCATGTTAAGGTCTGTCCAAACTATGTGTTTATCATGTCTTAAGTCCTGTATGAACCATGTGTTTATCATGTTTACAGGTCGGCTCCAATGCTGGAGTCATCGGCATGACAAAGGAACACCTCGGTCTTGCACTTGCTCTCAACGTTCCCGTGTTTGTCGTCGTCACAAAGATCGACATGTGTCCTCCCAATGTGTTACAAGACACACTCAAGTTGTTACAGAGAATATTGAAATCACCAGGATGTCGGAAGATACCAGTTCTTGTTCAAAACCGAGATGATGTAGTTTGTTCAGCAACCAACTTCACATCTGAAAGGTACGTTACTTGGGTAATAAGTCTTGAAATCATGACATTGTTACCTTAATCAGTTTGGTCTGAAGTATTGCTAAATGCAGCATGAAACAAAAAAACAAGCAATAGGAAAACCAGAGCAAGTTCTTACTAATGGGGGAGCATGGATGGCCCAGTTGTCTTAGGTGCTGCAATTCACTGTGCAGAGTTACAACCCATGAGTGTGGGTTCAAATCCCAGTTTGCCCCAATTATGTTTCTAGGTTTGTCAGCACCATACCTGTGCTTGTGGGTTTCACCAAAGTTGTAACACCTGGCCCACTACTGGCTTTCCTCCCACATCCAGTGATATAACTGGAATACTGTTCGAAGCAGCGTTATACTTAACTCACTCACACTCACACTGACTAATGGGGTTTCAGCTTACATCTCACTGTAATATTTTTCATGCAACATGTGCCATAGCCCATCTTCCCGAGACAAGAGCGTTAACTGACTTTTAAATGTCCAGTTTCCACCCTTGCCAAACTAGGCTGGAATTACTGGACTCAATCGTAGCGCCACCAGTGGCTATTACCAGTTACGTCCCTTCTAAGCCTCTCCTATGGACCAATCAGATTCCACTGCTCGTATCACTTGCGTTTCCGCCCAGTCAGAACGATCTGATCGATAATCAAAGTCTATACTGTGATAAAACGGGTCTTACATCGCGAAATGCATCAAACCATGTGAGCACCTTGATTGAAAACATTTGGAATATATCTGCTGACAACAAGTTGGCGGTGCACATGCTTTGCAAATCCTGCAATCGTCGTAATCTGCACTACAGTTTACGAACCAAATTTCGATTTTGGTGCACAATTTTTATTGGACTATGCATAGACTCATTAGTCCAGCCAAAATGTAACTCCATAATACCAGTCTAGTTCAGCAAGAGTGGAAACTGGACTTTTATTGTCAGTTAACTCTCTTGCTTCGGGAAGATGGCCATAGCCTTGCGACCATCTACTCACACATTGTCTCAATATCAGGCAATAGTAGCATTCACACAGAATTAATGCCAGGAGTATGGCTCTTATGTCTTCAAGGAGTTGCACACAGCCTCTTTTCATTGCAACCCATGCTTGTCGTAAGAGGCGACTTACAGGATCGGGTTGTCAGACTTGCTGACTTGGTTGATACATGTCAAACCCATGAACCTGGTGTTGCTTCTGTTCATCATGTTCATGATACACATTATATGTTGTTTCATCTTTATTCAGGATGTGCCCAATCTTCCAAGTATCCAATGTCACAGGGGAAAATCTAGATTTGTTAAAAATGTTCCTCAACTTGTTATCAACGCGAGTGAAATGTGACATGCAGAAGCCAGCTGAGTTCCAGATAGACGACACATTCTCAGTACCTGTAAGTAGCCCTAGGGGAAATAGCCATGGTTATTTATCATGGAAAATGATGCTGAACAATAGGATGAAAATGATGCTGAAGATTTAACCTGTTTAAAGTAAAACAATATCAAGTTCCAAGATACAATTAAATATTCCTTCCTTGGTCAGCCACAAAGTTTTTACCAAAAGAAATTAAAATACCAAAAGACGTTAAAAGATAGTACTTGTTGTTAACCTGCATGGCGCTCAGCATTAAGGGGCTAAAACAAGGACTGGTCGGCTTGGAGTCAGTATACTGTGTCTGAGTGGGGTATTCATGTATAACTGCGACATCGGCCCGGACAAGTACAATGAGCCACACACACGTGTATGCACATCGCTATATAAGTCTAATAATCAATGTTAAACCCTATTTCACCTCAGCTACGGGGTGATGTACATAATGAATATGTAATATTGTCTCTTGTATATTGTTCTGAACAATGATTGTCTGGAAGGTTGGGTTTCTGGACTAACAGGATCCTGCCTCACAATTCACTGGACTTGTTTACTGGCAATGTTTTTGTGACAGAATTGGCTCGGAGTTAGTATACTGTATTCATGTTTAACTAAGGGTTGCCTCAGTTATGTTTTGGCTGTCATATCTTCTATAACTTAGACCATGTCACTGACACTGTTAGTTTGGTTGCAGGGTGTAGGGACAGTGGTTTCAGGGACGTTACTCCAAGGCTACATACGACTGAATGACACATTACTCCTGGGGCCCGATGCACTAGGGCAGTTCATGCCTATTGTTGTCAAGAGCATACACAGGAAGAGGATGCCGGTGAAAGAGGTCAGAGGAGGTCAGACTGCATCATTTGCCCTAAAAAAGGTGAGGAAATGTTTCATGTCACACGCAGCAGTATTCCACCAGTAACAGCAGCCTGTAAATATTCAAGTCAGGACAAGACAAACCAGTGATTGATATTATGAGCAACAGTCAGTGATGTCTGGGTACAATGGCCGCAAACAACCATGTCACCCAAACTGACCACCACCCATTGAGTTGCGAGGCGGTCGGGTAGCCTTGTGGTTAAAGCGTTTGCTCGTCATGCCAAAGATCCGGGTTCAATTCCCGACATGGGTACTATGAGTGAAGCCCATTTCTGGTGTCCCCCGCCATGATTTTGCTGGAATATTGCGAAAATCGGCGTAAAACCATACTCACTCACTCACTCCTTTAAGTTGCCTCTTAACGACCAGCATAGGTTGCTGGGGATTAGTGATAATCAAAGTGTTTGTGTCACTTTGGAAGTCACAACAGTACATTTGTTGTGCATCTGACTTATTTGAAGTGTGAATTGTTTCTTTCATCTGTTTCCATGAGGTGGTGTTTGAGTTTGAATCTCAACATTTTTCATTGTGTGAATCCCACTTTTTGTGTCACCCACATGATATTTCTAGAATATTGCTAAACGTGGAGTAAACCACATTCACAGAAGAATCCTGTCTTCCTGTGTATAATTTAAATGTGAAATTTGTAACCTTGTGAAATGACCATTGAGAAATTGATGCTTTCACACTTGGTAATTCACATAAAAATAAAAAAACAATCTTAAAACGTTCAGTTTAACAATATTGTCATTGGTTTTAGATTAAGAGGTCGTCAATACGAAAAGGAATGGTGATGGTAGCACCCCGACTAGAGCCCAAGGCATGCTGGGAGTTTGAGGGAGAGATTCTTGTTCTACATCATCCGACAACAATAAGTGTTCGTTATCAAGCAATGGGTAAGCGTTTTGTTACGTTTATTTATCATACCTCAAATAAGAATCTTGCAGTTCTATTGATTAATCTGTACCATGTGACGAAACCTAACATTTCAATGTTGAACCCAAATCCTGTTACTCACACTGACCTCGGATATTTACGTACATAATCAGTATTAACCTGTGACAGGATGAATATTGAAACTTTCATGGTTCGAAGCTAAGTATCTGTAATAAAACAGAGCACGGTCTCAAGGTTTCTTAAACTTTAAAGTACACAACAAATGATTACTCTTGACGAAATCAATATGTGAAAACAAGGAGGCCCGCCCCCTTTGGCGGTCTGATCACTGCGGCCTAGGTCAGTTCAGAAACAAAACCTGTTTGTTGTTTAACGCCGCACTCAGCAATATTCCAGCTATATGACAGCGGTCTGTAAATAATCGAGTCTGGACCCGACAATCTAGTGATTGATATCATGAGCATCGATCCATGCAATTAGGATATGATGACATGCATAAACCAAGTCAACGAGCCTGACCACTCGATCCTGTCTGTCACCTCTTACGACAAGCATGGTTTGCTGAAGACCAATTCTAACCCGGATCTTCATGGGTCGAACAGATGATGTACACAGATACCGTGATCAGTTTGTTTTAACCAAGTAAAATATACAAAATAAGATGCCTCCTTCCCAACTTAGTTTTATATTTGTTGATGAAAATGTAATAACTAATATCTTGCTATGGTCTGACATTCAGTTTTCAGAGTATTGTAGCTGCTTTCGAATAACTTTCCATATTTTTCAAAGTGACTAGGGTAAAATTGAGATGTTTGTGTAGCTACACATGTACCCTATATATCTAATCTTCATATATATCACTAATCTCACTTTAACATGTTTAAAGAAACCTTTTTGATGGATATCTAAATAGTTAATTTATTGTGACCCATAGTTATCATTGAGGTGGGGGGGGGGGGGGGGGGGGGGCATGCGTGACCCAGTCGTCTAAGGCGCAGCTATTCGCTGTGAAGAGTTACGTCCCATGGGCATACCAGAAACCTATGATTGTGGGTTTAAATCCTGATTTGCCCCGATTATGTTTCTCGTGGGTTTAATCAAAGTAGTAAACGTCTGTGATCTGCATCACTTCGGGCTTCCCTCCCAGGTCAAGCTGACATGCCGTGATATGCTTGGAATACTGTTCAAAGCAGCATTAACCAAAGTAATTTGCTTGCTCAGAAACCCTTGATAGGGTTCGGATCCCATCTCACCCTGAGTTTGTTTCTAGGTTTGTCAGCACCATACCCATGCTCTCAGATTTCCCTGAAGTGGTCTGAAACCTGCTTCACTTCGGGCTTTCCCCTGGCATGAAGTTAACATTCTGTGATAAAACTGATATACTGTTCAAAGAGCTGTTTAACTGAACTCACACACTCACACATCGTTGTCATATTTCTCTATGTTATTTTCAGTCCATGTAGGGAGTGTAAGACAGACAGCCACAATATTAACAATGACTGGAGACCACTTAAGAACAGGAGACAAAGCCATTGTCCGGTTCCGCTTCATCAAGAACCCGGAGTACCTGAAGACTGACATGCGGATGGTGTTCCGTGAGGGCAGAACAAAGGCAGTCGGGAACATCACCAAGCTGTTCCCCCACATCAGCGCAGTTGCACAGAACACGCGGCAACAGAGGGCAACCAAAAAGGCGCAAGAGAGCAAACACCAGATTAATCCTCAGAACGAGCCTCAGAAACCTAGCAAACGGAACCGAAGATCAAGACATCGGCATGACGATCACCATGACGACGGGAAGGAGAACACAGACCATGGGAGTCCAATTGTGAATGCCAGTGTAGTGAATGCCACCTCTGCAGCAAGCACATCCAAAGCACCATGAACAGTTAGCACAATTGGTGATGGCCATATTTTATAAGTTGATACACATTGGTATGACATGAGTTTGTGCATCTGCTGATCACATAAATGAAATTTAACTAAGGAATCTATGTGTACAGATGAGAAGTATTTATACATTGTGTGGTATATCCTTGAAATTATTGTTTTTAATTAATTGTGATAACTAACAAGAAAAACAAGACCTAAACGTGTGACTATCCTTGGACAGATTAGGGTAAAACAGCATCCCTATGTGGCAGCAATACTAACTATGAATATTTATTCTTTCCTTTACAGTCTTCACTCTTCACTCTTTACATGTACATGTTCTGTTAACCTCCCTACAGCTTGCTTTATTTTTAGCGATGGTATTATGAGCAGAATAATTTGCCTGTTACAATCATCATCAAAAATGAAAGTAACTGAGACCATTGTCTTATTTAATTAATATGTTTTTACCCCCGAATTAAAGGGTTGGTGGTCAAAATAAAGTAATAATACTTTCTTAAAACATTGGATTTTATTAACAACTTTTTAGGAGTGTAAGGTAGGGAAGTAAATGTGGGAGTGTTTTAATGAAGTGTAAAGGGATACTCTCCTTCCAATTTTGATCTACATACACTTCGAATTTTATTTTGCATTACAGAAATTAGTTCACTAGCATGGTTAAAAGGAATGCATGCATTTAAGAAATTTGTGAAATTTCACCTTTGGATATCCACTAATTAACAAATTTCTGAAAACCCCTGCCTCAAATGGGATCTCTCGCAAGCTTGACTGATACAGTGTGTTATCGCACTCTTATGACACAGACTAGTGGTGGAATTATCTCCCCTTGGCTGCTTGTTACTGTCCTGCTCACCAGGCCAGTGTGATGAAGCTGAGATGATGCTGACCACAAGCCCTACTCACTCTGGACAGTGCCTGGCATGTTTCCTATATTAATGAAGTCTCAAAGAGCAGAATTTATGATGTTTTGCAGACATCAGAGATAATTCTGTCCTTTGTCTTCGTAATTGACGTGATGGCGCTTGAGGTATATTATTCATTGAAATGAAATTTTATCCTCGTCTTATAATCAAAGAGTGGGCACGGATGGCACAGTCATTGTCAGTGTGCAGAGCTACATCCCTTAGGCGTGTTGTGATCCTATAATTTTGGGTTTGAATTCCAGATTTGTGCTCATGATGATAATTGATTTTTCAGCTCCAAACCTATGTGGGTTTCACCAAAACTGTAAACGTCTGAAAACTGCATGATATTGGGCTTTTCTCTCTCAGAAAACTGACACTGATTTAAATGAAACACTGTTTAAATCTGCAGACAACCACAATTCACTAAATAATGAAAATGAGATGGGCATTTTGTTTATGACAATTACGTGTTTGGATGAATCATTTGAGATGAGATTTGTTTAGAAGTTTTAAGGAAGACATACTTGTAATGTTCTGATAGTTTGCCATATTGTCTGAGTGGTATTTGTTAATTGAAACATTTTTATAAATGACAGCATTGAGAGTTACATGTGTCAGTATCCTGCATCTTCCCCAGGCAAGGGAGTTAACTGACTGTAAGTGTAAAAGTCCAGTTTCCACCCTTGCAGAACTGGAATGGAATGGGCTTGTACACCACGAGACCAAACCTTGAGGTGTGGCCATGAGCGTTCAACTAACTAAATCCTGTATTCCAGGCTACTGACACATGTTATGATTTTATCATTACGTATTCACGAAGACATTCACTTATTTGCAGTGAAATATGTTTATATGAAAATATCAGATCTGCCTTACCAGTGTTTTCGGTATGGAAACTCAAAATGTGAAAAGGGTCAATTACGACATAAGAAGCAGATCACGTCATATGAAAAACTTTGACGTCATGATATACAGATGGATGACCGAGTTGTATTGGTTTTTACAAGACGGCCACTGGCCACTCATATAGCTTGATTTTATTACAAGTAAGGATTAATTTAAATATTGTGAAAGTACTAATCGTTCATGTTTCGGGTAATCCTCGTAATTCAGTAGTTTGAGGATTGTTGATAAAAAATAAAATTACATATGGTTTGACTTTATTTCAACAGATGGATTCTGTCATTTGTAAAACATTTTTCTGTTGACAATCTTGACTCATGTACTTGGCATATCTAATGGCAGTATAAATGTGTTTTGAGCAAAACTGATGTGAACGGTGATCATTCTCAATGGCACACACTGCACCCAACTGTTTGAAAATAACATAATGTAGTTACAATGATCATGGGCTCATATGGCAGTCAGTAACAATAAAAAGTATAAACATAGGTCAATAAAAATGTTTTAGTGAAATACTTGTGTATACTTAAATTCAAAATGTGAACCCTTCCCCACAGAAGTACAATTTCAGAAACTTCAACTAAAAGATTTCTGCCATTTCTTACCGATCTGTTAAGCATGTATAGCGTGAGCATCTAGTCTGCTTGTGATCGGTGTGACTGTATATCACACCACAACCTAGACGGTGTTTATACTTTATTTCGTGTTTTTGTTAGGTTTTTAATGTGTGAAAACTTTATATGATACATTTATAGATCATTTACATTCATAGTCATTTTTATTTCATAAACAAAATGCAACTTAGAATTTAAGAGAAGTTTTGCTGTGAATTTGATTTGGTTATAAAGATGATATACATGAAAAGAGATTGAAAATGGTTCAGAGGCAAAATATTTAAACAAAATGATCAATATCAACAGTAAGAGATGGCTGTACAGGATTTGTTAATAAAATGTGTAATTATTAAGAGAAAATTCAGACATATGTAGTCCAATGTAGGAAGGGTGTTTGAGGAAATCCACAGAGATAAAATGACAAGACTATTTTAAAGTATTGGAGTAGCCGTGAGTTTAGCTTGACAGTTGCTTATGGAATATGCTCCTCTCTGTATTAGTGAATGAATGCCACTAATCTCTGTTATTTTACCATCGTCAATACCTCACTGGTTTGGATACACTACTCTTCTCCATCACCCGTGAACACATATGGCTGATTTTCAGTATAGTTTCTGTTTTTAACAAACAAATCAAGCCAAGGCCTGGTTCGAGTGAGGTCTTTTACCAATGTGCATTCAGATTACATACCAATGAAACACGTGAAGATCTGGGATAGAATAGGTCTTCAGCAACCCATGCTTGCCGTAAAAGGCGACTAATGTGATCGGGTGGTCAGATTTGCTGTCTTGGTGGATGCATGTCATCGTATCCCAATTGTGTAGATCGATGCTCATGTCAATTACCGGTACTTGATTGTCTGGTCAAGACTCGATTATTTATGAGTGTGCGGCGTTAAACAACAAACAACGTAACAATGTGCGCTTAGATTACATACCAATGAGTGCTCAGATTACATACCAACGTGCGCTCAGATTACATACCAACGTGCGCTCACATTACATACCAACGAGTGCTCAGATTACATACCAACGTGCACTCAGAATACATACCAATGGGTACTTAGATTCTATACCAATGAGTGCTCAGATTACATCACACAAGTGATATTTTCTTCCCACAGCGGCCGTCTACTCTACACAATGCTTCAGTATCCGGCACAGGTACAGCCTCATCACATTAGCATATCAGTTGTATGTATTCATGGATCATTGAGGAACCAAGTGTATACATACCCATGAAATATTCACCATGTTACTTTACAAGCTTGGCTCTGACAACTTGCATTTATATTTTAGTACGTTTCGATATAGGTTAAATTGCTCAGCTCTGTGTCGGCAGATTGCGTATCAGCTTGTGTGAAAGTTAAACATGCCCATTGTTCAACTCATGCCATTAAATGTTTTAAGAAATAAACCCATACTCACTTTCGCTTGTTGAAATTGTTTATAATGTGTTTGACATTGATATGTTAACAGATGAAAGTCTGATGCTTTTCCTCTGCCCTGGCAGAGTTGCATCCCTTGGGCATACCAGGATCTGGTGATTGTGGGTTTGAATCCCAGATTCGCCCTGAATATGGTTGTTAGTTTGTCTGCATCATACCCGTGCTTGTGTGTTTCACCAGAGTGGTAAATGTCTAAGACCTGCATCACTTTACGTGATGTGACTGAAATATTGTTCCAAGTGGCACTTACTCACACAAGCTTTTCATTTAACTTCAAGTTCTTCATTTTCAGGAGGGGCGGTCGGGTAGCCTAGTGGTTAAAGCGTTCGCTTGTCATGCCAAAGACCCGGGTTTGATTCCCGACATGGGTACAATGTGTGAACCCCATTTCTGGTGTCTCCCGCCATGATATTGCTGGAATATTGCTAAAAGCGGCGTAAAACCATACATACTCACTCACTCACTCATTTTTAGGACAAAATGAAATAGGACTGACACATGTTGTTCTGTTATCCAAACACACATAGTGACTACCCAATGAGCCAGGTCACATATAGTGACCACACAGCCAGATCATACATAGTGACCACCCATTCTTCATTATGTAGGGTCCAGGTATTGTGTCCTGAAGACCTACTTACACCCAGAAATAAAAACGATATAGAACAGGTTTGGTAAACATCAGCACTGCTATATATGAACTATACTACTGAAAAGAAGTCAACTTCTGATTTTTTTCATACAACTAGTTACTCTGCAAGATTAAGAAAATATCAGGTGTTTGTTAACTTTTTTGAGAAGTATATATGACTCACTAGTCATTGGTGAAACATTTCGCTGTGCATCCCTCTGCCATGCAAGGATCAGTAATCATGTGTTCAAATTCCAGTTTTGTCCTGATTATAATCCTTGGTCTTCAACAAAGAGACTCCCCAAGTTCAGGCTTCTACCCGAATCAATCCCGAAAGGCATGCTGGGTGAGAACTGCTGCCTAGCAACCAATGTAGATCATGGATCATGGTGGACAGGCACAGTGATTTGGTCATTGTACTGCGACTGCATGACTTGTTGCGCACAATTTTTATCACTGGATTGTCTGGTCCAGACTTGAATATTCACACGCTGCCATCGTTTAGCTGGAATATTGCTGAGTTCGGCGTTAAACAAAGAAAACAAATCCACACCAAGTCAATAAGGCATAATCAACTGAAATACAGCGGTGTGGGTGTCCGCGTCATCTAAAGCACCACTATTCCTTCAGCACAGTTGTGACCGAGGCGTGCCAGAAAACTGATCACATGCTTATTACGTTTCTAGGTTTGTCAGAACCATTCCCATGATCATAGGTTTCACCAAAAGTCAAAAGTCATTAAACCAACTCACTCAACTGAAATACTTTTCCAAAGCAGTGTTAAACTCAACTCTTTCACGCATTCACACAGCGTAGTCATGGTCCCAAAATATTTACAACTGATCTTTGATAAATCTTTTGAAAACAACAGAAACATTTATTAAGTGTAAGCTGTTTATTTAATAGAATATTAAAATCAACACATTAAAGACCAGTATTATTAGTTGCTAAGGATCAACTAATCAACTTTGGCACGTGAAGAAAATACATAACTTGTATTAGGAATATGCATTAGAAAAAGTAACTGACAAATTCTGATTAAAGATACTTGGCTACTGTTTTCACAAATACTGATATACCTAACTCAACTACAAAAGCAACGGTGATTATCTTAATTGACAAAATTCTAAAAATTGCTGGTCAAGCTGTAAATAGTATTTGGGCAAACAGTATCCTTGATTGAGCATTGTCTCATTCTGGGATGGAAACAATTTGTGATTTTTTATTCAGAAGTGGGAAGGCTCAACTTTAATAATAAGACAACTTCAAACAGGAATCATATTTTTTCCAAATTCCTGATTTTTGAGTCCGCAAACCAAGAAATAGAAAATAAAATGCCTCCTGTGCTTCTAAAGATTTACAAACTGTTAAATATGAACATGATTAGTTACTTTTTGGTTTTAGTATATACTGTATTCGACATAGTAAGCGCCCCGTTCTAATAAGCGCCCACGCCGATATTTGCTAATATATTGGATAGTGAACAATCCCATTTAGCACCCCTTCCGATTGATCAATGTACTCAAGACTTTTTTATTCGTGCATAATACGCACTCTTGTTTTATATGCACCCTTAATTATGGGCAATTAAATTCGGGAAAAATATATCTGTCATTATAATACGCACAGACTTTTCTTTTGTATTATTCAGGCTGTCAGCATAAACCACAAAAATTTCGATCTTTCAACTACTTTTTTTCACCAAACTTTTATTCTAATAAGAGCCCCCTATTTCTAATTTTGAGAACTCCCTGGGCGATTATTACGTCGAATACAGTATACTACAAACCACCCCATTCTTTCATGTTATGAAAGAATTAGGTGTTCTTTAATTTCTTTTGAGTGGTATATTAATCTGTCGGTCAAGGTTAACACAAATACACTGTATTCCATAATCAGTACAATAGTCGAAATGTCAACTCTATACGATAGTTTGACTATTTCAACAGCTTTACAAAACACTCGTAGCAACAGCTCATATCAAATGCAAAACATGCCACCAAAAAAACACCCTATGAAGATAATAAAATATCATTACAGTATCACATTAGGCAGCTGATCGTAGATGCAGAATAACAATAGGTATACAAGAGAGATTTGAATATTAAATAAATATTGCAACAATGAAACAAACAGCTGCCAACCATGCACTATAGGAGAGTTGTGCATCCTCACTGAGGTCTGGATATATCACACTAGGGTGCCAACACCCTGTTGGTACGACAGATGCCAAGCCCTGTCAAGTGGTATTCCAGATGCCACAGTGCAGTATGCTGGATGCCATGAAATATTCATTTCGTACACTTATGCCAATATTCCAGTGTTAAAAATAAGTGGTATGCCGGATGCCTAGACTCAGAGGGAGTTGGCACCCTCAAATATCCTACATCCCCTTTCTCCAAACTGTAATACTGTTTATGTTTTGTCTAGTGGTTTGCAACATGTATCAGGTGCCGAAACCATAACCAGAAATTCTAAGCAGTTGAGTTGCAGAACTTGTGCCCAAACTTCTGAAACTGGAGGTCAAAGATTTTCTATTGGAGTGAAATGCATCATGTTGGCTAATTTAACAAAACAATATTTGCAAACAGGATCATTCCAGTTTGCAAATATTGTTCTCTTAAATGAGGGAACGAAACTGAAGTGATGAGAAAGTCAGCTGTACCCATCACAGCTCTGAAGCCAGATATTTGGAGGTTTTCGGCCTAAAAATTTGTGTTAGTAGGTTGAAAAAATAAAAAATAGAATTGAAATTTCAAATTAGTTTTTTTGCAACCTCAAAGTGTTAAATGGGTAGGAAAAAAGTGGGGAAGGAGAAAAAGGAAATTCCTGGTCTTTTGATTTATTTTATATTATCTTAAATAGTGAATTAATATTGAAAGCAACAATAGTTTAAAACATTTTATATATTTCTGGTTAATGAAAGAAAAAACAACACTGCTGACTGTCATCTCTCAGTTGACATTTGCCCTGTAGATCACACTTTTAAACATACATTTCAAGGAAATTACATTGAGAGATGTAACCCTGTCTATCAAAATGCATGTGAAAGCCTTTGAACTCTACACTACCATAAAGGACAGAAAATAACATAACAGCACTAATACAGTCTGTTAATGTGTGATGTCACTGATAGAGGCCAAAGTATGGCCAAATGTATTTATATTCCAGTTTAGTAGACTGCTAAGTTTCATAAGAAATTGAGGACTATTACACATCTGTAGAGGCGTACCCATCTGGAGAGATCATTTTCTTAACTAATGGCAGTCACACATCATACATCGATAACGTGGCTCACATAACTTACACAGATCACATGATTTATATACTAACTTGACTCACCAACTCACTTAGATCACATGACACACATTAATCATATGACTAATGTAGACCACATGACTCAGATCACATTACTAACAAGGATGACATGACTCAAAACAATTCACAAGCCAACATGACACACATGGATCACATGACCCACCAACTCACATAGATCACATGACACACATTAATCATGTGACTAATGTAGATCACATGACTCAGATCACATTACTAACCAGGATGACATGACTCAAACAATTCACAAGCCAACATGACACACATGGATCACATGACCCACATATTTCACAAGACCCACATGGATCACACAGACTCAGACACATTACTTGACTCACTTGTGTGACAAATAACTCACCCACATGAAACAGCAATTCACAAGACATACAGCAGTACTTCTGTGGCGCAGTGACTGGAAGATACATGGTAGCATTGGAGACCTGCGGAGCTTGTTTCTGATGCCAGGTCGGTGAATATCAACCATAAACAATAGGGCTAGGACGGGTAACTCGGGTACTCGGGTCGGGTGGGCCCTGAGTAGGACCCGGGTACCCACAGGACTACCCGGACCTGTGGTTAGTAACGTGATATATTGTTTAATGACAAAAACTCACTATAGCTCAGTGGTTACACTACAAGTTCGCATTTCTTTTGACTTGTATACGTTTGAGTAAAGATAAAGCTTCAGTCAACTTCAGTGAACACATGATCTGGTTGTTTGATACATGTATCTAAATAGTTTTAGCCAGGGCTGCGGTAAAACAATTACCAATCAGACACTTTGTTCCCAACTCTTGAAACTTGCAGTGGGTATCCTGGTAGGGTCGGGTAATAGGAGGTGGGTACCCGGGTAGTAAATTTGGACCTGTCCCAGCCCTACACCTGAACATTTGCAAGCAGGACATTCATCATCGAGAAGATAACATGGATTTCCATTAATCATACACTTGTGTTTTGGATTATTTACTTGTAAAACCCCAGCTTCATCTTCTAAGCCAACATTCAAGCGGAAATAATATATTTTAAGAAATACAAATATATCACAACCAAATCCATGCTGATAATGTTTCCTAGTCAACCCTTGACCAATATTAAGTCAATGATAAGATCATTGAAAAATCACAACGTGTATCGGCAGCATTGAGCAGGATTTGTAGGAATGCATATTATGAAGATATATACTCCATGTAGCATAAACATCAACCTGAATTTGAACCCTTAAATTTTACATTTTGAAATTATTTTTTTATTAACAGACGTTTTTGCTGTGTTCTACACACTGCCTATCAAGATCCATTTCACAGAGCAGCACTAGTGCTACTAATGTTATATTAAAGAATGGAAGATACAATGTTGTAAAGCTCAAAATCCACTTCGCAAATACATCTGGTGAGTTTTGTGTTACTTAGTGTACAATTTCATGGAGTTATATTGTCTAATAGATCATCTTTGTTTGCAATGTCCTGGTTTGTAGTTTTGAGTGATAGAATGACGGGGGTAAAAGATTCTGTTCTTAAAAAATGTTCTTTCACCTAGTTTTTGTTTGTACAATTTTATGGGCGGCCATTCGGTCAAAAAATACAAAGTTGAAAAAAGGACAAAAGAAGAAATTAAGATCAAATATTACGAATAAAGAACTGTGAGTGCATGAGGAATGACGTAATACATTGTGCACCTCGGCATGCCGTTATCATATACATGGCCGAACAAGCCGATTAAAGTCGGAATGTTTTACAAATTGCAGCCCCATCTGGCGTTCTTTTTTGTCAACGTCCTTTTGTGCTCACTGACGTTCTTTATTGAAAACGTCCTTTCGTGCTCACTGACGTTCTTTCGTACACATTGTTCTTTCTTTTCTTATGACGTCTTTTCGTAACATTTGACTATTAATATTGCGTACTTTTGACATTTATTTCAACTTTGTATGTTTAACCCTCGTCTGTTTGTTTTGTATTTTGACCTTTAGTAGTAAGATTTAGTTCTTTATTCGTAATATTTAATCGTAATTGCGTACTTTTTGTCCTTTTTCAACTTTGTATTTTTTGACCGAATGGCCGCCCATACAATTTAACATTGGTGGATTTGTAAAAGATCGCCTGTTCCATAACTATTATTGGCAATCTTTGAGTACTCCCTGACATTTATTTGAAAGAAGACAAAACGGAATCAAAACAATCAAAGAAGACATCAGCATGCTTCTTCTGGAAGATCAGTGTCGGCCGCAGGCGGATGGCCACATCGCCACAACTCCCAACATGGATTCCTGGTAAAAAGAAAATACAGTGAGATTTGTTTCTCCAGTACAACATGGGGAAAAAAACAACACAAGGCTCTGTGGCTCACCTGAAATATGACAAAACAAATACAACTATGACAAGTATCTCTTAGATAAGCATGGAAACTTTCGTTCAAGTAACATCAGTAGCTTCTGAGAAAACTTGTAACCATTGCAGACACTTTGCACTAAGCTGAAAAGCATTGAGCAAGGGCCATAACTCTGCCAAAAAATAATTTACAGCACCAATTTTCAAAATCATTTAAGATCATGACCAGATATATCAGTGTGTAAAATTTAATTTCTCTCACTTAAATAGTTTTTTAGAAATTGTGTCCTCTTTGAGAAGTGGACAGACGGACGGACGGACGGAAAGACGGAAGGACAGATGGAAGAATGTTTCTCAGTCCCACCCTAATAATGACAGTCTTGTTTGAAGTCAGATTGGAATTCTTTTTGCACATTTTAGTGACACCATTCACACAAGTTTCCGCTCCATAGGCCTTGTACATTTATAGGAGATATGAAATATAGAGCCATAAGCTTCGGTACCTCTCATGATTTGTAAGAAATAATTTTATGACACTTCAACCTTATTTTGGTACAAACATCAATAGTGAGTTACACAAATATTGGTGCAAATGATTCTAAATTCTAGGTAAAAGAAAAAAGTATTACAAAACAAGGTTGAGTGGTAATAGTAATGCCTTGCACAAACTTGGACATTCTTCTGGTCATGCCCACAAAGTTTAAGCCCTATATATTTTTTTAAATATTTGTTAGAATGAAATTACAATAAAATCACACCGATTTTACCGAGATAAGATGTTTTCATAAAAAGGAACCTTCAAGCCATATTTCACCTTCATCAGTCAAGCAATATCAGAGGTGACAATATTAAAGAGCATGGTAAAAGTTCCAAGGTCTTTCCACTACAAAGGTCAATGTCAATGTCAGGGTTACTGTGTTTACAGGGTGATGTAAACCGCCTCTGTGGTTTAGTGGTAGAGCGTCCACCCGGAGAGCGGAAGATCTGGGGTTCCATCCCCCGCCGCGTCATACCAAAAGACGTTAGAAGATGGTACTTGTTGTTACCCTGTGTGGCGCTAGGCATTAGGGGGCTAAAACAAGGACTGGTCGGCTCAGAGTCAGTATATTGTGTCTGAGTGGGGTATTCATGTTTAACTGCTGCATGGTTTATCAGTGTGCTAGCACTATAAATCGGCATCAGTCCGGACTAGTACAAGCAGCCACACACATGTGCATGCACATCGCTATATAAGTCCAATAATCAATGTTAAACCCTATTTCACCTCACCTACAGGGTGATGTACATAATGAATATGTAATATTGTCCCTTGTATATTGTTCTGAACAATGATTGTCTGGAAGGTTGGGTTTCTAGACTAACAGGATCCTGCCTCACAATTTCACTGGACTTGTTCACTGGCAATGTTTTTGTGACAGAATTCACAATCATTTCACTTTAATTTGGTAATGATTCCGCTCGACTTATGATGATGGGCATCCCATACGTTACCTTTCTCTCTGAGTGCCAAGATCGCCTTGTCTCGAGTGGCAGAGTTGTTGAAGTCAATGGAACACAGGGATCCAAGGCCTCTGGCATTCTTTACCACCCCAGGAAACTTGGTCTGAATATGAAAGAATTAAAACTGAAATCAATCCTTGTAGGTGTGGGGAAATCAGAAGCTTCTTCTTAAGGTCTGCCCTGATGCAAGAAACATTTGATGCAGTTTGTGTCGAATATTTGTGATTGAATTTTCCGATCAATGGTGAACAAAGTCATTTTGTTATCCAGAACTTGCTTCCACATGTGACATCTCTCAAGGAGATATCACTGCGATATAATTGTTATCACAATACTTTGCAGATCATTGTAACTTCATCCTTTACCATGACGTTGCAGTGACATGACTGGTTAGAGTACTTTTTACACGCATTTAGTACTGATTACAAACTGAAAAAGTTGGAAGAATGATATTGGATGATAAATAGAATCTCACCCTCATGTCTTTTGCTACAAAACACATTAACAGTTGAAACTCATGTAGATATATTTCGTATCAATTGACACGAGGGTGAGCATTCATCACCACTCGCCCCTTGCCGTAATCTGCAAGAAGACTCATCCTCTATCGATGAATGTTAAGTGTGAAAATGCAACAAACCAATCAAAAACCAATCAAGTTCTTGGGTCAAAGAATGCCTCATGAAATATTTTTGATTTTACATATGTCTTGCATCTAAAAATATAGCTAAGGTACATTTAAATGTGTTCATCCATACTGTATAATACCATATGTCCCAATGTGCTTTAAATTGCATCTGAAATTATATAATATATGGGGAAATATATGTGAACCATTACGCAATGAGTTGACAATTGTTTTAGGTATGCCCCTTTGCGCTTAGGCTGAACCCGGTCGCAACAATGGCCACGAGAGGGGCACAAGCCACTATTCGGCTTGTCCCGGAATAACTCGAGTTGGTCACGAATGGAGGGTAAGATTCTCCATTAGTCTGTCACTATAGGATTTACACAATGTTGTCATTTTTCTGTCATTAGGCCAAAGTCACAGCCTAGGTTCAGCAGAAGATGCTTGTGTACATAGATACCTCTAATTATTGTCTGATAGAGAATTTATGAAAATATCATATACCCGGTACTTAAATGTGAAGACTGAGTTTTCCAAAGTTGAGAAAAGGGATATGTTCACTGAAGTGAACTTTACAACTGATGTTTCACTGCAATGAACATAAAACTTTGACGGAACTATAGTCATACAAGAGTGACCTACCCTCCAGTTGTCTCCCTTTATCATAAGTGTCTGGCCCGTACAAAAACTGTTGACTTCCTTTTTACTTTAATTCCACATTAACAAGGCAAAAAAATATAGATGGTCATTTGTGGAGTCAATATCGCTTCGACCCATTTGTTATTCTCTTGAAAATGTTTAGAAACTGTAAATTTCTCACTTAACTCATTAATCGAGACTTGAAAAAAAAGCGCCATTTTTGTTACTTGACCAGCGTGTATTCTTTCACTTCCAACAGTGAGCGGTTTAGTATTTTTCAAGTATATTTTTTGTTAGAGTTGATTTTGTACATAATAATAAACAGAATTTTCTTGACCATAAATATTTTTTGTTACTTATGTTTCTGGTTTTTTTTAAGATTTTGCAAACACGAAACTACGTTTTTAGTCACAAATACAAGGGGTGGCGAAATCTCCCTGTGTGTTAGGCAGGGAGAATTTCTGTTTCAAGGTTTTACATTTGTAATGAAATGATTTAATTTTCAGGTAGACAAATACACAAAAATTATATAATAAATAAGATATTCCACGTCTCTCATGAAATAACATGTATCTCTCATCTCATGACTGGGGAAAATGAGATATTTTCACTCATGGCTACATCACTCGTATATAGATCCACTTGTGAAAATATCTCCTTCCCCCCATCGCAAAATGAGAGAAACATGATATTTCACTCGACACATGAAATACCCTTTATATATTCTGCATTGATACTCACATGTTTCAAACTGGGTGTATAGATACAAATAGAAAAATATCAATTTGTTTTATTATGCCTATCGATTATAACCAAAGGCAATGTGATGCATAGATAGTTCAATTAATTGTTACACCCCAAGTATTAAGACATAAATTTAGGTGTAAAGTGGCAACTGAACGGAACTACCTGTGCATCCTTGAGCCCTTGCTGCAGGTACTCCCCTATGTTGGCCATGTTGGTCACAAGGTTCTGGCTCTTGATGACCTTCACCACTTCCTCCAGCAAGGTCACCTTGGCAGGGTCGCCAACCCACGTGTTGAATATGCGGAATCCCTGGAACATGGAAAAGATACAGAACTCAGACTATGCAAAATGTTTACCTCATTACTGCTTTGATGAGTCATTTCCATCATTACTGACAGATCTTTGTTTAAAAAGTTGTTTGCTGTCCAATTGGATTGTTTGCTGTACTAAAACATTGTGATGGCATACAATACACGACAGCAAAATTGAGACACATTAAACATGAAATTTGACAGTTGTCATTATAAGGGGCCAAATTTAAATTTGAACCCCTTATTTAAAAACGTTTTGGATACACCACTGATGCTTGCTACAACTAAAGGTTTTTGCTATTACTTCCAAAAACAGAAGCAGCTTCAGGTTTCATTATTGTAATTCCCTCCTCTGTGGCATACAAAAGAAGGATGCAGAAAAACTACAGTGTGTTCAGAATACAGCTGAAAGAATTCTGACAAGAACACCCAAGATAGAACACACAACTCCAATATTGACTGATCTAGTGAACTAGAAGGCAACTTAAACTACTACTAACGAGGCAATTCATAGCTTGGCTCCTGCAGACTTACAGGAACTGATAGTACCATACAAGCCTGCACATTCTCTCCGATCAAAAGATCAACATCTGCTAATGGCGCCAAAGTCACTTACCAAAACATATGGCAATAGGTCATTTTAACATGCTGGCGGATTGCTATAGAATAATCTGCCACAAGAAATCTGAGAAACAGAAAATCTGACAAACCTTAAAAATACACTCAAAACCTTTCTCCTCAAGAGAGCCTTTGGCTAAATCTATCATGGTCTAAGCGCATTTGAGCAGTTGTTAATTGGAAAATGTGCAAAACAAATTCTCAATTTGATGTAATTTAAAAGCTCTGTCACTGCTGTTTTCTGCCAGCTTCTGAAGTTTTAAAATATCACCAGGTATTTCCAGTACTAAAGCATTACTTCCAGACCTTGACCTTAATAAACCACTTTTTAGATTCACCAATTACGTCTCAGGACAGTCACAGGACAGACTGTATAAGTAAAAGTGCAACAGTAAATCCCAATGAATGATACATCCATGTTTCATATTAACTTCAAAAATGACCTTGACCTTGATAGACATGACACCAACATTTTATGTTGTAGTATCTGTAATGATACATGCAATTACAAAGTCATACGCCTGTAGTAGTATTTATGCCTCAGAAACTGACCATCCTAAACCATGTTTAGGAAAACTAACCTTGACCTTTGACCAAACCTGGTCCCCATTCTAGAGAAGCCATAGACCAAAGACATATATACGTCTTTGCATAGGCCAAGGTTAGTGGTCAATGCATGAATAGTGATCTGAAGAGTAACGACAAACCTTCTTGTGAGGTTTTCCCACTCATGACCTTGCCTTTCATGTGCCAAAAGAATTCCCCATTTGGAAGTCCATGGAAGAATAATCCCTAATGTCAATAATCCGTGCATAGCAGACATCAGAAACATCTCTGGCAGTGCCGGTCGAATTCCAACAAAACCTTAAGGCAGTCTCATTTCACGGGGCTATACAAAAAAAATAGGATGAAGGACTCAGCATGTACTGTCCATTTATTGTTGTGGTATCAATATGTATGTCACGCACTATTGTGATGCCCCGAGCTATCAAGTGGTGTTGATGGCAAGGATTCTATCACCTCTTTTGGTCTGTATTGCTCTCTATAATAGAATCCCCCTGTCAGCATCTTCTTGGCAAAGGACACTGTGTCTGGGGGCTCCCTCAGATTCCAGTGCTCATGAGCCCAGAACTTCCCCGTGGATGCACAACCAGTCTGAACTTCATCAATCAACAGGCCGATACTGTTCTGGAAATGTCGTCAAAGAAGACATTAGATGAACCATTTCTCACATGCTCCTACAGAAATCAAGCATATTCAGATATTACAGAAGTATTTCCTGGTGCCAAGTTTCTAACAAGAAATTCAAAAGTAAATCAACCAAGCTCCTCATAGTGATGGCCCACGAGTGGAACTGTCTATACTTTCACTGCCACCTGTCACAGCTCCCCACTCTGCTAGGTGCTTTATAACCATGCATGGAATTGATTAATTAACTAATAAATAAACAACTAATTAACTGTTATGTTAACACACAAGTGATGACTTCCACCCACTTTAAATAGGTTTGTAAGTATCATGTAATCAGTATTGTGAGAATGTAAATGGCAAGATGGCTACTCTATCAAACCAAATAGTTTAAAAAGACAAAGGGGCATAACTCTATACACCATTTATTTTTCTTCACATATGTTTATTTCATCTCATATACAAAAGTTTTAAGAGGTTACTATAAATGAATATTTTTCGCTCTTTTTTTCGTTTTGCCACAATTTTGAAAACAAATTCCATAAACTATTTAATATAGGGATCGTTTGTCATTTTCTGTCTTTTTTAAAAATCATCACACAATGGACAATCCATTAAGAGGACACATCAGTGTAGTTAACCCCAAAGCAATATGATTTATTTGTCTGTTTGTTGTTGCACTCAGCAAGATATTGCAGCTATATGCCTGTCGATAATAGAGTCTCGACCAGACAAACCAGAGACTGATACTATGGACAACAAGGGAACAATGACATGTAATCAACCATGTGACAACACATGACCCATCAAATCCATTCACAATCTTGTCAAGCATTGGCAGGTGGCTGGGGAACAAGTCTAACCCAAAATCCCCAAAGGTAAACCAAAGATAACACAATAACATACAAACACAATTTTCCAACATATTAGCTACACCTAATTTTTTCCTTTACCCGCCTCTCTAGCAATATCTTGTAAACCCACATTCCGGCGCAGTGGTGACAAAAAGCCACTGCCATAGGCTAATTTGCAGAACATTTGACCTGACTTTTCTCATGTTTGTAAACAAACATAATTATTATGAAATCAGAAATGACTGGCCTATGCAAGCCTTTCAGAGAGATCTACATATTGTTAAGCATAATTATACAGAAATGCTACTACAACTGCAACAGTGAAGTGCATTACAATATTTCTTATACACCAAAGTGGCAGTATCGCTAGCTCTCTGCAGGTCGCCGAAGAGCGGCGCCATACAACCAATGTAAACAAAGGATAACTATGCATAACTACTCAAATGGAAATAGTTTTTCACATTTTAGGGTCTCCCTTTACCCACCTCTCTAGTAATATCCTGTAAACCCTGGAAGAAGTATGGAGTGGCGTGGTTGTCTCCCCCTTCACACTGTATGGGCTCCACAGCAATTCCCACCACAGGTCGGCCTTTCTTCTGATATATCTCTATCAGGTCTCTAACCTGTACAAACACACTGGGTCACACCGAAGGCCTTCTTTGCATGTATTCATTCACAACGGATATTCAAGTCACTAAGTTTGGTTATCGCCATTTGGACAGTATGTGAGTTACATCCCAGAATGTCAGTTTAATATGGGGGTGTGGGGGGGAGGGGGCGCAAATCTGGGAATAGAAACCACGACCATAGGTTTCGGTATCACTTAAGTGACAGCGAATTGTGAAGCTTAAGGCAACCCATGCCCCCAAGAATATTTAAAGCCTATAAGCAGTGTTCAAAATAAGCGACTGCCCTTATAAATATTAGGTCCGTGGTGGGTAGATTGTGTGTGAGGCCGATAGCTTCAAATTTGTATGGGTTCTGCAGTAAATTTGCATCTCGATTTATTTATCACAATATGCTGCATGGATTTTTTTTGGCAACTTTTTAGACTTTGAACACTGCCTATTATACAAATAATTACTCTTGCGAAAACATGGCCCAGAGGGCCTGATCCCTGAGGTGATCTGATCGGACCGAGGAAATGTATTGTTTCGTCACATGGTACGGATTAACCAATGGAATTGCAAGATTTTTAACGTATAACAAAAGACATACAGGGTATCCCTACTCTGATGGTTTGAGTCAATGCAATAGTACATGAAAAGTTTGAAGTGAAAATAAGGTGTTTCTTATCAGATACTGACAATAGGGCTGGAACAAGTCCAAATTTACTACCCGGGTATCCGACCCCCTATTACAAGACCCTACCTGGGTACCCACTGCAAATCTCAAGAGTAGGGAACAAAGTGTCTGATTGGTAATTGTTTTACCACAGCCCTGGCTAAAACTATTTAGATACATGTATCAAACAATGAGATCATGTGTTCACTGAAGTTGACTGAAGCTTTATCTTAACTCAAACATATACAAGTCAAAAGGAATGTGTGCATCGTCAGAAAGAAAAGTGAACATTAGCGACTTGTAGTGTAACCACTCAGCTAGAATAAGTTTTTGTCATCAAACAATATATCACGTGACTAACCACGGGTCCGGATAGTCCCGTGGGTACCCGGGTC
The DNA here is from genome assembly GCF_022045235.1 of Haliotis cracherodii. Lineage (NCBI taxonomy): Eukaryota > Metazoa > Mollusca > Gastropoda > Lepetellida > Haliotidae > Haliotis > Haliotis cracherodii. The sequence goes on along the minus strand of NW_027266275.1, from coordinate 38,383,438 downwards.
CTACTCAGGGCCCAGCCAACCCGAGTACCCGAGTTACCCGTCCCAGCCCTGACAACCCAGTCAACTCTTGTGATATTACAGTTCTTATATATCACATCGAACTGTAAATAATCAAGTCTAAGAAAAGTCGACCTCTGTCAATCCGTTGCTACACAAAACTGACCTCTGCCAAGCATCTTTCTTCTTCCGCCCTGTTCTCCTGTACGAAGTCCTCCAGTGGGTATCTCAGCTCAGGGAAGGAGGCTGCCGGCCAGAGAGGTGTTGGGAAATCCAACTTGTGGATTGCTTTAGAATGTGTTACTGCAAGCGCACCTGTGAACAGTAATGGAATCAGAAATAAACATTTTATCAAGGGATGTGTGTAGCAGCCATAAAATGTCTGAGTCCAGTGTTGGTATTCGAACCACGGACCTTCTCATCAGAGGTCTGACGCCTTGTCCACATGACCAAAGATGTTAACCCTGTCAGCAAGCTGACAAGGTGAGGATGTCATCTGTGGGATGACCACGCCCTGCTACATTGTCAAGAAACAATCACATCAATCAACTCTTCATATTTACATATTATAGAAGTGTCCAGTTTGGATTAAAATATAAAAAATAAAAGAATTTAAATTTCAAAATCTGGAATCTTACATTTCCTGCATTCAGCATTATATTGCTTATAGCAGGTGCAGGTGAAAGTGTAAGAGTGAATATTATCGTACCCTATTTTTTATCCCGGGGATGAAATTCTCTAGTGTAAGGATGATTCTCCCTAGTGAATTTGGACCCATACCAATATGTTTCATCCTATCCTATACTATACTCTAGAGTAAATCCAATCTCATTAAAATCAGATCTTAGTTCTCGTTATCACTAAACAAAGATCTGAGGACATCCCATTACGGGTCACGTCAGAACGACCTTTCATCCGACCAATCAAAGCGTCGATTACCAGATCATGAAAGTGACAGTCGGAATATGTTTTCTAATCATGCAACCTCGAAAAAGTTATATTCCGGATATTCCGAAGAACAGTTACGGCCCATACGACTGATTCCATCAAAATTATCGTCTGTCGCTCGCTTCCGTGAGATAAACATTTGAACAGAGGAGGCATTGCACAGTTTGTTGGAAGCACTGCCATACAATCTCAACTACTGTAAACAGGGAATTTTTTGCGACCGTTTTATTATTGCGAGTTTTGCGAACGAGACTCAATCGCAAAAATTAAAAACGCAAAAATAAGTATAGATAATACATACATACTTTATTCATTGCAACACGTCATCAAATGTTGAAATCATCAACCAGAACCACAAGTTACTCTATAAGTTAAAAACACAAATGAATGCAGAATGGTCACACAATACATCACAAATGACAGTGGGAACAGACCAATTAGTGTCACTGTTACCTCACTTGATTGCGTCAGTGTCCTTTGCAATTTTGTCAACACAGGAAACAAGCCATCTTGCGTGAATCGGTTTCATGACACTGGTCAACTTTCCAGCCAACTCAGATTAACTAGCTTCGGAGAGAAGCTGTCTATTGTTTGGTTATCGAGGGGTCATCTCAACACAGCAACTCGCAAAAATATCTGGTCGCAGTATTGTCTTTGGAGTGGTATTCGCAATATTTTAACGGTGCAGAAATAAAGCTGTTTACAGTATATATTAGACATTCCGGAATGTTCGTTTGTTCAGTTTTCAAAATTTTAATTGAGAACTGTGTCAACTTTTTTTTCAAGCGTGGTCTGAAATGGAAGTCGCCAGGCTGAAACGAGTGCCGTAAAGCTAGAGAAAGCTGCTTTCTTATTGGCTGATGTCGACTTCTTGTTAGTCATTTCAGTGGTTGGTCAAAGTTTGCAAAAGGTCGTTCTGACGTGACCTGTAATGGGATGTCCTCAGATCTTTGTTTAGCGGCAGCGAGAATTTAGATCTGATTTTAATGAGATTGGAGTAAAACTTCCCCCGGGATAATATTTTGGTAGGATATAATCCTTGCTTACAAAAGCACGAGTCCACTGCATATTAACACATCTAAAGCTGACAGATCTCAAATCACAAGGTGGGTTGGGGCTGCCTTGCAATGCACACTTGTCCAAACCTCTTTTGGTACAATATGTACAGCCTATCCTTTTGTCATAATGCTTGGATATTGCTAAATATGTTGTAAAACCACACTCACTCAAGTAAGGAAAAACAACAAATATCTGCAGCATTTTAATGCTGATGCTTCCTGTTGCATCCTAACCCATAGTTCTGCCGTGGAATGCCCCTTTGAAGCTGAGGATGCTGAGATCAGGGCTGCCAGGAGGCTGGTTCATCACACAGCTACTCAACTCCTCCTTGGTTGGGGGAGCCCCGCCCCGCTGCCGTGCCTAAGGATTTTATGATGAATAGATTCAGTTACAATTCTTTCCTGGTTTGAGGATATTTTTGTAAAATATTTGGGTTAGAGGTGAATTTGAAGCCATTTCAAATGTTTGGTCCTGTTCTTAAAAAGTGCTTTCAGATTTGTATTTTTTTAAGGTTTGTGGATTTTTAAACACAAATAGAAAGTTGTTTGCATTTGACCCATTTACAACTTTTCCTGAATGCCCCAAAATTTCACACCAGAAGAATGCATAAATCGTGTTGACCTTACCAAATCAGGTGACAGCTGACCTGACCTATATCAATCTATATTCATCTATGATCTCAAATGCTTTTGAAAGCAGTACAGTCATGTCCTGTGCCTGAAGTTACTGTAACAAGTACCAGTTGGATGACTTCAATCCAGGTAGCCACAACATATGTCTAATAAATGACCAGTCAAAACAGAAGATCCTATGCCTCTATTTTCCATAATAAAGTAAAATGCATTCCGGTTTAATGACCTTGGCCCACAGTTTCAGCCAATCACAGGTTTGATTATTTCCAGAGACCATATGCCAGTATATGGTCTCTGTTATTTCTAACACAGGGGTTAATTCAGTACACAAAGTACATGTAGTAGAATTACCATTCCTGAAACTTGGTTTGGTTCAATTCCTAGATTCATAATCATACTATATTCATATTATGATCCTTAGTTTTAAGCTTAAGTCAAGTGAAGGTTGACAAAACCTCACCACTTCAATGCCACACCCTAAGGATGACACATTTGATACTACAATGAACACTTCTTGAGTTATTGTGAACATGGTACATATTTGACCATTATGCTTTGAATTAAGGTGAAAATGAATATATATGTTAGGCCCCACGACTAACTACAGTCGAGGCTCACTTATCCGGACACTTGTATTTTCAGAAATATTGTCAGTTATCTCCCCTACCCAAATTCTACGGTGGCAGAAAAACTCTCAATTACATAATGCAGAAGCATATTCGAGTATTATGCACAGTGTAAAAACTACATCGAATCCCTTCAGCAAATTTAGGTTAACCAATAGGTGATAACTATGTATCATATCGGGAATAATATATTCCAATATCGTGTTATTTAGTTGCAGTCATTACTATATACATTTAAAATGTTATTTATGATTAATGATAATTTTCATGCATTAACTGTTTGATGAATAACCATTGAGAACCATCCTTGCTGTTTATATGTTTACACTGGAGTTCTACAGCAGGTACCCAGGTAGGGTCAGTTAGAGGGGGTTGGGTACCCGTGTAGTAACTTTGGACTTGTCCCAGCCGTACTTACCTTGTATGCAATGAACAAGGCTTTCTGAGCATGCTCAACGGAACATGCGCCACACGCCATCGTCTGAACCTCGGACATCCCTGGGGGAGCTACCTGGAGGAGGGAACATCATAACTTCCAATGGGCTGAATCTCAGTGCTCATGCAAATCTTGCAATAACCTGAATACTATATGTATCATCCAATACTGGTTTCAAGAAGAGATACATACAGTAGAAGTTAACTGTTTCCGACCTTGCCGAACTAGGCTGGAATTATGGAGTTATATTTTTGCTGGACTTACGAGTCTATGCATAGTCTAATCAAATCGTGTAACAAAATCAACATCCGGTTCGTAAACTGCCATGCAGATTTCGATCAATTTCAGGATTTACAGAGCATGTGTACTGTCAACAGATATTTTCCAAATCTTTTCATTCTTTTGATCAAGGTGCTCAAGTGATTTGGCACACTTCAATTTGATACTTCTTGCCATCAATATCTGACAATCCCGCCATAGGTCACCGTTGGTGAAATATCTCATCAGCCAATCAGCGCAATTTTTTTTAATTTCTCAGTACAAGCAAGTGCAGCATTTTGATACAGCATATCAGACTTTTTATCTCAAAAATGGGCAGTACCAAATGGAGACAAATAACAGCAGTTCCATGTTATGGATATGTTACACCCTGTCATTTCAGCCTTGCTTCTGTATCACTTCTCCTACATCAAACATGAGCAAAACTGCTGGAACACTACGAAGCTAACTTGTGTTAGAAAAGCTGAAATCTGATTGGACAGAAAAACAACTTATCTTTCATCTTGAAGACGCGGTAATAATGATCTCCTGTGGAGGGTTGTCATATTTGGATGGAGAGAGTTATCAAATTAAGGTAAAATATTATTTTGACTTTTCATACCCAAATTAACCTTTATCAAGAATTCTTCAAGTAGTGTAATACATATTCCTAAAGAAGAATGTCAAAATAACATTATTTAAATCTGTCAAGAAAAACTTTCAACATATATGGTATTTTTTAACACATTTACTGTACACTGTATACAGCCTTATTTGCACTGGGTGTTACAATATTAGGCCACAACAAATCAATTATTAGATTAGATCAGAAAATACACCTCAGTATAATTTATGTACCACTTCTGTCACTCTAAATTAACGTCTCCCCAAGGACTTGCAGCATTCTGAACAGCTGCATATGATGAAAATGACTTGTCCTGAATCCAACTCCCAGTGTCAAACTAACATCCCGCAACATTAAACCCTGATGAACCCCAAAAATGTGTGATTGTATTATACACAAGAAAATCTGGAAGGACACAATGTACTAATGAATGTCATTGACTTTTACCACTGAATATATCTGGCTGAAACTTCATATACAGGCCAGTCTAGTGATGAACTGGTGCCTTTTGATGATTTGGGATGTTGAAAAATACTGAACAGCATCATTGTTTTCTTAACTGAACTGAAGGTATCCAATGGCAATGAACCAACAGTGGGGTAAAATTAGCCAAACAAATTGCACCAGGGGGATATGTCATCTCCTGATGACTCTTGTTTAATTATTTAAAAGTTATTCTATTCCTCCTACCTTCAAGTATTTTAGGAATAAAAATGTGTTAAACACAAAAATAGTTTGTGGTCTCATGCAAATACCAGAATATATTTCAGGAATAAAAATGTGTAAAACACAAAAAGATTTTGAGGTCCCTGGCAAATACCAGAAATAATCATCCTCATTGAGTTTTGATCACATGGTTTTAATCTGGGTAAGACTCGACAGACAGCTGACTGCCAGCAGTAATATTTAGCAGTGACCTTGGTCAATAGCACTTTCAATACTACATCTGTGTTGTTTTTCTTTCCGTTCCTGCTGACAATATACGTACGCTGAACACGCTGCTAAATATAGCCGCGCAGTCACCTGACTGCCAATCCTCAGTCGGATCGTGGCCATCTGATCAAAACTCGATGATGTTGTTTATCACTAAGAATATGGACATTTCTTGAAAAGCTCACTTTGCATTTTTTGTCATTATTCCTTATCAGTGGAATGGTTTGTTTTCACTTTACAAGTATTAGCACACATGTAGCTATCTTTGTTAGTTATTCATTGCAATATTTCTTGTTTCTATTTCAAGTGGCGACAATCACAGCAGCCTTTATGCAGGCCAATCAATGTTTTTCTGTCTTTGAGGATTCATATCGTGTAAGGTCATTATGCTAACTACAGCTAGGTTGTGTTTTTCCAAACATTTTAAATTGGACTCATCAGTGTAAGTTATAAATTATTTTTAACTCTTGGGACTATAAATTGAGTCCAAGTCAACCATGAATTTAAAAAAACAAGTTCAACACATCTTGGTTGAAACAGTCTGCAGCTAGGGACCGGCCTGTGAGTTCGACAACCAGATTTTGACAATTCCAAGTTCGATTGAGTGAGTGACTGAGTTGGGTTTAACACCGCTTTGAACAGTATTCCAGTTATATCACTGCATGTCAGCTTAATGTGGGATCAACGCGATGCAGGTCTTAGACGTTTACCACTTTGGTCAAACCGACGAGTATGGGTATGGTGCTGACAAACCTAGAAACATAATCAGGGTGACACAGAATTTGAACCCACGATCATAGGTTTCTGGAATGCCCATGGGACGCAACTCTGCACAATGAATTGCCACACCTTAGACGACTGGGCCACCTGTGCCCCCACCGAATTTGAGACAACAAGGATCAACTGTTCTTGTTATTAACATGAAACTTTGGGACGATATAACCTTGCATTCAGGGTCACCTTGCCAGTGTGCTGTCAGTAAGGAAACCTTGAAGGTTAAGATTGCCCAACAGTGCAGTTAGTGAAAGATATAAAATAATCAAAAAGTTTAGAGATTATAGTTGTGGTGTCTGCATTTATTTGAAACTTTAAATTGACTTTCAATGCAGTGTTTAAATTACCTGCCTGCCCGACAGACCAAGGCAGTCTATTTTGCTGACAGAAGGTCAGTTTTGAAAAGTTGCATGCCCGATGGTCGGGTTGTTATTGAATTCACTAAATTACCTAATCCTCTAGTTGTAATTTAATGTAACAGATAAATTGATTGTAAATGTTAAACACATTATTGATGAATAAAATTTTAATGAGCTAAAGTTGGTAATCCACCAGTTTATTTATATTTTTCTCTATGCCATAGTCTACCTTTATCCAGCTATATCATGACAGCCTGCAAATAAACGTGAATGGCCAGACAAACCAGTGGTTGACAGCATGAGCTCAGACCCATGGCATCTGGATCGGATGACACACAATCAGCCAAGTCACACAAGGCGTGGTTCAACAGGAGGAGGATGGATAGTCTATAGTGCTTAGAGAGGTTGCTCATCGGATAAAAAACAACACTTACAAGTGTTCCAAGCTATACTCACTCACTCAATCACTCAAAGCAGTGAACCTATTAAACCAGATATTATAAGTGAGTGAGTATGGTTTTACGCAGTTTTTTGCTATATTCCAGTAATATGACAGCGGGGGACACCAGAAACGGGCTTCACAATTTGCACCCATGAGGGGAATTGAACCCGGGTCTTTGGTGTGATGAGCGAGAGCTTTAACCACAAGGCCACCCCAACGCCCCTTAACCAGACATTAATCTTGACTAGGTTAGATAACCTGAATAGACAATGGGAACTGACACATATGCTGAACAGATTTAACAACCAACTTTCTTATCACTATACAAAACTCATACAATCTCAAATCTATATTTTCCAACACAGATTACTTTTCCTAAACTCTATTAAAGAATCTTTCTTATTCTCAAGTTTGCACTGATTGATGCTTGGCTGCAGATAATACATTAAGTGAAAATATATCACCTTGTACAAAATTAAAATAAATTGGATGAAAAGTGCACAGAAAATATTCTAATCAATTTGCCACAGTCATATATGTACATTTTGATATTGCCTTAACAATCAGTATGTACAAATAGGATGTCAAATGATTTCAAAATAATATTCCTTTTTGAAATCCTCGAAACTGCGGCAACAGCTATTCAAATGATTCATGATCCAGTATTCACATTTGAATCACTTCCTGAATTGATGAAAAAAATCCAGCCTAGTGCTGATGATCCTTTATAGCTTTCTTCCAGTGAAAGAATTCTACAGTGGCGCCAACACCTGTCATTCTGCTGGCCAATAATCAATGAGAGCAGGGTAACATCTAATTGCTTCTGGCCACGATATTGAGCGATAGCTTGGCCGTTAGCGTATGGAGGAATTAAGCCAAAGATCAATAAAAAATTCAATAAATTCTTCCGAGTGATGGGGAATCATTTCACATGTTCAATAATCTCTTGGTAGATTTTGTTTAAACTGCAAGGCCCTCGGATTTCTCGACTTGAGGAGCAGACGGGTTAGGGTGAAAGAGCTAAGACGATCGATAGAAAGGAGTTTGTGATGCCAGGCGACATTCTGGGATCCTGTTAGCCCTGCGAAGTGTGCAGACTTGAATCATACAGGTTATATGAAATCAGCGGGACTGTGTCCAATAATGAAGGATATGACACTTTGCTGTGTCCTGCCATACAAACTGTATAAGCTTCAGGATGGAAATATTCTATTTCGAATTCTAGCTTGATATGAAACACATCCATCAAAGTTATTTATTAACACTCCAGACCCGCGAAGATCATATCATATCCCATTTGCGTAGATCGATGCTCATGATGTCAATCACTGGATTGTCTGGTCCAGACTTGATTATTTTCAGACTGCTGTCATAATGCTGGAATACTGCTCAGTGTGGCATTGAACAACAGACAAACAAACATATTAACGCTTTAAAGGAAGCATTTGCTGGAGCAGGTGGAAAAGAACAAACAAAGTCAAGATGTCAATGCAACTCTAATGGCTAAAAATAAAGCAATAGCACTGTAGCTCACCTGGATATGTACTCAACACTTTAAAATGCCAATACTTAACAAAAGAGGATGCCAGCATTGCCATTGAATATTTTCAGCCTAAATACTTATGACAAATGTATTAACAAATATGAAACAAGTAACTAAATATCTAAATGTTACTAAATGTTGTTGCAATACTCAACAGTTGAATTTACTATTAACAAAGTTTCAACTCTGAGCCTTGTATAGCTTCAAAGGAGAATAATTTCATCTGATGCCATACCATGTTTCCAAGAAACACACTAATGATTTGAAAACAATATATCATAATAAGATTGAGTTGTATTTTAGCCATATTGTGATCATCATAACAAAAACATACATGCAAAGTTCAGCTTGTTTACAGGGCCCAAAATGTGTTTTGTTAAAATGCAAGAGCATAACAGTGCACTTTGAGCAGAAATGGCTGACTATATATAATATAGCTTTACAATATGGCTTCCATAGGGGCCATATTGAAAATCAGGTTCAAACCTTTCGAACAAATTCAGATGTCATCATTGGTGGGACCAAGTTTGAGATATTTCAGCTTCATTGGTCAAGAGGTTTGCTGAGAAGTGGATGTATATAGTGTTTTTAGAGAATACAGGAGCATGGTATGAAAGTCTAAAATTTCCCCAAAATTGGCCATGCTCTTAAATTCTGCATTTAAGCATTGTGAAATAATCTATGAGCATCGTCTAAAGTGCAGAAAGTCAAATAAAGATCAAAATTAAATGTCTCAAGAAAAATGGAACATTTGTGTCAAGTCCCATTACTAGCTACACATATACCAAATTGCATTACATTCGACTGAGCTAAAAACGGCTAAAGAGTAACTATAAAATAATTAAAGCAATTTTTGTGGCCTTTGGATAAATGGAAAACCTTTAAAAAACTGTAACTTACAGCTAAAAGAGTTTTCCGCAGCTTCTCGGCCCAGTCCTTGGGGGGAAACACACCGAGGGCAGGTCTGTTGATGAAGTGGCCCTGAAAGATGGGATTCTACGTTTCAGTATCTCTCATCAAAACATTGTCTAAATCAGAAAAAATAACAGTCATAGATTTTATTCTTTTTAATGTGTTAAAATGATGAGAAGGACCAGTGATCTAAGTCACGAAAACACAATAGTTATGCCCCCTAGGCATACAAGGATCTGAAGCTTGCGGGTGAACAACACACATTTGTCCCTATTATGATCCCACCAATCCGTGCTAATAGGCAGTGTCACTTTCGTTATCTCATCTACATATCATAGGGGTCAGCCAAATATCATCAATATACAGTGTTGTCTTGCTATTACACCCTTCAATATAGTGCTAATCCAGTTATAGCTGCAGCAACGTACGGCTCCCAAAATTAATGTACATTTTTAATAAACTCAAGTTTTACACTGACACAATGTTTTTCCCCCATCGCAAAAAACATTACCAGCTATCGCTACCAGAATGTAGATCAGGTGGACACAATGGCAGTTCAGTTTGAAAGTGTTTACAAGGTAAAACACGGTGACCAGGCTGACAGGCATCTTCAGGCTTGAGTCACTGATTTCACTACCCTCAATACCCTCCTTGGTCACTCCTGCTGACAAACACCATGACAGAACAACAACACTGCTGACTATGATTATGATTGGCATGATTATGTCAGAATAAAAAACATACTTACCAGATTCTCTGGTTTCTGCATGACTGCCATCAGATTGGGATGATTGTAGCCTACAACATCATTGTAAAATAATGCGAGAGGGTACTTCTATCTGATTGCTTGAAAAACATTGCTAAATGGTGTAAGAAGACCAAATATTTGCCAAACCTGAATACTTTTCCTGAGAAATACAAATAAGTTCAATTTGCATAAAATTTTGAGAACATGTAGAGTCATGAAAGTTACATTTATTACATACTACTCAAAAGAAATTAAAGAACATCTGAATCTTTCATATTACTATAGTTAATCTGTAGAAATGTATAGTAAAATGAAAGAATCAAGTGTTCCTTTACTTCTTTTGAGTAGTATATATTCCATTCGATTAGGATTTGAAAATTTGAAGCTTGTAAACAGATATTATGGTTGTAATGGAAGCAAATGACACCATCCATGGTGTGAATATATCATTGCATTCCACAGTGACATCTTTGTTTTATTGTGTCCACAAAGAGTGCTACAGAAAAAATATCCTTGAAGGTGAGCTACTAAACTATTGGGGTCTACTGAATAAGTGTGTCAGTTTAGGTTAATAAATATAGTACAACAAGCAAGAAGAGTTCATCAATTACAGCAAAGTACACATGGCACTACTGTAAATGAACAGGTGCTGAGTTGGTCAATACTGCTCCATGGGTGCAGCAACAAATAGCATGAGAAGACGAGGTAAAACCCAGTATTACAACTAGAGCTGTGCATCTACTGCCACTGTTAACATGTCTAATCGATAGATACTTGCATCTGCAGGAATTAACTGAACGTGATTGGATATCTCTCGGAAATGTCTGGAACATGTTTCCTTACATCTGTAGGAAATGTCTGGAACATGTTTCTCAGCATCTGAAGGAAATGTCTGGAACATGTTTCCCAGAATCTGTAGGAAATGTCTGGAACATGTTTCCCATCATCTGTAGAAAATGTCTGGAACATGTTTCCCATCATCTGTAGGAAATGTCTGCAACATGATTCCTTGCACCTGTAGGAAATGTCTGGAACATGTTTCCCAGCATCTGGAGGAAATGTCTGGAACATGTTTCCCAGCATCTGGAGGAAATGTCTGGAACATGTTTCCCATCATCTGTAGGAAATGTCTGGAACATGTTTCCCAGCATCTGTAGGAAATGTCTGGAACATGTTTCCCAGCATCTGTAGGAAATGTCTGGAACATGTTTCCCACCATCTGTAGGAAATGTCTGGAACATGTTTCCCATCATCTGTATGAAATGCATAGAATATGATTCCTTGCATCTGTAGGAAACGTCAGGAATATGTTTCTTATCATCTGTATGAAATGCCTGGAATATGTTTCCCATAATCTGGAGGAAATGTCTGGAACATGATTCCTTGTATCTGTAGAAAATGTCTGGAACATGATTCCTTGTATCTGTAGGAAATGTCTGGAACATGTTTCCCATCATCTGTAGGAAATGTCTGGAACATGTTTCCCATCATCTGGAGGAAATGTCTGGAACATGTTTCCAAGCATCTGTAGGAAATGTCTGGAACATGTTTCCCATCATAGGTAGGAAATGTCTAGAACATGTTTCCTTGCATCTGTAGGAAATGTCTGGAACATGTTTCCCATCATCTGTAGAAAATGTCTGGAACATGTTTCCCACCATCTGAGGGAAATGTCTGGAACATGTTTCCAAGAATCTGTGGGAAATGTCTGGAACATGTTTCTCAGCATCTGTAGGAAATGTCTGGAACATGTTTCCAAGCGTCTGTAGGAAATGTCTGGAACATGTTTCCCATCATCTGTAGGAAATGTCTGGAACATGTTTCCCACCATCTGAGGAAAATGTCTGGAACATGTTTCCCATCATCTGTAGGAAATGTCTGGAACATGTTTCCCACCATTTGAGGGAAATGTCTGGAACATGTTTCCCAGCATCTGTAGGAAATGTCTGGAACATGTTTCCCATCATCTGTAGCAAATGTCTGGAACATGTGTCCCATCATCTGTATGAAATGCATGGAATATGATTCCTTGCATCTGTAGGAAACGTCTGGAACATTTTTCCCATCATCTGTAGGAAATGTCTGGAACATGTTTCCCATTATCTGGAGGAAATGTCTGGAAAATGTTTCCTTGCATCTGTAGGAAATGTCTGGAACATGATTCCTCGCATCTGTAGGAAACATCTGGAACATTTTCCCATCATCTGTAGGAAATGCCTGGAACATGATAACTCGCATCTGTAGGAAATGTCTGGAACATGTTTCCTTGCATCTGTAGGAAATGTCTGGAACATGTTTCCCATCATCTGTAGGAAATGTCTGGAACATGTTTCCCATCATCTGGAGGAAATGTCTGGAACATGTTTCCAAGCATCTGTAGGAAATGTCTGGAACATGTTTCCCATCATAGGTAGGAAATGTCTAGAACATGTTTCCTTGCATCTGTAGGAAATGTCTGGAACATGTTTCCCATCATCTGTAGGAAATGTCTGGAACATGTTTCCCAGAATCTGTAGGAAATGTCTGGAACATGTTTCCCACCATCTGAGGGAAATGTCTGGAACATGTTTCCAAGAATCTGTGGGAAATGTCTGGAACATGTTTCTCAGCATCTGTAGGAAATGTCTGGAACATGTTTCCAAGCGTCTGTAGGAAATGTCTGGAACATGTTTCCCATCATCTGTTGGAAATGTCTGTAACATGATTCCCAGCATCTGGAGGAAATGTCTGGAACATGTTTCCCATCATCTGTAGGAAATGTCTGGAACATGTTTCCCACCATCTGAGGAAAATGTCTGGAACATGTTTCCCATCATCTGTAGGAAATGTCTGGAACATGTTTCCCACCATTTGAGGGAAATGTCTGGAACATGTTTCCAAGCATCTGTAGGAAATGTCTGGAACATGTTTCCCATCATCTGTATGAAATGCATAGAATATGATTCCTTGCATCTGTAGGAAACGTCAGGAATATGTTTCTTATCATCTGTATGAAATGCCTGGAATATGTTTCCCATAATCTGGAGGAAATGTCTGGAACATGATTCCTTGTATCTGTAGAAAATGTCTGGAACATGATTCCTTGTATCTGTAGGAAATGTCTGGAACATGTTTCCCATCATCTGTAGGAAATGTCTGGAACATGTTTCTCATCATCTGGAGGAAATGTCTGGAACATGTTTCCAAGCATCTGTAGGAAATGTCTGGAACATGTTTCCCATCATAGGTAGGAAATGTCTAGAACATGTTTCCTTGCATCTGTAGGAAATGTCTGGAACATGTTTCCCATCATCTGTAGAAAATGTCTGGAACATGTTTCCCAGAATCTGTAGGAAATGTCTGGAACATGTTTCCCACCATCTGAGGGAAATGTCTGGAACATGTTTCCAAGAATCTGTGGGAAATGTCTGGAACATGTTTCTCAGCATCTGTAGGAAATGTCTGGAACATGTTTCCAAGCGTCTGTAGGAAATGTCTGGAACATGTTTCCCATCATCTGTTGGAAATGTCTGTAACATGATTCCCAGCATCTGGAGGAAATGTCTGGAACATGTTTCCCATCATCTGTAGGAAATGTCTGGAACATGTTTCCCACCATCTGAGGAAAATGTCTGGAACATGTTTCCCATCATCTGTAGGAAATGTCTGGAACATGTTTCCCACCATTTGAGGGAAATGTCTGGAACATGTTTCCCAGCATCTGTAGCAAATGTCTGGAACATGTGTCCCATCATCTGTATGAAATGCATGGAATATGATTCCTTGCATCTGTAGGAAACGTCTGGAACATTTTTCCCATCATCTGTAGGAAATGTCTGGAACATGTTTCCCATTATCTGGAGGAAATGTCTGGAAAATGTTTCCTTGCATCTGTAGGAAATGTCTGGAACATGATTCCTCGCATCTGTAGGAAACATCTGGAACATTTTCCCATCATCTGTAGGAAATGCCTGGAACATGATAACTCGCATCTGTAGGAAATGTCTGGAACATGTTTCCAAGCGTCTGTAGGAAATGTCTGGAACATGTTTCCCATCATCTGTTGGAAATGTCTGTAACATGATTCCCAGCATCTGGAGGAAATGTCTGGAACATGTTTCCCATCATCTGTAGGAAATGTCTGGAACATGTTTCCCACCATCTGAGGAAAATGTCTGGAACATGTTTCCCAGAATCTGTAGGAAATGTCTGGAACATGTTTCCCATCATCTGTAGGAAATGTCTGGAACATGTTTACCATCATCTGTAGGAAATGTCTGAAACATGTTTCCAATCATCTGTAGGAAATGTCTGAAACATGTTTCCAAATGAATTCCAAATAACAAGTAGCCAAGTGAGATTGACTTACCGATGGGTATTGAAGCAATCTGAGTGTACAAATCCAGAAGAACGTTGTCATCAGCATCAGTGATGTAGTTGCCATGGCTTCTGTCATAGTCCACAAAGAACTGAACAGCCTCAGAGTTCTAGGTCAAACCAATCTTTTGTGAGTGTTACATTAGGTAGTCCTGCATATGTAAAACATGCAACAATCATCTAAAGAATATGTGCTGAGTGTAATTATATTGTCTGTTTGTTGTTAAACACTGAACTCAGCAATATTACAGCTATAAGACGTGGGCTTCACACATTTCTGCAACTGGGATACAATGACATCCATCAACCAAGTCAGCAAGCCTGACCGATCCCATTAGTTGCCACTTATGACAAGCATGGTTGCCTTTTATGGCAAGCATGGATTGCTGAAGACCTTTTTTAAATCAGAACTTCAAGTGTAGAGAGTCATTATGTGTCAAATATGTACATAAATGAAACACTAATGAAGGCATGAAAACAATACCATGTAACCATCAATATCAGGGTTCAAAATGATTTGCATTAAAGTGCCAGTTGATGGTTAAACAATTAACCACAGAGTTAAACATGTTAAATAAGTTCCCAGTACCATTACTGTTTTAGTCACTTGTTTGTAATAAAATTCCCACATGATGTCAAATATATGACACCATTCTTTCGCACAAGTAAACTGGACAAACACATTGAAACTGATAACTATATGAACATGATTACTGCTTCAAATATCTTCAAATAAGGCTTATTCTTGGTGACACTACATTTGTTTGTTTGTTGTTTAATGCCGCACTCAGCAATATTCCAGCTATATGACGGCGGTCTGTAAATAATCAAGTCTGGACCAGACAATCCAGTGATTGACATCATGATCCACGTAATTGGGACACGATGACATGCATCAACCAAGTCAGCGAGTCTGACCACCCAATCCCATTAGTCGCCTCTTAAGACTAGCATAGTCGCTTTTTACAGCAAGCATGGGTTGCTGAAGAGCTATTCTACCCCGGATCTTCAGGTGACACCACATACCAAAGCGCACACCTTAACATCTTCATGAGTGTAAAGCTGTAAAGATCCGGGTTAGAATAGGCCTTCAGCAACCCATGCTTGTCGTAAGTGGCAAGTAATGGGATCGGGTGGGCAGAATATCCAAATTGAATAGATCGATGCTCATGATGTCTGGTCCAGACTCAATTAATGACAGACTGCTGTCATATTGCTAGAATATTGCTGAAGGCGGCGTCAAAGAACAAATAGAAAAATCATTGTGCCTTGTGGCACACTAGAAACAAACAATATTTAGCTTCATACTGCTGCTTTGTCATAGCACTTGTCTCATATGATGTATGCTGTGTTATGACAATCCCTATTGTTTACGCAACAAGGTTTCAACAAGCTTGTTGCCATGGGCCATGTTCTGGGATATGATTAACCTATGCAAAGATACCAACTCAAAGATAAGCTGTATTATTATGTATCATTTCACAAATACATTTCACATTTTATTATCTCAACTTTAATTAGATGTCAAACCAGGATGGGTCAACACTTTGTTGTATTGTCTTTGTTGTAGGTTTTATAATCACATATACATCAGGCATAACAATTTGAAAATAATTTGTATTTTTGTAGGGCTTGTGTCAAAATTGGAATCCATTCAAACGATTTTACTTTGAAGTGAATTTTGATAATTACATCTTGAACAAAGTGTTGTGATACATATCATATTTCATATCCATATATATTCTTGACTAGTTATTGTATAATGATAATACTGCCCTTTTCAATCTATACAATACAGTTCTCCCCTGTCAAAGAACTATCAGGTCACCTGTATTGATTCCAGATCCCTTAGAAGCTCCTTGGATCTGGGACCCGGGATGGCAGTCTTCACCATTGGCGCCGCAGGCTCATCATCCACTGGCCGAACATTCACAGCAGGTGCAGCAGCCCGACATCGAACTGACTCTGATGAAAGTGAATGATAAATACACAATAAAACCTGTTTATACTGTCAGGAGTTAATGATCAAATATTGCTTAACAGATAATTGTCTGGTTCCAAATAATATTTTTAATAGGACTGCAATGTCTGCTTAGCTCCAGTCAGATAAAGTCAGATTACCAGAGGAATGTTCTTGGAAACTATACCTGGAATCACACACAAAATTTAAGCCGAGGTATGATCTGAATCATGGTGGTAAAGAAATTTACATGGATCATTTCTGAAAACTGACATCTGATTGGCTCGGGAACCCACACATACTTCATTAAGAATTGGGTGGTCAAATTTTGCTCAGGGTTCGATAAAGCCTCCTCAGACATCCTTGACCAGACAACCCAGTGATTGACATCATGAGCACCATCCACGCAGTTTGGATATGATGACGTGCATCAACCAAGTCAGAGAGCCTGACCACCCGATCTCGTAAGTCTCCTCTCACAACAAGCATAGTCGATTTTACGGCAAGCATGGGTTGCTGAAGATCTATTCTACCATGGATCTTCACGGGTCTGTATGATACGGGAGTAAATGATCTGATTTTAATAAGACTTGGCTAGTATGGTGAATACAGATGTGAAGTTATATGAGTCAAAAGTTGTTTATTTATTTCATAACTCGCAAACTTGTCCTTCATAGACAATCAGTCCCATGCCAGACACTTCACCTTACATTCAGAGTGGCTGTTTAAAGTATGAAACTCATTACAATTCTGTGAGCAAGTAAACAAAATTGAGTTCTCTTCAGACATTTCAGACACCCAGATATTAGACAACTGACATATCAACCATTCTTAATTCTTCAATATGTTTTAAAAAAAGTAATCTGCTCATGTAAATACAGCAAAACGGTTATTAAGTGTCCTAATTGATAATGTCAACAACGTAAAAAGTGAGCAGGGCTCACTACTACCCCCGACTTCGACTTCAACACATTTCTCTGTTCAAAACATGAAAATGCAATATTTTCTCAGAAAATCCCCTTATCAAAATCAAACTTTTCATGCAAAAGTTTTCAAGTTATAGGTCACACAAATGTTTAAGCAAAACATTTCTAAGTCCAAAAAAGGAAAAAAAGTTTTTCAGAAAATCCAAACATTGAAATCAAACTACACACACACATATTGGTATAGAAAGTGTTCACCAAGTTTGAAAAAGACCTATGAAGGAGTTTTCAAGTTATAGGTTGCACACAAATTGTCTGCAGAAGGACGGATGGATGGAAGGACAGATGACAGGACTGACAGAATTCCAAGGTGTAACTATATACCCCACCCTTTCAGGTCAGGGGTATAATAATCACAGACTGGACTTGATTTATAAATGTGTAAGATAAAACACATCAGAAGGTTTAAAACCAGAATCCAATGGATAAACCAAGTCAGCCCTGAAGTTTATCCCGAAGTTGTGGGACTTAAATCTCTTAGAAAGGATATGTGTTTTATCCAACTTATAAACTGAAAAAGGAAACTCAAAGCAACATTAATTAACATTTTTTTTGTTTCATACTATCCATGTACCTTAGGAAAGGGGGGTAAGATATCTGTTGCTGGCATACGGTTCTTGAAAAAAATTCTTCAAAGCATTGTGATTTATCAGCGCTTCTGTAGCCTTGTGGTACACTCACTGGGCTAAAGATACAAAGGTTGTGTGTTCGATCCGGGGGAATATAAAGAACACAATTGTCATTTGATTTTACATTTCAGTATCTTGTGTTCAGATGCAAAACATCATATATAACAAGAAACATTCATATGTTACCCGGGATAACATAACCCCGGGATATTATATAAAATCCTAGGGATATTACAACATCCCTGTTTATGACAGGAAACTTGATTTAACTTGCATATAGTGCATGTCTACATGAAAACACAGTTGCACCAGACACAACAAGGTTGCACCCTGGTCCCATTTTTTCATCAATCTCATTAAAATCAAATGTAAGTTCTTGCTGCCGCTAAACAAAGATCTGAGGACATCCCGCCACGCTCACGTCAGAACAACTTTTACCTACCACTGAAACAACTAACAAGAAGTCGACACCAGCCAATTAGAAAGCAGCCTTCTCGAGCTTTACGGCATTCGTTTCAACCTGGCGACTTCTATTACAGACTATGCTTGAAATATGTGTTGACACAGTTCTCGATTAAAATTTTGAAAACTGAACAAACGAACATTCCGGAATGTCTAATATATGGTTGAGATTGTATGGCAGTGCTTTCCACATATTGTGCAACGCTTCCTTTGTTCAAATGTTTATCCCACGGAAGCGAGAGATAGACGATAATTTTGCCATAACTGTCGTTCAGAATACCCCATGTTAACGTTTTCGTTTTAGAAAACACATTCCGACTGTCACTTTCATGATCTGGTAAGCGACATTCTACTTGGTCCGATGAAAGGTCGTTCTGACATGACCCTTATGGGATGTCCTCATATCGTTGTTTAGCGACAGCGGGAACTAAGATCTTATATTAATGAGATTGATTTATTTATGGAAAATTGAAACATAGGCCATGTCCTTGTGTCCGGGGGATGGGGGTTGAAGTTTATGGCAGTATTGCTCCCAGACCTGGTGAGTAGCCAGGTGCGCGGGAGCTATGCCCGATTTTTTAAAAGTACTGATTTAACTTCGAAATTAGTAAAATTTCGAAGTTAAATCAGTACTTTTAAAAAATCTGCCATCTGCCATCTTGTTTATTTGACTTACTGATTTTTGCCATTGACTTATTACATTTCTTGGTGTGAATGTTGTCCAAACTGCACGAAATTGCAATGCAATCAAATATTTTTTAATTTCTTGGGGGGCATGCCCCCTGACCCCCCTACACTTTTACTCTTTTTTTCAGGAAAACCTGCTCACATCCCTGAATTATACACAACACAGAGATTAGTGATGTAGTATGGGACAAAAACCTAAGAGGTATTGAGTGTGTTCAAAGGTCATTCTAGTGTGGGCATGTAAGGGTTAGGCAGACATACTTGGTGCATGTTGGCATAGATATAAAATTGCATTTTTCAATAATAGGCTGTTTGATGACGTCAGGCCCATGGAAGCATGACACATTATACATAACACAGAGATTAGTGATGTAGTATGGGACAAAAACCTAAGAGGTATTGAGTGTGTTCAAAGGTCATTCTAGTGTGGGCATGTAAGGGTTAGGCAAACATACTTGGTGCATGTTGGCATAAATATTAAATTGCATTTTTTTAATAATAGGCTGCTTTGGTGCATGTATTATATAGTTAAATGGAGCCTTGTTACTGCTATATACTAAATCATATTAAACCATTATGCAGACATCACATTATTGTTATGGCAGTTAATTTTGAGCCAGGAATTCACTTGCCATTCCAAACCTTTATTATAAACAAGTAAACCTATAGGTCATTATGTAAAGTTACAGATAAATTATATGTGACCAACCATGTGATAAGTACGGAAGCCTTTTAGGGCCATTTGTTCTTTTCAAGATACTAACTTGAAATTTCAAGATGTTAACGGTATGTTGAAATTAATTTCAACTTAATATCTTGAAATTTCAACTTCAGCATCTTGTAATTTCAACTTTATAACTTGAAATTTCCAGATAATAAGTTGAAATTTCAAGAAGGAAATCAAAAACAAATGGCTCTAAATGGCTTCCATGGATAAGGGACCTCATGGGTGAAAAATCACTTTTTGACTTTTATTATATTGGCCATTATCAAAATTTGTACCCTTTTGGTCCTGTTGAACAAATGCGAAGTTGAAATTTCAAGATGCTATGTTGAAATTTCAAGATACATAAGTTGAAATTTCAAGATACTAACTTGAAATTTCACGATACTAACTTGAAATTTCAAGATATTTACTGTATGTTGAAATTTCAAGTCAATACCTTGAAATTTCCACTTAAAATCTTGAAATTTCAAGATAATAAGATGAAATTTCAAGAAGAATCTGTTGATGCTGAACATAGAATCTCCTGATTTCTATTTTTACAGAGTTTTGTTAATAATTGGAGAGTCCAATTTCATTTTTATTGTCACCAGCAAAAATTCTTTTTTGACAAATTATTATATATTAAAAAAAATAATATTCCATCTTAATGATGGTGGCCTTTCTACATCAGAAAAAACAGTGACAGATATCCAACACCGTTGGGAGTGATATTCAACACCTTTGGGAATGATATCCAACACCATTAGGACTGATATTCAAAAACGTTGGGACTGATATCCAACACTGTAGGACTGATATTTAACACCTTTGGGACTGATATCCAACACCGTTGGGACTGATATCCAAAACTGTTGGGACTGATATCCAACACCGTTGAGACAGATATCCAACACCGTTATTATATAAATAATAATGATTAACTATTTTTTTATTTCATCGTACCCAAGCCAAATCTGTAAACAATAGTAATCTGAGGCTGAATAATTTTGTGTAAAAATAAATTGGGTCTTACAAAACATAAAGTGTTAGATGTAGTTTAATGTTGACTGATACATGTTGATAAGGACGGTAATTGATTATTTTATAATCATCTATTGTCAAAAGTGAGGAAAGTGGCATTTATTTTATATTTCTTTCAAAGAAAGAACACAATGAATTTAATGTTTAATATTGGGCGAGACAAGATGCTTTACTCTCCAGGGATGTTGCAGTTATATAATAACTAAATCAATACTTGGGTATTACTATACCATGGCCAACTGTTGAATACCGTATCGCAATGTACAATAGCATACTTATACATTACACAATCAGCTGGTAATATACATCACAATAGTAAACGGTTTAACGTATGATAAACATGTTATTGACCTCAGGATTAAGTAGCTTTACAAACATAGAAGCTTTTTTGTAGTTCTTGAAAACCTTCGAATTCCTGTGGTCTAACCATCCGATCCATTAAGTCTTGCATAGCATATATATAGGTCCCTGGGGACTATAATAACCATGAATCCTGACAGATGAATAACTTAAACATCAGGTCATTATCCCTAGCCATAAATATCAAGGTCATCATCATAAATATCAAGGTTGTTATCCCTATCTCTATGGCCATGCTGACCTTTGGCCTACATGTCACATGTCTGTCAGTGCTCAGGTTCTAGTGAGGCCTGGTTCAAAAACTTGACCTGTTTTGAATGATTTGACCTGAATATTTCTGCACCCAGAAATGTGGGCCAAGGAAACCGTTCAGCATGCCATGGAGGTGTCCTAACATAAAACTAGTTTTAGGAAAACTATATTTGTCACAAAAGATTCCTTCCATACGCTATTTGGCATAATGTTGTATGTTTGCCTTCTAAACAAATTAAAGATCTTCTGAAAACTAGTAATGCTGTAATATCCTGTACCCAGTCTCACTGTTGTAACTGGCACTCTACACAAGAGGGAACAGCAGTAGAGAGAATTGCCGTTCTGTATCTGCATGTATAGCATCAGTTGATGTGCCAAAGGACCTTATTCTGTATGCCTGCTCTGAGATCAGGGTTGAAAAATTATTTTTTTATAATTAGAATTAAATAATGATTAACTATTTTTTTATTTCATCGTACCCAAGCCAAATCTGTAAAAAAAAAGCAAATTTATTGATTTTCAAAGATGCTGATTAAGAGTAATTTCAGTTCATTTATTTAAAATGCCATTGCTAACTTAAGATATTTTCAACAGAAAATCAGACATATGATAAAACCAAGTGAGGTATGGTTTCTTTTACTCCTCAGTATATATGTTGTATGATTATAGGCAGAGTTTTGTAGTTGCTTTACAGCCCCTGGTTACGCTGTTATTGTTTTGAATAGTCTTTTTATGGTTACATGCAAGTTTTTGAAACAGGTCTGTGATGGTCGAGTTTTTTATGGTCATTTGTTGACATGTTTATATATGGTCTAAATGTATGAATTATTATTGCATTACTTTATATAGTCACGATATGGTTGAAATACTGCCAATGTGGCTTTAAATTTTAACTCGCACTCTCCCACCTTCATATGTTTATGCCAGCGATTTTTTTTAAAGTCGTTAAATATGCCAATGTGAACATTGTATAATCAGTGGAATAATCATGTTACCGTGCCCTCTTTAAATTATGCATTCCAGTATTGCACACGTCCACACGCTCTGTCACAGATATGAATATTCTATTACGGACAACATTTATTAGGAACACCTGTGATCTGTTGTAGGATCTGTGTTCTCTTCTGGAAATTACTGATGGTTTTTTCAAGTTTTTCAATTTATTAATATTTATTAGTGGATTTTATTTATCATCACTCGTTGATATATTTGATATCAAAAGACACTCAGGTGAGATTGTATATGTAGCAGAACACAGGTCTCTTTCAAAGCTTCGTAGAAAGAACGTGCTTAATTGAACCTAGAAAATTGTGAAAGGTAGACATAAGGGAAGTTGACTATTGGAAAGTTGAAGTCATCCATCTTGTACAGCGGCAGTGTGGAGAGGTTTTGGGCATACAATAACATTTACACAGGACAACCATTTCAAATGTGATTGAAAAGACATAACTGTCCGACATAAATAATATTTCAATCATTAAAACACGACTTTTAAATCGCAGAACATATTCCAAGGTAATTAGTTTTATGTCACTTCGTGTCCTACGTCTGGCGATGACACCAGCATTATTTGTGTTGACAAAGGAAAGCATATCAAAGTACTTATGAATGTCCCCCTTCGCAGTGTAGCCTGTCTACAGCTTCACACATGCTAATACCATTCAAATGATTCATAATAGAAGAAATGTGAAATTAGTTTTGTCGTTATATTTTGTAAGATATTCACCAACAATTTGTCTTATGTGACAGGCCCAACTTAATCTCGCCTCTTGTCTTACCTACCCATCACCCTGCTCAGGTGAATTTGTACCCATAACAATAGGGGTGAGACTAGGAGGAGGACCCCCGAATAAACCACCTGGTGCCCCGGATGTGTCGACAGAAAAATAAGGTTAAAAAATCTGAAGCAGAAGCAGGTAGACTGTCCATTGTCCCGATTGTTGAAACTGCACAGCGCGTCACACGCCAGGAACCCATTTTAACCCCAGTAAGGGGAATCGCCCCAGTTGTTTAGGGAAGATTTCGCCTGTCGTTTTTTATTGTCTGTTTTATGCTTTCCTTTTGTCAAATTATTTTCGGTCCACCATTTGTGATTAAGCATGCCCCCAATGAACTAAAATCTGTAAAGTTGCTATGCTTTAGACTCAGTTGTTAAGTTCGTAAGTTTTAACTCTGTAAGTCAACTGACTTTTTTCGGCAAAACATTTTGTTTTTAAAACATGACACAAATGTGATTGTCACTGTAATCTTGTGTTTACTACCCAACATTTGTTAGAACAAAGTCCTATGCATTATGTACGAATCTGATAAATATGTGACTACGAAAAACTGTTTTGTGTTGTAGGATGTCGTGGAGTCTGACATTTTAACAACCTTCAAAAGTAATGTTTGGAATCCCTCCGAATCATTCTATTTAGAGATGGAGTCAAAGTCCAACCCAAAGGATCTCCTTAAAGATGAGATACAGTGTGCAGGAACAGAGGTGAATAGGGAGGGCGTAGTGTTGGCCACATTGATGGGATTTATCACCATATAGTATAGACTTGACATTTCTTTTCCTGTCGTGTGCATGAAAAAATGACAGTTGAATTTTTTTCGAATGTTTGAATTACAAATTTTAACTTTATTTAGGGACTGGTCACTTCTTATTGGGGTCAGGGGCTGAGGGGTCTTTTTGGGGGGTCCATGAAAAATTGTTCCACACCACAGTGTATACAGATAACAAGATAACAGACATCAGAATGTCAATGTGAGATAAGCTCAAAGTGACGAAGACAAATAGCCATTCTCACGGACTACACATAAAGGGTGGCCTATTGGTCTAAGGCGACGAAATGCACAGTGCAGAGTTACAGCCATAAGCAGTACTTGAATGTGCATATCGTGTGTTCGAATTTCACATTTCTCCCGATGGTCGGTGGGTTTCACCAAAGTGAAAACTGTCTACAGTTGAAATCTATTTGGCTATTTTTGTCCTACATAAAGTGAGAGAGTTGGGTTTAACGCCGCTTTCAACAGTATTCCAGTTATATCGTGGCGTGTCAGCTTAATTGCTCCCCCCTTATAGAAAACATTTTTCCTTGGGAAAGTTAACTTAAACTTGATACTTGACAATTGACATTACTAGTAGTGCAGTGTTAATTAACACTAATGAGGAAATATATCTTACAAAAAATAAAGTGATAGATGTAGTTTAACGTTGACTGATACATGTTGATAAGTACGGTAATTGGTTATTTGATAAACATCTATTGTCAAAAGTGAGGAAAGTGGCATTTATTTTATATTTCTTTCAAAGAAAGAACACAATGAATTTAATGATTAATATTGGGCGAGACAAGATGCTTTATTCTCCAGGGATGTTGCAGTTATATTATAACTAAATCAATACTTAGGTATTACTATACCATGGCCAATTGTTGAATACCATATCGCAATGTACAATAGCATACTTATACATTACACAATCAGCTGGTAATATACATCACCATACTAAACGGTTTAACGTATGATAAACATGTTATTGACACCCAAAGACATGCAAAGAAAGGGTTCTGACAGCTATCGACATTGGAAGTGATGAGTTAAAACTTACGAATATGCGGCCCCCTCGCAACACTTTGTAATGTGCATCTTGCGAGCGATCTTCCAACATTCTTTAGAGACGCCATATCGGTTCGAATGATTTTGAGCAGCAACAGTCACCGCAACCGAACACTTTGATGCAATTCACCGTTATACGAGATTGACTGGTCTACTCGAGTTAACCTCTCTCGCTGCTACCACGTGTTTAGCATAAGCAGTAAACATCAATGGCCATACACGCCGTACTTCAGTTATCGCCCTTTGACCATTTGACACATTTGAGCTGCTTTACTGGCTGAATCCAGAATTTCCAGTCGAAGTTGGTTGTTCGTTAAAGGTCTATTGTGAGTGTGGTTCGTGCGCTTGCGTTAACGCCTATTTATTCAAAACACGATTTACAAATTCTCATCGCGCTTATATATAAGCTGCTGATTAAGATGGTTTTTATTGAGTAAACATAATGACGATGATTTCTGTATGAATTATAGTCATGATCGCGTGCCATTAGTGCACAGGGCCACGGATAGCCATACTATACTGATTGTACTGATTACATGTGCATTAGTGCATGTTTTTAGACAAACAGAAGAAAACGACGATTTAATAATCCCACGTCACACATGAATGTTTCAAACATCGCCTGAAGATGTTTAACAAACATGTACGAAAGATTGATTTAAAAAACACACACCTAAACATAAAGGTATTCATCGAAAGCTCATTCTAAACGCTGCGTAATCTCCACGCGAGGCTTTCATCGTGGTGACGAATGGCTCGTCCCCAATTCGAAGGCAAGGCAATCAGAATGCACGTCAGGATATGGGTACTTCGATCAATATACTTTTTTTCTTTTTGGGGGCGTGGGTGGGTGGGTGGGGGCAATATGCGTCTGTTGTGAAACAATGTAGATTGTCAGTTCGCAGTTCGACACCACAGTGTATACAGATAACAAGATAACAGACATGTGAACATAGAAGTATCAGAATGTCAATATGAGATAAGATCAAAGTGACGAAGACAAATAGCCATTCTAACGGACTGTTGACCCGTGAAGATTCCGGGATAGAATTGGTCTTCAGCAACCCATACTTGCCGTAAGAGGCGACTATGCTTGTCGTAAAAGGCGACTAACGGGATCGATGCTCATGATGTCAATCACTGGATTGTCTGGCCCAGACTCGGTTATTATACAGACCGCCGTCATATAGCTGGAATATTGCTGAGTGCGGCGTTAAACAACAAACAACAACAACTCACGGACTGTGTATAAAGAGTGGCCTATTGGTGTAAGGCGACGAAATGCGCAGTGCAGAGTTACGGCCCTAAGCAGTACTTGGATGTGCATATCGTGCGTTCGAATTTCACATTCGTCCCGATGGTCGGTTGGGTTCACCAAAGTGAAAACTGTCTACAGCTGAAATCTATTTAGCTATTTTTGTCCTACATAAAGTGAGTGAGTTGGGTTTAACGCCGATTTCAACAGTATTCCAGTTATATCGCGGCGTGTCAGCTTAATTGCTCCCCCCTTATAGAAAACATTTTTCCTTGTGAAAGTTAACTTGAACTTGATACTTATACAAATATTTGCCACCCATGCTTGTCGTAAAATGCGACTATGCTTGTCGTAAGATGAGACTAGGAGACTAACGGGATCGGGTGGTCAGGCTCGCTTACAGACTCGATTACATGTATTTACAAACCGCCGTCATATAGTTGGAATATTGCTGAGTGCGGCGTTAAACAGACAAGGTCACGTGAAGGTTTAATATCGTGGTTGTGTAAACTTGTGAGTGAATATGCACATAAATATTCGGCTGATTATGCTTCTAGGTTTGTCAGCACCATACCCGTGCTCGTGGGTTTCACCAAGGTGGTAAACGTCTGAAACCTGCATCACTTCTGGTTTTCCCCCAACATTAAGCTGACACGCCGCGATATAACTGGAATACTGTTAAAAGCGGCGTTAAACCCAACTCACTCACTTTGTGATAATGACAGCAGGCGTTAAATTTCTGTCTGATCAAGATCGAGAATAAAAGTTATTTTATGGGGTGTAAATAGCATTCTACCATGACATTGAAGAATGCTGATTCTGATTGGTTAAAAAGTGGTATCCTTTTTCCCACTGAAACCTCTTTTAAATATACTGAGTCAAATTAAAAACTTCACATTTTTAAAAGTAATCCCATATATGATATACAACGGACAAATGTATCAGAGAAGGTAATTTTGAATCATTAATGTCAAAAGAAGGATTTTAATTAACGGTGGTAACCATAATTTGTTCCAAGCACCTACGTTATTCGGTAATAACATCAACAGTTTAAATCATAAGTCCTAAGCACGAGAATCAAGTTCAGTAGCGTGTATGGCCACCATGTGCGTTGACAACTGCCACACAACGCCTCCGCATGGACCTTGTGATGCTTGTAAACACATGATTTGGAAGACGACGCCATTGTTGCTGCAAAATGGTGCCAAGATCTTGCAAATTCTGTGGTTGGTTCTGGAGAGTGCGCAGACTTCTGCCAAGAGCATCCCAGACGTGTTCGATGGGATTGAGGTCGGGAGACCTTGACGGCCAGTCCATGACGTTGACTCCCGCATTCTGAAGGAAATTCCTTGTCAAAATTGCTGTGTGTAGTCTGGCATTGTCGTGTTGGAAGATCAAACCGGGTCCATGTGCTGCCATAAAAGGCAGAAGTTCTGGTGCCAGTACCTGGTCGCGGTAAGCAGCAGCGTTGAGGTTGCCACGGATGACAAGAAGCCTGGAACGTGCATTGCCACAGAAAGCATCCCACACCATGACACTTCCGCCTCGAAATCTGTCAACCTCTTGTACACAACACTGGGCGTAACGTTCATGACGGCGCCTCCACACCCTCGCACTACCATCAGCAAATCGAAGATTAAATCGGGATTCATCACTTAAGACGACTTGATTCCAATTCCTCTGAGTCCATCGTAAGTGTCGCTGTGCCCACAATTGACGTTGACGTCTGTGTAATTGAGTCAGAATCGGCCCGCAGTATGGCCGTCGTGCTTGAAGGTGAGCAGTTCTCAGACGGTTTCGAACAGTTTGCGCACTCAGTCTACCCCTAAACAGTTCATTTCTGGTTGATGTAGCCATCAAAAATCGGTTACGGAGGTGAAGTAAGACAATCTGACGATCCTCTGCATGTGACGTCACACGTGGTCGACCTGGCCGAGGGCGATCAGCGGTGGTACCCGTTTGCTGTAGACGCGTCTCATAAACAGTCCGTTGACTACAACCCATTGTCCTTGCGACTTCAGCTACGGACGTTCCCGTCTGCAACATGCCGATGGCACGTTCACGTTGCACATTTGAAAGGCGTGGCATGACAAATGGCCGTAAAGATTTTTGTTTACTTGCGTTTTTCTTTTTTTGTTAATGACTGCTAACACGTAAACAGGTGCGGTATTATGGCCACGTGACCAGTTGCACGTGAAAAAACACTTTTGCCACTATAGTGCTGTGCACATGATTTTGATCGATTCACCTGCACAAAAACGGGTGTTTTCTGAATACAATACGTGGCCATTACTGTTTAAATACACAATTAGGGCCCACAATGATAACTGGTCAAAATGTTAAAATTTTAGGAAGTTTTTAATTTGGTTCAGTATATAATAAGCCTTTTAACACCAAAACCGTGCGTATGAATACATCGATAGCCTTCATTTCGATCCATAACAAAATGGCCGCCGATCACCCATAAGAACTGTATACCATATCGGTATTGCCACTATTTAAACTAGCGGGCAAAAGAAAGGCCACCAAATAAATAATGGTCGTCAGTTTTCAACAAATTTGCCAAACAGCACGAAAACAGTTGGGAACACATAGCTTGAATGCTATGTTCCATGTGAACATGTGCACGTGCTTCACGTGATTTGCGAGAAAAGTGAATTTAATCTCTACAAAATGCAAAATGTACACAAAGTTACCCGTATAGAATTTTGGTATAAAACATGAGCAGAATCGTACTCTCTCATCACAAGAAACCGTTCAAAACAACGAACATGCCTCGACTTACCTTATGGTGGTGGTAGTGTCATGGTCTGGGGTGGCATCTGCGGGGACCAGAAGACAGATCTGGTTATCATCGACGAAAATCTCACTGCACGTCGTTACATTTATGAGGTTTTGGGGCCTGTGGTACTGCCTTTCCTGCAACGACACCCACGGACGCTGTTTCAGCAGGACAACGCCGACCCTAACACAGCTCGAGTCACTAGCAACTTTCAGAACGCCAACAACGTGACCGTATTACAATGGCCAGCCAGATCACCGGACCTGTCGCCCATAGAGCACCTCTGGGACCAACTTGGACGCAGGATTCGCAAACGCCAACAGCCGCCATTGACGAGGGATGCCTTGGCAATTGGACTGCAGGAAGAATGGCGTAGGATCCCTAATCAGGATGTCAGGAGACTCGTGTACTCAGTTCGACGTCGTGTTGGGGCCTGCACCGTTGCTGGAGGGGGTCACATCCAATATTGTGCAATGTGTGTAGTACAGGACTTTAAAAGAGATCGACGTCGATTCTGCTGGTGTGATCGAATACTGGACAGTGCACCCAGCATGATAAACGTGTCTGCAGAACTTTAAGTACATAGTTTTTTATCTTGTCATTTTCAAATACCGTTTTTGAATAATTGTTTGGGTTTTTTTTATAATAAAACTAAAACTAGAACTGTTGCTAGAATTTGCGTCTGTTTTGTTTTAGACCAGAAAGTTGTTTGCTGGCGTTTCTTTTGCCCATTATTTTGTTAGACGCTTGGTCTCCAATACAAGCCCCGAGGTTACAAACGGCTCTCGCGAAATGAATATATGATAGAGGAAATACGGTACATTTGATATCGGATGTTTTTGACGACGATATTTGTGTCCTAGTCCACAAGCCTGGCCGCTTCGATGATTAGATTACAAGACTTAACGAAGGCAAATCTTTTGCATACAAATGGTAACGTTTATGAAACCCTAAGGGCCATGCTAGGTGGTGAACAGGCAATTGAAACAATCAACAATGAATCCAAAGCCAAAACGATTTTGAATAGATGAGATATCCAAACACACACACACACACACACACACACACATACACATATATATAATTGACAAGCATAGATGCCTTTTAAGGCAAGCATGGGTTGCTGAAGACGTATTCTAGCCCGGATCTTCACGGGTCCCGAAATTAAAGAAGTACCTCGATAACTTAATAGAGTTTCCAACCTCGTTGGACCAATGATAAAGACACAGTTCAGTTTTCTTGATTTGCAGAGGCTTTATTACACTTGACGATACACCGGCCTCGATCACAACACATGCGGGCGGCCATCTAGTTAGGGATACCCGACCATGCTACTTCCGGCCTGACATTCGCAAAACTTCGTATTTCCATCAATCGGAATAACTCGGAAATGAACATACTAACATCTCCCCTCCTTTGGAAGAAAAAAGAAAAAGGAAAAAGAAAGAGAGTATGTCTCCTTTAACTCAAATTATATTAAACGATTGTAACCATTAAAAGTTCTCAACAGCTGCAATGATCAGATAGTTAATGTATCTGCTTAGTTCCCACAGGCACTGTCTGTATATGCAACTGCATCTAATAGTCTTGCCTCAAAGTTCATGACAGTAATTCATGCTTGTCCATGTGGACAATTATTACATCAATTCACTCAAGCATTATATAGTCATTGTATCATAAAGGCAATCTTTTTTCCCTGAGTGGACGTTTTACTGAGCAAGTCTCTTCAGATATCTTGGTAATATCTGTAACACTTTCTGTAGGTTGAAAACCTGGCTGTGATTGTTCTACATTCTGTGTAATGTTAGGGCTGGCTTTGGCTGTTACACTTCGATCTGTCACAGGTTTCATGGGTGAACTTGGTACAGCTGTTTGGACTTCGGCATTCTTCAAGATCAATTGATTATGCGCCCTCTGTGATAAGTTGTAGTAGTTTGATGGTGGTGGCGCAGCTGCTTGCTTGATTTGCACATGGTTTCTTCTCAGTGTGCTACCATGGGTTTTTATTGTGTAAGACCTTGTATTGTCCTTGTGGATGACTTGCCCATATGCCCAAGGTTTACCTCTCTGGTTTGGTGGAGGTTTAGCATACACATAACTGCCAGTTTCTATTGGTTCATGCTCTGTACCAGACAATCTATTGTACTGAGTCTTGTTAGAGATTCTTTTGCCCCTGATCTCTCTATCAACTATTTCGGGATCCACTACCTGGGGCTGCAGAAGTTGATTTTGTGTCGACAGCAAAGTCCTTGTGCGACGATTCATCATGCGTTGTGCAGGTGAATAGGTATGTCCCTTTTGAGGAGTATATCTGTAGTTCAAGAATGCCAGTTCTTTGTCATCAGATTTCTTCATCATAGCTTTTGCCACTTTGACAGCTGACTCAGCCTTTCCGTTTCCTTTTGGATGATATGGTGAAGACGTTGTGTGCTTGAAGTGATACTGCTGAGCAAAGTCTTCATATTCTTTGCTGATGAACTGAGGTCCATTGTCTGTATGACAAACACTTGGAATTTCATAGCGAGAGAAATGAGCCTTTGTTTTGGCTATCACTGTAGCGGAGAGAGTGTCTTCCAATTCGTCAACCTCAATCCAATCAGAGAAGTGACAAACTGTGACAAGGTAAGTCTTTTTCTCACAGGCAAATAAATCTTGACTTATAATTTGCCAGGACATGGTGGGTATTGGCAAAGACTTCATGGGTTCTTTGGGTGCTTCATTTCCATACTGTGCACATGTTCCACACGCACTGCACATATCATGAATAGAGTTCCTCATCCCAGGCCAAAAGAGGACCTCTCGGGCCATTCGTATGTTTGATTCAGCTCCAAAGTGATTCAAGTGTATCTTTTCCAGCATCTCTCTGTACATGCTCTTTGGGATCATCACAAGTGGACCTTTGTATATGATCCCATTCCTGATGCTAAGTTCATCTCTATAGCCCCAGTAGGAGGCCAAAGCTTGATCCAGTAGGTTTCTGTCATCTGGCCATCCATGACCTATCAGTGTATACAACTTAGACATCAATGGATCTTTCGCAGTTTCCTCTCGGAGTCTGGTCTCAGTTTCTTCATGGAGATGTGGATTGTGCTCATCATATTCGTGTTCTAGACGGAATACTTCATACCCTGTCACCTTGACATTGATTGGAGTTGGTAGTGCTGCTCGTGACAGTGTGTCTGCAAGATGAAGTGATGTCCCTTTTCTGTACTTGACAGTGAAGTGATAGCGTTGTAGTTTTAACAACATTCTTTGTAGCCTTGCAGGGGCCTTGTTCAGTGGCTTCTTCATGATTGTTTCCAATGGCTGATGATCAGTATGTACTTCAATGTCTGCCTTTCCGTACATCCACTGGTCAAACTTGGCAAATGCATTGCATATCGCAAGACACTCCTTCTCAATTTGGGAATATCTCTGTTCTGTCGCATTCATGCTGCAGGATGTGAATGCTGCTGGGTGAAGTTTTCCATTAGCATCAGGCTGAAGTAAGGCACCACCAAGACCTTCCTCACTAGCATCCACTTGCAATACCACATTCTTTTGCAGGTCATAATAACTTAGCACAGGTGCTGTTGATATAAGTTGTTTGGCCTGATTGAATGCAGTTTCTTGTGTTGACGCCCAAGAGAATGGTACACCTCCCTGTGTGAGCATTGTGAGAGGGCGAATTGTTGCACTCAGATTTTCACAG
Organism: Haliotis cracherodii; assembly: GCF_022045235.1. Classification (NCBI taxonomy): domain Eukaryota; kingdom Metazoa; phylum Mollusca; class Gastropoda; order Lepetellida; family Haliotidae; genus Haliotis; species Haliotis cracherodii. Next base: position 38,350,379 of record NW_027266275.1, on the reverse strand, counting down.
AAGGGTGATAAGTAGTTGACCATCCCTATGAATCTCAGGAGCCCAGCCTTGTTGCGTGGAGGAGGCATTTCTGTGATCGCAGCAACCTTGTCTGGGTCCATTTTCATTCCTTTGTCAGTAATTATGTTGCCGACAAATTTCAGTTCCTTCATTTTGAACTTCAGTTTAGAAGGTTGGCACTTGATATTTTTCGTCAAGCATCTTTCCATTAACGCTATAAAGCGTCGATCATGATCCTGTTCCGCCTCCTCATATGTGTTTGATATATATGAGTATGTCATCAGTCATTGATATGGTTCCAACAAGACCTTCCAGTGCAGCAGATAGTCTTATTTGGAACTCCTCAGGTGCACTTGTAATTCCAAATGGCAGGCGTAGCCATCTATACCTGTCATAAGACGTGTGCATCGTAGTCATGAAAGATGATTCTTCATCCAAAGGAATATGAAGAAAACCATCACGGACATCTACCAGTGAAAAACACTTGGCGTTGCATAATTTGTGAAGCTGTTCATTGAGTGTCGGCATTTGACATATTGGTCAAAGGATGGCTTTGTTCACAGTTTGACTGGGATCTATGCATACCCTGAACTTTTTTGGAGTTGCTCTAATTAGAACATTTGAGCACCATGGTGTTGGCTCATCCACCTTTGCTAGTATACCAGCTTCTACATATTTATCAATTGCAATCTTTTCCTTTTCCCTTTTCGCTACAGGAACTCTGTGTATTGGCATCTGTATGGGAACAACATCAGTTTTCACCTTGAAATGAACTGGAGGTCCCAGGGACCCTGCCCCTTCAAAATTTTCTGGTTATTCCTTCAGCACGTTGTGCTTAGTGAGTTGACCAGGTGGAGGTAACATCCTTTTCCTTGTTACTACATTAGGCTCTGATAGTGCTGGAGGTGGCATAGTGCATTGTCCAGGCACCTTGCTGTGTATAGTCTCAAGATGATTGCATGCACATAGACTACTGGGATCTGTAATTTCCATTTGTTTCTTTTTACTTTTCACATGGATTCATTTGAGTCTTGAAGATTTGATGAACCGCAGTCTGGTCTGCGTGCCTGAAACCCTGGTAAGTCTCCACCATCTGTAACATCTGCAACATCATGTACTTTAGAAGTCAAAGTAAATACCTCATCAGCTTCAATCTTTATCAGTCCAAGATTTTCACTGTCTTGGCCAGAAAGTAAAGCTGGCTTTCCTTTCAACTGATCATGGGGAAGTACTTGAAATGTCAAAAGTTCAAACTTGTTCTTTCGTTCACATATTAAACTGACTTGTCCTAACGGGTGAAGGGGCTTTGCATCACCATAAGGATCCAATATGAACGGGGATCTTTGAATAGTTGCCTCTGGAAACATATCTCTAACAGTCTGATCGGAAATGGTATTACACGTGGCTGCAGAATCTATCTGGTACTTTACTGGTGTAAACTTGTTTCCTGATGTTGATGTTGAGAGGTAGACAAAGTATTTCTTGCCACAGAACAGCCAACGATAAAAACGAAAATATATCAATAAACGAAAATAGAATTCATGTCAATACAAACACAGAATTTTTATGAATACCAAAATGCGCAATAGACATGTGTACCCTACTCACACACATGAGTCCCAAAGAGGGACAGGTCAGTCGAAATTGCTAAGGCAGAAGTCTACCTCTTAAATCACAATATGAATTCTTGGGACAGAACCATCAATGCCTGTTCCAAATTGAAAGCAAGCACCATGGCCCTTCAGCGATTAGGCTGTGACCGTAAAGGCCTCAATCCGCTAACAAGTTCAAAATTGTTAAAAATGGTGTCCTTACCCAAATCTACGTTTGGATGCGAGCTCTGGTCAGATTTAAATAAAACGGAATTAATTGCTCTTCAACATGCTCAGAGATTCTCTGTAAAACTTGTTCAAGGCCTACCTAAAACAACGCGAACAGATATCTGAAACGCTCTGATAGGATTCTATCCAATTGAATCTTACATAGATGCTTAAAAGTTGCTGTTTCTGGGGCAGCTGTGTAATAACCCAACACACTACCTCAGCAGAACATTGTTCACCACAGGCTTATTCCTGCTAAGAAATGGATGTTCCAAAAGGTCTCGTGGCTTTGTACCAAACATTGTTCAGATTCTACAGAAGTACAACATGTTTGAGCATCTAACAGCATTCATGGACACAGGGCAGTTTTGCAAACCATCACTCTGGAAGAAAAAGGCCAAGAAGCAAATCGAAGAACATCATGACTCGGAGTGGCAACAGCGTCTACAAACAGACCCGGACCTACACCATTTTTTAAAAATACACAACAAAATCAAACCTCACAAAGCATGGAAAGATGCTAAGCATTGGCCCTTACTAAAAGACTCCTGCAAATTTGTTGTGGACATGTGCGCACTCTGGCGGCCAGGCAAAGTACATGGTCACTGAGAATGTTGTGACAAAGGTTATAATGATCTTCTGGTCGATATGATATGCCACTTCAGAGCATCAGAATTCATCAGGGATCGTATGTGGTGTGAAATTGTCAACTGTTGTTCAGTAGAATTGAGGGTTACCTTACACTCCATGTGTGACGTTGACCTAGTGTGCAGTCTGCTGTCATGCATATCTCCTGTACAAGCGAATGAAGAAGACAATGAGCTGTTTGCAAGAACTGTGTTTGACACTAGATCCTGACCCTTAACCTAATCTTGTTATTTCTCTTGTTAATATCTGTATAACCGTAATGAATTGCATGTAACTCTCCTATGGAGGAATAAAGATGATAAAAATAACCTTCGTGGTGGTAGATGTGCGTATCATGCAGGCTACAAGTACTCTGTGAACAGAGAAGAGAACGACTGTGTGTAGTGGAACCGTCACGGGCCTCCTAGACGCAGACAGTATGTGGCAGTGGATTAGGGACTTGGACGCGAAAAGGACAAACACAAAATGCCTTTTAGAAAGTGGTCAAATTAACAAATGTTATTTTGGGGATATTGTGATATCATGCCTATTAGACTATATAAGACAGCTTTGACCTTATTCAAATAACTGTCAGACCTCGATAGGGGGAATTAGCTATTGGGAGCTAGCATTGAAACAAGAGAGGAGAGAACTGTGAGGTCCACAGGGTTAGTGCAAGCAAGTGTCGATATATCAACCAAATTAAATTAATTAATATAAAATAATGACATACAATGATAATGATTACAGTTTCAATCTAAATCTGGGAATAAAAGCAATGTACAGTAAACTACGGTTATAACGAACACGCTTATAACGAACTGACGGATATAACGAACTTATTTTTTGGTCCCGACTATTTGCTGTAGTTATGTTGTATATATGCTTATAACGAACTACGGTTATAACGAACTAAAATTAGTAGTCCCTTTGAGTTCGTTATAACCGTAGTTTACTGTATGTAATATTGGAGTATGTACGGTAACATTATACAATGGATGCAATATTTACCAGAGTAATGACGGTAATTCCAAATAACATTTCTTTCAGCTAAATTGAGTAATCGTCACATTTGAATAGAGCATTACGGTAAAACCTACATAATAATTCTATGTGTGGTATGGCGCGCCAACTTAGGCAACTATGGTAAAGCATTTATGACTATTAACATTAAATGAAAATAAACACATGGAGCATATAAGGTAGACTGCCCAAACTGTTTTAGATGAGGAACGGGGCAATTTACTATATATTCAAACACTTACTTCGTGATTATAAAACCTAAGAAATGCGAAATGCGTTGTTAAAGCCCATTCTGAGCAAAGATGCTCATATAGCCTTTGAACAGCGGACTGTCGGAAAATATGGGATAACCCATCTACGCATAAAATAAATCTTGCTTGTTGCATTTACAACCTGTACGTATTAGATTGAGTGTAACAATACGTCAGTACTAATTCAAACTTAACTTTAACATTTTCTAGACAATAATAACAATGAAATAAGAAGTTTATACATAAAGTAGAAATATTTAAATGTTTCTGTCTTTGAAACAAGAGAGGAGAGAGCTCTGAGGTCCTTAGGGTTTATTCAAGCAAGTGTGCTGAGGACTAACAGTTACATACCCCACAGCTCTACTCGTATCACATTAACAATCACTGATGTTGGAATTTCCGGCTAAGTTATCTCCCATAGGCTGTCAAAGTTGACTACACATGGCAGTGTGAGTGAGTGAGTTGGGTTTAACGCCGCTTTTAACAGTATTCCAGTTATATCACGGCGTGTCAGCGTAATGTGGGAGAAAAGCCCGAAGATGCAGGGCTTAGATGGTCTTAGGTCTTAGACGTTTACCACTTCGGTGAAACCCACGAGCACGGGTATGGTGCTGCCAAACCTAGAAACATAATCGGGGCAAACCGGGATTCGAAAGCACAATTATAGGTTTCTGGCGTGTCCAAGGAACGCAACTCTGCACAGCGAATTGCGGCGCTTTTGACGACTGGGCCACCCGTGCCCCTTCCCCTCCCTATGTGTAATATATATACTATATTTCTCCTGGATCTTCTTTTCGAGAATATATTATTGGATTTTCACAACAATGGAATTCAGAGGATATTATAATTTAACACTGTTTGTATGCTCTTTACATAACATACACATGTGAAATCAACACACTTAGGTCGTATTTCTCCAGTACCTGGTATCGACCGTTTCACTCATTTTCAACACAGTCTAACAGTTACATATGTCGTCTGTAGAAAGTATTCATATTTCAAATAAAGCAATCCAAATACAAACATTTCTTTAGGAAGTGATGAGTATGTCTTGTAGTGCATGTTGATTGATTTTCGATGTGGGTATTTAAAGATAACAAAGATATATATATCAAATTTATGATGTAGCTAAGTTATGTGCAGGTGTAAACAGTGTATTTTGAAGCCAACCAAAGAAGATCTTCAACACCTTCCACACAACTTATATCTGTTTTTCATGTATACGACGGCTACATGGGCAAGTATAACGGTAAACACAAACTTGTGTTTGTTAAAAATATGTGTGTGTGTGTGTGTGTCTGTGTGTGTGTGAGAGAGAGAGAGAGACTGAATGAGTATGTATGTATGTGTGTGTGAGAGGAAGAGGGTATGAGAGTTAGAGTGAATTAAAGAGTACCTTTCCACATAACCGCTCTTTGCGCATTTTGGCGTATTTTTAGGCACATACATTTTAGCCCAACTTTCACTTTCGTTTCGGCAAACCTCTTGGCTTATTAGAATCGCACAAGACTATACGTTCTATACAATTTTGTCTGTTTTGTCTACAGTGTTTCATCCTTACAGCTAATAATATCTGGGCGACAGCAGCATCGCAATATAGGCATCTGGCCAAATCCCAAGGTTTCCGAACATGAGACATAAATTCCTATGGATATTGTTAATCAGTGAAAGTTGCCCCTATATTGCTGTTCTGGTTTGTCCCAATTTCATGATCTGTACTCGGCAGAAGATTTCTGAATAGGTGGGGCTACCTTAAGATTTGGCACTTCTAAATTTTTATGTGGTGACAATTGTGACACGGGATATTTTTCGAGGATAGCTCTCTTGGACACTTTGTTATTGAAGAATTTTAATATTCCAATTAACTAGCTAAACGTTTCTAATGAAACAATGATTGTGGCTTCCTATTGATGGAGTTCGAATCGAGAATTGCCTTTCTTCTCTAAAACACAAGTGTCGCCACATAGGATATATTACGAGCACTTCACCATCTAATACCGGTAGTCGGACAAGGGATTGAGAGTGATCTCCCTTCGCCCCAGACAATATTCCACTCGTCTCTTCATTGTGGCCTTCCAGAAATCGACTTCACTGCTGTTCCTTTGGCCCGTGATCTTCAGAAAAAGCAGAGGGCATGCTTTTATACATAGGCTGTGGTCAGGTGCAAGTAAAAAGCCTATGTTGACACCTACTTGTATGCAAGAGTAGATTAATACAAATATGACGTAATATTCGTATCTGGCATTCTACAAAAATACATAAATGATAGAAGGGGTCTGAATTCGTCCCCTGTACGTCCACATCAGCGTTTTCAAAATGGAACGGACAATTGGATTTCTCTGACTGTGAGTGTGTGGGTGGGAAGGATTTTATCAGAAACAAATAAATTGTCTCAGAAATTGATTGAAAAATAATTATGCTTCAGACTGTTGAACAAAAAGAACATGTCGGCCACCAAAAATAAATTGTTGCAAGGTGTGTGTTTTTTAAAGAAAAGTTTTATTTAGGCTCATAGTTTATAACTGGTTTTGCATCCGTAGCTGAAAAAATATCTAGTCTCCCTCACATTCTTACTAGCCCGTGTCAGTTTGTCGAATGTAAAAGGTATTGTGAAGGCTGGTATAACAGAGGGTTCTTATATGGTATCGCTATTCGGCCCAGCCAGCGTTTAAGGTTAATGTCTAAAAGTGATGATCCATATGAAAATGAACAAAATTCGCCCTGTTCCGAGTAATGGAGGCACGAAAAACACCCAGTTTCACCAGCACGTTTTTCAAACTCTAAACTGATGTATGCAACGTTTCAGTTGTAAGTTACAACTTAAGCCTGGTGTTCAGACGAAATAAACCCGTCTGTTTTCAGCCTCTGCAATGCCATTAGGCTTGACCACGCCGGAAGCTGTCGATGAGCCTCGTTCTGAGTCCTCGAACTCCGTAACGTAGTTACCGTTGCCGTTACCCACGTCCCTTCTGTTTACAACAGAAAAACGATCGCATTTGCTCCGCTGACCTCTACGTTTCGCTCACTGCTGTATCTTTCCAAGTGTGCCTTCTTCCAAGATGAACACAAGGCTTCACATTCAAGGTATTTAAGGTCACAATTATTCCACTTAACAGTATTAAGATGTTAAATTAGATGTGAAATTGGTCGTTGTTAGGCAGCAGTATCGGGACTGAAGATGGCAGCCGCCATTTGCAATTGTCTTAATTGAAAAATTTGGATTGTAAACTTGACATGTGGTGCTTAGATGAAATCTGTTCGTTCATTATAGTGTCGAGCGTTGTAGTACAGATGTAAGATAACCTGTATTACGTGAAAAGCAGCTGTTTGGCCCATTTTATTGGTTAATGGTGGTCTTGCAGCACAGCCTGTAAAGCCCACATACACTTGGAATTCGCATTGTCAAAAGGCCGAGGTCTAGTGACATATTGTAGCTGTCAGAAGACGTAAGTTGTGATTTTTGTAAACGCAGCCGCCGGCGTACATTTAACTGAACCTAGCTTTCGTTTTTCTTTTTCAGCTCGGGAGGACATAATTCGCTATTATGGCACTCCTGCGGCTGTGAGTTTGTGGCCGTCTCAGGATGAGGAGTCCGACTGTGTATGTAGTTTTACATGCCCTCCCTGTCACTTCTTCCTTCTATTATAGCCCCTGTTTTATTGTACATTAAGTCTGCCCAGTCCCTATAATAAACTGTGATTCGTTTTCTTTGCAAACGTATCCCGTATTCTGTCTCACATGCCTCCCTTTGTCCCTCTCTCCACCCCCTCGATGTGTAGCGTTCCCTGGCTGTGTCCCCTTCCCGTTGTCCCGACCCCCTGAGCGTCTTCACTCCGTTCTGGGCCCGCCCTGTCTACGGTGAGACGCTCCCTGCCCCCGTCACCATTAACCACGCTGATCACTACCCTGCCCCAAGTGACGACGATGACAGTGACTACTGGGTGTACGAGGACGAGGACGACCACAGCTTTGTGGATGACAGAGAGATTCATCCCTTTAGAAAGGCGCTGACGAGAGCTGCTGCCTTCTTTAGGAAGATCTTCGCTTAGACTCCTTATCCTTTTAATGTCTGAATGTGTTCGAGTGAGTGAGTGAATGAGCATGTGTGTATGTATGTGTGCGTATGTGAGAATAAATGAAAGATTGAATGAGCATGTGTTCGTGTAAGTGTGTAAGTGTGCTAGTGTGTGTGTGTGTTAGTGTGTGTGTGTGTGTTTGTGTGTATGTGTGTCTGTGTGATGGACTGACTGAATGAGTATGTATGAATGTGTGTGTGATCTTCTCTTAGACTCCTTATCCTTTTAATGTCTGAATGTGTTCGAGTGAGTGAGAGAATGAGCATGTGTGTATGTATGTGTGCGTATGTGAGTGTAAATGAAAGATTGAATGAGCATGTGTTCGTGTTAGTGTGTTAGTGTGTAAGTGTGCTAATGTGTGTGTGTGTGTCTGTGTCTGTGTGTGTGTGTGTGTCTGTGTGTGTGTCTGTGTGTGTGACTGACTGAATGAGTATGTATGTATGTGTGTGTGAGAGGAAGAAGGTATGTATGTTAGAGATGAGAGTTAGAGTGAATTAACGAGTACATATATGTCTGTATAAGAGAGAGAGAGAGAGAGAGAGTACCTTTCCACATAACCGCTCTTTGTGCATTTTGGCGTATTTTTAGGCACATACATTTTGGCCCAACTTTCACTTTCGTTTCGGCAAATCTCTTGGCTTATTAGAATCGCACAAGACTATACGTTCTATACAATTTTGGCCCGTTTTTGGATCTCTCTTGAGGCATATTACTTTCGGCTTTTTGTTATCTGAATAAATGTTTCTGTAATGTATACACAAGTTGTCTGTTTTGTCTACAGTGTTTCATCCTTACAGCTAATAATATCTGGGCGACAGCAGCATCGCAATATAGGCATCTGGCCAAATCCCAAGGTTCCCGAACATGAGACATAAATTCATATGGATATTGTTAATCAGTGAAAGTTGCCCCTATATTGCTGTTCTGCTGTGTCCCAATTTCATGATCTGTACTCGGCAGAAGATTTCTGAATAGGTGGGGCTACCTTAAGATTTGGCACTTCTAAATTTTTATGTGGTGACAATTGTGACACGGGATATTTTCCGAGGATAGCTCTCTTGGACACTTTGTTATTGAAGAATTTTAATATTCCAATTAACTAGCTAAACGTTTCTAATGAAACAATGATTGTGGCTTCCTATTGATGGAGTTCGAATCGAGAATTGCCTTTCTTCTCTAAAACACAAGTGTCGCCACATAGGATATATTACGAGCACTTCACCATCTAATACCGGTAGTCGGACAAGGGATTGAGAGTGATCTCCCTTCGCCCCAGACAATATTGGATTCCACTCGTCTCTTCATTGTGGCCTTCCAGAAATCGACTTCACTGCTGTTCCTTTGGCCCGTGATCTTCAGAAAAAGCAGAGGGCATGCTTTTATACATAGGCTGTGGTCAGGTGCAAGTAAAAAGCCTATGTTGACACCTACTTGTATGCAAGAGTAGATTAATACAAATATGACGTAATATTCGTATCTGGCATTCTACAAAAATACATAAATGATAGAAGGGGTCTGAATTCGTCCCCTGTACGTCCACATCAGCGTTTTCAAAATGGAACGGACAATTGGATTTCTCTGACTGTGAGTGTGTGGGTGGGAAGGATTTTATCAGAAACAAATAAATTGTCTCAGAAATTGATTGGAAAATAATTATGCTTCAGACTGTTGAACAAAAAGAACATGTCGGCCACCAAAAATAAATTGTTGCAAGGTGTGTGTTTTTTAAAGAAAAGTTTTATTTAGGCTCATAGTTTATAACTGGTTTTGCATCCGTAGCTGAAAAAATATCTAGTCTCCCTCACATTCTTACTAGCCCGTGTCAGTTTGTCGAATGTAAAAGGTATTGTGAAGGCTGGTATAACAGAGGGTTCTTATATGGTATCGCTATTCGGCCCAGCCAGCGTTTAAGGTTAATGTCTAAAAGTGATGATCCATATGAAAATGAACAAAATTCGCCCTGTTCCGAGTAATGGAGGCACGAAAAACACCCAGTTTCACCAGCACGTTTTTCAAACTCTAAACTGATGTATGCAACGTTTCAGTTGTAAGTTACAACTTAAGCCTGGTGTTCAGACGAAATAAACCCGTCTGTTTTCAGCCTCTGCAATGCCATTAGGCTTGACCACGCCGGAAGCTGTCGATGAGCCTCGTTCTGAGTCCTCGAACTCCGTAACGTAGTTACCGTTGCCGTTACCCACGTCCCTTCTGTTTACAACAGAAAAACGATCGCATTTGCTCCGCTGACCTCTACGTTTCGCTCACTGCTGTATCTTTCCAAGTGTGCCTTCTTCCAAGATGAACACAAGGCTTCACATTCAAGGTATTTAAGGTCACAATTATTCCACTTAACAGTATTAAGATGTTAAATTAGATGTGAAATTGGTCGTTGTTAGGCAGCAGTATCGGGACTGAAGATGGCAGCCGCCATTTGCAATTGTCTTAATTGAAAAATTTGGATTGTAAACTTGACATGTGGTGCTTAGATGAAATCTGTTCGTTCATTATAGTGTCGAGCGTTGTAGTACAGATGTAAGATAACCTGTATTACGTGAAAAGCAGCTGTTTGGCCCATTTTATTGGTTAATGGTGGTCTTGCAGCACAGCCTGTAAAGCCCACATACACTTGGAATTCGCATTGTCAAAAGGCCGAGGTCTAGTGACATATTGTAGCTGTCAGAAGACGTAAGTTGTGATTTTTGTAAACGCAGCCGCCGGCGTACATTTAACTGAACCTAGCTTTCGTTTTTCTTTTTCAGCTCGGGAGGACATAATTCGCTATTATGGCACTCCTGCGGCTGTGAGTTTGTGGCCGTCTCAGGATGAGGAGTCCGACTGTGTATGTAGTTTTACATGCCCTCCCTGTCACTTCTTCCTTCTATTATAGCCCCTGTTTTATTGTACATTAAGTCTGCCCAGTCCCTATAATAAACTGTGATTCGTTTTCTTTGCAAACGTATCCCGTATTCTGTCTCACATGCCTCCCTTTGTCCCTCTCTCCACCCCCTCGATGTGTAGCGTTCCCTGGCTGTGTCCCCTTCCCGTTGTCCCGACCCCCTGAGCGTCTTCACTCCGTTCTGGGCCCGCCCTGTCTACGGTGAGACGCTCCCTGCCCCCGTCACCATTAACCACGCTGATCACTACCCTGCCCCAAGTGACGACGATGACAGTGACTACTGGGTGTACGAGGACGAGGACGACCACAGCTTTGTGGATGACAGAGAGATTCATCCCTTTAGAAAGGCGCTGACGAGAGCTGCTGCCTTCTTTAGGAAGATCTTCGCTTAGACTCCTTATCCTTTTAATGTCTGAATGTGTTCGAGTGAGTGAGTGAATGAGCATGTGTGTATGTATGTGTGCGTATGTGAGAATAAATGAAAGATTGAATGAGCATGTGTTCGTGTAAGTGTGTAAGTGTGCTAGTGTGTGTGTGTGTTAGTGTGTGTGTGTGTGTGTTTGTGTGTATGTGTGTCTGTGTGATGGACTGACTGAATGAGTATGTATGAATGTGTGTGTGATCTTCTCTTAGACTCCTTATCCTTTTAATGTCTGAATGTGTTCGAGTGAGTGAGAGAATGAGCATGTGTGTATGTATGTGTGCGTATGTGAGTGTAAATGAAAGATTGAATGAGCATGTGTTCGTGTTAGTGTATTAGTGTGTAAGTGTGCTAATGTGTGTGTGTGTGTCTGTGTCTGTGTGTGTGTGTGTGTCTGTGTGTGTGTCTGTGTGTGTGACTGACTGAATGAGTATGTATGTATGTGTGTGTGAGAGGAAGAAGGTATGTATGTTAGAGATGAGAGTTAGAGTGAATTAACGAGTACATATATGTCTGTATAAGAGAGAGAGAGAGAGAGAGTACCTTTCCACATAACCGCTCTTTGTGCATTTTGGCGTATTTTTAGGCACATACATTTTGGCCCAACTTTCACTTTCGTTTCGGCAAATCTCTTGGCTTATTAGAATCGCACAAGACTATACGTTCTATACAATTTTGGCCCGTTTTTGGATCTCTCTTGAGGCATATTACTTTCGGCTTTCTGTTATCTGAATAAATGTTTCTGTAATGTATACACAAGTTGTCTGTTTTGTCTACAGTGTTTCATCCTTACAGCTAATAATATCTGGGCGACAGCAGCATCGCAATATAGGCATCTGGCCAAATCCCAAGGTTCCCGAACATGAGACATAAATTCATATGGATATTGTTAATCAGTGAAAGTTGCCCCTATATTGCTGTTCTGCTGTGTCCCAATTTCATGATCTGTACTCGGCAGAAGATTTCTGAATAGGTGGGGCTACCTTAAGATTTGGCACTTCTAAATTTTTATGTGGTGACAATTGTGACACGGGATATTTTCCGAGGATAGCTCTCTTGGACACTTTGTTATTGAAGAATTTTAATATTCCAATTAACTAGCTAAACGTTTCTAATGAAACAATGATTGTGGCTTCCTATTGATGGAGTTCGAATCGAGAATTGCCTTTCTTCTCTAAAACACAAGTGTCGCCACATAGGATATATTACGAGCACTTCACCATCTAATACCGGTAGTCGGACAAGGGATTGAGAGTGATCTCCCTTCGCCCCAGACAATATTGGATTCCACTCGTCTCTTCATTGTGGCCTTCCAGAAATCGACTTCACTGCTGTTCCTTTGGCCCGTGATCTTCAGAAAAAGCAGAGGGCATGCTTTTATACATAGGCTGTGGTCAGGTGCAAGTAAAAAGCCTATGTTGACACCTACTTGTATGCAAGAGTAGATTAATACAAATATGACGTAATATTCGTATCTGGCATTCTACAAAAATACATAAATGATAGAAGGGGTCTGAATTCGTCCCCTGTACGTCCACATCAGCGTTTTCAAAATGGAACGGACAATTGGATTTCTCTGACTGTGAGTGTGTGGGTGGGAAGGATTTTATCAGAAACAAATAAATTGTCTCAGAAATTGATTGGAAAATAATTATGCTTCAGACTGTTGAACAAAAAGAACATGTCGGCCACCAAAAATAAATTGTTGCAAGGTGTGTGTTTTTTAAAGAAAAGTTTTATTTAGGCTCATAGTTTATAACTGGTTTTGCATCCGTAGCTGAAAAAATATCTAGTCTCCCTCACATTCTTACTAGCCCGTGTCAGTTTGTCGAATGTAAAAGGTATTGTGAAGGCTGGTATAACAGAGGGTTCTTATATGGTATCGCTATTCGGCCCAGCCAGCGTTTAAGGTTAATGTCTACAAGTGATGATCCATATGAAAATGAACAAAATTCGCCCTGTTCCGAGTAATGGAGGCACGAAAAACACCCAGTTTCACCAGCACGTTTTTCAAACTCTAAACTGATGTATGCAACGTTTCAGTTGTAAGTTACAACTTAAGCCTGGTGTTCAGACGAAATAAACCCGTCTGTTTTCAGCCTCTGCAATGCCATTAGGCTTGACCACGCCGGAAGCTGTCGATGAGCCTCGTTCTGAGTCCTCGAACTCCGTAACGTAGTTACCGTTGCCGTTACCCACGTCCCTTCTGTTTACAACAGAAAAACGATCGCATTTGCTCCGCTGACCTCTACGTTTCGCTCACTGCTGTATCTTTCCAAGTGTGCCTTCTTCCAAGATGAACACAAGGCTTCACATTCAAGGTATTTAAGGTCACAATTATTCCACTTAACAGTATTAAGATGTTAAATTAGATGTGAAATTGGTCGTTGTTAGGCAGCAGTATCGGGACTGAAGATGGCGGCCGCCATTTGCAATTGTCTTAATTGAAAAATTTGGATTGTAAACTTGACATGTGGTGCTTAGATGAAATCTGTTCGTTCATTATAGTGTCGAGCTTTGTAGTACAGATGTAAGATAACCTGTATTACGTGAAAAGCAGCTGTTTGGCCCATTTTATTGGTTAATGGTGGTCTTGCAGCACAGCCTGTAAAGCCCACATGCACTTGGAATTCGCATTGTCAAAAGGCCGAGGTCTAGTGACATATTGTAGCTGTCAGAAGACGTAAGTTGTGATTTTTGTAACCGCAGCCGCCGGCGTACATTTAACTGAACCTAGCTTTCGTTTTTCTTTTTCAGCTCGGGAGGACATAATTCGCTATTATGGCACTCCTGCGGCTGTGAGTTTGTGGCCGTCTCAGGATGAGGAGTCCGACTGTGTATGTAGTTTTACATGCCCTCCCTGTCACTTCTTCCTTCTATTATAGCCCCTGTTTTATTGTACATTAAGTCTGCCCAGTTCCTATAATAAACTGTGATTCGTTTTCTTTGCAAACGTATCCCGTATTCTGTCTCACATGCCTCCCTTTGTCCCTCCTTCCACCCCCCTGATGTGTAGCGTTCCCTGGCTGTGTCCCCTTCCCGTTGTCCCGACCCCCTGAGCGTCTTCACTCCGTTCTGGGCCCGCCCTGTCTACGGTGAGACGCTCCCTGCCCCCGTCACCATTAACCACGCTGATCACTACCCTGCCCCAAGTGACGACGATGACAGTGACTACTGGGTGTACGAGGACGAGGACGACCACAGCTTTGTGGATGACAGAGAGATTCATCCCTTTAGAAAGGCGCTGACGAGAGCTGCTGCCTTCTTTAGGAAGATCTTCGCTTAGACTCCTTATCCTTTTAATGTCTGAATGTGTTCGAGTGAGTGAGTGAATGAGCATGTGTGTATGTATGTGTGCGTATGTGAGAGTAAATGAAAGATTGAATGAGCATGTGTTCGTGTAAGTGTGTAAGTGTGCTAGTGTGTGTGTGTGTGTGTGTGTGTTTGTGTGTATGTGTGTCTGTGTGATGGACTGACTGAATGAGTATGTATGAATGTGTGTGTGATCTTCTCTTAGACTCCTTATCCTTTTAATGTCTGAATGTGTTCGAGTGAGTGAGAGAATGAGCATGTGTGTATGTATGTGTGCGTATGTGAGTGTAAATGAAAGATTGAATGAGCATGTGTTCGTGTTAGTGTGTTAGTGTGTAAGTGTGCTAATGTGTGTGTGTGTGTCTGTGTCTGTGTGTGTGTGTGTGTCTGTGTGTGTGTCTGTGTGTGTGACTGACTGAATGAGTATGTATGTATGTGTGTGTGAGAGGAAGAAGGTATGTATGTTAGAGATGAGAGTTAGAGTGAATTAACGAGTACATATATGTCTGTATAAGAGAGAGAGAGAGAGTACCTTTCCACATAACCGCTCTTTGTGCATTTTGGCGTATTTTTAGGCACATACATTTTGGCCCAACTTTCACTTTCGTTTCGGCAAACCTCTTGGCTTATTAGAATCGCACAAGACTATACGTTCTATACAATTTTGGCCCGTTTTTGGATCTCTCTTGAGGCATATTACTTTCGGCTTTCTGTTATCTGAATAAATGTTTCTGTAATGTATACACAAGTTGTCTGTTTTGTCTACAGTGTTTCATCCTTACAGCTAATAATATCTGGGCGACAGCAGCATCGCAATATAGGCATCTGGCCAAATCCCAAGGTTCCCGAACATGAGACATAAATTCATATGGATATTGTTAATCAGTGAAAGTTGCCCCTATATTGCTGTTCTGCTGTGTCCCAATTTCATGATCTGTACTCGGCAGAAGATTTCTGAATAGGTGGGGCTACCTTAAGATTTGACACTTCTAAATTTTTATGTGGCGACAATTGTGACACGGGATATTTTCCGAGGATAGCTCTCTTGGACACTTTGTTATTGAAGAATTTTAATATTCCAATTAACTAGCTAAACTTTTCTAATGAAACAATGATTGTGGCTTCCTATTGATGGAGTTCGAATCGAGAATTGCCTTTCTTCTCTAAAACACAAGTGTCGCCACATAGGATATATTACGAGCACTTCACCATCTAATACCGGTAGTCGGACAAGGGATTGAGAGTGATCTCCCTTCGCCCCAGACAATATTGGATTCCACTCGTCTCTTCATTGTGGCCTTCCAGAAATCGACTTCACTGCTGTTCCTTTGGCCCGTGATCTTCAGAAAAAGCAGAGGGCATGCTTTTATACATAGGCTGTGGTCAGGTGCAAGTAAAAAGCCTATGTTGACACCTACTTGTGTGCAAGAGTAGATTAATACAAATATGACGTAATATTCGTATCTGGCATTCTACAAAAATACATAAATGATAGAAGGGGTCTGAATTCGTCCCCTGTACGTCCACATCAGCGTTTTCAAAATGGAACGGACAATTGGATTTCTCTGACTGTGAGTGTGTGGGTGGGAAGGATTTTATCAGAAACAAATAAATTGTCTCAGAAATTGATTGGAAAATAATTATGCTTCAGACTGTTGAACAAAAAGAACATGTCGGCCACCAAAAATAAATTGTTGCAAGGTGTGTGTTTTTTAAAGAAAAGTTTTATTTAGGCTCATAGTTTATAACTGGTTTTGCATCCGTAGCTGAAAAAATATCTAGTCTCCCTCACATTCTTACTAGCCCACTAGCCCGTGTCAGTTTGTCGAATGTAAAAGGTATTGTGAAGACTGGTATAACAGAGGGTTCTTATATGGTATCGCTATTCGGCCCAGCCAACGTTTAAGGTTAATGTCTACAAGTGATGATCCATATGAAAATGAACAAAATTCGCCCTGTTCCGAGTAATGGAGGCACGAAAAACACCCAGTTTCACCAGCACGTTTTTCAAACTCTAAACTGATGTATGCAACGTTTCAGTTGTAAGTTACAACTTAAGCCTGGTGTTCAGACGAAATAAACCCGTCTGTTTTCAGCCTCTGCAATGCCATTAGGCTTGACCACGCCGGAAGCTGTCGATGAGCCTCGTTCTGAGTCCTCGAACTCCGTAACGTAGTTACCGTTGCCGTTACCCACGTCCCTTCTGTTTACAACAGAAAAACGATCGCATTTGCTCCGCTGACCTCTACGTTTCGCTCACTGCTGTATCTTTCCAAGTGTGCCTTCTTCCAAGATGAACACAAGGCTTCACATTCAAGGTATTTAAGGTCACAATTATTCCACTTAACAGTATTAAGATGTTAAATTAGATGTGAAATTGGTCGTTGTTAGGCAGCAGTATCGGGACTGAAGATGGCGGCCGCCATTTGCAATTGTCTTAATTGAAAAATTTGGATTGTAAACATGACGTGGTGCTTAGATGAAACCTGTTCGTTCATTATAGTGTCGAGCGATGTAGTACAGATGTAAGATAACCTGTATTACGTGAAAAGCATCTGTTTGGCCCATTTTATTGGTTAATGGTGGTATTGCAGCACAGCCTGTAAAGCCAACATACACTTGAAATTCGCATTGTCAAAAGGCCGAGGTCTAATGACATATTGTAGCTGTCAGAAGACGTAAGTTGTGATTTTGTAAACGCAGCCGCCGGCGTACATTTAACTGAACCTAGCTTTCGTTTTTCTTTTTCAGCTCGGGAGGACATAATTCGCTATTATGGCACTCCTGCGGCTGTGAGTTTATGGCCGTCTCAGGATGAGGAGTCCGACTGTGTATGTAGTTTTACATGCCCTCCCTGTCACTTCTTCCTTCTATTATAGCCCCTGTTTTATTGTACATTAAGTCTGCCCAGTTCCTATAATAAACTGTGATTCGTTTTCTTTGCAAACGTATCCCGTATTCTGTCTCACATGCCTCCCTTTGTCCCTCCTTCCACCCCCCTGATGTGTAGCGTTCCCTGGCTGTGTCCCCTTCCCGTTGTCCCGACCCCCTGAGCGTCTTCACTCCGTTCTGGGCCCGCCCTGTCTACGGTGAGACGCTCCCTGCCCCCGTCACCATTAACCACGCTGATCACTACCCTGCCCCAAGTGACGACGATGACAGTGACTACTGGGTGTACGAGGACGAGGACGACCACAGCTTTGTGGATGACAGAGAGATTCATCCCTTTAGAAAGGCGCTGACGAGAGCTGCTGCCTTCTTTAGGAAGATCTTCTCTTAGACTCCTTATCCTTTTAATGCTGAATGTGTTCGAGTGAGTGAGTGAATGAGCATGTGTGTATGTATGTGTGCGTATGTGAGAGTAAATGAAAGATTGAATGAGCATGTGTTCGTGTAAGTGTGTAAGTGTGCTAGTATGTGTGTGTGTTAGTGTGTGTTTGTGTGTATGTGTGTCTGTGTGATGGACTGACTGAATGAGTATGTATGAATGTGTGTGTGATCTTCTCTTAGACTCCTTATCCTTTTAATGTCTGAATGTGTTCGAGTGAGTGAGAGAATGAGCATGTGTGTATGTATGTGTGCGTATGTGAGTGTAAATGAAAGATTGAATGAGCATGTGTTCGTGTTAGTGTGTTAGTGTGCTAATGTGTGTGTGTGTGTGTCTGTGTGTGTGTGTGTGTGTCTGTGTGTGTGACTGACTGAATGAGTATGTATGTATGTGTGTGTGAGAGGAAGAAGGTATGTATGTTAGAGATGAGAGTTAGAGTGAATTAACGAGTACATATATGTCTGTATAAGAGAGAGAGAGAGAGAGAGAGAGAGAGAGAGAGAGAGAGAGTACCTTTCCACATAACCGCTCTTTGTGCATTTTGGCGTATTTTTAGGCACATACATTTTGGCCCAACTTTCACTTTCGTTTCGGCAAACCTCTTGGCTTATTAGAATCGCACAAGACTATACGTTCTATACAATTTTGGCTCGTTTTTGGATCTCTCTTGAGGCATATTACTTTCGGCTTTCTGTTATCTGAATAAATGTTTCTGTAATGTATACACAAGTTGTCTGTTTTGTCTACAGTGTTTCATCCTTACAGCTAATAATATCTGGGCGACAGCAGCATCGCAATATAGGCATCTGGCCAAATCCCAAGGTTCCCGAACATGAGACATAAATTCATATGGATATTGTTAATCAGTGAAAGTTGCCCCTATATTGCTGTTCTGCTGTGTCCCAATTTCATGATCTGTACTCGGCAGAAGATTTCTGAATAGGTGGGGCTACCTTAAGATTTGACACTTCTAAATTTTTATGTGGCGACAATTGTGACACGGGATATTTTCCGAGGATAGCTCTCTTGGACACTTTGTTATTGAAGAATTTTAATATTCCAATTAACTAGCTAAACTTTTCTAATGAAACAATGATTGTGGCTTCCTATTGATGGAGTTCGAATCGAGAATTGCCTTTCTTCTCTAAAACACAAGTGTCGCCACATAGGATATATTACGAGCACTTCACCATCTAATACCGGTAGTCGGACAAGGGATTGAGAGTGATCTCCCTTCGCCCCAGACAATATTGGATTCCACTCGTCTCTTCATTGTGGCCTTCCAGAAATCGACTTCACTGCTGTTCCTTTGGCCCGTGATCTTCAGAAAAAGCAGAGGGCATGCTTTTATACATAGGCTGTGGTCAGGTGCAAGTAAAAAGCCTATGTTGACACCTACTTGTGTGCAAGAGTAGATTAATACAAATATGACGTAATATTCGTATCTGGCATTCTACAAAAATACATAAATGATAGAAGGGGTCTGAATTCGTCCCCTGTACGTCCACATCAGCGTTTTCAAAATGGAACGGACAATTGGATTTCTCTGACTGTGAGTGTGTGGGTGGGAAGGATTTTATCAGAAACAAATAAATTGTCTCAGAAATTGATTGGAAAATAATTATGCTTCAGACTGTTGAACAAAAAGAACATGTCGGCCACCAAAAATAAATTGTTGCAAGGTGTGTGTTTTTTAAAGAAAAGTTTTATTTAGGCTCATAGTTTATAACTGGTTTTGCATCCGTAGCTGAAAAAATATCTAGTCTCCCTCACATTCTTACTAGCCCACTAGCCCGTGTCAGTTTGTCGAATGTAAAAGGTATTGTGAAGACTGGTATAACAGAGGGTTCTTATATGGTATCGCTATTCGGCCCAGCCAACGTTTAAGGTTAATGTCTACAAGTGATGATCCATATGAAAATGAACAAAATTCGCCCTGTTCCGAGTAATGGAGGCACGAAAAACACCCAGTTTCACCAGCACGTTTTTCAAACTCTAAACTGATGTATGCAACGTTTCAGTTGTAAGTTACAACTTAAGCCTGGTGTTCAGACGAAATAAACCCGTCTGTTTTCAGCCTCTGCAATGCCATTAGGCTTGACCACGCCGGAAGCTGTCGATGAGCCTCGTTCTGAGTCCTCGAACTCCGTAACGTAGTTACCGTTGCCGTTACCCACGTCCCTTCTGTTTACAACAGAAAAACGATCGCATTTGCTCCGCTGACCTCTACGTTTCGCTCACTGCTGTATCTTTCCAAGTGTGCCTTCTTCCAAGATGAACACAAGGCTTCACATTCAAGGTATTTAAGGTCACAATTATTCCACTTAACAGTATTAAGATGTTAAATTAGATGTGAAATTGGTCGTTGTTAGGCAGCAGTATCGGGACTGAAGATGGCGGCCGCCATTTGCAATTGTCTTACCCCCTGGATGCCAGAGGGACATATATGTCCCTCCTCTACAGCCCTCACTTTGAAGTCGAATAAAATTCAAAATACATCACCCACACAACTACACTTTACAGTTTTGAATAAGGTGTGAAATTCCCTGTTCTGTGATATCATCCACTGGCATTTTAGGCGAAGCAAAAGTACTGAACATGACCTCTGAAAATTAGGTACATCGTAAATGTCGCCATTTTTTACACATTACTAAATCACCACTCAAGGCGTTATTTACAGCATGTTTTGAAATCTAAATTTCGCATATTTACTCGGAGAAATGAATTTCAAAAATAGCATATTAGTGATCACGGGTATCTTTCTTTTATGAAATCACCAATGTTCATTCCAAAACGTCTCCGATAACCCGAGAATCGATTAGAATGTTTTGGAAAAAACGAAAACACGAACGCCGAAGTGAACTTTTCGCCATATTGGATAGTGTTTACAAAAACACGTTTGAGGTGCACCGGTTATGAGACGCCTGTAACATCAAGTATATTTCAAACTTATCTGCTATACCTACATCCTTGAATTCCTCATACATTTTAGAATCAAATGACCAGTGGTCTTTGTCACCAATACAAAGTGGCTAGATGAAATTAAGCAAAATAATTTAGGTGTGAAAACGAACGCTGTGCTCGAAAAACTGCACATGGTTGAAATGTAAACAAAGCAAAATTCAGATTCTACAGTGTAGCATATTCTCCTATTTTGAGCTATCCATTCGTCTATTCGTTCAAGATATTGGCTCAACATTTTCAGAATATGCATGGGGAGAGAATCGTAAGAAGAATTAGGGAATTTCAAATAGATACATTGCAATGATTTGATATTTTCAACAGAAGTTGTCAAAGTTACCGTTCTTGTTGACGCCATGACTGACGCAAAATCACGCACAACGACAACGGTATTTATCGGAATTTCTGACTATTTCCGTTTGTTTCAATGAAAATTATGACAACAAATAACAGTACATAGACTATCAGAATGTATCTGATTACTTACATGTCACATTTATGTTTATACGATCCCTGAATCAACGAAAGTCCCCTCGTACAATCCCGCGTACTGTTGAAAGTGTACACGCCATTTTGTAAAAGTGGGTCACAGGTAGTGATGTCATACGTCAACATTGTTGTACATATTTGGTAATTTCTTTGAGGTGAAGGTCCTTGAATGAGAGTGCACACGATCACTGTATCGTGCTGTTTACAGTCTCAGTTATGGTGTATATTTTGCATGTCTTTTTAAAAAAATTCACACAATTAATTTCACTTTGGATATTTGTCAATGTTCAAAATGAAATCATACGTACATATAGGCCACAACATGTATGAACGAACCTTTGATAATCTCCTGTTTGTTTGAACATTGTTTACATAGCAATGTGATAGGTTTAAAGTGTCGACTACGATATTTCTTTCCTGTGGACAAGTGTTACAAGATGAAGTGTAAATGTACCTGCAGCATGTACGCATTTCTTGGGATGTGTAATAAGTCAATATTATAAGTTCATATAACCAATGTCCATGAATAGCCGTTTCATTTTATTTTATAACTAAAACTGAATATATTACTTTAACAAAATGGATAATATTTTTCGGTAAAATATATGCACACATTCCTGAAATGTCTTGGTCTTGGATTTGTCTTTTATGTCGTTGGATACAGAGAACAGTGATATCTAACGATTCGCCAGGTGCGCGTTAGTCACAAACAATTTACGAATTATTCCTCTCGTTTTGCATTATATAATCAATGGTTACAAAAAAAAATTCAATGTTGTGATCACAGGATAGTAAACAGTTTACTTTATTTCTCCAGGAATTGTAAAATGTATAAATATATAACACATGCCAGGTACCCCGTTGGTTCAAACGTATACGATTATCCTGATAATTCTATACCAAAAGAGCTTTCTTTGCATCTTTTATTGTGTAAGAAAAAATAACATAATCATGAACAAATATGTGTCCAATATTGAATATAGTTTTGGTTGTTTTGAAATATTCTTTTGGGAATTTCATTACGTAAGCTGATGCCAAACAGGTGCGTGTCTTGTCCAATTAAGATACACGATAAACTATCTAATTGTTTACATATTCAAGACATTATTTACTTGGTGAGAGCAGTCATTTTATGTTGTGTCGAAAAAGCGTCAAATTCCGTTCCACACATCGAGATTTTCCATACCATGAACGAAAATTAGGGGAGATATATATTAATCAAAATACCAGTGTCGTCTTTTTCCGACGTTATCAAAGACATAAAACCAGCCATGACGTCAAAAGGAATCGTGTTATTTTTAGGGTATTTCATTACATTTGGTGATAGGGCTTGTGCTCCATGAATAATGATGCAACATTAGTCAAATTACACTTACACAATCAGGAGAATGTTGGAATGTAAGGACTAAGTTATAGCTAAGATAAGGCCATCCTTTTTATGAAGTACGATTTCATCATTTCTTATGGGTATATTTTATAACTAAACGTGTACAGTTTCAATATCGATATTTGTGTTGGAATAGTTTGGTTCCTCCTGAACAAAACACCACGAAAATATTTTGTCCGTTCTCACAGCTAATTCTCACCAAGTGACCTGAGTTACAACAAAGTAGAGCTAAGCATAGCGAAGTTATGCCCCCTTTTCTTTGTACGTGTGTAACCTCTCTGTCACCTTTTGACGTCATAGAGAAAAATCAGTTTTCGTCATTTACGGCTTGCTATTTTTGGAATTGAATGTATGTCGTTATACATACGCATATAACTCCATTTGATATGTAGTTATGTCGTTCAGATATTAGGCAGTATTTTGTTCGCTCACAGTTTCCGTAAAGCTTCTTAATAAAAAAAATTGTCGCACAGTACTTTTATCGGTGTACGATAAAAAGCGGAGAAATTTACTGTTTTTCAACGCAGAATAAATTCTCGGACAACACTTAGGAGTGTCTTTTTTAAAAACAGGTTTGATATTTACAGTTAAATTTGCACCATCAAGTAAGACATTTAATATTCTCCACCTCTGCGTAATTTTATAGCTAGAGGTAGATCCAGTGCCGCGTGAGCGCAATTCTCGCACAACCTTCACCTTTCCGATCTTAGGAAAATGTGCATCAGAGAAAAAAACTCGGCATCCAGAGGGTTAATTGAAAAATTTGGATTGTAAACTTGACGTGGTGCTTAGATGAAACCTGTTCGTTCATTATAGTGTCGAGCGATGTAGTACAGATGTAAGATAACCTGTATTACGTGAAAAGCAGCTTTTTGGCCCATTTTATTGGTTAATGGTGGTATTGCAGCACAGCCTGTAAAGCCCACATACACTTGGAATTCGCATTGTCAAAAGGCCGAGGTCTAATGACATATTGTAGCTGTCAGAAGACGTAAGTTGTGATTTTGTAAACGCAGCCGCCGGCGTACATTTAACTGAACCTAGCTTTCGTTTTTCTTTTTCAGCTCGGGAGGACATAATTCGCTATTATGGCACTCCTGCGGCTGTGAGTTTGTGGCCGTCTCAGGATGAGGAGTCCGACTGTGTATGTAGTTTTACATGCCCTCCCTGTCACTTCTTCCTTCTATTATAGCCCCTGTTTTATTGTACATTAAGTCTGCCCAGTTCCTATAATAAACTGTGATTCGTTTTCTTTGCAAACGTATCCCGTATTCTGTCTCACATGCCTCCCTTTGTCCCTCCTTCCACCCCCTCGATGTGTAGCGTTCCCTGGCTGTGTCCCCTTCCCGTTGTCCCGACCCCCTGAGCGTCTTCACTCCGTTCTGGGCCCGCCCTGTCTACGGTGAGACGCTCCCTGCCCCCGTCACCATTAACCACGCTGATCACTACCCTGCCCCAAGTGACGACGATGACAGTGACTACTGGGTGTACGAGGACGAGGACGACCACAGCTTTGTGGATGACAGAGAGATTCATCCCTTTAGAAAGGCGCTGACGAGAGCTGCTGCCTTCTTTAGGAAGATCTTCTCTTAGACTCCTTATCCTTTTACTGCTGAATGTGTTCGAGTGAGTGAGTGAATGAGCATGTGTGTATGTATGTGTGCGTATGTGAGAGTAAATGAAAGATTGAATGAGCATGTGTTCGTGTAAGTGTGTAAGTGTGCTAGTGTGTGTATGTTAGTGTGTCAGTGTGTCTGTGTGTTTGTGTGTCTGTGTGATTGACTGACTGAATGAGTATGTATGTATGTGTGTGTGATCTTCTCTTAGACTCCTTATCCTTTTAATGTCTGAATGTGTTCGAATGAGTGAGAGAATGAGCATCTGTGTATGTATGTGTGCGTATGTGAGTGTAAATGAAAGATTGAATGAGCATGTGTTCGTGTTAGTGTGTTAGTTTGCTAATGTGTGTGTGTGTGTGTGTGTCTGTGTGTGTCTGTCTGTCTGTGTGTGTGTGTGTGTGTGTGTGTGTGTGTGTGTGTGTGTGTGTGTGTGTGACTGAATGAGTATGTATGTATGTGTGTGTGAGAGGAAGAAGGTAGGTATGTTAGAGATGAGAGTTAGAGTGAATTAACGAGTACATATATGTCTGTATAAGAGAGAGAGAGGGAGACAGAGAGAGAAAGAGAGAGAGAGTACCTTTCCACATAACCGCTCTTTGTGCATTTTGGCGTATTTTTAGGCACATACATTTTGGCCCAACTTTCACTTTCGTTTCGGCAAACCTCTTGGCTTATTAGAATCGCACAAGACTATACGTTCTATACAATTTTGGCCCGTTTTTGGATCTCTCTTGAGGCATATTACTTTCGGCTTTCTGTTATCTGAATAAATGTTTCTGTAATGTATACACAAGTTGTCTGTTTTGTCTACAGTGTTTCATCCTTACAGCTAATAATATCTGGGCGACAGCAGCATCGCAATATAGGCATCTGGCCAAATCCCAAGGTTCCCGAACATGAGACATAAATTCCTATGGATATTGTTAATCAGTGAAAGTTGCCCCTACATTGCTGTTCTGCTGTGTCCCAATTTCATGATCTGTACTCGGCAGAAGATTTCTGAATAGGTGGGGCTACCTTAAGATTTGACACTTCTAAATTTTTATGTGGCGACAATTGTGACACGGGATATTTTCCGAGGATAGCTCTCTTGGACACTTTGTTATTGAAAAATTTTAATATTCCAATTAACTAGCTAAACTTTTCTAATGAAACAATGATTATGGCTTCCTATTGATGGAGTTCGAATCGAGAATTGCCTTTCTTCTCTAAAACACAAGTGTCGCCACATAGAATATATTACGAGCACTTCACCATCTAATACCGGTAGTCGGACAAGGGATTGAGAGTGATCTCCCTTCGCCCCAGACAATATTGGATTCCACTCGTCTCTTCATTGTGGCCTTCCAGAAATCGACTTCACTGCTGTTCCTTTGGCCTGTGATCTTCAGAAAAAGCAGAGGGCATGCTTTTATACATAGGCTGTGGTCAGGTGCAAGTAAAACGCCTATGTTGACACCTACTTGTATGCAAGAGTAGATTAATACAAATATGACGTAATATTCGTATCTGGCATTCTACAAAAATACATAAATGATAGAAGGGGTCTGAATTCGTCCCCTGTACGTCCACATCAGCGTTTTCAAAATGGAACGGACAATTGGATTTCTCTGACTGTGAGTGTGTGGGTGGGAAGCTTAAGGATTTTATCAGAAACAAATAAATTGTCTCAGAAATTGATTGGAAAATAATTATGCTTCAGACTGTTGAACAAAAAGAACATGTCGGCCACCAAAAATAAATTGTTGCAAGGTGTGTGTTTTTTAAAGAAAAGTTTTATTTAGGCTCATAGTTTATAACTGGTTTTGCATCCATAGCTGAAAAAATATCTAGTCTCCCTCACATTCTTACTAGCCCACTAGCCCGTGTCAGTTTGTCGAATGTAAAAGGTATTGTGAAGGCTGGTATAACAGAGGGTTCTTATATGGCATCGCTATTCGGCCCAGCCAACGTTTCAGGTTAATGTCTACAAGTGATGATCCATATGAAAATGAACAAAATTCTCCCTGTTCCGAGTAATGGAGGCACGAAAAACACCCAGTTTCACCAGCACGTTTTTTCAAACTCTAAACTGATGTATGCAACGTTTCAGTTGTAAGTTACAACTTAAGCCTGGTGTTCAGACGAAATAAACCCGCCTGTTTTCAGCCTCTGCAATGCCATTAGGCTTGACCACGCCGGAAGCTGTCGATGAGCCTCGTTCTGAGTCCTCGAACTCCGTAACGTAGTTACCGTTGCCGTTACCCACGTCCCTTCTGTTTACAACAGAAAAACGATCGCATTTGCTCCGCTGACCTCTACGTTTCGCTCACTGCTGTATCTTTCCAAGTGTGCCTTCTTCCAAGATGAACACAAGGCTTCACATTCAAGGTATTTAAGGTCACAATTATTCCACTTAACAGTATTAAGATGTTAATATAGATGTGAAATTGGTCGTTGTTAGGCAGCAGTATCGGGACTGAAGATGGCGGCCGCCATTTGCAATTGTCTTAATTGAAAAATTTGGATTGTAAACTTGACATGTGGTGCTTAGATGAAACCTGTTCGTTCATTATAGTGTCGAGCGTTGTAGTACAGATGTAAGATAACCTGTATTACGTGAAAAGCAGCTGTTTGGCCCATTTTATTGGTTAATGGTGGTCTTGCAGCACAGCCTGTAAAGCCCACATACACTTGGAATTCGCATTGTCAAAAGGCCGAGGTCTAATGACATATTGTAGCTGTCAGAAGACGTAAGTTGTGATTTTGTAAACGCAGCCGCCGGCGTACATTTAACTGAACCTAGCTTTCGTTTTTCTTTTTCAGCTCGGGAGGACATAATTCGCTATTATGGCACTCCTGCGGCTGTGAGTTTGTGGCCGTCTCAGGATGAGGAGTCCGACTGTGTATGTAGTTTTACATGCCCTCCCTGTCACTTCTTCCTTCTATTATAGCCCCTGTTTTATTGTACATTAAGTCTGCCCAGTCCCTATAATAAACTGTGATTCGTTTTCTTTGCAAACGTATCCCGTATTCTGTCTCACATGCCTCCCTTTGTCCCTCCTTCCACCCCCTCGATGTGTAGCGTTCCCTGGCTGTGTCCCCTTCCCGTTGTCCCGCGCCCCTGAGCGTCTTCACTCCGTTCTGGGCCCGCCCTGTCTACGGTGAGACGCTCCCTGCCCCCGTCACCATTAACCACGCTGATCACTACCCTGCCCCAAGTGACGACGATGACAGTGACTACTGGGTGTACGAGGACGAGGACGACCACAGCTTTGTGGATGACAGAGAGATTCATCCCTTTAGAAAGGCGCTGACGAGAGCTGCTGCCTTCTTTAGGAA
The DNA here is from genome assembly GCF_022045235.1 of Haliotis cracherodii. Lineage (NCBI taxonomy): Eukaryota > Metazoa > Mollusca > Gastropoda > Lepetellida > Haliotidae > Haliotis > Haliotis cracherodii. The sequence goes on along the minus strand of NW_027266275.1, from coordinate 38,322,848 downwards.
GATCTTCTCTTAGACTCCTTATCCTTTTACTGCTGAATGTGTTCGAGTGAGTGAGTGAATGAGCATGTGTGTATGTATGTGTGCGTATGTGAGAGTAAATGAAAGATTGAATGAGCATGTGTTCGTGTAAATGTGTAAGTGTGCTAGTGTGTGTGTGTTAGTGTGTCAGTGTGTGTGTGTGTGTGTGTGTGTGTGTGTTTGTGTGTCTGTGTGATTGACTGACTGAATGAGTATGTATGTATGTGTGTGTGATCTTCTCTTAGACTCCTTATCCTTTTAATGTCTGAATGTGTTCGAGTGAGTGAGTGAATGAGCATGTGTGAATGTATGTGTGCGTATGTGAGTGTAAATGAAAGATTGAATGAGCATGTGTTCGTGTTAGTGTGTAAGTGTGCTAATGTGTCTGTGTGTCTGTGTGATTGACTGACTGAATGAGTATGTATGTATGTGTGTGTGATCTTCTCTTAGACTCCTTATCCTTTTAATGTCTGAATGTGTTGGAGTGAGTGAGTGAATGAGCATGTGTGTATGTATGTGTGCGTATGTGAGTGTAAATGAAAGATTGAATGAGCATGTGTTCGTGTTAGTGTGTAAGTGTGCTAATGTGTGTGTGTGTCTGTGTGTGTGTCTGTGTGTGTGACTGACTGAATGAGTATGTATGTATGTGTGTGTGAGAGGAAGAAGGTATGTATGTTAGAGATGAGAGTTAGAGTGAATTAACGAGTACATATATGTCTGTATAAGACACAGAGAGAGAGAGAGTGAGAGAGAGAGAGAGTACCTTTCCACATAACCGCTCTTTGTGCATTTTGGCGTATTTTTAGGCACATACATTTTGGCCCAACTTTCACTTTCGTTTCGGCAAACCTCTTGGCTTATTAGAATCGCACAAGACTATACGTTCTATACAATTTTGGCCCGTTTTTGGATCTCTCTTGAGACATATTACTTTCGGCTTTCTGTTATCTGAATAAATGTTTCTGTAATGTATACACAAGTTGTCTGTTTTGTCTACAGTGTTTCATCCTTACAGCTAATAATATCTGGGCGACAGCAGCATCGCAATATAGGCATCTGGCCAAATCCCAAGGTTCCCGAACATGAGACATAAATTCCTATGGATATTGTTAATCAGTGAAAGTTGCCCCTACATTGCTGTTCTGCTGTGTCCCAATTTCATGATCTGTACTCGGCAGAAGATTTCTGAATAGGTGGGGCTACCTTAAGATTTGACACTTCTAAATTTTTATGTGGCGACAATTGTGACACGGGATATTTTCCGAGGATAGCTCTCTTGGACACTTTGTTATTGAAGAATTTTAATATTCCAATTAACTAGCTAAACTTTTCTAATGAAACAATGATTGTGGCTTCCTATTGATGGAGTTCGAATCGAGAATTGCCTTTCTTCTCTAAAACACAAGTGTCGCCACATAGAATATATTACGAGCACTTCACCATCTAATACCGGTAGTCGGACAAGGGATTGAGAGTGATCTCCCTTCGCCCCAGACAATATTGGATGCCACTCGTCTAATCATTGTGGCCTTCCAGAAATCGACTTCACTGCTGTTCCTTTGGCCTGTGATCTTCAGAAAAAGCAGAGGGCATGCTTTTATACATAGGCTGTGGTCAGGTGCAAGTAAAACGCCTATGTTGACACCTACTTGTATGCAAGAGTAGATTAATACAAATATGACGTAATATTCGTATCTGGCATTCTACAAAAATACATAAATGATAGAAGGGGTCTGAATTCGTCCCCTGTACGTCCACATCAGCGTTTTCAAAATGGAACGGACAATTGGATTTCTCTGACTGTGAGTGTGTGGGTGGGAAGGATTTTATCAGAAACAAATAAATTGTCTCAGAAATTGATTGGAAAATAATTATGCTTTAGACTGTTGAACAAAAAGAACATGTCGGCCACCAAAAATAAATTGTTGCAAGGTGTGTGTTTTTTAAAGAAAAGTTTTATTTAGGCTCATAGTTTATAACTGGTTTTGCATCCGTAGCTGAAAAAATATCTAGTCTCCCTCACATTCTTACTAGCCCACTAGCCCGTGTCAGTTTGTCGAATGTAAAAGGTATTGTGAAGGCTGGTATAACAGAGGGTTCTTATATGGTATCGCTATTCGGCCCAGCCACGTGGCCAACGTTTCAGGTTAATGTCTACAAGTGATGATCCATATGAAAATGAACAAAATTCGCCCTGTTCCGAGTAATGGAGGCACGAAAAACACCCAGTTTCACCAGCACGTTTTTTCAAACTCTAAACTGATGTATGCAACGTTTCAGTTGTAAGTTACAACTTAAGCCTGGTGTTCAGACGAAATAAACCCGTCTGTTTTCAGCCTCTGCAATGCCATTAGGCTTGACCACGCCGGAAGCTGTCGATGAGCCTCGTTCTGAGTCCTCGAACTCCGTAACGTAGTTACCGTTGCCGTTACCCACGTCCCTTCTGTTTACAACAGAAAAACGATCGCATTTGCTCCGCTGACCTCTACGTTTCGCTCACTGCTGTATCTTTCCAAGTGTGCCTTCTTCCAAGATGAACACAAGGCTTCACATTCAAGGTATTTAAGGTCACAATTATTCCACTTAACAGTATTAAGATGTTAATATAGATGTGAAATTGGTCGTTGTTAGGCAGCAGTATCGGGACTGAAGATGGCGGCCGCCATTTGCAATTGTCTTAATTGAAAAATTTGGATTGTAAACATGACATGTGGTGCTTAGATGAAACCTGTTCGTTCATTATAGTGTCGAGCGATGTAGTACAGATGTAAGATAACCTGTATTACGTGAAAAGCATCTGTTTGACCCATTTTATTGGTTTATGGTGGTCTTGCAGCACAGCCTGTAAAGCCCACATACACTTGAAATTCGCATTGTCAAAAGGCCGAGGTCTAGTGACATATTGTAGCTGTCAGAAGACGTAAGTTGTGATTTTGTAAACGCAGCCGCCGGCGTACATTTAACTGAACCTAGCTTTCGTTTTTCTTTTTCAGCTCGGGAGGACATAATTCGCTATTATGGCACTCCTGCGGCTGTGAGTTTGTGGCCGTCTCAGGATGAGGAGTCCGACTGTGTATGTAGTTTTACATGCCCTCCCTGTCACTTCTTCCTTCTATTATAGCCCCTGATTTATTGTACATTAAGTCTGCCCAGTCCCTATAATAAACTGTGATTCGTTTTCTTTGCAAACGTATCCCGTATTCTGTCTCACATACCTCCCTTTGTCCCTCCTTCCACCCCCTCGATGTGTAGCGTTCCCTGGCTGTGTCCCCTTCCCGTTGTCCCGACCCCCTGAGCGTCTTCACTCCGTTCTGGGCCCGCCCTGTCTACGGTGAGACGCTCCCTGCCCCCGTCACCATTAACCACGCTGATCACTACCCTGCCCCAAGTGACGACGATGACAGTGACTACTGGGTGTACGAGGACGAGGACGACCACAGCTTTGTGGATGACAGAGAGATTCATCCCTTTAGAAAGGCGCTGACGAGAGCTGCTGCCTTCTTTAGGAAGATCTTCTCTTAGACTCCTTATCCTTTTACTGCTGAATGTGTTCGAGTGAGTGAGTGAATGAGCATGTGTGTATGTATGTGTGCGTATGTGAGAGTAAATGAAAGATTGAATGAGCATGTGTTCGTGTAAGTGTGTAAGTGTGCTAGTGTGTGTGTGTTAGTGTGTGTGTGTGTGTTTGTGTGTATGTGTGTCTGTGTGATGGACTGACTGAATGAGTATGTATGAATGTGTGTGTGATCTTCTCTTAGACTCCTTATCCTTTTAATGTCTGAATGTGTTCGAGTGAGTGAGAGAATGAGCATGTGTGTATGTATGTGTGCGTATGTGAGTGTAAATGAAAGATTGAATGAGCATGTGTTCGTGTTAGTGTATTAGTGTGTAAGTGTGCTAATGTGTGTGTGTGTCTGTGTGTCTGTGTGTGTGACTGACTGAATGAGTATGTATGTATGTGTGTGTGAGAGGAAGAAGGTATGTATGTTAGAGATGAGAGTTAGAGTGAATTAACGAGTACATATATGTCTGTATAAGAGAGAGAGAGAGAGAGAGAGAGAGAGAGAGTACCTTTCCACATAACTGCTCTTTGTGCATTTTGGCGTATTTTTAGGCACATACATTTTGGCCCAACTTTCACTTTCGTTTCGGCAAACCTCTTGGCTTATTAGAATCGCACAAGACTATACGTTCTATACAATTTTGGCCCGTTTTTGGATCTCTCTTGAGGCATATTACTTTCGGCTTTCTGTGATCTGAATAAATGTTTCTGTAATGTATACACAAGTTGTCTGTTTTGTCTACAGTGTTTCATCCTTACAGCTAATAATATCTGGGCGACAGCAGCATCGCAATATAGGCATCTGGCCAAATCCCAAGGTTCCCGAACACGAGACATAAATTCATATGGATATTGTTAATCAGTGAAAGTTGCCCCTATATTGCTGTTCTGCTGTGTCCCAATTTCATGATCTGTACTCGGCAGAAGATTTCTGAATAGGTGGGGCTACCTTAAGATTTGACACTTCTAAATTTTTATGTGGCGACAATTGTGACACGGGATATTTTCCGAGGATAGCTCTCTTGGACACTTTGTTATTGAAGAATTTTAATATTCCAATTAACTAGCTAAACTTTTCTAATGAAACAATGATTGTGGCTTCCTATTGATGGAGTTCGAATCGAGAATTGCCTTTCTTCTCTAAAACACAAGTGTCGCCACATAGGATATATTACGAGCACTTCACCATCTAATACCGGTAGTCGGACAAGGGATTGAGAGTGATCTCCCTTCGCCCCAGACAATATTGGATTCCACTCGTCTCTTCATTGTGGCCTTCCAGAAATCGACTTCACTGCTGTTCCTTTGGCCCGTGATCTTCAGAAAAAGCAGAGGGCATGCTTTTATACATAGGCTGTGGTCAGGTGCAAGTAAAACGCCTATGTTGACACCTACTTGTATGCAAGAGTAGATTAATACAAATATGACGTACTATTCGTATCTGGCATTCTACAAAAATACATAAATGATAGAAGGGGTCTGAATTCGTCCCCTGTACGTCCACATCAGCGTTTTCAAAATGGAACGGACAATTGGATTTCTCTGACTGTGAGTGTGTGGGTGGGAAGGATTTTATCAGAAACAAATAAATTGTCTCAGAAATTGATTGGAAAATAATTATGCTTCAGACTGTTGAACAAAAAGAACATGTCGGCCACCAAAAATAAATTGTTGCAAGGTGTGTGTTTTTTAAAGAAAAGTTTTATTTAGGCTCATAGTTTATAACTGGTTTTGCATCCATAGCTGAAAAAATATCTAGTCTCCCTCACATTCTTACTAGCCCACTAGCCCGTGTCAGTTTGTCGAATGTAAAAGGTATTGTGAAGGCTGGTATAACAGAGGGTTCTTATATGGTATCGCTATTCGGCCCAGCCACGTGGCCAACGTTTCAGGTTAATGTCTACAAGTGATGATCCATATGAAAATGAACAAAATTCGCCCTGTTCCGAATAATGGAGGCACGAAAAACACCCAGTTTCACCAGCACGTTTTTTCAAACTCTAAACTGATGTATGCAACGTTTCAGTTGTAAGTTACAACTTAAGCCTGGTGTTCAGACGAAATAAACCCGTCTGTTTTCAGCCTCTGCAATGCCATTAGGCTTGACCACGCCGGAAGCTGTCGATGAGCCTCGTTCTGAGTCCTCGAACTCCGTAACGTAGTTACCGTTGCCGTTACCCACGTCCCTTCTGTTTACAACAGAAAAACGATCGCATTTGCTCCGCTGACCTCTACGTTTCGCTCACTGCTGTATCTTTCCAAGTGTGCCTTCTTCCAAGATGAACACAAGGCTTCACATTCAAGGTATTTAAGGTCACAATTATTCCACTTAACAGTATTAAGATGTTAATATAGATGTGAAATTGGTCGTTGTTAGGCAGCAGTATCGGGACTGAAGATGGCGGCCGCCATTTGCAATTGTCTTAATTGAAAAATTTGGATTGTAAACTTGACATGTGGTGCTTAGATGAAACCTGTTCGTTCATTATAGTGTCGAGCGTTGTAGTACAGATGTAAGATAACCTGTATTACGTGAAAAGCAGCTGTTTGGCCCATTTTATTGGTTAATGGTGGTCTTGCAGCACAGCCTGTAAAGCCCACATACACTTGGAATTCGCATTGTCAAAAGGCCGAGGTCTAATGACATATTGTAGCTGTCAGAAGACGTAAGTTGTGATTTTGTAAACGCAGCCGCCGGCGTACATTTAACTGAACCTAGCTTTCGTTTTTCTTTTTCAGCTCGGGAGGACATAATTCGCTATTATGGCACTCCTGCGGCTGTGAGTTTGTGGCCGTCTCAGGATGAGGAGTCCGACTGTGTATGTAGTTTTACATGCCCTCCCTGTCACTTCTTCCTTCTATTATAGCCCCTGTTTTATTGTACATTAAGTCTGCCCAGTCCCTATAATAAACTGTGATTCGTTTTCTTTGCAAACGTATCCCGTATTCTGTCTCACATGCCTCCCTTTGTCCCTCCTTCCACCCCCTCGATGTGTAGCGTTCCCTGGCTGTGTCCCCTTCCCGTTGTCCCGACCCCCTGAGCGTCTTCACTCCGTTCTGGGCCCGCCCTGTCTACGGTGAGACGCTCCCTGCCCCCGTCACCATTAACCACGCTGATCACTACCCTGCCCCAAGTGACGACGATGACAGTGACTACTGGGTGTACGAGGACGAGGACGACCACAGCTTTGTGGATGACAGAGAGATTCATCCCTTTAGAAAGGCGCTGACGAGAGCTGCTGCCTTCTTTAGGAAGATCTTCTCTTAGACTCCTTATCCTTTTACTGCTGAATGTGTTCGAGTGAGTGAGTGAATGAGCATGTGTGTATGTATGTGTGCGTATGTGAGAGTAAATGAAAGATTGAATGAGCATGTGTTCGTGTAAATGTGTAAGTGTGCTAGTGTGTGTGTGTTAGTGTGTCAGTGTGTGTGTGTGTGTGTGTGTGTGTGTGTGTTTGTGTGTCTGTGTGATTGACTGACTGAATGAGTATGTATGTATGTGTGTGTGATCTTCTCTTAGACTCCTTATCCTTTTAATGTCTGAATGTGTTCGAGTGAGTGAGTGAATGAGCATGTGTGAATGTATGTGTGCGTATGTGAGTGTAAATGAAAGATTGAATGAGCATGTGTTCGTGTTAGTGTGTAAGTGTGCTAATGTGTCTGTGTGTCTGTGTGATTGACTGACTGAATGAGTATGTATGTATGTGTGTGTGATCTTCTCTTAGACTCCTTATCCTTTTAATGTCTGAATGTGTTGGAGTGAGTGAGTGAATGAGCATGTGTGTATGTATGTGTGCGTATGTGAGTGTAAATGAAAGATTGAATGAGCATGTGTTCGTGTTAGTGTGTAAGTGTGCTAATGTGTGTGTGTGTCTGTGTGTGTGTCTGTGTGTGTGACTGACTGAATGAGTATGTATGTATGTGTGTGTGAGAGGAAGAAGGTATGTATGTTAGAGATGAGAGTTAGAGTGAATTAACGAGTACATATATGTCTGTATAAGACACAGAGAGAGAGAGAGTGAGAGAGAGAGAGAGTACCTTTCCACATAACCGCTCTTTGTGCATTTTGGCGTATTTTTAGGCACATACATTTTGGCCCAACTTTCACTTTCGTTTCGGCAAACCTCTTGGCTTATTAGAATCGCACAAGACTATACGTTCTATACAATTTTGGCCCGTTTTTGGATCTCTCTTGAGACATATTACTTTCGGCTTTCTGTTATCTGAATAAATGTTTCTGTAATGTATACACAAGTTGTCTGTTTTGTCTACAGTGTTTCATCCTTACAGCTAATAATATCTGGGCGACAGCAGCATCGCAATATAGGCATCTGGCCAAATCCCAAGGTTCCCGAACATGAGACATAAATTCCTATGGATATTGTTAATCAGTGAAAGTTGCCCCTACATTGCTGTTCTGCTGTGTCCCAATTTCATGATCTGTACTCGGCAGAAGATTTCTGAATAGGTGGGGCTACCTTAAGATTTGACACTTCTAAATTTTTATGTGGCGACAATTGTGACACGGGATATTTTCCGAGGATAGCTCTCTTGGACACTTTGTTATTGAAGAATTTTAATATTCCAATTAACTAGCTAAACTTTTCTAATGAAACAATGATTGTGGCTTCCTATTGATGGAGTTCGAATCGAGAATTGCCTTTCTTCTCTAAAACACAAGTGTCGCCACATAGAATATATTACGAGCACTTCACCATCTAATACCGGTAGTCGGACAAGGGATTGAGAGTGATCTCCCTTCGCCCCAGACAATATTGGATGCCACTCGTCTAATCATTGTGGCCTTCCAGAAATCGACTTCACTGCTGTTCCTTTGGCCTGTGATCTTCAGAAAAAGCAGAGGGCATGCTTTTATACATAGGCTATGGTCAGGTGCAAGTAAAACGCCTATGTTGACACCTACTTGTATGCAAGAGTAGATTAATACAAATATGACGTAATATTCGTATCTGGCATTCTACAAAAATACATAAATGATAGAAGGGGTCTGAATTCGTCCCCTGTACGTCCACATCAGCGTTTTCAAAATGGAACGGACAATTGGATTTCTCTGACTGTGAGTGTGTGGGTGGGAAGGATTTTATCAGAAACAAATAAATTGTCTCAGAAATTGATTGGAAAATAATTATGCTTCAGACTGTTGAACAAAAAGAACATGTCGGCCACCAAAAATAAATTGTTGCAAGGTGTGTGTTTTTTAAAGAAAAGTTTTATTTAGGCTCATAGTTTATAACTGGTTTTGCATCCGTAGCTGAAAAAATATCTAGTCTCCCTCACATTCTTACTAGCCCACTAGCCCGTGTCAGTTTGTCGAATGTAAAAGGTATTGTGAAGGCTGGTATAACAGAGGGTTCTTATATGGTATCGCTATTCGGCCCAGCCACGTGGCCAACGTTTCAGGTTAATGTCTACAAGTGATGATCCATATGAAAATGAACAAAATTCGCCCTGTTCCGAGTAATGGAGGCACGAAAAACACCCAGTTTCACCAGCACGTTTTTTCAAACTCTAAACTGATGTATGCAACGTTTCAGTTGTAAGTTACAACTTAAGCCTGGTGTTCAGACGAAATAAACCCGTCTGTTTTCAGCCTCTGCAATGCCATTAGGCTTGACCACGCCGGAAGCTGTCGATGAGCCTCGTTCTGAGTCCTCGAACTCCGTAACGTAGTTACCGTTGCCGTTACCCACGTCCCTTCTGTTTACAACAGAAAAACGATCGCATTTGCTCCGCTGACCTCTACGTTTCGCTCACTGCTGTATCTTTCCAAGTGTGCCTTCTTCCAAGATGAACACAAGGCTTCACATTCAAGGTATTTAAGGTCACAATTATTCCACTTAACAGTATTAAGATGTTAATATAGATGTGAAATTGGTCGTTGTTAGGCAGCAGTATCGGGACTGAAGATGGCGGCCGCCATTTGCAATTGTCTTAATTGAAAAATTTGGATTGTAAACATGACATGTGGTGCTTAGATGAAACCTGTTCGTTCATTATAGTGTCGAGCGATGTAGTACAGATGTAAGATAACCTGTATTACGTGAAAAGCATCTGTTTGACCCATTTTATTGGTTTATGGTGGTCTTGCAGCACAGCCTGTAAAGCCCACATACACTTGAAATTCGCATTGTCAAAAGGCCGAGGTCTAGTGACATATTGTAGCTGTCAGAAGACGTAAGTTGTGATTTTGTAAACGCAGCCGCCGGCGTACATTTAACTGAACCTAGCTTTCGTTTTTCTTTTTCAGCTCGGGAGGACATAATTCGCTATTATGGCACTCCTGCGGCTGTGAGTTTGTGGCCGTCTCAGGATGAGGAGTCCGACTGTGTATGTAGTTTTACATGCCCTCCCTGTCACTTCTTCCTTCTATTATAGCCCCTGATTTATTGTACATTAAGTCTGCCCAGTCCCTATAATAAACTGTGATTCGTTTTCTTTGCAAACGTATCCCGTATTCTGTCTCACATACCTCCCTTTGTCCCTCCTTCCACCCCCTCGATGTGTAGCGTTCCCTGGCTGTGTCCCCTTCCCGTTGTCCCGACCCCCTGAGCGTCTTCACTCCGTTCTGGGCCCGCCCTGTCTACGGTGAGACGCTCCCTGCCCCCGTCACCATTAACCACGCTGATCACTACCCTGCCCCAAGTGACGACGATGACAGTGACTACTGGGTGTACGAGGACGAGGACGACCACAGCTTTGTGGATGACAGAGAGATTCATCCCTTTAGAAAGGCGCTGACGAGAGCTGCTGCCTTCTTTAGGAAGATCTTCTCTTAGACTCCTTATCCTTTTACTGCTGAATGTGTTCGAGTGAGTGAGTGAATGAGCATGTGTGTATGTATGTGTGCGTATGTGAGAGTAAATGAAAGATTGAATGAGCATGTGTTCGTGTAAGTGTGTAAGTGTGCTAGTGTGTGTGTGTTAGTGTGTGTGTGTGTGTTTGTGTGTATGTGTGTCTGTGTGATGGACTGACTGAATGAGTATGTATGAATGTGTGTGTGATCTTCTCTTAGACTCCTTATCCTTTTAATGTCTGAATGTGTTCGAGTGAGTGAGAGAATGAGCATGTGTGTATGTATGTGTGCGTATGTGAGTGTAAATGAAAGATTGAATGAGCATGTGTTCGTGTTAGTGTATTAGTGTGTAAGTGTGCTAATGTGTGTGTGTGTCTGTGTGTCTGTGTGTGTGACTGACTGAATGAGTATGTATGTATGTGTGTGTGAGAGGAAGAAGGTATGTATGTTAGAGATGAGAGTTAGAGTGAATTAACGAGTACATATATGTCTGTATAAGAGAGAGAGAGAGAGAGAGAGAGAGAGAGAGAGAGAGTACCTTTCCACATAACTGCTCTTTGTGCATTTTGGCGTATTTTTAGGCACATACATTTTGGCCCAACTTTCACTTTCGTTTCGGCAAACCTCTTGGCTTATTAGAATCGCACAAGACTATACGTTCTATACAATTTTGGCCCGTTTTTGGATCTCTCTTGAGGCATATTACTTTCGGCTTTCTGTGATCTGAATAAATGTTTCTGTAATGTATACACAAGTTGTCTGTTTTGTCTACAGTGTTTCATCCTTACAGCTAATAATATCTGGGCGACAGCAGCATCGCAATATAGGCATCTGGCCAAATCCCAAGGTTCCCGAACACGAGACATAAATTCATATGGATATTGTTAATCAGTGAAAGTTGCCCCTATATTGCTGTTCTGCTGTGTCCCAATTTCATGATCTGTACTCGGCAGAAGATTTCTGAATAGGTGGGGCTACCTTAAGATTTGACACTTCTAAATTTTTATGTGGCGACAATTGTGACACGGGATATTTTCCGAGGATAGCTCTCTTGGACACTTTGTTATTGAAGAATTTTAATATTCCAATTAACTAGCTAAACTTTTCTAATGAAACAATGATTGTGGCTTCCTATTGATGGAGTTCGAATCGAGAATTGCCTTTCTTCTCTAAAACACAAGTGTCGCCACATAGGATATATTACGAGCACTTCACCATCTAATACCGGTAGTCGGACAAGGGATTGAGAGTGATCTCCCTTCGACCCAGACAATATTGGATTCCACTCGTCTCTTCATTGTGGCCTTCCAGAAATCGACTTCACTGCTGTTCCTTTGGCCCGTGATCTTCAGAAAAAGCAGAGGGCATGCTTTTATACATAGGCTGTGGTCAGGTGCAAGTAAAACGCCTATGTTGACACCTACTTGTATGCAAGAGTAGATTAATACAAATATGACGTACTATTCGTATCTGGCATTCTACAAAAATACATAAATGATAGAAGGGGTCTGAATTCGTCCCCTGTACGTCCACATCAGCGTTTTCAAAATGGAACGGACAATTGGATTTCTCTGACTGTGAGTGTGTGGGTGGGAAGGATTTTATCAGAAACAAATAAATTGTCTCAGAAATTGATTGGAAAATAATTATGCTTCAGACTGTTGAACAAAAAGAACATGTCGGCCACCAAAAATAAATTGTTGCAAGGTGTGTGTTTTTTAAAGAAAAGTTTTATTTAGGCTCATAGTTTATAACTGGTTTTGCATCCATAGCTGAAAAAATATCTAGTCTCCCTCACATTCTTACTAGCCCACTAGCCCGTGTCAGTTTGTCGAATGTAAAAGGTATTGTGAAGGCTGGTATAACAGAGGGTTCTTATATGGTATCGCTATTCGGCCCAGCCACGTGGCCAACGTTTCAGGTTAATGTCTACAAGTGATGATCCATATGAAAATGAACAAAATTCGCCCTGTTCCGAATAATGGAGGCACGAAAAACACCCAGTTTCACCAGCACGTTTTTTCAAACTCTAAACTGATGTATGCAACGTTTCAGTTGTAAGTTACAACTTAAGCCTGGTGTTCAGACGAAATAAACCCGTCTGTTTTCAGCCTCTGCAATGCCATTAGGCTTGACCACGCCGGAAGCTGTCGATGAGCCTCGTTCTGAGTCCTCGAACTCCGTAACGTAGTTACCGTTGCCGTTACCCACGTCCCTTCTGTTTACAACAGAAAAACGATCGCATTTGCTCCGCTGACCTCTACGTTTCGCTCACTGCTGTATCTTTCCAAGTGTGCCTTCTTCCAAGATGAACACAAGGCTTCACATTCAAGGTATTTAAGGTCACAATTATTCCACTTAACAGTATTAAGATGTTAATATAGATGTGAAATTGGTCGTTGTTAGGCAGCAGTATCGGGACTGAAGATGGCGGCCGCCATTTGCAATTGTCTTAATTGAAAAATTTGGATTGTAAACTTGACATGTGGTGCTTAGATGAAACCTGTTCGTTCATTATAGTGTCGAGCGTTGTAGTACAGATGTAAGATAACCTGTATTACGTGAAAAGCAGCTGTTTGGCCCATTTTATTGGTTAATGGTGGTCTTGCAGCACAGCCTGTAAAGCCCACATACACTTGGAATTCGCATTGTCAAAAGGCCGAGGTCTAATGACATATTGTAGCTGTCAGAAGACGTAAGTTGTGATTTTGTAAACGCAGCCGCCGGCGTACATTTAACTGAACCTAGCTTTCGTTTTTCTTTTTCAGCTCGGGAGGACATAATTCGCTATTATGGCACTCCTGCGGCTGTGAGTTTGTGGCCGTCTCAGGATGAGGAGTCCGACTGTGTATGTAGTTTTACATGCCCTCCCTGTCACTTCTTCCTTCTATTATAGCCCCTGTTTTATTGTACATTAAGTCTGCCCAGTCCCTATAATAAACTGTGATTCGTTTTCTTTGCAAACGTATCCCGTATTCTGTCTCACATGCCTCCCTTTGTCCCTCCTTCCACCCCCTCGATGTGTAGCGTTCCCTGGCTGTGTCCCCTTCCCGTTGTCCCGCGCCCCTGAGCGTCTTCACTCCGTTCTGGGCCCGCCCTGTCTACGGTGAGACGCTCCCTGCCCCCGTCACCATTAACCACGCTGATCACTACCCTGCCCCAAGTGACGACGATGACAGTGACTACTGGGTGTACGAGGACGAGGACGACCACAGCTTTGTGGATGACAGAGAGATTCATCCCTTTAGAAAGGCGCTGACGAGAGCTGCTGCCTTCTTTAGGAAGATCTTCTCTTAGACTCCTTATCCTTTTACTGCTGAATGTGTTCGAGTGAGTGAGTGAATGAGCATGTGTGTATGTATGTGTGCGTATGTGAGAGTAAATGAAAGATTGAATGAGCATGTGTTCGTGTAAATGTGTAAGTGTGCTAGTGTGTGTGTGTGTTAGTGTGTCAGTGTGTGTGTGTGTGTGTGTGTGTCTGTGTGATTGACTGACTGAATGAGTATGTATGTATGTGTGTGTGATCTTCTCTTAGACTCCTTATCCTTTTAATGTCTGAATGTGTTCGAGTGAGTGAGTGAATGAGCATGTGTGAATGTATGTGTGCGTATGTGAGTGTAAATGAAAGATTGAATGAGCATGTGTTCGTGTTAGTGTGTAAGTGTGCTAATGTGTCTGTGTGTCTGTGTGATTGACTGACTGAATGAGTATGTATGAATGTGTGTGTGATCTTCTCTTAGACTCCTTATCCTTTTAATGTCTGAATGTGTTGGAGTGAGTGAGTGAATGAGCATGTGTGTATGTATGTGTGCGTATGTGAGTGTAAATGAAAGATTGAATGAGCATGTGTTCGTGTTAGTGTGTAAGTGTGCTAATGTGTGTGTGTGTCTGTGTGTGTGTCTGTGTGTGTGACTGACTGAATGAGTATGTATGTATGTGTGTGTGAGAGGAAGAAGGTATGTATGTTAGAGATGAGAGTTAGAGTGAATTAACGAGTACATATATGTCTGTATAAGACACAGAGAGAGAGAGAGTGAGAGAGAGAGAGAGTACCTTTCCACATAACCGCTCTTTGTGCATTTTGGCGTATTTTTAGGCACATACATTTTGGCCCAACTTTCACTTTCGTTTCGGCAAACCTCTTGGCTTATTAGAATCGCACAAGACTATACGTTCTATACAATTTTGGCCCGTTTTTGGATCTCTCTTGAGACATATTACTTTCGGCTTTCTGTTATCTGAATAAATGTTTCTGTAATGTATACACAAGTTGTCTGTTTTGTCTACAGTGTTTCATCCTTACAGCTAATAATATCTGGGCGACAGCAGCATCGCAATATAGGCATCTGGCCAAATCCCAAGGTTCCCGAACACGAGACATAAATTCATATGGATATTGTTAATCAGTGAAAGTTGCCCCTATATTGCTGTTCTGCTGTGTCCCAATTTCATGATCTGTACTCGGCAGAAGATTTCTGAATAGGTGGGGCTACCTTAAGATTTGACACTTCTAAATTTTTATGTGGCGACAATTGTGACACGGGATATTTTCCGAGGATAGCTCTCTTGGACACTTTGTTATTGAAGAATTTTAATATTCCAATTAACTAGCTAAACTTTTCTAATGAAACAATGATTGTGGCTTCCTATTGATGGAGTTCGAATCGAGAATTGCCTTTCTTCTCTAAAACACAAGTGTCGCCACATAGGATATATTACGAGCACTTCACCATCTAATACCGGTAGTCGGACAAGGGATTGAGAGTGATCTCCCTTCGACCCAGACAATATTGGATTCCACTCGTCTCTTCATTGTGGCCTTCCAGAAATCGACTTCACTGCTGTTCCTTTGGCCCGTGATCTTCAGAAAAAGCAGAGGGCATGCTTTTATACATAGGCTGTGGTCAGGTGCAAGTAAAACGCCTATGTTGACACCTACTTGTATGCAAGAGTAGATTAATACAAATATGACGTACTATTCGTATCTGGCATTCTACAAAAATACATAAATGATAGAAGGGGTCTGAATTCGTCCCCTGTACGTCCACATCAGCGTTTTCAAAATGGAACGGACAATTGGATTTCTCTGACTGTGAGTGTGTGGGTGGGAAGGATTTTATCAGAAACAAATAAATTGTCTCAGAAATTGATTGGAAAATAATTATGCTTCAGACTGTTGAACAAAAAGAACATGTCGGCCACCAAAAATAAATTGTTGCAAGGTGTGTGTTTTTTAAAGAAAAGTTTTATTTAGGCTCATAGTTTATAACTGGTTTTGCATCCATAGCTGAAAAAATATCTAGTCTCCCTCACATTCTTACTAGCCCACTAGCCCGTGTCAGTTTGTCGAATGTAAAAGGTATTGTGAAGGCTGGTATAACAGAGGGTTCTTATATGGTATCGCTATTCGGCCCAGCCACGTGGCCAACGTTTCAGGTTAATGTCTACAAGTGATGATCCATATGAAAATGAACAAAATTTGCCCTGTTCCGAATAATGGAGGCACGAAAAACACCCAGTTTCACCAGCACGTTTTTTCAAACTCTAAACTGATGTATGCAACGTTTCAGTTGTAAGTTACAACTTAAGCCTGGTGTTCAGACGAAATAAACCCGTCTGTTTTCAGCCTCTGCAATGCCATTAGGCTTGACCACGCCGGAAGCTGTCGATGAGCCTCGTTCTGAGTCCTCGAACTCCGTAACGTAGTTACCGTTGCCGTTACCCACGTCCCTTCTGTTTACAACAGAAAAACGATCGCATTTGCTCCGCTGACCTCTACGTTTCGCTCACTGCTGTATCTTTCCAAGTGTGCCTTCTTCCAAGATGAACACAAGGCTTCACATTCAAGGTATTTAAGGTCACAATTATTCCACTTAACAGTATTAAGATGTTAATATAGATGTGAAATTGGTCGTTGTTAGGCAGCAGTATCGGGACTGAAGATGGCGGCCGCCATTTGCAATTGTCTTAATTGAAAAATTTGGATTGTAAACTTGACATGTGGTGCTTAGATGAAACCTGTTCGTTCATTATAGTGTCGAGCGTTGTAGTACAGATGTAAGATAACCTGTATTACGTGAAAAGCAGCTGTTTGGCCCATTTTATTGGTTAATGGTGGTCTTGCAGCACAGCCTGTAAAGCCCACATACACTTGGAATTCGCATTGTCAAAAGGCCGAGGTCTAATGACATATTGTAGCTGTCAGAAGACGTAAGTTGTGATTTTGTAAACGCAGCCGCCGGCGTACATTTAACTGAACCTAGCTTTCGTTTTTCTTTTTCAGCTCGGGAGGACATAATTCGCTATTATGGCACTCCTGCGGCTGTGAGTTTGTGGCCGTCTCAGGATGAGGAGTCCGACTGTGTATGTAGTTTTACATGCCCTCCCTGTCACTTCTTCCTTCTATTATAGCCCCTGTTTTATTGTACATTAAGTCTGCCCAGTCCCTATAATAAACTGTGATTCGTTTTCTTTGCAAACGTATCCCGTATTCTGTCTCACATGCCTCCCTTTGTCCCTCCTTCCACCCCCTCGATGTGTAGCGTTCCCTGGCTGTGTCCCCTTCCCGTTGTCCCGCGCCCCTGAGCGTCTTCACTCCGTTCTGGGCCCGCCCTGTCTACGGTGAGACGCTCCCTGCCCCCGTCACCATTAACCACGCTGATCACTACCCTGCCCCAAGTGACGACGATGACAGTGACTACTGGGTGTACGAGGACGAGGACGACCACAGCTTTGTGGATGACAGAGAGATTCATCCCTTTAGAAAGGCGCTGACGAGAGCTGCTGCCTTCTTTAGGAAGATCTTCTCTTAGACTCCTTATCCTTTTACTGCTGAATGTGTTCGAGTGAGTGAGTGAATGAGCATGTGTGTATGTATGTGTGCGTATGTGAGAGTAAATGAAAGATTGAATGAGCATGTGTTCGTGTAAATGTGTAAGTGTGCTAGTGTGTGTGTGTGTTAGTGTGTCAGTGTGTGTGTGTGTGTGTGTGTCTGTGTGATTGACTGACTGAATGAGTATGTATGTATGTGTGTGTGATCTTCTCTTAGACTCCTTATCCTTTTAATGTCTGAATGTGTTCGAGTGAGTGAGTGAATGAGCATGTGTGAATGTATGTGTGCGTATGTGAGTGTAAATGAAAGATTGAATGAGCATGTGTTCGTGTTAGTGTGTAAGTGTGCTAATGTGTCTGTGTGTCTGTGTGATTGACTGACTGAATGAGTATGTATGTATGTGTGTGTGATCTTCTCTTAGACTCCTTATCCTTTTAATGTCTGAATGTGTTGGAGTGAGTGAGTGAATGAGCATGTGTGTATGTATGTGTGCGTATGTGAGTGTAAATGAAAGATTGAATGAGCATGTGTTCGTGTTAGTGTGTAAGTGTGCTAATGTGTGTGTGTGTCTGTGTGTGTGTCTGTGTGTGTGACTGACTGAATGAGTATGTATGTATGTGTGTGTGAGAGGAAGAAGGTATGTATGTTAGAGATGAGAGTTAGAGTGAATT
This sequence comes from Haliotis cracherodii, assembly GCF_022045235.1. NCBI lineage: Eukaryota > Metazoa > Mollusca > Gastropoda > Lepetellida > Haliotidae > Haliotis > Haliotis cracherodii. The sequence goes on along the minus strand of NW_027266275.1, from coordinate 38,304,951 downwards.
AACGAGTACATATATGTCTGTATAAGACACAGAGAGAGAGAGAGAGTGAGAGAGAGAGAGAGTACCTTTCCACATAACCGCTCTTTGTGCATTTTGGCGTATTTTTAGGCACATACATTTTGGCCCAACTTTCACTTTCGTTTCGGCAAACCTCTTGGCTTATTAGAATCGCACAAGACTATACGTTCTATACAATTTTGGCCCGTTTTTGGATCTCTCTTGAGACATATTACTTTCGGCTTTCTGTTATCTGAATAAATGTTTCTGTAATGTATACACAAGTTGTCTGTTTTGTCTACAGTGTTTCATCCTTACAGCTAATAATATCTGGGCGACAGCAGCATCGCAATATAGGCATCTGGCCAAATCCCAAGGTTCCCGAACATGAGACATAAATTCCTATGGATATTGTTAATCAGTGAAAGTTGCCCCTACATTGCTGTTCTGCTGTGTCCCAATTTCATGATCTGTACTCGGCAGAAGATTTCTGAATAGGTGGGGCTACCTTAAGATTTGATACTTCTAAATTTTTATGTGGCGACAATTGTGACACGGGATATTTTCCGAGGATAGCTCTCTTGGACACTTTGTTATTGAAGAATTTTAATATTCCAATTAACTAGCTAAACTTTTCTAATGAAACAATGATTGTGGCTTCCTATTGATGGAGTTCGAATCGAGAATTGCCTTTCTTCTCTAAAACACAAGTGTCGCCACATAGGATATATTACGAGCACTTCACCATCTAATACCGGTAGTCGGACAAGGGATTGAGAGTGATCTCCCTTCGCCCCAGACAATATTGGATGCCACTCGTCTCTTCATTGTGGCCTTCCAGAAATCGACTTCACTGCTGTTCCTTTGGCCTGTGATCTTCAGAAAAAGCAGAGGGCATGCTTTTATACATAGGCTGTGGTCAGGTGCAAGTAAAAAGCCTATGTTGACACCTACTTGTATGCAAGAGTAGATTAATACAAATATGACGTAATATTCGTATCTGGCATTCTACAAAAATACATAAATGATAGAAGGGGTCTGAATTCGTCCCCTGTACGTCCACATCAGCGTTTTCAAAATGGAACGGACAATTGGATTTCTCTGACTGTGAGTGTGTGGGTGGGAAGGATTTTATCAGAAACAAATAAATTGTCTCAGAAATTGATTGGAAAATAATTATGCTTCAGACTGTTGAACAAAAAGAACATGTCGGCCACCAAAAATAAATTGTTGCAAGGTGTGTGTTTTTTAAAGAAAAGTTTTATTTAGGCTCATAGTTTATAACTGGTTTTGCATCCGTAGCTGAAAAAATATCTAGTCTCCCTCACATTCTTACTAGCCCACTAGCCCGTGTCAGTTTGTCGAATGTAAAAGGTATTGTGAAGGCTGGTATAACAGAGGGTTCTTATATGGTATCGCTATTCGGCCCAGCCACGTGGCCAACGTTTCAGGTTAATGTCTACAAGTGATGATCCATATGAAAATGAACAAAATTCGCCCTGTTCCGAGTAATGGAGGCACGAAAAACACCCAGTTTCACCAGCACGTTTTTTCAAACTCTAAACTGATGTATGCAACGTTTCAGTTGTAAGTTACAACTTAAGCCTGGTGTTCAGACGAAATAAACCCGTCTGTTTTCAGCCTCTGCAATGCCATTAGGCTTGACCACGCCGGAAGCTGTCGATGAGCCTCGTTCTGAGTCCTCGAACTCCGTAACGTAGTTACCGTTGCCGTTACCCACGTCCCTTCTGTTTACAACAGAAAAACGATCGCATTTGCTCCGCTGACCTCTACGTTTCGCTCACTGCTGTATCTTTCCAAGTGTGCCTTCTTCCAAGATGAACACAAGGCTTCACATTCAAGGTATTTAAGGTCACAATTATTCCACTTAACAGTATTAAGATGTTAATATAGATGTGAAATTGGTCGTTGTTAGGCAGCAGTATCGGGACTGAAGATGGCGGCCGCCATTTGCAATTGTCTTAATTGAAAAATTTGGATTGTAAACTTGACATGTGGTGCTTAGATGAAACCTGTTCGTTCATTATAGTGTCGAGCGATGTAGTACAGATGTAAGATAACCTGTATTACGTGAAAAGCAGCTGTTTGACCCATTTTATTGGTTAATGGTGGTATTGCAGCACAGCCTGTAAAGCCCACATACACTTGAAATTCGCATTGTCAAAAGGCCGAGGTCTAGTGACATATTGTAGCTGTCAGAAGACGTAAGTTGTGATTTTGTAAACGCAGCCGCCGGCGTACATTTAACTGAACCTAGCTTTCGTTTTTCTTTTTCAGCTCGGGAGGACATAATTCGCTATTATGGCACTCCTGCGGCTGTGAGTTTGTGGCCGTCTCAGGATGAGGAGTCCGACTGTGTATGTAGTTTTACATGCCCTCCCTGTCACTTCTTCCTTCTATTATAGCCCCTGTTTTATTGTACATTAAGTCTGCCCAGTCCCTATAATAAACTGTGATTCGTTTTCTTTGCAAACGTATCCCGTATTCTGTCTCACATACCTCCCTTTGTCCCTCCTTCCACCCCCTCGATGTGTAGCGTTCCCTGGCTGTGTCCCCTTCCCGTTGTCCCGACCCCCTGAGCGTCTTCACTCCGTTCTGGGCCCGCCCTGTCTACGGTGAGACGCTCCCTGCCCCCGTCACCATTAACCACGCTGATCACTACCCTGCCCCAAGTGACGACGATGACAGTGACTACTGGGTGTACGAGGACGAGGACGACCACAGCTTTGTGGATGACAGAGAGATTCATCCCTTTAGAAAGGCGCTGACGAGAGCTGCTGCCTTCTTTAGGAAGATCTTCTCTTAGACTCCTTATCCTTTTACTGCTGAATGTGTTCGAGTGAGTGAGTGAATGAGCATGTGTGTATGTATGTGTGCGTATGTGAGAGTAAATGAAAGATTGAATGAGCATGTGTTCGTGTAAGTGTGTAAGTGTGCTAGTGTGTGTGTGTTAGTGTGTGTGTGTGTGTTTGTGTGTATGTGTGTCTGTGTGATTGACTGACTGAATGAGTATGTATGAATGTGTGTGTGATCTTCTCTTAGACTCCTTATCCTTTTAATGTCTGAATGTGTTCGAGTGAGTGAGAGAATGAGCATGTGTGTATGTATGTGTGCGTATGTGAGTGTAAATGAAAGATTGAATGAGCATGTGTTCGTGTTAGTGTATTAGTGTGTAAGTGTGCTAATGTGTGTGTGTGTGTCTGTGTGTCTGTGTGTGTGACTGACTGAATGAGTATGTATGTATGTGTGTGTGAGAGGAAGAAGGTATGTATGTTAGAGATGAGAGTTAGAGTGAATTAACGAGTACATATATGTCTGTATAAGAGAGAGAGAGAGAGAGAGAGAGAGAGAGAGAGAGAGAGAGAGAGAGAGAGAGAGAGTACCTTTCCACATAACTGCTCTTTGTGCATTTTGGCGTATTTTTAGGCACATACATTTTGGCCCAACTTTCACTTTCGTTTCGGCAAACCTCTTGGCTTATTAGAATCGCACAAGACTATACGTTCTATACAATTTTGGCCCGTTTTTGGATCTCTCTTGAGGCATATTACTTTCGGCTTTCTGTGATCTGAATAAATGTTTCTGTAATGTATACACAAGTTGTCTGTTTTGTCTACAGTGTTTCATCCTTACAGCTAATAATATCTGGGCGACAGCAGCATCGCAATATAGGCATCTGGCCAAATCCCAAGGTTCCCGAACACGAGACATAAATTCATATGGATATTGTTAATCAGTGAAAGTTGCCCCTATATTGCTGTTCTGCTGTGTCCCAATTTCATGATCTGTACTCGGCAGAAGATTTCTGAATAGGTGGGGCTACCTTAAGATTTGACACTTCTAAATTTTTATGTGGCGACAATTGTGACACGGGATATTTTCCGAGGATAGCTCTCTTGGACACTTTGTTATTGAAGAATTTTAATATTCCAATAAACTAGCTAAACTTTTCTAATGAAACAATGATTGTGGCTTCCTATTGATGGAGTTCGAATCGAGAATTGCCTTTCTTCTCTAAAACACAAGTGTCGCCACATAGGATATATTACGAGCACTTCACCATCTAATACCGGTAGTCGGACAAGGGATTGAGAGTGATCTCCCTTCGCCCCAGACAATATTGGATTCCACTCGTCTCTTCATTGTGGCCTTCCAGAAATCGACTTCACTGCTGTTCCTTTGGCCTGTGATCTTCAGAAAAAGCAGAGGGCATGCTTTTATACATAGGCTGTGGTCAGGTGCAAGTAAAACGCCTATGTTGACACCTACTTGTATGCAAGAGTAGATTAATACAAATATGACGTAATATTCGTATCTGGCATTCTACAAAAATACATAAATGATAGAAGGGGTCTGAATTCGTCCCCTGTACGTCCACATCAGCGTTTTCAAAATGGAACGGACAATTGGATTTCTCTGACTGTGAGTGTGTGGGTGGGAAGGATTTTATCAGAAACAAATAAATTGTCTCAGAAATTGATTGGAAAATAATTATGCTTCAGACTGTTGAACAAAAAGAACATGTCGGCCACCAAAAATAAATTGTTGCAAGGTGTGTGTTTTTTAAAGAAAAGTTTTATTTAGGCTCATAGTTTATAACTGGTTTTGCATCCATAGCTGAAAAAATATCTAGTCTCCCTCACATTCTTACTAGCCCACTAGCCCGTGTCAGTTTGTCGAATGTAAAAGGTATTGTGAAGGCTGGTATAACAGAGGGTTCTTATATGGTATCGCTATTCGGCCCAGCCACGTGGCCAACGTTTCAGGTTAATGTCTACAAGTGATGATCCATATGAAAATGAACAAAATTCGCCCTGTTCCGAGTAATGGAGGCACGAAAAACACCCAGTTTCACCAGCACGTTTTTTTCAAACTCTAAACTGATGTATGCAACGTTTCAGTTGTAAGTTACAACTTAAGCCTGGTGTTCAGACGAAATAAACCCGTCTGTTTTCAGCCTCTGCAATGCCATTAGGCTTGACCACGCCGGAAGCTGTCGATGAGCCTCGTTCTGAGTCCTCGAACTCCGTAACATAGTTACCGTTGCCGTTACCCACGTCCCTTCTGTTTACAACAGAAAAACGATCGCATTTGCTCCGCTGACCTCTACGTTTCGCTCACTGCTGTATCTTTCCAAGTGTGCCTTCTTCCAAGATGAACACAAGGCTTCACATTCAAGGTATTTAAGGTCACAATTATTCCACTTAACAGTATTAAGATGTTAATATAGATGTGAAATTGGTCGTTGTTAGGCAGCAGTATCGGGACTGAAGATGGCGGCCGCCATTTGCAATTGTCTTAATTGAAAAATTTGGATTGTAAACTTGACATGTGGTGCTTAGATGAAACCTGTTCGTTCATTATAGTGTCGAGCGTTGTAGTACAGATGTAAGATAACCTGTATTACGTGAAAAGCAGCTGTTTGGCCCATTTTATTGGTTAATGGTGGTCTTGCAGCACAGCCTGTAAAGCCCACATACACTTGGAATTCGCATTGTCAAAAGGCCGAGGTCTAATGACATATTGTAGCTGTCAGAAGACGTAAGTTGTGATTTTGTAAACGCAGCCGCCGGCGTACATTTAACTGAACCTAGCTTTCGTTTTTCTTTTTCAGCTCGGGAGGACATAATTCGCTATTATGGCACTCCTGCGGCTGTGAGTTTGTGGCCGTCTCAGGATGAGGAGTCCGACTGTGTATGTAGTTTTACATGCCCTCCCTGTCACTTCTTCCTTCTATTATAGCCCCTGTTTTATTGTACATTAAGTCTGCCCAGTCCCTATAATAAACTGTGATTCGTTTTCTTTGCAAACGTATCCCGTATTCTGTCTCACATGCCTCCCTTTGTCCCTCCTTCCACCCCCTCGATGTGTAGCGTTCCCTGGCTGTGTCCCCTTCCCGTTGTCCCGACCCCCTGAGCGTCTTCACTCCGTTCTGGGCCCGCCCTGTCTACGGTGAGACGCTCCCTGCCCCCGTCACCATTAACCACGCTGATCACTACCCTGCCCCAAGTGACGACGATGACAGTGACTACTGGGTGTACGAGGACGAGGACGACCACAGCTTTGTGGATGATAGAGAGATTCATCCCTTTAGAAAGGCGCTGACGAGAGCTGCTGCCTTCTTTAGGAAGATCTTCTCTTAGACTCCTTATCCTTTTACTGCTGAATGTGTTCGAGTGAGTGAGTGAATGAGCATGTGTGTATGTATGTGTGCGTATGTGAGAGTAAATGAAAGATTGAATGAGCATGTGTTCGTGTAAGTGTGTAAGTGTGCTAGTGTGTGTGTGTGTGTGTCTGTGTGATTGACTGACTGAATGAGTATGTATGTATGTGTGTGTGATCTTCTCTTAGACTCCTTATCCTTTTAATGTCTGAATGTGTTGGAGTGAGTGAGTGAATGAGCATGTGTGTATGTATGTGTGCGTATGTGAGTGTAAATGAAAGATTGAATGAGCATGTGTTCGTGTTAGTGTGTTAGTGTGCTAATGTGTGTGTGTCTGTGTGTGTGTGTGTGTGTGTGTGTGTGTGTGTGACTGACTGAATGAGTATGTATGTATGTGTGTGTGAGAGGAAGAAGGTATGTATGTTAGAGATGAGAGTTAGAGTGAATTAACGAGTACATACATGTCTGTATAAGAGAGAGAGAGAGATAGAGAGAGAGGGAGAGAGAGAGAGAGAGTACCTTTCCACATAACCGCTCTTTGTGCATTTTGGCGTATTTTTAGGCACATACATTTGGGCCCAACTTTCACTTTCGTTTCGGCAAACCTCTTGGCTTATTAGAATCGCACAAGACTATACGTTCTATACAATTTTGGCCCGTTTTTTTATCTCTCTTGAGGCATATTACTTTCGGCTTTCTGTTATCTGAATAAATGTTTCTGTAATGTATACACAAGTTGTCTGTTTTGTCTACAGTGTTTCATCCTTACAGCTAATAATATCTGGGCGACAGCAGCATCGCAATATAGGCATCTGGCCAAATCCCAAGGTTCCCGAACATGAGACATAAATTCATATGGATATTGTTAATCAGTGAAAGTTGCCCCTATATTGCTGTTCTGCTGTGTCCCAATTTCATGATCTGTACTCGGCAGAAGATTTCTGAATAGGTGGGGCTACCTTAAGATTTGATACTTCTAAATTTTTATGTGGCGACAATTGTGACACGGGATATTTTCCGAGGATAGCTCTCTTGGACACTTTGTTATTGAAGAATTTTAATATTCCAATTAACTAGCTAAACTTTTCTAATGAAACAATGATTGTGGCTTCCTATTGATGGAGTTCGAATCGAGAATTGCCTTTCTTCTCTAAAACACAAGTGTCGCCACATAGGATATATTACGAGCACTTCACCATCTAATACCGGTAGTCGGACAAGGGATTGAGAGTGATCTCCCTTCGACCCAGACAATATTGGATTCTACTCGTCTCTTCATTGTGGCCTTCCAGAAATCGACTTCACTGCTGTTCCTTTGGCCCGTGATCTTCAGAAAAAGCAGAGGGCATGCTTTTATACATAGGCTGTGGTCAGGTGCAAGTAAAAAGCCTATGTTGACACCTACTTGTATGCAAGAGTAGATTAATACAAATATGACGTAATATTCGTATCTGGCATTCTACAAAAATACATAAATGATAGAAGGGGTCTGAATTCGTCCCCTATACGTCCACATCAGCGTTTTCAAAATGGAACGGACAATTGGATTTCTCTGACTGTGAGTGTGTGGGTGGGAAGGATTTTATCAGAAACAAATAAATTGTCTCAGAAATTGATTGGAAAATAATTATGCTTCAGACTGTTGAACAAAAAGAACATGTCGGCCACCAAAAATAAATTGTTGCAAGGTGTGTGTTTTTTAAAGAAAAGTTTTATTTAGGCTCATAGTTTATAACTGGTTTTGCATCCGTAGCTGAAAAAATATCTAGTCTCCCTCACATTCTTACTAGCCCACTAGCCCGTGTCAGATTGTCGAATGTGAAAGGTATTGTGAAGACTGGTATAACAGAGGGTTCTTATATGGCATCGCTATTCGGCCCAGCCAACGTTTAAGGTTAATGTCTACAAGTGATGATCCATATGAAAATGAACAAAATTCGCCCTGTTCCGAGTAATGGAGGCACGAAAAACACCCAGTTTCACCAGCACGTTTTTTCAAACTCTAAACTGATGTATGCAACGTTTCAGTTGTAAGTTACAACTTAAGCCTGGTGTTCAGACGAAATAAACCCGTCTGTTTTCAGCCTCTGCAATGCCATTAGGCTTGACCACGCCGGAAGCTGTCGATGAGCTTCGTTCTGAGTCCTCGAACTCCGTAACGTAGTTACCGTTGCCGTTACCCACGTCCCTTCTGTTTACAACAGAAAAACGATCGCATTTGCTCCGCTGACCTCTACGTTTCGCTCACTGCTGTATCTTTCCAAGTGTGCCTTCTTCCAAGATGAACACAAGGCTTCACATTCAAGGTATTTAAGGTCACAATTATTCCACTTAACAGTATTAAGATGTTAAATTAGATGTGAAATTGGTCGTTGTTAGGCAGCAGTATCGGGACTGAAGATGGCGGCCGCCATTTGCAATTGTCTTAATTAAAAAATTTGGATTGTAAACTTGACGTGGTGCTTAGATGTAACCTGTTCGTTCATTATAGTGTCGAGCGATGTAGTACAGATGTAAGATAACCTGTATTACGTGAAAAGCAGCTGTTTGGACCATTTTATTGGTTAATGGTGGTCTTGCAGCACAGCCTGTAAAGCCAACATACACTTGGAATTCGCATTGTCAAAAGGCTGAGGTCTAGTGACATATTGTAGCTGTCAGAAGACGTAAGTTGTGATTTTGTAAACGCAGCCGCCGGCGTACATTTAACTGAACCTAGCTTTCGTTTTTCTTTTTCAGCTCGGGAGGACATAATTCGCTATTATGGCACTCCTGCGGCTGTGAGTTTGTGGCCGTCTCAGGATGAGGAGTCCGACTGTGTATGTAGTTTTACATGCCCTCCCTGTCACTTCTTCCTTCTATTATAGCCCCTGTTTTATTGTACATTAAGTCTGCCCAGTCCCTATAATAAACTGTGATTCGTTTTCTTTGCAAACGTATCCCGTATTCTGTCTCACATGCCTCCCTTTGTCCCTCCTTCCACCCCCTCGATGTGTAGCGTTCCCTGGCTGTGTCCCCTTCCCGTTGTCCCGACCCCCTGAGCGTCTTCACTCCGTTCTGGGCCCGCCCTGTCTACGGTGAGACGCTCCCTGCCCCCGTCACCATTAACCACGCTGATCACTACCCTGCCCCAAGTGACGGCGATGACAGTGACTACTGGGTGTACGAGGACGAGGACGACCACAGCTTTGTGGATGACAGAGAGATTCATCCCTTTAGAAAGGCGCTGACGAGAGCTGCTGCCTTCTTTAGGAAGATCTTCTCTTAGACTCCTTATCCTTTTACTGCTGAATGTGTTCGAGTGAGTGAGTGAATGAGCATGTGTTCGTGTAAGTGTGTTAGTGTGTGTGTGTTAGTGTGTGTGTGTGATAAAACACGTGTTATTTTAAAGGGAAATATTAACATTTAGTCTGTTCGGCTGACTTATTCTCACTATTGTTTCCTGAATAAAATATAATTTAAAACACATTAGCTTACCTCTTGCTGAAATGCGTGGCACGGTTAATGTTAAATATCCATGTGAAATAAACCGAGATATTCTGTATTCAAATATTCTTTGTTTTTATGTTACACCAGATGTTGTTATCAAGCAATATGCCTGTGACCAACCATACACATATGAAAAATTCAATGCTAGAGAAAGAATAATTTCAACTTTCCAACGAAACCATTTCCATCTGGTGTAAACGTTAACAATAGCGGTAAAAAATATATCAATGGATAACTGAAAATCGATGAGCACTTACTGTAACATTATAAAGTGATATATAAATAGATATAATGCTATTGTATAGATGTATGCACAGACGTATTGATGAAACAATAAGTTTTGACAGCCCGGCCAAGTTACAACACCAAGTAAAATGTTATTGTATCTCAAGCTACTTCAGGCGTGACATCATTAACTTCTTTGATAGGCACTTAGAAGTTAGAGTACTAAGAATTTATGGATGAACAACTTCTTTATTACAATTAAGAGCGACGTTTCGGTGTAGGTTCTAACACCGTTATCAAGCAAGTGATTTTCAGAGTTACTGACTTACTTATATTGGAGATGTAACGTGCGCTTTCCGACTGCAAGCGTATGTCGCACACGGGCCCGGCCAGGCCATTTAATGTGTTTCCAAAAAGGGGAAAAGTGAGTTTGTGCAACGAAGGAGGGGGGCTTTAGGGGTTGCTTATATAGTAATTTTGAAATTTTGAGATTTGGAAAGAATGCCAAGAGTGGGTGGGGGACGAACTAAGGGAGCTGTGTGTGTTGGGTGGTTGTTAAATAAGGAAGTTTTGGTTTTAATATTTTATTTGGGGTTTAAATGCGACTAATTAGTCCTGTTTTAATTAGGTATATGCCTAAGGCTTTGAATTTTTCTAATTTATTTTGTGCATTTAGGACTGATTCTAGTATAAGTCCGGTTTTAAGATTTAGGGTGGTCTGTAGTGTTGTTCGGTGTGTTTGGTAGTGTGTGCAGTGAATGAGTACGTGTTCTGGTGTTTCTAGTTGTTTGCAATGTGGGCAGTTTCCTGTTGTGTGTAGATTAGCTATTTTACGGTGATTATTTAGTTTGGTGTGGCCTGTTTGTAGTTTAGTAATTATTCTGTCGATTTTTTTGAATGGGTGTAGTATTTTTGGTTTAGTTAGGGTTTTTTTTAGTACTTTCCTGATTTGGCTATTTGAGTTTTGGTATATGTTTGTTTAGTGACACTTTTGATTTCTGATTTTGAGCTGGGTAAGTTTAAGCTTATTTCTGGGAGTTTAAGGGATACTTTTGCTGCTTTATCTGCCTTTTCATTTCCAAAGATTCCTACATGGGCGGGGATCCAAATGAACTCTATTTGATTTATTAGTTTGGGGCGGTTTTTAATGTTTTTATTTTTGAGGGCTTGTAGTCCACTTACAGAGTGTAGTAAGCAAGTATATATACAAGTAGGAGGCAATGTTTATACAGTAGAGTAGATATTGTTATACTGGAGTAGAGAAACCTGTTATGACCACACAAGGGTAGTGATGACAATCATCGGTGAAGTCAGTGCCATAAACAAAGGAAGAAGCCAGTAAATAAACAACGGGATTATGTCTTGTTGATGTTGAGTTGATGGTACGCCGGGGGTATGTAATATCCTTGGTCACGGTTGATTGAGGGCTGAAGTCTTTTGATGTTGATGGCTTCTTGAAGCTTCCTGATCTTGAAGTCTTTGAGGTTGGTGGCGAGGGTTGTGACTCTCTCCCACTGGATGCTGTGGCTTGGGTTGTCACGGATGTGATCTGATAGAGCTGATTTAGAGTCATCTTTGGAGACTGAGATTTGATGTTCTTTAATTTGGGTTTGGAAGGGCCTATGTAAGCTTGTCCACAATTGCATGGAATGTGGTACACTGCTCCTGATGGTTCTAGCTTGTGGCTGGATGGTGGTTTCCCTGTGGCTTTAATTGTGTTCTGAATAGTATGACTCCTTTTGAAAACTACATCAATGTTGGCATGTTTCTTTAAGAGTCTCTGGATTTTGTGGCTAACTATTGTTAGAACCTACACCGAAACGTCGCTCTTAATTGTAATAAAAAAGTTGTTCATCCATAAATTCTTATCCTTACTTAGTGACATCATTAGCTAGTAGCAGTAGTAAGTGACGTACAGTTATAACACTAAGTATAACATTATTGCATCTCAAGGTCAGGTGCAGCAGCATTAGCTAGTAGAAGTACTAAGTGACGTACAGTTATAACACTAAGTATAACATTATTGTATCTCAAGCTAGGCCACGTGTAACATCATTAGCTAGTGGTAGTACCAAGTGACGTACAGTTGCAAAACACTAAGTATTACGTTATTGTATCTCAAGCTACGTTAGGTGTGACATCAATAGCTAGTAGTAGTACTAAGTGACGTACGGTTATAACACTAAGTATAACGTTATTGTATCTCAAGCTACATCAGGTGTGACATCAATAGCTAGTAGTAGTACTGAGTGACGTACGGTTATAACACTAAGTATAACGTTTTTGTATCTCAAGCTACGTCAGGTGTGACATCATTAGCTAGTAGTAGTACTAAGTGACGTACAGTTATAACACTAAGTATAACGTTATTGTATCTCAAGCTACGTCAGGTGTGACATCAATAGCTAGTAGTAGTACTGAGTGACGTCCAGTTATAACACTAAGTATAACGTTATTGTATCTCAAGCTACGTCAGGTGTGACATCAATAGCTAGTAGTAGTACTAAGTGACGTACGGTTATTACACTAAGTATAACGTTTTTGTATCTCAAGCTACGTCAGGTGTGACATCATTAGCTAGTAGTAGTTCTAAGTGACGTACAGTTATAACACTAAGTATAACGTTATTTTTTATCTCAAGCAAGGTCAGGTGCAACAGCATTAGCTAGTAGTAGTTCTAAGTGACGTTCAGTTATAACACTAAGTAAAATGTTATTGTATCTCAAGGTCAGGTATAACCTGTTTTCCTTCTTTCTCGGTGCAGATATCCATGAATTTACTAACGAACTTGATTACGATACTTGGCAAAGCATCATGCTGTCTTTCTTCCACTTCATATGGAATTTGAAGAAATACCATAATAAAAAAATATGTATATCTGCTAGATACCTTACTGCTCTCAAAATGTACCATATTCATAGCACTGTGTAACATGATTTCTTTGTATGTAGTCAAGTACTTTTATTGATGTATGGTAAATAATGTATTTGCCTATGTAAAATTAATTAATTCATTCATTAGCAAGTAGCAGTAGTCCAAAGTGATTAATAGTTACAGCACTAAGTATAACGTTATTGTATCTCATAAAACTAACGCCAGAGGTACATCCAGTTTTAATGACAATATTTAATTTAAAGTTAACCTTCTTTGAGAAGCATTTAGAAGTTGGAGTACTAAGCAAGTATAAGATATATGGATGTAATATGGAAGTTCATCTATATATCCTATCCTTACTTAAAGTTAAACATTTTTGTACGGATGAGATAGAAGTTGAAATAGGAAATGTTATATAATTATACACATTTTATGGGCCTTATTTAATTAAACCATTTTTAAAGAAATAGCGGGGAATAGCTGAGAAATAACTGTGAAACTGGACAGTGGGAAATTTATTATATGTGGTGATTGGCATTTAGTGTTCGGTGTAAACAAAGACACCTACAGTTACAAACACATTAATGGCCCAAAGGCTAGAAAAGAGGGACTGGAAATTATTTATAAACTAGATGTTAAGGACCAGTGGACAGAATCAAACCCAATGGAAAATAGATATACAAGGAGACAACCACTAAAACTGAGATTGTGACGTCACACTGGTAAGATGACGTCACTAGGATAGGTCATGCTACTGGGGGAAATAGCTAGTACCTTTCAAACAGAGAGAGAAACCATGAGCACAGATGTAAACGTGAATTCCTTTTGTTTCTGGAGCGGCAAGTGATGGTCAATTTTATACATACATCATTAAAGTGCATTGACATTTTCATATTTATTAACTACTCTAGTCCACTCAGCATATAATCATAATAATGCTACGGTATATTGGTTGCTGTATGATATTTCAATGATCATATTCATTGAACAGTCTTATAACATAAGTTAGTGTACAAAGAATAAATTACTTCTTAAACAGATACATTTCGACCTTATTTCATTCAAATACAGATATAGCTGAGAGACGCGTGTTTTACTGCATATAAGACACACACATTTACAATCGCCGTTGGCTATACACGAACATTACACAAAACACAATTAACGTTGTTCATTACATCATCAACGATGTATATGACACCTGGGCTCCCAACATCGAAGTAATAACAGTATAGCCGGAGGCAATGTTAGCTATTGGCCATACCTGACACGTTCGCCTACACGAGGGTTTTAAGTAATTAAAAAGGTGATTGCACAACTGGTGAAACCTAGCCCGTTCCATTATGGTTTTAAGGTGCATACTATATACATTATCAACACAGGACTCTACACTAGAGTTACGTTACAACAATGTCATAAACGATAAGGAACAGCAATCGTGACTATCAGTAAAGCTGACCGCGTAACGGCGTCCTTAGCAACGAAGGGAGTTAACTCTACATGATGTGCTTGCAATATTACAGGCAATATGAAGTTAAGGAAAACTTCAGCTATGTATACTGATATATTTTGGAACACAATATGGATATTAAACTATTTAGATAATTACATTAATCCTGCGCAGTACATGAATACATACACGAAATATTTCTCCTTTATATTGGGGCGTAATATTTATGGCACCAATTTTTAAATAAGACTTGACAGGTATCTCATACATTAGCATGCATTCGTTAAATTTTTTACCTTCTCTGGTTTCTGAGAAAACTTTCCATTTCCCCATTTCACACAGTTTACACAAAGTTGAAAAGCACTGTGCAATGGCCATAACTCTGTAAACAATGAATTCAAGACACCAATATACAAACTCATTTAAGATCATGACCAGTAATATCAGTGTGTAAAGTTTCAATTTTCTGACATTAAACAATTTTGAAACATTTGTCCCCATCGAGTGAGTGAGTGAGTTGGGTTTAACGCCGCTTTTCACATTATTCCAGGTATTTCACGGCGTGTCAGCTTAATGTGGGAGGAAAGCCCGAAGTGATGCAGGTCTAAGACGTTTACCACTTCGGTGAAACCCACGAGCACGGGTATGGTGCTGACAGACCTAAAAACATAATTGGGGCGAACCGGGATTCGAACCCACAATCATAGGTTTCTGGTGTGCCCAAGGGACGCAAATCTGCACAGTTAATCACGGCGCCTTAGACGACTGGGCCACCCGTGCCCCCACTTCCACAGGAGATATAGCTTGTCTGTGAACAAATGATATCTCAAAGAGAATCTACCAGAGTTCTTTCTTCACCACCCACTGGTCAGTTGACATAGGCCTTCAGGTTAAAATATTGAAATCTTACTCTTGTGATTCTGCTATAGCCTACATTTTTCCTAAAAACATATTTCTATTTATTTTATTCCAATACTGCCACGAAATAACAGCAAATACTGAACTCTTTAGTGAGGATGTGATCGAGTGCAAGGCCACAACATTCTATATCTGTGATGTCATAGTATAATAATGTGTACATAAATACAACATTGTTCACTTACTCCAACAATGGCAGCACTGCACTTGGTACACTTCGGGGCAAAGTACAGCTCGTAGTCTCGCTCGCAGTAGAGGTAGCCGTCCTCCCTTAGACGAGAAGCGGATGGATGGACAAACTCCATTCCTATTAGATAGAGAGGGGCAGGGGAAAGAGAGTCTGGCCACGCCGTGGAGAACATTATTCGGATGCTTGTGTTGTTGAGAGAGCCTCGTGGGGTGGTCCGAGCATCATGGTGTGGGGTGGAATTGTTCTTGCACAGAGGGTCGGCCCTGTGGTCTTCCAGAACATCGGTCCAGGGAGAGGCAATGGTGTCACAGCAGCTCGGTACGTTGATCAAGTCTTGAGACCACACGCCATACCTCATTTGGCACGTCGCCGCTACCACGAGTTTCAGCATGATTACGCCCGTGCCCACACTGCGAGAGCAACAAGAGACTTCCTCCAGCAGAATGGTGCAGAACCATGCAGTGGCCTGCCCTCAGTCCCGATTTAAATCCCATTGAGCACTTGTGGGGCGAGATTCAAAGACGGCTGAATGACGTCCGACCAAGGCCGACAACTGCAGCTGAACTGCGTCAGTGTGGGTGTTGCGGTACACTGATGTTCTTAGTCCATCATCTGTGGTTTGGAGGGACACGTCAAGGAAAGGAAGGTGTCGATTTGTTTCAGCCTCCATGGTGAACTGGATTCTCTGGTGCTGGGCGTTGAGATGTTGAGGAGCTCTGTGGGCTCGTTCTGGTGACACACAGACCAATACATCCAGTACAACTCCTGCCACCTTCCCCAGATAAACAAGCCATCACTGCCACCTTCACCCGACGTGCCAAATCCATTTGGCACCCTCATGCCCTCAGCAGTGAACTGGACCATCTCAAGGAAACCTTCACTTCCTCAACAGCTATCCTTCCCACCTAGTCTCCATAACCATCCGCAAGTCCCTCAAGAACTCCGACCCCAGGCCCAAACCAGCTCCATCGTACATCAAAATCACCATACCCTACCAAGGCCCTGTCACTCATCAGATTTCCCGCCTCATCAAGAATAAAGCCAACATAGATGTCACCTTCTCTAGCGGCAAGTCTATCAAGACCCATCTACAAGCAAATGACAGAGGCTCTAGCAGCGGGAGTCCCAACCCCCGAGGATGTATACACCTTGTCATAAATATCGCACCACCCACTTTTTTTCACTAAGTAAAACTGGATCTTTAACCTCATAAATATGGTGCTTAGAAAAGCACATTTAACTGTTTATATGGCCTCATGTGAGCGTTCAGTCAGAAAATTGACAACACAAGACAGAATTTGAGTACTAATTGAGGGTTTAATTGTAGCAAACTAAAGTTCACTAAAATCACCGTGAAATAAGGTGAAATAAGTATGGCTGCCGGAGTCGTTATAACACAACACAGTTCACATTTCATTAATGTCGAACACACTAGTAAGGTCCACAATGACTGGCTAACTCAGTATCTGGTGTAACCGCCTCGCACTTGGATAACATGTTCTACACGCCGTCTCATGCTGGTCACCATACGTCTGAATCTCTGTTGGGGGATCTGCTGCCACTCATCATGCAATTCATGGGTCAATTCCTGAAGGTTCTGAACTGGAGGATCCCTTGCTCTCACCCTACGTCCCAAAATGTCCCACAAATGCTCAATAGGATTAATGTCTGGACTTCTGGCAGGCCAGGGTAGTGTCTCGATGGCGTTGTGTTGGAGATGCTGAACAACAGCTCGAGCACGATGTGGTCTGGCATTGTCGTCCATGAAGACTGGACGAGTGGCGAGAGCATGGTTATCGAAATGAGGCACAACAGCACCGTCCAGGATCAAGTCCTGGTACCTCTGTCCATTCAGTGTTCCGGGAACTGTGATGAGGTCAAGTTTACAATCGTAGGAACAACACCCCCACACCATGACGGATCCACCCCCAAATGGGACATCAGCTTGAATATTCCTCTGATCATATATGCTGTGCCTCTCTGCCTCCAAACTCGTGCCCTCCCGTCTGTATGATGCAGCAAAAATGTGCTTTCATCGGACCAGTGGATCCTTCTCCATGTCCTCAGGTTCCAGCGAGCACGTGCTTGGCACCAGGCTAAACGGGCATGGCGGTGCTGATTTGTGAGGAGTGGACGTCTGATTGGTCGTCTTGCTCTCAATCCTGCAGAATTTAGGCGTCATCTGATGGTGCTGATGGACACACTGTTGTATGGATGCCATCCATGTCGCAGCTGTATACAAGTAGACTTTGGGCTTCGTCTGAGAGCACGATCTCCCCTGTCATTGGTTTTTCTGGGACGTCCAGACCTCGGTGCATCCTTCACTTCACCGGAAGCAGTATGCTTACGTATTAGCCTGCTGATGACAGTGTGATTAATGTTCAGTTGTGCTCCAATAGCACGATATAACATACATCTGGTGCTTACCAATAATTTGCCATCTTTGGTTCAGAGGCACTGGACGCTTGGTCTTTTCACTGGTTGGTCAAAATAAAGCTTAATTTATGCCTAAAACCAGATTTTAGCTGTGTCTGCCAACATAACATACGCCAAAAGAGGCTATGTGCATACTGCATTTTTAGCAAACCGACCCCCGGTACAAGCATGCTCAACGCAAGCATGCACGTGCAGCTCGGAAAAGGGTCTGTTTGTGATATTATGTTCACAGATGGTGTAGTATATGAAATATGTGCGTGTAGTTTAAAAAAACTGAAAATGATATTTTCTGCTTTTACTTTAAAATGTGTGGTGCGATATTTATGACGAGGTGTATATATACCTGATACCCTGCAACTGTGGCCACCAGTACATTGGAAAAACCCTTAGACCCCTCAACACAAGAGTCAAAGAACATCGGACCTCTGTTAGCAAACTCTAACCATCTGCCTAGTGCATGGGACTTATTGCTCTGATCTTTGTCGGGGCAAAATGCCTAGCTGGCTTCAAATTGGCCCTTGCTATGTCCATTCTTACACCTATCAGTGTTCCTCATAATAAAGAAGTTGACATCCATATATTCTCTTCCTTATGTGAATCACTTCTAAATGCCATTCAAAGGCCTGGGGAATCTCCTCGTCCAAAAACAACTATCTGCGACAGCAACCTCCTCGACTGTTAGAGATGTTATGGTGGCTAGGGTAGGTTGCTTCACCACTGCTTTCAGGGTCGGACGGACGCTAGACTTCGTTGTACGTCTAGGCATTTTTTGACGAGGAAGATCCATGCTGTGTCCTTAGATTTTGATCTGCGATCTACGTTCCTCTTCTTGCATTTCTTTAGGTATTCGTTGAAAGGTATGAACATTCTTTCCATCGGAACGTAGGTTAACTGTGTGGATCCACCGCAGAAAATATATGCCGGCACTTCTCACAGGGCGGACGTTTCTGTTGGTCCTTGCCCAGATGGTGTAAGAAGTGCCCCAAACTCCCGTAGAATTTTGAGAATTAAGGCCTAAAATATTCTCTCAAGAAATAAGTAGGTGTCCACAGTGAGGCGAAGATAAAGAGAATGATTAGACAGAGAGTGCCAGGTGATCAGCACACGTGCGGCAAGCTGCACGAGATTCGCGTGCAAGACCTGATGGACAGGGTGGTCGCCATAGTGATCCAAAGGGTGATTGGGCGAATGAAGCTTACAAGCTGGAAACTTTGTTTTGGGTCGTTTCCACACAAGGATCTGAAGAAGGATTAGATGCATAGAGTGAAACAAGATAAGTTTAAATATTGTTATTTTCTCTTAACGTTCGTTGTTTACTGGTGTAACCGTTCAAAATGGAGGGTGTAATTCAGAACTCCCGTTCAGCGATTCCATACCGAGATCATGAACTAATTCAATTATGATTTGGTGCCCCAGTAATGAACTGTGTCATCCTCACGCAGAAGATCTGAGTACGAAGTAAAAGGGTTACAATATCACTCAAATCTGATTAAAAGGTGTAACTTATTCTGCTTACATGTTTTAAGGTCGCAAAGCATTTTCGGTATGACATTAATGTCACAACCCTCATTGACTGATGCGCATCACCAATCGTGACGGTGGATGGATGGAACTCTCGAAAACTAACATCAATTCATTATGGATCCCAATGAGCAATAGATCCTTCACTTTATTGAAAAATTCCTTAGTGTTATTGAAATAATCACGTAAAACTCCTCCGCTTTACTGAAATACTCCAGTGGGATTTAACATGTTATACTGCTGTTAATGATCTCGGTAGATCGTGGAAATATTGGACGCAGCGCCAGTAAAATATGACGGTCGGGTCAAGTCGGGACAGCTTTTTGGTTTGGAAACCATGTCAAATTCAGCTGACCATCAATGTTTTTTGCTTATTGTAGATGCCCTAGGCTATCATCTAGTCTCTGAAATGAACATATTTTACAGAAAAAAAAGTTCTTAAATTATTTTAATAAAAAGGAATTCCTGGGTATCTCTTCATTCTCAGATACTACGGTAATCTAGACTTGCCCATTATAATAGAGTTGCATGGGCTGCATTGGATATATTTGTTTCAGGGTCTGTATGACAGACTATTAATGCCTGATGAACATTGTAGTGTACACGACCTAAAGTCTCCACATCATACTGTCATTGCCAACTGAAAGAAAGCAACACAAATAATAAATGAACATCGAAGACGTGTAACGATACAGTGGGGTCGCGCTACGATTCGCACCCCGACAATGTGGATGCGATACCATTCGTATCCCGATGAAGTACTTATATTTCATACGTTGATATTATTTTCTTTTTGTGGTTGAATCACAAATCTGAACCATTTGGGATTTTTTAAATTCAGGAAATCGAAGATGGGATATTTTGGGGCGAAACAGGGCGTGAAGGTTATGCTTCTTATAGCCAACCGGGAAATACAAGAGAATCTGTCAGCTGGTTGTTGAACAGTTTGTTATTATTCATGTTTTACACCAATATAACTTTCAATGTAGCGTATGTATCGTTTCAACACAGCCAAGGTAACCATATTGCAGATAGTGATAAATGTGTTTATAGTTCTTCCAGATGGATTGAAAACCTTGTCATTTGTATCAGAATTAAAACAATTAATTAGCCCTGAGGTTTGCTTCACTTTCATGGACCAGAACAAACCAAGTGTTGCCATAGTAATAGATATTTAAAAAAAGATGGATGCTTATTAAAAAATAGTATAGGTTAATTGTTATGTTATCTTTAAAAAAAACGAAACAATAAAACAAAACCTCCACATGTAGATTTAACTCTTTCTTTTTTTAACCTCAGACTTCTTACTTCTGATTTTAGAGGGCAGATCGTTGTGCCCTACGACCTGGGTTAGAGAAGGTGCCCAGTACTTTTGCAACTGATCATGATAGTGTCCTCTTGCTCATAGCAGAGGCTGTATCATTGCTAATTTACGCAGTCACCAGTTTATCTAGTCCAGGGCCCCGTTCCAAAAACGATCTTACTGCTATAGGACTATCATTAGCCAATGTGAAAGGGCCAGTAGATCGAGTTAGACTTTAGCACTATGATTGCTTTGTGTAAGGGGCCCAGACTTAATTGTTGACAGGCCACCTGGATATGGCTGGGATCAAAAACATTCACCAACTCTGTTTATCCCATGCATAATTTCTCCATACTATTATGATACATAACCTGTACCCATTCACCACCATAGTATTGTTAATGGACTGACATCATCATCATTTCTCTTACCAGAAACTTCGCACAGAAGATCTCTAGCTCTTGAGTGCATTTGATTGGACATCTTTGTTAACCAATGCATAATTATAATCAGCCACAAAATAAAATGCTGGTGAATGGTCTAGGGTATTTGATATTGAAAAAGGGAGACAAAATACCCTGCATCATCGAGGATGGTACCATCAATCACAGAAAGCATTAGGGCAAAATATTTACACACAGTTAAAAGTACAAAATACGCCTAATCAAATTTAAGAATGGTTTCAAGTCAGATTGCAGCTCCAACTCTTATTTACAGTAAAAGATAACACAACACATAATCAAATTATTCCTTGCGTTTATTACTCGGAACATGATATGGTTGGAAAGTTACTATCAAGTGTTACTAGGAGTACTGTTTGAAGACAGTTCAATATTAATTTGCATCCAAACACGAGGATCTCCATGTTATGTCTGGGTATACACCTATGTAGCCACACAGATGGGATCAAACTCAAGACTTAAAATAAACAAACAGCCCTTCATACTACCATCATGTCAAGGTATATTTATGAACTATATATATACACTGTATGCAATGTATACAACAGAACAAGCCTTATATAACAGCTTCTAGGGGCGATATATTCTATAACACATCAACGTCCTTGCAAAACATTGAATAATGCATCAGTTTCCTTACGATATATTCAATAACGCATTAACTTTTGTGTGATATATTCAGTAACACATCAACCTCTGTAATGCATTGACCCCTTGTGATGTAACATTTGAGTACCCTGCGAAATGTTCAAGATGATTCTGAGAACATCGTATATTACATCATCTTTCATGTATCATACTCTGTCAAGTTTCAACCTATTTGTGAGAAACTCAGAATCATGTCAAGTCTGCTGCAAAATTCTGCAACTCGTCTCCTTTCATGTGATTATCTCAACACTGCATCAGAATGCAAGACTTTTATGTACACTACTCCACACATGCATCGGACCCAAAGTGTCATATTTAGTCCAAGGTCAGGGTGCCGTTACAAAGCGATCTTGCGCTAAGGTGATTTTAACTCCCATACATTAACACAGACTTACAACAGTCGTAGCGATAAGGATGTTTTGTACAAAGGCGCCCTGGTCTTTAGCAAATGTTGAGTAGCATATATCATACTTGAGAACAATGCATTTTGAAAAACCTCACATTATGCATGCATGGAAATGACTTTATCGCTGAAGACGATTCATTCCATAAACCCCTGCTGTAAAAGTTTGTTTTCCTTCTTCAGTGCAAATCATGCACAGGTTTAAGCTAGCAGTTTGGTAAGAGAAAAAAGGCTAAATCTCAGGAAAATATTTGGACTATAACACCTGACATTACATTCAACATCCTGAAAAACTGAGGTACTAAACTGACAAAAGTCCAACACAAGGGAATAGTTGCAAGTATAAAACTTGCTCTAATGGCATCCATATTGAAACAGCCACGCCTCTCCTGTCACAACATACCCTGTTCCTAGCTACTGCTTCCACTCATATATCCGTTTCTTTTAATGATAAATGAAGTCACTAATGCATGCAAAAATTTGGCCATACATATATTGAGTTCAAATATTAATCACCATTGAAATCATTTAAATAATTGCATATGACTTTTGAATTTAGGCCACCAGAACTCAGAATGGACAATAGAAAAGGGTGTAAGAAAATAGTATTTCTTACAAAGGTCTAAAAAATGGTACATATTGAGGCGAAGTTATAAAAGTCATAAATTACTCATAAATTTGTATCAACTATGTATAATCTTTGTACAATATATCTATATAAATAGGTTAAAAATAAAAGATTTGCATATATTGGAGAGACCCTGATAGAAAAGCAAGAACAGAAGAGAGTTGACATCTATCTACAAGACCTATATACACAAGAAAAGACATTATGCAGGGGATGTAAGGGAAGTTGTTAACATGTATATATATATACAATACTTACATAAAGGTTTGGGCATACAACTCAAACTACACATCGAAGCACATTAATGTGGAATATTCACAAGCAATTTCAGCCTCATACTATAAATTTGTTCCTAAAGTATTCACCAAAAATATGCAGCATGGAAATTTGGAAACCATGGATTCTTTTACAAAACACTTCACTCCAAAATGTCATAATTGAGACCCAATAATGACTTCTTTTAACATATAAAAATTATGCAAATGTTTATTTTCTCAGTCCACAGAATCGACAATGTTATTTTTTGCATTTAGCATAACATGAGATCTCAAGAAATTAAAAAAGGATATTGCTTAGAACAGTGATTCATAACATTTAACATTCTTATTCGAAGATGGATATATAGTTGATATACCACAGTAACTAATATATATTGCTAACACCAAGCAAATGATATGTTAATGATGAAAGTTACTTGGGCTACAGGTGATACAAAGTCTTCGCAAGTTATTTTTATGTTCCGTTTGAGCCTTCTAAACACGACTAAAGTTAAATGACTGTTTCATTGGGTAAAGAAGCGTAATGGCAGTTGGTAGCAAACAAGAACACAAGGCACACACAGAAGATACTATTCTCCTAAAACAGATTTCAATATTACATTTGGCTATAACAAGAGATTCAGACATTGGTATATATACACATTCTGCACACAGAGACTTAACCAATCAGATTGTGCCTCATGCTTTTTTCTCACTATTTTAAGACATTCTCTGAGATGACTCCAAATACTCGGATCTTTCAACACCTTTAAAAAATTATTCAAAGCAGGAGATATATCAAAAGACATATTTGAACAGTTATAAAAAGACAATAACCTAACAAATGTTGTTTGTACACAAAAACTCATTTATTCAAGATTTATTGCTTGGCTAAGTAAATCAAGTGCAACCATACGCATAATAAGTATCTTATTCTGAACCATTTAATTGTTGCACAACTTAACACTATAAGAAAATATCAAATGATCCAAATCAGGATTAAACATTAAACAATGTTTAATATTTTGTACATAATTTTATGCATTTCAAAATTATATTATATAAACTGTATGCTTATATAATCAAGGCACACAGTCACATAGTTTTTAATTGCTTAAACAAAGGAATTATTGAAATGTGGATGGAGCAATAAAAAAAGACCCTAGCTAACTAGCCATTTCACCACAAGGCACCGCAAACCGTCGACCGTGGAATAACCCAGTACTGTAGCCAGAACTCATCTTCACTTATTAGTCAACAGTTGTATTGTAAGAATAATTATTGTATCATCCAGTGTTATTCTATCGTACATGTTTCTTGCAGAAGGGCTTCCCGGCCTTGACATAGAAAGGAGCGCCTTCCAAACTAATTTGGCAAGTCTGAAAAAAAAGGTACAGAAGGTTATATAACATGTAACCAGATATTCACCTTAAATAATGCAAAATAATCATATTTCCAAAAAGAAATTGTGTGTCTACAAATTCAGGGGGAAAAAAATCAACTTATAAACTCTCATATTATGTGGTGTTCAAGACAAGTTGTGTATTGATATTATACCATACAGCACAGTGATATTTCACTGTGTTCTGTATGGTATAATATCAATACACAACATGGGGTACAGTGTAAGAAAAACGACATGTAACAGGAATAAAGCATGAATTAACAAGGTTTTGACATATATGTATCTATCTATATATATGTATCTTGAAATAGTTTTCACAATCACTTCTAAATATATATTGAGACAATCCCAGCTGGGCTTATGAACAGTATACAGACAAAGAGAGGTAACTCACCGAGCAGTTGAAGCATTCAGAATGGAAGTTCTTGCTCATGGCCTCGACCCATTTGTCGCCAGGTTCGATGGGGAAGCTGCACCCAGAGCACATTGTCTGGAACATGGCGTTCCAATCTACGGACAAAAACATTTACATGGATGAAAATGCGAAAAGCTGTCCATAACAATTATCCTATCTTACTTAATTTTAGCCCACAAAATGTAAGGCCTGGTATCTCCTAAGGGAGACAGGGAGACAATCATGGGGTACTGGGGACCTACTCTGCCCCAGAATCACTGCAAGGAGACAATCATGGGGTACTGGGGACCTACTCTGCCCCGGAATCACTACAAGGAGTCAATCATGGGGTACTGGGGACCTACTCTGCCCCGGAATCACTACAAGGAGTCAATCATGGGGTACTGGGGACCTATTCTCCCCTTGAATCACCACAAGGAGTCAATCATGGGGTACTGGGGACCTATTCTGTCCTGGAATCACTACAAGGAGTCAATCATGGGGTTCTGGGGACCTACTCTGCCCTGGAATCACTATAAGGAGTCAATCATGGGGTTCTGGGGACCTATTCTGCCCTGTAATCACCACAAGGAGACAATCATGGGGTACTGGGGACCTACTCTGGAATCACTACAAGGAGAAAAGAGTTGGGTACTGGGGACCTACTCTGCCCCGGAATCACTGCAAAGAGACAATCATGGGGTACTGGGGACCTACTCTGGAATCATTACAAGGAGACAAGCATGGGGTACTGGGGATCTACTCTGCCCCGGAATCACTGCAAAGAGACAATCATGGGGTACTGGGGACCTACTCTGGAATAACTACAAGGAGACGTGTGGGGTACTGGGGACCTACTCTGCCCTGGAATCATTACAAGGAGACAAGCATGGGGTACTGGGGACCTACTCTGCCCTGGAACCACTCTCCCCATGACTTGCTAGGTCATGTCTCACCTTTCTCACAGTAAGGGTTTCCATCCTCGATGTGGAACTGGTTTCCACCAATCGGCTGCTTGCACTGGAAGCACAGGAAACACTGAGGATGGTAGCTCTTCTGCAGAGCATTCACACACTCCTGCAAACAAGACAAGGTAGACTTAGCACCCAGTGAGTAAATCTACACTGCATCTGAAATAATGCTATCAACTCAGTTGCATTTCGATCCACAACTTACATACCCTGGAAACCCTGGAACTGCAACAACTCAATTCAGTATCCCAAACTTACTTCCACAGGAGACATAGCTTGTCTGTGAACAAACGATATCTCAAAGAGAATCTACCAGAGTTCTTTCTTCACCACCCACTGGTCAGTTGACATAGGCCTTCAGGTTAAAATATTGAAATCTTACATTAGTGATTCTGCTATAGCCTACATTGTTCCTAAAAACATATTTCCATTTATTTTATTCCAATACTGCCACGAAATAACAGCTAATACTGAACTCTTTGGTTAGTGAGGATCTGATCGAGTGCAAGGTTGCAAGATTCTAAACCTGTGATGTTATAGCATAATAATATATACATAAATACAACATTGTTCACTTACTCCGACAATGGCAACACTGCACTTGGTACACTTCGGGGCAAAGTATAGCTCGTAGTCTCGCTCGCAGTAGAGGTAGCCGCCCTCCTCCACGAAGCCGATGTCAATCAGCTTCACACCACAGCGGGCATTGGCACAGATGAAGTGGTCGGGACACCATGTCTTCCCCATGGCAACCACAAATGGACCTCTGGAACACACACACACCATGTCTAGTGTTTCAAACATTTGGTTTGCATGTACCCTATTTACCATAATAAGTGCCAAGGACACAGTCACTTGACAGAGGTGGTGGTGGTGGAGAGGGGTGGGGGGAGCTATTAAAACCACTAACAAATTAAAATTGTGTTAAAAAATCGAGGGATTGTGATCAGACTGAGTTCAAATTTCAATCAAAATAAAACTTTTTTAATAATAATATGCTGAATAAGGTCCATGAGTTATAAGTCTTTGAAGAAGGACATAATGAGGCAAATTAGTTACAAAGTTGCACATTCACCTCTAAACTTCAATTTCGGCATTGTACTCTATCCCACTCCGAGCTATAATACTCTCTTGCAAGATACAGAATGGACTGTGGCCCCATGTCACCACAGCAAGAGATGGTCGAGGTCGTGGCCACTCGGTGGCAGGGGCAGGCGCACCCCAAGAGAGAGTCTAGGTCTAAAGCCTTGACAGGCATATCTCCACATTAGGGTCCACGTTACTTCTCGTACGTGGGTCCTCAATTGACAAACCCTCATTATGCCTTTGTTATAAACTGAACTGCAAAAGAAACTTTACTTCATTGAAATACTTTTCATGAAGTGATGTTTCTTTTGCGGTTCAGTACATACTCATACTATAAATTTGTTTAGCATCTCCATGGCTCCTGTCGCTGTTGTACAGGAGTTGTGTTTATGTGACTGCTACGTTATAAGAATAGTTAGCGCATTACCTGATAGCATTCAAAGTGTATTACTACTGTTTAATCTCATGGCCTACTGCCTATTTTCCTATAAAGCTGAAGGGTTGGGGGTTAAAACAACAACACATTTGAAGTGATTTCATGAAGGGACTTGTCAGTTGGGCGAACATGGTGTAATAAGAAAGCAACTATTTTTTTCAGAACTGAATCTGTTTCTCAAATTATATATTTTGTACCACATTTGTGAAATATTAACTTTGGGTGATCTCCATATAAAGCATTTTAAAATAAAAATCAAACAATGTGTAAGAGTTCTTTTATAAGTACATTAAACTATGTTTATAACAAACACGCTTGTAACAAACTTATGCATATAACAAACTATTTCATGGTCCCCTCCATTTGCTGTATATATGCTGTTCATACGCTTATAATGAACAATGTATATAACAAATTAAAATTAGTGGTCCCATTGAGATTGTTATAACCGTAGTTTACTGTAATTTAAAGTTTTCTATGCAATAACAAAGGTGACTCTTTACCTAATGGTATTCCCACACTGGGCACAGGTGGCCATCCTGGGAATGTCCGCTCCAGTCGCCCCCTGTTGGCGCACCACAGCATCACCCTTCTTGAACTTTGTTGCCCCTTTGCCGGTGGGCTTGGGCACTGGGCCTCGGGAACCCCCCATGGGTCCTCCGGATCCCCCCATGGGTCCTCCGGATCCCCCCATGGGTCCTCCGGGTCCCCCCATGGGTCCTCCCATGGGTCCTCCCATGGATGGGCCTGGGGGTGGTGGTGCAGGGGCAGAGGGGGCCCATGGCTTGGCAGCAGGGGGAGGGGCTGGGGCTGATACTGGGGCTGGGGCTGGCTTAGGTGGAGCCCATCCAGTGTGCTTGGCTGAAATAGAAAATATGTCTGTTGCAAATGTTGACAAAGTGAAACTGGGCATCTATTCTATTTATCCTTCACTTATCTGCATATTCCACCTATCTTGTGGACATAGAGTCCATCCCATCCATTTTAACCTATTTCTGTCTGCATCTCTCTCATCCATCTATGCCCAATGGTATCTCCCACCTACTGGTATCTCCCCCATGACGCCAACCTCCACCCCCACCTAATGGTATCTCCCCCATGATGCCAACATCCACTCCCACCTAATAGTATCTCCCCCATGACGCCATCCATCCCCTACATACCTCCTCCAGCTGCCTGTCCAGGTGTAACTCCTCCACCACTGTAAACAACAAACAAACAATCAACAACAGGCACATGCAATGTAAAGATTTAACCTCCACATAACTATTCTTCTGAAAGGAAGACATTATTAATTATTCATGTTCCCCAGAAAGGAACAATTCAGAGAATGACTACATGTATTTCCATTACAGGAGTCCCCTGACTCAGAAGATTGTTAAAGTGCACAGATATGATACAAGGACACAAAGAGTTGTAATACATGTATAGAACTGACATACGTCGTATTGTTCTCTAAAACTAATCACTAGTCTACAATTAGTAGGTTGGAACTGAACAGATTAATATTTCATGCACATTATGCTATGTCATCATGGGATTATTCAAAACATATCATTTACTAAACAATGGCATTATATATTAACAGACTTACATTGTCAGCAATCTCTGGTGGTATGACTTAATCACACTTTCAAACTAACTTCTTCCTATGCCAGATCTTCCTACTCTACAGATTTAGGCCACAATAAATTATCACATTTTCATCCACACCTCCCTCTGACCATCTGATCTGCCCAAGTACCTACAGACAGGAGTATACATGCGTTGCCTTCTTTGTAATATGATGAATAGACACCATACCTTGTCTGACTAAACATGAACGCTTTATGTGAATCACATTCATCAACAGTTAATGTGAACATATGCCTTCCATAGTTGGCTATAATAAATAATGGGAAGGGGCAGTATATTTTTTATAGCCAACAATAGAAGGTATCTGTGCACATAAACTCCCACATTTAAATATACTGCCCCTTCCCTATATTTTTTGTGAAATGTGAATAAAAATCTAATAATTAATATATTGTGGATTTATCTAAGCTGATCTAAGGGCAAGTGTTGGTAAACATCCCAAAGTTGGAACTAAGAATATCCCAATACAGGTTATCACAATTATAACTGATTTCAGAAATTAAAGTGCCATTTTAATAAATTCCAAATGATTACCTGCAAATACATCATCAGTACTTAACAGTCTTGTGTACACTATGTTCTTAGAGTATACAAGACTGCATAATACAGATGATGGATTAAATAATGTATTTTCCCCAAATCTGACAACCATTCCTTTTCCTATTTCAAACAATGATTATCTCTGTTACTCTATTCCTGATCCTGTTATGACTATTTCTACATGAGTTGTCTCCCTTGCCACTTGTTCCCCCCTGTCCTTTAAGCCAACATGGGTTGTCCCCATTATGAGTGACCATGACCTCATCTGCCCCTAATTACCATACCTCTCCAGTTGGTCTTGTAACATTTTGAGCGACCGAGATTGAGCAGGTTTGTATCTCGGATCCCCTTTCTCTTGCTTGTTTTCCTCCTCCTGAACCAACTTAAATGTTTCAGAAGGATAATATACACGTTTTTCTGGGTTGGAATTATTTTCGGTGGATGTACCGTTAGTTCTGCCGAAAGTTGGTGCTGGTGATGGCTCATCGTTCCTGAAATAGGACACTCCATGCATATCATGCCAGGTGATCATTCCATGCCATGAACAATATCATACAGTATACATACACCTGATATAGGGTTTATCACATGTACATCACTGTAAACAAATTCAGTAATGGTTACCTTCCCTATAAATAGTTCGATGATAGCTTAAATTCCTTCGGACTATCATCTCAGCAGAGTGAGTGAGTGAGTGAGTGACTTGGGTTTATCGCCTCTTAAAACAGTATTCCAGTTATATCGCCGCGTGTCACCTTAATGTGGGAGGAAAGCCCCAAGTGATGCAGGTCTCAGATGTTTACCACTTCCATAAAACCCACGAGCACGGGTATGGAGCTGACAAACCTAGAAACATAATCGGGGCGAACTGGGATTCGAACTCATGATCATAGGTTTCTGGCATGCCCAAGGGATGCAACTCTGCACAGTGAATCGCTGCGCCTTTGGCGCCTTTGACGACTAGGCCACCCATGCCCCTTCATCTCAGCAGATGCCACTACAATTAACTGCACAGTTCCCTTCAAAATTTGACTCTCTAAAGGTGCTTTAAGTATTGACACACAAATTGTGTAGGTTTAAACATAGAAAGAGTGAAGATTACAGAAGAGATCAAATGATATTAAACGAATCAGAATTCAATAAATATTTTCACAGAATAAGCAATTAATATGATGGACTACGTGGGGTTTGGTTACAATTCTAGCCTATGAGTTAAAGGGGAGTTTTATTGGTATGTTAACAGGATTTCACTCTCTGCATGCAGTAGTTCACAAACTCATCACAAATACATTCATCACTCAAACATCTTAATGAAAAATTGGTATGAGCAAACAGGTCAGTTCACACAGACCTCATACAGTATGATAATGAAAATATTACACAACGCTTTTATTGTTTTGACTATACAGAAAGTAACAAGTAACACGAAAGTCATTTGGATCACTGACTCATAGAATTCATTGAAATTCAGTGTTGAATACAAATCACACCATACATATCATGATGACAATGCAATACAATTCACCCCATGAGAACACTCGTGACATCATTCCATTGTGTGCCTGTAGACTAGGGAGCTAGTTGTCACACAAGATTCTACAATGTCCGATAATGAGACACATCAACCCGACAACACAGTTTCCTATAGGATTCTAACAAATACTAAATGCCTGATCAACCAATGGAAACAGCAGAACAGGTCACATGACCTGCACCACACTGCACACAGGCGACCTATCAAGCGCAAGGCGAGTATACCTGCGCCAAGCCTGAACAGGTTCAGCTGCTGTCCATTGGTCTGAAATACAAGCCCAATGAGATGGTCAACATCGGATCATATAAACTGTTTCCTGGGTGTATGGTTCTTGTTGTCAGGTTCTTTGGAGTTCTGTAACTACTTCGACATTCAAAGGGGCCATAATCAACATCTTCGGCATCGTGTACCCAATCCTCTCCATGCATAGGGGCAGTTGGGTAGCCTAGTGGTTCAAGCGTTCCTTCATCATGCCGAAAGTTTTGGTTTAATTCCCCTCTTGGATACAATATGCGAGGCCCATTTCAAATGTCACCTGAGATGTTGCTGGAATATTGCAAATAGTGGCATAAAACCAGACTCACTCAGTACTGTAGATAAGCCCATTGGGGGGAGAGGGGGGGAGAGGGAGGGAGAGTCGGGTTGAACTTGCAGAGCTAAGGGTCATTTATGGAACCTTCGACAACTGGGCCACCCTGGGGCATTGTGGTCACAATGTGGGAGTTTTTTCAGAAAAGACTGTACCCTATCCTGTAATAACAGGGCTTCTTTAAGGAGCTTACTATGTTGAATACAGTACTGACTAACATTCTTCCTCACATTCTCCAAATGAATCCAACATCAAGACAATACATTCCTTCCACTTGTCAGTTTGAATGATTTCAATAGAACTGAAATATTGCCACTGACAAGATAACCACCATTTACAACATAACATCATGGAAGATTTACCCGCTGGGATCTTTGACCAAGAATTTAGACTGTCCTTCGAGTTCTCTCTCCACATTGGTGTCTGAATATAGTCCAATGGGGTTGTTATATTTCTGCGCCATGATGGCCTTGACCTTCCCTTGGGAGGAGCCCGCCGCGCCGGGCGTGTCTCCCGCAGGGGGCTGTCCGAAGGCAGTGGGGGCTTCTGAAAGGGTGGTGGATGAGTTGGCAGGCAAGATGAAGTGCGGAATCTATGGGTAGTGGCTAAATGATATTCAAGGACCGTCCATTTCATATTCTTGGGAGTGGGGAGGGATCCTGGGAGCTAGGTCATTTCAGAAAATAATTTTCCCTCAGATTTAACAAAATATTTCCGAAATATACTTTTCTTGACATTGTGGATGCCCTGAAAATAAGGTATTTTAAAAAGAAAAGGATGTTTCAGCTCTTATTTTCAGAAAAATAAATTGTATGTTAGGAAGTAATGACCCAAAAAATATTTGTCTTACAAAACTCCAAGGCCCCATCCCTTCCAGAATATTAAATGTTGGTTCCTTATGCAGTGTTCGAAATTAAGGAGGGTCACAGGGTCCTTGAGGTGTACTCCTATAGTATTTGAAGCAATGGACCCCCTAAATCTATATTTTTAACATTACTGTTCTGACATGTGAAAACCCCTTTAACTTTCATACTTAATTTCGACCACTGCATATGTATGAGATATCTAGAGGATGGCAACGAGTGAGTGAGTGAATGTTGCTCTGCCCAATTAAGCAATATTCCAGCTTTTTCATGGCAGTCTGTAAATAATCAAGGCTGTTGAGGCAGACAAACTAGAGGACGATGGCATGAAAAACAGAGCCTGCTTGGGTTCAATGACACATAGTTGGTTAGGTCACACATCATAACCATCATCATCAGTCGTCTTATACGACAAGCATGAGTACAAGGGTTTTATTTTGACCCAGAGTGCAAATTTGGGAAAGGATTGCAATGAAGGAACCGATGATCGCTGCCTTTGGAAATTTAAAAAATATTGTATGATAATATTAACATACCTATGTAAATCATGCTAGTTCTCAAACTTTGTTTCTGGATACATTTTTTGCACTCATTGCTGCAACTGATTCAGTACGATCAACTGATACAAACCTGAGTGAGTAAGTTGTGTTTAACGCCGCTTTTAACAGTATTCCAGTTATATCACGGCGTGTCAGCTGAATGTGGCAGGTCTCACACGTTTAACATTTCTGTGAAACCCACAAGCACGGGTATGGTGCTGATAAACCTAGAAACATAATCGGGGTGAACCAGGATTCGAACCCACAATCATAGGTTTCTGGCATGCCTGAGGGATGCAACTCTGCACAGCGAATCACGGCGCCTTAGATGACCGGGCCACCCATGCCCCCTGATACAAAACTGCCCTGAAGTCCCTTGAATCAACACACAATGTCTTGAATAATGTATGTCATTACTTTACTTAACAATTAGCTGAACAAGTTTCAAAATGACTATATACTATGCAAAACATTGGACAGTTAACGAAATTGCAAAAAGGGAAGTTATCTCCCTTGGGTCATGGCTGATCAAACTTCATCCCAGTGCATAACATCTTCTTACCCTCCCAGCATTTTTGCTGCCACCAGTAGGGATTATGTCATTACCACAATCAAACCTAAATTCTTGTGATATTTGTGAACTTGTGAAATGTGAAAATAGCCAAGGACATATTTACATTTATTTCTTTCAAAGACTCATTCCAGATCCATGGTATCCAATTATCCGAAATATCCCTTACATTTTCTATTACAATATTTGTTTCCTTAAAACATATAAAAAAGAATAAATTAATAGTGACATCTGACATACCTATTTCATGGCTCATCTCTTACAACAATGGTTGGTGGGTCATGATTAACTCCATGTGGGGATAAGGACACCTAGAAGTGTAAGAAGTTCTGAATGGTGGCAGCGATAGTACCGGGAGCAGAGGGATTGATGTATCACTAAAAGGAGCTTGATGGCCATAGCCACAACATTATTTCCAAGAATTGTGAAACTGTTGAGAATTATCTCCTCGAGATATAGCTGGAACCTGGCCCACCTTGTCCACTGTCCATGAGACCTTGAAGAAATTTGAAAGATCTTGATTGGTTCTGTGTGGGGTCTGGCGCCGTGTCCCTCTCCGTATACCGCTGTGCCGCGGTTAGGTAGTCAGGTGCCTGGCTGCTGCTGCTGATGGGAGACATCAAAACTAATTCACAGCTGGTACTAGTGTACGTTCCGAGAGTCTAGGCTGGACATTGTGTAGCAGATACACAAGAAAATAGTTCCTCTGTGAACAACTGTACAGAGTCAAACAATAACCCTTGTTATCATGCTAAGTGTTTTGATATGTACAGAAAAGGACCTGATCACTGAAACTGTAATAAAAAGTGATATTGTTTAAGTGTACACATTTTATGATGTTAGGAGTGTTGTAATTTAGGGTATTTGATTTTTGTACTGAGTGTTACTCTTAATGATAATTTAAGATAGCTCTGCACAATATGTAACTATAGAAGCCATGCTAAATTGTTTTTGCACTATGCACTTACTTTATTAATATCTATATTGGACATTTTGCTGATACACGCTAAACAAAAGCAGCAACGAACAAAAAATATATGTCATCTTACAGGTTTCAGCTTTCACAACATGAAATTTTTGCACTTGGTCAGTCATTACATCAAATAAGTATTTCTGTCTAAGTATTAGATTTGATCAAGGTTAGAATTATTCATTCAATCAGTTAGCCTCGTGGCTCAATGTGAGTGTGCCTAATGACTAATACAGTTAGCCTAATGGCATATAGTATGATTAGGATACACACATTAGACTTCCTTGAACAATAATCTCAAGATCATTGTGTGTACACGTAACAAGTTTAGACAACACTGACATTGTAGAATACAATCTTAGCACCATATTGATTAAACAATCAATTAATCCTTCATTAGTACTAAGTTAACATTTTGTACTTTTCCACGTTGAAATTAGTCTATTAGTAATATATTTAACACAAGGGCACGAACAAAAACACATGCTTTAGTTCAACAAAAAATCATCAACTTTTCAACACCAGCGTCTGCAAAACCATCACAACAAACATACTAACTACACTTATATCAGCATACGTGTGGTGTGCGCAAAGGTCTGAACAGTTGCAAATTATTGATGCCTATCAAGAAAACTCTCCAAACTTCACATAATTCACATTTAAAATTCAAGTCCATCTCAGCTGTATGTACAGAGAATCTCACTGAGTGTCTTTTGATATAAAATATATCAACATGAGTTGATAAGAGCTGAAAAACTCTGAAATCTTATTGTCACCCATTTCATTCTTAAATCAAAATACGCGGGGGGAAAAATTAGTGATTTATGAAAACGATATCTACAAAGTTTATATCTCTTGATGTCACCAAAGCGATATCTCCTGTGGGAACCAGTTTTGGATGATATATCTGCTTTGATCCATACATAAGAGCATATCATCATACCCAACCATCTGAATAACAGGAGATTGCAGCCATGTTAACTCTTCCACCACATGAATTGAATCACTATAAATGATGCCAAAAGGATTAAATTCCAATTTGAAACTTTTGAATTTTAACATACTCGCAAGTCTTCTTTAAATATTAGGACAGTCTTGACAATAAATTTCAAACAGTCCAAGAATGAATATGTGGCGTACTCCAGAGTTACCTCCCCTGTGGTTGCCACCAGGGGAGAGAGGCATGCAGACAGGTGCACCTACCCCGAGATGTTCATGTTCTGTGTCTGCTGAGACAGGCTGTTGACGCTGGGGCTACTGAAGCTAGGGGCAGCAGCTGGGGCAGCAGGGGCGGCCGGAGACGGTGCCCCGAAAGGCTTGGGGGCAGCATTGAAGTTCTGTAGATAAAAACATTGAAAATAACAAAGATGAAGTGAAAATGGAGAAAGAGAAAATGGCAGGAAATCCTTCAAAATGCAGAAGTGTCAAGTTCATTAGGTACCCAACCCAGTGAGAGTGAGTGAGTGAGTGAGTGAGTGAGTGAGTGAGTGAGTGAAAAACAGCTGTTCAGTAAGCATGGTAACAATCACAAATTGTATTCTTGTGGGGGATATACCCGGTATGTGTATTTTCCCTTAGGAATGATTCCCCCTTAACTAGTCCTCCTTACTGTCACAGTACTGACAACAACATGATCAAAACTGAAATAAGTAAGAAAAATGTTCTTCAGAAGAATTAAACTGAAACTGTAGACTGGAGCAGTCTCCATTCTTTTATGACAGATGTTAATTATGTCTGACATTACCTTAGAGAAGCAAACAAACAAAAAAGGCAACAACTAAACTACATTTTAAACATTGTTCCAAAAATGTTTCTTATGCAACTGGAACATACCAGGGGAACAAATATATCTCTTATTTTTACAATATTTTTCTGTAATATACAAATTGTAAACAGGGACTTCTTCCAGTCTTGTTTATTGATGCTGTGTTTACATCTTGAGATTCTGATGTTTGTATGAGGGTGCATAAAACTAGAGGGCAGCAAGAGTGTATCAAAACACGACACTCAACGTTTCTCATCACATGTTCATTTCGGGATATATTTAGTACGCAGACAAGATAATACTTCTTTCATGAACACCACTGTTTACAAAGGAGGAAAATATTTCAATGTATATTTATTACATAGATAATATCACACTCTTTTACGAAAAAGAAGTCTTATCAGTTCCTGATTTCTTTCCCTTATGAACAGATGGTGTTGGAACTAGATATGTGCCCCGATGGACATGACAAGTCATCTACCCAGATCACAGAGTTCACAGAGTTGGACAGGTTCCCCCATCCCCTCCAAGTCAATCTGGCAAACCCAGGATGTCATGGGAAACCCACAAGGTTTTAACACATCCATGAGTAGTTGTCAGGAAATCATACTGTATCAATCATAATCCTCTTCCTCACCATCATCATCAATTTCTGATCTATCATTTCAGTTAATGTTTTGGAGTTGATATCTGACTCATGATTATGTATTACAAGAAAATTTCTCCATATCTGAGGCAGCAGTTTGTCTGGTTCATAACCCGCCCAAAGCCAGAAAACCCATCCTACAACCCCGTCAAATGGATGGCTATGATATCTGGCTGCCATCACACCAACCCCATCCACCCCAAAAACAACACATACCCCCATCAAACACATTCTTAACCACCCCACCTCCACTCATGCAGGCACCCACCCAATCTAGCGATCATTCAGCTGAAGACCCATGTTTCATTCCACAAATGGATCCAATGTCTAAAGACAATTGTTTAAGTCCTTGTCCATAATATTGCTGCAAAATTGCTCAAATGGAACATAAGCCAACTCCCTCTCCTCCAACAGATCAGGTGTGTGAATAAGTCATACAAGACCCCATTCTCTTGATAACGGCCATCAAGGACACGCTCAGGAAATTGGGCATACTGTTTCAATCAACTCGACACAGACATTTGTAAACATGTTTAAAGCAATCTCTGTGGTTACACTTAGTAAATATCCAGAAAAACTATATTTTTCTAGAAGAATTTAGTTACAGGGTTAAAAAGCAAGTCTTAACGTCAGACATGACAGTGTTTGTGGAGGCATTCACAGACGAGTGTGTCCAGGCCTTGAACACTGTTCCTGAGGCCAGCACAAACAGGCAGTAAATACTCAGACTTATCACCTAATGATAGAAACCTATAACTGTATCACCAAGTTATTTCTTAATGAACCAATGAGCAGTTTAAATATCGTCAAAAACACAGCCAAATTGCTTTGGAGATAGCTGAACACCCAACAGATGAACTTGTGTTTGCGTAGGCAGACAAAACTATTTATGGCGCATTCTTTTGGCGGTGCCCTCCCGGAATATCAGTTGAGTCTCTGCCAGGTATAACTATGATAACATCCCACACAGAACTGCAGGTGTAAACAAGGAATTCCAGTTCCTGCTAATGCAGCACATTTCAAATGTCTGATAATTTTTGGATAAATGACCATCTCTATCACTCTAATCACTAATTTAGCTCAGAATTTCTCTCGCTCTTGAGTGTAATATAATTAGATGGCTATTTTAAGTGTCATTCCATTTGAATCAGGCTCAGTTTCTGTAGCAAATTAATTGTGGGTACTGATCTTAATACAATGGATGGATTTCTATGATCCTTTGAGTTGGCAGTCAGAATAGGGTAGTGTTGAGGGGTAACTCCATGAGTGAGTGTGTGAGTTGTTGAATATAACATTCAGCAGGATTTCATCAACTTCACAACAGCCTGGAAATAATTGAGTCATAGCCAGGCAAACCAGTAGTTGATAGCAAAATCAAGAATCTCGGGTACATCATGACACAATCAGACAGCTCACTCACTGTAAGCACAGGATCCTCATTTAAACAAAACTCGGCAGTCATTACGAGTGAGTTAGATTAACGCTGCTTTGAACAGTATTCCAGTCATATTAGGACGTGTCAGCTCAATGTGGGAGGAAAGCCAGAAGTGATGCAGGTCTCAGACATTTACCACTTCGGTGAAACACACAAGCACAGTATGGTGCTGAGAACCCTAGAAACCTACCAGAGCAAACCAGAATTCAGACCCTCAATCATTGCTTGCTTGTGTGCCCAAGGGATGCAACTCTGCACAGCAAATTGTGGAGCCAGAGACAGCTGGCCCACTCATGCCCCCAGCCATCATTATAACCAGCCATTCAATATAATTACAGAGACACACTACTTCCTAGTTTCCCATGGGGCAAAGCCCACTACAATCATTTAATCCTGAAACTTCTCCATCAGGAACATCCCCAACATCAACATGACCATCATCATCTACAACATCCACAGTCAGCACTGACAGAAGGTCACAGGAAACCCATGTAAGCATGTTCAACAACACATGTGTCTATTTTCAACTCTTCAACAGCTGCCAAACACATACTTCCAACAATGTTTCTATGGGTTTCTGGTTCTAGCTCCCCTTCTACACATGGCCTTCACTCACCTTAGCATTCACAGAACTAAAAGGTTTCAGACTCAACAATGGCATGTCATCACTCGGTACAACTTACAACTACCGTATGATATCTGTGGCAGTGTTAGAAATTGCCAGTAAAGTTATGAGCAGAAAAGTTGGCCTCCTACTGCATTTGTCTAGGAATAATATTTGAAACCTATTTCACAAAATTTATCCGAGGTGGATCCAGGATTTTGAAAGTGGGGTGTACATGATACTGAAGTCACAAAGTGACTTGGACGAGGACACAGTTTACATGTAACATGCACCCCTCCTCTAGAGTCGCCAGTGTTTAATGGTTATACATTATGAATGTTCTACCTGTAGATCTGACCCCTGAAGTGGCGACTAATGGGATCGGGTGGTCAGGCTCACTGACTTGGTTGATGCATGTCATCGATCCCAATCGATGCTCATGATATTAATCACTGGATTGTCTGGTTCAGACTCGATTATTTACAGACCGCCGTCATATAGCTGGAATATTTCTGACTGTGACGTTAAACAACAAGCCAACCATCCTGTAGATCTAAACAACATTCGTGCAACTTGATTAGCTTGTTGCATTTAATATATTATTACCCATATACTGTGTCTTCATTCAAACCATTTTTTATTACACACAAAAACAAATTCCATGAGGTAAGAAAATAGAAAGTATTTATCATATTTTGGAATCAAACCATTTGATTAGACTTTTCAGGAATGTTATCATAGATCTGACAGCATGAGGTTACCAGCTATAAGTACAATCATCATAACTGAGGTATCAAATAGGTAATAACATATCCCAAAATTCCCAACCAACTTTAGGTGAGGTAGAGTGACATGGGTTTTAACCTCGTCCTGTTCTAGATTATTTCACTTAAATAGTGACAAGCATACATGTGTGTGTGGCTGCTTGTACTAGTCTTGACTAATGCTGGTTGTATTGTGCTAGTCCACTGAGATAACATTCTGCAGGCTGACAAGTGCCATCTTTTAACATCCTTAGATATGATGTGGCCAGAGAATCGAACCAGAACTGACGGGATTCCACATATAAGATGGAGTCAGTAATAGT
Organism: Haliotis cracherodii; assembly: GCF_022045235.1. NCBI lineage: Eukaryota > Metazoa > Mollusca > Gastropoda > Lepetellida > Haliotidae > Haliotis > Haliotis cracherodii. The sequence continues at coordinate 38,264,897 of NW_027266275.1, read as the reverse complement.
CTCAGCCTTATTCAATGTGCTACAAGATTCAACCAAGGAGTCTGACAAGCAGCATTTGTAACATGGTAATACTGAAATCTTGTCTCTGCTGACTAACACCCTGGCTTATAGGATCAGCAATGCAAACAAGAGCCCAAGTCAAAAATATACTGCTGTCAGCTTGAATCACAAGAAGCAAACCAAATGTTTCCCTCCGATAGTATACTATCACTACTGATCAGATGCTGCCAGGTGTTAGCAGAGATGCAACCATAAATTGAGGCAACTGGGAATATCTGGAATAATTGGTGTCTATATGTGGGATTGAAAATATATCCCATTTGTTATCATTTTAAGCATGTTAGACTATATGGCTAGGAGGAAATTAAACAATCTATTGTATCATTTTTCATCCTCCAAGCTGCTCAAAATCTGAAAACGTTTCCATCACAAGCTAACACAGGAGATTACTTATTCATCATTAATCTGTATGGGTAGCGTGGTTAATATCTGGTTTAAGTTACAGGCAATGCTGTTTGGACAAATTTGTAACATACAGAATAACTAATGATTCTGTCCAAATCATACTGACAGCCCACAGTATCCTCCAGGGTGATAACACATGTCTAAGCTGTCTGTTCTCAGAGCCCAGCAGGTTAGCTGTAACCTGACCTCACAAGCAAACCACACCTTCCTACCTCCTACCACATACACGATTATCAAACTCCATTAACATTTACCCACGAAACAAATGGTTGCATGATACGGACACCCTGCAAGTGATATAACAATTGTAATGCTCAGATCTCTATCTCCTTGAGATGACCTTTCGCTGGCGCCATTGGCTTCAGGACAGTCTGGGAACCATGCTGGCCTCCCAAGTTGTCCCTGATAATTATGGATTTATCAAAGACAATAAACTCAATTTCACATGAATAATATTTGAACAACAAAAAAACATTGAATTTTATTTTAATAGCTTTTGAAGAAAAAAAATATTTAAATGCATTTGAAGGCACCAAGGTCAGGTTTTACTTACCACCTGTTAACACAGTGCTAACACAAATATGTGATGTCATAAAAGACAGTAAAGATTCAACAGGTCTCCGATATGTTTCCATGTGTATGATACAGACCATACTCCGATTCCACAGTCTGCAAGAATTATCAATCATTACCAGGAAGCAACTCATTACCTGGCTGGGTAATCACATGACACAATATACATACATACGCACCCTGTACATGAGGATGAGGAGGTAGTGCTGACAGATAAACCTTGGTGTGTTGTATGAGGCCTCTGCCCAGAACCTGGACTTGGGATACAGTTACTTGATCTCCATTGCAAGAATCTAACGCCCTATCCTTTTATAGCGAGTTGCTTGGTTATGTTATATGAGGGCCAGCTGTCTACACAATGGTCTTATGCCATCTCACTGCAATACGACCACTGCCGCTATTGCGCCCAACAGGAAGCCTGCAATGGTTTGGACGGATGATGACGCCAAAGTGAAATGTCAACGTCCCCAGAAGCAGTTTTTTTACCATTTGTTAACTTTATGCATGCTGGGTTAAAACGAGGTGACTGTTATTTCTGAATTATATTTATTTTAAAACTTGATGTATATTCCAGATGTGAAATAAAAGGGTAATATTTTGTGCTATTGTTTTTTGTTTGAGATGAAGGTGAATCTTTGGGTAGAATTTTCATGAATAGCTACTACCGGTACTATTAATATTTGAATTAGAACTTCTTTGTGGAAATAAAATGTAATGTTTCCATTGTGTTGACTTTTCAATGTGTAACACTTTGAATTGGACATTTCCTTGCTTGTCCGTCTCTACATGGTCACAGCTTGTAAAGTTGTATTCCCCTCAAAACAAATATTACTCCCAGTACTGCTAAACTTCATAAACCCTCAAACAATATGATTTTATGTAATCTGATATTAAGCATATTGAAATATTAATCTGTGAACATCAAATACATCTTAATTACATTTCTAAGGCATATTTATTTTGGTGTTAAGAAAAATAATTATTTTCTATTTCCTGCTCACAACTTTTAGAAATGATTATTTCATAAACAATCATATACACCTTATCCAGTGTGTGTTTATTACTTAAACAATACTGTTTATTTTACCACAGCAAAAACAGGCTACATACACGCCCAGACAAATTCTGTGACTTCTCGGAGAGTCTGTACAGATTTATTCATTCACAGCCAGCCCACACCTGTCTCGATAACCTTATAAATAATTCAAGCAATCAAAACAGTTTTTAACAAATTAGGTGATGGTTTTGTCTTGCCTTTCTAACATGCATAATTACAGCATTTGTATTCAGTGGTTGCTGACATGTTTGCATGGAGATTCAGACTGCACTATCAGTGTAGTGTCATTTCAACAAGGGATCTAACAGCTTTGATATGTGTCTGTGTGCTTTGAGGATTAAAACAGTTTTCACGTCAGCATTTCCTTGCATGTACATAAATTTAAGAGTTAAAAAAGGAACTTGACACCTGCGTTTCAAGTAGAAGTCCTTGACATAGAAGGGTGAGTGGACAGGGACATGCAGACACTGGTTGACATCCCTCTGACTTCCCTCTGGCTATACAATGTTTCTCCTAACAACTACTTACAAACTCAAAGACATGTTGTCACAAATGGCCGACAAGTTGGTTGTTTCTCTGTTTAGGCCTTCTATATTTGTTGAATGTTTCTCATCTCTTAGCACTCCTAAATTAGCCCCACTCAAAAATAATTGTTACATCCACCTATTCTCCAACGTGTGAATATATACTGAACAAAGAGGGTTTGGGATCATGAATATTTTGCAGAATATTTTTAGGTACTGGAGACTGGGCACACCATTTCATAAAACTATTCTCCCAAATATTCATGATCCCTAACTGTTTTGTTCATCATGCATCATCCTGCCCTGGAGAAGTTGTGCTCTTTCTATTTTCTTTCCTTCCACCCACCTGAAGATGGGGATGGAGATGAGAAACACATGAACTAATACGGATGGCCTTACAAGAGTTGGGTTGGCTTCCCCTTCCGCCACCACATCTCGTCTTAGTCACTTGAAACGATAGTGTTGGGCTGAGCTCTTTCAACCCCAGAATTCTGATGAGGTGCACTACCCAAGAATTCTGATGAGATGCACAACAGAAGAAAAAACACTGAACAGTGCTGATACAAACTCATTTGAATGCTTCACAACTCCACATCCTGAATAGCATTCTTCATCTTAGTACAAACTCCAGCTTGCCACACATGTTTGAAAACATTCCCTGACAGATGTAATGAGAACATATGGTGATATCCACTTTTCCATGACATATGTAATGACAACATATGGGGATATCCACTATTCCCTGACAGTTTTAATGACAACATATGATATCCACTATTCCCTGACAGTTGTAATTATATGGGGATATCCACTATTCCCTGACAGGTGTAATTATATGGGAATATCCACTATTGACAGTTGTAATTATGTGAGGATATCCACTATTCCCTGACATTTGTAATTATATGGCGATATCCACTATTCCCTGACAGGTGTAATTATATGAGAATATCCACTATTGACAGTTGTAATTATGTGAGGATATCCACTATTCCCTGACAGTTGTAATTATATGGCGATATCCACTATTCCCTGACAGGTGTAATTATATGAGAATATCCACTATTGACAGTTGTAATTATGTGAGGATATCCACTATTCCCTGACATTTTTAATTATATGGTGATATCCACTATTCCCTGACAGATGTTATGACAATATATGATGCTATCCACTATACCCTGACAGTTGTAATTATATGGTAATATCCACTATTCCCTGACAACTTTAATGACAATATATGGGCATATTCACTATTCCCTGACATATGTAATGACAATATATGATGATATCCACTATTCCCTGACAATTTTAATGACAATATATGGCGATGTCCACTATTCCTTGACAGTTGTAATGATAATATAAATTGATATCCACTATTCCCTGACAATTTTAATGACAATATATGGCGATGTCCACTATTCCTTGACAGTTGTAATGACAATATACTGAGGATATTTAACGGTGGTAGTCAAATACGCTGTTTATCTCAGCGAGAGGCTTGGTTAGAATAGATGTTTTAACGAGTAGCATTGGTCAGGGAAAACCAGATAGTCTGACAGACAGTCAAACAGAAATTCCCTTAACAATCTCATACAAGTTAGCAAGTCTAAATTTCTTAAGTCTTAGGAAATTGAATCTTCGGCACTCCTTTCTACATATTAAAACAAAAATAATGAAAATCTTGCCAGGCCCCAAGCTGTTTGGACCAGGTGAGACATTGTGACCACCAGTCCTCATTATAGCTGGTTCTTGACAAGCATGGTGCACTGCCAACCTGTGCTACACTGGTATCATCATGTGGGGAGTCAGTTAATGACTTAATAAGGGTTCTGTTTTTGCCATGATGTAATTACAAGCACCTCTGGTAGAGCAAAGTAGGTATTTCTTTTCTGCCAAGTATCTTGAAAAGTGAACGATCACTCATCCCACATCCTCACCACACTCTGTGTTTGTTACTTCTTGGTTTCAATTTCATACCTTGTACCTAGAGGCTATTTTCAAATAATCAGAAACTCATTACACAGCTGTGCAACGAATAGGGATTTAGCTGCATAAATGATCTCGATGCAGCTGCCTTAATCTGTGTGCTTGAATTTGAAAATGGCGTTTAAACATTGCTGCAGCTATCACAGAGCTCAAGAGAAGCTGCATATTTGCGTAAAATATGCATTAAATAAACTGAAATATGCACACAAATCAAATCCTAGCGTATCAAATATAAAACATAAACTATAAATACGCTATTCAAATAAAATTAATGCAATTTAGATAAAATGATTGTGTATAAGACAATTGCCAAATTCACTTACATTTGGAAAAGCTTCTGCGACAAACATACTGATAGATGCCACATTGAAAAGTACATTGTGCCTAGTCAATATACATGTTGAATCTTAATTAGTCGCTGATTGGTAATTAAAACAGGTTTTTAAGTTAAATGCCCGAATGTCATGAAACAGGTGGGAAAAACAAATTTGAATTCCCTCTAAAACTTGTGGATACCCAATCAAAATCAAACCCCTGGGTAAAATACCCACATAATCAAAAGCTTATCTATAGCCCAGTATCATAAAGAAAACATGTAGAATTGTGCTACATCACGGTGTACGTACCCTATCAAGATGTGAGTGCTGGATCAAGGTGTGTGTGTGTATGTGTGCGTGCGTGCGTGTTCTCTATCAAGCCATGTGTGCTGGATCAAGGAGTGTATCTCACCTGTGAGGACTGGAAACTCCCCTGTGCTGGGCTGGATCCTCCCCCGAACTGGTTGACAGGAAACTTGTCATAGGCAGGCTGGATACTTGAGCCACCTCTGAAGATTAATCATAAACTTTACAACACATGGCTTTTGTTTCTATAAAAGTGACATCTATTGACACCGTATCATATCTCATTCAGCTCATTAATCCTGCGTTTCATCTTGCTTCATTATCTAACCAGTACTTCACAAAATGGTAATAAAAAGTTTGCAAATAAATATTTAAATATCATTATTAATATTATTAATAAAATGTCCATATATTTACTGATACTGACATGTTTTTATTTCTAATAGAAAACATGACGAGACACTCAAAAAGTCACTTTTACTTAATTTGTATAGTTCCAATGCAATGAGTATCACAAAGCAAGATGAAACAAAGGATTATCAAAACTATCCTATGTAACAATAACAATGATTAACATAAACACATTTCAGACTATCAACACATGACAGAGCACAAGAAGCTTGATGGGAAAAATACTTTGAAGTACATCTGATGCAACTGAAAAAGGGAGATAACTCTTGCATGATAACTGAACAAGGAAATAACATAGGGTCACACTGGATCTGGATCTTAATCACACTTTCAACAAAATGACAATGCGTCTTTGTATCCGGAATTTCAGGGAAGCAAAACAATGACAATGACAAAACTTAACAGGGGTTGAACTCTTCAAAACTGTCCATTCTGGATACTTTGATGAAGGACTTTAAGGAACAAATAACATTTAAAGCTCAAAACAATTAAACAACATACTAACATTAAACCTAGGCCTACACAGAATTTCAAATGAACACATTTCATGCTTAACTATGGTTACAAATATTCAACTAAGTATGTCAAAAGTGTACATAAATTTATCATCAAAAGCATGCATATCCACGAAGCCTAAAATAACCTTTGAGAGCAACAAACACAAAACATATGTCATCAATTTTCTGATAATTCCAAATCCATATGCATTAGGATTTCTAAGGTTCATGTAAACAGAGTTACTAAACTAACAGGTTTGACAAGGCTATAAATTTAGACCACTTAACAGCGTGTTGGTTTTCCAAGTGATATTCATACAATACACCTATTCATCAAGTTCAATGAAAGCGTGTGGTACTCTATATTGAGATACTTAATCTGTGACACGTGGTCTCCATATATGCAGAAACTGTTAGTTTCTTATCTGAGACTGGGTTTGCAGAGCAGCCAGACAAGTTATAAAACACTATGGCTTTGTTGTGTAGCTCACAGCAAGAGCTACTGAGGGGCTAGGTAGGTTAGAGAATTCCAGTAATGTCATGACAGGGTCATCACCAACTAGCTTTACACAGTGTATTATGTACTCAAATCAAATCCCCGTCTTCGGTGTGGCAGCCAAAAGTCTTGACAACTAGACTAAATCTCTCCTCAATACAAGTAGGCTAAAACAAATTGTATTATTTATAAATTTCTGCAATGACATGTTTACATCATCCCACATACAAAAATATGCACTGAATAAAACTGGGACACAAAAAACGACATTACATATTTTTCATTTTGAAAATGTTTACTTTATACATAACTTGTTTTGTTTCAAGTTTCTCTCGCCTCCCCTAACCCATGTGATACACACATAAAAAAAGACACCTAAAATTTTCAACCAGAGACTTTATTTGTGCTCAGAATGTATAAAATACACCATTTTAGGTCTATATTTGAACATGGGGGAGGCAAGCACCCAAACACCCTTAGATAGCTTTGTGCCTGCAGCTCTTGCATTTAATGCATCCAAGGGGACCCCATTATTTTAGAGACCAATGCAAACACTGGTATTTGGATATAGTGAATATATTGCATATATGTTAAAAGAAAAAAACTGGAAAAAAAATTATCAACTAAAAGAATTAATTATTTCCTTTTTCACAGAAAATAGATTATCACGATAACAAGCTGAAACTTGAGTGTCCATTGTCACAAAAAGTAGAATATGTATTTAACTTTCAGCATCTTCAGAGTCAAACAATTACAAGTTGTTTATTTTAGATCATTAAACTATTAAAAGAAGAAACTGCTTTCTGACAAGTCTAGGCTACACAATCAATATCATGCTGACTACTCTATTAAACATTTTCACACTCATCTCATGCAGTTTGTGGCCAAGGACACAGAAAGCTATAAACAGGTTATAAGTACATTGATTCAAAAGTAACTCTATACGGCTGAAACAAACCACATTGGTCATTTGTTGACAGCATAAGGGTTAATACACCATGCCCACAAGTTATACACAACATGGAGTCAATATACATGTTATACATTTCTACATAAGGCCATTTAGTTACACATTGTACATTATGTAGGTGATCCTATGGTTATAATAGTCTATATCTCCTTCATGCTGTACATTTTTACTACACAATCATACTCACCTGTTAACCGGTTCACTTTTCTTTTCTTTAATTCTAAATTAAATAATTTAAACCTCTTCAAAAATTGGATAGGTACTTAAATCATTTATGTGTGGATAAAACCTAGTTGTAGTATTTCAGTTCTATCATAGCATGTCAGCTTAATGTTGGAGGACCAATCTAACAGGCCGTTGAAGCTGTTTAAGCATTTTACTGCATCCATGGCAACATTCAATATAGATTGCTCTGTAAATGTGTATTAAAACCGTTATATCTTCCTTAATCTTCAATCTCTGATCTTTCCACTTTCCCCCTTCAAACCTTATGATTAGCACAGGGTCATCCATCAAATACAGGCAAATTTTGTTAGGCCTTATCACAAAATCCCAGTGATCAAGTAAGAAGAGTGTGGATTACGAGACAGGCAGTTATAGCATTGACTCTCTGCCCCCCTAGATCCCAGGCGAATCTGCCCTAACAAATAATCATATCCTACAAGAGTCCGATAAACTTGGATAACTTGGTTCTCGCACCCCAACTCTGCATACGCATGTGACTGAGCATGAAAAGCCATTACTTTGTGCAAGTTTCCAGTGAGTGGGTCTGAATGGCCGTAGACAGCATGTCAGGCAATGACAGGAGTGTAATGAGGGTTATTCTCCGCTTCATTTTACCTTCACGTACACATGATATACAGCCGATAAGATGTGGAATAAACAGGATATACATCATGTACACCGAATTCAATCTTAGTGGATGTCACTGCTTACGAAACCTTTGAATTATGAATGTGTAACGAAAACTTTGAACTATGAATATCTTTTTGTTTGTTTGTTTGTTTATTATGAAGACTGTTTAAAGTACTTGTGAATAGTCTTTTTTTAGACTCAATGAAAATGATGACACACACAATTCCGAATTGATTCATTTGCATGCAATAATGATGCTGATGCTGATGATGCTGCTGATGATGATGATGACGACGACAGGCAAATCAAGCAATAATGATATCCTGCACATGGTTTTCACCATGGTTGAATCTCTAGTCACCATAGACCATACTGTTCGAATAGCATTAACATCTCTTTGCTCTAGCATGGTGGTGCTGCAATTTATCAAGGTTATTTATCAACTGAGGTAGTTGATTACCACCTTAAGTACCCCATAATGCCAGACACTCATTAACATACTCTGGCAATAATCAGCTTTCAGATAAGTGTACAATAATTTACAATCTGGCACATTAGTAACACATAAGAACTAGATACTGGTTCTTCAACACAGCATTATAGTGCTATTTAGAAACTTAATTCTTTTGCACTTTCTTTATTTTACCTACAAGGTACTGTGTTACCAAGCTTCTGAAATACATCAATTTAGAAGTTCGTTTCTAGTCCTGCACCATGACTGTGGACTTCCTATTTATTCAATTATCCTTTACTAAAAGCCTAGGCAAGTCAAGATGAAACCAAACAAGTCTAGTTTCCTTGATTCTACATGAAAATAGCATCAGAGGAAAGGTTCTTGTGAACAAAATTGTTATTTTAAAGAAATGTTTTCTTAGACTAAGTGTTAGTCTTGTCCATCTGTAAAGTAGACTGATAGGGCCAGCATAGGTTTCTGGGGACCTGATGTAACCTGGAATCCCAATGGGGAATCACGATATTGTCACATATGCATGTAGGTTACCAAACACTTGCATCTATTAAACACATGTTCATGAAGATGACATTATCATGTAGACATATTGGAGAGGACATTATTCATCATCAGCTTTGAAACAATAACCAGGATATACAACACAGGCATGTTATACTTGCATTCAGGTTTTTATCATATCAATGGTGATCAGAAAATATTTATTTTATTCATTTCCCAAATATCCTGAATTTCATAGCAACAAACTGCTATTGAAGTCCCCATTACACTGTGAACATAGGCTAGGACAAGCAGGGGGATGTACAGCCAGAGTGCTGTCCCTGTCCATTCCAGGAATAGCTACTGGTGTAAACACAAACACATGATGGGGAGGAAATCTCAGATATGTCAACAACATGGGAGATGTCAAATTGGCTACAGTCACCCTGCCAACATGGGCAAGGGTTTTCTCAAAAACTTGTCTGTCAATTAAAAACAATAACATGTCATTTTCTTAATCAGACATTATCATAATACATATCTCATTTTACATTATTTAAAAGATTATAGTTTAGTCTCAAATTTGAGCTACATTCATAACAATAAACTTGGTATTTATACATTTACATATGTTATAACTTTTGACATGGTCCCCGTGATGGAGGTTGACATTTGTGTGTGATGTGGGTCTGTTTCGGTGACAAGTACATGGTAAGGTCTGCAGGGTATCCCACATCAATACTGTGAAGGGCTTGACAGCAAATGTCAAGTCAGAACAAAAACATGAGTTGCAGAGGTCGCCTGTCACCATATTCCACTTGGACATAGCAGGATTAGACTCAGAGTGACCACCAAATCTAAAAACAAGCACTTTTCCACACCACCATATTCAGGGGGAAAAAAAGCCTCATAATGTAAAGGTGAAAGACTATAGGACATTTACTACTCCAGGTAATAAAAGCTGATGTCTTAGCTACGTAATTTATATCAGCTCAGATCTATGATCACAAAGAACCTCTATTTTCTCCTAGTGTGCATTAGTTATTCATTTGGAAAATAAAATGCTTCTTATCTGAATTGTAACTCAAATTATTATTACCTTACACAGCCTCAGTTGTAACAATGAGCACTGAAATACCTAGTGAACATTATTTATGCATATTTTCGATTTTTAATATCAGCAATTTCATCAATACTTTGCCACACAATAATGCATGAGGTATTTGACTTCTTTTCAAACAAATCATTTTCAAATGCGCCTCTATCTTCATGGTCTCAGGAAGTTCAGTTAAACATGAAAGATCACCTTGTTCTGAATGTGTGACTAAATGAATGAAAATCTCTTTTTAATGTGATATTCCTCATTTAAGAATATCATAGACAAAGACGTCCACTTGGACACATCTCCCAGTAATCCTTACTATCCATTAGAGTGAGTGAGTGAAAGCCTGACCTGTCACGTACGTGGGACTAAATGAATGACAGAGATGACAATTATCAGACAACAGGTTTTTCCTTTACATGAATGAACTGACGACTGAATGAACAGGCTAGTGTTCACACCTAGGTGGGGGAACGTGACTGACCAAGTTTGTGGAGGTGCCAGGTGCGGTTGCTACATTGAGGACATCTTCATCAGGGTCATCTGAGCACACACTATGCTGCCTCCCCCGACACACAGTGGGAGCTCATTAGCACCTTCCTGCTTCCCGGGACTGCACCTACAGGTGTCTCTTGACACCAGCATGGTAGATCCTACTACACTGGAGGGGAAGGGAGGGGACAGAAGAACACTACTATCTAATCAAAGTCCTAACCCCTGCAACCCACCTTAATATACCCTTTCTTGTTCCAGGTAAAATACCCATAACAAGATAAGTGTGGGTGAAAAAACATTAAAAAATGTAACCCTGGATAGGTTTCCTAGAGGGTAAGTGATGTTTGTTTTGTTTGTTTGTTTGTTGTTTAACTCAGCAATATTCCAGCTATATGACGGCGGTAAATTATCGAGTCTAGACCAGACAAATCCAATCATTGACATCATGAGCATTGATCCATGCAATTGGGATACAGTGACATGCATCAACCAAGTCAGTGAGCCTGACCACCCGATCCCGATAGTCGCCTCTTGTGACCTGTGACAGTCACCTGGGCAAGTGATGAAAAATATATAATTCCAGGGTTGCAGTCAACTAAACAGTTGGTTGTAACTAGAAACCAAAGTTCTGTTCTTCTTGCCTGTGTTTTATTTCCCTGAATGATGCTGCCCTAAATTTGATTTGTGGCATAATTTACCAATTTATTAACACTGACAGAAAATATTACAGGCTCCATCAAAAGAATATGACAAAATGAAATCAGTCCACTATTAACATCTTGAAACAAATTGGTTATCATAAACATGGTTGGTTATCATCAAATGAAATTTAATTTTTTTAGCTACAACAAAGGAAATTTTGTGCATAAAAAATGATCGTTTTATTCTGAGAATGATCAGTTTGGGACCACATCTGACACCAGTTGAAATTTTCCCTTTCAGCTTTGATATCAATACTTCACCTGCCAAGTTTAAACAGTACAATTAATAAAGTCCATGTTCCCATTAACTTGTAACAAACCCCAAACCCAACAAACAAGTTCTGAACATTATCAAGGACTGGTATTAGGCGAAGATAATTAATCACATCATAATGAAAGTCAAAGTTAGTTAATCATTTCACTAGCATTGTATCCCTGTGTTGGGAACAGCCTTGTTATCTAGGACCAAACACACTCCCCTTTGCTGAGTGCTGCGGTGGTTAAACTCTTGATTCACCAGGAAACTATTTTCACTCGAGTCCACAGAGGTTAAGGATCCTTTGCAAGTTTGTTCTACCTGAATCTGGTATTATATGGTGGACTCCCCACAGCTCCCCAAGAGAAGCAGGGGTGAAAGGCCCCGACATAGACTCTGGGGAGGGTCAGAGTTGGGAGAGGGAATTGTAATACAAGGGATACAATGTAGACATTGTACTGGAGAATCAGAGCAGGTGAAGCTAGTACAACAGCTCACCAGGATACAAAAACAATTTTTTGTTTCGGTACACACAGTCTGTAAGCCAGGGCTGACATTAGACACCTCACTTTCCTGTCAAAGCAGTTGTGTATAGCTGTTGATATGTTACAGAAGTGTCCTGATAACAGATATCCTTGGTCATTGAGTAACAAGGTACCTCAAATAGTTGAACTAGTTTATAACACTATAATACACTGCTGATAGGATAGGCAAGATTTATTAGGGATGGGTATTGGAGGTCTAAAGTGTATCACAATATTTTGCGATGCCAAAGGCCATATTGCAATACGTATCACAATATACTGAATAATTCTAATCTTTGAATTAAGAAAAACCTAGAACATCAAAGTATGGATGGAAGTTCACAAAAGGGAATGGAACAAAAAAGGATGCTGGTACAACAAAATGTTTACTCATTTAATAAAATATGCAGCCATCTTGGGTTCATGGATGCATGCTCCAGGGCAGCAAAGGTATTTGGCAAGGGTCTTACATGAAACACATGATAAAAGTCGCTATTTTAAACCAGGAATTCCAACATATTCACGTACAAATAATGATAAACATAATAAGAGTTTGCCAGAACCGGAGTGTGAATTTGACACAAGGGATTTGACACATCCGAGTTTGAGACAAGGGGTTCAACGGTATATTTTACATGTGTGCTCTTTGTGCTTTTTGTTTTGTCAACAAACAAAAAAGTCTTAAACTAGGTTCAGCTGGGTAATAGGAACAACAGTTGTTTTAAGCACAGTTATTGCATACAGTCAACAGGTGCTTGCTTGAAATAATGAATAACAAGATCTCACCAAACCAGTTAAGTACATTCATAATGCAAGTTCATAATACAAAAAACAAACACTGATGTATCCGTATTTCACACTTGCAATCTCAGATTAAAAACCCCATGGCAAAACATGTATTACATGTCAAACACCCAAAATACAAAGTAATTTATCCTGCTGCAGCCACTGATCTCCGTGCAGTTACCAAGGTAACAGATGTAGGCAAGTATGCTACTGTGTATTGAAGGGAACTGCATAATGTGCTGAGTTGGCGATAGTGAATTCCACACCTGCATTGGAAATGGACTCTTCTACACATGGCCTTACCCATGTCTGCAGCATATATCCTGGTTGCTATTAGCAACATCTACCCTCCTGCTTAGAGTAAAGCTAAAGCACTGCCCCAGTGATGGAGCTAACTGAGTGAGTGAGTGAGTGAGATAAGGATTCTATCATGGGTCTGTTCTAAAATGTGAGTAGAATTTATTTAGTCTAAGTTAAGATTTAGTATTGATAGAAATTCTGTAATCTTTTTTCAAACTTCTTGTTTTCAAGCAAATTATCATGCTTATGGGACATATTTCACCTTAGTTTCAAATTTTTGCTTCAATATGTACACATACAGAACTAATTACATTGATATTTGTCCAAGCCTTTTAACTTCTTTAGGGTTTCAGTAAGTTTTGTTTGTTTATTATTAGCGCCGCACTCAGAGATATTCTAGCTATATAACTGCAGACTGTAAAAAAACCCAGACTGGACAAGACAGTCACGTGATTGATATTATGAGCATCGATCCATGCAATTTGGATAGGGTGAAATGTATCAACCAAGTCAGCGAGCCCGACCGAGAGTCACCTCTTATGACAAGAATAGTTGCCTCTTATTGAAAGCATGGGTTGCTGAAGACCTATTCTAACCCGAATCTTCACGGGTTTGGTTTCACAAAGACCTTCATACTAATGTTTGCTAAATACCATCAGAAACTAGCCATGTCCCTCTGACTATAATCACGATAATACATACTTCCTCAAACAATAAAATGTATTAATCTCATAAAGATGTCAAATATATGCGTCCTCAAATATGTCTACTAGAAACAATATTGATCCTATCCAACAGAATAACAATTCAATAATAGCACACAAAATGAGAAAACTCTCGAGGTAAAAACCCCTCATGAACACAAGAGAAACAAACTTTCTACCTGTAACAGTAGCCTTTGAACTTCATGAAACAAATTGAAGGCAACCTTCCACCTGCCTTCAGTCCCCCAACCTTGTGTCTATATACTCTCCACCAAGGTACACAGGTCTAGGTCTCACAGTGTTATCACTTATGAAAGCCACACATCAGTGCAGTGTGCCTTACACTCATCGAGTCACTGATACCTACATTTACACTTGCATGTACAGACAGTGTGATCGCACAGGCAGAAGATGCATCAATAATACAAAACCAAACACCTGACATTGAACAGATGTGGGTTGGTTAGCAATATTCCAGCTATATGACGGCGGTCTGTAAATAATCGAGTCTGGAACAGACAAGCCAGTGATTGACATCATGAGCACTTGATCGACGCAATTGGGATCGATGACATGCATCAACCAAGTCAGCGAGCGTGACCACACCATCCCGTTAGTCGCCTTTTACGACAAGCATGGGTTGCTGAAGACCTATTCTACCCTGGAATCTTCACGGGTCTTGAACAGATGTGAGGCATTCTGAGTTCACATACTTATATACACAGACACAATTGGTGAATGTGACTCAATTTTCTTAATTCTTTAGGCAAGATCCATTTTTATAACACATAATTGTGTCAATGTAGTCAAGACCAAATAGTCTCTTCTTTCTCTATATACATTTTTTAACCTTTCTTAAAAATAACTTTTAAAATAAAAGACTTTAAAAAGTATGCAAAATAAATATATATTTAAATTTAAATTTTTAAAAATTATTTAGCCATTTTTGGGGTAGACTCAAGACAATAAATTGGTCTGGGTAATTATTAAATATCAATCAGAGATAATCATGATAATCTCATTATGTTACCGGTGTTTACAGAGGGCAGTACGTACAGCAGCTTGATATGGTCACAAATATATAAAATATGAGCTGTAATGACCGGCAGAAGCAGGAATTCCGTAAGCGGAGTGTTCATGTCTGTGTGGGGCTGATTGCTTCACATACACAGGCAAGTATTTCCTGTACAGAGAGGTCTGAATGACTGGGTCGGTGCAGCAACGTGGGCTGGCTTCCTGGCAACAAGGGGTACAATATTACCAGGTACACTGTTATCACATAATACCACACAGCATTGTACAACACAGGGATGTCATGAGTGATCGTTACATGACAGTCAGTGATATTCCAGCTATAAGGCAGCAGCCTGTAAACAACTAATCAAGTCTGGACCAGGCAAACCACTGACTGAAAATAAGCGTTGATCCCTGACATCGGCTACGATGACACACAATTAGCAGTCACAAAGTCGAAAACCACATTTTATTCACTTGCCTCTTAAAACAAGCAAGAGAGTGTTAGGGGTTTATTATGACCCAAGTCAATATTGAAATTTAATATTCATCTGTCAATGTCCAACAAACATACAATATATCAATTTAAAGATTTGCTAACGTGCTCATACTACTTAAGCAATATGTTCCTGATTAGAAAATCAATACACTCTAAATAGAAGATGTTCCTGTTTCTATCACTAATGTGTCCATAGCGAGACCATGGAGACAACAAAGGTGTTTAACAGAGACAACAAACATGCACTGTTAAGACTTTTTAAATGTTTTCGATCTGTTGAAAGAAGGATTTATTCCATGAATGATTCTACTGCCATATGAATCAAACAATTTTAAAAACCTCACAAACAAAACTACATTGCAGTTCTGAAAGTCATAATGATGAACAACGCAAAGATCGTGAAAGGGAATTAAATCCAAATAAGGCCATTTAACGGAGCAAGGCCAGACTGGGGATGATTCACTGATTAGCCGTCAACGGAGGATAGCAACAGAACTCTCCTCTCCTAGAGGCAAAGATGTGTCACAAGCTGAGGGTTACCTCACGATTATCTCACACAGGGAGGGGGGTCCATCAGAACATGTCCAATGACATCATTGGATTCATTTGCCTGGGAGGAGGGTGACACAGCTCCCACAACTTGACATGGCTTGTCTGTGCAAGGATTAATGGAGACGACTAGTCACCAGTTGTGATTTCTCACGAGCAGTCACTGTATTGTTGGCTTGACCTTAGTCAAACAGCCTAATTGATATGTCACAGATTTTGGTCAGAGGACAAGGGATGTTACGTGCTCTCTTCCCTGATGTCACACAGCAGACCGATCAGAGCGGGGCAGAGATATACACTAGACACCACATTAAACGTCACAGTGATGGGGCAGAGATACATGTATACACCAGTCATCACATTAAATGTAACAGTGATGGGGCAGGGATACATGTATACACCAGTCATCACATTAAACGTCACAGTGATTGGGCAGGGTACATGTATACACCAGTCATCACATTAAACGTCACAGTGATGGGGCAGAGATACATGTATACACCAGTCATCACATTAAATGTCACAGTGATGGGGCAGAGATACATGTATACACCAGTCATCACATTAAATGTCACAGTGATGGGGCAGGGATTCATGTATACACCAGTCATCACATTAAATATAACAGTGATGGGGCAGAGATATACACCAGTCATCACATTAAATGTAACAGTGATGGGGCAGAGATATACACCAGTCATCACATTAAATGTCACAGTGATGGGGCAGAGATATACACAAGTCATCACATTAAATGTAACAGTGATGGGGCAGAGATATACACAAGTCATCACATTAAATATAACAGTGATGGGGCAGAGATATACACCAGTGCTGGATGTGCTGAAAAGTTATATGAACATTAATTGTTTGACCCCTCCTCCAAGAAATGTTTGTCCTGAAGGACTGACTGAAAATATGATAAAATGAAAAATCCCAGGTTTTCCCCAGAATATTACCAGTTAGTCCCTAAACACATTTGTGATAGAATTATTGAGTGAGTGAGTGAGATTAGGATTTTGCATCACTATTACAGAAGGCACTGAGGGTGAGCTTCATGAGCGGGGAATCAAGCCTGTTCTCATGAGGGACAAGCCTTTTGCCCACCGACTGTATAAACCTTTCTTTTTGTTTAACTAAGGGCAGGGTATTGCACTGTAAGGTTCATGAGCAACTCCAGCAAACAGAGTAAAGGTTGCACAAATAAGACAGACCTAAAGAAGGCCAATGTCTGAACCACTAATGTTTGTGTTATTTCTAGTTGGTACATCAAACACTGCAGCTAATTTGTTAACTGCTGCTTAAGTGCCCATTTCATACAATTAAGTTTTTCATCCTCCTTCCTCCAAAGTCATCTGTAACTACCTGTAAAACAAATATGACTTTTAACGAATCAAAGTATGGCATTTATGATATATGTATCCATTCTCTGTCAACTAAAGTTCGTTTCAAGGTGCCAATAATAGCGGTAATCTGACCGTGGTTGCTGATAATAACGGTGAGTTGTGCGATCTTCCGATCGTTTCACTCACGATTTCGCCGAAATTAATTAAAACAATATTAAAAGGAATTTTGAATAAAATTAATGAAATAAGTTACAAACATAAGTCCAGATATACAAAGAACACTTTTTATAGCCAGAGAGCGTAATTACATGAATAATTTGCAAACTTCAGTATGGATTTGTTGACATGGTATTTCCGGTGTTACGTGCTCACGGTAATGTCTTTCCATGGGGGGAAAAACATCAAAACTCATTAATTCGTGCATAATGGGCACCCCCTTCTATACAGCTGTTTTTTGGGGGGAAAAAATTGTGCACTATACTCAAGAAAATACGGTAGTGTAAAATGTCATAGGTGTAACGGTCACAAATAGGAGTGTGTGTGTGGATTCACGCCATTTCCTTCAATATTCAAGCAACATCTTTGGAAAGGACACCAAGAATGGGCTTCACACATGGTACCCATGTTGGGAATTGAACCTGATTTTTAGCCAGACAAGCACACATTTAATAACTACATGACTTCCCAACCACCTCCTTAACCATCATATTTAGCACCACTACAAATTGTTCTGAAGAGTGAGTAAAGTTGTATGTCTCTTTTTGCAATATTCCAGCAATAACCTTGCGAGTGACACCAAAAATGGGTTCACACTTTGTACTCATTTGGGAAATTGAACCCAGTCAATGAACATGACAAGACAATGCTTCAACTTTTCCCCAAGGCCCCCTTAACCATCAGATGTAGGACCACTACAAATGGTTCTAAAACTGGTGGCATGTGTTGACTGTGTCGCCTTTTTGATGATGAGACAAAACAAGATTTAACCACCTCAACGACTGTGAACACACACAGAAATTCCATATGGTGATTGGTGTGTCCCCTAAATGAGTCGACAGGCTAGACAGGTGAGCAGACAGCTCTCTTGGACAGGTGACACCACAGGTGAACTAATGCATCGTGGAGGTCACAGGGGGCAGAGCTAAGCTAATTAATTTGTTTTGGCAAGGTGAGAACATGAGGAGTAGTATATCCGGATGGCACTTGGCTGTGGAATATTTACTAACATCGGTTTGTCAAGAGAAACTATGCCAGCACATTCAGTTTCAGAATTAACTACAAGACTATATAACTAAATAAATAAATAAAATATATTTCCTTAATCAACAATGACCATCTCTTGTTTTCTTGCCCTTAAGGTAAGAATTCCACATTGTCATGTCTGTAGGTAATTGTAGGGGCGATAGGGTAGCCTAGTGGTTAAAGCGTTGGCTTGTCATGTCAAAGACCAGGGTTCAATTCCCCACATTGGTACAATGAGTAAAGCCCATTTTCCAGTGTGGCCCCAGTGTGATATTGCTGAAATATTGCTAAAAGGGGCGTAAAACAGTACTCACTAACTCTGTGTAGGTAATAATTAATTCAGATAGGGCTGTAACCATGTGAAGGATAAGTATTTTGACAGTAAGTTTTTGATTAAAGACACAGAAACAAAAGTCCAGATTTGAGTATAAAATAACAATGGTTTCAAACTTCACATACAGATTATCAAAAAATAGTATTCCACTATCAATGTAACACCATACTATACATAAACTATGTTCCCGATATATATTCCACATGGGACCTTAGGGTTCGAATATATATCCCCAGCATGTAAGGGGCAGCTGAAAAGGATGTGGCAGTCACACTCATTGCATGTCAGCATCCCCTGATTAAGTGAGGCAATGCTCATTACATCAACCACTGGTTTGTCTGTCCCCCACCCCCATCCCCCGTGATATGGCTGGAAAAGTACCATGTCGTATGAAGAAAGAAAATCCTGATACACACATGCATCATTGTGCATCAATACCTCCCAATATGTAACAGAAGCACCAACTATTGCCATACACTGAAACTTTGTTGAATGATTACAAGCGTACATCTAACTGAAACTCAATTCACTGAACATGTCAGTCAAGATGATACCACTGATGGCCCCTGGCAAAATCCTTATCAACACTACAGTCTAACACTTCACAGGGGGCACCGATGGCCTTGTCATCAGTTGAGGACAGGTGCGGCCCTTGGGCATGCCAGAAACCTATGATCATGGGTTTGAATCCCATTTGCCCTGATCATGTTTCAGTGTTTGTCAGCACCATTCCCGTTCTTCTGGGTTTCACCAAGGTGTTTAATGTCAAAGACTTACATCACTTCCAGCTTTCCTACCATGCACACAAGCTTACACATTGGGATATTACTTGACTACTGTTCAAAGTGGCGTTAAACCAAACTCACTCCCTCTCTTTTTCTCTCTCTCACCCACAAATCAGAAACAGTCAGCGTCTGATACCTTGCAATATGATACCCTCACAATGTACAGGATTTGGCCAGCCTGAAAATATACTTGACTCTCTGCCAACCTGAGTTAGTATGAGGTTTCTGTGAGACATTACCACTGCATGACCTGACACTGAGGAACAGACGTGCAGCTGTGCAGCTGTGCACCCATCAACAAGCTGCCTGCATAGAACTGGAGAGACCATATCATTGGGTAATCTGAATAAATCACAACTACGTTGGGGCTTTCATTGCATGTGTGCACTAGAATGAGGATTGGGTGGTTACAGTGTGTTATTGGGATATTGTGTATTTCCTTGATGTTTAAAGCCAAAATTCTGCAATATCCCAGCAATAGAGTCTGCAAATAATCAAATCGGGACCAGACAATTCAATGATTGATATATTGATATGATGGAGGCGACTTCATGGAATTGATGGTCAGGCCTGGTGACTTGGTTGATAGTGTCTCATTGTATCCAGACAGCTTTGATCGGTGCTCATAACATCAACCACTAAATTGTCTCATCTACACTCAACTATGTACAGGTTGCCATCATAAAGCTGGAATATTTCTGAGTGTGGTGTTAAACAACAAACACTTGAGTTTCACAAACTGACAGACTTGTTATATTTACGAATTTGAACACCCCTGTTCCGACTGTACCTTTGAAGAGCCAGATGAAGTACAACACTCCATAAATGGGACCAGGGCTGAGCAGGCACTTCTGCATAATGACAGGCCAATCCAGCACACACTGACATAGAACTAGGGTATTGTTAAAGACTGAAATGTGGGTATGTCCAAGCAGACGCTCTACTCAATCAAAATACCATCTACACAACCTTAATAGTCCCATAACCTAAGTCAACTGACTCGCCCCATAAAGTCAACTGAAATAAAAGACATTGATAAACAAAATAAGACCCTGAATTTTTATTCTATTTATGAGATGTTTTCCGTCCTTAAACCAACAACACGCCAGCTTGATATACTGCCTGTCAAGAGCTCACAATACAGACATATTTTCATGTGTACAACAATTAGTGCCATGTATTATGTAATTCATAGTCACACAGGAGTGGTGTTATGGGTGTCACAGTGTGAAATGATTTAAAGCCATCTCTTACACAATGAGAATCCAAATTAGCCCCAAATTCTTTATTCAGAAGTCAGCTTTTTAGGACATTTATCAAAAGTCTGAATCCTCTGTTGTGACGGTGAGAGTACCTGTGGTTTTTTTCTTTGCATACCTCAAGACTTAGATTACTTTGCCTGTCAATGGTGTCGTGTCAGTCTGTTCAAAGATATTCAAGCATGCATCTACACGTCATTAATTCCAAAGCTATACAGACAATAATAATTCTCATACAAAGCCTAATGTTCCTAACTCAAGATCAGCCTCTTCATGGACTTCGAATACAGACAATATCTAGATTTCTATCTCTTTCATTCACAGCATAAATATGACGATATCCTAAATTATAAGGGTTCAGGTGCACTGTGAAATGATTTTCAATTGAAATAAGAAAGCCATGCAGCATTATCAGCTGTCTAACATAATAGCAATGCTGTGTCCTTGAAAGATG
The DNA here is from genome assembly GCF_022045235.1 of Haliotis cracherodii. Classification (NCBI taxonomy): domain Eukaryota; kingdom Metazoa; phylum Mollusca; class Gastropoda; order Lepetellida; family Haliotidae; genus Haliotis; species Haliotis cracherodii. The sequence continues at coordinate 38,243,135 of NW_027266275.1, read as the reverse complement.
TTATAAAGATTTCAAGCACAAAGGCTTAAACAGGTAAGATTTTCACCAAACATTGTCTTCACGTATTGTAACCATGTTGGAATCAAACACAGGTGTTGGGTGTGATAAGTGAACACTTACCCTACCTGCTTTTTCACATATTAACAGGCCCATGAAGTTCCGGGGTAGAATAGGTCTCCAGCAACCCATGCTTGCCATAAAAGGTGACTATGCTTTTGGTAAGAGGCGATTAACGGGATCGGGTGGTCAGGTCCGCTGACTTGGATGATGCATGTCATCTATTCCTATTGCCTGGATCGATGCTTATGATATTAATCACTGAATTGTCTGATCGATTTTACAGACCGCCATCATATAGCTGGAAAATTGCTGAGTGTGGCCTTAAACAACAAACCAACATATTAAGACAGAGTAAATTGATTTGACATTACATCAGCACTATGATGAAATCTATATATCACCCTGATGTTAAATCAGGCTCGGGTTTGTTGAGTGACCAGCAGACTCTGCAACACAAGGCTACTCCATCTTGTAATCTCATACACTTATTTTCAAAGTAGTGGGTAACCTTATGCCTGACACTGTCGCTATCAAATTCTTCAAACTTTTCATTTGATGATTCCCCTCCAGGCCCAATATTTAGCATTTTCTGAGCAAATTGTTTCCTACAAGCATTGCTGTGACATGTGCGACTGAATCCCAACAACCCCAGATTAACATCTTCCTTGACTGCACCCTACAGCAATCTATTAAATTCTTACTGCCTACATCCTCCTTTGTATTGATGGCACTGGTGTAGGTATATGTAACACTAATTGTGTTAATGTGGTAAATCAGGCATAAATATCCTGCTTGTCACCATGGAGAAAGATGATATGGACTGAATCAGTCTGAATCATAAGGGCCAATGGGAAACACAGTGTTCTTGTGCTGTGAGAGTCTAGTGTATGGGTTTAAGTTTGTTTGTTTAACGCCGCACTTGGCAATATTACACCTTATGATGGCGGTCTGAAACTAATCTAGTCTGGACGAGACAATGCAGTGATTAATATCAAGAGCATCGATTGGGATATGACGACATGCATCAACCAAGTCAGCGAGAATGACCACCTAATGCTGTTATTTGCCTCTTACGACAAGCATGGGTTGCTAAAGACCTAACCTGGATCTTCACAGGTGGTATGGGTTTAAGTTAACAATGTATACTACAGACAACAACAAGGAAAGGTTTTTCTCCATCGGCCTTTTCAACACAGTGTCCATATGTCAACTCCTTAGCAATAATGTAGACTTTAATGCATGGTGCTTACATTATGTGGATGAAAATGAACAAAGTATTGTGTGAGTTGGGTTCGGCAATAATTTCAATAAATATTCAGAAATACTCAAATGCCTAGCTCCTAATGACAATGATAAAGTGTCAAGTGAATGTTGTATAGTGAATAGGTCTTCAGCAACCCATGCTTGCCGTATAAGACGACTATGCTTGTCGTAAAAGGCGACTAAGGGGATCGGGTGATTACGCTCGCTGACTTGGTTGGTGCATGATCATCGATCCCAACTGCGTGGATCGATGCTCATGGTGTCAATCACTGGAATGTCTGGTCCAGACTCGATTATTTACAGACCGCTGTCATATAGCTGGAATATTGCCGAGTGCGGCATTAAACAACCAACCAACCAACCAACCAACTCTCAGTGGGAGGTATAAGAAGACGGCATAATATGAGCTAGGTTACATATCATGATAGTATACTGTACCCTAGTCAATATTATCCTACTGTTACATAGTATAACAAAGTACATCAACAGCTCTCTAACTTGAACAAAGTTGCACAATTTATCGACCATCCACTATTGATTGTTATACCAATGATAAAGCAGTTTTTCTATCTCAACAGAACATATGCTCCAAGTGGTACAGACTGTTTATAAAATGTGGTATTGAGATTCCGAAAATATCTGAACAAGCACATAAATCTACTTTGATCTACAAAACCAGAGACCATAGATAGGACACGTTCTCCATTAGGTGACAAGTGCCAGAATCGCTACTCGTGTATTATCAGCCATGTACAGATATTAGCCACTCAAACCTGCCAATAAAGTGAATCTATCTGGCTTTATTACCTTCTCTGTGGCCTGTGTTGTTTATTGACCACCGGTCAAGTGAACACGGTCTGTGTTTACCTGCCTTCCAGCTTGAGAGATATCCTTCAGCTGTTGTTGCAGTGTGATTGGGAAACCTGAATTAGCACTAAGGTTACTGTGAAAGTGAAGGGCATGATATAGCTCATTTGTTGTTCAATGCTGCACTCAGCAATATTCCATCTATATGACGGCAGCTTGTAAATAATCGAATCGAGATCAGGCAATCCAGTGATTGATATTATCAGCAACAATCCACACAGCTTGGGTACACAATCAACTAAGAGGACACAGCCCGACACAGCCCGACACAGCCCGACCACCCAGTCCATTACAAAGGAGTAACAGGTGTTTGAGATTCATCTGTATCTGATACAACATTGACAACCTCCATATGGCAACCATGATTAGCTTCTTTAAAACTACAATTCTACAAGTGACATTATTTATACCAAAACATTTTGGGTGTAGGACTTCTTCAAAAGTTACAAAACAAAATCAGGAAAACTATCACTAACTGAACTTACAGACGCTTTAAACAAAGTTGTATGCATATACAGTTTTACCAGACTAGGAGCTTTACTAACTAAAGCTCTGTATGTACGACTTCACCAGACTGAGGGCTTTGCTATGTAGAGGCATGTCAACAGTTGCCTCTGGCCTATCTTGCAGGAGGATCTGTGTACTGCTGGTCTAGATCTGTTCTCCATAAGACCATGTTACCAGCTAACAATGCCTACCTATATATACCACCATCGTGTACCACTTGTTGGCTGATCATAAACGAAGATAACACTTTTCTATTCCTTCCATAGTTAGAAAAAGACTATGTATAAAATAAAGATATATTTTCATTACAGAGTAATTTGCAAGTTTGAAGTGGCATTCCTGATGCAAGCTGAAAAATACATCAACATTTGTTCTATTCTAAAATACAAAAAGAAAGAACACAAAAAACACGCATGATGTCGACATAAAGAGGAGAAGCAGCAAAGTCTGGAAAAGATGTTCTCAGCCTGTCAGCAAAACAAACATAGCCAGTGTGTTACTCAACACACGTAGTACATTCCATTGGTAATGTATTCCTCATGACTGTTCCAGACAAAATTGGATATACTGAAGACATCCAACCGGAATGTGGCTACCACAGAGAGAAGATGGAAGGTGCAGCTGTCCTACAGACACCGACAATCTCAATATTGATCTCCTTTTCAAGTATGTATATATTTTGTTAAATCAGTGATGTAAAATATCACCAAAATCACATTTCTTTACACCAATCCTGTAAACATAAGTAGATCTATCATCATAACCCTATTAGTCATTAACCACTAACACCCTTTGGGTAACCAAGGGGCTAATTGGTACTTATATAAAGAACTACTTATCCCTTATAATACTGTAGTGGAATATCCTTACTGGCGATGTGGTTGCCTTAGCTCTAGCTCAGTGCACATTAGGAGTAACAGCCGTACTGTGGAATATAGTATAATTATAACATTGACACATGTAAATGCATGCACTTTGTACATGATTTCATAGCTAAAAAAGGCCTACCCATGTGCGTCTTAGTGTGTATTACATGTCTAGGTATGTGATACCCAATGTTCTAAGGCTTGCAAAATAAGCTATAACTATTATAAAGACACATCTGTGTAGTCCATGGAAAGTTTCAGTTTGCAGGTTAATAATTCAGATTTAACAGCAGTTGCAAAGGTTCTTAGTACTCGTATTTGCACAAAACTTTCTTTCATGGAAGAAATATTGATTAAAATATATTGAATATATCTGATATCGCAAGACATATAAAATATATATAAATTGTCACCACATAAACACTTTTTAATACATATATAATTGCATACCACTTTTCATAAAAAATAGAAATCTCATGGTTATGATTTTTTTCTGTAATCTGTGTATTTTTTGTACAAACAGTTAGACATGTGAACTGATGTTCATTGCCTTCAACATAAAATGTCAATGATTTATTCATTATTGATTTCAAACAAATCTGTGTCGAATGAGCCTTGAATGACAAAGCCCAAGTTATCAATACAGGGAAGTGACAAGCAGTGTGGAGACCAATTGCTTATTGATTGAGAAAGGTCAGCAAGACTCCACACAAGCTGGTTATAGTATCATCTATCGAGGTGATGATAGTGTATCCATTAACATTCCAGGATGAAAATAGAATTATTGGCAGGCAGGTTTCCCATCACTGTCAGACACATGGTAGAAAAGGGAAAGGAGAACATGCTACCAAGATATAGTACCAACTGTTCTTTCAGCATTGTTTGAAATGAAGCCACCAAGAGCTGTAGGATAGGCTGCAAATGATAAATCGCCTCTAATATCCAACTGGAATAAAAGATAAATGCCTATGCATTCACCATGTTCACTGTCAATTTATTCATACATTTTATAGCAGATGTCATCTACGTGGTCAAAATGACCCAAACACCATGACCACATTTTCAAAACCACTGTCCACAACATTTTGCCTGAACAATCCTTTCAGTCTGTTCTTATTCATCACTGGTAGCAATATTTTAATATTCATGGATCGTCTGCCCTGTATTCAGCCGGAAATATTAAATCAGCTATGTATCAGGTCAGATCCTGAGGAAAGGAATGATTATCTGGGGATATAAAAAATAATTTCTATTAACTGGCCAGAGTCTGAATCTGTCTGTGTTGAACAATGACACTGGCGTGTCTTCCCACAATGTCAATTGCAATCCAATGTTCACAGCTTCACAGGGGGTCTGATTACCTGTGACAGGTAAAATTGACAGTGACTTATGATACCGTCACACTCTGATGTTCTGTCACGTCTTACTGTTTCATTATGGCCAATTATGAATTTGGCAGTATCAAATAGTTTCCAATTTCAGACAATTTGTCAAAATTTTGTCTCCACAAAATATGAACTGCTTTCCTGTTATTGGCTATCACAGTAACAGCGAACTGAAAAGTATGATTTTAGCTTTAGTTCTGATTTCAGTGTTTATTTGAACTTACATATATTTATTAACTATTTTATTGAATCTACAGAGAGCCACATTAAATATTAGTTAATTAATATATATAATAATTGTATATTATCGATTGTTACATAGTACTTATCTGAATTATCAAATGCATTAGCAAAAGAAAGTATTTTTTATGAAGGAAGTTAACAAGCAAACACTTTTAAAATATTGAAAAGAAAGTAATAAAAATGACATACATATTTAACTCAAAGAAATCCCAACAATTAACAAGCAAAATATGTAAACATTATTTATGTCAATTATTATTTGGATTATTGATAAGATTCAACTTGTATCATCATGATCAAGTATGCACAACATATGACAACACCAGCACACTTGACAATTTTATGGATAGAATTACTTCATACATCCAGAGACTTATCACTCAGTGCTGCCTTGGAGCAAAGCTATCTTCCCTGGGACTACCTGTAACTGACTAACTGTAGCATGACTAACTCCCTCAATAGCTGGCTAACTGTCAGGAAACCATCACTAACCTTATGACTAACATCTGGGTCATTCAGATTTGCACACAAATCAATGCAAGGTCACACCAAAGTTGTTGTTTTTTCTCTAGATTATGTACATTCCATGATCACTGATGATATGCCAAGATTTAATAAATGTTTTCGTTGATTTGGGGTCAGTTTCCAAAACAAAACCTCTTTAAATCAAAGTTGAAATAAATCTACAAACAAAACAATCTTCAAATAAGCATATTTACAATCGAAAACAGCTATTTTTAATTCATTTTCTCTCTGCACTATATACAGTTGACTAAGAAATAACTGTCTAGGGTAAAACTTCTTTAAAAGGGACAGTAATATTTAGAACTGAAAGTTAAAACTGAAACTGAAACTAACTTCAAAAGTCAGTTATGAGAAATTAAGTGAAATAAAAACATGCTGTATGTTGCTGATTGCATGCTCGTTTGCTCAAAGCTTGGGATATGACTGTGTACAGTGCTGATTCGAGTCATCACATGCTAGACATCAAGTCAGAGAGAATATGTTTACTTAACATCCTGGCATCTGTTATCTACCATATATCCTGGATTTTGTTATCTAATATATATCCTGGCATCTTTTATCTACCATATATCAATCAAGGGCTGAGGGTAATAACTGAATAGAAGAGAAAACACTTGATCAATGTAGTAACACATGAACAGTGTGGGGAATATTTTCACCTATGCTCAATTAATATATTCTCATGCTCTTATACCTCAGTATTACACACAACAGATGCATGTTAATGCTTGAAGGAATGTCATCAATGAATAATAATAGTTATAATAATATTAATAATAATAATATTAATGAATTTGTGAAAGAAGGTGAGTGCATGTTGTTTTATGCCACATCCAGCATTATAATAACAGTAGTGACATTTGATTTATAAATATTCAGGTCTTGCCCAGTCAAGACAGTGGTTGATGGCATGAGCACCCACTGTATACACCAAATCACCATTTTACTTATCTAAGTCAGTTCTTACAATAAGCATGGACTGTTGAGAATATATTCTGACTTCAAATCCCCATGGGATGTTAAATGGCATAAATTGTTTTGAAGTAAGGCTCAAGGCCAATTTCAATCCAAGCCAAAACTCAAGTGACTTCAAAAATGTGTTATTGTACAAAACAGACATGTTCAGCCCAAATACTAAGTCTATCCCCATCTTCACCACCATTATCTGATAATACTTGTCTAGGTTAAATTTTTCCATCTTTGAAACGGCTGTTCCATACATTCCAACTAAATGTCAAGTGCTAGATCTATAACCCAGCACTCAAATATTTCCTTGAAGATATTCTGCTGACTGACCATATATATATATTCCCCCTACAACTGATGACCTCAGGGTCAGGTGTACAGTAAGCAGCCCCACTGATGGGGTTCGGGAGGAGGGCTGATCTGTTTCAAATGTCACCCTTCCTCCCCCTGTTGGCTGAAGACAAGTGAGACTCAAGGTTACCCTGTCAGTGCATCATAGCCTTACCTTAAAGGTATCATGTTTACTACAATACACTTTTCAAATGATACATATTGAAATATTTGTTCTGTTCCGGTGTATTGAGTAAAACTAAAAATAATTATAATAATATTAATTGTATTGATTAGCCTAAAATCTACACAGCAATTCATTCACAAATGAAGTTTCCCTTCGATTACTAGAGTGAATGTGTGAGTGAAAAGTATGTTATTTGCTGTAGAAAAAAACCACAAAGATGCACTGATAAGTTGTGCTATATGTCATGGGCTTTCTCTACCCTGGGTAGGAGCACATTTTATGTAATAGGCACTTCTTTTTAAAAATACAATAAAAGAAAAAAATATTCCCTTCGAAATTGATTGACAAAACAGCTGAAACACGGAATTGATTTTTCTCTCAAGTTGTTATCTCCCAACCTCCATCACTATAAAAAGGCAGTGACTGACCATACATACTGATTTTGACATTGTAATATTAACTTTAGGAAGTACGGACTAGGATCAGCCTGTACAGTCAGTGTCAACCTTGGGTTGCTGCTGCATGGTCTGTACATCATGATAACCCAAGTGGTCTGTATCACTATCCCCTGGTCTTCCAGTACCTGACATATTCCATTAGCAGCCTATCTGCTCCCTGTGGGAGAGGTCAGAGACCCACCCAGCCCTATCATCTCCAAGCTTCACAGCTTGACCCTAATGTCTCCCACACTGTAAACTGTTGGGCTAACACACTTGCTACACTGTGGCATCCAGTTACCACCACTCATCCATCTCTGATAAACACTGTCCTGGTGCTATGTCTAACCTGTGTATACAAAACATACACTGCTTTATCATAAATTAAATAAACAAAAGAAAATATAGACAATAAACAACACACAAGGCTTTGTCCTATGATTGTTTGTCCAATGAAGATAAAGGAGCTCTGATGGGTGAGTGAGTGTGTTTGGGTTACAGCTACTTTGACCAGTATTCATTTACATCATGACATGGGAGGAAAGCCCAAAGTGATGCATGTCTTAGGCTAGACTAAAACGTAGTCTATGAAAATATTTCTTTAAAATAATTGATTTTATTCTTAAAATAACCTTTCCTCTTCTACTGTTCTCACATATGGAATCAAGGAAACTAAAGGAAAACGTAGCCCGGGAACAAGTATAAAGAATATCACCTCAACTTTCCAAAACAAATACTTCCTTACCATGTAATTCAACCATTTCATGCCAAAACCCTTCAGTACTGCAACAACCACTTGATATTAATTTCGAAAGTTTCTCACAATTAGTGTGTGATTCGCTTTCGATTCACTTTCCCAACAAAAGTTGCCGGCAAAGAATTTCCTTCTTCCTGTTCACACAGTGGACTGAGATTTTCTGTTTTTCTCCTTCATTCAATTCCCATCTACCTTTGCTATCTCCTACTTGAGAGCATGTTAACATCCTCTGCATCTGCCTCACTGGGCATGGCAGTTCACCTTCCGCAGCCGGCTCTAACCATTAGCATTCACTTCAGCCAGGCTGTACACATGCCATGGTAACTGGCTACAGATGAAGGGAATGCTGCCAAATCCCTTCCAACTTGCTGTCTCAGACTGTTTAACATTGCTCAGCCAATATTCCTACAGTGATTTCCCCTGTGTATGTTTAACACACTCATATCTTCCCTAGCTGCTTGACCTGGATCTTGTAAGGTGCTCGTTTTTTGTTTTCTTAAAAACTGAACTCAGAAAATATGTCGGTTTGTTTGTTTATTTGTTGTTTAACGCACTCAGCAATATTTCAGATTTGTGACAGTGGTCTGTAAATAATCAAGTCTGGGTCAGACAATCCAGTGATTGACATAACGAGCACCGATCAATGCAATTGGGATACAATGACATGCATTAAACCAGGTCAGCGAGCCTGACCACCTGATCTCATTTGTCGCCTCTTATGATTAGCATGGGTTACTGAAGACATTTTCTAACCCAGATCTTCTCAGTTCATATCAAATGTTAAACTATGCTTGTCGTAAAAGGCGACTAACGGGATCGGGTGGTCATGCTCGCTGACTTGGTTAATGCATATCATCGGTCCCAATTGCATAGATCGATGCTCATGATATCAATCACTGGATTGTCTGGTCCAGACTCGATTATTTACAGACCGCCGTCATATAGCTGGAATATTGCTGAGTGGGGCGTAAAACAACCAACCAAATCTAACCAAAAATTCTTTTCAAAATACAAGCATCACCACAGGGATTATCGTGTGTGTGTGTGTGTGTGTGTGTGTGTGTGTGTGTGTGTGTGTGTGTGTGTGTGTGTGTGTGTGTGTGTGTGTGTGTGTGTGTGTGTGTGTGTGTGTGTGAGAGATATATATCACACACCCTTTACCTATCGTACTGTTGCCCAATGTTTCAATCTGAAGATAAATATGATCCCTCACTGATATGAGATTACATGTTACATAATATTCAATACCACCACTGTATCGTTACATTGTATCAGGTCACATAATTCAATCATAATCATAATCTCAGTGATCTGATAAATTATATCTACTGTATGTTAATTAACAGTGTAGACAAACCACTTAAACTAATGGAGAGTTCAAAATGCAAGATATTTTCAAATTTAAATCGAATATAATCAAATAACAATGAAAATAATTTCTTTACACTTTGAATAATACATGAATTAGCACACACAGAGAATAGATATTTACTGTGCACACATGTTCTTGTTAAATGATATGTTTATCTTAAGAAACACAATCCCTGAGTTTCCACAAAGAGCAAATTTTGAATTATTGTTTCATACCTCAGTGTAAACCACCCCACGACAGAACGTCTATTTTATTTACACTGCACTCAATTTTGCAACTGAAAAACTACTTTCATGATTAACTCTTGTAGCATAACTAAGAAACTGAAGTGAAAAAGAATGTTTAAATACCGGGGCTATTTGCCAGGTTTCCCTGACATGCAAGAAGGGTGCATCAAGTACATGCTGTAGGCCCTTGTGTTGTGAACATGTCGTTGTAGACAACACAAGCATATGGAATGTCACCTGGGCCCTTGTATGGGAGATTCACATAACATTTTACTGTTGCTTTCAGCCATGTTGTAGTGTGCTAAACCTGACATTGTCACAAGTAATGGAATGTGTCAAAGTACATTGTTGTGACATATCTGTCAGCTATGCTTGTGTTGTATTATAATGTTGATCTATTTGAGGTGAAACAAACAAATATTTTAAACATTTTCAAAAATATTTAAAAACATAACAATAAATATTTTTAAAGATTTTATTAAAAGTAAGATTTTGTTCTTTTAATTACCATGATTACATCAACTATCTACATATATATCTGCTTATATGTTTTAGCTGCATTTGTTGAATAGTGAATAATACCCATAGAGTATTATGGGTCAGTGTTTTATTGGATCAGGGAAAATACATTTTCTGTGCTGAGCTGTCAAATCTATTACCTTTGCAGAAGCAGGTCCAATCTGTTAGGGCAGGCTACAATGATGTCCTGAGCTTCCTTATGCCTCAAAGGCTCAGCAGCAGCATTCCCTATTTTCAGAATGATATCTCCCGCTTGAAGGCCACACTTTGCTGCCAGACTCCCGGGTGTAACCTACCAGAAGGGGGGACAGGTTAGCCATGTGAAATAGGAGCAGTTATGAGAGGAATCCAGCTACCATAAATGGTAGGTTTTGGGAGGTGGAGTGTTACTGGCAGACTTTGCCCACATGTTTCGCTGTTTTCTGATTCCTGTGTGGATGTTATTTATATCTTGCATGGAAACACCGAACAGACAGAGTACTGGGAGTAGATTTACACATTCAAGGTCACACTGGTGTTTCAAGGAAGACCTTGTAATATTGCATCAATTGCAACTATCTGTGGACACTCAGTAGGCTCAACATTATTTGTCAATGAAAATAATTCAACATATTTAACCAGCAATCGTTATACAAACTTTAGCAACAGTTTTATAACTTTCATTATCTTCTCCCCAGCGCGTGACACGCAAGTAACAGATTTATGGGATTAATTGTTTGAATAGTACGTGACGATAATCAAAACTTCAAAGGAGCCGCCTTTCATGACCTCGAACCGAAAGCTACACGAGGAGGTGGCTTACTTCGCGTATAACGGGGTGGATTTGAATTTCAAACAACCAAGGCGCGTGACATTACAGTATATTACGAGTGTAATGACCCGTAATATAAACGTGAATTTAACTGACAGTTGACGAGTGACATGGGATATCTCACAGAGTAAACAATCGATCCACACCTACACGTGTGCGAATAATCAGGGATTTAACTTACACATTTACACCACGCGAACTTGTGGCAAGAAATCTACCAGATGAGGGATGAGGAGACACAGTGTACATTGTCACTGAAGTTGAAAAGACCGTTTTGACGCTCTAGTAGTCATATGACCACGAAAACAACTCGTCTCACTCTCATGTCAAAGTTTTAAAATCGTATCGTTACTCACTCTTTGAATGGTTAAGGGGCTCGCGTAGTCCTTGCCTCCTTGCATACGAAAGCCCCATGCCGTTCCTTTATCCGTCCTCTCTAGCTTGGCTTCTAGAGTAAGCACGGACATTTTGACAGTTCAGTTGTAGCAGCAACTATAATCTACTGAGGGTATCCCTTCGCTCCCACTCCTTCCCGAATGAAGGCCCGACTACACAACATACGAGCCGGTAAAGTCCACTGACTCAGCTTTGCACACGGCACGCAACACACCTATAAGCTGGGTCGGATAATAGTGGATAAGATTAATCAAAATTATATCACTGATCAGATTACGTTAGCGTATCGATTACAGACACCATACTTAATACACAATAACATAAATGAGCAAAATTACATCAAATGGTATTACTTCAAAGGAATCAGTTCATAACGAAACTCGGAATCTCACAAAGGAAGGGAGGTAACTCTGACATACTCCTTGTTCCAACAATTCTACACTCCACAGAAATGTGATTCACATGACGCGAATATGTAATTGCTACAATGTAAGGAAGTATAATCTTATCGGATTTATCAGTCTCGGCATATAGCTTAGAGGTAGTTTGTGTGTGTAATAAAAAAGCCCCGTTCGTAAATAAATCGGTTTCGAATTGTATAAAACTTAACTACTAAGAAAGTTATTTAAATAGTGTTTTTTGGTATACAAAAAATACACGTACGTGATTTTTTATTCGCGTTTAGTTATTTTTGTTCACTTAACACTATATGGTCACTGTATGTGTAGGATGTATGTTATCAGAGTGCTTATTCTGATTAAGAATATATACTTTTCTATCTATTTTTTGAATCACTCACTTAAAGGAGAAAAAAACATGTTAAACTTAATCCTTATTCGTCTTAAGTAAGGATATCAAAGAACTTATTCGTCTTGTATGATTTATATGCAATGCTGTACTTTAAATATGAATCATTTAAGTAAAGGCTTGTATAAGAGAATAACTTTAATTTATAAATAATGGGTCACTGCGTTTATACTGTGTCTGAGTGAGGTATTCATGTTAAACTGCGACATGGTATCTCAGTGGGCTAGCGCTTTAAAGCCGGCATTATTACGGACTAGTACAAGCACACACACGTGCGTGCACGTCGTTATATAAGTACAATAATCTTGAACGCGACGCGACGTTAAACCCAATTATCACCTCACCTCACCTCACTTTACCTCTGATAACGACGACTTTATTCTAATCTCAAACACTTGTCTTTCGTTGAAAAAATTAAGGCATCGACATATTACAGGTTCACCAGTGAATATGTCTCGCACTGTAGAGAGTCGTGTGGTTGTGTGAGTAATGAAATTTCTATATTCACAATTTAAACTCTGGCCCTGTGTTCTCGACATTTTAACTAAACATTACAAACGATCCAGGGAGTGTGTAGTTATTAGCTTCATATATACACGCTGATATAGATAGTGATCTATTTGTTTTACACCATGTACAATCTTTTTTCGGGAATGCATCAGGGATGAGTTTGGAATGAAGACTGAACAGAAACCAAATTAGACTTTTAAAACATCGAACGCTAGACCTTTGACTAAACCCGCAAGTTGGGATTCCAATTGAGTTCGTAAGTAAATGAAACACTGGCTATGTTTCAGTGAAAAGGGGTAGCCAGAGCCTCGACACGATTGATATATAAACAAGAAGACGCACACACACACACACGCACGCAACTCACCACTCACAACACACAAACAAATCCAATATTATTGTAAGTATTAAGAGTGTCGGGATGTATAAATGAATGCATTTTAATAATGCCCAATGTAATATAATTTCACCAAAACAAATCCTATAACATTATATTTGAAGCTCTCTGACAAACGATCTGAATGGCAAACTGGAAGATACCTTTCATTCAGTATGTAGACATGTATATTGGTACATTGAATGTGCAATGCGCGGGACCATAGACGGATACAGACCCAGTGGATCAACGACCATGGTCGGATGCAGCCGCGGTCCGTTTCCTTCAGTAAACAACAAGAACAAATAATGTACATGTGTATGTAAACACTGCGATTGTAGCAACTGTGCTCGTGCTGATATGCCAGGCTGTTTAGGGCTGTGAACTGTATGGATAACGAGCATGTGTTCTGTATCTTTTCATGTAAAAAAGTTGGAGGTAACGGACCGATCATTGGGGTCGGAAGGGTGTGTGTGTGTGTGTGTGTGTGTGTGTTAGGGGGGTTGGGGATGGGTTGTAGGTTATACTAGACAACTATATGATGTCCCGACTTGTTTTTTATACTGGACATGCTGGAGGTTCAGAAAAAAAATGTTGATGTTCTGAATTAGTGGCAGCAAGCAATATTATTCTATTTTTAGAAGAAGAAAAAAACGCCACATACTTAGGATAATACATTGTCGGCTCCTCATCACAGAAATAGTTGGATTTATACCTAGATTTAAATGTAATCCCTGAAATAAAGGGATGAATGTGGCTAAATATACTATACTTCTGCAAGGGAGCCCTCATGGGAGCCACCCAAGTCTCTTAATGTCAGGAGAGCTAGAGCTTGAGTCAGAGATTAGGATGGGTATTGGCCGCTAGAGCTAAGGATGGGATAAGTATTGAATAGGGGTGATTAAAATAACATTGTATGCTCTGTGGCCTTTAAAATAGACGATAGATTTATACTGTGTTATAGGGGCACTTAAGGCGCGGTATTCCAAGCAAGCAAGCTTCATTAAAGGTATTCTTGACCCTGTTGCCTGCATGCTAACTCAGCTTTTTATTATGTATATCGACATTGAGGTGTTCGATAACCCAAATTACACCGAGACACTGTTAAATTTTTACACATGGCACTCATTAGAAATGTCTATTAGACCATGGAATCCCTCTTTAAGACGGTTCATATGGATCCATTAGCTACGGGGTTAATCCGGTTACTATTATGTAAGCACAGAAAGAGTCAGATTGACGAGTGGGCCCTCAGCGACACTGCCCCTCGGTAAAGATAATTAGCGGAGACGATTAAAGTACAGTGGAATCAGTCTTTGGTACCAATAGAAAAGAAATACCAATAGTCCGAGATGTGTTTTCCTTCGTCCCTGGTGCGGAACGAATGCATGACAAACACAGGAAACGTATTTTTAACAAGGCTTCTTAAGATAATATGAGACATTCGTTAAATGTCTTTACAATGAATAATAATAAAAGAGACTGCTCCATGCAGTGTACGATTAAGGATGACCGCATGGAAAATGTTGTTATCATTCACACAAACTATATTATTTTTACCATACCAACAACAATAACAATAAAACAACACGTCCTAAAACAACTTGCATGGGTGAATCATGTCGAACTACCTGACCAAGACGACTTTAACTTTCGAGGCACGTTGTATTTATATTTGTTTTTTATTTAGAGGTCATTCTAGTGTTCATTTTCGTGACCTTTAATACAAGATATCTTTACAGATGAAAACCCGTTTTCAACGTGCCACATCAACGGTAGGTCCGAATGACGTACTTCACAATATATGTCACTGAAGGTTGGACCAGTACAGGTAAGCAACACAAAGTTCACGCAATAACAGGAATTATAACGGAGACGAGCAATACAGACCCCCTGCTAATAAGCATTTGCATTAAGCTAATGGTTATATTATTAGGGGGCCCGAGTGTTCGAGGGGAGGGGGTAAAGTACCCCTTAGTGCAATAAATCGCTTGATTCCATTAGAAAGATATCAGTATCACACATGTGAATGGGTTCCTGGCCCGGCACGCGCCACGCTGGGCGATACCAACATAATACCCCAGCGTGACGTCAACATACATTACCCAAGCCCAGTTGTCGGTATGCGATGGTAGGGTATATGTCATTGAAGATACGACCTAAGAATATGTAACATACTCTGCTGGCATTAAATCGTTAATATACGATATGTGGGCGTTGGGCATCGTTAGCTGGAATAGGGAGAACATTATACCCGATTTTCTCATAGCATTGCCACCGTGCAGTAATGGAAACGAGCTGTAATGGTATCAAATAAACACCAGTTCAAATCTTGTTTGTCCACGCCTTGTTTGGAATAGTAACGTAGTTATAAGAGTCGCCATCAATGTTTCTAATTGTACTTAGATCATTATAATATTTCTTTAATCACTTAAAGTTCATATTCTCACAAATGTTATATGTGATACAGTTTCTTAGTAAAGTACAAATTCCTGTACTTTTGGGGGGTTGTTCCAATTCTGGATTCGAACCCCCACTCTCAGAGTACTGGATTTTGTACTTTACTAAGAAAGTGTTATCCCAAATATAACATTTGTTACATTTTAACACTTTCTTAAAGGCATTGTGTATTCAAAGCTTTCGGTCATGGGAACCGTGCCAGTTTACACTTATCAGAGGGGTACACCAAATACTTGATCTAGGTTACCAGTAATCATTTTTTGTGGAAGCCTCGGTGGATCAGTGGGTGTGTGATTTCTGACTTTGTGTGCTGGCGATTAGAAGTCGTCACTCTGACGGCGAGTCAGTTTAAAGAGGAAGCCCAAAGTGATGTAGCTCTCAGACGTTTACCACTTTGTTGAAACCCACGACAGCGGATATAGTGCTGAAACAATCGGGGTGAACCGGGATTCGAACCCACGATCACAGGTTTCTGGCTTGCCAAAAGGGACGCAACTCTCCACACGAACGACTAGGCCATAGACGTGTGTAGAACTCATAACCCTCATTCAACTGTGGTGAAACTCATGTGCACGGGCATGCGAGCGCGCGCGTGTGTGTGTGTGTGTGCCTGATAAATCACAGTGAATGAACTATACACATATAAACAACTTGAGTAATCCACTGTACCTTTTCTTCTAAACACCTAAGGCTGAATGAAGGTCTCACCAACAGAACAATGACCTAGTTACTCGGGCCTACAAGGACAGCTTTTCCTGGTGCTCCTGTCGATCAGGGATCTCATACAACCAAACTTAACCCAGGACACTAAAACTTATGTGTATCTTACGGCAATTTAAAAAAGAAATCTTCCAGCCGTCTTTTTTATGATTTATGCATTCATCATCTATTAATTAACTGTCAACATCACAGATTTAAAATCTCCAACGAAAACAACGGAGATCCTTGTGTTTAGATGTATCACTCTTGTGACTAATCTGTTTACTTTGCATTCCACCTGTTTTTGATGCCACCTCCCTGCCAAACGGAATGCCAGAGTGAGTATATAGCAGTATCTCAACACGCGGTGCCAGACTCGTCATATACAGGCTCACCACACGCACAGAAGGACTCCAAGAAATGACCATTATATTTATGACACCCTCCCCCTCTACAGACTTGTTCATGCTTTTCATGACACTCCCCCCCCCCCCCCCTCGGCAACAGAGTACAATGTTTCCCGACCGTTTTCAATAATTTGATGAGACCTTATCTCGACTGTCTCCTGACAACCACATCCCATAACACTGTTTGGTTCCTTCTACTAAGACACTTGTAACTTCTGTAACTTCTGTGCCGCAGCACTAAGATCGCTCTGTGGAACCAATGCATATTACACTTCCTGTTTAAGAGACTATCGATGACAGTCATAATCGCTGATAACCCCTGGTATGGCGAACACAAAGGGGCCTTTGAAATCAGTTTGCTTTATCTGAAACACCCTATTCGGAGGTGTGACCTCAGGAGTGCTCAGAGATTAGATTTGGATTCTGTAGAGTGGGCATATCTGAAACAGAGTTGTCTGTAATTGTATAGGTAATCAATTTGGGAGAGGATAGGTATTCAATAGATTACAGATGGTTTACCTTCCATCCGAAAATGGTTCAAACATTACAATGTTTGTATATTTGGTAGAAAAGTCATAAAACAGCTTAGAATGAAACTGAAATAGAGGAAGGGTAGGCAAGACAGTCTACAACTACAGACACACTTGCATCAACACCTTGAAGACAAAATGCCTCCAGGCCTTCCTCACACTGTAGACAGACCTGCATCAACACATTGAAGACAAGATGACTACAGGCCTTCTTCCCAATACAGACAGACCCACAGCAACACCTTGAAGACAAGATGACTCCAGGCCTTTCTCCCACTACAGACAGACCTGCAGCAGCACCTTGAATACATGATGACTCCAGGCCTTCCTCCCACTACAGACAGACCTGCATCAACATCTTTAAGACAAGGTGGCTCCAGACCTTCCTCCCAATACAGACAGACCTGCAGCAGCACCTTGAAGTCAAGGTTATTCCAGGCCTTCCTCCCACTACAGACAGACCTGCATCAACACCTTGAAGACATGACTCCAGGCCTTTCTCCCACTACAGACAGACCTGCAGCAGCACCTTGAAGTCAAGGTTACTCCAGGCCTTCCTCCCGCTACAGACAGACCTGCAGCAACACCCTGAAGACAAGATGACTACAGGCCTTCCTCCCAATACAGACAGACCTGCATCAACACCTTGAGGACAAGATGGCTCCAGGCCTTCCCGCCACTACAGACAGACCTGCAGCAGCACCTTGAAGACAAGATGACTCCAGACCGTTCTCCCACTACAGACAGACCTGCATCAACACCTTGAAGTCAAGGTAAATCCAGGCATTCCCCCAACTACAGACAGTCCTGCAGCAATACCTGGAAGACAAGATGACTCCAGGCCTTTCTCCCACTACAGACAGACCTGCAGCAGCACCTTGAAGTCAAGGTTACTCCAGGCCTTCCCCCCACTACAGACAGACCTGCATCAACACCTTGAAGTCAAGGTTACTCCAGGCCTTTCTCCCACTACAGACAGACCTGCATCAACACCTTGAAGTCAAGGTTACACTAGGCCTTCCCCCCCACTACAGACAGACCTGCATCGACATCTTGAAGTCAAGGTTAATCCTGGCCTTTCTCCCACTACAGACAGACCTGCAGCAACACCTTGGAGACAAGATGACTCCAGGCCTTTCTCCCACTACAGACAGGCCTGCAGCAACACCTTGAAGTCAAGGTTACTCCAGGCCCTCCCCCGGCTACAGACAGACCTGCAGCAATACCTGGAAGACAAGATGACTCCAGGCCTTTCTCCCACTACAGACAGACCTGTAGCAGCACCTTGAAGTCAAGGTTACTCCAGGCCTTCCCCAACCACAGACCGACAGACCTGCATCAACACCTTGAAGTCAAGGTTACTCCAGGCCTTCCCCCAACCACAGACCGACAGACCTGCATCAACACCTTGAAGTCAAAGTTACTCCAGGCCTTCCCCCCACTACAGACAGACCTGCATCAACACCTTGAAGTCAAGGTTACTCCAGGCCTTCCTCCCACTACAGACAGAACGACCTGCATCAACACCTTGAAGTCAAGGTTAATCCTGGCCTTTCTCCTACTACAGACAGACCTGCATCAACACCTTGAAGTCAAGGTTAATCCTGGCCTTTCTCCTACTACAGACAGACCTGCATCAACACCTTTAAGTCAAGGTTACTCCAGGCCTTCCTCCCACTACAGACAGACCTGCATCAACACCTTGAAGTCAAGGTTAATCCAGGCCTTTCTCCCACTACAGACAGACCTGCATCAACACCTTGAAGTCAAGGTTAATCCAGGCCTTTCTCCTACTACAGACAGACCTGCATCAACACCTTGAAGTCAAGGTTACTCCAGGCCTTCCTCCCACTACAGACAGACCTGCATCAACATCTTGAAGTCAAGGTTAATCCAGGCCTTTCTCCTACTACAGACAGACCTGCATCAACACCTTGAAGTCAAGGTTACTCCAGGCCTTTCTCCTACTACAGACAGACCTGCATCAACACCTTGAAGTCAAGGTTAATCCAGGCCTCCCCTCCCCCGCCCCCCCCACTACAGACAGACCTGTATCAACACCTTGAAATCAAGGTTAATCCAGGCCTTCCCCCCACTACAGACAGACCTGCATCAACACCTTGAAGACATGACTCCAGGCCCTTCTCCCACTACAGACAGACCTGCAGCAACACCTTGGAGACAAGATGACTCCAGGCCTTCCCCCCACTACAGACAGACCTGCAGCAACACGCTGAATACAATATGACTACAGGCCTTCCTCCCACTACAGACAGACCTGCATCAGCACCTTGAAGATAAGATGACTCCAGACCTTCCCCCCACTACAGACAGACCTGCAGCAACACCCTGAAGACAATATGACTACAGGCCTTCCCCCCACTACAGACAGACCTGCATCAACACCTTGAAGTCAACGTTAATACAGGCCTTCCTTCCACTACAGTGGCAGGCAAATGATTGATGGTGGCTAAAACTTAAACAAGAAAGGGTTAATCGATGGTGATGTATTTGATAGGGGTATCATAGTTGTGTTTTGGACCTTAAGTTTTCAGTGTTTTCAGCCCAGTAACATTTGGATAATGTTTGTAATTGTTTAGTCAAATCCAATTTTCATGAATATACTTTTGCCAGCAGTTTATATCGGAGCAAAGCTATCATCCAGGAATTTGTCATCCGGGATGATTTCACTGGGAACGGTATCTTCTTGTTTACTGACGTTGTACTCTATAGCATTTCAGGATACATCCCTCAACAGCCATGACTAACTGGGGTCACTACAATGTGGGTAACCAAGGGTCGCCCAGTCATCTTCCTGAGTTAACTGACTGAACAAGTCCAGTTTCCACCCTTGCCGAACTGGGCTGGAATTTCTGGGCTTGACTGTAGCGCCACCAATGGCTATTACGAGTTATATCCCTTTTATGTCCCTCCCTATTGACTACCGGGGTAATCAGATTCAACCTCTCATATCGCATTTTCTTCAAATAAAGTGGCGTCCCCCAGTGAGGATGATCTGATCAATTCAATTCAAGATCTTTTCGCAAAGTGCACCAAATTATGTGAGCACCTTGATTAAAAACATGAAAAGATTTGGAAAATATCTGTTGACGGTTGGTTGTTGGTACACACGTTTTGAAAATCCTGCAATCGACTGAATTCTGCAGAGCAGTTTACAAACCGGCATAGACTCATTAATCCAGCCAAAATATAACTCTGTAAATCCTGCCTTGTTCAAACGAGGGGGGAAACTGGACTTTTATAGTCGGTTAACTCCTTGCCTCGGGAAGATGAGTCTATCCAGGCTCCACAATTCACTGTACAGAGTGGCGTGGTCGTGGGTTAGAATCCCAGATTCTCCCAATTATGTTTCTTGGTTTGTCAGCACCATACCCATGCTCAGGGCTATCAACATCTATGACCTGCATCATTCAGCTGACACACCAAAGCAGCCTTAGACTAAACTCACTCACTAATTATGACATTGGGGGACACCAGAATTTGGCTTCACACAATGTACCTATGTGGGGATTCGAATCCTGGGGTGACAAGTGAACGCTTTAAACCCCTGCTAGAATAGGCCCAAGCATGACATTGCTTGGTTGGGAGGTCAGACTAGGTGATCTTGCATGTATTCATACCCAAGGACATGGGATGTAGCTCAGAATATCAACCTCTGGTTTGTCAGTACCAGATTTGATTATTTATGGGCTGCTATCACTGACGAGGAATACTGCATTAAACAATATTCAATCACTTTTCAAAAAGGAGCAATAATGAAACACCAACATAATTGAAAACTGAAGAAAGCACATTTTATTGCCATATTAAGATACAGTCGAACATTCTGGCCCTAATCATCCGAACACAGCCACCCTGTGTTTATAGCACCAATGTTAGCACTCCACCAACATATGTATAGCCAATAGCTATAACTGCTCAACTCATTAGCAGATGCTAGTCTGTTCAGGATATGTTTCCTTGTAACTTTTCCAATTGGAATTGTAAGTATTTATGTCACAAAAATATACCTATGAATACTAAAAAAAGAATTTCAATGAATATCAAAATCAAGAGACATGAATTTCAAATATAAATATATTGTTTATATTACATATTGCCCAAATACTCATATCTCTTAGTCCTTAAATACACATAAATCTACCCAAAATAAACCTTGATTTCCCTAAATTTATTCTTTGGTAAGTACCCAGAATGGATGCATAAATATTTTCAACAAAATATTATAGAACTTCTATTATGAAAGAATCTCTGACTCCAGACTTCAAGATAACAGAATTATATGAAATATTTTTTTAAGAACATTTGTACAAAATTTAGCAAATAACATTCCAGGCTAAAACATCTTGCAAACTGAAACATACACACAAATGGATAACACATTGCACCTTTTTAAACAGGAAAGTTGACCACTGGAAAACATATAATGTAATTATGACCATGACAGGAAAGATGGACAAATAAATATAAAAATTAGTTATTCTGATCCTCACTACAAAATTTCTTCTACAAACTACACAAAATTTTAATTAGTGATATGAACAAATAGTTTTAAGGTCAGACCAACTTAATGTTTACAGTTACAAATATTTTGACAAATTTGTCCTTGCCTCTTCCCTTAATAACGATTTTTCAAATGAACCTAAAAAAGTATGCATTATACAAAAAAACACAGTAATAGGCACATTGCAGTGATAAACATATTCATTGACTTTTTAATTGTTTTTACTCTTGCCTTCAGTTATCCTGTGATAAATAAAACATAAAAAGGAAGTAATTAAATTGGTCTGGCCTATATGAATTTATATTACCAGAAATACTTTACTCGGAGAGTATTTGCAGTGTTACCCTGTCTCGAATTACTGCTGTAGTACCCTTAACAAACATCATCACCACTTGTATCACAGTAGTTTAAACGTCAGATCTTATATTTCATTATGACTCCATAAATATATGCATACAACATTATGCATCTAATAACAATCATAACTTATAACACATCATAACTATCTCACATCTCTGTTCACATGGTCGGGATTCAGAGTTATTTCCCCTTAGTAAGAACAAACTTTTGTTAATAATGATCTATATCCCTTCTATGAAATACCGGAATACAACCATTCACAACTAGGATTTAGAGTTACTTCCCTTTACTAGAAACTGACGGGAAAGCAGGTAAGGATTTGAAACCCTGCTAAACGTACAATTAACTTTCATCCTGGGGTTAGCAGACCTACTGATTATTTTGATCAGTTTGTTGTTTTCTTTCAATCAACATATCTTTGTCGGGACTCATTTCCTTGAACTCTGCATCACAAAACACATACCAGTAATGTGTAAACAGTTAGACACCATCAGAGTTGTTGAAGTTGTTTGAGCAAAAAATAAACATAACATTGTTTACAACTAAAAAATAAAACTTTGGTTCTGAACAAACTGCAGGTCAAAAACGCAGGAAAAAACAAGGTGAACCCTTAACACTCACAGGGCTCTGCATAGAGCTGGTGGAACATGATAATGAATTATGTCAACAAGGTTTTTAGCAGTTGTTGAATTTATATTCCAGTTAGGACAATAATTACTTTTTATAATGGAATGAAAGATATCAAACCACAATAATGCAGTTAAAATATGTCATGTTGATAATTGTAAACAGTTAAATACACTGGCACTTCATCAGGGGTTAGGGGGGTGAAAATACAATTCCACAACGCAATCACAGAGCTACAAAAAGCTTTTGACAGTGGTACTTTGACAATTGCTTTGAAAAATAGGGCCTTGGTAAAACTAATTGTTGGGAAAGATAATTTAGCACATTTGTCCCGATATGAAAAAGTCTTCTTTTTTTCACAAAAGCTTAATTTTTTTCAACTCTGCCCCCAATAAAATTTGTTGATTTGTGATTAGTAAAATAATTGCCAAATCTATTTAATAGAGAAACGGCTGTTGACTCCGGACATGAGGAAATTTCTAAGATTTCGGTGCACCTTAATATTACCTGAATGTATCAACCGTAAAACAATTGTTGGGATAACCCAAACAAAAACAGATTTCCCAAATAAAATGTCTGTAACAAACTAAAATTTGTTGATATGTAATGACAAAAATATCAGATCTCTTGGCACCCTTCATCAACAGGTGTACCATACTTGTAACACAAGGAATGAAAGTAAAACAGAGTAAACAAACTTCAAGTGGGATGAGGATGATTTTGATGACAACCCTGTCTAACTTCAGCAGATAGAGGAGACAAACTAGGGGATTAAAGCTGAGGTCTCGCTAGCTTCTGTACTATTGAAATGCCTTTTTCATCTTATCATCCCCATTATCTGCAAGTGAACTCTTCTATCTACTATGACTGGTTAGTCTATGGAAGGAAATAGGGATGACAGGCCGGGCTGGTAGTTGGTCTGGGAGGACTTCTTGCACACAATTTGATCATCTTCCACAAAATATTTACCTGCAAAACAAAAGTATTCCCAATGTAAATATAACTAAATATGAATTGTGAAATATTTGCACATCTTTAAAGCATATTTTGTAAAATCAACTAAACAAATTATTCATGCATATTCCTTAAAAGATGAAATATATTTAACCAATACATAAAATGGAAATGTACAAGTTCTGCAAATAGTCCAAGTCATTACATGAATGTCATCAATATTAAACCATGAATTACAACTTTCTAAAGACCCTCATCAAAATTTATTATTTTTGTCACAAGTTTTACATGCAGATACAAACACCCAGTCAGATCCGCCACCCCGGGTCTTTCCCAGCTCACACCACACCCACCTGTAGACAGGTACAGACACCATGTCTGGCCCTGGAGCCTGGGCCCTCTGTCTGGCGTGGGTCTCACAGTACAGCTTCTCCTCAACCACAAAGTAACCTGAAACACAAATATAGCCACATCTAGGAAAATGTGAAATATCTTTTTAATGTTAAAATAACATATATATTTTTAATTACAGGTAGCAAGTGAATGAGTGTCACTGACTCTTATGACAAGCATAGGTTACTGGGAATCATCATCATCATCATCATCATCATCATCGGCAGCAGCAGTATCATCCTACCATATTACTATCTATTCAGGATGTTGCTGTGCTATACCACTTGAAATCCCTTATCTAATTTATTTGTCTGTTGTATGACTAGTCTGTCTTACAGACCCTGATACAAATATATATCAAATACAGCCCATGCAAGTCTATAATGTTTGGCAAGTCTAGATCACTGCAGTATCTGAAAATGAAGAGAGTTACTGGGCTCCTTTTTATTATATTTTTATTAAGATAACTGAACAACTGTTTTTATGTACGATATGTTCATTTCAGAGACTAGATTTTAGTCTATTGTATGACAAGCATAGGATGTTGGATGAAAATAGTACCTTTCTGTTTGAGGTTCATACCACATGCCGCACACTTGAAACAGCCCACATGGTAAGGGACTCCATTAGCTTTCACAATCACACCCCTGTTGGAGAACAGATAGGAGAATATATTTCATTTCATATTTCATCATTTATAGATAGCCATTCTTTATGTGTCAAGACAAAATGCTTGTACAACAAAACAGTTTTCAAGAAGGTAGTATTAAAAGTACAAAATGCTAATAAGATGAGTGTGTTACTGTTGTTTAATGCCAGTCAGCAATACTACAGCCACCTACAGCAGTAATTGAATCTGGACCATGAAAACTGATGGTTGATAACATGAGCAACAATTGACACCCTGAGAGTGCAATGACACACTACTAGCCAGGTGACACATTGCAAGTATCCAATCTCAATATAAGACATATTTGCAACATGCTAGTATTAGGAACTGATGCAGGATTTTCAATAAGGGGGAAATGAAACATATTTTGCCATGAAAAATCAGAAAAGCTTCAATTTTGTGTGAATATTCACTGACACATGAATATGTAGCTTGTCCCCAGGATCACCATGGGATCACTCATATGTTACAAGTTCACTATCCTAAAAAGTACATAAATAGATGTATATGTACAAACAAGCTCCTTGAGGAAAGCAGTACAACAGATTCACACTTACGTAGCAAGCATGTCACAACCTCCGCATCTCATGGACGGTTGTTGGGGTTTCTTCTGACTTGCGGGGAGAGCTGTCGGCGCCTTCACGGACCGGAATCCTGCTCCTGATTCTGGAAAACACAATCCCTTCATGAAAATATTTGAAAACAAATTGATCAAATTTTTAATATTCAAAGAGAAATTACATAATGAGAGAACATTTGAATTATTCAGTATTAAATTTGTGAACAAAATTTCATGATTGAAACATAACTCATATAGTCACCTATATTGACTGACTTGTTAACAATATCATTACCTTTAAGTTCATGGTGCCAAATGCTATAAATACAAACAATAATATCTACACAAGAACAGCAATCCCCCAACACATCATGATACACAAAGCAAGCAATGCGCAACATGGCTCCCGCATCTACAACAAGCTACTACACCAATGTTTTCCAAATTCCAAAAAATCTTGCTGAACTTTTTTTTAACATTAAACGTATACAATGCAGGGTCAATATGCAAATGGGCCTGTTCTCAAGATGTAAACTGATTATGCTGTTTTAAGTAGTTGTCAGCAATATTTGAGCCATATCACTGGTCCATATGAAGTCTGGCCCGGCACAAATGTGGCCGACAGAATAAGCAATGGCTGATCCATGCCTTTGGTATATGACGACACACAATCAGGTCAGGCATTTTGGCCAACTGATCCTCATTTTAGTTGGTTATTACCACACACAGTGATGCTGGTGACCAAATTCATGACAGTGATACAGGGCCTGTTCCACAAAGCGATCTTAGTGCTACAATCATTGTAAGTCTACCTTAAAATATGGGAATTACGATCATCTTAGTGCTACGAGCACTGATATTGTAAGAAAAACAATGGAGTTACGATCATCTTAGCACTAAGATCATCATCAGGCAATGTTAAAGTGTGGGAGTTATGATCATCTTGGTGCTGTGATCATAATAGGTTGATGTTAAAAGTATAGTAGGTACAATTGTTCAAGTGAACCGTCTTAGCGCTAAGATCGCTTTGTGGAAGTTCTAGGTTATAGTGGTTTATGGGCACCATCGACAAGCTATAGTGTATCTTGATATTCTTGTTTTGGCATTCCATATCATTCTTCCACTTACATTACAATGAAGCTTTTCTGTATCTAACACTTCATGAAGCACAATCACTGCATACCTATCAATTATGGAGTCATTGGGTAAGATGTCGGATAAAAATAATAATTCCTTAAGTTTGAGGGTTGGGGTGTTTACATGTCTGTAGGTTTTCCATCAGACATAATTCCTTTTTCAGGTTTTCACATTTTAAATAATCAAATAACAGCTCTAATCATAATATTTTTGCTCTGAAAACAAACAGCATCACTACTGCTGGTAAATAAAATAAACCTTCCTTGATGTCTTGGTGTTGCTCAACAACTTCTGATGTGCCTCATTTTTTTACATTATGCAATGGTACTATGCTTTTGCATAGTAAGTCTTACCAGTAATTGTAATAAAGAAGTAGTTCATCCATAAATCCTATCCTTACTTATGCTTTTGCAGTCGTAGGAATTAAATCTGTAACATTTATTGCACAAAGAAATGTCGCTTGTGCATCTTGAATTTGACTAGTCCCAGACTAGCAGACATTTGTAAATTTTAAACTTCACATGCGATAATCAATGATCGGAGTCAAGTTTATACACATTCCATAACATATAAACAGATTGCCCTTGATACTGTCCCCTTTTAAAGAATTGTTTTTGATAATATCTATGCCCCATCATTTCTTGTGTTTTCAACAAAACTATTATTGTTACTTCAGAAAATACACTTGTGTATAACACGATAATAACAGGACATTGGTGCAGGACATGAAGTGCAGTATGATCAAGCCACAGTCACATGACAGTCATGTGACACTGAAACCCTCATGTTTGAGGTATCTACATTACATGCAGGAAAAAGTGCAAAACCAACTCACAAATGTTGAACACAACCACACAGAACTGTTTGGAACTATTTTGTTAAAAGATTTATGTTCATATTTGAAATGGTAAACTTTATGACGTTTCCATGCAGATTCTTTCAAATTGGTCATTGTTGAAATAGGGGATAGTTACCAAACTTAGAAGGAAGAATATGTTTTAGACAGGCTTGGAGTTTACCTGCTAAGTTAGGTTACCATGGTAACAATATTGGTCCGTTTCCTAGTAATAAATAATACTCTTTTATTATCATCATTAATATTGCCGTACGATAATGATCATGAAATAAAACAGTAATGAACGATACATACCTCAGATAAATGACAACATTTTGGCCAATGAATTATCACACTTAATCTGTTGATAAGTGTTAGACATTCAGTAAGAGTAGCACTGAGGAATGGTAATTACATGTCTTACTTATGAAAAGCAGCTCATGATTAAAATGTAATATTTTTCCAAATGCTTTTCCATAAATATGATAAGGGGATAGTCTATATATTGATAGGCCGTTCATCTACTGGAGCCCACGGATGACAATTAATTAGTAGGTATTTGTTCAATTCCCAGTGGCAGGTAAAGTCATGTAGTGGTTTTACCAATCTCTGAAAAATAACCATTCAGAAAAGTGATTTTCTGCAAATGGGGATCTGGTTGTTTGGTTAGGAGAAATAAGGGGAGATAACTACAGGTTCTTAAAGACTGGTGCAGTTGCTGACCTCTACAAATTATTGGTTGACATATTAGATAGATTTTTACTAGATCTATATATGAGGTGTTCAAGGTCTGTACATTTACTATCGTATAAATACACTTTGTGAACAATACATTAACTTTAGTGTGCGTTGGGTTATATTCATTCGGGAATATTAACAAAGTATATGTTCTCTTCCTATGTGTTTTGATTAATAAGTTGTGACTCACCACACCCGATGTAATACAGTTTGTCATAGCTCTCAAACAATGATGTACCTAATATATAAGTACATCTACAATACAATAAAACAACACAAATACAAAATTCTAAATAAAATTACTGAATATTTCACAATTTTTGACACAAGAGAATGTTCTTTTTAGTAATTTTGCACTTTTGTTTGTAAATCATAGGGGTGTTTCAGATTGAATCTTATGGGTGTTTCAGATTGAATCATATGGGTGTTTCAGATTGAATCACATGGGTGTTTGAGATAGAATCATATGGGTGTTTGAGATAGAATCATATGGGTGTTTCAGATTGAATCATATGGGTGTTTCAGATTGAATCACATGGGTGTTTGAGATAGAATCATATGGGTGTTTGAGATAGAATCATATGGGTGTTTTAGATAGCATCATACGGGTGTTTCAGATAGAATCATTTGGGTGTTTCAGATAGAATCATATGGGTGTTTCAGATATAATCATATGGGTGTTTCAGATTGAATCATATGGGTGTTTCAGATTGAATCATATGGGTGTTTTAGATAGATTCATATGGGTGTTTCAGATAGAATCATATGGGTGTTTCAGATTGAATCATTTGGGTGTTTCAGATAGAATCATATGGGTGTTTCAGATAGAATCATATGGGTATTTCTGTGTGAGAGCACTGACAAGGGTAGTGAAACATGCAAACCAACACATACGTGGCATCTCGCCCTGCTGTTCTAAGTTATCCTGCAGGGCTTTGAACGTGCGTGATTGAACATGCGGGTTAGTGTAGCCCTTATATTCGGGTTCCTGGCCCTCCTCTGTCTCCTGGTAGCGTGCACTCTCCTGACCTGGCTGATCCTTAGTCACGGGTTGGTAGGTCCCAGTCATCCTCGACCCCACATCAGACTCACTCACATCCAACCTGGGACAAGTACAGAGCACAAACATCAGAATCATCCTGGGCTCTACTTCCTAAAGAGCCCTCATAGTGCTACGACCCTAGTATGTCTGTGTTAAAGTATAGGCGTAATGATAGTCATAACACTAAGTTGCTCTGTGAAACAGGGCCCAGGTCTCTAATGATGGCAAAAAGTAGAGGTCGTATCCAGAACTGATTTGGTCATGGAGCAGTGAAGAAATATTGGCAGCCCCACAAATAGATGCCATGCCTGGTAAAAAAATAAAGTGTGTTTGTTTGTTGTAAAACACTGCACTCAGCAATATTCCTGCTATATCACAGTGGTCTGCAAATAATCAAGTCTAGACCAGACAATCTAATGATTGATGTCATGAGCATCAATCTATGCAGTTGGGATGTGATAACATGCCTCAACCAAGTCAGCAAGCCTGACCACCCAATCCCGTTAGTCGCCTCTTACAACAAGCATAGTCGCCTTTTACAGCAAGTATGGGTTGCTGAAGACCAGTTTTAACCAGGTCTCCAATAATGAGCATTTGTGTATGGTCCCAAACCAATTCACAGTAGGTGATACCAGAAATTAGATTCACAGATCCAAAGGTTGTACCCATGTAACCATGGGGGCACCTTTTAGAGGAAATGTGGCATGTCACGTTTGCTGGCTCTTGCCCAAACACACACCTTTCCTTAACAGCAGTGGAAATACTAAATAAACCCCATCTTATTTGCATTTCATAATGATATTCAAATTCTTCCCAATTAATTAATTATGCTAAATATTTGCATATATGTTTCAATCACTTTTTTCCTTTGAAACTTTACATACAACAATGTGTTGTCAAATGTTCATTGAAATAATTTACAATATTTTTTTATCATGATAATATTAAACGATTTCAAAAGACACCTGACAATTCAAAGGCATTCCCACACGCCCGTACCCACCCACCCAGCTTCCTACATGATATCATTCCTATTGTGACAATATTTGCCCATGTCCCTTCTGTATGGAGCAGGCTAAATCACCCAGAGCAACCACACCCTACTGTCAACACAAACTGATGAGTCATCAATATACGCGGAGTTTCTACCACATCCAGTCAAGCAATCAATATCTGTATGTATTATACACCACACAGGTGACACAACCAGAGTGTACAAACGGCAATGATTGATCCACCTGTGCTCCATAAATAACCTGGTTTGTGTTATATAGGGCAGATGTAAAGCACAGAGGATGAGCGAAGAGGAATGATGATGATAAATTTAATACCTCATCCTAAACTCCAACACTAAAATTCTTCTATTGCTATGACAAACTTCTACAGAAGCAATTCCATGTCACACATTTTGCATAGCCAATCATAGATGTGATTTATCTTGCTCCACAAATATCTCCAATCTAGTACAGTAAGGCAACTTACATTGAGTCTATTTGGTTCTTTTTTTGTATCATTTGGTTATAGATTCTCTTTTTGGAAACCATATGGTCGGTGGTCAAAATGACATATACTCTTTTGAAGTTAATTCTCCCAAAAAAATATGATATTAATAATGCAATAAAAAATGAAATGAAAGGCAAGTTCTGTGTGGAATGTTCCCTTACATGACAAATCAACACTTAAATCTCTTTTAATGAGCCATTAAGAACTGTTAAAAAATAGGAGGAAATTCAATGAAATTTTGAGACCATAGACCCATAACCAAGAATATAAAAACAAAAAAATAAATAAATATAAATATCCACCCCAGAGCAACTCATATAAGTACATGTATTTGTTAGCTTGATAATGGCAGTGTTTTTTCTATAATATTTGTATTTGCTAATTATTACTTTATCGTGCTTGATGTTTTCAGTCAAACCCCAGTGATTAGCACCTGTTTGCCCAGAGCCCCTGGTGTCCAGATCATTATTGTTTGGAATGGCTACATTTAATCATGATTCATTAATCTGAAAATTTGTTAAGCTGGACGATTACACTTGCAACGGAACCAGATTGTCAAGGTTAAATTGTATACAATTATGCACCAACACAAACTCCCAACTTATGAAGACTATGCCTTTGATTCACAGGAAATAATTATTTCAGGGTGTGCTGTTTTGGTCAGGTTTGTGTGATATTCAGTACTTAACCTAACCAACACTGACACCCCTTGATGTTATCAAATGCCAGACTCGCAAGTTTAAAATCAAACTTGACTCATCATTATTTCACTTAAGAGTCTTCTGACAACCACATGACATGCCCTCCTCAAAATATGTCTATCCTGGGTTGTGAATTAACACCCCTCCACACCCCAGTTGTATTAGCCTACACTAAGCTAATGTAAACAAGAGTCATCAGGAGATGACATAATCCCCCCCCCTCCCCAATCTGGTCCAAATCAGTAAATTACTGTAATGGAGTTTGGCTACTTATACCCCACTAATGATGTTTCAGCAAGAAATATTTAACACTTTTGGAGTTCTGCTACGGAAACAGAAAAACAACTTAATTCATGAAAAATTATGAAAACAAAACATAATAAAAAGAATAAAAATCCCAAATCATCAAAAGGCACCAGTTCCCCACTAGACTGATCTATAGAAAGTTTCAACAAGAAATATTTAACGGTTTTGGAGTTCTGCTCGGTAACAGAAAACAGACATCTGTCAGACGATGTAGCATGGTGATCGCTATATCCCCCCATTGGAGGATAAAAATAAACCAATTATGTGCTTGATTGAACAAGCCCAAACTCACGAGAACGGGTATGGTGATGACAAACCAAGAAACATTAATCAGTGCGAATCTGTGATAATAGGTTTCTGGCATAAGATTACACTTCACATATTGTTCTCATACAGGGAGTCAAACCTGATACTTGTCATCAACATGCATACACTCTAACCACTTGACTCCTCCACATGACTAAAGACGATTGTATGATTAGTTGTGTTTGGTGTGTTATGCTGCAGTCAACAATATTCTGGCTGTATCATGTCAGTCTGAAATAATGACGGCCAGACCTGACCAACTAGTGACTGATATCATGAGCAACATCTCACACCATGGGAATATAATAACACCAATCAACAAGGTCACCAAGCCTGACCACCAGATACCCTAGAGTAGTGAGTAACTTTATCTGCCCGGTCCCCAGGGGCCAGTATTTATTTTGGACACTCACTTCTCCATCTCGCGTTGTATACCAGCCGTCTGTGAAGAGTAGGTGGAGGCGATGTTGCCCGCGGAGTACAGCCCAATGGGAGTGTTATACTGTGAATGGACGACATTTGGCGTTGCACTCTTGGTGGAACCTGCTGCAGCAGCGCCGAATGGCTTCGCTGCCCGATTGTGAGTGCTGCCTATTCTGCATGGTTCCTGGAACGCAATCGACCATTCTTTATCACTACATGAAACAAGTCAAACTTGTTGCCATGGAAACAGGAAAAATTCCTATTTTTTAAATTCCTAAATAGCTAAAGGCACCACACTTCAGGCCTTGATAAATACATGTACCAAGTTTGGATGAAAAATGTTAAATAGCGTTTTAGTTCTTCTCCAGAAATGACAACTACCTCCTTTTCAGCAAAGCCTAACTTTGAAATCGAGAAAAATGAAAATGCCCAATATCCGCAAATAGCAAAAAGCACCACTTCAGGATCTGTTTGATATATCTGCAAATCTTTGTTGAAAAATATTGAACATGTTACGAGTTACGCTCTGGAAACAAAATGATTATGGACAGACAGACAGATGGATGGAGGGACAAGGCATTGACTATATCCCCCGCATTATATCCTGGGGGGAGGTTTAACAAATAGTTTCAAATGGTTGGTGCTTACTGAAGACTATGGCGGGTGCTGGCTATTTGTTCTGAATTCAATAATATAATAAGAAAAATACCAGCGAGTGAGTACCAGCATGCACAGAGTAAATTTCAACCTGTTTTCTTCATAAAAGTTGGGTTCCAAATAAGTTGGCATGGTTATTGGAGCAGGGGGCTTAACATGTTGAATACAGTAGACAAATCCGAAACGGAAACATGTCTGCAAGTGGACGAGTGGGTGAATGGGGTTTTATGCTGTAGAAATATATTAGCTGTATCCAGCAGTGTGAAAGGAAGTTTAAGAAAGAGAAAAATTTGTCTGTGTAAGCAGCTTATTTCCTTGCATCCATGGGGTGAAAACTTCAGTCCTTGTGTACAGTGGAAATGTAATGTTTTCACTATGAGCCCTGTACTGATATGGGGCCTGAGAAATCCCGGAATAATTTTTTAGCTTAATATTTTATGCTTCCTAATCATGTCAAATTTTTGGTTTGAAAATGTTTGTTATTCAAACTTCCATGTTTTGTTTATAAGCATAAAAACAACAGTTGTCAAACATGACTGTTTACTATTACAACAGATACATTGCAATTGAAAAGCATGTGGTGCCTAGTGTATCTGATTGGTGCTTCTAAAAATAGTGTCCAATGACAAACAATGCAAGGTTTTGAAAAAACAGCTTCCTCGAGAGGTCATTGCAAGCAGAGCAAGACAGGTCAAAACAAACTTTACCGAATGATTTGCAGGAATTGTTATGAAACAGCTTCTCAAGTGAAAACATGCAAATATCAAGAAAACAGATATGTAAAAAATATAACTGAATACCACTGAAGATTGTGGATACCAAATCAAAATCAAGCTCTCAAGCTCTGAAAGAGATGCCACAATGACCCTATTTAGCTCTGCCTGCTAAAAGCCATCACATCCTTACAGACTCGGGCTTGTTCATGACGAGGGACGTCTTCTGTACAGGAACAAACTCTTCTCCTGTTGCTGATACAATCGGTTTGAGTTCGGCTGGTCGGAGTGAGGACAGTGGTGTGACTTGTGGCTTCCAGATCTTGACCGCCCCCCTGCAACATATAAGCAGTTGTCAGGCAGCATATACATATATCCTCGCTGCATCATCATTGCATCATCACTGCATTATGTATGATACCATGATCATCACTGGCATATTATGTAGCACAGCCTCACAATCACCATGATATACTGTATATAAGGCAAGGGAAACTATGTTCTAGTTTAATGGGAGAATGCAAAATTAATGTGTTTTGGGTTGACTTTAAGTTCATAAAAACGCTCCAAGGTGGAGCAGATTTGTCCATGAAACAAGAATTCAGTTGATCTTGCCTTTAAATGTATAATGTATATTATGATTATTACCATCATGAATACAATAATAATAACAACAATAACAATAATACATGCATTTATAGAGTGCAACAATTCACAAAATAAATATGCTCTGTGAGCTTTAGCTACTGAGGACTGTTGAAACAGAAATGTCTTAAGATGAGATTTGCAGATTTACGAGTTTTAGGCACATTGTTTCACTGAGATGCTGCAGTGTATGAGAATGTTCTTTTGCCAAAAGTACAAGTTTTAAGTTAAAACTTTTAACACAGGGAACTGTGAATAGATGTTGTTGTTGAGATCACTTATCATGCTTATAGCACATCACATAGCATTGCAGTAGCACCATTATATCACAGCCTCATCACTGTGCATGTATCATTAGGCCACATGTGCTCTTACTGGCATTCGTGATTATCCAGTGTACCCTAGCTACACTGTCCACACTCAGTGGCCATAGTAACCATCGGATTCCCATTCCAGCCACTCTCGTGGCCATGGGCATCCATGCTGACCCAGACCCCTGATGAAAGCATCACAGCACACAGCAATAACACTCTCTGCTGACCTTCATTTCCTAATATCATTCAAGTGTCTGCTATATATCAAGCAGATCTCCAGCATACCTGGCAACGAGCATGTCGATTTTATTTCCTGAGCGCACTATTTCCATTTTGGCATTTTCATGTGTCAAGTTGTCTGTGTTTTCAGCGTTGATTCTCAAAATGGCGTCCCCTGCCAGAAGGCCACAGTGCTCGGCCACACTATTTGGCTGGACCTGCACAGAGAAACAACTTCCGTAAATTGACTGAAGATGTGAAATCAGAAAAAAAGACATTTCTTAATGAGACCAGTCAATAATAACAGTAGCTCCATCTTTGGTAGCTCTTCTGCCTGAAGGTAACATCCATAGCCTGGGCAATACTTATCTCCTCAAGTGGGCGACATCTGGGATTGTTAACATGGTAAAAGGGACACAGGCCTTAGCGTTGGGACGATAAGTGTCCTAGCAACGTTTCCAAAACAGTTTGTTTATCGTCAAAGCAAATTGTATTATGTATATCAACATATCAGTCAATAACTACCCTAATTACTTGTCCCATTTTCACACAAAACACTAAATATGACCATTAGAAATAGACTTTTAATGACCCAAGAGTGCAATGGAGGATGCTCCTCCCTTAAAGCCGGACATGAAGCCTGTTTGAAATTCTCAAAAGACAAAATGATAACATAATGTTAAACATGTTAAAATGAATTCCATGCAATAATGAAATGCCCAGTGTGTATAGGGAAATGTGTATACCAGTAATACATGTAAATCCACCATACCTAATTGTTGTTTCTGAAAATAAATTTGAGCATCTAAATTACTTTCTGTCTTAAATACAAATACGAAACCTTTAACTATTTATACAAATTTGAAGATTGGAAGCTTTTCGTTTGTTTGGTTGATCCACAACATAAAAGAAGCACGGCTTTATGTTAATGGGTGAGGCAAGGGACACACAGAATGGATATATCTTAGAGTGAGTGAGCGTTTGATTTAATGCTTAATCCTGGAGGAAAACCTGAAATAATGCAGGTCTTAGACATTTTCCACTTTGATGAAATCCATGACATGAGTTTAGTGCTGACGAGCCTAACCACATAATTATGATGATTATAGGATTAGAACCCAAGATCCAGCACATCTAAGAGAGGCAACTCTGCACAGAAGATTGAGATACCCTAGATGACTGGGCCAGCCACATGCACCGTGTATCCTAGAAGGGCACATTGAGTTGGTGGCCATTAAACACAGTCCATATGTATACAAGCTCCTTCAGTGTATTTTTCATCACATCTCCTTATCCCTGAAGGTGAAACATGAATATATACCAAAATGTCTCCCACAAATTACAATGTTGACACTTTCATATACTTTTTGTTATATTTAAATAATAGTTCCACCTCCTACAAAGTAATTCATCATCACCAACAATCATCCCTTTGTTATCATTCCACTAATAAATATTCGTAATTGTCATGACTTGCCAGTCACAAGACTGTTCCACTACATTGCTTGTCTGCAGACTCTTCCATTCTCCGACACCCTTTGGTTGATGCATCTGGCGCCAGCTGCTATATGTTGACTGAAGTATTTCCATAGCTTAAGGCAGTATAATCCTAAATAAGTGTCTCTCTACCTACTTCTACCACCATATGTACCACATGTATATTGAAAAACAGATGGTTGACTACCGCGTCAAATGTAAGCACAAAAGTTTTATTAGATACGAAGGCATGTAGTCAGGAATATTGACGAGCATTGAGGAGAAGAAACAAGACAGTTCCATATTTTTATCGGGCTAGACATTTTTTTTGTTGGTTTAAGGATTTTGGTGACAAAAAATAAGTGGGGGGATATAAAAAAAATATGATTGGTCATGGCTTGCCAATTAATGGGACCATGTGCAACTCATGTATCATATCTATGTTGGGAATTAAATTTACAGACCAATATTTTGTCTTCAGAGATCGGTGTAACTTGACTCAACTTGACTCAATAAACTGGATTGTTTATAGATAACAGAACATAAACTTCTAGAACTTGCAATAGTCAAACTCCACACATCAACACATTCACACAGAGGTATGAAAATGAACAGAACATGACAGTGCCATGACGTCATGTCCCGCCCAGCATGGCAGCTCGGCAGGTAGGAATGAGATCATGTTTCAGCTAAACCTCTGAGTGTCTATTTGGAACCAGTGCAATATGTACATTGCTATATATACACAGCCTTCAGCATGCTGTGCACTTTTCGGGCGCACCACTTGCATATAGTCCTGTCCCAGGTAATGAGTAATATAGGTCTCTCATTTCTCAGGTTCATTGCTATGTTTATCTTCCTTAGGGAGTTAACAGACTGTAAAAGTCCAGTTTCCACCCTTGTTGAACAAGGCTGGAATTTCTTGGCTCGATTGCAGCGCCACCATGGCTATTACCAGTTATATCCCTTCTATGTCCCTGGTACTGACCAATCAGATTCAACCTCCCTTATCACTTGCATTTCCTTCAAACAAAATGGCAGCGCCAAATCAAGATGATCAGATTGATAATCAAGATCTATATTGTAATAAAGCATGTCTTACTTTGCATTAAATCGCATGAGCACACTTGATAAGAAACACGAAAGCATTTTGGAAAATATCTGTTGACGCTAAGTTGACGTACACATGCTTAACAAGTCATGGAATCAACCAAAATCTGCACTGCAGTTGACAAACTGGATGTTGATTTCTACCGACTAGTCCTTATTTTAGCCCCTTTATGAGGAGTGCCCGACAGGGTAACAACAAGTTCCATATTCTAACACGTTTGGTGTGACATGGCCGGAATGGAACCACTGCCCTTCCACTCTCCAGGTGAATGCTCTACCACGGTGGTAGTTTAACAGAAAATTGATGGATGTCAACTCTTTTGATCTACACAACTGGGATATGACATGCATCCACCAAATCAGCAAACCTGCCCCCCCATCTGGGCACTTTCACTTTCTATAATACATGAATCATATCACGTACTTTCACTCATAATAGTGTTAGGTCTTTCAAGAGGTCTTTCATGATGTTTGTCCTTATTTAGGGCCAGTGATTGAATAAGCATGATCCTTGTCAAGTTTAGCTTGTCTAACAATTAATTACAAATTCAGCAGCATGTTTTCCTCTGTTGTCCTTGAACCTTCCAGTATGATTAAATTGTGAATGTGATTTTGATTAAATTGCGAATGTGATTTTGATTAAATTGTGAATGTGATTTTTAGTATGGGCGACACAAACCATTATGCACAGCTGATGCTATTTGTGGTTAATGTACCGACACAATGTGGTGAATTCTCTGATTGAAATAAAATTGTGTATAGCTTTGTCACTACAAACTTCCTTCTTGACTTCACTTAAACATGAAGATTATCCTGTGTTATTCTGTTTGAGAACATGTTGTTTAGGGAGAGAACACACCACAGCTCAAAATAGTTGCAACAATAAGGAGCATATTAATAAATCAAATTGACGTAGTTTCATTTCCCATTTGTGTTGTGTGTGTTTCCCATACCTACACTCCCATCCGTGGGATTCATGCTCAGCCAACTGCATAGCCTCGTCTGCTATGACTTCACACTGCATAACCTTTGACCCTGCCCCTGATCTAAGAGGAAGGATCACAAAGGCCCTTTCATATGGTCTATTTTCCTGGCGAGAGGTGTGTCGACATTCCTCTGGGTAACACAATACAGTTTGTGTACAATACATGTATTCACCAAAGCCCGACACCTTACTCAATATTCACTCATGACACAATATAGTGCAGATAGAACATGAAGCGACAACTGTAAACATTCGTCCCCATCATGAACACTGTGGGTGATTTGTTAATGAGGTGGAAAACTGTAACTTAATTATTTACTCAAATACAGTTTTTATTAGGTCTTTGGGTATCGTTAACTCTTCATAAAGATAGAACTATTTCTTTCTTTCTTTGGAAACAACTAGAGAGGGCAGCCCAGGACCGAGTACTGGAAATTAGCCTACTCAGCCTACTTTAAAACTTAAAAACACACACATCACAGGACTGCTGTCCCTACTGAAAAGCAGCTGGAAATGAAATGAATTAAACATAAAAATATAATATTTTTTATTATGTCTCAACATGCTCAAGCTAGTAACATAGACCCTCTTATATAAAATGTTATCATAAATCCCATGTCTGCATCACTATCAGTGTTTTAAAAAGCCAGCCACAGTTTTAACACCATGTCAGAATGAAAATGATTGACAGAGCTATTTTTTTCCATGTCGACTGACCTTGTGTTGAAAAGCTGGAATAAATCTGTGAAACAAAATTTAAAAAGTGTGGCCTTATTCATATCATCCAAAACAATAAGGTCAATAAAAAATCTTCAAGAAACACAACTGCACTGTGTAAACATGACACCTGTATCAATCAGCAAGCCCTGGGGGTGAGGGTGGGGGGAGGGACCCTGTTAGTTCTCCGCTTATCAGGGTTGAATCATTCCCCTCCAATTACCAGACAACCAGTCACTATAAACAGAAACTACAGATAATCTCTGTGTCTGGCGGCCACATGCTTCCACAGTCAAGGGCCTGCAGAATTCATGACATTCTTCAAATGTTTCTGCAGTAATGGCTCATAGTATTCTAACTTACATGTTATTTCACACTTCAGCAATTCTGTTCTTATATTCCGTGGCTATTATCCTGTGGCTATACTTTCATGCATCATTTGATGAGGCGGAGTGTGTACATATTGATTGTCGTGACTTGGCTCTGCAGTGTGGTTAGTGGGAGACTATTCTGATTTTGTGTGTAGCCACCATTCTATCTGGCTCTTTCAGTAGCCAGTAAACTGTAAACATAAGTACTAGATCACCAGCTTGGTTGTCATAAATTGTTTACTGAAACTGGCCAAACTGGTATGAATCTTGATTGATATATGTACGACTAATGTTATGTGAGGCTAGACATTTTTAAAACTTAGTTTATGAATCTGCAGACTCACAGCAATTGAAATGTGATTTTTTTCACACAAAAGCATTTTTGTCCCGTTAAAACAAGCAGAAATTAGTAAAATGCTAAAAATTCCAACTCATTTACTATACCTCTCAACATAAATAAATTATTTAAAATACTATAATTAAAACCTATTGATTTCTATCTTAAAAAATCCAGCCCCAATTTGTTTTTTCCTACCTACTTAACATTTTGAGGAAATCAAAACAATATTTGAAATTGGATTTTTTCTTTTTCTTTCGACCAACCAGCCTGAACTTTTGGCACAAAAATCCATAAACCACACCGATATATCAAAATCAGGCCATAATGTCCCCGGTCAAAATTTCCCACATGTCACTAATTACTTCAATAAAACAAGTCAATCAAGAACAGTTTAGATCTTTCCGGTAACAAATACAACAGTTTTGACATGATCTTCCGCTGACAAGAGAAATCCATCATGACCTGACACTGTTGCAGATTGTCTGTTTCATTGTCATATTACATCATGTCTAAGATGACAGAAAACATTGGAGTATATACAGCGACACACTTTTTTAAAGGCAATGTTCACAGTTTCCCCCATTACAGTTATTCAGCCATGACGATCAGGGGAAGAATAGGTCTTCAGCAACCCATGCTTGCCGTAAAAGGTGACTATGCTTGTGGTAAGAGGCGACTAACGGGATCGGGTAGTCAGGCTCGCTGACTTGGTTGATACATGTCATCTTGTCCCAATTGCGTGGATCGATGCTCATGATGTCAATCACTGGGTTGTCTGGTCCAGACTCGATTATTTACAGACCGCCGTCATATAGCCGGAATATTGCTGAGTGTGGTGTAAACAACAAACATAAGTCAAATCAACAAGCTACTCAAACCATTGCCTCAACCCATATTGATTCACTCATCATCATCCTTATCTCGTACCATAGAGTTCATGTTTACTTTTGTCATTGTGGAATGGAGATCCACTTCTACCAGGTCCAATGACACTATATTCCAAATCACCAAGCCTTACCACCCAGTCATTTAGTCACCTCTTACTATGGCCAGAACAGGTTGCTGGAGACCTAGGACCCATTCACAACGTGAGTGAGTTTGGGTTTTATTCCGATTTTAGCAACATTCCGGCAATATCACGGCGGGGACACCAGAAATGGTCTTCACACATTGTACCCATTTTGTGAATCGGAACCCGGGTCTGCGGCGTGACGAGCAAACGCTTTAACCACTAGGCTACCCGACCGCCCCCCATTCACAAAGGAATCTTAGCACTATGATGATTGCATGTCTATGTTAACGTATGGGACTTTTGAAGGTCTAAGCGCATTGATCACCTGTGGAATGGATGTGGGTATAATTTGTTGCTTCCATTGGTTTTGTCAGTGGTTTTAGAAGTTTAGATGCATTTCACAAAGTGACTATTGCGCTACAAGTATCATAGGTCCACGCTAAAAGCATGGGACTCAGATCACCTTAGCGCTAAGATCGCTTTGTGGAATGGATGTGCATATTATTTGTCACCTCCATCGGTTCATACACAATGTCAGTGGTTTTAGAAATCTCTTGCTGGGCCCTGTCCCAAAATTACAATCATCTGATCATAGCTCTATGAGTATCATAAGTCTATGTGAAAAGTATGGGGACTTACGATCGTTTTCGCACTAAGATCACTATATGGTAAGAGCTCTGTTCTACCCAACAATCCTCATAGATCACCCCTGCTAAGGCAACATGAGATACATGGTATTACAATATAGGGGAGGTGATTAGGTGTAACTCGGAATCAAACATCACAATTATCTGGGGAATAAGCCCGTGTCCCGAGGTGTTTGACATACCATCAGGTAAGGAGAATTAGGAGATGGTTCGTCACCGACAGGTTATGTTCACATCCGTAATCTCCTTAATCCCCCTTAGCCCCCTTAGTCACACATGGATTAACAGATTAAAGCATGCGGTAAGTGGATAATCCATCCATCCACCTTGTAAATAATTGTTTGGTTGTTTGTACTCTATTTTAGGTTCGGTAACTTTACCAGAACACACTTCTTGACTACACAGTCTACTTGATAATCTTTAATCTGAGCAGCCATTTATAAACTTGGCAGAGCTTTCAAATAAACCAAATCTCTTTCCCTTATATGCAACTCAAAAGTTAAAGAACTCCTGCCTTTTTTCATGAAAAAATGTTCTTGAACTTCTTTTGAATAGTATATATTAAACAAACAAAATATTTCAAACAATATGTTTTTAATGTTTAGTGGATGTTATCACATCAAATGAAAAAGATACATCCTTGCTGATTTTTATAAATCATACTGGAATATTTTTAATGAAGGTAAACCTATTTCTCAAACTTAAATTTGTCAACCAATAAAATTACTGCCATAACAGCCCTAGTTGTCTTGCTACCAATTAAACACTTATA
Source organism: Haliotis cracherodii (assembly GCF_022045235.1). NCBI lineage: Eukaryota > Metazoa > Mollusca > Gastropoda > Lepetellida > Haliotidae > Haliotis > Haliotis cracherodii. The sequence goes on along the minus strand of NW_027266275.1, from coordinate 38,200,571 downwards.
TGAAAACCACTTTGGACTGACCAGCATATATCAAAGTGATAGGACTATTAATAGGATGTTGTCCTCAAAGATAAAGATGTATGGTTGCATATGGCCAATTTTTGAACCTGAAATGTTTTTTTGGTTACCTGCTAAGATATCATACTACATTTGTATATTTCAAAGTTTTGTACTAGTCATACCAGGCTCCCTTTAGAAGCAGCTGTCTAGGATGAGGATCAAGATGAGTGATACCTGTCTACTAGAGTGTCATCGTACCCCAACAATGTGAATTATTGTTAAGCCATCAACCACTGGTTTGCCAGGCCCATAATTAATAATTTACAGGATAATATAAGCACTGTGTAAATAACATTCACTCATTACATGAATCAATAGTTGGTTTAGTATGTTCACAGTAACACTATAAAATTGGGAGTTTGACTTAAGACGCGATAACACTACACGCTATGGGTAGCAAAATTTCCAAGTCCTCCAAACTGAATCACCAATCCAGGAGTTGTATGACTGTACTACCGAGGGGCTCCTTAATTCAACAGTCAGTAATCCACTCACCACTGTCACATAATATTTCCATTAAATGCAGTAGACCTGCTTCACATACCCAGTGACTCAGCTGCGTGGAGGGCGCCATAAACAGGCTGGGTAACAGTTTGTTATTGTGACTAGTGACTAGCCTTGCTCCAAGGCTATACTGAAAGGTAAGTCCATTGAGGTGTAGTAATTATGTCCTCATAACAGGCACGTATAAGAGAACAGCACAAGTCTTTTATAGGGCCAACTTGTTCTTATCATTTATATAATCTAGAAATTATGATTTAAACTAATAATTATTGCCTTAGAGACTTGTGCAAGTTTAGCTAATGACCACTTTGGTGAGAATGAGGGGCACTCGACCAGAACATTGTCTCATCCTTATACAGTAATTCTCCAGACAAGTAAGTGACTCACACCCCACTCACTCCGTTAACTGTACTGGACACTTTCAACTGGACCTTGAGGTCACATTAATGTGTAATGTCAGGTATGCTAACTTTGTGTATGTCACATGCAGTATGGATTTTAGTTTACAATATGAGTATGCATTTCAATGGCAATGAGTGAGTCAATTTGAGAATAAGTTATATAACACTTCAGTCTAATAATATCTGTCAGTCTCATTACAATCAGATCGTTTATTCAGTTATGATACCTCTGTGCTAAGGTCTGAGTAGGCTAACGCTTCGTCTCTGAAAATATATAATATTGATAGAAACAAATAACTCCATTTAAGTTGAAATTGACCCCTAATGAGATGGGAGATTCAGAGCCTGGGGGAAATCTAGACTTGCTTCATTTAGTGCTTTTCCATTACAGTGAGGCCTGGGCTAGTCTGTCTCCCAGACCCAAGAGAAAAAAATTTGAAAAAGAGTCCAACACAAGTCTACAATGATTTGGCAATTCTTGATTGCCTCAGCTCTAGAAATTAAGAATTGTTCTGGGCTCTACTTGGATTTTATTCTTTTTATTTTGTAGATATATATTTCTAAATAAGATAACTATATTTCTGGGACTGAATGTCAGTCTAGGCCTGGGAAAATAATATGGTTCAGGGAGTGAGGCCGACTTAGGTCTGGGGACATGCAGAGCCTGCTCACCCCTCCCTCTGTGGTCAGTATGGTCAGTGATCCATATCAGGTGCCAACACTGTTTAAATAACAAGTCAACAATTTTTCATTTCAAACAAACCAACAATCATATCCATCTATATCTACAGCCATTCATGGCCTGTCCCCAAATGAAAGTGGCCCATCATACCCAGCCACCATGTAAATACCAGGCAAATCCTCCACCCCATTCACAAGCTGTTCCTTTGTGGTGTTGCACATTAGAATTGCTATATGGGTATGAATGGACCTACCCAGCCAGGCGACTCAACACACTGTCACTTGACCTTAACTGTTGTCTTCACTCAAAGAATGTGCACTGGTAGTCTTGAGTTGACAGCCACAGATAGCTGGCCCCAGCAAGCCACTGCAGTTTCATCAGGATCGTATCTGGCGTTAACTTTAATGGCATTCCTCAAAACACTGACCCTTGACCCAGTCAGGTCAAATGTCAGATACACTCTGGATGGATGATAAGCGAAGCTTAAATTTTCATCCACACTTTTCAAAAATGTTAGGAGGGAGGATTTTATATTTTCATAGATTTATTTCGTTTAACAAAGTATTTAAGGCATGTGTGTATATTAACTGTTTAGAGATTTGATTCTGGATAAGCATGATGTTTGGTTGGACTATGCAGTGTATTTCATCAAATAGACAAAGAAGGCAACACAAATACCAACTTTTCTTAGCTCTGTAGTTACTTGGTTGCAATGCAGCTGTGTGAGGTGTGTGAGGTGGGCAGGGATGAAAATCCAATAGTTAATTCACATTTATGATAATCAAAGATGGCTAATTAATTACCATCATCATGAGTGTAGTTATTGTATCATTATCATCATCCACATACAATCAGGTAAAAAGAAGAAGGAAATATGAAAGAGTGAATGAGTAAGGTTTTACACGCTTGAAGATCCGGGTTACAATTGGTCTTCAGAAACCCATGCTTTTCGTAAGAGGTGACTATGCTTGTTGTAAGAGGTGACCAACGGGATGGGGTGGTCAGGTTCGCTGACTTGGCTGATGCATGTCCACGTATCCCAATTGCGTAGATCGATGGTCATGGTGTCAATCACTGGATTGTCTAGTCCAGACTTGATTATTTACAGACCACAGTCATAAAGCTGGAATACTGCTTAGTGTGTGGCATTAACCAACCAACAAACAAACAAACATGCTTGAAACAATACTCCAGCAATATCACAGGGAGGCTCTCTAATTGTACCCATGAGGCAAATCAAGCCCAGGCCTTCAGCATGAAGATCAAATTCTTTAATTACTCGACTACAAAACCGGCTCCTAAAAATTTCATTACGCTCTACAGCCCATCCTTTTGCTTTGTGACCCTTTCAGGCACATTACCTGAATTCTAAATGTTTACCTGTTGGCCTAATCGCCATCCTCACAGAGACAGAAGCAGAGAATACACCAGCATCATTCACATTGTAATCTTCCTCAGCATCTCTAATTTCATCATCAATGACATCATAATCATTCCCGCAGCATCTTAGGCAACATTGCTTCCCAGAAACACAATAATATGCTTCACAAATGTAACTCAGTTCTAAGATATAATCATCTCTGCCACTACTGTTGTATATACCGGTATACATATACACGTATGTTCATTTTTCTCATCAAATGTGTCCTTCAATAAAAAAAAAAAATAAGTAATAAAAAGGGCATTACAAAATAATAAAAAATGTTTCTATTTCCCGGCTTTGTGTTTACAATATTCCTTGTTACCTTCAACAGAATCATGACAGTAGTTTCTTAATAAATAAAAACTTCATAATTGTTATGACTTTTATTGCTTATCCAGATCAAGAAATCTTTTGTTACTGTGACGATAGTATTATCCTGCACTTCTTAGAGATTAAGCATTGATTTCTCCAAATTAAACTACACATACCACACAATCTTATGCCAAACACCCTCTAACCCCCCAACCCCAAATATTCAGAGTCAAACTGTCCAATTGTTATTTGTTTAGGTGACCCTTTCGGCTTTAAATGTACCTGATACACCCCATATATCAGCTCTGGAGAACATCAGTTACACTGACATTTTTCGTAACCATGCCGACAACACAAGTCAACAATGGCACCTGACAGCCAGCCTGATTCAGGTGAGATGTTACCAGTAAGGATAACATGACAGGACAATGTGAAGTGATCCCCGCTATGCCTCCATATGACCCCTGACCTGACCTCTGACCTGTACCAACCGCCACATGCTGTCCAACAGTCTTGTTAATGGAGGCTGCTACCATGGTCCGAGAGGGATACACTGTCAGTATCCTGTCAACACTATAATCTTGTTTACCGTTCAAATACAACTAATTCGTGTTTCATTTGTTTCTGACACTGAGTGGGGTTCAAAATAGTAACTGTTTTGGCTGCTGTTTGAAATTAGTGAGGAAATTCTATTGTAATATGAGAAACAAATCATTATTATTAAACACCAGACAGAATCATTTTGTTCACAATGGTTAAGTCTATGACAGGCATTCAGAATTCGGAAGAACTTGGAGACAAGAAACCCTTATTGACAACTTTGTATTGTTTGAGAAAAAATGTTCAGGGCTACTTCTTGTCCCTTCATCAGGTGATGAATGATGAGTAGTTGCATCAGGTGATGAATGAGTAGTTGCATCAGTTGATGAATGAGTAGATGCATGAAGGGTAAAAAAGTAGCCCTGAAAACATTATTACAAACCATAAAAAGGTTATTTATAAACATTTCAAGTCTTCAAATCAATTTCATGTACCGGGTATTATGGAGTTTCTCATCTCTCAGAGGCAAGGGAGTTAACTGTCTGTAAGAGTTCAGTTTCCACCCTTGCCGAACAAGGCTGGAATTACCGGGCTCAATCGTAGCGCCACCAGTGGCTATTACAAGTCATGTCCCTTCCACATGTTCCATGTCCATTCTATTGACCAGTCAGATTCCACCTTTTATATCACTTGCATTTGCTTCAAACAAAATGGTGGCGGCCTGTCAAGGCATCTGATCATTAATCACAATCTATATTGTAATAAAACTACTCTTACTTCACAAAGTACATCAAATCACCTTGCTAACAGATATGAAAAATTTGGAAAATATCTGTTGACGCCGAGTTGGCGGTATACATGCTCTACAAATCCTGCAAACGACCAAAATCTGCACGACAGTTGACAAACCAGATGTCGATTTCATTACGCCATTTTGATTGGACTGCGCAAAGTCCAGCTAAAATATAACTCCATAATTCCAGCCTAGTTCGGAAAGGGTGGAAACTGGACTTTTACAGTCAGTTAACTCCCTTGTCTCAGGAAGATGGGATTTTCTGATCAAAATGCCAAGCGCCAAAACAAATAAAATTGTCAGGGTTGATTTGAGGTTTAATTTTCAACAAAACTCATAAAATCAAAGTTTGGACAAAAATACTTACGAAAAAATATATTTTCACCATTTTTAATATCTTATTTTTTTACTTTTTCAAAGGCGAAGGTCATCTGTAAAAGAGGAAAATAACCTGGATTTGGCCTAATGTTTATTAAGATCTATTCATTGAAATATTAATAAGTGGAAATGTAAAAAATAAAATCAGAAACACTATTTCACTCACGAGGTGATCTGAATAACAAACAAAAGAACAGGCAACAAGGTTTGGTTTGGACTAGAGGACAATTCTGCCAGTCAGTAGCAAAGACTGACAAGTGTTAAGGAAATGTTTTTTTGGGTCATGGCAAAGGGTCCTGTATCAGAAAACAGTGGTGGTGGTGATATGACCACAGTAAGTTCATGGTAAATTACATCAAGCAGTAAAGTGCTTTTGTTTAAGGAATCCACAACCCCTTAAAATACACTCTTTACAATGAATGGTTAGCTTAGCCATGTTAACCACATCTTGCTGTCTAATATTATACACATCAGTCAGATTTCTCAGATTCAGCATTACAACTCACTGCTGCTGAAACACAATCTTGAACCAGTGATACCGTTACAATGAGACACATCTGTAATCTACCAGACATAAGTACATACAATTACCTGTGTCCATCACTATAATTAGAGTACCTGTGTGATTCACTGTCTGAGTACTTGTAGGATTAGGTAAATAGACAGTACACACCTCAACTAGGGATGTCATCGTATATTGTGATATTGATGTATCAGTAATGTTTAAGTCAATGCAAATCAGGACAAATTTATGAATATTGATACTAAATTAATAGACCCCTGAAGATCTGGGGTTGAGTAGGTCTTCAGCAACCCATGCTTGCCATAAAAGGTGACTATGCTTGTTGTAAGAGGCGACTAAAAAGGATCGTTTGGTCAAGCTCACTGACTTGGTTGAAGCATGTCATTGTATCCCATTTGCATGGATCGATGCTCATGATATCAATCACAGGATTGTCTGGTCCAGACTCAATTATTTACAGACAGCCGTCATATAGCGGGAATACTGCTGAGCGCGGCATTAAACAACAAACAAATAAACTAAATTAATAATTGACAGCCATAGAAGTGTTTACATTTAATACGATAGCCATAGTTTAGATGGACAATGAAAATTCAATCTTAAACATTTAATCAATCAGTGTTCATATTTAATATTAAGATGATAAAATGAAGGACGTAGATAGGAAACTGTTATTTATACACATACAGAATAACTAATTTTGTTATTATTAATATGTCATGATACTTTTGCGTCATTATATCGATACTATCCTTTCCAATCAATGACACCCCTAATCTCAACTCTTCTCAGGTATTTCATAGGACAGCTACAGGTACAATTGTCTGGGTGTACTTTAAGTGTGGAAGAATTATGACTGGAGCTGTTGGGAAATTGAAATGCCAAATACAATAAAAAGATGTTCCTACCCAGCTTTCTTTTAAAAAAGTGCTAAGAAACTAGCTTTTTGTGTGGCTTAACTCAAATGTTTACAATCATAAAAAGTAATTCATAACTCCTCCAAACAAAATAATTGTTTAAAATTCAATAAAAGATAAAGACCCCAAAATAGAAAAATTATCACCAGGCATCCAATTTTCCGCAATTTTTAATGATCCCAACTAGCATGACCTGGTTCAAACTGTTCCTGATAAAATGAGCCACTTTTATCTGGTGAAGTGTACCCCTTAATCAGAATCAATTATATATTATCGCTGTTACGAAAATAACTGAACAAAGTTTTCTCATTGACTTCTCTCAGAATTCCTAGTGGAATTTCCTGTTCCTTCTATACACAACACTCCTCTACATAGTTTCGGCTGCAGAAGATTGTTGGGGTATTTATTCCAATACTACAGCAACCTGTTGTTCAAAGGCAATCTATTCAGCAACCACCTGGTATATAAATGCATCTATTCCTAGCATAAACAATGTTGCTCATGTCTGAACAAACTATCCATGTGAAATGTCATCGTTACATAGTGTTAGGCTTGTAAACAGTTATTCCACCTATTATCACCAACTACCCAATATGTGTCGGTAGGTCTTGATTGTGCAGCCCTATATCATATTACACAGTTGATGTCTATATCAATTCGTGAGTACTTGGCGTCGACAGCAGTATATTGCTGTCAATCAAGTACATATAGCAATCAGCTGGTCCGTCTGTTTAGTGGGTGATATGAAATATAAAAACATTATTAGCTTTGCCGTGAGGCAAGTTCGTGTTACAGGTATTTTGAGCACGCGCTTGGCTTACCCATATATAGCTAGCGATTCCTTACCACAGGCAGATAATTGGCCGAAGCCGAGACCTCGCTCTCAACGAACTATCTAACGAACACCATCAAAGTTAGCAGCTGTACCGTAAGAGCAAAACACGGACGATTCATCATAACATTATTTAGTTCAAATAAGTCACACCTCCGATGTTTATCCTGAATAATGTTATACATATACGTATTAGTTCCGTGGACTTTTTCACAGATAACTGTCATCCACCGGCAGACAAAATAGATGAGTCTCGGATGTGTCAATGTATATGTACTTACAACTTGCACTGAGAGAGGGGTGCTAAAGTCCGTCCCACCCTGCAAACGGAATCCCCAGGGGGTACCGGAATCTGGACGGCCCAGTTGGACCGTCATTGTCTCAGCTGGCTGATATTCGATGTTACTCATGACGACGTCTGTGACAACGGTAGCGGGTCCGACGTAAGTACTCGAAGTCGATGGGCCACTTCGCAGCTTTATCCAACTCCTCGCCAGTGAGGGGACGGCTTCGGTAGAAACAAACTTTTGCACACGGGCCTGTAGGATGCGTCAGTAGGCCGCGGGAGAGTAGTGGGTGTGACCGACTGTGACAAGTTTGGGGCTGCGGAAATAGTTGAAACGGTTGTAATTAGGCCCATGTTACTGACCTATTAGGTAGCCGATTTTACTTGGGGATTATTTGTATTTCGGGGGTGGCTAGGGTCACACGCTTAACTTGTAACGCCTGTGTAACGAAACCCGTGTAACGGCGTCTCGTTTCAAATCAGTCTGCGTCATACATTCAGGTGTGGTTTAAAAGAAAGTCTCGTATTTGATTGAAAGAAGTCATATGTCAGGTTATTATAAATCATGTTAATTGAATAACTTTGGAGCTTAACGTTTTTTTGCTAACTTAAACAAAAATATACATTTCATTAACGTTTGTTGTAATTTTTAAACAAGAAATGCTTTGAGAGAAATTCGTAGCTATTAGCATGGCCATTAGCGATAGATTTGATCATTTAGTCCATTTCTTTTTATAAAGAAATTTAGATTTGCTTTCAAGTTTTCACTTCGGGGCATGTGTCATCAAAAGTTTCTAATTTGTATTGACTCCCAATTTTAAGGATTGTAGAAAACGTCGAACTAGCATAAGCGATGGCTTTGAAATCTCTGTACAGAAGGTACGTTTCCTTTTATGTTAGGAAGTCATAATATCCACGTCTTTCGGTGTGGGATATTATTTATACCTAAAACGTGCTGCACCTAACGAAGTATATTATCATCGGTCATATAAGAGTTCGAACTGATGGAAATATCTAAAAATATCGCAATAGGTATAGTATTGTAAAAGTGCGGTACGGCATACAGTGAAACCTCATTAATCCGGACCACACCACCGAGTGGCTTATCTTGTAAGAGAGATATTATATATATAGCTAAACATCACTCCGTATATAGTGATGAGCTGTATATATAAATATTTGTCTGTCCGCATGAACAATTTGGAACTGTGATATATGAGAGTTCGAATTAGATCATGGTGCGATTTTCTTACAAAGGACTTGTCCGGATCAACAATGTTTACTGTGTATAAGTTTATGTTTGGACGTTAATTCTTCCGTTTGTACAAAGAGGCTTAGCCACTTTAACGGCGAATCAATGTTTAGATACCCCTGCCGATACATTAATGCTACAACTGAAAACAATGTTTTTTTTCATATATAACATAACTTGATTGGGACACAGTGGGTTTACCTTCCCACGCAAACACAATTTCATTACTTTCACAAACAGGCGCACTAAATGATGGTATTATCATCAGCTTCCTTATAATGGCTCGATACAGAAGGAAGAGCCAAACTTTATAAACCCATAAAATAATTTGTTAGTTGTAATCCGTTGTTAAATACAATGTTTGGTCATACATTCAATCTGGACTTTCCTTTTGTATATTCATGAGAACTTGTCAGTAAAAAAATGTAATAAAAACTCGCCATGTCGTCCTTATGAATACACAAATCTGATTATTAAATAATACCTGTCTGTCTAATATGACAACACATATCTATATGTGGTGGCATGCTATTTAAGATAATCGTTTTCAGGGTATCTTTTGTAACAGGATTTAACATTCGTAAATTAATTTGAATTCAATATAAAATTGAAACGTTTGAGCTACACACTGCATTAATTCTGGCAAGCCACAGATACACACCAAATCCAGACACGCCAAATTGAAAAATCAGATGTACATAGGGGTGAGTGGGTGTTAAAATCTGGTCTGAATTATTTCCTCCGTGGAGATTGTACGGACGCTTCATTCGTTTCGCATACCACGCGTGTTCCAGCTGTCGACAAGCGACGTCTGAACACCATTGACTGTGTGGTAGGATGAAACGCAGCAGAAATTACAGGCTATGAACAATCAAGTGAACTTTAATCCTTTTCTGCCCAATCAACATCCCGCACATATATACATGATTTTAATTTTTGAGAAAGCATTTTACAGCTAGTCTAATTTTTTAAGTTAAATATGCACAAAAATCAAAGAAATAAACCCTCATTCCTTCTACGCGCTTTGAATGTTATAACTCACGTATGCAGCAGCTAAGATTATTTTTCGTTTTCCTGATTTGTCTGTGCCGAATTGCCAAGACGCATTAAAGTGACATAAACACGCCCTAAATCTACTTAGTTTTCAAAGATATGTTGAACACTTTACTTTATCAAAAAACAGGGTGTAATTGTTTTGGTGTGCCATAAATACGAACAAATGTAGATCTACTGCGTACACATATTACACAGTTCTGGTCAAAAGAATTGAAATTGTCGACACAATGCTGTTGCTCTCACGAAGTGTGTATTTGGTCCGGTTATGACAGTCCGGCTTGATGAAGACGAGGACGAAATGTCGTCGGCAATGTTCCATCATAAACTGATGCATTGTGCCAACCTGTTCACTGATAATTCGTTTATCGGGAACATGTGAATATCTTTCGTGTGCCGGAAAGTATGTAACAAGTAAACTCTCGCGTAATTAATTTGTATCTAATGATCTGAATGTTTCAGAGGTTATTTGTTAAAATCCGGAAGAATATATTTGCGAGTTGAGATAATATTTATGTTTTATTGGCTAGTTGTGTAAACTACTGATCGGTTTAACATTGTAACGTGTTGGTTATTGAAAAGATCAAGTCATATTTCATAAAAAATGGTCTTATAAAACAGAAAAAACATTATGAAAGCATTATGAAAAAATATCTTTTTAATTTGACATCAGTTGCAATGTTATGACTTCCCATGGCACAGAGCTAGTTTCTTTTGATTGATCAAGTATACTGAAATTGATTTAGCAGTTATATGTCACTGTATCAATATTACATCAATTCATTAAACCATCAATCTTGTCCAATAACAGTTTATTTTTTTGGTGAAAATCCTAAATCAATAAAAAGCGTGATGTATTCATTCTACATTCTAAATCCTGTTTGGATTCTTGGTAAGAATTTAATTGGTTTCCTGCAACCTATGCTGGACGTAGTAAGAGGTGACTAAACAATTGGGTGGTCAGACTTGATGACTTGGAACATTGCATGTCATCGTAGCCTGATGATGTGATTGTTGGTCATAATATCGATCTCTGGATTGTCTGGTCCAGACCTGATTATGTAAAGACTGCGGTCATATAGCTGGAATATTGCTAAGTGTGGCGTTAACAGACCCACCCCACACCCCCTCCAAATATAAACAAACAAAAAACAAAACAAATGGAAATCCTAAACTATCTGATGTCATAAGCTGTATCCATGACTCTAATATATTTCAGTGCTTATTAATTTCTTAATTCTTTGACAGATTCATTTGCCTGTAACACCACTGATCTTGCCAAGAGGAATGTTGTCAACGTCATCATGTATATGTGGGAAAATACTCCCCCTCCTCCTGCAGCATAAATCAGCAGTTTCCACGGAAACAGTATACCGTACAACTCAAGTGATATCAAAAGTGTGTGATAAGTCTCTCACAATGAGAACAATACATTCATCCTCAGGTAATGCAAATCAAAATGATGATCAAGCTGTGATAAAAACTAAAGCTGTTGATGCAACTGTCGGCACAGAATCCAAGTTGCTGGACATGTCGGAGCCCACCCTCAAGACTCAGGGCGTGATACCAGGGAAGGGTCCCCCCCCTGAACCTCCCATTGACTGCTGCATGAGTGGATGTGTAAATTGTGTGTGGATAGCGTATGCGGAATCTCTGAAGGACTATTACAGTGATGGCGGGAAGTCAGCTCGAGAAGCCTTGGAGCAGATTGAGAACCCTTCTCTTAAAATGTTTGTCAAACTAGAGATGGGATTATTATGATGCTATTTGATATTGCCAAAAGTTATGACCGCATTTGACGTAATAAGCGCCCAGGGCGTTCTTAAAATTAGAAATAGGGGGCACTTATTAGAATATAATTGTGGTCGGGGAAAAAAACAGAGTTGAAAGATTGTAAATTTCGTGGTTTATGCTGACAGTCTGAAATGATACAAGAATAATCTGTGTGTATTATACACAACAAACATATTTTTCCAGAATTTAATTGGCCGTAATTAAGGGTGCATATAACACATGAGTGTGTATTATACACAAATAAGTAAGTTTTGTGTACATTGATCAATCGCTTGTTCACCCGCCAATATATTAGCAAATATCGCAAATTATTAGAACGGGTAGTTAGACCGGGTAGTGGAAATGATTTGGGAGCTATGTATTATACCCATGAATGCCAACTTTGGACCATGTTATTGTTCAGTATATTCATCTCCATGCTATTATGATATGTGACCTTGCAGTCATTGGCTACTAGAGGTTTTGTTTCAACTCTCTTGTCACTAACGCATCTTCCTGAGGCAAGGCTGTTAACTGTCTATAACAGTCCAGTTTCCACCCTTGCCAAACTAGGCTGGAATTCTGGAGTTCTATGCATAATCCAATCAAAATCGTGTTTAGAACTAGACATCCAGTTCGAAAACAACATGGATTTCAATGTGCAGGTTTCAATCAACTGCAGGATTTTCAAAGCATGTGTACTATCAATTGGGCGTCGACAGATATTTTGGAAATCTTTTGATGTTTTTAATCAAGGTGATTTGATGCTCTTCACGGTTAAGACACGTTTTATTACAATATAGGTCTTGATTATCGATCAGAACGTCTTGACTGGTCACCGCCTTTTTGTTTGAAACAAATGCAGGTGATATGAGAGATGGAATCTGACTGGTCAATACGAGGGACATAGAAGGGACATAACTTGTAATAGCCACTGGTGGCACTACTATCAAGCCTAGAAATTCAAGCCTAGTTCGGCAAGGGTGGAAACTAGATTTAATACTCTGTTAAGTCCCTTGCATCAGGGAGATGCACTAACTAGGCACGGAATTTCTCTTGCTTATGAGTGTAATTTGATTGAATGGCTATTTTTGCTTCATGTAATTCAGCGGCCTCAAAATAAAGCTCTGGCGGTGAATGGGTCTATTATCATAATGGAATGGAGATATAATATCCTACGTAATTGAAGATAATTTTGGAAAGGACAAATTCAGAAGTCCCTTTATCCCATTGGTTATGCAGTGAGTGAGTTGGGTTTAACGCCGCTTTTAACAGTATTCCAGTTATATCATGGTGTGTCAGCTTAATGTGGGAGGAAAGCCCAAAGTGATGCAGGTCTCAGACGTTTACCACTTCGGTGACACCCACAAGCACGGGTATGGTGCTGACAAACGTAGAAACATAATCGAGGAAGGCTTGGATTCGAACCCACAATCACAGCAAATCGCGGCGCCACCCGTGACCCCGGTTATGCAGTGATGCATTGAGACTCTGTAATCGGAGATATTCCCAAGTTTTAAACAATATTTCAGTGATGTCACAGATGTATTTCCAGTTTCACTATATATGAACCAGACATTATCCTCAATATGGCAACAAGTCATTGAAAGCAGGCTTTTAGTCTGAAACAATAAACATACTGAAAATTACAATTTTTCAAAGGAAAACAAAAAGTATAAAAATTACCTACATACTCTATTTTTTGTTTGTCTTAACAATCTTAATGTGAAATGAAGTCCCTAAATGATGCAGATCACTTGATGATTACCACGTATTTACTGAGCATGATGCTGACAAACCAAAAGTCTTTTTCTGTACAAACTGATATCAAGCAGATATATGTGTTTTGGAGTTAGCTCAGGGACACAACTCTGCACAGTTTGTATTTTTGTATCCATGATGTGATAGTCAAGACTATCACATGTTGGATTCTATATGTATGCACAAAAAAAAAGATGAGATTCTAGGGCTGTAGCTATGTGCATATACAGAAACACTGAGAGGAACTCGGATTAGGTGAAGGTAAACCAAGATTTCACAGCTCCGCCCTGAACAAACCTTTCCACGCATAGCAGGGGGGCACAGTAGGCCCAGTCGTCTAAGGTGCTGCGATTCGCTGTGCATAGTTGCGTCCCTTGGGCGGGCCAGAAACCTATGATTGTTGGTTCGAATCCCGGTTCGCCCTGATTATGTTTCTAGCTTTGTCAGCACCATACCCGTGCTCATGGGTTTCACCAAAGTGGTAAACGTCTGAGACCTGCATCACTTCGGGCTTTCCTCCCACATTAAGCTGACACGCCGCGATATAACTGGAATACTGTTAAAAGCGGCGTTAAACTCAACTCACTCACTCACTTCACACCTAGCAATGCTGAAAGGGACGTTTAGAGATGACCGATATTAAAATTGTCACATATTTTGGATCTGACAAGGCTCACTGGGCAGAGCCACATTATAATGTGCTCTGTTTAAGTGACCAACTTTACATGTTCCCAGTATATGTTTCTTGCTGAAAAGATTTACGTGAGATGTTGCCTTTAGAAATACTCTACACAGTAATAACTATATAGAATTCTTTCAGGATTTATTTATTTTGTTATTTGTATGTTGGTAAATTTTTGAACAATTTGTATCTTTGTTGACACCTCTGTTAATAGAAAGACATCTTTGCTTTGTGTCTTTTGATAGCTCTGTATATGTGTTAATTTGTTATTGTTCTAAAAAAAATAACATTTTTATACAATAAATGTTGTTGACAAAGGTGTTTTGTGTAGCAGGCCATCTGTCTTCTTTAACAGCATCAGACTCTTCCTAGAGACGAAGAACATCATGATCATATGATGTGACAATTGATCAAACTGACCCGTGAAGATCCGGGGTAGAGTAGGTCTTCAGCGACCCATGCTTGCCGTAAAGGCGACTATGCTTGTTGTAAGAGGCGACTAAGGGGATCGGGTGGTCAGGCTTGCTGACTTGGTTGATGCATGTCATCAATCCCAATTGCGTGGATCGATGCTCATGACGTCAGTTACTGAATTGTCTGGTCCAGCCTTGATTATATACAGACCACAATCATATAGCTGGAATATTGCCAAGTGCGGCATTAAACAAGAAAAAAACAAACAAACAAAATCGATCAAACCATGTATTGATGCAGTCAACATTTTGTTTAAAGCAAGTGCAAGAGATAAGAGAGGTGGAATCTGATTGGACAGTAGAGGGATATAGAAGGGTCAACTCGTAATAGTTATTGGTGGCGCTACCTTTGGGGCTTGAAATTCCTGCCTTGTTCGGCAAGGGTGGAAACTGGACTTTTACAGTCAGTTACCTCCCTTACCTCTTAAATTATCACTAACACAGCACAGGGTATCTCTTGTTTGTGTGAGTGCTTTGATTGGACTTCTAGTTTCAGTGTGATGTCAGGAGGATCACAACATAGCTATGACATCAGATATAGGGACAGGTTATAAGTCTTTATAGAATGGAGATACAATACCCTGGATTATCAAGGACACATACACCCAGCATTTTTAAAAAGGGAGGTGGACACTTAGTGAACGAAACATGAACACAGGCTGACACTATAGGTGTCTGAAAAAGGGGTTCTCAGACTTAGCATCCTTCATCTGGTTCTATCAGCATCTGAACTCAGTGTGTCTAATAGCCTACCAGTACTAAACCTGGGAAGGTGGAGTTATGTGGACCTACGGTGGATTTTAATGTTGACTAAACCCAGGAACCATTTGCTTTTGGGATGGTTAGGCTTCTTATCATGATACAACTTAATAGTAATCTTTTGCAGTGATATCGCAATTGTGGTTTGAAATGAAAGACTTCTTATCTTAAAATTATAGTTGCATATCAATCATGTTTCTTAACTTTGGGACCTATGAAGAATTGGGGTTGAATAGGTCTTCCGCAACCCATGCTTGTCATACGAGGCGATGAACAGGATCGGGTGGTCAGGCTCGCTGACTTGGTTGATGCATGTCATCGTATCCCAATTGCATAGATCGATGCTCATGATGTCAACCACTGGATTGCCTGGTCCAGACTTGATTATTTACAGACTGACGTCATATAGCTGGAATACTGCCGAGTGAGGCATTATCATATACAACATACAAACAAACAAACAAAAAAACTTAACTTTGGGGGAAGCAGAAAATCTGTGAATTCAGGGTTGAATAAATGTCTGTTTTGGATTTGGACCAATATTGGTGACTTGGATCAGGTTCAAATTGATGAACATTCCATTATGATACAGTGAACACCCTGTCAGAAGAATATCCCAGGTTCATTACAGCAATGCTTTCACGCAACTCCCCTGTCTGCGTGTGTTCTCTCTCTCTTCATGTACATGTAGTTCAGTACACATAACTCATAGAGAGACCATTTCAAAGACTTCTGTGACAGTGTACAATACATACTATATACATTCCTCTGCAAGAAAAGTTAACATCCTGCACTATGAAACAGAATTAGCATCTTTTCCCACTGAAATGATTGACCTAAACAACTACACAAATTAAACTTTATTCAGTAACTGATGTAGAAAATGTATTAAAAATGAAAGTCTTTTCACCTGCTGGGAAAAAAGACTTCAACATTTTTGAAGATTGATAACTCATTCAAAAGCCTATATATTATTGCATACTTTAATATACTGTAGTGCTGGGATGGCTAACTCGGGTACCAGGTCTGATGGATCCTGAGTAGGACCCTGGTACCCACAGGACTTCTCTGACCTAAGACTAGTCACATGAGATATGACATGAAGTAACAATGTAACATTTTGTGATAATATAAAAAACTTATCATGGTTACATCACCCTACACAGTTTCATAAAATAAATATGGTATCTAAGTATGATTTGAATATGAAGAATGTTTTCCAGAAATGTAATAGTGAAGGCCGAGTCGATTCATGTAATAAGGTAGTAAATTTGGACTCATTCCCGCCCTAATGTAGTGTATGTAAAACTCTATGGTTCGTCATTCAAATCGTATTTTGAAGTAAGGTTGGAAAGATGTCACACAAAAAAACGATGTCATAGCTGAAGATTGTCAAAATACAACAGTGGTTTTCTATGACTGGTTGTGATCAGTGCATCACGATTTAGAAATAATGGGTAATAAAGAATTATCATATCGCTCTTGCTTGGGAAATACACAAATTCTGACACTCGTTTTGTAAAATCAGTATGACACACGTTCGTATGACAATCTCGATGTATCATTGAACATGTATTGTGTTATGCCATTGCGAGAATTCCAGGTTGAAACTTGTCCCAAACAACCTTGGCTCTTTGTTTGATTGATTACATTCACCATATACTAGTATATCGTCCTTCAAAACATTTATGCTTCATGTGAATCACATTCGTCAACAGTTAGTGTTCCTTTTAATATTTTGGGATGGAAATTAAATAATTTATTTATTGTGATCCTGTCATCATTATATTATAACTTGTATTAATTTTACAAAAACTTTCATTTGAAAGTTGTTTATAAAAGTTTATTCGTTATATTTGAAAAGATTATAGTATTATATGGCAGGTGAATAAATGATATCTTTGAGAGCCAATGTAAACGTCTAAAATTGTATCATAAACACTCGAAAGTATAGATGTTCTTCGTGAATCGAACCCCTAAAAAATAATACATATGTCAAAATATAAGGACATGCACACTTAGAGTGATGTCCCTTGTCGGTTGCTATGGGACGACGACACTTCCGTCGATGAAAATTAGGCTCGATAGAGTTTCCCTTTTCACGTGTAATTTGTAAACATAAGTGCAGCTAGTTATTTGATGTTTTTATATGTTATCAAGTAAGATACATATTGATTTAGTGGTTGTAATAAGAATATTTCTGGAGCCTAATCGGAGCAAGTAACCAAACATTCTTCAAGCCACTTGGCTAACAAGATGTCAGTCATCACAAGAGTTCCAGAGCCGAATATTTGGCACGAAATCTGCAAAGGTACAGTTATGTTTCTTTATCTGTCCTAGTACTTTTCCGATCACGATTCCCAGTGTATCTTGGGCTAATATATCATCAAACGAAATTAGGGTAAAAGTTATGCTCATCAAAATGTTATTGATGATGATGAAAGAAGTGTTTGATGTCGCCTTGGAAAGAAATAGCCTGCGCCTATGTACTGCTCATGACGAGTTCTCGAACAGATAGCCTAACGGTTCAGTTGCAGATTCAGCTAAATTGACGTGCATCCAAATTTAATCTAAAAAAAACCGCATTCAGATTTAATAATTCCCATGTCGGATGGATGATGCATCTCTTGGCTGGGGAGTTTTGGGTGGAAAAATTGTTTCAAAAATATCTGAGCACATCTAGGCTAACAGCTAATATTAACTTTAATGTATTGTTTAGATAAATGATTCCAGAATGGGAAATACTTACTTCATGTTTTATACCTATAACTATATAAATTTATGTCTATCACTATAAAGCCATAGTATGAAGTCGTGGTGCCATTTCTGCTAGTTCCATGTTTAACTTTATGAAGAAAGTGTAATCCCAAATATAGCTTGTTATATTACCAGATCTTGTTGTCTGTGACCTACGGCCAAAGACCAAATATTGACCTGAGTTAATGAGATAATCCTTGTCCAGTTAACAGCCATGACAATAAACACGACATTTAGAAATGTAGTCGTGACACATGACAACCTGAATTGACTATGCACACATATGTAGTCAGTGGCACCAGGAAGTGTATTTGTTGAATATTGCTACAATATTTCTTTTCAGAAATAGCAGGACAAAGGCCTCCTTTCAGAGAAGAAGACACATCCTCGGTGCTTACAGATTACAAAGACTATGATCCTGCACTTCATCACCCAGTCTTTTTTGGAAAGATGCATGAGAGAATTGAGTCGGATGCTGACCCATTTGCAGAAATTGATGTAGCCAAGAGTCATCCATCCTGCGTGGGCTACTCTTTCACGCAGAAACCACCGAAATCACCTTTGCCACCGCCTCCTCCACCCCCAAACAAAGACACTTGTATGTTAGATTGTTTTATCATATTTTGTCATACTTTCACACACAGTCATAGATCTTGAGGTCCCTTAGGCATGCCAGAATCAATCTTCCCGAGGCAAGGGAGTATAACTGACTTTAGAAGTCCAGATTCCACTCTTGCCAAACTCTGCTGGAATGTCTGGGTGCGCGACCAGTGGCGATTACGAGTTATGTCCCTCCTGTTCACCAGTCAGATTCCATCTCTCATATCACTTGCATTAACTCCAAACAAAATGACGGCACCTATAATCAAGACAATCTGATCGATAGTCAAGATCCTTATTGTAATAAAATGGGTTCCCACCTTGAGAAGTGCATCAAATCACTTCAGGACCTTGATTAAAAACATTAAAAGATTTGGAAAATATCTGTAAACGTAGAGTTGACGGCACACATGTTCTGCAAATCCTGCAATTGACTGGAATCTCCATGGCAGTCTCCATGTTCTTTTTACACTTTTGCAGTTAGTTAACTCCCTTGCCTCAGGAAGATGGCCAGAATCCTATGACCATGGGTTTGAACCCCAGGTAAGCCCTGATTAGGATGTCAGCAACATACTTGTGCTCATATAAAGTGGCAAACGTATAAGACCTGCATCATTTTGGGCTTTCCTCCACATTAAGCTGACACACTGAATACTGTTCAAAGTGGAAATAAGACACTCTAGATCCAGATAGATTTCCACAATGTCTTTTTTGTACTTGTGTATATAGATTGTTCGGACAGATGACAGCTTCTAAGCTGAATGTTGCTTGCTGATGCTGTGGTATTCCTCGAAATGGAATTAAACTTGGGTGCATGCATAATTTCAGTATCATTCAAATCATATCTATTTCTCTAAGATGATAGACCATCTCTGTGGTCTAGTGGTAGAGCCTCTGCCTGGAGAGTGGAAGATTTGGGGTTTGAATATGGTACTTGTTGTTACCCTGCCTGGTGTTCATCATTAAGGGGTAAAAACAAGGCATGGTCAGTATTCTGTGTCTAAGTGGGGCATGGTATCCCAGTGGGCTAGCGCTATAAAATCAGCATTAGTCCAGACTAGTACAAGCAGCCACACACATGCACACAGGGTAATAATCTTGAAGACATCGTGAAAACCCATTTCACCTCACCTCTCAGATGAAACCTCTCTGTATGAAGATCCTACAAACCATCCATTGGATGTGGTGTCAGGTGAATTTTCTAATCAGCATCAAGGCTTCTTAATTTCATAGAACAACAGAGTGAAGCATTGAGAGCAGTATACCATATATTGCTGTCTCTAAAGCGACCCCAAGTATAAGGCGACCACCCTGTCCAAGTCTTTAAAATCAATGCAAATTTATACACCCCGCCTATAAAGTGAATCGGAATGAAGCACGTCACCAGCGCATACACAATCCCTACATTTGCAATAAAAACGTGTTTGTCTTCGGCAGAAAAAAATTATGTCATTTCCCTTCAGCGATCATATGATCATAACAATTAAACTTGGTCAATACAAATTTAAAAGTTGCGAAAATAAGTTGAAAAAAACACTAGACATGATCATTTACCGATTAAATTGTATTTCCTGTTCTGATAGGCATTGTTTTAGAGTGCAGTCAAAGTGTCCCTCAAGGTTCACCCGGTGAGTCCTTCTATGGAGGATATGTATATCTTCATGCAGAGAGGTTTTGTATGGGAGTAATACACCTGAGTTTAACAAGATTTGCAGAATGAAGATTGAGTCTCGCCATCTGTTCCTGTATTTTTACAGGCACGGCCCGAGAGTACCTGGAACATTATGTCCTCCCCGTTTTACTGCCAGCTCTCGAAGCGATGCTCCGCCAAGCCAAAACAGAAAAATGCTTTGAGGTACAAAATACATTCAGTGGATAAAAAAGTGTTTTAACATGATTAAATATACATTCTATGAGAGAAGAGTTTATGTGTTCTCAAATCTTTGTTGTAAGCTTTGATAAGAAAAGATTATAAGCCTGAAAATATTTTGCTCAGTGTACATTCAATTCATTTTGTATGTTAATAGCCGAACCTCTGTTGTAGTTAACATAATGAGGTTCTACAAAGTACCATTATTATTAGGACAGTTGATAAAATCAATTGATTTTTATCTTATTTAATAATGTCATTTCAATGTTTTAATTATATGTACCTCTCTATTGTCTTTTTTTCTATTGTACCTTTGTCTGTGGGCCAATGGCCTTAAATACCACAGACAGAATTGACTGATGAAACTGATAAACCACAACTGATCATTTTCATGTATTTCTAAATAATTTTATTTTGTCCACAGAGAAAGAGAACCAAATTCAACGCACTGGATTTTATTACCGAGTACTTATACAGGTAAACTTCATACCTTATCTGATGTGATCAGCAATCCAGGTGTTAGATCAAGTCAGAAACATCAGGGACAATTATTGGGATAGTGAGAATATGAAATTCAGTTTGTTTGTCTACAGGTATCTGTAACATCAAGAAATCAGAAGAAATAATAGCTGAAATGTATTTTGTTGAATAACTTTCATCCTTACAAAACGAAAATCACTGTTGGAATGCAAAGGAAATAGGAGAAATAAATCACTTAATAAATCAACAATTTATTGTTTCCTTGCTTGAAAGGTTATTTGTTTATTTGTGAAGGCGAAATCCCCAGTACACTGACCGAGGAGAAACTGACCTCTGGAGCATCCCATTTGTGCAGGAGTGGCTCAAGGAACAGTGAGTAGTGTAGGCAGCTTCTGGGGCAGGGACACTGTAGCTATGCACTCCTCAGATTTTACCATCCGACATCTACTGGTCGCTAATTCTGAGCTGTGATTCATGTCTTAAGTCTGGTGCTAGCTTTCACAAGCTCTGTCAGAGTGCAAATTAAGGAATATCATGGACATATTTTGCTTTTGTTCCTTGTGTTCAGGACAATTCATCATCGAAAACCATCTCCCACCATTGATACTGTTGTCTATTATGTCTCTCTGTTGCAGTCTATCTTGTTTCACTGTTGCCAGTCCATTATGTCTCTCTGTTGTTGTCCCATCATTTCTTTCTGTTGCCAGTCCATTATGTCTCTCTGTTGTTGTCGGGGTGGTCGGGTAGCTTAGTGTTAAAGCATTTGCTCGTCACACCGAAGACCTGGGTTCAAATCCCAATATGGGTACAATGTGTGAAGCCCATTTCTGGTGTCACCCGCCATGATATTGCTGGAATATTGCTAAAAGCGGCGTAAAAACTATACTCACTCACTCTGTTGTTGTCCATCATTTCTTTCTGTTGCCAGTCCATTATGTCTCTCTTTTTGTTGTCCGTAATGTCTCTCTGTTGCCAGTCCATCATGTGTATCATGTCTCTCTGTTGCCAGTCCCCGCCCACCACTGCCCCTGTCGCTCATCTGGACCGAGGAGGAGGCTGCTCTCATTATTCAGTCCCACTGGAGAGGCTATCTGGTAAGTTACTTTGAGAGTAAGGCCACACTTATTATAGTGTTTATGGATTTTCGCAATTACCTTGGATTGGCCGGAAAAAGTATTAAATGTGTGTGTGCCTAAAATAAAAAATTGTTTGTGTACAAAATATGAGCTTATGCTGTTGGACAGGATTTTTTACTTTTATTGTAATTCTGAGAAATTTTTGTTGCAATAACAAGAGACTACATACAATGCATTTGTTCAATTATTAGTATGTAAAAAATGATAGCTACTTCAATTTTACTTAACTTTTGTTGAATCATATTTCATTTTTCTAATCCGTCATTGTTGGGAAAATAAATTTAACTATTTAAAATTTATTTTTTCATTGTGGCTTTTGACTTGATTCAGCATGTTCAGTAAAATGAAATAAAGCCCCCAAACAAATACACCCCAATGAAGAATAACTGAGTATCAGCTCCCCCGGAAATAATGTTTTAAGTTTGTTTTGTTTGTTGTTAAATGCCGCATTCAGCAATATTGCAGCTATATGATGGCAGTCTGTAAATAATCAAGTCTGGATCAGACAATCCAGTGATTGATATCATGAGCGTCGATCCAGGCAATGGGGACATAATGATGTGCATCATCAAGTCAGCGAGCCTGACCACCCGAAAGCCACTTCTAACCCGGATCTTCATGATTTAAGTCCCCAGTTTTCCGAGTAGGTTATTCTAGATAGTATTCTCGGTCATTATCAGAAAGGAAACTGAGAAATAGAACCATATAGGGAAACTTCACGGACCTTTTGTTCGTCCCAGTGTTAAACCCAACTCACTCACTCACCTATGGTTGTGTTGACATCATGTTATCAATGAACGCATTCTTTCTACCTCACTGGGAAATTTTACCTGGGCCAAACCCATGAAAAAAAGGGTTCTCATCAACCCATGCTTGCCATAAAAGGCGACTAAAGGGATCGGGTGGTTAGGCTCGCTGACTTGGTTGATGCATGTCATTGTATCCCAGTTGCGTAGATTGATGCTCATGATGTCAATCACTGGGTTGTCTGATCCAGACTTGATTATTTATAAATCACCTTCATAACAACAAACAAACCTGAGCCTACATCTGGGTGGAACATTCATGCATGTTCTAAAGATACATGCTCAGTGGGAATGTCATTGAAAGGCAGTATATGTTTATTGTCAGGATATTTTCCAGTCGATAATCAGTACTGAATTTTCCAGTCAGGGTTCCCTTGAACAAAGCAATCCTAGCGCTATGAGTATTGTAAGTCTATGATAAAGTAGCGAGATACTATCATCATAACGTTAAGATCACATAGTGTAAAGGAACCCTGATTGGAAAATTCAGTACTGATAAACAACTGGAAAATATCTATCTCCCCAAGGCAAGGGCGTCAACTGACAATAAAGTCCAGTTTCCGCCCTTGCCAAACTAGGCTGGAATTACGGAGTTACAATTTGGCAATGCGTAGTCCATTCAAAATCGTGTTACGAACTAGGCATCCAGTTTGTAAACATCATGTTTTCAATGCGCAGATTTTGGTCTACTGCAGGGTTTGCAAAGCATGCGTACCACCAACTGGGCAACAATTATTTTGCAAATCCTTTCATGTTTTCAATCAAGGTGCTCAAGTGATTTGATACACTTTGTGGGGTAAGACCTGTTTTATAAAAACATAGATGAGATCGTCTTGACTGGGTGTGGCCATTTTGTTTGAAGCAAATGCAAGTAATATGAGAGCCACTATGATCGTGCCTGGAAATTACTGCCTACTTTGGCAAGGGTTGAAACTGGACTTCGATAGTCAGTTAATGCCCTTGCCCCGAGAAGATGGAAAATACTCCGACTTTAACTGAAATAAACTGACTCTCAATGACATCCCCACTGAGCAGTGCATCTTTAGAACATGCACAGCCTTGTATTGAATGACCCACCCAGATGTTACAGATCACCATCACCATCTGGCTATTGCTGTCATATGAGGGGACCACCTGTACATTGTGTCTCCATACCAACAGCATGGTTCCATTGAACTCAGTCTCAGGTTTGTTGGGCACATACTTATTCAGGCATCTGGGATATTACTGGAATATTCCTGACTATGGCTTAAAACAACCAACAAAACAAAACTTTATCAACACAATGTCTGCTTGTGTCCAGGTTCGTCGGGTTCCAGAAATCCAGGAACTCCGCCAGTGGCAGAAGGAATGGCAGGAGGAGAATCGAGGGATCCAGACCCGTGTCTGCGACTTCTGGGACAAACAGATGCCAGACTGGGACAAACCCACACCCACTGCCTCCAAGACCAACATGGAGACTGGGGAGGATCTGCCCCCTGCAGTCCAGTCCCCAACCCCTGCAGCCCCGTCTCCAACCCCCGCAGTCCAGTCCCCGACCCCTGCAGTCCAGTCTCCAACCCCTGCAGTCCAGTCTCCAACCCCCGCAGTCCAGTCCCCGACCCCCGCAGTCCAGTCCCCGACCCCTGCAGTCCAGTCTCCAACCCCCGCAGTCCAGTCCCCGACCCCCGCAGTCCAGTCTCCGACCCCCTCAAAGTAGAGAGCGGGATCACCATGTGTTATTTCATTCCATTGCTTCCACTGGATGGTGTGTGATCTGTTCACAAAACATCAATGAAACATTTTAATCAGACTTATTTGTTGGATGGCAGTATCTTCATGGGTACTTGACGGAGATTAATGAATGATGATTATACATTCCCAGTCTTATTGCAGTGATTTCACTGGTGTCAGCTGTAGGTCGGAGCTCTAGCATTCTTCTTAGAGACAGAATATAAGTTTTCTCTGAATGAATAACAAAAGTTTGGGGTGGGGTTGCCATACAATTTTTTTCTATGGACATCTGAACATTTGGGTGTATGTAAATTAGGATTCTAAGTAATATGTTTGCACTATTTCTTGAACAAATGATTTTTGGTTCCTTACATTGTATTGAAGAAATATTTTCCATTTGTTTTTTAATTCCTGCAGTGATTCACCATTATAAAGTAAAGCAAATGCTTATAATCCGACAAGTGATGCTACCTCTCTAGGACTATCATTTGGAAACTTTGTTTTAAGTACATATTTTTTTAAGGACATTTGATGTCTGACTATAGTCAGCTGAGACAAACAAGCTCATAAAATAGAAAAGTAAATTACTGTTAATTCAGGACATCAACCAATGTATACACAAATAGGTTTATTCATAGAGCCATCTTGGCTGTTTAATATCAGCGCACAGAGTCCTGACGACATTGTTTAAAACCTGACATGACAGTTATATTCTATAGATCCTTTTGTGAACGAAATACTTATGACTGTTTTGAAGCATAAAAAATCTAATGAAGCTTGTTGTGTTAGGATTGTAAGTTAAAATATTTGTGTATATATGTATATATGTAAATCTGTACTTTTCTGCCATTGTAAATACATTAACGTCTTCAATCTGTAATGTTTCCTGGGAGTTAAAAACACTCCAGTGTTTCAGTGAGAAATAATAAACAAAAACAAAACTTATTTCATTTGTTTATTGCTTTCCTAGATCAATTGATTTTTTTTCAACAAAATGAGAAATTACAAACTGCAAATGACAATTTTCAGTGGTTTTTCTTTTTTTCTGTGGTACATGTATTATCATTTACAGGTAACATGTTTCAAGGAACCTGGTGTGATTCACAAAATGTCAAAATATTTAAGACACATTTCACTATCATCTAATTTAACCTTGCAAAGTCAACAACAAACCTACATTAATTTCCAAAGTAACTTTCAATTCCATGCAGAAACAGCAGTAAATTAGTGTACAAATCACAAAAAAACAGTTCTTAAAAATATTTCCACCCTTTCAGAAAATTCAACAAGCTGTCCAGTTTATGAATTTGCCCCTTTTTAACAGCAGTTAAAATATACACTTGTTTTTCATGACCTATTATTGACTGTGGAGTGGGGATTTTTGTTCTTATTTGATTACTTAGTAGTTAAAAGCTGTTCAAGAAAACTTGATTCTAATGTATACTACTCAAAACAAGTTAAAGAACACCTACAACTGGAAGGCTGTGTGTTGCAATACCCACCAGCCATGACAGATTAACTATAGTTAGATGAAACATATTGGGTGTTCTTCAACCTCTTTTGAGTACCATACAATTTTAATATGACTTTTCTTGGCTATGGTCCTGAAGTTCGAACAGACGAGTCAAGGCCATGCTGGCCATGTCAAGGTACCCCCATGAATCTGACACACAATGAATGGCAGGGAATGTGCAAAAAGTTGGAATCCTCTGAAAAAAAAGGAAATTTGAGTCTAAAAAGTTGTTTCTTGACTGTGATAAAAATGGAGAAAAAAAACAGAACCCCAAACCCCCAACCCAAACCCATTGGGCGGGGCTAGGTCATGAGAAACAAGAAATTTATCTTAACAAGTGTAACATCACATATTACATGATGACCATCTGAACAGTAATCCGGTAGATTTCCGTATCTTTCAAAAGTTGGAACTCGAACTGACTGTTAGTCCCCCTTGCTGTGATTCCGCTATTGACAATGATCTGTAAATGTCGGCTGTAATGTAAAGCTGACATAAATACTGTAAAACCACAAAATTCAACTCAAATTTCATTTCGTTAATACCCTTTCATCTCGGTTACACTTTATCAAGAGATATTTCATTTCATATCCCACATCGATATATCACCAGGGACCATGAACTACTTTTTATAGAACTGGTGAAATGCTTCCAATGATGAGATGTTGGTAAAATAGAAATAATCTTGACTATATGCAGCATTTGTGAGAGTGTTTGGTCTGACACGGATGTGAATGATATTTCAGTTACATCATGGCGTGTCAGCTTAATGTGAGAGGAAAGCTAGAAGGGATGCAGGTCTTAGAGTTAACCACTTTGGGGAAACCACCAGATGGGTATGGTACCGACAAACCCAGAAACATAACCAGGGGGATCTTGGATTAGAAAAATACCTGTTTCTGTCAAATGGTTTATACATTTTGAAACAAAACATTCTCACGAAACAGACCTTGTGTAACAGATTTCATTCATTTAATACATGTTTCGGACTAGCCCATTATGGTAACATAGTTGTGGTTCACAACAAGACCAGAAAACTCACTTTGTAAGCTTCAAATTAATTAAGGCCACACATTTAACTGCCCACCGCCCCTACTGAAAAGCATATGGAAAAAATAATACAGCATAAAAGTATTTATTTTTATTATGTCTCCCGCTAGTACTAAAGACCCTCTTATACAATATGAAATGTTATATATAAATTCCATGTCTACATCACTATTTGTATTGTGACTGACCTTGTGTGAAAAAGCTGTAATAACCCAATGAAAGATAACATTAAAAAAGAGTGACCTGAACAGAAAAAAACAGAAAGACCTCACAGCTAATGTAGCCATGCTTAACTCTAATGATGAATGCTGGTTTTATTGTTTTACTGGTATGCAGGGTATTATTATGTAAGCAAATATAATTCTACTTCCAGACCCCAAAATGCACTAGATTGCGAAGGACCCACTACATGAGAGAGTTAACTAAAGGATGTAGCTATTCACATGAATTTAAGTACTCTATGAAACTGAGCATAGCACAATTGCATGATAGAAACAGATCAACATCCAACTTATAACAAGCACAAGCAAAACAGTGATTAAACATCAAAAACATTTCATTTGTGCATATCACAAACAATAAACAATTACTTGCAATGATATTTTACTTATATGCTGATAGAAGTACATTAGCAACAAAAACAAGCACATTGGAAAATCTTCTCACAGTCACTTGTTTGGTTTGATGAACGAACTGCAAATATACACCAGGAAGTAAATCGACAAGTTATCAACTTGCTATTTCATGCCGTACTGAGATCAAGTAACTATACGTTAACAAAACATGAAGTGTTTTTTTACTAACTTGGTTTACAGAGAGCCGAAAGGAGGCACATCAGTGATGCTTGTATCATCTACGCTTCACTCTCGAACACAACTACAACTCTGACAACCCAAGCTGCATCATAAGGGCTATCAGAGATTCTAACTGTACTTGCTGTATTAAGCTGCAAGTATTCTATGAGCACCCCTCGGGGCGGTCGGGTAGCCTAGTGGTTAAAGTGTTCGCTCATCACACCGAAGACCCGGGTTCGATTCCTGACATACGTACAATGTGTGAAGCCCATTTCTGGTGTCCCCCGCCGTGATATTGCTGTAATATTGCTAAAAGCGGCGTAAAACCAAGCTCAGTCACTCCACCTTGAACACCCCTACTAAGACAGATAATATAAATGACAGTCCATATTTTCTTGCTTATATTGCAGGTTTGTTTTAAAGACAACACAGCACTGTAGAATGTGTTGTTAACAACATACAACACTATTACACGTACAGCCTGACAGTCGGAACATAATTGTATCTGGACCCAACAAGTGGGTGATAGCATGAGTAACAAGGACTACAATCATTCAGGATGTACAAAACCACCTGATCTCAACATCTGTCCTCATCGTGAAACGTTTCATCCATATCCAAAGCACTTGTCAACAATGTTGTGAAATGAAAAAATACATGTCAGCAGAATATCTAATGGAATGAAGTAAATGAGATGCAAAGAACAGAGATCTGACCTTCCGCTGGAATAATGACTGCTTCCCATGGACGAATGACAACCTCCCAAGGACGAATAACAACCACCCATGGATGAATGACAACCTCCCAAGGACGAATGACAACCTCCCATGGACGAATGATAATCAACCATGGATGAATGACAACCTCCCATGGACGAATGATAACCTCCCAAGGATGAATGACAACCTCCCATGGACGAATGACAACCTCCCATGGATGAATGACAACCTCCCAAGGATGAATGACTCCCACTGATATATAACTCCCACTGATAATTCAAAGCAGAAAGATGTGACAAACCCTCCCTCCATCAGAGTTGACATCAGGTGAACATTCAAAACAGCCAATGAGCATGAATTCTTTGTATGAGCGAGTGGAGATCTTGGTACAGCATGTTTGATATTTGTATCTTGAAACAAACATTTTCCCAATGTAAAATAACATAGGTTACATTTTATACAACTCAAAAGAAGTTAAAGAACATCTGATTTTTTCATTTGATTATTCTTAATCTGTAATGTCATAACATTAACTACAGCCATATGAAGAAATCGGGTGTACTTCAATTCCTTTTAAGTAGTATAAGATGCAGATATTTTCCACACCCTTTCATTTGATAGCACCATGGCATCTGTACCGAGAAGGGTGTATTATTGAATGAATATTGGTCTTATGCGTTGGTTTTCTTACACATCAACATTTCCAAATTTTTGTTTGTTGTTAAGCGCCCCACTCAGCAATACTTCAGCTATATGACACGGTCTGTAAATAATCAAGTCTAGACCAGACAATCCAATGATTGACATCACGAGCATCGATCATGCAATTGGGATATGATTACATGCAACAACCATATCAGCGAGTGACCACCCTTTCCCGCTAGTCACCTCCTACGACAAGCATGGTCGCCTTTTTCAGGAAGCATGGGTTGCTGAAGACATATTCTAACCCGGATCTCCATCTTCACTTTTCAAATGAAGGTGGTGAAGAAATGAAACTGAATCGTCTTTGATCCGACATCTGAATGGCTCAAGTATTCACAGAAACTTCAAGCTTGGATGGTCAAACCTTCGTTCAGGGCTCACCTGAAGCAATGCTGTAAGATTTGTCAGATCTTTACGCGATTTGTATCGGAGTAAAAGATCTGATATTAAGATTGTGGTCACTGTTGTGCAGATCTGTAAATATGCAACTGGTTCTACGACTATGTTGGAGAGGTCTTCAAATAGGCACAATGCCTGTTGACCAATCCGGGTTTTAATTCATAGAAATAAAATATTGGTTTAACTACAACTACACAGCAATAGTGGGACTAGACTACACTGGCACTACGTCCCATCAAACATTATGGCTGGTATCTGACCTCCCAGTAATACTATGTCATGTCAAACACATACCACCTTCTGAAGGCTATTATATCTGGAGTGACATGATCCTATGGCTTATTTTCAGTCTGTGTTCCATACAAACACCAGGAGGACTTGTGGACAAATATTTCAACAAGTGGAAATAATCCAGTTGGATATATAATTCAGTGGAACATAGTCATGAGTGGTCAGTACCAACAGATAGGGCTGGGACAGCTAACTCAAGGACCCGAGTACCCACGGTACTACCCGGACCCGTGGTTAGTCACGTGATATACTGTGTAATGACAAAAATGATCTAGAACTCCATGGTTACACTACATGTCACTAATGTTTGACTATGCATGCATTCCTTCTGACTTTTATATGTTTGAATAAAGATTGCACTTCAGTCAACTTCTTTGTATGCATAACCAGATCTTTTTATTTGTGTCTCTAAATACATTTTGCCAGGGCTACGGTCAAACAATTCCAAATCGGACATTTGTACCTATATCTTGAGACCTACAACGGGTCCCTGGGTAGGGTATTATGGGTGTGGGTACCCACGTAGGGTAATAGGGGGGGGGGTTAGTAAATTTGGTCTTGTCCCAGCCCTACACAAAGTACATAAACACTTCTTTTGCATGCTACAAATAGCATAACAACTGTTGATTTGACATTTGACATTTCAGCAGTTGCACTTTTAATCATCAAATCATCTGAAGTCTTTAAGTTATAGACGTCTCCAAGGATACATGCAAACATTTGCCCTAGATGCTATGAATGAGATGCAAAAGTAACAGGAATCATGAGAAGAAGCTGCATAATGTGTATTGTAAGCTATGAACACAAGGACACAAGCGACCCTCTGACTTTACCCTAACCCTGCAGTCAGTCTTTGGTCTTGATTAATATATGTACGCCTAAGGTTAGTAACTTGAAAAAATTGAATTATAAAAAATAAAAATAATATGAAAATGAAAATCAGTGTTTTTATTATTTTGCCGATCAGAAATAAGTAATATGTTTAAAACACCCCAACCTAACAGTTGCTATCAAAATAAATATTTTTTAATGAAAAATACTATGATCAAAACTTTTATTCTTCTTTCCTTACCTACTTAACATATTAAGAAAAAAATCAACTATTTTTATATTTTTCGACCTACCAATCTGAATTTTTGGGCCCCAAATCCATAAAACTGTAGGACAGACCAAGGATCATAATCTGGGCTTAGTTGGGATTCAAACCCACTATCAGTGGCTTGTCATGCACAGGGAATAATGGCACTTTTGTCCACTGTGCCGATGTGCTCCTACTTGGGTGTGGAAGATCAGGTGCAGGCATTGACCACATAGCAAGCTTCTGATGCTAAGTCACCTGTGACCATTATTCTGTCCAGAAAAAGAAATGCTGCAAACAATATGTCCACGAGACCCAAGCAATCCACTCTCACGTTCAAATTAAAATTCCCCTAAAACACACATTAAAACAACTACCAGTCTTAAAATGACACATTTTCCTGAACATCAGAAAACAATCAAATGTTGCATAATGTTGTCAAGAACCATCCAACAAATCATGGAATATTTATCATACATAGAAACCAAGGAGTCAGATATGACCTTGACCTGTGACCTGACCTGATGCATATATACATGTATATACAATGAGAGCTATCGTCTCTCCACGTATCTGCAGGCATGTCTTCTTTTGCGAACTTGTACTCCTAATGTTGCATCAAACAGGCACACACACTGCACGGACAGACTGGACGTCTTGTCCGTGACAGATTTTCACTCCACTGCATTTGTAAGTCTAACACTAGGGTGTAATGATGCTAAGGTTACAAGAGGATACACAACATGATACACGTAAACTCGTTTCTCGGCATTTTCGGAGACATTCAACCGACACCTATTTGAATTGATTAATGAACCGTGGCCTGAGATCTCTTGGGCATACAGTCAGAAAACATACTACTCAAAAGAAATTAAAGAACACACAATCTTTCCACATGAGTACAGTTAATCTAACAGATAACTATAGTCAGAAAAACATTGGGCGCTCTCTAACTTCTTTTCAGTAGTATACATACATACCGTATTCGACATAATAAGCGCTCAGGACGCTCTCAAAATTAGAAATAGGGGGCTCTTATTAGAATATTATTTTGAGTTGAAAGATCGTAAATTTCGTGGTTTATTCTGACAGCCTGATATGTTAATATACGACATATATTTTCCAGGATTTAATTGCCTATAATTAAGGGTGCATATAACATATGAGTGCATATTATACACGAATAAATAAGTCTTGTGTACATTAATCAGTTGGAAGGGGTGCTAATTGAGATTGTTCACTAGCCAACATATTAGCAAATATCGCTGTGGGCGCTTATTAGAGCAGGGCGCTTATTACGTTGAATACGGTAGGTGAATTGGTACACCCGTGACCAGGATGTAGTAATCAAAGATAAAACAACTGTTCTAAGATTACAGGTCTCTCTGCAAGTATTGGAATAACATGGTATCTTCTGGAACTTTTAGTTTAGAAAACAGGTGAAACAGCCATATAATGAAACAATTGAATGTAATTATTCTTCAACTATAACAATTGAATTCATGCAGGAATACATTGGCATTGAATGCCCATTTCCTTCCAAATAAATACTGACAGAACCCGAGTCATGCTTAAAGGAAAGCTGTTCAACAATATAACATGCATGCCCACAAGTTTGGATAGCCTACTAAAAGTAAATGACTCTTCATACTATCAGGGATACTTTCACTTTGCGCTATCAACCCCAATTCAACAGGTCTGTTCTGGGAACAGTTTGTAAACATGGTCAACCAAGCCAGTCACACATGGAGAGCTACTTGGCCAGAGACTTCATGAAGTTGTCCAGGTTGAATTCGTTCTCATACTGCTTCTCGTCCCAGAGATCCCCCAGGTTCTCCAGGATGGTTCTCATGGTCTCCCGCTTGAGGGCGCCGTCCTTGGCAGCGCTGGCCGCACTCTCCCCCTTCTTCTTGTCCCCCAGGGTGAAGAGGTCCAGCAGTTGGTCGGTGCCCATGGTCTGCAGGCTGGAGTTGTCCTGAGTGATCACGGTGTTGGCTATTGTCAACTTGAACTTCTGCAGCCTGAAGCCAGGGAGTGAATCAGTTAGGAGATGCTGCACTAGGAGTAACACATGCTGCATAGTGAGATTCACACATGATACATTTGGAGATGATCTCCTCCTGAAGTAAACATTCCCAACCTATCCCATGATCTCCAGTAAACATGACCCAACTGACCCCATCATCTCTTCTTGCAGTAAACATGACCCAATGTACTCCATGACCTCCAGTAAACATGACCCAATGTACCCCATGACCTCCAGTAAACATGACCCAATGTACCCCATGACCTCCAGTAAACAACCTAATGTACCCCATGACCTCCAGTAAACATGACCCAATGTACCCCATGACCTCCAGTAAACATGACCCAACTTACTCCATGACCTCCAGTAAACATGACCCAATGTACCCCATGACCTCCAGTAAACAACCTAATGTACCCCATGATCTCCAGTAAACATGACCCAATGTACCGGATGACCTCCACTAAATATGACCCAACTTACCCCATGATCTTTTCCTCCAGGGTGCCACGGGTGATGAGACGATAAACATTTACCACTTTCTTCTGCCCAATACGATGAGCTCTGTCCATAGCCTGGAATGTGAACCAAGCATTTTAACCTCAACGTTATGATTATTATCTCACGGCTCTTGAGTGAGTGAACGAGTCGGGTTTAATGCTGCTTTTAACATTATTCCAGTAATATCACTGCATGTCAGCTTAATTTGGGAGGAAAGCCTGAAGTGATGCAGGTCTCAGACGTTTACCACTTCGGTGAAACAAATGAGCACGGGTATGGTGCTGACAAACGTAGAAACCAAGGGCTTTTGAAACCTCAACTGGAAACAATTATCACCTCCTTTCAGGAGTGACAAGATGCTACCTGACAGAATCCATCACACGAAGTACTTTCAGTCCAATCTTCCACTCTAAAACTATTTAAAAAAGCAATTTATGTTTATAATATTTTTTTCTTGGGTGCAAATGTTCAGCAGTTTTTTTTATCAAGACCTCCACGGGGCTAGACATTGGCACCGGTGCACTAGCCAGAGTGTTTATCTAACATTAAAGGCATCTTGATGACTAGTAGAATTTCTTGGGATGGCCATATATATTTGGGCAAGTATCATCAATGTTTAAAATATTAAAAAGTATAACATTACGAAACTTCAAAAGTTTTAATTCTGATTCTGCTTATCCTGAACAAGTTTCAATTGTGGTCCTACTGCCATACTCTTATACTCAATATGTTTACGACTTATATCAATCTTTTCATCTATTACCTTGTATGCAGTCAATAGGAACACCCTATGCTGTGTTCAATATGTGGACTAATACACAAAAGCTAGTTTTGAGCTTGTAGACAATTCTGGGTAATTTCTACCACAGCCTTGAGTCGTACTGACCTGCAAATCCTTCATAGGGTTCCAGTCATGTTCCACAAATATCACAGTGTCGGCCCCGGTCAGGTTGAGGCCCAGCCCTCCGACATGGGTGGTGAGCAGAAGCATGTCTATAGATGGATCGTTGTTGAATCTGAGACAACACAGACATGACATTGGTTGGTTCACAATCATCTTACATAAGGATTGTGGACAGCTTATGAATGAATTCCTTTTTTGAGAGATAGTATGGGTTTTCGGCTACTGCAAAGTGAAAAATCTGGTATTCTGAGTGAGTGAGTGAGTGAGCGAGCGAGCGAGCGAGCGAGCATGATGTGCAATATTCAAGCAGCCTGTCCATAATCAAGTCATGGCCAGGCAAAGTTTAATGTGTTTTTTACAGATTTGAGCAATAGTGAGAGCTCTACTTCAGCGAGCAGATGCTAAGCAAGCAGAAGGTAGGCGGTGCACCAAAAAGTGACTGACCTGTGTACAATATCATGTCTGGAGCCAGCAGGGACACTTCCATCTAGACGGAGGTAGGTAACCGATGGCAACTGACATCTGGAACAAGACATACAATGACAATCAACTCACTTCCACATGGAAGTCACCAGTTTGTCTTCTATATATAATGGTAGACATGAGGTTGAAAAACTGGTGCAGAATGGTACCTCACATTGTTTGGGAAACTGATACAGGGATGTTTTACTGATACAGAGATGTTTTACTGATGCAGGGATGTTTTTCTTATACAGAGATGTTTTACTGATGCAGGGATGTTTTACTGATGTTTTACTGATGCAGGGATGTTTTACTGACGTTTTACTGATGCAAGGATGTTTTACTGATGCAGGGATGCTTTACTGATACAGAGATGTTTTACTGATGCAGGGATGTTTTACTGATGCAGGGATGCTTTACCGCTGTTGGGACATCTTAGTGATACCAGAATGTTTTAGTGGTCCAGGATGTTTTACCAATGCAGGAATATTTTATCGAGGCTGGAATGTTTTACTGATGCAGAAATGTTCCAGTGATCCAGGATGTTTTACCAATGCAGGAATATTTTATCGAGGCTGGAATGTTTTACTGATGCAGAAATGTTCCAGTGATCCAGGATGTTTTACCAATGCAGGAATATTTTATTGATGCAGGGATGTTTTACTGATGCACAAATGTTATATTGATGCCAGGATGTTTTACTTTCACAGGGTGTGCCTCATTACCATGCAAGAAAAAAGTCGCACGAAATGTTTCTCTTACTTCTTGGCTGAGACTGTGTTTACACACAACACACAAACAGACGTGTAACAGAAGTGACAGGAGACTTGTCAAACTCACTTGAGCAAATCTTTCTCTACTATATCCAGCATGCCTTTCAGCTGACAGAAGAGCAGCACTCGATGCTGGTTGACAACCGGTACATCTGTACCGAGATGACCAGTGCTGCCCCCAGGCATTGACACAGTGACACCGATACCGCAGTCGTTTAGTAATTGTCTGCAATATGATATCACGTCTATTATTCTGTTGGTACACGAATGACACTCAAGGCACAACAACATGGATTTCAATAATCCATAACAGGGAAATACATGACATATCAAATGAATTACTTCTGGTGTGCCACAAGGAAAGACATGAAGAGTTTATATCATGCCATGTTATAAGAAATTACTTGTTATTCCCACAAACAATGAATCTAACATTATTGGGAGAAATGTATTTTTAAACGTACAAATATCATTTATACTTATCCTGACTCACACTTATTGCTTATCTCATCTCATTTCCGAACGGTAGTGGAAACTTCCTGAACTGTGTTCCCAGAGAACAGAAATAAAGCTCACCCGAATGCACCCCTGAGCAGCTCAGACACACTGGAAGACTCAACCTCACGGTGGAGGTTAGATGAACTTTCCAGCCAATCCCCCCTGTCATATCTGTGTAGATTCAATGTTAGTTGAATGATACCACGGTGAGGGTGATAGTACTTTCGTAGAAAATTCATGTAAAATACAAGCCATGTACACTTAATGTGGTTGACATGGTCTGTACCAGAGTTTGAATATGAGACTTAGAGAACCCCGATGATGGTGTCTGGTGTGATCTAGACTGTCCTTACGTCTCCGATCCGATAGGATTAATGAGCAGGATGTGCTCAAAAGGTTAAACGCTGTGGCTTGGCTGGTAGGACACGTTGCATAACTTTAGCTGTTTGAGTATGACGCAGGTACAGAGGTCTGTGAAAAGAAGGTTGCAAGAAGAGGTCGACTGTTGTGTGAAACACGGAGACTGTGCATAAGTTAGAGGCTGCGTGAATGTACGAGTCTGTGAAGGATCTGTGCCTGTGTGATGGTCTGCTGCGTAATCTGGAGGGTTGCACGCAGGTGTCTACTTCCAAGAGAAATGTGGGGGGAGCGGAGGAGAACTGGTTGCTAATGCCAGGACCCACAGGTGAAGTCAGGGACTTGCTCTTCTTAGAATTTGAAGTGCCCTCAGTAACAAGTCAGTGCTCTTCCTGAGGGAAGAAGTCTGCATTGAAACTAGAAGTTGGTAGCCCTTGGGTTCTTGTAACCATGGTGAAGGAAACATCTGGACTCTTTCTGATTGTTACCGTATAATGAGTAGAAAATCATGTGTCACGCTAGCTACTAAATCTGTTTTAGAAGGTGGAGTAGGTATCTTACCCTGCTGAAGAATGCAAGCTGCGTGAATGCTGTAGACTACATGCAGGTAGGGTCCTGCATGAAGGCCTGAGGCTGTGTGAAGGTCTGAAGGTCTGATGCTGTGTGAAGGTCTGATGCTGTGTGAAGGTCTGAGGCTGTGTGAAGGTCTGAAGGTCTGATGCTGTGTGAAGGTCTGAAGGTCTGAGGCTGTGTGAAGGCCTGAGGCTGTGTGAAGGTCTGAAGGTCTGATGCTGTGTGAAGGTCTGATGCTGTGTGAAGGTCTGAGGCTGTGTGAAGGCCTGAGGCTGTGTGAAGGTCTGTGGCTGTGTGAAGGTCTGATGCTGTGTGAAGGCCTGTGGCTGTGTAAAGGCCTGTGGCTGTGTAAAGGTCTGATGCTGTGTGAAGGTCTGAGGCTGTGTAACGGTCTGAGGCTGTGTGAAGGTCTGAGGCTGTGTGACGGTCTGTGGCTGTGTGAAGGTCTGTGGCTGTGTGAAGAAGGCCTGTGGCTGTCTGAAGGCCTGTGGCTGCATGAAGGTCTGATGCTGTGTGAAGGTCTGATGCTGTGTGAAGGCCTGTGGCTGTGTGAAGGCCTGTGGCTGTGTGAAGGTCTGAGGCTGTGTAAAGGTCTGGCTGTGTGAAGGGCTGAGGCTGTGTGAAGGTCTGTGGCTGTGTGAAGGCCTGTGGCTGCATGAAGGTCTGAGGCTGCGTGAAGGTCTGTTGCTGCGTGAAGATCTGTGGCTGTGTGAAGGTCTGTGGCTGTGTGGCTGTGTGACGGCCTGTGGCTGCATGAAGGTCTGAGGCTGCGTGAAGGTCTGTGGCTGCGTGAAGGTCTGTGGCTGCGTGAAGGTCTGTGGCTGCGTGAAAGTCTGTGGCTGTGTGAAGGCCTGAGGCTCTGTGGCTGTGTGACGGCCTGAGGCTGTGTGAAGGCCAGTAGCTGTGTGAAGGTCTGGTACTGTGTGAAGGTCTGTGGCTATGTGAAGGTCTGGTGCTGTGTGAAGGTCTGTGGCTGTGTGAAGGCCTGTGGCTGTGTGAAGGCCTGTGGCTGTGTGAAGGCCTGTGGCTGTGTGAAGGCCTGTGCCTGCATGAAGGCCTGTGGCTAAGTGAAGGTCTGTGGCTAAGTGAAGGTCTGTGGCTGTGTGAAGGTCTGTGGCTGTGTGAAGGTCTGTGGCTGTGTGAAGGCCTGAGGCTGTGTGGCTGTGTGAAGGTCTGGCTGTGTGAAGGCCTGAGGCTCTGTGGCTATGTGAAGGCCTGTGGCCGTGTGAAGACCTGTGGCCGTGTGAAGACCTGTGGCCGTGTGAAGGTCTGTGGCTGTGTGAAGGCCTGAGGCTTCGGAAGGTCTGAGGCTTTGTGAAGGCCTGAGGCTGTGTGAAGGCCTGAGGCTTTGTGAAGGCCAGTGGCTATGTGAAGGCCAGTGGCTGTGTGAAAGCCTGGGGTTGTGTGAAGGACTGGTCCTGCATGTATGGCTGGGTCTGTGAAGGTTGTGGGAGGTTCATGAACTTCTGGAGCTGCATTGATGTCATTGGATGCGTGCAGGTATCTGTGTTCTGTGCATTAGCAGATCTTGTCGTTGAAGATGAGTTGCAATCAAGAGGGCTTTTTTTCTTGGCTAACACCTTCAGGTTGTTACTGCTAGTGCAGGTGACAGTAGGAGATTTCTTCTTAGACCTAGATGAACTTTTAATAAGAGTGTCGACGTCCTTGCTTCCCAGGAAAGAGTGAGTGAGTGAGTATGATTTTATGCCGCTTTTAGCAATATTCCAGCAATATCACGGCGGGGGACACCAGAAATGTGCCAGGAAAGAACTTAGTGATGGCATGACTGCCTTACCCTGCGAAGAAGGAAGGTCAACGTGGACCTCCTCCATAACATCTTCCTCTGAAGAAGAAGTAGGCGTTACCTCACTCTTCTTTTTCTTCATAGTTATCATATCTGAAGAAGATGCAGATCGTGATAATTCTCATCTCTTCCAGTGTAACCTCTTCCTTTACACAACAAAGAGGTATTGTGCAAATTCTTTTTGTCCTAAATTGAGTGCAGAAACTACACTCTCTACTTGTTCTCTGGGAATACAGTTCAGGAAGTTTCCACTACCTTTCAGAAATCGAGATAAGCAATAGGCATGAGTCACGATAAGGTTAATTTTTTTTATTGACAACACAAGTTTCCTCAATATTTGTTGAAGGTGGTGACAAGGGATTAAGACTAAATTGAGTGTTGTGAAATCCCGACATGAGACAGAGACTTACTTGAGTGCTGTGAGTTTGGGGGCGTGTGTGAGATCCTTCAGGGACGAGTTCTGCTGCTTGAGGTGCTGGCAGACGGACTCAAACTTGGGGTGGTTGGGGTTGAGCACGAGGGCCGGGTGGTTGCACACCTTCCGCAGATACTGCAGAGCCTGACGAGAAAACATCAACAGTCAGCTGCTCTGACCACCAGACTACACGTGAGTTAATGAGAGCAAACCAAGCTGTATGATAAACACTTGCAGATACAAGTATGCTAATCTAAATGCAGCGAGGTTTGGTGACACTTAAACTGTATTTCAGTTATATCGGAACTCTGAACAGTGACTAGATGACTAGACTAACTATACTCCTTTGTACAGTCTGCACATCCAGTGAGAGAGTGAGCAAGTGACCAACTTGGATTTAACTCCGCTTTGAACAGTGTTTAAGTTTTATCACAACACATCATATTAATGTGAGATGAAAGTCAGGAGTTATGCCAGTGTTAGATGTTTTCTTCTTCGGTGGAACACAATGTGATACTTGACAAAGGGTCCATATTAGGGTGAATCTTAGATACTACCCACGACCAGTGGACGCTCGAATGACTTAGACACACTTCTGAACAGGTAACTGTGGCTCCAAAAATCACTGGGCCATCTTTCCCAAAACAGAACATTGACTAGTTTCACACATTCTTTTACTGCTTTAGCACTGATATTAATGGGAGACTAGGCTTGGGTCACTAGGTGTTGTTCGCAATATTCCAGCAATATTACGGTGGAGGACACCAGAAATGGGCTTCACACATTGTACCCATGTGGGGAACAGAACCTGGGTCTTTGGCATGACTGGCAAACGCTTTAACCACTAGACTACACCACTGACCCATCAGTCTTAGCCAGCCCTTCATGACCCATATTGTTGGGAATTCACATTGTACAGTGTATATCCACCTGGCAGTTGATGACTACCCTATGTCTCAGATTGACACAAATCACTAATTTCATCGACCAGACCAAGACAGAAAATGTATACCAGATCATGGAGCACAGACCCACTGTAAATATCAGACATTTAAAATCATCACAGGCTTGACACAATAAAATGAAATATAAAAGATTTACACATACTTGGAATATATGAGTAGTTCCCTGAGAGTTAACTTTCTTGTCCGTGTCATCCTGCAGGGTCTCATCGATGCCCTTCTTGACACGTGAGCGGGCGAAGTCCTCGTACAGCTCCACCTGGAGGGGACTTAGGTCACAATAGTAGTCCTGGATGATCTTCGGGGGCAGGTCCTGCAGCACGTCCTCCTTGAGGCGGCGCAGGACGAAGGGCAGCACTTGTCGGTGGAGAGACTCCATAGCGAGGGCACCTGTAACACAGTCAATATTGTCACTGAATAAAGTTCTATATGACAGTGCAATAAGTGAAAAATACATCAAAATGGTTTAAAGTATTTATTTCATGAGGGTATAGATGTTCTGATCGGCAAACAAGCTTTGTGGGTTTATTTGAATGCCTCTCCGGATAACATGGTTAGCTTACTACCAGTATTTGCCATAAAGTCTAGGAGTGAGTGAGTGAAGTTTTACGCCATTTTTTGCAATATTCCGGCAATATCACGGCAGGGGACCCCACAAATGGGCTTCACACATTGTACCAATGTCGGGAATCGAACTCAGGTCTTTGGCGTGACGAGCAAACACTTTATAACCACAAGGCTACCCGACCACCCCATATAAAGTCAAGGAATACAATGATATAGTCAGTGTGTGCTGGAAAGAAGTAGCAACAAATCAAATTATGGTAATTTAAATTTGTCTGAAAACAAGATACACATGTAAACTCAAGCACAGATTCAAGAAGTTTTATCAAACGTCAACTTTGAATATGCAATTACACCTGTTAAAATCAGAAAGAATATGTGCAATACAAGCATTGTTCCTTAATCAACACCAAATTACTTTTCAAGAGAATATCATTCCCTATCAAACATCTGAAATTGTTGGAGGCAAAAATCGAGGACACCAACTGCTCATTACTACATGATAATGAACACTTTTCATGATAGCCTGTGGAAGAAGCCATATCAGAAGAGAAATAGTTTGCTGAGCTCCTATGTGTTGTGTTATGCACCCTTATACCCCAGCTATTGATTATGCCTGAAGTATAATACAGTCGAAAGTCGTGTCAAACTCCGAGGGACCTGGAAAAAAGTGTGAGTTGTCCAGGGTTCGAGACAACCAAGAAAGAGAATTTTCCGAAAACCAAACATCATGTAAGAGATGATTACCAGGTCTGGACGCAACACTAGATTTTGATGCATATGTAAATTTCAGTGCCCTGGCTGTTGGTCGTGATGCGGCCAGCTATTCAGGCGTCTCATAGCAATCTGGTCTGGTGTCAGTGTTTCAGTCATATCTTAAATAATAGATCTTAAATCTGTTTTACTCATTTTTCAATTTTCACGTGATATCAGCAGTCACATGAGAATGCTAAAGTACCTTTATGCCTCTGTGTATCCAGTAATCAGCTTGTACGATTGTTGTAATGTGTGCTTGTTAATTAGCCTTGATTGGATATTGTCTTGATTGGATATTGTCAGTTGTTAGAAAGCATCCTGCCTTTGGTGTAATTGTGTCAATCGCAGTGAGGTCCGTCATTTGAGTGTGAAATGAGTTGAAGGTTGAAAGTTTGGCGAGTGTGGATGTTGTTTTGTTTTATTATGAACTGTTTGAGACAACCGGGAATTTGACATATCCAGTTTGACAGATCCAAGTATAAATGATGATAAATATAGCAGAAATTAACAGGGACCAGAAGGTGAGTTTAAGGGAGATGGGAATATGACACATCAAAGTTCGACACAA
Organism: Haliotis cracherodii; assembly: GCF_022045235.1. Lineage (NCBI taxonomy): Eukaryota > Metazoa > Mollusca > Gastropoda > Lepetellida > Haliotidae > Haliotis > Haliotis cracherodii. The sequence continues at coordinate 38,158,093 of NW_027266275.1, read as the reverse complement.
GGTGGTTCGACTGTAGTTCAGGGCTTAAACATGCACTATTACACATCACAAGCTATATTTTGAAAAAAAAACCCAAAAAACCAACCAAGTCATGAAAATATGCGAACTGTTATTAATATGCAAACTGTTATTAATGCATGTTTGCGTAAGTTCCCAGGTAGATGCTACACACACTGTTAGTGGTTCTCCTCACCTGCTTCCTGTTCCTTGGTTGTGCTCTTGGCATCCCGACTCTGCAGGATCGGCTTCCCATACCGGGCCTGGAACTGCCGCTCCGTGCCCAGGAATCCCGGCATCAGGAAGTCAAAGAGAGACCACAGGTCCAGAACATTGTTCTGTATAGGTGTTCCGGACAGGATGAGGCGGTGGTTACACACCAGCATCTTCACAGCCTTGGACAGCTGAACAGGTGGCAAGAGTGTGAGATGGGTTTACATCATAGTATTTCAGTTGTGTCACGTTAGCATGGGAGGAAATGTGATGCAGATCATAGACGTTGTACACCATACAATCCACACTCTTGTGAACATTTCAGAACTTGGTTTGTCTACATTCCGAACATTGATTGTTTCTTGTTTAATGACACTCAGCAATATTCCAGATACTGTAAATCTGGAAGTTTGGCGCCATGAAATTAATGCGAGTGGCTAACAATAGCATTAACTACGTCTGGAAAGTTTTGCAATTCCATGTTAAGATTACCAAATATAAAAACCTACTTTTGCATGTGTTATTTTTGATAAGTAGGAAGCGGCATGATGAAATGGTAACTCAGTGTCAGTCAGTGTTTACTAAAACTATAGATGCATGTGTTGTTGTTGTTGACTAGTGGGGTTGGAGTAGCGTGTTTATCTAACAGACTAAACTAGCTGGCGTATGTCAGATTACTTGGTGTTATGTCAACTTGATGAGATGAGGCAGGTTAGTGAACTTAGACAATTAGACTATTGACTGTGAATGACCATGTGTAATTAGGTAAACAGGACGGGAGTGTTTGTTTATTCAGTAACTGGTTGGTTTGATTATGTGTGGAAGTGATTTCAAGAAACATGCCTCCTGATGTCTTTCGTTTGTTGTTGGTTTGCAAACATAACTGCTTCATGAAACTATTGCGGGTGTGTGTCGTTCACAGTTTTTGCAGTACTTTCCTGCTCGCAAAACTTTCCAGATTTATAGTACATGATGGCAGCCTGTAACTTATTGAGACGGTGATGATATAATAGCCAAGTCCAACAACGTTGGGTTATGATGACATCAACCAAGTCAGCGAGCCTGACAACACAAGGATGCCTTGCACAGGTTGCTAGACACCACAGGGTAGGTGACATGTAGCATTGCAGGAATGCATCATCCATCACAAATATATATATATATATATATTTTAACATCACACAATGAAAAGGTCAAGCACCCCTCGGATCAATGCAACAAGATCTTGACGCATACCTTTGTTTTTCCATTCCTGATAATATGACCTTCATCCAATATACAATAGTTCCAGTTGATGGTGCTGTGAAGAAATACACAATGTTCTGACATGGCATGTAATCAGGGTTTTGTTTCTTTGTTGTTTAACACCACACTCATCAATATTCCAGCTATATAAAGGTGGCCTGTCAATAATTGAGTCTGGAGCAGACAATCCTGTGATTGACATCATGAGCATTAATCCACGCAATAGGGAGATGATGACATGCATCAACCAAGTCAGTGAGCCTGACCACCCGATCCTTTTGGTTGCCTCTTGTGGCAAACATGGGTTGCTGAAGACCTATTCTCTACCTGGATCTTCATGAGGTTTGTATCCATGGTAGCAATACATGGTATCCATGGTAACAACACATAGACAGTAACTATGTTCTAACACAACATGCAACGAATACTGAGATTAACTTAGGAATTGCATTTATGACTTTTTAATAACATTGTTTTGATTTTTTTTTTAAATTTGGTGATATTCTGTGTTGTAGCTCACCTGAAGAAGTCTATGTCGTTCCTGACCACATCATAGGAGGCAACGATCAGGTTGTGCTTCTTCACTTTCTTCTGCAATCTGAACAGGGAAAGGAGGCCGACCATATAGACAAACCCCTAGTTCAATTACAACATTTATTTCCATAAACTATTGCAAATGTTTGATGTTTAAAAAAATATCAATTCTACCTTGAATTTGGAAATAACTCGATTCTGACTGGTCAATCAGAGGCTATAAACCCCTCTGATTGAACAGCTGGTTTAAGGGAAGCTAATATTCATAGAATAGTACTTTTTTGAGTCATTGTCGGTTGGCATATTCAAATAATTATATCTACAATTACAGGTTTCTATATACGACTGGACATCATATCTTTTGTGTGACAATGAGCGATATGACGTCATAATGGTTACTTGCAGTGTAGAAGGAAAGCCTTGCAAAAATTGGTTATTTTTCTTTAGGGATGCCTACATCATGTCAGCTTCCCAAGTTGCCATGCTTATATGCTTTCAGTGCCTGTCATATATCTGCGTGAAGTATCACGGTGTAAACACACTGCTTGAGCATATACAGCGCCATATTTTGTTCACGGGCTGTTGTCGGTGATTCCGTAATTCAGATCAACAACCCACTCAAGAGACTGGACTCAACACCAAAGAGTTTGCTTTTTATTTAGTCATGGTAGAATGGAGATAAACATACTGTTTTCAATTTCGAGCTAGGTTACCTGTGTATTAACTGCGCTAAATTTAACATTTGAAGCCTCACGCTGCACGGTTCCAAATTCAATTTAGCGGGGTTAAATCTACAGCTAACTTAGCTCTACATTGAAAACACAGTATGTTTATCACCTAAATATCTGACAATAGCATGAGCTAACAATATCCCTGAAGGAGAACATGAACCTCCCTCTCAGCCCATCCCTGTTGGTATTTATCTCCCTCTCACTCCCTCAAAGCAGGTATTTACCTCTGTCTCACCCCTGTCCCTGCTGGTATATATCTCCCTCTCACTCCCTCAAAGCAGGTATTTACCTCTGTCTCACCCCTGTCCCTGCTGGTATATATCTCCCTCTCACTCCGTCAAAGCAGGTATTTACCTCTGTCTCACCCCTGTCCCTGCTGGTATATATCTCCCTCTCACTCCCTCAAAGCAGGTATTTACCTCTGTCTCACCCCTGTCCCTGCTGGTATATATCTCCCTCTCACTCCCTCAAAGCAGGTATTTACCTCTGTCTCACCCCTGTCCCTGATGGTATACATCACCCTCTCACTCCCTCAAAGCAGGTATTTACTGCTGTCTCACCCCTGTCCCTGATGGTATATATCTCCCTCTCACTCCCTCAAAGCAGGTATTTACCTCTGTCTCACCCCTGTCCCTGCTGGTATATATCTTCCTCTCACTCCCTCAAAGCAGGCATTTACCTCTGTCTCACCCCTGTACCTGCTGGTATATATCTCCCTCTCACTCCCTCAAAGCAGGTATTTACCTCTGTCTCACCCCTGTCCCTGATGGTATATATCTCCCTCTCACTCCCTCAAAGCAGGTATTGACTTCTGTCTCACCCCTGTCCCTGCTGGTATATATCTCCCTCTCACTCCCTCAAAGCAGGTATTTACCTCTGTCTCACCCCTGTCCCTGCTGGTATGTATCTCCCTCTCACTCCCTCAAAGCAGGTATTTACCTCTGTCTCACCCCTGTCCCTGCTGGTATATATCTCCCTCTCTCTCCCTCAAAGCAGGTATTTACCTCTGTCTCACCCCTGTCCCTGATGGTATATATCTCCCTCAAAGCAGGCATTTACCTCTGTCTCACCCCTGTCCCTGCTGGTATATATCTCCCTCTCACTCCCTCAAAGCAGGTATTTACCTCTGTCTCCCCCCTGTACCTGCTGGTATATATCTCCCTCTCACTCCCTCAAAGCAGGTATTTACCTCTGTCTCACCCCTGTCCCTGCTGGTATATATCTCCCTCTCACTCCCTCAAAGCAGGTATTTACCTCTGTCTCACCCCTGTCCCTGCTGGTATATATCTCCCTCTCACTCCCTCAAAGCAGGTATTGACTTCTGTCTCACCCCTGTCCCTGCTGGTATATATCTCCCTCTCACTCCCTCAAAGCAGGTATTTACCTCTGTCTCACCCCTGTCCCTGATGGTATATATCTCCCTCTCACTCCCTCAAAGCAGGTATTGACCTCTGTCTCACCCCTGTCCCTGCTGGTATATATCTCCCTCTCACTCCCTCAAAGCAGGTATTTACCTCTGTCTCACCCCTGTCCCTGCTGGTATATATCTCCCTCTCACTCCCTCAAAGCAGGTATTGACTTCTGTCTCACCCCTGTACCTGCTGGTATATATCTCCCTCTCACTCCCTCAAAGCAGGTATTGACCTCTGTCTCACCCCTGTCCCTGCTGGTATATATCTCCCTCTCACTCCCTCAAAGCAGGTATTTACCTCTGTCTCACCCCTGTCCCTGCTGGTATATATCTCCCTCTCACTCCCTCAAAGCAGGTATTTACCTCTGTCTCACCCCTGTCCCTGCTGGTATATATCTCCCTCTCACTCCCTCAAAGCAGGTATTTACCTCTGCCTTTCCCCTGTCCCTGCTGGTATATATCTCCCTCTCACTCCCTCAAAGCAGGTATTTACCTCCGTCTCACCCCTGTCCCTGCTGGTATATGGGTCATTCTAAAAAAAAGTGAGTTTTTTAGTCCGAGTTGAATAACAAGTAAAATATTTATTTTAGATATGTTTAAACACAAGTGTTTTTCGTAGAACATACCATGGTGTCTGAAAGTTAAGTTTCAGTATTTCTTATTAGGTATTTTATTTTAATTAAAACTGCTTAATTGCAGTTAAATTGAGCTGAAGGGTGTGTCCGTAACCCTATGTTTGCACATCAACATTGTTTAATGTTGCTAAAAATAAAAAATATTATGTAAATAATGTTTATATATTGTACATTACCTTTCTAACTCATGATATAAAATTATCTTTTGAAGATACACTCTTTTATTTATATTGGTTTTTGGTAAGAAACACTTGTACATAAAAAAGTGTCTGTCCTGTTACCAGGATGGATCAAAACTGAAAAATAAATAATCCTTCAAGATTCCCATAATTCAAAATAACAGAAATGCAGCTTACCTCCTGTACTATCATGGCAGCAGTGTCCTTCAAGTGAGAGAAGATCTTGGATAATTCTGCTTGACAGGGAAGTTTATTCCTATCATGAATACTCTTTTCTTATGTCTGTGCTGTTACTGCTCATTTTTGCCAAAACAAATATTTTTTTCTAAAACCATTTTTTCAGAATATTAGAAAATATGAACTGTTCACAATGCCATGTGGTCTCAACATTTCAAGGGAGGTCTCATTAAAAAAACCTGTAATTAATGTCAATTTGTCTATGCTGTTACTGTCTGTGCTGTTACCTTCAAACATGTAACAGGACAGACATTCCGTGGTAACAGCACAGACTTATCATCATCTTAAACTGTCTTTCCTTGTTTAACCAATCAATAATATCATTACCATAATAACTCAAATAATTCCTTTTGAAATAACACAGACATTCAAAAGGCTATAGTTGTACAAATTTTCCAAGCTGAATAAAAACAAGTTGCTCAAGACTTAAAAGTAACAGCAGAGACAAATATTGGTAACAGCACAGACATTTGGTCAGCTTTATCTAACTATTCTTGTCCAATTCACTCAATATTCTAATTTTATGAAACATTAAGACATATGTTTTCAAATTTATCACAGTTTAGTAGAAAACATATACATAAAAAATAGACTACTTTGTTGAAGATAGTTATCTGATGAAAAAGTAACAGCACAGACATTCCGTGGTAACAGCACAGACTTATCATCACCTTAAACTGTCTTTCCTAGTATAACCAATCAATAATATAATTACCATATTAACACAAATAATTCTTTTGAAATAACACAGGCATTCAAGAGGCTATGGCTGAACAAATCTTCCAAGCTAAATAAAAAAAATTGGTTAAGACTTAAAAGTAACAGCACAGACATTTGGTCATCTTTATCTAAAGTTTCTTATCCAATCACTAAATATTCTAATTTTATGAAACATTAAGAGATATGTTTTCAAATTTATCACAGTTTAGAAGAAAACATATATACATAAAAAAATAGACTACTTTGTTGAAGATAGTTATCTGATGAAAAAACAACAGAAGGGTGGAGAAGACAGGTGGTGTGGTGGAGAAGGGTGAGGTTGAGAAAAGTGTGGAGAGGACAGATGGTGTGGTGGAGAAGGGTGAGGTTGAGAAAAAGGTGGAGAGGACAGGTGGTGTGGTGGAGAAGGGTGAGGTTGAGAAAAGTGTGGAGAGGACAGGTGGTGTGGTGGAGAAGGGTGAGGTTGAGAAAAAGGTGGAGAGGACAGGTGGTGTGGTGGAGAAGGGTGAGGTTGAGAAAAGTGTGGAGAAGACAGGTGGTGTGGTGGAGAAGGGTGAGGTTGAAAAATCTGTCCATAAAATAATATCTGTCCATAAAATAATGTATCCAATCTCTTTTTAATTGTACTCATTGAAATATTAAACAATACATTTAAAAACAAGAACTGACATGATTTGTGTTGAACTTTGAAAAATATTGTTACAGAAAATATAATTGTTAAAATGGTAACAGGACAGACATATTTTTCCTGTTCAGTGTTAATTAATAATCATAATTCAGACATCATTGATTATTAAGGTGTCATTTTGCTTAACATTATTATTCAGAAGTTACTTTGTGTACTGAGTCAATAAAAAAGGAATTTTACAAAAGACAATTTTGATGTTTTTGCTTAGTTGAAATTCTGACATTTTTTGAGAATGACCCATATATCTCCCTCTCACTCCCTCAAAGCAGGTATTTACCTCTGTCTCACCCCTGTCCCTGCTGGTATTTATCTCCCTCTCACTCCCTCAAAGCAGGTATTTACCTCTGCCTTTCCCCTGTCCCTGCTGGTATATATCTCCCTCTCACTCCCTCAAAGCAGGTATTTACCTCTGTCTCACCCCTGTCCCTGCTGGTATATATCTCCCTCTCACTCCCTCAAAGCAGGTATTTACCTCTGCCTTTCCCCTGTCCCTGCTGGTATATATCTCCCTCTCACTCCCTCAAAGCAGGTATTTACCTCTGTCTCACCCCTGTCCCTGCTGGTATATATCTCCCTCTCACTCCCTCAAAGCAGGTATTTACCTCTGTCTCACCCCTGTCCCTGCTGGTATATATCTCCCTCTCACTCCCTCAAAACAGGTATTTACCTCTGTCTTTCTCCAGGGGGCCCAGCATACATGAGGGGGTTGAGATACTGCTTGTCCACAAATTTGTTCACCTCGTACACCCAGTGGCCCACCAAGGTGGGCGGACACACAACAATAGATGGGATTGGTGTGCTGTCCGGACTTGAAGACTTCTGTCATGAAACAAACAAGACTTCATTTGGAGGCATGTAACACACTTTCAACAACAACAAAACAAAACATTCATTATTTAACTACATATTCAAAGTAAAACCCTTTATGAAGAGGTGTTAAACTGATGCTGATACCAAGGAACTAGAATCATATTCAAGTTACTTATCAGTATTATCTCATAAGTTTCTTGACTCATCACTGCAACATAATTTATTATTAATGATCAGAAGTCAGTGTTTCACCTATTTATTACAGTATAGTAATGATATTCCCCTTCAGACCAGAAAGGACTCTTCTGGGTTGCTGAACAAACATTTGCTTGGCATATAGGTTTGTGTGAATTTCTCAAATATCAACACCTATATAGTCTTTGATAGGCATTTTGAAGTTGGTAGACATGAATACATGACACTTTTTTTTATGGATAGCAACTTCTTTTATTCCTTGTCACAACGTTTCAGAGCTAATTCTTGCTTACAAGGAATAAAAGAAGTTGCTATCCATACACAAGTGTCATGTATTCAACACCTATGTAGTGTGCAACCAATTGTATATATCTTCAGGACAAAAATAGTGAGCATGTGAGTGAATGTGCCCAGTCAGCAAACTATTGGCAGCTGCCAAACATAGTGGATGACAACATAAATGGCAATCCTTGTCATCAGAATACACTGACACAATCAGCTAGGTAAGTCATCATAACCTACTCGATCCCTTATAAGTCAATTGTTAAAAGAACCTTGAGGTTGATTGTTTGTTTGTTTGTTTGTTTGTTGTTTAACGCCGCACTCAGCAATATTCCAGCTATATGACAGCGGTCTGTAAATAATCAAGTCTGGACCAGACAATCCAGTCATTGACATCATGATCATTGATCAATACAATTGGGATACGATGACATGCATCAACTAAGTCAGCAAGCCTGACTACCCTTTTACGGCAAGAATGGGTTGATGAAGACCTATTCTACCCAAGGATCTTCACGGACCTTGAGGTTGAAGTGCAACTTTTGTCTGGCATTTGTACGTCTTTTGACTCAGCAATATTCCAGCTACATGACAGTGACCTGGATGTAAATGAGCCTGTTCCACAACAATCAATCACTTATCAGATCTTAGCAACGTCCCACACAGCCCGGATACGTTGACATGCAATCAACAAGTCACAGAACTTCACCACCTCATCCATCAACTTGCCCATGACAATCAGCACATCACGCTAGTGTTTGGTTTGTTTGCTGTTTAACACCACACTCAGCAATATTTCAGCTCCATGATGGCAGTCTGTAAATAATGGAGTCTGGAACAGACAGTCCAGTGATTGACATCATGAGCATTGATCTACGCAATTAGGATATGATGACATGCATCAACCGAGTCAGCGAACCTGACTACCCGATCCTGTTAGTCACTTCTTCCAAACAAAGGTTGCTGACAACAACAGAGAATCTTCATCATGTTCATGGGTCGGTTGCTAGGTTCCAACCAGGAATGCCCATGGGGTTGCCTGGCATGTAAAACAGCAGAAGTATCAACACTACGATCCATGTTTAGTCAATTGTTGGTCGTTTACATGAATGTGATGAGCTACAGTGACTATGAGCACGTATGACGTGTGACTGACTCACTGTGTACTCGTGTTCCCGGAGGAGGTGGTCGCTGGAGAGGATGCAAATGGACTGCAGAGTCTTCCCCAGCCCCATGTCATCGCACAGGATGCCGTGTAGCTGGTACTTGTTGAGGAAGGCCAGCCAGTTCACGCCATCCTGAAGGTTGATGTATATTTTGTTTAAATAAAAGACATAGCAATGCTTATGAACTGATATAATATTCTGTAATAACTTGAACCACAATCAAATGATTCTGGTAAAAAGCAAATCGGTGCACAGCAAGCTGTTGGCTTAAATTTCAACAGTTTTAGAATCACATTTAAATATAGGTCTCAGGCAAAGTACAAAGTGGTTCCTGCGGGTGATACATTAATCATTGATGGTTTTTAAAACAAATGAAAAGCAGAGTATTTCAGATGCATTGGCACCACAGAATAAAAGACATGTCAAACATCAGACACGTCAGACATCAGACACATCAAACATACATCAGACGTGTCACACAGACAAGTCACACATACATAAGACATGTCAGGCACGATACACATCAGACACGACACATCAGACTTGTCAAACATCAGACATCTTAAACATCAGACTTGTCAAACATCAGACATGACAAATATCAGACATGTTAAACATCAGACATGTTAAACATCAGACTTGTCAAACATCAGACATGCTAAACATCAGACATGCTAAACATCAGACATCTTAAACATCAGACTTGTCAAACATCAGACATGCTAAACATCAGACATGCAAATCATCAGACATGACAAACATCAGACATGGCAAGACATTTCATGTATCAGACATGTCACACATCAGACATGTCACACATCAGACATGTCACGCATCAGACATGTCAAACATTAGACATGTCAAACATGGAGCAAGAAGCATGGACCAAATCTGACAAGAATCCACCAAGGATGAGGAACAGGCCTTATCACGGGACACATCAACCATCAGTCCCTGTGATGAGGAACAGGCCTTATCACGGGACACATCAACCATCGGTCCCTGTGATGCAGCGAGATGTACCTGCTGATACTTGCGCAGTTCGGCCAGGATGGGGACGGAGATTTCATAGCTCTTGAGCTTGGAGCTGTCCATGAGCTGCTCCAGGAACTGTCTCTCCTTCTCCTTCCTTGCCACCAGCGCCGCCGTCATCTCAGGCGGGTCGGGGATGCCGGCCTGAAGTAGTGGGCACAGCATGTACACATTGACAATATGCAAGTCAAACTGATCCAGAACTTGTTTAATGAAGTAGTTTCATCAAGTAACTTGTCCCCCAAACAAAGCTTCACCTTACAAGTGACACTCATGGTATATAAGTTAACGTACTATCAAGTTCCATTTTAGCACCTCAGATCTGAGTTAGTTTTCAGTGCCTTGAAAGAAAGGCCTACTGTTCTATCCCCCAAACTAGTCATGTTATATAAACAATTTAATAGTTTGAAATGAGCTGTTGTCCTGTTTAATGTGTCACATTCTACCCCAGTGAGCTTGTATTTGTCACATGCCTATTGTTTGCTTCATCAGTGTAACTAGTGAGTTAGTGAAAGTTATTGGGAGTGAAAGAGGCCCTGCGACCCATGGTGACTGGGTTGACCCCACATCATGAGGCCCTGCAACCTATGGTGACCCAATATCTAGAGGTCCTGTGGTGACACCACATCAAGAGGCCCTGCGACCCATGGTGACCCAATATCTAGAGGCCCTGCGACCCATCGTGACCCCACATCATGAGGCCCTGCAACCTATGGTGACCCAATATCTAGAGGTCCTGTGGTGACACCACATCAAGAGGCCCTGCGACCCATGGTGACCCCATATGTAGAGGCCCTGTGGTGACACCACATCAAGAGGCCCTGCGACCCTGTAGTGAGCCTTGATCTAGAGGCCCTGTGGTGACACCACATCAAGAGGCCCTGCGACCCTGTAGTGAGCGTTGATCTAGAGGCACTGAGAACCGTGGTGACACCCTGATGACCCTAGTGTTGTAACTCTCACCTCTAGGGGCATGAGTCTGATGAGAGAAGCAAAGCAGTGTGTAGCCATCAGGCGTACAGCCTCATTCTGATCCGACATGCGGCCCAGGATCGGTACGACCAGCAGCACCACATACGGCACCAGCTCCATCCCCAGCACATCAATGATGTCTGGCAGTGTTAAGGATGTTAACCTTCACAAGAAATCAGAGACCTATCCAGAATATTTTCATGATTACACTAGACAGCAAACATATGAATGAATCCAATTGCATAGGATTCATACAAAAAATAGATTAGAAAGTACCTTGACTGTTGGGGCGGTCAGATAGCCTAGTGGATAAAGCGTTGGCTCATCACGCAGAAGACCAGGGTTCGATTCCCGACATGGGTAGAGAGTGTGAAGCCCATTTCTGGTTGCTGGAATATTGCTAAAAGTGGCCTAAAACCATACACACACTCTTTGACCATTACATAAGGACACGACATGTTATTAATGTATTGGGGTAAGTGAGTGAGTTGGGTTTAACGCCGCTTTTAACAGTATTCAAGTCATATCGCGGCTTGTAAGCTTTAATGTGGGAGGAAAGCCTGAAGTGAAGCAGGTCTCAGACATTTACCACTTCAGTGAAACCCATGAGCACGGGTATAGTGCTGACAAACCAAGAAACATAATTGGGGCGAACCGGGATTCGAACTCACAATCATAGGTTTCTGGCGTGCCCAAGGGACGCAACTCTGCACAGCGAATCGTGGCGCCTTAGAAGACTGGGTCACCCGTGCCCCCTATTCATGTATAGATTCTGCCAACCATAAAAACTGTAAGGTTCGAAAAACATGAATCTGAAAGGCCAGATATTTCTTCTCTAGCTGAATCCTGTTAATACCCCCTGATTTCTAAGCTATCCTTCTCAAAGATCCTGACAGTCATGTATTCACAATTCCATGTTTTTTAAGCACGGAAGTGCAGCTGAAGCTATGGTCATGGCATCAACACTCGAAGGATACTGGCAAAAGTCTCTATGGCCCCTTGTCTCTTCGTCTCGCTGTCCGTAGCTCCAAGCATCAGCAGTATCTCCTCTATAATGAACATCATCAACACCGTGGTGCGCAGCTGCGTCAACATGGCAAAACATCTGGCTGCCATGTGCCGCACGCCGGTGTAATGACTCTCTATACATGACCTAATGGATTCCAGGTGACTAAATATCTGCAACAGTCAATGAATGAATTGAAGAGAGTTACCAGAGCTGGATTAGATGAGGTCAGGTGAAATGGGGCTTAACATCGGATTTGAGATTATTTCACTTCACATGTGCATGTCTGTGTGTGGGAATCTGCTTGTTCTAGTCCTCCTCTTTAAAAGTCCTTGCTCAGATACCATGCCTTCGTCTTACATGGATACCCCACTCAGTCACATTATACTGACTCTGAGCCAACCACGAGGCAAGGTAACAACAAGTACCATCTTTTAAAGTCTTTTGGTATGACACAGCCGGTGATTGAACCGCCAATCTTTTACTCTCCGAGAGTAGCTGGATCACAGAATGTTTAAAAAAGGACCTGAGGTGTCAGATTATCTGCAGCAGGTAAGTAATAATTCCATGAATTTGGAAATAACTTGGTTCTGATTGGTCAGTCAGAGGTATCAAATCACAATCTGATAAGTGAATGAGTGAGTGAATATTGTTTTCACCCAGGTTAAAGATTAACTGTTTAACACTGAAATTACACAATTCTACTAATCAACTATGACATCAATCAATACAACTAAACTGTTTGTTTGTTTGTTGTTGTTGAACACCGCACTCAGCAATATTCCTGCTATATGACGATGGTCTGTAAATAATCGAATCTGGACCAGACAAACCAGTGTTTGACATCATGAGCATTACATCTATCGACGCAATATTGGGATACGATGACAAGTGTCAACCAAGTCAGCAAGCCTGATCACCCGATCCTGTTAGTCGCCTCATGTGGCAAGCATTGGTTGCTGAAGACCAATCCTCTACCTGGATCTTCATGGTTTTTGTAACCATGGAAACAGATACAGGAACAGGTACATCCCGTTAGTTGCCTCATATGACAAACGTAGTTGCCTTTTACTGCAAGCACAGGTTGATGAAGACCTATTCTACCCCGGATCTTCATCGGTAACGACCAGACTGAAACATGGGGCTACTCACTGTTTCTACGAGATCGTTGTGAAGAGCGGGACCAATAGTCTCCAATACTTGTAAAGAGTTAACTAACTCTTGAGCTGATTCTACCGTCTGGCTATTATCTGTAAATACAAATGTCATGAAGGAAAACACTAGAGCATAAATCTTTAGTTCTGTGAACAGAATACCATATTTTCTTGAGTATAGTGCACAATAAATATAGTTTAAAAAAAACAAAAAACAAAAAAACACAGCTGTGTAGAAGGGGGTGCTCATTATACATGCCATAATGAGTTTTGATGTTCCCCCCAATACAAAGACATTACTGTGAGCATGTAACACCAGAAATACCATGTCAACAAATCCATACTGGAGTACGCAATATAATCTTGTAATTACACTGTCTGGTTATAAAAAGTGTTCATTGTATATCTTTACTTAGAAACCTTTTTCATTAATTTTATTCAAAATTCCTTTTGATATTGTTTGAAATAATTTCAGCGAAATCTTGTGTGAAGCAATCAGAAGATCACACAATTTACCGTTATTTACAGCAACCACGGTCAGATTATCACAATTGATGCCTTGAAACAAGCTTTAGTTGACAGAGAATGGATAAATATATCATAAATGCCATACTTTGACTCGTTAAAAGTCATATTTGTTGTAGTTTGACAATTCTGTCAACATATAGATTTCACAGCCTTGACGGTGACTGGTCAAATTGTTCCATGTGAATAAAATATCCGGCAATAGAGATCAGCTGCACTGACGTGCTATGCTTATGGTTATTATTATTTTAAATATATAGAGTAAAAGCTGCAACTAAAATAACACGATATTGGAATATATTAAACAATAGTTTCAGATACAATTTTTCCCGATCCTTGCATCAAAATCCTTTAAAGTTATATCAATGGGAAAGTTTTAACCGAATCACTGGTAGATTCCAAGAAAACGTGTGTACAGCTAAGTTTCTGGCTTAGTTTACGAGTAAATACACAAGGTAAAACTTAATCTTGGCATGTAAAACAATGCCTAGCAGAACATTTTATGGTTATTTTTTATGTCAAATTTCAAATTTGTACTGACCAAGTTTCTTATTACCTGTTCGTTTACCCGAATTCGCTGAAGGGGTACGTGAAATTTCTGTGTAGGAATGCAGCATCCACCTGCCTATTCTATAGAGGAAGCAGTGTCCACCTGCCTATTCTATGTTTGAATGCGTCCACCTGCCTATTCCATATAGGAATGCAGCGTCCACCTACCTATTTTATGTAGGAATGCTTCCACCTGCCTATTCTATGTAGGAATGCGTCCACCTACCTATTCTATGTTGGAATTCAGCGTCCATCTACCTATTCTATGTAGGAATGCGTCCACCTACCTATTCTATGTAGGAATGCGTCCACCTACCTATTCTATGTAGTAATGCGTCCACCTACCTATTCTATGTAGGAATGCGTCCACCTACCTATTCTATGTTGGAATGCGTCCACCTACCTATTCTATGTAGGAATGTGTCCACCTACCTATTCTATGTAGGAATGCGTCCACCTACCTATTCTATGTAGTAATGCGTCCACCTACCTATTCCATATAGGAATGCAGCGTCCACCTACCTATTTTATGTAGGAATGCTTCCACCTGCCTATTCTATGTAGGAATGCGTCCACCTACCTATTCTATGTTGGAATTCAGCGTCCATCTACCTATTCTATGTACGAATGCGTCCACCTACCTATTCTATGTAGGAATGCGTCCATCTACCTATTCTATGTAGGAATGCGTCCACCTACCTATTCTATGTTGGAATTCAGCGTCCACCTACCTATTCTATGTAGGAATGCGTCCACCTACCTATTCTATGTTGGAATTCAGCGTCCACCTACCTATTCTATGTAGGAATGCGTCCATCTACCTATTCTATGTAGGAATGCGTCCACCTACCTATTCTATGTAGGAATGCGTCCACCTACCTATTCTATGTAGGAATGCGTCCACCTACCTATTCTATGTTGGAATGCGTCCACCTACCTATTCTATGTTGGAATGCGTCCACCTACCTATTCTATGTAGGAATGCGTCCACCTACCTATTCTATGTGCGAATGCGTCCACCTACCTATTCTATGTAGGAATGCGTCCACCTACCTATTCTATGTAGGAATGCGTCCACCTACCTATTCTATGTAGGAATGCGTCCACCTACCTATTCTATGTAGGAATGCGTCCACCTACCTATTCTATGTAGTAATGCGTCCACCTACCTATTCTATGTAGGAATGCGTCCACCTACCTATTCTATGTTGGAATGCGTCCACCTACCTATTCTATGTAGGAATGCGTCCACCTACCTATTCTATGTAGTAATGCGTCCACCTACCTATTCTATGTAGGAATGCGTCCACCTACCTATTCTATGTAGTAATGCGTCCACCTACCTATTCTATGTAGGAATGCGTCCACCTACCTATTCTATGTTGGAATGCAGCAGTACAGGTTTCCCAGAGTGATGGAGCATTGTCTGGCAGAGTGTTGCCGAAGTGCTGACATATTGTGAACAAGGCACTCTCTGACCCCTGGCGCTGTATCCGGAGTTGCTTCTGTCAACAGAACATTCTGCAGTGAAGTGAGTGAGTTACTGAGTTTCTTAGGGCTGCTGTGACAGACATTCTCAGTCATATCGTGACGTGTTAACTTGGTGTTGACAACCTTAGTGGAACCATGAGCATGGAGGCCATCTATGGATTGCAACATATCATCTACACTTGGGGCATAAACTTGGATTCAGTTCAGTGAGTGAGCTAGGTTTAACATATCTGGAAAGTTTTGAGCAATATGCTCAGATGTAAGCAATATGTACAGGGCCCATAATGATATAAAATATCTGAGGAAAGTATGGAACATCAAAGTAAACAATCAAAGATAAATACTGGTCAACAATAAGTATTAAAATTTAATTTATTAGCATGTGATATTTTTTATGTGTAATTACCAGATAAACAACTTTAATTTAAAACTGGAATTATATTTTTTGCACATCAGAAGACCCATAAATCAAGAAATAAAAAAACAATTATTACCTCGACCTCTGAGTTGGTTTCGCTAGATCCTTCAGTGTCCACCTTAACACTGACACTGCGCTTGTACCATCTCCGACTACGCTCGGGGGCCTGTGACAACAAAAACTGGGCTATCACAGAGTAATGGAAAAGAATTACCCTTGATATTTTTTACCCTGTGGGGGATTCCAGGTCAGAATAGGTCTGCAGTACCTCATGCTTGTCTCCTTGTGTGGATTCTGGGTCAGAATAGGTTGTAAGAGTCAACTTAAGTTAAGATAGGGTGCTCAGACTCTGTGACTGTGCTATGGACCCCCAACAGTGTGGGACGTCGGTCATTCTGTCAACCCCTGGGACAGATTAGATGGGGTCCGAGGTAGAGTAAATGGCATCAAACTGGACCTGGTGGCCAGGCTCATTGACTTGGTTGACTTCTTGTCATCGTACATTGATACAGTGATAATTCTATCAAGCACTGGTTCACATGGGTTAAGACGATAATTCACTGACTGTGACTGGAATGTTGGCATCTGCCACATAAAACAAACATATATTTTTTATTTCACATTGTTAAAATTCAACACGATCTACACCCATAAGGCAGTGTTCTCACCTTCTGCATGTTGGTGAGCGTCAGAATGCCAGTGTGTGTGTCGCATGTCATCTCATGAGGATGCGGTTCTGTTGAAGGAAGACAGAGATTGAGGAAACAAGACATGCTGATTTCAGCAGCTGCTCAAATGCATCATGGGATTCTACAACTGAATATAGTGTCATCCACTGAAGCATTTCAGTTGGTGTCCTGATTGAGTGACTTCATTTCCCAATATTTGTACATTTGCAGTTAGTTATAATCAATGTGGATGGGTCAGTTGAAGCGGTATGACATAAATCTGCTTCACTGTTGAGAATAATACAATATGATGTCATCCATTATTCATGATGTTACAATTTGATACATTGAATAATTTGAACACTTGGTCGATGTCTGAATTGTCTCTGTCGAATTCAAGGTTTTCTTCATGTTATTTCTTAGACCCGTGAAGATCCGGGGTAGAATAGGTCTTTGGCATCCCATGATTGCCGTAAAGCGCGACTATGCTTGTTGTAAGAGGTGACTAACAGGATCGGGTGGTCAGGCTCACTGACTTGGTTTGATGCATGTCATCATATCCCTGATGCATGGATCGATGCTCATAATGTAAATCACTGGACTGTCTGGCCCAGACTTGATTATTTACAGACTGCCGTCATATTGCTGGAATATTGCAGAGTGCAGCGTTAAACAACAAACAAGAAAATAAAATGACAAACGCATAGAATAACCAACTACCAACACAGAAATATGGTTTATCTGATCATTGCAGGTTGCTTTTTCACAGGAACAGCAAAATAAAACTGAGCTGTGATGACTATTCTCCAAGCACCTGCTGCAACCAGAAGACCCAATACACATGGTACCACACAAGAGTGAACTGCAGCTTCCTCTCACCTGTATGTTTCTGTACCCCTGTTTGTGAGACAATGGGGGTAGATGAGGGGTCACAGCAGAGGAATGCACATAAGTTCTTGAGCACCTTGGAGTTTGGACTGGGGTTCCGCTGAGCACATTTACTCAGCAACCTAGCAAGACCCTTGGAAGCTTCACTCTGTAAATAGAAAAAATAAATTTAGCGGTTAGGTGTGGTGCGGTGCGGTGCGGTGCGGAGTGCTTGTGCTAGTACAGACTTTTTGATATAGATACCAAAGCACAATCCTAAGTTTCTGCACAGAGAATTGTGACAACTGAGACGACAACCCAAACACAAGGTCCCACCCCCAAGCACAAGGTCCCACCCCCAGCACAAGGTCCCTGCCCCAGCACAAGGTCCCACCCCCAGCACAAGGTCCCACCCCCAAGCACAAGGTCCCACCCCCAAGCACAAGGTCCCACCCCCAGCACAAGGTACAATGGCTACCTGGAGACTCCGGTTCTGCTCCTTCTTGATGCTGTCCATGAGGGGTCTGATGACAGGGTTCAATTTCTCCGGGAGCACATCCAGCACAACCGCTGCCAGTGCAAGGCTACTCAGTACCCTGCAATACAGAAATCTTCTGGTTCATACAAAACTCAAGCCAACACATCTCTTACGGCCTTACTATGGCAATGAGAACACTTTTCTTGGCTGAAATATAAATATAATTGTGCTTTCGAACAGATTTTATCAGCACATCTTTGTATTTCTTTGTCAGAACGGTTCAATTTGCATATCCAAAAATAAATATTTCTAGGCCTTTTTAAGTCTGTGTTGAATTTACTGAAGTCATTTGTGAATTCAGTAAAGCCTTAAAGGGGCACTGATCTAACGCAATTCCCTGGGACTGGTTGTTGCCTTTGTTATTGTTTTTTCCCAGTGAGTACCCGGATGTATAGCAGAAATCTAGACTAGTTCGCGACCGCTGCTGCGCCATTCGTAAGCGCATTAGTCACTTTTATGGATACCGGTAGTAATAAGGGCGTATGGTCACATTGATCAACAAAATGAAATACAGTTTTCGAGATAACAAGGAAATGTAGGTATCTTTGTGGGTAGCATCGGTAATTGTGACGAAGTTTTGATAAGTCACTTGCTTGGTAATTTTGTGATTTTCGTTTACACTCTTTTGACTTGCAACACAAAGTAAATATTTCAACTGAGCATTGCTTTTTTTTATAGTGTGTGTATTTTTTTACTGTCAAAATGTGTAACATATTTATTAAACGTGTAAATTTTCAGTTATTTTACAAAGTGACTGAAAAACATTTCCATCTGTATTATTATGATAACGAATTCCAAACATTTTGATGTTTAATGTCATCACCAAGAGACTGAAAATATTACGTTGAAAAGTACATTTCTATGTTGTTTGTCTTCTAATCCTACATATTAATCTGTTGTGATGTTTTTGGCCCTTTTGATCGTCTTAATCAATTTTTAGTCATTCTGGACAGATTTTTCAGTCAAAATGACTGAAATATTTACACATTTTATAAATTGCCTGAGAGAATCACATTTTACAAATTGATATATACACGCTTACAAAGGAAAAGACTTGTGAAAACAACGTCTATCGCGCATTGAAGAATTTCCCAACCATGACGTAGAGAAACAAGAACGAATCGGTTCCATGCTACTGCAAATGAAGGAAAACAAAATGCAAATACCATAATTACAACCTACCACATTTATGTGTATAAATATTAGGCAGCTCCTTGTTCGAGGAATGTATCCGTGAATATCCACACAAAGGAACAATATCCCACTTGGCTGCAGCTGTACAAAGAAACTTATTCGATGTCCTGTGTCACTATAACAATTCAATATTTTAAAAGATATTTATCGTTTCGGGATATTATAACCCGTGTTCGTTTCTCAACTGATTACTTAAATTATTTCAGGTGTTTCACATAGGTGTCAAGTCTCAAGGGTCGGCTGAGAAAGCCCACGTGACGACTATTTTCATAACGTCCACGGTTCCTAAAAATCCATTGAGTGATAGATAACAATGAGCAATCAATCAACGTATTATCAGTTACCCCTTTGAACAAAGTATGTTGTTTTTACATCGGCACTTCACGCCATGATATGAGTGTATTCCCTTTGTTTAAAGTAAACCTAGACATGTAAACAGTCACTTTTGACAGTGTTTAATCAATCAACAAATTTTCTGTTAATCCTTTGATGACTAGGAACGATCCGTTGATTTACAAAAAAAGTAAATCAACTGATCATTCATCTCTTGTTGGCTGCCCGTGCATAATACATAACACACATTTCACCTCACTTCAAACCTGGATTTAGATTGAATAATTACCCCAGACACAATAAATGCCAAATAGGAACCTTTGTCAGGTAATCTATGTGGTGCTACCATTAATTGTACCTGTAATAAATTCATTAACTGAGCATCAAGTGAATGACGACAAATACACAAGTGTAGGGTTATACGAGAAAACGTGGATGACAACAAGGGAGTAGAAATCGTATTGACGCAATCCGAGATCCGAAAATGCTTTCACTGCATGAATACTTTTTTAGTATTAAACTATAACCATCTGGGGTATTTCCAAATGACGACATCCGATGAGCTCCGCCGTTCTTTTTGTCTGTTTGTTCAGGCTGAAGAAATTAATTAACATGCGCCCTTTGTCGAAATCTTTATAGATCACAGTTAACCAATCAGTTTTTATGCAAAAATGCGTAAAACAAATATTGCCTCCAGCCTCCAAGTTTATTTAGCTGTCCTTGCAGACGGTAGCCCAGTCTCTGGTCACGCTCAGTTGCATTGCGTATCATCCGGGTACTCACGAGGAAAAAAACAATAACAAAGGCAACAACCAGTCCGGGGAATTGCGTTAGACCAGTGCTCCTTTAAGCAGGGCATCTTTAATGTCAAAGATGTGTCCTTTTACCAGGGCTCCCCACTGACACCTGGCTGCAACGATTCACCAAGTCTGACCTCCCATCTAGTCGCCTCTTACCACAAGCACTGCTGGGGACCTATTCTAACCCTCCCATCTAGTCGCCTCTTACAACAAGCACTGCTGGGGACCTATTCTAACCCTCCCATCTAGTCGCCTCTTACCACAAGTATTGCTGGGAACCTATTCTAACCCTCCCATCTAGTCGCCTCTTACCACAAGTATTGCTGGGAACCTATTCTGACCCTCCCATCTAGTCGCCTCTTACCACAAGCACTGCAGGGGACCTATTCTGACCCTCCCATCTAGTCGCCTCTTACCACAAGTATTGCTGGGAACCTATTCTGACCCTCCCATCTAGTCGCCTCTTACCACAAGCATTTCTGGGGACCTATTCTGACCCTCGCATCTAGTCGTCTCTTACCACACGCATTGCTGGGAACCTAATCTTACCCTCCCATCTAGTCGCCTCTTACCACAAGCACTGCTGGGAACCTATTCTAACCCTCCCATCTAGTCGCCTATTTCCACAAGCATTGCTGGGAACCTATTCTAACCCTCCCATCTAGTCGCCTCTTACCACAAGCATTGTTGGGAACCTATTCTAACCCTCCCATCTAGTCGACTATTACCACAAACATTGCTGGGAACCTATTCTAACTCCCCCATCTAGTCGCCTCTTACCATAAGCACTGCTGGGAACCTATTCTGACCCTCCCATCTAGTCGCCTCTTACCACAAGCACTGCAGGGGACCTATTCTGACTCCCCCATCTAGATCTCTTACCACAAGCATTGCTGGGAACCTATTCTAACCCTCCCATCAATCCGCTCTTACCACAAGCACTGCAGGGGACCTATTCTGACCCTCCCATCTAGTCGCCTCTTACCACAAGCATTGCTGGGGACCTCTTCTAACTCTCCCATCTAGATCTCTTACCACAAGCATTGCTGGGAACCTATTCTGACCCTCCCATCAATCCGCTCTTACCACAAGCACTGCAGGGGACCTATTCTGACCCTCCCATCTAGTCGCCTCTTACCACAAGCACTGCAGGGGACCTATTCTGACCCTCCCATCTAGTCGCCTCTTACCACAAGCATTGCTGGGGACCTATTCTAACTCCCCCATCTAGTCGCCTCTTACCACGAGCACTGCTGGGGACCTATTCTAACTCAGCGGCCATCAGAATGCTACAATGTGCCACTTAGCTGATGTGTTTCAAGTCAACATATGGCACAGACTTGATATCATCACACAGCCATGATATGGACTTAAATCTTAAAGTGTAAAATACTCACTGAAATATAATCTCATTCTCAGCCTTATTTATTACAAATTCACAATTTCAACATTCGTCCAGCGTTTCACATAACAACCATCCATGTCCTCACAATCCATAAAACACATATAAGGGAAATGATGCCTTAGCTACTGCATCTCACCGTATTGTCAGTGTATTCTGTTCATGGCTGGTCTGGTCGACCGTCACCTGCAGCTGTTTGCGTCTGTCCTCCAACGTCTGCAGTGACCGGGGCTTGATGGAGCCCTTCACCTGCTCAAACAAACCCATGGTCAGGTGGTTTGCCTGGTCAAGGGTCAATATCGCTCTGAAAAAGTCACAAGCGAAAGGTTGGTTCAGATACATACGTCCAGTTCCTCACACATGCTGTCAGAACTCATCTTTTCACTTGTTTCATGAAACAGATTAAACAAACCAAGGTGCCACCTACCCTGAGTGTAGGACCAAGGTGCCACCTACCCTGGGTGTAGGACCAAGGTGCCACCTACCCTGGGTGGAGGACCACAGTGCCGCCTACCGTGGTTGTAGGACCACATTGCCGCCAACCCTGGGTGGAGGACCACAGTGCCGCCAACCCTGGGTGGAGGACCAAGGTGCCACCTACCCTGGGTGTAGGACCAAGGTGCCACCTACCCTGGGAGTAGGACCAAGGTGCCGCCAACCCTGGGAGTAGGACCAAGGTGCCGCCTACCCTGGGTGTAGGACCAAGGTGCCACCTACCCTGGGTCTAGGACTGCGGTGCCGCCAACCGTAGGTGTAGGACCAAGGTGCAGCCTTCCCTGGGGGTAAGACCAAGGTGCTGCAATAAGGCAATGAGAGGTGCTACGTACCCTGGCAGTAGGACCAAGGTGCCGCCAACCCTGGGTGGAGGACCAAGGTGCCACCTACCCTGGGTGTAGGACCAAGGTGCCACCTACTGTGGGTGTAGGACCAAGGTGCCACCTACCCTTGGTGTAGGACCACGGTGCCGCCAACCCTGGGTGGATGACCAAGGTGCCACCTACCCTTGGTGTAGGACCAAGGTGCTACCTACCCTGGGTGTAGGACCACGGTGCCGCCAACCCTGGGTGGATGACCAAGGTGCCACCTACCCTGGGTGTAGGACCACGGTGACGCCTACACTGGGGGTAGGACCAAGGTGCCACCTACCCTTGGTGTAGGACCAAGGTGCTACGTACCCTGGGTGTAGGACCACGGTGCTGCCTACACTGGGGGTTGGACCAAGGTGCTGCAATAAGACAATAAGGGGTGCTACGTACCCTGGCTGGAAGATGGAGTCTATCGGGATTCCCTGCTGTCGTAGACTGGCGATGAAGTCTTGACAGTCCGATTGCATCCGAGTGAACGATATTGCTATTTCATCAAAGTATATTGCTTCACCTAAACATTCTAGGATTTTGGTTTTAACATCTGTAGGACATTCGCAGGTCTGAAGAGAGAAGGTCAACACTTATTACTTGCTGCTCTTTCAAAAACATTAAACAATAACAGAACAGGCACAACACATCTGAATATAATGACAGAATAGTGAGTGAGTATGTTTTTACGCCTTAAGCAATAATCCAGCAATATCACGGTGGGGGAAACCAGAAATGGGCTACACATTGTACCCATGTCGGGAATCGAACCTGGGTCTTTGGCATGACAAGCAAACTCTTTAACCACAAGGCTACCCGACCGCCCCTAATGACAGAATAATAGATACTGATATCAGATTGAATGATTACACAATTCTTCCAAATTAAAGCAGTACATGGGCAAAAACAAAGATACCCTGCCATATAACTTGCTTCATTCAATAGCTGGATTTCCGTTTCCTCATTTCTTGACATTTCAAATGTTCAACCTTACTAAATTGTAGGTGAGGGGTTAAGCTTAACTGTACAAAGATAATTCTACATCTCTATACATTTCAAAATGCCCAATTGTTCGAGAGGAGAATTATTTGACGTGTGTCTGAAATTAGTGTTTCTGCTCTGGACGCTAGTTTGACTTAGAAAAGAATGCCGCACTAACTGATGGAAAAACAAATGGACAGAGAAAAACATTGGCACAAGGAGTTTCATACATTCTACTGTTTATCTAGTAGTATAGTCTTCAAATTCATTCATGTTTCATGTTATGGTAGAATTCCGTATTCGATGTAATAAGCGCCCCGCTCTAATGAGCGCTCACGGCGATATTTGATAATATATTGGGAAGTGAACAATCCCAATTAGCACCCCTTCCGATTGATCAATGTACAAAAGACTTATTTATTCACATATAATATGCACTCGTGTGTTATATACACCCTTAATTATGGGCAATTAAATTCTGGAAAAATATATCTGCCGTATATAAACTTTTCAGGCTGTCAGCAAAAAGCAGGAAATTTATCTTTCAACTGTTTTTTTTCACCAAAATAATATTGTAATAAGAGCCCCCTATTTCTAATTTTGAGAGCGCCCTGGGCGCTTCTTAATGCCGAATATGGTATTTCATATTAATCAATAATCAATGGATTTCTATGGTGTATCTACAAGCTGTATCACAAAAACATGAAAGATTTTATAGTGCCAGTAGATGAACAATTTGGTAAATTGTAGATGATAATTATGACAGATGATTGATATAATCAATGGATGATTGACAGTAGGTAATTGATTGTAGATGATTGACTCGACAGATGATCGACAGTGCTACATTGATTACTTACTGGACTCTGCAGAAACCAATGGTAGACTACTTGTGCTATTACAAAACGTTGCTGGGCGGACTTTGTGTTGAGGTGGAAGACGAACAGTTTGGCAAGTGATTCAACAGGTTTCTCTACATCAGCAGGGAAGTTGGGGATTGGCATTGTTATGAAGGAGGCCAACTGACCCAGTAATCTGGAAGGAATGATCAGGATCAGGTTGCAATAATTCTCTCAAGGAAAGAATTCCCCTGTCCCTACTGTCTGCCAGTCGGTATTCTGAGTAGTGGACTACTTCCAATATAGATTAAATCCTCTTGATTCTGAAATAGCCAACTTTACAATCTAAAAAAGAAGATAGTGTGCATTTCATTAGGCTAGGCTCACTTTTGACCTACTACTCAAAAATTACTCCTTACTACAGATGCATACAGGGAAATCCCGACTCGTCTAAACCATGTTTGGTTACAGTTTTGCATAAAAGTGCAATTAATAGGATTTAGTATGGAGTTTGACTAATCAAATCTGGATCAGATAAGCCACTGGTTGAGTTAATGATCAGTGTCCCACACTGTCGGGGTACAACAGACACATAATCAAGCAAGTCATTGAGTTGGATGACTCCATTCATCTGAGTCAGCTCTTACAACAAGCATGGGTTACCGGAGACTTATTCTAACCACGACTTCCCATGGATGAGTGAGTGGGTGAGTGAGTGAGTTGGGTTTAACACTACTTCTAACGGTATTCCAGTTATATCAAAGCATGTCAGCTTAATGTGGGAGGAAAGCCCGAAGTGATGCAGGTCTAAGACGTTTATCACTTCGGTGAAACTCACGAGCACAGGTAGTGTGCTGACAAACCTAGAAACATAATCGGGGCGAACCAGTATTCCAACCCACAATCATAGGTTTGTCAGCATAGGTCCAGGGATGCAACACAGCAAATTATGGTGTCTTAGACAACTGGGCTACCCGTGCCCCCTAACTCCCCATGGAGAGTAGTAGTAGTAGTAGTAGTAGTAGAGTAGTAGTAGTAGTAGTAGTAGTAGTAGTAGTAGTAGTAATAGGTTAGTTGTTAC
This sequence comes from Haliotis cracherodii, assembly GCF_022045235.1. Lineage (NCBI taxonomy): Eukaryota > Metazoa > Mollusca > Gastropoda > Lepetellida > Haliotidae > Haliotis > Haliotis cracherodii. Next base: position 38,132,346 of record NW_027266275.1, on the reverse strand, counting down.
AGCAACATACTTAGCTGCAGTTTGTCGGGCATTGATGACGACAGCATCTCTGTCTGTGGTGTGATTGTTGACTGTCTCTGTGCCACCTATAAAATCTTTCTGCTCTTTCACTGTGGCAGGCTCTGGGAACGACCGTCCCCGATTGTGTTGTTGATCCTGGAACAATGAACGACACTCAGGTAAGTTAAGCATGGATCCTGGAACAATGAACGACACTCAGGTAAGTTAAGCATGGATCCTGGAACAATGAACGACACTCAGGTAAGTTAAGCATGGATCCTGGAACAATGAACGATACTCAGGTAAGTTAAGTGTTGATCCTATAACAATGGGCGACACTCAGATAAGTTAAGTGTTGATCCTATAACAATGGGCGACACTCAGGTAAGTTAAGTGTTGATCCTATAACAATGGATGACTTTCAGGTAAGTTAAGTGTTGATCCTATAACAAAAGATGGCACTCAGGTAAGTTAAGTGTTGATCCTATACCAACTGACGACACTCGAGCAAGTTAAGTGTTGATCCTATAATGGACGACACTCAGGTAAGTTAAGTGTTGATCCCATACTAATGGACGGCACTCAGGTAAGTTAAGTGTTGAACCTATACGAATGGACGACACTCGGGTAAGTTAAGTGTTGAACCTATAACAATGGACAACACTCAGGTAAGTTAAGTGTTGATACTATAACAATGGACGGCGCTCAGGTGAGTTAAGTGTTGAACCTATAATGGATGACGCACAGGTAAGTTAAGTGTTGATCCTATAACAATGGACAACACTTAGGTAAGTTAAGTGTTGAACCTATACCAATGGACGACACTCAGGTAAGTTAAGTGTTGATCCTATACCAATTGACGACACTCGGGCAAGTTAAGTGTTGATCCTATAATGGACGACACTCAAGTAAGTTAAGTGTTGATCCCATACCAATGGACGGCACTCAGGTAAGTTAAGTGTTGAACCTATACCAATGGATGACACTCGGGTAAGTTAAGTGTTGAACCTATAACAATGGACAACACTCGGGTAAGTTAAGTGTTGATACTATAACAATGGACGGCGCTCAGGTGAGTTAAGTGTTGAACCTATAATGGACGACGCACAGGTAAGTTAAGTGTTGATCCTATAACAATGGACAACACTCAGGTAAGTTAAGTATTGAACCTATACCAATGGACGACACTCGGGTAAGTTAAGTGTTGAACCTATACCAATGGACCACTTTCAGGTAAGTTAAGTGTTGATCCTATAACAATGGACGACACTCAGGTAAGTTAAGTGTTGATCCTATACCAATGGACGACACTCGGGTAAGTTAAGTGTTGAACCTATACCAATGGACGACACTCAGGTAAGTTAAGTGTTGATCCTATAACAATGGACGACACACAGGTAAGTTAAGTGTTGATCCTATAACAATGGACGACACTCAGGTAAGTTAAGTGTTGATCCTATAACAATGGACGACACTCGGGTAAGTTAAGTGTTGAACCTATACCAATGGACGACACTCGGGTAAGTTCAGTGTTGAACCTATACCAATGGACGACACTCGGGTAAGTTAAGTGTTGAACCTATACCAATGGACGACACTCGGGTAAGTTAAGTGTTGAACCTATAACAATGGACAACACTCGGGTAAGTTAAGTGTTGATACTATAACAATGGACGGCGCTCAGGTGAGTTAAGTGTTGAACCTATAATGGACGACGCACAGGTAAGTTAAGTGTTGAACCTATACCAATGGACGACACTCGGGTAAGTTAAGTGTTGAACCTATACCAATGGACGACACTCGGGTAAGTTAAGTGTTGAACCTATACCAATGGACAACACTCGGGTAAGTTAAGTGTTGAACCTATAACAATGGACAACACTCGGGTAAGTTAAGTGTTGATACTATAACAATGGACGGCGCTCAGGTGAGTTAAGTGTTGAACCTATAATGGACGACGCACAGGTAAGTTAAGTGTTGATCCTATAACAATGGACAACACTCAGGTAAGTTAAGTGTTGATCCCATACCAATTGATGGCACTCAGGTAAGTTAAGTGTTGAACCTATACCAATGGACGACACTCAGGTAAGTTAAGTGTTGATCCTATACCAATTGACGACACTCGGGCAAGTTAAGTGTTGAACCTATAATGGACGACGCACAGGTAAGTTAAGTGTTGATCCTATAACAATGGACAACACTCAGGTAAGTTAAGTGTTGAACCTATACCAATGGACGACACTCGGGTAAGTTAAGTGTTGAACCTATACCAATGGACCACTTTCAGGTAAGTTAAGTGTTGATCCTATAACAATGGACGACACTCAGGTAAGTTAAGTGTTGATCCTATAACAATGGACGACACTCGGGTAAGTTAAGTGTTGAACCTATACCAATGGACGACTTTCAGGTAAGTTAAGTGTTGAACCTTTAACAATGGACGACACTCGGGTAAGTTAAGTGTTGAACCTATACCAATGGACGACACTCGGGTAAGTTAAGTGTTGAACCTATACCAATGGACGACTTTCAGGTAAGTTAAGTGTTGATCCTATAACAATGGACGACACACAGGTAAGTTAAGTGTTGATCCTATAACAATGGAGGACACTCAGGTAAGTTAAGTGTTGATCCTATAACAATGGACGACACTCGGGTAAGTTAAGTGTTGAACCTATACCAATGGACGACACTCGGGTAAGTTAAGTGTTGAACCTATAACAACGGACGACACTCGGGTAAGTTAAGTGTTGAACCTATAACAATGGACAACACTCGGGTAAGTTAAGTGTTGATACTATAACAATGGACGGCGCTCAGGTGAGTTAAGTGTTGAACCTATAATGGACGACGCACAGGTAAGTTAAGTGTTGATCCTATAACAATGGTCGACACTCAGGTAAGCTAAGTGTTGATCCCATACCAATTGATGGCACTCAGGTAAGTTAAGTGTTGAACCTATAATGGACGACACTCGGGTAAGTTAAATGTTCATCCTATACCAATGGACGGCACTCAGGTAAGTTAAATGTTCATCCTATACCAATGGACGGCACTCAGGTAAGTTAAGTGTTGATCCTATAATGGACTACACTCAGGTAAGTTAAGTGTTGATCCTATAACAATGGATGGCACTCAGGTAAGTTAAGTGTTGATCCTATAACAATGGATGGCACTCAGGTAAGTTAAGTGTTGATCCTATACCAATGGACGGCACTCAGGTAAGTTAGGTGCTAATCCTGGAACAATGAGTGATACTCAGATAAATCAAGTGCTGATCAAATAACAATGTGAAACACTGTACAAGTATGGCGAACCAGTAATTATTTCCTTTTATTATCATTGTTATTCAATGTGGTTTGATAGATTATGACAATTATGATTATTCCATCTGTTTCCGCTCCTAATATAGCCACATTATTGATGGTAACATTTTCTCTGATGAAATGTTAGCAGTATTTCTGTTTATGACAATGTTCTAAGGTATGTGGCATACTAATGTTAAATTCAAATTTAACTTAATAAGCGTAACAATTTTAAATTTTAAATTTTAAAAAATAAAATCGCTTCCATGTTGCTAAATGGGCAAAATTTGGCTCAGAAAAATCTAATTTTTTTTATTGACATGGATTAAATTAGTTACCCTCCACAATAACCTACCCGAACACGATGCTTGGCTTCGATGAGGTACTGGGGGTCAAAGGGGAGGCTAGCTGGCTGCATGAGGAGACAAAGCCAGACACCGAGCCAGGGCATGACGGCAGCCACCAGGTAGTCGAGGGGGGCACACCCGAGCAGCTGACCCCACACCTTCTGCACCAGGTCCAGCAAATCCTGCCGCTCCTCCAGGAGACTCCGCTGGAAGACATGACGCAGCACATCCTGCAGGATCGGACACAGCCAGCTCCGCACCACCGGCTGGGGGGAGAAGGAAAGGAGCATCTTTAATATACTGGACAGGGATAAGTAAAGATGAATATATCTACTTAGCTAAGACACAAATTAATCAACTTGGTATCAACAAAATGCTACGAATATCCTCATCATGACTTTTTACCCATTAATACCTGCCATGGACACCACATATTAGTTCTGGAGGTGTTGAAAATTCCATAAATAATGTAAAATCTGGTAGAAGCTGGTTATTCAGTTAGGCGATAAACTTTCTGTGATTTCAGATTTGCAGGTGCTGTGTACATGGGCCCACTTGCACAAAGCGATCTTAGAGCTAAGACTATTGTTAGCCGATGTTAAAGTATGGGACTATGATCATCTTAGCGCTAAGATTGCTTTGTGCAAGTGGGCCATGGTGTATTTGTTTTTGTCCTGAAGTTACAGCGATGAATACAAAAGTTCCATCTGCATGAACTCTCACATTTGTGAGACAATATGTCGTCATCCTGGATGTTGTAAAGTCATGATACAATGGATAACAACTGAGCTAAAATTTAGCAAACAATTCAATGTGGTTTTCAAATTCTGGGTGAAGAAAAAAACTTCTTAAAAGTTATCAAGATTTCCTTGTGGGTACAAATTCCATTTAACATTTTTCAACCAATCAAAATGCAGTCAACACTTACAACCGATGACGACCCTTACTGACCTGTTTTGTGTCTGGGGTGGCAATGGTGAGGAGCGTGGACAGTGTTTGTAACGCGGCACGTCGCACGGACACTATGTTATGCCGCAGGAAGGGGAAGAGGCGAGGTGTCAGTTCAGACAGGGATGCAGTTACACTAGAATGGACAAACACAGGGGCATCAAACAGCAGGAAATATCTACATGATATAGATGAGGCATTAAACTGAACTTACCATTTCAACACATGCAGGTGAGTGTGTCGCCTGAAACAGTGTTCAGGTTATATCACTGAATGTCAGCTTAATCATGTTAATGTGGAAGAAAAGCCTGAAGTGATGTGGGTCACAGATGTTTACCACTTCGGTGAAACCTATTAGCACGGGTATGGTGCTGACAAACCTAGAAACATAATTGGGCGAACTGGGATTCGATCCCACAATCATAGGTTTCTGGTGTGCTTAAGGGACACAACTCTGCACAGCGAATCACGGTGCCTAAGACGACTGGGCCACTCGTGCCCACCAGAATTACTGTGAACAAGGGTCAAATGCAATCAATAGATATGTGAAATCTGTTCCAAGGTTTCCACAAGGCAGGAGAGTAGTTTTGAATAACTGATAACTTTTCCTCCTGAAATATACCACTCAACATTTGATATACATATATGTGACCCATTATGAGAATCTGTTCAGTGTATCATGGAAAGATAAAAAATATGCCTATCAAAAGTGCAGTAGTATATTTCACAGGATAATTGGTATTGTCCCATCTGACTCTGTCTCTGTACAGACACCTACTAAGCTTCCCACCCTAAGATCGTGTTCCTGGGGAACTTGCCAGCATCTTCCCGAGAGATTGACATCACAACGATTGACGTCTATCTAAAAATATTTTTGATTCAGGATGGCATCAAACTGAATCTATCCAGTGTAGCCTATGATGCCAACATCTAGTCTTTAAGAAGGAGTCTTAATGCCCGGAAGTAGTTTAATTTGAAACTTCTGGCTAAAGCTGCTAGTACCCAATGAAATTCCTGGATATCAAATAGTCAATAACAACTGCAAATGTGATTACATCATCAACATACGTTGCTGTTGCTGCTGTGAGGGGATGACCTAACAGCGTTGACAGCAGCGTCATGATGGAGTTAGTTGAAGCAGTAAGGTCGTCGAGGTCGAGCAGGGTCTCCCATAAACACTGGATCACATGGGGCGTCTGGGCAAAAACAAACAAATAATGTTTCACAGATACTAATTGCAACGTTTTGTTACATGAACCTTAAATCTAACATCTCATCTCAGGACTTTTTGTTTGTTTGTTGTTTGACGCAGCATTCAGCAATATTACAGCTACATGATGGAGGTCTGTAAATAATAATTATCGAGTCTGGACGAGCCAATCCAGTGATTGATATCATGAGCATTGATCCACGCAATTGGGATATGATGGCATGAATCCACCAAGTCAGCGAGCCTGACCACCTGATCCTGTTAGTTGCCTCTTACGACAAGCATATTCCTCTCGTACGACAAGCATATTCGTCTCTTACGACATGCATATTCATCTCTTATGACAAGCATATTCATCTCTTATGACAAGCATATTCCTCTCTTACGACAAGCATATTCGTCTCTTACGACATGCATATTCATCTCTTATGACAAGCATATTCCTTTCTTACGACAAGCATATTCCTCTCTTACGACAAGCATATTCGTCTCTTACGACATGCATATTCATCTCTTATGACAAGCATAGGTTGCTGAAGACCTATTCTAACACGGATCATAACGGGTTTCTAAGGATGTGTAACAACTGATAACTAACTCATGGTATGGATTTCTGGAATGTATGGCATCAAAGAACATTTTCTCACAATGTTAACTTGGTTAACACATGGTAACACTGTAATGTTCAATCTCAGTCATAAAAAAAAAAATGTACATCAAATAGAGTGAGCTGCAATCAAGGCACATTTTGCTAAAAGAATGACCTGTTCTGGCATCAGAGTGACGAGTGTGTCTGTAACAGGAACAAGAGCGGCAGCAGCAACTGCCCTCACATCATCGTCAGGATCTTGTAGCCCCAGAAACACAGCTGGAAGAACCTTCGGCAACAACGCATTTGACATGTCCTGCAAGATACGCAACCAGGTAGTAACTTTATAGTCAGTGTCACTAACAACGAGAAATGTTTAACAGCACCGAATTGTTCAAGTGTTTGGTCGTCACAAGGATCCAGGTTTGATTCCCAGCATGGGTATAATTTGTTCAGTCGATTCTCGGTGTTTGACACAATACATTATTTGACCACCAATATGAGGAATATGTTTTCAATAAATCCATATATATTTAAACAAATATTTGAAGCAATTGCTGCCTTCATAAAGAAGTTGACATAGTTATATTTTATTGAAACAACTACCGTGAAAAACACGTCATTATGACACTTGTCAAATCCAGGACCTTCGGGACTGGTCACTTATTCAATGCCTGTGGGTGAGTGTGAGTGAGTGTGAGTGCGTGTGGGTGCGTGGGGGTGCCTGGGTGTGTGTGAGTGCCTGTGGGTGCGTGTGAGTGAGTGAGTGCGTGTGGGTGCGTGTGTGTGTGTGTGTGTGTGAGTGCTTGTGGGTGTGTGTGAGTGCGTGTGAGTGCGTGTGAGTGCGTGTGAGTGATTGTGGGTGCGTGTGGGTGCGTGTGTCTGCGTGTGGGTGCGTGCGTGCGTATGGGTGCGTGTGAGTGAGTGTGAGTGCATGTGCATCAGAGTTTTGATGCACTAATGATCATTCCTCAAGTCCTCTGTTGACTTTTCCCTGTGTTGTCAAGCGTGTGTAAAGTAGTTTAAAACCTAAAGTGGTCAAAATGTTCTAAAAACATATTTGTCCTGATCTCAAACTACACCTTAACAGGAAAGATTCCTTGCATGACCAACTCACCTGTCTGACAGCAAGGAGATACTTGAGACAAAGCAATCCTCCATGTCGAACCTCCCATTGTCCTTGACCCAACAACTGTAATAAAACTCCCACAATGCCCTCTACTTCCTGCATATCCAGATACTTGACAATGACACCGAGTGTCTGAGCACAAGTCTCCCTAACTGGCGCTACCACCTGGAACATACAGAAGGTGCCAACTCTCATCAACATGATCAAGTTTGGCTCCAAACATCAACGAGCAAAATTTGATTGTTGTTTAACGCCACACACATTGATCCACGCAATTGGGATATATTGACATGCATCAACCAAGTCAGTGAACCTGACCACCCGATCCCGTTAGTCACCTCTTACAACAAGCATAGTATGTCGTTTACGTCTTCACGGATATCAATGAGCATATATCAAAATTTGAGATTCCAGAATGGAAAGACAAAGGTATGTTTTATCGTTTTGATTACCTCATTATTTGGGACAAGAATTGTGAGACATAAACTTGCACATATTGCATCAAAATCTTTTACTAAATATACTGTTTATTAACATAAATAATGGAGAATCATTTCATCAAAATCACATATTCCAATATCTGACCTCATCGGACACAAAGTCTCCAAACCTATCCAGAGCTAGAACACATAGGACTCGAAGGGCAAGGTCAGACAGCCATATATGGTTGACAGCAGGCAACTGAAAGGGAACACAATATATGAAACTTATTGGATATTTTCATTCTATTATCATCTGATCATGATTATGATACATACCTTGTACAAATTCACCTCTATAACTTTATTTCCTAAGTGACATCATCAACTTAGCATAGAATTTATCTTGCTGTGAGCTTGAAATCAACAACCAATCAAAATGCCTCCTCAGCATGCTCAGAACACAAGAGCGGCACAGATCTACACTCAAAATCACAACCTCCCCAAAGTGAGGCCTTGCTATATTTTGGCATCAGTTGTTGGAAAAGTTGTTTTCCTGAGGACTAAGTGTAAACAATTAATGTTTCTGGGTCATAAAGTTTCAGGAAGAAAGAATATTTATACAGAATATTTAAGTGTTAGAAAGATACTGGCTGTGGAAATAATATCCTTGGCAAACATTTCCACTGGATATCTTTACCTAGGAAATTACTTTCTCCTGGAAATAATCACCCAGGGGAAAAAATATCCTATTACATGAGCATGCCGAGAGCATGAGGGAAGATGTTCCAGATGTACTTGTGACACCACACAGTAGTTGTGTTGAGTACAGGTAATATTGCCGCTTGTTTCAGTTGCAAAAGAACAGTCATTCGATTGGAATTCATGTCATATAAGCCATATAGAAAATACAGGTGAGGTTGCGATAGGGTCTGGGGTATTAATCATAATAGACTGTAGGGATAATACTCTGGATGATCAAGGGACCAGTGTTAGATGAGTACTTCTCAAATAAATAACCATGTGTTATTAAACTTAAGTAAAACCCACATATACACCCAGAGACATATCAAATAGGAATCCAATTCAGTTATAGACCCTGATAGACATGTATCACCGCTTGAAACTGTCCATCACACGCAGGACCTTCAGCCTGTTTCAGAAGGTGATGGGCGGTGACAATTAACCAATGCTGCCATTATGCCAAGGGAACCAAACAAATGTCTACACTTGAAAAACTCCTCTACCTGATCGGCCGGCGTGTCGTTCGTCTTCCCTGCCCCTCGTCCGTGAAGCTTGATGACCTCCCGAAGCCCTGTAGCTGCCCCGTGCCTCGTCTCCCACGACGTGTGGAACAAGTCATTCATCATCAGCTCACAGAAAGACTCGAATGGCCACTCCTCCATCTGTGAAAGATATGTTACCAGGACATTTCTTGACCATAAATATTTCAGGGCAGGTTCAAAAGGGTGAGGGTATTTTTAGGAGTGAACTTGAAATGCTAATTACAACTGACAAAATGTGTGTGCGTGCATCCTGTTCTAAACTGGAGTCTCAAAATGAAAAATATTCCTACTTTCAGGCAAAGGAAAAATAAAAACACATTCCCCTTCAACCACATTTGAAGAGATAATAGGATACGTCACTCAGGTAAATATTCAAACTTAAGTTTACACTCTTTTTACATATTACGTCATAGCCCTGTAATGCTATATTTTCCATATTTGCCAAATAAAGGCTCATTCGTTCCAGTGAAGTGCATTGTTAATAGTTCATGGGCTTGTACACACTATGTTCCTCTATCACACATGAAAACATGTATCGCTATTTTCACCAACAAATCCAGACCTGGTTTCAGGGAGTGGGAACCTACTTGTACTCCGGCCAATGAGTGCTCATCTTCAATCTCACAAACAGGATGTAAGATGAAATGGGGTTTAACGCCACGTCCAAGATTATTGCACTTATATAAAGACGTGCATGCACATGTGTGTGTGTGGCTGCTAGTACTAGTTCGGACTAATGCTGATTTTGCAGTGTTAGCCAACAGAGATTCTATGCCACAGTTTAACATGAAAAACCCACTCAAAACCAGGCCTTGTTTTAGCCCCTTAATGCCGAGCACCAAGCAGTGTAACAAGTGCCATCTTTTAATGTCTTTTGGTATGACATGGCTGGGGATCAAACCCCCAACCTTCTGCTCTCTGGGCGGACACTCTACTACTGGACCATGGAGGCGGTCTCTCTCACAAACAGTAGTGATTCCTGCTTCACAATGTGTGTTACATGTGCCATAGCCCTGTTGCCGTCTGCTCCACATATTGCTATGTCAGGAAATGGTAATGGGGGCAAGTTCATGCTTATTGGACTTCGATGAAGTACAAATGGCCTCATTTAATTAGCTTACAACAAAATACAGTCAAGTCCCGTTAATCCGACATCGATGGTTGCATATGATTGTGTCGGATTAACGAGTATGTCGGATAAACGAAATTTAGTAGTATCAACGTTCGTGATCGAAAATTGGACAACTACACGATAGATAAGGATTCAAACACGTTATAAATAATATAAGATATATATTCATATTGTTATGTTGAATTGTTGGCGGAATATGTTTTCTAATCATTCAACCTCTAAAGTTTAACACAAAACAACTGTTACGGACTGTTTGACAGATTCAAAATACTTTAAAATGGAAGTCGCAATGGAATGGAAGTCGCAACTTTGAAACTGGTACCCAAAGCTTAAGAAAGCTTCTTTCTAAGTGGCTAACGTCGACTTCCTGTTGGTCATTTCATTGGTAGGTCATAGTTCGCGAAAGGTTGTTCTGACGTGACTTGTAATGGGATGTCCTCGTCGATAGCGAGAACTTGTATCTGATTTTAATAAGATTGAGGTAATCTAAGCATGTGAATTATCCTGTTTTCTTTATTTAAAGCATTAATTGTTTATTGTTAAGCAAGTTTATCGCTGCAGCTTTGTAATATGCAGCTACCAGCCGACTCGCCTCGCATCAAAACACTGGCTGTGTACTCGCGGGCAGATGACCACGGAGTACGCTGATCACTGTGTCGGATTAACGAGACTGATTAATGAGTGATTTCGGTATTTCGTTGCAAATTAGGTGTGTCGGAGTCGGAGTGCGAGACTGTCGGATTAACGGGTCTAAATAGCACTGATTTAATCGGTTCCCATTATTAGTGTCGGATAAAGCCGATTGTCGGATTAACGAGTGTCGGATTAACGAGACTTGACTGTAGACAGACATCACTACTTCACAGCATAGCGTCCATGTGTATTCACAGGGGATAGAGAAACACAGTGTATAAAGACAGGGTGAGTACTGGCAAAGGTGAAGTGCCTTACACACTGTCACAGAGGGACCCACCTCCTCAAAGTTCAGTGTAGTGTCTGTGGAATCTATGACCAGCTTGTCATCAACTCCATCCTCACTTGATGGCGTTGTTGGGCGTTGTCGTTTAGTTGGAGGTTCGCCTTCTGCACTGCCATCACAACTGTGGAAACATGATTTACTTTATTGGACTGACGCTTACACTGCATTGAGCCATACATCAGCTTTATCATGTCGGAAAAGTTACTCTGATAATTCAAGAGCACAATCCAGCGAGTCAAGAGCATAATTTAGTGAATCAAAAGTACAATTCAGTGAGTCAAGAGCATAATAAAGCACAATTCAGTGAGTCAAGAGCACAAATCAGCGAGTCAAGAGCACAATTTAGCAAGTCAAGAGCACAATTCAGCGGGTCAAGAGCATAATTCAGTGAGTCAAGAGCACAATTCAGCGAGTCAAGAGCATAGATAGAGCACAAATCAGTGAGTCAAGAGCACAATTCAGCGAGTCAAGAGCACAATTCAGCGAGTCAAGAGCACAAATCAGTGAGTCAAGAGCACATTTCAGCGGGTCAAGAGCATAATTCAGTGAGTCAAGAGCATAATTCATTGAGTCAAGAGCATAATTCAGTGAGTCAAGGGCATAATTCAGTGAGTCAAGAGCACAATTAAGAGAGCCATGCATGGTTTAACATTTAGACTACATGTTTTTGTATCGTTGTGTTTTGTATACATTGCCACTCAGCAATATTCCAGCTATATGATGGTGGCCTGTATATAATGGAGTCTAGACCAGATTGATGTGATGATCACAGATGGATATGATCGTCACTCACCACCATGCTCATTTCATATGTTTTGAAAGCCAAGAGAACAATTTAAAGAGTCACACAAAAGTTTTTAGTGTCTTGCCCCAACTGGTTATAAACCATTAACTGGGGATAAATAGTTTTCATATTTTTATCATACACGAAAACCCAAGCTCCTCACCTTTGAGACTCTCGAGACTTCTGTTTGATGATGTGTTTTGCCCTCCGCTTAGCCCGGTTGCGTTCCCGGGCACTCATCCCGCCCATCACGTCCAGCAGCTGTTGCTTCACGATGTCTGCCACAGGCTGCAGAAGTCAGGAAGTGGATTAGGGTAAAGTTTGCCTGACACAGTGTTTGAGTTACATCACTAGGCGTCACCTTCATGTGGGAGGAAGGCCAAAGTCGGACAGGTCATCAGCGTGTATTACCGATGTACCAGGGATCATAGATCAGGATGAATTTGTGGTTCGAACCCACAACCAGTTCATCCTTTTACCATGGTGACACTTAAAGGAAACAACATTCCAGTGCAACTTAGGGTGCCTCAGATCACGAGGTCACCCATTGCCCCAGCATATCCATTGGGAAGTGATCAAACTATATCTGCAGTGAAATAGGAAACAAACAATAGGCTATCACAATGATCAAAGCTCTCATATCTGGCTGCAGATACACACAAAAGGCTATCACAATGATCATAGCTCTCATATCTGGCTGCAGATGCACACAAAAGGCTATCACAATGATCAAAGCTCTCATATCTGGCTGCAGATGCACACAACAGACTATCACACTGATCAAAGTGTCTCCAACATGGCCGCACATACACACACCTGACTAACACTGATCAAAGTGTCTCCTACCTGGCTGCAGATACACACAACTGATTATCACACTGATCAAACTGTCTCCTACCTGGCTTCTGATACACACAACTGACTATCACACTGATCAAAGTGTCTCCAACATGGCCGCACATACACACACCTGACTAACACTGATCAAAGTGTCTCCTACCTGGCTGCAGATACACACAACTGACTATCACAATGATCAAAGTGTCTCCTACCTGGCTGCAGATACACACAACTGACTATCACACTGATCAAACTGTCTCCTACCTGGCTGCAGATACACACAACTGACTATCACACTGATCAAAGTGTCTCCTACCTGGCTGCAGATACACACAACTGAGTATCACACTGATCAAAGTGTCTTCTACCTGGCTTCTGATACACACAACTGGCTATCACACTGATACACACAACTGAGTATCACACTGATCTAAGTGTCTCCTACCTGGCTGCAGATACACACACCTGACTATCACACTGATCAAAGTGTCTCCTACCTGGCTGCAGATACACACAACTGAGTATCACACTGATCTCAGTGTCTCCTACCTGGCTGCAGATACACACAACTGACTATCACACTGATCAAACTGTCTCCTACCTGGCTGCAGATACACACAACTGACTATCACACTGATCAAAGTGTCTCCTACCTGGCTGCAGATACACACAACTGACTATCACACTGATCAAAGTGTCTCCTACCTGGCTGCAGATACACACAACTGACTATCACACTGATCAAACTGTCTCCTACCTGGCTGCAGATACACACAACTGACTATCACACTGATCAAAGTGTCTCCTACCTGGCTTCTGATACACACAACTGACTATCACACTGATCAAACTGTCTCCTACCTGGCTGCAGATACACACAACTGACTATCACACTGATCAAAGTGTCTCCTACCTGGCTGCAGATGTTCCTGCTGCTGGACTGTCCATTGCTCTGGGCAGCCATAAGATCTTCATCATTAAAAATGTTGTCTGTCTCGATCCCGAGGTTGCCAGCTATATCCAACCCCAGCCGCTTGTTCAGCAGCTGCCGCTGCCGAATGAGGGACTCTTGGTCACCCAGTGCTAAAACAGGCAAATAACAAAGTGTTTGAAATAAAGGGGGACCTTTAGGTATGTTACTGGTTTTCTAAACTGACAGGGGAGAGACCTTCCGCTCTCCTGACAAACTACGGATGACATGTGCAAAAAAGTTAAAGATATCTTATGTTGATCATCTGTTCCCTCAGGTTTGAGAGAGGTCCTGTTTAACACTGACTTACCCATAGCTGACATGTCCACGTCGTACTGGGCACCCTCAGATCCGAGCAGCGACGTCCCATATGCCAACACCTTGTTGATGTCGAAGTGGGAGAACAGGATGCGGCCAGCCACATGCGCCGACGAGGGTGATGGGAACTCTAGCAATGTGGTCAAATTTATCCATGAATGACTTCATACATTTCAGAGCAATGTGAGTACATGTACTGATAAAGCTTGGAATATTTTGGAGAAGTGTTGGCAATTAGATGAAATTTTAAGATTGATCACTGATTTTGAAATAGGATTTTGTTTGTTTGATGTTTTACGCCACACTCAGCAATATTCCAGCTATATGACGGTGGTCTGTAAATAATCAAGTCTGGACCAGATAATCTATCTTCATCTTATCAAGTCAGCAAACCTGACCAAATCCTGTTAGTCGCCTAATACGCAAAGCATAGTACAACACAAGGCTATTAATTTGTACAAATCCTGTAAGGTAACCATGGTAACAAGACTGACCTGATTTAGGAGCTCCTCTGGGTTCCCACTGCGGGACATGTCTGGAGATGGCTTCTACTGCTAATCCTGCCGCAATACGAGTCTCCCAGTTACTGCTGCACAGGTAGCCATGTACCTGAGGAGTGCAAACCATCGTGCATTACCTTCTGCAGCTATTGGGTGAGTTTGGCTTAATGATGCTTTGAACAGTTATGAACAAGTGCGGATTCCTGGTTTGAATAAGTCCCTAGCAACCAATGCTTGTTGTATGATGTTTGTTCGTTTGTTTGATGTTATATGCCACACTCAGCAATATTCCAGCTAAATGATAATTGTGGTTTGTGGTCAGGGTTCTGGGGTCCTCAAGGTTTGCTGCTACAGTTGATTCTTCTAACATTAGAGTCATGACCCTGATGATCAGCCAATTTCAAACACTGATATGCCACATTTCATTTTTGGATCAGTAAAAGCAATACATAATTTAGTTCTAAATGTCTTAGTTTCCATGACAACGTAGTGAACTGCAACATTTCCCTCTATGAGGAAGCAAGACAACATAAATGTACTGTTTGAAGATGATGCTTTACCAAGTTATACTTGTGAATACACTTCTCCGTAGTTTCACTGATAGAATGCAAAGGATTTGGGTGGCCATGTAGCTAATGTTTGCAATTAGATTTTTGAATAGTTTTATTCTCAACATTACCCAACCAGATACATTTTTGATCAATTGAGCATGTTGAGTATTTATTCACATTCTCTTTGGCTATTTATATTTTTCTGTGCATACTCAACATATTTTTACCCTCTTGGTCCAGTCAGGGGGGTATAGTTATGATTTGTTAAACTGATCATGCTAATAAGTAGACATTTTTATTAATAATTCAGCTTGAAACACATACAAAATGAAACTTAATCTGACTTATTTGCAACTGTTTATGTGCATCCTGTGTCAAGCTCACAAGAGGGATAATTGTCTAATTTACAATAAATATGCCATCAAGTACTGCATATGTGCATTATTAACAGTAGTCAAGTTCACGTACAGGTATGCAGTGTCCGCAATTGATCAACCAGGCAAGCTGTAAAGGGCACACTGGGTTGTTATTACCAGTTAAGCAAAGTGACTTTACATTACTGGTTTTTGTGATTTAAAAAATACATAAACTTGTATTTGTATCTCAGCTCTGCCCAATTGTTACAAATTTGAGTACACAGGGCGTGGTGTGGAAGTATTCAAGTACTAAATGACTTGACTGAACTCAACACAAAGAGACATCAATAAAGTAATGGAAGAGGTTTTACGCCACCTTTAGAAATATTTCAGTACAGCGGGAACACCAGAAATGGCTATTGTACCCATGTGGGGAATTGAACCTGGGACTTCGGCATGACGAGCAAATGCTTTAACCACGAGGCTACCCCACTGACCCAGGGTTTTACACTGATGTGGATACTTGCAACAAATACAAACGGAATCATGGGTCATGTTTCAGAAACTGAGAGCAAGGGGGCCTATACTTTGCCCATGGAATTATCTAGTATTTGAAGCTAAGTTACAAGGCAGGCAAATTGGGATAAAATGTTCAATATGAGTTCTTATTTACAAGAATGTGTACTTTTTTATCTCATTCAAAGCAATAACACATAACTACCGGTAAGCATTAAATCTTCTATCTCACACTGGTCCTGTTGTCAGTGATACACCAATCACCTCACAAATCGACATTAGTCACTACTATTTACTAATATATACATACAGAATTGGGAAATTTGTAACAAAATTTTCAGAATATTCACTGACATCTAGAGGAGACTTGTATGGTTTCAGTCGTCTTCCACCGGGAAGGGAGATAACTGACATTAGAAGCACATTTTCCAGCCTTGCCCAAATATGATGGAATTCCGTGGCTCGATTGTAGTGCCAACGGTGGCTATTATGAACTATGCCCCTTCTATGTCCCTCCTATCGACCAATCAGATTGCATTCGCTTCAAATAAAATGGTTGTGCCCAGTCAAGACGATCTGATCAACAATCAAAACTGTCCTACTTTCCGAATCACTTCAAATCACTGAAACATATGAATAAAAACCAGAAAAGCTTTGGAAAAAAACATGCATGCCAAGTTCATGGTACACATTCTTTGTAAATCCCAGAATCGACGCAAATCGGCATGGCAGACGCCGTGTTGTTTACGAAAAGGATGTTGATTTCGTGACATGATTTTGATTGGACTATGCATAAACTCTTTAGGCCAGCCCAAATATAACTCAGAAATTCCAGCCTTGTTCGGCAAGAGTGGAAACAAACTGGACTTCAAAAGTCAGTTACCTCCCTTGCCTCAGGAAGATGGGTTTTGATGAATCTTTAGCATTGTATCGCACTACACTAACTCCTCAAAATCTGTAAACCTTCCACAATGTCCACGACAAGATAAACATGTGATTATCAATTGATTATTAATTGATAATAATAGCTGTAACAAGCATGTGACAATGCCTGTAGTGTGGTCAGTAACTCGTCTAAACATGTTAAGTACGAGGAAGGTTTTGGGGACAAAATCTGCATAATCATGATAGTATTCAGTTCACAGCATTGGCGGAAATTGATTCTAAATGTTGTAACAATTCCATCAAAATTGGAATTGTTGGTATCTGCCGATCATTGTCTATACAAGTTATACAGAAGTGTATCAAGAAGTAACATGGAAACAAAGATATTTATTTCCTGTTTGAATTGATCTTACTTGTCAACCTAAACCAATTTTCGGGGCACTGCACCTTGTCATTCTGGCCAAGAAACAGGAAAATGTTAACAGCCAGAAATCGTTTGACGCTGGTCCAACCATGGTAACAAAGTGATTGATATTTGGAAACAATAAGTTTGGTGAACTTCAATGTCGTTCATGTCAATGTACGAGAATGTCAACTGGTCTGAGAGATTTTAAGAAGTTTATTTTTTCCTGACAAAGTTTGTTGTTTAATGCAGCACTCACAATATTTCAGCTATAGAACAGCGGTCTTTTAATAATCAAGTCTGGACCAGACAATCCAGTGATTGCCATCATGAGCATCGATTCAACACAATTGGGATATGATGACTTGCATCAACCAAGTGAGCGAGCCAGACCACCCACTTCTGTTATTGCAACCATGGGATGCTGGAGACCTATTCTACCCCGGATCTTCCCCAGTGTCATACTATGTGTAGAAATACCTAACTATTGAAATGAAAAAAGGGGCAAGTGTGCATCTTATTTTGCTAGGTGCATTTATCATTATTTATTGGCATAATGCATTACCACACGCCATTCACACTTCACCACAGAGGCATATATACGGAATCTAAATGTTAACAGTTTCATATAAAGGCATAATTATTACTAGCAGTGTTCTGCAAAGAAACTGAACAAGTGGGGTCAGGGACCGCTTCAGTATAAATACATGGGGTCATTGTCAAAACTTATGGGGCCACATTCTGATAGATCATATAAAACTATAAACCAGATGGTGTGCAGGTTATTGATGCAGAAATGCTGTCCACATGGAACGTAAGGGATACACAGAATCTTTGCATGGCATCTTTCTCAGATAAGACGTACTGCAGCAACAACGTCTGACATATATCGAGACTCAACAGTTTGTTTGGGATCTCTGCCGTTAGCAAGTCAAGGTACGCATCATAAAATTAGAATGTAGCTTTGTCATTGCATTAGATCCCACATGATTTATACAAAGCTGACGTGTCAGAGTATTTATTTCTGAGTTCTTCTGCAACCACGTGTAGTCACGAAACCAAGTTTGCTGAAAATTTCTACCTTTCTCAGTTTTCTAACTTAAAATCTATTTGTCACATTCCATTAATATTTTGTGAGATGACCTTTCATCTTTATAACATGCAGAATCTGCTTCGGAATCGTCAAATATAATCCTTGAACATACTCAAGCGGTATATTTTGCCAATATGCATGGATCTCGTTGAAAAGTTCATCAGGTGTAGTGACGTCATTGACATGGGATTTTAAATGTCTTTTAATTTTTAGCCAAATATTTTCTATAATGTTCGAATCAGATGACTGAGCTGGCCATAAAGCGTGTTTACTTGGTTGTCTTCCATATACTTTTTTTAGTTTTGCCGCACAATGTACAGGGGCATCATCATCTTGGAAGACGATAATGAAAATGCAAAAAATGGGAACATGACGGGCAATAACTGGTCACAAATTAGTGTCAATTACATCCATATATTTGTCAGCACTTATATTTCCTTCTACGGCAACTAAAGTTTCGACACACTTAAAAGTTACACAACGCCATATCATCAAAGACACCTTATGTCGCTGGGGTGGGTACACACACTCTGGCCTGTATGCTTCATCGGACGTCCTCCATACATACACACGGTTGTCAGTACAAATAGCAATTTTACTCTCGTCTGAAAATATCACCTTTTTCCAGAAATTATCTACACTTTCTTTTCTCCGCTCTTTACACCATGAAACACGTTTAATTCTATTCACCTGGAAAAAACTTGATCCTTATTTGAATTAAATTCACTGGTAATTTCCCTCAAAGTCATTTTGTTGATTATTTTTCGTGAGTCTAATAAACGAGGTGCGATCACGTCCATCAATGGATTTTCTTCGTGCTCTCCGAGGTAGATTTTCGACGGATCAAGTGCGGCAATATTTATGAATAATATATCTAACTGTAGATCAAGGAATTTTCAAGAGATCAGCAATTTGTCTCTGACTTCTACAACTTTCAAAATTTTCTGCAATTATGTCTTTGAGAGGCACGCCTAGCTCATAACTTTTTCGACCCATCTCGGCTTTTCGGTCACTCAGTCAACAAAAGCAGCAGACAACAAGTTCAGAGCGTGTCACGTGACAGCAACTTGATGTGAGACGTAATGCACCCACTAAAATAATTATACGACGCCCGGTTGCAATATGCAAGTGCTTCAAAGAAGTGAGTTGAACGTTACACAAAAGACGTAGTTGCTGGATGGGCCAATATAAGTTGCACATGACTGTACATTAATGCACCCTAAGTCCCACAGTGTAAATATCATGCACCAATCGATTAAATATTGCGAGAATCCTGCACTGTACCAAGTAGAGTGCAGGATATATAACCAAGTTTTTTATGAACGGTTTTGATAGTGCAACAGGGCCTTTAGATGATCAGGCCACTTGTTACCATGGTAACTCATGAAATGACTTGTGAGGGGGATGTACCTTGGACAGAAGGTTGTGCAGCTCATAAGGATGCAGCTTCTGCACCTCTCCAAGCTGGTCAGCGGCTGACTTCCGGATGAGAGGCGTAGACCCTGTGTCCAGCAACAGGAACAGGCGATCTAATCTGGAAGGAGAAAAATCTTCTTACAATACAATCATAATATTTATCATGAGAATACGTCACTCTATAACCACTACAATTTGTGTCACAAACATCACTAGTTTCAGTGACGTATTCTTAGGTCACTCAGGGATTAAACTAGACATGCTTAGAGGCAGATGTTCTGCCCCAAGTCTGCAGCAAATATCAGTAAAAATTCCCAAATTGGAATAAAACATTTCCCAATTCATGCTATTATAGTCACAACTAATGTTATGGCTTTGTAAAGGAGACTCGTAATCCCCTGACAATGGAGACCAATATTGAGAAAGAGTTTTGCATAACATTATTGCATTGAATGCAATGATAAAATTCAATGTTTAAACATTGTTTAAAATATCCGAATTCTGAACAAAATAATGATTTTTCCCAATTGCATGCATCTTTGGAATCCTAGTAAAATTCCTGTCAATATACCCATGGTATACTTGTAGACATAAGAGAAGTAACTCTCTTGTTTGCACTCAGCAATATTCCAGTTATATGATCGAGTCTGAATCAGACAATCCAGTGATTGACATCATGAGCACCAATCCAGGCAATAGGGATCGATGACATACATCAACCAAATCAGCGAGCCTGACCATCGATCCCATCTCAGACTGTGCTCAAACCAAAGTACCAGAGCTCACCTTGTTTATTGACATCAAACTGGAGTGAGGATCATCATTTGCCGTAAACCATTCACTCAAGAACTTGGATATCATACAAGTAAACACTGGCACTTTTCAAGTTCTCTGAACAACTGGTCTCACCTTTATTGATACTTTGGGATAAATAAACAGCCTGAAGGGTTTTTGAAAATGGCAGCGTTAGAAATTGGCACCAGTCCTGTAGTCCTTGCCAAACTGCCCAATAGCTAAGTTATCATAAGGACTAGTAGCAATTTGCCATTTTTTAGGGTTTTGCAATATATATATGTTATCATTTTAAGGCAGGCATCCACTTATTTCAGACACTGTCCATAAAAGTTTCATGTCTTTACTTATCATGCGACCCTTGAAGATTCAGCAACCCATGCTTACTGTAAAAGGCGACTATGCTTGTCGTTAGAGACAACTAACAGGATCGGGTGGTCAGACTCGCTGACTTCGTTGATGCATGTCATTATATCCCAATCGATGCTTGTGATGTTAATCACTGGATTGTCTGGTCCAGATTATTTACAGGCCGCCGTCATATGGCTGGAATATTGCTGAGTGTGGTGTTAAACAACAAACAAACTTATCATGCATATACAGTACTACTAATAGTATAACTAGATGCTCATACAACAATCTGTCACAAGAGCCATCAATAATCCTTGTAACAGATGTTGTCCTAATGTTCCGACCTGTCCATTTTTAATTTTTAGGATTATAGATCTGACAAGCAAGGCAAATCAATATGTCTCTGCTCACATATTTATGGCACTGACCAAGCTGACCAATCCCTGTGTCTATAAACATGAAAACAGGATAAAAAAAGTATAAAACACTAAATTGGTATGTTACCATGGTTACATTAGATTCTTATGACCTAAATAAAAAACAACATAAACTCAAACTTTCACAGTTGTAAAATGCTTAATCATGTTAATAAAAGTAAATTCTTGAAATTGACAGTAATGTCTAAACAAATTTCGTTGGCAACAACTTTTATTCTGACAGACCAACAAAACATGCGATAAGAAAATAGAGGAAAATCATTAAAAAAACAACAACTATAAGTAGTCAAACCATGCCAAAGATTTGTTCACACAAGCAGGATAAATAGCCATGAAGTTGAAAAGGCTCCACTATATTCCTCAAGTTACAAATTGACAATCTAGGATGTCTATAAATACATGTCATCTTGCAACCTGATTCCTACTGTGTAAGGGGAGAGTTGAACAATGGAGCGTCACAGCTTACATAAAACCCTTGACATGTGAAAAGGTCATGCATGAGATGCTTACGTAGAACTGACGTAATTTCAAGGAAGAAATGAAGCTGTCTAGTAAAGCATCATATTAATCCATGTCTCCTCTGTCTTTGACTGGCCATTAAAGAACTGCAGTTAGTCACTGCTCCAGATAAGCAGAATACTTGCATAAAATATGCAAAATAAATCTCCATTACCCAATTAATTTTGAGTTGCTTGGGTACAAATATGCATGACTAATTTTAGGAACCTAAAAGTACCAGAGCCATAGATTAGCTTTTGGTTATTTGGGTATTTTACCCAGGGTTAAATTTTGATTTGGGTATTCAATTTTTCCCCCCACCTGTTTCTTGACATTTGGGTATTACACTTAAAATTTGTTTTGTAACAATCCATGTAAATCAATTAAAACTACGTGAATAGGAGAAAACCTGTCTGCGTCTGCTTGCGTCCTCTCTTGGAAGCCATTTTTTGTTTACAACCCTAGCATTGTAAGAAAGGCACTATTGTTTTAATCACCAATCAGCGACTGTTTAAGATACATGTACATTGACTAGACACGATGTGCTTCTCAATGGGCATCTATCATGTCTATCTGTATGTTTGTAGCAGAAGCTTTTCCGAATGTAACTAACTTTGGCGATTGGCTAATACACAATCATTTTGTCTAACAGTTTCAATATATGCAATTGCTTTATTTCAATGGCGTATCAATAGTTTTTGTAGTGAATTTGATACACTAGGATTTGATTTGTCTGCATATTTCAGTTATTTAAAGCATATTCTTCGCAAATATACAGCTTATCTCGAGATCTGAGTACAAAACCGTCCTGAGCAGTTGAATTACCATATCCACTGTATCAATTTCAACATGTATTTCATTACAGATCTTTATTCACGATCAAATGCAGACATCACCCATACATGGACTCGGCATCGGTGTAGGTTAACGAATGCTATCTTTTGACATGGCAACATGGATGCTACTCCGCAAAATTGACATTCAAATACAAAATAACATCAAAACTTAAACACTGTTAAAATTGATGTGTTTATGAATAGGGATTTTTGTGTTTAAACTCAGTATGTAATTCAATACATCATAATACATTGAACGTACATGACTTTTTGATTTTGTAGCTTTTGTTGAAAGAAACAAATAGAAAAAAGCACTTTTCTTGATCCCGTTGATCATAGCTATATATTCCATCCTCATGGTTAGGTTACATTTAGGTAATTGATAATGTACTCAAATTGGTCCAAGAGAAGTGTATACTTGTTCTGGGACATAACCTGATTGGCAAAACAGTGAAGTTAAAGTGGAAGACTCATATTTCATGTGCATTGCATAGGAAGACTCATCATGCTCATTGTCCAGCTAAGTATGGAGTTCTTGAAAGTTTTGTGATACGGTTTTCAAAACAAAGTTGTCTTAACATTTAATAAGTTGAAGGTGTTTAGGTTCTATAAGTGTTAGCCATGGTTGAATAGGTTTGAACACCTGGTGTCAATTAAAAATGGTTGGTGTAGAATGGTGCAAATAACCGGCTTTGGACATAACACTGTTAACAAACCATTTCAGCGACTGTCTTTGTAGTCGAACCTTTACTTAAATGAGAGTTAGAAACACACTGGTTACCTTCAGACAAAAGCAAATATGCTTGCTTTAAACAGATGTTAGATGATGGTCATATTTTATCATAAACATGATAAACGGACAGCAAATATTGAAAACTACATATTTTTAAACCAGTTACCAGAATTTGGTTGTCTCATATTATGATCAGTCTACAAAATGGTCTATACTTGCCAGGTTTTGCCTGATGCAAAATACTGTATCCTACATGCATAATAATTTCCTCAATGAATACTGAAATTTTAAGTGTCCTGAAAAACTTGAAAATGATACTTTGATAGACAAAACTAAGCTTAGTATTTTGATTGAGGGGACAAGATATTTCTAAAATAACAGACCACGAACATAATCAACAATACAACTCTCCATCACAGTAAAAGGAAAAAGGATACCAGATACCTCTGATGATTGTTGACAGTTTTTCAAATTGCGCATTGAAAGCTAGCCATGGAACCGCAATTAAGATCCTTATCATGCTTATAATTAATTTCAACCAATTTTCCTTTATTTATGATGAATTCAGACAATGACCTACAGAAGTCATTGCAGGGGACCACCAGAAAGGAACTTTTCACTTGCACGATATTTGTACATGTATATTTTCTCTAAACTCAATCACACTTTTCACATAACCACATACTATAGACCACCTCAGATTGAAATTATGGGCATATGTAATTGACATACAACTTGAAAGTCAATTGTTGACGCTGTATATATTCTCATAAAATTAACTAACAGTCATAGATTTTTCTGTGTTCACATTGATAATGAATGGTCACATTAATATAGATGTTAGATTTTTAATTTTCATGGCTAAGCATGCAAATCAGAATGGATAATTATTGATTTTCATCAATGATTGGAAATTAATGACATAATAACAAATAGAGAAGAAGCTTAAACTGACAATCAAACTGCTATAAGAACCTACGTAGAAATATCAATAATACATTAAATATGACATATTATTATCTAGACCAGTCACCATTTTTTAACACACGTCAAACGGAAGAGTGTACCGCTGTAAAATGCTGTTGAACGAATATTTCTACTATGCACTCTAATTACCTCGTGGTCATACGTTTGCTTTAATGGCAATGTAGATGTGAAGAATTCAGACAGGTTTGTCTACGTCAGCTGGAGGTCGGCGGTAAATATTTCCCTTAGGATGACACCCTTCCACCGGATGCTGCCATGTCAAGACGAGAACTGAAGCAACCTCTTTCGAGACAGCAGCAGTATCCGTATGGCTAGAAACTTGCTGATATCCACTATATTTTTCGTCTAAAAGATTGTAAATGCAAACATTTTGCAAGAAGTTAAGCACAGTTCGACTCTGAAAGACAACAGGGTTGACAATCAGTACATTCGGAGTTAAACTTCCCGACACCCTGCCTGTTCCGCGGCGAACATTTATACTGACGGCCATGTTGAACCTCTAGCCTAAAATAGCGGTGTACGAGGGTTCTGATTGGCCAGAAAACCAGGAGGGTCATTACTTTTGACCAATGAAAAGTGTCTAGATTTATTGACGGTTTATGGTAGTCGCTACAAATCGTTTGTCACCATTTATGATAAACGCGAGCTTTAACTTCCAAATATATTAACGTCTTCTTCCACGTACATTGTCGGGACGATAAAACTGGTCAGATTTTAAACACACACATATCGGAACAACGAAAGCCTTGTAGTGTATTGACAGCTCTCAACAGGGTTCTTATACAAAGAAAGAAGCGGTAGGTAATATGACAACACAGTGTAGGAAGTTTAGCGAAACTACGCATGGTTGATCTAGTGTCATTGAGTGCTCTCGTTGTATTTGAATGAAATAAAACATAAACCTTAGGGAATTTTGCAAACTGTTAATGAGTCAAAGGATACTTTAAGTAAACAAATCTGCCCATCAGATACTTTTATGAACTTAATGATAACTAGATCTAGATGGTAAAAATGTCTATATAAACGAACAAAAAACGCACATATGTTACAATATGGTAAATAAAAAAAAAGTCCCAGCGTTCACAACTGTGCCAAAAGTACGACACACTAGCCCTTAAAAATCGGTTAAAAGGTAACGAAGCTATATTGTTTTTTTAAATGCCAGTCTAGGAATTAAAGGGGTCTATATATTTCCGGTCAGTTTGATTCAAATTCATGCATATGCATTAGATCTGATTTACTCTAACAACTCACAATAAATTTTGCATCCAGTAGTTAACACTTACCCAAATTATGCAGACAAAACGTCGGAATTTCATACGTGGCAGCAATTACATCTAGACCTAGGCAGGAAATGGACAACAAGCAGACCCTGCCGTGGAGATTCGTCTCCGTTTAAGAGAAGATGGGGTTTTGAAATCTAACTTCACCTTTATATTACCGTTACAATTGTCATTCTGCTTACGCTAGATGCACTTCTAGCGATGCCAGATAAAACGAATAGCCGTTTATTGTAAACACACACCTACAATAGTGTCTTGAATGACGATAATAATATTTAGAAGGGTCATTGTGTTTTTTGCATAAACAGCATGTGTTAAATAATTTTTCGTTAGCATGACTAATCGGGAATGTCGCATCTTGCAAAGCATTTTTGTTTCAAGATTTGTATCTGCTCCATTTCAATAGGTCAAATTTATGAAGTACGTATTCCGTCAGTTCATGAACTACGTATTCCGTCAGTTCATGAACTACGGTATCATTTCAAGAACTACGTATTCTGTCAGTTCAAAAACTACTGTATCATTTCATGAACTACGTATTCCATCAGTTTATGAACTACTGTGTCATTTCATGAACTATGTATTCCGTCAGTTCATGAACTGCTGTGTCATTTCATGAACTACGTATTCCGTCAGTTTATGAACTACTGTATCATTTCATGAACTACCGTATTCCGTCAGTTCATGAACTACTGTTATTTCATGAACTACGTATTCCGTCAGTTCATGAACTACTGTGTCATTTCATGAACTACGTATTCTGTCAGTTCACACTCTACGTATTCTGTCACCAGTCGAGGTCGCTGTTCAGGTGTGACCCTTGTATGGCTGTAGGATCTTCTAGTGGTGGGTTCGAATTCAATATTCGGCACAGTATTGTTCCTTGGACTGTCTGTCAGCTCCATGCAATAAAACAGTGAACACTTTAACCTGCGTTAATTTGGGTTTCCCTCCGACATTTAGTTGAATGAAAGGCTGTTAAGAAAGGCGTTAATCTGAACTCAGTCACCCACACACGCTGGCTAAATTATAAAAAAAAATTGACTCACACCCAATCAAACAAAATTAAGGTGCAATGAGATTGTACTCAATTGAGGGGTGTTAAAACTTAAGGTCGCATGGACAGTTTTGAAAAGGAATCAGTCAACGCTGTTTTATTAAAGATCGTCGTCGAATATCCAGTGTATCACATCTCCATTGTATGAGGATAAATATATACCCTGGGTCCATCGCAACAATGGCTTTGTTTATGGGCCCGATTCAAAGTACATGACGCTACAATGGAGGTCCAGTTAGTCTACGAACACTGTTCTCGAGAAATGTATTGTCACAGTTTGGTAGATAAGAATAAACTTCACACAAAAAACCTTGTTAATACCGGACCATTGTGTTCAAAGTGAAATCGTCCCAATTATCTGAACGTTCAAAGTAGACGTTCCCAGCAGTGATCGCTCGGAATGCCGGGGTTCCTGACAAACAGTTGACATAAAATATACAATGAGACATTCGACTATGTTTACCATTGAGGGGCATATCGATGACTTTGTCCTCTTGTTTCTTCATACACTGGAAGGCTGGGAACTTTGTTTAATACAGGTTATGTTTTTCAGTCAGCGCTTCATGCCAAACACTATTTGAAGCCACAAGACATTATTTTTTCAGTGTGTGTGTGAGTGAGAATTGTTTCACGCCGCTTTTAGTAATATTCCAGCAATATCACGGAGGGGGGACACCGGAAATAGGCTTCACACAATGTACCCAAGTGGGGACTCGAACCCGGGTCTTCGGCGTGACGAGCGAACCCTTTCACCACTAGGCTACCACACCGCTCCTCATTATTTTTCAGAACGTCCAGCATGTCAAGTGAAAATCAAAATGGCCGGCCTCAAATGAATAACAAAACGGCAGACGACTAAATAAATCAATCTTTTCACTGGGGTCCATATAGCGTGCTATTGGCCTCTCGGGCGGATGGTCTGTTACACTATATATCAACATCGATAACGGTATAGGTGTAATACCTAATTTCGACAGAACAACAGATGGCTGGAGATGCATCTGATTGCATAAACAGGTGGCTATACACATTGCGAAAACACACATCTGCATTTCCGATATAAACACGTACATCCGCCATAAAGCTGGAATATTACTGAGTGCTGCCTAAAATATAAATTAAAAAAAACCTCATCGTAGTATCTTAAACTGCCGGGCAAAAGAAAGTACACACCCATTTTTTATGGCAGCTAAAAATGAAACAAACAAGAAAAGGTTATTCGATGGTGATGTATTTCATACGGGTATCACTGAGCTGTTTTTGGAGCGTTTCTTTGGCTGTTCAGCCTAGTAACGTTTTGATAACGTTTGTAACTTTTTGGTCAAATCCAATTTTTAAGTGTACACTTCTTTTGCCCGGCACTTTAGTCTAGGAGTTCGACCTCATGCAGTTGGGGATGCCATATTCTGAGAGTTAGTTCATGATTTGAACATATTTCATACATCTTGATTGTGAAAAAACATATCTAGCTTACTGGACACTCTCAGGAAATAGGGGCCACGGGAGGCCCAGTTGCTTTTAAGGCACTGCAATTCGCTATGCAGAGTCGCGTACTTTGGGAACGCCAGACATCTGTGATTGTGGGTTCGAATCTCAATTCGCCCCGATTATGTTTCAAGGTTTGTCAGCACCATACCCTTTCTCGTGGGTTTCACCAAATTGACAAATGTCTTTACTTCTATCAAGTGATTTTATTCCGTAAATATTTTTTACGGAATAAACTCTATCACTTGACATAAATAAGTTCCTGATTTGAAAAGTATAGATATGTCTTAAGACAACATTATGCTCCTGACGTAACAGTCGCAGCCAATACTTTTTATCCTCTTATACCGGAAAACCTTCCAAGCTCCCTACTTGCAGCCGGATTAAGAGTTAAACGGTCGAGTCTATCTATCATGTATATTATCAATATGTATTAGGTAGTATGACCAGGAATATCAGCTCATGATCAATGCATGTGTTTACAGTTCCAAACTCAGTTACCGTGAACAGAACAGTACTAGTGTACTTAACACCGCCTTTGTCACACACAAAAACACGTGCAAGACTTCTAACGGATACAGTGTATACATGTATAATATAGAACATCGACGCGGGAGATTAACCAGTGTAGATTATCTACCGAAGCAGGTTATATTGGGCGTACGGGAAAAATAGGTGTGAATGAATAGATCGCTTAAAATCGGCGATGACACCAAGTGCTCAAGAAAGGGAAAGCATGTCCTGCTCTACCGGTAGCACCCGCCATTCACACATTTTACATATAAAATGAAGAGTTGTTTTTGTTGTTGTCTGACGCAGCACGGGAGTACTCCTGCCATACGATGGCTGCTTGTTAACAATCGTGTTTTGACAAGACAATCAAGTGTTGGACCACACAATCCAGTGACACGACAGCTCATTTACTAATTCTGTTGAATCAAAAAACGATATGTTAATTTTAATTTTTTGCTGCGTACGAATGCCGAGATTCTGCTATATGCAAGTAAATTATAATAGATAAATGCTACAGAGCTCAGGATGAAACTCGGGTGAGTTCAGTCCACCAGGAGAAACATCGACCCAGTTCAAATAAATATTAAACGCCAATGCCAGTCTCGATTCTCCACCGAAACAGATTTAGTTCTGCTGCCTGACCAAGTGTTGTTGCCTTAGGTACATGCCTTCTTCCAACCCCAGTCTGCAGGATTCGGTAGCGTGGGACTGGCATGGTTCAGTGCCGGTCCAATATTTTGATCAAATGTCAATACAGGCCTCTTAGCCTTTTTTATTGTGTCCTCTCAGATCTGGGATGCGATTTTTTAGTCTTGTTGTGTGGTCAGCTACTGAGTTTAAACCTAGTTCGTGTTGTCTACTCGAGTCATATATTCCGCAGATCTGCCATATAGACTACAGGCCTTGCGTCAAATGAATGGCATGGCGTACCCAAACTATAACATTCAGTAAAACATTACTTGGAATTGTTTTGAACTGAACAAAAGATACTGAACAAACATTTGACAATCTATAAAAAATAAGTCTTTTTGGTGGCCATCTTTGCTTTTCGCCACCACCAGGCGAGCTGCATGCTAGATTTGAATATTATATGAAACATCCTGAATAAATTGCTAAGATTGACCAGATTACGATGATACACCACAGGGAGAATTCCCGCGTTTCTATTAGCCATCTCGCTCCACTTGGTGCAAATATTCAGCCCTTCTCAAGAATTCTGTCGTTACAGTGCAGTTCCTAAAAAATAGGTATTGTACGTCCGTTTCAGTGACTATTGAAAACATCACAAGATCTCTGAAGCGTACATAAAATAATTTATTGAACCCGTATTCATTGAGTTGACATTTATGACATGACTTGTTTGAAGCATGTCAACGATCCCAATTGCATGGATCGATGCTCATGATATCAATCACTGGACTGTCTGGTCCAGACTAGATTATTTACATACCGCCGTCATATAGCTGGAATATTGCTGAGTACGGCGTAAAACAACCAACCAACACGTGAAACTTCGTATTACCGACAGTGTTGACCTCTGCAGATAATAGATATCTGGTGGTAAAGATATCTGATTTTCAAGGTGAAGGCCATCTGTTCTCAATATCTTGTATGGCCACTTTCCAAAACTGAGTAGCATCAATCAGATCCCGAATCGTGTCTGGGGAGTGTTCACCTATTCGAAAAACGAATAACGAATAACGAACCTCCTGGAAATACCGTATCTTATATTTGTTATACCAAGTCTGAATAACGAACCCGGTGCTGGTTTGTTTTTTGTGAGTCAAAAGTACTGAATAACTAAACAACTTTTGGATGATGGTGTAAGACGAACCTGCTGTCATATATAAGATGAATTTCAGTGTATTTGACCACATTACTGCAGTTGTTTAATATACAGCTTTTGAATAACGAACCCGGTGCTGGCTTGTTTTTCGTTATTCGAAAAACGAATAACGAGATCTGTGACTCATATTGTTGTATCAAGATTATTTAATGACTTTGTGTCTAAATACAATTATTTACTGACTGATTTTTTCAGTGAGGAGGAAGTATTATGTATGACAAAATGTAAATGGCTTTAATGAATTAAATGAGTTATTTAAATAGATTTCAGGACAATAACTGATACACAAGATTTTGCAAATATTTTGATGTATGAATAGTGGATAAATATTTTATGTGAAAACAATGTGTAGTGTCATATGATTTCATTTCTGCTATTCCTATATTTCTTAAGTGCTAAAGAGAACTAGACTATTCTCTGAAAACTTTATAATTTTTGCAGGAAAATCACAACGAAAATGGACAAAGGGCCCCATAATATGGGATGTTGAGATTTAGATGTCTAGACTTGCTTTATTTGGAGGTATAGCATTACAGGTTCAGTTATGGTGGAGGCAAATGGTGTGATTCAGGGACTGTGAGACAGACTAATAAATAGCAAGTAGATGAACAGTGACATGTAGGCTGTCACACATTATATATCTTACAAAAGACTTAACTAACTTGATATAGCCGAAATGAAGCAAGTTTTAATTTCTTTCTGATTTATAAAAATTCTGTAATATAGGGTTCAAAGCTAAATATGTTATCCATATATCATAATATACATGTTGTACAATATTACAAAAATAAACTATGTTCATAATAATATGACTGAGGATGTTCTTTTTTAATGTTTTATTTTCACGTTTTGTCTCTGCCAGTACAGAATTAGTGCTCCAAGAGTCAGCTCCATGGTCCAACTAGTTGAATTGAAAATAGATGTCTCTGACTGAACTGTAACCTGATACAAAAACTGCTGCACCCTGACAATGTTAGGTGGGGGGTAGAAGGGATGGAGGGGTTAGCACATGTGTGGTCATGGCCGGCTTCTGTTGAGGGAGTGAGGGTTATTTGTTAATGACTTGTGACAGGGAACATGTAAACAAAAGAGAGAAAAGGCAAGGATTGGGATTTCGGGTTTACGGGTTTGTTCCCTGGTATTGCCGCAGTTGAAGAGGTGGCCGTGGTGGTTCTTTCACGTAAGTGACGTGGCAGTATGAATCTGGCCTGTGTTGTCGAAGTGATACGTGGTCGACCGGATCTGGGAAGGTCACGCGTTGTCTTGTGTGTCTGATAACATTTCCACAGTCTTGTAATGGTGCTTGGTGCTACGTGGAAAAACCTGACTACGACCAAAGACGATTCTCCTGTTTGCAGTCGGCTGATGGCGTTGTTGCTCCGTCAGTTTTGGTATGTTTTTGCTGTTCACTTGCTGAAAGATTGTGATGGTTTTTCAACCCAAAGATTTAGAGCCTAACAAGTGATATTGCACGTGCATGTTAGTGTGTTTCGGTGCCTGGCCCTCATTTTTTTCCTCCATCTTTTCATCAAATTCATTTTTGGTATAATTAATTTTGTATGGATGTCGACAACAATGTCAGACATTTACGATTTTACTACTTTTGCGTTTCTTTTTGTACAGAGTATATACTCATGATGATAATAATCACAACAGCAACGCACAAGCATGTGAAGAGAGGACGGTGATGTTGATATGTGGGTATGCAAAACAAATAGCGTTCTGTTAATGGAGACCTGGCGGGGTAGCCCAGTGGTTAAAGCGTTCGCTCGGTCACGCCGAAGACCCGGGTTCGAATTCCCACGTGGGTACAATGTGGGAAGCCCATTTCTGGTGTCCCCCGCCGTGATATTGCTGGAATATTGCTAAAGCGGCGTAAAACCATGTAATGGAAAGTTGTAAATATGTAAAATATTACTTTAAACATGTTTATGATATTCGGCAACAATCATAAGAGGGAGACACGACCTGTCCTTGACGGGTTTTCCTGCCCCAGAGCGCTTGCGCTCCTCGCATGCAGCCGCTAGGAGGCGAAGGGCAGGGTACCGGTCTAAGCACCATCCGACTTATTTCGCTGTGGTGAAACGTTGCCACATTTTTGTGGAACGGTTCTGCCTGTCGAGAAAGAACGGGACAGACCTACAGCATATCGCTATGCGGGAAACGTTGACCCAGTTTCCGTGCAGGGAGATATTAGCACTTTTGCACAGTATGAATAATTGATGTATCAGGCTACAGGACTAAACATATTACTATTAGGAGGTAACTCTCATAGAGAAGTATGGTTCATGGTTAAAATTACCAAACGCACTCACAACGATGTGGGTTTCAGTTTTAACAATATCTACATATCTTCACAGATTTACTTCATTATAAAATAATATTACAACAATGGAGTCATTATTTTGAAAATAATAATTATGAAAAAATATTAATAACTTTACCACTCTAGTGATGTAACTGTCATCAGTATCATGTATACCACTATGAACTTAATACCTCTTGTTCCTTGAAAACAATTACAAATGTTACAGGAAGTCATTGTTGTGAAAACATTTTACTCGTTTTGTTTTCATATTATGTTTGCTTTCTACTTTTATATAATATACACATTTAAACTGAATTGTGCCATATTCTTATTCCTGATTCTGAAGGTACCACATGCAAACTACAATTTGTTTTATCTTCTGGGTTACACGTGTGCGCTTCATGACATTTATAGGTAGGTACGCTGCAAAAATCCTTTGTGCCGTGTTCATCGTCTGGATTTAGGGGGCACGGGTGGCCCAGTCGTCTAAGGCGCCGCGATTCGCTGTGCAGAGTTGCGTCCCTTGGGCGCGCCAGAAACCTATGATTGTGGGTTCGAATCACGGTTCGCCCCGATTATGTTTCTAGGTTTGTTAGCACCATACCCGTGCTCGTGGGTTTTGTGGTAAACGTCTGAGACCTGCATCACTTCGGGCTTTCCTCCCACATTAAGCTGACTAGCCGCGATATAACTGGAATCACTCACTCGTTTGGATTTAAGTTATCTTGTTCTTAAAGTTGTACGTTTTCTTATTTACGCAGCATTTTCTAGAATGCAAATCAAACAGTTCGCAGACATCACTGCTGTCTGTGGTGCACGGCACGATATCAAACTTGTCTGCTTTATCATTGTCAAATATCTTTTTCAGCGATGAGTAATGTCTCATGGTTTTAGTCATTGTCAAATATTGATTTGTTTGTTTATTGTTTAAAGCCGCACTCAGCAATATTCCAGCTATATGACGGCGGTCTGTAAATAATCGAGTCTGGACCAGACAATCCAGTGATTGATATCATGAGCATCGGTCAACGCAGTTGGGATACGATGACATGTATCAACCAAGTCAGTCTTGGGACAAGCATAGTCGCTTTTTACCCCGGATCTTCACGGGTGGTCAAATATTGAAATAAGGTCATTCGATGGCTAAAACTACATCTATTGACACTATATATTGAATGGATTTTTATAAGTTGTGGTATGTATGGGTTCTTAGCGTAAGTATTTTACTGAAACATTAAAATTACTGCTAATCAAACTTGAGAAAACACACGACCTGACATTATCCGTGCAGTCGATAACAACGACGGGGATGACAGGTTATGGTTGTGCTTTGTATTTTGTCAAAAGCTCGGGGCTTACACTTTTCAATTACTCGGGGCAGATAATCATTAATTCCTCGTAGGTTATTCCCTAATGAATATATACGCAGTCAAAGACGGTTAATCCTTTACAATCCTCGACTGGAACTGTGTCAAGTGGGTACACATGGCGCATTTGACAAATACACATGCGTGTATAGCATTAAGTCCACGTGCACCGAGTCACTCTCAACCGCAGTCCCCTGTTCATGGGAAATGGATTCTTCCGTTGCACACAGACCGCCTGCTGACTCGAAACGCGGTGTTCACACAAATGTTTTTCTTTGTTGAGCATCAATTTAATACATTTGTATTTCAAACTGTTTTTCAAACATGCATCCTTGATGAATATTGCTTTTACCCCACATAAACACACTTGAATTGTTATTTTGCTGTTATGACGCGGGCGCATCGACTTGATAATGAATATACTGTCGAATTGAAATTTATTGACTTAAAACCGAACATTAAAATGACTGATGATTGAAATGTACAAAGGTTTTGTAACATAACATCATTTTGGAACGCCGAGTTCAGGTTGCCATAGCAACTGCTACATTGATTTTACCTGTTGCTGGGCTTCTTCTTGAATGTACGCACATGTTCGGAATAATGACTTCTGACCCTTGTAAATGGGTCATGGGCGTGACTGGTCACATGTCACATACGCTCCTTCCAAATTAAGCTATGCATAGGTGATAGTTCACGGTCGTTCACAGAATGGAGTTGCACGAGTGGAGCAACGCGATCGCGTGGTAGGGGATTCCCCTCAGATTAGCAAACACTGGAAAAACCCAGACTCTCAACGGTGTCTTTCGTTATTGTCGATTTTTGGCCCCTAATATCCATATTAACAATAAATATAAGTATTTTTTACTGCTTTAATACACAAATAAGGGTTGGGATGCGTTTAAATACTTTCATCTGATATATGGCATAGAGTATTTTCCACTTATACTGTCGATATTTACTGCCGACCTCGATGGACAAGTGACAATACCCACGCGTTCGGTTGAAATAGAATTATTACATATTCTACAAAACATTTTATTTTTAAAACACTTAAGTGTCCATTGACTTCAAACTTGATTTTACACGTTTTACATTTATTTTCGATAATTTTTTAGACAAAGATTATATTGACGCTGTGCTAGAGGTTAAAGGTATTTGGGAATTCCCCAGAAAATTTCCCCGCCGAGGTTGTGTGGGAGTGGGTGTTTTGGGATGGGCTTTTAGAAGCGGATATTCAGCATGGAGACAAGGCACTGAGGTAATTTAAACCACGATCAAGCCAACTTCGGATCTAACGTTAGTAATACAAGTTAAAGGTGACTGCATGTCGAATAGAGATCTATATATAGATTGATATATGACGTCACTACTGAATGCTCCATGCACAGGTTGGGAGACGGCCATGTTTTTGTGCACTGAGACTGAACGTACACATTTCTGAAAGGTTTAACTTTTGAGGTGTACGCTATGTGAACATTTTCTTTACATATTTGGGAAGGGGTATATTTATTTTAAATGAATTAAATAGCATACTTCTACCTGAAGCAAAGGAAATGATTGAATGCCCATGACTGATTGAAAAGGAATATGGGAGTGAGACCAAAACAGTAGCGTACATATTACAGGCACTCTCTGATCTGAACTTTTGCACATACCGTCGATGTGGTCAGTGATTTTAACTGCAGCACAAGTGGTGTTACCGTTTAGATTTATGTAAATGCACAGATCGAATTATTAAATTACTTGAGCGGCGCGGAATCATTTGGTAACACGTCACCAACAGAAATCACTTTAGAGATACGTGTCAACCGACCTCAGGGAGATATATAGGGCTCTCGCCTAACATTGTTGATCGTGCAACGTAACTGACTGTTAACAGTGTAGCGGGTTAATAGTCTGGGTAAATTTAAGATGTCATGAAATAGTTTTGCTTTTGCTGCCCATCAAGTTTAATTTGTGAGAATCAAATCCCAGAACCGGTCATTGAAAATCCCCCAAATACAACAAACTCATTTCAACTAAAATTGGTTTTAATATTTTTATGAATTTTTAATTTTGTGTTATGTATACATCTTTTGAAATTCGATGATTAATATAGCAAATTAAAACAGTCGAACATCGTGAAAAAATTCATTAAAACTCTCTTTCTCTATCCATCACAGATATATATATTACACGCATGAAATTAAACTCACACGCATTCTCTCCCATATCGCCATGAACATATATTAAGACACACAAACACCGACACACACAACTTCGTACATAAACGTATGCAACTGCATTTTCATAAACTTTACGCCCACTCGCATGTATATTATCACCTCCACTGCCAAATATACATACACAAATTCTCAAACAGCCACTGTCGAACTTACAAACACGCACGACATGCATAAGCAGAAACAACAGCGAAACCCATAAGCATGAACGTGTATGTTAACACAGGCACAGGAATTCATAACCCCACACATGACAGACATAACGAAAATAAAATTTTGTTTATATATTCATTGAATCAACAATGAACATATCATATTTATCCAAAAAGATCGTATTCACATTATCAGTATAAATATATGATGCATTTCACTCCTGTTGTATCCTGTCAACACACACACACACACAGACACACACGTACACACACACGCGCGCGCACGCGCAACTCACAACGGCCATCAAACAATCAGGTTAATATGCCAGGCGTTATATAGCAGGTATAGACAGAGTATCAGTGTTCATCTATACGGGTCACTCCCTTAGCAATACCCAACTTATATTCTACTTTCGTTTTGAACCTATACAAAATGGCGGACCTGTTACAATTTACAAATTGCACATTTGACAATTAACAATGATCAGGTGAAAGGTATATTTAGGAAATATGTTATGCTGTTTTCTCTTGATGCTAAGACCAAGTTGAATTACATATATTAAATGCTCACGTGGCCGCATTATCTCAAGAAAGCGGATCAGTTTGAAGCAGATCCGGTTTAAGAGGTCGAATTGTTCAGGAAGTCGTTATGACCCGGATCTGGTTATGCATAAACATTCACAAATACATGCAGAGTTATGTGTATTGTAGCTGTTTGATTTTGTGTCGAGTTTTTATGTTTTATACTGTTTGCATGACAGCAGAGAGTGACAATTAGCTGCTATAATGATATTGAACGTTACCGCATATACAGCGGAGTTGATCCCGTCAATCAATTATGCGCAATTGGCGGGTATTATAAATGTACTGAAAGCATGCAGCATCGACTGTGACTGCCGCGGGTCTACATATTAGGTAACAGGGGCACACTGATGTTGATGTTTGACTTGGGATGTTGTTGGTGTCGTGTTGGTGGGATGACTATGATGTTGTGGGAGTAGTAAATGTTAATGGGTTCAGAAGTTGAGCAGATGTTAAGGTGGGTGTTGAGATTTGGTTAAATGTTCATGCTGATGTTAAAAAAGGGTGTTGAGATAGGGCTATGGAGCGATAGTGATGTTAAAGGTGGATGTTAGGATAACTTAGGGAGCGAGTGTGATGTTAAAGATAGGTGTTGGGATTACTTAGGGAGCAATTGTGATGTTAAAGGTGGGTGTTGGGATGACTTAGGGTGTGACTGTGATGTTAAAGGTGGATGTTAGGATGACTTAGGGAGCGATTGTGATGTTAAAAGTGGGTGTTGGGATGACTTAGGGAGCGAGTGTGATGTTAAAGGTGGACTTTTGGATGACTTAGAGAGTGACTGTGATGTTAAAGGTGGATGTTAGGATGACTTAGGGAGCGATTGTGATGTTAAAGATAGGTGTTGGGATTACTTAGGGAGCAATTGTGATGTTAAAGGTGGGTGTTGGGATGACTTAGGGAGTGACTGTGATGTTAAAGGTGGATGTTAGCATGACTTAAGGAGCGATTGTGATGTTAAAGATGGGTGTTGGGATGACTTAGGGAGCAATTGTGATGTTAAAGGCAGGTGTTAGGATGACTCAGGGAGCGGTTGTGATGTTAAAGGTGGGTGTTGGGATGACTTAGGGAGCAATTTTGATGTTAAAGGTGTGTGTAGGGATGACTTATGGAGCAATTGTGATGTTAAAGGTGGTGTTAGGATGACTCAGGGAGCGGTTGTGATGTTAAAGGTGGGTGTTGGGATGACTTAGGGAGCAATTGTGATGTTAAAGGTGGGTCATGGTTGGGATGACTTAGGGAGCGAGTGTGATGTTAAAGGTGGGTGTTGGGATGACTTAGGGAGCGGTTGTGATGTTAAAGATGGGTGTTGGGATGACTCAGGGAGCAATTGTGATGTTAAAGGTGGGTGTTGGGATGACTTAGGGAGCAATTGTGATGTTAAAGGTGGGTCATGGTTGGGGTGACTTAGGGAGCGAGTGTGGTGTTAAAGGTGGGTGTTGGGAAAACTAAGGAAGATAGTCTGATGGTAAAGGTGACTGTCGTAATAATGTTTGGGAGTCCTACTGTTGATATAACTTGGATACTGTTCAAAGCGGTGTTACAGCAAAATCACACTAATATTAGAGTTAGAATTGTTGAAGCGTTGAGAGTTAATATAAATTGTATCTTTGTTGCGTTTAATTATTTGTGGGGAATATGCATGGCAAGAACAAATAAAATTCAACGTTGTTCATCTGGTATAAAACCGGCTTCATTGATAATAACTGGTTCATCATAACCCGGTGCAGGGACAAGTCCGGGTTGTGCGTCAAGTATGAAACAGCCTTAGTTAATCACCACGCCTATATCCGCCTATATGCGGAGCGTTGGTCGTAACGGAGAAACGGTCATGGCACTTGTCGTGGCTTGCATTCTGAAACAAAACAGTCGAGGGATTAATGAAGGTGTATCCTCAGTGTTATGACACTCCTAGGACACTGTTTCATATTGCGTCAGTTTGAATAAGCGCTTGAGGAACGAACTTGTCTGGCTCAGACTTAATTATTTACATGCCGCCGTCATGTGTCTTGAATATGGCTGAGTGTGACATTCACCTACCATTTTGTTCCCAAGATAATCTTTAATGTTGTTCGAGTGGTCACATTAAACAAGGTTCCCGTTACAGGAAGCACTACCACTGTCGTAAGTCAATGCTCAAGTTATCTGTGTTATGACAGTTATAGTGCTACCACTGTCGCAAGTCAATGCTTAAGGCATTTGTGTTAAGACAGTTATAGCACTACCACTGTCGCAAGTCAGTGCTGAAGTGATCTGTGTTATGACAGTTATAGCACTACCACTGTCGCAAGTCAATGCTAAAGTCATCTGTGTTATGACAGTTATAGCACTACCACTGTCGTAAGACAATGCTAAAGTCATCTGTGTTATGACAGTTATAGCACTACCACTGTCGCAAGTCAATGCTGAAGTCATCCTTGTTACGACAGTTATAGTGCTACCACTGTCGCAAGTCAATGCTAAAGTAATCTGTGTTACGACAGTTATAGCACTACCACTGTCGTAAGTCAATGCTAAAGTCATCTGTGTTATGACAGTTATAGCATTACCACTGTCGCAAGTCAATGCTAAAGTCATCTGTGTTAAGACAGTTATAGCACTACCACTGTCGCAGGTCAGTGCTGAAGTCATCTGTGTTATGACAGTTATAGCACTACCACTGTCGCAAGTCAATGCTGAAGTACTATGTGTTATGATAGTTATAGCACTACCACTATCGCAAGTCAGTGCTGAAGTACTATGTGTTATGACAGTTATAGCACTACCACTGTCGTAAGTCAATGCTGAAGTACTATGTGTTATGACAGTTTTAGCACTACCACTGTCGCAAGTAAGTGCTGAAGTACTATGTATTATGACAGTTATAGCACTACCACTGTCGTAAGTCAATGCTAAAGTCATCTGTGGGTAGACAGTTATAGCGCTATCACTGTCGCAAGTCAATGCTAAAGTCATCTGTGGTAAGACAGTTATAGCGCTACCACTGTCGTAAGTCAATGCCAAAGTCATCTGTGGGTAGACAGTTGTAGCGTTATCACTGTCGTAAGTCAATGCTTAAGTCATCTGTGGTAAGACAGTTATAGCGCTACCACTGTTGTAAGTCAATGCCAAAGTCATCTGTGGGTAGACAGTTATAGCGCTAGCACTGTTGTAAGTCAATGCTAAAGTCATCTGTGGTAAGACAGTTATAGCACTACCACTGTTGTAAGTCAATGCCAAAGTCTTCTGTGGGTAGACAGTTATAGCGCTACCTCTGTCGCAAGTCAATGCTAAAGGGGGGCACGGGTGGCCCAGTCGTCTAAGGCGCCGCGATTCGCTGTGCAGAGTTGCGTCCCCTGGACACGCCAGAAACCTATGATTGTGAGTTCGAATCCCGGTTCGCCCCAATTATGTTTCTAGGTTTGTCAGCACCATACCCGTGCTCGTGGGTTTCACCGAAGTGGTAACCGTCTGAGACCTGCATCACTTCGGGCTTTCCTCCCACATTAAGCTGACACGCCGTGATATAACTGGAATAATGTTAAAAGCGGCGTTAAACCCAACTCACTCACTCACAATGCTAAAGTAATATGTGTGTTACGACAGTTATAGCACTACCACTGTCGCAAGTCAATGCTAAAGTAATCTGTGTGTTACGACAGTTATAGCACTACCACTGTCGCAAGTCAATGCTAAAGTATATCTGTGTTGTTCGAACAGTTATAGCACTACCACTGTCGCAAGTCAATGCTAAAGTAATATGTGTGTTACGACAGTTATAGCACTACCACTGTCGCAAGTCAATGCTAAAGTAATATGTGTGTTACAACAGTTATAGCACTACCACTGTCGCAAGTCAATGCTGAAGTAATATGTGTGTTACAACAGTTATAGCACTACCACTGTCGCAAGTCAATGCTAAAGTAATATGTGTGTTACAACAGTTATAGCACTACCACTGTCGCAAGTCAATGCTAAAGTAATCTGTGTGTTACGACAGTTATAGCACTACCACTGTCGCAAGTCAATGCTAAAGTAATCTGTGTGTTACGACAGTTATAGCACTACCACTGTCGCAAGTCAATGCTAAAGTATATCTGTGTTGTTCGAACAGTTATAGCACTACCACTGTCGCAAGTCAATGCTAAAGTAATATGTGTGTTACAACAGTTATAGCACTACCACTGTCGCAAGTCAATGCTGAAGTAATATGTGTGTTACAACAGTTATAGCACTACCACTGTCGCAAGTCAATGCTAAAGTAATATGTGTGTTACAACAGTTATAGCACTACCACTGTCGCAAGTCAATGCTAAAGTAATCTGTGTGTTACGACAGTTATAGCACTACCACTGTCGCAAGTCAATGCTAAAGTAATCTGTGTGTTACAACAATTATAGCACTACCACTGTCGCAAGTCAATGCTGAAGTAATATGTGTGTTACAACAGTTATAGCACTACCACTGTCGCAAGTCAATGCTAAAGTAATATGTGTGTTACAACAGTTATAGCGGTATCACTGATGCAAGTCAATGCTAAAGTCTTTGAGTGACGAACGCTTTTGCGCTACGATCCATGATGCATAAAACACAAGTGTGTCACTGCACCCCAACCACATGGACCGTTGCTCATACTATTATCCACCGGTTTGCGTGGCCCAGATTCTGTTATTTGCAATCTGCCTTGATTAAGCCATAATTTGCTGTCTGTGAACCAAAACCTGATTCTCTCAATTACACCAAATGTACTTACTATGACCCTACCCATCACGAAGACATATTTCAACAGCGTAATGACTCCCTTTGTTAACCTCCAAAACGTGTTTTCAATTTCCCAAAGATTTGTCACACATGATTCTATTTTCGGGTATGCGTCATCCCCGTTACAAGCGGCAACGGTAAACTCTCGTATACAGCTCAACTTGACACGATCAGTAGTAAACGTCATTGTCTAAAAATAGAATGACGTGGCACGTCTCTTCACAACGCAATAAGCTCACCCTCACAAGTCCCAACTATTGCAGTTTCATGTCTATTGTGGTCCCAGGAAGTATGCCTGGATAGGTTTCAGCTTTCTCGAGGTAACTTCAAGTATTGCACAAACGCGATAAAGACCAAAATATAGCCAAAATGTATGCATGCGTCAGTTGAGGGAGACGTAAAGAAAACATGTTTTATGATGTTCTTGTTACTGCCTGCCATATGCAAGACGTTTACAAAACTGCAAGACTCGGTTGCTATGGAATTCCCGACAATGACTGTGCTTACTGACATATAACGTTTAAATCTCGTTTCATAAAACAGTAAATTACAGTTCAACGAGTTAATGGGATTAACATGAAATGATACTCGTTACTCAGATAAGACCAAATAATCTCTGATCAAACTTGTAAATAAAATAAATTCTAACGTTTTGGCGGTAAAACGAGCGTTTAGCAACGTGTAACACATTGGTACTATACTAAAACTGCGTCCAATAGACAGCTGGTGCCGACCAACTCTACCACTGAAATAGTTATGAAAGCAGTGTTCAACCCTTCTTAGTCTCTGTATAAATTAAATCAAAGTTGATTGAGTTTGCATTGTGATAAGATTGTCCACAACCGACCTATGCCATTCATATACTTCCTTGTAGTAACAATGCTTATAGTTAATTTCAATAAATTTTCATTGCATCCTCTACAACTGTTATCACAAGGATGTTCCTGTCGACCCCGGC
The DNA here is from genome assembly GCF_022045235.1 of Haliotis cracherodii. Lineage (NCBI taxonomy): Eukaryota > Metazoa > Mollusca > Gastropoda > Lepetellida > Haliotidae > Haliotis > Haliotis cracherodii. Next base: position 38,089,217 of record NW_027266275.1, on the reverse strand, counting down.
ATTGTATTTTAGTATATACATTTAGTCGAATCAATAGAAGAGAAAGGGAATGTCAAATGAAAGGACAACATGACCGTAACTTATAGTAGAAATACCGCATTTCGGGACCGACCATTCCATATTCGTGCAGGGGCTGATGAAAACATATTGGGATTGTGTATGGAGACTTAACCAGATATTCTATAAACATTGAAATAATGAGCCTAAATATGTTTTGTAAAAGCTATTATTTCGTTCAAACCTTCATATTAACCCGACATACAAACCATAGTTTTGGCTGTTTACTGACCGTATTGGACGACGCACAGATTGAGTGCACTTCCGGGATTGGGGTACGAGGGTTGACTGATAAGTTCTGAGCCTCACTTAGAAACACTTGACCTAAAGACATAAATTTGTGTTCTTTTCAGCATATAATTCCCTTTCACATTGATAAACTTAAGCTAACAATATTGGAGGGACTTTATCCCAGTTTCGTAGAAGTCTTTCTCTTGGCTCTTGGGACGGTCGGGTAGTCTAGTGGTTAAAGAAGACCCGGTTCGATTCCCGACATGGGTACAATGTGTGATACCCATTTCTGGTGTCCCCCGCTGTGATATTGCTGGATTATTGCTAAAAGCGGGGTACAGCCATACTCACCCACTCACTCTCTTGGCTGTCCAAAAGGTCCTTCACAGCTGCTATGCCGTCATCGTTCGAGTTGAAATGTAATCCGGTTGTAGCTTTCTTCACGTTGGGAGTCACAGATGGAAGTCTAACGGGGCCAGATCAGGAGAATAGGGTAGGGGCTGAAGGTGTTCAAAGCTACGCTCGTGGATTGTAGCCATGGCAATGACTGATTTGTGCACTAGTGTATTGTCCCGATGAAAGGGTACCCCTTTTCTCAGCTTCCCACGTCTCTTCGTCAAAATGTCATCCCGAAATTGCCCCCAAAGTGCAGAATAATATCCGTTATTGTCTGGTCTGGAAGATAGTCCACCATGATAACAACCTCGACAATCCAGAAAAAACGAAGGCTATTGCCTTTCCAACTAATGGGACATACTTTGCCTCCTTTGGTGGTGGTGATGTCAAATGCTTCCAATGTTTTGATTGTTGTTTGGACATGGTCACAAATCGTTGCAAGAACCTTTTTGGATCAGCTTCAAACAGAGCCTGATTATCACAAGACGTGTTGTACTCAACGAGCTGAAACTTTCTTTATTGCCAAAGTTTAACGGAATGTACTCTATCCAGGGAAATGCCTACTGAACGAGCAATATGAAGCACATTCATTCGCCGGTTTTGCAGGATGGGGGTCGTCTTCATTAAGGCTCTCCTTGTCACACTTAAACTGCTGCCCCCCCCCCCCCCCCTCTTTATGGTATGCTTCCCAAGCGTTGTACACATATCCCCACGAATGGTTTTTGGTGTAATTCAGCAATCCTACTCAACATATTCTTATACCTTATCACAGAACGTTAAAGTGTGTCCATTTTCCAAAGATCACAGACCCCTGCTCATTTTACTGGCTTGTAACAGCAATACGATTTGCTCAATTATGGATATACCTCTTTGACCTTATGTAAAGTCCACAACAAAAGATTTCACTATGAAGCAACTCCTTCCCTTTGAGACTCAAAACTTATCATCAGCACTATTCCATAAGTCCGTCATACAGATGCCAGCTACCTCAGATCAGATGGAAACCTAGAAGGAAGACCATGGCAAACGTTAAAATTACCAGTTTGTCCATCACCATGACCACGAACGATAAATAACGTTATTACTGCCACTTCGTGCCAAATGCGAAAATACATAGTGAGATTGAAATACTACTAAGGTTGAAACTACAAGATTACACAGGACTTTATGTATTGTGTATAAAACTGATATGTTTTGACATAATACATAACCCACTCATAGGTTAAATTGCTTCAGTTTGTTTGTTTTTAACAATGGTGATTTTATGATGACTGACCATCATAAAACGATTTGTGTTGGCTACCTTGTTTGATAGAGTAATGACTAAAACGTTGTGAAAGCTAAACCTTCTATCTGTTTTACATAAAGACTACAGCTGTGTTAAAAAAGAAGACTGGATTTACTTATCATTAGTAGTCATCACAACTATTGACTGTGACAACGTTGCTCAAATATGTTTTTCAAAATGTGTGTCAGAACGTTTTGTCTGAATATCTGAAGCATATCCCGTATATCATATGGTCGGCCCCACCCCTCGCCCCACCCCCAGTATATGCAAACACTAAAATGTCAAATCGATGGTCATAAAACATAAATACAGCGAAACACAGTTAATCATGGCGGTAATCACACATTTCCGAATAAACGAAACATTTCATCACACAGTCCTTCTTGATACAAACCAATTGTAATTAAAGTTTCAACAGATCTCCAACAATTATACAAAGCAATTGCTTTGGTCATCAAGCGATCTCTATCTCTAACAGCATCTAAAGCTGCTCTGTTCAGGCTGTTCTTCATCATCATTGATTGTACTACTACTACTCCTACTACGACAACGACAACTACTACTACTACTACTACTACTACGACGACGACGACGACTACTACTGCTGCTGCTACTACTACTACTACTACGTCATCAAGCGATCTCTAACAGCATCTAAAGCTGCTCTGTTCAGGCTGTTCTTCATCATCATTGATTGTACTACTACTACTCCTACTACGACAACGACAACTACTACTACTACTACGACGACGACGACGACGACTACTACTGCTGCTGCTACTACTACTACTACTACTACGACGACGACGACGACTACTACTACTGCTACTACTACTACTACTACTACTACGACAACGACGACGACTACCACCACCACTACTACTACCACTACTCCAGTCTTTGGGTATCGCTCGGTGGCATCACACAGACACTCGCATACAGTTGGTGTATGAAATATACTTTCAGGTCTGAAGATCTGCTCCGACAGGGCAACCTGTGAAGGGCGGCATGCTAGACTGGAGCCGACTCGCATACTCTCAAAGCCCAGACACTTCCAGTAATCCCAAGGTATAGTATTTGGTTATTAAGTTGCATATTTTCCTGCAGCACTTGGCGTAAGTGTAAGAAGCTTAATCGAAACGTCACGAAATGCAATAAACCAGTAGTTATCCATAAAGCTGTATACTCTTGTATACTCACCAACTTCTAAAATGGCAATAAAAAAGTCATTAGATATGTTTTAAATTCATCTGTCCGTTTGAGGTGAGTTGGCATTACTTCGTGTTGAAGATGTAATGTGCATCTCAATATGAAGATTCTGTCATAATAATAACATTTCATGTTTCACCTCATTATGTTGAACATGTTCTGGGGCACATGTGGTCTAATGGTCTAATTTGCAGTGTTGAGTAGTATCCCATAGCCATATCAAAATCCGTTTGAATTCTAGATTCACCTGTCATCAATATACCACGTCTGTGATGTTCACTTAATGTATGCCGTCATGCAGTGATATAACTGAAATACTGCTACTTTCATTTCCGTATGACGCTTTCTAATGATTATACCTACCCTTCCTTTCAGCACAGGGGAAGATATGGAAGCACCTCTTTTTATGAGTATCTCCTCGAATCTTCTGATTATAGAGATCGAGAAACCCGTCCTGGAGGTGTGATTATTTACCTAATACCTCTCTTTCACACTTCCCGTATGTTGAGAGAGGAGGATGACACCACTGGCGAGCCATCCAAATTATCTCCATCAATTCCAACGTTGCCTAGTTTACCTGAGTTTGATAAGATTTTGTCTGATGATGTTCCTAAGCCTCGTCGTCGATCAAGATCTCCAAGGAAGGTGCTAAGAGTAGCTTCTGAGTCGAAATCTGTCCATAAAGTTAAAAAACAACGACAGCTCCTCCCTAAACCACCTGAGAAAACAACCTCACCATTAACTAGTCATTCTCCATCTTTCTTTTCATTTGAGTCTTCGGGTGTATTTGTAGACTTATCCGATGTTGAATTTGATGAATCAGAACTCACGTCAACAATAATACCTGATGAGCTTTCAGACATATATGGTGACTTCACGGAGCCCACACCCAGCACAAGTCAACACGATATAGATGTTTTCGAAGCAGTGACAGAGCCAGACTTAGAGGAAGATTCAGGCCCAAGTATCTCAGGCTTTAGCAGGAAAAGACACAGTGACATTCCTCTTATTTTGGACCTCTCTTCATCATCTACAGAGGCATATCCTGTGTTTGAACGAAGTTCAGATGAGGTTGTAAAGACTTTTGTACATGCAGAAGAGCAAGAAGGAAATCAAGAGCCAGGCCCAAGTGTCTCAGGTTTGAGCAAGAAAAGACCCAGTGGCATACCTCTTACTTTTGATATCTCTTCATCAGAGGCAGAGGCATCTCCTGGGTTGGGAAGAACGTCGGATGAGGTAGTAAAGGTTTTCGTATATGAAGAGGACCAAGAGGTAAAGCAAGCAGCTGCTGAATCCGAAAAGTCTCAGTCTGTGTTGCCGTTGATTAAAGAAGAACTGAGGACCAGGATTCAACTGAGACGACTAATATCCGGGGATGGAGACACAGAACCCGATATTAAAAAACCGTATAAGGTGAATTACTGTCCCATAACTCATCTATCCCAACTTACCGATGTAGTCGTTCATCTTCTCCTTTGAATGTGTCACAAAACTAAACGTCACTGCATCACTTTCAACACTTAACACTGAGAGCATAGCTTTGGAATCATACCACTCCACCGGATACCTGAACCATTATCATATCTGTATCAACATTAAAACAATTGTAGAGAAAATGCATGATAATTTAAAAAAGAAATGCATCATATAGCATATATATGCTTCCTATATGCCTATATTTCCCTCCTCTAAAATGGCACTCGCCTTTGTGGTACAAATATGTCATCACTACTAATTATGTATGTCATCCCTAATGACAATGCCATGCATCAGTATATGGCTTGGTACAAATACCTTTATCACTCACTTTGAAATCTCCAGTATGGCTTTCTGAGGTAAGTAACTTCACTGTTAGGTGAAATGCTTGGTCATATATGCGTTAGTTATAGTGCCCTACAATCTTTTGTATGTGAATATTCTCCAATACATGCAACATGAGAAGATCGACAGGATGGAAACAGTAAGTATGAAATAGAATGGTTTGAACGCCGCCCGTTACTATATAGAGCCCAATTACTCTTAATGAGATTCCCACACAAAATGCTGTTGTCTTTGGAGACAGTAGAGATATTGGTACAAACCAAACTGAGAATCACCGGATACATCCGATGGATAACCAAGGGAAATGCAAAGAAGTTAACACATAAAGTTTAAATAAATCTAGAAAGGGATAAGTGAGGTACTTGATTTGAGGGAAGGTGGGAATGTAACCATCTGAAAGAAAGTATTGTATTTACAGCATTACGATTTTAATAAATGTCTTCAGATGATGATACCCAAGATGGCAACGTTGAATGCATGGCTACACCGATTCAAAGTATAGTTGGTGTATTAGTATTTTAAGTTGAAAAAAATACGCAAAATAAGGTTTCATAGTATTGCTGTGAAAAAATGGCGTTCTTCATGGCAAGCTTTCAAACGAAGAGCGAAGTTAAGCATACAGGTAACATAATTCTAAAGATACCAAGCAAAAGAAATATCTTATGTGTTATTATTTGTCATCATTTAAGGGACTGTGTGCATGTATGGTATTGCCAAGCCAAAATCTCCGTGGAGCCAACGTTCTTAAGAAAGAAATCACGTTGGAATATGTTAGTACGACATGCTACTGGCTAAATAAAGTAATCGTCTCACAGGTGAGGTATGTTTACCTTGGGTAGGGCCGGGATGTGTTTATTTCCTATTTTGGGCACAGGTGTACAGAGATATCCGAGGTAAGAAGGGATGTTATGTTATTCTGTAGAAATATGGAATCATGTATGTATTGCATAAGGTATTGTGTGTATGTTTCCATGCATGTTTCCCCTTTAATATCAGATGTTAATTATTGTGATGATGACAAAGAACAACATGAAGGTTTCATACTCCGTGTCATGAAACAAACGAGATCAAGCTATTGCTGAACATGACTTATTGCAAGTGAATTTAGGACTTCACATTGCCCTGAGACCATTGTATTGTGTGGATGTTGTGTTGTAGTCAGTTCACTCTTCTCAATAGTCTTACGTGTTACCACTGAAGCTGAAAGTGAAGACTCTGATTCTATTTGAAATTCAAACTTACTGTTTCAGACTGAATTTGTTGGATAAATCTTTGCTGTAGAGCTCGTTATTGTGTGCACTTACCTGTTTGCTGTTTATCACTGTTATTTTCGAACTCATTAACTTTGCTAAATGATCTAGGCAACGACATGGGGTTGCCCAGTCTTGATTATTGTCAGCACTCCAACATGCTGCCAGTATCTGTGCTCCAATTCATTTGAAATACACGTGTATGTCTTGATGTAATGACATAACTTGTAAATATGTTTACAAGGTAAGTATATATGTATACTCACACGCAAAAGAAACGCAAGTCGAGTATGCAGTATACATGTTATTTATTTTCAACAGTAAAGACAAGAAATACTAATAGGGCAAGATTGACAAAAATTTGACTGACGACAGTTTAATGGATTAAAAGGCAGATGACATAATTGATTTTTCAAATGTTAATGGCTTACACAGTTTCGAGTCAATACCCAAAATGTCAGTCAATAACTGGTGTGACCACCATTAGCGTTGATCGCTGCCACACATCTCCTGTACACTGAGTGGATCAGACGATTTGTGAAGGCCCTAGGGATCCTCCTGCACACATCCAGAGCAGCTGTGCGTACGTCATCGGCAGTTGTAGGGACTGGGCGCACATTGTGCAGACGCCTTTGAACCTCATCACACAAGTGTTCGATGGGGTTCAGATCAGGGATGTTGTGTTGTTGCAGAAAGGCCATGGTAGCTCTGGCAACATGGGGACGAGCGATCTCCTGCTGGAAAATGTGTTGTTGATGTTGTGCAAAAAATGGAACAACGTGGGGTCTGATCACTTGGTCGATATACCGATGAGCATTGACGCCGTGTCCCCGATCTTGACCAACATTCAGAAAGCACATGGGTCCAAGTCTCGCATTAAGTCCAATCCCTGCCCATATCATGACGCTAGGTCCACCCGATGGATCCCTTTCCACAACGTTTCTGTCAGCGAAACGATCACCTCGACGCAGCCAAATTCTGACTCTTCCGTCTGCATGGGAGACACAAAAGCGACTTTCATCAGAGAAGATGACACGCCTCCACTCAGGATGACGCCAATTGTGATGACCCTGTGCCCACTGAAGTCGTGCTTGTCGATGCCGTGGTTGAAGAACAGGACGACGTGCTGGTCGGCGACATCTGAGGTTGTTGGAACGGAGACGTGTCGAATGTGTCGATTATGTGTTCCTATGGTCTGTCAAGCACTTTCACTGCAGTTAGAAACGGATGCCTCTGGTGTTGACGGGTAATCTGCCGATCTTGTCGAGGTGTGGTGACCCTAGGACGACCGCTCCGAGGAAGGTCATCTGTGGTCCATGTAGCATTGTATCGATGCAGGAGACGGTAAATTGTGGTTACGTTAACGTTGAAATGACGAGCAACATCTTGCACAGACTCTCCATTTTCCAAACGTCCGATAGCCTGGTTTCTCCGAATTTGAGTTAGGCGTGGCATTGTTGACCAAGGAGTGGTAGGTCCAAGAATCGGCCACAGTTTTATACCCACTACAGTTCGTGACAGTTCGTGCATTTTCGATTTCGCGAGGAATGGGTGCATGATACCCACATATTAATTAAAATGGTGCGTTTTGGCGATTCGTTTTTTATGTTGCGTTTTTACTCGTGGCTTTCAAAATACAACCAAAAATATTGATAACACTATCAGGTTTAACTACATGCTAAAACTCGTATCAATTTATGGTTCCGTGTTTGTTACCTATTTGCTTAAAACCACTTGCGTTTCTTTTGCGTGTGAGTATATATCATACAGCACGCCTCCCCAAATGAAATGTATTTGCTAAAGCTATATGTATTGGGTATTGGGTATCCTGATAAAAGAGAAAAAGTTGAAAGAATATAGATAACTTGCCGATAGAGGCAGGATTGGCCACGGACCCTCAAGCTATGGATGAAATTTCTGAAAACAATCAAAGTCAGGTGACACCAATGATTGTATGGGCAGGCAATAAAGGTAGTTTCAGATTCTTTTATGATATTTAATGCACAGACAAGTGACTTTACACAAACATACATTCTGATTCATTAAGTAACTGCTAATGATTAACCATGTCGGTTCCAAAATTCTAAACCGAGGTATGTGGGTAAACAAGTCTAGCAAATATAAGAATGGACTTTTGCCAGTGAGAATATTATGACATCATAAGTATGTAAAGGAGGCGAGACGCATCTTTTTGAGACATGCAAAAAATGTGAATAACAATACGCTTGCAGCTCTTGCACATACATCATTCTCAATGGCGAGCGGTCGTGGTCATGCTACATTCAGGGGATTCCAGCTTGGTAACAAAGCTCCTTGAAATATAAGTTTCATTGAACTCTACTTGTAGCTCTATCTGTAACTCTAAAGTCATTATCCCTATAACATTTTGAGTTGTACAGTATCTGAGGTGACGAATGAGACAGCTGGATTTGATATCCATATAGAGAGTTATGATATACTGAATAATTCTATAGTTAAGTTTCAGTCTGCATTGAAAAAAATGAAATTAATATGATAATAATTTGCAGTACCAGAAAGCTTGATTATGTAAAGGCTTGATAATGTGTGTCAATCTAGCCGTGGCACTTAATTCAACATCTTAACCTGGACTTACTATAGGCTGTGAATAATAGAACCTCTTAACCAAGGCAAGACTCAGAAAGCAAAGAAGAGACTTACAAAGTGAGATCCAAACCATTCTAAAGAAACAAACTATCAACATGTATATGGGAATGCTTTGCCTAGTTCCTTGTCCCAAGAGTTGAATCCTTTGAAGTTTCACCTTGATATTCTTTGTTGTCTCTAATAAGAGGATAGAGAAGAAAAGAAACAGTTTAGTTTTGCCAGGTGAGTCAACGAAAGTAGGATGGCCATGTCACCATAATGACATATGACATTATCTGGGACGAGATCACACTTTTGATGTGCGATTGTTCCTATTGGCATTGCGTTGATTTAGTAGACTTTGTTGAATTATGCATATTGTCACAGAGCTCCACCATCCCTAAATGACCAATCAATTGCTAATAGATTATTTGCATACACTCACATCGGAGTTGTTGAATGGTGGCTTTACTCGTCACTTTACTAGGTATGCTACACGACTGAAGTCCTCGATTTACACGTCTTTGTGTATTTTGGTTTTCACCTTTTATCAGGTAAATCTTGCTGTATTGCCACCACAAATGATGATAATAATTGAGATCTATAGGGATGGTGGCTAAAGGTCTGTGACAATAACTGACCATGTAGATAAATGTTCATTGTGTACAATGTTCGTTTGTATTGGTGTTACGAACACCACGGACGTTCATAAAAAATGAAGGATGTTTAGTTGCGTTTACACTTCAAAGAGTAAAGTGCCACTTAAAAAGGTTAGATGATATTGATTAAGATACCACGTTTTATCATGTATATATCATGTATATATCTACCCATCTTGCACATATTTACACGGGTTGATTGTGGACATTACATGCTGTCTTAGAGGTATATCCAGAAAGAAAACTTTAGTCAGTTGAGCAAGTTGTTTCGCAGTGACAAGTCAGTAAAATAAGCAGGGGTGTATTAATTTGCAAAATGGACAAATGTGAGGAACGGTGATGATCAAGTTCTTGCCAATTGTTGTTTGGACTGGAAGAGGTAAATCAAGATTTCATCCATAGTCACAAATCGTTACACTCACCTTTCTGGATCAACTTCAAACAGAGATAGATAACCATGAGAACTCCTTGTTTTTCTATCAGATGTCAAAAGATTGGAACCCAACGAGCTGATACTGTCTTCATTTCCAAAGTATGTGTGATAATGGAATCCTGGTAAATGTAAATGAACTAACGATATGTCACTCGATCATTCTCTAGTCGGTCATCAACTTATTATGGATTCTCTTGATAATTTATCTTTTTTGAGACGTAACAGGCTTACCAGCACAGGGTTACCTTCAAGGCTCTGCCTAGTGACAGCCAAACAATTTGCTCAATTGACTCAAACTTTTGTGGATATACTTCCTTGACATCATATTATGTCCCAAACAAAACTACGCAATTCCTTCAATGTGAGAATTATAACTTAACAATCAACTCTTGTATATTAACAATAATCTTTCTGAGGGGATGTTTTAGGCGGGGCATTCCTTTCCCTTCTTTCTCTACCTGTATGCGAAGAAGATTCCTTTCAGATTTGTGCCTTGTATATATCAACGTATAACAGCTATCTTTGTCAGTATTGCAACCTTGTGACAACTGCATGGGTACTATCATTCTGTTTCATTAATCATATGGTTTGGGATAACAGGCATTTTCAGACATTTCAGCGAGGTGAAATTTGAAAGTCCTCGTTCCACAACTAATCTCTACTCTCCAGGCTCTAGATCTATATTAGGACCAACACAATCTGGCCTGTTTTATTAATTACCATGGGTTTAGGTTTGGTTGACATGGTGCACATATTCATCAAGTCATTTAGTTAAGGGTTAAAAAATGTCTCTGAAGAAGATATGCATGAAGACAACTGTCATGAATCAAAACCACAGTTGATTCTGGATGTTTTGAAACTTGCAGGAAGCATTTTCACATTTACATGTAACATGAAAAGCACAACATATAGTTGTTCAATCTCCTAGGAGACTATACTTCTTGCAAAACCTTCAATATGATAGCATCACAATTGTACCTGTACAGTCTAGAAGAATATGCTACTTTGACAAAAACAATTGCAGCTCTACAGTCTAGAAGAATATGCTACTTCAACAAAATTTAAATGTCAGAAAAATGCACCTGTGTAGATTCTTTGAATAATGTCTAAGTTGAAATAGTGATTGTAGCTGTAGACTATTTAACTCTAAAGTCTACTTACTCCGTATTTGATCTCACTGGGGACCTTTTTGTTGCAACTTTATCAGATGACATTAGATGAATTGAAAAAACGTGAGAGAAAGAAGGAACAGAACCGACGGGCGGCTCTGCGATCAAGACAGAAACAAACAGATCAAGAGGGAGAGATCGTACAGGTAGATATCGGCACTAGATATAATAACTTATTTCTATGTCAGCAGCCGTCAAATAGCTGTAATATTGCTGATTCCTATGTTAAACTATAAACAAACAAAAATTGTCAGCGATGTGAATGTAAGCTCACCATTGATCATGGATTTCTGTTAACAAAGGACGAAGCTGATTAAAAAAATAAATGTCATTATTTCTTCTTGAAAACCAATTTTACAAAACAGATGACTTATATGATCATCATGTAGCATTTTCAAAAATTCAGCTTGGTATATCGACACTCAGATTGTAGTTGTAGAGGTGTTGAAGTGGTGGATCTGAAACGCGAGCAATGCATTTAAGGAAGTCAGTGAAAAGAGAATTGTAATATTATCTTATTCAAAAGTTTATTAACTGTAATCTAAAACTCACCTACCCGACTGCCTTGGAGCTTGGACAATTGGAGTCAAATTTACTTTCAATCTGTTATTTGAACAGAGGCACCGTGATCATCTGAAATGGAATGGGGTTTTGGAAAAGGAAAAGGAAGAATTGAAAAAGGAACGCCATTGGTTGGTCAAGCAACTTGAGCATCATGTCACTACTGAATGTATGCTGCCACGTTGTGCAACAGATATGGTATATGTCCAAAATATCAAAAGTGGTCATCTTCAACAAAGTTAATAGTGTCACCAGCAATACATATGTTCTGCACTCAAGCATGCACATTCAAATACACCCATGCTGTTAGATACTTTATTGCTGTGCTTATCGTTTTGCACACGGATGTCCTTTACCCCAAATAAGGAATCATCATTTAAGAATTGTGTCTGTACATTACGTAATGTCAGGAATTTATGAAACAGAAAATATATTTTTTACTAGTGGAATGGAGGTTGATAAGGATGTTATGAACAATATATTTGTATCGTCTATAGAATATATTGCCATTCTCAGGGACAACGATATGAATTCATTTATCAATTAGACAACTAGACAAAGAAAGGGCACCCAATGAAGCCAGTTTAGATCCTTAAAAGAATCACGTCAAGGTGTTACGCAGAACTAATACAAGGTCCAGAAGAACCTATTAGGAGATGAAAAGGAAAGACAAGAGCTGGCCACAGGAAGCAGACCCTGGTCATTAAACCATCAACTCCAATGCTTCAAATACACCAGACACTACCAAGGATGGAAGGGCAGTTTTAACGGGCTGTTCTGGGTCTCGACAACACGAACAGAAGTGGAGGACCCGATGGAACAGAAGAAGCTGCATCTTCCCAGCTGCTTTAGGGATGGACCATAACATTTCTGAGAGTGGGAGGGCGTCCAGTGATCTTTTTTAGACCTGAGTACAAATTATTCTTCCAACTCGTCACCCCGAGAATATCCAATGGTCAGCTCCTTGGTTTCAGCTTGATATTCGTGGTATGCTTTTATTGTTACAATTCTTTATCAAGCAATGACGGAATTTAAAACATCATGCTTCAAGTCTAATATTGATCTCATCACCAGGTGATTGACATATTTTGTTAATTAATGACATATAATGTTAATATCTATGATTTCTAACAGTCTGCAGAACATGATTATCCTTTCCGCAAACACCTGGTGTCACTTTACAGTGATTCATTGATATAATGTTCACCTATATTTTCCTTTTACGCCCAATGGGATCTGTTTCGGCAAATAATCGATAACTAATTATCTCGGGCGTTGACGTTTATATTCGCGCATGTGTTCTAAATAAAGTAGACATCGTTCGGCAAAGAACTGCATCTCAAATGTAAAATGTCACTATCAGTCATACACAACAAGTTTGATTTTATCCACCAAAGTAATAATCAAATATGAAATTAAAATGAAATGAAAAGTATTTTGATGCATTCGTCTGGCATTTGAATATCAGGAAATTATTTTTTTTATGCTCAAATAATCAATACATTTATCAAGAACATATTATGAAAGCATGGTTTAAGGTCGTTTTAATAAGGGCTAAGCTCAACTATGTTTATGTAGGTCATAGTTTCTGGAGCACCCTGGGTGGGTACATTGGATAATGTAGATATGGGTCTTCTTGAACTTGTGTAATAGTTTCGTTGGGTAATTGGATGTATTTGTTCATTTGTCATAACTTCATTAATGTGTTGAACATTTTTATATGATTATATAATGGTTTATTCGTAAATTTGACCAATATCTACGATGAAAACAGTAACTTCATTTATTGACATAATAGAAAACATACTCTGACATAAGCGACAGTGTCGTCACGCACAATTAACTCCACAATTAAAAAGATGTATCGTTCAATATTTTATTATCATGATTTATATCCTTTTATAGTTTAGATATTATTATTATTATTATTATTATTATTATCGTGTTACCACCAGAGTAAGAAATATTAAAAATATATTTCGAATCATATTGCAATGGGTAGAAATCAGTCGTGTCTGGTTGTCGAATATTAGGTGTTCCGTTAAAAGATGGGGTATGTTATTCGAAAAGGAATGTAATATATCAATTCAATACCGCGTAACACATGAACTGTAGGAGAATTGAACAAAATTCCCTTCCCGTCCTATCTGTCAAATGTATTAAAGTTGAAATCTTTGGTTTGTAAAATCGGGTTATATAGTTTGAGCCACTAGTGATAAGAACATAGTATTGTGTTGTGACCTGTTATCAATAATAAACAAAGACTCATTAGTTAAGCTTAATGTTTGAAACGCATATAGGTAATAAGATTCGTTGACAAAAGCAAAGGATTTGTTTTGTTTTGAAATATTCATTTTGTTGTTGACATATTCTTTCTTGTTTCGTGTGATTTTTGTTGTGTTTGAACTTCGATTCAACAAATAGTAAAGATTGAATCCAGGTAAGGACATTTGGGAAAAATTAGGAATTAATGGAATATTTTGAATATAAGCATGCAGAGGTTTTTTACGTGGTCATTATTTTGTTAGTTTTAGTTAAATATGACTTACTTCGCTTACGAGATCCGAAGGGAAGTGTTTTATGTAAGTTATAAACTGAAAAATCTGAAACAATATTTATCAACAATTTTCTGTTTCATACTAGACTGACGTTACGTCCCAGAAATAAAGTTAACTTATTTAGAAATATATATCTACAACATTTTCAAAAATCATCCAAATGGAGCCCAGAACAATCCTTGAGCTGAGGCAATCCACATATGCCAAGTCTAGTCTTCTCTTTTATTAAACGTATTGTCTGGGGTCCTGGAGGACAGATTAGTTTGAAACATAATTTCCATGAAACGGCCATAAAATTTCTCTTGATGGACGACATCTATTTGACAGAGAGATTTTGAAAAGCATGGTGAAGTATGAGCTTTTCAGTGGCCTAGTGGTTCGCCACAAGGCTAAAGATACGAACGTTGCAAGTTCAATCCATGGAAATATTAAGAAAACTTTTGTTATTTGGTTTTACATCATTCCTCAGACATACATTGTATTCAAATGCAAAATATATCACTAGCGAGAGACAATAATGTGTTACAATATCACCAGAACGTGTTTCCTTAAATCCCTGGGGTGTTATATCATCCCAGTACATGTTATGTGATCCGATTGGATAACATAGGACAACGTAACTGAAGGTTAAGAAGTTTAGTCAAGTCATGATATATTTTACAGACATTTTACATGATCAAAAATTGGTTTAAATATGAGAGTGAGATACACGGTGGAAAGGATAACCCAATACAGTAAAAAACTCAGTGCTGGACTCTGGAGTATGATATATTAATAGTGTTTACTGTGCGTGTGTTACTGCTTGTAGTTATGCATTTTTTATAGTGACAATGAAATTTCCAGAAATAATAATTATACTATTAATTTAGACATTGATTCAAACATATAAAGATAGATTCTATTTCAACATGTTATAGCTTCCTTAAGGTTGAATTAGTTAACAGACACAGTATTTAACTGATGTGTTTATTAACAACACATGACCAATTCTTAATGAGGTTTTGATGAGGTTAGGAGGTGAGACTGTGGGAAATGGATTGATGCTAGGCTCTTTCGAAGCATATTATGGTTGGTAGGATGGGTGTTAGTACCACTCTTCAATGATCTCTATCGACCATAGGATAGACATTGGGCGAAGGGACAGAACTTCATGTTTGTTTTTCTGGTCAGAAATTGGCAACATATATTCTAATTTTTTACTATCTGGTTCTCAGGTTAAAATTAGGTTGAAAAATTCAGGTCAGAAATAAGAAAATATTATTTTCAGTTTTGCCTTACTACGGTCGTAGCAAAGAAGCAGGGGTATTGTTATTCCAAGGGGACAGTTTTTTTATTTCTTGTTTTGTTAATAGTCAGCTTTCTTCCAAAGGCTGGATGGTGGTTCATGTCTGAGTCGGTCGGAATAAAACTTCTTAAATTTTAGTCTGATCAGTCTTACAAATCTATTTACACACCATGGCTATCACACAACTATGTTATCGTATATGCATCGCTTTAGGTTTTTTTGTTGTTTGTTTTTTGTTTAACGCCGCACTCAGCAATATTCCAGCTGTATGACGGCCCCTGCAACTTTAATATCTTAACTTTGTTATCAGAGGATTCGATATATAAGTCTTCAAAATATCCGGATTTCGTTACGGGGATTTCCTTATATCCGAATGTCGTTACATCCGGACCTCGGTATACCGGTTTTTCGTTATATCTGGACCTCGTTATACCGGTTTTTATTTATAACCGATATGTATCTATTTATGAGTATGCAAAACACCCATAAAAATTCCGAATCCATCGTGCACACAACTAAAAAAGGGAGCCTTGACATTCAGCATTCACTCCCGACATGACGAGGTCATTTGTGTAACGGAATGTAGGCGATAAGGACGTCGCCTGCACAATCTTAACCGTCTCACTAAACTTATTTAGTCACTTTTATCACGATAATTAACCCGACATGCTTGATTGAACATGAAAAGGTTGACGCTAATCACTTAAGTGAGAACCTTTAGTTATCATTTTGAAAAAATGTTTTATTGCAATTGTAATAGAATTTTGAAGTTTGAATTTGTATGAATTAAATCATTTTCTTACTTGACAGAGGTATTGTGAAAAAGGGCAAATTATGTGTTAATGATATGATGTTTGGTTCACATATGAGATCGATTATATTTTTGTATCGTAATGAAAGAACGAATGTTCTTGGATGCCGTTTTAGGTATTTTTGATTCTATTTGATTCCTTGTGGATTTGTTTTGTGTAAATATTTATAGATGTGTGTCAATCACTGATATCATCACCCGAACTGTCAAATAGATTGTGTAGTCACCGTAAAAGGCGACTATGCTTGTCGTAAAAGGCGACTAACGGGATCGGATGGTCAGGCTCGCTGACTTGGTTGATGCATGTCATCGATCCCAATTGCGTGGATCGATGCTCATGATGTCAATCACTGGATTGTCTGTTCCAGACTCGATTATTTACAGACCGCTGTCATATAGCTGGAATATTGCTGAGTGCGGCGTTAAACAACAAACCAAGCAATGATGTATTTCACTGTGAAAAAGCAAAGTACGAAATTATAAGAAGAAAATATAATTATTGCAGTGATTGTCTGGAATGTTTCGAGATTGTCTTGTAATGTCTTTAAATTTTACATACACGTTCCCAAGACTAATCCGGGGTGGAGTTTACTGATTAACAAAGTCCAGATTTACATTGACAATCAAGGAATCCCTGCATTCCGGACGTTTTGTAAAAAACGTCTCTCTTTATACATACACTCAAACTAATATTACTTTTTAGCTATGATTCATGCATCCGTCCGGATTGACGAAGTTTCAGTGTTTTTTGCTGTTTCTCCATTCAGCCTAAAATTTAATCAAAATCAGCTGTTCTACTCCGAAACGATACATGTAGTTCTCTTAGTGAAAATCTGAGAGCAACTCCATAGGGGAACGTTCAAATCAGGCTACAATTCTGTTATGATAAATACTGTGGATCAACTCGCTGCCACAGTTTCCTTCAATTGGAGAACATGAAAATTGTGACTTGCGGGTGTTTGTATTTGGTAGCGAATGGGTCCAGTATGGAATACTGTAAGGGACATTCTCGCGATCTCGCATTCTCGTGTTTTGGGCATATTTACCTCGTTTCCAAAGGACGAGATCGCGAGAATGCGAGATCGCGAGAATGTCCCTTACAGTATTCCATAGTCCAGGGTATTTATTATAATAGAATGGAGGTATAATACCCTGGATAACCAAGGATTTCATTTTAAGGAACATAATAGCTGGTATCGATGGGGATTAAATCTGATAGATTTAATCTTGGTGCATGTGAGGCATGTTTTAGATTTGTACTAGTGTTCATTGGCGTCTTCAATTTTAGTATTTTATGTTAACATGTGATAAAGTATGTGTACCGAAAAAGGGAAACCGTAACACAATCTTACCTCGTATTTACTCTGCGTTAGTTAAAATTAAAATTTAACGCGTATCAGAATTGTTTCAGCCACATAGCGATTCTGCCTCTTAGTATAGAACTATGCTTTTTCCCGAGACAAGGGAGTTAAGTGTCTTATAAAGTCAGTTAACTCCCTTGCCTCGGGAAGATGAAAACTATGTATAACATTCCCTTATTTACTACATAATTGAATAACAAAGTCGAATTAACATGATTTGTTAAACACCAATTTCTTTACATTTGTTTCTATTATAAATGAGATGGAAATAAGTGTATTTAACACATGCCTTACGGCGGCCTGGGGGCAGGGGTGGCCCAGTCGTCTTAGGCGCCGCGATTCGCTGTGCAGAGTTGCGTCTCTTGGGCACGCCAGAAACCTATGATTGTGGGTTCGAATCCTGGTTCACCCCAATTATGTTTCTAGGTTTGTCAGCACCATACCCGTGCTGTTGAGTTTCACCGAAGTAGTAAACGTCTGAGACCTGCATCACATCGGGCTTTCCTCCAATATTCAGCTGACACGCCGTGATATAACTGGAATACTGTTAAAAGCGGCGTTAAACCCAACTCACTCACTCACTACAGCGGCCTTGGGTGGTGGACTGGCCTTGTGGTCAAAGCATTCGCTTGTCGCACCGAAAATCTGTGTTTGCTTCTTTTCATGAATACAGGTGAAACCCCTACGGGCGACCCCTGTCGGGATTCTGCTGTGATACTGCTTCTTAAAGTCTTTTAAATATGTCCGAACACTCTAAATCGTCAACGTAAGAGCTGGATATAAATGCTGGTAGTCTGTTATCACACCCCAGCTTGGGATATTGATCATGTTAGCAATAAATGGTTTTGCCTGTGTAAGAGTCCATTTTTATACGCTCATTTAACGTAGCTGGAATATTGATTCGGTGGCATTAAACCAATCACTATGAAGTCGATATTGTAATTTTAACGCCACACTTAGCAATATTGTCTGGCCCAGATTCGGCAACTTACTGACCGCCGTCATATAGCTGGCATATTGCCGAGTGCGGCGTTAAGCAACAAACAAACAAACAAACAAACAAACAAACATTGGGCGTAAAAGGCAAAATAGTGGTGAATATTTCATGAATGGATCGCTGAAGGTCACTGATAAAACCAGGATTTTGCGAAAACTGGTAAAGGATGTTCTGCTCTAAAGGTAGCACTTCCACTTACATAATTTGCGTTAAGAAGCCAGTGTTTGTTTTTCATTATTTTAATCAGATTTGTGTTAAATTACATTCATATTCAAATTTAAACGGCAACAGAGAATTGAGTTGAAATAGCTGATGCACAGATAAAACATGTACCAGAAAGCTCGCTCGTTCGTATATAGTTGTATTATTTCAAGTTAGAGCAACGCCTTCGTAAGAGCGTCCATGCTTCTGTGTGTGTTTCTCATCTCCCGCCGCCTGCAAAGATCCCTCCCACCGGAAGAATGAAATTATTGTTTAATCCTGAATTATCCGCCGTCCATCTTTATTTGTATGCCGCTTCTCGAAAAAAGTATCAATTTTCACAATGCGTTCAAAGTGCACTGTTGAAACTTGGAATGGAATCAACTGTTTGCTACTCTTATTTCTGTGTTGTGATATAGGATTCGCCACCACTATAGTTCCAATATAAAGAGGGGAGCTGCGTCGTTGTTTGAGAAAGTACATGGCATGAAAACCTGAGACAATTGCAATCACACAGACGGCCCCTCTGTTATTTGTGAAGTTCAGGGTTTGTGCAACCTTGGCAATCAAAGTAGACACAGGTTACTACCACTTTTGAAAACCTCTTGACTACTACCTTCGGTGATTCTCTCAGCGAAAAGAGAGTTAAAGTAACTTTGTTCCTCAAAAGGCTTGACTCCAACCATCACAGCCTGTTCAGACGTCTCTTCCTCACCTGTACGCCCGGTTCACTTACGGTCAGCCAGCCAAATTGGTAACATTTGCAGTGATTTCATCTATTCATTTTGTCATTTATAACTTTATACTAATATATACGAAACCGTAGCAGAAATATACCCGTTAGTTACCACTTTAAAAAAAAAGCAGTGTGTGGCTCAGCCTACTGTCTTATTTCAAGAAGATTGCAGACATTGATTCCTATTTGTTTGCGGAAACTTCAGTGTAAATAGTGCTCATAACATTAAATAGTTCTGGGAGTTGCGAGACATCTGCGAGATGTAGTTTGTTCACTAAGTTGACTAGTAGTCCTATTTTCGTTCAGCTGTGAAAATCGAAAATCTACATTTGTATTACATCCATGTAAATATTGTAGGAATTTACTGTACGAATGCTTTTAAAATATGAAATCTGAATCTTTTAGAAATGCATGTTTTGCATTTCTTTGTTGTAAAATGTATACATTACTAGATCAGGGTCGTCTGTCATTCATATTTAATAAATGAAAAACATGAATGAGAAACTATCTAGATCTAAACCTGTGTAGAAAGTTTTCGTCTTGTACAATATGTACAATAAATGTACAATGTCCGGTTCCAATTGCCCGAGACTGCATGTCAAAAGATATATACTTGTTTGATAATTAAAGTTATTTTAGAACTGACGCGAACCGGTGTTTACTGACTTGGAATAGGACAATGGAAGGAATGTTTATTAATCACAATATAACTTTATGGTGATGATTTCTTTTTATCTACATGTGCTTTCATCTTTGATAGATGTGTTTTTTTTCTACAAAGTGGGAAATTTCAGTTTTCGGCTTCAGCTCGCTCACAATACTCGACCAGACATATTGTCTAGTAGCTAAAAGCAATTTTCGATTCTAACCCTGCATTAGAGCTCGAGGTCCCTCAGTATTTTATTGCTGATTTTATAAGTTTAAGATATGTAGATCAAGAAACAACTGGATGCCAACTTGGCACCCTTGAACGTTTTGATTAAAATGTATTTTATATATATCCTTGGAAATTTTAAGCGCCAGCAGAGGACCGTGTGGAGGCAAAATAGGTTGTTTGGTAAGTAGCACAAAATGGAGTACTTCCTGTACAGATTGTTAACATTAGTTACATTTTTCTACCTCATTTGCACAATTGATATGGCACAATGATAAGTCATTTTTGTTGTCCGAGTGATTTATGACATAAACATTGCAGTAATGCAGAGTAATTGAATGAGAGATAAGTGGGGAAAATAATTCAGATGAAAATGCAAACTAGTAAAGTGTCGTCTGCTAGGCTAAGCATACCAATGCTATCAAAGGCTGCATTAAACTTCATTTGTTGTTGAAATTTGAAACATCTATCTATATATGCATTATTATATTCATGTTTGCAAACGTGCATTTAAATTGTCAAATATTTCCTATTGATTGCCAAAGCCTTGAATAGGTATTGTGCAGCAAGGACCCTTTTTTTCCTTTTCTTCTTTTTTCTGTGCACGTGTGTTGTTACAAAGTGATCAGCGTCTGAGACCAGCTTCACTGTTAGCATTCTGCCGATATTGGACTCCAAGCCGTGACACTACTGAAATACTACTCGAACCTCACTCACCCAAATAGAATGTCCAAAATCATTGACGGTTGAGCGTCCGCCCGGAGAGCGGAAGGTCCGGGGTTCGATCCCCAGCCGCGTCATACCAAAAGACGTTAAAAGATGGTACTTGTTGTTACCCTGCCCGGCGCTCGGCATTAAGGGGCTAAAACAAGAACTGGTCGGCTCGGAGTCAGTATACTGTGTCTGAGTGGGGTATTCATGTTAAACTGCGGCATGGTATCTCAGTGATAGCACTATAAATCGGCATCAGTCCGGACTAGTACAAGCAGCCACACACACACATATACACGTGCATGCACGTCGCTATATAAGTGCAATAATCTTGGACGCGACGTTAAACCCCATTTCACCTCACCTCACTAAATCATTGACTGTACACTATGCCAATATATACTGCCAGGGAGTAGATAAAGCGCCTGCCCTGAGAGCGGAAGGTCGGTTGTTCGATCCCCGGCCGTGTCATAACAAAATACGTCAAAAGATGGTACTTGTTGTTACCCTGCCTGGTTCTTGGCATTAAGGGGATACAACAAGAACTGATCGGTTAAACTACGCCATAGTATCTCAGTGGGCTGGTACGTTATAACCGACATTATTCCAGACTAGTACACGCACGCACGCACGCGGCACTATGGAAGTGCATTAATCTTAAACGCGAAACGCCATTTTATCTCACTTCACCTTATATATTACATGTTCATTTTCCCCGATTTAGATCATAAATAAAAGAAGCGGAAAAGGGAGCCGACATGAACAGGATAACCCTATTTCAAATAGGAATTGCCCAGTCGTCCAAGGTGCCGCGATTCGCAGTTCAGAGTTGCGTCCCTTGGGCACGCCAGAAACCTATGATTGTGGGTTCGAATCCCGGTTCGCCCCAATTATGTTTCTAGGTTTGTCAGCACCATACCCGTGCTCCTGGGTTTCACCGAAGTGGTAAACGTCTGAAACCTGCATCATTTCGGGCTTTCCTCCCACATTAAGCTGACACGCTGCGATATAACTGGAATACTGTTAAAAGCGGCGTTAAACCCAACTCACTCCCTCACTCACTATTTCACTGCGTTCGAGCGTGTGCAGGCAGAAAAAAAGGTGACATAAGCCTTTCGTAGTTTTCAGTGTCCTTGTGCAATAAAATATAACTTTGTTGTTTTGCGTGCAGATATTTCTTGAGGACTTTGCGGTGTACTGCAATAGACAATTTCTCTTCCTCCAAGTTTCTTAAATGATAGGCCTTTGTTTTGCTTTGACTTTGTTCATTGATCCGCCGACCCTTAATTTCACAAATGTGGAACTACATTTTACATTTTTGGAAAGTCATTTTTTTTCAAATTCCGGTCGACTGTTTATATATTTCACAAGAAAAAATATTGTTGTCTTCTGGCTCCGTAACGTAAAGAGGGAAAGCCTGTAACATACGAAAATCTAATGGTGCCTCTTTGGTAGTGTATATTTGGTTATATCGAATTTTCTCGTTATTTCGATTATTTTTTTATTTTCTCGAAATATCGAAATAACGAGAAAAAAAACCTCGAAGTAACGAGAAAGAACCCAAACTTTCGAGAAAATAATTGAAATCACGAAATTTCGTTTAAAAATAACAGAAATTAATTCTACCAAAGTGGCACCATTAAGCTTACTTGTAATACTCGTTACAGCTGGTGTTTGCTTTAATGGTTGTAAATCTGCAATTTAAATCTTTACTCTTCCTACTTTACAATTACTTTAAAAATATGTTTTTGGTAATTTTATTTTCTTCCAGACAAATCCGATGTTTTTGAGAACAAAAATCCGTATACTAAGTACAAAAAAATAAATGGCCTTGTCCTTGCATGCTGTCAATAACAATTCATCTGTATAACTCGCCTGTTTTGTTTTGTCATTATACATTGTTTGTTGTGCCCAGTAACAGCGTTCGTGATTACAAGTGTATATTGTATACCATTCTTTGTCCTGTTTTCTTTTCCTAAACTCTCGACCCTTGAAGGTCCGGGGTAGAATAGGTCTTCAGCAACCCATACTTGCCGTAGAAGGCGACTATGCTTGTCGTAAGAAGCGACTAACGGGATCGGGTGGCTAGGCTCGCTGACTTGGTTGATGCATGTCATCGATCCCAATTGCGTGGATCGATGCTCATGATGTCAATCACTGGATTGTCTTGTCCAATACTCGTTTATTTACAGACCGCCGTCATATAGCTGGAATATTGCTGAGTGCGGCGTAAAACAACAAACCAACCAACAACCTAAATTCTCATTTTGAAATGACAAATAAAACTATAATTGTATCATTTATAACGTTTCCTGATGAAACAAGACCATTATCGTGACGTGCATGACGATGGAATTAAGATTCCATTTTGAGTTTTTGACAGAAACATAATTGTGTCTCAATTCTATTTTATTTGTGATACTTAATAAATGTAAAGCGTTTCAAAAACCTTGTGGAGAAAACGTAGGCTTTTCGTGCCGGAAATCGGTGTTCGATTTACAACATTTATACAACATGCAAACTCTTGGAGTGAGTGAGTGAGTGAGTGAGTTGGGTTTAACACCGCTTTTAACATTATTCCAGTTATATCGCGGCCCCAAACTCTTGGAAAGACTGATAACATACCAACCCAATACAATGTACCGTGATAAACCGTATGCATGGTTGCAGTGGCTTGCAATTCCATGTATGCTGATAGAAAAATATGAGACAAGACATAGCAATAAATTACGGAAGCCTTTTATACGGAAACCTTTTCGGACCGTTTGTCTTTTTCTTTTTTTCTGTACATTTCAAGACACTAAGTTGAAATTTAAAGAAACTAAGTTGAAATTACAAGATACTAACTTGAAATTTCAAGATACATAAGTTGAAATTTCAAGATATGTAAGTTGAAATTTCAAGTTATAATCTTACAATTTCAAATTATTATTTTGAAATTTCAACTTAGTATGTATCTTGTAATTTAAGCGTATTATCTTGAATTTTCGATATAACATCTTGGAATTTCAAGAAAAAAGCCCCTTAAAGGCTTCCGTAACTTCGGGTGTGAACAGTCCCGGGTTGTTTTCGGCATACACACATGTACAAAGGGCGAGGTAGGATAAGAGCCCTTTTTGGCCCAACGGAAAAGATCAAATTTTAAAGTTCCGGAAAAACTTTCAATATTTGTATAAAATTTATGGTTGCTTCCTTTTTACTTTTGGACTTTTGACTTGATCAAATATATAAATATTGTTTAAAGGAGTGAAAAAGTCAGAATTTGCGAACAACAAATGGTTTTTTTATCACATATTTGAACTGTTTTTATCAACATGTCCTATGGAAATTAGCTGGGGTCAAAGACTTGCTCATGTTTAAATGTATAATTTAGAAAACGCTTCCTGGAAGCCTCTAAAATCGGCATTTTAACAGAGTTTACCTTTATCTATGCATTTTGCGTTGTCAAAAGTTCCAAACATGTAATTGTTGGAATAAACAAAGTCTCCATATCTCATTCATATATGAACACATCAGATAAGTTTCATACTTATATATATATTATTTTTCTCAGTTCTATTATTATGCAGATTCTGTGGATCCAAAACGGCTCTTATACCACCTCGTCCTACATACTGCAGAGCCAGGATAAGTTGAGATATGACCTGACAATTAACCCCGTATGATTATGTATGAGTTCCGCCCACTGGTGCGGACCATTGTGAAGAAAGGGGTAGCGGATGGTCCGCGACAAATAGTACGATGGATATGTGCATGTCCTGTCTCGGATAACAACGAGTTCTAGTGGCGAGTTCAATAGCACATAATAATACTACGGGGGCGGTCGGGTAGCCCAGTGGTTAAAGCGTTCGCTCGTCACGCCGAAGACACTGGTTCGATTCCCGACATGGGTACAATGTGTGAAGCCCATTTCTGGTGTCCCCCGCTGTGTTATAGCTGGAATATGGCTAAAAGCGGCGTAAAACCATACTCACTCACTCACTCACTAATAATACTACGTGCTGATGTGAGGTACCCAATGACTGTGAAAACGGTGACAGCAAATTTGCAAAGATAACAACTGGGAAGTATCGTGACAACGAAGGGAATTCATTTGCTGTAAAAATGAAAAACATGGGTACACCCTCTCTACCTGTCACAAACCAAGCATGTTGTCCATATCCTGTGCACCGTCTTCTTGTCTCAAACGCGTTTCGCGAGTTGGTTCAACTTACCCTGGATTGCAAGTACCTTTCCGTTTTTGCCGTTCCCATATTTCATTCCATGAGTAAAACCATATAAACAAACGGGACCAATCGTGTTCCGACGACCAGTCACTATCCAAAGTCGCCTTCCCCAAGTCCTGTTTGTCACTTCATTGTGTACAATGATAAAACAACAAGCATGATAACGAATAAATATTTAATAACAACAACAGTGTATAGAACAGTACAACACAGCGGATCAGGGTAAACAGTCGTACTGGATATTACCTCCCCTGACCTTGCAGGAACAGTAGCGGTAGAGGGTTCGGCCCATCCTGTAGTGAAAGAACGTCCCGGCGTCATGGCAGTCGCCGTAAACGTCCCGGCAACCTGGATAACGAACATATTTTGTGGTGAGGCGAGGTGAAATGGGGTTTAAAGTCGCTTCAAAGATTATTGCACTTCTATAGCGACCACAGAGGCGGTCCACATATATAATTGAGTGAGTTAGTGTGTTGGGTTTGACGCCGTTTAAATAGACGGTATGGTGTAACCTAAATATTGTTAAAATTAATATTAAAAGTAGCTTTAAACGCTACCGTAAATATTTAAAGAATGGTGCTTATCAGGAAGGATTATAATGGAATTTTGCATGACGATGTTGTTTGATATAATAATGTAGATAATAATAACAAATACACCAGTGAGTAAATTCATTATGAAATGAACGAATATATAACTTTCGTATAGTTAAACGTTAAAGTTAAAATGTAAATAGTACACGATTTTATTTTCTCAGCCAGAGCGTTGTAATTAAATTATGTTGATCAGTAAAGAATACAATGAAATATAATTTGTAAAGAATGTAAATGTTATTGCATATTACTGACAATAATAAAATAATTCGTAAAAAATGCTGAAGATATTCATCGTTTTAACACATGCATTGATGGAAATAATTTGATGAGGATAAAAATGTGATTATGAAAAGTGTAAATAATACATAATTTATAAAAGACGTAAAATGGATTGCAGATAATAAGGACAATTCAATTATTCCCAAATGATGTAAAATAATCTATTACTAATAATATAAAGAGAACAATTTACAAAGGATGTAATATTTCCTCCATGTATTCCTAAAAGAACAAAAAATATCCAAATTACAAAAATGGTAAAGGGAGTAAAATGAATTAAGGACATGAAATACATATATATTGCAACGGGCATTAATATGTTCTTTAAAAAAATGAGTGAGTGAGATGGGTTTAACGTCGCTTTGAACAGTATTACAGTTACATCACGGCGTGTCAGCTTAATGTGGGAACGCCCAAAGTGATGCAGGTCTCAGACGTTTACCACTTCGGTGAAACCCACGAGAAAGGGAATGGTGCTGACAAACCTAGAAACTTAACCCACAATCATAGCTTTTTGGCGTTTCCAAGGGACGCAACTCTGCACAGCGAAATGCGGCGCATTAGACGACTTTATTCCCTTGGCCCGATCGTGAAAAAAATAATCATAATACTGAATTATTTTTTTTCATGTAAACTATGTTAATATATGGAAATAGAAAAAATGAAGTTATAAACATTTAGCATATGAAGCTGACTCACGCCCCCCGAGCAGCACGGACTTGAAGACCACGCCCATGTGCATGTCCTCCTTTCTGCAGATATACAGGTAGCAGTTGTGTATCCAGGTGGTGCCTACCTTGTAGCACTTCCTCTCAAACTGACAGCCTGGGAGAGGGGGCAACGGTAGCTCGTCACAAACTCAATAAATATGTATCTTTGCAATGTGGAATTATTCATTATTTCTATACACTAAGTGAGTGAGTCAGTATGGTTTTACGCCGCTTTTAGCAATATTCCAGCAATATCACGGCGAGGGACACCAGTAATGGGCTTCACACATTGTACCCATGTCGGGAATCGAACCCGGGTCTTCGGCGTGACGAGCGAACGCTTTAACCACTGGGCTACACGACCGCCCCTCTATACACTAAGATGTATTTGTCTTAAGGATATATGTGTTTTGTGCGGTAATACATTACGGATCCCAGCTGTCATGTAGATGTTTGTTTGTTTGTTTGTTGTTTAACTCCGCACTCACGCACTCAGCAATATTCCAGCTGTATGACGGCGGTCTGTAAATAATCGAGTCTGGACCAGACAATCCAGTGATTGACATCATCCACGCAATTGGGATACGGTGACATGCATCAACCAAGTCAGCGAGACTGATCACCCGATCCCGTTAGTCACCTGTTACGACAAGCATAGTCACCTTTTACGGCAAGCATGGGTTGATGAAGACCTATTCTACCCCCGATCTTGTACATATAATTATGTCAGTCTTTGTATGGTGTCAAAAGGAGGCAATATCTCCAACTTTCATCATAACCCATTATGATATCAAATGGTCGTTTCTTTATTCAAAGTTATACGTTTTTAAGATATTACATTTTTTCTGATACTACATCGGTACATTTTCAAGCGCGGATACAGTTTTTTGGAAAATGAGGTATGCATTTTGTTATGTGACAATTACCGTTCAGTAATCGTGTACATTTGTCAAAACTATATATGTCTTTATCAAATAAATTTGGTCATAGTATTGTAAAACTATTTCCTTTAGCATACCTGACAACCTATACCTTTTCCGAATGTAAAAGTGTTTAGTATGCTTTAAAAAAAGAGGGTACACGTTTCCAGATCCACGTATCAAAGAAAAGAAAGAGGACTTCTGAGGGTACCTTCACCAACAACGACGAACCTGACCCGGCCGTCAATCTCCAGGCACTGTTCTAGTGTACACACACTGGTTCTGTAGGAGTGAAGGTCCCAGCATCGTCGTCCCTCCCGGCACTGAGAACCTGTCAGTATCAACAGGCATTGGTTTGTTATAGAAAATACGTTTCATACAACCAGCAAACCATTTTGACACCCAACGTTATAAATGAAACTCTTTAGGTTGGTTGGTTGGTTGGTTTGTTGTTTAACGCCGCACTCAGCAATATTCCAGCTATATGACGGCGGTCTGTAAATAATCGAGTCTGGAACAGACAATCCAGTGATTGATATCATGAGCATCGATCCATGCAATTGGGATCGATGACATGCGTCAACCAAATCAGCGAGCCTGACCACCCGATCCCGTTAGTCGCCTTTTACGACAAGCATAGTCACCTTTACGGCAAGCATGGGTTGCTGAAGACCTATTCTACCCCGGAATCTTCACGGGTCGAAACTGTTTAGGAAGTTCACATAGTGCATATGGTATTCAGATAATTTGAACCTTGAATTCTGTTAATTAAAAAAAATGTGTAATTCGTTATTGAATTGGATACTCTTGTTAAAAGTCAGTATATCCAACTTCGATTTATCCGGAGATGACTTTCTCCTAAACATTTTATGAATGCAAACCTACTTTGTATCGTTGCGACATTGTTGTACACATCCCGTTTAAACACTGTGCTACATGAATGGAAGGTTAACGGATGATAACTCATGACTTTAATATATTTGCGTTTATGAAGGTATAAACGAAAACAATGTCTAACATTACCGAAAATGCCTCAACTCGCAAATATACAGACCTATGTAAATCCTTGTTGTTCAATGTCAGGTTTTATCCAGCTAATTCGCTCAAACTACGTATAAAACTAGTTTGTTGTTTAACGCCGCACTTAGCAATATTCCAGCAAAATGACGACTGTCTATAAATAATCGAGTATGGCGCAGGCAATCCAGTGATTGACATCATCAGCATCGATCCACGCTATCGGGATAGATGACATTTATGAACCAAGACAGCGAGCCTGACCACCCGATCCGGTTAGTCGCTTCTTACAAGAAGCATAGTCGCCTTTTGCTGGAGTGGTGAAGACCTATTCTACCCCTAACATGAACAACTGTACCGTGGTTGATGACTTTGTAGCCGCCATACTGGCATCTGTATTTCACGCATGGCCCCGTCCTTTCCAACACAAACACCTGCCCGTGACGAAACGCCTTCGCCTCCACGTTACAATCGTCGTCTACAGCAGAAAATAAATGATCATATGTATTGTTGTACATTAAATCGGATTTACCATTATGTCCACTACATTGTTCCCTGAAGAAACAAAATATTTCTTCAAAATCTTCTTTTCAGAATGACTACATTTTTTTCGATTTTCTTCTCCGTGGGCAGAGCGCTAACTCAAACTCAAAAGCAATATGGCGGTTGAGTTTAGACAAGAAAAGATAACCCTCCCGTTATATTCAGGACAATCTTGATCTTCAACGTGCTAAAAGAACTAAAATTAAAAACAATTTTTTTTCAGATGAAAGCAAAATAATCTAAATGTATTGGCGCTCCGAAAATAAATTAGTTTTAAATGCATTATACAAAAAGACAACAAACTACAAGTGCCATTCATGAAGGCAATGTTGAATATTGTGAGCACAATAACGTTGTGACGTCGATAGACCAGCGACATTGCCCCAGTAGGATTAACATTCGTATCTCGGCTGCAGATGTAGAGCGAGTGTGTGAGGTTGTTACGTCACATTGGCAATATTTTCAGCCATGTAGAGTCGAATGAAAAAGGATAAATTCGAGAAACCCCACCTTAAGCTGACATGCCGTGATATAACTGAAATACAGTTCAGAGTGCCCTTAAACTCACTCACTCACTCATTCGACTAACTTGTTATCCAAGTCGTGCCTTAGTCACCCTTAGCGTAATCACTGCAATGACGTCATAATGTCTTACAGGTTCTGTTTTTCTTTTGTATGCGCTGGTATCTCCACCACCGTAGCTCTACACTGTTGGTCAGGCCGAAAACAGTTTGCAACACCAGCAGCAGTTGCAGCAGCATCACCCTCAGCAACGTCTCTGTGGCTGCAACATCACCATACGGGTGTCAAACATCGCCACGAATTATCTCCGTCATACGTCGGAGTATTAAAGGTACCCATTATCATATCCCCACTTCATGGAAATGAAACACGTCTAACCAGAATTAGGACAAATGCATGCTTAAAGGTACTCCAGAATCATTGTTGACGTGTAAAGATTACACCAGGTGTGTCCATACATAGAGGAGCAGGACAATGTGCTCATTAAACTTGTTCATACACTTCAAGAAGTATATCCAACGATGATCACACAATGTCTTTTAGAAAGTGGTAAAATATAAATAAAGCGACAAAACCCTTTGCATATCCAATAGAAATTTCTGCATAAAGCAGAGCCGATTGTACGATTCCGACTATATCATGCCTGATCCAGACTCGATTATTTTCAGGCCGTCATCATATAGCAGAAATACTGACTGCAGCGTTAAACAAACAAACAAACAAACAAACAAACAAACAAACAAACAGCACATTCCAGAAGAAGGCACACCTTTTCCTGACCTCAAATATACCCACAATCTTACGATTGCTACTGATACAGGTTAAACACGAATGCAAATATGGCAAAGATTCGTGCCTGCTACAGATTGCAAACTTACTCAAAACAAAAGTTCTTTGGTACTCAAAGAAGTAACGTATTATCCATCAAGGAGGAGGCACATGCTGTTCACTGTTCACTGGAATAATCCAACAATTCCCACGCCCTGTTCTGCAGTAGTACAATTGATACGTCCACTCCTCCAATCGTACACTCACACCGTAAAGAGAACCAATCTTTTCTTCAGCAATACACTACATCAGATCATTCACACAATCCTGGACCATCTCTCAAAACTGAGAAAAAGTGTACAACTTGAAGGTCCAGAAGCTGGCAACGTAAAACGTTTATCATGTTAATGTGTGTTCTCTGCTGTGTCTCGTACCCTACACCTGCAATGTTGTTAATGCTAGCGCGATAAACATTCCTGACAGCGTCTTGATACAAGGTGGATTAAAGATGTCAGACTTCAGTTTACTTTAATGTCCAAACAAAGCAGAACACGCGAAAGTAGGAAAATACGAACTGGGAGCGTTTTGAGTGTAAGCTTATTTTGTTTTATCTGTCCTGTTAAAGTGAAGAAATTTGCCCGCACCTAAAAGACGACCTTGTGTTTCCGAGTTTTTTTAACCCATTTTCTTTCGAGAATTCTGGAAAACATATTTCAAACATATTTTCGCTACACGTTTCTGTAGTAACAAAACTGACAGAATCTTGATACTTTCAGTTGTCCCCAGTATTGCTCAGAATAAATATTATTGCAGTGAAATCTTTTTAAACCTAACGGTACTGTTCTCAATGAATTCAGCCAGATAAACGAATACGTGGATTAAACAGCGTAATATTCTATGTGCAGTAGATGATCCGAGCAGAATCGCTCGGAAAGCGGGATTTCCGGAGTAGCGGGGTCCGGACGAAGGGCGTTCACAGTATTCGCTACATGTAACCTCGGCAAAATATTACATTTGAAATACCCAGTATCACTACAGTACCCTGTTCTCTTTGACCCGTTGTCTGTTCATGTAGTAAAGGTATTACTAGTAGGAACGGACTCACACAGAATAGTTTGGATAATTTGACTACCCTATTTTAATAACTTATATGGGAAAGTTAAAATTAGAACAATGTTACATTTACAT
The DNA here is from genome assembly GCF_022045235.1 of Haliotis cracherodii. Classification (NCBI taxonomy): domain Eukaryota; kingdom Metazoa; phylum Mollusca; class Gastropoda; order Lepetellida; family Haliotidae; genus Haliotis; species Haliotis cracherodii. The sequence goes on along the minus strand of NW_027266275.1, from coordinate 38,057,236 downwards.
CTATATGAAACAAAACGTTAGCAAGGATATTAAGATTGTTGTGAACTTCGGAGACTATACATTTCGTTTACCATGAGAAATGCCGTACCCCAATACACGAAGCAACATAAAAACCTATCCTTAAAATCAGAGTACATTGCCAGATTCTGATTCTGACTAATAACAGTGCCACAGTATCATGGGATAAATATTTTGGTTTGGGCATATATATCTTGTCTTCATGGTGTTATCAAGGTTCTTTTGAAATGCGTTTTTATTCGGCGTCATACGCATTTACTTTTTGATGAGGATGTTGAATATGTAGTATATTATTTAACATAACTTGGTATACAACTTTTGTTGCACAGTGGGAGATTTATAATGCTTATTAACATTTTACCAAGTGACATATTTGCCAAGTTAAGCATATTTACAACACATTCGTGTTATATATCTCCGTCCCGTGACATGACACTCGGTGCGTCGCTAATGTTTTATTCTCTTCATGTTGAAGTGTTGTGTAAAATGAAAACTTGAAATACGATTTAAAAAATATAGCCTTGGTCCGGTCTCCTCATTATCATTTTGTTATTTGTTTATCCTAAATATGGTTATGTTTTGAAAGAAACAAAATATTGTTTTCGAAATAAACTCCACGCTTTCATGTTCACATCACGTCATTGTAAGATAAGTTCATTAAACAAACGTTCTAATTTCAATACGACTTACAGATACTCTATCTTTAATTTAAGAAATCTTGAAAAAATACATAAAGGTAGTGTTGACATGTCTGGAATAAAACAAACAAATAATTATCAAAATAATTTTTACTAAATAATGAATTTATTATAACAGTGACTGTCTCGAATTAAAAAATGACATATCTAGAATAAAACTTAAAATCTTTATCACAGCGTTTTTACTTTATAATGCATTAACTTCCTCGAAGAATAAATTGAAAACGAAACATTGACCAAATTGTAATATTTAATCTTTATCAATATTTTTGAAAATAACTAATTATTCTACAGCAAGTTACTTGACTGGAAAACAATGCTCTGTTTATTAACGGCGGCTGACCCAGTGGCCCCATTACAGATATGCTTGTCATCACAGTTGATCTTGTCACGGTAGTATTACACATGTAATAAGCCCTAAACTGTGACATAAATGTCAGCACTGGTACAGACCCTTGTGATACACCACGACCGGGAGCAGTGAAATACTATGCATTGATACGACACCTTCTTGGCCATACGGTGGAAACTATGTCACTTTAACACGTTATACTCAACCAATTACCTTAAACAATCGCTACACATTCTTTACATCTACTGTAAGTACAACACCGACCGGTGTACTACTACTACTGCTACTACTACTACTACTACTACTACTACTACTACTACCACCGCCGGCGCCGCCCCTCTACTACTACTACTACTACTACTACTACTACTACTACAACCAATTCAACTACCATCATACCATCAATATTACTACTACTTTTACAACATGACCACATTTACAACAAACACAACAACAACAACTACTTCTACTACTACTACTACTACTACTACTACTACTATTACTACTACGACGACGACGACGTCCACTAAGTACAAGTTCTATCACTACTACTTCTACAATAACAACTATCCAGATAACACTAACACTGTCGATACTACTTCAACTATTATAAAACGTACAGGCCACTCTTCTTCTTCGCGTCCAACATACATAAAGAAAGAAAGATTTAATTACACTTAATTTGAAACACCCTACCCAAAACACATTAAATAGACACAATCTTACTTTACCTTTTTCGCACGCTGAGGATGTACCCAAATGATGTCAAAAGAAAAAAACCAAACATATCTAAACTATAAACTTTAAAGGAAAAACGTCACCTTTCATTTCATGAAGCCTTTTCCTGTTTTCAAAAAACACAATATCCTCCAACAATGTTGTATCGTGTTTAAAGCGACTGTTTCGCCTGAGCGGTCCTTTTCTCTCGACACGCATTTAACCCTGCCATTGCCTAGTGGAATGATTCAAGGCAGTGTGACAATGAGTAGTAAGACTTGTTATAGATAATACCAGGAAACCGAATTGGGCGGTTCTTTATCTGTCATCGGGACGATGGAATAGGATGGCGTGTTGCTCTACTTTGGTCCTCTAGCCCCGCAACCAACAAAGCCTATATAAGACAATAATTACTGATGTTATCACAGAGACGGGTTATGTTAATGTTAGCTCTCCCTGAATATTTACATTCTTGTAATGGGAAAACCTATGTATGTCACATATTTGTGCTTTGATCTTGGCGCTACATCTATTTGGGGTCTCTTTTTAATGAATCTGGCACACTGCAATGATTCTGATGCGAAATGTATTGTTAAATTGGCTGTGTGGACGTGTGTCACATTTATGTAATTATCAAAAACAATGATGATGATGACACGTGTCTTAAAAATAGAACAAACACAATGTACATTGGTACTATCATTTACTGACCAAGAAGCATGCGAAAAATGTTTAATGATGAAATTTGATCTTTGCTACCTAGTGGTGTTGAAGACATTAAGTAAAACTTTCAGTGAAGCCCCGTTAGTCTTTCAACCTTTATTCTAGACGATTCTGGGGTAGCCTAGTGGTTAAAGCATTTTCTCGTCAAGCCGAAGACCCGGGTTCGATTCCTTACATGTGTAGAAAGTGTGAAGCCCATTTTTGGTGTCTTCTGTCGTGATATTGCAGGAATATTGCTAAAAGTGGTGTAAAACCATACTCACGCACTCAGACACTCCAGACAAATCCTGTTTAAACCATTAAACGTAATTAATCCGGACGATTTCACTTCGGACACAAGTCTTTCCGGAATAACGAGGTTTAACTGTATAAACGATTGTGACATATGTTTTTTCTAATAAATTTAAGTATCGATTACTTATTCTGAATAAACATCCCCGACAATGTGCGGGTTCACGCTGACAATATCAAGGTAAATTTACATAAGCGTCAGTCGACATATCACGTCACAGCGCAAGTACGGGAATTCGAATCTATCTTGTCATCTCTCCTATAACTAAAGGTTGTGTGTAGCCATTTCGAGCTCATCAAATTATTTAGTTTGCATATCACAAAACCCATCTCAGTGTGGTGCCAACGCAGGTCAGCGTTAAATATACACTTCTTCCTCACAAGTGTGAGGTATGTTGCCACTGCATAAATGTCTCGATTTCCTGTTTCACATCATGGACGTTTTATTGAAATGGACAGACTGAAAAAAGGGAATTGTTTTCGTCGTTTATTTCGGTCTAAACCAGATATTTGAGGCGTCACAAGTTTGTAAAGAATGTTACATAAATGTCAAACATCACCTAACCTGTTTTAACCGAGACACATACCACGAGTTTTTTTTGTGTGTATGCCAGTATATAGGTCAGTTGATATTGATAAACTCGGGTTTTCATTTAGAATGAGAGGTGGTGAGTTTTCTCGTGGTAAACGTCCGCTCGTCACTCCTAACACACAGGTTCGATTCCCATCGTGGGTACAACATATAAAATCAAGCGCGGATACAGCTTGTTTTAGCTGGATCTGCAGCGTATGCAGATTCTTGGTCTTATTCGTCGTGATGTTTCTTGAACAAGGAGTGAGTGAGTGAGTATGGTTTTACGCCGCTTTTTGCAATATTCCAGCAATATCACGGCGGGGGACACCAGAAATGGGCGTCACACATTGTACCCCTGTCGGGATTCGAATCCGGGCCTTCGGCGTGACGAGCGAACGCTTTAACCACTAGGCTACCCGACCGCCCCTCTTGAACAAGGATGAAAGTGGTGAAAGAAATCATTCGCTCAATTAAAAAAACAATTCACACTTTTCCGTTACGTACCTGGATGAAGGTGAAGTTGTAAAGTAAAGAAATACCATTGAAGTTTTCTTTGTTGCACAACCAGTAATCTGGAAAATGCTATCATGTTGCAGCAGCGGCTGTTTGTCAATAATACACAAGATGCAAAATATATAATATTAATGCAAAATGCCTCATCTATCGCCGATTTAGACAAAATGTGTTTTAAAATGTATGCTTCGCGAAAACGCTTTTTAGACTTTGCTTAATCAAGTAAATTTACCAAATTTCTATTTTTTCCCTTATTGTACATTTCATGGTTATGCTAAAAATATAGAAAACATATGTACTATATGTTTAAATCTATAGTGTCTCGACCTATACTTGCCTTGAATAAAAATATAAACATGTTTGTATGATGTATACAACTCATGTAGTTTATGTGTGACACCCATTCATTCATTCATTCATTCATTCATTCATTCATTCATTAACACATTTCTGATTAACACGATTTCTGAAAAACGTACATAGTAATATTCATATGATTATATATGGATGTCCCATTTGTAACCATTTGGAAAGAAGATTTCCGGATTAACGGGGCCCGGACTAACGGAGTTTACCTTTTGTCCTTAAATACAGAACATGACGTAACAAACTCAAATATATTTATAATTACAGAAAGAGACGACGATGTTTCAATATACAGTTTAGCATGAATACCCCACTCATACACAGTATACTGACTCAGAGCCGACCAGTCCTTGTTTTAGTCCCTTAATGCCGAGCGCCAGGCAGGGTAAGATCAACTACCAACTGTTAACGTCTTTTCCCGCTCTCCGTGCGGACGTTATACCACCACACCGCGGAGGCGGTCGATTAGAGTTCGGAACGTCTGCAAATATATAAATGGTCATTACTCATATCCGTGATGTGCTCATCGTGTTAATCCATTTGTTTTAACTGCAAACAATTCGGTCGGGGTACCAGAATCCCAATATGAAAAAAACGTTTTAGATCATCGATTCATTTTTGCCATTTTCTTTTGTTTGGTTTTTAGCATTATTCCATCAATATCATGACCGGAAACACTAAAACTGGCTTTATTATTGTACCCATGTTGGGAATAGAACCGTAATTTCGACATGGCGAGCGAATGCTTTACCCATTAGGCTACTACACGTCTCGACTGGCTTTTGGTATACGCGCTCGATTGAGTTTTACATCAGTTTTCAGATCAATTTACTGCAGCTTCAGTTTTAGGGTCAATGCAACGAGACACATAAAACCTGATTTGTTTGCTTTAACAAAAGAACAAGACATATATTTCTCCACATATCCAACATATACTACTCAAAAGAAGTAAAGGGTCACCCCCATTCTTTCATGTTACTAGACATGACAGACTGATTATAGTAATATGAAAGAATCGAGTGGTCCTTAACTTATTTTAGTAATTCACTGTGAATTTAAAAAGAACAAACATTGGATATCTGCAACGTTGTTTGTTTGGTGTTTAACGCCGCACCTAGCAATATTTCACTTAAATAACGGCGGCCTGTAAATATTCGATTCTGGACCAGACAATTCAGTGTTTGAGATCATGAGCATCGATCCACGCAATTGGGATACGATGATATGCATCGTCCAAGTCAGCAAGCCTGACCACCCGACCCCGTTAGTCGCCCCTTACAACAAACATACTCGCCTCTCAGGGCAATCCTGAGTTCCTGAAGATCAATTCTAACCCAGATCTTCACGGGTCTACAACATTGTAGTATATTCAGCATTAATATATAAATGTAACAATAATGAGGCACTGGGGTAGCCCAATGGTTAAAAGATAGCTCCTCACGCCAAAGATCCGGGTTCGATTCTCAATATGTAAAGTGTTATTAAAAAACGGCATTAAACCCTACTCACTCTCTCACTTTTACAAAAATATTGAAAACAAAATGTTCGCCAATTAACCCGTTTCTGTCTTGAAACACAAAGCTATGCGTCTAATGGTATTCCTGTCATGTGCTTCTGTCCAGCGTCATTACATGGTTTCCCTTCTCAAAGGTCTAATGTAAACGATACATATTTCCACGAGCATTTCCTGCTATTTTCATATTGTCACTCATAAAGCAAATGTCACTAATTTAGGCTTCCGCTCGCCGTAACGGCCAATGCAGGCAAGTCGCGATGAGGCAACCATGGCTGGTGTTATGCAGCGTGGGGCAAAGGTAACGTATAAACTCATGCCTCACGTGCAAACAACGCCATTACGTGAATTGCCAGCACGTGCAAAGTTGAGCCATTTCCCTGATCGATTGACTGTTTGCACATAACGCATTGTGTTTGTCGGGGATGTGAATTAAAATTAAAGTCGTTTAGAGGAACATTTCGGTGTGCATGAGCGTATGAATTTGTTATAATTGGAATGAGTTGACATCGTTGTATTTAAATGGTTGTTGGGGGATTGGTTTTGTTCAATTATCTTCCCACACTAATGATATGATGCAGATTGTTAAGGGCACGTGAAGGTGAATCATTGTGAAATTATACCACGCACATGACGGTACGTAGATAATTTGTGGTGTAATATAAATATATTATACAATTATGTTTTCAACTATAGAAAGATCTCTCTGTAATTCAAAACGTCATCATAGTTTTATGCTAAAAAGCTCAGTGAAAATTTAAACAGAACACAAACAACCCTATTAGTCTTCTTCTCATATTGTTAGTGTCACGCGTATATTATGCAGTATATTTTCAACTGTAAAATGATATTCCAAACTTTATCATATGAGATTTGTTTGTCTCATGTTAAGCTCAGGGACATTTTAAAAAAAAGATAACCATCTTCCATCTCGTAATCATAGCGTTAGTTGGATTGTCTTCTTCGGGTGTTAAAACGTTCGTATCTCAGGATTTATGTGCGAATTTGTTGTCAAGCCGCTTTCAACAAATTTCAGCCATATCACAGCGAGATGGTGTGAAAACGTGGAAACTTAACCTGTCTTCGGTGGGAGGAGTCAAGGCTTTAACCGCTAGGCTAACCTATATCATCCTTCTATCACAAAGAACAAGTAAACAGTCTCATCCCAAACTAACATATTCAAGCTAATTTGTTAAAGTAATGTTACCATGAGACTACATTTCTATCAGAATGTGTATTCAGTTCAGAATTAATCATATTGTTCAGTCATTTCTCCATATCCAACTAGTCATCTGAAGCCAATAGAGGGCAAAATTTATTGCAGATGTTATTTTTTGTATTTTTAATGTAAAGCTATCTATCATCTGTTTGAATAAAAATTTAACGTCGCATCGGCATTATTTCAGCCATATAGCGACGAGACCAAGTTAATATATTTACAATTTAGTTATTTATACAAAGTTTTAATTAAAAACAAGTTGTGAAACATATTTGACCATACAATATTTAAAAACAATTTATGAAACATATTTGAGCATAAGTTTCATAAATTTGTTGTTTTAAATATAGTGAGTAAGTATAAATGAATCCAACTTCGTCAAGCATTGTTCTGGGCTCATTTGGATTATATTTTTAATTTTTTTTGTTCGACATAGTACAGAATTTTTAAAATCTATCGGTGGAGTTAGGGGATTTCTGTATTATCCCGTTTCTATTTCTAGTTTAACGAAGAGAGGTTAAAATACTATGCTAGTAACCATACAATTTTGTTGATAAAACTGATAAAAAGTTGACATGTACTGAGCTTTGGCTGAGACTGAAAACGCTGAAACCACTTGTTATATTCCACTCCTTCCAGGTGCATAGTTGCTTATAACCCCACCAAGGGGGCTTATCATGGGCGTCGAGAACATAGTTCAATCCCCAAAAGTTAAAAACCTTTAAAACTTTACTTTCCCAGCGATTTACCTTTAGGTTTTGACCAGAAGTGGATTTTTGAAATAGTTCTGGAATCAGATGTTCTTTCAAGTGAACATCAAAGTCTTGCAGCTTCAATATAAACTTTGAACTGTGGATCTAACGAACCCATATCACCCCTGGAAGCGGGACAAGGCGTATTTCACAAACACCAAGAACAGCTCTACATGCTTTGTATTGCATTGTATATATTTCTCAGTATTTGTAAACCACAATTTGCATGATCCGGATTAACGAGGTTTCACTGTAGATGATTCGTGTTTAGACGTAACCTCGTACTTCCCATGATCTCTATTGGCCTTACTTATTATGTCTAATCTCTCTGGCGAGAACAAAGTCCAAATTTCAGATAAAAATACATGTATATGGTAATTTACACAGCGGGGATACATGAAAGACTGATATTAAAGTGTTACTTTTCAAGAGACGCTATGAATAGAACATACTTGCATTATTTATGGTGATGAGACATATTTGATAATAAATCACACTTAAAAGGAACATAGCAGTGCTTGCATTTTCTTTTTATACTGTAACTCATGTTATTGAAGCGTGAATAGATTTAGGTGAAATATGAAGTTAATCATAGATAATAAATAAACTTTTAAAACGTATAAACAACACAATTAACTTTTGAAATTGTGATTTGAATTGAGAAATTTCGTTTTTCAAAATTTCAGTAATGTATTATTCTCTGCCTAGTCTTATGACTGTCTCCGACTGTGTTTACTAACCCATTGCTAATGAAAAGAATATTGAGGTCTTCACAATCAAGTATTGGAATTGATAGAACCATGGTATAAATATTGAATAACAATTTTTCGTCAGTGGGATAATTTTGTAACTAAAGTGTATCAAAGAAACTATCAAGTTATTCCCTCTTTAAAAACAGATTCTGTGGAGAGCAATACTTATTAGATGTGACACTAATAATATTTCGAATTGCACTTGCAAGATTCAGATGTGGTTCACACGAACTATTTATCGAGACGGGAAGACATATGGGGGTCGTGAGAGAACACATAATTTGTCAGGTTTGTGATTTAAACACTGTAGAAAATGAATACCATTTCTTCCTACTATGACCGTTGTATGGTGAACTCAGAAAACAGTTCATTGTTAAATAGTATATCCGTTATCCAAGTCCACATAAACTTGTTTCATTAATGTCAAGTATGAATGTAGTAAAAGCGAAAAAGCTGTCAATGTACATATTGCATGCTATGAAGCTAAGAAGTTCCAAATGTGCCACCTTTTAAATGTATGTACACCCATTACTATGTAACATGTACTATAGACCTATGGCCTCTCAGTATTATGAATAAACACATATACTAACTAAAGTGTAGCCTCAGTCTTAAAAATAATCGGGTGCCCATACACCAAGGATCATAATCATCGCGAATCTGGGAATCGAATCCACGGCTAGATCATCCAGGAATGGCGCACAATAGCAGAGCGACACCGAGCTATGATATATCCTGCTACTGAGTGAGCAAGTGAGTGAGTGTTTGTTGTTTAACGCCGCACTCAGCATTATTCCAGGTATATGATGACGGTTTGTAAATGATCGAGTCTGGACGAGACAATCCAATGTCTGACATCATGAGAGTCGATCCATGCAATATGGATACGATGACATGCATCAACCAAGTCAGGAAGCCTGACCACCCGATCCCGTTAGTCGCCTCTTACGACAAGCACAGTCGCCTTTTACGGTAAGAGTGAGTGAGTGAGTGAGTGAGTGATGCAGGTCTGAGGCGTTTACCACTTCGGTGAAACCTATTTACCCTATGTACCCCTCGAGTCCTTCAATATCCACTTTTAAATCATGGAGATTTATAATACATATCGTTTGATGTGGCAGATCTCGGACGGTACACGAGGTGTTGTTTACAGGCACTTGTTACTGTATTGACAGACCCATCCTCACAGGTCTCTATAAAATGGGTGCCTCGTTGATAGTGAGTACTTGCCTACTCCCACTTCACAAGGTAAGGTCTATGATGTCGTATATACCCCGTGAGGTAATATACAAATGATACAAACTTACTTTGTATCAGTCAAATATAAATTGTGATTATTGCTTGCAGATACTTATGTTATACTCTGAGAGTTGTTCTGTTCGAATCATAATGATGAAATTAACTTAGTATTCTTAAAGAGCTTGTATCGACACAATCAGTGAAATGCGCACACATCATGCTTAACTGTTAATTGCTTCGCTGAAGTAGTAGTAGTAGTAGCAGTAATAATAATAATAATAATTATAATAATTCGTTTATGATTTTGATCATTATTATCCTATCGTTATAATTATCATTATCATGATTACTTTCAATTCAATGCTATTCTGATAATGATTTGATTGTTATAATATGTTGCAGCATGGACTGCGGAACACTGCTACTGGTTACCCTGTTGAGCGTTGTTACCGTCGCTGTCGCCAAACCTCATTTCGAGGCCGCGGCGACGCACGACCGTGAGCATTACCGCATTGACTTGTTCCACGATATCGCCATGGGGGGGTTCTCGCAATGCCGCTGCAGCAGGCTCAAATCTATCCCTTAAAAATTCGCTCTTCGGTGCTTATAGCCTAGGCTCGGGCCCAAAACTCTCCGTCTCAGACTCGACCCGTGAAGATTCAGGGGTAGAATAGGTCTTTAGCAACCCATGCTTGCCGTAAAAGGTGACTATGCTTGTCGTAAAAGGCGACTAACGGGATCGGGTGGTCAGGCTCGCTGACTTGGTTGACGCATGTCATCGATCCCAATTGCGTGGATCGATGCTCATGATATTTATCACTGGATTGTCTGTTCCAGACTCGATTATTTACAGACCGCCGTCATACAGCTGGAATATTGCTGAGTGCGGCGTTAAACCAACCAACCAACCAACCAACAACCAACCATCTCAGACTCATAGTCCACATCTTAACCTACCATCGCTATTAGCTGACTTGTATGCTTGTGTCTGAGTCTCTGTTAATTATACATAACGCTTCAATGTTACTCAACATGTAATTGATTGTACGTTTTTAGTAACAATACTGACCCGATCTTCAGCAACCCATACTTGCCGTAAAAGGCGACTATGCTTGTTGTAAGAGGCGACTAACGAGATCGGGTGGCCAGGAGCGCTGACGTGGTTGATGCATGTCGTCGTATCCAAATTGCGTGGATGGATGCTCATGATGTCAGTCACTGGATAGTGTGGTCCGGACTCGATTATTTACGAGTGATGAAAAAAACGTGCTTTTGTGCATAATTTACATGTTCAACTTCTGCGAGACTGAATGTCCTGTTAATTCTGACCCTGTTAATCCTCGTAGGCGATTATCGTCAAAGAAAGATTATTCCATACCGATGATTCGTTCATCGCGACCATTTCAATGAGATATGGACCATCTGGACTAACGACGGCGAATTACGTACCTTGAATTATAATCCAGGGGGTCCCGACTCTCACCTTTGAAAACCAAACGTAGTATGTTGTAGGCAGTACAATTGACTGGGAGAGGATTTTGATATTTTGGACCCCACCCTTTTAAAATTGCTGGATCCGCCCATACTATGACTCTTGTTTGTTGGCATTATACCGTGATCGTCGGTTTCGTCCAAAAGTGGCTGCATCAGTCAGGACTTTCCTCCCACATCAAGCTGAGACTCCGTGATATAACCGGGAAACTGGCCCATGCAGCTAACATACGTTAATAGATTTTACTGATAACAGAATCTTCAAACTCCGCGAAGTACCTTACAGTGACAGTTTGAAGTGTGAAGTTCCAGTATTAACGAGGTCGGATTAATGAGAGTTGGATTAACGGGTGTTCTATCAACAGGGTTTTACTGTACACCATCCATATGAGTTTTCCACTAAAACAAGTGAGGGCTGTATTGAAGGGTGTATATTTACGGAATTCTAATGTATAACATATAATAGTAGACTATTACACTCGTTCATGAAACACGTTCAAAGGTGAGGTTTCCGCAAAGACGAAGTAGGAGTAATGAGGCTAGATTACAGGGGTCTGGATTAACGAGGGTCTGATGTATAACATCTACGTGCAGAACCTGAAATCTCCTTCATGTAACAGTTCGAAAGATGAGGTTTCCGCATAGACGAGGCCAGATTAAGGAGGGATGTATTAAAGGTGTATGAAATAGCGAGGTTCTGATGTTTCCAAGTTGAGAATGTTATTGATTCCGGCATGACCGGTAGATGGCCACTGCATGATGGACGGCATGAAGATACAGCACGGGGACGAGTTCACCACCAAGATGAGCGGCCCCTGCATCGTATACATCTGTGAACACGGCGGATACCATCCTATTCGTTTCGGTCAGTATTCCCTGTCACGTTTTCGATGTGATTTCAAAGTTCCAACTTTTGTAACCTGTGTGCATCATTTGTTGATGAAGATAGACTTAGGCTAGAGAAAGGTACCAACTCATGCACCGAAACATCGCTTTAAAATCCATAAACTGTCGATCCTGTCTTTAAATTTTCTCGACTCCCCCCAACATTTCTGGTTTCTTTCTATTTTCCATTTATGAGATAGGATTTGGTGCTCTAAGACTACAGTTTACCGTTTCAATATCAGCCTTTGTCCAACCAAAATATGACGTTATCCATGAAGATTAAAACTCAAAAGTTTATATCTCATATTTTAATCATAACTTGCAGTAAGGGTAGACTCTAACGTATCAAGCTGAATTAGCATTCATTCATTCATTCATTCATTCATTTTACAATGAAACTGACCATTCTTTCCACCCAGCTTGCGAGGACCAGAGCGGCACTTGTCGCCCCGAGGGATACATCCGCACCATCGGCTGTTCCCGGCAACAGTGCATCAAGAGCAATTTCAACATCGGCTTCCGCAATCTCCAGGAAGGTAAGCACTAACTGTGTGCTCTCAATGTAAACTACAAGATCTATTTATAGCAAGAGGGATAGCGCGGGCGATAAACAACACTTCCGGCTGTCTGTCGTCTGTAACGCCTACAGACACTTTGAACGTCATTACAACGTGGACGACAGCGGTAAACATAAACATCACTTAGGATGCAGAAGCAATTAAAAGCAGATATTTGTTAGATTAGGATTAAGGATTAAAAACACCGACGTAGATTTCCGTAAAAACAGATACTAAGGATAACATTTTGGGGTAATAATCTGAAGTTACCATTATTGAGGGTGCCAAACCCCTCCCTCTAGGCATCCTACCTACCACATAATTTGTCTTGGCTTCCGATTTAATAACTTTTGAGTCATGTCAGTATACACAGTCGGATTTTCACAGAGAGTACATGACCATGCGCGCTCATACGACCAGGGCTAAATATTTTGACGATTTGTCACTCTTTGCAAGAAGAAAAAGACGAAAAATATATTTCAATATTGAAATATTGGCATACCAGAAACACATTTCATGGCATCCATCGTACGTACTGCACTGTGGTATCCGGAATACCACTAACAACGCCGGGCATCTGGTGTACCAAAAGGGGGATCGTCTCCGTGGTCTAGTGTCCGCCCCGTTCGATCCCCGGCCGCGTCATACCAAAAGGCGTTAAAAGATGGCACTTGTTATTATCCTGTCTGGGGCTCGGCATTAAGGGGCTAAAACAAGGACTGGTCGGCTCGGAGTCAGCATACTGTGTCTGAGTGGGATATTCATGGTAAACTGCGGCATGATATCTGTGGTCTGGCACTACAAATCGGCATGAGCCTGGACTAATCTCTCTCTCTCTCTCTCTCTCTCTCTCTCTCTCTCTCTCTCTCTCTCTCACACACACACACACACACACACACGTCACTATATAAGTGCAAAAATCTTGGACGCGACGGAAACCCATGTTCACCTCAAATCACATCACCAAAATGGGGTTCATTATTGCTCTAATTTACGTTATTTTCTGTTCTTGACACTCCCAGTGGCTCAGTATCTAAAGACCCATATTTAAAAGAGTTCTGGGTATATTTTACTCTGCTGGCATAGGGCCATAAACCATTAAGGGGCGTTTCTCTTTATAAGCCTAAAATTAGCAGGCGTATTTTTTAGACTCGACACATGTTAGTTACCCCGTTTATAGATAACCGTCGGTGTTACTCCGCGATTTTCAGAGAAATGCCTAATTGTTTGTCATTAGAAATATAATAAACATTCCATTACATCAGGGCTTATTAAAATAAAAACCATTAATGCAACAGAAACATAGCTGGGGGTCTCTTGTCCAACGAGAGATCGTCATTTGATCACGTGATGTACATTCCATTTCATATAATATGTCTTAGGTTGTACATTTGAGGTGAATGCGTGCTGCACGTGCAGTTCATATAAATGGTGATATTTGTCTGTAATAAAATAAAATCTTTACCGGAATATAAAGGTACTGCCTTGATAAAAGGAAATACATACGTTCACCTGGAATGGTTTTCGGAAGCTGTAGATTTATGTTTAAACAGTGTACTGTCACATTTCCTCTGTATATGGCTTTAACGTGGAGGCCATGTCTTGAGCATTGGGGTTCATTTGACAATATGCTAAATAGAGTTATCTCCCTTCACACATTGTCTGTTTTTCTTAACATGATTGAGGACCTTTTCACTTCATATTTAGTTGAAATGTATAAAATAACATTTTAAGAAGAAACACTTTAAAGGATGCGTATGGTTCATGAATTGACCGTAGACATATATTACCATTGAATGCATTTTATGTCAGTGTGATATCAAAATACATTTGTTTGTTAAAATATGACCGAAAATGAAAAGTCTGTCGTATTTACAAATAAAAAAAATAAATAAAAAATAAATGATTAGCCTTTACAACACCCTTGCGTACTATATGCGGCATCTACAATAGTAATGTTGAAATGTATGAAATACCATCTTTAATCATTATATATACTATATTTGCATTTTTCAAGTTTCTGATATAGTTTTTTTCATGTATTTTTGTCAAATAGAATTTATTGTTTTAAACATTCTTTGATGCAAATGTTTTAAAATCTTATACTTTACTTTCGGTTAATTCTTTCCGAAGTTCAAATTGTTTTAGAATAAAAAAAAGCGTATATATTCATGATTCCACATTATATATGAATTCAGAACAATGTAACAATATTTCGAAATACCAATGACATTTCATTACCAATGACAACAACTCCCCCCTTAAACAACAACACCACAACACGGAAACAACAAACAACCCCCCCCCAAAAAAAAAATAAAATAAAATAAAAAAAAAAAAAAAAAAAAATAAAAAAATAAAAATAAACTAAAACAAAAACATTATCTTTTAAAATAAAATAACAATTTAAACAACAGAAATATCAACAATGAAAACACATTGAATTATTCAAATTAACAAACCTAATATAAACCAAACAATCCTCCCTCCGCCAAAACAAGAAATAAAATAAAAATAAACAAACCCAAACGCCCATTCAAGCTGATGACACATGTATTTTTCTATCCTGTCTGTCGCTGATCCATAAAGTGTGATTGTTATACTTCGGATATGTTCTGTATCTTCTATGCATGAACTGTTGTGTGTTTCAGCGTGTCAGGCCCGGGACGGGTCCTGTGTTGATGTCGGGGGTGTGTGGACTCACAGTTGCTTCACGTACAAATGCATCAAAGTGCTCTTGGGCACACAAGAATTCCCCGATCTTCAACTCTCCAGTTGGGGTAGGTTACCGTAGTTTATTCTCTGTAATATTCTGATTTTAATTAAAACTTCAGCAGTATTACGGCGGGGTACACCAGAATTCACATTTAAGCCATTTGGTGATTGGACCCTGGGTGTTTGGCGTGACGGTGAGAGTTCTCGAACAACTCTGTGTGATGGACCTATAGTTAAATCATTGTTATACACGCACGGCTCACATGTACTGACACGTGTCTCTAATGTGAAACTACCCCCGAGTGAATTAGCAGTTCCAGCAGAGGACATGTACACATATGGGCTGAGCTTTGGGCCCACGGAATCCACATAATGTTAGAAATAGACAAAACATGTAGAATTCGTTTTGAAAATGATCACATGTGTTCATACAAGGGAGAATAACTTTTGTATCTTTTGTTCCTGTAACATACTAAATGTGCAGGCAAGGCTAAAACATTCCGATTTTAGAGGATTTCCTGAAGCATTGTAAAACTATTTCAATATAAACAAATCTGATTTCCTTAGGAGGTGACAATAAACACAGTACAGACACATGGTTAAACGGCAATCTTTGGTGAAGGACTTGTTCATAGTTAGATTGTTACTAAAATCAGTCTTTTGAACTCATATTTGCCATACGTATGTACTGGATCATTAGACAAAGTATACGAAAGGAAAGAATGCTAGGTTCATATGTCTGGTTCATAACTTTCTTACATATATTTCAAACTTTCTTACATATATTTCAAAGTTTCCCGTAAATTGACTGTTCCAGTGGATCAAAAGGCTTTTTTTCTACCTCGTTCTTCTATTTTATTTATATAATCACATTTGCTTATTCGGAGCTCACATTTGACATAAGCCTAACAGTTTCTGATTACTCTAATGGCTTAGAGACAATATCTCAGTTCCATGCACAAGGCAGTAATTACATCTTCTAGATCTATACTGGATATGCACAACAGCCCATGGAGCCTGACCCTCTTAATGGTTCAGACATATCCTTTCATGTTTCGCAGTTGAGGCGTGTGAATGCAACCACATGTCTCTCAACTGCACTGATTGTTTAGGTGTAAGTCGCCTGCATTTGAAGACTGCCCGTAAAACAGTGATGGGCGAAACAGTGGATGGGGCTCTACGCCGTGTCAGAAGCTGACAAATACTCGGTGAAACCACGTTAATTCGCCTCCGTTGTCTGGTAGACAGAGCGTCTGCTCGGTGGTTCGATTCCCGGCCACGTCATATCAAACGACGTTAAAGGATGGTACTTGTTCTTACCAGGTCTGACGCCCGCCATGAAGGAGATAAAAAATGACTTGTCAGCACACGCACGCACGCACGCACGCACGCACGCACGCACTCACACACACGTACATGCACGTGCAGTAACCTTGAACGTGACGTTAAACCTCGATCTGACAAATAAAATGATCGATTCTCATACATGAATTAAAATGTGGACAGAAATAGAAGTAGCTTTAATAATCTTTTTCAGGCTGCCCCAGAAACGACCAGTGCATACCTGCCAACGCTACCATCATGGACGGATGTTCTATAATAAAGTGTGAACAGAGGGGACAGTACTATGGGTTGTATACACAGAAGCACGGTAGGAAGACCGTTTTACTAGCCAAACTCCACCAAACCTCATCAAACTCCATCAAACCCCACTAAACCCCACCGTCAGTCTACATCAAACCCCGCAAAACCCCATCAAACTCCATCAAACCTCATCAATCTCCAACAAACCCAATCAAACCCCGCCAAACCCAATCAAACCCCATCAGACTCCATGAAACCCAGACACTTTCCCCTCGCCTTTGTTTGTAAATGTATTAATGCTAAAATGGCCTAATTCATATACTCAAAAGTGTGTATGTAAACACGTCATTCATACGCACCGAGTGGGTTTTCTTGGCATGTCATCGTACCACAACGGCGTGGGACGTTGATGATAAAATCAAACACTAGTTTATCCGGACTCGAATATTCACAGGCTGCTGTCAAATAGCTAGAATACTGCTGAGTACGTGGTAAAAGACACAAACAAACTATAGATATGTGTACCTCGCTTAAGCATTATGAGTGAGTGAGTATGGTTTAACGCCGCTTTTAGCAATATTCCAGCAATATCACGACGGGGGACACCAGAAATGGGCTTCATACATTGTACCCATGCCGGGAATCGAACCCGGGTCTTCGGCGTGAAGAGCGAACGCTTTAACTAATAGGCTACCCGTCCGCCCTCTTAAGCATTAAGACATGACCTCTATTAATGGAGGTCATTAGTACAAGATGGTGTATGCGGCCTTTAGATTATTTGTTGAATGAGTTTATTGTTATCGTGATGTATGATCGGCGTCTTGACACCCACACTGTATTTGAATCAATTTCTGTGCCGATCGATATCATAAATATCAGCAACAGAAGGGCTTTAACCTTGGCTGACACATATCGAGTCCTCTAACATTTCCCCAAGTAATATATCGATCACCGTTAACCTTAATTTAAAGGGTGAACATAATAGGATTTATTATTGATGGTAGCTGTGATAACGACAATTTGATCCGCTAATGTAGAGTTGAAAGGAATTTTGTTAACGTATGCGAAAACAGCTTATAATAAGTACAGAGAAAAGCCGTTATTTCGGTAGTCTTACCTCTGAAATCGGCAGGGAAATATGATGTACATATTAACGAATGATATTTACGGAGTAATGTCACTTTGTATACATGGAATGTTTCCAGGGGTAATCGTCCGGGTGGTGAAATTTCCGGATTAACGAGATCCGGACTAATGGGGTGTCACTGTATCTATGCAATATCAACTATCAACCGTTAGGTATGAATAACAGCGAATTTTGCTATTCATTTTGTAAAGGAAAAGATCGTTTAACAATCTTTTAGAATAGAATAAATGCCAAATTGTATTATATGACAAGTAATAAATGAAATAAATGAGTAATAAATGAAACACAGCGACTATGAAAATGTTACATGTTAAAATATTTACAGATCTCATAAAAATTGCAGATCGTGTTTACTGGAGTTTTACTATGACAACGTGGTCGCCACATCTTTGCCCGAGTGTGGGCCTCGTTAAACCTATGTTTAAAGGGGCATTTCTTCGTGTGGTGATTCGGTCATTTGGTCAGTTTGACCGTGGACGGTACTGTCCGTATTTAAGAGGTTTCACTGTATGTCTGATATCATAACACATATGCGCTATTTGTTACACATAGCAACATTGCCATCACCAACCAGATGACCCGAACACAACTACACATTTGCCCCCAGTGCAATCCTCACAGTTTTACAATGTAAGACATTTAAATAAAAAAAGACTGTGGTCCACATAAATTATACCAGACGTAACTATCAAATATTATAATATATAAATAAATAGAAATTATTTTGTAACTACGGTTACAACGAACTCAAAAGGACCACAAAATTTAGTTCGTTATAACCGTAGTTCGTTATAAGCACATTTACAGCATGGATATACAGCAAATGGACGGGTTCGTTACAAACGTAGTTTACTGCATTATTTATTTATTTATTTATTTATTTATTTATTTATTTATTTATTTATTTGACCTCTGAAATTGGATGTTTCGATTTTTCGGTTGTTTCAAACTAATTGTGTAGTCCCAAATGAGAAATGCAAATACAAAATTACCCCGATTAGCCGAACCAAAAATATGAGCACCTACCGTGCACCACCATCAATGTCAAAATACAAATGCTATTTCACTTGCAGAGGGGGAAACATTCCGCATCCCATCAATGGGAGGATGCCGGAACATTAATAGAGTAGAGCTTTCATAGGCTAATTATCTCTGTGTACGATATAATTATTTTAGTGATTAGCGTTGAGAATCTATTTCGGATGTCTCAAACACTCGAATGATATAATTCGAACTTTTTTTAGTCGTTTCGAGGTCGACACAACGGTGTTCGTATCTATTTATAATTCACCAATACCAATTAAATATACATTTATTTAATTAATGGAAAATTGGGAGCAATTTTGTTTCCAGTTCGGGTAATTTTTTTCGCAAATATTTCCGGCTCCAATAGGTGATGAATTAATTGGTCCTTAAAATTCAGTAACATTGTTCTTATAATTAAATCTTGGGTACAGGAAATGTTATAAAGTATTGAGGTAAAAATAAATTTGTAAAAATAGAGAACACTTTAAAAAAGAAATGCAAAAAAAAGAAGAACATAAACAAAGTCTTACCTTATTTGAGTGGTTATCCGCTGTTGTACAGGGTATGTCCGATGCGCTCTTCAGGTATCGCGTCCAGAGGCGGTTACTACGTACATGGTCAGACAAGGAGCCGCCTCACGACATCATGACCATCCTCATTCATTGCAGTTAACGTAAGGCTTAATATAGACCCTCTCCTGTATCAGAAACTTACGAAGTCTAACAAGCTAGGTAAAGTGGAGTCATTATTTGAACTGACAAAACCATTCCTCCGCTCTTTTAAAAGTGGTAAATTTAATTCTGCTTGGCGTGTAAGATTAACCCGGAGATTTGGGTCCCTTCACCGCGTATGAATGAGAGGAACATCCGCACTTAGTCGCCTGCCTCTTCACCACTTCTGTGCATCTGCTACTTCCGCCAGACATGCTCCATTTCATCAGTGTCAGACGAGCTGCTTTAAATCAAAGCGGAACAGAAGATAAAGCCCGTCATGCCTGTATTGGCCGTTCCCCTGGAATGTAGGTCACGGGGACGGTTAGTACGAACCACTTACATGATAGGTAAAGAAAACAGGTTGATATACAAGGGATACAATTCTAAGAATCCCTTGTTGTTGTATACATCTGACGCAACACATGTTAAGTTTATATGACGGTAAATAGTGAGGGTTCCAACTGAAGATGTGTTTTGGGTTTCACCGTTATTTGACACTTGCGGAGTTGGTTAATTAGGCTGTGGAGATAACTGATGTTCTGGTTTCGAGAGCGATTATGAATCTGGAGTTTAAAAGTTGTTTGTGTCAGTTATGAAGGCACACCTGCGTCTTCATGTCACTTTGAGAGTAAACATACACACACATCACTATTCAGGTGTATCGTTACGCTGATATATCCTGGCGCATTGCTCCGTGTTTAGAAAACACCGCTGTTTCTAATGTGTTTCTTTTTAAAATTAAGTTTCCAGGTCGAAACTAGTTCATTTTCCTGCTGTGAAAAACTCGGTCACAATACATTATTTGCCTGCTGTTTGTTGTTTTGTGGAATGTTAGACAGTGGTAGGTGATTAAATGTAGATTGTTTCGTGACTATAATATTGTTTATCGTTTCATCATAATTTCTCTCGAAGTGTGTTGTTTTCAAATAGAATTCAAATTGGCATGATTTAGTTTAGATGTTACAAGCTTGTTAGAGTAACATAACATATATGTTGTGTATGTTACCCTAATACATTGAAACAGACATGTAATGTTACTCTAACAAATTTTATACTTGTAACATGTATGTAATGTTATTCAAACAAACTTGATACATCTGTTATGTTACCCTAACAAGCTTGTAATATGTATGTTATGTTACCCTAACAAGCTTGTAACATGTATGTTATGTTACTCAAACTTGAAACATATGTTATGTTACCCGAACAATCTTGTAACATGTATATTATGTTACCCCAACAAGCTAAAACAGTCATGTTATGTTACTCTAACAAACTTGTAACATATATGTTATGTTACCTCAACAAGCTTGCAGCTTTGTGTAATGTTACTCTACAAACTTGTAACATATATATTATGCTACCTCAACAAACTTGTAACATATATGTTATGTTACCCTAACAAGCTAGTAACATGTATATTATGTTACCCTAACAAGCTTGTAACATGTATATTACGTTACCTGAACAAGCTTGTAACATCTATATTATGTTACCCTAACAAGCTTGTAACATATATGTTATGTTACTCTCAAGAACTTGAAACATATGTTATGTTACTCCAACAAACTTGAAACATATGTTATGTCACCCGAACAAGCTTGTAACATCTATATTATGTTACCCTAACAAGCTTGTAACATATATGTTAGATTACTCTAACAAACTTGAAACATATATGTTAGGTTACTCTAACAAACTTGTAACATCTAAACTAAATGATTCTATTTATTCATGTATTACGCATCATATCAGAGGTCCAAACGGCTAGTTGCCAGCCATTTGAACATGTTTGACAATGTTCAGACCAATATATTACCTTTTCCTTTTCTGGATTGCTGAACCATGGCCCCTGTGTGTTTGTGAAGGCATCATTTTCGTCCGGATTATCAGGGTCCAGACTTACGGGGCTTTACTATATCGAGTTGAGGTAAAATCAGGTTTAATTTCGCGTTCAAGATTATTGCAGTTATATATATAGCGACGTGCATGCACGGGTGTGTATGTGGCTTCATGTACTATTCGATACTAATGCCGATTTTATAGTGCAAGGTCACTGAGCCGATCAGTCTTGTTTTCGCCCCTTAATGCCGAGCACCAGGCAGGGTAACAACAACTACCATCTTTTAACGTTTTTTGGTATGATGCGGCCGGGGATCGAACCCGGACATTCCCCTCTCTGGGCGGACGTTCTACCACTAGACCATGGAGACTGTCTCACTATAACAAAACGTTAGATATCAGAGAATAGTTCCTACTTTTATAATGGTATGAAAGGGGATGTTGTTACTGTGTACGTTATGAAAATAGTCTTAAACGTGTTCGTATTTTCACTTAGGGTAGGGTACATACAGGTATGAGAAAGGAGCAATAAAGGGTCCACCGGAAGCGTTCGTTAAATCTCCGTAAGGTCACTTGAAGAACATTTGTTTGTACGGGCCTCACATGTTCTGTGTTTAGGCTGTCACCACGACGGATCATGTCATGATGTCGGCAGCAGATGGACGGTAGACTGCAACACCTTCACCTGCCACGCCCTTGACAACCCCAACGGCGTCACAACATTGTCGGTAGAAAACGTGGATGCCAGTGAGTATATAGAGAGAAGTTGTTTATTTCGGTCTCACTTTCTGTACAGTCATATCCTTCTTCGAGAGGCAAAGTCTTGAAAGTCTTCATCAAAGTCTTGTTTCCACCCTTGCCACATCTAGCCTACCTTACTGTGCTAAATATGATTAGACTGACGGACATATCGATAGTCCAATCAGAGAACGTTTCACAAAATCAACATCCACGACTGGTACACCTTCGTGTGAAAGTGATTTACTACTGCCTGTCTTTGTTGGCCCACCCTAACATCTTTTAACACCCCGGGTATGGTGCTGACAAACCTAGAAATATAATTGGGGCGAACCGGGATTCGAACCCACAATCATAGGTTTCTGGCGTGGCCAAGGGAGGCAACTCTGCACAGCGAATCGCGGCACCCACGACTGGGCCAACTTTAGATAATGAACACATAGTCGAAATAATCTTCTTCACGTCAATCTTTAAGAGGTCACCAAACAGCTGACGTGCCCCTCTTTGGGACTTATGTATGTGAGTAGGGTGATATCTGTCTATTGGAATTTGAAAATAAAATAGGTGAGGTGAAATCGGGTTTAACGTCGCGTTCAAGATTATTGCACTTATATAGCGAAGTGCATGCACGTGTGTGTGTGTCCGCTTGTACTAGTCCGGGCTGATGCCGATTTATAGTGCTAGCACACTGAGATACCATGCCGCAGTTCAACATGAATACCCCACTCAGACACAGTATACTGACTCCGAGCAGACCAGTTTTTTTTTAGCCCCTTAATGCCGAGCGCCAGACAGGATAACAACAAGTACCATCTTTTAAAGTCTTTTGGTATGACGCGACCGGGGATCGTACCCCGGATCTTCCGCTCTCCGGACGGACGCTCTACCATTAGACCACGGAGGAAAATAAAACATTGATATATATAAGGTTATATAAAGATTCTGTTATGGAACCGTCCAGCTCTGTCGAACGCTCAAGTCTCCTAAAGCTGAGTATAGGCTGCTAAAGCTGAGGAGGGGATGAGTATAGGCTGCTAGAGTTGATAAGGGGGGCGAGTATAGTTTGCTTGAGTTGGCATGGGTGACTGTTTTGTAAAAGGAGGAGAGACAACAGAATAACCTAAGCTACGATATACGAAATTCAACGATGAATTCACTCGGAACAGGGAACCCTGAGTAGCGACAGTTTGTTATTAGACGAATTTAACCTTTTTATCGATGAAAGAGTATCTAAAATTATCTGATAAAAGACCAGGGTGTATTTTTAATTGTAATTTTCTGTACGTCTAGAGTGCAAAGATGTTCATGGATCCTGCCACGCTCCCGGAGACTTATTCGAGTTCGACATAGCTGGCACCGTGTGGCCATACTGCACCTGCGCAGTCAACGGACCAACTATAGACTACAGCTGTCATTCCTAAACGCCGTCGCTTGACATAGTGTAAGGTCAACATGACCTCTCAGAGTCCATTCCAATTCCTTATAGTATAAAGAAATGTGTGACAACACCGATCTGTGATGTGTGACAACGGATTAGACGGCAGGACAAGTAATGTAATAAATATATTAAAGTCAGATTAAATCGTTTTGATTTAGTTCCACGCGTTTAAGAGCTGTTAATTCTAATGTAAGTATAAAAACATCACCTCAAGGCGTAACAAGCGGGAAAAGTACTCAACCTATCAGTATATACACTGTCGGGGTAAAAGAGAGTATACACCCATGTTTGAGTGTGGCTAAAATGCAACAAACAGAAATGGTCATTCGAGGTTGATGTATTTGATACGAGTGTCATAGATGTGTTTTGGATCTTAAGTTTGCAGTGTTTCGGCGACAGTTTTCAGCCTTATAACGTTTTGATAATGTTTGAAATGTGTTTGTAATTTTCAAGTGTTTATTTTCTTTTGCCTGGCGGCTTTGTGTGATTATCATACACACATACACATTAGCCTTCCTTTCAAACTGGGGCGGTCGGGTAGTCTAATGGAATGAATGCCATCATAGACATATCTACACGGGGACCTGCATAATAGAAATGTGTTTTAAACTGCACTTGCAAAATTGATATACATGTCAGTCTTGGCATCAGCAGTGTTATAGGATTCGGGCGATAGGGTGGCCTTGTGGTTAAAGCGTTCGCTCGTCACGAGACCCGTGTTCGAATCACCACATACTTACAATGTGTGAAGCCCATTTCTGGTGTCGTAGCGCTGTCGGGAGCAATAATCGGCACTGTGTGAACCTGGTCTTTGCGAATCGAGTTGACAGGCCGTCGCCGATTTCTCGTAGGCTGCGATTGGATGACACTGAACGTAGTACTCTTTGGTCCTCGGCTTTGAATGAACACAAATAGTGGACTTCGCAGTCTTACCTAAAACAAGATATTTAAATCTAATACAATACATATATCCGTGAAGAGCTGAGGATATCTCCATAGGAGGTGGCGTATGGCGACCTTTCTGATCAGCTTATCAGCGTCGAGGCTTCTAAATTCTCGGCACGAGTGAGAGTAGCATTCAGACAAGCACGTCATATTTCGAATATTAACGAATGTAATCGGGATGTTCCGATTGCCAAAACAATAAACCCGGTGGATATTATACTGGGTATTTGTACACCCTGTCGTTTCTGAGCGTCATTGCAACTTTGCCCCAAAGGGTTCTGAGATCGAAATGGCTAAATCGAGGTGGTAAAGAATTGAAGACGAATTGTTTTACAAAGCTGACGTCTGACTGGCTCAAGAACCCACCTACCCTTAATATAGATTCCACCCGTCAAGATCCGGGGTAGAATAGGTCTTCAGCAACCCACGCTTGCCGTAAAAGGCGGCTATGCTTGTCGTAAGAGACGACTAACGGGATCGGGTGGTCAGGCTCGCTGACTTGAGCATGTAATCGTATCCCAATTGTGTAGATCAATGCTCATGATATCGATCACGGTATTGTCTGATCCAGACTTATTATCTAGATTCCAGCCATCATATGGCTGGAATATTACTTAGTGCGGCGTTTAGTATCAAACAAACAAACAAAAAATCATTTGAGATTCGGCGGTCAAAGTTCGCCCACGGTTCACCTGACCTGACCTGACCTGACCTGACCCTCTATGTAGGAATCCTCAGGTCTTCAGGCAGAGGAGTAATGTATATGAGTCAAAGAGCTTTTTATGAGATTTTAATGAGGTTACGGACCAAGTGAACTTTGTGAAGTAACATTTATTACTAAGATTGACACCAGAACAGTTTGTAATTATAGTATTTATATCCCACAGCAAACTTTCGAGGTATAGACATATCTCAGTGTTTATTTACAGTTGTTCACAAGGACGTTACGTACCCGTGCCTATAATCATGTATAGTACAGATTTGTAACACATGTTTTGGCAAAGCTTACTGTGCGAACCATCAGAGGAACCAGTTTTGTGAAGGAGACACCGGGAGGTCCTGTACAAACGACGCGATAAGGGGCACAAGGATATTCTATAACATTCTGTTAGA
Organism: Haliotis cracherodii; assembly: GCF_022045235.1. Classification (NCBI taxonomy): domain Eukaryota; kingdom Metazoa; phylum Mollusca; class Gastropoda; order Lepetellida; family Haliotidae; genus Haliotis; species Haliotis cracherodii. The sequence continues at coordinate 38,031,315 of NW_027266275.1, read as the reverse complement.
TTCATGTGGGGATCGATCCCAACCCTTGGACATGACAACAATGTATCCACCGTCCCACCAGTTGTGAGTGAGTGAGTGAGTTAATATTGTTTTACTCAGCAACTAGTCCACCACGGGTGTCGTTAAATAATCGAGGGGGCGGTCGGGTAGCCTAGTGGTTAAAGCGTTCGCTCGTCACGCCGTAGACCCGGGTTCGATTCCCGACATGGGTACAATGTATGAAGCCCATTTCTGGTGTTTCCCGCCGTGATATTGCTGTAATATTGCTAAAGGCGGCGTAAAACCATACTCACTCACTCACTTAAATAATCGAATCCGGGTTTCTCCACATAAATCAGTGGCTGACAAGGATACACGCTGTCGGATAACAGTGACACGTAATCAATCAGGTCACACAATGCAGACACATGGTTCCTGCCATTCACCTGCTTTTAACAGAAATGTATAATCGCCACCATGGACCATCAATTAGGCCTATTTTTGAAATAGTTGGTTCTGGGTTATGTTTTTTAGCCGATGGTCAAAATGAATATAAAGTTAATTTCATTAAACGTTTTGTTTAGATTGTTGGTTCAGGTTACTTTCTTCCAATCACAAACATGACAATTAAAGAAATATTGTTTTGCACATACGTGAAATAATGTAACGGCGGATCCGCAAACGAAGTAATTCAAATAAAACTACATGGATTCAGCGCATGTATGCCAACATCTGTGGACAAACACTCCAGATAAATAATGATTGACGCGCTGCAAATGTGTCGATATGTAGAACGTGTGTATGCAGATATCAATTACACTATGGACTGTATGTAATTAATATTGTTTGTGGCTTTACATTTGATATGTCAGTCTATCAAGCTGTTTATATATGTGAAAGAGACTGATTAATAGACTCAACTCTGAGCATGCTCATGTCAAACTCAGCAAATTTATATACTAGTGTGTTGATCTCAGACATTCAGAATCGGTTAGCGGGCAGAGTGAGTGAGTGAGTGAGTGTTGTTAATCCACATGGACGTGTATGATGCTGACAAACCTAGAAACATAATAGGGGAGAAACAGGATTCGGACCTATAATCAGGTTTCTAGAGTGCCAAAGGGACGCAACTCTGCATAGTGCATTGTGGGGCCTTCGACGACGGTACCACCAGTGCCCCCGCAGTTTATCTGAGAGCGCTGAAAATGAAACAAATGCTTGATATACTCTCCATAATTCACAATGAGGTGGGTATGTGTGGGTGAGTGGGTGGCTTATGTTGTGTGACGCCTGTTAAACATCATGTCAGTAATATCACAGTGAGTCATCTGAATGCTTTCATTATAACTGTGAGTCATATGATTCCATATCACGTGTTTATCCATTGGGTAGGGGAGGTAACTCTGGTCAGTTTATTGATCAATGATTCAGCTATTGGATTCCGGATATTCGTGTATCTAGAAACTGTTTTTTGAAAAGAGATAAGAGAGGTTTAACTGTACTCTTATCTCCACTATGTCTAAACCGAATGGCAGCCGCAAATAAAAAATATTTATATTCCAGATTCTATGTCACCATGAAATCTAGGCTTAACTCTGGGGCAGCTAATGCAACCTATGCTTGTACTGAGAACCGGTCGGGCTCGGTGATGGTTTGCATGCTCCACAGAGGCCTGAGAATGAAAATCGAGTGCACACTGATCCATTGACCAGGGTAATAACAGTGTAGCGCTATAAGCATCCACATGGTGAATGGAATTTGGCGCATCATAAATGCCCATATTTTTAATTTTTTTTGTGTGTGTGTGTGTGTTTGGGGGGGGGGGGGGGGGGGGGGGGGGAAGAAAGAGAAATTTGTGGTCACCAGCGGCAATCATCCTTGGCAACCTCAACGGCAAGGCGTTCTCCTATCTGCGTTGTCGTTGTTACCAATCCTTCGCCAACAACAACAGGGATTAAATACTCGTTAATAGGACGTTACGTATCCGTGCCTATAATCATGTATAGTACAGATTTGTAACACATGTTTTGGCAAAGCTTACTGTGCGAACCACCAGAGGAGCCAGTTTTTGGGGGGAAGAAAGAGAACTTGTGGTCACCAGCGGCAATCATCCTTGGCAACCTCCACGGCAAGGCGTTCTCCTATCTGCGTTGTCGTTGTTACCAATCCTTCGCCAACAACAACAGGGATTAAATACTCTTACAGCTCGATAACACTATCCACACGTTGCAAGGGTCGTCCAGGATTTCTTGGCTGCGCACAACGTCGCCGTTATACCATGGTCAGCACGGAACACTTTTCGGATCATCTGGATCGCCAGATCAGAAGGCACCCTCATCCACGTCAGAACAGTCACCACCTGAAACTGTGCTGACGGACGAGTGGACACGGATTCCCAATGACGTCATCAGGCGGCCGACCATAACGACGAGACGGCGAGCCAAGAGTTTGAGCTTTTCTCCAGATGACTTGTGCAAAGCGGAAGAAGCACACTTTCCCTTCTCCTCTTGCTACATTATTCTGGTAACGGTAACAATCAAGAACAAATTGTGGTTTCCCCTTCTGAGACAAGACAAAGTCAACTGTTCATAGCCAAAACTGATTAATAAAATGTTAAAAAGACAAATGCACAACGTGATTTTAGGATATGAAAATAAAATGGCTTCTGAATAATCTCATGTAACTGGTTTCCACAACAGGCCGCTGTGGTTCTTGTGGGAGTAATCCTCTTGATGTGCATTCTTCATCCTAAAGCGAGGCTTACATTTTCGAGCTATTTCTCTTGGTTGGGTTTTTCTATACATCAATATTTAATGAATGTTTTAACAGCGGTGTCGTGTGTAGAAAAAGCCTCCCATGTGACGCTTTTAGGTCGCGTGTTACTTTAGGTCTTCCTGTCTTAGAGAACTGCTCGATGGTTTCCTTTAACTCGAAGTACTCTTGAACAGCGAGCATATACTACAGACCGCCTCTGTGCTCTAGTGGTAGAGCGTCTGTCCGAAGAGCGGAAGGTCCGGGGTTCGATCCCCGGTCGCGTCATACCAAAAGACGTTAAAAGATGGTACTTATTGTTACCCTGTCTGGTGCTCGGCATTAAGGGGCTAAAACAAGGACTGGTCGGCTCGGAGTCAGTATACTGTGTCTGAGTGGGGTATTCATGTTGAACTGCGGCATGGTATCTCAGTGTGCTAGCACTATAAATCGGCATCAGTCCGGACTAGTACAAGCAGCCACACACAAACACACGTCAATGCACGTCGCTATATAAGTGCAATAATTTTAGACGCTACGTTCAACTCAATTTCACCTCACTTCACCAACATATACTACACTGACGGCCAAAAGAAACTTTACCATATTTTTAAATCCCTCTAGTTTAAAAACCACAACAGATAGATGCTTGAAAAAACATGTATTGAAATGATCAAAATCTCATAGAAATCAACAGCTAAAATGACAGTCAGACATCATCCGATATTGGTATGACAGTTGCTCGAATTGAGGTGGTAGCAAAAACAAGCTTTCAACGCAATGGACAAAGGGCACACATATCTAAAATCGCTCAAGTTCAATGATGCGTCACATTAATAAGCGTGTATGACCACCCTTTGCTACAAGACGCGCAAAACCATGATCAGTTCTTGTCGGTTAGCTGGAGAATGTGGTCGCTGTCGAACACGACGAAACATGACATCCCAGATGTGTTCTATGGGGGACATGTCTGGGGAGAGTTTATGCCACGGCAACATGTTGACGTTGTTCGCTACAAAGAAGTTCTGTACGATTCGGGATGTATGGGATCAGGCGTTGTCATGCTGATAAAGGACACCACGCGGCAGCTGTGAGGACATGGTAGGACATTCGGACGAAGAATGTTATCCATGTAACGCTGAGGTGTCACATTTCCGTTAACGATTATCAATGGAGTTCACTCCTGGCCACAAATTCCTCCCCAAAGAATAACACCCCCTATACCATACGACCTGACCTCATGAACGCATCATGCCGCCGTTCGTTCTACCCTTCGTTCATCTCAGAACAGACACAATCGGCAGTCATAAGTGAAGACGACATTCTGCCTGTCACGTTGCTGCCAGCAACGTACAGTCCGGGCCCATCTCAATCGCTGATGTTGCGCTGTCAATAACTGTCCTCTGTAAGATCTGAAAGCCATTATTCCTTGAACCCTTAGTCACACGCCCACTGTCTGTCGACTAACCATATGCCCTAAGGCATTCGTCGCTGAAGACATCGCTGTCAGGAACCGATTCCGGAGTTTCAAAGTATGCAAGTACCGGTGTTCATTGGGCGTAGTTACCCTGGGTCTGCCTGTTCTTGGCCTGTCCAATATCTACCCGATCTGTCTGCAACATTGCTGTCTAGTAGTTAAAGTGTTCGTCATGTCGAAGGTCAGGTTTCAATTCCCCACAATGGTACAATCTGTAAAGCCCATTTGTGGTGTCTGTTTTTCACATATCGAGTGAGGGAGAAAATATTTTTTATGCCACGTCAGGAAAATTACAGCAAATGTTTCAAGAATTGAGCGTCGTGGGCCGCATCTCAGTTCACCCAGGTTACTATTCTATATCAGACAGCACTATACCAGTGCTCGCGGGTTCCACCAAGGTGTCTACAACCTGCGTCAATTGGATGTTCCTCCCGCATAAAGCTGACACGCCGTGATATAACTGCAATTCTGTTAAAATTGGCGTCAATCAAATCTTACTCGCTCACTTCAAAAATACAATGAAACATTCTGTTCCATGAAACAACCAACCTTTCGTTCCAATTTTAGATACCGATACAACTGTTCAAGATTAAACAGTTAGATAAGATAACGACCAGGTGTCTCGGTGCTTGTGTAGGTAGTTCAGCAAGTCGATTTCGTACACAAAAACGTTCCAGCTGTTTTCATAACCATGGAATACTCTCATCAAAGGTATGGCTGTTGTTTGCCACTTACGTTTTTGCTAATGTACAGGTTTTGATTAGCACTCAGTTTCATTGGAAATTGATGGGACAATCCAGGCATACAACACGTGTGCTATGACCGATACCTTCAGCCCGTCAATCAACACAGTACATGACAAAAAATGGCCACTTTACTAAGTCAATTTTGTTGAAGTATATTTCACGTATGTTACACACTATCAATTACGGAATGTTACAACATATTGAAGGTACTGAGTGAAAAAATGGCCACTTTACTAAGTCAATTTTGTTGAAGTATATTTCACGTATGTTACACACTATCAATTACGGAATGTTACAACATATTGAAGGTACTGAGTGTACATTAAACAGTCAATTCATTGTTTATGTACATAATGTATTTGTCAAATATTTAGTCAATTTGTTACTGGCTTCAGTATTGAAAGGGTCACGATCATGTTAGAATACGCAATACATGTATATTAATAAATAATGAAAAATGGATCCAACTTTTAAACAGAATAGTATCAAGTAAAATCAGATTATATGAAAACCTCTAAGTCCGTGCCTCTACCAATTGGAAACCTTGCCTTACGGACGATTACTAGGGGGCGGGGTGGGGGTGGCGGTCTGTGGGGTGTGGACGTCACAAACAGAAAGGCCATTAGATCTTGCATTAATCCGATTAGGTGTTAATCCGGACGATTTTCCTTGGAACTGTTCCGTCTGGATTAGTGGCCATGGCCTTTAACTGTACAAGGAATCTCGTTGACTCGAAGTCCTAAAGACTTTTAACAAATATCGAGTAATGCTTAATTCGAGATGCGCCATATATACCATATGGTCAATAAGGATTCTGTCGTGACAGACCAAATTATATCCTTTAGAGCGATCTATCGATTTTTAAAAGGGTTCGAAAAAAAAAAAGGTTTTACGGTAAAATGCTGATGAATCATAAACTTTTCAAAGCTAACGTTCTTACATTAATGATTATAATTTAACATAATTTGGTTTTATCATTTTGCCTACCAAGTATTTAAAACACATTGGCAAATCCCAGCGTTAAACAACAAACAAACAAACAAACATAGTGAAAATAAAAAAACAAGTTTAGCATCATTTTGATAAATACATGTATCTGCAATAGCATAATATATGTGACTCGTGGATACGTCTATTAAATAACACAAAGGCAAATATAAATAATCCTTTAACATTTGTCTTGCTTCATCTAATTACTATTTCAGCTTGGTTTGGCTCAGCTTAACAATTTGTCTGTTTGGTCCACATTTTGCTGCTTGCTCGGCGGAAGACTCCGGTAAATATCACTCAACAACGTCTATGATTGTGTACCTTAGCGGTGTCGAGATCTACTCTTTGTACAAGACATACGTATTTAAAGAAATATAATTTAGTTGATCATACCTCCATGTCAGAATGATGAGATCTGATTGGTCCACGTGATCTTGATAGAATAATGTGTAACCCGCCATATGTAATATATTTCTCAGGGGGCATTACAGGAATCACGTGGATTTATGAAAGACAGAATAAATCCCTATCACTCCGCTTCAAAGCAAAAATCCGCACGCTTTTCCGAGTCAACGCAAGTTCCGTGACCTAGCACAAGTTAACCTCAGTTCAATCGAACATCTGTTTTTATCAATTTTGAATTTTGTGTCATTTCTTTACCAATGTCACATTATAACTGGTCGGTAAGATAAATTCGTTATAGCAGGATCACTCGGGGTACATGGGATTTTATGCCCCCCCCCCCCCCCCCCCCCCCCCCAACACCCCCCCCCCAACAACCCCCACCCCCCCCCCCACCCCCCCCCCCCCCCCCCCCCCCACCCCCTCCCCGCGCCCGTTTTATCCTGCCTCAACTTAAAATATTGCTCTGACATTTATGTTTAACAATGCAAAACACACTCCCTCCTTCCCTGACACATCTTAAAATGTCACGGAACGGAATGCTTACATTCATGCATACTGTTCCAGTTTATGTAATTTACTAATATACGTTTATTGCAATCGGTTACAGGGTGGACTTGTCAAGTCGATGGCAAAATATATAAGCAGGGCGAAAATTTCACAACCTCCCTGGCCGGTCCATGTGTCATCTATACGTGTTATGGTGGCGCTGTGCAGCAGGTCAAGGCCGGTAAGTCAAGGTCAAGTTCAAGGTCAAGGACATAATCCCATGACAGTGAGTGAGTGTGGTTTAACGCCGCTTTTAGCAATATTCCAACAATATCACGGCGGGGGACACCAGAATTGGGCTCACACATTGTAACTATGTGGGAATTCGAACCCAGGTCTCGTGACGAGCGAACGCTTTAACCACAAGGCCACCCTATCGCCCGAATCCCATAACACTGCTGATGCCAAGACTGACATGTATATGATTTTGCAAGTGCAATTTAAAACACATTTCTATTATGCATGTCCCCGTGTAGATATGGTATTCATTCCCGGTGTTGCCCGATCTTTCGTCATGACCAGCAAAAACGTTTGCAGATAAAATATAACTAAAAATTAAGATGACGGATGAGTATATTGTAAGCCATCTTCCCGAGGCAAGTGAGTTGACTGACTATAAAAGTCCAGTTTCCACCCTTGCCGAACTAGGCTGGTATTATGGAGTTACATTTTGGCTGGACTAACGAGTCTATACAAAGTCCAATCACATTCGCGCAAGGAAATCGAAATCCGGTTCGTAAACTGTCGTGCAGATTTCGGTCGATTGCAGGATTTGCAAATCATGTGCACCGCCAACTCTTTGTCAACAGATATTTTCCAAATCTTTTCATGTTTCTCATCAAGGTGCTCCCATGATTTGATGCACTTCGCGATGTTAGACCCGTTTTATCACAATATAGATCTTGATTATCGTCTTGACTGGGCGCCGCCATTTTGTTTAAAGCAAATGCGAGTCATACGAGAGGTGGAATCTGATTGGTTCGTAGGAGAGGCATAGAAGGGACATAACTCGCAATAGCTACTAATGGTTCCACGATCGAGCCCAGGGATTCTAGCATAGTTTGGCAAGGGTGGAAACTAGACTTTTATTGTCAGTTAACTCACTTGCCTCGGGAAGATGATTGTAAGCGAGTCACATGTGCTTGTATGACACGAGAACGAAATAACCATGTTCGACATGACAACGTATCTGTGGAAAATATATCCAGACCATGTAAATACACTGCATTCTATACCTTCGATTGGCTGTTAAAATTGTATAGATCATGACACAGTTTATTGTTCATGTGTTCGTTGTTTTGTAAACAATTCAGTGATTGATATTATGAGCGACGATCCACGCTGTCGGAGTACAACCGTAACAAACAATCAACACCGAACCTGACCCCCCGATCCATTAAGTTGCATTGTGCGACCAGGATAGGTGGTGACCAATTCTATCCCGGAATCACACGGGATCAGCAAAATTATAATTGTTACAAACCAACGCTTCGTGGCCTCCACTTGTGCTTCATCAACCAGCACGTGTGTATTTCAGGCTGTGATCACAACGGCGTATGCATGGACATTGGTCAGTCTTGGACCAGCCAGTGTTTGACCTTCCAGTGCCAAGTCAACAATGGCGTCATCGGAATCCATATCGTAAACGGAAGTATGTATTGCTGTGAATAACATTAGTATAATCACACATAGTGTTTTAGTTATCAAACGTAAATTTAGAAATTTCCACCTAAAACTCTCTATCCTTATAAGGAAACCTTACAAATATTGATGCAGAGTTCTTCTTAGACCTTTCAAAATGCTCAGTTACATGGGAGAATACCGGAAGCTTGACAGGTCTTTGATAGCCTTTGAGAAGTTGGTAGAGTACACATTGGGTAGGTAGGTGCCCTGGTCTCTTTGCATATCTATTCTTTCTTGAAGGTTCCTTTAGTTCAATGGTTGATCTTGGTGTGAGAATGTCGGTTTGTTGCCAGAAAACATCGTGGTCAGGATTGTTGATGAGGTGTTTGACAGTTGACAGTTTGACAATGTACCTATACTCTATGCCTTTCTTCTTTTAATACCTCGAACATCCATGTAATCCTTTGGCAATATCTACACATGACATTGATGTCATTTTGTTAAATGTCTGAGATACCACCGACATACCTGCTGAAACGTTGGGACAAGAACACTGTGTGTTTCATAGCACATGATGAAAAGAAGCTGAAGCAGTAATTGAAAGGGTATTAATTATGTAACTATTCTCGGGGACAGTCAGAAAACATGTCATGATGGTTATCGATTTCGGTTCCTTTAATTCGGTATGAATATGTCACTTTGTGAAAAATTGAATGTTTTTCGTCAGAGGATTAATACTGGATGATATTTAATAATATTGCTTTATATATTGAAAAGTTTGTTTTATATGGTAAGCGGCGCTTAACCTTTCCAGGTGCATAACGTTTTCAGTTATCCAAACGGCGTCCTGTCATCAATCCGGTGCGGACAAGTCAAATCTGTGGATGATAGCTTGAGTATACGCGGTGTGATTACACACAGTATACTATTGCATTCTGCTCATTTCGACATTGCCGTTGACATTGACCTTCATGCATTGTACACTATATTAGTCCATAGAGGACTGACCATGTTTAAAGTCACATGTTAGCCATCATTGACTATGTTTTTGTCAACTGTGACCATTTTACAAAACGCAGTTCCTTAAAGTGCTTAGAGTACGCAAACAATTTTTGCATCAAGGGTGCAAAGTTCATGATCTCGTGATGTGATGTTATTGCTATAATTATCTACTCAGGTTGTGCGATCGCCGGCACTTGTCTCGGAGTGAATGAGATCTTCCGCCAGGGCTGCTTCAACTACACCTGTGACCTTCACATGCTCGGGCGACATCGTTCCTACAGGGTGCTGCTAAAAGAATGGGGTATAACCAAACTATAACAATTGTTGTCTGTTTCCACTGATGTAAATATTTATTATCTGTAACTACCACAGAAGAGGATCTTTTTAATAATAATAATAATAATAATAATAATAATAATAATAATAATTTCTGCTCTTCTATATTAAAACATATAGATCTGTTATGTTATCTGTATAAAAGGAAATGGACAATTTATTACACCGCAGTCAGCGATATGCCAGCTATATGACCAAGGCCTATAAGAATTCGAGTCTGGACGAGGCAAACCAGTCACGCTGTTGCTGTGCTGCCAACCTTTTTATACAGTAAACACAACTGAATTAGTTACTACCTATATCGTAAATCATGACAGTAGATAACCGTAAGAAGTCACACTGCCACCAGCTCTTTTCCCAAACTATACGATGGCGTTTCACATGAGCTTTGTACCTTCAGGTATTTTACTTCCCGTTGCTATGCAGGCATGCAGCTCTAACACATACAGACGTTTACTTATTAGAGATGAATGTGGTGGTGTATGCTTGTACGGAAAATTGAGTGATCCTACATGCATTACACCACCCGGATCACATGATGGACACAAGGTATTACATGACCAACATCAGCAACGCCACCTCCCTATCCCCGCCCCCCTCCCTGATCAATCGATACCCTTCCCATGAAGAACACAAGGAAATTTATAAAGTTTCAAATATTTCTAATGAACATAAGTAGAACCATGTAAACACATCTAACCATTTGTAAATCTAAATAACGATAACATATATTCCGGTGTCTTATCATGTCAGATTTCTCTGCAACCCCAACATGGCCTGAATATACCTCGAACAATGGCGGCAATTAACTACAACGATCCCACAGTGCATCTGTGTATTGCGTAAACCAACCTGGTTCCCTGGGTATGCTGCGCTGGCGTTACACTGTAGCTTCAGCGCAGCATACCCAGGGAACCAGGCTGTCCGAAACCTTATATTACAGACGGCGAACAACGACAATTAGTGTTTAAGTTTGACAGTACTATACTGTATAGTGATCTTACATTGATCTGTAGTATTCTACATGGTAAAAGTGCACCGTGTACGACAAGAATAAGGTGTTGGGGATCTCACGGGAAGGATGTGTTGGGGTTCTATACTGGCCTGGGATCTCACGGAAGCATGTGTTGGGGATCTATACAGGCCTGGGATATCACGGGAAGGATGTTTTGGGGTTCTATACTGGCCTGGGATATCACGGGAAGGATGTGTTGGGGATCTATACAGGTCTGGGATATCATGGGAAGGATGTGTTGGGGATCTATACAGGGCTGGGATATCATGGGAAGGATGTGTTGGGGTTCTATACTGGCCTGGGATCTCACGGAAGCATGTGTTGGGGATCTATACAGGCCTGGGATATCACGGGAAGGATGTTTTGGGGTTCTATACTGGCCTGGGATATCACGGGAAGGATGTGTTGGGGATCTATACAGGTCTGGGATATCATGGGAAGGATGTGTTGGGGATCTATACAGGGCTGGGATATCACGGGAAGGATGTGTTGGGGTTCTATACTGGCCTGGGATATCACGGAAGCATGTGTTGGGGATCTATACAGGCCTGGGATATCACGGGAAGGATGTGCTGGGGTTCTATACTGGCCTGGGATATCACGGGAAGGATGTGTTGGGGATCTATACAGGGCTGGGATATCATGGGAAGGATGTGTTGGGGTTCTATACTGGCCTGGGATATCACGGGAGGCATGTGCTGGGGTTCTATACTGGCCTGGGATATCACGGGAAGGATGTTTTGGGGATCTATGCTGGCCTGGAATATCACGGGAAGGATGTGTTGGGGATCTATACAGGTCTGAGATATCATGGGAAGGATGTGTTGGGGATCTATACAGGCCTGGGATATCATGGGAAGGATGTGTTGGGGTTCTATACAGGTCTGGGATATCACGGGAAAGATGTGTTGGGGTTCTATACTGGCCTGGGATATCACGGGAAGGATGTGTTGGGGTTCTATACTGGCCTGGGATATCATGGGAAGGATGTGTTGGGGTTCTATACAGGCCTGGGATATCACGGGAGGCATGTGCTGGGGTTCTATACTGGCCTGGGATATCACGGGAAGGATGTGCTGGGGATCTATACAGGTCTGGGATATCACGGGAAGGATGTGTTTGGGTTCTATACAGGTCTGGGATATCACGGGAAGGATGTGTTGGGGTTCTATACTGGCCTGGGATATCACGGGAAGGATGTTTTGGGGATCTATACTGGCCTGGAATATCACGGGAAGGATGTGTTGGGGATCTATACAGGTCTGGGATATCACGGGAAGGATGTGTTGGGGATCTATACAGGCCTGGGATATCACGGGAAGGATGTGTTGGGGTTCTATACGGGTCTGGGATATCACGGGAAAGATGTGTTGGGGTTCTATACAGGCCTGGGATATCATGGGAAGGATGTGTTGGGGTTCTATACAGGTCTGGGATATCATGGGAAGGATGTGTTGGGGTTCTATACAGGCCTGGGATATCACGGGAGGCATGTGCTGGGGTTCTATACTTGCCTGGGATATCACGGAAGCATGTGTTGGGGATCTATACAGGTCTGGGATATCACAGGAAGGATGTGTTTGGGTTCTATACAGGTCTGGGATATCACGGGAAGGATGTGTTGGGGTTCTATACAGGCCTGGGATATCATGGGAAGGATGTGTTGGGGTTCTATACAGGCCTGGGATATCACGGGAGTCATGTGCTGGGGTTCTATACTGGCCTGGGATATCACGGGAAGGATGTGCTGGGGATCTATACAGGTCTGGGATATCACGGGAAGGATGTGTTTGGGTTCTATACAGGTCTGGGATATCACGGGAAGGATGTGTTGGGGTTCTATACTGGCCTCGGATATCACGGAAAGGATGTGCTGGGGATCTATACTGGCCTGGGATATCACGGGAAGGATGTGTTGGGGTTCTATACAGGTCTGGGATATCACGGGAAGGATGTGTTGGGGTTCTATACTGGCCTGGGATATCACGGGAAGGATGTGTTGGGGTTCTATACAGGTCTTGGATATCACGGGAAGGATGTGTTGGGGATCTACACTGGCCTGGGATATCACGGGAATGATATGTTGGGGATCTACACTGGCCTGGGATATCATGGGAAGGATATACAGTAGCAGAGAATCCTAAATGTATGTTACCAGGTTTCACAATTTGAAGTGTTATCAGTACAGACTTCTGTATGCATGTTACAGGATGTACCAATGGAGTCAAGTGCCTCCCTGCAAACTACACGGAGACCTCCAACTGCGTGACGAGGCGCTGTGAGGAGCGGAATGGCAGTGTAGGTCTGTTTGACATCAGTCAAGGTAAGATGTTGGACCAGACTCCCAAATGCCAAGCAGTTAATACAAATCACCAGGGTTAACAGGACCGGGCACTGATCCGACTCAATCATGAGGATACTGTCAAACAACGATCCTTCCTAAGATGCCCATTTCACGACAACGAGGTGATTAAGCTGTTTTAGTAAATAATTATTCTTGTTGATTGCGTTTCAGCATGTGATTATTTATCAGTTGTTTGTGATTTTTTTGTTATTAATATGTGCGGCTATTTTATCATTGTTTAACAACAAGAACAAGAACAAGAACAACAACAACAACAACAACCACCACCACCTGTAGATAGGAAATGTAGATTATGTAATGACTTTTTTAGACTGTCCAATACGTTGTCAGTGGATGCCCAGCTGTGGGACAATCACAGTATCTTAAGCGTCACAGCGTGAATCCATCCTTTTATTACCATGGTATGCCCCAGGATATTACAGTGCGTAATAGAAAATGATAATTATAAAATTCTTTCGAATAGGGGCACATACAGCATCAGGCGTATTCAAGCCTACAAACCTGATCTTGTCCTTTTTGCTAAATCCAATGAAATAATTATAACTATTCAATTCTCTGTCCCTGACAAGATTCAGGACAAACATGGCAACTATATGGATCTCGCTTACAAAATGTCACGCTTGCATCCAAAGTACGAACCCAGTGGGCAAAATAATGTTGAATCAATGTTGAACAATGTTGAATCAATGTCAGTTTTATACATATTTTCAATATAGAGAGGCCAGTGTCTAATCAATGTTGGAAACAATGTCAGATTTCGACATGTTTTCAAATACCGAAACAAATGCCAATGTTGAAACAATGTTGTTTTTCAACGTATCAGTCAAATTTCAGCATTGAATCAATGTAACGTCCATGCTGGGGAATCGTTAGACTCCTCATAGTTCTCGGTGCCCTAGGTTTGGTACCAGCCCAATCTGTTGACTGACATTGGGGGAGTACCCTGGTTACCATGAATACAGCCCTCTGACCATATGGGTAATGCAGAGTCCTGCAGTGTTGGGGAGTCTTCATATTCACCGAAAAGTCCAGGGTGCATTCGATTGGCAGCGCTTTCTTGGAAAGTCGAAATTGCTGTCTGGGCTGCGTGTAGAGGGGGCAAGGGCCCTGAGCTGATAATAATATCATATTGTTTATCGCAGGTGTGTAACTGAACTTCCTGGTCTATACCTGTTTATCGGTTACGAGGGTGACAGCACTCGTTTGCTACGCGGGATGCCGAATACTTCAGTACATTTATACGTATAGTGGTATGCCGGATGCACCAGTACAGTACGCCGGACGCCATGGAATGGCTATCTATTGAAATTTACTTTTCGACTTTGTGTGTCGTTTATGGGCACACATGGTCATGCATTCAATGTTAAAATCTGATTTACTTGTTCCAAATGCGTACACTGATATGATTCAAGAGTTCTTAATTGCAAATTGAGGGGCGTGTCGGATGACTATAGAAAGGGTCTTGGTGTGGGGTGTGGGGTGTGTTCTTTTAGGGTGGGTAGTACGCCAGATGCACGTAAGTATGTGATTCCTATTTAAGATCAATAATTTTATGGCAAGTAGTCGACAACAAAACACTACACAATCTGATTCCGTCATATGTGTAAGCATGTTTTCATGTCAACATTATACCTGATACTTGTGTTGGAGTACCAGAAAGGTCACTATGATCTTGTTGCGACAGGTGATGCCTCCATATACCATCGAGGGACGCCAAGGTCGATACGTATAAGAGTAATATTTTGAAAAATGTCCAAGTTACGCAAAAGCATTAAGAGTATGTCAGTACAGACGCCCAACCTTCTCTGCCAGATTTGTGCATTCGTCAATATGTCCTTCAACATGTAAGGGTCTCCTAGTTGTCAAAGTCAAGTTTTCTTTCAATAACCAAGAGACGACCTTCGTTTATTCATCAGTCGACAAGTGACAGTCTGTAGCTGGGCCCGAGCTCATATTGCAGTGCTTCACGTAATAATGTTTTCCAAACTGCTAATAATATTACATTAACGATGTCTGTTGACCAAACAAAACTATATATTTTACACTGAGGCGCAATAATTGTTAGAGTTTCGTCCCTTAAGGGTTGCTTTAAGCTCATGATCGTGAGTTCTAATCCGAGATTCCCCCTGATTATGTAAGGTTTTAAGTTTTAAGGTTTCTCAGCGTCATAGCCTTGCTCGTGGATACACTAAAGTAACGAGACCTTCATCTCTTCTGGCTTTCCTCTCACATCAGGCTGACACGCTGTTATATAACTGAAATACTGTTCAAGGTGGCGTTATACCTACGTGGTTTACATATATTATAAGGACCCATGTAGCTCTATAAGGCGTGACAGGACCCAAGGATGCGTGTTCGAATCCAAACTTCGCTCAGATTATGATCTTCCTTGGTCTTGCCACCAAACAATCATCATTCCATTCTCAGTTCTAGCAGCCTATACTCAACCCCTTGAGGGTTCCTTAATACTCGTGAAGATCTTGAGCAAACCAAGCTTGTCATTAGAGACGACTAACGGGATCGGGTGGTCAGGCTCGCCGACTTGGTTGATGCATGTCATCGTATGCCAATTGCGTAGATAGATGCTCATGATGTCAATCACTGGATTGTCTGGTCCAGACTAGATTATTTACATCTTGCTAAAAGCCGCTAAGGCCAAACTCACTCACCGAAACTTAACCACACCTGTTTGAATATAATCATTAAAATAATTCTTCTACATAATTGCTTAAATATTATGTGATGTCTTTACACTGATTTTTGATTGACGCACACTGTGAAAAGAAAATTACTAGTATACGAGGTAAGTTTTAGATTTTAAACACATATATTTAAAACTTTCTCAAAATGTCATCGTATCCTAATTGCATGGATCGATGATCGTGATGTCAATCACTGTATTCTCTGGCCCAGACACGAGCATTCACAGACCGCCGTCATATAGCTGGAATATTGCTGAGTGCGGCGTAAAAAAACACAAAAAAAACCCCCAAAACAAAAAACTTTCTAAAAAAAAGAGTAGTTTTTTTCATGTTTTAGAAGTTCCTGCTTACAACATTGATATGAAAAATATATTGAGCGGCGTAATGGTATACAGCTGATGGTATCGATGGTATTTAATCATGCACAACCAGCACAGCTAGAGGGCTGCGACAGGCTCACGGTCGATTTTGGACCAATTACAAATGGTTCACGTAAAGTCGAGCCTGTCCTTTGTAAGACACCACCTGGTACTCATTGAGATCTCGATTACAAATACATTTGAAATATAAGTCAATATTTAAGTAAGCTTTAATTGATAACATATTAATTTCGAGTGAGGTTTTGCCTTCAAATCACAATCTGGCTGCTGCACTATGTACAGAGAGCGGAGAATTAAATGATGCTTGGAAATGATGCTTCAAATATCAGTTCAGCTTATTTAGATATATACTATAATAGCAATATGTATGTCACATAATGCTGAGTTAAATAACCAATAGTTATCTGCAAACTGATAACCTTTAGGGATCCGAGTAAGTACAGGGGCTCATCACTCGAATGCTGTTCGTATGAGGCGACTATGTGAATCGGATGGTCAGACTCGGTGATTTGTTTCACTGTAGTCATGTATGTACGAGGGGCGTTCAATAAGTTTTGCAACTTCAATATAAGACCAAGTCATCATTATGTCCTCGTCATCCTGGAAGGGTCTTCCACGTAGGGCAGATTTCATTTGCCGGAACAGGAAATAGTCACTAGGGGCTAAGTCTGGGTTGTACAGTTAAATCACCAACCCTAAAGCCAAGACGTAGCCCCCAGTGACCAATTCCTGTTCCGGGAAATGAAATCTGCGCTATGTGGAAGACGCGTCCAGGATGCCGAGGACATAAAGGCTGCCACAGAGGCGTGGTTAGGGGGCCAATCTGCGGATTTCTATAAAAGTGGTATTAAAAGCTTGAAGGACAAATGGAATAAGTGTATTGAGGTGAATACGTCCGTATGTATGTATGTATGTATGTATGTATGTATGTATGTATGTATGTATGTATGTATGTATGTATGTATGTATGTATGTATGTATGTATGTATGTTCTTGTGTATGAATTTTGTATTAAATTTCTAAACTTGTGATTATATTTTCGTATATTAAACCTCACTTCAGACCTGGATTTATTAGCCAATCTTAGATTCAAAATTTACCCCAGACACAAGAAAAGCTAAGTGGGAACCTTTAATAGGTAATCTCAGTGGTGCTACCACTAATTATACCTGTCATAAGTATAATTCATTAACTGAGCATCAAGCGAATAACAACAAACAGGGGTAGGGTTATAATCATGAGTATTTGAACTGAACTTCATTATTGCACGTATCAAATGTGTACACGTATTTGATGTATGCTAAAGTACATAATTGGTCATACACATTAACTTTAATGGTCTGTTTTATTATGCCCTGCTGAAATTAAGTTTTGCAGGTGATGTAGACACGTGGTACGCCCGTCGCGTTTCGTTTCCGGGGCATCACTCATACACCATGCAATATTTATTCATGAAACTTTGTATACAAATCAGGCATACACTGAACTGGAGCCTCGTGCTATTCAGGAAATTATTTGCCTTTCCATGACAACAAGTTTCATCATTCTGATGAAATACAAACATTGTTTGTCAGGCACGGGGAACATTAACAGTTTCGCGAAGAACTATTGTAAACAAAACGTCTTTAGAAGACTAAAACTGCGACTACACTATGAGACATCTCCAGTCCCAGCAAGACCGACATACATGTTGTGCCACTTGATCCACTACCAGCAGTTGGCTATATACATGTGACAATTAGACGCAGTGTCAATGTGACAGTAAATGCAGTGGAAATATATCAATGTTTTGAAAGTGGAGCACAACATGTCAGGAATCAAGTGATGATGGCAGTTATTATGATGACAGTGGCATTGATGCATTCACAACTCGCAGACTAATCATGTTAAACTACAGCTCGCAAAGTTGCGAAAAGCATGTCTGACAAACACCTGAAATACAGTCTCGTACTTTGGACAAGTCTTGTGACTTCATAGGATCTTTCAGTTTTGGGAGATATTCATGAACTCGTTCGTCATTCTTGAACCCTGGACCATTGTTATGGATCTGACCCATATCGGTGTGCCTCCCTTAACTCTTCCTTTCGTTAGCTGCTATGTCATACTGCCTGCAGATATATTAAGTTGTCTGTGAACTCCGTCCTTTCTGTAATTTCCTCCTCCCGATCCGGATGTTGCTTTGACTCATGTTTTGGTCTTTAGTAACTGCGTTTGAGTTGCTTTGATGTGGATTCATATGTTGGAATAGATGTAACGTTTTAAATGTGTTAGTGTGATGAATATAGATAAGATTGCATATAAACTTGGAGAAGATTAGTCGTTTTATAGGCATACGCTCTCAGCTCCGACAAGCTTTTTTCAGGCTTAACATACATACCAGATTCATTAGACTTTTTTTTAGAAAATAAATATATGTTCAGAAAATCATAGATACAAATGAATGCACCTTATTTTATGCGTCGTATTTCTGTTCAAGCTTGCCAGACACCAAGCCATGAGTGCGTCAAGCCAGGGGAAACGTATGTCGATAAATGCCGCACTCACAAGTGCAAACAACAAGTATTCCTTGGCATAAAGGTCTTCTCCTTGGAACCTACGAGCGCATGTGAGTCTTCCGTAGTTGAGTGTTGTCTCGACCGGACATTCTCGAACCGAGGACCACTTTATACCGAAAACTTCATCCACGGACATCCGTTGATAGCATAGATCGGGTGTACAGGCATGGTTTAAAGGTTGATGATGTGGATCGTTTGTGTTTTCATTCACTCTATCTCCTCGTCCAGTGACGATTATTTACAGGCCTCCGTTATATGGCTGGAATATTGCTGACTGCGGTATAAACAACATTCACTCACTTTCTCACTGAAAAACCTTGATCTGTCTTCAGTATGTTAGTTCTGTGCAATGCTCCGTTTTCAGTGTGCGAGGACGCTAACGGCAAGTGTCACGGCGCTGGCGACGTCTTCAGTGTCAGCATGAATAACCACCTTGTCCACAACTGCACCTGTCAATTGGCCGGCATCAGCCCCCACTACAAATGCAGTGATGCGGTACCTTAAGACAAATCCATGGCGGTGTTCTGTCTGTGGGATATCTTTCGCATGTAATAATGAACAATAAAATAGCTTCCTTTCAACTCATAGTTAAAATTGTTTCATCTACATGCCAGTTTGAAATATCCAGTGTGTTATATCCATTCTTTTATGATAAATACCCTTGACCCATTCACCACCACAGCTTCGTTGCGGAAGTGACGTCAACGCCTCCATATATCTAATCTCTAACTGAGCAGATAGATTCTCTCGCTTGTGAGAGTAATGTGATTGGACGGCTACTTTTAGCATCGTGCTGTTCGAATCGTGGTCAGAACGAAACTGTGCTAGCGAATGGGTCTTGGCTATATATCATAATAGAATGGAGATAAAACCAACGGTTTTGCTGGAGACAATGCCTTCCGGCCCTCATGATTTTAACAAAGGTTCATATGACTTTCTTCCAAATTATTACGGGGCGTTGGGGTAGCCTACTGGTGACAGTATTTGCTCGTCACGCCAAAGACCCGGGTGCGATTTTCCACATGGGTACCATGTGTGAAGCCCATTTCTGGTGTGCCCTGTATATTGCTGGAATATTGCTGAAGCGGCGTAAAACCACACTCACTAATTCACTCTAAATATGAATAATTATTTAACAGCAGTTGTTCAATATCGTAGAAAATGAACCGATCTTGACGCTGCTAGTCGAGATCATCGAGGATCAGGCCAGGTGAAAGAGTATTGAAGTGTTTCAAGTTTACTTCTATCATATCAGTGAACGTAAAACCAGTAAAGGTTGTTGATATGGTTATATGGCAATGTGTTTTGTTGTTGGATAATGATTGTGGCTGTGTTGCAATGTTTCTGTTGAGATTCAGTAGAAGTTCATTGCATTGTATTTGGACAATGCTTAGTTGTCAGGAATGTAGTACAATTTAATGTAAGCAGTGGTGAGGAAGTTATTATATTTATGAGACGCTAGAATTATCTGTAAAGTTCCGGAATAGTATGGATGGATGTCAAACGTTATGGAAACATGTGGAATATTCTGTGATGTGATGGCACTGTGTGGAAAGTTCTAGAAGCTAGCTGGATTATATAAGTGGAGCGGACGCGTGCCTGTCTCATCTCACATTTGATCTGGCATTACATCAAGACCAGCTTTTTTTGTGTGAAGATCACTATTCACCCAGTATTCCTAGCCGAGGCCTTTCTCGGAAGCTTGACGACTGTTGCGGCGAGGTGATTATTATTCTTGTCTTGTCGTTTCCACTGCTGTCGCATTTTATACTGCCATGAAATATTATACTTCCGCTCTGTTGTGTCATTGTAATTGCTGTCCAGTAATTTGTATTGATTTGTAAGCCCTCGTTAATTTTGTAGTACAATTATTGATTGTATACCGTTTGTTGCTTGCTTGTTGGTTTCACACTTAATTCATATAAATTTGGGAAATCGACACGTAACACTGTAACTGCTTTCGTTCATATGTATAATGAGGTATGGATACAGCAGGAGTATAATGCGTTTTCAGAGTCACCCCCTACACTGTAAAAAAATGTGTTCAGAATGTAAACACAGACATGACATGTTTTGTTTAGATCTAAACTTGATTAGGAATGTGTTTATATCCTAAACAGAATACACACTTGGTGTGTTCTATCTAAACGCATGAAACATGACAATGAAATCTGATTACTAAAATCATCCCTTATATTTATATAGTTACCACTAACCCACTAAGCCACCGAGGCTTCCACAAATATGAAAGTGCGTAAACTGGCAATTCTAAATGTCCTTGTGTATACGTACCTTTAACGCTGTTATTGATTTCTTCCGTAAATTGACATACACGTCGAAAGTATATGTTGTCCTCAAGCCAAATGTTTTGGCCACCCATTTTTCAAACCAATAAAATCTTAAATAATAATACAAGACTAAATCTCTCATTCTTTAATAATTATTACTGCATCAACCACACGTATGTTTATAAGTAAACAGAATGCATATTTGACTTAATTATTGATTTCACATATATCTTGACCCCATTTCAGCTTTTGATGTGTTATCCCAACAATTAATCCACCTGATTCGACACAACAGTGAGACATTCCATGAAAATATCCATTATTACTGCAACAGTTAATCTATTCAGCTGTATTCTATGTGGCATCTTGGTCATTGATCTTTACTCTGAGTCGGAAGTTATGCAGCTACTGGCGACAGATGTCGCCGTCATTATGATTGGTTGAAAACTGGCATGTGACGCTATTTCAAGACTGCACATTAGTTCTTATCTTAACTTGCCTGGATAGTAGAACCCTTGCAAGTTGCATGTTATTTCCGCTGGAAAGGTAGGTACATACGTAATTAAATACTAGTATTTAATAATAACATCCTGACATTTTAACTCGTTTACAAACTCTCACATGGTGTTTATGTTAATTAATAATTAGAAATATTCTGGAAATAAATTTAATAATGATTAAAAGTATGTTAGCCCTTTGTCTAACAGTCTAATGTAATCATGAAGTTTGCATGTGAAAATTATGCCTTTCCCGATTACGTGGAAGAGAAATATGATTGATTACAGAAAATGTGTACTTCGTGTATTTGGCTGTGACATATAACAGACACACATAAAGGTCATAATCACGCTATTTATTTTATTGTGACGTTTTCCTTGGAAGATTAAAACATAAATTTCAAGTTCTGAAATATAAACATCAACACGAAAGAATAACTAGTCTCGATTATCCAACGAAACAGATTCCGTTGGTTGTACAGGCTCAAATAATACATGTTATGGTGAAATAACTGTTTATTATTTCCCTTATAGAGATAAACAATTTGACTTTTGTTTTAATTTAATTACAAAAACAGCATCTTACTTGAATATTAGTTCATGTGCAGTCAGAAGATTAATCAAGGCCATACGGTCGCTAAATTATCAATTATGAATAAATGTGTGTAAACAGTTGCGTTTGCCTTGCGGTATACAGTGTAAAGAGTGTAACCATTTCTATTCTACGATTCCTACTATACCATAAGCATAAGTATGAATCACTATCAAATAGTGATGATATCAAGTGTTCACTGAAAGGTGAGCTCATCCTGCCCTACCTGTGGCATCCCTCACAAATACATTCAAAGCAAAATCAAGTGAAGAAAAACACCACGGGAACATATGGTACAAGTCAAAACAGGGAATTTCATCGGACATCATTGTTCTCATAGATGCGTCAACAAGTTTCACTGATGCGGAAATGTCCTCCACATGTAAATTAAAATGATTTGAAAATTTTGCTGAGACCTTGCATGGAATACTGATGAAGAGACTTTTGATGAAGAGTCATATGTCATTCTTTGAAATCTTAATAGAATGATCATGCTTTAAATTTGTTGACGTATATTGTAGACTGAACATGCTCTTCCTCGTGCCACTCCTGGTCAACCTCATCGTGGTGAGCGGTCAGAGTAAGTATTTTACTTATGTTTGTACCTAAACTCCCAGGCAAAAGAAAGTATACGCCCAGGTTTGAAGGTGACTCAAAGTGAAAAAAATGAAATGGTTATTCGAGTGTGATGTATTTGATACGGGTACCACAGCTATGTTTTGAAACTAAAATTGCAGTATTTCAGCGACTGTTTTTAGCCTGGTAACGTTTTTTATAACGTTTGTAACTTCTGTGCAAAATCAAATGTTCAAGTGAATACTTTCTTTTATAATTACCCGGCAGTTTATATAAAATTCGTAAAATGTGTATACGTAACTTTAACTTTGTGCTTGATCAGTAACACATGTGTACTGTGAGTCTTTGATTCGAATTCCCATAACTCGATATCGTATAAGACGATGTAAATCTATGTTACTTGTAAGTCTGTAATCGGGACTACGTTCTAAGCTGGACCAACTGTTGTCTCGAACTAGACATGTCTCGAAATACTGTCGACGATCCCCAGGATTTCGAGTTTAAGAGATTGTTCGCTATGTACCAAGGCGTACATATATATTATTGATGTGAACTGAAATAGTCACTGAACATTTCTTGTCCATTTAGTTTAAAATTTATATACATGTGTATTTAGAACATTGGTTATAATTTTGGTTTTGAAAACAAGCAGTAATACCATAAATATGATTTTTTATGTCGGCAAATATATGCATGAAGCATTGAAGTTTTGAATTAAAGACATTTGTACATCTCAGTACGGTTTATTCTCGATAATCCAGCGTATTATATCTCCATTCTATTATAATAAATATGCTGGACCTATTCACCATTTTAGCCTCATTGAGACAGGTTAACGGGGTTCGAATGACACGGCGATACAAATAGCCGTCCATTCAAACATTTACTGTTCTTGTTTAATGAATTGAAAGTAATTAATTAACGTACTGAAACAAGCGGCGAATTCATCAGTACCAGATCCACTCGCCATGTTGTATTACGTCTCAAATACAAATGGAAATTCATTCTATGAAATATATTGAGAGCTCACTCGTACTAGGTACGATTTAAAGTATGGAGAGATATATGCCACACTCGCATTGAAAAGAGACATTTTCATTGGTTGTTGAAAGCTCACGAGCGAGACAAATTGTATGCTAAGTAAATGATAGGATGGACTGAGATGTGCCTGTTTGTTTAGCGGAGCCATGCAACATCGGCGGAGTTGTGTACCAGCCCGGAGAGAGGTACATGGCACCAGGAGGGATTCCATGTAAAATGGTAAAATGTGGAAATACGGCTGACATCGAGTACGGTATGTACTAGTATCTGTTTCCGTAGATTTGGTAGAAATCTGACAAGTTTTGTCTGATCGTCCCTGGATGTTATCGAAGGCGCTACATTGTGTTAAAGTTGACGATTTGAATGTAGCATTCAAATATTGAAAGTTGTATAATTGAATATTTAAATTGGATCTTGGTGACAAATGCAGTAGGAGTATTACTTTCAGGACATGATCCCGTCGTGGTATATATATATATATATATATATATATATATATATATATACATATATATATATATATATAGTGTGTGTGTCTGTCTGTCTCTGTGTGTGTGTGCGCGTGCGTTTTCTATCAAGCTTCAAATAAGAACCTCCTTTTCAAATAAATTCATCTCAATGCGCGTTGTTGAAACTGATCAACAGTACATACCTCAGTGCTATTTTGGTTGGTGCTTCGTAATGCACAAGCAAGATACTTTTTAGACAAAAGCTAAAATAGATGCACCAAACGTTTCACGTCAACACGTCATCCACCTTGAATATACATGTGAATGTACCTACTTTACCATACACAAACGAAAAAGCAACAATCAGAGTGACTTGCCGGGCGCGGATACAAGGCCCCACCAAATTCACCCCCTCCCCCACCCTTCCCTGCCCCCACCCTTCCCTGCCCCCAGAAGGCCCGGGGCTTGAGCTGGACTCAGGAACATGTGCACTCTTGTTGTCTGCGTTCTGTTCGTGTTGTTATCTGTGTTGTGTGTGTTGTCTGTGTTGTGTGTCTTCATGTCTGTGTTGTGTGTGTTGTCTGTGTCGTGTGTCTTCATGTCTGTGTTCTGGTTGTGTTAAACCGCTTCTGTGATATCATCAGAGTTCTGCCAAAATGAAGCATACGGAACAGATGCCATCTTACACTTTGCATCACCCGGTAAGATCTAAACGTTTATTATTGGAAACTGTTGCATTCCCGAGTTGGAAACAAAAGAGTAACTATGTGTTGTACAGTTTCAACAAACCAGCTAAGACATCTCATGATTAGTCTCGCTTGCACTAAGGGGCCGATAATAATCTTGTATGGGGTTGGAAGGCTGTGAGTTTGGTTAGATAATATTTAAGACAGAATACAATTACTTTCTCTGAAAGGAAGATACAAACTCATTTTTTACCAAAACAACAATTATAAAAAATGGTGTAAAACTGGGCAATTTTTTTTCTAGTATTACAACAAACCCCGACCCCACCTCCATAAACACGGAAATGGTCGGTCCCTAAGTGGTAGTTGAGTTCATTGAAACTGGACTTTTATAGTCAGTTTATTCCCTTGTCTCGGGAAGATGGGCGCAGGGCGAAAAGAATGAATGTTGTTGAATGCCAAGGGCAGCAATATATGCAGCTACATCACGATGGCCTGTGAATAATCGAGTACGGATCAAGCAAACCAATGAAGGCAATCATGAACAACGATCGGAGTACGATGACAAATTTTGCAAATTCCAGAGCTTGACCTTCCGATTCCCATTTTTGCCTGCTCGAATGACAAACACAGGGTATTAGGGACTTATACTGACCCACACAGACGATGTACAATGTGTATTAGCACATCGTTAACCTAGATGTTTATGATAGACAAGTATAATCTGTGCTCTGATAATCTTGCGTAGCTGGTTGTTCGAGAAGACGTGTTTGAAATCTTTCATTATTTCACCACTGTTCCTGAAAACAATAACACTGGATAAAACACAACGACTGCTAATTTTTCTTTAACGACTTCCGAGTGCCCAAAAAGCTGTAACCACTGAGAGTAATCTTCATCGTTACTTAGCTCCACCTGGATGAATACGTTAAGAATCACGAGAATCCCGTTTTCATATAATCCGAGCCAAGTTTAACGTTAAATACATTTTTTCAGTATGTGTGTTTTCAACGGTGTTTATCAACGGTGTGAAACAAATACCATGAGTAGCCATCAGTACACGCGGGTTAGCCCTGGGATGTTACTGTAGTCATGTTCTTGTATGTTGGTGGGTGAGAAGATATATGACGGCATCAAGCCAAAATAAGTGGCTTTTAATTAACATTGAAGCTTATCAACGAAAGCACAGAATGTCGACCTACTGGACGATGTTGATCGATTAACATTAATAAAAAAAGATTGTACCATGTAATGTGTTTGTTTAGTTGTCTTACACTTCCAAGTCACATTTTTCCTGAATTAATTTTCTATCAATCATATGTTGTCATCTTTGGTGAGGATTTGAAAACTTGTGAAGAAGTTTGCCATGGCTTAAACGTTTCTCTCCCTGAAGACCATCAGTGTCTACCAGAATTCGGTCACAATTCTCTGCAACCAATGGTTACCTCTGTTGCCTTGTGTTTACCAGTGGTTGCCATTGGTACTCTGGGTATCTGTGTCTGGTAGCCATGGAAGTAACTCGTGTTACGTCTTGTAACTAGGTTGCCGGAGCCAGCTGAACTCCACCCAGTGCCTGAAGCCTAACGATGTGGAGGAGATGGATTGTGTCACCTACACGTGCACCTATCACCCGGATGTGGCGCACGGTGTGCTGACAAAGGACCCCGTTCAAGAAACCCGTGAGTCTGAGAGTCAGGAATACCGTGTCAGAAGTCCCTTGTGGAATTTCCCGGGGTTCCAGTGTATGCCATTATAATGACATGTCGTTATGTATTGTGTACTGGTACATACCAAGATAATATCGAATGCCCTTGATTATCTATCCTCACACGAATACATTTAATTATCTATCATCACTCGAATACCCTTAATTATCTATCATCACGCGAATGCCCTTGATTATCTATCCTCACACGAATACATTTAATTATCTATCATCACTCGAATACCCTTAATTATCTATCATCTGACGAATACCATTAATTATCTATCCTCACACGACTACCCTTGATTATCTTTCATCACACGAATACCCCTTGATTATCTATCATCAGACGAATATCCCTTAATTATCTATCATGACACGAATAACCTTGATTATCTATCATGACACAAATACCCCTTAATTATCTATCATCAGACGAATATCCCTTGACTATCTATCATGACACGAATGCCCTTAATTATCTATCCTCACACGAATACCCTTAATTATCTAGTATGACACGAATACCCCTTGATTATCTATCATCATACGAATACCCCTGAATTATCTATCACCAGACGAATATCCCTTGATTATCTATCATGACACAAATGCCCTTAATTATCTATCCTCACACAAATACCCTTAATTATCTATTATGATACGAATACCCTTGATTATCTATCATGACACGAATACCCCTTAATTATCTATCATCAGACGAATATCCCTTGATTATCCATCATCACACAAATACCCTTGATTATCTATCATGACACGAATACCCCTTAATTATCTATCATCAGAAGAATATCCCTTAATTATCTATCATCACACTAATACCCTTAATTATCTATCATCACACGAATACCCTTAATTATCTATCATGACACGAATACCCTTGATTATCTATCATGACACGAACATCCCTTGATTATCTATCATCAGACGAATATCTCTTAATTATCTATTATCTCAATAATACGTGTACAGTATTAATCGTAATTATATAAAAGGCGATATCTTGCTCTCGCGAAACATATATAGAGTCAACATTAATTACTCACGCTTTTTAACATCACCATGTTATTAATTATATCAAAGTATTTCAATGTTGTTTTATTCCCTCGCCGTTTCAGCATGTACATGCTCACTATGGCTGATAATGTTGTGCTCTAGGTTGCAGCATCGACGGGAAGTGCTTCAGTGCTGGCGAGGGGCCCAATCTGTGCACCAAGTGCCTGAAGAATGACGATGGCACCACGGGAATACTGGCAGGTATGGTATTAATTTATTCGTAGTGGCACGGATAGAGGAGAACATATTTCAGCAAGTCTTGCAGATTAGGGAAATACATTATTTGCTTTTCACTGATTTCATCCGTTTGTTCCACTGTGGGCGAAGCGGGCATTGGCAACTCTACTCTATGAAGGTGACGTTGTCAATTCCTAATTATAATTGGCGTTATAGCCGCTTTTGAGTGACGTCGTAATAACAATGACTGATGTATGTGATTGACATCCATCTAGATTTTCTTACGAAATTTTACTCAGGTAATAAACTCATATACAGAATATCGAATATTAATTAACTAATATTGTCAATACGGAATTATTGATAACCTGTCCCTGGTGACTTATGACTATGATGGCAGATAGTCTGTAATAACATGTACAGTAAAACCTCTTGCATCCGAACGGTAGCACTCTCCCTGAAATAAACACATTTCCAGACTAACGAAACACTGTTTCCATGATCCATTCATATGATATTCACAGCCATTGGCCATTTATGATACAATAGCATTTGTTTGGTCTGACAATCGAGACTTATTATTCTCTGGCTTTGACGTTTTAAATATACATGTAAGCGTCCTCAGTGCTAATCGTTCGGAAGGAAAGGTAGCCGGATTACCAAGGTTTCACTGGACATTAAAGTAATTATATAACGGCGCAGTACCTTAATCAATGATGTAACAATACAAGCGAAGGGATAATGTCCCAGCATCAATGCTCTTAGTAGTCATTTCGGAATCTACATTAAGGGATTAAACGTTCAGCCATTATATAAAGTTATGTTAATAAAAAACTTTTATAAAATGATAATTTATTTTTTATACATTTCGGTACAACTAATAGTTCATTGTATAGTAAACGTTCATTCATACGATGAAATCTGAGTTGTTGTCTGTGTACGTTTCATTTGACCCACAGGTTGTTTGCTCGAGGACGGCACGTGTGCATCACCGGGGTCAGAGGTCAAGGTCGGATGTGAGGTCAAGGCCTGTGCAGTTCGAAACAATGTCGTGACGATCCACACAGTCTCAACAACAGGTGCGATGATATTCTAACAATATGATGTCATCTGTCGGCACATATGCCTTTTAAACTCACGATCAGATTAGTTTATTTACATGCAGAGAAACAAATTCCCCAAATAAAGCTGAACAAAAGGGAAATCCCAACATACCTGCGGGCCAAATATTGATTCATGAAAATATATGACAATTTTATCATGAAAGTGATGCAGCGCAAATAGGGCCAGGAACCAGTATTTGTAAGAGGATTTAATATTGCATTACTAGGGAGGGATGGGAGGGAGGGGTTCGTAGGGACCGATGTATAGTTATGAGGAACACAACAGTAAAACGATGACGTCAGAATTTGTGTCGAATGTGGATGAATGAGAGTTAGTCCTTAGTGTTGGATAAAACATGCTTAATGGCCGAAGAAATCCTTAAACACTTAAATCGTAGACGAAATATATTCTGATCACTTTTATGTTATTTGTCAAAGAAACAAATGTTGATCTTGCACCTTCAACTTCGCGTAAATAGAGTTTCAACTGTGTGTGTTTCTACACATGTAATCAACTATGCGCTACAGCTGTGTTTCCGTGTAAGGGCATTGTTTAGATATTTTGATTACGAACATTAGGTTAAAACCAGATGGCTTGCAATGTATGCAAACAGCAGCGAACGCTTTAACCACTCGACCACCCCGATTGAGCTAAATTACTTTGGGACATTAACGCTATCAACTGTGTTACCCGGGAAGATCTGTTGCAATCTGTCTTCAGCAAGCCATGCTTGTCGTAAGAGGCGACAAACGGGATCGGGTGGTCAGGCTCGCTGACTTGGTTGATGGATGTCATCGTATCCCAAATGCGTAGATCGATGCTCATGATGTCAATCACTGGGATGTCTGGTCCAGACACGATTATTTTCATACCGACGTCATATAGCTGGGGTATTGCTGAATGCAGCGTTAGACAATGAACCTAAAATCACTTGTGCTTGAGTGAAATAATGTTATGTAGTTAGTCCTCACGGTCTGTAAATTATTCATTCTTGACAGACCAGTTGCCAATAGCATAAAAGTTGAAAGGGTTTGGTTCTGTGAATGAGGATGCCGTGATACTATGATCATTGGTTCTGGTTATGATTCATGGTTCGTAAGCACCGTGGCCGTGGTCAAGGTGAAGACCTTTTTCACTTTGGGCCACTTCCTCCATTAAGCTTTCTCCTATCAACTTTTAGACCGCCTCCGTGGTCTAGTGGTAGAGCGTCCGCCCGGAGAGCGGTCCGATTCCCGGCCGCGTCATACCAAAAGACGTTAAAAGATGGTACTTGTTGTTACCCTGTCTGGCGCTCGGCATTATGGGGCTAAAACAAGGAGTCAGTAAACTGTCTCTGAGTGGGGTATTCATGTTAAACTGCGGCATGGTATCTCAGTGGGCTAGCACTATAAATCGGCATCAGTCCGGTTTAGTACAAGCATACACACACACGTGCATGCACGTCGCTATATAAGTGCAATAATCTTGGACGCGACGTTAAACCCCATTTCACGTCACCATCTAACCATTTTTATGCTTTGTGTGTAGGATGTCGACTTCAGGGACAGTGCTATAAGGAAGGCACAACGAAGTACCGTATTGGATGCGTTACATGCAAGCGGAACTCAAAGACTGGGATGCACCACTGGGACGCAGGTGAGATGGATTATTTTTTTTTATATTTATGAATATAAAAGATATACACAATTCTTATAACTTTTAAAAAAACATAAACTAAACTGACAGCTTAAAGAAACTTTCCCATAATTTTTAAATCACTCTAGTTTAAAAATCACCGAAATATAGATGCGCGCATAAAGTAAATTGTATTGATAAGACCAAAACCCCAACGAAATCAAAATGACAGTTTCAACGTAAATGCACAAATGAACATCTTAAATCGCTCAAGTTCAATGACATGTATTAATCAAATAAATATTTTTTAAAGTTTTAAATCAAATTATATTTAAGAAATAAAACCATGTAGACGTATTCTTTGATTGCTGCTTTAGCGCTAGTACAGTTCGTCTTTTGGATACATTATCGCTAACTTAAGATATTTTCAATTTCAAATCAACTGAGGTATAATTTAGTTTATTTTGCCCCTCTGTTTATATTTTGCCAAAAATCGTTCATTTCGGAGAAATCAATGCTTCCTTTATGGTGAGGTAGCCTAGTGGTTATAGCGTTCGTACATCGAGCTTAAGAACCGGGTTCGATTCCCCAGATGGGTACAATGTGTAAACCCATTTCTGGTGTCCCCCGCTGTGATATTGCTGGAATATTGCTAAAAGCGGCGTAAAACCAAACTCAGTCACTCATTCACTCCATCATGGACTTCCGATGATAAGTTGAAATAAGTTTTATATTTGGTTTGGCTTCACATAATTGATTATCCTGTGTACATTTCCATTATATTGTGATATATACCCTGGACCTATTCGACCCCATTCGTCACCATTCGCCCCTTTCCGTAAACTTCAAGAAAACTCGCCCCCCTATCGACGAAAGTTATAATTATGTGCGAAAATACAACAAACCAATCAGAATGCGTGTATGACATCAAGTTCTTCGATCAAAGTATCCCTCGGGAATAATTTTTTATTTTACCCATGTCTTGCATCTAAAAATATAGTTACAGTTAAATGTGTTCAGTCAAATTGTAAAAAATACCCGATGTGCTTTAAATAACATCTTGAATGTATATAACATGGGGGAAATATACGTGAATCATTACACAACGAGTTGACAATTGTTTTACTTATGCCCGTTTGCGCTTAGATGGAACCCAGTCGCCAAAAATGGTCATGAGAGGTGCACGAATCGCTATTCGGCTTGTCCCGGAATAACACGAGTTGGTAACGAATGATTCGACACTTCGTTTCGGCATTCGTCACCACTCGCCCCTTTCCGTAACCCGCAAGAAGACTCGTCCCCCTATCGATGAATGTTATGTGCGAAAATACGAAAGCACATCGGGACTTGCGGATTTATACAATATGATGGACCACATTTAACTGTGTCTTGGGTATATTTTTAGATGCAAGACATATGTAAAATCAAAAATTGTTTCTGAGGGATTCTTTGGCGAAGAACTTGAAATCATACGCGCATTCTGATTGGTTTGTCGTATTTTCGCACAAAACTTTCATCGATAGGGGGACGAGTCTTCTTGCAGGTTACGGAAAGAGCGAGTGGTGACGAATGACCTTGTACAAAAATTATCTCGTTCGTGAGCTCGAAAATCAACAACCAATGAGAATGCAAATGAGTTCAGCACAGATCAACATTCAAAATTGCGGCCACGAACGAGACAGGTCTTGATATATACTGCCGGGCAAAAGAAAGTATGCACCTGTGTTTAATGATGGCTAAAATGAAGCAAACAAGAAATGGTTATTCGATGGTGATGTATTTAAACGTTATCATAGTTGTGTTTTGGATCTCAGGTTTGCAGTGTTTCGTGACTGTTTCCAGCTTAGTAACGTTTTGATAACGTTTGTAATTTTTGGTCAAATCTAATTTTCAAGTTTATTCTTATATTTTATTTTGCCTGATTGGTTGGTTGGTGTGTTGTTTTACGCCACACTCAGCAATATCCCAGCTATATGGCGGCGGCCTGTAAATAATCGAGAGACCAGACAATCCAGTGATTAGGATACGAAATTATGATTATGATATCATGAGTTATTTTGCATGGAATCAGAAGAATGTTATAAATGACAGTATAACTGAAAAGTATGATTTCTGGAGTATTAAGACGGGGAAAGGATATCTTTAATTCTGCTACAAGACGTTCTATGTTGTATACAGCAGGGTATTGAACAAGGCAAGTACTGGTGATATCGCCAGTGTCTAATTTGATTGGATTAGCATCGTGTCATTCGAACATGACACAAAACGAAGCTATGGTGACGAATGGGCCCAGGGCATACATTATGACCAAATAGAATTATGATACACGACGATTTACGTGCTCATTGGTTCCTACAAATTCCCCCCACATAACGAAGGCATACTAACACACGTTAAACTCACCCCACTATCTCCATTGTCTTCAGAGTGCCTGGACATTCGGAACTACCAGTGTTTCAAGGAAGGTGCGATACACGACTTCTTCTGCAACAGCCTCATCTGCTCCAACAGGGGCGGAATAGGATGGTGGTACCATGACGCCCGTAAGTCAGCTAGCACTGAGAACATGAGTGTGTGTGTGTGTGTGTGTGTGTGTGTGTGTGTGTGTGTGTGTGTGTGTGTGAGTGAGTGAGTGAGTGAGTGAGTGAGTGAGTGAGTGAGTGAGTTTAACAGTGTTCCAGTTATATCCCGGCGTGTCAGCTTAATGTGGGAGGAAAGCCCGAAGTGATGCAGGTCCCAGACGTTTACCACTTCGGTGAAACCCACGAGCACGGGTATGGTGCTGACAAACCTAGAAACATAATCGGGGCGAATCGGATTTGAACCCACAATCATAGGTTTCTGGCGCGTCCGAAGGGACGCAACTCTGCACAGCGAATCGCGTCGCCTTAGACGACTGGGCCACCCATGCCCCACTGAGAACATGAATACGGTAAGCCCCGTTAGTTCGGACTCTTCTAGTCTGGAATCCAACCTGACGGACAATATGGGAACGTCTACATTTATACACTACAGCTCGCGTTAAAACGAGGTACTCGCGCGATGACCGCGCGAGTAGTCAGTACAGCACGCTTTCCACTCTCGAAAGGAACGCGTTCTCCCACGGGGCACGGTAGTTTACTTTTGAGTTGGTGTAGAGGGAAATTATTCTGTAACCTGTATTCGATAACCCGGTTACTTGAAAATCCGGATATTTGTTTAATAAACGATTGTTAAACCGGACGATTTCATTTGGAAAAACACTATAACGCAGTTTCAATCAACCAATACGCCTTATCGAGGATTCTCAATCCGAAAATTGCGGAATAATGGGGTTTTATTGTATAGTATTCCGTTGTATATGACTTTCCACTAGGCTTCTACAAGTGATGTAAGAATGCACAGGTCAGACAGTTTGTTTGTTTGGTTTTGTGTTGCATAACGCCGCAATCAGCAATATTCCAACTACATGACATCGGTCTGTAAATAATCGAGCCTGGACCAGACAATCCAGTGATTGGGATACGAAATTGGGACACGATGACATGCATCAACCAGGTCAGCGAGCCTGACAACCCGATCCCTATAACGACAAGCATAGTCGCCTTTTACGACAAGCATGGGTTGCTGAAGACCGATTCTACCCGGATCTGCACGGGGCCAGGTCTGATCGTACTTGCATGGAAATTCCAAGTGCAGAATTAGCTGATACACTCTGTGTTTTGAAATGTGAGGTAGTCTCACCGCAGATTATCTACCTCTTATTTCAAATGGCGACGGAGCGCTGTAGTACCACATGCTTGTCGTTCGACCCGATTTTTATAGATCGTGTGGTTAAAATGTCTGACGAATACATGCGGAACATCAACTCCACGTCACTCTGCCGCTGTCACCTATTCAATGGAAACAGATTCTTCCGTTGAACACGGAACACCCACTGTCTCGAAACTTCGTGTTCTCATAGATTTGTATGAAATTTCCTTGTTAGGTATCGGCGGTGTTCCTTCACTCTCAGTTGAAAAATAGTCAATTTGTGAGTATCAAAGAAGTGAAAATCATGGGGTTTAGGGGATTCTACGTGCGCTTCAATGTACCAAATATAACGTCTGAATATATATCTGGGTCTGCACTATTAAAACCACAGAGCAACGTATTTACTGCACCAACCGTTTTGGTGTGTGTGGGTGTGTGGTGGGTACACTTGATGTGTGTGGTGGGTAAGATTGAACACAGTTTTATTAGGAGGCTAGCGCTTTTCAGGCCTGTGTTCAACCTTACTCCACATATTTAATTATATATATATATATATGACAATTATTGGTCTATCTTTTGGCTTACAAATGCAAATTATATCTCGAATTATGTGCCATTTTATATACTTAGTATACATATAAAATGGCACATAATTCGAGATATAATTTGCATTTGTAAGCCCCAAGATAGACTAAACATTGTCATTTAGTTGAAAACGAGACAAAACATGATTTGTTTATGTTTTATATGGGGTTGCGCACCCCTGCATTCCACCTCTCGATTCAGGTTTGTTTCTAATGATTTAAAGAAATCCACAACAAGTAATTATCCGATTAATCTCCGAACTAGCAGGGTCCGGAATCACGAGGTTTCGCTGTATTTCCACAGAGGATTCAAGATTCAGGATACATGAAGGTTTTACTCATAACAGTATTTAAGCGGCAATACCTTCTTTTTCGTAGGTAAAACCTAGACTCTTAAGTGCAGTTTATAAGATAAAAAAATGTTTTTAAGCAGGATTCAACCCCTGAAATCTGAATATTTTTCTTGATAAGTGTCATGTTTTCGCATTTGAAAAAAGTGGTATGAAAAAATATTGTTTCATTATAAAATGAATTTGAGAGAAGAGAGTATGTACTTCCGAAAACGTGTATTTGAAATGTCATTATCCGTTTACAGAATTGTCAGTGTTACGAAGTATTTGATACGCGGAAGTACGTTCGTCGGCTTCGGGCAAGGAATGCACGATAACAAAGGCAAATCTGAAAAAAAGCAATATAGTTATCTCGTAAATAATTTCTGATAATTCCAAGATGAAATACACTACTGATTTCATATGTTCTTCAAGCTGTGATCACACACTTAAATCCTGTCACATCGTTCTAGGGGAGGAGGAGGGCCCAGTCGTCTAATACGATTCACTGCGCAGATTTGCGTCCCTTGGGCACGCCAGAAACCTATGATTGTGAGTTCGAATCCCGGTTCGCCCCGATTATGTTTCTTGGTTTGTCAGCACCATACCCGTGCTCATGGGTTTCACCGAAGTGGTAAACGTCTGACACCTGTATCACTTCGGACTTTCCTCCCACATTAAGCTGACACGCCGCGATATAACTGGAATACTGTTAAAAGCGGCGTTAAACCCAACTCACCCACTCACTCACATCGTTCTAACATTGTCTTTGCAGCCAGCTGCCAAGTGTCACCCCAAGACTGTGTGGTGTACAACACTACGTCAGTGAGGGAGGGGTTCTGTTACTACTGCGACCACCAGACAGGAGGCCCGCCCAGCGTAGGTGAGTAGATGCTGCATCTAAACGTTTCGCCCAAACTCGGGTACGATTACCGCGAACAATTCTTTGCGTCCCTTCGTGGCATTGGTACACAGTTGCTGAAGAGGAGTAAAATCACAACAATTGCCGCGTTTATCCTGGTCGTACTTTTGGAAAGCCTTCATGGCACTTAAGGCATAAGGAACATGTAACCTATTTGTGCTACGCTTTTGATATGTTACAGATAGGATAAAGAGTGAAGCGACGAATTAATTTGTTACCTGATTATTGTGTCATGCTTGCAAAGTTATTTTAAAGGATATCAACATATTCTAAACGCATGTGTCATGGTGTACGTACATGTAATCGCATGAGAGTATGTGCATGGGTGCGTGCGTTACGTGCATACACGTGCGTGTATTTCGGTTTGTAATCGGGCCTGAGCCACTCTTCGATTTCTCGAGGATCGATCCCCGCCAGTGAATCATTATATCAATCGCATCTAGTTGTTATTTTGTAATACAAATACAAATCTTGCCCCTATCCTGTCGTACAGTATATTTGTACATGTAACTAGCCTGTTGCACCACCCTAACTCACCAGCTGTGTTCTGTGTCTCCCACAGCCTGTAACCAGTGCGGCAAGTGCCTGCGCCCCGGAGAGTCTGTCAACTGCCCCGATGGCAAGAAGTACACTTGTGAGGACTCAACGATAGGCGCTTCTGAGAGTGAGTATACTACCACCACTACTACTACTACTACTACTACTACTCCTACTACAACTACTTCCACTACTACTACTGCTACTACTACTACTTCTTCTACTACAACAACTACTACTACGACTACGACTACGACTACGACTACAACAACTACTACTACTACTACTACTACTATTACTACTACAACTACTTCCACTACTACTACTGCTACTACTACTACTACTACTGCTATCACTTCCACTACTACTAATATTGCTACTACGACTACAACAACTACTACTATTACTACTACAACTACTTCCACTACTACTACTGCTACTACTACTACTACTGCTGCTATCACTTCCACTACTACGAATATTGCTACTACTACTACAACAACTACTACTACTACTACTATTACTACTACAACTACTTCCACTACTACTACTACTACTACTACTGCGGCTATCACTACTAATATTGCTACTACTACTACTACTACTTATATGTCCACTACCGATACTACTACTACTAGTGCAACCACTTCTACTACTACTACTACTACTACTACTACTACTACCACTACTACTACTACTACTACCACCACTTCCATTGCTACAACTACTACCACCACCAGTACTTCTTTTACTACTACTACTACTACTGCTGCTGCTGCTGCTGCTGCTGCTACTACTACTACTACTACTACTACTACTACTACTACTACTACTACTTCCACCACTACTACTACTACAACTACTACCACTTCCACTACTACTACTACCACCACATCCACTACTACTACTATTGCTGCTACTACTACCACCATTACTACTACTACTACTACTACTACTCCTACCACCACTACTACTACTACTACTACTACCACCACTGCCACTACTACTCCTCCTCCTACTACTACTACTGAATGCCGATATCTCACACTTAGCAACAGCCCTTTTTATAACCGATGGTGTAAAACCTGTATTACTTCCTGTATTTTTGTTTCAGAGAAAGTCATTTGTAAAGTCAATGGTGAATCGTTTGCTGAAGACACGAACAAAACTATCGACTGTAACACCTTTCAGTGCACGAAATACGGCATCAAACGGCTAACAGCAGGTACATACACTTATTCCTTGCTCCGGGTAACCGTTGCCCGTTTCCCCTGGATTTCGTTGTTTTACGTGGACTCCCCTAGGTAATTACGCTTACTGCCGATTTGTTTAGCCCTGTTTCAGATTAATTAGTAAAACATGTATCAACTTTCCTTCTGGTTTCTGCCAACACTGGACGTTTTAACGAAAATCCCCGGGAACCGATTCATAACCTAGTTAAATTGATTTTGTTTGTGTTTAGAATGTGGCCTCGGGGGCAAGTGTTACAAAGCGGGGGAGATGGTCGACAAGAGTCGATGTCTCACCTGTGTCGCAGAGGGAAATGAAACCCGTCTTGAAGAAGGTAACGTTACCACAAATTCGAGGTCTTAAAGCAATCTGAATGTAATTCCCAGCTTATCGAGTAGTAGAGAGAGAGAGAGAGAGAGAGAGAGAGAGAGAGAGAGAGAGAGAGAGAGAGAGAGAGAGAGAGAGAGAGAGGCGCAGATGTTGATACAGGTTGTTCTGTTGGCAGGCTGCAAGCACCAGGACAAATGTTACAACGAAGGGGAGACAATCCGACTCAACTGTAAGACCATGATGTGCGTCCGACAGGCCAACGGCATGGGGTTCATAGAGGACGCAGACCAACCCACACGTGAGTGAACTCCATCCAGCTCGTAGCCGACCCATATAATTACTGTTCCACTGTAATCCAGCTCGCATGGCAGTCTCAGTAGTTACCGTAGACACTGCACTGTTACAGAATGGCATCTTCCCGAGGCAAGAGGGTTAACTGACTTCAAAAGTCCAGTTTCCACCCTTGCCGAACTAGGCTGGAATTACTGGGCTCGATCGTAGCGCCACCAGTGGCTATTACCAGTTTTGTCCCTTCCAAGCCTCTCATATGGACCAATCAGATTCCACCTCTCGTATCACTTGCGTTTACTTCACACAAAATGGTGGTGCCCGGTCAGGACGATCTGATCTGAAAACATGAACAGATTTGGAAAATATCTGCTGACAACGAGTTGGCGGTGAACATGCTTTGCAAATCCTGCAATCGACCGAAATCTGCACGACAGTTTACGAAGCGGATTTCGATTTCGGTGCGCGATTTTGATTGGACTATGCATAGACTCGTTAGCCCAGCCTGGACTGGACTTTTATAGTCAGTTAACTCTCTTGCCTCGGGAAGATGCAGAATGGTAGCATATATGACAACTCCTTATCGGTGATAGTATCACGTAACGTATTGTGATAATGGGAGACAGCAAACGTCCGTCGAGGAAATACGGTGAATGAATGGTAAACACATCGAAACTTTGGCATTTTTCACGAACGATAGATCCAGATACTACGTCATTCCGAGTGTCGAGGTTTTTCTAAATATTATCTATTGACATTCTAATAAAGTAGATGAAGAAACACTTGTCAACCCTGTGGAGACACTTTTTTTCTGTCAGCCTATTGGTCAGTTTACGTAATGTTGTTAATTCGTGACGTAATGTTATCAATTTGTGACGTCATGATCAGTGGATGACGTCACATCGTATTATTCTCCCTAGTCAATGTGATGTCATATCGCTTCCGCTGACAACAACGAGAAGCGCTAAAAAGCACATGTTGCAAATATCGAACGTTATCACACTGGATATATCTACCCTCATGTGTGGCGAGTGAGCTGGATTTAACGCCGCTTCTAGGTTTGTCAGCACCATACCCGTGCTCGTGGGTTTCGCCAAAGTGGTAAAACGTCTGATACCTGCACTCGCTTGAGGCATTTCTCCCACATTAAGCTGACACGCCGTTATATAACTAGAATATCATTATCATCAGAATAAGTTACATTTTAACGGGGTTTTGAACATATGTAAGTCACATCAACTGATATCAATCACTGGATTGTCTGGTCCAGACTCCAATTATTATCACTGGAATATTGTTGAGTACAAACAAACAGTTACATCACGGCCCAGCATCCCAACATGAGAGAAAGCCATCAATGGGACACATCGTAATCGTTACAACACTTTGTTGAAAGCCTCGATACGAAAATGGCTGAGACAGAACTAGGTTCATAATAGGCGAGATCGGAGATTCGAACACCTTTGACCACAGCTTGACTACTGGGCCACCCTAGCCACCATTTTATGATTTCATA
Source organism: Haliotis cracherodii (assembly GCF_022045235.1). Lineage (NCBI taxonomy): Eukaryota > Metazoa > Mollusca > Gastropoda > Lepetellida > Haliotidae > Haliotis > Haliotis cracherodii. The sequence continues at coordinate 37,991,169 of NW_027266275.1, read as the reverse complement.
CAAAAATGTATTATTCTGGTGGAATAAGATCTATAATGATGCCAGTGTTACTTTGTTACAGCGTGTCGCTGCCACAAGGAATGCTACCCAGTCGGTCCTTTCTCGTACGCCAACGACAAGATATGCGCCGTTTGCAGGCCAGACGGGAAAATTGATTATTGTGAGTACCTGTGTGACTGCAGTGTTAATAATATGGTTTCCTAGCTAAATGTGTTCCAAGGGTTTGATTACCTTTACTGAGATAATTAATAGCGGCACAAATATTTTCCAATCATAAGAAATGTCTGATGAAAGCAGAATCCATGGTACAATTCTGACTCTACCATAAACATGACTGTCAAATAATAGTTTTACGTGTTGTTCGCGAACACATATATGAATGTTTGTGTTTTTTTATTGTTGTTGGTTTACTTTGCATGATTCCATTGAGATGATCGTCAATTTTATCTTGAAATTTCAACTTAGTATGTATCTTTAAATTTCAAGGAAAAAAACTAATATAACAAATGGCCCTAAAAAGCTTCCGTATATTAGGGCGATTTAAAAAAAAAATTCTTAAAATTTCAGGATGTTTTGTTGAAATTTCAAGATAATGATCTTGAAATTTCAAGATAAAAAGTTGAGGTTTTAAGATCATAACTTGAAATGTCAACTTAGTATCCTAAAATTTCAAAAAAAACCAAAAACAAATGGCCCTTAAAGGCTTCCATAATATTGTTCACCCCAGCTTGCAAGATGTCCAACGGGGAATGTCTGCAGGTGAACCAGGAGGAGGAGAGTCCTGTGTTGGGATGCTACAGGATGAAGTGCACCTTTGAAAACAGCACCAGGACGCTGAAGATTGACAAGGCTCCAGGCCAACCTCTGCGTAAGCCCTTATCGTGGACTTCAAGATTGCTACTAACTTTCTTGATTGCTTGTTTGTTTGTTTGTTTGTTTGTTGTTTAACATCGCACTCTGCGATATTCCAGCTATACGACGGCGGCCTGTAAATAATCGGGTCTGGACCAGACAATCTACATTTTGTATTCATCGGTATTGTGAGTAACGATCCACGCCGTCGGGGTATGATTGTACGCTTTTAGCCAAGTCACCGAGCCTGACCACCCGATCCATTTGGTCGCCTATTAGGACCAGCATAGGTTGCTGGAGATACAGTCTAACCCTGAATCCCCACGGCGTTAGTTGGTTGATTGCCATTAGTGAGTGAGTGAGTGTGGTGTTACGCCGCTTTTAGCAATATTCCAGCAATATCACGGCGGGGGGCACCAGAAATGGGCTTCACACATTGTACCCATGTGGGGAATCGATCTCGGATCTGCGGAGTGACGAGCAAAAGCTTTAACCACAAGGCTAACCAACCGCCCCTTTTAGAATACAGATATAAGCGTTGTGAGATATGAGCGTTTGTTTGATGAAAACCCCAAATACGGAATTCCTGTTTACTAACTGTTTCCATTTGTCTTGAAAGTATTCGTGTAATTGCAAAATGTACGTTGATGTTGTGAATGCGAGGCAATAATATGATTCACTGCTAGGCGCGTTGACAAACATTGAGATCATTTACTTTCAGTGCCGTTCACAAACACTGAGATGATTCAGTTTTAGTACCGTTAACAATGATTCACTTTTACGAACGTGAACACACACTTAGTTGTTTCCGTTTAAGTCACGTTTACAAACGATGGGAGTGTTCACAGGGAGGTGACGAACATGCTTATGTTTCGATTACCTGATATTTTCCCAGGATGTTTATACATATTACTCTGTTTCAAATGGATTTTCATCAAATGGAAAATACATGTATAAGCAATTAACCCTCCGCTCCAAGAAACAAAGTTCCATCTACGCTTCTCGTACAAGGATCTCGACGGCTTGGGTCCTTGCTCATAATATCAATCATTTGTTTATCTGGCCCAGAATGAATTCGTTACATGGAACGTGTAGCGATAGAATCACATTCAAACGTAAGTTGAACTTCTCGTACTTGAGTGAGTGAGTGAGTTGAATAAATAAACAACGTTACTCACTGGGACGACATAGCATCTATTGATTTTAACACATGTATTTGTTGACAACATGGAAATACATTTCTAAGACGTATTAACGTTTTATCGATAAATGGTCACACTAAACTTTATCATGTAATTTAAATCAATTTATTGCTGTTCCGTTATCCAGAGTTACTTATCATCACAGTATATAAATTTTGTAGGTTAAAACTAAGCCGATCGTAAAGCAAGCATCTTGTTCACAACAGAAGGGCTTAACACTTCGGATAGATCTGTCTCGCTCACATCTCAGGGAGCCCGCAGTGGTAGATCAACGGCTCACGTCAAAGGGCGCGCTAGTAGATCAACAGCTCACGTCACTGTTGGGCGCCAGGGCTCCCTATGCACAGCGACTTTCCGCTGATCTATGTCGTATTAGAGTGACGCTAAAACTTGAAGAAAAGCTTACGAAAATATCACCCCTTCTCACCATGTATACATGCCCTATAAACTAGATTTGGCTGAAACTGTTGCAGCTTTTTTGTGCTTTTTTCGGATATAACAGGCTTGGTTCAACTAATCCTAGAATAATTTGGTGTAATGAAAAACTAATTTTAAACACAGTGCAAACGTCTGGGTAGTGAACGGATTAAATAATCAATGACGTCAATTGGACATGTGTCTATGTGTTCATTTTTATATTATTGCATTCGTAAATGTGTTCATTGTGTGTGTGCGTGCGTGCGTGCGTGCGTGCGTGTGTGTGTGTGTGTGTGTGTGTGTGTGTGTGTGTGTGTGTGTGTGATAGATTTAATGACAGATACTTGGAGTGTAATTTACTGAATGTTTAACTGATTTGTTTTAGAGTGTCTTCTTCCTGACAGCACATGCCTGAAGGAAGGCGAGAAGAAAGAGATCAATGGCCAACGATACAGGTGCACTGGAAAAGGTATAGTTTAAGTCGAACTACCCAAACAACATAAGGACTAGTTAGCTACTAAGCGTGTGTCAGTAGGTGCGAGAGTGTGCGTTTGTGAGTGAGTGAGTGTGTGAGTGCGAAAATGATACCACGTATAAGAGTAAATGAAACTGAATGTGCGAGTGAGTGAATGAATGATAGATTGGGTGAAGTGGTGATAGACTGAGAGCTTGAGAGAGTGCCTATATACTGAGTGATAGAGCATGTAGATGACAGACTGAGAGTGATAGACAAGGTAGTGATAAAATAAATAAATACATCAAAGAGGGTTTGGGTGATCCTGTATAGTTATTATTATTATTATTATTATTATTATTATTATTAATATTATTATTATTCATAATAATGTTTGATAACCTGAATGAAGACCACTAAGGCTATAGGGGATCGATGAGTAGTACTATATGCCACCCCTTCTACTCTAGATATGTGCATTGTGGGGGACAAGGACCTCCCCCTAGGGGACTCCATGCAGTACTACTGCCACGAGCTGGTATGCGAGGAGGAAATGGTCAACGGCCGCAAGACTCTCCAAACGTTCATCAAAGAATATGGTCAGTAAAGATATGAGGTCTTCGTTATTGTTATTGTCCCTAAATGTTTCGAGTCTTCATGTTCTTCCAAATGCCAAATCTAAACTTCAATATGGTCAGTATATTCCCTTCTAAGATAGTCGACCCATCCTCGATTATCTAGGGCATTATATCTCAATTCTATTTTGATTACAATCCTGGACCCATTCGCTAGTATAGCCTTTTTTGTGATGTGATATCACCATCTTCCTTATCAGTATTTTCCTCGCGCATAGTACATTTGATTGGACGGATATTAAACGTCGTCTCATTCGAATGGAAACACGTGTGACGGCAGCTGGAACAGGTTACTTATCATAGTAGACTGTGGTTATAATACCCTGGCTTATCGATTATCGATGATCTATCGACCAATTATCTAAAAGATCAGTAATTTCGAACCATATGTGTAATATGAACAGAGAAAGGTCTGTCAAAGGCGATCTTCTAAATGTCTCGAGGAAAGCGTACATTGTACTCTTGACAACGAGGATGGTAATGTGCAGAGTTTGGTTCCAATAAATATGTATTACCCTCTCGTATTTCTATGTTAACATATTATTTGTTTAATCAGGATACGTATATATTTGTTCAGTAGAGTAATATCGACGTCATATAGACTAAATACAGTTGAAAGTCGACTCCGGATGACAGGCACCGCATGCGCAGTAAGAACCCGATCCATTTAGTCGCCTCTAACAACACGCACCGGTCATTGGGCACCTAACCCAGCCCGGAACCCCCAGTACATTGTCCGCCAGTGATGGACAGACCTACAGTAAAACCTAGTTTTTCCAGACGATGCCGTTCCCAGTGAAGTCATCTGAAATAACTAATGTCCCGAGTAACGAATCTTGATTACTTATCTGTTTAATGTAATACGTAGACGCTCCCAACAGTGCATCAAACGTAAAGCGGAAATTCCGGATTAATTGTGTGCGGCCTACCGCGGTTTTACTGTTGACTTTCTATATTATGGTTGACAGCTGTTTTCTATGTTCAGGTTGCAAGGTTGGAGACAGCTGCAAGAAGTTGAATGAGACGTTTGACATCAACTGTGACAAATACCAATGTAAGCTGGCGCCAGGAGACAAGTATGCCAAGCCTGCGAAGATTCAAGAATGTAAGTACAGCATCATATACTCGTACATTTTAGGATATAACTGATAATTTTTACCCGCGTGTCTAGGCAAACATATCGTTCTTATTTCGTTTTGTTTAAATTTGTTTACGTAACCGCCATTAAAATTTGTAAAAAAACCAATGAAGTGTCTAATGCAGGTGTATCTATCTATTATCGTGGTAAATCATGGCGTGACAGATTAACTCGTAGTAATTAGTAATATGAAAGAATCGGAATCCTCAACTTCTTTTGAGTAGTATAGTTTGATCTTCATATAATGCAATATTTTACAAAAAAAATTCAAAATATTCGATTTGAATTTTTTCCTTTATTCAGTTATTGTTGTTTTTATTATTGTTTTTAGTAATTCATTGTTATTGCCAGTGTGTTCATTTAATGGGGAGTGCATCGAGAAAGGAAAGATGTACATGAGCGACAACTGCGTCAACAGAGAATGCAATTCAGATGCCAAGCTGGTGGTAAAAGACATAGGCAAGTGATAACTGAAGCGTCTCAAAGTCATTTAATTCTGTATATTATTTAAGACGTTGTCTCTTATTTAAAAAAAATGATTTTCAAGAGAAACAAATCAATTATATTTCTGCAGAGTCTTTTAAATATAAAACGTCAATGCCAGAGAATGTTCAGACTCGATGATCTGGCGAAGCAGATTTCATTATAAGAAAACGATAGATATATGTCAAGACAAGAAATAGATATGTATCTTGTTAAAAAAAACCAAACAAATAACACGTTTAAGTTTTCACTGTAAACTCTAACAGCCATGTTTAAATGATCGTTGTCACCCGACCCCGTGTTTTTTGTTCGAAACATCTGCAAATCATGTAACCCCAAAAAGAGCCCTTACTATCAAATACTTTTTGTCCTGTTAGACTAGTAATACTCAACATCCAATGTCCCGTAGACGTATCGTCAATACATCACATAAGAATAACGTGTGCAGAAAGAAATCAGTTTAGGTCTTAAATTGGCTATTTGCTCCTTTGGGAAGACATACGTTTTAAAGACCAAGACTAGTTTGATATATATGTGTATATTATTCTCTCGACATTTATGTAGAATTTGCTGTTTAAACAGGATGCAAATCTACGTTGACTGGCACCTGTTTGAAAGTTGGGGAGTCTGTGACTGTTGGTGGGAAGAAAGAGCAATGTGGGACCAACAGCGACAGCAACAGCAACAGCAACAGCCAAACCGGATCCAGCAGTAGCACTACTTCAAGAAGTAAGTCTTCGAATATCGATGTGGGTGGACCTTCATATTCGCATTAACCTGTAATAATGTTTCTTCGATTCATCGTTTTATATTTTACCTGGACTTGAACTGTCATAGACCTCTTCCTGTGAGTTTCACGTTCGTTTACCATTGGTGCTACCCTTTCTCTAATAACTGCAGATGATGTTATCATATAAAGGTTAAAATTATGCTTCTCAAAAGAAATTTTCATTTGACTAGAATTAATCTGTCATGACAAATGCAATATCCGGGTGTTCTTTAATTTCTTTTGAATAGTAACTATACAAGTAATATTATATTAAATACACTAGATTGTTTCTATATGATTGTTGGTCCGTCATGTTTGCTTTTCTACTTTCTACTCAAACAAGGAAAATAATCAGTTTCATTCCTGATCTAAGTATAGAAATTCGAGAAAGTAGACAGCTTTGCACACATACCTATGACGAAATTATGCAACATATCATTGGTATGTATAAAAGTATTCTTTTAAGTAAATTCATGCACATAAACACCGGTCTCAATTTCAGTGTGTAGAGTGAGCACTGGGCAAGACGTGGCCTACAACGACACCATCGATATATACTGCAACACCCGCATCTGCCAGACACGAAATGGCGTCACAAACCTTTACGTCGTGGGCAAACCGCGTAAGTGTGGAGTTTATGTCATACCTCGATACCCGTGAAGAACCGGGTTAGAATAGATCTACAGCAACCCACTCTTGTCGTAAGAGGCGACTAACCGGATCGGATGGTCAGGCTCGTTGACCTGGTTGATGCATGTCATGGTATCCCAATTGTGTAGATCGATGCTCATGATACCAATCACTGGATTGTCAGGTCCAGACTCTATGATTTACAGACCGCCGTCATAATGCTGGAATATTGCTGAGTGCGACGTTAAGCAACGAACATATCATACCACGATGAAGGGAACGAAAGACCCGGTGATCAAAGACGCCATAACCACCTGCGCTGAATTGCAATCTACGCGGGGGACGTTTCTTATCAGCGTCGAGGCTTCTAAATCCTTGGTATGAGCAGACTGACCCAAGTCATTCAGAGGAGCGACATATGTGATTTCGTACGTCGAAAACGTACATAACGGACAGTTTCGTGAAACTGGGTTTAATGTCGCTTCCAAGATAATTACACTTACATAGCGATATGCATGCACGTGAATACCCCACTCAGACTCAGTATACTGACTCCGATACGACCAGTCCTTGTCCCTAAATGCCGAGCACCAGACAGGGTAACAGTAAGTACCATCTTTCAACGTCTTTTGGGAGGACGCTTTCCCACTGGACCACGGAGGCGGTCTCTGAATGTAAAATAATAACGCCACGCTTATATATTGTTGATATGTTACACGTTTATATTTTAACAGTAAACCTATTGTGTTCCCATAAACTGGATATTAATTTCATGAATGACTTAGTAGTCTGAGGCGCGTAACTATGCAAAGCGAATTACGCCCCTTTTCAACCAGGATCCGCTGATCCAAGCTTGTCCATAAGCATCATCATTAGCTTGTCAGCATTACAATGGCGCTCGTGGGTTTCTCTAAACTGAAAAACGTCTACGACCAACGTCACTTAGTATGTTACGTCCTCATCAAGGTAACAGTTCAAAACAACGCATTACGAACCATAAAACAGCTGACATTCTGACACTTACCATTTACTTCCAGAATGTCAAATCACGGCAAATGGCAAGAAGGAATGTTTCGATGCCGGAACCACCAAATACTGCGTCAAGTGCAACTTCAACTCCGTCACACAAAGTGTCAGCTTTGAACAAAGTAAGTGTAACCATGGTATATCTTTTATATGTACTTCTATATGTTGTTAAGCAGTTTCACGATTGGTTATCTTCACAGAACGTAATGGTAATTGTCAAACCGGGTTCCTTGTCCATTAAGTACGTAAGCGTCATTGATAAGTTCTTTTTCAAAAGAACCTTCCGTGATATAAAGATATCTCATTTGTTTTTAATACTTACTGTGTTGACCTGTATTGGCGAACTGAGGTTTAACGTCACGTTACATATAATTACGTGTGTGAGGCTGCTTGTTCTAGCCCTTGACTTTACGGTGCTAGCGCACTGTGATAGTGCACGGATATTCTCAGACGCAGTATACTGACTCCGAACCGACCACTCATTGGTTCATTTTCTTAATACCGAACGTCACGCAGGGTTACAAAAAGTACCACCTTTACATATTTTGGTATGACATGGCCAGGAGATCAAACCACCGACTATCTGCTCTCGGACTAGACACTCTGTCCTCTTGACCACGACGGTCGACGTTAAACTGACCGGCGTCTATTTCTTCCACCTAATTAAATTAGTAACGTCAATGTCTGAAGGTTTCAAATTGGAACAGCTCATTTACTGTCATAACTTGACCCAGAGTATTTTATTCTTCCAATTTGTTTCTCTCATTCTTCCCGTCTAACAACAATAACATCGGAATACATCTCCCAGACATCAATTCCTGGGTCTGTAAGAGGACACAATGAGGACAAAGAATTATAGTCCTGCTTGCAATACCAGGAACCAATCTCCGGGGTAGGACATTGTGTGTTTGGAACCATTGTCCGTAGGCCATTGGTTCCTGCTGACTATGAAAGCGTTTACCTAGGCGTCTATTGGACGTCCGACGTCTGTTATAGGAAATCTGGTGATCGATACCTGCTGCTTCACTAACTGACAAGATCAAGTGAAACTCATTGTGTAACATTCTGTAACATCATTGAGTATGTCGTTATAGAGTTATAAATCTTCAACGCTTGAGACATGTGCACCAATGTATATGGGGCATCAGTTAGGATTGTTCAATTCGAACAAAGCATAATTATTGTAAGCTGTCAGGGCATCCAAAATATGCACAAATCATGATTTATTTCTCATGAATTCTTCTAACGCGGATAACGAATAAGTCAAAGGTGAGAAGATATGAAATGACATTTTTCAGGAGATGGAAATATGGTATGATGGTTTCCTTGACAGCTAGATCTGTTCCAAGTACAGCTCTTGCTGCCTTTGAATTCCACTGGTGTCTGACTCGGGTCCTAAGACAGACAGTAACCGTTCAAAGCTTCTCATCACGTTTGTTTCAAAATGCATCGAGGGTTTTACCTCCTTTAGTGCTCCCCAGACACCACATGAGTCAAATCCCTGCAAGACTTTCAATGACGCAAAATTCAAAGAACAGTTTATGGCATGACATAAAGTGGTAGGTTATTTGGCGTTAACTTTTACGACATCCCGAACAGTCAAATAAGGCGTGATGTAATGGTAGAAGCGAAGGTTTTCTTTCATAAACAGCGGATGACGTATGTGTCTTTTAATCGGAGGTTCACACTGTTTTGTGGCGAGAGTGGCGAGAGTTAGGCAGATGTGCTTTGCACAGATGTGACATTTTATAGTTTAACTGCATCTTAAAATTTTATGACAAACTTTATGTTATTCTCTGTATAATGAATGGGATACACCAGTCACAGTGCCTCTCGTCATTATGAGAACTTATAGGAGAAATGTATTAAGTGTGTGAAGCTTACGTACAATCAGGATCGATGAGTGAGATGGGCGAGGTGAAATAATGGTTTAACGTCGCGTTCAAGATTATTCTTTTATGTAGTGATGTGTGTGTGTGTGTGTGTGTGTGTGTGTGTGTGTGTGTGCGTGTGCGTGTGTGTGTGCGTGCGTGTGTGTGACCGATTGTACTGCTGTCGGTTTTATAGTGCTAGTCCACTGAGATACCATGCCGCAGTTTAACATGGACACCCCACTCAGTCACAGTATCCTGACTCTCAGTCCAGCCCTTGCCCAGTTTTTTGCTCTACTGCCAGACGGCAGACGTTCTTCAAACGCCTTTCAAAACAAAATCTCAAGCCAAACATATGTTTTGTTGTATTTTGTCAATGAGTAACTTGCCGTCTTTACTCTGGCATACTGATTTATTCTAACTATCATCCACAGCCTGTATTGGTGACAACGGAGCCTGTGTGGCGCCTGGGGAGACGGCTCCGTACAGGTGTGGAACAGCTATTTGCAACAGCGCCACCTACAAGATGGATGTAGTGGAGAAGAAACGTACGTTGTTATCTGACCTTTGCAGTTCTGACATGGCCACGACACATAAACTATTTGTTCCATGGAATCGCCTTAATGCATAGATTATACTAGTCACCTTGAATACAATTGGCTCGAAAAACAGAACACCATGTAACTCTTTGCTTTGTCTAAACAGATGGGATATATACTACATTTAAGGAGAGACGTGTGGCCGTGTATATCGGGGTGAAAAATTGCGCTCCTTGGGCATGACTTGAGTTTGATTCTCTAACATTATGGTACTAGGTTTGTCAGCTCCATACACATGCTCGTGGGTTTCATCAGAGGTTTTCTTCCTCTCACAGAAAGCTGGCATGCTGTGATGTAACAGTAATACTATTTCTCATTCAAAGCGACGTTTTTGTGTGTTTGTTTGTTGTTTAACAACGCTCTCAGCAATATTCCAGCTATATGAAGGCAGTATGTAAATAATCGAGGCTGGACCAGACAATTCAGTGATTGACATCATGAGCATCGATCTCTGCAATTGGGATGCGATGACATGCATCAACCATTTCAGCGAGTCTGACCATCCGATCCCGTTAGTCGCCTCTTAAGACAATCAATGTGTGAAGCCAATTTATGGCGTCATCTGCCTTGATATTGCCGGAATATGGCTAAAAGCAGCGTAAAACTATACTCACACACTCACTCTAACGACAATTACAGTCTTCTTATACGATATTTTAAACATGCAATTTTCCCACTCGTTGAAAAAAACAATGATCAGAAGAACAAATAATCATTTTCAGTGGCCTTAAGTGTAATTCGTATACGATAAATAAAGCGTAAGCGTGTGCAAAATTTTGACAATTCCATCATCGGAAGCTACTCCGCCCTGTTTCCGTGATTAACGGTTGGGTAGTCAACGATATACTGCTGTGACAGTGGAAACAAGTTCCGCTATCGATTCCTGCCAGCGCAGGATTAGATGGAGTTTGTGAGGCGTGTTTAGTGATCATAGCATAACCAACCTCACCGACTTGCTGGCGATGCTCTGTAAAGTAGAACATTGGGGTAGTACAATGGTTACAGCAGTGTCTTTCACGCCGAAGTCCCAGGTTCGATTACGAAATGCATACACTGTGTAAATCAAATCTTATATAACTAAAAGCTAAAAGTTTACACTATACACACTGCGATGTTCCCGTGCAGGTTTAGGACAAGCTGTTTCGCTAACGCCATTTAAAAACAGTAAAACCCGGTTCGTCCGGACGATTGACTCCAAATGAAATCATCCGGATTAACAAATGTCCGGATTAACGAATCGTTGGTGTATTTGTAAAGTTTTTAACACTTTTCCGGATTAACGGTGTCCGGACTAACGAGGTTTCACAGTATACAAGTCTAAAACATCTCCTTTTTCTTCCAGAATGTGCTTTCTCAAATGGAGTTTCCACCAAGTGTATCCCTGCGGACGGGTTCGCTCCGATCACCAGCGGTGGGAAAACATATGATAAATGTACATGCAAGAACCCAGACACTAACTCTGTAAAATGTTTCTCTTGAGGTGGCAGGTTTTACCGTTATGAAACCCAGTGTTAACGAGATTCGGATATTTGGAAACGAAACAAAACTGTTCTTAAATTCAGTAGGAGGATTCTTAAACATATCTTCTGCTACATTGACAATTTACGTTGTTTCTTGCTGACAACGACAGAAAAATTAATAACGTGTCTGTCTGTATGATTTTATAATAATTGTTGTCTAGGGAAGGTTTAAGCACTGAGTCTAGGTTTTGTGAACATATGAGAAATAAACATGGCCTCAAGACATATGACTTCAGTATTTGTTATTTTACGCAACAGTCAGAAATATTCCATGTCTATCGCGGCGGCATTAGTTCTAGTCTGGACGAGGAAATCAATGGTTGATGTTATGAACAAAGTTCCATGCCGTCGGGGTATTATTGCACACGACGAGCAAGTCACCAAGCTACTACTACTATTGCCACCATCAATACCGCCACTACCACCACCACCACCACCACCACCACCACCACCACTTCCACCACCACCAACAACAACAATACCACCACCACCACCACACCACCACCAACAGCAGCAACAGTACCACCACCACCAACAACAACACTACCACCACCACCAACAACAACAATACCACCACCACCACCACCACCACCACACCACCACCAACAGCAACAACAGAACCACCACCACCACCAACAACAACAACACTACTACCACCACCACCACCACCACCACCACCACCACTTCAACTACCACCACCAACAACAATACCACCACCACCAACAACAACAACAGCAACAACAACAGTACCACCACCACCAACAACAACAACACTACCGCCACCACCACACCCATACCAATAGCAACAACACTACCACCACCACCAACAACAACAACAACACTACCACCGCCACCACACCCATACCAATAGCAACAACAGTACCACCACCACCAACAACACTACTACCACCACCACCACCACCACCACCAACAACAACAACAACAACAACACTACCACCGCCACCACCAACAACAACACTACTACCACCACCACCACCAACAACAACAATACCACAACACCAACAACAACAACAACAACAACAAAACACTACTACCACCACCACTACTACTACCACCAACAATACCACCACTACCACCACCACCACTACTACTACTACCACCACCACCAATACCGCCAATACCACACCACCATCACCACTACCACCACCAACCAGTGAGAATGAGGGAGTGATTTGGATTTAACGCGGCTTTCAACAGTATTCCAGTTATATCGCGGCGGGTCAGCTTAATGTGGGAAGAAAGCCCGAAGTGATGCAGGTCTCAATCGTTTACCACTTCGGTGAAACCCACGAGCACGGGTATGGTGCTGACAAACCTAGAACCATTATCGGGGCGTACCGGGGTTCACCCCCCCCCCCCCCCCCCCCAAACCCCCATGCCCCCAAGTTCGGATACAGCTTATTGGAGGCGTGAGTCAGTGAGTTTGGTTTAACGCCCCTTGAGATTACATTTCATATTACGGAGCGTGGTTCCGGCATAGACATTTACCACTCATGAAACCCACGGGCACGGACATGGTACTGACAAACCAAGACAATCAGGTCTAACCGTAATTGGAACCCACGATAATAGGAGAACAATAAGGGGAGCAACTCGCAACAACGAATTGCGGCGCCTTTGACGAATGGGCCACCAGTGCCATGCTTGTAACCAAAGCGGAAAAACAAGAGCTCAAGAAACGAAAAATCGTTTTTTTTGTTACATTAGCATTAGCCTCTTTTGAAAGATACAAGGTTCTGACCTGCCTTATATTATTTCTTCCTCATATATTTTCCGACACGTCGTACACAGGATCATGCACTGGCTACCACGTGGCGTTGTCAATTCATTTCGGACGTTTTAGACGTCCTTAGGCGATCTCATGTTCAAATGAAAAGTGGGGAACGCCTACCAGACGTAATACATCAGAAGAAGTCACATACGTCCACAGAGATTGGCTCCTAAATCGAATCATGCAAAGAAAAAACGGATTTCGATTTTTTGGGCTGGCGCAAAACTAAAGCAATTGCGATCATGTATTTTCCATGATTTATCTGGCTTTGTAGAAGGGCGAGATCTACATACTGACTCGCAACTGTTATGTAATCCAGGCAGCAGAAATTTCCTTACACTCATGCGTGCCAGTGGATCATTTTAGCAAAACAACGTAATATTTTTTGTTTTGTTTTTATTGATGCAGGTTCCTTTTCTCTGTGCTTGAGTGCACATGTATATGCAGCTTAGGTCCTAACGAGATTACCCATCAGAAGATGTATTTATATCAAGATATGGAAGTTTATAAAATCTATTTGAAGCACTTGTTGGATAATGATTTCACGAACTCCAAAAAATGTTGACGTAATGCGGCTATCACTGTTACATGACGTCACAAATTTGATAACCTGCATGTATCATTGGACACGGATGGCCCAGTGGTGCATGGCGCCTATATTCGCAGTGGAGAGTTACGTCCCTTGGGAGCACCAGAATCCAATGATCGTGGGTTCGAATATCAGTTCGCCGGTTGTCAGCACCATACCCGTACTTGTGGCTTTCACCACTTTGGTAAGCGTCTGAGACCTGCACCACTTAGGGCAGGGAGATATAGAATCCCTGCTTAGAGCTTTACTCCAAAACTAACCTGACACGCCTTGATATAACTGGAAAACTGTTCAAAGAGTCGTCTATCACTATCCTGTATCCATGATGCAGATGTAAACACCACTGTTGGCGTAAAGCAACTGGCTTTCACGGAAGATACAACAGATGATGGCACCATGCCCTATCTATTATTGTTTGCGTAAGACAGATACTATTATTGACGTAATTCGGATATAATTATTGACGTGACGTCTAATGGCGTCACGGTATCATTGGTGACGTTATATCAACGCTGGTATCTTCTCGACGCAGTTACCGACAAACAAAACACGTCATCATCATAATACACCTAATTCCGTACTTGCATACAGGTATGATAAATAAAGAGTATATAACAGACGTGTGTGTATCACGAATTAGTGTGGAAATTCATGTCATGAAGCGAGTTGTAGACGTTAACATGATGTTCTTGGTTCTGTTTATAGCTGACGGTTTGCACTAAGACAACATCTGAATCTCCACGAACATCTGTAATATAAAGAACTCCACGGAACAAGCACAATCAATTAATCATTTCTAACATCCTTTATTCCTATCTACCATTATTACCACACTTTGGGAATAACAAGTTTTGTTTGTCGAGGCCTACATTACCATAGATATGTGCACATGTAACATCATTTGGGCCCTTTCCACAAAGCAATCTTAGCACCCTTGTCCTAAATTATTTACGACATTCGTAACGTTTTGCGGAAGTGGACCCATGTCGGCAAGTTATGAATCCTAATTTCCATCTCTCGGGTATAATTAAATATTTACCGATTCTGGCATTTCTTCATGATGCTGGGAGGTATTCCGGGGCATTCCAAGAACATGGTTTTGTGTCGTTTGACCCGACACATCTTTGGATGTGTTCACGTGTTCTTTATGTGTGACCTTGTTGTTTGAGGACGTGGTGGGGTGGTCCGTCTCCCTGAAGAGCGGAAGGTCAATGGTTCGATCCCCGGCCGCATTATACAAAAATACGTTAAAAGATGGTACTTGTTGTTACTATGCCTAGCGCTAAGCATTTCGGGGAGAAAACAAGGACTGGCCGGTACGGAGTCAGTATACTGTATCTGAGTTGACTAATACAAGCAGCCAAAATACACACATGGACAGACACAGACACACATACGGACAGACAGACAGACAAACACACACACACACACACACACACACCGCGCGCGAGTCGCTATATAACGCGAGGTTCAATCCCAACCAACCTCACCTCTAGCGTCTTACACGTCACTGTCACTCGCCCAGCATATAATCCAGGCAGAACACACAATGTAAAGAGCTGTATGACACATATCTGGAACACCAGAGAGTCTGCAGAACCTTGTAACGTCAAAATAGTACCGTATGGTTTAGAACTCAACCCTGCAACATTCGCTCCAATTAGCAGGTGGATTTCTGGTAGTGGGAATAAATCCCTTATACCCCACTTCGAAGCAAAAGTCCGCACGCTTTTTTCAGTCTCAATGAAAGTCACGTGACATAACACAAATTAACCTCAGCTTAACATAACAGCTGTTTTCGATCAATTTTGAATTTGTTTTAATTCTTATACAATGTCATAATAAAACATGTCGGTAAGATAAATTCGTTGTAGAAGTATCACTCGGGGTACATGAGGTTTTATGCCGTCCCTCGGATCGGAAGCGAGTGGTATAAAACCTAATCAGGGACGCAAAAAAACACATGTACCCCGAGAAATTTGGCTGACCTGGAACCCCGAGTGATACTGATATTTTGTTCTGCTTATATTGTACCGCACCCGAAAGCTTTCGGCCAAAGGGAATGCTTCATTTCTTGATCTTGACTGGTGAAGTCCGTTATACCACTTGACATTCGGCCGATAACAGGCCAAACTCTCACAACGCTCGAGGTCTGAGGCCCATAATCGGTAACGTGGCGTGGTATAACTATTTGTTTGTGTGTATACAGCAACATAGTCGTTTGAAGGCTCTTATCGTTGGTCATGCTTTAATTTAAATCGAGACCCTACTCAAACATTAGACTCATTTTGTCATGGTTACGTGGAGATAAGCTAATAAGCGTGATTTCAGTGTAGAGATGTTACTTCTAGATTTGACGGAACTAGATTAAAAATTTAGATCCTCCCAGTGCGCGTTCGATTATAAATCGTGTTAGTCTGTAGGAAACACAGATCTTCATTGAATCACAGTGTGTTGCTCCTTAATTCTCCTATTCCTGGCCTTTTCAAAGCGCAGGACCAAGAGCATAATCGAAAATGACCGTCTCAGCAATAAATCGTTTATTGATCGAACCGATTTTAAACCGCTTTTATGAAAGATTACAGCAATATCACAGCGGAGATATCAGAAATGGGCTTCACACATTGTACCCCTATAGGGAATCGAATTCGGGCCTTCGGCGTGATGAGCGAACGCTTTAACCTCTAGGCTATCCAGCCGCCCCAAAGCCAAACGTTAGTGAGTGAGTGAGTACGGTTCTACGCCGCTTTTAGCAATATTCCAGCAATATCACGACGGGGGACACCAGAAATGGGCTTCACACATTGCACCCATCTTGGGAATCGAACCCAGGTCTTCGGCGTGACGAGCGAACGTTTTAACCACTAGGCTATCCTACCGCCAAAAAGCCAAAATTAGAATCCTTACAAATTTTAGGTATCAGTACAGGTTCGTTTTAACAGACGGAGCATGGTAAACGTGAAGGGCACTATCCTGAGTGAGTGAGTGAGTTTGGTTTAACGCGGCTTTTAACAGTATTCCAGTTATATCGCGGCGTGTCAGCTTAATGTGGGAGGAAAGCCCGAAGTGATGCAGGTCTCAGACGTTTAGCACTTCGGTGAAACCCACGGACACAGGTATGGTGCTGACAAACCTAGAAACATAATCAGGGCGAACCGGGATTCGAACCCACAATCATAGGTTTCTGGCGTGCCCAAGGGACGCAACTCTGCACAGCGAATCGCGGCGCCTTACACGACTGGGCCACCCGTGCCCCCCGGCACTATCCTGAAGTAGTGTTTTGTTATGGTAGACATTACATTAAATAGAGGTTCAGGTGGATAGTTTGTATATTTTTCAGAAAATATACATTGTTCTTAATTCATATAAACAGTTTCACATGACAATAAAGTGAAATGCATCTTCTACACTCTTCGGGTACAGCATGTACATACGTTAATTCCATAAAAATAAATTTAATGAAACATAGTCATGTTGGTCGGAACGGAGCAAGTGATAAACATACTTCTATTACTTTTCATTGACGGATAATTTACTCTTCACATAAGAACTGCTGCTTAAGCAGAGAGTAAGTATATATACAGGAGCTTTTCTGTATTTTTTTCATTGACATGTTTTAAATTTTTTAAATATTTTGCTCTTGAGAACAAACTCCCTTTACGTTTGATCGTGGCATTGCCTCATGAATACTACGCGACAGGTGACAGTTCATTTTCAGGATAGAAAAGCTTTGGCTCAAAAACAATGCGATGCGAAGTATTAGCTTTATATCCCGACAATGTACTGTTCTTAAATGACGTATTGTATCAAAATAAAGCCACACACACTAACCGTAATCCTAAAAAATCTCCACTGTACGATTCCGACAATGTCATGAGCATGTGTTTATGATACCAGTTGTTCGCGAAAGGTGAGCGTATCCTGCCTAACCAATGCCACCCGTCACAAACACATACAAAGGCAAGTTAATTACTCACCGAAAAATACAACACGGGAACACGTAAAAAAGAGAACTGCATTTGATACATTTCGTCTCTGACGCCCCAAATTAAATGTGGAAGTGTCCTCCACGTGTCCATCATACAACTGTTTGAAAGCTTTACAAACAACTTTTGAGAAAGAGTCTTCGTAAAGAGCAAGTTCAATCGTACTTCAAAAGTTGTGAAATGTAGACACCAAGGCTGGAGCTGCTGGAATATTGCCCGACCTAAAGGGAAGGTTGACTGATGGAAAGTTAAAGACATCACTCTTGTCATACAGTTTTGAATCTTGTACATACAGTCACCCTGGATTGTTAGTCACAGTCTAACAATGAAATAGATGAAGATGGTTCACTGGTCTCTGTTCTCTGTCTCTGTCTCTAAACGTAGTGTTTGCAGTAGAATAAACAAGACATGATCAACGATTATTCATTGGACACAGCTATGATTAATGCAACCTAGTCTGTACATCTAGGAAAACAATCAACAAGCAGTGTTATGTTGTGACGCTCTGTAAAGCAAATATGTCTAAAAAGCCTTGAAGGTAACTGCAGGTGTGCGATGCAATCGTCGCATTTGATGACGTTGATGGATATATACATTGAGACTCTATAGAGGTTGTCATGTGGCTGTGGTGGGCAATTCATCTGGCCAAAGTTTCATCCATAACAAATCGGTCTGGTGCGAATATACTAGATTGATCTTCTAGACGGTTTCAAATACAGGGAGATTTATCTCATAGGTCAACCAGGAAACGAAGGAAATCGGTACCACGTTCAGATTGCGGGAATCACTTATCTACACCCATTAACTCTCATGTGCGACAATTGTTTGTTCCTTTGGGCGATTACAACATAGTATCTGAACCAGGCGTAAAAAGCCAGAATGTCGGGCTGGATGAAAATAAAGACGGGAAACTCTCTTTTTTTGTCCACATCATCGATCACTGCTTTACATCAATGGTTACGTACGAAGCCATTATCGAATTCTCTCCAAAAACACTGAGATGGCACTGCACTCTTTTTATGACGTTTAAACTGTTTTCGCTCTCCATTGTTAGTAATGAAAACAGAGTTGGCATATGGATTTCAACTTTTTTATGCTTTCAATGCAACGTTTCGGTACAGATCAGGGTATCTGTATCAAGTAAGACACTTGAAATCCATATCAACTCTGTCTTCATGGATGCAACAGCTTCTAAACACTACTTAGAGATCTTAATTACCATTAATGGAATTGTTAAGAGTAACTTAATTATTCATCATTGCAGGTCTGTCATTTAATACACAATCAGAGGAAGGAAACCAGGAGGAAGCCTCTTAATAGAGCTTCGTACTGAGTTCAATGGGGATTAGTTGCAGTGTATTTATTCCAAAATTATCTTCAGGTTCGGTGACCCACATGGATTACTTTTCAAGTACATACTAATGGTTAAAAATAGTTTAAAAGGATGATTTGACAAGAGAAAATCTAACTCTGAGCAAGTTCTACGAGATGTTTGTACTGTCCTTATCTGTGGCTCCTAATAAAATCAGTTTGGATCATATACTTGCTCATGTTCAATAAGTATGAGGTGAGGTGAAATTGGGTTTAACGTCGCGTCCAGAATTATTGCACTTATATAGCGACGTGCATGTACGTGTGTGTGTTTGTGTGGCTGCTTGTACTCGTCCGGACTAATGCCGATTTTTAGTGCTAGCTCACTGAGATACCATGCCACAGTTTAACATGAATACCCCACTCAGACACAGTGGGGTATTCATGTTACTCAGACACACCTTCCGATCTCCGGGCGGACGCTCTACCACGAGGCCATGGAGGCCAATTTGTATGATGTTGCTTCCTGAAAACCTTTAAAGTCAGACTTTTCGACACATTTTAGCTTAACGTATAACGTTTACATATAGTGTTGATATAAGATGGAGACATGCAAGTTGCGTGAGAAATATATTCATTGACATGTATGCTGGAAATCATGTATGTTCTTCAATCATAATTAAAGACATAGTTATCTTAATACAGAATCTGAGGTGAGGTGCTGTGAGGTGAAATAGGGTTTAACGTCGCGTCCAAGATTATATAGCGACGTGTGTGTGCCTGCGTGTGCGGGCGTGCGTGCGTGCGTGCGTGCGATTTTATAGTACGAGCCCACTGAGACATCGTGCCTCAGTTTAACATGAATACCCCACTCAGACACAGTATACTGACTCCGAGACGACGAGTCCTTGTTTTAGCCCCTAAGCCCAAGACAGGGTAACACCATGTACCATCTTTTAACGTCTTTTGGTATGACGCAGCCGGTCATCGAATCCCAAATCTTCCGCGGACGCTCTAACACCAGACCACGGAGGCGATACTTATTATAGAAATAAGAGAAGATGAACAGACAACACATTTATCAGTACTAAACCATGCCTAACATAATCCTCATCTCACCCTTTCTCCTGTTCCTTTTATTGTCCTGTAAAATAACGGCCCAGGCCAAGTACACTCATAAGCGAGGTTATATTAATTCTTTGTTGAGTCCGCGATCGATAAGAGAGATGGATATATATATATCTATATCTATATCTATCTATCTATATATAATAATATATGTATTGGCATCACTTCCGAAACGAAGCTATAGTAGTGTTTGATTGTTTGTTGTACAAATGTATAACGACGCACTCAACAATATTCCAGCTATCCAATATTCTAGTTTTCTGGACCAGACAATCCAGTGTTTGACATCATGAGCATCGATCCTCGCAATTGGGATACGATTAAATGCATTAACCAAGTCAACCGAGCCTGACCACAATATCCCGTTCGTCGCCTCTTACGACAAGCATAGTCGCCTTCAACCCCGGATCTTCACAGGTCCTATGGTGGTGATTAGGTCCGGGCATATACATGTATCATAAAGGAAAAGTAACACGCTGGATACCTCAATTAAATCGAGTTTATTTAGGAAGGAAATGAAGCGAAGCTTGCAAGGTCTAATTCAAAACCATACACCACCATGCAAGCTAATTATGACGTCACAGTCAGCGACAAAATTTCCAAAGCAATTTCACCCCCTCTGCCTGCACATACTTTGAATATTGTATGAAACGTATTTCTGTGTTTTAAAAACTAGACTATTTCAAATCGCCTACTTAAAGGTAATGAGAAGCATGTGCCTATGTTGCCAATGCGTTGATGCAGCCTCCAAAAAACTGTTTTAATCAGAGGTTGTTATTATGATTTGAAACCTCAGATTGGATTTTTTTCAAAAGCTTTGGAGGAATGTTTCATATATTTGAAACGTTACGGTTGTAAATTAGTGTTGGGGTCCAAACAACGATAAAGCGTTTAGCATCGTAGTTACCAGGCTTTTCTAACGGTATCGACTACAATTAATCGTGGTTGTTTGATAGCGACACCAGGGCGCAAATCACGAGGGACGAGTATTGGATGTTAATTAGGGAATACCTTTCGTCGTATGAAAATCCAATTAGAAATAGTGATTCGTTGTTATGTCATTGCAACTCAATGTACCTTGCACATTACCTGGAAGTAGTTGCAGTTTTTAACGCCAAATTATTCCCCTAACTACTTTTGATAATAGATTACAAGCAACATTTGCCTGCCAGTCGATGACGTTTTTATCACATTTTAATCACTTTTTGATAATATCAATTACCAAGGACACATATATCGCCATTCAAATTACACCACACACGTTAATGCAGGTTCGGTGATTTGAAAGTTGCATTTATGGTTGCGCTGGGGACATGTCTTCGCATTATTTAACAACATTGCACTCAGCAGTGTTAGGAATGTAATTATGTGGCGTTCTAAATCAGTCTCTCAAATGAACTCAAGTCTCATTACCATTCCCGGAAATGTACCGCCTTCTTGACGAATGACGATATTTCATTTAGATCTAGTTTAACGTAACGCGATCTGCGAGATTGTATGGATTGCCGTAAGAAATCAACGAGATTATACGGATTGTCAAACGTTATCAACGATTGTATTGATACAATGCACAATAGTAGATTGGTGATCTGGGAAGTTTGACCTAAGCGATAGATCAAAGCACCGATTGATGGAATTCCTGGTTTGTTTCGAGGATATAGATTATGCTGTGCACTCAGCCAAACTGACTCCAAGATGGGTGCCTGCACTGACGTAGAAACCCGTGAAGATCCGCGTTAGAATATGTCTCCAGGAACCCATACTTGACGTAAACTAAGCGAAAAACGGAATCGGGTGATCAGGATCGCTGACTTGGTTGATGCATGTCATCGTATCCCAATTGCGTAGATTGGTGCTCATGATGTCAATCACTGGCTTCTCTGGCCTCTGGTCCATTATTTAGAGACCGCCGTCATATAGCTGGGATATCGCTAAAAACCATTGACATTATTAGGACACGAATAGTATAAAAGTGTAAATGTCATAGAGTCGATTTGATTTATTGTCATAAGATTAAAGCTGAACATTTGTTTTACATTCTTACATTAGTGTGTGAGGGCTTCTTTCATTTTAACAATGTTGGGAATCGAACCCGGTTCTTTAGGTTGATGAGCGAACGACTTGACCAGTAGGCGGACCAACAATCCTCATCCCACTACGTTATGCTTCCCATCTTAAGTGAGTATATTAAAGGGTGTAGACTCTAACTCCCTTTGAACAGAGTGCCAATTATAGCACCGCATGTTAGCTCGATGTGGGAGAACAGCACATCCTGACACAAGTCTCAGATGTTTACAATTTTTAAAAAAAGGAGGAGCACGGAATGGCGGAAACAAACCAAAATTCATTATTCGGGCGAGTTTGGATTCAAACCCACAATCAGCGGATCCCGGCACAACTGATGTTCGCAACCATGCGCAATGAATTGCAATAACATAGACAACTGTCACAATTCTATGACGGGTTATTTCGATATGAACAAACCCCTGGTCATAATCTACATGCATTTTGTCGATCCACAAATTACAAGATAAATATTTAATTTTTTCATTTATTATTTCCCTACAATTAGTAATCTAGCATACTTGATGAAACCAAAACATACCCCTCATATATCCCTTCAATGCTGTTTTCATAAACATCTTGGTGGTAAACATCCACATTATGTACACACCAATCCCTTCCTTACACAAATTGGTACAATTTCAAGTGACATCTTTCCTTATTTACGACGCTCATGTAATAACCAGGCAATCGATAGCTTATTATATACGTGGGTGAGGGTATATTACTTACTGGAACTTTCCAGCCTCAGGTCAGAGGGATGAATACAGGCAAAACACGACATGCACTTAATATCCTCTCTAAGGGATTGTTATCTGGCAAATAGCGAATGATTGATATGTATGCAATACCGTCTGTCGTAAGTAAGCCCCACCGAAAACATTCTAGATTTATTTAGGGCTAATTGGTATTGTTACAAAATAACATCCCTTGGGTTCACTCGGCTTTTTTATTCCGTTACCTTCGTGTCACCTCCGGCACCAGAAGCATGGATGTTGTATATTATTCTATAATTACTACAACTAGATACCGCCGCATAAAGTTCGTATAACACGACAGTCATTTTTGAAAAATATATATACTCTGCAAAAAAAAGAAACGCAAAAGTAGTAAAAACGTATATATCTGACAGATATTTTCCGACATCAATACAAAATTAATACCGAAATGAATTGGTCATTGCTGAATGTTTCGGGATTGATTTGTGTGGAAAGAACGAGGTACTGCGGATATTTGTTGAAAAATCGCAAAAACACAACCACGTGAGAGGCTGGCGGTGGAACACACCGACATGACATGCACGTGCAACAGCGCTTGTTGCATGAACGCTCACCTCCGGCTGCACAACATCCATAGAATGCCATGACCAGCAATAAGCCTAGATCTTTCACCCATTGAACTCTTCTGGGACAGGATGGAGAGAAGTGGTGTGCGTCAACGACATAGGCCGCCGACCACGTTGTCACGTTGGCTGAACTTGGCCAGGCGCGGCAAGAAGCGTGGGACTGACTCCCTCAAATCGCCATTTGGCGACTCACACGCAGTATCCCTCGTCGAGTGAATGAATGTTTGACAGATCGTGGCGGTAGTACGCACTACTGATCCAAAAACGTGAAATTTGAAACTTCCCATTTTACCCCTGTCGTCCCTCAAAATCGGTCATAGCATCTACTGTCATACTTCACTACCGCTTGTGATATGTCCCCACGTCGTTCATTATTATCATACAACTATTACCAAATTACGTTTATTTACAGATTAAAATAAATAAATGCACTAAAGAAGGTTTGAGTGATCCTGGCACAGTCAGGCTGTTAGGCTCATCATCAGCTCAGGGCCCTTGCCCCATCTACGCGTAGCCCAAGCAGCCAATTGGACTTCTCCGAGGAAGCGCTGGCTAGGAACTTTCAATGACAAAATGATTTCATTGGATTTATCAAAAAGGGCAAGATCAGGTTTTTGGCCTGGATAGGTCTGAGGCTGTATACGGGCCTATTCCAAAGATTTTTGCATTTATCATTTTCCATGACGCCCTCTACATATTCTGGGTTGTTACGACGTAAATTGTAATAAAAAGGTAAATTGTAATACTTGCAGCAAATTGTAATAATTTTGACGTAAATTGTAATAACAACGTAAATTGTAATAATATTTGACGTAAATTGTAATACGCAAATTGTAATGAAAATTGACGTAAATTGTAATAATCTCTACTTGCGGTAAAATGTAATA
This sequence comes from Haliotis cracherodii, assembly GCF_022045235.1. Taxonomy (NCBI): domain Eukaryota; kingdom Metazoa; phylum Mollusca; class Gastropoda; order Lepetellida; family Haliotidae; genus Haliotis; species Haliotis cracherodii. The sequence continues at coordinate 37,966,471 of NW_027266275.1, read as the reverse complement.
CATTCTTACGTAAATTGTAATAACCTTACTACCGTAGTGTCCAATACGCCAATTGACTAGAAATGATCTTTGTCAGTTGAGCCTTTCACATGTACAATTCTAGAAATACTGTGTATGACGACAAACGTACAAAACTGTTAAGTTATATATATGTGTATGTATATATATATATAAAAATATATATATTAAAAATAATATTTATATATATATATATATATATATATATATATATATATATATATATCGAGCTATATTCGAACGAATAAAGCTCGGGAGACTTTTGTCATGCAGTGAGAAAACATGCATGTTTGACACACACAGTTATTATATTTGTGAACAGTAATCCTTATACAACTATTCATATGTAAAGGGACCATGAATAGTGAACTTTGATATATACATCTTTACTTAATCCGTTACTTGTTGGGGACATGTCAAGTCAGTCGAATGTTTGCTTTTATGTGTTCACCAGTGCAAAATGCTTTTCTTTCTGATTATTATCAATATTAATCAATATTTTTCATGTATTCCCTTGAGCTGTTAATTTACACAAATAATATTATGTTGAATCGCCGTAAAATTTCCAGCTTAGGCCATGTAAAAAAATCCTTGTTTCTCATCACCGCCTGTCACTACATTTTCTTTATTTTTCAACCCCCTATTCACAACCAAAATCAATTTTGGGCACTCTCAGTTTTCAAACTTTTCTTTCTAAAGATTACTTGAGCCAGGTTAATGTATTATAATATCTTCTGTGAAGAGTTCATACAACATGGGATATGTTCCAATGTTAACATGAGGAAAATACATGTGAGCAATGAACACAAAAATCAGCAACTTTATCAAATGCTAAATTGTTTTTGAGTAATCTTTCGAAAAATTATTATGTAGAAAATAAAATAATAAAACCCATCGCCTTACCCATATTGTTGTTAACAAAGGGTGAGAAACAGGACATTCTTTTAATGACCTTAAAGAACGCGTGTAAAAGGGACATCACTCTCATCCTTCTGTAACATACGTTGTATGTCTACATGCAATAATTCTTCGTCAATATTAATGTATAAATACGATTTAATTGTCTCGTTTGTTTCAAGGAATCGGTCATGTGCTCCTTATCAAATTAAGTAAACCTCCAATGCAAATCGACATAATTTCAGGGTCCGGTTGCACAGAGCTCTCTTCGGTAGCTAGTAACTCAATGTTATTGCAATGGACTCCTAGCTAAGCTACTATTGGATGATAAATCAATTAACCTATTTGTCGAATTGACGTACCTAATGTAATCCGTCATTTTAACCCGAGGATGGATCTTTCAGTCATAAATATCGATGTGTACAAGAGGTGTCCTCTACTTCTACATGCCAAAACTTCTACAGCTTAAAACAACAAAGCTTATGGTCCACTGCACCACTAATCTTCTGGCTATTACCTATTGGGCATTGATTGTAACAGTCCAATTTATTAAGTGTACAACATACAACAAAACAAAACAATTTGAAGACAATGTAGACAATTTACTCATATAGCACTGGTATCATACTAACAATACAGACATGACACCAGCTGCACGTAAAATAATTGATAAAGGTAGTCCTTGCGGGTTCACATACCTACATGTACATCGCCCAGGACATTGTCATTATTTGCTTTACATCCTCCGAGCAACGTTAAAAAAATTGAAACTTGAATAATAATAAATTGATATTATGTAATGCCACTATATGAACATGTATAAATCAGCTTGCAGACAGACTACTGTACATATTTTATGCGGAGAGGGGTTTACTTAGTTGCAAGAACTTGTCCCCAATACAATTCTCATTTTGTTCTGTGAATAAAATATGTTTAAACTAAACTAAACTAGCAAATGGATGACATGTCATTCTTTGACACTAAACTTATAAGGTTATTACAATTTACGTAAAAGGTTATTACATTTTACCGCAAGTTGAGATTATGACAATTTACGTCAATTTTTGTTACAATTTGCGTATTACAATTAACGTCAATTTTTATTACAATTTACGTTGTTATTACAATTTACGTCAAAATTATTACAATTTGCTGCAAGTATTACAATTTACCTTTTTATTACAATTTACGTCGCAACATGGGTCGTACCATGGATGGACCCCTGTTTCAAAAGCACTAGCATGGCGAAGACGGTAATAAAAAGGATCGAGTAACTCCATCATGTCGCTTAAGATACTGTGCCAAAGCTGTGAATCCACTGATAATGTGTCGGACAGACTCATTTAATGTATTGCATAATCCCCCCCCCCCCCCCAAAAAAAAAAAAAATAAATAAATAAAATAAAATAAAATAAAGAAAAAAATATAAAAAATAACAAAAATAACACTGCCCAAGAATCTAATTAGGCTTCAGACTGTTGAAAAAAAGGAAATAATTTGTCAGCCACAAAAGTTATATTGTTACAAGGTGTTTTCTTAAAAAGAATTTTCAGGCTCATAGTTACATTAAACAAAGTATCTGGTTGTGCATAAAATATCTCTATACAATATTCCAGGCTCCCCAACACAGCATCAAATGGTCGGTCACTAAACTCGATTGCTGTGGTCGTTCAGAGAGCCTTCCCTCGAGAAATAGAGCAGGAGAGTGGAAGGTTTGGGGTTCAGTCCCTGGCTGAAATCACACCAAAACACGTGAAAAGACGTTACTTGTTGTTACCCTGTCTGGCGCTCGGCATTAATGGGCTAAAACAAGTACTGGTCGTCTCGGAGTCACTGTGTCTGAGTGAGATATTTATGTTAAACTGCGGCATGTAATCTCTGTGGGCTAGCACTATAAAATCGCAATTAGTCAGGACTAGTACCAGCAGCCACACACACGAGCAAAAACACATACACACACACACGTGCATACACGTGCAATACATTCGGACGCGACGTTAAACCCCTTTTCACCTCACCTCACCCTGTGTCACCGTTCCTATGTCCGCATTTCATAAATAGTTCTGACATTTGATGACAGAAAAACTTTGTTGTTACCAACATTTGCGGAAAATGGTTTAAAAATATCTGACATGATTTCATAACATTGTTTATTTGACACATTGTACATGTATTATATAGAAGTGAGTGAGTGAGTATGGTTTTACGCCGCTTTTAGCAATATTCCAGCAATATCACGGCGGGGGACACCAGAAATGGGCTTCACACATTGTACCCATGTCGGGAATCGAACCCGGGTCTTTGGCGTGACGAGCGTACGCTTTAACCACCAGGCTACCCGACCGCCCCGTATTATATAGGAACGTATCTAAAAAGTATCTCATTTTGGAGAGTAACGTTGGTTTCAAATGAAATTTCCATGTAGCGTATACTCCATAACACCAGAAAAAACCACATACTGTTTACCGACATTGTAAAATACAAAGTTAATCAATAATTTTCCACTCTCTCTCTACGTGAACTCTCACAGTAGTGAGACAGGCATAATGCTACTCTGGAATTTTATATGATGTCACAGTGGAATGCTTCGATATCATGACACAAAGTGTTAAATTAAATGTAATTAATGCAGTAATCATTTCACCACGCCCATTTTCTTTCAAGTTTTGGATTTGAAAAAAAAATAGTGATCAAGAAAAATATTCATACGCTAAGAAAAGTTAAAGATTTTCATGATCCAATCCCATTTAACATCGTTTTTCAATCAATACAATAGCAGCACACCACAGATTGCACAGAAATAAACTCTCTCTACGTCTAGAGTACGCTGACCCCCCCCCCCCCCCACACACACACACACCATTCCATTCATTCTACAATGCTGATTTATATCATACGGTTTTGGAGAACCTGGCAATGCACACATATTGATAACCACAATATTGATGTTATATCATCTTCAAGAGTTTAAAACAAGAAGATCCCCTACCTAGCTAAAATTAGCACTGCTACGCTAAGCAATACTCACGTGCATACTACATTCCAGTAAATTAAATGCCGTTGTAATATACGAATTCTCTCTTGGCTGAAGTATGATGCTCGACCCAGAAGGACGCATTAATAATCGTTATGCGAAAGCCTACTCCATTTGCATTCTTTAAATGTTAAACTACAAAGCCCATGAATTAGCTGACAAAACTAGATCTAAAACAGACATGAAGAAATTCTCTTGTGATCTGTTGTGTCTGAGTGTCGGTTTCCTGAATTGATCCGAAGATGTTGAGGGAGATGCTGAAGTGATTGCTACCAGTGCACTGTCCCTTCATGATTAGCTACAGAGAAACGACTCAGAGGCTTCAAATTGAATAATTGAACGGACAAGTGCCTTGCCAGATGTAAAGCAAAGGGCGGGAGGTAAGTCTACACTAGTCATGTCAACAACCTTTGAATTAACTTTGTTTAATGTTCCAGTTAGGTGGCAGTGTCGGAGATGAACTGTGTGTCGTGAACTGATAAAATAACTTATCTATTCCTGGTGTATACATTTGTAATAACAACAACAAAACCATTTCAATAATTATAAGAAACCACTTGGAAAATCACTGCATTACGTTGACTCGGTATCCCGATAATGACGTTGTTTTCTTTTCTATATTTCTTAAGGTTTGAATTATAAATGATAAAAAAAATAAAAAAAATAAATAACATTTCAGACATTGTACAATTCTTATGTACATTGTCCAGGGTAACAACCAGTATGCAGTCATCACGTACGCGATGACTGACCGGATTCGGCGTACTGGCAACTGCACAGGAAAATGATAAATGGTAAACGGTCCAACGTGTCTGTCATTTAACATCAGTAATCAATATTAACATAACCTATATGACACTGCACTCTCAAACGGCTAATATTAAATGGTACGTAAGCATACACACCAGGTGGGACTACATACATGAACCCATCCCATTCACTTAATTAACATTACCTTAAGGAGAGACTCCTTATCCTTCAGTCAGCCTACACGAGCCTCTGCTCATTTGGATACAATACACAGGCTGATATTGATTGACACCAGTGAACGCTAAGTCTCATGCCGACAAGTAGCACAACGGCCTCCGTCACTGATATGTAACCGCCGGATCCGTATTCCGCTTCATTTGCATTCCACATTTTTGTAGGTAATAGAGCAGAGGCAAGGCTTATCGTAAAGAGTTTCTAACTTTAACAATGTGAGGATTTCAGGTTCGAAAATGGAGGAAAACTTAGGAAATGGATCTTTGAGAATGAATGGTAATGTTTCTAACGAAGTTGTTGCTGGATTGGAAACCGGTGCTCGAGCCACCCTTATCTGTCTGTACAGTGTGGTGTGTGTTACCGCCGTCGTTGGAAACACAGCTGTGTGTTACCTCGTTTTTGTTTTACGACGTATGAGGACTGTTACCAATTTCTTTATAGCCAGCCTGGCTGTCAGTGACATGCTCATGGCACTGGTGTGCATCCCATTCACGTTTGTGGCAAATGTTCTTTTGGACCATTGGCCTTTCGGATATGCCTTTTGTCCACTTGTGACGTATCTTCAAGCTGTGGTAGTATTTCAAAACGCTTATACTCTTTTATCCATGAGCATGGAGCGGTATATTGCAATAATGTACCCCTTCAGACCGCGGCTTGGAAAGCGGAACTGCTTGTACGTTATCGTAGTGTGCTGGGTTCTGGCATTTCTGACGCCGTTGCCCACGGCAGTGACATCCCATGTTGTGGCCAGTACCAGTAATGACTCCAACCAGACTCTGTACCTATGTAGGGAGGAATGGTCCGACACTCAGAGATTCTCCTATACACTCACCATCATGGTACTGCAATACTTTGTCCCTCTTCTTGTTCTTCTTTACACGTATATCAGGATCGTCCACGTGGTATGGCTCAAGGACATCCCGGCTCTCGAGTCAAGGGAAGGGCTGCAGGACCCTAGGAAGAAGGTAAGCTATCGTCTTGTGTTTGGTGGGATGGTCGTAGAAGTCAGGACAATTCTCCCTCTGTGCAGTGTCGTGTCCTTTAACAGTGAAAGGCTCCAATGCCCGCGGGTTCTCCCTGATTATGATCCTCGGTTTTACCTGCGTCACTCTGCGTTTTCATTCCACTTTTAGCTGACACGCCCTGAAATAATGTCCAAAGCGCCGTTATACTTATCTCACCCTAGGGGTCGGGTAGCCTAGTGGTTAATGCGTTCGCTTGTCACGCCGAAGACCCGGGTTCGATTCCCGACATGGGTACCATGTATGAAGCCCGTTTCTGGTGTCACCGCCTTGATACAACTCTGGTGTTTTGTTTATGATGCTGAATATAAATCGTAGAATAATATCGAAAAGGTTTATCTAAATTCAATTCACATTTGAAATTTAAGTGATTCATATAGCCTTAGTTATTGATGAATGTATAGATTCAAAACCATTTATATTCCGATTGGTAAATAAAATAATTATAGCTTATCTCATTAAAACACATTTCTACCTGTTGGCATGGAAACATACACTAAGAAAAGTTATCTTATTGCAATTATCCTCATTTGAAAGCAGGGATTATCAATAAATCGTTAACTAGCAAAGATTTAATTAAATTAATGTCCCATGTTCTCACCGTTGGTGGTATTGTATAAAACCACGCCCAACATATAGACCTCATTCTAATGAACTTGCCTTCATATCATTGTTATTTCAATCAGCGTGTTAACACAGGCACCAACATGGCTTTCTGGTGTGTAAAGATCAATTTCTCTCTCCTTCTATATCCACGTTCCAGAACCTTAAGTCTGACAATTGTATGATTGCTTCTCGATAGACTTTGACGCGCACGGAACGAACATCAGATCAATAGTCATGAAAATAATACTTTCCTTTCTCCGAACTGATTTTGCTTCTGTCATGCTTTAAAATGAAATAAATCACCCTGATGTGAAAATAAAAGGCTCGGGTGACACTTTGGCGAGATATTGACATATTATGAATGATGACTAATTTGTGAAAATGCATATGTCAGCGATCAATGAGGTATTATACAGTTGCCTCTTCTGACATATTGACCAACAAATTCTTTTGTGGCTGATGAATTTGGTCTGCAGGTTTTCTCGTGGTAGGTCACCTTTTCACAAATAGATAATTGATGATGGATGCTCACATCACGTTTCATCGTAGAATGCCATAAGTTGACTTATTTTTACAAAACGTATGCTAAACTTCTAGCTGTGAGGTATGCTGTAACGGAAATAAATATGCATATTTAAAATGAATTCCTCCAAAATCGTACTAATTAATTCATATTAACTCCATTACATGACCGCATCACGTCTTAATAAGACGTGTGAAATTTAACATACTTCGAAATAATTAGACATTTTAAATCAATCGTTGAATGTTCAGTGTGTCATATCAGTTTGGTCTTGAAGATGCTTACTTTGTTTTGCTGTTTGTTTTATATTATGTATAATCTATTTTTACTTTCAGTATGTTTGATTGTCTTCAATGGGTTTGCTTTTATAACGTGTGGGTACTCGTTTCTTTTTATAATGTACGAAAACGGTTATAGTGTTTTATTTCAATGTGTGTCATCGTGTCTTTTACCACAACTACATGTGTATATGCATTTTTTGGTCGCCAATGCTTTAAGTCCTTAATGTTTGCTTGCTGTTAATTATATTTTTCTACGAGTGATGTAATCTAATCAAAAAGGGGTGTAATTTAATATAAAAAATATGTAAACTTGTTTTGTCTCTCGGATTTTCAAAATATAAACGGGGAATTTAACAAAGAAGTTGCAAATATATCGATGATCTGATATCGTTGAATATTGTCAAAGAGCTAAGTCCCTTCAAAGGATTTACCCTCCTGAACTAGAGATAAAAGAGACAAGTCAAACGGCCTCATCTGTTTCATATTTAGATGTGTGCATAAAGATTCAGAGTGGCAATAAAGTATCCACAATAGTGTGCGACAAGACGGATGAGTTCAACTTTCCAATAGTCAACTTTCCGTTTAAGTCGAGCAATATTCCAGCAGCTCCAGCCTTTGGTGTCTACATTTTCCAACTTGTAAGAACAAGGGAGCATGCTCTTTTTTCGAAGATTTCAAAGAGCTTCATACACATCTTGCTCAAAAGATGTTCGAGCAGGGTTACAAAATTCAAAGCCTCAGAAAAGTTTTCAAAACGTTTCATGGTTGACATGGGGAGGCCATTTCCAAATTTAATACACCAGTTAAAATATTACATGTATGTCCAATGCAATTCCCTCTTTGGGTTTATATCATGAAAATGTTCCCATGTTTGTTAGGGTGAACACACTTGGCTTGCCTTTGCATGTGCATAATGATGGGTGCCACCGATGGTAGGGTATACACTCACCATTTCGCGAATGCCAGGAATTATCAGAAACTGACAGTGATTCATAAACATTATGATTTAGTCAGAATCGTACAAAGGACTTTGCTTTTAGCAGATTCTCCTTATGGTTATGGAATTTATTTTGCTTTAATTTCGTGGTCCTTTAATGTGTGCAGTCATTTATTCTTTTATGTACGCAACCGTGCTGGATTGGGATTTGTGTTATTTGATTTGGCATGGAAAAGAAAATTATATGAACCCGAAAGTACTGCTGTCTACTCTACTCGTGTACTGCTGTCCAGACAAATCAATGATGTCAGAATACGTTTTGTGACGGAAATACGAATATATATATATGACCCTACGACATATGTATTTAATCAGGTAAACAATGTTTAGATTTAGAAGTTACTGCTGCTATTTTTATTACAGTTAATTGCATTTTGACAGGTAATACGTACTCCTCAAAACCATTTAAACCCTTATACATTAGAGATCTGTTACATTTGTAAATCTATACCCAGAGATATTGCTAGGTTTCAAAAAATTGTTTCCGACGACAATCAGTCAATCAAATTCAGATGCTAACTCAGGTTTCATTTTCAGTGCCAGATGCTTCATTACAGGGAATTGGGGAGAACATAGATTAACATGGGAATTGGCATGGCATAACATACATTAGCATGATGACAACTAATTAAGATATCGCATGATACGAAAATTGATGTCAGTCTGACAATACCCTAAATTTAGACGATGTCTTTACAATATTCACACCATTTTGTGTAATTGTAGATATTTTTATATATAACCCCTTACTGGGACCTGGGATTGAATTGCTCCAAAGTAACCATTGCGTGTCGTACACCAATATCAAATGGACGGTCCCTAAGGGCAAGACATGTACGTTACTGATATTGAGAAAGTCTTGGATTATTCGAACAGTGTAGGGCCTGCCTGCCTCCTGAGAAAGGGAAGGACAACTGCCTGCAGAATGACATCGTATAACGTTTGGCGTACAAATGTCCATGGATATTAACAAGACGTGTCTTCCTTTCCACACCCTGACGCCATAGGCCCAATCGTTCACTTCTCCATAGATACATTCGCATCGGAACACCAGGATGGAACAAGTTGAACCTGCTCTCGTCGCTGAACAGTTCCCATGACCAATCACGTCGCTACCAACGTCGCACCGTTCGAGACTGTTGGCGGGTCACTGGTTGTGACCGTGATTATGAAAATTGGTTCGCCACCACTGAACCCACGCTCGTGATTTTCACAAAAGTGGTAAACTCAGCAACGTATGTTCCGAACAGCCGGGCAAGCGAAAGTATACACCAATGTTTGATGGTGGCTAAAAATGAAGCAAACAAGAAATTGCTATTCAATGGTGATGTATCATAGGTGTGTTTTGGACGTTATGTTTTCAGTGTTTCGGCGACTGTTTTCCGCCTAGTAATTGTTTTGGTCAAGTCCAATTTTCAAGTGTAGCCTTCCTTTCGCCCGGCATTTAAACACACTAAGCTCTCGGATTCAATGCGGCATAAACCGCTTGTCCAAAGAATACAGATAAGACAAGATAATGTCTGATTATGCAGAAGTTTACCAATGTCGCCGGGGCACCGTGACACAGCAGTGACATCATGACGCACAAATTAATTTATCTCGCGTATACCCAAACACAGATTGAACACAGGCAGTTGTGTTGACCATCCGATTTTCATTTTGTACACCTTTTACGACGAGCATGGGACAAACCTTGAATGCTCAAGGGATGGCAGCTAGGAAATTAAGCTTCATACCAAAGCTGCTCACTGATAGCTTTATTATGGGAAGACACCTAGGTTCATTTGATGTCCAGGATAACAATCTCTAAGTGCCTATGGCATAATGGTGAAGCCTTGGCTACACTATTGTTTTTTTGTGAATTTAGTTTTTACGTTTCACTCAGAGGAAAGTAATTTAAGAAAATTGTTTATTATTCATGAGAAAATGCCATGCCTTTTCGAACGTAACTACCTTATCGCTTTTTTCAACGACTCCAAATGAAAATACTTGGAAATGGCTAGTTATAGACCCACAGTCGTGTAAATCCTGCAAAAACCCATCAAGATTACTTTCCCCCTCCACACAGAACCATTCCTTATGCACAGACAAAGACGTTGGCATGCCTAAGCTTTAGAGGGCTCAAGTGCTATTCTACAAGAAGAAATTACAGCATAATTTCGCACAACTTCGGATATATGGATAATGCACGTGGTTAAGTCAATTAAAACATCTGTTCCCATACACAGATCTATGGCGATGATGGGTCATCAACTTCGCATAATGCTTATGAAAATTGCCTACTTATACTAACGAGTTTTCTATCTACTTTACGGTGCATAATACAAATGCGTAATATTCTGTGAGTGCGTTTCTGAAGCCAACCATGATGATACAGTATGCACAAAATACCTCATGCATTTTCTTTACCTCGACGATCATGAACTACAAGACAAGATTTGAAATGCACCGACTGTTTTGCTTTCTGGTACGACGCTGTAGAATAGGTCCCCAGCTGTAAGCTGGTTTGCCTTTTATGCACTATGGAATCTGTATCGGCAAATAATCGAGACTGCTTATTTTTTGGCTTTGCGTTTTATATTTATAATATAAATCACTGGTTCGTCTGGTCCAGACTCGATTATTTACAGAACGGCGTCATATCGCTGGATTAAGGCTGAACAACAAACATATGTCCGGTTGAGGATGCGGGACATTGGAAAACTTCTGTCTGTCCAGGGTGGTTGCTCGATCCTCAGCTGCCTCATAACAAAATACGTACAAACATGCAAACGGTACTTGTTGTTACCTTGCCTGGTGCTCGGCATAAAGGGGATAAAACAAGAACCTGTCCGTTCGGAGTCAGTATAATGTGTCTGATTGGGGTATTCTTGTTAACTGCGGCATGGTATCTCAGTGTTAGTCCGTGCTAGTGCAAGCAGTCACAAACGATGCAAGCAGGGACGTTAAGCCCCACTTCACCTCACCTTGTACAGGGCACGGCTGGCTCAGTCGTCTAAGGTGCACGCCAGAAACCGATGATCGTTAGTTGAATCCCGGTTTATGTTTCTCGTTTTTGTCAGCATCATACCCGTGCTCGTGGGTTTCACCAAAGTGGTAAACGTCTGTGACCTGCATCACCTCGGGCTTTCCTCTCACATCAAGCTGACAAGCCGTGATATGATTGGAATACTGTTCAACATACTGACTTATATAGGAATACTACTTATACGTCATTGTGGCACTGGGCCATTTAATCCTTTTGTACTTCGTTTCGGCAATGGTTCTAATACTAATATGAAGCAGTTCAGCTTGTACTTGCTTTATAGTCATAATTATGCTTAGAAAAGTAAACTTGCGAAAGGCTTCACAAATGATACCAAGTGGAGATTCGAACCCCTGCAATGTGTAGTTCCGGTTAGCCGCCAGTTCGAAAATCCGAGGTCGGATAATTTCCTAATGATTTGAGACAAACACCACTACTCCTCCACACTGTGTAGACAATGTTCAGGAAAAAAAGACACACAAAATATTGTACCATTTCATATTATCAACGCCTTGCACCAAACGATGTGGATTAACACCGACATTAAGAAACCATGAACTTTCTTGAAATGTCACGACATCACTTGTATTTATTCTCGTTTTACCTTAGATAGTGATGTTTTTTATTGTAAACATATGTCGGTTATAGCTCTTATTACTTCAACAGTAAATCTCTTCATTCAACAGACTTGTCTCGGCTATAGTGTATTGCGAAAATAGCGAGACGCTATATTAAGTAATTGCAGACACTGATGTTTTTGATACATGTGTGTTTTGCTTCTTTATTGAAGCACAATGTGCTTACTAAACAGGAGCGGTCAATAAATAAAACGAAAAAAATATAAGTAACAATGTGGAGGCTTTGCACAAATGCTTACCACAGGACAAGTTACCTTCCTCGAAGACTCTTTATTGTGAGGTTCTATTATATGAATGTGAAGTGTAGGGTTTTGGAAATTATTCATCAGATAACTCGAAATGCATGTATGCTGATACAGTATATACACATATGTAGTTGAAGTAGATACACTATTTTGCACCAGTTTTTACACAAACAGACTATTCATCCATGCATGTGGGATACCTAGGTTGAGATTCAGATGGAAAATCCACAAGTATAATTAAAGTGAAGGTCGACAAGTACAGAATTGATTCTCTGATAAATTCAATACACACTAAGTGGAAATAAAATACAGAAGGTTAATAACAGATGGAATTCGGAAATTACTTAATGATTCTGACTAAAATTGGATTAAATTCAATATCACTATTATGAAAGGGCAAACGCCGGTAAAGTAAGTCTTTTTCAGAAACTGTCGGCTTTGTGTAACTGTAATATACTACAGACCTAAAATAAGGGAACTGATGAAATGATAGTGAATTGTGATGACGCGAAATGTCTGTAAAATTAATTTCGGTCGCGTAGATCTGTATTTGGTGTGTCCACCATGTTCGGCAATACATGAATGACACCTTGATGGTATACTTTTGATTAACTTGGGTATGGGTGCCCTTGGTATTGCCACCTTTCAGCCTTGAGACCAACACCAAGCTTGGACATGTTAGCGGGTGGTGGATCTCTGACATCACCCTCCCCTCGAGTGAGTGAGTGAGTTTGGTTTGACGCCGCTTTTAGCAATATTCCAGCAATATCACGGCGGGGACACCAGAAATGGGCTTCACACATTGTACCCATGTCGGGATTCGAACCCGGGTCTTCGGCGTGACGAGCGAACGCTTTAACCACTAGGCTACCCGACCGCCCCACTCCCCTCGAGAACTTCCCATATATGGGAATGCTCTATTGGGGATATGTCAGGGGACTGTCCAATGTCCGTATGTCTTCTCGTCGGACACAGTCGGTGACGACATGGGCAGGATGTGGTCTGGCATTATCATTGAGCAGTTTAAAATTTCTAGCAAATTAAACAACGTCAGGACGCCAAATTCCGTCAACGCATCGCTGGCCAGTCAAATGTCCATTGACACTGACCAAATCAATTCGCCTGTCATGTGTCATACCGCCCAACACATGCTTCTCTATTGGTAACAGGAGTAGATTTGAATCTATTGCGTAGTGTAATTAATGTAGTGAGACGATCTTGTCTTTTGATGTCGTTTTTTCAGGACTGCCACACCCAGGTCTTCTTGCAAACCCCCCCCCCCCCCCCTCCCTCTCCCGTTTGAGAAATTACACTTCTTGATTTGCCAAACATTCGGGGGACTTGGGACATACTTTGTATAAAGGCTGTTATCAGTGTCTAATTAATTCAGGTCGAAAGAAAACAATAAAAAAAATTGACCTTTGTCGCTTCATTCAACACCTTCGCTGAGAAGTATAATTAACTGCCGGGTAAAAGAATGTATACACTTGAAAATTGGATTTAACCAAGAAATTACAAAAGTTAACATTGTTCTCAGTTGTTTTCTGTTTGATGGGAAAAAGTTATAAAGTTATTTTTCCTAGTGCCTATTATGATTCTGCACTTCTGTCAATATATTCTGTGAATATTTCACGGACAGGATTGCCAAGATCAGATGATTCTCAAGCTTCAAACTTTTCAGATCAGGTTTTGCCTCTTTATAGTCTCTGTAATTTTCTGAAAGTGTGGTAATAAAAATTATTTTGGATTCAAAACCAATTTTTTAAAATCTTGACCCGATGCCAACTAAACTATTATTTGATTGCATGGAGGTCCTATTACCAACAGTGACAAAAATCATCAACAGGAGTATTGATACGGGTTATGTAACATATTCCTTCAAGTCAGGTGTTATTAAGCCTTTGTTGAAAACGTCTAACTTCGATTCCGGTTTGATGAAAAACTACCGACGAGTATCAAATCTAACATTCATCTAAAACGTTCCGGAAACTAATAGAAATAAATGCTCATGGAACAAAGACGGCATTCAACCGTTTTCATACCATGTTAACTACTTATGTCGTAGTTGCTATTACAATTTGAGGAACATCGGAGCCATACGTCACCTTCTGACAGAGAATGCCACAGCAGCACTAATATCAAAGAATAACACCAACAGGCACCTGAATATCCAAAGGTCTGCAGCAAGGATTTTAACAAGGTCACCTGTAAGAACACACATATTCCCAGAGTTACGATCCCTTCATTGGTTGCCTTTTGCAAAGAGAGTTGACTTCAAGTTGCTAACCCTCATAACACAAGTGTACATGTGTAAATTGAAGAGCTCCATCTTATCTCAACGACCTTGTCCATGTGTACCAGCCATCTAGGAACTTGCGGTCTGGTGACAAACTTCAGCTGGTCACTCACACATGAGACTTGGTACCCGAACTTTTGCTCTTTCAAATGTCCTCAGATCAGCCCCATCAATAGATATTTTCAAGTCAAGGCTTAAAACATTTTGGTTTGATAAATATAAAATGTCAATACGAGAGAATAACCAGCCTAAATTTTCTGCCGAAACAGATTCCACTTGCCATAAAGGGCAAATAGCTGTGGACATTATATGAATAACTGTTGTTTACATATGTATGCATGTTGTCAGCGTTTTGAGCATGATTTGTTGCGTGGAAGTTAGCGCAATATAAGAATTCTTCTTATTATTTATGACGTGGTCAATAAAATGTCTCTCCACGTTACAAATTGACATAGGTTAATACGTCTGTCTTTATCGATTTGCGAATTTGTTTAATATATAATCTTAATATCCAATTTGGTTAAATTGTTAAACAGTTAAATACTATAAAGTATTCTTTTATGCGAAACTGTTAACATGGTGAATGATTTCCCTATATGACTAAATGGTAAAGTGTGATTTGGGCCATCTGGCCAGGATAAAATACACACTAACCTTCCTTTTTACTTGGACAGATTTTGTTCAAAACGGCTTTAAACCCAACTAGGTTATTTACTCACTCAACTTAGCTATAACATGTTTTTGTATCATGCATGAAAGCTTGCTATTAAGAGTAAGTGTTGCATCCCTTAGACGTGACAGAATCCTATGCTCGTTCGATTCCAGGTTCGCCCTGATTACATTTTTTTGTCAACACTATACCCGTGATCGTGGCTATGGATTTCACCAAAGTGATAGATAAATCACTTCGGGTTCCCAGACGAGCTGTGAAAAAAAACCATTTAAACGGTGTTAAACCCAACTCACACACACACTTACTTTTTTGTCACTTGATTTTTCGGAGAGGAATACACTTTTTGAATGACACTTTCAGTGAACAGAGCAAAGACAAATACACGTTACATAAGACAACAAGGTTCTGATCTTTTTCTAAATATTTACCCTCACATATTATCTCGGATCAATAGCCCTCGGGGGAAGGATATTTGTTTTACTCAGGACTGAACGAAAATGAGTTATTCTTGTGTAAACATTTGGTTATGACCATACAGTCATGGTCAAAGCGGAATACATTACGGTTGTAGATACACAAACATATAGCAAATACAATATCAACAGTCTCTTATAATGCGAGGACAGTTTACACCTGTCAACACTGTCATTCGTTGTTTTAATAAAAAATATTCCAACATCATGTTTATTTCACATGACACAACTGATTTAAGTCATGTTGTTCTTTGAGAACGCTCGATTTGACATACTGTATACACAATTTATGACAGCATAGAAGAAGAAAAGGAAACAATTTTAAAGTTCAATGACATTTAAGAATATTGAAAAAATGAAAGAAATATACTGCTTTGAGATAAAGCGGGGAATCAGTTGTTAACAAAAACAAACACGGTACTTAAACTTTTAGAAATCTTAAAATTTCACTTCCTTCGAAAGAGGTTAAGCAATTTTAACATGCTGTCACCGTCAAAGAAGCAATTACAATGCCAGGTGTTTTTGCTGCAATATTAAATGTAACAATTTCATCCATCTCGAAAGAACCTCCACAGACAGATTTGTTCCAATGTGCCAAACTGTCAGTGTCGTACATATCGTTAACTGTTCAACCAAATCGTACATGAAGTTGGGGTGAATGTACTTTGTTTAGCTAAATATCAAAGACCAATAAATCATACACCGACTCAGGACAATTTAGACACCCTTGGCAATTCCGAGAGGAATATAGGTCCCCCAGCAATCCATGCTTATTAGAGGTGACTAAATGAATCAAGAAGTCAGGATCGGTGTGCTTGTTGATTGCATGTCATGGTATCCCCAATTGCGCGGATTGATGCTCATGATATCAATCACTGGATTGTCTTGCCCAGACTCGATTTATTACAGACCGCCGCCATATAGCTGGAATATTACCGAGTGCAGCGTCAAATGTTGAATATCATCATTGACTATAGATTGTCAGGTCCAGAATTGTGTACTTACAGAGTACATACTGCCGTCATATGGTTTGAATATTGCAGCGTTTTATGCAACAAATATACGATACTTTTTAGAATTTGTGAAACCAACAAATCGTTGCTGTAACATTCAAATATCAAAACAAATGCCAACAGTCAGTCTTTCTGTTGTATCCAGAGATATAGTTCCAGAAATGAAAAGGTACAAGAACTACATGCTTGTCATAAGAACGACTACTGGCGGTTGATTACAATATGTGACAAGATTTATCGAATATGTCAATTATATACCAACTTTATTTTCCTATTACCACAACAAAACGTTTTTCAAAATCGGTCCTCAAGTTGTAAGAAACATATGAGGCTCGGTCGACATGCCGTTTACAATGAAATCATATCATATCAATACTTCATTGATGCCCAATCTAACGGAATATGCCGACTGGGCTCGAATGAATCATTCGCCCCCTTCCGTAACCTACAAGAAGACTTGCCACCCTATCGATGAATGTTATGTGCGAATATACGAAAAACCAATTTGACTGCGCGTATGTCTTCAAGTACTTCAGTCAAAGAATCCTTCAGGAATAATTTTTGACTATACTTATGTCTTGCATCTAGAAATATGCCCAACATACAGTTAAGTATGTTCAAACATGCTGTCATTTTGGCTGGACTAACGAGTCTTTGCATAGTCCGATCAAAATCGCGCACCGAAATCGAAATCCGATTCGTAAACTGTCGTGCAGATTTCGGTCGATTGCAGGATTTGCAAAGCATGTGCATCGCCAACTCGTTGTCAGCCGATATTTTCCAAATCTTTTCATGTTTTTAATGAAGGTGCTCACGAGATTTGATGCATTGTGCGATGTAAGACAACCTTTTACAGTCAGTTAACTCTCTTGCCTCGGGAAGATGGTCCTGGAATAACAAAAGTTGGTCACGAATGCGAATGATTGTGACGACAAGTTAACGAAATAATCCGAGTCGGTCCGATTGCATGGAAAGAACTATTTGTCATTTTATGAATAACTATGAGGCTATGGCCCAAATTGAAACATTCACCAATGTATTTTATCTCCAGAAATTCCGCGTGCTTCAACGATATTCTAATATTAAAAATGTGTTCTAAAAAAATTGTCGATAAAAACATCACAGGAATTCATAATTCTAAATTACAAGCATGACGTACACGAAGCTCATACAGGTGACAATATACAGATTTTCACGTCCAATTAAGAAGTACAAAGAATGCTAAGGGCTCTCTTCGATCCATAAGAAAATCATATTTATCTTTTTGGTCTTATTTTAGTTGCAGTAAAAGTTGTTTTGAAAAATATCGGCGACCTCACATGACTGGCAACTAGCCTTTTTCCTCTTACGTTTGCAAGTACATGTGTTCGTATGTCTGAAATAAGTGAAAGTGCTATCTGTTGTAACTCCAAGAAAAAAGATATCTAATGTTTAGCAAATACATGTCCAAGATGAATCCTTTAATTTGTCTTTGTACTTTGCAATTTGTACTGTCTTAACCAGCAAATAAAGAAACAAGCTTTTGTTCAAATATAAAAGAAAACAATCTTCGAAATTGAGACTAAGTATCTTGGACACATTTTGTCCTAACGTGTACCTCTCCATTTAGTGTAAGATTATTAAAAGCCCCCAAAAGGTAAGTATTCAAAAGACAAGGTGTCTTATCATATACCTTTCAAAAGGATGTTTAATGTATTTTTGTGTACATAACCAGGACCAAAACGAGCACTTTCCAAACCTTGTGGTTGTACCGAATAGCTACGACTAAGACCGTGTTTAACCTCACCAGACTCATCCATGCTTCCGATAAGTAATTTGAAAAGCACATTTCCGTAAAAATATACCCATTGCCTTTACTTTGAAGGTATAATGATTTCATTTTCGTCCAACTTCTCAATATCATTCAAAGACTTATATATAATTACTAATAGTTAAAAAATACTATCATTTTGGAAAGTCTGTGGACATTGCTTTTAATATAAGATACGGTGGCAACTGAAGTCCAAACAGAGCATGAATGGATCTGTTATGAGTAGATCCGACGGCAATTTTTTTGTCGAGATTGTGGACATTGTGATGTGAACGCGCGAAAGGATAAGTCAAGCCGACATGACACTGATTATATCTATTAAACCTAAAGGTTACATATAATTATATACTCGGTAATATGTGCATCTATATAGATTTGATTGGTTTAATGACACTGTTATTAAATACGTATCTTGTTGGTGTCTCAAGGTTATTGATCACGGGTGACCAGTTGGCTGAAACACGTCAGCTTTCGGAGCATAATTGCGCCCGTTGACTGTCTGGAACTACACGTATTGGAAGTAATCACCCTCACTGGGGCATACCCGTCTTCATGGCTTTCACCGAAGGGAGAAACGGCATTGGACCGCATTACCTTTGCATTTGGTTTTACATTAGGCCGCGGTGATATAACAGACGTACTATTCAAAACGCCAATCAATCTCCCCTCATACATTGGACTCTGTGTTTCTTCTGGAGAAGACGTCCTTTTTGACTACTATATCTATACGAAAGCATTCAACAATACTCCGGTTTTCAGATTAACGGGGATCCGCTGTACTCTAATATAAACTAATATTGTCAACCATTGCTATATCAAGGGAGTACCAGAAACACACGCAATAATATCATAGAGTCCTAATTCAAGTTCTAATTATAATTCTTTGACACATATTTTGTATAGGTATTTATAAGACACTCATTTTCTTGGCTTTCTTTTAAAAGAACAAGTAATTAAACTCTATAATATTGGACATTTGCATTAAGTATACATTCACATCCTTTCAAAGGCATTTAATAATATATGAACAATACGTGCATATCAGAATTCATGATATTGCGATAACGTCAAAGGACACCATTTGAGTGTAAGATCAATTACAACAGTTGATTTTGAATTTGATCACCGTGTGAATATATTCAGTGTATAAGCTAACATTTGTTGAACTCTACAAGAGGTCAGTGCACTTGTTTGACGATACCACTGCAATTATAGTGGGTACATTGAAATATATAATGCAATCTTTTTTTTGTGTCAGGGGATGACTGTTTCTGTCACCGTTTGAATCAATGTTATAATTAGTATATTGCCATATCATAGTGAATATTCTGATAACCATATTTTTGTATGATCGCGACAAAAGGCCGAGATGTAGACAGCCTATTCTTTTCATAACACATACATTGAATTGCTAAGTGTCTGGTAGTGATGAGGAAAGAAATATTCACATCGTGTTTCAAAAGGGAGCAAGGATGTGGCGTTGGTTGTGATGTGTGCAGTATTTAGACAGTTGACTGGAAGGAGCTACTGGTCGGCGAAATGAATCTGATATTCAATCGTATCACCTTTGTCAGCACCACAGTCAACCATCAACCAAGACAGCGGGCCTGACCACCCGAACCTGTGAGTCGCCTATCACGACAAGCATTTGTTGCTGAAGAACAGCGTACCCTTGTTGATGTGTATATGTCCCGTGAATACGGTGAAACCTGAATAGTCCGGAAACACTGCATCTCGGACGATCTTGTTCTGAACGTTTACATTGCTACGAACCATTACTTGTCCGGATTAATTTCGTTTCTAGATCTTTACTTAGTTTAGCATAAACCGTATTTTGACTATTAAAATATCAAGGGAGTAGCTGCGATATTGTTTTCAACATCATCCACTGGAGTCAAAATTCAAGCTATAATTCGAATTCTAGCATCGATGACAAACGTTAAGTTCAAGTATATATCAGACACAATAGAACATTCAACTTGTATTAGGTATACGTCAAGGAAAGTTTGTTATATGTTATTAATTAGTGTACATCTGATGAACCTATCGGAATTCATGCAGTTTGATCCATATATTCGGTGAACATGATAACATTCATGAACTGCACACTTGCCACAAAGAGGCAACGCTACAATTATAGCGGACCCAATGAAAAGGCAATATGCCGGGTTTTTTTCATTCTGAAAACGGGTAGCTCTTGTGGTATTTGGTGTTGGGTCCTAAAATAACCACTAAACGTTCAAATCAATCGTTTGATTACCGTATGCCACGGACATACTACAAACATAAAGACAGTCTGTTCTAACCATAACATCATACATACTGGGTCCGGCAGCGGCAAGAAAAGAAATATTCATTAATATTCTCAAGAGAGCAGGAATACGGCATATGTTTTATGGTGTGGCGATCAACAGAACGATTGAAACCCTTCGAGTCTCGACCAAACTGATCAAATAGGAACTGATGTATTCGTTTCTTAATCAGTTTACTGATCTGGCACATTGTGTCTCTTATGTGCTTAGTTGTATGCTGATTCGATTGTATGAATAATAACCTCGCGTCAAGTGTGTACTGTACAAACATTGAACACATTGACGTTTACTGATAGTTGTCATTGAATTGCATTTTCATACGTACGTTTTGCACATACATGTTTCTACAGCTGCAAGGTGTTATCGGTATTAAGTTATAGGAGTATTATCAACATTTGATACATAAATTACTCCTATTCTATATGGAGTAAATGCTTCGGGTCTTAATGAATTCAGATGTACAGTTATTGCACTGCTCCATCTATATGCTTGTTAAAGATCCTTGGCGTATCTTTAAATATTGGTTCATAATTCTTAAACAGCATATTGGTAGATTACTAAGAATATGCTAATATATGATGTTATTGCATGAAAAACATGGAATTCGTATTTGGGTAGTTGATGTAAAATCCTTGTTAAATTAATGCGGCTGTGTATATGTTTGGCGTAATCAATGTGTACCCAGTAATTCAGATTCGTTCTTATTATTTGTTATTATATATAAGACACGCACGTTTTATGTTTAGATGATAACGTGAGACACATAATTCCCCAGAATACTACTTGCTCGACATACTAAATTATTTAGAATAGCCTTAGCACAATTTAGATGCAGCTCTCATAGATTTATGATTACAGTAGGCAGACATAGAAACATAGCCAGATAAATGAGAATTTGTGATTTACTGAATATGATTGAAGATGACCCCTGTTTCTGTCTGTACAAGGGGGGCACGGGTGGCCCAGTCGTCTAAGGCGCCGCGATTCGCTGTGCAGAGTTGCGTCCGCCAGAAACCTATGATTGTGGGTTCGAATCCCGGTTCGCCCCGATTATGTTTCTAGGTTTGTCAGCACCATACCCGTGCTCGTTGGTTTCACCGAAGTGGTAAACGTCTGAGACCTGCATCACTTCGGGCTTTCCTCCCACATTAAGCTGACACGCCGTGATATTACTGGAATACTGTTAAAAGCGGCGTAAACCCCAACTCACTCACTCACTCACTCACTATCTATACAATCTTAAGTAATAGTAGCTTTAGAGATACAGGGAAAAGAGCGACAAACACAATGTCATGATCCAAATGTTTCAAGACATTCATACACTCATGCATTTGCATCATACCATGGTCATATTCTAAAGGAAAAACAATGTAGATCCAGAGATTTGTTATCACCACATCTAGAGAGGAAATGCCGTGTTTCCTTTATCTCAACTAGAACCATTAAATGACAATATGTTCGCAAAAAGGAAAAGTCGAAGAAGGTCGTAAAGAAAGTCGAAATTGACACAGTTTCGAGTGTTACCAGTGAAAAACCAGGGAGCGTAATAGGTGTATATCTGGGGTTCAAACCCAAAGATGTTTGGAATAAGGGCATAATGATAGATATTTAAGCGTTATCATGTGTCAACTTCGATGGGTTTTTTTTATTCACAGCTCCAATGTATCTGTTACACTTATTATAGTTGAAAATTTAACTATCGTTTATGATCATGCAGGGCGATGTTGTAGTCTGAACCGTCATTTTATTTCATTATATACTTTTTGACGGATACAGTTACTAAATGCTTAATTTATAAGAATTCCAACATTCTAGTGCATTACTATGCCCCACCGGGAACAAAATTCAACCCTGAAGAGGGCCGCGTTCTTGCATTCCCGCGATCTTGACCTGTTTGGTTGAAATGTTCTTTGAGTGAAGTAAGAGAGTGTGTGAATGTTATGTTAATAGGGATGAGCTTCATCGGAGCTTCAATGTGATATTGTTAATGTAGCCCGACTAGCATTTATCTGTTACAGATTAATAAATCAAGCCAGTTATGCCAAGTGCAGTGCTATGTAATAATTTACATTATTCTTTTTCTTTAAAGTCACAGCTTTATTAATGTGCATTCCCTGGATGTAACAGAATCCCCTCTTTAGTCTCCGAAACCCGTTAATATTGATTAACATTAGTTACAGTGATTCTCCATTTTCAAATATTTCATATTTAGCTGTCTTAATGAAAGCGATGTAAAATAACATTTGTGTTTGTTAAATGAGGTTGAATGTGATGGGAGCAGCGTTGAGTGATTATTGACGTTTTGATGTGATAGATCCTCACAGGCGTTAAGTGTCTATGGTTGAGTATTAAATATTAAACTTTCCTTGAATTCCACCGAGAGTGAAATCCTTATGAGAATAAATACACGTCATTTCTACAAATAGTTAAATTAATCTGGAGAAATACTCGATTTGAAACTTCTTGGTTAATAAATATTAATATTCGGAAAGTTTATCATGCACAGTATGACATGTTGCAATTGTTCAAAACAGGTTAGTGATTAATGAACAATTTCTGTGTAAAGCACAGATATTTCTTTTTGATATTTTGACGTACAACCCATTAATTGATTAATTATGTATTGGTCTCTGACCCGGTTCTTCATAATGATAACGGTATGGAATATGTCTGCAATATCATGAGCATATTTAGGCTTATAAAACCGGCCTGTGGGGATGTCGTGTATGAAGGACAGATGGAGCAGTGAATGTTGGTTAATGTATCTCAACGTTGTTGAGGGGCGGTCGGGTAGCCTAGTGTTCGCTCGTCACGCCGAAGACCCGGGTTCGATTCCCGACATGGGTACAATGTGTGAAGCCCATGTCTGGTGTCCCCCGCCGTGATATTGCTGGGCTATTGCTAAAAGCGGCGTAAAATCAAACTCAATCACGGACTCACTCACTCACTCACTCACTCAACGTTGTTGAGCCACGTTCAGCTGTATTCTAGTTAAATCAACGGCTATTTGTCCAGAATAGAGTTTGGGGGAGCAAATAAGTGATTGAAAGAATATGATTAAAATGCATAGCGCACTTTCCAATTTTTACTGCTCAAATGCGCTTAGAGCAGATCTGATTTTCACTCCGGTCATTAGTTCAATGTGCACCTTATCATTTTCAGCTCCCTTGTGAGTGTAATCTCATTACAATCGAAGAAAAAATATTCTAAAATTTCAGATTCGCTATTGGAAAATGAGCATTAGTCATGATCACTTTTTCAAACATGTCAAAATCGATTAGGTTGTTGTAATCTTAATTATTTATATACGAATTTAATAATGGTGTAGTGACAGCATATCTGAGAATATTTGACAGTGTATATTCCTATTATTTCCTTCTACAAACTCACCATTTGCAAGTGCTATCCAAGAATGTGGTTTCAAGTTTGTTAGTTTAAAATATAGAAGCATGTTCTAATTTTAGATTTGCCCAGTGCCTAGTATTTGTCAAAATACCTTTCATACATGAATATCTAACACCACTTCTTCACCACATAAACATTGTTCAGTATTTCTGAGTGATATAAAATATAATACATGAAGGGACATGAACTCTTTAATACTTTGGAGTTCTGGTAATTTAAGACGGTTGTAATTGGACAGCAATTTTTTTTTCCGAAAGACACTTTATATTTCCCTTCTACTATTGTGTGTAGGCATACCGTCTTCATGTTCTTCCAACTTCTCAATTCCTATCAAAGACTTAAGGAAGAGAATTAATGGAGGTCAACATCTTTATTATGAACGTTCATACAGGTTCATATATATGTTCTCTGCTTCACCATAGGAAGGAGTAAGTATATACCCCGAAACGTTGTGTTCCTCATGATAAATATTTTGACACCCATAAATTCTCTTCCTAATGTGTATAACTTATAAATGCCAATCAAGGATTTATCAAAGACTTAGTTAAAAATCCTATTATTTGGACAAGTCTGTGGACAATAGCTATTAATGAATACGACTGAAAGTTCCGAGTAGACCCGATTGCAAACCTTTATCGAGTTTGTGGACACTGATCATGTAAACTTAAGACGTCCTCGCGCGTCCAGCCGACATGGCACTGTGTATATCTAATTAAACTTGAAGATTATATATAATTATATACCCAGTAAGATGTGCATATACGTAGACTCAACTAGTTAAATGACAATGTTATTAAATACGTATCTTGTTGGTGTCTCAAGGCTATTGGTAACGGGTGACCAGTTGACTAAAAACCGTCAGCTCTCGGAGGATAATTGCGCCCGTTGACTGTCTGGATCTACACGTCTTGGAAGTAATCACCCTCACTGGGGCATACCCGTGTTCATGGCATGAACCGAAGAGGGAAACGGCACTGGACGGCATCACCTTTGTATTTGGTTTTACATTAGTCCGCGGTGACATAACAAACGTACTATTCCAAAGGACGATCAATCTCCCCTCTTACAACTATATCTATATGAAAACAATCAACAATACTCCGGATTTCAGATTAACGGGGATCCACTGTACTCTAATATAAACTAATGTTGTCGACCTTTGGAATTAGCTGATACACAATTGCGATAGTATGACGACATCCATATATGGAGTCTAAATTGATGTTCCTATTGGAGTTGTAGCATCTTCGACAAACGTTTTGTACATGAAAATATCAAACAATCAATTTCTTTGTACAAAAAGTACATAACATGCAACTCCATAATATTGGACATTTGTATTAAGGTCACATTCACATCCTTTCAAAGGCATTTCATTTTAAATGAACAATACGTGCATATCCTATAGACCTATATAGATACCAGTATTCACGATATTGCGATAACGTCAAAGAAAACTAGTCGAGTGCAAGATCTATTACAACAGTTGATTTATATAATTTGATCACCGTGTGAATATATTCGTTGTATAAGCTAACATTTGTTGAACTGTTTGAATGCCATTTATTGAAGATACAACTGCAATTACAGTGGATACATTGAAAGATATAATGCAGTAATTTCTATTGTGTCAAGCGGTGACTCTTTAAGTCACCGTTTGAATCAGTAATCTGATTGGTATAATACCCTATCATAGCGAATTATCTGATAACCATAGTTTTTATGATCGCGACAAAATGCCGAAATGTAGAAATCCTATTCTAATCATAATGTATACATAAACGTGCTGAGAGTTTGGTAGCGATTAGAAAAGAAATATTCCCTTCGAGTTTCAGAAGGGAACAATAATGTGACCAATGTTGTGTTGTGTGCAGTATTTATATGTTGAAACACCCTTATGTAACTGAAGGATTGTTAACAAATACCATGAACCCTGATTCTCTCATACTTTCAATGGATGCTGTGGTTCTGTGTTTCTGCTATGAGAGACAAATGTTTGTTTGTCGTTTAGTGCCGCTGTCAGCAATATTCAAGCTGAATGACGGCAGTCTATAAATATTCTAGTCTGGACCAGACTATCCAGGGATTGGCATCATGAGTATCGATCTACGCATTGAGATACGATGACATGCATCAACAAAGTCAGCGAGCCTGAACAGACGATCCGGTTAGTCGCGTCTTACGAGAAGCACGGGTTGCTGAAGAACATTCTACCGTTGATGTACCGCTGTTGATGTGTACATGTCCCATGTGTACGTTGAAACCTGAATAATCCGGAAACCCTGCAATAAGGGCGATCTTTTTCTGACAGTTTACATTTCTATGAGCCATTACTAGACCAGAATAATGGGATTTCGCTGTACCAGAATAAACTATAAACTGTTTTGACAATTCGAATTGTCATTCTAATTCTAGCATCTTTGAAAAACGTTTTGGTTCATTTAGGAGATAAGCCTACTGTGTTTTGAAATTTGATGTAGTCCCACTGTAGAGTAGATACCCCGTATTGTGTAATTTGGAACCGAGCGCTTTAGCGCGAAGTTTCAAAGGTATAAATAAGAGAACTAATAAGCAGTGTCTTAAGTGTAAAAAAGGTACTGCTGTCAGCTTCAGTAGCGGAGCCATTAGTGATGTCATTTGATTGTGACACCATGGTAAGCAATGACGTCACAATGGTCTGCAAAGCATTGTTATGCAAATTCATTGCTGCGTTATCTACAATGTAGATATTGCTTGATCTCACCCAGGCGATATCTCCTGTATGAGCCAGTTTTGGGGGATAAAGTTCTATAATTCTCCTATTTATTTTGCATGTGCAAGTCTTATTAGTTAGTTAGCAAATAGCAAGTAAATAATAAAATATCAAAATAAACGCCTCTTCACCCCGAACTTGGATGTGGCAGACCTACATCAGAGTTACTCACACTTCAAAGTTGTCAATATGGCTGCCAATGTTATATTTTCCGTGCTTCAGAAGACAGGTTACGAAGCCAGATGACAACACCGATCTATGATGTGGTTCAACATTAACATGTAGATTCACTGGGAATGAGCCTGCTGGTACAATGTGATTACCATTGGAACTGGAGTATGACTGAACAGCTGCTTTTTAGGCTGCAGACAAGACGCTTTTACGACTACAGACAAGCCGGAATCTGCATGATTTAACCTGCCAATTTAAAGTTTTCATGGATTCACCCAAGCATGTGACAGAAAATTATTGTGACTATTGTGGCCCAGAAACAGTGGTTCGTGTATGATTTTCCTAATTGTTCGTGCTCTGAAATGAATTTCATCTAGTTTGATTAGGTTGCGATGATCAAGTGTACTTTGACTTCAGTAATGTCGGGACATTGTTGTCGCATTTCGAAGGGAGCTAGAGAATCTGGGAGTGTTTTCTGATGGACTTTTAAATCCTCTCTTGCCAAATCCTTACGGTGGTGATAGACGGAGATGGCAGTGAATATCACAAAAAGGTTTTAAAACAACATGTTGTCATGAATAAAATTTCTTCAAACATGTTTTATAATGTTTTATTTTACTGTCATTGTCGGTTGTTTCAATGAGGAAATTGCCTGTTCCGATTCTGGAAGCCATAGAGTGTCCCTAACAGTTTGTTAAACATTTCATTTGTATGGAAAAGATATGCCTTCGTTAAATCTAGTAATGGCATCAACGTAGCAGTCAGGGTTGCGGCTTTGAACGCCAAAAACATCCGATATCAAATTACCGTATTCCCTCTATTAGACGCTAGGCCGTTTATTAATTTCGCGAGAGCCCTTGACTCGGCGTGTATCAGAGACCTGCCTTGTATTTGAGACCCAGCGTGTAATAGAGGAAATATAGATACGTTTTACAGTTGATATGGGGGGTGATCGATCGGCAGCCATTTTTTTATGAATCGGTATATGGTCTCTTCTTAAAATATATGAAATGGGTTTCCGTAGCAAATAGGAAACCTCTTTTTAACCAATCAGATTCAAGCATTCATCATTGTCAGGGTAGAATTCGAATTCTAGCATCTTTGACAAACGCTTAGTTCATGTACACATGACACCCGATTTCATGGCTTTGTTTCAACACAAAAAACATTAAACTTGTATTAGGTATACGTTCACACCCTTCCACCGAAAGGTCGTTAAACATCAATAATTAGTGTGCATCTGATAAACCCATTGTTATCGGATTTCATGCAATTTGATCTCCGCGGGAATATATTCGATGTACGTGTATAAGATAACATTTATTGAACTATACAAATGCCACAAATATGTCAATACCATTTCAATGATGACAATATCACAATTATAACGGGTCAATTGAATTCGAAGAGACGTTATGTCGTTTTTTATTCTGAAAACGGGTGGCTCTTGTGTTATTTTGGTGTGGGTCCTTGAAATCACCACTTAACGTAAGATTATCATGTGATATTGACAAATTACAGACATAAAGACAGCCTGCTCCAACTATAGGATGCTACATATTGACTTTTTGGGACTCGGGTAGCGGTGAGAAAAAAACATTCACTTACAGTTCTCAAGGGAGCAGGAATACGGCATATGTTGAGTGATGTGGTGAATACACGAATTATTGGAACCCTCATAGTCGCGACCAAACTGATCAAATATGAACTGTGGTATTCGTTTCATAATCAATTTACTGATCTGACACATCGTGTCTCCTATGTGCTTAGTTGTATGCTGATTCGATTGCATGAATAATAACCTCGCGTCAAGTGTGTCCTGTTCAAACATTGAACACAATGGCGTTTACTGATACAGTTGTCATTGCACACACGTTTCTTCAGCTGCAAGGTGTATCGGTATTAAGTTAACGGAACATTACAAGTGGAAATAAGGCTTCTTTCTAAGCTTTGACAAACGTTCATTTGAAACCACCACGCTTAGAAAGTGTTCGAGAACTGAATAAATATTCAAGAATACTTTTATATATGAATTAAAATAATTATTGTATATTAGATTAGGCTTGGTTGTACTGGGCAAATGCGGTTGCGTTGTGTTGTGTAGTGAGCGACGGAGACGATTTTATATAGTTACAAGTGATATATAAAAGTAACATAACCTTGAAAGAGGGTATTATTATTTGGAAAAGAGACTGAAATTATATATTTTCATATTAGCCCGAGGTTACAAATGATTGAATTTCGGCGCATCAAATCTGAAAAATCATTATATGTTTCAATATTGTAAAATACAAAAGTTATAAATAGTGGACCTCTTCCAAAGGTGGCAGTGCCAACCTTGACTTCAGGCCCTTGAAATGGTACAGCACTTGGACTGTTCTTTTGAAAATATTAATAGTTCTAAGGCCTATCTATGCTCAAATTTTAGTCCATTTATTCAAGGGATTTCAGAGAGTACATCAGCCTATAAATACAATGTTAAAATAACTGTCATGAATAGATATTTGAAAAAGAAATTTGAAAATTCTAAAGAAATTCAAAACTTCTAACGTTTGACAAGTCCATCAGTGAGAGTTGGGAGGGGTGAAGGGTGTAGCCAGGTCGTGGAGGGGAATGCAGACAGATGGCTATCTGGGACCATTACCGCTATCACCACAAGTGTATCAGTATGAGAGTATAATGATAAATGAACGAAATGTTGGTAAAGTGACAAAACACATGTTTTTTCAAAGAAAATACTTTTAAATGGTAAGAAAGAGGTGGGATTCATAAAGTACAATTGCACATATATAAAGAAATTTACACAATAATGACAATGACACAACATGATTTCTTCTCCAACATGTTTCAATGTAAATAAATAAATAAATAAATAAATATCACGATTACTAGGAATTTTCTTGCATACCTATTGACAGAAAGGAATTCCTAATGTGAATAACTATGGATAAAGCTTTCTCATAAAATGACTCCAAATAGCATTTTGATAATTATAGCTGGGTTTGACCAATCTTTTCTTTCCTGGTGCATTCCTGTGACCACACAGTTCAGGGGCCAGTCTCCTGGCAGGTGGCACCCATTCACTGGTGGAGTCCCTATCTACATTCTCATTGCAATGTAAAACGGCCAAATGACTTCTCCTAAAATATTCAGATTTGCCAAATGATACACGTTTATGGTGAAATACATTCATTACATTGTTGAAAGATTCTACATATGCAGTGTCCATTGCTGAAAGAAAATCTTTTGGATGTTTATAAATAAGACTGTTTTGAAGTGCAACAGCTAACAATTTTTCTGCTTTCGGATCAGTTATAATTATCTTTGATGGTTCATAATTTTTCTCTCTTCTGCACCGGGAAGTGGGATTGCATCTATCATGCACATTTTTGTAATGATTTACAATATTATCTACGGAAGATTTAAATTTGATTTCATCTCCCTCTGAATTCCTCAAAGCATAATTAATGTGTGTTCTAATTGAAGAAAGTTTGTCACTCAGCTCTTCATGCCACGTGACACCATGTCTGTGGTGAGATCCACTGGAAAGTTTCTTTAACTCTCTTTCCACAGCCTATCAAGGCATGCCAGGTGTCATTCTGGTTGAGAGTGAGATGCTGGTGTGTCCGAATGTACTTGTTTATTGACATGTTTCTGTCATGGGCATGCACTCTCACAGATACAGGTCCATCTGGGTGCGTCTCCAGATAGGTATAAATCCTATCCGTACCCAGTCGTTCATGGCGCTGTGACACTGAATCCTCCTCCTTGGTAACAATTTCGTCTCTCAGAACTTGATGGCTTTTTATTCCTATGCACACAACATCCGTGTGCTGAGAGTTCTTACGCCATCCATGTCGCGCATCGGTCGCAATGTCAATTCCTGCCTCAGCATCCTGATCTGACATGAACGTTATGCCGATTTCTTCTCTCAAAGCATTGTCACAGCTGTCTTGATATTCCGCTGCCACACAGTTGCTATAGACAGTTTCATCACCTTGCATATTTTCTCGCATATACCCAAGAGATACATGTCCAGTATTGGCAGCTTGGCACATGCGCTCGTACTGCACATGGAGCATTCCACTACAGAAGTATCCATGGGCCATTCTATAGTTGACGAGAAACTTTTGATTTGGGAGGTATGGTGACGATGCCCATGGGGCGAGAGATGTGTTGCAGGTCTCACAGGATATATCCAAAACCGCTGCATGTCCACGACAGTACTTTTTAACTGCAGAGAACTTTGCATTTCTGCAAGTTCTTACATGATCAGCAGTCATATTTGCAAGTGTATCCACGGACTGGACTGCTGTCATAAATATGCACTGGTTGATATCCCCCATGTCGGTAGTGCTGTAGTTTGGCGTCATGTCAGGTGCATCTTCCATAGCTTCATCTGCATCCTTTGTGTGTGCATTTATGTACAAGTCCAGAATCCTTTCAATGGCTTCTGCATTGTTCACTCTGAGACCCTGCATATTGCCTGTAATAATTTCTTTTACTCTGCACATCTTCCTCTTTATCCTGTCCTTCACATCCCAACCACACTGAAGTTCCAGGTTGAATCTCTCTTGACTGCCATCCTTTCGATGGGTGCTGTTATATACAGATTTCTTTCCAGGATCCATGACTAGTATTGCGATTCACTGATGTGTCTTATCTTGTATGAAGCAAAATACAGACTGCAGTTTTTGTCATATTGTCTATAATTTCTATGGTCCTGGGAAAATGCCAAGGCATAATTAAACAGGAAATGCCAAGAGGTGATGTTACATTTTTTGTCAAGATAAGGAAGATTCATTAAACTGAAATATTGCAAACTGGTCATTACAGTTGAATGACACTTCCTCCAGACTAATTGATAGCGGTCATTCCTGGGACAGACAGTTTTCCTAAGGAAATGGGTAAGGGTCATAAACAAAACAATGCTCGTTTAACAACAATCGCCAAAATGCCTGCCATATAGTGTCTTGAACATCTCACTGGAAGGTACCATTTTGTAATCTCTCACAAGCACGAATAAAATGGAAAACCGTCATGTTTTATGCCTGTTGGTTACTGACGAAATGGAACAGATCATAGATAGTATATTGACACACCATGGTTGGGAACTGAAACGTACATTGCCTGCTGATCATGCTGGAGATCTGAACTGCACATCATCTAATAACCCACAAATGACATCAGAAGATAACAGAGACAACAGTGAAGGGAGTGATGACCGTGAAGGGGATGATTCACATGCCCCTATCCCAGCTGACCAAGGAGGAGATGGGGATCAAGAATGCCCCCACTGTTTATGCAATCCATGCATTACACATGAACAGTACAGACAGTCTTGGATGCCATCTCAGAATGCCTTTCCTAGCGTAAAAAACCGTCAATTCCGGAAGGTATTATATAAGAAATATTGGACATTACTCCGAAACAGGAATGTGTGGCGTGATCCACGATATATAGCCAGCTCTGAGACAAGACAGAAGAATTACATACTACAGGTGGCATAGGAGGGACATAATGCCCAACTGTGTTATCCAGAAAACAAGACTATGGATGCCTAAGACAGACAGGGAGGAGTATGTCGGACATCAGTGGGAGAATGTGTAGAACATTATTCTTTGGAATGATTGATAACTGGTGCAGAATTTGTTCTATTTTGTTCATTTCTATAAAAAGGTATGATTATTTTGATACTGTAATCTTGTTCCTCATTAATATTCAGTATACATACAATACAAATACTATCAATGAAAAGAAGGAAAGAATGTAACAGAAGTTGAATAGATTCAACATTCAAATAATGGAATCCTTATGCTGATTTCCTATTGTCATAAAAACAACATACACAAAGATATTTTGTATTCATTGACAAGAAACAATTACTTAAAATGTGTTTTCAACAAATTTAAGGAACATTTTCTGTAAATTTTTTATCATTCTTTTCTCAACTAAATTTACATAAGAGGTGCAATGCGGTGACATACGGCACACGCCTACACAGCCCCATGGCCAAAGCAGAGATCTCTATCAAGCTCATATTTCAGTCACCCCTCTGCTTGGTGAGCATGGGCTAGGCTAATATTTTTCTCCCATGGGAGAAATACTCGGGCCTTTCAGTTCTGTTGCACTCTCTTTCTACGAGAATTCTCACAGTTGTGACTCTGAAATACTATGACGCCATATGCTGTGTAACAACTGAGCCCACGCGGTAAGCAGAAAGTGGCAAAAACAAACAAATCAAAGGTGTTCTGATCAAACGTCATATATTCTTAATGCTCTATCCATCTTGCAAAGGCGAATGCCACGCTTTTCATAATATGGGTTTGAGGGAAAGAATTCTTATCAAAACCCATTCTTCATAATCCTTTTATATCTTGAAATTGGATTAAGCTTGATTGCATTGGGCATTTTCTATTGCTGTGTTGTTATGTGGGCGACAGAGAGTATTTTTTTTCCTTACAAGTGATATATAATATAACATAACATTGAAAGAGGGTATTTTTGTTTGGAAAATGAAACCGACTTTATGAGTTTTCAATTTCGCGAGTGTAATCTGAGGTTTCTAATGATAGAATTTCAGGTTATCAAAAGTTATCAGTGATTTCTCCCCTTCGTTCGCGAGTTGTCCTGATGCGTATTGATGAAATGTAAGATATTCGTAATGCGGTGTCCATTTTGCCACGCTTTTTCTAAAATATGGGGTTCATTGAAAGAAAGCCTATAAGAAAATATATTCACACTCAGATTTCCGGGTTTTCATCCCAATAACATCTTTATTCAATCTATAAGATTGAAGCGCACATGCCTATTCATTTTACAAAATCAATTTCGGTTAACTTTGTATTGATGAGTTTCATAGAAAGCAATGTTGTTTGTCATGCTGTTACTGAATATGTACATGCATGTTCTGTAGTTCTGCAGTGGCAGAAAACACATTGTGGTCAACTCTGGCGCCATTCAGTGTTTCATGTATTCATTCTTCTCAGACAATAATGGTAATGCTGGACAGGGAGATGTTTCATTGAAATAAACAATTGCCTTATACAGTTTATCCACGTCTCTCTAATATTGAGTAACATCCTATTCTAGATTAAGATGCTGGAATTTTGAAGCTTGCTGTTGAGACAGATATGAAAACACAATTTATAACGAATTGCATGTCATACAAGCTTAAAGGCTTTTTTGCTGTTGACGAATCTTCTATGTATGTGGCTCCTACTACTCTAAATTAAGAAACAAGCACATCGTAAGATATGTTGGTAAATGTAATGTATTTCCATCACGCAGAGTAAAAGCACTGATATAATCAGAACTGTCCGTCTATTTCTATATATATACAGAGAAATATCAAGTTGTAAGTCTGACAATATAAAATGCACATGCGTGATGATGGTTTTGTCTGTATATTGTGCCTTTAGGTCTGTCTCATCTTGAGTAATCATAGATTTAATGAATAAGGAAAAGAACGACATACGCAATGTTCAACACAATGTTATGTACCAAATGTTCCTGGACATTCCTGCACTCAGCCAGTTGGCATCATTGTCAGGTTACTGACAGTCAATTGTTTTCAGAAGAAAGGGAAACGATAAAACCTGTTTGGTTGAAATGTTCCTTGAGTGAACTGAGGGAGTGTATGAATGTTATGTTATGGGTTTAAATTCGAGATTTATGCGATATTTTTAACGGTGCCCGACTGGCAGTTATTGTTGATTGTCTCTGTTACAGATAAATAAACCATGTCAGTTATACCCTGTGCAGAACAATGTAATGATTTCCAATTTATCTTCAAAGTCACAGTTTTATTAATGTGTCTTCCCTGGATGTAACAGAATCCCCTCTTTAGTCTCCGAAACCCGTTTATATTGATTAACATTAGTTACAGTGATTCTCCATTTTCAAATATTTCATATTTAGCTGTCTTAATGAAAGCGATGTAAAATAACATTTGTGTTTGTTAAATGAGGTTGAATGTGATGGGAGCAGCGTTGAGTGATTATTGACGTTTTGATGTGATAGATCCTCACAGGCGTTAAGTGTCTATGGTTGAGTATTAAATATTAAACTTTCCTTGAATTCCACTGACAGTGAAAACCATTTTGAGAATAATGACACGTCATTTCTACAAATAGTTAAATTAGTCTGGAGAATTACTAGATTTGAAACCTCTTGGAGAACAATCTTTGGGAAAGTGATTAATGAACAATGTTCGTGTTTATTACAACTATTTCTTTTTGATATTTTAACGCATAACCCATTTATTGATTAATTATATAATGGTGTATGAACCAACGCTCGTTCTTCATAATGATTACGGTATGGTATACGACTGCAATACCATTAGTGTTTTTATGAAGTTATTTAAACAGGTTGGGGGTTGATTTGACATGACATAAAAACATGTGTAACAATGTCACTGGCAAATGTGCCACTCTGATATTCTTTACACGGTATCGGTGATGATCCTATGGTGCAAGCCTAGCGTTGTCACCAAAGTGATCTGGATGTAATTTAGCAAGCTTCCAAACCTCTTTGCACTACCGGACCTCCCTTCGTTCTCAGCTGCCTGCGCAGTATACACCCCAAGCAGCTGGCGAGGCGCTAGAAGGTTAACAGTCACATTACCATCTCCTGCTACCGGAGTCAAGCTGCCGAACACAGTCACCTATCCAACTCCGCCACCGACGTTCCTTAACACAATTAATTTGTGCCTTGTGCCTTGTACACAGGACCACGTACCACCACAAAAGCATGGGCCACGTTACGATAACACGCACACGATCAGCCATATCACAGAGCCTGATCATCGAATCTCCAGTTCAGTCAGCTCCTACGAGAAGCGTTACCTATTCTGTCCCTGAATCCCCACGAGAGACAAATACCAGTGTGAAGGTTCATCAACAAACTCTTTTAATGCATTATATTAAGACTAAGTTGTTTCATTTGGCCGAAGAGGCTCGGGCAAGAGGCAATTCGTTGCGTTCCTTAGGGGTAACCAAAAACTTCTGATCACGGATCCGAATCTCGGCCTGGTAATATTTCTCGGTTTGTCAGGACCGTGCTTGTTGATATACTGAAGTTGACGGCGGTCTGTAAATAATCAACCAAGACAGCCTGACCAACCGATCCCGTTAATCGCCTCTTACGACAAACAAAGTCACCGTTTACGGCAAGAATGGGTTGCTGAAGACCTATTCTACACCGAATCTTCACGGGTCGATCTTAGGCGTTTACTGATTTTACTGAAGTAGTAAACGTCTAAGACCAGCAATACTTCGGGCTTTCCTCCATCATCACACTGACATCACGTCATGTAATTGAAATTGTTCAGAGGGGCGTTAAACCGAACTAACTCACTACAGCAGGGCGAAATGAAATGTCGATTGCTAAGGTTGTTGCTCTGGTCGTTGGGTAGCCATGCGTTCGTCACGCCAAAGGTCAACACGAAACAATGTGTGAAGCTCAGTTTTATTTTTTCGTATCATTGCTGGAATACTTCTTCAAAATTCACTCACTCGCGTGTATTCGCCGGTGTCATTTTCAACTCCGAGATTAAGTTTCATTAGGATGTTCATACATACGGCACTGTAACGCGTTTGAATGTTATGACTACACTTATTTGTATGTAGAGTGAACCTTAATTTGGAGTCTCATCACTGGACAAACTAAAACATTACAGCACCGTCGTATCGATTCCAGTCAAACGCACAACCAGCTAGTTTTTACGCAATTTTCAAAGAGACGGACATTTGTTATTGTGAGAGAATGAAATCTACTGCGGTAATCTATGTCGAGCTTTCGAATCAGAAATGTTCATTTTGTGCAGTGCCACTGAACGAGCGAGGAGATGTATTATTAATGTCAGGATTTCAGCCGATAAGCCTTTCGTGATGGAAATCTATACATCAATCTCATTAATCTTTCCTATCCGTAATCCAGTCAATGCCAGAGATGGCAGTCGAGTGTATTGTGGAATAATAGGAACGCACCATAGATATCGGCATAACAAATAGGCAATACTACACTTTTCTGACACATGGCGATTAAATTGGTTTTGATTTTCCGAAAGGTAATTCCCTTAAAATGTTATATGAACGTGAGAATGATCGATGGAATGAATATCTATAAGCACTTGAAACATAATTCCACATTTCCTTATAGAGCGGTGTGGTAGCCGTGTGGTTAAAGCGTTTGCTTGTCACGCTGACAGCTCTGGTTCGATTCCCAACTTGGATGCAATTAGACTAACATTTAATCCCAGAAATAAAGTTATCTAATTAAAAAAAATATATCTACAAAATAAGATAAATCAAACCCAATCGCTTAATTTAAAGCTAAGGCAGTCTAGACTCAGACTCAAGACTTGAGCTGTATTCATTTTGTTCAATGAAATTCTCAAGGGTCTGGGGCTTTATGGACTGACTGTACGTCGCTTTTCAAAACTACCACTACCGTGAACTATTGCTACATTACTCCTCTTGGTTGACAACTGTCCGTTACATTGAAGCAATGAACATTTGAAGGATAGTCCTTTCGCACTGAGCGCTACTCGAAAACTATTGCTTCAAAATCCCCACCTAGG
This sequence comes from Haliotis cracherodii, assembly GCF_022045235.1. Taxonomy (NCBI): domain Eukaryota; kingdom Metazoa; phylum Mollusca; class Gastropoda; order Lepetellida; family Haliotidae; genus Haliotis; species Haliotis cracherodii. Next base: position 37,928,711 of record NW_027266275.1, on the reverse strand, counting down.
TTGACCGCTATCCGTGCACTAACGCTACAATAATAGCCATAAGTTGACCACTATCCGTGCACTATCGCTACAATAATAGCCATAAGTTGACCACTATCCGTGTACTATCGCTACAATAATAGCCATAAGTTGACCACTATCCGTGTACTATCGCTATAATAATAGCCATAAGTTGACCACTATCCGTGCACTAACGCTACAATAATAGCCATAAGTTGACCACTATCCTTGGACTAACGCTACAATAATAGCCATACGTTGACCACTATCCGTGCACTATCACTACAATAATAGCCACAAGTTGACCACTATCCATGGACTAACGCTACAATAATAGCCATAAGGTGACCACTTTCCGTGCACTATCGCTACATTTGTTCTCCCAGCCTGTCCACTATCCATATATTAATAGACGTGTACTTTTGTCTTCCAGGGCTGAACACTATCCGTGCAAAGAGCATTCCTGTCTCTCGCCTTGGGAACTTTTCTACATTCGTTTATGAGATACATTCGGAGGTCAACTCATTCGTGACCACCTCGTGTTATTCTGGGACAAGCCGAATAGCGACTCGTGCCCCCTCTCGTGGCCATTTTTGCAACTGGGTTCCGTCTTTGCGCAAAAGGGGATACCTAAAACAATTGTCAACTCCTTGTGTCATGGTTCACACATATTTCCACATATATTATATATATTTTAGATACAATTTAAAGCAGATCTGGACATGCGGACTTATACAGTATGTTTGAACACATTTAACTGTGTCTTGGGCATATTTGTAGATGCAAGACACATGTTAAATCAAATATTATTTCTGAGGGATTCTTTGACAAAGAACTTGAAATCATACGCGAATTCTGATTGGTTTGTCGTATTTTCGCACATAACATTCATCGATAGGGGGACGAGTCTTCTTGCAGGTTACGGAAAGGGGCGAGTGGTGACGAATGAGGTCAACTATGTCGATAGGGCATGCGCGTTTCCATCTTTAATTCAGTCGATCCCAATGTAATTTATTTACGTCGACTATATTTGGAAACCTGTATATCAGAAAGGTAGCTAAGTATTAGACGACATGTGAAAACGAAGCTATATTAATCAAAAGGGTTAATACAAAATATACAAAACTTTAATGGCATTACATAACAACCTGTAAAAAATATGACACATTATGAATAAATACACTACGACAGTTACGTTCTCATAACGGGCGACTACATGTACGTTAGAAGCATTTACGATCATCACACTATAACTTAAACATAAATACATCTCCGTGCTTTCGAAAACTAGCCAGATAGCGTTACTTTATGGTCGATATCAACTGCAGCAGCTTTGTTGTGGGCGCGTGTCACAGACGGACTAGTGCCACCTGGTTCGGCTTCTCAACACGTTATACTTGCCACATCTTAGCGCCAATAACACTTACCCACTGATTAGTTTGGCACACTGATACAAAAGAAACTATTCTTCAGAGATATAAACATAGTTTATCCTTTAACTTTCGTGGTGCCTGGCCGTCAACCGTCTTGTACAACGCTCAGTGCTGCACTTTGAAGACTTAACGGTTTCAAAATCGTGGACGTTGTACAAGTGTTACAACGTATTTATTTATTCACAAGTGTAACGAAATGGAGTTAATTATCTTTCCAACGGTGTCTAAATTCATTAGGTCTAAATGGTATATGCACTGTCTCGTCAAAGGTGAAAGTGCTGGTATTCTATATTTGTTTGAAATCTGGATGCCCAATACTTCTTCTCACAGGGAAGTACATATCATAACGATAATAAACATATGACATTTATGTCAAAGTATAGGTCATCGAGAATTGATCCTAAGTTTAATTGACCAATAACATATCGATCACATTGTCAGTGTTTTTCACGTCAAAACAAAACTGACGGAAGTGGTCGTAATTTTCTTCATACTGTTCAAAGATTAGGTTACAATAAAAATGACAGTTTGGATAAAATATATCCAAGGATTGTCCAATGTATATAGTTTATGTGCTCAACAATATATTTTGTGTATATGTCCAATTAAGTCGAAATGCAAGGAAATATGTCGTCTTGAGGTCTTACTGAAACGAAATTGTTAGATTGTTGAGCACATGAAGATTATTCATTGCCCAATGCTTTGATAGAAGTAATTCATATTTTCGTAATTTTCTTTCACTTAATCTTGAAACTTAGTGCAGTTGTGCTGTAAAAACAATAACATGTCATTCCTTCACAACGCAAGCGACCGCCTCCGTGGTCTAGTAGGAGAGCGTCCGCCCGGGGAGCGGAAGGTCCGGGGTTCGATCCCCGGCCGCGTCAGAGCGTCATACCAAAAGACGTTAAAAGATGGTACTTGTTGTTACTTTGTCTGGCTCTCGGCATTAAGGGGCTAAAACAAGGACTGGTCGGCTCGGACTCAGTATACTGTGTCTTAGTGGGCTATTCGTGTTAAACTGCGGCATGGTATCTCAGTGAGCTGGGACTATAAATCGGCATCAGTCCGGACTAGTACAAGCAGCCACACACACACACGCGTCGCAATATTCTTCGGCGCAACGTTTTTCCCAATTTCACCTCAACTCACCTCTCCAACGCAAGCTATCGTTTTCCTTGTATTAAAAGTTATCTCAAGCTCTTGATGCATAGAAGATTCCATTAATGCTCATTTAAAATAATCAGATCCCTACTAGCATGCTGCTCCTTTGCTACTCGGTGCTGTTGAAGTGGAACAAATTGTTGCTCGAGGGACGGTCGGGTAGCCTCGTGGTTAAAGCGTTCGCTCGCCGCGCCGAAGACCCGGGTTCGGTTCCCGACATGGGTACAATGTGTAACGCGTATTTCTGGTGTCCCCCGCCGTGACATTGCTGGAATATTGCTAAGGGCAGCGTAAAACCATACTCACTCACTCCATTCTTGTTGTTCGAATAAAATTATTAAACAAATTATTTTCATCTTTCACGCTGCCCAATTTTCAACATATACGGTCTTTATGATTTTAACTTGAAACATAAACCACAGGTCCACGCTGACATCTGACAATGTGTAATTACTTCCAAAAATTGGTTGTTTTCAAATGTTTATGGGCCGGACTATTGTTTTCGTAAAGAATCACATGGTCGGTCCAGAACGCACTGACAGTACTGACATTCACTGTTGATACATTTTGTTTGTTTGTTTGTTTGTTGTTTAACGCCGCACTCAGCAATATTCCAGCTATATGACGGCGGTCTGGTAATAATCGAGTCTGGACATGACAATCCAGTGATTAATATCATGAGCATCGATCCACGCAATTGCGATTGATGACATGCATCAACCAAATCAGCGAACCTGACCACCCGATCCCGTTAGTCGCCTCTTATGTCAAGCATAGCCGCCTTTCATAGCAAGCATGGATTGCTGAAGACCCATTCTACCCCGGATCTTCACATGTGGTCACATTGGTTTGTTGTACCCTCTTTGTTAGTATTTCCACGAGTCAGAAGGGCGAGGGAAGATAAACTTAAATAGCTTTTCAACATCAATCCATGTCACCCCAGGGACAGGTAATTTATTTTACCACACAGCTTATGTTGCAGTTATGTCTTAAACATGTATGATTTGATCTGAATCGGCAAGAATACCACAGTCAGACATGTGTCCACTTAGTTCTGTTTCGTTCGGAAAATATCGTTAATATCCGGAGAATAGCGTTACATCATTATTAAGAGATAAAAATTGCGGTTAGTATGATGCAAATGTAACCTTTGGCAATTCGAGCGGGGATTATAGCAAATGAACCTTACATGTTAGCTGGGTATATTGAAAATAACAGAATAGATCTCAGCCGATCGGAATCCGACATTCATGTGTAAGGTTATTTCGTGCTTACCCAGTGTATAGAACCACTGCTGTTCACACAAGCTTCAGGAATTGGTTTCTCCCCTGCCTTGAAAATATAGATTTGTAATCTATCGCTAGTTGAGTGGCGTAATCTGCCCCGTTCCGTGAACAGATTGATTGGCAGTGCTTTATAGATAAATTAATGATATTTATTAACACGTTGTCCAGTGTGTATTTGCTAACACGCCTCTCTCTATCGCAGGCAATCTTGATGATGATTACTGTCGTGGGCATCTACGGCATCTGCTGGCTGCCTCTGCACGTCATCACTATCGTTGGCGACGTCAACCCTACCATCTACGACTACAGCTACATGAGAACCATCTGGATTGGCGCTCACTGGCTGGCCATGAGCAGCTGTGCATATAACCCCTTCATCTACTGGTGGATGAACTCAAAGTTCAGGGAGGGTTATGTGAACATCTTGAGATCCTTCAGGGCCTGTCTGTCAGGAAGGGATAGGACCTTCTACATCAACAGGACAAGAGGCTACTCCAGCACTGATGACTACCGGGGCAAGCAGAACGGAGATATCGGAATGCGGGATATTGGACGGAGGCGAGATGTCAATTCGCACACGGAATTCGAGGAGCACAAACATTCGCAAATTGTGGATCCTAATCTCGACCTTGAACCTGATAAAGTGCCGCTGAATGTGTAGAGCTGCGTCACAGAATGATGACGTTTATAGATTGGCCTTACAAAGTGCCACTGAGTGTGTAGAGGTACGTCAGAAAGTGATGACGTATATTGGCTAGTCTTACATGGTACCGCTCAGTGTGTAGAACTACGTCACAAACTACTAACGAATATGGATTGGTCTTACAAAGTGCCGCTTGTTGTGTAGATGTACGTCACAAACCGATGGCGTGTATTGGCTAGTCTTACAAAGTACCGCTCAGTGTGTAGAGGTACGTCACGAAGTGATAACGTATAAGGGTTTGTCTTACAAAGTGCCGCTACATCATAAACGGATGACGTATATTGGTTGGTGTTACAAAGTGACGCTCAATGCGTAGAGCTCTGTCCCACATATGACGTTTTCGGCTTGATATACTAGTAATTGCTTTTCAGTGTAAAGTGATGACGTTAAGTTGCTCAGTGTACAGTGTCAATCAAACTCTGATGACGTATATGATCGACGTCCCGATCCTTGTAAACATGGACGTCAAACATTTGCTGGGCCACAGTGCTCTATCACAGTGGTACGTCACAAAATGATGGCGTATATGATTGCTGTCAGACAGTACCGCTCATTTAAGGATGTGCATCCCAAACATATAAAGCAAAAAGTTTGGGGTTGTAAAAATGCCAATACGTCTCATAATGATACCAGTTAGCGAGACCCACAAGAGCCGCCTAATGTGAAGAGGTACGCCTTAAACTAATGACGTAACACGCTTTGGTTCTGACAAATACCGCTTCGTTGAGATGTACCTCTATCTGAGAATGTGTGAACAATTTTGACTCACATGTTGAAACAAAAGAAAATCAGATAGTCCGATTGAGCACATGAAATATATCACGAATCCATTATACCTCTAACACATTGATGAGAAATAACTGTAAGAGCAAACGGTTTTGCATGACGTTGTGACAAGCGTTTTAACTGAACACCAGACTGTATTGTTTTGTTTGCTTGTTGCTTAACGCACTCAGAAATATTCCAGGTATATGACGGCAGCTCGGCCATAATAGAGTCTGGATCAGAAAAAACAGTGATTGATGAGCACCGTCCCACGCCTTCCAGGCACGATGACAGGAGCGCCACCGCTCGAGCCGACCACGGAGATTCGTGTCCCGTGATCCGAGACTGATCACCAGATTCATATTGCAGGCTCTGGTATGACAAGCATAGGATATATAATTCTAACCAAGAATCTCCACGGACTGCAACAAATGCGCCATTTTGTTGATAGAATGATGAAGTGGTGAAAGGAGTGACTGGCAAATAAGATCACATTATAGAAGTATAAGTAAGAAAATCTTGATTGAATATCCAGTTATCCCCGTCCACACGCAATCACGTCTAGGCACGTTTTAAGCACATTTATCAGGAAGCAAAGGAACCTCGATAAAAAGAGCAACCAATAGCGACCAAACTCTCTGAAGTAGTTAAGTGTATAATAAGACAATAATCACATTGTCATTCAGATACTTTTTCCAAGGATGACATCTTAGATTATCCTTGCTCTTGATCATGGAATTGTCCACCTATCCTTTAAGGAGCAAACATGACTGTGGGTGATTCCATTGGGTTTGTAATCGATATCTGAACCGGATGAATACTGCTATTAGAAATCAGGTTTCTGAACCGTTATGCTGTGAAGTCATTCAATCCTGATTCAAGGCCGACATTGACGTCAAGAGAAGTGGGCATTTTCGATACGGATGGAGACCTAATAATTAATTCATTTTGCCCTTGCTTTGATCGAGATGGACCTAAGTTGTGCCATGTCTGGCACGTTTCTCGGGGACTTCATCATTAAACACGAACCATTGCCACTGATAACTTGTATGTCTGAAGCAATAATTGACGGTGCATTTCACCTATCACCTGTATGGCTATCGTTTGTCAAGGGCCCCGTATTACATGCCAATCTTATTTGGAAACATCCTCTGTGTTTAATGGCTTTATCTTCTATTGCTTGCTGAGCATTCGTTCTCCACTTTAATTGTTGGTAGAAATGAAACGCCAGAAACCTATGATTGTGGGTTCGAATCCCGGTTCGCCCAGATTATGTTTCTAGGTTTTTCAGTACCATACCCGTGCTCGTGGGTTTCACCGAAGTTGTAAACGTCTGAGACCTGCATCACTTCGGGCTTTCCTACTACATTAAGCTGACACGCCGCGATATAACTGGAATACAGTTAAAAGGGGCGTTAAACCCAACTCACTCACTCACCTCCATGATTCATGAGTATAGGTGCCCGTGTGGATTCTGGGCTTGAAAGGTCCCCAGCAATCAATGCTTGTCGCAAGAAGAGACTGATGGATCGGATGGTCAGGCAAACTGTCTTGGTTGGTTGCGTCGTACCCCGGCGTCTTGCATCGTTGCTGATATCAATCACGTGATTGTCTGGTCTGGTTATTTTCATGCCGCTCTCATATAGCTGGAATATTGCTGAGGGCAGCGTTAAAAAGAAAACAGATGAACTCATCTTTATTTAGACTGTTTGTGCTTTCGTATTTATAACAGAGAAAGGAAGATGAATACCTTCTGAAAACCTCAAAATGATGAGTCAAATGTATATATCAGTGATAAATGGAAGACTGTAGCCGGGCTTGTAATGGACGATTCACTGCACTACCTTTATCGATATGCTATAATTGTCTTCGTGAGTTGTTGAAAACTGTTATATTTTTTATTGTGTTACCAAATAAAAGATATTGAATGCATAAATATGTAAAATGTTTAATGAATCCTTTTTTCATTATGTTCAATAAATATTGAATTCTTATATTACGTCGTGAAAAGTTTGATTTGTTAGGATTTTGAATATGTACGATATTAATGAAAGAACACAATTATCCATTTTAAATCTTTTTCATTAAGGGGTGGTTGGAAATATCCTGGGAAATTGTTTCTTTATCTGTTGAGGATGTTTAGATAAATTTCTATATATTTGATGTTGAAGGAAATTAAATACCGTTTTGTTTACATTAATGGAATGGTCTCTTACATAAAGGGAGACTCATGCAATAGTTTACGATTTATTTCACATTATCAATCTATTTGTCTTTAGCCTGTGTGTATACCTATAAGAATGGCATTGTCCGGAAGGAAATCTATTGGCACTATTGTGTACAGACGTACAGTGTACAGTTGTGAGTCCGACAGCAATATCGACACACATACCTGAACGTTTACATTTCAGACGTAGAATTTCTGTAAATACACGCACCATGAATCAATTTGATTAAATTGAAATTTCCTGATACGTTAACTCAGAAAGAAGTCTTATCAGGACTCAACATTTCTCGCACCAGATAACCTAAATTCATGATTGTTGACCAATATATTTGATAACACTGATTTCTTGTTTAGACATGCAATGGACAAGAATGTTCATTTTGAGTGATTGTAACAAACATATTACTATCACATATGTTATGTGTTCATTGATCAGTACATGACATTTGCAATCTTAATTTACAACACATTCGTAACAGATATATCAACAAGTCATTGAGGCATAACGTTGCCTTTACGCATTCAGCCAAGGAAAAGATACACACGATAAGCCTCCGAATAGTTGTTCCTACAAAACCAATGCCAGATCCCCACGTTATTCCTCCCAATCGATGGTATATATAATTGTAGAGTATAGCATAACGGTCCTTATTGGGAGATGGGCAGTGGCAGAAGTACAAGAGCAGGCATTACGCTGAAGAACATAACGACATTTCCCTTGGCCTACCACCTCCGTGGTAATATTTAAGAAGTAAACGAGTCGTGTATTTCTAAGATCAGATATTAACATTTTGAACAGCCTCTGTTATGATATTAATACAATGTACAAGCTTTTACAAAGTATTTATCCGTATTTGAATAATGATGAATCCCAGAATACAATCCGACTTCTATCCGACAAGTCTATTTTATCAACAGGGGATTAGGTTTGGTATTTCCCGGATATTCTCATAATTGCCACGTCGATTATCTGTACTTTTTCTTCCCAAAACCGATTGACATATCTCTCCCACTTTAGAATGCTATCGTTGGGCCGTTGCAATTATCTATGTTGCTGGCTACATCTATACGGACCAACTCACAAGACTCTCCCCTCTCAAAAATAACGTCATCCAATTAACGACGTCATCTAGACTTAGTTGCGAGCGCATGTTCGAATCTCCAGAAATGACGTCATGATAGAGCAATGTTTTATCGTGAAACACACCACGCTTCAGGCGTCGTTGTTCTTTGCAATTAATCGCGTAGAAATCTTGTATATTATGATAATATATATTTATATATTGAAGACATGAAACTATTATGGTTAACAGATTCTTTATTGTCTGTGAAGAAGTTTCGGGGCTACATCGGGTGAATGAAGAAGCATGATGAAAGGGGCAAGAAGTAGCCTGGAACTGTCTCTATTTGATAGTGATTCATAAACACATGCTCATCATATAGTTAGAATTGTACTATCGACTCTGCTTCCCCTATGCAGGGAGTTCTATTTGATATGGAAAGGGTTCTGTCGCTTTATTTACAAACAATACAGACGTTGTTAATATCCCGTACAAGTTTCGAGTCTTCATGATTGTTTTTTTTCTAAATGCCTACCAGTAACTAAATCTGTTCTTGTACATTCAAAACGTCAAAGTAAATAAACAATTTCCATAATCACAAGAAATATCAGATTCTGCTAAAAGCAGAGTCCATTGTACTATTCCGAGTATATCGTAAGCATGTCTTGATGAATCACTATGAAATAGATATGATGCCAGGTGTTAGCGAAGGTAAACATGTAAACGGCGTTGTGATGAATGTCCTTGTAAGGTTTGGAGGGAGTGAGTGAGTATGGTTTTACGCCGCTTTTAGCAATATTCCAGCAATAACACGGCGGGGGACACCAGAAATGGGCTTCACACATTGTACCCATGTCGGGAATCGAACCCGGGTCATCGGCATGACGGTAAGGTTTAGAACTGTGGACAAGAAAAAGGATTCAGGATTAAACATTTTGCCTCGGATTTTCATGGACCCATATCACTTGAATCAGCTATGACTTAAATACTTGATGTAGCTTCGGAAGGTGGTTGAAAAGCTCATATATGTATGCGTATTACTTTGTAAATTAATATAAAATTACATGCACTTCATGTATTTACTTCAGAGAAAACACTACACTTTTTCAAAAGTTAATTAAGTGAAGATTGATTGTTGTTTTAAGCTGTCTGCAATATTCGACATGCAGGCGAACTCGAACGTAACAAAACCCCGTTTTTGTCGAACTCAGTCAGGTCCCAGCAAACTCTTACTCCATGTTTCCAATTATAAACCAGATGTATCAAATTCCCAGAATGCTTTATCGCGTGATTGCCAAAAATGTGAAATATGTGAGAAGAATCAGGTTTATGTTTGTTAATCTGTGATTCTTACTACGGTATTTAATAGTATCGTTAGTTGGTGTTCATCAATACGGGTAGAAACAAAGGACCTACTTCACCGGGGAATCGTACAAGGACGGTATCTGTGAAGACAATGGAAGTATTGTGACAGTTGAGTCGTCTGGGAAGTCTAAATCCGAAGTTGTTGGAATTTGGAATCAAGTTCGTGTCAAATGTGATATAAACATATATTCTAATCAAAATTAATAATTTATGTATTAGTAAACCAGCCGTGTCGACTCATGTGAATACCACTCAATTACCAAAATAAATATAGTATTTCTTTCAAAATAGAAACATAATGGGGAAATTACAGTGAGTGAGCGAGTGAGTGAGTGCGAGCGAGCGAACGTGTAAGTGAATGAGTGAGATTACGTGTGTACTTTAATGCAAACCACTTTCATATAAACGGAATCTGATATTGCTAAATCCTCCAATGGACGTGTGCGTTGACGTTGCATTTGCGACAAGTGTATTCTTTGAAGGCCTAAACTGATCTTTTATTCATTCTAACTTTTCCAGTCAATTTAATTGTGTGTCCTAAGATTCAGGTTAATCAATGAATGAATATGTGAAAGTCCACGTGAATGACACTACATTTTTCTTCACAATTCCTCGTTTTGCAAATGGTAATGGGTTTTCGGAAGCCTAAGAAAAACAACTCGCGCCATGGTTATCGATCCAATTCCTCCATCAATACCAAAACTAAACGCCAGTCGTGCAAAAAATGCTTGTCGATTACGAACTATCTCAACTTGAAGCCAAATATTTGGGTTGTATGCGAAACTACACACAGAATACAATCTTCCAGCACTTTAGGTCACATTGTGAAATCTCGAAGCGCTATAGCACCGACGTACATGTATGTTTAGTGCTATATTTGTCTTCTATGATAAGGGGACTGTGTAATAGCTGACTGTATAAGTGTGAGTCTAGATGGACTGGTGTGGCATTGGAATTGAAATTGATCGTTTCCTTATCTATCGGCAATTTGATTATTTTTGACACAGTTTTATATGGAATTGGAATATATTCTTAAGTAAATATTCATGATATTCGAGATCGATATGATTTTAAATTTGTTTTTGAAATTAATTTTAGAGAATTATAACAGTTGCTTTATGACTGAAATATTACAACTAATTCACGTACCGAGTATGAAGTAAATTCAGTTTTAAAGGCAAAACTTTGACTGAAGTAATTTCTACATAGGTAGTCCCAACCAAAGCGAAGTTCCACAAAGCCATATTTCCTCTTAGGCAATCATAATTCCCACACTTTAACATAGACTTATGACGCTGAGACCTCTTTGAGGAAGCGTGCCAAGGCTGGTAACTGTTAAAATATGGCATCGCTTAGGTTACACTCCAAAATTACTTTCGATTCGTCTTTGATTGGTGTGGGTCACTGTATAATTACATTGATGAATATGAAAGTTGTCCACAATTTATACAATATATGTGCCCTGTAAGGTGTTTGAATATGGAATTATCTGTCATTGCAATGTAACTGACTGGGTTTGGATTCCATAATAATCCACAGATGGATCTTCTATATCCAATTAACGTGAATCGTACGGCGATGTTTTAAACTGCTACTGACTTCGACAGGGGTATTGACAATGACCGATTGATATGCACTGCGAGGATCAACAGTGTTTGGTTTCACGTCAAAGCCCCAAAGCGACTGGGTAACAAATTGCGGTCATTGGTGTCCTGTGGCATGTCGTATTCTCCTCGTGATTCTCAGAGGATGAGATACCATATCACCCTCATAAAAACAGTTGTTTTTAATTTGGGAGATCTCTGCATGTGATGAAAGGCCATCGCTAAGGAGTGATCAATCTCTTTGCGCTTGACACGGTGGAATAATTATTAAGATTATTGGTCACAAACATATTCACCAAAACAAGTATTCAGCGAAACGCTTGATGATGTAGTCTAAAGATAACATATTCTGATGGGCTATGGACCCTTTGCGGATGCAAACATTAACAATTAGAGTAGTCATGTTGGCGGAAGCAACAGAGTTTCCCGACATTTGTCACCCGTTGTTACTGCATAAGTAAGTTCAGAATTCAGCGAGCGCGTGCGTTCCGAGTTCAGTGTAAGTTGAGGGTGAGTTAAGAGTGAATTGGGGGTGAGTTGAGCGTGAGTTATAGGAGAGTTCAGAGTTCAGATTGAGCTCAGGGTGAGTTCTGAGTGATTTAAAATTGTGGTGAGAGTGAGTTCAAATTGAGATGAGAGTGATTTCAGATTGCGCTGAAGGTGGGTTCAGATTGAGCTCAGGCTGAGTTGAGGTTGCGTTCAGAGTTCAGATTCAGCTCAGATTCGGCGTCATCTTATCTTCCGACAAGCATGTACAGTGGGGTCTTATTCAGATGGGACGTTTCGCAGGACATTCGTGTTACTGATTGGAAATATCTACCTCTCGTCGTTAGCCATGTGTTTTTTGGTACGTCTTTTTTATTTTGCAAATAATTTTTTTTTCTCCAAATTTAGACAGGCACAACAATGTCAAACAATTTGCGTGTATATTGTTTGTTTGTTGGTTAACGCCGCACTCAGCAATATTCCAGCGATATGACGGCAGTCTGTAAAATAATCGAGTCTGTACCAGAAAATCCAGTGATTGACATCATGAGCATCGATCCACGCAATTAAGATCGATGACATACATCAACCAAGTCAGCGAGCTTGACCACCCGATCCCGTTAGCGTGTATATAATACATTACTTAGTTTATTGATTTGTCGTCATATACAAAAGTGGAATAATGTGGATAATTGATAAAACCTTTTTCTTCTGTTATTAAGTTTCATGAAAAATACCAACAAACGTTTATGAATAACGACATCAAAGCAGCTACTTACCACACTTCAGACATAATAATCCTTTTCGCAATTCTATTTCCTCGTAGACAATCAACCCAATGGCATAGAAATGATTAAAGCAGTCTATATGCAATGTTACTAATATTGTACATGTGCACTTTATCAAAGGAGAGGTGGTGGTGAAGCCAAGAGGTGGAAGCGTTGACTCGCGACACTGAAGACATGAGGCTAGGTGAAATGGGGTTTAATGTTGCGTTCAACATTATTTCAATTATATAGCGACGTGCTTATAGCTGCTGATACTAGTCTGAACCTGTCTCGGTTTTGTAGTGGTAGTCCACTCCGAGCCATCCAGTCCTTGTTGTAATTTTGTTAATAACAGGGACAGGACAATCTAAGTTGGAAGAACTTATTCCCCAATCCTGTTCCTTTCTTGTGAATAAAATATGTTTAAATAAAAAAACAAACAGTCCTTGTTGTATGCCCTTAATGCCAAACATTATGCAGGGTAACAACAAGTACAATCTTTGCACGTCTTTTGGTATAACGCGCCCAGGAGATCGAACCATTGACCTTCCGCTCTCTTGGCAGACCCGAGATATCAGCACAATGAGCAAAGTGTATTCTTGGTGATATGGCTAGAACATTTTTTATTTTATTGAAGGATGCAACTATCAACTACACAACTAAATATGTACATGACTTCGGTTGTCATTGAATAACCATCAAAAGGGTGACTTTGATGTTCAAAAACGTTTATCGAGTCGGTTGCATCTATTTCATGTGATGAAAGTCGGATTGTGGCTATCATCATAGAATTAAATCTAAAGGAAGCAATAGAACGATACCCAAAGACTGAAAGTAGCTACAACCAGGAAGACAGTTGCGTATGACATCCAAGTGATGCTAAAAGCAGCATGATGATGTAGGCCTCGCTTTGCCATTAAGCAGCGTTTGGAGTGCTCGATAGCTACCTTTATTAAAAAGTTGCTGATCTCGGACAAACTGGCAGTTTCAGGATGTTTGTTATAAATTTCCTAAATTGAAATCATTTATATTTTATGATGCATAACATCTGTCTAGCAATTAATCAATACCCCAATTACAAACAGACAAGGCCTCTAACAACAACGTTCAGATCCATATAGGACATTAACCAAGCGGTTGAGCACCGACCCTCTTCGAACGCTGTGGAGCCAAACCGCTTCTCTGACAATACTATAAAATCTATCCCTACCTATTGATAAATATCGTCTACTATCCATTTATCAGAAATATCAGAATCACAATCCGTATCTCTGCAAACATATTGTAAGGTTGGAGTCACAGTCGGACCCGCTTTATGGGGTTTTAATAGGGAAAGTATGGAAGTGACAACGGGAAATGACTTCAAGAACACATTCCAGAGATTGTTGTGCATGCTGTTTCGATTTCTATGTGTTGTGAGATAATCCGGACATTCCCATAGCGAACATAGCAGCAAAGGTTATAAATAACATGATACAACACGTCCGCATCCCAGCAGAGTCTATCAGCCCGCCTGTAGGATGTCGGTTAATGTGCGTGACCAATACTAATCAGAGACCTCTAGGAACAAGACATTGGGAATAATTTGTTACAAGAACGATTAAAAAATCTTTTATTTAATTACGTTCTTTGTTCCGTTCTATAGTGCATATTTTACAGAGTGAATGTTGTTTTATGTTGTTATCAGCAATACTAAGTCGTAACATGTTGGTTTGTAAAAAGGAAAGCCTCCGTCGAGTAGTGGTAGCGCGTCTGCCCGGAGAACGGAAGGTCGGCGTATCGATCCCCTGCTGCGTCATACAGAAAGACGTTAAAAGATGGCACTTCTTTTTACCCTAGGGGCTAAAACAAGGACTGGTCAGCTCAGAGTCAGTATACTGTGTTGGGTATTCATATTAAACTGCAGCATGGTATATCACTGTAAAATCGGTATTAGTTCGGACTAGTACAAATAGCCACATCCAGAGAAACGCACATGCACGTAATTGTGAACGCGACGTTAAACCCCATTTCACCTCACCCCACATTGTACAAAGAAGTGTCGGGGACAGGCAAACCAGTTTTGAAGCATAAGCAATAGGGATAGTATGACACACACACAGTCTTACCCCGGGGGAATTCTGGGTTAGAATTGGTTCTCAGCAACCAAGGCTGTCCTAAGAGGCGACTTAGTGAATGGGATGGTTAGCCTCGATGAATTGATTGATGGCGTGCCATCGTACACAGACGGCGTGGATCGTTACTCATAATATCAATCAGTGGATTGTCTGATCCAGACTCGATAATTTTTTTATACATTTAGGCCGACAGCATATAGGTGGAATATTGCGTGATGTTGCGTTAAACCACACGCACGGACGAACGCACGCACTTTCGTACGCACACATGCAAAGTCCGACCGGTCTTTCGATCATAGTTAGCGAGGTCTTACCACAAGCATGAGTTACTTGGGACTTATCTTGTCCGAGAATTCCCTGGGATCGAGTCCACTCCAGTGCAAGACATAGTACGATAACGGTGAACGGATATGTGATATTCGGAGCGCATTCTCAGCTCCCTGGGCAGTATACGGCATAGTAAGCGGATATACATCAAATCACCTTTCGAATCTTATACGCATTAATTTCACTTTTAATTCACTTCAAGTGACATACAAGTGTCGAATAATTTCTTTAATGTTATAATAATAAATTAATGAGAAATAAATAAGAAATAAAGTGAGAATTCATCTTATATTAATTTTGACACCCAGGAACGTGATTATAAGTACAAACCTTTGGTTAATGTATTTTTTCTACGATACAGGACATTCTGTAACACAGACATATATTCATGTACAATCCTATATCATCCATGCTCTCAAGTGAGTATAAAATGGAAAGAAATACATTAATTTTACTACCGATTTAGAAACCAGTAGGGAAAAAAATATATGACGTATTTAAAATTCAGACAGACTCCCTCAGTTCCTTAGCAGTTTTTGAAGTTGACGGATGTAAGAGATGTGCGGGAAAAACCATGACTCGATTAACGAAGCGTGCACGTGTTACCATCTATCACTACTTCATGAATATTCCTATATTGGTCATTTGGACCTTCCATCAAGCCTGACACCGACGTCATATTCCAGTGTTTCCTCTCATTAAGATGTCCTTATCATCGTCTCATGCTGAGATCCCGTTATGTTGAGTGACCGATTACAGACCTTGTGATCAGCCACAGCGCGTAATTATCAACGAGAACACAGACTCTATGTCCTTTGAAAACGTTAACGATGAATGGGTGCTTTCATCATAATTTTCTTTTAGGATTTCATTTACCCGACTGATATGGAGTTGGTTTGACTGATTTGATCGCTTGGGTAACTGGTATTATATTTGGTGAAAATCAAAGTAAAATATCTGCCATGAAGACACCAGCTGTGGCAGATGCTCCCGGTAGGGCAGGTCATGCTCACCGCTATTCTGACTTGGACGCCCAATGGATCCCTTTCGGCGAATAATCGAAACTTGTTAATCTCTGGCATTGACGTTTATATTTGTGTGTTGTGGATATGCGGAGTGAAGATCGTTGAACTGAGAATATATTCGATTATTTCTATTCACCCGACTAATTTCTTTCTTTGAGACGTGTTTCTCATTTGGTTTCATTGCAATTTAAATTCTAAAAGCAGGTTGAAAAAATAGACAAAGGACAAACAGGCAAATAGAGCCCAATCGACGAAAGCGACCCACCTTGTGCAGAGCTGTGTCCCTTAGCCAAGCGAGGGTAGGATAATCGGGAGTCCGAGTTCCATATTCGCCCTAATTATAATCCTTGGTTTGTCAGCACCATGCCAATGAGGATGTTTTTCACTAAAACAAGCCACCGCATCATTATGGAGGTTCTGCCACATTGACCTGACACGTCGTGATATAAATAAAATACTGATAAGAGGGATGGTGAAACCCAACGCATTTAGCGATGTATTTTGGACACCAATAACAGCCAATAAAAGTCAATTGTACCTGGATTAATATGGATCGATTTGATTAGGTATCTGAAACACTAACACGCTATATAAAGTTGAGATCTAAGATACTGCAGTCGCTTAATACTAACACAGCTTGCAGATATCAACACGTACATGTACAATGCAGATCCATCATGACACTTTGGATTGGTTGGTTTGTTGTTTTACGCCGCACTCAGCAATATTCCAGCTATATGACGGCGGTCTGTAAATAATCGAGTCTGGACCAGACAATCCAGTGATTGATATCATGAGCATCGATCCACGCGATTGGGATCGATGACATGCATCAACCAAGTCAGCGAGCCTGACCACCCGATCCCGTTAGTCGCCTTTTACGACAAGCATAGTCACCTTTTACGGCAAGCATGGGCTGCTGAAGACCTATTCTAGAGATAATATTTCTGTCGCAGTAAAATAGTTCGAAAACACAGAGCCATAAAAATCGCATGTACATATTTTTCTGGAAGATTTTCGTTTATTCTTTAATGATAAATATTCTGTTTTATAAAATGACAATTAAAGGTTAAAATTAAAATAATTACATGTTTAAGCATGCAACCTTTCATTCATGTTATTTCAGTAGCTTCAGTGAGTGAGTGAGTGAGTATGATTTTACGCCGCTTTTAGCAATAATCCAGCAATATCACGACGGGGGACACCAGAAATGGGCTTCACATATCGTACCCATGTCGGGAATCAAACGCGGGTCTTCGGCGTGACGAGCGAATGCTTTAACCACTAGGCTACCCGACCGCCCCCAGTAGCTTCAGAGAAAACATGCACAAAGCTGAAAGGCACGTATCAAAGGCCTTAACTCTGTAAAAAAATAATTTAAGACGCCAGTTTTCGAACTCTTTTGAGATCGTGACCGGTAATACCAGTATGAAAACATTATTTCTCTATGAGTTTTTGAGAACATTTGTCCCCATTGAGAATCGGACGGACGGACTTCGTGGCGGGGGATACTAATTAAACTATGACATCATGCAAAGAGTATTGTGCTTTATTTCATTATAAAACAAACAAGTTATATGAACATAATAGCATTTGCTATCACACTCAAAATATTCACATGATTAGAAAACAAAACCACAAGTCCAATTCCAAGTGATTTTCTTTGGGCTCATTTTCATATTAATACAACCATGCGTATGATACGTATCATAATGTGATACTCGTATATATTGTTACACAGCCTATATATGATTTCTGTGATCAATTGCAGCTCTAATCACTCCATTACAAGTATTAAGGTCCATTGGCATATCCTTTGATGTCCTTGTATGTTAGTGTACGCAATCAGTGCATCTATAGACTTATTTGCTGGACACAAACTAAACATGTTTTATATATACATTTATACTTCAAGTGGGGTGTATTTCATGTACAGGAATGATAAGTTTCTGGTCATCCGGGGGTATACTATTTCGCTGCACATACTGCCAGTGATGGTTCAGCTACTGTCAAGATGGGCAACCACGTTGTCTGCTTCTGCAAAACGAACAGCATTGAACGTGAGAACCAGCTTCAACTACGATTTTCGAGACAGTCAAATGAACAATTATTTTAACTATTTGGACTGAAGGACATAAACGTGTATGTACCAAGTTTGTTACGTAATTGATAATGGGAAGAATTGTTGAATTTTATTATGTTTATTCAACCTTCGCTTATTCCTGGAACAGTTTGTAATCTGTGACTGGTAATTTTATGTAAACATACTTTGGTTCAATGGAGACTGCGGTAAGAAACTAAATTGAAAATTTAATTTGTAAATTAGTGCCGAATTTAAAAATAATGATTTTCACAGGTAGGATGTCTAAGATACAATCAGTAGTTGTGAATAATATTTTTTTACTGTTTAAATGCTTTAGAACAAATTAAATTAAAAAAATAAAATAAATACGTAGAAGTGTTCTTTGAGTGCTGACTTACCACCAGTGCAGTTCATTTTTGGATATAAAATACTGTACCGCAAAAGAAACGTCACCCCAAGTAAAATTACATGGAAAGTTGTCATTATCAGGCCAATTTTTGTCAAAGTTTCTACAATTTAACATTACCTTATCCGGAAAAATGAAATTTGATGCTAAAAAAGTGGGCAACACCAGCAGTGGAGAAGACTTCTCTTCTCAGACGAGAGCCGTTACTGTATCTCAAGAGAGAGAGAGAGAGAGAGAGAGAGAGTGAGTGTGTCTGGCGACGCCGTGGGGAACGTTACGCGAATGCTTGTGTTGTTGCGAGAGACTCGTGGGGTGGTCCGGGCATCATGGTGTGGGTTGGAATTGGTCTTGCACACAGGGTCGGCCCTGTGGTTTTCCAGAAGATCGGTCCAGGGAGGGGCAATGGTGTCACAGCAGCTCGATACATTGATCAAGTATTGAGATCACACGCCATACCTCATTTGGAACGTCACCGCAACCACGAGTTTCAGCATGACAACGCCCGTGCCCACACTGCGAGATCAACAGGAGACTTCCTCCAGCAGAATGGCATCAGAACAATGCAGTGGCCTGCCCTCAGTCCTGATTTTTTTTTTTTTTTTAAATTTTTTTTTATTGTTCCTGGTTAAAGTACATCATGTTTAAATAAGAGTCCAGATACATGACCAGGGTTTTTGAGAAAGTACATATCATTCACACACATCCATACACATATTCACACTCACTAGAAGCTTTAGTACTTATGAAGACAGAATGCAGGATATATATTTAGTTAAGTTTTGGAATGGCAAATGTTTATATTTTCAAAAGGTTTTCATAAGGAGCCAATTTCGTATGGAATTCAGTCTGTTTGGCTTTATTAAAGTGTCTATATTTTTCTATTTGGTAATAATATTTAACCTCATTTTGGAAATGTGTAATGGTTGGTTGGTTATTTTTCATTTTGCATCTATAAATGTGAAATTTGGCCAATAAGAGTATCAGATCAAAAATATCATCGGTGTGGAAATGTTTTGAAAAGCCAAAAAGAATTAGGTCTGAAGTAAGATTTATCTTGCCAGTATGTGAACACTTGGATTCAATCCATTGTGAAAATTTTTTCCAGAAATTTTTGCTTACCCTACAGTCCCAAAACAGATGTTGGATAGATTCTGGCTCGGCATTACAGAAAGTACATAGACAGTTATCAACAATATGCATCTTGAGTAGATAAGTATTAACAGGTAGAATTCTATGGAGCAATCTAAGCTGAAACCATCTAAGTTTAGGGTCTGGAGTAGTTTTGTGTGCTCTGATAAATAAGCTAGGCCAGTTCATATCCATTAAAAGTTCCTCTTCCCACTTGTCAATAACTTTTAAGCTTCATCGGTTTGACTTATTACATAGTAATATTTCTTTGAGCCTTTTTTACATGAAAAAAGATTGGCAATAGATATATTTGTATTATTTGTTATTTCCAGATGCAGGTCTTTATTAATGCCTAATTGTATCATGTATGCATTTACTGATCTTGTAATACCATAAAATTCAAGAAAATTTATATTGAAGTATTTATTACAGAATTGTTGCAATGTCATAAAATTTCCATCATTGTTTAGCAAGCAATGTATGCTGTGTATATTATTGAGATGAAAGGTTTTGTTATCTAGTGATTTGCCATTTATAATAATATTTTTATTGTATAGCAGAGGTTCCCTTAGGAACTCTTCATAATTATTGGGTTTTATTTTATTGGTATATTTAGAAAAGGCAGTAAAACAATCTTTCCAGAATTGGTTTTTTTTTTTTTAGCAAGCTTGAGTGGAAAATCACTTCCCATAAATAGTAGATCAGGAAATTCAGGAGTAGTATTAGTCATTAAAATTTTCCATTTCTTTTCCAGATTAACATTTAGTAACTTTTTTATCCAAATTATTTTCAGAGCGTCAACATATGCAAAAATATCTATCATACCAAGTCCTCCAAGGGAAATAGGTTTACAAGCAACTGTTCTCTTTATTTTGTCTGGTTTATTATCCCATAAAAACTTGAAAAGAACAGTATTTATCTTTCTAAGGAATTCATCTGGGGGACTAGGAAGGGTAAGGAAAAGGAAATTAAGTTTAGAAATGAGCATTGATTTTATAATTGCAATTTTGCCTAATGGGGTTATAATTCTTTTCATCCATCTTTTGATGGTTTGTTCAATTTCAAAGATTTTGCTTTCAAAGTTAAGTTTAATCATTTTATCTCGATTAGTAGAAAAAATTATGCCTAGAATTCTAAAGGTTTCAGGGTTCCATTCAAGGTTTAGGTCTTGTCTAAATTTGATATTACTATTCTTCTTGGAGCCTATCCAGATTATTTGAGTTTTATCAAAATTTATTCTTAGTCCAGAGATATTTGCAAAGATATCAAGAGTGTCTATGGTAGCCTCGAAGGATCTTTTAGAACCGTCCAAAAGAAATTCTATATCATCTGCATATTGCGCAATTAAATAATCTTTACCGTTTATAGTTAAGCCCTGAATACCTTTATTTTTTTTAACAAGAATTGCGAGAATTTCTGCACAAAGCAGAAAAATATAAGGAGATAATGGATCCCCCTGCCTACAGCCACGGCCGACTGTTATCTAAGGTGACATATTTCCATTTATAATTAGGCTAGACCTGATATCTTTATAGAGTATAGATATCCATTTAGAAATACTTTCGCCAAATCCAAAATATTTCAGGGTTTTAAAGATGAAAGACCAGGAGACAGAGTCAAATGCTTTCTCAAAATCAACTAGAAGTAGCATACCCGGCATTTGTTTAGATTCTGTGTATAAGAGTAGATCATATATCAGGCGGATATTGTCTCCAATATATCTTCCAGACATGAAACCAGTTTGGTCTTCACTCAGTCCTGATTTAAACCCCATTGAGCACCTGTGGGACAAGATTCAAAGATGGCTGAATGCCGTTCGACCAAGGCCGACAACTGCAGCTGAACTGCGTTAGGTGTTCCTCAGAGTGTGGGCCTGAGTGCCCATGGCCTTCATTAACATTTGACACTTTAATTTCAACCTTGATGATCAGTTTTGCCAAGTTTCATCTTTTTTAATATGTCTCAAAGTATGTTTCCATTGTTTGGACAAAGAAGGTTTCTCATATATCTATCCATGGTGACGTTTCTCTCTTGCGGTTCAGTATATAACCAACTCAAGATATTATTAATTGAATATCAAATATATGATAAAATAAATTGAGAGGTTTTGTTTCTTTCGCGTCTCAGTTTATGAAAACTCAACTGCAGGGTTCCATTTCGGCAAATAAAGTTATTTTACTCTGAATATAAAAATAAATACACAGCTGTATGGGGCTGTCATTTGGTATTTTGGGATGCTGGAATTTTGTCTTAAAAATACATTGTCCCCGAAAATTCTTTAAATTTAGTTTTATACTTCATATTGTTGGAAAAAAATGATATTGTTTGCCACCAAAATTACATTGTTGCAATGTATTACCTAGAAAAAGATATTTCGGCTCATAGTTTTAATTGAAAAAAGTAAATGGTTTCGCAGCTGTAGCTGAGGAAATATGTGGTTGTAATACAAAATCCAAGAATGTCAAATGATCGGTCCCTTAGGGCAGATGCTGACAAATAAAGAATTATTATATCAATTACAGGCTCAACTCTATGGACAGCTTAACCGATAATTTGGACGAAAGCCGTGTACATACCGAGGATTGGTTTGTGATCTAACTGCTTGAGGTAAGAATTTGAACACTTGTAATCGTGTACCAGGTCAAAACATTTCTTTATAATTCAAATTCAATGCAGATACAGATGCAGAAGATACTTAGACAACATATTCATGCCTTTTGTTTTAAATCCCCTGTAAAAGGTTAGGTGAAATGGCGTTTAACGTCGCGTCCAAGATTATTGCACTTATATAGCGACGTTCATGTACGTGTGGCTGCTTGTACTCGTCCGGACTGATGCTGATTTATAGTGCTAGCTCACTGAGATGCCATGCCGCAGTTTAACTTGAATACCCCACACAATATACTGACACCGAGCCGACCAGTCCTTGTTTTAATCCCTTAATGCAGAGCGCCACACAGGGTAACAACAAGTACCATCTTTTAACATCTTTTGGTATGACGCGGCCGGGAATCTTAACCCGGACCTTCCGCTGTACGGGCGGACGCTCTACCACTAGACCACGCAGGCGGTCCCCTGTTAAAAGTTCTTTGTTACATTATTAATTGATCGACTTTAGTTCTAGACGATGAATATGATGACTTGGCCATGATTACAATTTTAAGTCATCAGAACCTGTCATCAGGCAGTCGTATATGATACATTTAACACGTACACATGCTTACTGTTTAAATGACTGGTAATTAGATAACTCCAAAATCAATAGCCCTTGTTAGGAAATAAAACGTGTTAACGGACATTACCCCACATGCAGTTATCCTTTGGCAACTTCAAGTATTTATAAGGAAACGTGTCTGTATACCATGACCCGTGAAGATCCGGGGTAGAATGGGTCTTCAGCAACCCATGCTTCCTGTAAAAGGCGACTATGACCCGTGAAGACCCGGGGTAGAATAGGTCTTCAGCAACCCATGCTTGCCGTAAAAGGCTACAAGTAAAGGCAGGCCAATTATTCACCTCAACAAATACGGGAATATATCGTACAAGACAAAGTAGGGAAATGATTCCGACATCATTTTGGTCTATTTCTCTTGCTGAGTATACGACAGATTTACCGCTCAATGGTAATTACCCATACATTGTATATTGCGTTTTTTCCCGCTGACAACCAATTTTAGTTCTACCCCTCACTGTCAACTAAATACTACTTCTATTTTGCTAAAGTCTCATGATTAGTCTCTTTTGTCCTCTTGGGGATTCGGGATCCGAGGTCCCCAGTATCTCATGCTTGTAAGTGCCGACCTAAATAGGCAAAAGAAGGTAATCGATTATTGCATGTCGTGTCGTGTATCGATGCGCATATTTCGGTGGTTTGTCTGGTCTTGACTCGATTACTTACAGGTCGCCGTCATACGGCTGGGATATTCCTGTCGGTGCCGTAAAGTACAAGTACGTTTCACTGCCTCGTGATATTTCACTTCCCTGCGTTCAAATTGACAAAATACAATATTGTAGCACCGTGGTAAACATGATTAATTATGCGACCGAGTCTTTGTTTGTTTGTTGTTTAACGCAACAACTCAGTAGGGCTGAAACGATATCCCGGGACACCGATGCATCGCGATTCACTCCATACGATACTGTGTGCGATTTGTGAGGTGCTGTATCTCGATTTTTCACGATACGTTTTTTCAAAGACATATATATGTACGTCTTGTTTTTTGTAATAAACTTTTATCACGGATACGTTTTTAATGTGTTTTAACTCTTTCAACGCCGTAGGCCGGTAAACCGGCCAAGAAGCATCGAGTCCCTAGAGTCCGTAGGCCGGTTAACCGGCAAAGCCGTAGTCACGTCAAAATAGTATATAGTTTTAAGAACCTACCTGTCATACTGTTCATTTATTAAATCTATCACATCTGTCTGAAATACGAATTCTATTTCAATTTATCATTTTTTATCAATAGATTAAAAAATTATTCCCTATTTCCCGCAATGTCATTGAAAATATAATTCTCGGACTCACACTTCGACAACGGGTGAACATCGAACATGTCAAAGAGCAAAACAAAGACGTTTCAAGCAAATCTTTAAATATGTTATACAAAGTGATAAATAAAATCAATAAAAATATATCTAAAAGTGTTAAACTTACAGCTAAGTTATTATTTCCATCTTTTCAGGCGATCGCGTGTAATGTTAGTCAAATGACATCTCGGCTTTCGTCGCCTCGAATTCTCGGCTCGGACACGATGTTCAATGCCAAAATATATGCATGAAAAATCTTTGTCACAGCTTGTAACCTAAAATGATACATCCACGAAGCTCCATATTTTTAATATAGATCGCGATTTTCTGCTTAAAACGTTCAGAATAACACGATTTAACCAAAATATTTCGTAAAAATCTGAAATTCATCGTACACGAGGATTTGTAATTTGATTGCCTGCCTCAAGTCACGTGCTCAAATTTGACCAATCATGAACCTTGTACCAGATTTCGGCAAGAAAGCGTCGTTAGAAACAATTTGTTATCCAATGAAATCTGATGTTATAGCAACGAAAAGACTCCAGGCAATGTTACGAGCGTGTAGATGAACAAACAAGCTTTCTTCGACGAACGTGTTATTCATACGAAGCTTTCGAAAACGGAGGTATCTCTTCATGTTACTGAGCGGACAGCCGCTGTTATCCGGAAATGGGTGAAAACAGATACTATTCATAATTCTTTTTAAAATAATTTTTCAATTACGTAAATAATGAAAATAAAAAAGAAATGATAAGTAGATCTTTTGAAATCTTATATTTGCCCCAAATCGTCAAATTTTCGCTTCTTTGGTCCTTAATTTGGACGTTATGAATGTGTTAGCTCACATTTTTATAATTTACAACGAATTTAATTAAGTTGTCAATGCATTATTTAAATAATGTGATAAACATAACTTTCATATTTATAAACACTAGGATTAGGCCTTTCAAATGTTGTATAACATGGCTGTTGCTATAATTGTTTTTAATTGTTTTTTGCCTTTATACATGAAAATGGCAAATCATTAGTTACTGGACACTGGTACAATCTAGTCAGAACTCACAAATATGTAGGACTGTTACTTTTGTGTTTGCTAGCCATTACATGGAAATGGCAGATGATTTATCATTTAGTTAAATTACTCATTACAGTATATATTTTATGACTCATGAACATTCATTCACTTTCATTTAATTTCATTTATATTCATTTATCTCTTGTCTTCTCTTGTCACAATATGTATCGTAGCGTATCGAGATACGTATCGAATCGTGATGTAAGTATCGAGATACGTATCGTATCGTGACTTAGGTGTATCGTTGCAGCCCTACAAGAAGATAGTGGAAGAGTGGGTTTGTCGCTTTGGTACAACTGCACTAATACACAGTGACCAGGGCAGACAATATGAGGCTACTCTCTTCCAAGAATTCTCTAAGTTGCTTGGCATTGTGAAATTAAGGACAACAGCTCTTCGACCGCAAGCCAATGGCCAGTTTGAGCGTTTTAACCGTACCTTGGGTGCCATGCTCTGCATATATGCAGATGGGAAACCAAAATCATGGGGCACCTTCCCTATGTCATGGCAGCTTACAGATCTTCTAGACATGAGTCTACTGGTTTTACGCCAAATGAACTTACATTGGGTAGGGAAGTCCGGTTACCAATCCAACTTATTACCGGAAACCCAAATGAAAATGCTCAGAAGCATGACGAGTATGTTGAGAAACTCAGAGAGAGGTTTGAATAAGCCTTTGAGTCTGCCCGCCGTAGCCTTAAACATTCTTCCGAAATCCGGAAGAAAAGGTACGATGTGGGAACTAAAGAGTTTCGACTCAAGGTTGGACAACCGGTGTGGTTATATAATCCTGGGAAGAACCTCCTGTCCAGCAGGAAGTTCATTACTCGCTGGAGGAAGGGATGGGTGGTCATCAAACAGATTGATGATGTGACTTACCGTATACAGGATGGTTCAAATAACTCACCTCGGGTTGTCCATGTTGACAGACTTCTGCCCTATGAGGAAGATGACCCTGCAACATGGTGGACTTCTCAGTAGTTCTCACATACTGTTAGTGTACTGTTATTCCAAATGAATCTGAAAACAATTATATTTCACTTGTTTTCATACATATTGTCAGACCCCTTTATACTTTAGTTTCATGAAGATATGAATATTGCGGTTGCATTGTGGATGCAACAGATCAAAATGTGATCTAGGGAATGTTCTGGCACGAAAGTTGAATGTTAAACAATATATCTTTTAAGTGGTAAAGATTTAAAATTTGGGCTTGATGTAAGCTTTCTAAACTATTTACTGGATATGGTTGATTGGTATGGGATTCACTCTAGTTCTCACTGAGGAAGCTGATGATGGATCATGATTAATAGGATGTATCTAGAATAAAGGAAAGTGATAAGCTCTGTTGAAGTTACAACATATCTCATGCAGGCGTTACTTACTCCTTATTTGCAGTGAGAAGGATGGCTGACGTTCTCAACCTAGATGTTGATGAAGAGGAGATCATGCAATAGGGATCGGAGCATACAGAGGTTATGAAGGGGGCGCCAGGGATGAAGTTTATTAAGTTCATGCCAAATATGGACTGCCCTGCCTGCCTTGACACTAAGACCTTTGCATCGCGACGTGACTTTGGGCGCGAACGCATCACAGGGTGCATAAATCATTTGCTTGCCCTGTAAAGAAATGTCATTATTGTTGTTCTTCACTAAAAGGTTTAAAGTACCATATTGCGCACAAGCATTTAAATTTAAATGTAATTACCTCTCAGGTTGATAAGCTTTGCAAAGATGTGACTGTTGAAGTGGAACGAAATGAAAATTTCGTTGACCCTGGGGTTTACTGTTTGTCCTGGCAGACATGGCGTCCCCGGGGCAAGAGGGCGAGTAAGAAGGGGAAATCAGCGAAAGCATCTTCCTCTTGCTCTGCCCTGTCTGTCCAAACGTCACAGACTGTCACAGAACCTAAGAAAGAAATTGATTCGGTTCCTCGCAAATGTTCACTTCCAAATATGCCATCTGTCTCCGATCTGCAGATGGAAATTGCTGCTCTTAGAGAGCGCAATACTGTGATGCAGCAGGCTCTTGCCGCTCGCCATGGGGCACACTGGCCTACCTGCCTGGATATTTCCACAAACAGGCCCCAGCTTGATGAATTTATCGCCAAGGGCTGGGAGGCAATGGCCGTGCTACAGTCTGCCGAGGGTAGGCGATTTCAGCAGCAGCTTGACCAGCGTCGCGCTGCTGACGCCTTCATCCGAGGTTTGGCACATGGCAGTGGCAGTCAGGCGGCATAATAATCTGTCTTGGAGAGGAAATTTCCTTCTAATTTTTCTTGCAATTTCTTTTTATGAATGCTCTTATCTTTTCTTTCATTGATCATCTTATCTTTTCTCTCTTGATTTCTTTGAGATGTATTCTTGTGTTCATTGATTCATGTGGAAAACAGCCACACCCATATCCTGGAAAAGGACAGAACATTTTCAAGAACTGTGTGTGAAGAAACTGAACTGTGTTTTCAAGAACCAAAGATTGTGTGTTTCACAGACTGATAATTGTGCTTCACTGACATATTTCCTGGTGAAGAATTACCTTATTATAATAAGAATGTGTTTTCATATCTAAGGATATTAATTCTTGGATTTCCATTTCTTGGGATACATGTAAGTATTATATCGGTGTCCATTAATAATCAACAAGGTGAGAAGTTATAATTGAATGTAAGTGATGTAATATAACATGTAATAAGTTATTCTTGCACAACAAAACCCTTTCTTTAACTGCCGTTGTAAGGGCTAACTGAATTTTTGCAACTTGAAATGCAATGTATATTACAATGTTTATATAAAAATGTTTACTCTGGACGAGTCTTCTTTTAAAAAAAGGGGCTATTGTAATAGTCAGGCTCGGTCGAAAGCGACCAAGACCTTCGGTTTTTGTCCACGTTCCCGAGATCGTTTGAAGTTTTAATAGTTATTAAATATATGATTATTTATTATTACATACACGTCTTGTGTATAAAAACTATGTATATTGTACGTATAAGATCAATTAAATGTTTCATAGTAATATTTAACAGTTATAGTTAGCTCCAGTGATCGGCTCAAATAGTCCCGGGATATACTGGTGCTTACGTCATCAAAAGTTGGGTAGTTCATTCAAAATTGTTTCAAGCTCTAAATCCACTAAAGTAAATGTTATTGAGTAGATTACATCCATCCTAGTTAATGTCACGTCGTATATTTGGTGTTTAATCGCATTCTTCTCGCTCTAACTTTTGGCGTCTTCTGCTACATGTATTTCCGGAAGTGACGTCACCACGAATATAATCTCGTTCCAAATCAGTTGCAGAAATAACAGACTCAACGTAAGTTGTAGTTTTTGGCCCAGCGAGTTTTTAGAAATTTTATAATGATTCCATAGACTAGTTTACAGTTTTTAATAACAATTACCGTGCAGCATTATTGACTCTGCCTTTGCGCAAAGTAATTATTCTTTTTCGAGTAGATTAAATAGAATTTGTAGAAATTAATTATCAAGAATCTAACTGTCAAAACTGATAAGCGTTAAAAATAGAGTACGACTTGCAGTTAGTTCATGTACATATTGAAATTGTAACTGTCATTATTAATAACAACAACAACAAGTAAAGATTTCAATTGTCTTTTATTATTTGTTATAGTTTTCTTTTACATCCGTTTTAACAATATCTCTTGGAAACTGACGGTTGGGATGGGACTGAAAACATCCTGACAACCACGTTTTCCCCAACCCCAACCCGTAACAATAATTATGTCAATCTATAACTGTTTGAACTACATGTAGTCCTTATTTTCACAGAACATAAATGATCCTGCCAAAAGCCTTTATTAGACTATCTTCCTCCAGACTTCGTAGAAATTATTAAAATGCTGTTAAACGTAATCTATTTTCATGGTAATGGTGAAGAGAGTGAGTGAGTATGGTTTTACGCCGCTTTTAGCAATATTCCAGCAATATCACGGCGGGGGACACCAGAAATGGGCTTCACATACTGTACACATATATTATTTCATGTATGACTGAACCTAAATTTAAGTATTTATGAAAAAAAGGAAATAAGAACTGTTTAAAGATGGAAATGGATTACAATGTCTGTTCTTATTTGACAGGTACAACAGACTGAGGATCTTGAACAAGTCATCATCGATGCAACTGTTGCCTTGGAGGAGTTTCACAGCTTCAGATGGCTTCGCTTCATGAGGATATCCTGGTCTGGTTATCAGTAATCCAGTAATCAGCATACAGTCAGGTGGCCAGGGGCTTGTCGCGGGACCTACTCCTTCGTGACTTATACCTGTATTTTACATAGTGCACTCCCTCTCTTCATCAAAGACAAAGACGAAGCACAGTTACTATGGTGACTTGGCCATGGTGCCCCTTTGAAGTCACCGGAAGCTGTATCAGACAGTCGTATATGATACATTTAACACTCATGCATGCTGTTTAAAAGACTTGTAATGAGGTTTTGCCGAAATCTATAGCCCTAGTTTATATATATATATATATATATATATTTGTTAGTTAAAGCCCCACTCAGGAATATTCCAGCTGTATGACGCCGGTCTGTAAATAATCGTGACAATCAAGTGATTGACATCATGTACATCGATCCACACAATTGAGATACGATGACATGCATGAACCAGGTCAGCGAGCCTGACCACCCGATCCGGTTAGTCGCCACTTAGGACAAGGACATAGTCGCCTGTTACAGCAAGCATGGGTTGATGAAGACCTATTCTATCCCGGATCTCCATGGGTCTCGCAAAAGGTGGGAATTTCCTGCCCCACTGGAGGCACCCATCACAAACACATGTGAAGGCAAGTCAATTATTCAACTAAAAAAACACGGGAACATATGGTACAAGTCAAAGTAGGAAACCGATTCCGACATCATTTTGGTCAAAGATGCGTCAAATTCTTTAGCTGAGTATACGACAGGTTACCGCACAATGGTAAATAATTACCCATACCTTGTACATTGCCCCTTTTCCCGTTGACAACCAATTTTAGTTCTGCCCCTGACTAAATACAACTTCTTTTTTGCTAAAATCTTATAATTAGTCTCCTTTTGCCCATGTGGGGATTCGGGATCCGAGTTCCCCACTATAATCATACTTGTAAGTGCCGACCTAAAATAGGTAAAGGAATGTAATCGGTTACTGCATGTCATCTTACCCCCGTGTCGTGTATCGTTGCGCATATTTCGGTGTTTGTTTCTGGTCTAGACTCGATTACTTGCAGATCGTCGTCATGAGGCTGAGATATTCCTGTAGGCGGCGTAAAGTACAAGTACCTTTCACTGCCTCGTGATGTTTCATTACCCTGCGTTGAATTTGACAAAGTACAATATTGTAGCAGGTGAAAGCAAGTTTGTTGACTGGTTTGACATCGTGGTAAACATGTCTTTACTAATGATTATGCTGATAATTATCTCTCCTATTCATCAGACATACATGTAAGTAAACCAATCGGACATCTGTTACGTTCATATATAGAAAACATTTCACAAGAGAAACATGATTCTTTTGGAGTGCCTAGTTATGCTGTTATTTCTCTTGTTGAATCGTTGCCTTGTGTATTTGTCGACTTTATCATTTATTTTGTATTTATCTTTTGCGTGGTATTGCACATTTTGGACATTAATGACGACGATTAAATGATGGCATTTTAATCTTATTGAAGGAGCGTGACGGTGCACTTCCATGTATGTAGTCAATACAGAATCAGAAAGATTTAGGGTTCACTCTGAGAACGTAGACCCAGTCGTTTTAGGTGCTGCAGTTCGGGAGAAATGTCCCTTAGACGTGAAGAGATCATGTGTTCGAATTCCAGATTCGCCTGAATTATGTTCCCTGTTTTGTCAGCACCATGACCTCACTCGTAGATTTCATGCTGATGCTAAGAGACCAAAGATAGTAATCATGGTAGATCTGGAATCAGCGCATCCTGACACGACTAAGTGGTGCAAGCCTGCATACCGACGTCACACATGTATATATGGGCAGGTCATTTGTGATAGTCATTCATGATTGAATATAGCGAATATCAAAGTTCGCATGTTTGTTTTGACTTGCTTTGCGAGTTGCTCAGTCTTCCAAAGCGCCGAAATTCACTCGCAGTGTGGCGTTCTTAAGTATGGCTTGCCATGAAGCTATGATCGTGGGTTCCTTTCCCAGATTTCTCCTTGTTATGATTCTAGGTTTGTCAGTACATGCTTCTGGGGTTCACAAAGTGGTGAATGTCTGGGGCCTGCATCACATCTGGCTTTCCTTGCACTTCAAGGTAACACGCCTACCTAAAGTTACACATCTACGATAACATTCATCTAAATTAATAGTTATATCGTACGTGCTTGCCGATGGTAACTATGTACGTCATGATGGTAACTATATACGTTATGGGGGCGGTTAGGTAGCCTGGTGGTTAAAGTGTTCGCTCGTCACGCCGAAGCCCCGGATTCGATTCCCGACATGGGTACAATGTGTGAAGCCCATTTCTGGTGTCCCCCGCCGTGATATTGCTGGAATATTGTTAAAAAGCGGCATAAAACCATACTCACATACGTCATGGCAAGTCCTTGAATGGGTGTAGGAGTATACAATGAAGTCAATACACTGTAAAAATCCCTGTAATTAATACAGTCAAAACGTCGTAAATAATTCACACATGTCACTATAAACGAAAATAGCGTCGAAATGCACGTAAACGTTGTATCGTGGGATACTAATCCGGGTCACTGCGCTCCCGCGCATCAGAGGAAACGGCCTGCCATATTGTGCGTCAAAGAAGTTGGCTACCGCTGGAGTTAAAAATTCATTATGAATAGCAGGAAAAGGCAGAAAGAGACTTTCCATGGGGATGATGTACATGTTATTGAATGTTTGTTTTTTATTGTCGAGTATTTTATCTGTGTTTGATCATCAGTTTGACAATTGTACAGCTTATCAGTTTTGTGCAGATAGTGACCAATATCTTGGCCTAGTCATGTATCAATGCAAACACTGTTCACACGTAGCTTCCTACCTCAAGTCCTGATGTCTTACCGAGCTTCAGAGCATTCAACAACTGGTAAGACCCCAAACATGATGGTCTTAGGCATAGAGACTACTCTTCCGTCCAAACTCTGATAGTACGCCCCAAAGATAAGGATCAGGAGCATGAGACCCCCGACACCTACATCAGTCATCTGAAGCAAAAGCTATCAACATCCACAATATTAGCAGAGAATGCATGAAGAAGAGAACAACTTACCAGAAGCGTCACTATGACCTCACCACTGGACAACCTATTTGGCTTCTAAATCCAGTTAGGAAGGTTGGCATTTGCAGCAAACCTCCCCCTGGAAAGCTCCATATGTTATCCTCAGAAAGTTAGATGATCTCACTTACCAAGAGAAGAAGTCACAACATCAGATGGCTAAGACAATCCACATTGACAGACTACTTCCCTACCTGGGAAGAAATGTGCCTAGGTGGATAAGCAGACAGAAACGAAAAGACTAGGCTCATGATGTTATGAGATTCTGCCGACTGTTGCTGTTAATGTTAGTTCAATAATCTTTTTTCTTTCATTTGACCAAATTCTTACATTCGCTTGACTAATTCGCCCTGATTTACCTGGTTGTTCACATATCTGGAGATACGAGGAGGCCATGTCATGTTCACGTGTCCTTGACTGAGACGATGATGTTATCCTGGGCTGTATTGGAGAAGCAACGTTTTCTATTGTTCATCATTTTGAACATTATGGCTTAATGGCGAGTGCAACTCACAGGGACAAATAAACCCTTTCACCCAAATATATGAGAGGGCACCTACCAGGTTATATACATATCTGGAATTAAAAATTGATATTATATTTAGAGCTTCTTCAGGGAATTGATATTTTTTTTGTGAGGGATAATGTTAGGAAAAAACAGAACTATGGCACTTAAAGTGGGCAAATTGAACATACTTGACATGGCTCTTGTCTCCGTGAACATTACATGTGATCACTGTATCAGCCATGGTCAACTGGTAATATTTTCCCAAAAAATTTTTCAGTAATGGGGAAGTTCACATGTTGGTTGTGTGATATGGCCTGTGCCTCCAGGACGACCATGGTGCACTGCGTGTTTTACGCGTATGGTGTGACGACGGAAGAACGTTTTGATGATCGTGTGATCTTAAACTTCATGTTCAGGCTGAACATCATGATGAAAGAATAGAGTCCGCCCTACTCACAGAGGCCACAGGGTTCTGGTTTGCCTTACAGACCAAGAATTAAATGCGTATAGTAGATTATACACCAGCTACAGCTCCATCAGCTATCAAGGCAAGGGAGCTAGCTTGTTCTACAGTGGCTCGAGGACGGTAATAATGTAGATGAGCACATGCACCGCACAAGGAGGGACTGGGAGATTGGTTGGAACCTCTCCTCTCCGAAAGATGTTTTGTCCATCGAGGTCGCACCGGAAGATCTGTCGATAAAGACATGCGCATGAACCCTACTGTAGTGGCTTACGATCCGGAGTCCCCAAACATCGAACGCCCAAAATATACCCTCCAGGCTCTACTTGTGGGAAAGGTTTATATAACCATGGATTACCAAGTCACAGGAAGCCCCATCAGTTCAGCTGGATCTCACTATATTACGGGAGTGGTCCTGGCAAGGAACCTTTTTCACTTGGTTGGAAAAGAAGTCCCTCCATGACCGTCAAAGCCTCGGATTCCAGTAGATCTGATGCAGCTTGGTAAGATCTTGGAAGGTTGTAGCCAGGTGATAGGGTTTGGAATTTGACAAACCATCGTTAGACGTGCTTTCTCCTGGACATCTGACAACACTATTACACCACGTCCCACGAAGTGCCATGCCCAGAGAGAGAGAGAGGAGTGCCAGAGGTTCAAAGAAGTCATGCACAGTGTCTTCAACAGTGTCTTCATCAGCACCTTCATAAGAAATTCGACCCTCAGCATCCTCTGAACCTAAGATTACCATTGCAATACCATCACCAACAAG
The DNA here is from genome assembly GCF_022045235.1 of Haliotis cracherodii. Taxonomy (NCBI): domain Eukaryota; kingdom Metazoa; phylum Mollusca; class Gastropoda; order Lepetellida; family Haliotidae; genus Haliotis; species Haliotis cracherodii. The sequence goes on along the minus strand of NW_027266275.1, from coordinate 37,894,181 downwards.
GATGAAGAAGGCACAAGATCTTCTGGAGACGGGAGCTATGCCGCAAATCCAATCAGGCAGGCGGGAATGGGCCAGATGTGGGAACCCCCTTCACCTGGGCAAGACTTCAAATCCTTTGGCCACCTAAGGGATGGACGGCAATGACGCCAGACAAGAAGTTACTTAACTGGGAGTATGCTGCCATGAGATTCGAAGATGAAATACAGGGGGTCCTACCTACCATAGGCAGACAGGACCTGTTGGACAGATACAATTTTCTTGGACTCCCTGGAACGGGCGATGCTAAAGTGGAGTTGACAGAACTACACAATATGAGACTCTACCAATATAAGTTTCTCGTGATGGTAGCACATGCCGACCAGGAGACAGACCTGCCCACCACAGCAGCCAAGCAAGCTGACATGATGGTTTCTCTAGCCACCCTTAGGGATACTGACCTCGACCCTCTCTGAATGATGTCCCACTCCGCCTTGATGTTTAAGTGAAGGATTTATCCAAATACAGGAGTATTTAAGATCTTTAGTGGGATGGGGGAAAGTGTTATAGAAGTCCAATAAAAGCAGTAATTGTAATCAGAGTACATTTAGTAAACCTTGTCCATCATAAGTGTCACCTATTTTCGCTATATCACGATCCATCTGCAATTCATCTGTCCATTCATAATGTTCACATTAAAGCAAATAATAAAATTATAGTATCATAGATAGTTACCTGGAAATGTACTTCATCTATCTGAATCAACTTCGTGGCTCATGTTTACTGTTGATAGCTATGTTTATCTATCACTGAACGTTCGCGCGAGCAGCACTTGTCAGGCATGACCTGATTACCACTGTGTATCACTACGCTATTTACATCCATGAATAATATACCTACTGTTATCATTATGCACTATTATTGTACAGGTTGATGCATTCCATGTTTACCTTGTGATTATATTTGTACACTGTTTGGATTCATGATGTATTTTGAGAGATAAGAACAGTGTTTGTCAGGGACTATTTCTTGTATACACTCTTGCATCGTGGCTATTTTTAGACAGTAAGTTGACCTAATAATACACTGGTTATTGAAGATTTTCCGATAACTTTCTTGCTCTAAAATGTTTCAAAGTATATTTAACTTTGGATATTAATGATAACTACACATGATCGCACTGAATTACTAATTTGATCTGTTTGACATTTCTGAGGTTACGGTGACCTGTCAATTATGTTTACGCTTGGCATAGTGACTGTTTATAACTTGAATGTCCGTTTTCACATCAAAGTCATAGATTCATGATAAAGTATTTTCCTGCAGTCTAAGTTAGATTTGCAATATTCAGACACATGGAGGACAACATATACGTTCCCATAATTCTTGCATTTGTACCTGCACTATGGCAGTCGTTCTGTGTTATGTTTTTGCCGACAGTTCAAGGCAATATTGACAATCTTTTTGTCCGTTTCTCTGTTAATATTTGCCAAGTATTTTAATGAATCGTGTTACTGTCCGAATTATTAAAGGACATATAGGACAACATCAATACTTGGAATTTAGGGCATATTTTTCTCCTATAGGCCTATATTTGCCAATGGTCTTAGCGTACGTTTGACGTCTGACAAACTGTCCTCCCAGTCGCTTGGTCTGAATCTATCCTTGTCCATAATATCATTGTATCAGATATTAGCACAAATTCTGTTTGTTCCACATGTTCGATATATTCGGACACTTTGTACAGTATAAGGACAATACCAATCAATAAGAGAAACTGATTGTTTTGTGAATTTCACTTGTAACGGAGATGACCACCAACCAAGATGGCGGCCACTGACGCTACGTTGGCGTAAAAGATATTGTTCATTTAATTATAATAAATTGTCTCCATGTCCTGTTTATTTCTACTGTGTCCTAATTGTATTCGGACAAATAGGACAAAACAAGGACATTTTGTAATCACTTACTTGTGTTGGAAATGACATTACCTATGCCATGCTTGTGATATGAAAGCCATCCAACTTGTGTTCTGATTGGCTAAGAAAGGTCACATGACCTGTTAATGGTGCCTATAAATACGATCACGGGTCAAGGTCTAGGACACTTCTACTTACCATTCACTACCACTAGGTTCATATTTTGATACAGTTTTAGGCCAAATTTAGAAGAAATCTCTTGACATTTTATTACTTGAAATTAGATTTTCTCAAAACAATAGAGCTAATATAACTTAATATTATTACTTCTTTGGAGACTTGAGTCCTGTTAATAAAATCTAATAGACTTAATAGTAATTGTTCAAAACTGGAGGTATTTATTGGCATCATTTTTCATCACATTGTTAATAATTTGTGTCCGCATTGTTGACATTTAAAACCAAAATTAAACATAAAGTTTGTAAACGCCATTACAAACATGGACTGCCAAACTTCATCTTTCCTTGTGTTATTTGTGCTTTCACTAGCACCCTAAGGGTGTTACAATATACAGCTTTTGGCGAAACCTACATTTTTTTTAAGCACAGCATAAAGAAATAATGGCAGATTCCACTGATGCACTGACTGAGGAAATAATGAACATTCTTTCCAATATTAATGACACATTGCTGCAGTCATTGATGGGAAGATTAATGTCTTTGGGTGTAGAAACTGTTAATGATATAAGACTCCTACAGGAGACAAATCTTGAGTTTTTTTAAGCCTATCCTATATTTTGGATTTGTCATCCCATTACAGTTAATAGTTTTATTTACAATGACTGACAATGAAGCCAGATAAAACTTGATGTTTCTTACAATTTCCTCAGTGACATACACATGTTTACTAATACAGGCTGAATATGTGTGTTTTTTCAAGGTGGACAAGTGAACTTTCAACTTGCAAAAAGTTCCTCGTGTCAATCTGAATCCTCGACCCAGTCCAGCATCAATGTCTTCTGTAAGCAGTTTAGGGTCTCTAAGTCCGATATTCTTTGAGAACAGCACAGACACAGATCCAAACTGGGCTTACAAGGTTGATGTTCCATGGACCAAAATAGGCAGAGATATAACAGGTCAGATTCAAACAAATTGCTAATGCTAATAATCAAAGTTGTATGAAAATCACGTTCAATGACTAGATGGGTCAGCACTCATTTTAATATGGTGAGGAAATTGTCAGTGACAGTTGTTATTATATGTTGAGTAAAGTTGCTCTAAATATTCTTCTGCTCCAAAGAAGGAAAAAGAAAGTATAGGTCGAGTTCCAGGATCGATAAAAAATTAACAAGAAGAGGTTTTGTTGTGAATTATAATATAATCTAGGGAAGGGTAACAAGTGATTGATCAACCACAGTTTGAATGAATTTGTGCAATCACAGGTAATGTAAGCTCAAGGTGGGGTAAGAAATTTCATTTTCAAAAAATTGTCAGACACACTACAAGTTCATTGTCGACACCGTTGCCTTCCAAAGCGTGTATGACCTCCATCTGCCTCAATGCAATCATCGATGACGTCAGTCTTCTGATGACGTTGACTAGAATCCGTTGCCACTCGTCTCTCAGGGCCTGCTGCAATTCTTGCCTGTTGACAGAGGGTTTATGCGTGCTCTAATCTGTCGGTCAAGATGGTCCCACAGATGTTCAATAGGATTCATATCGGGTGAGTGGGAAGGCCAGGGCAAAACGTCAACGTTCTGCTGGTTTAGAAAGTTCCGAGTCAGTCTTGCAGTATTGGGACTGGCATTGTCGTGTTGAAACAATGTCCCCTGCTGTTGGTTTTGTAAGAACGGAAGCACAACTGGATGTAACAGCGGTCTCTCTACTGCACAGCGGTCAGATTTTCCTGTATAATCACATAATCAGTCTTCTGATCTCCACAAATACCGCCCCACACCATGACACCTCCCCGGCCGTTTGGATGGACGTCTCCAATACACGCCGGAGCCAAACGTGCCGCTCAGCGTCGATAAACTCGTTCTCTGCCGTAATTTCGAAACGAGTTAAACCGACATCAGTAAACAGCACTCGACGCCATTTCTCACTTGTCAGCGTCGAACCTGCCTCGCCCATCGCAGTCTCAGGCGTTGATGTTGAGCAGTCAGTACCATTCATCGGAAAGGACGATACGCTCGGATTCCAGCAGCACGATGTCGTAGTAGTACTGTACGTTGGCTAATGGGATGTCCCAACGCTGTTGCTGCCATCGCCGTCGCACGTGCAGTTTATGCCTTAGTAGTACTGTACGTTGGCTAATGGGAAGTCCCAACGCTGTTGCTGCCATCGCCGTCGCACGTGCAGTTTATGCCTTTGGCGGGAAACCTGTTTCACCAAGTTTTGTCACCACACGAGCGCCGTTTTTTGGTACCTGTTCCTAGGCAGTCATATTCCCAATACCCACTTTCCACTAGTTATCGCTGTTTTTAGGAAAATTTCAAATTGCCAACCTATTTTTTCTTTTGCCGCTTAGTTTATATAACCTGTTAACCCTATTCTATTTCTTTCCTTCACCAGATCCATTACAGAAAGGAAAAAGACTGATGCCCGTGCCAGGAGAAAACTGGTGAGAATCATTGTTGATGAAATCAGAGAGAGGACCTTTCATGCCACAAAGAAACAAGTCAGTACTATTGCAAAGAGAATTGTGCAGAATTTTCCAACGAGTCTAGAGGATAGGACAGAAGATATCATAGTAGGTACTGGATATGACTCATTTTCAAAGTAGCTCCACAACAGCACAGAAAGCACAAGAATCAGAATCCAAAGAATCATGATTGGGAGGTGATAGAAACTCAACTAAGCGATACATACTGCTTACATAGACACAGTATCAGTGAAGGGAAACCGCCAGGGATCTGTTGTCTAACTGGCCATTTTTATTCACAGAAAGGGGACTTTTTCTCCTTTTAAGCTTCTGATTGGTTTGGATATCAGAAATACAATCTGTGACGCTTTTTACTAAGAAAGCTCACAGACTGAACAAGCTTTTCAAACAGAAGAATCTGGTATTTATTAAGAAACTGATGAACTCATCAAAGAGGCTAAAGCTCAAAGTGCCCAGGACAATGCTATTGCTTGGCTACCTGCTAATATCCTTGAAGTACTTCTCAGAGAATGAAGATAACATCTTTCTGACAGTTGATGTAAGGATGTTGAGCTTTTAAATTGTTAGTCGTTTTGCAACAACCTAGTCATGATATCATTATTTTATAAAATCAATGATGGGTAATATATTCAGGCTTACCATTAGAAACCAGTCAACTTCTATCCAACAACAACACCTTAGTGTCTTTTCAGTGTAGTAGCTACAGCAAGATTATGTTATGCTGAAAAGGGTAGGTGTTTATTAACTTCACAGCTTGGGCGATGTTTGCCATTTTTATTCCTTTCAGGACGCATCAACCAGAGACCCGTGAAGATCCGGGGTAGTATATAGGTCTTCAGCAACCTATACTTGCCGTAAAAGGCTACTATGCTTGTCATAAGAAGTATGTCATCGTATCCCAATTGCGTAGATCCATGCTCAAAAAGTCAATCACTGGATTGTCTGGTCCAGACTCGATTATTTACAGACTACCGTCATATAGCTGGAATATTGCTGCGTGCGGCGATAAAAAAATAAAATAATATAACCTCGCAAACCCTCATGCGTTCATTTTCGAAGTATTTCAAGACATTCTGGTCGTGTTTGGTGATTTACTTTTCATGCAGAAAGACAGAATTAATGTTAATTTACAGAAAAACTGTAAAAAGTAATTTACATTTTACATGTTAATTCACAACGAAAGTTTCGCAGCCATGCTGTCAGTGATTTCGTTTTTAGGTTACACAATTTCAGTTAAATTACAGAAACACAGTAAATTATATATTACATTTTGAATGTTACCATGCTCTCAGTGATTTCGTCGTAAATTTACGTGAGCATTTTACAGTGTAATATGACATAATTACAGTGTCGAAGAACCCTGAAGAAGATTTTATCGTTGATTGCAATGTAGACAAATAATTAAAAGGTTGTATGTCATTAGATTATGTGCTGCCGTTGAAAGAGTCAAGAATAGCTGACTGGAGAGTGAAAGATAGTTATTACGTCACAGACAATATAGATTAACCGACACAATTGCTACATGTCGATAGAAGGAAAACTCCCATGTGAGTTCTTGTTCGAGACAGAGAGGCACGCGAGGATGGCAATTAATAGGAGCGTGTAGGCCAAGCCTTTGACGTAATTAAAACAAGGGAGAACGTGAGGGGAAATGGGAGATTTCCAGCCCAATTCCCAAAGTCTTCAAGGTTCAATTGATCCTCTAATACAGATGCTGGACGTTGAGGCTGGTCGGTTGGTGCAAAGTACCACAAGAAGATATAAACCCTTCACGCAGATGATATATAGTAATTCCCTTGTTATGACAGCCATTGCTTCATTTAATCCCAATGTCCATGATATCTCTAGTAGGTAATAGGTAATAGCTTTTTACATGAACTATTTTCGGCGGTCTTAATTCTTTGTAGCGTAACGAAACACACATCCAGCCTTAAAGTTCTTACATGCTGTCTGTGTCATTTGTCCATATATACGAATGATAAGTTGTAAGTGAGATGGAGACATTTTAATCATATTTGCGAAATGTCACATACTTGTAGCCTGAAATGAATTAAAAAATATAGAGTAAAATTATGTCGTGATGATTGTTTTATTAATTTCTTTACAGAAAGAGAATGAGAGTAAGTTAAGTATTTACAGTAACTAACAATGGGTCAGTCCACCACATAGCTTTAGTCACAGTAGTAAACAAAATGCTTAGCCGAGAATCGAACTAATCAGGAAATCACGTTATCAAATATTCACGGTATCCTGACTTGTACATTTTGGCAATCTGTTCACTGACATGTGACGCTCGAGCAACTTTAAATTATCTGATTAGGCCATTAACACAAAACGAGTTTCATTTTCATATGTAGTAATTGACGTTTGATGCTTCGAAAAGTATCTTTCCAGTGTTAATGTGGGAACATAAGGCATAGAAAGCTAAGAGGTAAAACAGTTAAATGTTTGTGCAGGCTTACTTTCCAGAATACGTCAACAATCCGTACACAAAAAAATATGAATTTTAAAATACTTTTGTTTTGAGATAAATGTGAGCATGGTTTGGATCAGACACGATAATGTCCCTATTTGTCCCTCGGGATCTGCACAATTTGGAATGTGTTCAGGGTACTAGTAATATATGAACATGATCAAGCCTTTTGACGAAGTTTATTATCTTGTAGATAAAAACAGTGGAGAATAGCTGAAATATTACTGATTCCGGAAAGTATTCACTCACTCGACAAGAGACCGTTAAACTTTTGTAAACAAATCATGTCGAGTGAAATACTTGCTCATTGTTAGATTTTCTCTTGACGTTGACATTTTCATTCATTTTAGCCCACAAAATGTACATGTGTAGTTGATCATAATGTCAAGAGTTAGGAAGCTAGTCTAGTGTTTTAAAAAAATTGTATTAAGTCTTCCGGAATTTTTATAAATATGTCATTTCCAGTGTCTCAATATGTGCATACCACGTCCTTTACCGGAATATTAATGCTTGGTAACGGAGATTCAGATGGACAAAGGGGGGAATAAATGATTATTTCTGGAAGAGAGTGGTGTTCCAACCAAACGGGCACCATAGTGACAAAGACGTCATGAAATCCCTGTGACGGTTTGATGAATGGACTTCTGGATTGTCTTGAACATTCGGATACCATCGGGTAATCAAACACACACATTGCATGAACGGAGAGAGGCATCACAGTAGATTTAATGCTAACGATTTTCAAATTAATGTCAAAAGCCAATGAATGGGACAGCAATGTATTTCACAGTAGCATATACTCCACTTTACTTTCTACACTCGTTCTTTCATGTTTAGGTTTTGACTGAATTAACTTTTCTATTTCATGCAAACTGTTATCACTATTATCACTAGCTATGACTTAATATGCTTAATGACGCCAAAAGCATAATGTTGGCTGTCGCCAAGGACTACGTTTTACTTCTCCATCTATTGTCACTGTTAAATCAGAGGCATTATGAAGCCACAAATACTACTGTTGTGCGTCGCCTAGGACTACAATGTAAGTTAAAGTTTTCATTACACCTGAAGAGTCGTTTAACGGCGACAGATCTTGTATGGATGAAGGTGTTTTGACAAGCACGAATATCTGGATATTTTAACCGCCGCGCTTAACAATATTCCAGCTGTATGATGACGGCGGTATGTAAATAATTAGTTAATTAACTTCATTAATTAATAAGTCTGGACCAGACAATCCAGTGATTACCATCATGAGCATCGATCTACGCGATTGGGATATGATGACATGCATCAACCAAGTCAGCGAGCCTGACCACCCGATCCCGTTATTCGCCTCTTACAGCACACATGGGTTGCTGAAGACCTATTCTACCCCGGATTTTCACGGGTCTTGTATTAATTAGTATGGACATAAAAAATACGGAGACAATCATTTTAGTGCTATAGTGTTAGTGCAGAAATGTATTTGTTAAATTAGTTGACACTGTCATATCATTATTGTCACCATTCTTATGACAGTTTCCTTTTCATAAACATGATTAAGTATCACCCTAAAAGGTATTGTCGTTTTGAAATGGTTGATGTTAGTAATAGTATATATTCTTGTTTCTTTCTAACTGAAAAGTATATTGATTATATCCGATGTACATGTGGGGAAAATATTGTATATTTCAAGGCATGATGTGCAGAGATGAAGTTCGGTGTATCGTATGTGATTGACATCACCTGTAGTGAGGGTGGTGACATTTTGTAGTGAGGGTGGGTGACATTTTGGAATCACAGTGTGAGTGTGCTGCTGGTATTGGACAAAGAGCACACTCTGAGCATGTTTGTGCTGTCTGGTTTGGATCGTCCCAGTTTTCATTAACCAAGGTGTTTACAACTTTTTAAACATGCACAGACCGATTGCCAGATTTTAATAAGAGCAGAAGGCATCTTGGATCACCCCTGAAATCTGAAAATGTTTCTGTCAGTATTAGCGAAAATCCAAATATTGATTTTGATCCAAGACCACGTTTTTATCAGAATACTGAAGGTTATGGAGATTATTTCAGAAATGTTTGTCTCGATTTTAAAGGCATGTCAACAGCACCAATTTTTCAAATATTTATTCCAGCTAATCCATATGATGTTGTCAATGACCATGAAAAATATTTCCTTGAAGTAATAGGTGTATCAGAAATCTCTGATGCTGCTCTTTCAGGACGGGAGAGGTTGACTCGGCTACAGTGATAGTCTAAATGTTGTTTGTGGTGAGGTGAGGTAAATGGGGTTTAGCGTCGCGTCCAAGATTATTGCACTTATATAGCACCGTGCATGCACGTGTACATGTATATGTGTCACTGCTTGTACTTGACCGGAGTGATGCCGATTTATAGTGCTAGCCCACTCAGATACCATTCTGCAGTTTAACATGAATACCCCACTCCGAGCCGACCAGTCCTTGTTTTAGCCCCTAAGACAGGGTAACAAGTACCATCTTTCAACGTCTTTTGGTATGACGCGGCCGGAGATTAAACCCTGACTTTCCGCTCTCCGGGCGGACGCTACGTACACCACTAGACCAGGAAGGCGGTCTAATGTGGTTTGAGTGTGTGTGTTGTTTAACGCCGCACTCTGCAATGTTTCTGCTATATATCGGCTACTGTGGTTTGAACTAAAACAGATTAGAATTGGGCCGTCATTGTTTCGAAAAAGGTGGAATGCCACTCAAAGAACAGATTTAAAAGACTTTGTTTGACAAGTTTGACAGATATGAATGACTTATCTCTCAAGCCTATTGCACATGGTAGGAATTATGAAGCTAATGCAGTTAAATGTTTTGAAGAAGTGACAAATTGTAAAACTAAAAAGTGTGGTTTGTTTGTTTGTAAGGACAACCCATACCTTTCAAGATCTCCAGACCGAGTTGTTGATGGGAGGTTGCTTGTAGAAGTTAAATGCCCTTATACATGTAAAGGACCCGTGAAGATCCGAGGTAGAATGGGTCTTCAGCAACCCATGCTTGCCGTATGGGTGGATCGATGCTCAGGATATCAATCACTTGATTGTCTGGTCCAGACTCGATTATTAAACAGACCGCCGTCATATAGCTGGAATATTGTGTGCGGCGTTAAGCAAGAAACTATACATGGAAAGATCAATTATAACGAATATCATGATCACAGTTCTCTTGGTGCACACTGGCAATGGAGAGTACCAGTACTTATCAAGTATAGGGTCAAATGCTGAGACAGAGTACTGGTGCTCAAGAGTTGAATTTGTTAATGCCCATTCAAAGAAACAAAATATTCATAAAACTCATGTTCAACTAATAACAGAAATTGTATACTTCAGGGAGACATTATTAAATTATTTTAAATTATTTTTGAACAGGAACTTGGAACTTTGCAGGTTAAATTAAGTATATTCTGAATAACATATAAACAAGCTTATAGATGAATCACTGTCACACACAGACTGGCATGTCAATTAATCGATTTCATATTGTACAGGGTAACACACAATGAAATTTACTTAATAATCAAGCCATGCAACAGGAACTCTTCATGATATTGCATAAAGGAGAAACGTAGCCACATCATGAGACGAGATAATACTGGTACATGTATTTTTACTGATCGGCTAATGAAATACTGAATTAACCCGAAAATAAAACCTCCTGAAGGAACTGCCTTCAGTCTGCCCAAATCAGGCAAAGATCAGTGCAAAATTACATTTTACACATCCTCTTTGTATTTCTTCAGCAACCCATGCTCGCCGTTCAAGGCCTTTATGCTTGTCGTAAGACCTGGCAATGCATGGCGTCATGACGTAAGGCAGAACGACGGAGCACGCTTGTTCATTTTCCACCCACCCTCCCAGTAGTATTATTGGTAAGCGGTGTTATACAATGTGCATTGTATGCTGTGAGGAGTTTATTTGCTCAATTACTCAACTTTGATCACAAATCGATCACTACTGTTTGATCAAGCTTTGTAAGTTTTAATAAACAAAGTTTCCATACTTTTGATTGTGTTGTGTTTGTGCTGTTCATTGTTTAGCATCTTGATTAGCATTACTCGGGTTCAAGTTAAACGCCTAGATGTAGTAATCATCAATTTAAGTGCACTTTATGTGAGAAAATAAATATTTGGAGGACAATGAGAATATTTCACAAGCGGCATTTAATCTCATGACAACTTCACATACACTATCACCCTTACCAGGGCAGTTGGTTGGTTGGTTGTTTAACGCCGCACTCAGCAATATTCCAGCTATATGACAGCGGTCTGTAAATAATCGAGTCTGGACCACACAATCCAGTGATTGACATCATGAGCATCGACCCACACAATATGGGATGATGGCATGTATCACCCAAGTCAGCGAGTCTGACCACCCGACGCCGTTAGTCGCCTTTAACGAGAAGCATAGTCTCTAGCTGTTACGGCAAGTATGGGTTGCTGAAGACCTAATCTACCCCGGAATCTTCACGGGAAAAAACATTTGAATAAGTATTAAAACTCTTAACTGTTATGAAAGATCGACGCATATCCTTCAAGATGGCACGCTTTGAAAGATTTATTGGTGGTATAAATACTTACAAGATTCTTACAGAAATTGAATACAGAAATACAGTTAGCTTCTCGTATCACTTTCATCTGTGCCATGCTATTCAATTTCAGAAACCTTCTCGTATCACTTTCATCTGTGCCATGCTATTCAATTTCAGAAACCTTTCCTCCGGAGGATGTAGCCGGGGCGCTCTTAATACGGCAGCCTTGGTGGTCAGCTGTTGACAGGGAGCCTTTACTCCGGAGGCTGTACCCGGGGCGCTCTGACGGGCAGTCTTTCCTCCAGTGGATGTAGCCGGGGCGCTCTTACCACGAGCAGCCTTGGTGGTCAGCTTCCTAGGACCTGAGGAAAGGCTCCCCCCGTCAACAGCTGCCCCCCCCCCAAGGCTGCTCGCCAGAGCGCCCCGGCTACATCCGCCGGAGTAAAAGCTCCCCGTCGTCAACAGCTGATCACCAATGCTGCCGTAAGAGCACCCCGGCTACATTATCCGAAGGAAAGGCTACAGGTGGTTTTAAGATTCGTATAGTTACCTACCCACCCGGTGAACAATCAGAGACGGTGTTGTCACCATCGGAGTGACTCCAATCAATGAAGAACAAGATCAACCCAGAACCCCATGCTACAACTCTCAAGCAAAAAAAGAAAAGAAAAAAGAACCCCACACCGTCCCCGTCTTGTAAATAACAAACCTTTGTCAATATAGTTTATGTTTTGCGTCACACATAGAATGTTCAACAATTTGTCGGATGTAGAACCAACATATGCAGGTGAAAGATAAGAATTCAAGCCATGGGGTGTTTGTTTGTTGTTTAACGCCGCGCTCAGCAATATTCCAGCTATATGGAGGCGGTCTGTAAAATAATCGAGTCTGGACCAGACAATCCAGTGATTTACATCATTATATGATCAACGCAATTAGGACCGATACCATCATATAGCTGGAATATTGCAGCGTTAAACCACAAACAAACATGGTTAATCTTGAAAGACGGTTATATTTACAGTGAAGCGTTATTATTATATTAAATTGTTTAACGCCGCACTCAGCATTATTCCAGCTTGCGGTCTGTAAATAATCGAGTCTTGATCAGACAATCCAGTGATTGACATAATGCGCATCGACCCACACGAATGGGAGCGATGGTTTTGTTTTGTTTGTTGTTTAACGCCGCACTCATCAATATACCAGCTATATGACGGCGGTCTGTAAATAATCGAGGCTGGATCAGACAATCCAGTTATTGACAGCATGAACATCGATCCACGCAATTTGGATCGATGACATGTATCAACCTAGTCAGCGAGCCTGAGCACCCGATCCCGTTAGTCGCCTTTTACGGCAAGCATGGGTTGCTGAAGACATTTTCTACCCCGGAATCTTCACGGGGATCGATGGCATGTATCAACCAAGTCAGCGAGTCTGACCACCCAACGCCGTTAGTAGCCTTTTACGAGAAGCATAGTCACCTGTTACGGCAAGTATGGGTTGCTGAAGACCTATTCTACCTCGGAATCTTCACGGGTCCGTTATAAAACCCCCAAACAAACAAACTTCAAAATGGTTCTCTTTTTTTAATTTAGCAACCAATATGTGTCCTTGGAAACAATTATAATGGGATCGGGGGGGGGGGGGGGTTGAAGGTCACGGTCTTGGTTGATGCACGACATCGATCCCAATTGCGTGGATAGACGCTCATATTAATCACTGGAATGTCCTATCAAGACTCAATTATTTGTATACAAACCGCCGATATATATAGCTGGGCCATTTGATTGTTTTTTCTCTCTCGATAGAATCGGTCTTCAGCAACCCATTCTTGACGTAAAAGGCGATTAACGGGATCGGGTGGTGAGGCTCGCTGACTTGGTTGATGCATGTCCTCGATCCCAATTGCGCGGATCGATGCGCATGATATTAATCACTGGATTGTCTGGTCCAAACTCGTTTATTTACAGACCATCGTCATATATATAGCTGGAAATATTGCTAAGTGCGGCGTAAAACAAACCAAACTAAACAATCGATACTAACTTGAAATTTGAACTTAGCATCTTCAAATTTCAAGATACAGTAACTAATTAAGTCGAAATTTTTTTTAAAGAACAAATGGCCCTAAAGTTTTTAGGCTTCAGTAAATATTGCTCAGTGCGGCGTTAAACAACAAACCAACCAACCAATCATCGCATCCCAACTGCGTAGATCGATGCGCATGATGTCAATCACTGGTCCAGACCCGATTATTTAAGGACTGTCGTTAAATAGTCGAATATTGCTGAGTGCGGCATTACACAATAAACAAATAAAACTTTTAAAAATAAAAAAAAGAAATGATTTCGCATAATACATATGCGACATATTTTTATAATCCAATATATTTTTACACACAATTACCATCCCGTCACAGTTGACTTTTGTAACGTGATTTAGTCACGATATGGCTTAAATAATGCCGATGTTACTTTAAATTACTAACAAAAATGCATGAATGATGGTTAAATAGACATACACAAATCTAACAAGCACCCTCTCAAGTTTCAATTACATGAAAAAAAGAAATCGGTGTGCTTAGTTTTGATTTCTTATTTTTATGGACCCGTGAAGATTCCGGGGGTAGAATAGGTCTTCAGCAACCCATGCTTGTCGTAAAAGGCGACTAACGGGATCGGGTGGTCAGGCTCGGTTGACTTGGTTGATGCATGTCATCGGTCCCAATTGCGTGGACCGATGCTCATATTGTCAATCACTGGATTGTCTGGTCCAGACTCGATTTATTTACAGACCGACGTCATATAGCTGGAATATTGTTGAGTGCGGCGTTAAACATCAAACCAAACCAAAAATCTAATTTATGTAATTGAAAATTGAAAGGACGCTTGTTAGATTTAAATTATGTCTAAATTGGAAAAAAAGATCACGTAAGTTTTGGACCCATGCTTGCTGTAAAAAGCAACTATGCTTATAAGAAGAGGCGACTAACGGGATTGGGTGGTCAGGCTCGCTGACTTGGTTGATGCACATTTCATCGATCCAAATTGCATGGATCGATGCTCATGATGTCAATAACTGGATTGTCTGGTCCAGACTTGATTATTTACAGACAGCCGTCATTATAGCTGAAATATTGCTGAGTGAGGCGTTAAGCAAGAAATTAACCAACTAACCAATTGCGTGGATCATTGCCCATGATATTAATCAGTGGATTGTCTGGTCCAGACTCGTATATTCATAGACGGGTGTCATACAGCTGGAATATTGCCGAGTGCGGCGTTAAACAACAAACAAACGAAACCAATATTTCAGTAGCTCCAGACTTTGATGTCTAAATTTAACACCCTTTGAGGAACAATCAAGCGTGCTATTTCAAACAACGTCATACACTTGCTCAAAAGTTGTTTCATCAATTTATAGGCTACAACCTTCAAGGCCTCAGTAAATCTTTCAGAAAATCTTTACGGTAGACATGTGGATGACATTCGAGAGAATTCCCAAGTTTGACTTGTGCTTTTAGTTCCCGTGTGTTTTAGATAATCCGATGGTAATTGATGTGACGAGTTTCAAACTGCTTCATGAATGTTTTATGAATGGTTACATGTTATTGTCTCCCGCCGCGCGAAGCGGGGGACATAGTATTCACGACCGTCTGTCCGTCCGCCCCACCTGTTTGTTGCCGCGATATCTCAAGAAATAACCACTGGATTTTCTTCATATTTGGAACCTTGGTGTATATACAAACTCTGCAGACACCTGACGGTTTTGGTGACCTTGACCCCATTTTCAAGGTCACAGCAGGCAAATCTGCTTTAGGAGTTGGGAAACGGTGTTGCCGCAGTATCTCAAGAACTAATCGCTGGATTGTCTTCATATTTGGTACTTTGGTGTATATACAGGCGGGGGACATTTCGTCACTTTGTGACAAATACTTGTTGTTCACGTTTTATAAACCTCTTGAAACTTGCTTGCACAAGTAAAATACATGTTAACGCAAAAGAAATTGGTTTGTCATATCTGATATCTCTATGCATAAATGAGTGAGTGAAGATTTATAGACACATCGGCAGTATATCTTGACAACAATTTAAACATACATACGAAATATGTGTAAAATTTATAAAAAGACAGTAAATTAACTAGAGTATCACAAACAAACAAAACAAAACTAGTATGGCACGATAAAACGATATTACTATACATAACAAAACATGATAAAAACGCTGGTGATTATAGTCAATTGTAGTAAATGAAAAATGACTGGATGAAGAATAAGGTTATGGTTAAAATACACACATAAAAACAGACACCTAAAGATTTTAACAAGACGCAGCTACCGCGTTATTTGGTGTCATATATCTTGTATCAGATTCTCGCTTACTTCTACCTAGTGCTTATTATGCAAAATGCTCCCTAGTGGGGTGAATTATATCATTTATCGCCCGATGATTTTGCTCATAATGCGAAAAGAGAAACTTGGTGTGAGCTCACAACCAACTACCGGTTTAGTCGTCGTGTCGGCAATAGAAACAGCCGCTAAGACTTTTTATGTGTCGAGATAGAAAATAAATAATGTCCACCAATTAACACAAACATTTCACATTTACATACCTAAAATACTGATTGATAAAACAAGTTAATTTATTTGTGTCTAATGATATGTCGCTTTATATAACTGACCAGGCACATCACTGGGATTTTGCACAGGGCGACTTGGTTTCATTTTAAAACGCCAAAGTATGTATCATACAACCCAGTGAGCAGTCAGACACGTCATCAGACAAGACCCCCGGGACGGGAATCACGCACGCACGCACGCACGCACGCACGCACGCACGAATACGGTGTTAGCGTTTGGCGTCTCAACGTGCGTGATTCCCGTGCACCCTTTCAAGTTGAGTTGATTGGTTCAACTGTGTCATATGGCCCTGTGACGCAGGGGTAGCATTATGCAGATGGCTGTTTCAATGAATGCTCGTTCCACCCGTGACGAACAGGTCTGAGTGATGATGAAATATAGTGAAAGCTAAATAGACAGATTTTATTCATGCACCGATTGTCTTCAAATGTAATATCCAGTTATGTATGACTGTTTTAATAATCTCATACCAACTTAGACTGGAGTAGGTCCGATAGTTATTCAGATATTGTAGTAAACGTCGGTACCTTAAATTACCTTCCAGACTATAATTGACACCAAGGGGCCCTAAGGAGCCTTGGTTGGTTGGTTGTTTAACGCCGCACTCAGCAATAATCCAGCTATATGACTGCAGTCTGTAAATAATCGATTCTGGACCAGACAATCCAGTGATTGATATCTTCACGGGTCCGTTGGTTGATGGCGGCTAGGAACAACGCTGTTGATACTCAAGGTAGGAAGGTTGCTTTCTGCCCAGGAGTATTTGTAGGGTACTATTAGAATTCACCCCAGTTACCTTCCTGTCACGTACCGAAATGTACCCCAGCTGACCACTGCGCATGGTGTGAGCAAAACCGGTTTCGGTTGTAAAGGTAACGTAATAAATAGATTGTTGTTAAATGCATTCGTCCAGTGGCCCTGTGCTGTGCAGTGTCCAACTAAGGTGGAGTTTTGCATTTAGAAGGTACCCGTATCACATGTCCGTGGTACCCTGCACGACAGCTCCCCCTTCTACGTAACTTTGTTGAATACTTCTATATATTATTGCATTCATGGAATTTGCTCCCATGAGGTATTCATCAGCTGATGAACGTCAACAAATACAACTTGAATCCTTAATTATTTACGTAATACATTGAAAACGTCAGTATGTTACAATGACAGCACGTCAGAACTCACATGTCGGGGGTTCGAATCCCAGATTTGTCTTAATTATATTTTCTTTGGTCTGACATACCCGGACTTAAGGTGGTAAGCGTCTAAGACTTGCTTTCTTTCGGGTTTGACCGAAACTACAATCTTATATATTCAAAATGTCAAAATGATTTCTGTTTGAGCTTTAAGGTTATTTAGAACAGCACGAAAGCTTATTAACAATTCAAAATATCTACTTTAAAAAGGATGATATCCCCAAACATGCCGAGAAAGCTCCTAAAAATTGCTAATCTGATCACAGATGTAATAAATAAAAGGAAAATATATTCATTTGCTGATTATTTTTCCCTTGCTGAAAATTCTCACGTTAATCTATCTGCGAAAGTTTGCAAACATTCAACGAATTCAGTACATTTTAGTCACTATACTAACAATTTATTCGATAATGACAGATGTGTATTTCTGAACCGAACATTTCCCACATGAACCTGGAGACAATTGTTCAGTTTGAAGAATAGTCAAGGTATAATATTAAGCAGCCAATGTGGCGATACAGGATATGACATATGAGATTGAAACTAGAGAAATTCTCGGAGCAAATTAGCTGTTTAGGTGAATCAATATTCCAAGTGCTCTTGTGACATGTTAATAAATTTCTTACTATTGTCAGTGTTTCTGAGCGTTATGATGCCAAACAAAGAATAGACATTTGTCGGAAACATACCAGAGACTGTGCGGTCATGTATCGATGGCCATCTACGATTCAAGAATTGGCATCGGTGGAAATCGGTATGTGTGTATAATAATAGCATTCAGTTGAATAAATGAAATATTAATTGGAAATACTATCTTATCGTTATATTTCAGATATTTGAAGACTTGTGTGTACTAAATGGACATATGTATGTGCTGTATCGATAATATGTGCTGATAATAATTCGTTATGCATATTATATTAGTAAGTAGAGAGAAGGGCTACTTGATTGGATATGTAATGTCAGTGAGCAGTATTCCATTGAGATGATATGGGAAAATGCGCACCAGGAATTTCGTACCATATACATGTATATTATCATAGTCATCAATCATATATGAATAGGCAACATTATAAATTGAATTGATCGTACATTCTCAAAAGACAAATGAACGAAATATCATTAAAATGATAAATATGACAAATATTTAAATTTGACATTTAAAATATTTCGGCATATAGATGTAATATACTTGGGAAATAGTTAACTAGTTAATATGTGTAATGTTTGTTTATTTGTTGTTTAACGCCGCAGTCAGCAATATTCCAGCTAAATAATCGAGTCTGGACCAGACAATCCAGTGAGCGATATAATGAGCATCGATGTACGGAATTGGGACCGATGATTTGCATCAACCAAGTCAGCGAGCCTTACCACCCGATCCCGTTAGTCGCCTCTTACGACAAACAAAGAACAGTCATGGTCGTTTCAGTTTACTCAGAGTGATGGGGTTGGTTGTCGAATTTGTGCAATTACCTCTGTTTCGACAAGCCTCTACCCCAAGAGCAGAGAAGTGACGGAGTGTATTAATCTTATTATTAATTTACATAAAGATGCCCTGTGCAATATTTCAACTATATCACGGCATGTCAACTTGCTGTTTGCGGAAAGTACGATGTGATGCGGACCTTACTTCTTTACCATTTTCGCGAAAGGGTGGGGTGCTAAACATAACAAGAACGTTATGTGGGACTCGAACCTACGATCGTGGTTTTATGGCACGCCAAAGGAACGCTACACCGAGATTGGACGACTGATTACCCCCAAAGCAGTTTAATCAGACACATGTGAATGAGTGAGTATGGTCTACGCCGCTTTGAGCAATATTCCAGCAATATCATTGCGGGGGACACCAGAAATGGGCTTTACACATTGTACCCATGTTGGGAATCGAACCCGGGTCTTCGACGCTTTAACAACTAGGCTGCCCGACCTTCCCACAAACACGGGTATGCTACTCTTGACATTCATTAATTTGACTGATTTGGGTGGACATCGAAATTGACCTATACTTATACTTATATATTATTCGCGATTGTTGTTTTACGCCGCACTCAGCAATATTCCAGCTATAAGACGGCGGTCTGTAAATTATCGAATCTCGACCAGACGATCCAGTGATTGACATCCCTAGCAACGATCCACACAATTGGGATCGGTGACATGCATTAACCAAGTCAGCGAGCCTGACCATCCGCTCCACTTAGTCGCCTCTTACGACAAGCATACTCGCTGAAGACCTGTACTTCCCCGGATGTTCACGATCCGTTAATGCCGGATTCGAATTTTGATCTTTGAATTTTCTCACCAGGATGTTGTAGTACATTAAAATTATTGCCCCCCTGTGCGACACGAAATCCTATCATAATCGACGTGACAATCATCAACCAGTGTTTTAGGCCAACTCTTTGCTGAGCATTTTTTAATATTGGCTAGGATTGTGCAGTAGCTAAATTGATGACGTAAATCCTACTGGGGTATCATGCAGGAAGCCGAGATACTGCAAGTCCCCATGATCCCCAGCGAAGTGTCCTAGCTTTGGTTACTGGTGTCCTATAGCCCGTGTTTTAAACTGTATTAATGATATTTTTATGTGTGTTTTATAATTTGTGTTTTTAATATAAATTTGCATTCATAATTCAATTGTTAATATAATAACTTGGTCTCGACGCTATATGGCGGAAATAATGCCGATGCGATGTTAAATTTTAACTCGCTCTCAGAACCATAGCCTTGATCATGGTTTCACCATAGTTTTTTTGTTGTTTAACTCCGCACTCAGTACTATTCCAGCTATATGACGTAGGTCTGTAAATAATCGAGTTTGGACAAGACAATCCACTGACTGATATCATTAGCATCGATCCGCGCATTTGGGATCTATGACAGGCATTAAACAAGTCAGCGATCCTGACCACCCGATCCCATGAGTCGCCTCTTACGACATTGTGTATCTATTACATTTTTACGAGCTCATGCTTTATAAATATATATTTTACATATTTCAAAATTGTTGAACTCGTCCGAAAACCTATCAAAGGTTAAAGATTATAAATACTAGTACTTTAAAACGTATAAAAACATGCCAACGGAGGGCAGTAAAATAAATAGACTTATCACAGTGAGTGAGTTAACATTTTACGTCACATCTGCAATATTTCAGCCATATAGTGACGAGAACATTAATACAATTTAAACTTAGATGAATAAAAACCTGTCAACGACGGACAGTATAATAAGTAGACTATCACAGTTTAGAAGTAAAACTAGTTGCCAACAATTAAAAGAATAATTTATGATTCGACAATACATTATAAAAACGGGCTATAGATCGCCAGCAACCAAAGGTAGGCCACCATACTAGAGACCGTGGGGACTCACGATACTTCTGCTACCTACACGGTTCCCCAGCAGGATTTACACCATCGCTTCAGCTGCTGGTGATCGTAGTCAATTTTAGCCACTATTTAAAATTAACAAATATTCATTATACATTACAAAAAAAGATAAAAACAGGCTATTGATCTCCAACAACTGAAGGTAGATCACCATACTGGGGACCATGGGGACTAAGTGTACTTTTGCTACCTGCATGGACCCCAGCTGGATTTACATAATCCCTTCAGGTGTTCGCGACTATTTACACATTTAGCCTTATCAAAACGACATATATTCTACGGTTAAAAGATGTGGTAAGAATAAATCTACTTTGAATGACGTGGTCTTATACCCTCTCCAAAGATCCGTGGAATCATTACATACTGATAAAGTTGGTTGATATTATTACACATTTTTTTTATTATCAGCGGTAGTCAAGCCTCATACCAGTTTGACCTCAATCTTTGACCCATTTACACCAATAATGAATAAAGATCTTGTAGGCTCTCATAGTTTTAGAAGTATTTTGATCATTATTAAATCGCATTCCCCAAGTCTACTTGATGAATCTATGTGCCCGGTAATTGGTAATACAGGTCCACATTTATATTTGAACAAGATATGTTTACAGAATTAAAGCCCACAATCGTCCAGTTTCTTCTGACTGCATCTCCTTACAAACGAGGCACTGAAAGCAAGAAAAATACGATCGAATTAATTTTTTTCCACGGATAGCATTTTCCGGTACCGAGTCTCCAAGTGTCCAATATTGTGTGACCTTGTACCTAATTGAACACGCAAACAGTTTTTTAAACTATCGACAAGTCATTCAAACTCTGGAAAACGTGCTGTGGTGTAATGCATTGTGAAGAGGTCATCACTTTAACTCGCTTACCACTGTGCGCATGATCACTCTTTAAAAAACGCTATTTTTGGCAAAACATTCGGCACACCTTTTTCAGAGTTTATAATCAGGAAAGTTTTCGAACAGACCAACTGCCAGTTGATATGTGCAGACCCGTGAAGATCCGGAGTAGTGTAGGTCTTCAGCAACCCATGCTTGCCGTAAAAGGCGACCAATGGGATCGGGTGGTCAGGCTCGCTGACTTGCGGTTGGTTGATGCATGTCATCGATCCCAAATGTGTGGAAACCCGTGAAGATTCGGTGTAATAGGCGACTATGCTTGTCGTAAGAGGCGACTAACGGGATCGGGTGGTCAGGTTCGCTGACTTGGTTAGATGCATGTCATCGATCCGAATTGCGTGGAAACCCGTGAAGATTCGGGGTAGAATAGGTATTCAGCAACCCATTCTTGGTGTAATAGGCGACTATGCTTGTCGTAAGAGGCGACTAACGGGATCGGGTGGTCAGGTTCGCTGACCCTGTTAGATGCATGTCATCGATCCCAATTGCGTGGATCGACGCTCATGATGTCAATCACTGGATTGTCTGGTCCAGACTCGATTATTTTACAGACCGCCGTCATATAGCTGGAATATTGCTGAGTGCGGTGTTAAAGTAAATAGTAAGTGGTGCTTTAAGCCGCATCAGCAATATTCCAGCTATTCGCGGCTAGGCGGTTTTAAACAACAAACAAACAAAAACAAAACTAAAAGGTAGGCCACTTTACCCAACTCACGACGGTATTCTGGTATCTGACAGCATGATCAGTGTCATGGAAGCCGTGCCTTTGACAGTTTGAATAGGCATTTAATTAGGCAAGATTTGCAGGATGAAATTTGGAAAATCTATGCTATGAATATATTTTTAAACGTGACATTTATTTTAGTATATTGTATTTATATATATTGTTTTAGTAATTGTCGTACTTAATAACCCAGTCGTGTATTTGAAACTTAAAAAAAATTTAATATGCACTATATTTGGTCATATTTACTTCTCACACCTTTAATTGAGTAAATAATTTTTCATTAAGAAATGTGTTAGTTTTGAGTAGAAACTTATCTTTAAATATTTGTCTATGAAGGAGACAAGAGGGTTTTTTATGTATGTAATGTAGAAAAACCTTGGCATAAATTGTTGTTTAATTATCAATTAGTTTATATATTTAATGTGAATATATATATATATATATATATATATATATATATATATATATATATTTCTTGCACTTTGGTAGCTTGCACTATAAGTTAACTCTCATCTCCATGTACTGGATGACTATATGGAAGTGCGGATGTCTGAAATTAAAAAGAAGGACTCAAAAGACTACCCTCCCCCCAAAAAAAGAAAGAAAAGAAAAGAAAAATATTGATAAAAGTTGTTTTTGAGAAAATGAATGATCTCTACTTGGGATGAATGACAGTCATTACTGCATGCCAAATAGATTTTTCTTAGCCCTGCCTGTAAATATACTCACACGCTAAAGAAACGCAAGTGGTTTTAAGCAAATAGGTAACAAACACGGAACCATAAATTGTTACGAGTTTTAGCATGTAGTGAAGCCTGATGGTGTTATCAAAATTTTGGTTGCATTTTGGAAGCCCCGAGTAAAAACGCAACATAAAAAACGAATCGCCCAAACGCAACATTTCAATGAAAATGTTTGTATCATACACCCATTTCTCGGGAAATCGAAAATGCACGAACTGTCACGAACTGTAGTGGGTATAAAACTGTGTCCGATTCTTGGACTTACCACTCCTTGGTCTACAATGCCACGCTTAACTCAAATTCAGAGAAACCAGGCTATCGGACGTATGGAAGCTGGAGAGTATGTCCAAGATGTTGCCCGTCATTTGAACGTTAACATCGTCACAATTTACCGCCTTCTGCATCGATATCCCGGTTTCACCTGTTTTCGGCGATGTACGAAAAGAGCGCGGTAAAATTATACACGTTCAAATAAAATCAATTCATTTCCTGTTAATGGCAACAATCATCTGTCAAAGGATATTCACTCACATTTTACTGACGACACTCTTCAAATTTAGCTGTCGCTTGCCGCCATTACTGCAGTGGCCCATATTTGGGAGATGCTTCCTACGTCACCTGTTTTCTGCGATGACGTTTCACACGAAGAATGTATGGTACACCGTTGATGAAAACCAAAATTATGTTTCATACACAACACGTGAATGTTTCTGGTGAAAATACATTGGAACTCGACGTAGTTCCAACATCAATTAAGAAATATTAAATGAGTCACTCCAACTGGAACATTTGAAGACAATTATGAATTTTACTCTTCAACCGTTGGCTCACAGTGAGCACAAAGAAATTGTGTATGAGTGCGGACAAATCGTAACTTCGTGCATAATACTAGATGCACCCAATGTCCACATTTACTGCGCTCTGCCCACTTCACAAATGTGATTATGTCAGTGTTCCGTAAGGCGTCAGGAGTGAATTTCCCGCAAACACAACAGACTACAGGTGTGCGCGTAGCTTTGGCAGCAGTACCCGCGTTACTAGATCTCTTACCCTTGGCCTTATTGTTATTGGAAGAATTGCCTTTTCCCATAGATATATCCACGCCTGATGTGGGCTGGTCAGTGCATGGATCACGTTGACTGTCCCGTTTCCTCTTACGTGGATTCTGTTTGCCTACTTTATTCCGATGCGGTGTGATTTGGTCAAGTATTGTCTGGTTAGTTCCCACCGACGATTTAACTCAGTGTATTTCTTGGTTTAAACGTTTTCCCATTCTTCAAGACTTCGCCACCCCGACATTCCAGAAAATCTCGTGCAGCACAATCAGTATTGGCAACAACCGCATTTCCTTCCGAATCAGACGGCGGGGGCCTGGTAAAAGACCAGGCAGGCATGACAAGCAAGCCATCAACAACATCGGAGTTGAACGGGTGGATTCCAGATTTTCTGAAGGAAGATACAAAAATCTGAAGGAAGATACAATGTTAATAGGCGTCAAAGTGGAATTAAACACTTTACATGATATCCCGCATATGTCGTGTTTACTGAGGGCTCTCCCGGAATTTTCGCTAAGAAATGAATGACAGGATCTAATCCAGGTGGTCCCAAAAGGACCGTAACACCCGATATCAAGCGGTTGTAAAAGGTGAATGGTATGAGGTGGAAGAACAAACAATATGATGTGATTTTGCCTCGCCCATTCAATTAAACCAAGTAACACGTGTCTCTTGTGGCCGTCATATAATATAAGAACGGGTGAATCTGCGTCACGAGCTGGCAGGTATTTCGCCAAGTGATCCTTCATGTAGGTGCTGAATACGTCCGTATTCGACCATCCTGTCTCAGACACAGTGCCAGAGGCTCCAGGTGTTGCTTTAGACAACAGGTCTTCTCTCATCCGTTGACCGGGAAATACAAAATAAGGAGGGACATTCCCGCCAACTGCACTGACAGCTGCAATCATCGTGACTGTTTTAGACTTCCCCGATGTCACAGTCTGCGCCTTGCAATTAACACCGGCAACAATCTTGGGGTGTGCAACGTCGGTAGAGAGGCCTTTCTCGTCGATGTTGAAGATAACATGAGGAGAATTGTACAAGCTGTGTTTCTTTATGACCTGTGATAGCTCTTCAAAATACCTCGCAATGTTCTCCTTGGTCGCCGATCTCGCCCTTGCAGCCTCCAGTTTGCGTGGTTTCTGGACTTTAAGTTCTGGCCATCTATCAATGATGCTGTACAAACACCGTAAACTCAATGGATGAGAACGATCCCGATATCCCAAGTGGACAGCATAGTCACTCGCAAGGTTGATTGTCTCCTGACGAGTGTAACCATAGCCAATCTCCCCCATTACCCCAGAATGTGACTGGCCAAGAATGATTCCTGTGTTGCTGTAAATAACGGCATCGGTCCCGACTTGACTGTGTCGAGGCTGACATTTCCGAGAAGACGGTCTTTACGTGTTGAAACTGGAACACCCACCTGTGCAGATGCATTTTCTTCGGTAACAAGTTTATAGGCATTATCCAGGTCATCAATACTTTAATTGGATCTATAATGACCACGAACGGTCGTATTGGTCTGAAAGAACATAAAGAACTGTTATCATAGAACAATTGGAACGAATGGCAAAATACTATAAGAGATGTCCCGAAAACGTTTCCATATTTTTTAAACCGGGCGGCGACTTCAGTCACGTGATATATTGTTAACTTAGCAGACAATGCCGAAAGGCGAATTTTTGGAAGTTCAATACTACGATTTCCAACACTTTTAAATAGGGAAAGATTGGTAATAAGTTTCGAGAGTATATTTCAACAATGTTTTTGTAACTATAGTAAGAATACCTTCCTGATTTCCATATGGAGCCGATTTTTTCCGAGAGGGTCGAAGTGACCTGCTGACGAAAATATTGACTTGGATCCATGTGCTTTCTGAATGTTGGTCAAGGTCGGGGAAACGGCGTCACTGCTCAGCGGTATATCGACCAAGTGATCAGACCCCACGTTGTTCCCTTTTTTTTGTACAACATCAACACATATTTTCCAGCAGGACAACGCTCGTCCCCATGTTGCCAGAGCTACAATGGCCTTTCTGCAACAACACAACATCCGTGTTCTAGTGTGGCCAGCCCTCAGCCCTGATATGAACCCCATCGAACACTTGTGGGATGTACAGGAGATGTGTGGCAGTGACCAATGCTAATGGTGGTCACACCAGGTATTGACTGACATTTTGGGTATTGACCCGAAACTGTGTCAGCCCTTAACATTTGAAAAAAAACAATTATGTCATCTGCCATTTAATCCATTATCTGTCTTCAGTCAAATGTTTGTCAATCTTGCTCTTTTAGTGTTTCTGGTCTTTACTGTTGGAAATAAATAACATGTAAACTGCATACTCGACTTCCGTTTCTTTTGCGTGTGAGTATATATTGATCCCAAAAATAATTATCCAAATTAAATAAAATAAAGGTCTTCTCAACATGCACCAATAAAGAATATATGGGAAAATAAACATAAAAAATCACAGTGTCACAAATCACCCAACAGTTGATCAAATAACCCATGACAGCAAATCAATACATTACATTGATTACTATTATCTAGTATTTGAAATACATGTATCACACACATACCCCTTAATTTCGAATTCCTTTTGAATATGCATTATCATGGTTATAATAAAAGTATGTATGTCAAATTGTTTAATTTTACTCCAATATTTCAATGAAAGACCTCTTCTCTTAGTCTCAGGTGTTTTCAGGTTTGTGCAAAAAGTAACTGCTGTTAGTACCGGTATTCCATATGAATATTCAGTGATATACATGTACCTATTTATCAAATTGTGTAAATATTATTTGTTAAGTCCAGTGATGAATAGATCTGCTGTTGGACAATGGTAATTTTACACGTGTATGTACTTGATTTCTAGTTCTATGTTGTTTCAGAACATGAATGTTTTTTCCTTCTGATCATGCAGGAATGAATTTCTGCTGTACAGCAACCAAAAGATGAGGCAGCATCTAGCATGCAGCAACTTCAAGTCAGAAGTGGCCAAAATGCAAGACAAATACAAGACAAATACACTGAATTATGGAAGCAATCACCAATGACATATCCTACATTAAGGAAGATACTTACTAATTAAAAAAAATGTAATGTTATTCTCAGGGAAGAAATAAAAGTGTTACACTACGACAGCAAGATAATTGTTATAAAACTGCAGCTTGTGATTGATAGCGGGGGCAAGATTAATTGTGATGAACGGTAGTGTTTTATTAATTAATATTTCTGGTTGTCACAAGTCAAAAGCATTAATACATTCAACTAATCACTCAGTCAACATTGATAAAAACAATTTAGGGCAATCATATTGACTTGATGCAGAGATAGAAACAATTGCACTTACTTTTCATATATTTGTGTATTTCAAATATTCTGCCAATAAATCCAAGTCAAACAAATGAGGAAACTGACATTTCACATTTTCCACTATCAATTTGGACCAATTTGTTTTGAGATTACTAGTTTAGCTAAGGTTTTAAATGACTCTGTTGATGGGTCTTTGTTTGTTGACGATTTTAATGTATCATGTCGAGGTAAAAATATGCACACGATTGAGACAATTGCAACCTTGTTTCAATAAAATCAATGCTTGGGCAGAGCAGAACGGCTTTATGTTGCAAACATTTCTGTCGAAAATATTAACCACATAAGGACCCAGATTTACATCTAGCTGGAACTCCAATTAAAGTTGTTAAAGAAGCTCAATTTTTAGTAATAATTTTTTATCATCACCTTACGTTTTTACCACATATTAAATATTTGAAAGCTAAATGTCTGAAGGCATTAGATTTATTAAAAGTCGTTTCTAATTCCAAGTGGGGAGGAGATGAAACGACCCTCCTTCACTTATATAGATCACTTGTCCGTTCTAAGCTCGATTATGGCTCCATCATCTATGGTGGAGCCTGTAAAAGCAACCTTAAATTACTCGATCCCATTCATCACCAGGGTCTGAGGCTTTGCCTTGCAATTGGATCTTTCAGAACTTCTCCCATTGACAGTCTATATGTTGAGGCCGATGAGCCATCACTTAAACAACGCCGTATTAAACTCTCTACAGTACATCAAAAAATTATATTCTAATCAGTCTAACCCTGCATACAATTGTGTATTAAATCCTCTTTATGGGGATCTATACAGTAAGAAGTCATCTCTTATTCCGCCTCTCGGAATAAGAATTAAACCTTTCATAAATG
Source organism: Haliotis cracherodii (assembly GCF_022045235.1). Classification (NCBI taxonomy): domain Eukaryota; kingdom Metazoa; phylum Mollusca; class Gastropoda; order Lepetellida; family Haliotidae; genus Haliotis; species Haliotis cracherodii. The sequence goes on along the minus strand of NW_027266275.1, from coordinate 37,865,735 downwards.
CTGCAAATATTGATCTCGAAAATATAGCTACTTTTCGCCTGCTTACTTCTCCTTGGCAGTTGTTAAAGCCACATGTGGATCTTACCTTATCTAAACTTAAAAATCTGACAATAATCAACTACAATATCAACAAGAATATAATCTGTTAAGAAGTGAATATGATACTTACAAATCTATTTTTACTGATGGATCCAAGGATAGTGATGCTGTTGCCAGCTCCACTATAATTGGATCAAGAACTTTATCAACTCGATTACCTGATATTAAAAATACTTCGTGTCAACATCAAACTTTACTCGATATCGTAGAACTACATAATAACCTTCCTACTGGCCAATACGACATCGTGTTTTGTTACCAAGCCATGTTGGAATTGTTGGTAATACAACCGCTGCTGCTGATGCAAAAGCAGCACTCGACAAATCTGTGACACCAATTCTTATACCATACAGTGACTATAAACCTGTCATTAGATCTTACATCAAAGATCTAATGCAGAAGTTGGTTGGTTGGTTGTTTAACGCCGCACTGAGCAATATTCCAGCTATATGACGGCGGTCTGTAAAAAATCGAGTCTGGACGATAATCCATTAATTGATGTCATGAGCATAGATCCACGCAATTGGGATCGATGACATGCATCAACCAAGTCAGCGAGCCTGACCACCCGATCCCGTTAGTCGCCTTTGACGGCAAGCATGGGTTGCTGAAGAGCTATTCTACCCCGGATCTTCACGGGTCTAATGCAGAAGTGGGACACCCAAGTGGGAATAAATAAATTACATGCAATAAAAGCAAATATCGGTTATACCTACTTGGGTTGGCAGTCCAGATTTGAAGAGGTTGTTGGTTTGTTGTTTAACGCCGCACTCAGCAATGTTCCAGCTATATGACGGCGGTCTGTAAATAATCGAGTCTGGACCAGACAATCCAGTGGTTAATATCATGAGCATCAATCCACACAATTGGGATCGATTACATGCATCAACCAAGCCTGCGAGCCTGACCACCCGATCCCGTTAGTCGCCTTTTACGGCAAGCATGGGTTGCTGAAGAGCTATTCTACCCCGGATCTTCACGGGTCTAATGCAGAAGTGGGACACCTAAGTGGGAATAAATATATTACATGCAATAAAAGCAAATATCGGTTATACCTACTTGGGTTGGCAGTCCAGATTTGAAGAGGTTGTTTGGTTGTTTAACGCCGCACTCAGCAATATTCCAGCTATATGACGGCGGTCTGTAATTAATCGAGTCTGGACCAGACAATCCAGTGGTTAATATCATGAGCATCAATCAACGCAATTGGGATCGATTACATGCATCAACCAAGCCAGCGAGCCTGACCACCCGATCCCGTTAGTCGCCTTTTACGGCAAGCATGGGATGCTCAAGACCTTTTCTACCCCGGAATCTTGAAGAGGTTGTATTTAGACGATTTCGTATAGGTCATTCTCGTTATACTCATGAACATTTGTTAAAAGGTGAGGATCCTCCATTTTGTATCCCTTGTGATGAAAGAATCACGGTCAAGCATGTCCTGCTTGACTGCATTGATTTCTCCATCACATGGGCTAAATATTTAAAAGTTTCATCGCTTAAGGATTTTTTTTATCAGGTAAGTTCTCATTTAATTCTTGCTTTTCAAAAAAAAATTGACTTTATTCATAAGTTTTGATTGTTATGTTTTGTAAATAACTAAATTCATTTTATAATTGGTTGAATAAATCAATAACTGAGATTGTTAGTGGCTATATCCTCGAAGGGGGTTAAAGCAGTGTAAAATGATTGTCCCCCTGAGGGGATATGTAAGAGCACGTCTTTCAAAGTATATTTATTTCAGCCACGTTTTTAATCGCAGTATATATGTTCCTTTAAATTGTGGATAAATTTATCAGTAACCGCCAACAGCTGAGGGGATGATGTAAATCTGGCTGGGGTCCAAGCAGGTAGCAAAAGTACAGTAAGTCCCCATGGTCCCTAGCGTGGTGATCTACCTTTAGATGCTGGCGATCTGTAGCCCGTTTTTATCATTTATTGTAATGTATCGCAACATCCATTTTATGATTATGATATGCTTTTTATAGTGGTATGCTAGTTTTAAATATTAATCTGTAATAATCTAGTAATTTTACTGTCAATCGATGACAGGTTTTTATTTAGTTTAAATATATGTATTAAAAATGAATAATTTCTCGTCACGATATGGCTAAAATATTGCCGATGTGACGTAAAGCATAAACTCACTTTGAGATTACTGGTCAAGAAATGTTAATGTTTATTGGCTATTGTTCTATGAGTTAGTGAGTGAGTGAGTGGAATTTAACGTCACATCGGCAATATTTCAGCCATATTGTGAGGGAACAGTTACCAAAATTATATTTTGATTTAATTAAAAGCTGTCGATGGACAGTAAGATAACTAGAGTATCACAGTTTCGATGTTAAAACTAGTTAAGAAAAGTTATAAAAACAAACATTTTCATTCAACAATACAATATGAAAATGGGCTATAGATCACCAGCAACCAAAGTTAGGCCACCTCACTAGGGACCGTGGGGACTTACATTACTTTTGCTACCTGCACGGCTCCCCAGCAGGATTTATACAAACCCTTCAGCTGATGGTGATGGGATGCAATTAAGCCAACACTTAAAATAAACAAATATACTACGTTTAAAACCCATGGAAGAATAAATGTACTTAGAATGATGTGGTCTTACATATCCTCTCAGGGGGACAATAATTTTACGCTACTTCAACCCCCTTTGAGGATATAGCCACTAACAAACTAAGTTACATATTATACATTACCAATATAAAATATAGTTATTTACACAATTCAAAATTTATCAATAAGTTCAATTTCTTTAAAAAAAAAATAATTAAATGAGAATTTATTCTATTAAAAAGATCCGTCATTGATGATGATTTGAAATAGTTATCCCTTGTGATGGAAAAATCAATACAGTCAAGCAGGACATGCTTGACGGTGATTCTTTCATCACAAGGGATACAGAATGGAGGATCCTCACCTTTTAAAATATATTCATGAGAATACCTGCTATGACCAATACGACACCGTCGTATTATGACCTCTTCAAATCTGGACTGACAACCCAAGTTGGTGTAGCCAATATTTGGTTTAATTTCATGTAATTTATTTATACCTACTTGAGTGCCCCACTTCTTTTGCATTAGATCATGGATGTAAGATCTTATCACGGGTTTATAATCAGTATATGGGATCAGAAGTGGTGTCACAGATTTGTTGAGTGCTGCTTTGGCTGCAGCTGCTTTGGCTGCAGCATCAGCCATTGTGTTACCAGTTATTCCAACATGGCTGGGTAACCAACAAAAGACGATGTCGTACTGGCCAGTAGCAAGATCGTTATGGAGTTATATATATATATTTATGAATCAGTGTAATTTGCATACTAAACCCTAAAACAGCGATGCAAAAACAAGACGTTGATATTTCAACAACGAATTAGTTTCATAAAGCAACAACTGCTATATGCCATTGGTTAATTTTCATTTTCATTTGTAAGCATCTGTATTTTCTTTGCAAAAATTTTGACAAATTTAAACTGAAAAAATATTATCATGCATTCAATGCGCATTGTTATGATATTATTTTCAATATCAATTCAGTATCATGGCTGATACCAGAAATATTAAAAAACCTATTTTTTTGTATGGCATTATCCCAGACAAAAAACAATAAATAAGCTTCAGATTTATTCAGTAATTCTATTACAAAGGTCATGAGTATTAAACATTCATGGCAAATAATCCCAAATGCCAAGCCTTACCAAATAACTCTGCCAGTGTGCCAGCATGCTCTGTTACTGGTGATTCACACTGGACTTTATGTGAGAGTCCCAAGATGTTCTGCAACACCATGTTGATGACAATTAGGTCCTATTCTACCAAGTGTCCAGTGTATGGTGTATTCTGGTGGTCACAGACATCATTTACAGAACCAGTGCTTCAGATAGGACTTTAATACGTTTACACCTGTATACACAACAAGAGTTGTACTTTCATAGGCAATGTAATGCTTGACCACAAAATATTCCAAGAAATTTGAAGGTATGTTACAGTCCGAGATGCTCTTGAGGTTCAGTTATGCTTGGCATCAAGGTAATTCTGGTGATCCATATGCATGAACTCGTGAGTAAGATGAGGAAATCTTTCTCCCCTCAAACAAGGAAATATGGCCCAACTGCAAAAGAAAACAACACTTATGAGAACATATGATATATATAAAATACCAACAATTTCTTACGATGCCTACTTCAAGATATAATTCGTAAATGAAGCATGTACATTGTGTTGCGTGAATGCCACTTATGGTATGTTGTACCTGTGACATATTGGGAGTTATCTCCCTTGGATAAATGCGCTGTATGTCGGTAGCCATTAAAGTGAGTTGTCTGAAAGACACACGTCTCTGTCTCGTGACTATATTACGTGGCATAGAGCACGTAACACATTGAACCTTCAACTGAATAGGCTAAACAAATGCTAGATGGGAGTGTAATGCATATGATCAAGTCTATTCACATCATACAGAATACATTTAAGTGAGGTCACTTTTCAGAGATCTTAAAATTAAAACAGACACTGCAAGGATTTAATCAACAATATTTACAAATTAGATTAATAATATTTTGTGTGTGAATAAAACCTGATTTTTCAGTGCACACAGCATTATCATCGTGATATTAGCACATATCCTTATTTATTAAAACACGCACCCCATAAGTCCCTTTGCACAACTTTAAAGTATTAACAAAAATTCACAACAATTTGCATTGCCAACATGCACATAATAAGCCTTCTTATGACTATAGTTTGCGTCATCTCCCCTGGACCAACAAATATGATTCTGTGACGTTCCTTATCAGAGCTGAGCATTTATTATTGGAAAAGGCTCAGGACAGATGTAATGGAAATTTGCCATAACATTGTATGTTGCAATTGCAATTGCAAATATCTTCAGAACGATTGTTAATGCTCATTGTACGTGTGATGATGAACCGATCAGTATTGACTTATCAACACTGACAATTATACCAGCTTATCCGAAGTGTACGAAAACTTCATTACTTATGAACAGGTAGCGGCAAGTTTGTCATCGACCATTCGACGTCTTGACAACACTGCAACTGCTTTGACAAGCCAACACTTGCTTTTCATGCTACCTAACTCGAGTGTTTTAATGCCTGTGACAATGTCATGTTTACTTAGTTACACCAGCGTGTTCCAAATATGATACGCCGGGCCCTGTCCGACGTATCACTGCTGTCGCCATTGCAGCGAGACGTTGTTTGTCACAGGAAGTGCTAAATAACGTACGGTCTAGCGTAGTCCCGTGACCTACTTACACCCCCTATAGAACACCACGCGCAGGAACAAGAACTTCGGATTTTTGGCGGAACATACGTAGGTCACTTCCGTGTTTTTATTTATCAAAGCAAAATAACACGTAAGTGCCCTATGTTTGTTCCTCCAAAAATTAACGTTACACCAGCGATTTTATTGTAATATTTGTCGCTACCTAATACCTGCCAGTTGTTGCGCGATCGACTGCATTGGTCTTTCGAATTCCGAAAGATGAAGATGTTCGAAAGATATAGAGTCTTGCCATTCGCCGTAAGGACTGGATACCCACCGGGTATTCCCTCGTATGAAACAAGCATTTTCACAATTTGTCTGTTTGTTTGGTTGCAATATTCCAGCTAAATGACGACGGGTAGTCAGGCTCGCTGACTCGGTTGAAGCATGTCATCGATCCCAATTGCGATAACAGTCACTGGATTGTCTGGTCCAGACTCGTTTATTGTAGACCGCCGTCATATAGATGGAATATTTCTGAGTGCTGCGTTAAACAATAAACCAACTATGTGACGGCGGTCTGAAAATAATCGAGAACCCGTGAAGATCCGGGGTAGAAAAGGTCTTCAGCAACCCATGCTTGCCGTAAATGGCTTTGGTTGGTTGGTTGCTTTACGCCGCACTTAGCAATATTCCAGCTAAATGTCATGTTCTTTAAGGGAGTGAGTTCCTCGTTTACAACGTGCACTCAATGATGCATTTTGCAGCCACTGCACAGGAACACGGCAGTCTTGACAAAATTGTTTAGCCTTTCCTTTCGGACCCGTGAAGATTCCGGGGTAGAATAGGTCTGCTGCAACCCATGCTTGCCGTAAAAGCGTCTAACGGGATCGGGTGGTCAGGCTCGCTGAATTGGTTGATGCATGTCATCGATCCCAATTGCGTGGATCGATGCTCATGATGTCAATCACTGGATTGTCCGGTCCAGATTCGATTATATACAGACCGCCGTCATATTGCTGAGTGCGGCGTTAGACAACAATCAATCAACCAAGCCTTTCCTTTCGAGGGTTAACTTTAGCAGTTAAAAAAGATGGTTAGATCAGGGAGAATCCCATTAGTTCAGGTTGATGAAAAGGCTTCGTGAACACGAGAACATTTCACAACATCTGCAACAACGGAATCCATTTAGGGTATCACAAAGAGAGCCAGACAATGCTTACATTAGTGGAGATTCTTGCCTTGCAGAATCTATGCAGACCACCTACTTTGAAGAACATATGAGAAAACAACATATGAGAGAACTGAGTGTTTCTTCAGATATCCTTGTGACTCACGACTTGTATGCTGCTTTCGTGCCAATGAAAGGTATTCCCACATGGTAAGCAAATCAGGACAAGACCTCGACACATGGAAGCACGCTGTTATTATAAAAAGTGAACATGACACCAGCGTTGTCTTCATCAGTATACTTCATGACATTTAATGTTGGTAAATATGACAGGAAGTGAATGATAAATTGCAAAAACAGTAATATGAAAGGGTAATTTATGAAAAGCGTTTGTTTAAAATATCCACAAATGTATGTAATGTATTTTGTAATAATTATTAAATATCTGTTGTAAAACAGAGAAATGTCAACATTCAAACTCTGACAACTTATATGTATTTAGAAGATTTTAGTTAAATCCTCCACGCAAGAACCTAGAAGGGCCAGACATGGAACCTTTTAGCCTTCTAAATACTCAAATTAGTAAACTACGGAATAAATATTTCAAGAAATATTCACTTCACACTTTAAGCACACTTTTTAGCAAGTTCACGACATTCAGGGAAAGATCAAGGTACTCTCCGACTAATACCTTGTATCCTGAAGTTTCAAATGTACTAATTTTGACAGGATTTAAGACCCGTGATGATTCCGGGGTAGAATATATATAGGTCTTCAGTAACCCATGCTTGTCGTAAAGGGCGACTAACGGGATCGGGTGGTCAGGCTCGCTGACTTGGTTGATGCATGTCATTGATCACAATTGCGTGGATCGATGCTCATGATATCAATCACTGGATTGTCTGGTCAAGACTCGATTATTTTACAGACCGCAATCACATAGCTTGAATATTGCTGTTTGGTTGTTGTTTAAACGCCGCACCCAGCTACATGACAGCGGTCTGTAAATAATCGAGTCTGGACCAGACAATCCAGTGATTTCCATCATGAACATCGATCCACGTAATTGGGATCGATGACATATGCATCAACCAAGTCAGCGAGCCTGATCCCGTTAGTCGCCTTTACGGCAAGCATGGGTTGCTGAAGACCTATTCTACCACGGGTCGGAATATTGCGGAGTGCGGCGTTGAAAAACAAACCAAACCAAATCATTGTTACCATGGCGTCACGAGCAAATGACATCTTATTAAAAGTATTGAAAGTATAATATATTTGTACTTGCAGAAGTTGTTTATAATGTACTGGCCTCAAACCAATGCAGAATCAAGAGTGAGAAGAAAGGAAATGCCTGACAATGATAACTCGGGCTGCAATGAAATACGAGGTTTTCTCTTATACCGGTAAGAATTACAGTTTGGCGAGTGAGTAACCAGTACAACTATTTTTACAATAAAAGTGATTTGATTAGTACCTAACATGAAATTAACTGCCACCGTCAAGTTTGAAATACCTCCATTTAAAAGTTGCATAGCCTGTTTCAATTTATTTTCACATACATGCATGTATTCTTATGACCAAGCTCTTAAAGAGGGCAAAGAGAGCGGAAGAAACATCGAATGTTGAATCCGATACTCAGAACGCATTGTCATCTCGTAAGAAAAAGGCTAAGCCGTTTTGAATCATCCGACGATGGTGGTGGCAAGACAGTAGTTCTAGCTGTATGACGGAGGTCTGAAAATAATCAAGTCTTGACCAGACAAACTAGTAATTGATATCGTGAGCATCAATAAACGCAACTGGTGAGATGAAATGGGGTTTAACGTCGCGTCCAAGATTATTACACTAACATATAGGGGCGTGTATGCACATGGGTGTTTGTGTGGCTGCTTGTAATAGTCCGGACTGATGCCGATTTTATAGTGCTAGCTCAATGAGATACCATGCCATAGCTTAAAAAGAATACCCCACTCAGTTTCAGAGCCGACCAGTCGTTTTTATAGTCCTTAAGGCCGAGCGCCAGACAGGATAATAACAATTAAGTACCATCTTTTAAGTCACAATGTTCATAACTCAGACGACTAGCAGGATCGGGTGGTCAGGCTCGCCGACTTGGTTGATGCATGTCATCGACCCCAGTTGCGTGGATCGATGTTTATGATATTAATCACTGGATTGTCTGGTCCAGACTCGTTTATTTACAGACCGCCGTCATATAGCTGGAATATTGCCGAGTGCGGCGTCAAAAAACCAACCAACCAACACAACTCAGATGAGGATACGTCGCTAAAACAGTGACATTGAAGTGTTGTTTTTTACCCTTACCGCCTGCGTATTCGAGAAATTCACCTAGGTATAATCTTCTTGCCGCTAATGTGCTACAGGTCTTAACGACTGAATATTCGTTTCGGAGGCCTGAACAGGAAAGCACGCTAAATTATCTTCAGGGTGTAGAGTCTGATTCGGACCAGGACTATATGTCTCCCAACCTCGGCGTCAAGAAAAGAGGACAACATTTCAAGATATACGTCAACAGCGAGAACAAGTAGTCTTAAATTACCGTGGCGAATATCCCGATCAGGACCCCGTTAGAACGGATCAGTCAACACCACGGTCTCAATGGACTGTTACCAAACGTCAGCTGGCTCTTCCCCATCATCAACGAGTTGTGCCCCAGCTTCAAGAGACTGTGACTCCAGATCAAAATGGTCGCCATGTTCAATACACAAGGAAGGAGGTTATCCAAGCAAAAGCGCCCGCAACATCAAGTCTTTTTGTTTGGTTTGTTGTTTAACGCCGCACTCCGCAATGTTCCAGCTATATGACGGCGGTCCGTAAATAATTGAGTCTGGACCAGACAATCCAGTGATTGATATCATGAGCATCGACCCACGCAGTTGGTTTGTTTGTTGTTTAACGCCGCACTCGGCAATATTTCAGCTATATATGACGCCGGTCTGTAAAGAATCGAGTCTGGACCAGACAATCCAGTGATTGACATCATGATCATCTACCAAGTCAGCGAGCCTGACCACCCGATCCCGTTAGTGGCCATTTACTGCAAGTATGGGTTGCCGAAGACCTTATCTACCCCGGAATCTTCACGGGTCTTGTATTCTCAAGGTAGGCTTAATAATTTGGAGAAAAACATACTGTGCTTTCAATGTAGAGTTACCTGTAGATTTATCGCGCTATATTGAATTTGGAACCGAACACGCAGCTATATGACCGTGGTCTGTAAATAATGCTGAATACCTATTCTACCCCTGAATCTTCACGGGTCTGGAAAGATGGCCCAAGCATGCGCAGCTCTTGTGAACCGATGTGCTCTAATACTGGAATGTCGGTCTACATAATATATATTACCTTTTGTTTATTGTTTAAAACCGCTCTCAGCAATATTCCAGCTATATGACGGCGATCTGGATAGAATCGAGTTTGAACCAGACAATCCAGTGATAAATATCATGAGCATCGATCCACGCAATTGGGATCGATGACATGCATCAACCAAGTCAGCGAGTATAAAACGAGTAATGTACTTAAGTATTGGTAATGAAGTTGTGCGACATTTGCCAAATCCACAGGTTTAGTTGGTTGGTTTTAACGCCGCACTCAGCAATATTCCAGCTATATATATATATATATATGACAGCGGTTTATCCCCGTGAAGATTCCGGGGTAGAATAGGTCTTCAGCAACCCATGCTTGCCGTAAAAGGTGACTATGCTTGTCGTAAAAGGCGAATAACGGGATCGGGTGGTCAGGCTCGCTGTCTTGGTTGATGCATGTCATCGATCCTAATTGCGTGGATCGATGCTCATGATATCAATCACTGGATTGTCTGGTGCAGACTCGGATATTTACAGACCGCCGTTATAAAGCTGGAATAGTGCGGCGTTAAACAACAACAAAAACCTGATGAGACATGTGTGAACTCATCCATTTTCCAACAAAATATAGGCCTCAAATGACAGTAAACATTGTAAACTCTTTTTTGTGAAATGACCTGGCGAATCTGTGACATAGGTGTACAGGTCGCCATCCTGCATGTTTGGCAACTGGGAAACGTCTTCAAACCAGTGCTTATTAAATTCTATATGGTTCCCAATCTAGCGAAATCCAAGTTAAGTTAGTTTTTCTTGTTTACCGATGTTAGTAGTTTAAACTCATGAAGTTTTTACAGCTGTGACCTTCAGGTCGCGGTGAACTTTTGACCCGTGAAGATCCGGGAGAGAATAGATCTTCAGCAACCTATGCTTGCCGTAAAAGGCAACTAACGGGATATGGTGGTCAGGCTCGCTACACGTCATCGATCCCAATTGTATGGAACGATGCTCATGATGTCAAGCACTGGATCGCCTGGTCCAGACTCGATTATTTACAGACCGCCGTCATATAGCTGGAATATTGCTGAGTGCGACGTTAAACAACAACAAAAAATATCTCAATACATGCATTTCAGGCACTAAACATGTAGTCACTCAATTTAGATATTGAAAGCGTACTTTCTGTGTTCTTGATTCATAGTAATTATAAGATAACATGTTTATTTGCTGCGTTGAAGAAATGTTATTCCAGTTTGTAAGTTATCCAAAGCTTGATATGGTATAGTTGTTACCTGCCCATACCATTTCGTTTCCGTTTTCTCGACAAAGTTATTTTTTTCTATGTAATAAGGATATTAAGATTTGAATTTTGACAGTTTAAGCTGCGTTTTAGTGGTATCTTTGGGAAATTCAATTTTAACGCAAATAATAGAGAGGATAAAAGTTAAGGAACCTAAGATCTTACTTCTGATGCTTATTTTCAATAGCTATTTGCCACCAAAAATAATATTGGAAATAATACCTGACGGTGCATGCATCAAATTTGCCCAAGCTGAATATCGTTTTACGCCACATTTACTTTTTTGTATTTTATTCAAGAAATGAAAATATCTTTTTAGGAAAGAAACTAATAAGAGACCTCGAGCTGTTGTTGAAGACAAAAAAATCTTCATTTGAAATTTACTACACGAGATCATTTAGAAGGGATTACTGTCATTACTGTGCGATTATGCCAGGTTTATGTGATTTCAGCATTGTCTGTGTTTGTAAAAGGATTTCATAATTTAAAAAATGCTCCTAAAATCGAACGGATTCGTAGATAAATAAAAACAGGTCTTGTCTATTTTCATGTTCAGTATAATAATGTACTTTATGGTTATCGACGTATTTATGGTACTGCTTGGGCGGTCGGGTAGCCTCGTGGTTAAAGCGTTCGCTCGTCACGCCGAGTTAGTTAGTGAGTGAGTTAATATTTAACGTCACATCGGCAGTATTTCAGCCATATCGTGACGGGAACAAGTTGATTATAATAAAATTCCTGTCGACAAAGGACAGTAAAACAGTAAGGTGAATATCACAGTTTAGATATAAAACAAACTTTATCTATATTAAAAACAAAGCATTGTTCATTCAATTAGTTAATATACATTAAAACCAGGCTATAGGCCACTGGCATTCAAAGCTAGACCACCTAACCCAAATGGGAATCATGGGGACTTACATTACTTTTGCTTCCTGCATAATTCCTAGCAGGATTTATGCCATAACTTTGGTCACCAGTGGTTGAAGGTAATGCTAGCCAATATAAAAAAAACCAAACTATAATCCAGAGAAAAAAACCACTAGTCAATTTTATATACTTCAGTATGGATGGACTCTCGTGCCACTGTTGGGGACAATAATTTTACACTATTTTAACCCCCTGAGTGGCACTGCCTTCCATAACACCCGTTGATGATAATATTACACTATTCTAAAATAATTCAAAATTTATCATATAATACAATATCTCTTAAAAAAGCAAGAATTAAACGAACACTGCCATTAGTAAAAAGATCTTTTAATGAAGTTAAATTATAAAGGTTATTCCTGTCACGCCGAGAGGACCCGGGTTCGATTCCCGACATGGGTACAATGTGTGAAGCCCATTTCTGGTGTCTTCCCCCCCCCCGTGATACTGCTGGAATATTGCTAAATGCGGCGTAAAACCAGACTCACTCACTATGGTACTGCCAAATGTCAAACTGAAATGTACAATTAACTCACTTGAGCACAATTAATACTGGCTGTCAACACCAAACGGAAAAGTGAAACACTTACTGCAGTGTAGCATGTGAAAACATGCTAAAATCAGGAGATCGCAACTGTCCTCTACGAAGGTCAAAACTACGAAACAGTTTGTTTTCATGTACATTAGAAGTCTCAAAGCAAATTGGTAGTTTAATCCACGGGACTTTGGTAATAAAAAAACCCAGCCATTATCGGAAATGTGTACACAATCCATCGTTACACCAGACCTTAGATAATGGATTTAACTTACCTCCCACTTGAACCAGTGTGAATAACTCCCCCTCATTACTGATGACACCAAATATGAAATATTACACCGACACATCAATGATATATTTACCCTATGAGTTGAAATTATTTAACACAACTGTCATTTTTTACGAAGACACACGCTTGCAACTGTAATACTTCCCAGCCTTATTTGAACATGATCTCATTTGCTACATAAACTGTATTGCGGTGCAGCAGACTCTAACGAAACGATTTGATCCTTTCGTTCAGTCTCTGTCGGGGGTTATGCTATCGCCACTCTCCAGCACAGTGCCAAGAATGTACATTTTGCAGAATGCACGGATTGCTGTTCGAGCGCCTTCCAGATCAGTCATTGGAAGATTAAATCTAAACGATAATGGATAAATTGGAGATGATATTGTATATACTGCGTGACTGCAGATCATAAATTGGGTAAAGTGAAAACCTCGATGCCATGTATATTAGGTTTCTGCATCTTCATCACTTTCAATCACATGATGTGTTCAATAAAATGTTCATGAACCGACCTTGTGTGCCGTCTCTGGTCTCAGTGATTTGATTGAAAATCATGATCGTTACCATACAGACATATTTCTTCTTCGACAGCAGCCATGACTGTCCTGTCACCAAAACAATAAAAAAACCACCCTTACCAATATTAATGAATGAATAATGCATGTCGTGATTTTTTCCTCAAAGAGATGTGTGAATTGCCGCTGGCGCCACTGGTGGATATGTCGCTGATGGAAAGGAAATATGTGTCAGTGATGCTTCGTCAAGGAACCGAGATGACTTGACGGAAGTTTTTATGCAGTCTCACAATATAATTCTATAACAGGATAAAAAACACCCCGGAAAACATGGAGAATGACATAGATTCAAGCAATGGTGTGATCAAAGGAGTGTTATTTTCCAGGAAGGTCTAGGGGCTTATGTGCACATTAACTCTACTCATCGTTGTGAACAACAACAGTGTTGGGTTTCTGTTCTTAAAATTAAGATACAAGTATCCTCGTGTCATGTCTTAACATATGTTCCTATGATATATGGAATTTTTACGGCAGCTGATATTTCTTTTTATGAACGTTGGTTGGTTGTTAAACGCCGCACTCAGCAATATTCCAGCTAAATGTGACGGTCTGTAAATAATCGAGTTTGGACCAGACAATCCAGTGATTAATATCATGAGCATCGATCCACGCATGCATCAACCAAGTAAGCGAGCCTGACCACCCGATCCCGTTAGTCACATTTTACGGCAAGCATGGGTTGATGAAGACCGGCCTATTCTACCCCAGAATCTGCACGTGTCTCCACGTAAATGGGATCGATGACATGCTTCAACCAAGTCGGCGAGCCTGACCACCCGATCCCGTTAGTCACCTTTTACGGCAAGCATGGGTTGCTGAATCTTCATGGGTCTATATGAATGAATATTGACCGTCAGTGCCTAACACAGGAACAACACTTCAATTCGTACGATGACTACTTGTGAGAGAATGTTCAATGGTGACAGTTGATTGTATCTGCTGAAATAAGTCATGTGTATACAAAAGTATACAACGTTCCAATATTAAGCCAACCATATTTTTACAGTAAAATGCTAGAAGGTATGGATGGCACAACAATGGCACCGTTTTGGCATGTACTATGCATGTACTGTTGATATAGAAATGTCAAATGTCACCGTAGGCTCTCAATACAATATTAGAACCGTGAAGATCCGGGGTAGAATAGGTCTTCAGCAACCCATGCCTTCCGTAAATGGCGACTAACGGGAGCGGGTGGTCAGGCTCGCTGACTTGATTGATGAGCCCAATTGCGTGGATCGATGCTCATGATGTCAATCACTGGATTCTCTGGTCCAGGTTCGATTATTTACAGACCGCCGTCATATAGCTGGTATAGTGCTGAGTGCGGCGTTAAACAACAAACAAACAAAACAAGATTCTACCCAATAAAAGGTTATCCGGTAGATGAATGCAGGCACAGGACGTGTGTGTAAACCATGACAACAGGATACTCCGTGAAACGGCGTCTGTCGGTTAATTGTGTAAGCATACTGAATATTATATGTCATCGTTGTCAAGCCTCTGTCAACAGGACGCCTCAGTTCTTTCCAAGAAGCAACTAGAATAGAACAATGCTGGCATTTGATTGATTGAATGTCCCATTGGTATGTACCGAAAAAGAATAATGTTTTAATCGGATCAACACCATCACGCGTCTGTTTGTTGTCACCTAGAAAGCAAATGATGTCATATGCCATACATGGCTGATCGGGAATTAGCAGCTGTCGGAATGTTGTTTAACCGATTATCAGACCCAGTGTGCCAAGATGAAGTAAGAAGTTGAGTAAGTAAGTAATTGAGTCGGATAGCCTGTTGTCACCCCAAGTGGATCGGTATGATAATACTGAATAATGCTATTTATGAGTATTTAAAAGGCCTATAACCTAGGTGCTAAAATGGCCGCAGCCTAATTAGTTCCTGAGATTTACCTCTTCTAGTCTGTCTGGAATTTCTTTCTTAGTCTTGTGACAAAAATGTGCATATGTATACCCCAAATTTAATTGTCGTCAAATAGAACCAATTGCCTGCTGCTAGACGCAGGTATCCATTTCGGTATCGACCCGTGAAGATCCAAGGTAGAATATGTCTTCAGTAATCTATCCCAATTGCGTAGATCGATCCTCATGATGTCAATCACTGAATGGTCTGGTCCTCACTCGATTATTTACTTACAGACCGTCGTCATATAGCTGTAATGTTGCTGGATGCGGCGTAAAACAACAACCAAACCAAACCGTTATCTATTGCCGCACGTACGTTCCGCTGCGAGACTGGAGACGGAACAGCAAGTCTGACGCAACTCATGGTCATCTGTATCATAACTCTATAATAATATATCGTCTGCAAGCTCTCCACGTTTGCCCCAACATTCCGCACGAACATGGATGCTGAAACATCAATGCTCATGATGTCAATCACTGGATAGTCTGGACCATACTCGTTTATATACAGACCGCCGTCATATAGTTGGAATAATACTGAGTGCGAAGTTTTACAAAAAAGAAGCAAACAATGGTTTACAAATATTATTTTTCCTGTTTTCACAAATAGTTCCATTATAAAACACATTCGTTAGTATGAAGCCCAGCAATCACTTCTGATTCTGTTTTGATTTTATGTTAATATTTCATAATAGTTCAAGGGAAAAAACATCATTAGGGATAAGACAATAAGCATTTTAATATGCATAGGGAAAAAAATATAAGATCCGTGGTAGAATATATAGGTCTTCAGCAACCCATGCTAGCCGTAAAAGGCGACTAACGGGATCGGGTGGCCAGACTCACTGACTTGGTTGATGCATGTCATCGATCCTAAATGCGTGGAGACACGTGAAGATTCCGGGGTAGAATAGGTCTGCAGCAACCCATGCTTGTCGTAAACGGCGACTAACGGGATCGGGTGGTCAGGCTCGCTGACTTGGTTTGATGCACGTCATCAATCCCAATTACATGGATTGATGTTCATGATTTTAATCACTGGATTGTCTGGTCCAGACTCGATTATTTACAGACCACCGTCACATAGCTGGAATATTGCGGAGTGTGGCGTTAAACAAAAAACTAATTGCGCGGTTCGATGGTCATGATGTCAATCACTGGATTGTTTGGTCTAGACTCGATTATTTACAGATCGCCGTCATATAGCTGCAATATTGCTGAGTGCGGCGTTAAACAACAAACAAAACATTTTATCCTTCCTCTCAGTAGCTGTCAGGGGTTATGCCACTCTTTACTCACCAGCAAATTGCCAATCATGTAAATTCAGCGGGACGCACGGAAGCTGCTATTCTGTACGATCATGTTCCAAATTAGTCGTTGGGGAAATACATCTGAACGATTATTGATAAAATGGAGAGGATGTTGTATATACTGTCAGACTGCATACAGAGACAGAGACCAAATATTGGGTAAGATGTAAATATATCTAGCTATTCTTCAATGTTATATATGTTATTATTCTCCGAGTACATGCCATGATTCTGAAAACTGATAAGTGATAAAAATATCGCCCTTGCGTCCTTCCTGTATCTTCAACACTTTTAACCACACGATGAGTACATTTCACGAACAGACCCTGTGGATCTTCTTTTTCGGAAGTAATATTTCATGAAATTCACGATACTGCAATGACCTTACTGTCACCAAAATTGTTAAAAACACCAGAACGATAAATGAATAATGTCGTGATTTCTTTCTCAAAGAGATGAATGAATTGCTGATGGCGCCGCTGGTGTATGTCTCTGATTGGAAGAAAATACCCGTCAGTGATGCTTCTTGCAGAAAACTTGAATACAGTGTTTATGCATTATCACTCTATTATTCTTGAACAGAATAAATAAGACCGGAAAATGGTATATATTTAAGCCACGGCGTGGGTCGTATGAAGCAGCTGATATTTATTTATACAAGATAACTTTGATCCAGAGATTCAATACGGCGCAAAGAAGTTTTATAGCAAATTTTTAAACTTACCTTTGGATGCAAAGAACCTATACTGTCATTACGCGCACATGTGTAACTAAGAAGGTAAAACAAATTACAATTTGCATGTGGTACTTTCAGAATCAGGAATGAGGATATGGCTCATTTCAGCTTAAATATTTTTGCAACAGAAAAGTAGAAAACATATCAAAACAAAACTCACAATGTGTTTTCACAACAACAATAACAGTTATTTTTTTCAAGAAACAAGGGGCATTAAGTTGACACAGTCAGTGGAATACATGTTCCTGTTAACAATGATATATCTACAGTGATTAAGTTATAAATGTTCTTTTGATATGTTCGAATCTCCAGTTCGAATCTCCAGTTATTATTTAACGTCACATGGGCAATATTTCAGCCATATCGTGACGAGAAGTTACATATATGATACATTTATGATACATATCAAGGGTACAGCCACTAACAATCTAAGTTATGAATTTCGCACTACCAATTTTTAAAACAATACATTGAACACATCAAAATTTATGAAAAAGTTCTTTTTCCTTTAAAAAACATAATATTAAACGAGGATTAACATCATTTAAAAGGTCCTTAATTGTTTTTACATTGTAATATTTATCCCTTGTGATGGAAAAATCAACACAGTCAAACAGGACATGCTTGACTGTGATTCCTTCATCACAAGGGATACAAAACGGAGGATGCTCACCTTTTCGTAAATATTCATGAGTATATCTGCTGTTGCCAATACGACATCGTCGCATAATGACCTCTTCAAATCTGGACTGATAGCCCAAGAAGGTATAACCGATATTTGGTTTAATTTCATGTAATTGATTGATACCTACTTGGGCGTCCCACTTCTGTTACATAAGATCTCGGATGTAAGATCGAATCATGGGTTTAAAATCAGTGTATGGGATCAGAAGTGGTGTCACAGATTTGTTGAGCGCTGGTTTAGCAGCAGCATCGGCCATTGTGTTACCTTTGATACCAACATGGCTTGGTAACCAACAAAAGACGATGTCATATTGGCCAGTAGCAAGACCATTAAATAACTCAAGAATTTGGATTAAAAGTGGATGTTTTGATGACATATTTTTAATTGCCTGAAGGCATGAAAGAGAATCTGAAAACAGTATGAATTGTTTATGTTTAGATTGATTACTGATATATTTAAATGCTGTAAAAATGGCGTTTGCTTCTGCAGTGAATATTGAACTGTTATCAGGTAAACGTGAAGAGATTGTTCTGGATCCAATGACAGTGGCACTAGCAACTGCGCCACCATCCTTGGATCCATCTGTAAATATAGATTCATAAGTGTCATAATTGTTTCTTAGTTGATGGTATTCTTGTTGGTAGATTAATTGGTTAGTATCAGATTTCTTTAATTTTGTTAATGTAAGGTCTACCTCTGGCCGTACCATTTGCCAAGGAGGTGTTGAAAACAGTTAACAGTTGAGTGGGAGCTATATCTTGCAGGTTAATATTGGAAGCAAACATGGCAGACTGGATTCTGATTCCGAGTGGTTGAACAAGAGATGACTGTTTATTGTAAATATCTTGGTAAAGAGGATTAAAGACGCAATTAAAAGCTGGATTGGACTGATTAGAATATGATAGAAAATGTTTTATCTTGAAATATATCGCCTTGTTCCTCTCTGTTCTTTGCGATTTATCGCATAGCTGTCTATTTTATGCATAATTATGGTACTAATTTTGTATGGATGTCGGCATCACTGTTAGATATTGCACTGGGTATACGATCAAGAGGTTTTGATAAACCGAATGTCAATTTAGGATATCGAAAGAACTCTATATCGCAATATCAGAGCATATACGAACAATTTTGTATTAAATCACTCCAAAATATCGTCGAACAAGTACATGTAGATTTGTGGTCATGATTACTATGATACCATAATAAGTTCATGATCCTTATTGGCTGTTCTCAGAGGCATACTCGTTTTGACATTTAGCTCAGCTTCTAATTAATTAATTATTTTGTTCCTGCTGTCATATAGCATATATTGCTGAGTGCGGCTTCAAAACAACAAGCAAACAAAAACAAATATTTTTGTTCCTGGCGAGGTTAATATTGATAAATAAAGGCGTCCGAAGAAGGTTATAAATATGAACGTTCATATGATGGAACTTAGAGTTGACAGTTAGCTCCCACTGGACATTGATCAGCTAGACACCGAGAAGTGTTAAGGAGTCTTATAACGTTAGACTTAGACAATTACGCCTCATTTTAATTTTAATACCATGTTAGAGTTAATTGGAACATGGCCATTGCGTGCACTTTGATCAAAATGGTCATCAAAAGGAAATTAAACGTTAAGGTTACTCAAAATCGAGGTCAATGCAATTAACAGACAAATAGACATTTCAGAATTAGTCACCCGTGTATTAATACAATTATACAGAACTAAATCCACGCCAAGTAGTTCCAATTGAACATATCTTATTCATGATATATATGATGTGCCTATAAGGTGTTATTGACCTTCATGGGACAGTATGCCCGCATACAATATCTCAACACCTATAGTTGAGTCTCAGCTCGTCAAATGATATGTATATATTTCAATCACATATGACAAAACATTATCTAAAGAAGCAGTAGAGAAATAATAAGGTAACCACGGATTTCATGTCATTTATTGTCTCAAGCCACCCTTCTTGCTAACACGCCACAGTTGTACACAAGATAACGATGTGTGTAAATACATGTAGCATCGCCTCAATAAAGTAATGTTTTGCTCACGGAATCACTACTTTTGTAAATCCTTTTGGATTGTACATCATTTATGAGGCTCACAACCTACCAAAAGAAACAAAATATCCAACCTTATGAAACGTATAACATTAACTGTTCATTGTTTTGCTAAAGAACCCTATCAAAATCTGATTCAATTCTGTAATGCACACTATTTCGTTACTCAAATTGTTAGGATGAAATACATAATACAGTCCCATTTGTATACAAAAACTTCACAAACATTAACATATGAAAATAATACAGAGTAGGGAACGCATAATGCTCATGGGAAATTTACGTCATAGGTAGATCATATGTACCAACATATTAATAAGACATGGATTTCATTTTCAATCTTCTTAAACACATTGCACCAATTCTATGTTATTGGAAAAATCTATTTTCATTTTAGATTACGCCTGATCTGTGCCAGACACAGTTAGAAATGTATTTGCAGTGATGCAACCAATACCTCTTTCAACATCAACGATTGTTTTGAATAATTACATCAGAATGTTTTATAGTCTGGATACAGCTATAAACAGGCAAGCCTATCCCAGATCTCGCTACTGCTTCAATCTACTGCCACTTGGGACAGGAATCCGTCCAATATGTTCTATTTTCAGAAGCACTGCATTTTGGGATAATGTTTAAAAAGGTAGTTCCAGTCATTATAGGTTCTCGACGAATCATCTGACAGGGACGTTTACAAATGGCGCCATGAGAATTCGCGCGCGATGTCATTAAAACAAAGATATTTATTTATCGATAATACGAAGGGTAGTATTTTAGGATTTTGGCGACAGGAATGTCATTACTGTTTGGGAATAAAGATCTAAAACTTTCTGATGCCAAGCCAACCATGAGGCCAGTCCATAAACATAAACCTGATAAAGTTATAACGAAAACGTGATGAAGCATGCGAGAATATTTCAAAAATTCCGTTAAAAGTTTTAAAACATGACAGAGTGATTATGACAGTGAAGGATTATGTTACATTATTACGCCAATATCATCCTAAAATCGATACATACGATCAAAGTAATAGATGCGTTTTTTGTTTCACAAACCAGTGTCGCATGTGTCTTGAGTCAGAGGCTGTTATAAATATACATTTCCGATTTTCAATAAGCTTGCAGAATATTGGGCTTTATTTTCACAGTTGGAAGAAGCTCTAAGATGATGGTTCTGACAAACCTACAATGTTTGCCATCTGCTGTTGAATTAAGAGCAACATAACCTCCAAAGCGGCGGAACGGGATGATAACATGGATTCATTATAGTCTACCGCACTGTAATAAAAAAAAAACCACACATGCTTAATATATATTTCTGTTTGTCTGTTTGATGTTTAACGCCGCACTCAGCAATATTCCAGCTATGTGACGGCGGTCTGTAAATAATCGAGTCTGGCACAGACAATTCAGTGATTGACATCATGATCATCGATCCACGCATTTGGGATACAATGACATGCTGAAGACCTATTCTACCCCGGATCTTCACGGGTCACTTGATTAATAAGTATTTATAAAAACAAGCTTGGACCCGTGAAGATTCCGGGAAAGAATAGTTCTTCAGCAACCTATGCTTGTCGTAAAAGGCGACTAACGGGATATATCATGAGCATCCATCCACGCAATTGGGATCGATGACATGCATCAACCAAGTCGGCGAGCCTGACCACCCGATCCCATTAGTCGCCTTTTACGACAAGCATGGGTTGCTGAAGGCCTATTCTACCCCGGAATCATACCACGGGTCATATATAATTTTGTGAGTTAAGCTAGCTTCGTCAGCACTGAACCTTTGTTCCGTGATGGCTACACCACAATTGGTTAAGTACAATAAGTAGATTAGACCCAATGAATCTCATCAGGACAAGAACGTAAAGCGGTTTTGTTGTAAAACGTTGACGTCTATATTTCACAATACATGTAAGAAATCAAGTTTTAATTCCATTCTCAGTGGAATATGTGACATGCTCCTTATACATAGTGTTTTTATGAGGGGGGTAGATTGGGAGTTATTTCGCAAATAAATTCATAGGAGAACGAAGATTCACTCTCAATCTAGCATTATGTAAACATTGCACTTCTGCTACTATTGTCGTATGTGTTTTTTATCAGGCCGAAACCCGATATGAGAAAGATGAAATGGTTACTAGGATGAAAACGTTATCCATCTTAATCACATAGTATTTGTATGTTATCTCAAACTAGCCTTATATTGGACAAAGCATCTCTTTTGATGTTGTCATTAAAACGAGTAGTTAAGTCTCGACTTTTGAAATGTCCATGGGTTGATCTCACGCCTGAGGAATATCACGACAATAAAAAGTATGTTTTATCACACCGCGTTTTTACCGAACATGTAAAGGAATATGTTAAGGCTATTAAGGCTGTATTCTTGGTGATATAACGGCTTGGTTTAACAAAAACAAACATCCTTACGTAACTGAATAAGTTTCTTTTGAAACGGACTTCTGAACTTGTTTAGAATCTGTATAGGCAGATATTCAAGACTGAGTGTTCTCAGACATTGACGTTTCAAATTCACATCTTATCGCAGATTTGCTGAAGCATCTAGAAAAAGCTCTGGTGTGCAAAGAAAGAAAAACATTTTTTTTTTCGAAATGCATCTGTAATTTAAGAATAGAGTCATGAAATGAGTGGGCGTCTCAACACATCCTGACATCTGCCTCAAAGATAAGTTTTCGGTAATGTAGTACCTACTTGTTCGTGGACAGATTGGCAGGTGCCGACTGGGACAAACTTTCAGAGACCCGCTGTTCGTCAGCTAGGGAGCTTAACAAACCAGCTGTTTCTCTTGAAGCCCATAGACTGTTCTCGAAACATACGAATTTACCTGTTCTGTTCTTATATAAACTTTTAAGGTGATACACATGTGGTTAATGTTGGTTTGTTGTTTAACGCCGCATTCAGCAATATTCCAGCTATATGACCGCGGTCTGTAAATAATCGAGTCTGGACCAGACAATCCAGTGATTAATATCATGAGCATCGACCCACGCAACTGGGATTCTCTTATCACATGGACACATCACACAGCATCTTCTTCCCACATTATTATTACAAGCTACACTTGGAACTGAAATTTCACCAGATGTGTGTCTCTATTTGCAGGATGCTAATTATAAGCTTAAAATGATATAAATAGGAATCACGACCAGAAAGTCACAATTTAACGAAACGGAGCACACTGTTGTGGTTCTTTAAAATTCTTGAACATCATTTTGTATCTTCAATATATGTTCACATTTAATATTGCTTAATACATTACTCGCATTTAACGTATATGTTACATGAATATGAAAATGGAAGAATTGTGTCATTCCCTCCTGAGTTTGGAGATGAACAGGTGTCATAGTAATGGCTGGTTCGACAGCCGTAGAATATATCTTGAGCGACCTACTTTTTTATCTAGATGTTTGCGATTTAAATGGGTTTATCGCCGGGAGAGGTCATTCTAATAGGCGTAACCCTTTGCACAAAAAAAATAATAAAATGATCAGAGAGTGAGCTGTATGTGTATACTTATTTCTGATATGTGAACATTATTCGCTTAAGGTTCGAATGTATTAATCTAACCCAAGAGGTCTACAGAATACAACATAGATGTGCTAAATCGGTTTGATAGAATGCACTATGCACATCTCGTAACGTGTAATGCCCAACTCAAGATCTCGTAGCATTTACATCCACGTCACGGACTCGACGGCAAAGCTAATTTCCAGGATTAAAGAGGGCAGCATAGTTCCGGCGTGACATTCAGAACCAAATGATATAGTCCGGAAACAGTCTTGTTGGAGGTTCTGATTGAAGCAGTCTGTTCAGCTTGCATTTAAACACTTCATTTGAAAATATTTTCATTGAATTGAAACCTTCACATGCAAATACGTAGTTTAATTGGATGTACGCTGATATGTTTAGATATTTAAGCAAGAGCCCCCACAGCGGACGCTCAGAGAGGTTGGCACTCTAAGGTCGCTTGGTTTGTTGTTTTACGCCGCACTCGGCAATATTCCAGCTATATGACGGCGATCTGTAAATAATCAAATCTGAACCAGACAATCCAGTGATCAATGTCATGAGCATAGATCCACGCAAATGGGATCGATGACATGCTTCAACTAAGTCATTGAGCCTGACCACCCGATCTCGTTAGTCACCTCTTACGACAAGCATAGTCGCCTTTTACGGCAAGCATGTGTGTTTGGTGGTAGATATGTGGAGGACATTTCAAATTATCCGCTTCTGCGACAAAAATGACGCCCGATGGATATCCCTATTTTGACCTGTTTCATGAGTTCCTGTGTTTTTTTCAGCTGAAGTTTGGTTGATTGGTTGGTTTATTGTTTAACGCCGCACTCAGCAATATTCCAGCTATACGACGGCGGTCTGTAAATAATCTAGTCTAGACCAGACAATCCGGTGATTAATATCATGAGCATCGATCCACGCAATTGGTTGGTTGGTTTGTTGCTTAACGCCGCACTCAGCAATATTCCAGCTATGTGACGGCGGCTGTAAATAATCGAATCTGGACCAGACAATCCAGTGATTAATGTATCATGAGCATCGATCCACGCTGTAGGACCGATGATATGTATCAACCAAGTCAGCGAGCCTGACCACCCGATCCCGTTAGTCGCCATTTACGACAAGCATGGGTTGCTGAAGACCCGTTCTACCCCGGAATCTTCACGGGTCCCACGCAATTGGGATCGATGACATGCATCAGCCAAGTCAGCGAGCCTGAACACCCGATCCCGTTAGTCGCCTTTTACGACAAGCATAGTCACCATTTACGGCAAGCATGGGTTCCTGAAGACCTATTCTACCCCGGAATCTTCACGGGTCTTCAGCTGAAGAATTGACTTGCCCTTACATGTGACTTGCCTTTACCGGTGGGGCAGGATAGGCTTAACCTTTCGCCAACACCTGGTATCCTCACTAAATGAAGGGAATTCATAAACACAAGCTCATATTATAGTCGGAATCATACATGAATATGGAAAAGGTTTTGTAGCTTTTACTTACATTAGAATTATGTCAAGATGTCTGTACTGAATGCCGGATAAAGGGTAATAAGATTTATCTCATATAAGCAATATTTTATAAGGTGGAAATGTCGAATTTGAACTGTAATAATAAGGTTATATGCACAATATGTACAAGGTGGCTCTATTGTGGTGCCAGTCTTACCTTCTAGATGGAGGATATAGGCTCTATTGTGGTGCCAGTCTTACTTTCTAGATGGAGGATATAGTTGATGGCCAGTACTAGTACGCTGTAAATGTTTGACACAATATCAATTTCATGACGACACCAAGTATCATCTCATCAGATACAAACAATTTTCAATAACTGCCCCTTGGCATGCATAGATACATCTAGGTGGGTCGCAAAGCTGTTTCTTTATCAAATCCCAAGTCATGTGCAAATATTAAAAGCGACAAAACCAGTTTTATATTCATAAGAACTCTCTGCTAAAAGCAGAGTCGATTGTACGATTCCGATTATATCATGAACATGTGTCTATTAGTCACTATCAAATAATGATATCAATGATACCAAGAGTTCGCGAAAAGGTACGGGTATCCTGCACCACCGGTATCACATGCAAACACATGCAAAGGCAAGTCAATTGTTCACCCAAAATAGACATAATGTGGTACAAGTTAAAATAGAGAAAACATGTTATCCCTTTCACATGTCTCATACATTAGTGGAAACACGAAGTACCAATCCATAAGATCATTGATCACAATATCAGATAGAGAGTACAGTATGTGTTGTGCGTGCGGCCCTTTAGCATCACACTGAAAAAATTCTGCCCACGACCGCGCCTTGGCTTCGATCTATATCATCATTCATATGTTCCTCCCGTGTGCAGTCTATTCTAGTATTATAGCATATTGTGATGATATAAAAACCCCGTAAATTCCAGTTATTACGGATTCCGAAGGGCACATCAAGCAGAGATATTTTCCTTTCTATTAGTGACGTTCAGAATTGACGCGAATAGCACTTCGGGCGATCTCATTCAGAATGCCACAGCATGCATTATGCATTTATTGACACCACTAAGGGTATTTGTAATGATTTGTGTTATAAGGCGGTCAAGACTGTAACTCAAAAGAAGAAATATGGCCGTTCGATAATGATCGTGATTCAAATAAAATAAAATAAGCCCCATAATAAACATTTCGTGTGGTTAGAAGTACATGACGATAAAGTGAATAAGGCAAAGGACTCTATTTAGCATATGTCGTCGCGTTAAAGTGTTATAAATTGTAACAGAGTGGTTGCAAGTCTGATTTCTGTTTTACATTTACCAGCGCCGGATACACGCGTCCTCCCGTTTAACTCAAGCATTTAGCAGGCAGTTAGAGGCATTATATAATGACCTAAACGTATCCCCAACTTGGAATCTTGTCATTATTTCCCTACTTTTATCAGTAATTTAACTGAAATATGAAATATAACGAATAATTAATAATGTTAAAATACATCACGATCCCTTTTTAGCAAGCCTCGACGAAACGAAACCAAATCTCGAAACCACAATAAGACCAAGGCGAATTTGCCAATGCTTTACATACCCATGTGTCTACCCTTTACCCCATTTACTATAGAACAATGAAGCAAACTACAAAGAACGCAATTTATCTCCCCTTACTCGCGATGAATTGGCATCACAGAGTTTATGAAAATCAATGACATGATCGATACAATACATGTGTCTTCTCTTTCATAATAATCTTGCAGCCAAAAATATAAATAATCTAACCCTTTCTGATATCAATAAATGAATAATACATGTTGTGAAGTTGACCTTAAAGTTGGTGCGAACAATAATAATCATAATGATCTCCAGAAACAGATTCCATTGGGCGTACGTGTACATGTTAAAATAGAATGTAGCAATGATAATTTATGGTGACACCGGGTAAAATGGTGAGCCTGTTCTGCTGTACGGTGTAAGGGGGTGCAAATATGAACATCAGTCTGTATGAGAAGTTTTATTCAGAAACAAAAATAACTGGACTTTGTTTTTATGCATTCCGGAGTTTTGATACAATCAGCAATGATTCTGAGAAAAACCCATATGAGGAACATGTGGAGTGTGATCATTTATTGAAGTCGTTTGGAGACCGAAGGGACACTGGATGTCCTACCCATACATCAAGTGCACTTTTCACATTCGTATCCCTTCTTACTATACCTTGCATTCATCTACGTGTCGTGATTCAAATCCGAACTTATGAGACCTATGGGAAATTTTCATACTAAGATAGTGACTTTAGGTATGGCATTAATGCAGATTTGGTAGACACTGTGAATCAATGAATGAGAGTTCTATTTCCTCTAGTCACAACCGAGAAGATCAAAAGATGAAAACAGGTCCATAGTGGCAAAATAGATGGAATAGAAATTATAGCACACACACACACACACATTTATCAACACACTGACAATAGTTTACATGAGGATGCACTTTTTGAGAGGCGGCTACCGTTAGAGCGTACCATTTTGCACGATCGCGAACACCTGGCTTCATCATTGATTTTAGTGATCCCTTCATATAATTTCCATCACTAATTGGCCAGGGAGTCTGTTTCGGCAGATAATCAAGACTGATTATTCTTCGGTGTTGACGTTTTGAATATACTGTTTTAGGAACAATAAATGTTGCCCAGCTGTCAATACTCATGCCATGTCGGATATCAGTGACATCACATAGGTGTTTCACAATATTCTTCTCGGAAGACTCACATTTCGAAAACTAGAAGTTACAGTTGGCACTACAGTGGAACCGTCTTGCTTGTGTTACACATATAAATCTCAATATAACAATTTGAATTCGTTAAAAAAAAACTGTGAATCATGCTTACGTTTCGATCTTTTTTCTCTTTACACAGATTTTAATATTCAACTCCAAAATGATATTCATTCGAAAAAGGCTCAACCATCTGGACATAATTCTTGTGTGAAGAACACAATAGTCTTCAACACATTCCAGTAGATCGGCGTCTGTCAGATGCTTGTGCAGGAATATTGAATATCTAATGTCACTGATGCCAAGCCTTTGTCAACAGAACACCTCATTTCTTTTCTTCAACCCACTGGAACAGACTTTTGCTGGATGTTAGGTGTCGCAACGTTCTTCTGCTACCTCCTGACAAAAACAACATTTTCATACTTTAGTATCAGCAGATGTCAGTTTGTTACGGTGCATCTCCTCCGTAAAGACTAAGTGAGAGGGTTGATTGAACTCAGCATTGAAGAGTATTTCAGTTATATCTATTGTTCTATATCTGGTGTGTTAGCTTCATGCCGTATTGTTTTTCATTCTGTTATATCTACAACACTGTCTTTTGGACAACTCATCTCTGTCGTCTTTTTTGGTTGTTTGCGCCATGTTCTGATGATTGCCCTTTTACCCCACTGTAATTCTTCTTTTTTGTATCCATCCATTATCATCGTGCGATACCTCTTTGTATTTCCGTTTTCATCTTCTTTATTTTGGAGAGTATCTATAATTAACAAGGATCCAGCTGACAAGGATCTATTCCGAGAACAGACTCCAGAGAAAGAGAAAGAATGGATTTATTTGGAATCCACGGCGAGCAATAGCGGGTTCCTTGAAACTGATCATTGTTCCCAATGGATTAGAACTGTCCGCATGCAATTGCATACTACATTACAGAACACTCATCGATTCCAGAGGACATTGACCTATCAGCCAGACACAAGTGTTGAGAAGCCCGCTTACCATAAGGCGTGATTCTTATGTTATATATACAGAATAAATATAGAAATAATAAAAATATGAGAGGGTGTCTTTGCATGTACATGCTTACTCCTTATGGTTAATCACACGTCTCGTCATGAATTTCATTAACGTATACTTAACCCCATTGCATTTTCATTTAATGTGTTTTGTCGTAAAATCAGCCTGATATCACTTGGATATATCATCCGGACCATGTATGCAGTATTTGCACCGATCGCGATACAGTCAAGGTGAACTGTATGTCTGACCAATGTATTTGAACTTATTGTCTTAGGTAATTAGGTTAGTTGGTAAGATTGGTTTGGTTTGGTTTGTTGTTTAACGCCGCACTCAGCAATATTCCAGCTATATGATGGCGTTCTGTAAATAATCGAGTCTGGACCAGACAACCCAGTGATTAACATCATGGGCATCGATCCACGCAATTGGGATCGATGACATGCATCAACCAAGTTAGCGAGCCTGACCACCCGATCCCGTTGGTCGCCTTTTACGACAAGCATAGTAACCTTTTACGACAAGTATTGGTTGCTGAAGACCTATTCTACCCCGGAATCTTCACGGGTCTAGTTGGTAAGAAGTGTCATTAAGTTAGAACGAGATAAGTTAAATGGAAACTAAAGGGCATTTTCTTCTGTTTCGGGATATCCTAAAGAAATTCTCGTATTCCGGTTAATTATCTTAGTCTGTCCACTACTTCCTTTTTGATTAGTCCACCCCGTTGTAGACCTCACACTTACTACTTTTAAAAAAAGCAGATACAAACCAGTTAGTCAAAGTATGATTCTCACCGCTCAATTTGCACTGATGGCTCCAAGGATGGTTACAAAGTTGTCAGGGGTACCATCATTGGATCAAAAACTATTTCTTCCAGACTACCAAACAATAGTTCTATCTTTACTGCTGAGGCCAAGGCTATTCAAACAGCCTTGGAATATATTAAAACACAAAATAAATGTAAAAACTTCATCATTTTCTCTGATTCTTTGTCATGCCTATAGGCACTGAAAAACGTCCGCTCAAATCATCCACTCATTCTTGATATTTTAGAATCATACAATACTCTTGCCACTGGCCAATACGACATCGTTCTGAGCTGGTTACCAAGTCATTTTGGTATTGCTGGTAACACCCAGGCTGATGCTGCAGCTAAAGCAGCTCTAGAAAAATCCGTCTCTTGCCTTTCGCTTCCCTACAGTGATTTAACACCTTACATCAAGGAATATGTGAGAGGTTTGATGCAAAAACGATGGGACACCCAAGTAGGTGTAAATAAACTCCATGAATTTAAGCCCAAATTAGGCTACACCTACTTGGGTTGCCAATCCAGACATGACGAGGTTGTTCTGCGAAGATGTCGCATTGGCCATAGTCGCTACACACATGAGTATATCTTGAAAGGTGAGGATCCGCCGTTTTGTGTCCCTTTTGATGAGAGAATCACAGCCAAGCACGTCCTGCTTGACTGTATATAGACTTATCTCTCACA
Source organism: Haliotis cracherodii (assembly GCF_022045235.1). Lineage (NCBI taxonomy): Eukaryota > Metazoa > Mollusca > Gastropoda > Lepetellida > Haliotidae > Haliotis > Haliotis cracherodii. The sequence continues at coordinate 37,835,250 of NW_027266275.1, read as the reverse complement.
AGGGATACCTATTATCATTCAACTTCTTTTAAGGATCTTTTTAACAATGTGAATGCTCGTTTAATTCTCGATTTTTTTAATGAAATAGAATTATTTGATAAATTTTGAATTTTGAATGTTTTAAAATAGTGTGATGCTATTTACAACTGAAACTATTGAAGGCTGTGCCACTCAGGGGGTTAACGTAGTGTAAAATTATTGTCCCCCTGACTGTGGCACGTGAGTCCATCTATGTTGAAGTTATTAATATACTTCACTAGTGTTTTAATGTATTGATTGTGCTTCTATTTTTAATATTGCAGGAAGCAAAAGCACTGTCAGTCCCCATGATTCCCAGTGAGGTGGTCTAACTTTGGTTGATAGTGGTCTATAGCCTGATTTTAATTCATATGAACTAATCTACTGAAAATTCTTTGTTTTATTATTGCTTAGGTTTGTTTTATATCTAAACTGTGATATTTACCTGTCCTTAGACGACAGGTCTTTAATTATAGTAACTATCTGGTTCTCATCGCGATATGGCTGCAATACTGCCGATGCGATGTAAAATTTTAACTCACTCAACTCACTCTCCCTTTTTGGCTTACTAACTTCCACTTTTTCTACTCTTATACCGGTAGCTCGCACACAACCCCCAACACGTGACTTATTATTCATATTATTAACATATGTCATATATAAAATATATCATTTAGGTGAAACCCACAAACAGAAAGAAATACCACCAACTCGGAAAATGATCTGATCCGTACCATTTTATTGTTGTACGTTACAGCTGGTAGAGGTAAGAGGCGACAAACGGGATCGGGTTGTCAGGCTCGCTGACTTGATTGATGCATGTCATCGATCCCAATTGCGTGGATCGATGGTCATGATATCAATCACTGGATTGTCTGGTCCAGACTCGATTATTTACAGACCGCCATCATATATAGCTGAAATATTCCCGAGAGCGGCGTTAAACAAAAAACCAACCAAACCAATCTGATTTGGAAATGTCCTCCACATGACTTCCATAACACATTTTCAAAGCTTCACTTTGGCTTTGAATGTTGCAATCCTAATCAAACAACAAAGAGTCGTTTGAGACTCATTGAAATCTTTGAATAAAGAGCATGCTCCATTGTCCATCGAATGTAGTGAAATGTGGACATCAAGGGCTGGAGCTGCTGGAATATCGCTCTACGTAAGTTGACTATTGGAAAGCAGAAGTCATCCCTCTTGACATACAATCTTGTGGATAGTTTATGTCTCTCTGAATATTTATACATAGACCTAAATATGAAACAGATGAGGCGATTTCACTGGTCCCTTCTATTTCTAGCTCAAGTGGGTAAATCAGTGGATGGGAATTGGCTATTTAATGAGGCCTGATAATCCAGACAGTAAAATTCCTTGTGGAATAGTTTATATTGACCAATTTCCGTATACCCAATGGTCAGTACATGTATTAATATTTTAACCTTTTCTAAGACAGGCTTTGTAAAAATCTTTGTTATATAATCTAATTGCTCAAATAACGAAAGAAAGGTGTTAGTATGCTGGGCGCATTGATATTTTAGTACACAGGCATGTTGTGAAATCACTGAGATAACAGTTTCGCAGAACGGTATTCTTGATAGTATTGATTTAAAAAAATGTATTATAACCACAAATGGCTGAATCGGTTTTATCTGTAAGGTAAAATAATATAATATATATGTTCGAATTTTGCAAGTTTCTCTTGCCCCGTGAAGATTCCGGGGTAGAATAGGTCTTCAGCAACCCATACTTGCCGTAAAAGGCGACTATGCTAAGCCTTGATGTCGTAAAAGGCGACTAACGGGATCGAGTGGTCAGGCTCGCTGACTTGGTTGATACATATCATCAATCCAAAATGCGTGGATCGATGCTCATGATATTAATCACTGGATTGTCTGGTCCAGACTCGATTATTTACAGACCGACGTCATATAGCTGAAATATTGCTGTGAGCGGCGTTAAACAACAAACCAACCAACGCAAGTTTCTCTCAATTTCAAACCTGCAGCGATGTGCCATGGATGACGTAAAATAGTGTTATCATTTCACGCAACGAGGTTACAATGTAGTAACCTTATATTTTAAGAACGTTACGGCTTTACTGCTATCGTCAATTCCTTTTTAGGTTTTATATATAACGCCGCATCTTTGGCGATGTGACATAAAGCCACAGAGCATGATTACCGATTCAGCAATAGCTTGATTTGATAGGTATATTATGGCAATAAGTTTTATTACTTTTATTAATTACGTCGTTAGAACATTCCCATACACGACCGTTTGAGTACCGCTGTTATTACAAAATTTTACCAGCATACATCCTTGAGGTTTTAAGAACATTTATTTTCTTCATTAAGGATTATTTACAAACTTAGGTAACATAAATCTGCCACATAAAACAGATCGATAAGCTCATACAAATTACCCCGTCACTAGTATAACGGTTTTATAGACGTCTGTAAATCTAAAAATGAAATAACGCTTCATGAAAGAAATCTGTAACTGTAAAGACTCAAAATTTATGATTTTCCTTATACATTACGGCAATATAAAATCCCGGCGGCTTTAAGTATTGTTACGTTGAAGCTGTATATGCGTCCTTAAGTCCAGAAATGTTTAACTAACCCATATATCACCCAAACACTTATTTTATTATATTAGTTATATGTTAAACATGAAAGAGTCATGATATTATGTATATTAAAGTAAGGTGAGACTGATAAATGTATCCAAAGGCAGCCAGGTGCATTCCAAATTCTTTACTAAGAACCCACCTAAAATAAACTACATCATTTTGTGGGCGGTCCACACTGCACGAATGGTCGTCAGCACTTGAAAAACAATGTACAAAGTTGATACTCTACATCTACAAACAGATGTGTCTGTTAATTTCTCGGCAACCTATATATTTGGTACCACCAGTTAGTTAGGCACCTGTTTCTTGCAAATAACGACACAGCTGAAGCCTCGAGATACAGATTTAATTATGAACATGTAAAATTTGTGTAACCTTGGAATAAATATACTTGGTTAACTTCGACAAAGCCAGAGCTTTAGATGAGTGATCTTTATGAACATGTATACAGTCGTTGAGGTTATGAGATAAATAGGATCAACTGCGATGTAGTGAGGGCTACGCCATGTTTTCCAAGGATGGCACTTTTTTGAAGAATTAAAAGCTATTTTCGAGATTTACATGTACGCAGTCGTTGAATTTTGTCTTGGGCCAAATGAAGATTTACAGTGACTGAGATGGGTATTGGTGGAGTTAGTTCCTATGGGTAAGGTCATGCTAGCCCTTTTCGTGAATTCAGGTAGCACAGTTCAGTCATTCTTAAATACAGGCTCTTGAATTTGTCGTTTCCAGTTTGTTCTTTTGCCAGATTAAGTGGACAATAAGGTAAATATAAGGTAAATACAGAGTGTATGAAAGTATTAAATGTAACTATAGAGTTTTAAAATACAGATTGTGTTGTTCATCAGTTCGAGAACCCGTGAAAACCCGGGATAGAATAGCTCTTCAGCAACCCATGTTTGCCGAAACTAAAATACATGTCCTACGAACATAACCCATTTACGACGTGTAAAACACTTGATAGACACGACACGCCTTGTCAGTGATAACAACTTAATTCAGCACATCCATTTTGTGTTAACCTTCTGACTAACCCGTCGGATTTGCCGTCGGCGCAGGTGTCAACATATCTTCAGTTTTAATCTTCAGACATTAAATTCATTAAGGAAATATGAAGACGAAAATTCAATGTATTGCATAGCTGTTCATATTTCAGGGTGAATGCGAGTTATTCGTTCTTGAAATAGTCCGAATAAAAAGTTAGTCAGTTTTGTTGATCGATATTGGTTTTATGCACAATAAACGAGATGGTAATTTATTGAGGATACCGAACTCAAATTACAAAACGTTACCGTATTCCCGTCATATTAAACTGATACTAGTTTTTCTCTTATATGATTAGAGGATAACGAGGAATAAGAGCCCAGTGCTGCAATTATGTCCAGTTTAACATGTGCCTCTATCAAACACGTTTACCGTTAAACAAATATAGAGACTCAGAAAGAACAGATTTGTTTAGAACCGCAGGTGAGCATTAGAGGATGCCGTGAAAATGACCATTTTACTTTACTATCTCCGAAAAGAACAAGTTTCAATTCTCTCTGAAGATATAATTTTTCAACTATGTACACCACTATCCCACATTACAAACTCAAGTGAAAACTACATTCCTTGAATCATGGGGCTGGTGTTACAAAACGTGGTGATCATAGGTATAGTTACATATCTATCCTCAGAGTTTCAGGCCAATTTGTCAAATGGAAGTAAATGCCGTCTGATGTTTACTGAGAAAATAACATGTGAAATGATGGACTTTCTCATAACATATATGTGAAGTTTAGGGGTAGGACACTTAGGTATGTGCACAAACTGTGCTTCCCTTCTTGCTGATCTGTTTCTTTAATCATACGAATCAGAATTTTTGCTCAGATTGGCAAAGTAAAAACAAGGTAATTTGGCCAAAAAGTTTTACTTAAGCTTCAGGTATATCGATGATCTGATATCGTTTAATAACCATCAAATAGCCAATTCTCTTCCACTGATTTACCCACCTGAATTAGAAATAAAGGAGACTAATGAGCCCGTCTTATCTGTTTCATATTTAGATCTATGCATAGATCCAGAGTGACAAAACACGCTCCACAATTCTGTATGACAACGTCAACTTTCCCTTTATGTCGAGCAATATTCCAGCAGCTCCAGCCCTTGATGTCTACATTTCACAACTTTTGAGGAGCAATCGTGCATGCCCTTTCTACGAAGATTTAAGTGAGCGTCATTCAACTCTTGCTCTTAAAATCAAGGTTACGACTTCCAAATCTCAACTTTTGAATCTCAATCTTAAGTGGTGTGTAGGTTGCATCTCAATCTTTAGTCTTGGTGAAAGTTTCAAAGTTTAAGGTGCTCAATGATAAATTAGTTAAATAGATGATTATAGAATTTCAAAGGGGCAAAAAATACATTATGTGGCATGTTTTTGAAAGTCTACAAATGTGAAAGAACTCACAAACTTAAATATATATTCATGATCAGGTGAATAAATGAAGGCTCGGTTCTGACGACTTCGTGAAGACCTCATTTCGAGGCCTCTCGCGAGCTGTAACCAATAGATTTGACAAATAAGATTATTGTGTGTCAAATAATTGGTGTTTCTACCCCTAGATCTGAGTCACACTAAACACAGAGGTCAAACAAAATGGAGGCTGCAAATTGATAAACTACACTACAACTACGTGAATCATTGTAAAAATAAATTGATTCCACGAAGTGTTCGTACAATAGAAGAGGACGTCATGTCCATCCGCTGTGCGTGATGATCATGCTCACAGTTAGAGACCAAGACCTTTAAACGACCATCCGGGAATTGGTTATATTGCAAGTAATATGAGGATGACAATAAGTTCAGTGGTTGGTGTGTCTCTTAGCAACATTGGCAGGTGTATCCTTGACTCGATACAAAGTAGGTCTGAGATCAAGAACAAGTCGGAAATGTCATTTGCACACAGTAATGCTCGGAGGAGTTGCATATCACGGAAATGCGCAGATGGATTGACCATCCGTCTTTGTTGCCATGTCATGGAAGATAAGTCTGAAGGCAATGTCTCTTGGGTACAGTCGTGCTACGGCCAAAGAATTAACAGATATTGCCCCCGACTCATGTACAACAGGTTACACGATAGTACCAAATACATTACACCATCTGCCAATCTATACAAACGTTTATGGAAGCTCTGCGGCTTTTTGAAATATCCTTCCCAAAGTACCCAGGGCACAGGGCGAAACAAAATACGCCTGACTACGAGATTGATTCTTTGTAACAGTAACATAACTTGACGGCAGTAATTCAATATTTGAATAGATTGTTATGGTGTACAGTTTGGAGAAAATAAATTATATATACGCATTGAAAGAAAGAGTATTATGACAGTTACTTTTATCTATTTAGTGCGTACACAATAAGATATATTATTTATATGTGTGTTAAATTCTATTCTATAGCTAAACAGTGTTATTTGAGCTTTGTTTGCCACTCGAAACCAATTTTACTATAATGTATTCATGATATGAAATATTCCTCAAAAATACTTTCCTCATCCTTTCATGAATATTTTGTTACTCTTTTGTACAACCCATGTTACATACATCCTTGGTAGCTATTCTTCACAAGTCGATGTACATGTGGCAGCTTAATTTGAAACATGAAACGCAGTGAGAATTCCAAGGCACAATATGTCCCCAGCACACCATGTTGGTCATTAGAGTTGACGAGTGAGTGAGTGATGTTGGTTGAAAGCCGCTTGTAACAGTACTTCAGTTATATCACGGTTTGTCGGTTTGATGTGAGAGGAAAGCCTGAAGCGACGCAGGTCTTAGACTTTTACCACATTGGTAAAAAACCCACGGGCACGGCAATGCTGCTGAAGAACCTAGAAATAATAAACTAAGCGGCAAAAGAAAGTATAGGTTGGCAATTTGTAATTTTCCTAAAAACAGCGATAACTAGTGGAAAGTGGGTATTGGGAATATGACTGCCCAGGAACAGATACCAAAAAACACCTCACCCGAACGCGCCACCTTTGACGACGCTCGTGCGATGACGAAAACATGATGAAACAGGTTTCCCGCCAATGGCATAAACTGCACGTGCATGTTAGCTGTATAAATGCGTTCGCCTGCAGGGTATAACCACACAAAAAAAACACAAAAGAAATGCCACGACTGTCACAGGAGCAGAGAGAGAGAGGGAGCCATCGGTATGGCCGAAATGGGGGCAACACAGGTCCAAATTGCCAGAAAGTTTGGTTGTACACCATTGACAGTAGCCAGGCTGATTCAACGGTACAGGCAGACAGGGAGGACACAGGCCAGGCCTAGAACCGGACGACCCCGAGTGATTACACCACTGGAAGACGGTCAGATACGGCTCATTCACCTGCGAAACAGATTCGTAACGGCGAAGGCGATGGCAGCAACAGCGTTGGGACATCCCATAAGTCAACGTATAGTACTACTATGACTTCGTGCTGCTGGAATCCGAGCGTATCGTCCTTTCCGAGGAATGGTACTGACTGCTCAACATCAACGCCTGAGACTGCGATGGGCGAGGCAGGTTCGACGCTGACAAGTGAGAAATGGCGTCGAGTGCTGTGTACTGATGAAAGTCGGTTTAACTCGTTTCGAAATGACGGCAGAGAACGAGTTTATCGACGCAGAGGGGAACGTTTGGCTCCGGCGTGTATTCGAGAGGTCCATCCATTCGGCGGGGGAGGTGTCATGGTGTGGGGCGGTATTTGTGGAGATCAGAAGACTGATTTGGTGATTATACAGGGAAACCTGAATGCTGTGCAGTACAGAGACCAAGTGTTGCAGCCAGTTGTGCTTCCGTCCTTACCAAACCAACAACAGGGGACATTGTTTCAACACGACAATGCCAGGCTCCATACTGCAAGACTGACTCGGAACTTTCTAAACCAGCAGAACGTTGACGTTTTGCCCTGGCCTGCCCACTCACCCGATATGACTCCTATTGAACATCTGTAGGACCATGTTGACAGACAGATAAGAGCTTGCCATCAGCCTCCCGTCAACAGACAAGAATTGCAGCAGGCCCTGAGAGACGAGTGGCTGACGTCATCGATGAGGCGGCGTATCACAGAATGCATTGGGGCAGCTGGTGGTCATACACGCTATTGAAGGCAACTGTGTCGACAATGAACTTGTAGTGTCTGGCAATTTTTTGGTGACATTTCAGACAACTTTTGAAAATGAAATTTCTTACCCCTACATTGTTTACCATGAGTTTACATTACCTGTGATTGTACAATTTCATTCAAACTGTGGTTGATCAATCATTTGTTACCCCTCCCTACATTATATTATAATTCACAACAAAACCTCTTCTTATTTTTTTTATTCATCATTGAACTCACCCTATACTTTCTTTTGCCGCCCAGTTTATTAGGGCGAACCCGAGATCATAGGCTTCTGGCACGTCTAAGGGACGCAAGTCTCCGCGGGGACACGCTTCGCCTGAGACGACCAAACTGACTTTACGTTGCATCAGCAATATTACAGCTATTCGCGGCTAGAACCAGTGCATATAAAGAACGATAATAAAAGGATGATATACAACATCAGTAACATGTCACAGAAAAAACCTGACTATATTGTGACTAAAATGTATATACTGTCATAAAGATGTATTTCTTTCAAGATTGCTATAACCGTATGGTTATGGACTTCAGTATTAAGTGCTTTCAAAGTAGAAAAATCAAAATATTACGTATTGAAGCTGTATCCACACAGTCTCAAAGAATGTGTTTCATGGAAACCTGACATTGATAAGGAATGAACACGGGAGCATCTTCTCTCTATATTCGGCACCAACGTAAACAACATCATCTCTACGACAAGCGACACTGACATTGGTATTCATGTGCAACTGCCTGAATACCATGCAGCTTGTTAGTTGTTTGTTTATCCCAATTTGATTGCCAACACTGATTAACATGTGGCCTAATAACAGGCTTACAACCAGTATGAGGAAACTCATTATTTCAAACTGATATCTCAACAGCAGGTTTTTCTACAGCTTCATATTATATCAACATGGCTTGGAGGCAAAACAAACCAATATCATTACCAGATACTGATACATTAAGGCAGGACATACTGGCAGAAAAATATGACACATAGCCTGTTTTAAGAATGCTTGATGCATTGCGACTAATGAAGATAAGTAGGTTCCTGAATATGGCCTGACTGGTCGTGATTTACATATCCTTCCCCGACGCCCATGATGCCAATTCGATTATGTCCAGGCCGTCCTAAATAGCTGGAATATTACTGGTAGCTGCATAAAACATTTTTTGAATCCAGCTATTATCTTCTTAAGCCATCACCTCTTTTCATTTGACTGATTTTATTGTGTGTCAGATCCTCCATTGATGAGTACCCGCGAGGTATCATATGGGCCGTGATTGTCGTAAGAGCTGAAAAAGTAACATCGGGGAATTATTGATGACCTGGTTGTATCGTGTCGTCGTATCCCCAACGACGAGGGCCGCGGGTCTTGCTATCAACCATTTGGTCGCCTGGATCAGATTCGATCATTAACATGCTTCCGTGATAAGAATGTAATGTTGCTTGATGATCCGTGAATAAAGTAAAAACATGGTCCCTACTTCCAACAGGGAGATTCCGGGATAAAATACACAAGTAGAGGTCCTCAGCGACCTATGCTAGTTGTAAGAGGCGACCTAATGGATCCGGTGGCCAGGCTCGGTGAGTTGGTTGCCAGAGTATCAACGTACTCCAACGGCGTGGATCGTTGCTTATCATGTCGATTACTGGTTTGTCTGATCCTGATTCAATGATGTACAGGCCTCTGTCATAAAGCTGGATTGTTGGTGAGTACGGCTTTAAACAACAAGCAAACACAACGACAACAGATTCATCTAGATGTTGATGATCTTGGACAGCTGTCATATCCTACTTAGATAACAGTAACACATTCCTACAGGCGCAGTGTGACAGTCTAGACAATTTCAAGGAGCTATTACACTGCCTTATTGGCGAGCTTTCAGACAGTTTAACTCTTTCATTTCCGACTCACTTGCAGCCTGATTCCCATTCACCCTTAATTCACGGACACCTGCAGGCTTTCCACAGATGCAGGGTTTCCACAGCTGTCACTGGACATTTGCCGTTCTGCTAAGAGATATGAAAACTTGCGAAAGTCTTCAGACATGACTTAAAAACAAAGTTAAATAAATCCTTAGTAAATATTCTGTAAAGTGTGGACCATCAAGAGCAGTGTCGATTTATCATCGTGCCTGGTTCAGGTCAATTAATTAGCCCCGAGAGGAATGGTTAGTTATACACTGGTGAAACATTGTACTGTTGTTGAAACATGTGCAATGTACTGCAGCAGTTACACCTGAGTTGGAGCTTAGGAGGCGGTGAATACATTGAAGCAATCAATGGGAATCAATTAATATTTTCACCAGTGCTCTGTCTTCTCTCGAAACTCCTTTCCTATATTTGTAAGATCCTCGCGGGAAGTTCGGGTAAGAATATAGGTTCCCAGAAACCTCTGATTGTCTTAAGAGACGATTAAATGGATCGGCTGGACAGACACGGTGACTTGGTTGATTTCACGTCACAGTATCACAATAGTACAGATCGACGATCATGATGTCAACCACTGGATTGTCCAGATTTGATTATTTACATACCGACGGCATATAGCCAAAATACTGCAGAGTGCGGTGTTAAACACCAATAAACAAAGCATTTGTTATACTTCTGTGTCTGTCGGTGATCATTCCAACATTCATTGGAAAACACATACACAATGCCAATTCACTTATTTTCCATTGTAAAAGGTAGTTATAGCTGCACAATGGAGATGAACCTAGTGTTGTGTTGTGAATTGTGAGATACATTTTCTGTCATGGTTGACCTCTAAAGTATGTATTTAAAATGTATCGTCAGCGCAATCTCCTACATTTGTACGAATCCCGCTGGGATTCCTGTCATCATTGACCTCTAAAGTATGTACTTAAAATGTGTCGTTAGCGCAATCTCCTATATTTATACGAATCCCACGGGGATTCTGGGTACGAATATAGGTCCACAGCAAAAAAAAGAGAGTTAAAGTTGTGGAATGAAGATGAATCTTGTGTTGTGTTGTGAATTGTGTGTTAAAATGTCTGCCATCCTTGATCTCTAACGTATATTTTCAAACTAAGTCAACGTCATCGGGTACCAGTTTAGACGTCGCATCTCGATGATGCATATAAAATACAGTTGGGTTTCAAAAGATGTTCGGTGTACTTTTTCAGATGAACAATTGTCTTGCCTTTGCATGTGTTTGTGACGGGTGCCACCGGTGGGACAGGATACGTTCACCTTTTCTCGAACACCTGGTATCATTAATATTTGATAGTGATTCATAAACACATGTTCATGATATAGTCGGAATCGTAAATCGACTCTGCTTCATGCAGAGATTTCTATTGGATATGGAAAAGGTTTTGTCGCTTTATTTAGAGATTTGAAATCTTTGGGAATATCCTCATCCATTATTTTAAAATGTTTGAACTGAATTTATTAAATCATATTTCCCTTTCCATTAGTTTTTAACATGCTTACATGATAAGAGTTTGAATAGTCAATGTACAGAGTCGTTGTTCTAATTACTTGGTTTAGTAATTGGTCGGAAATGCCACTGCCACGCAGTTAGTACTCATGGCCATACTTTAGCCTAGACCATGCACAATAACAAACGTTACATGATGAAAATTCGATCATGTTTTTTTATGAAAGAAAAGGAAAAAGGAATGCTAATATATTGGCAGTAATATATACAATATAAATGATGAACTAGAAAATCTAATTAAATGTTAATTTTGAAATACGACCGCAGTGTACAAGTGCAGAGACTCTGGTGCTTATACGTACATGTTAAGTAAAATGTTCGTTTTGCAACACAATGGGGGCAGTTTTAATATCTGTGCAAAACATTTCTGCTGACTCAGCACAGATAAATGCTGCTTTGCTTATGATGAAACACGGGGACTTCAGTCTACCAGCAGTAACATTGACAAAGTTCAGGTAAAATAATATAAATTGCCAATGGGTCTGAACGAAATAATGCTACAATCACACAATGCTTGACGTGTGTGTTACTGCCAATCACTACAGAAACGTGATACTGAATTTCAGCTGTATGTTGCAAGGATATAACAGGCGGTAGTTTGTTGCTTCTAGCAATGCGATTGATAAATAATGTCGAGCCAGAGAATGGCAAAGTGATTCATCGATCCCACATATGTCTGGACATGAAGTATGTAGAATTAGCAGACATATCATAAGTGAAAGACTGATAGGTTTACAATAATTGACTACCACAATGACACATACAAGGTCAGACATTTATACATCGTTAGTTAGAATAAATACAGGCAGCTGCGTTCAGTTTCCGCCAGATCATTGTCACAAAAACAGCTCAAACATAATATTGCAATTATGATCCATGCTTCTTGTAATTTCACCGTTCACAATTATAAATAATCTTTTACTTAAAAAACCAAACATATACTTCCATGCTTTTAAAAATAATAATATGATAATATAGGCAAAATATACCTACCTCTAGGATCACAATATACTTTAATATGTTTTAAGGTAATATGTTTGTATGGTTTGGTTTGTTGTTTAACGCCGCTCTCAGCAATATTCCAGCTATATGACGGCGGTCTGTAAATAATCGAGTCTGGACCAGACAACCCAGTGATTAATATCATGAGCATCGATCCACGCAATTGGGATCGATGACATGCATCAACCAAGTCAGCGTATGTTTGTATGATTGAACAGAGGGCCTCATCCATATATCTCATGCTTATGAATACTATATTTTCCTTTTGTCTAATTACCTATATATTGCTAAACTCAAGCCATACTAAATGCATACTAAGACATAAAAGTTAAGTAAGAAAACAGTTTACACGTGTTTCTATTCATGTCATAACGTAACGTCTCAAAGTGTCGAGAAGATAAAGAAAGGAACAAAGGACTTAAACACAGAAACATATTGAAAACAATAGACTACAATACAGACAAAATATTATGCATCACAAACATTTACTGTCCTTTGAAGTAGGCAGACCAACCAAGGACGAGGAGAGGACTTGTGGAGTGGGACAAATTGGGAGCAACTCCTATCTTATTAGTTCAACTAATACAGTTATATAGTTTATTCCCGTCAGTTCTAATCGACACCGTTAGCTTGTGGACATGTCAATTTCAGTGGTACAATTAGACAGCTGGACACGGGGGTCTCATTTGACCGACATGAGTTTCTTATCCTGGTCAGTCAATATCTGGAACCTTCTTCACAAAGTACAGAACCCCATATACAACTGTCCGACAAATAAATGTCAATTTCTAATACAGCGTATTGCGTCTCGGAGGGTTGTGAATTGCATACTGATTCCGACTGGCAGTTTTGAAGATTTAATCAGGTGATTACTGACGGCCTGCTTGCCACTGAACACAGAAGTGTATGGTATTGGTAAATATAATAACTCTGGAATACTGGCGCCCTCTTGTCGCTGCTACCCAAGCTTACAGAGGAGTATTATATCTTCCGGCACCATATGTTCGCGATATTTAGTTTCATTTGTCAGAAAATAGCCTTTGGCATATTACTTGTAGATAATGTATCATGGTATTATATGTGGAAACGGTAATAAGCAGATCTGAGTACCATATAGAATCAAAGTACGTGAAAACTTAGTATTTTAAACTAATGATTAATTGAAAGAAAGTTGCCATGTTTTCAAATATCAATTTGTAATCTTCACTTTTAGATATCTAGTCGGTTCATTACTAGGATACAGGGGAACCAGTAATCATACATTTACACGGGGGGTGGATTCAGTGAGTGTTAATGCTCTTAAAGCATCCAATAACAATCATCCTTCAAGACATCCTAGTTTTAACGTAAAAGCTTGTGTTCAAAAGATAAACCTGTGTATGACATATTCGCAACTGCGCTATCGTTTTAAGCTTCAAAATCGTCGTCATTGAGTCATCTTTAAAACTTTGCAGATAATGTGTCACTAAAGTAAGACAAATGTTTCATATGATGAAAACTTTCCAAGAATCTGTCGTAGGGTACGACATGTATCATAATTCAACTAGACATTAAGATGGAATAAATGTTCAATACAAACAGGTGATTTATCACCTTCAGGTAATTTCTTCATATAAAATGAGGCGTGAGGCTTCACGTCAACTTCACTAATGTACTGGTGCTATAATCATCAATCTGTCACACGCACATGTAAAACAAACTGTATGACCAACTGTGAATGAAATGGGTGACAAATATGTCAGCGAATCAACTCTGAAATCAGGCAGAATGATGTAATGTTATAATTAAAATGTCGAGGTTTTGGTTATCTGTGAAAACACGTTTGAAATAATGTTTTTTTCATGCAGATAAACCTTCAAAATGAAGTAAATGATCAAACATAAAACGATAATATCTATGTGCTCACATCAAACATCATTTTATGTTTGGACAATTTATCATTTTTTCATACAGTCAACTGCTTTTGTCCTTTTAAATAAACCGTGAAACCGTGTTCTAAATAATCTGAAAGCAATGTGAAATACTACCAACAAGGCCTGGCCACTGACCTCCATAAGGTTCCTCAATATGTAATTAGTATTCGTTCGAACGCATAAGTTGAGTCTTTGGAGGCTTGAAAACGATTTAGTTGGTTTTCCCAACAATGGTGAGAAGCAGTAAAAGAAAGTAATGTTTATTGATATCAATAAAAGTCACTGTATATTCAGTTTACTGACTGCAGCGCCCACAACGCCTGATGAAATATACATAGTTCTCACGCCCTGTACAGGAGACTTGGTCACACTAATCATCAGAAAACGACAGATAAACGGGGTTTATGCTGTAACACCATAGGATGTTCGATAAGCGTGTTGTTCTAACAGAAATATTTTTACATTCCACTATGGTGATAACTGTCGTAAGTTTTAGAACACTCTGAAACTTTTGCATTTGCATATAATGAGTGAGGCAATGTAGTGAGTTAGTGAGTGAGTTTGGTTTATCACCGCCGCGTTCATACTATTGACGGTAATACCCCAGCTTTTCAGCTTGATGTGGAAGGCTCGAAGTGATACAGGTTTTAAACATTTACAACTTTCATAAAAACCCACGAGCACTGTTCGGGTGGTTTCAAACCTAAACAAATAATGAGTGCGGACCGGGATTCGTACCAAAAATAATAGGTATCTGGCCCGTCTGAGTGACGCAACGCAAAGGGATGTGCCTCAGGGAGACATACCACAAGGCATGGACGCAAGTTGTTAACGTGAAATGTGTTTTTGATTATGCAATTCATTCTGATAATGTTTACGAGACATGGGCATTTATGAGATGATAACTGAATGCTAAAGTTTTTTCTGTAGTTGATTCTCTTCCCATTATTGGTCCAGTACCCGTCAAGCGTATTATTTCAATACTTTTCAAAACATCGTAAATGCACACTTAAATCAAATGCCCAGAGAGAGAATAAACATTGATTCATTTGCGTTAGTCTTATAACAAAACTCTTTGACACTGACGGCGGGAGACATTTCCGAGGCCAAATTCTCGTGAACAATTTCCACTGTTTTGAGACCTGCACATCCATTCCAAATAAAAATGTGTCGGCACTTGAGAAGTTTGGGAACACTTGATGTACACACTGCAACCATTATTTCGGAGATTACAATTATGGCGATTCAACAATAAATTGCTCAGACATCTTCCGAGATATTGTACATAATTAAACTAAAGATGATTCTTCAAGATAAACTGTTTTTAATATATTTGAGAGAGTAGACTAAGTAATACATTAACTGACCTTGAAGTCCAACACTAATTAGACTACGAAGTCCTTGTTTCTCCCGTGTAATGATTTTACTGAGATGGCCTATTAAAAGATTCCAAGGTTACCATCGTTCCATAAATGGTGTAAATCCAGTCAAGTTCTATAAACGACCTAGTCTGTTCAGGGATTGAAAACAATAATTCAACACCGATAGCAATGCATAAATAGGAAGATATGAACCAGCCTTTGGCAGTGTGTGACGTCACATGGTGTCATGAATGACATTTAACCATCGACGTCATTTGGTGATTAGAATGTAACCTCTCTCAGGATGGCACAAAGCCAGTACACGTTCTTTAGACCTATTCGCATCATAATGAAAGCAAACATTGTTTTATGGTTTATGTAATTGTAACCAAACAAGATTCAGCGATGAAACTTTATTGCAAAAGCGCCCGAGGACGGCAAACAAAAAACGTGTCCCATACCTCGCTCAGATACAGACTGATGATAACCCATGAACAAGGCGCACTTCCGGTGAACATGTATAACACGGGCAAATCGCGTGCGAGTATTCGTGTTGTAAGAACCGGGTCGTGCCACTGTATGGATATTACACTTTGATAAATGGTAACTAGCCTATTTGAGACATCACAATGTCATATCCAGGGTACATCTACGGTCTGGCAAATCTGGACACGTTTTGTTTTGAGACAGACCCAATCATAATCATTATACGTTCCGGGATCCGGCAAAAATTGATTTTGAACATATATAGTGGACCTTCGCGGCTTGTCAATTAACATTTAATTTCCGTTCCTGGGCTATGATATTCCCAGTTGTAGACCAACCACAGCGGCTTATCAACGTCATTAGATAAGCAAAGTAGGTCAATTCTACTGAACCTAACAGTAACACGACACCTGCAATAACTGCTACTTATGACTGTATGGCATTTACAATGTAGATGCTTTTATGTACGCTCTTTTGCTGTTTTAATAGGTTAAGCTGAAAACAAATAGTTGCCCGAAACGTCCTTGTACTTCTTTGTACATATAATCAGACTCGAAGGAGCGTTTATCAGTGTGTGTGTGTGTGTGTGTGTGTGTGTGTGCGTGTGTGTGTGTTTGTGTGTGTGTGTGTGTGTGTGTGTGTGTGTGTGTGTGTGTGTGTGTGTGTGTGTGTGGCATATAGGTTTGTTGCTAGGTGGCTCAGTGGGGGTGGAATGCCAATCGCACGTCCTATTGTCACATGATGCAATGGCACTGATTTAGAATCATGAGAGACAATTCAAAAGAAAAAAACACACAAAAATAAAGCATATTAACTCTAGGCAAATGTTTATATAACATTATATTGATTCTAAACACTGTTTCGCAACAAATACTCTGTATGCGGGTAGATGTTGTAGAGCTGTTTATGCAAAATTCTCCTTGTGAAAATTTGTTAATAAAAAAAAGGTCGGTGAATTCTACGGGCCTGCTGCGTTCTTAAGTTCTGAAGACGGTTTTGTAGTATCACTAAGTGCAAATGTTTAGTCACATCTCAAGTATTGTTCGCTTCCATTCCAATGTTCATTATGACTTCATTATCGTCAGCTGTACATGCAATTCCTACTAATGATGAGTTGAAGGTACACTTAGACGCAATTGTGCAAAGTGGGCGCCACGTTTGCCATGGACGAGCCTAATATTTTTGACAGGTAGGCTGCCTTTGCAAATTAAACAGGGAGCAGTTGCCGTCACAGATGACTTGGTCACTTACTCCGGCAAACAAATGGACTATGTAGCTCCAAATAATAGGTACATTTTCTGTGTGGATATCCCTTTCAGAAAACCTTAGTCCTGACCCCGGTAATCTGGAACCCACTGGAGGATTATTATTGTGAGGACCGGCTACACAAACGCACGCACGCACGCACGCACGCACGCACGCACGCACGCACGCACGCACGCACGCACGCACGCACGCACGCACGCACTCACTCACGCAGGCACGCACAACCAACAGTGTTTAATTTTCCGGATCATTTCACTAAAAACGTGTTGGTCGGATTATATTTGCTGTATGAGCCATGTCCTGGCTTCCTTATCATTAGTGAAAGGTGTTGTCACGCGTATCCAGCCAAGTGGTTTCTTGCAAATGGATAAGATAAATATTATTATATGATACAATATGCTTCTATTATTACAATAGCAGGATAATTGGTATACATTTTATATTGATTTTTACAAATTAACAGTTAAACGGATCAGGGAATGGGAGTCAAGTTTCCACCCCTTAAATTAATGATTTTGTCAATCGTCGTCATTACCTGAATAGGGGCGTTGGGTTAACAGGTTAAATTGTTGTCTCGTCACGTCAATGACCCATGTTCGATTCCGCACTTGCTACATTTATTTCTGTTTCATCCTCCTCATCGGTATGACTGACACAATGGCGTACAACCACTCTCTCAATCTAAACTTAAAACGCCAGAGTCTGACTATGACTCAGACTCTTTCACATATAAAGAGTCCAAACAAAATGGTATCAGCAAATTCCCAGTGATGATTCCGAACAAGAGATACACGAATCTTTCTGCACTAATACGAGAATATATAGCCTTATACCTTATAACCACTGTTCATAATATTGGTAATGTATCTTTAAATAATAACGTGAAAGTAGTTTATCTGCCTGCATGACTATACGCAATTGCCAACGTTAACCTAGCACGATTACATTTTAGGTTCTTGAAGAAACAAGTTCACAGTAATTATCAGAATTTATTTTAAAAATACCTTATAATCATAGTTCATGTAAAGTTATTTTTGTTTAAATTATGATGTTTTGCAAGTAGTTTACCTGATTACATGTACATGCATTGCGCCATGGCTACCGGAAACCAGTCTGTTACAGTTTTTGTTCAGTAAGAATAGAAGTCTGTTTATGTGTACGTCCCTCACGTGAACCGTATCTCGCTATCATATTAGGCATACATTTAAATCAATTTTGTAATAAAATAACTTAAGTCGCTGTATATACCTAAAGATCAAGGTTTCCTGGTACGCTTTGGACCAACATTGAACAGCGTATTGCCCTGTCATAGACGAGTGTGTCGCCCGTGCCCCATGTTGAAATAAGTGTATACACTGGTGAATAAGCCAAATGCATGTGGACCTTTTGCCATCACTGATTTTCAGAGATACATTCTTATAATTTGGCTTTTGGGATCTTTTACTGCGAATAACCGAGTGGTTAATTCTCTGGCGTTGACGTTTTATATTTGCAAATATCTTCGCTCCTCAATGGGAACATTCAAATACGTTTATGCATGCATTATAGGAACCAATTTTCACATGCATTCAGATAAACACATTGTATCGATATACTAGTAAAATAAATTGTTTTATTAAATATTCAATCAAACGAAGCCAAATATCAAATGATAATAACATTAATAAACGTTTGTCAAGACGTGTCATGACATTTAACTGCAACTGTACCGCCATGAGTTAAATGATAATTATTTTATGTTTTCTTTGCAAGAATTTAGTTCGGCTGACTTTAATTGTAGACTTCAAAAACCCTTAAGTTTTCAAGGGAATATTTCAAGAGGGGATGTAATATAGAGATAATTTGGGGCAATGAAGAAGTCCTAAGCGCCAGCCTACATTATTTGATGTCATAACAGCATACTTGAACATACAGCATTGCGCCAGTCAGCTGTCGCGACTCTTCACGTAATGGGTTAGAATGTATTCTGTCAGTGTTATTGATGAGATACCACCAACAACACATCCGAAATAGATGTTTCTTAGATAAGTGACATTTTACAAAATACGTTTCAGTTTATTAGCGTCGCACTGGATCTTTTTTCATTACTCTCAAATGGCTTTGATTTTCAACATGTGAGTATTTAACAAACCTGTTTACTCGTAATATGACATACAACAGAAGCAATTATATTATTAAAGTGGTTTTATGTGAAGTACTTTCAAACGTTCCCTGGGTGATTTTGGAATGGTTACAAAGATGGAAGATTGACGAGGGACGAGCACACAACATGATGGTAATGGCCTTCAAATTGGGACATGCCTACATCCACATGCCACGAACTGATAACACTGGTAGGCGTAATGGGGGGTGCGGTAATTTTTGCTGATTACTGTTCCAGTGCGTGAGTTCAGGG
Organism: Haliotis cracherodii; assembly: GCF_022045235.1. NCBI lineage: Eukaryota > Metazoa > Mollusca > Gastropoda > Lepetellida > Haliotidae > Haliotis > Haliotis cracherodii. Next base: position 37,815,569 of record NW_027266275.1, on the reverse strand, counting down.
ACGACATACTTTCAGATGCATGGTAATCACATGAGTTGAAAAGCGGATATGAAATATTCCTAAATGACCATTGACATAAATAGACTGACTTCTAGTCTCTTAAACGATGTTTTTACAGCCCCCCTCCCCCCCCCCCCCCCAATAAAAAGAGGAAAAAATAAAAAAGGAAAAAAAGGAATTTTGTTTTCATTTACAGAAACTGGAGTAATTTAGACGTGCGAACGTCTTGCACGAGCTGTATATTTGATATGGCGTCCTGAGAATCACCAGGTTGGATTGCACAATACGGAGGATGTCATGTTAGCTAGCCCTGGAGACAGAGATTGAGAGAACCATGGTATCGGACAAATATAAGCAACGTCTGTATGCCAGGCATAAGACGCGTATAAGGGACTTGATGGGAACTTTGTCAGATTCTTTAGTAGTTCGGACCTGGTATATGTGGGTTTGTTTATTTCTTGTTGTTTAACGCCTGTTTAACGCCGCACTCATACGTTGCTAGTTCGTTCATAAGCAGTCCTCCGTACGTCTATCTCGTTCTTAGCCGGTCTGCAGTCCGTTTGTATCCAGTTCAGATCGTGTAAAAGTGCCCGTTCACCTCATCCCGACAACGTTTCGAAGCAGTTCGAGCACGTTCTTAACCAGTTCAACCTCGTTCTACCTCGTTCACAATACGTCCAAGCCAGTTCTAACTAATTCTTAACCCGACCAACTCGTTCGCAGTACTTCCTCATCTCGTCCCAAGTGCGTGTGTATTCGCGTCCTGGCCCGTCCTGGCCCGACTCCTATGGATACCGAGCGCATTGTAGTTCAAGTTCAGGGCTCCGAGCTGTACACATCATGTATCCAAAGAGAAGTCGCCCAGGTCGGTGTGCACGCGTACTGAAATTTATGTCCGACTGCACCACGTCGTAACACGTCCCTAGTAGGTTCGAAGTAAAGCAATTCCGTTCGAAGTACGGCAGTTCCATTCGTAATACGTCTTTTCTCGTTTTGAGTACGTTGTCAGTCCGACTAATTGCAGAATGGAGCAGACTCAAAGTTCTAGAGCTCCCTCCCCGCCCGAGCCCGCCCATGAAGTTCGTAAAAAGACTACGTTCATACACAGTTGGAGCTCGTTCGACAACATTTTCACGAACGTATTGAGAACTAGTTTGGTGTGATGGGGGTATTAGTCAACAAGCATAGCATCCTCTTACAACAAGCATGTGTTGCTGAAGACCTATTCGAACTCGGATCTTCACGGGTCGGAATATGTGAGAAAGTATATCATTACAGGTCAATAATAACGCATTATACTTATACACACATTATCATTAAGTCAAGTCCACACTCTAAAACATGCTTAAACCCTTGCATTATCACCCCATCGGTTAACATCGCAGACATTTCCTCTCCAATGACGCCATTTACAGAGATTGTAAGACGCTTCCAGGAATGTCTGTCTGGGAAATCAAATCATTCGTCACCTCTCGCCCCTTTCCGTAACCTGCAAGAAAACTCGACCCCCTATCGATGAATGATAAGTGCGAAAATATGACAAACCAATCAGAATGCGCGTATGACTTCAAGTACTTCGGGCAAAGAATCCCTTAGGAATAATTTTGATTTTGCATCTAAAAATATATCCAAGATACAGTTGAACGTGCTCAATCATGCTGTATAATACCGTAAGTTCCGATGTTTTTTACCAGCATCTGGAATATAAAACATATATTAGGAAACTATAAGTGAATCATTACGCAACGAGTTGACAATTCTTTTAGGATATACCCGTTTGCGCTTAGACGGAATCCATTCGAAAAAATGGCCCCGAGAGTGGCACGAGTCGTTATTCGGCTTGTCACGGAAAAACACGAGTTGGTCACGAATGGAAATCAAATACGCAAGCGAAAATCTTTATGACCGGTTTTGTGCGTTTGTTTGTCGAAACGTAAAATGCAGTCAGGAATGAGTAAGAATGCATGCGGCTTCGGCAAAAAGGACACCAGTCTCCTTACCACACACAAATGTTCTTAACAAGCATAATTATAAGGACTTCATTTAAAACTTCTTTCTATGAATTATTGCTAAAAATCGATCGCTTTCTTACTTTATGTGTATAAAATATTTACGACTGATATTCCTCTGTCCGTATATTAAGGGGGTTGGGACATGCTTACCTTTTCGCGAACGCCTGGTAGCATCCATGATCAAGTTCATGATGGTGATGTATGTACAAGTAACAATCTATGTGTCTTCTTTCGCGTTGACCCCACACATAATGAATGAGTACGTTACTTTGGTTTAACTCCGCTTTGAAACCTTTATTATTTAATTTAACTGTATGAAAAAGAAGGGGATTAGCGTCATTTTATTTTAGGATCACTCAGAAGCCAAATATGAACTTTTCTATAATGCATGTAGGAAAATCATTTTAAAAACAATTTCAATAGTTTCGTATGAAAATATTATAAGATTCTTTAATTTGTAAAATATTTTTACCATGATATCGATGTGTTATTTGTGTGCTATTGTTTTGTCAGTAGATGAAAACGAGCGTATTAACGTACATTGTTTCTCAATTTCTAATGAGCAGCGATATTGCATTGATGATGTCATACAGTGCTATGACGTAAGGCAACGGGGTTACACTGCAGTGACGTCATTTTTACAGCACGTTTGGGCACCGCTCCCTTTCGCCTTTGTCACCTACCGTAAAATGTGAATAAGTTTTATCTGATATATAAGGCTGTATCTTTCTCGAATTGACTTTACGTTTATTGTTCTCGGTTTAACCGACACGATGTTAGAACACTCCCATATATACAGTTCGAGTTGCACAGTTAATTGAAATCACACATCAGGCAAACCTGAAACCCTTTGAGATGTTATAAAGTTCCAACCAACGTTGAAACGTGTTATCAGGTCAACTAACTTCACTCTATGGCTAAGGTACTGCCCATGCGATTTTAGATTTTAACTCACTCTCTCAAATAACGATCAAAGTGAGGACATGATTCAAGTTGATGGTTCAGATAGTTACTTACATTATTGACCACTTTACATGACGTAATACGTTATTGTGTAATATCCATAATTGGCTTAAAAAGAACTTACTCTACACTTATTTGGCGTTTGAATGGGAGAATCACACGTAAAATATACAGTCATGTGTTGTCGGAGACTGAAGACACTATCTCATGTACCATGTGAGGTGAGATGAAATTTGGCTTAACGTCGCGTCCATGATTATAGCACTTATATAGCGACGTGCATGATGTGTTTGTGTGTGTGTGTGGCTGCTTGTACTCGTCCGGACAAATGCCGATTTTGTGGTGCTAGATACTATGCCGCAGTTTAACATGAATAACCACTCAGACCCTGTATACTGACTCCGAGCCGACCAGCCCCTTAATGCCGAGTGCCAGACAGGGTAACGTCACGTACCATATTTAAACGTCTTTTTGTATGACGCGGCCGGGTATCGAACCCCGGACCATCTGCTCTCCGGGCGGACGCTCTACCACTAGACAACGGAGGCGACCTCCCCCCATATATCAGTGAAAGGTTTATTGCACGAACTATTGGATATTTACACTGAAGACAAACGAAAAACCACTCTGTACTGTAACTACTTAACTACTCATGGTAATCCACACGGGTTTGTTGCCTATTGAGCATTGTGTTATGTTCATGCTTGGCATTAAATAATTTGGACATTACTGAATGAGGGAATCACACGTAATATCCACTGCCACGTGTGGCGAGGGCGGAATGCACTATCCCAAGTCTCACTATTAGTGAAATGCTTTGACAAGAACTATTGGGTATTTACCCCGAAGACAAACGAAAAACCTGACCACCCAGTACTGTCACGACCAAATTCTGGTTAACATTTATCAAACATGCGATCTTCTTACATCAAGCCTGGCGATCTCCATGTATTGTATCCCTGATTCCTACCGTTTTCCTTGACTGTTTGTAGAGTTAAACAAAGCAACAAAACCCATTTCCATTATCACAAAAAATATCGACTAAAAGCATCTCTAGTACATTGTATGATTCCAACTACAATGTATATAAATGAAATACATTTGGAAATGTCCTCCACATGTCTACTCTAAAACCAACTTTGAAGCAATTGTCGTAGGACGCGGCATCTCTTATCTCTTCGGGTTTCCTCCAGCATCTAGCGGACATGCCGTGTTATAACAGGTTCAGGAATACTATTACAAGCGACGTTAAATCGAACTCACTGTTGGCCAAGTAGAGGGTTTTATACTGAGAATACAAAATTGATAGAAAAGGGTGAGTTAGTTAGTTGTATTTTCTACTTCGGGCAATTTCAAGAACTTTGGTAAATGATGGCAAACGAAGGATCGTGACGAATATTAGATAAGTGGCTAAGGGGTTCAACTCTGCACAACGAAATTGTGTCACTTTAGCCCACTTGCCATCCGAACCCCAATAGCAGAATAGAAATAAAACTCAATTTACTTGATTATTTTATTAAGAGGTTATTGTTATCTAATCAGACAGCGATTCGTTGGATCAAATCAGATTATCAAACTTTAAGTTTATAAAATGTTAATTAAAATAACCTGAAGCGCCATTACACCTGACAAACTTTGAGCACCATTACATGCGATCACCATTACAAAATTAATTCGATGATTGTAAACACGACCAATACTGCTACGAAGACAACAAACACCTAACGTAAACTGAGACTGAGGACAACGATGGACTCAAATGTCCATATCTAAGACTTATTTACCTTTCAGGTCAAGGTAGCAATAACCAAAAATAAATCAATGTAAGTGTGTGGGTGGCTTTCATGTCTCTGATTATAGGGGAATAATATTTGTGCACAAAGAACATCTGGAAACAGAATGTCACGATATATGTAGTTATTTGCGTGTGCATACACGTGATAGCTGTCACCCAACACTTATCATAGCATGGTAAAGATGACATTTACAATTCCAAATTTTATCTATGTGCTGATAATTGCCTCACAGAGCGAGAAATATTTATATTATTCCCTAAGGAAGCCTGTGTGACGCAGTGGTCTAAATGACAATGCAGAGCTGCTTCCTTTATGCATGGCAGAAAGCATCGGTGACGTAGTGGTCTAAATAACAATGCAGAGCTGCTTCCTTTATGCAGAAACCTATGATCAAGGGTTCGATTCCAGCTTCGCCCCGATTATGTTTCTAGGTCTGTCGGCACCATACCCGCTCTCGTGGGGTTGACAAAATTGGTTAACGTCTAAGACCTGCATCACTTCTGTGTTTCTTCCCACATCACACTGACACGCCGTGATACACTACTCCAAAGAAGTTAAGGATCACCGATCCTTTCATAAAGTTAATCTGTCATGCCATAACAGATTAACTTAGTCCTTAACTTCTTTTGAGTTGTATATACCTGAAATATCATTAAAAGTGACATTAACCCACACTCGCCCACTGTTTATTATCCTTTGCCTTGAGGAACATCTATCTATTTTCTATACATTCACGTTTCTCTACACGCATCGTTATGTACAGATATCCTTAGGCAAGATGAGTTAATCTTCTCGCTACCTAATGCCTGCTAATACAAAGTAGAAGCTCCAACACAATATATAATACCCGCGGGTTACAATCTTATTTCACATTTAGCCACATGCTTTGAACAGATGAGTATGCAGTGCAGAAATGTACATTACAGAAAAAAAGTATTTTGAGACCTTTTTTCAAAATCCATGCAACAGTATCGATTTTACTTAATGACCTCCGTTATAATGTTATAACAATAGCTGTAACTCGGATTGCAGCATGATGTCGGTTACGTCTCATGGACAGGGCGTTCCGAAGGCTACTGCAGATTACAGCAGTTAATTAAGAAAGTGTTCTGTCTGAATGTAATTGGGTTTTAGATGACCCCCGAGAGAAAAAAGATTAAAGTTATTCTAATTGAAATAGAAGTAAACCGTTATACGTGGTAATCTGTGTTGAGTGAACATTAATTGCTGATCACTTGAGTTTTTCTGTGCATGTATCTTCGTACATGTTTGTGCCGTTCTCATGTACACTCAGTTCATTTCTGATGAAGATGAGTGTACTACTCAACATAAGGTTTGGTGAAATTGGGTTTACCGCCGCGTTCAAAATTATTGCAGTTATACAGCGACGCGTACCTCTGTGTGTGTGTGTGTGTGTGTGTGTGTGTGTGTGTGTGTGTGTGTGTGTATACTGCTTGTACTAGTCTGGACTAATGCCGTTTTTCAAGGGCCAGCCCACTGAGATACCATGTATTTATCCCTTGATGTCGAGTGTGTGTACCGTAGCGGAGGGTAACAGTAAGTACCATCTTGTAACGTCTTTAGGTATGACCACCGACCATCCGCTCTCTGGGCAGACCCTGTATGCAACAGGCAACCACACAGTACCCTTATACATGAGTGAGGAATGGGTTTATAACTCATTGTCTCTACGGGAAATTAGTGTAATAACGTAATAACATATATACATGTATGTAATTGGAGTCTGTTCACAAAACACTGGAAATCAGAACAACGGTTGTAGGATCCCGGCACGCCTAAGGCATGCAACTGGGAATGTGAACAACGAAATTTTTATGCCGTACTTACTTTCCATATCAGGTAATGGGAAATATACACACACGTTTCTAGAAATGAGATAAACTTAAAGTGCCCACAACTGAAACCTTACCTGATTCGTAATATTGCCTAAACAATTCTTGTGATTCTTATCATGCTTGTGCGATTCGCTCGCGTCTTATATGCGTGTCAGAAATCTATGATCATGGTTCGAATCCCGGTTCGCACGGATTATGTCTCTGGGTTTGCCAACACTAATGCTCGTTGGTTTAACCCAACATGGTAAACATCTAAGGCCTGCATCAATTAGGACTTTCATCCGATCAAGCGGACACTCCGTGATATAATAAATTAATAAGTGTCCCGTTGAATATTTGGTTGAGGCGGGGGAGGCATGAATGATTCAGCTTTGGCTTGTTGATTGAAGATACCTGAAATTGAAAATAAATAATAATCAGAAAGAATGGGAGGAGAAAAATGTCAAATTAGTCTTCCATTCAAGAAAAAAGACAATGTTTTCTTGCATTTTGAAAACATATCAACAAATTTGAAATGACCACTAGAGGAACGGGTACTCTCACTTGAAAGTTTATTAAAAGACAAAGCTAAAGAACTATATTCACTATCAGTGGATGTTAGTTAAAAGTTATGATGGTGAAGAAGGCTATTTCGAAGGTTTATGAATTAGTACTTGGGACACATTTAGGCATAACTTGTCAAAGAAAAGGAGCCGCGATATTTGCATACTAACGTGGAATTTGCTGAAGAAGAGGAGACATGACAGATGGTCTGTTTAGATGGATTATGGTTAGAAATTTGATAAGTTAAGGCAGGATATTTTGTTGGAAGATTTCAAGCAGTATGTGCATACTGATATTAGCACTTACGTCAGGGACACCTGCTTTCAGGGAGGAATACTTGCCTTTTATTTCGAAAGGTGATCAAGTCACATAACAGCTGCCCACTACTATTATAAGGGACACGGGGATTCCAGTCTTTGCTGTTAGAGGGTGTCCTGACATTTTCGGAAGTGCCTCCTGCTAACTCGGTTGTTTTATTAAAGGGTATTGCTGGAGTTTCTGGTGCACCTCTCCATTTAATTGATTTGCAGTCATTTGGTGTCCCTCTAGTGAAAGTTTATGTCAGGAAAACTCTCCCAGTTCCAGACGTTGACTTGCTCGTTAGTAATTTCTTAGCAAGTGTTACGTGTTGATTCCCAAACTGATATGGGAATATTACCCAAGAAATCGGTACGTGCAGAACTAATTTGTGAAATCAATAAAAAAACACACAAGATGAATGAATAAATAACAAAGTATATTGAAACACACATGATTAGGTTTTCATGGCAATTCAATTCAATGGGTCAGATATGAAGCAGTACTTATTATATTGGTCAGTATAATCACGAGGTGAGAAATAGTCACAATCGAATGTCTTGAAAGACAGTGTAGGGTGAGGGCAGAGAAGTCGTTGTTTCCAATAGTTATGTCGTCCGCACTGCGTGAACAAAGTAAAATGTCCAGGAGGCGAATGGACAAACTCATCACAGCTAAGCTCTCTATACCCGGAGGGTACGAAGGTGTCAAGAGCTGGGACTGCGTTTGGACTATGAATAACCACAACTCTAAATTATTAGCTGTCAAGGTCTCTATCAATATTGTAAGACTTGCTGCCACTTACCAGCATCTGAAATAGAGTAACCCTTTTCGCGAACACCTGGTGTCATCACTGATTCTCAGCGGTCCATTCATATAATTTCCCAATTGCGTGAATCAATTCTCATGATATCAATCACTGGATTGTCTGGTCCAGACTCGATTATTTACAGAGAGGTGGAATATTGCTGAGTGCGTCGTAAAACAAAAACAACAACAACAACAACCAAATCATATAATTTCCACAACTATTCTGCCTTTTACTCCAAATAGAATCTGTTTCGGTGGATCAAGACAGGTTATTCTCTTGAATTGATTTTATATTTACATTAAATTCTGCCAAATAACTCAGGGTCCAAGGTTTCAGCTGATCTGTGTATTGGTATTGAACCAAACACAGAGAGCACTGAATCTCTTCACGTTCCAGGTACATTGCATTTATGTGCCGTGTCTTGTTATATGACTAATGTCATTTAGCAATATTTAGCTAAATCGTGTTATTGGCCCGCCTGATAAATCTAACTTAACTTATAGATCTAATCTTAATGTAATTCCAGGCATATCCAAGTAGTCTATGTACATCGTGTATTACCTTTCGGCCACATAGACACATAGGCGCATACTCATCTGTTCATACACAAGCATATTCAAGTTTACATAATCACTCTAAATTATAATCATAATATAATGATAGATTCGGTGACTCCGCAATAATTATCACCCTCCAATTTATGATACGCAACAACCACAACCATAACAAGTGGCCTTGTTGCCAAACAAATTCTTCTCCTTGTTATCGTCTTTGTTTGTTTCTCAAGTGACGTCATATTTATGACGTCATATATATTACGTCATTTCAAAAACACTCACTTCGCCATCTTTAACCGCTTCAGTACACCAGTATACACCTTCATAAAAAATTCCCACCCTCCCTTCCCTCGCTCTTGTCGCACCTTCATGTACATAGCAGCAAAATGTAAAAACCTCATGAATGTTGTTGATGTTGTTGTTGTTGTTGCTGATTATCGCTTTATATCAATAAATACCGTTAGGTGTGGCAAGGTTTGGACGGGCGCTGGACTGATAAGGTTTCGCTCGTATGCTCGGTTGCCTGCTTGTACAGTGGGAGCCCATTCCAGCCCTCATGTTTCCGTGGGTGGACACAAATGTATATTGCTCATCTGCTGTACAGTAGAGAGCACATGGTTTTCGCTGCTGCTGCTCGGAGTTATCTCCCTTTGCTCGGTCTAGCGCCCATCTCCGCCTTCCACACCTGGCCTTTTATTTCCAAACATTCGCTTCTGTTATTAATCTGTTCCATAGTCCATAACATGTCGGCCGATAACAGATCGCCTCCATGGTCAAGTGCTAGAGCGTCCGCCCGGAGAGCGGAAGGTCGGGGGCTCGATCGCCGACCGCGTCATACCAAAAGACGTTAAAGATGGCTCTTGTTGTTACCCTGTCTGGCGCTCGGCATTAAGAGGCTAAAACAAGGTGTGGTCAGCTCGGAGTCTGTATATTGTGTCTGAGTGAGGTTTTCATGTTAAAGGACATGCTGGTTTCTTCCTCAAAGGCTGTGACTCCAAGGTATTGCAAATTTCCCTGTTCCGGTAAACAGAAAGGACCTTTTGAAATCTTTTGGTATGGTTGGCTACTACATAAAATATGTGAATGTAGGGGACCCTCTTATTCCCTTAGGATAACCACTGCTGTGAAGCTTTTGTTGGGGTAAAAACCATAATCATGAATTCTCCAGTCTTGAAAGCACAATACTTTGAAAAAATACTGAAGATGGCAACTGATTAGACGTGTGTCACTGGTGCTGGTTGTGTACTGTTACAAGAAGGTACAAAGGGTATCAGTCATCCTGTTTGTTACTTTTCAAATAAGTTTGACACTCAACAGAAACATAACTAGAAAGCCTTGCTTTGATTTTGTCATGGCAACGTTTTGAGAAGTATTTGGAAACTACAAATCATTCCATTTATGTGTTCACTGATCACAGTCCGCAAGTTTTTGTTCCTAAGATGAAGAACAAACTATAGATTGAAGAAATGGAGTTTTAAATTATTCGACCGCAGTCGTTTTTTTACGAACATGACAGAATTAATCGTTCGAGAAGTTTCGGGATAGGACAGTTTCTACCTGAACAAAAAAAAGTTGGGGATTATGAATATTTTGGGAGCTTTTGTAAATATTTTTTGTGCTCAATCCTTCCTGCAAATATATGCGAAAACATATTCATGATCCCTAACTTGTTTTGTTCAGTAAAAATATAAGAGCCATATGAGGGCGATTGGAGGCCTTCCGACTTGCGTGTCTTATCAGCTTTCCTGGGTTAACCATTACGTTTCAACTTTGAAATTACCTGGTAATAAATCGTAATATGATACATGTACCTTGTTTCAGGTTACTAAGAATAGGATATATCTAAAGATCAATTCTACTGTCTCAATTCGCTCCCTATATCTAGTTCTACTTCTCGTAATCGTGTAAGGCGAGGCCTATCGAGTTATGGTGATGATAAACCAAGCTTCAGTATCAATTAAAATCTAGGATTCAATCCAAAATCATGGAATCTTGGACGACTGTGGATTAACCCGAGGCCCATCAGACGGATGGTCTTCCCGTAACCACACAAAGCAGAACATTTGTATTGCCTTCGCCTACATGCATACTGTTTATTCAATGTAAGAAATAAACAGTTTTTTTACATTAAAAACGACTGTACGCAAACGCCTTTAGAAATTAAGTAAGGACGGAACACCTACCTAAAGTTCATCTGCAAGCAAGCAGAAATATCAAGATTACACGATTCTCTCGTTTAATTTCATGCTATTTGATACACGTGATCTCAAAAATTTCCGCTCACGCTTTTGATAATGTGTGCATAGGTTATCATCATCGCGGTCTCAAAGGTCTCTGATTGACTTCTAGTTCAATGATAGTGGTTAAAGCATTCGCCCGTTAGGCCGAAAGCCGGTTGCGATTCCCAATATGGATAACTGCAGTATGATAAAAGCGGCATAAGACTTTACTCATCCTCTAGTTCATGGCTATAGTTTCACAATGGAAATTGCAATCACATCCATTACTTTTGTTTTGCAAAGAAATACCCATACAATGAATTCCGTGGTTATTTGTTTGTTGTCTCTTGAAGGTAACTTGTCCTATAGTTTTGATACAGTATTAACCTTACTAATTATGGTTAGTTGGTTACAGCATAAGCCTTTTGGTTAGTGGGTTTGCTTGCGAGGTAGACCATTGGAATCCCAACATAGTTTGGAATTGTGCTGGGGTGTGTGGGTATTATGCACTTTTACAAATGATTACGTATTACCTATACTAGTTTAACCTAAAGTATTGTACTTGAGAACTCGATCTTGAAGACGGACGTACAATTTCGCCACACTTGTTACAGTTTTATTTAAACAATGCCAACTTCAATTATTACTATTGACAATACCAAAAACCAATATTGACTAAAATTCATTATTATGACAAACGTGCATCTAAAAACCAATTAGTTTATTTTCAGTTACATGCCACGAATAAAACATCAACAATAACAGTTTAGTTTGTTTATTGACATCTATTTATTCATCCATGATTTCACAATTTAATTGAAATATACCCAACGTTATTTATTTACTGTTTGGGGAAATTATTTGGGAAATATTTACTCATGGCTTTAAGCAACATACAGACACACTCAAAAACTTAAAAGTAATACTTCCAATGAATACGTCTATATTGTATCAGGTCTCGGAGAAGTCAGACAGCACGCATATATTCACTTCAGACACAATCTTCTTTATGAGTCAAGCAATTTCACAGTTTTCCTCGTGACCTCCCAGGATGATCTAGAGAGTAATCTGCTTCACAGTCGGTGTAAATCCTAAATTTAATTTGTACATGTAGCTGAGTGTGTATTGGGGTGTAGACAGAAGAGCCAGGATCCCAGAAATACTGCAGTCAACGGAAAACACTCCCACAGTTCAAATGGAGGATGAACACAGTGAATTCAACTGTGTCATTGCTCTTAAACAGTTTGTCAATGCTCTGTATATAGATGCACACGATAAAAGTATCCAGAGAATGTTGCTTTATCTTGGGACCATGATGAAATTCAGGAAGTTGTGCACTTAATTGTCTCAGTTGGAAACTAGTCAAACAAAGAAATACATAATCTTGCTAAATTAAAATATACAGGTCAATCAAACCATTTCCATGATCATAAATACAAACGCCAACGCCAGGGAACAACCAGTCTCGACTATCCAACAAAACAGACTCAATTTGGCACAAAAGGCAAAACAGCGGTGAAAACCCATACAACTGTACCACTGGAAATCAGCGATGACACCAGCAATGGAATGAATTTGTGATATGAACGTCAGGCGTACTTAATTTCTAAGATGACCAGACTAATCATTCCTTGTATTTCGGGAAGAGCCATACGCAACTTGTAACTCATATCTAAAGTTGTAATCACATATAACAGTTAGGACAGCTATGCACGTTATCATTGATTGATATACAATCAATGTAAACGTGATGTAAGTTTCATGTGTGATAAAGGTTATTATACCCCAAGTAAATGAATGACATTTGTCATTCGGCGACGGAAAGACATTATCCAACAAAAATACATGGATATTTCTGTACCTATATATATATAAAAATATATAAACAAGATTCAATAATCCTAAGAAATCGTTTAATCTTCGTAGAAAGAGCATGCTCGATTGTACTTCACAAGCTGGGCAATATACACGCCAAATTTAAGGCCGGCGCTAATGGAATTTTGCTCACAAAACGGGCAAGTTGACATTTGGAAAGTTGAGGTCATCCCTTATCTTACAGTCTGGTGGATACATTACTGTGAGTCGGAATATTTATGCATAGATCTAATTATGAAACAAATGAGGCAGTTTCATTGGTCTCTTTTATGTTTGGTTCAGGTGTGTAAATCAGTGAAGGGGAATTGCTATTTGACAATTATTGAACGGTATCAGATCATCAGTATGTACCGGACATTTAAGTTGAACTTCTAGGCCAAATTACAAAGTTTTAATTAAGCAAATCCGAACAAACGAAGTTCTTTGAGCATTTTCAACTTTAATTATAACTTTTCACGTTGGAAGGCACGCCATTAATTGGTTTCGTTTGTATAACATGTATATTCCAATTTTCAAGTTGTCGCTGATTGTGAGTTATAATCAGCTGTTTTTAAGCCGCTTTCTGATCAAAGCTCAAATTATTCTTTTCACTTATCATCTGTAAAACCAACAAAGGATGTTTGTTTTGGATCATGAATTTAGTGTAGAACACATAGGTATAAAAATGTATTAGGTTATAGGATCGTTAAAAATACCTGTCGACCATGAGTGAAAAAAACGCTGCATCGTTTTCATCATCATATCTTTGCCATGTTGACGCCATAAAGACCGTCATGATATAATTACAACAATGTATATTTTCAAACATGTAAACAACAAACATCACACTCCACTCCGAAGATAAATTGATTTATCGCAAATGACATTGTTAATAAGAACACATTTTATTTTGCGAACTTGCAAATACTCTTGTTTCTTTAATGCAATTAAATGCATTGAAGCTTAAACGTTTGTCTACCTTATGGTAATTCACTTGACTATTGCTTGTAATACTTGCACCTTTGATGGATGATAACTGGTTTGCTTTTACGCACATGATACATCACTTACTGGTATACCTGGAAGCATGTACGGAAGTGAAGAAGAAGTCGGCCTCCCTTGCCAATAAAGAGACGATTTGGGTCATCACAGGCGCCAGATGCCCAATGAGTACAGGTCAAAGGCTGACCTTTGGGTAACAGATAAAATATCCCCGAGGGACCATCACAAGAACGTAAACATGGAGGTCAAAGATCTGACCACTAACACTGCAAACACGAAAACGTCGTTTTTTTCCGTATATGGTCATTGGACGGAAAAACGACGTTATTTGGACGTTTTCAAACCATCGTTTTTCCGTCCAAATAACGTCGTTATTTGACATCGGAATTTACTGGGAGAGAACGATAGCGTTAAGCTCCTCCCTTTCTTGATTGACATTGTCAATCAAGCAACAGCGTCTACCGGTATTTCTACTTCTCAGTTTTCATTGGTCAGTCCCCGCGTGTTAGATTACAGGCCCGCGTTTGACACTGCACTCGAAGCGCTTAGCGGAAGTACTGAAATCAATCGTTCTGCGCATGCGGATTACTTAATGCCTTGACCAAATTTTCCGTTCTGTGCATGCGCGATTTCGCGTATTGTTTCCTAGAATTAATGTCACCACTATTTTTACAATGGTTGATAAACACAGTCACGTGAAGGTTCGGAATCGTAACGAGTAACTCCATTTAAATTGAAGAGTATCCCCAGTGATATGGGAGATTCCAAGATGAAACTATTCTATGGCTATCTAGGCTGCCACCCAAACCGATCTAAACGGGACCCGATAGCTTATTGTATGCTATTTAGTCATATGGAAGTGGACAAGAACTATACATTGTATTCCGGCCGATTGTTCTTGCATTTACTTATAAGTCAGGAAAATGGACTTAAAAGGGGAGTTGTTGAATGTAATTTTTTTAATTATTAAATGTTGCCTATACACTAATCTGGACGAACTTCTCATTGTTCTGTTTATGTCATCCTATATACTATTAGTATGTTACCGTTCTAAAGTCATCCTCTCACATAACATTATATTGTTCATAGTATCAAAGTTTAATCAACAATATCAAGAGCAGCGATTTAAACCACTGAAACACCCAAACACAAGGCTGTTATCAAGCGCTAGTGCAGACGTGATGCATCGTAAAACTGTATCGTGATGTCTTCAGAAATACAATTATACTACGAGATAGTACGGCTAACGCGTGACTCACCGGTGGAACAAAGACAATATCGCTAATACAGATATAACGTATTTGAATGTTAATACTAAAGACAAACAATCATTTTTTTTACAGTGACGATATAACACGTATACACGTTTATTGTTAACTTTCATCAGTTTTGCTCTTCATTTTAATAACTTTGTTTTCACATATATATGTAGCAATACCCGACAAGCATGTCATACATAATTATGGGGCAGTTTTCAATCTTGCACTGACTTACTCAGTGTTCATGAGCGAAGTTTATTGGCTTGTGTGTAAAACCCCGTTTTTCTGGTAATCCTATTATTACTTAGTTTATTTCTATCTAATGACACCCTGTTCTCTGGATCATGGCTCCGTGACTTTCCATAACAATTAAGATGAACATTCAGTTCAAGTAAATGAATGAGTTTGTTTTGACGCTACAGTCAGTCAAAAAACCAATGCTGTGAGGTTTGATAACACACTTCCACCAGATCGAACATCGTGGATCCTCATTTTCTGCCTAAAGAGAATCATAGTTCATATGCTAATCCATCTGCGAATACCCTCCCACTCAAGATGACCTTACTTGTTGCTGAATCTATCATCTATCCCCCAAATCTCACCCCCACGCCCCCCCCACACCCCCCCCCCCGCCCCCCGCACGCACGCGCGCACACACGCACACGCACACACACACACACACACACACACACACACACACACACACACAACTGACCTAAATAACCTGGACAGGAAATACTGCTGATAGCCTCTGGTCAACTCAGCCGCGCCACCGCAGAATGTCCGTCCAACTCTGCAGGGGGCATTCTCAGTGGCTTCAAACGTGCTGAAATGTTTTCGCCTTGCATCCACGATGGTGGACAAGTAACATCCAACAAGCCCACATTTACGCACGCATGCACGCACGCGCACACACATATTTGGATTTACCAATCCCTGAATTGAGAAGACGTGCGTTACGAAGCTCCTCCAAGTCATCATCAATATCCGTTTATGTCTGTGATATCATTACCCATCCAAAGCCGAATATACATTTATTGTGTTTTCTTGACAACAAATGTTATAATTGGGATAACACTTTCTGAGTAAAGTACAGATTCTCGTACTTTCTTTGGTTGAGTCCCGTCCGGGATTTGAACCCACACTGTGAGTGAGGCACCCAATCGCCAGAACACAATGTTGGCGATCTAACCCAGCCACCGAACCAAAAATGTTAGTCCAGATGACGTATACTTTGTGTACTCCTCTGACAAGAGAAAAATGGCACGGCTTCTATGACCGAAAGCTTTGAACCAACAATGCCTTTAAGAAAGTGGTCAACAGTAACACACATTATATTTGGATACCACTTTCTCAGTAAACTACATATTTTTAGGGTGGAGATAATAGACGTTGATGGTTGATTATCAATGGACAAATTAAAGCCAAAACTTAACTTATGAATGATTGGTAATGGGAAATGGACAATGGGCAAACGGGAGGCGGGGTAATCAGCGCCATGCCAGTTATCTGTTGGCTTCCCTTGTTGCGTTCCCATCTTTGATATCTTTTTACTTTTGTTGTTCTTACAGGTACAAATATATGTTCTCTGCCTCATAGCATTTAATAATATGCACCTGATGAAGGAGAAAGTATATATTCCGAAACGCAGTGTTCCTCCGTTGACATCCATAAATATTTTTCCTTGTGTGTATCAGTTCTTAATGCCCTTCAAAGACTCAATATAGCTTTGTTTTTAAATGTGGTGATATTTGCGTAGAATATAATATGGTCATGCCTATATACATTTGGGTCTTTGTCTACATAAGCATTTAGACATACAATTTAAAGCTAAGGACATTGCTAATTCTGCAGGCATGAAGTACACGCCATAGCAAGCTGTGATCTTTATTCATACTTTAGATATTCGTAATGGAGATCTGTAACTGAAGTTTACCGTAATCTTCCGCAACTCTCACCTCCTGACCAGTTGAACGTCTTAGTGCATTCAGATCCCATTGTAAAATTCCAGGCTGCCCCTCTTTCTGTGATGTTTTGACGGATGAAATCTATTGCGTTATAATAATCTCTGTTTGCTGATATATAATATGTACATGTTGTAAAATATTTACGATATTTTAAACGTGTAATTCGATGCATATGCAATGCAGTGTGAACATAAGTACGGATGCACGAAGGCGGTTATAGTCATAGTTATACTGCGATGGATGTAGGGGAATGGTAGGGGGGTGTATGTATGTATGAAAGCACGAATACCGATACATGAGGGCGGATATAGTTATAGTTCGATGGATGTTGGGGAATGGTGGGAGGGTGGATTATGTATGAAAGCATGCGCATGGATCCATGATGGCTGACGTAGACATACTGGTGGGTAAAGAAGAATGTGTGTGTGTGTGTGTGTGTGTGTGTGTGTGTGTGTGTGCATGCGTGCATGCGTTGTGATACGAGGGTTGGCGAACATGTTGTCAGATGATTGTGTGAGTAAGTTAAGTGGTTGAGGATGTGGCGGGTATGAGTATTCGTACATGCAGACTTGGGGTTGGGGGACTGGGTGTGCCTGTACTGAGGTCTTTTGTTTCACTCACTTATAGTGTTTTCTTTCACTCAAATACTGTTTTACGCATTTTAATGACTGAAACTGTAGTGACTCAAAGGTCATACTGGCCGGGCATTCAACATATCTACCCCAACTACATACGTAGCCATTTATATGGTGTACAATTCTTCTTCTACCTCTCTCACACACACACACACAAACACACACACACACACACACACACACACACACACACACACACACACACACACACACACACACACACCACACACACACACACACACACACACACACACACACACACACACACACACACACACGCGCGCATTAATTGTTTTATTAAATGTATCTTCGAGAGTCAGTAAGAAACTAGAAATAACTGCCTTTGTTCTGTAAACCTCACCAAGTTTCAGCTTTCGCCTCTTCCTTTGTGGACTGAGGTTTCACATTTGTAAAATGATCTCTCTTATCTGTCTGTACCATCAACTTAACTGCCCTCACCCCCTGCAGTTTTCCCGTCCCATATTGCCAAGCAGGTGACCCACAAGGAGGAATACCGCCCTCCCTCAGTCCAGTGATACTGTTCCTAGCACAATATGTTGGGGATACGTAGCCTTACTGTGGGCAAACATTTTGTAACAATTTGGCAAACTTTGATATGTAAACAGCAAATATTATTCAGTTTTATTTCAACAAAAACGGAAAAAATCGGATCCTACTTATTTTGTGGATACCATAACAATAAATCAAGCCAATAGATCGTTTGAGCAGGCATGAATATAAAATATAATTAGCAAGTCGATAGTCATAATTCCCTCTGTTGGTCCCACGTGAAATGTTCTTCACGAATAGAATAGATGGCTGATAGACGTTCGACCGAATAATATCATTTGCTAACTTCAACTGTTCTCCTAATTTCCATGAATGTATGTTACATAGTTCATATGTTCATGGGCTTCTACACTGAATGTATAATGTGGAGGACTACTTCGCTTGAGGATAAGTAACATAAATAATGATGATAATTATGATAGTATTGCCATTATTATTCCTTCAAATTATTAAAAAAAAAGTTATTATGTTTTCATAGAGAGAAAGAGGTATGGAGATTGTGAGATTATTTTTAGCATCGGAATTGTTAACATAATTCTTAAAGATATTATGTTTTGTTTGTTTGTTGTTAAATGCTGCACTCAGCAACGTAAGGATATTAAAACATTACATTTAGGTTCAGTTGTATTTTTATATTTGTATCATTTTGCAAATGTTACAGAGACCTGATAAGGGATATATAATAATGTATAGTCGCTATTCTTAAAGTAAGAATATGTTAGATTTATCAACCAGAAATATTGCACACAAGAGGATAATCATATTTCATGACACTATTCAACGTCGAAGTCAACGATATTTGTGTATGTTATTGCTACATGACACGGATACGTCATGATAAAGCAATTAGAAATTGGCATTTGATGATATAAGATAGCTACGCGATAAATCACAAAGAACAAAGAAGGAAGCGATATTTATTTCACGATAAAAATTGTTCTATCATGACGTCATTTATTGAGATTCGAACATGCACTCGCAACTTGAAAAGTAAAATTTGTAAATTTGACCTTATTTTTGAGAGGTATGTGTCTAGTGAGTTGTTCACAATAAATGTTGCTGGAGAATCCGAAAGTGAGAGTGATATGACAATCGGTATTGGGAGATAAGGTACAGATGATTGACGAGAAAATTGTGAGAATATGCGGGACCAAACTCAAATCCTAAAATGGATTTATCTAGCATGGCCGCTGTCGGATTCTATTCAAGGAATCATCATTATTTAAGTACGGGTAAATATTGTAAAGCGTGTATTTTTTCCTAATTTAACACCCTAAAAGAGGCTGTACGTAATGTTGATATCTCATATAGAAATAAACGAGTCTCGGTCGTTGTTTATCGTACAATAAACAACTCCCACTCGTCGTTTGTTTCTTAATTACATGACCATATACACTAACTTTATATCTTTTCATGTTTATCGGTCAACAAAAGCGACATAAGCATTTCCATTATCATGAGAAACCCTTGCCAAAAGTAGCGCCAACTGCACCATTGCGACAACATCAGGAGCATGTTTCATGACTCACCATAATAAATGATGACATTGGATGCTCGCAAAAACGCGAGCTCATTCCGATCCACTAGTGGCACCCGCCACAAACACACCCAAAGGCAAGCCAATTGTTCACCCGAAAAGGCAGAGAATTGCATCTGACATCATTTTTGTCATTGATACGTCAAACCTGGAAATGCCGTCTACACGTCCAACACAAAGCCCAAGCCAGGACCCAAATCCTTCAAACCGGGCCAAAGTTTAATTAATTACATACATTTCCCCCTAACCTTAAATAATCTCTACTAGTTCTGAAGTAAATCGTATTTACCCGTATGAATCGTCTTATGTTATTTATTGCCGATAAACAGAATATGCACACTTTCTGAAAGTACTGTGTGATAAGTCACGCACCAAACCTATACTCTCGATATACATGCTGCTCTTACTTAAAAAAGAATAACAAGGGTTAACAGGATACGTATATTAAAATACCATGCTTTCCTGATGTGCTCTCATTCTAATTTGAAATAATGGCATAAATAGTTACCACTCATCTTTCAATATTTTTCAAGGTTGGGTTAATCACGAACATATTTGAATATGTACAACATCTATACTTACTTATCTTTATACTTAAAGGCATCAGGTTTGTCTGTCATAAGACCCCGAAACAAATATGTCCAACACAGCCCAATATTTGGCTCTTGGCTCCTTGTTCTTATATTTTATAAATATTGTTTAAACAACTGTTTTTTTCTGTAAAATATGTTCATTTCAGAAATTAGATGTTATTCTAGCATCAGGTCTGTGGTACGTTTACTGCATCAGCATTACATTAAAACGATATTACATTATATAAATTCATACAGAGGAAATGCTTAACATTTATCTTTTAGGGAAGAGTGCAGGAAGACTTGCTTTATACATATAAATGTGGACATATATGTATGGACATTTGGATGATACAGATATACCTCCTTAAAGATAGTACAGTGTTCGTAGATGACTGTAGACAATGGAATAATTATGTGAGTAATCGGGTTAATACCACGTTCAGCAATATTTAGCCATATTGCGATATTGGTTTCCAACATACAAGACGGACCATGAAATTATGACTTGAATTTGGACCTGGCTTTCTGGTGTGATGTAACACCCCAGAATCTCCGGTAGAAAAAGGGCTCAAAGCACGAATTAAGATCACGAGATGATACTGATGTATGCATCTGGACACATATTTGCGTAGTATTACTACCTTAATTCATCAGTATATATGTATTTTGCATAAAAGGATATTATAGGATCGACGCTGACGCGCATATAACCTATTCACCAGTGCTGTAATATTTCATTTCTTCTGACACATATCGACACGAGAAATTATATTTAAATTTAAAAGGAGCCCAAGTGGGATAGAAATTTGTGGGAAAGTGGGAGTCTGAGCTGTTGAACAAGGCTTGTTTCATTTTGGGCTATAGCATTGCCGCAAGGCCTGGGCGGAAGGGAACACCTGTTTGCACCCATCAGATACCAATCACAGCTTCTCTCTCCAAACAAAAACAAAATACGAAAAATGTCGGAAGTGTATTCTTCTAATTTTCTATTTAGATACATGTTTTAACTTTAAAGTAATTATATGTATCTCATGTATTATTGGTATCTGTGATGCTGGTACCGTTTTGTTGCCATTGTGTAGCTTTTGTGGAGTTATTATGAATATCAAATACATGCCTTGAAATATGGACTTCCATGACGAAAGAATACAGAGTATACATAACTCGCAATTCTATATATTCAGCAAACAGCCCAAAACCGAAACTCCACAACATATCTGATTACACTGATTAAGGCTGTCCCAGTTCTCCATGCGATACTGACGCCTGTTCGTCTCCCAGACCATACAGAATAAATTTAAAAGGAATCCAGCTCAAGTCTAGAACGATTTGGCAAGCCTAGATTGCCTTAATTCTATCCATGAAAGTAAGCATTAATAAAAAAATATTGTTCTTGTCTGCTTCAAATTATATTTTGTAGATACTTATTTTAACTAAGAAAATTGTACTGACACCGGCGCTGTCCCTATTGAAGCTATCCATAAGAATTTCGAATTGCCGTCCATTGTTCGATGTCAATACATCGATGACAAGTGAGGATATCATAACGTAATCGTTGATGCCGCGCTACACTTTGATAAAAATTATAATCAAGTTGACTGGTGTGTACATTACTACAGTGAACATGTACATGATCATGCCCTAATAATCAAATGCCGTAATGTCAAATACTAATTTATTATTGTGTGATGAATTTAACTGGATCAGTGGTAACATGTGATATTAATATTCCATCAATTTCTTTCCTGGTTGGTCCATCCATGTCTACAAAATGAAAATAATACAATTAAAATGGAGCATAGAACAATCCTTAATTTCAGGCTAGAGCTGTGGAAATCTAGACTTTCCCAATCATTATAGACTTGAGTTGGTCTCATGTTTTACATTATTCTCTTGGGTCAACGTCACAGCTCATACCATACACTAACAAGACCAGCTTGCCCCCCGCCGGAGCTCCCGGATTTTGGTTATATCATCTAACATGGCCAACTCTGCTCTTAAGTAAACAAGAACCTAATCAGCGAGGGGTCCTTTATCATCCCTATGTGGCTGCTTATGATAATCTGATATCTTTTCCCAAAGACCTGGTTAATAATATATTTTCTGCTGAATATTCGAAACAAATAGAGTGAGTTGGTACTACATGTACATATGTATACGGTTCTATTTTAAATGACTGCAGCGCTCCATTATGAAAACAATTTGTTTTAACGCCGCTCTCAGCAGTATTCCAGTGATATATGACGGCGGTCTGTTGTATATGAAATATATGCAAATTGAATCTTGAATCTTGAAAGTTGTAACATTTCCGCAAATAAGTATCACATGCAGTATACAGTATATCAACTGCAATATACTGTATACATCAGTATACAGTGTGTCGCGAGCTCTGCGCTGGGCTGGAGCACACATTTCCTACACCTCTCCCTTCGGCAAACACCTCATGAGGGTTGCAACGAGGTCACAGGTCAGGCGTGCACTCGTCAGTTGTCTAATACGGTCAAGAGTAAGATCTTCCGGAAGACCACTGCACTGGAGGTATGTGGATTATTGAGGAGGTACTACGTGTTTGGAACTGGGAGTTGAACACTAAGCACTTTTAGAGAAGAGCTCATAATAAAACGTTATGGACTCGCGGACGGACTTGTGTTTTCATTTCAAGACGTACATTTATCAGGTTGAACTTCCTAACTGTAACAATAACTGAACTTTACGCCTTTTTATACACATTTGTGATGGGGCGACAATGCGACAACGAGACACATTTTGACCTTGAAAATGTCGCGTTACGGCATCGTCGCCCTTTTGTAAAATAAAGAAAAGGATTATCAAAGAGCGACAATGCGAACACGCGACAATGCGACAAATGGCCAATTGTCGCGCTTTTGTTAATTTTGACAGGTTTTGCTTGTTGTTGTAAAGGCGTCAATGCGACAATGCGACAACGAGACAATGTCCCTTCCATAGTAATCCGTGCAAATAAAACTGAGTAATGAAATAGAAGTCTGACATGCCAGTTAAAAGATAGAGTGTTGCAGCTTCTGATTTCATAGATCTTCAAGAAGGGGTTATCAATAATGGGATGGGTGATGAGTTCAACTGCATACTCTGTGATTAACAATAATGCTCCGAGTCAATACATTTTGTCAAATGTATGACATGTATTACGTGAATAAACATATTGTTTATACTCGTCCATGTTTTTGACGGACAAAATAATTTACATGCTCGGTAAAACTGAGGACGGGCATCATTGTGTGTTTCCGTGCTTTGTTCAGGTGAACAATTGACTTGTCCTTGCATGTGTTTGTGACGGGTGCCACTTGTGTGGCAGGATACGCTCACCTTTTCCCGAACACCCATTGGATGACCTGAACCACTTCGGATTTTTATCCCACAGCAGTCTGATACACCATGATATAACTGAAATACTGAAATACTGTACAGTTGAAAATGATGTTTAATGCGATTACCGTAGTGTGTTACTGCAACTGTTCATATTTTGTGCAGTGATGTTATGTAATAAGTAAAAGAAAGCATATTCAATTATCCAATTGATTTGAATAGAATATACTTGCGTCAGTGTATTTTATTAACGCCCCAAATCGTAATTTAAACACATAAAATAACAGATCACGCATGGTGCCTTGACTTACTACTAGATTTAATGGGCCACCCCGGAATAAAATAGTTCCCCCCAAAGCGAGGAACATATGTTTTAGTATGTTTACAAGAAATATATTCCAAACAATATCCTCATAAGATGAGAAGATCTTTTACAGAATTACCTCAGTAAGTCAATTACAATGACAGCGTCGTAATACATTTACATCAAGTACAATACGTCAAAATGGCCGACACGATAAACGTGACGGGAGATATTTTCGAAGTTGTTAATTAACCTGTGGCTATTTCAAGCCTTTGGCATCACTGATCAATTGGCCGATCATTGAAAGGTGATTGTGAAGATGTGTCAAATAGATACTAAGGTAAATTCATAGATTTCTGTAAATTGTCACTGCGACAGTTTGGATTTTTTTTCGTGTTTTTTTTCTCTCTGGGATGGGTTGTAGCGAGGGTATCCTTAAATGGGCTTGCAACCACGCTTCTGTATGAATTCGTACCAGGGAATTCCAAGGGTTTTCCCCAGGAATGTGGAAGTAGTCAGTGTTTACGGCTTTTCAAGAATACAGTCACGTGAAGAACGTCATGTGAACGACCTCGCGTCCAAGTCGTATATCTTGTAAACTTCACATTAAAAAATTAGTTATTGTTATAACCAAATGAAACACAACCCATTATCCGATAGGGGTAACTGTACATAGCCGTTACCACAATAAACTTAGTAACATTGTTTGGTTTGACTTCTTGGCGCGTGTCTGAATTCCATTAACATGTAACATATCCTAAAACTAGCTTATCAGCAAATCTCGCTGCACTGCGCGCGAGAGATACTAGAGCAAGGCATGCCAGAAATACGAAACCTAAAGCTTCCGAAAGGAAGCCTTGGACATCACGTGCGTCGGGGGACCAGCGCCATCTGATTGGCCGTTAACAGTTGTACAAGGCGGAGCAAAAAGCATCGTTTTTCCGTCCATTTTACGCTTGAAAAACTCGACCCTTTTCTGGACACTTTCTAGACGCTGACCAATTAATCAATTTTAATGAATTTTTAGTCGTTTTTCCGTCCAATGACCATATACGGAAAAAAACGACGTTTTCGTGTTTGCAGTGATAATCTGTGATTAGACTTGTGGACGGCTGAGCGTGGCTCTGTCTGGTTATTATAGACTGAGGTCAGTGTAATATTTCAGTGTGGTCTCGGGGGTAGGAGTACTGCTTGATGTGTTCACGTTCCTAACATGTAGGGGCGAGGACAGTGCAGACAGTGCGGACCTTCGATAAATGATCAAACACCTTGATAGTTACTTAACTTTTCACCCAAATCTACAATCAGGACGAATGAAGATAAATGTTTACATTGAAAATGAAGTAAAGTACACCCAGAGGAAATATTAAGGCTTTCATTTTCACATCGCCATACAACAATATAACAACTCGTTTGTGCTATACTTTTGTTTAACCACGAAATTATGCTTTTTAAAATTTTGAACATATCAGAGACGGCAAATGTCTGTTTGCTTGCTCCTGCTTTCATAGCCACGTCAACATTGTCACTTAACGTTTGGTCAGTCGTATAGGGTCTTTATGCAGTGTACTTATAGGACGATCTATTAAATCTGACCTGTTTCACAAGGCAGTGCCGACTGTTAAAGTGTCAGTTGAACATCCTACTTCTTTCCTGAACTCTTTCCCTATCTCTAGAATCGGGATCACAGATATAAATAAATGTCATTTTTTAATTACAAATATGATACATTACGTTTAGATAGAAACAGTTATCCATTTTTAGCAACACTAACTGGGAGATTAGAGTAAAATTTAACATCTCATGTGCTACATGTCTGTTGAACAACATAATTATTCAACGACCATATGTTTCCAAATAATCGAATAGATGAAATACAACAGATGCTTGCTCAGTGAAATCTTTAAACATCAGTTGCTTCTTGTTTTTATTCCTAAGTCAAAGTTGTCCCCTAATGGTTGATCGAAGAGGTCGCGTGCAGGATACAAATCAGAGGATAAGGTGAAGAAGGAATGTAAATGAATCTGCCGAAGACAGCCTGCCCTGAGTCTGACCCAAGCTATAGATTGTCAGAAACTACCATTATCAAAGCAACCATGACCTCTCCTTAATGAAATGGTTGCTGCACAGTTCACGAGGTGTACAGCTGTTTGCCTTTACATTCAAAAGTATGAAGTATACATATGTGCATTAAAAGATAACACAATATTTAGTGAAAGAAAGCGGGAACAAGTATCTTTTTATACTACAAGTGTGAGTGAGTGAGTGAGTGAGTGGCGTTTTTAGTAATATTACCACAATTTATTCTACAAGAAGAAAGTAATTTATTTAGTTTAAAGTATTTGGTCGTGTGAGATTCTTAGTGGTGATCATATTTTATCGATAATCACCTCTCAGCATTATGTGTTTTTTGAATAAGTGAATGTAGTCGAGAACACACTCCTTACTATACCTTACGAACGGTGGTTATAAAGCGTTCGCGCGTCATACCGAAGACCCGGGTTCTATTCCTCTCATGGGTACTATGTGTGAAGCCCATTTCCGGTGTTCCCCGCCGTAATATTGCTGGAATATTGCTGAAAGCGGTGTAAAAACATATCCCCTCACTCATACGTATATCCGCTGCCATCACTGTTTATTACAGAAAAGTAACAAATTCATGTGTGGTGTGTGGGTTTGGATCATAATCTTAAAGACCATCGGTTAGCGACCTTCTTAATGCTTTCATATTGAAACTAGCGGATGAAAAAATACATACAGAATACCTGTTTTGTAAAAATCAATATACAGATATTAAAATAAATCTCACAACATTAACGTAAGAGAATAATCAGTTTAGATATTCTGCAGAAACAAACTCCAGAGGGCGCAAAAGGCAGGATAGTGATGAAAATTATACGTGCGGATGTTAGGGTAACATGTTCTGCTCTACTGGTAGCACCAGCTACTCACAGAATGTTCACCTTAATGTGAGTGTTTGTTGCGCAACGTCGCACACAGCAGCACTCATGCCATACGACGGCGACCTGTAAACAATCGAGTCTTGACCAGACCATCCAGCATCATGAGCAATGATCCACGTCTCAAGGTAACGGCGCAACGCTGTCAACCAAGTCGCCATCTCTGACGACCCGATCCTTGAACGTAAGCGCAAGTGAGTAAGGAGGTGTACATGAGAAAACTCTCCTTAAAGGCCATACCTATGTAGTTCGGGACAAGAACCGGGTCATATTTGGTAAATTCCTCTGAATTTTCTGCCTTTGAATAAGAATGATGGTGAAACCTTGATATGGCTTTCAATGAAATTTGTGAAAAATGTACATGCTCTATTAGTACTTTTGACAATGAGAAATGATGGTATATTACTCGAAATGAAGGAAAATTCACAAACTGGAAAATCGAAATCATCCCTCTTGCCATACAGCTTGGTGCAGAGGTTGCCATTATTATTTATTTCTATTATATAGATGCAGATAGGACACTGAATATGGTTTATCAGTTGTTTCTTTCATTTCCAACTTAGACAACTTGCTGGATAGATAAAGGGAAGATAATATTAATTTATCTATGAATTGTTGAAATAAATAAAGTAATTTATATATCTGAAACTGAGGCTGAACATTTTGAATATTTCTTTGATGTAACTAAATTAGAAAAAAAACATCCGTAGAAGAGGGATACATTTAGTACGCATGGGCTATCTACTACTTGTCTAAATGTTATATCTCCTAATTTGACAAAGATATTGTGAAGCAGGAAAACCAGCAAGTTACATATTTGGTTATCTGATAATTTCTGAGTAGAGTTTCTGTCTGCTTCAGCAAATTGACCACACCCATTAAACATTTCCGAACTCCTTATTTGGACACAAAACGCCTTTGATCTATTTTCAATACCAATAAGGGGTTGGTGAGGTGAAATGGGGCGTAATGTCGCGTCCAAGATTATTGCACGTGCTTGCACGTTTGTGTGTCTGTGGCAGCTTGAACTAGTCTGGACTAATGCCGATTCAATAGTGCTAGCAAACTCAGGTACCATGCCACAGTTTATCATGAATACCCCACTCAGACACATTATGCTGACTCCGAGCCGACCACTTCTTGTCTGATCCCCTAAATGCCGAGCGCCAGGCAGGGTTACAACAAGTACCATCTTTTAACGTCTTTTGGTATGGCGCGGCCGGTGATCGAACCCCCGACCTTCGGCCACTAGACACGGAGGCGGACCAAAACCAATAACAGCAATTTGGTAAATGCTTTGGTTTCACACGCATGATCGCCACTCTATTCTGAAACAGGATAAGTTGATTAGGTTTATTTATAATGCATGTGACAAGAAGCACTTTCTGGCAACATCAGAGGCTAAATAGATTGCCGTGATGGTATGATTGCTTGTTGCTTGTCATTTCCATACAAAAAACATTATATTGTTTCTACATGTACATGTGTCTGAATAAATTTATGTGTCTGTCAGTGACCAGATGATTTGTGATCAAAGCACTGTTAATTAATTTCATAACTTGATCCTTTTCACATATAAACGGCGTATAAACTTGTATACTGGCCTGTACACTGCACAATAACAACATTAATAACAGATACATGTACATGTATCATTGCATTTATTAGCGAAAATACAGTGTTAAGCTAAATTCACTCACTCGTTAAAGTTTCCTATCAGATACAGTAGAGCCCTTAACCAATTAGACACTACAGCAGTGTCTACAATAGACAAGCAGGCACAATATACTTAACACCTTCTATATTACTAGTACCTATTGATAGACGACAAGATCGGAAATATTAACCCGCAGTGGTAAACGATTGCATTAAATTTGTTTGCCATTAAGTCTGATGCGTTTGACGTGAAATTAATCTGACATAAATAGCAATGTAACTTCCTGTCTGCAGATGGTGTATCAGAAGAACTTATTATCCTTCTTGGTGTCATCCGTTTACATGACTTGTTTACCAATTTCAACCCAAGTGTCACTGCTGGAATTTCACTGATTAATTTCTTATTCATAAATTGCATCCACCCTGGGATGGACATGTATTCACCTATTTAATATCTCCATATAAACCTACACATCTGATGTGCTATTGAGCTTTTCCAACTTTGAGCTAAGGAATACCTACAAGGACAGGTGGAGCAAAACATTTTGAGCCAAGTCGTGGAGGATCACAATGATTACAATGAATTTCCGTTGAGCAAAGGTTGCAATACTTCAACATCTGTGATTATTCTAATGACAGCTACACATTGATTTGGCCATGTTACTGTGACGCTGGAGACTTGTCAAATACAGTGGGTGTCCCTGAACAGGGTTCTCAGAAAATTCACAATTATTAGGAAGACGAAAGAAACATCCATGACAACTAGATTATTATGTGGAGTGTGCTCATCTTTCGAAGAATAATGTGTTGAATCCATATCAACGACCAGAAATGTTTATAATCAATAAACATTACGTTATTAACTGCGACTGGAATAATAAATTTCTTGGTTAAGTTGTTATGTAAGGTTGTAAAGAGATGGACTAACAGGCCCTAAAGACTATTTCGACCTTTGATTTTAGGATATAAGTTGTTAGTTATAAGCGGTTGGTGGTGCACTATGAGCTTGGCTTAATTGCCACAGGCCATATGCAAAACATGGTAAAAGGTTTTTAAATAACTACCGTCGTTTGAAACGAACGGACTGCAAAATTAATCTCTCCAAAATATCTTGACACATAGCTTTTGATGTTTTTGTATTAATAGAGCAGCTCAGGATGTGTTGTCACATGACAATTTTATTCTAGAAACAGTCAATATTTGGCGTAGTTAGTTTAATTGGGATTTTAGACCCTGAATATATCATCACATCTTTTCTTGATATACAGCAGCATATGAACTAATATTTACACCGCCATACATGTAGATGTTAATAAGGCTTGAAGAAATGTAAGTAAGGAATAATTTATATCCAATACACATACAAGAGTATTTACATTCAATGACCATACAATGAAATACATATCGATAAAGGCATGGAAATAGCTCTGAGCATTGTTGCCATGGCTCTGATTTCAGTTCAGGATACATCAATGATAAGCGCCAAACAAAGAATGGTGCATATTGTGCTTGAATATTTGTTGTGCTTATTTTTGAACATCCATATGCTCTATTTGCATACAAGTATTTTGCAGGCATAGAAAGTGTGTAGCAGAGCTACTTCATGAGCCAGCATGACGTGGACACCAGTAAAGGAAGAGTAAAAAAGCCCTGCAAGGTTTAGTTTTACACCGTACGTCACTATTTCGACACCACACTGCTCATTGTGACGCAGACAATATGACGTCACAGTCGTCTATCCAAATTTCAAGCTCTCTGCTGTTCCGAAACTTGGAATACACTCTCTCCGTGTTTTCTCAACACATTTTGTGTTTTCTTCACAAAATGTATTGCCATACATACTTTGAAAATCGTAGTTACCGCACATCTGTACTTATAACCTATTATTGTACATATAAATTTTTAAAAATGTCTTCCGACAATGACTGAGAAATAAGTAATCTATAAATATTATTCTCCGGGGTGGTACATTCTTCACATCGTCTGTTTCACTCAGGGGTGTTTTTTGTGATTTTTTGTGACCGACCAATCGGTATCGAGTGTTTCCCAAACTGATTGTAGAATTTACATTTGGGAGTTATATGCATATCAGTATGTTTGCTCTTGAAACTCTTAAAATACTTGATTTATAACACATGTGTTGTACCTTTTGTTTATTAACAAGCAAAGAAAATCACCTCATGTACATTTACAAGGTAAACACATAAGACATAACACAACTGCAATCTTACACTTGTATAAGCAAACTTGGACAGTTCTATAATATAGAAATGAAACTGCCAATAAGCTCGATACTGTATCTGTTATATTCTGCACTCAATTGTAAAATTGGTTTCCTTTCTACATGTTTTCAGTGATTATTTTTAAAATTCACAAATAAAAAAAGGCAGTCATAAATCATAGCTTTATTAAGACATTTTCATCAGCTTGTACTCCACATGATACTTGTTGTCCAAACATGTGCATTAATAACCAGATTTGATGAAGGTTCAGCGGCAAGATTACCGATTGACTCTTACATGGGCAAAAGTTGATGCAACATTCTTACAATGATAATAGATATGTATATGTCTCTACATGTTACATGTCTTCTGTCAAGTTTTTGTGTTTGCGATTTATTGAGAAATGGGTTTCAAATTGTCACTGATAAATATGTAAAGGTGTCAATATCCAGGAATTAAAACATTACAGTTTGAAGTTTTTAAAAATAATTGTCACATTTATATAGATAATTAATTTTTTTTATTCCACAATATTTGACCGTAGTAACGACAATATAATATAATTATATATAATTATAATAGTATATAACTAAATACCATTTGTCATTTCCAACAACATGGTTTAAAGTAGAATCCAATGAATTATAAACACTTGAACCGTATCATATTTGTACAGCACACGTAACTACATGTATATTTAATACACCCGAAATTGGTCTACACTATAATTTCTTGAGATTTAAGCTTCGTGTTTCCTGTTCACGCAGTGGTGGTTGTGTGACCAGAGAAGCATCAAATGTTATCGAACTTCAGTTATTCCGATACGTTTTTGTTTGTTTTTTAACGCTGCAATAAGCAATATTCCAAGTATATGAAGGCGGTCTGTAAATAATCGAGTCTGGACAAGACAATGCAGTAATTGACACCATCAGCATAGAAATACACAATTGGGATACGATGACATTCATCAACCAAATCGGCAAGCCTGACTACTCGATCCGTTGAGTTGCCTCTTACAACAAACAAGTGCCGCTGAATACGAGTGTTACATGTCGTGTGAATGTGATCCATATACTCAGATAGTCTCCCAAATTATCGGAAATATAATAGATGTATTGTTGAGATTGTTGGCATTGTAACTATTAACGCTACGTTTACGTTTTAGGTAATGTACATTATGCTAACAGTACAGTTATCTTTCTTAAAATAAACGCGACAAAACCATTTGCATATCAATAAACAATCTCTGCCAAAAGAGTCGACTGTGCGTTTCCGACAATATCATGAGCAACTGTTTATGAATCACTATCAAATAGTGATAATACCGGTGGCATCCGTTACAAACACATGCAAAGGCAAGTCAATTGTTCACCTGAAAAGACACGGGAACATATACTACTCAAAATTTGATAAGGATCACTAGGTGATATGTGTGTAAGTTACCACAAACATAACAAAAGACATGACTCTGACTCAGAAACGTGTTTAATCATGTTATGAATGAAAATGCATGAACGGCATGAACTTGTATCAATATGGAATGTTTGAAATCTGCAAACACCAAAAGGCATTTCATTAAAAAATGTTAACAGCAAACAAGAGAAAGAATTACACACTTATGAGGGATAGTCCATCATTACACTTAGTCGATGAAGTGTCAATATCGAGTATGACCTCCCCTTGCATCAATGACGGCCTGACAACGTCGAGATATGCTGTCAATAAGCACCCGGATGTTCCCAATGGGAAGGTTGTTCCACTCTTCCACGAGGGCATGTCCGAGCTCTGCCAAAGTCGTGGGTTGTGCTCTACGGCGTGAAAGGGCAACCTGCAGCATGTTCCAGACATGCTCAATCGGGTTCAAGTCCGGCGAGCGCGCTGGCCAATCCATGCGGACAATTGTCTCCTGCTCAAGGTACTGCTCAACCACCCTGGCGCGATGAGGACGGGCGTTATCATCCATCAGGATGAACTCAGGGCCAACAGCACCAGCGTAGGGTCTGACGTACACATCGAGGATCTCATCCCGGTACCTCACCCCCGTCATTGTTCCTCTCTCCAGGACATGAAGATCTGTCCTTCCATCTCTGTTGATTCCACCCCAGACCATGATGGAACCACCACCATAACGGTCATGTTCACTGATGTTGGCATCATGGAAACGTTCACGTTGTCGTCGCCACACCCGCTGCCTCCTGTCTGTAAAGTCCACACAATACCTGGACTCATCGGTGAACAGAACTGGAACCCAATCGTTCCGTGTCCAAGTGACATGATCTTCAGCCCATTCCAATCACTCCCGCCGGTGTCGAACAGTCGGGGGGATTCGGACACATGCCCTTCTCGAGTAGAGACCTGCATTGTGAGTGGACACATTCACCCCTGAGGCGTTCAGGAGGTCGTTACGTAGGCTGGTTGCTGTCCAGAAGGGATGACGTCGTGCCTGAAGAGCCACAAAATGATCTTGGCGTTGGGTTGTCGACCACTGACGACCACCCCCATGTCGGTGTGCTGCTGTACCAAAATTTTGCTGTCGGGACCAGGCCCTGCTTACAACGCTCTGGCTGACGTTTAGTGCATTGGCAACGTCACGTTGTGAATAGCCAGCATCAAGCATTCCAATACATCTGCCCAGTTGTTCTGTCGTCAGGCGACGCCTTACACGTTGAGGGGGCATTGCGTAGATAAACGTAGTGTAAACACTCAATTGAGTTTACAGTTTCACAATGAATCAGACACCGTTGCCTGATTGGAAATCGTGCAATGGTAGCAAAAGCATGAACTGTGATGTGAAACGCATTTCCCATGGCATGAAATGCACGTGCACGTGTGTTGGAGACGTTTTTGATTTCACTTGAACACAATATTGCCAGTTATGCAGTTATTTTGTTTTTTTATTAAGAAAAATATCTACGATCCTTATCAAATTTTGAGTAGTATATGATACAAGTCTTACGTGAATCAATGAATGACTGAAACAAAGGTAATTTACCCTCCAAAATATGTGACTTTCTGTTTTACTTATCTATAAACACTAAAATGTGCATATACCATAACTTGGACCTTGGCGTTCGTCATTAACATTATTCTTGGAACTCCAGGCTCAAAGACCCTTTAATTAACACATTTGATTATTTAGGAAACACCAACATTGATCATGCATATGATCATGCGACGTTCGCAACGTGCCATATGCATGTTGCAGGTTGGCACACGTGACCAAGGGCAAGGACTCCATCCCAAAACAGATTAGTCAGAACGATGACATTAAGAAATCGGTTGCAAACTGCCGCTCTGATAAGGCACCGAATGCAACAGGCAACTGGTGTAAGAGAATAAATGAACATGTCCAGACGGTGCGAAAAGGATTGTGTACCAATTCTTCAAACAGCAAAACATCCATGTCATGCCAGGGTCACCTACCAGTCCCGTCACAATCTACGTCATATTCCACCAACCACCCCCGATAAACTCGGTATTGCTCTCACTGATGAAAGGAACAGCATGAGTAATTGGTCAACTGATAACAAGGATGCCTCGGGGAAGTAGTTCGTGCATGTCAACAGAGGTGTTTTACCTGATATTAGTTACGTTTGCTGCAAAATGCAAATTTGGATTTTGATCCTCGACTCCTTTAACGACCTAGTGCGCCACCATCTCATCACACCAACCATTAGAACCCATTATATCTGATCGCCAACTCCCAAGCAGATATGAACATGTATTTTCCATTTACCAAATCTAAAGATCAGAGGAAATGTTTTGATGATTCCCACTATCCCCTACTTTTTTGGCATAGTATATTTTCAATCAGAGTCTCAGTCGGCTTACTGGAAATATTCTTCATAGCTTTAAGGTGAACAACCAAACCCATACCCTTATACCTTACATTAGTTCCTAACTGCGTGTCTACCTGATTGAAGAAATATATTCTTCATGGCTTTGAGGAGAAATCTCCTCATCTATACAGTAATACCTGACAAAACTCTAGTCTGGAGTCATATATTCTTCTTGTCACTGTAATTTCAGTTTACTTTGCTATCGGTAATACTTTTA
Source organism: Haliotis cracherodii (assembly GCF_022045235.1). Taxonomy (NCBI): domain Eukaryota; kingdom Metazoa; phylum Mollusca; class Gastropoda; order Lepetellida; family Haliotidae; genus Haliotis; species Haliotis cracherodii. The sequence continues at coordinate 37,780,573 of NW_027266275.1, read as the reverse complement.
CATCATCATACCTTGTCTTATGGATGATTATGGATTATTTCAGAGAATAATATACCACTTAATGTGAGCTTATGTAGGAAAATGTTGGCGTCAATAATAGATTTGAGTCCATAAGGATGATAAATGTGTACAAAAAGCTTGGCTACTTGATGCCAGCTGATCCCAATACGCATTGGTATGACCGCTCTGGACAGAGTTGATCCACCACTCCATCAATATGTGTTATATGTTTGCAAGACGTCGTTGATAGCAGTAACACCGTGGCAACAGTGACTGTGTGTGATAAAAGAATGTTAGGCTTAGCATATCTGTCAATGTCAAGTAATATATGGCCTCGTGGATAACATAAAACCATTTACAGAGCTTCAAACACCATGCACTGTGAACCTCAGATTACAGCTTCAAACAATCTTTGTTCTGTGATGTTTAGTCTGATGTGTTGATCTTTGGTATGTTAAAAGAACATGAAATGAAACAAACGCTACAACATATTAATAGTGATATATAGATGAAGTTCATAGGGAAGAGACCAAGGTAGAAACATTGCCATTAATGGACTCATGGGTTCGTCTTTCCATACATCTTGCTGCTTGATGGCAATCTTCACACGTTGGAGAATACAGCACTGTTGATTTTCTTTACACATGTATACATATTACATGAATGATACTATCCAATAATCTGCGATATCGTACGCTGTAACCTATTTGTAATGCCATAACGTAAACGTTGGGAAAAACTCTGCGTATATCAGGAGACCAATATCTCTGAATATTTAAGACTGAAACCGTAAATTCCTAAATCGATATGTGGTCATTGTTATTTGTTTCACCAAGGCATGATGGCTATACACAAAGACATTGTGAAAGAAAGATGAATGCAAAATGTGATGCAAATACATATAAAATCACCAACTATAATGATATAATGTTTTTGTATAAACATGTTTTTTTTAAACTGGGAGAAGTGGTCAACATTCAACAGGAATTGACATTCCTTTAAACGCAAGAAGTATCTTTAACCAATATTTGACTTAAACACACCAGGTAAAGAAAGTAGATAAAGACGCCACGTCCATATCATTAGTGAATATCGATGTCATGGCATTCCGGTATTACAGAACGACGGCAAAACATTATTTCCTTCGCGTTGGGAATAAGAAGTGTCATTCCACAATATACAAATAATCATGAGATGTGTTAAGTGTTTTTTAAACTGATTTTTTTCAAATGGTTACAGCGAAACATTTGAAAGGAACTTTTCCTTTGATATTTGAACACTTTCAGTTTCAGTTTCAATTTGTGCTATGAAGGTCAGAATGAAGAAAACCTAACTAAGCTATTTTCATCTCTTGATTCAACGACCATTCCTCATTTCACTTCAATCTTTAGATGGCGTCATAATTGTTTGCAAACAAGTATGTCATGGCACAATGTTCATTCGTCTGTCCATCGTTAACTATAAATTGCATCTTATCTGAAACACAAACAACATATTGATTGCATTCGTAATACCTTTACAGATTTATTCTAAAGCGATTACAAATGTGTCGACAAGGGTAGCCATATTTGAAGTGTGATTTAAAGGCTTTAACCCGGTTAGGTTACGCATTAGTCTGTCTTACAGACCCTGATACAAATATATATCAAATTCAGCCCATGCAAGTCTATAATGTTTGGCAAGTCTAGATCACTGCAGTATCTGAAAATGAAGAGAGTCACTGGGCTCCTTTTTATTATATTTTTATTAAGATAACTGAACAACTGTTTTTATGTACGATATGTTCATTTCAGAGACTAGATTTTAGTCTAGTTACGCATATGACTAGGACTATTATGAATGACAATTTCTTTAGTATACATACACAACGTTTCAGGCCTACATGTAGCATTTTAAAATGTGAACCATAGCGGGTCGTCGGTGCAGTATACAAGATCATGTTATGTCTCCAAACAAACAAAACTTAGCATGAATTGTCTCTACTATTGTCATTTGTAGATTCCGTTTGTAGATTTTGGTTGGTGTGGTCGGAATGGGGAATAATGTGGACACAATAGATATGTTACATGACACTGTCTTTAATCATATCTTACTGTTTGGCTTATTGAAATCATATACAGTGTCTGATATATATATATATATATTTATATATATATTAACATGAGCTGCAGAGCTCCGTAGCTATACTTTTCATACATATAAAAGGAACACTTTTGACATGAATTTAGATGCATGTGTGATTTACTTTATTAGTGGTGTCAAAGTGAAGTATGAATTCTAAATATTAATACATCTTCAAAGAGAACATGTACAATATATGTTCTCAGTTTGGTCACACAACAGATGATTTATTCACATGTGGCACATTCTCAATTGAATCAAGACTATTTGCCTCCTGACATCCCAGATTTATCTGGAGAAACATCGGGTTTATGTATCTGCAAAGAACTGAAGAACTTCAAGACACCAGAAATGCTGGACGAACCAAGATAATCAAACACCGTCCAACTGGAGGATCAACACTGTGAATTCCGGCGTGTTATTTCTTTCTAAGACTTACCAATGGTCTATATATGGAATGCATACAAAATTCTATCTTTCCCACAAAAAAAGATGTCTTGTCTGATATTTAAATCCTAACAAATTCAGAAGGATATGATGCACGAATAGGATGACGGAAACTTGAAACGGCAGGTAATCGGAAATTATATGCTTTAGAAATACACACACATACCCATTTAACACACATACTTCTCGGCAACCATTCACATACAAAAACTGGCCTTCCCAACTGCGTTTCAGGATGATATTCCTTACTCTGGCCCATTCGGTGAGTCAATCAATATAAGAGTTATCATTCTGAGGAATTAATCCAGCGATCATAGAATAGAATAGAAACAGGTACCCACAAGATTGCTACGATGACTGTGCTTGTGTTAACGTCTACGTCTGACGTCTCCTGCACCACCAACATCAGTCCACTGTTTCTGTGATTATGACCCTTCAGTCGCTTAGACACTATTTTCTCACACGACATATTTTGTGTTGGATAGCTTTCGCGTAAAATGAATTAATATTTGCACAGTGAGGCAACATATATATTTACCACTTAACTGATAAGTCTTTCTTGTCAAAGCAAGTACTATGAATCATAACAGTTATCAATGTGTGGTTTTGCATAAATATGAAATGTAGATTATGCAATGAATTTAATGAGACTGTCCAACAAATTAGCACAAACACGGTGTCTTAAGCGCCATGATTGAGTGGCTGGATCCTTTTATTACCGTCTTCGTCATGCTTGTGGTTTTGACACAGAGGTCCATCCATGGTACGACCCAGAGTATGAAAAGGGCGTCATGGAAAATGATAAATACAAAATTCTTTGGAATAGGCCCGTATACAACCTCTGACCTATCCAGGCCAACAAACCTGATCTTGTCGTTTTTGACAAATCCAATGAAATCACTTATATCCTTGAATTCTCTGTCCCGTCTGACACTAATGTGATTGACAAGATTCAGAAAAAATATGGCAAATATGCGGACCGAAATGCATCCCAAGCACCAAGCAGCTCCACTATTGTTCTCAGGGCCTTAGATTTGATACCTCCCAATCTGTTGACTGACATTGGAGAGTACCCGGGTTTGCTGGCAGGAATACGGCCCTTCTGTCAATCTGGGTAATGCAGGAGGTTGCAGTGTTGGGGAGTCTACACACTCTCCGAAGTGTTCTGGATGGGTCCGACTAGGCAGGGCTTCCTGGGAGAAGTCCCTTTCGCTAATTCCATTCACCAAGTGAACATTCCGGGCATTTCATTATTATTACCAGTGGATCAGAGTGCACTCGATTTTCAGTTTCAGCTCTCTTGGGAGAATACAACCCAAGCTGCTTGCGAGATTAACAGTCACGTTACCATTTCATCCTACCAAGAGAGGGAGTTAGTGTGGTTTTACGCCACTGTTTGCAATATTCATATTCCAGCAATATCACGGCGGGGGACACCAAGAATGGGCTTCACACTTTCTACCCATGTGCGTATCGAACCCGGGTCTTCGAACGCTTGAACTACTAGACTACCCAAACCACTCTACAAGTACTACATAGATCACGGATAGGTCAATACTTTTCCAAGATTAACTGGTTATGAATTCGAATTCCAGACTTATGGTGTTCGATGGTTCCAATAAAGTAATATACGTTATGCTCGTAAATCCTATTTTGTTTGAGCCAGATAATATTTTATTTCGAGGTCTCATTCGAAATTCCACAAAAGCTCAACCGTAACAGCAACGGCCAATAAAGAGACGATTCTGGCCATTACAAGCGCAAAAATATAAGCAACAAAACCTTTCCCATGACTATAAGTGTCCGTTGTAAGATTCAATCGGTCACCTGAAAAACACATGTCTGTGGTTGACCTTTTGTTAAAAGATAAAATAAACCCCAGAGGCCAGTTGAAGAACGTCAACGTGGAAAGCAAAGATCAGATCGCCAAATATATAATCTGTGACTAGACGTCTGGATAGTATGAGAATATTTTTGTTTGTTTATTAAACATTGATGTCAGTGGAATATTTCAGTGTGGCACCAGGGTAGGAGCACTGCATGATATTATGTTCCCGTGCAATAGATGAAGGGATGAGGAGGACGATATGTGAGCCATGACCTGCTTCCCAATTGCAAAGCAATGCTGACTTCTGATAAATGATCTGATATCCTGATATTCTTAACACTCAGAATCAGGGCCCTGGAGTATCATATTTCGGAATTGTAGACATAAAATATACGTAGATTATTTTCCGACGTGCATACGAAAACTAGTAATAACACTGAGTTATTATTACAATCCAATATATCATCTCCAATGTGCTATTTTTCTGTTCAACACTATATTTTCTACAAACAAAAATATTGATATGATTTTAATGATTGTTGAACATGTCAAAAACAGCATATGTTTATTTGCTTAAGCTTTAAATAGTTGTTTCAAGTTGAAAATCCAACGTAAATAGTTAGCCATACCAGCACATACAGGCTACAAATTAGAGGATAACGATGTTGGCGGTCTGTCGAGGACGGGTTATCAGCTGACTCTGAGTCTGACCCAAGTGCTGTTGACTGCTACAGGTTGTCAGATCACTGCCATTATCCAAGCCACAAGGGGCTCCTCTATGAAAGAGTCGCTGGGCTGTTTGTGGACTACTATAGTGAGTGAATGAGATGTCAGCTTTGGAAGAGATTTTAGATGCTCATCACTTTGGTGGAACAAACGAGCATGAGCACAGTGCTGACCAACGTAGAATTATAATCAGGGCGATCCAAAATTCAAACCCACAATCATAGGTTTCTGGCACGACTAAGAGGCGCAACTCTTCACCATGAAATCTGACGACTGTACCGCCAATTTGCTTTTACACTCAATAGTATGAAGTACGCGTGACAGAAGGTACTTGGCGTAATAGTCTAATGTGTTTCCCATAATTACCCTGAAGGATGTCCAATTGTCTGCTATGAGATTAATGTAGTCTTTCTAAGATAGATATTTAATCCGGCTGTTCAAAATGTTTTAGTGTAAATTATATTTTATAGCATTAAGTGCATCGTTTACGACCGTGCCATATTCACGCTTTACAATAGAGGCATATTGCAGAATCTCTCTCCATGTTTATAATACAGCTAAAAGGTATAGGTATAATTATTGAGAGTATTTACTTTTTAGATCTTTATCTATAAGAAAACATCATAATATATACATGTAATTGTGCTATATTCTTTCGCAAGTGGATATAAAATTGTGTTTTCTCTCAAAATCTAACGTGCAGCGAGTGATGTGACATAAAGTGACGTGACATGGCGTAACGAGCTTAAACTGCATAGTTTAAGAATGTTTCTTCTTTGCTACTACTTGTTTGATATAACACGCCATACCTGTGATGCTTTGCCTCAGCTCTAATGTTCTCGGTGCGCTTCGCCGCTTCATCGCTCAACGATACAAGACAGACTGACATTATGTGACAGGATTCACAACGGCTCGGGTTGCGCAATGATTGCACAGTTATGCCAACGGACACCCTTAAGCTTAAGCATTAATAACACTCCGTATATACACATTCGTGGATACATTTCTTAAAGTACATGGGCGTCCGACTAGGAGTACAGAATCTGAGAGACTTTAGCTGTATGTCAATTTTGTAAATGTTCCAGCCCATTGCACGGAAACTGGAAAATATCTGACCCTGCTCTTCAGCGTGACAAACGAACGCTTACAATTCCGACCAGTGAATAGGACGTTCGTGGACGTACATAATTCTGTCACTTGTCTCAGTCATGCGTCATTTAGGGCTTTCCTAGGCCCCCATTTAGCTGATGCACCATAACACCAATAAAACATTTTCCTAATCCACCTCACACACATTATAATTAATCAATACTTCCGTGTTCCTTCTTTAACTTTAACGTGCATTTAGCTTCAATAACTTATCATTGATCAACCTTTTCAGTCGAACAAATAGCCAAATAAAACCATTTGTCTTGTTAGAGATTGTTACAAGATTTAAAAGAAATCCCAGAATTTCGATTTTTACAAATATAACACCTTTGATCAAATTTCAACATCAATAAAAGCAATTGAAAACCCTTTGATCCGAAAAGTAAAATATGACATTTTGTGACATAATGCATTTTGAGTAAACATTACAGTTTCCATCGATTTCTGTGATTGCACGTTTCTCGTCATTGTAATGAACCTTTTGTTGTTTGTACATAAATCATGTCTGTCATTGACTCGATGACAGGAGATCAAAGCTGTGTAATGTTTTCATAACCACATTCTGTGCAGATGTATAGAGCCATTAGCTTGTAAAAATGGCCTGTTGGACAAACACGCAATACGTTTGATATACGCTGATATCGGATGCCAAGTATGCAACTATTTTATGAAGGTTTCTTTTAAAATTGGTTCAGGCTACTTTTGAATCAACGGGATGTTGCAAGAAATATATATAAGTGGGACCAAAATAACCTTGCTAAAATACAAAATAAAAAACGAAATAAAAACAAACAAACCCACAAGAACCATACAAAGTGCATTTGTATAGCATGACTAGTCTAAAGTAAAAAGGCATACCCATGGTACTCTCATTCCACATTGACAACTGGAGATATATGTCTTCGGGGTACGAACTGCCTAGTGTTACAGTACAAGGCGCTGCAATTTCGAGGCAGGTATGTCACCCGAATTCGAAGCCACGCAGGATTCATGCACTTATCCAATGATTTGGGGTTTATGAGCATCGTTTTCAATGACCATGTGCAAAAATCGACTTTCTTCGCACAATAATATAAAGCTAAATTACATTTTACTGTAGCAGTGTCCACACATGTATGAAGTATCCACAACAGATGCGCCAATTAACTCAAGGTGGTTAAAGATCGTTATCGTTAACGATGTATCTGACATAAATAGCAGTACTAGTGTATCGTTTCGTATACAGATGATGCAGCAGAGGAATTAATGATCATGTTAGGTAATATCCGTTGCAGGACTGGCTCACCAGTTTCACACCTGGTGTCATAGGCTGTCATTTTAATGAATAATTTATTGTGTAATTTATTTGTCCAACCGTGTAACGTCAGGAACCAAACGCCAAGTTCATTGCAATACTTGAAGACCTTTAAATAGTTTGATGACATCCATACTATGATTTGATTTGAAACGGATTGCTCGCCTGTAGCAAATCTCCTTGAGTATATTTTCAAGTAGCAATTAATCATCTTGTAATTGTGTACAGATCCATCTGATTGCATGTATGTAGAGAGGTGACAGTGTAGGATATAGTGTGTCCTTCCAGAAATATGGAACTTGAATTGCCATATGCGATTTATGTGAACGCTTGGTTTCATCAGTGTTTGATTATGATATAGTCGGAATTGCACAATCGATTCCAGAAGCGATTTCGCTGAGCAAGGACCTTGAAAACTTTATGGCATCATATCAGTGTGTATTTCACATGCGTTAATGAGGTAATGAATGTTGACGTTAACAGTCCCTCTGTAAATGTTCATGAATCTCAACATGAAGGTTCATAAACAAATGGATACAAGGTGTTGCTTTTTATATGGAACGTGAAGTATATTTTGAATGAAAAACATGACTTGTGTTCGCATTTGAAGTTGATACACTGTTTTATTCAATATAGTTACGACTGCTCATTTAGACATACACATGTATAAAAATATTAAAAAAACCACGACGGTTCATTTTAATATTTATATGACTATTCGTGTAAAAGTAATTATCACTATTTTTATTGAATTTCATTTGTGTTTGGGCTTTGAAATAGAGATGGATTTAAATGTCCCAAGGTTTTAACGTATTGGTTACAGGTAGATCCGTATCATGAATTTTGGCTGCATAAGAACGCAATAGAGGAACACAATCCGATGCTGCAATAATTTGGATATCAAGTAAGTAATTTGTCTCATAATCAAATATAAGTAATGTTACCATATCAAATATATAGTCTGATAGTCTGGACACTGGATGAACTATCTGTTGGTAAGAGCGAAATCTTACATTTGTACAAACAGATCACACGTGGGATTGATAGATTAGCAAGACCTAATTTCAAATTCTTTGCCTTCCATTTATTGGCATTGCGAGTCCAGATATTCCAGAGGCTGTTTGTGGGATATTGATGAAATTAGGTGATATATATCTGTTCAATATCCTATGGAAATATTTGAAAATATAAACGTCGACTTAACACAATACTGTTATACAATCTGATCACCAGTTTATTGTAAAATTTAAAAGATTTAAATCATAGACAGAAAACGTTGCTGTCAGTCAAATGAACTCGCCTAATATTGTTATATCAATATTTAAAAGTTTCTTAGTTTAAGAATTTGACATATCTAGTTTGACCTTACCATACCTCATCCTTTGAAACAAAGAGATGCTATGTTACATTGACTAATAAAAATGTGTAGTAAAATGCATCCTAATCACCATCATTACCTTAATTATCACTAGTATTAGGATTTGTCGTTTTTAATTGTTTTAGGGAGCTCGTCATGCAGGTATTTTTAAACAAAGTACAACTATTGCCTTCTCGCTTTTTCATAACCTTGTCCAAAACATACATATGTGTAGAACTGCGAATATATGAGATACACAAATCAGTCATTACATTCATTGGTAAAAAGAAATAAAATATCGTTATTAACTCCGATCATTTGATTCAACGCAAGACCAAATAACCTCATAAATGGTGGTGTATCCATTTTGGAATCAGCTTCATCCTGGTGGATTATGGGTCCGATTCCTCGCGTGTGTACAATATGTTAGGCGTCCGTTTGATATTGTACGCTACTTTGATGTTTGATTATTTTTTGTTTAAGTCCCGAAGTCCCACATTGAAAAGTCCATGCGCGATTACAGAGGTAGTGTGCGTGTGTGTTTAACGCGGTATTTAGCAGTAGTCAAGCTATATGACAAATACTTAGGGATTGACTGTGTATTTGTTTCGGTTCATTGAGGTATGAATCGAAAAACCGATGTGCAAACTGTATGAATCCGCGTAGAGAATTCTTACAAAAGTTTGCACTTTTGTTTTCGATTCATACCCCAATGAACTGATAAAATACACAGTCAATGCTTATAATTAAAGTCGACAACGAAAACCTGTTTTATCTACAATGATTTAACCACAAACAGTTGTATGTATCAAAGCAGACAAACATGACGAGATAGATAAACATTCCAAGTGTATGAATACATTCTGTGCCGTGTCATGGATCAGGTGATTGTTTAATTTATGCACATAACTTGACACGCCTACAAAGTCAGTAGCCATTCACCTTTTCGGACCTGTCAGTCAAGGTAAGAGGCGAGAAGAACTGCAAGTCACACTGTAACGAAGCGGAACATATATGTCCGGAGAAGGCGGCTGTTTCTAATGGTTAGTCGCCGCCAGATTCGAACATTAGTTCGCTGAGAACGGGAAGACACAGTTGGAAAAATGATAGTTACAAATGAAACCCGATGACATGAAAGTTGCGGAACCGAGGCGATCTATATATCACATTAGTGTCTCACATTGCGGTAGTTAAAGAAAACACGCTGCTCAAATTGAAGCCCTTTTAAAATGTCCCTCCACATTCTCAACGTTCTTTATCAGAAGTGATTGGTCTGTGTCCGGTCCGACTTGTCCCGGGCTGTCAAAATCAATTTTAAACTCACAGATGTATCATCAAACGTGTTTACATCTATAGACTAGCATTATATCTACCTATATACCACTTTATAATGCCACAGTATATCGAATTTTAAGAAAACTGGCCCGTTAAAGTCAAGCACTTTTACTGTATTTTCTCAACCAATCTCTGTCAGAAGTGTTCGGTCCGACTTGGGATGTCAATATCAACTTAAAGCTCACAGATATCTCTTCAAATGTGTTAACATCTTGGTGCTCAAAGTGAAGCCCTTTTCCCTCTACATTCTCAACATAGTCTATATCTGCCGGTTTTAAATATATCTTTCGCCACGACGCGGTCTCCCAACTAACGACCGTCCGCTTCACAGACAGAGGATCTAGTCTGGGACAAGCAGACAGCTATGGTGATAACTGTGTTGAGAAAACAAAAATAAATTCACGGAGTAAGCGGAAAACATTTCCCAGAACATCCAGTGGGGCAATTCAGCATGAGATAAGTCCTTCCATCACAGAGGCCAAGAATTGGCTTCTTACAGTGTACCAATGTAAGGAATTAAAGTCTGGTCTTCGGCGAAACGAGAAACAATCACAAGCATGTTAATAAGACCAAACATATGACTAATTCTGATGTATTTAATTCACATTGTTCAACCTGACCCTTCAATGATTGTATTCACCGCTACCCCGGGCAAGAATACACTTATGGACATGTAGGCGAAACCATGCCACATATTTTGTCGTTGTCGTTGAAGACGAGCCCAGGAGGACAGGGTCTGTTGTCAAAGATGCGACCGGCGTGACATGTAACGTACACGTTGCAGCCGTTGCAGGATTGGTGATCGCCGTCGGCCACACCGTAACAGGAACTCACGCATCTCGTTGGTGGTCTGGAAGGTAAAATTAAAGACTCTAACGCTGCATAATGACATCATGGGACCACCTACTTGAGTGAGTGCGTGGGGTTGGGATGTGAAGGCGGGGTGGGGGTTGGGGAGGTGGATGGTTGTTGAGAATGACAAAGGACGCGTGGGGAGGGGGAGGGGGGGAGGGGGCGGGGTGGTGAAGGGAGCATGATGGTGAGGGAGCGGGAAGGTGAAGGGAGCGGGATGATGAAGGGAGCAGGATGACGAAGGGAGTGGGAAGGTGGAGGGAGTGGAAAGGTGAAGGGAGCGGGATGGTGAAGAGAGCGGAATAATGAAGGGAGCGTGATGGTGAAGGGAGCGGGATGGTGAAGGGAGCGGGAAGGTGAAGGGAGCGGGATGGTGAAGGGAGCGGGAAGGTGAAGGGAGCGGGATGGTGAAGGGAGCGGGATGGTGAAGGGAGCGGGAAGGTGAAGGGAGCGGAAAGGTGAAAGGAGCGGAATGGTGAAGGGAGCGGGAAGGTGGAAGGAGCGGAAAGGTGAAGGGAGCGTGAAAGTGAAGGAGCGGGATGGTGAAGAGAGCGGAATGGTGAAGGGAGTGATATGGTGAAGGGAGTGATATGGTTAAGAGAGCGGAATGGTGAAGGGAGCGTGATGATGAAGGGAGCGGAATGGTGAATGGAGCGTGATGATGAAGGGAGCGTGATGATGAAGGGAACGTGATGGTGAAGGGAGCGGGATGGTGAAGGGAGCGGAAAGGTGAAGGGATCGGGATGTGAAGGGATCGGGATGTGAAGGGAGCATGATGGTGAAGGGAGCGGGATGGTGAAGGGAGCGGAATGGTGAAGGGAGCGTGATGATGATGGGAGCGTGATGATGAAGGGAGCGGGATGGTGAAGGGAGAGGGATGGTGAAGGGAGCGGGAAGGTGAAGGGAGCGGGATGTGAAGGGAGCGGAATGGTGAAGGGATCGGGATGTGAAGGGAGCATGATGGTGAAGAGAGCGGAATGGTGAAGGGAGCGGGAAGGTGAAGGGATCGGGATGTGAAGGGAGCATGATGGTGAAGGGAGCGGAATGGTGAAGGGAGCGGAATGGTGAAGGGAGCGTGATTATGAAGGGAGCGTGATGATGAAGGGAGCGTGATGGTGAAGGGAGCGGGAAGGTGAAGGGATCGGGATGTGAAGGGAGCATGATGGTGAAGGGAGCGGGAAGGTGAAGGGAGCGGGAAAGGGAAGGGAGCGGGAAGGTGGAGGGAGCGGAAAGGTGAAGAGAGCGGGGAGGTGAAGGGAGCGGGATGGTGAAGAGAGCGGAATGGTGAAGGGAGCGGGATGTGAAGGGAGCAGGATGGTGAAGGGAGCGGAAAGGTGAAGGGAGCGGGATGTTGAAGGGAGCGGGATGTGAAGGGAGCGGGATGGTGAAAGGAGCGGAAAGGGGAAGGGAGGGGGAAGGTGGAGGGAGCGTGATGTGAAGGGAGCGGGATGGTGAAGGGAGCGGAAAGGTGAAGGGAGCGGGATGTTGAGGAGAGTGGAATGGTGAAGGGAGCGGGGTGGTGAAGGGAGCGGGATGATGAAGGGAGCGGGTTGGTGAAGAGAGTGGAATGGTGAAGGGAGCGGGATTGTGAAGGGAGCGGTTTGGTGAAGAGAGTTGAATGGTGAAGGGAGCGGGATGATGAAGGGAGCGGGATGGTGAAGGGAGTGATATGGTGAAGGGAGCGGGATGTTGAAGGGAGCGGGATGTGAAGGGAGCGGGATGGTGAAGGGATGGTAATCTCCTGCCTATCTTGGCTAGACTAGATTCACTGAATGTTGCTCTTTCGCTGATCTGTTTGCTTTGTTGAACGTTACCCGAGAGCCAGCTGAGACACTGGGAATACACCTCTCTAATAACTCACACAATGGAACAAACTGTCATTGTTAACGACTCCCTCCTCATAAGTAGCTAAGAATGTAAACACACGGTGCAGTTGATAGTGCTCTGCTTACGGGATATCAATAGATCGATGAGGGGTGGGGTTGGGGTTGGTTCTCGCAACGTTTGTCAGTCTCAAGTGAGTAAGTGAGATGGGTTTAACGCCGCTTTTAACAGTATTCACGGCGTGTCAGCTGAGGGAGGAAAGACTGACGTGATGCAGGTCTCAGATGATTACCACTTTTGGCGAAGCCCACAAGCATGGTATGGTGGTGACAAACCTAGAAACATATTCGGGGAGAACCGGGATTCGAACCCACAGTCATAGGATTCTGGCGGGCCAAGGGACGCAACTCTGTATAACTCTTAGAAGCCTGGGCCAAAAAATAGAACATTTTCATGAACCCGAATGTGATTATTTGTCATTCCCTATCCAAACCTAATCAATTTGAAATTAAGTAATTATTGGTATTATTAATAATTATACAATCGTGTTTATATTTGTAGGAAACACAAATACGTACATACACCCGAAACACAAGTGTCAAAACTTGCGGTGTCACCCTGGGCAAGTGACTTAGTTCAAATGTGCCTCTGTTCACCCAGGAGGGAATGGGTGCCCGATAAGTGAGTTGGATGTAAAAACCCTCGAGTGCCCGAAGGCAGATTGGGGTGTATATTCCCAAGGAAGGTGAGGCAGATAACGGGAATGCACTAGTCGGGAAACAAATACTAGAACCTGGATAATTGTGTTTTTTAAATATGATATGATATGATATGATATGATATGATATGATATGATATAAATTAAATATATATGGCATTTTGGGTGAAATGAAATCGTCATAATTACGAATTTCAACCTTGGTCAATTAAATGTATAAATCTAAGTATTGCAAGCAAAAGCACAATTGAACTCAAATTCCTGAAAATAAATGCCATAAATATTAGCCAGACAACGTCACATGCATATACTAATCCTGAATTGAAGGAACGTACGTGGTGGAGCAGGTTGACGATGTATCTTCACAACGTTTGACGGAGTCGTCCCAGACGGTGTTCCCGACACATTGCCTCTCGTACAGCATCCCTCCCAAACACGTGGCGAAACCGGGGCACCCCATGCACGACTGATAGTCCCCATCCGGTATCCTCGTACAGTTGGACATGCACGGGGTCGATACTATCTTCATGCCTGTTTATACAAAATACAGATATCTTAACTGGTCCCAGACACTTGCTGTTAACATATTAAGGGATCGACCAGTTGATATTCTGTGGCCAGGGATTATTTAAAAAAAATCAAAAGTTATAAAAATAGGTGAATGTTTCTCTCTACTTTTAATAGAAGAAATATGTTTTGATATGCTAAATAATAATAAGTTTCCCAAATATCAAATGGTTAGCCCTTAAGTGAAAGTGAGGATGAACGTTGCGTCCATGATTTTTGCACTTTATAGCCTGCGTGCGTGTGTGGCTGCTTGTACTTGTCCGGACTAATGCCGATTTCATAGTGCTAGCCCACTGAGATCCCATGCCACAGTTTAACATGAATACTCAGACACACAGTATACTGATTCCGAGCCGATTTGTACTTGTTTTTGGCCCTTAATACCGAGCGTCAGACAGGGTAACACTAAGTAACATACTTTAACGCCTTTTGGTATGACGCGGCCGGGTATCGAACCCCGAACCTTCCGTTCACTGGGCGGACGCTCTACCACCAGATCACGGAAGCGGTCGGCCCCTGTGTGATGCGTGACGAGATAGTTATCATATTAAAATGTTAGACGATCTAAGGTAGATCCAAAATGTCACAATGTAATTCCCTTTCTGTACACGTCACCACTACAATATTTTGATGAAACGGAATTTATACCTATTGTACAAAGACCCTCCACTCAAGCCGTTTAAAACAAAGCCGATCGATTTCCACCTTTAAGGTTCTTGAATGTATCGCTTCCACTCACTCACTCATCCACTTACTCACTCATACAGCTCTGGCTTCAACAATATTGTTCCGAAGGGATTCTGGGTTAGAGTGAGTGAGTGAGTTGAAATTTAACGTCACATCGGCAATATTTCAGCTATATCGTGACGAGAACTGACACATTATACATGATTATATAGATTTTCATGGAATAAATACCTGTCAGCGAAGGACAGTGGAATAACTAGAGTATCACAGTTTCGATTTTAAAACTATTTGAGAACATTTAAAAGAATACATTTTCTGTCAACAATACAATATAAAAATGGGCTTTAATTCACCAGCAACCAAAGTTTGGCCACCTTACAATACTTCTGCTACCTGCACGGTTCCCCAGCAGGATTTACACCATCCCTTCAGCCGCTGCTGATGGTACGCAATGGAGCCATTAGTTAAAATAGGTCCCCAACAAACTCTGGATTCGAGGTCAGGCTCGGAGACGTGAGCGCCGTACCCGAGTATCACTATATTGATCACTGCATTGTCTGGTCCAGACTCGATTATTTACATGCAACCGTCATATATCTGGAATATTGCTGAATTTCGCCGTTTTATCAGCAGATATTCGTACAGCTTAGACGCAGACATATTTCACGAGCATTTCAGTGAATTCGCCCCAACACTCAGAATATTCCGCGACACACATGTGTTACAGACTGTGAGTGAGTATTGTTTTATGCCTCGTTATGACATACCCCAGCCACGTCACAGCTGGATTGACACACAGTACACGTTATCACGTGTGGAATCGAACCCGGGCCTCCGGCGTGTCGACAAACTCTTAATCCACCGGGCCCTCCTTCTACAATGTTTGACATAGTGAGTTGGTATAATTTTATTGGATTGGACCTAATCGTTTTGAATAATAGGACCTAATCGTTTGAAATAGTGCGATCTAATCGCGGTGAATATTAGGATCTAATTTTTGTTAACATTAGGATCTAATCGTTGTAGTTAGAAGGATAAATCCTGGTAATTCCTGTTCGGATAGATCACATTTCACCGTTAAGGTGTTAAAAGACAAATTAAGTCCTCAACATAAGGACTTAGAAATAACAATTTATAAAGGGTAGATAATCTGTAATTTCTAATCCCTCGTGCGTTACTACTCATTTTATGCACAAGTGCATTTTATGCAATGTACCGTATATAATGTTTTATTGACACAACGCTATAATCTATGAGTGAGTTAAAATTTAACGTCGCATCGGCATTATGTCAGCCACCGGAGACCAAGTTAATATATTCCCAAATGAGCCATTTATGCAAAGTTATATTCATAAACAATTTATGAAACATTTGAGCATAACAATATCATGTATACAGTTTTAAAACACGGGCTATGGCCACCAGTAACCAAAGCTAGGCCACCTCGCTTGGGATCATGGGGGTTACAGTACTCTGCTTTCTGCATGATACCCCAGCAGGATTCACGTCATCACTTTAGCTAATGGTGGTTGTGGTCAATACTAGCCAATATAAAAAGAATTCTCAGCAGTGAGTTGGCTTACATAATTTTATATCTACCCTATTTTCTACACTATGAGGAAGCATTATTTAAGCGTGATCATCCGGGTAATCATGGGTGTAGACCCAGGCATTGTCTAATCAATGGCCGCATCCATTCAGTGAAACCAAGATGGCGGACTCGGTACTTGGGAAATATATGTGTATATGACATTTCAGGTGTCCTGGTTCATTTTGAGGAAGCTTATTAATGAGCGATGGTCGTAACAGAAGTTATTCTCATTTCGTGGATACAAAATAATCAATATGCCAGCGAGATACCTCCCAATGTTAACATTGGAACATCAACCACATGCACCACGTCTACCAGAAGAACCACATCACCACATCCACACAGTGTTTGTAAATGTTGCATGACTTGTCACTGATTCTAGACAGTTTTCCAATGATTCGAAAAAGTACATTCAGAAATGATTTTTCATTCGTAATTTATCACGGAAATAACAATTTCCTCCCTCGCTTCCTCAACCCTTCCTCACTCATTCACTTCTAAGACCGTTGAGTCCTGCCTTGTCCGCGTTATGTCACTTACCAGATGTGACGGCAGCCAGTCCCAGCATGATGACACAGAGTGAAGAGATTACGGCCTGCATAGTTAGTATTCTGAAACGAGAAGATCCGGGATAGAATAGGTCTTCAGCAACCCATGCATGCCGTAAAAGGCGACTATGCTTGTCGTAAGAGGCGACTAACAGGATCGGGTGGTCAGGCTCGCTGACTTGGTTGATGCATGTCATCGTATCCGATTGCGTGGATCGATGCTAATGTTGTCAATCACTGGATTGTCTTATCCAGACTCGATTACTTACAGACCGCCGACATATAGCTGGAATATTGCTGAGTGCGGCGTCAAACAACAAACAAACAAACCAAAATCGCATTAGTCACAATATCGGATGAATGATGAGTATTTGAACAGAATACTCTCACCACTAGACTACCCCACCGCCCCTGATCTAAACTGCCTGGCAAAAAAAAGTATCCACTTCAAACTTGAATTTACACGTTTTCAAAACGTTACTGCTCTGAAAGGGACCGCCAAAACAATAACTTAAGGTAAAAAACACAGCTACATGTATAGTACCTATATCAAATACCTTATAATCGGACCCGAGAAGATCCGGGTTAGGACAGGTCTTCAGCAACCAATGCTTGTAGAAAAAGGCGACAAACGAGGGGTCAGACTCGCTGACTTACTTGATGCTATCGTATCTTAATTGCGTAGATCGATGCTCATGATATCAATCGCTGAACTGTCTGGTCCAGATTTGATTATTTACAGACCGCCGTCATATAGCTGGAATATTGCTGAGTGCGGCGGTAAACAAACAAACGTCACCAACGCATAACCATTTAGTGTTTGTTTCATTTTAGCTACACGCTGGTGTATTATATATTTTGCCCGGCAGTTTACATGGAACACTTTGGGCAACTGTCAACTTTGTTGACTCCTGCTTGGACAGTCCCCTCGTTTAAGATTTTGAGAAATGACACATCTGTGTGCTTTTAGCGAAGGCGCAACCCGCTAATGATGTATATGACAACTTACCTTGATATCTCCTTGAACAGACAACAGAGAGGAAGCTAAGACCTGTATGATGCTTGCCGAGCACAGGCTCCTTTATACTGCCCCCTTATACCCCCGAGCAGAGTTAGGTCTGATATCTCTGAGGTGTAATAACCATTATACTCTTGTGTTGATTAAGAGTAATTATGACGTAAGGATAAGTATCGATGTGCTCATCGGTGATACAATACGGTATCTGTGGCTGAATATGAACGATTGTTAGGCTCGCCCGAGGCGGGATAGATATGGATTTCTTCATATATTTTACAAATTCCGCGTTTTAGTATTCGTGAACACACAGTGCCATTAAGAAAGTGGTCAAGTGTTACAAATGTTATATTTGGGGCAACACCTTCTTAGTAAAGTATAGATTCTTGTACTTTTTGGGGTTGAGTCCCATCCGGTTATTTTATATTCGCTTGTCCAAAATGGACAACAAGTGTTCAATTTCAAATTACAAAAGGTACAGTAGGCCGACTAGATGACTTAACTATATGTGTGATACTTTTCGAAAATGAACGTTTAAACACAATTTTAAGCCATTACTCTAAATAAAAACATATTTGTCCGATAAATGTATTTTTGTATTCCATAAGACAGTTCACACACATGGTAAAACATTCCTTTAGGCTCACAGATCAAAATATTTAAACTCTAAAACATTTGCCCTAGTTTTGACCTGGCCATAGTACCAAATTTGCCAGTATTCACAGTTAAAATCTATCATGCATATGGCAGGTCTTCCACAGGGATTGGTCCTGGGACCATTAGTATTTTGTATCTTTATAGGAATATACGTCTGTTTACAGACTATACGTCACTTTACATAATTGTCGAAGATCCTAACGCAGCAACACATAATTTATATGCTGACCTAGAAAGTATCTCCGTATGCGCATAAATGGCATGCAACGTTTAATCCAGACAAAAACCGAAACCATAATGGTTTCACCAAAAATGAACCCCAGCCCTTTACCTGTTCTTTAAATGAAAGGTACACCTAGGTCTAATTATTCAGCAAGAAGGTTATTTATTGGTCAAATCATACTAGTCGATAATATTGTACACACAGTTAACGCCAATAAGCAACTGCTTCAGAACATACCACCTGTCCAAAACCGTTAGAAAAAATATATTTAACCCACCACCTGTCCAAAACCGTTAGAGAATGTATATTTAACATACCACCTGTCCAAAACCGTTAGAAAATATATATTTATCATACCACCTGTCCAAAACCGTTGGAGAATATTTATTTATCATTTATTTTTACATTTAGTTTTGTGATTAAATATGGGACAATTGTGCTCAAGAACAAGTATAGTTATTGGAAAGGCAAAATTTTGGAACACCAGTCATAGGCTATACTCTGAATATCTGTGGAATAAATAGAGGTTATTACGCGAGTGTGTTTGGGGATGGTAAATATCCTGCATTAGGAATAAACATTGTATTTAGCGAGCCTTGGCAAAACAACAATTGTTTTTACTTGCCTTTCGAGGAAATCCATCGGTCTGTCCGCTAGAGTAACTGTCCTTTGTCAAAGGGAAGCTACTCTAACCCTAGTCTATGAGACGTCACGGCCACGTTCAGACGTTGACAGTCGGCCTGTTCTGTCAAAACGTTAAGAAGTTCAGTCAGATGTACACATAGCGCCAAAACGAAACAAGGTAACAATTCATACATATTTCGCCTAAATCCAACTATTTTTATTTGTGGAAAAGGTTTCAAGCCGCAGAGGTCTACAAGCACAGATATGGCTACTGATCCCGCTTGACTAGGCCTAGTGCCCTCGCAAAATTTTTTCGAAATTCATATCTCCAAAGTTGCCAAAACTTATAAAATGCCTTAGTTACGTCGCAGATAGACACTGATTTTCAGTAGATAAGACTAGTAGGTTTTTTTTAATAATTATAGCAATTATCCCTGTAGTTTATCCACATTCAGGATGGTTAATTATGACTCGATCGCCGAATGACAAGTGCGGCACCATGTTTGTTTATAAACACTGAAAGTAGTCCCTATTTGACCTTTGATATTTGCATCTATATCCGCATATGAAACCAACGGATATCGTTTTTATCCGTTGGCTTTATCCTGCCGAGAAACCTACCCATTATATGATAATATGGAATATATGTACAATAATCTTAAACACGAAGTTAAACCCCATTCACCTCATCTCACCCGTCAATCAACATTATTGTCTTGATAATTGTGTATATGATGTTTGCTTGTTGTTTTAAGCAGCACTCAGCAATATGCCAGCTATATGAAGTCAAGGACAAAAATAATTAATTAATTAGAAGCTGAGCTTAATGTCGAAACGTGTATGCCTCTGAGAACAATCAATAAGAATCATGAACTTATTATGGTATCATAGTAATCATGATCACAAATCTACTTGTTCGACGATATTTTGGAGTGGTTAAACATTTGATCATTCATACTATGCAACATAGGCTTTTGTTGAAGTCATTTTGATTTGCTTCATACTTTCAGGTTGTCTTCTGTAATTTGTTTATTCAATGATAAATGATACCATTGTGAACCTGTTGGTATTATTATGGGCTGAACAACAACCACATTTACAAGCACATAAGGAATCTTGACGGATTTAGTTCAGATTAATCTAAAAGCTAAAAAGCTATTTCCTTTATACTTGTTTGTAGCTACATGCGCTAGAGTTGATATAATAACATTCTCAGTGTGGTCATGGACTTTGATAAATTGAAAATACACATGGAATTTTGTTAAAGTCTACGGATGTGATCTAATTGAGTAGGGTTTAAGAATTCCACTGACAAAAAGCATTGATTCATTGTAATGGTATCAATATGAAGGAACTAAAAGATATTTGTTGGCACTGAATGGTTTCAAAAATATCTGTTCCAGGCAATTGCCAAAAACACGAAGATAAACATTTTTATTTAATATCATTTAATTGTGTGAACGTACTGTCGATGTTGAAGAGTTTTGAAACTAAATAAAATCCGCAATTACAAACCAAACACTGAGACTAGAATCAATAACGTACTTGCGTCTCAAAATTAGATCTGAGCCATTAAGTCCTAATGGACAAAAAAGAGAAAAAACAACCTGACGGCAGTTATTTTTCTAGGAATTCGACTGCAATTGAGCCGCCGTAATGAGAGCAAAGCTCAGAGGGTTAGCTGATGCAACAATACTTGTGACCATCCTTCAATTAGAACTAAAACATCGTTTATACACATTTCTTTAGAAAGAGACACGCCGTTTCCGGTTCGAGTACGGTATATCATTAATATGCTGCAAATGAGGTTTTGTATGCTTTCGAACGACGTTTTTTTTCTTATTCAATATTCATATATAACTCGGTTTCCACATTATTTGTTACATGAATCAGCTTTGTTTCTTTTATCTTTTCTTCCAGTAAATGTGTTACATTCATGGTTGGCATGGAGACTCTTAATACATACTTTTCAAGTATGGGATACGTACATGTACCTGAAACTAAATTTAAGGTTTTCCGAGGGTTTCTGTAGATTATTGAATTTACACCATGAAAGACTAAAAAAGAGAAATGTTTCACAACAATATAGTCTTAATGGTGCTTGAAACTTTGTGGACATTAGCTTCAGCTCAAGTTATAACATCTACACAACAATATTTTTTAAATTGGAATTTTACAAGCTATACAGCTTTTCAATTGGACGAGAGGTCGGTCACTTGACGAAGTGTATGAACGACACAATTTGACGTTCATACGTTTTTCACGAGACCGTGTTCTTGAAATGACGTAAACACTGACTGACTACTTCCACATTCCTGGGGAAACCCCTGGGAATTCCTTAGCACGAATACGTACAGAAGCGTTCTTTCTGATTATTTAGACCCTTTATAATGTTGAACTCAGCGTTTTAGTATACATTGAGAAACGTCAGAGTTTGACTGCACGATCGTTCACGAATATCCTCGCTACGACCCATCCTAGTGAACAAAACGGAGAAATGTACATCCAAACTATGGTAGTATCGACTCGATCCGTGTCTCGGCTGTCAGTGACTGTCTACAGCAACCTATGACTTTACCTTATAGTGTCTATTTGACACATGTATAACCACCTTTCAATGATCGGCCAATAGATCAATGATGACTAAAACATGTAACCGCCATGGGTTCATCAGCAAATCCCGAAATCTCTCCCGTCACGTTTATCGTGTCGGCCATTTTGACGTCTTGTACTGAAATGAAATGTATTACGACGCGTTGTCATTGTGACTGCTTGACTGAGGTAGTTCTTAACAGTTTTTCTCATCTAATGGTGATATTATTTGAATACAAATCATGTGTTTCTGAAGAGCAAGTTGTGCATCCATACGATCATGTCACCTCTCTTTTTTGATTTTATTACGCGATGTAACTGGTTGTTGTATGGCTGTCATTGTAAACATGAAGTCACACGTACGAAACAAAATTGTGTATAGATATTGGCCTACATCCTTAGAGGTAAGAAATTGTGATAAAAATTGAGTGAGGGCCAAACTGTATGAACGTCGGAGCTTGCGAAGACATTCATACAATTTGGCCCTCACTCTATGAAGGTTCATACTTCCATAAACTCACACAAAGTGAAAGTCAATTCTTAAATGAACAAAATGTCCTTTAATCATAACATTAAAACATTATTCGAAACTGCGCTTTCACAAGTTATTGAACATTAATTTGAGTCTGGTGACATGTATTCTTCTAGTCACTGCATATCAAATTTGTTCCACTATTTGTACTCTTATTTAAACAGAATCGAGAGACACATCTCAACTCAATTATTCAATAGCTTTTCCTTAACGTCACCTTTACGTGGAGGAATCTGATCTGATAATGAGAGCCAAATGTAAAATATGCGCGGAATCCGATTAAATTTGTCCATTTCCATAGGGATGATAAATGTCGATGTTACGTTTTGCTACATATGTACTTGTAGTTCAGTGGATATATTCAATATAACTTTGTGCCTTATGCCATAAAAAAACATGAAACTAATGATAGCTCAGTGTGTGGACATGTTTTTAGGTGGGGGCCACTTCATGTCCTATTTCCGTTGGCCATTTTCAAATACAACTTTAAACACAATTGCAATGTAATCTTTGATATGGCTTCAAGGGCAAACAGTCACTTAAGTGTCACTTAATAGAGATTCAAACCCAAACACATATATCATGTGAAATCAACGTTTCGAATATCTGCCAAAGGCGATTCCATAGGGCGTAAAAGTAAAAGGAACAATAGTGATGAAAATCATATGACTGGATCACTGAAAATCAGTGCTGACATCAGATGGTCGCATGTCAAGCTCTACCGATCGAATTAAAGGCTGCATGTAGCGAAGTGGTGTTTCATCCTAATAGACCAGTAAATAAGTATTTTATTGCCATATCTGATCATGTATTATTAAGGATCATCTCATCTGCATGTGTAGATTTCAAGCAACGTCAAACGATCTCTCTTAAGACATGGCATATTGTTTTCAACATTTTTTTGTATATTGGACCATGAATAAAATGTTTATCGATAGTTGGATGCAATTTGAAATGGCGGACATGGCTGTCGCAAGTGACAAACTACTGATAAAACGAACATATTGTGAATTGGAGTTTGTGTAACAGAAACATGGTACCTAAATAAAACAGAGAAATATTCTTAGCAAACGGATCTCGAATGATATGGTTTGTACTTTCATAATTAATTTCAAAACATATTGGAAGATTTTTGTCAAACATTTTTTTGTAAGAGTACGTATCGTCATCACAAACACGTGGTTCATCGTCATATCATGTGCGTAACAAATACGTGTTGTGAGCATAACACTAAATACATATAGCTAAGGCTGACACACACGTATCTGATAAAGCAACAAGGTGATTGACAATTTAAACGTGACGGGGGCACCTGAAATGAGCTTAGCACATTGTACGGTTTAGCAAAAAGTAACCCAAGTGGGGAATCGAACTAAACTACCCCAGACTCAGTTGTGGTTAATAACACCTTGAACACACGTCTCAATAATGTCTTATTCTGCCTCCTGTTTACTCCACTTACATCAACTCTATGTGTCGTTCACGACCATGGAACTTGATCGCTGTACAATCCTTACCGTCAATGTATGTAGTTTGTCACAAACCTTGGATAACTCGATGGTCGCTACAACCTGGAGTAAACGATATTTCCTCTTTACTGCGTTGTAACAGAGCCCTTAAAAGTATTTAGTTTCCTTTCTGTTCACAACCTTACAACTAAAGGACTCAGATTAATTCCTTGTCTCCAATGACAAATGACTGGCATGGTTATCTGCGAGTACAATCAAGCATCACTTCCTACATTGCTCTGTGTACGGATTAGAACCTCTATTCACGTTTCCTTTTGCGTAGGCTTAATCAGACTGTAAAGATAGTGATTATCCATCTTAAACCACCATGAACACATACAAGCGGGTGATTACAAGTATAGTACAGTGTTAATGGACTGTTGTGGATAATCTGCTAGGTCGCCAATATTTTGAATCGCGAATTGAAGTACGGAGCGGCATTGATTTACAGGAAGTTCCATTATGGTTAGGTGTTTCAATTTAGTTGGGTATTGTTGTAACTTACATATATGCATGTAATAACATGACTCAAAAGAGCATCCTTTTATCACTGATTACTGTGCCATGTGGAGTTCTGTATTAGAGCTTAAAATATGTCAAGTGTTTTACACACAAACACAAAGACGCTGCTTGAAACGTGAAACATCCAACATATATTCATATGAAAGAAGATAATGACATGAAGTAAAGATCTCCTGCTTGTCAGCATCGTTTATAAACAGGGTTTTTTTTATCATGGTCAGGTGTAGCCTTTTCAGTTTTGTTGAGTGTTGCAGTATTGTAAGCGAACTCGTAACTTACATGCAATAGCCTAATTGTATTTATACGTGTTATGAATTAAATCTTAAACATGTGTCAAGCTATAATTTTGTTCCTGTTTCCAGAAGGTAGGTCCTTATTACACAGAAATACAAATGAGCTGAAAGCCACAGGTACATGTATGTATGGCATAAAATTATCTGTGTATATAAGAACGCACTGTTAAAATAACTGTTAAACGGATTGTTTTCGTTTGATTCAGAATGTGTCATGTGTTCAATTCAATATTATGTCATATAAGATGAGATATTAAGCCCTATCAGCATGTCTTGCACATTAATATATATTATGTCAGATAGATTAATATCCGCCGTAGAAAATGTGTGTTGTTCTAGGGGATACTTCTTCAATATACAACACAACTCCGTCTGCGGGTCCACAACGTTTTATTGTGCATGGGAGCTTCTAGCTGTTTCGTGTTCAGCTCCCAGATCTCAACTGCCAGCTCGCGCCGGTCTTGATGGATATATCTCTTTCTAACATTCATTACTATTCTTTATAAGGTCATACAGCTATGCTATGTAGTATCTCGTCCACAACCCACATGCCTCACGTGCAGTGGTCGTCCTGGTGATCTTACTCTTGGCCTTATAAGACAACAGCATGAAGTTGCAGTCCCACAACTCCAAGAGTATGTATGGCCGGCCTCCCGCATCCCTCACTAGCCCCCAGTGAAACAGCTGTCCAGTGCACGCCTGACCTGTGACCTGGTCACTCCCCCACGAGGGGTTTGCTCGAGGGAGAGGTGGGAGGAAATGTGCGCTACTGCCCAGCGCACACTGCTCGCGGTACATTGTATATTACCGCATGTGGTATACTGTATATATCTCTTGACATACTGTATACTGCATGTGATATTAATTACAAGTGATCTACAATATGACAGGAGCCTGATACGCTCAGGACGTAGACACGTTGCAATGGTGTTGAACAAGATGACCAAGGTTTGTAGCCTTTTGGCATAAAGGCAAAGAATGAGTGAGTAATTTTGGTTAAATCCCGTTTTTGACAGTAGTTTTGTTCTAGCACGGCGTGTCAGCTTAACATGAGTTGCAAGTCCGAAGTGATGCACGTCATGGACGATTACCACGAAGTTAAACCCAGGAATCCCATGCATGGTGCTGACACACCGGGAAATATAATCAGGTCGGTTTTGGGATGGTGTATCATCACTTTGGACTAGTTGGCGAGAAAATGACTTAATCCGTCGTAAAAGTATCTTATATCGAATTTAAACGATAGCCGTTTCATATAATCAGTATCAGTATTTCACTGCAGACACCTGCAAACAGATTAACACATTTTATTTGTATTGAATACATACATACATGATTTACTTAATCCGTTTTATCACGATGTCACTGAACAGTCCCATATCATGTAAAACTATAAGGTTCATATAGGAAAGACTAAACATTTGGATTGAGCCATGTTATGTATCATTGAATGTGTTTGTAAATAATAATCCTGCAAGGTTATACTCTGAATTAATTCGTAGGAAAATTTGTGAATGTCGTCGGAAGCCACGTCATACTTTCACCTCCGGATCACCCGGTGTCATCATTGTCATAACAATACAAGGCAATGACGGAGGATGTTTGCCAAAGTCGTCGCTTCAATTTTGTTCCGACACCGTTAATTTCAGCTAGACAATTGATACAAATTAAATGCAAAAATTGTTATTATCCGTTTGCCTTTATACGGCTGCTAGCCTCTCATCCGTTAGTCCTCGCTAGAGGGCATTTCTGGGACGTTTACTCTGACAAGGCCACCAGTCACGCTGTCTACTCAAACTGAACAAGGTCAATTAACTCTGATCCGATGGCTGCAGTATAACTTCCATGACAGATTCGACCTTCTAACATGCTGTTTGAGGGTACTGACAGCAGGTCACTCCATGCACTTTGGGAACAATGAATGTCATTGTGTGTTCGTTTGCCAAAATAATTTCTAATTGACGTTAAGCCTTGATATTGTTTGCTAACTGTAAGGTGATAATACTTGTACTCTCTTACATGTAAACGTTTTGTTGTCTTTGAGGTTCAGACGTAAATATTGCTAAAAGCGGCGTAAAACCATACTCACTCACTCAGACGTAAATATAAGGTTCAACAAGATGCATAACTCATGGTTCTGATTACATATCACAATAAAATGAGCATGTGCAATCGTTTACCCTACTTTTTAAGATTCACGTGAAAAACGTGACGAAGTTGTAAACTGGTATCATGTAAAGTTTAGTCGTGTTGATATTATTTAACATGTTCTTTATATTTGTGCGTACACCGATACACAATCTGTTATCATTTAGGACATCACATCAATGTTCCGATGAGTTTGCTTGTAGCATGATATATGATATGTGAATAGAATAGTGAACAGATGCTTAGAATGATCAGCATAATATTTAGTCACAATGATATGCTTTGAATTCTTTGGTGTGCCTGTATATTAATGTCCAGTGTTCATGTTCTCGGCATCATATGCTTTAAGTTTTATGAGGCGCCATTCTCCGTAACATTTCTCTTATTGGGATTTCTGCTTGGGTGTCCACTCTTTGATCATAATCATATAAGAGCTTGAGCATTTGTCTAATTCCCGCCATTGAGGCAATAGAGACGTCATCAACAAGTCAGAAATGTACACGATACAATTATTTGATTACATTGCAACAGATGTCAAATATTCTGCGGTTACGTTTCTGATGACTTTTATGCTCACCATTTCCCGAACACATGGTATCATCGCTCTTCAATAGTGATTCATGAACACATGTATCATCGCTCTTCAATAGTGATTCATGAACACATGGTATCATCGCTCTTCAATAGTGATTCATGAACACATGGTATCATCGCTCTTCAATAGTGATTCATGAACACATGGTATCATCTCTCTTCAATACTGATTTATGAACACATGCGTATACTACAGTCCTGAATGTATAGAAATGGTTGTACATGTGTCACTTTAATTTTTAACATCTTCAATAAATACATATAGGCTCCATTTCACCATTACATCGACTATATTCGTGTTTCAAAACAAATGCAGCACAAATTTTAAGAATTGCGAATAAAACCAAAAGTTTTGAAACACACGAAAAGTTAATAGTTCTCTATTTGTTTATAGTTATTTAGTATCCTTCGATTACATGTTTGAGCGAAATCAAATGATAATGATTAAAAAGTTCCTGTTTATGCTTTAACGACGAAATAACCAAAATACGCTTTGTTCTTAGATCTACGATTATTGTGGCAAGAGTCATATAACAAATATGAACAATTTTTGTCCAATCACGATAAATCGAATGACAGAAACTAAGAGAAAAGTAACCGTAATTGCATAATCATATCATTCAAGGTTATCAGTAGTAATTGACAAAAGATAACGTCAGATATGATACTGTACCAAAACAGTTCTTGAAGCATCATTTCATTTTTTGAGATTTGAAGGGCAGAGAAGAATGGCTGTAACACCATCACATTTGAATTTTTAAATGCATCTTCAAATGAATTTTTGTCGTAATTACTACGATTATTTCCAGATTTTAATTGGCTATTAAAAGAATGACATTTATTCACATACAACTATATACACACATATTTTCGTTTTAGGTTTAGGTTATACTTTACTGAGGAAATATTTCCCCTGAATAATATAATAAATTACGAGCTTTTTGAAAACTGCTACTGGTTTGTTTGTTTGTTGTTTTAACAATATTCCAGCTATATGACGGCAGTCTGTAAATAATCGAGTCTGGACCAGACAATCCAGTGACTGCATGATATCATAAGCATCGATCCATGCAATTGGGATTGATGACATGCTTCATACAAGGCACGAGTCTGACCACCCGATCCGGTTAGTCGCCTCTTACGAAAGAATAGTCGCCTTTTACGGCAAGTATGGGTTGCTGAAGACCTATTCTACCCCGGGTCTTCACGGGTGCACTGCTACTGGTACCTTGAGTCTATTCTTCATGTGTCATTAGCCATATCTTTAATTGGACTAAAGCTAACATAACAAGGTTAACATTGAAATAATGAATACGAAAAGTAATTATGTCATCAGTGTGATAACACAATTGCTTATTTCTTTGTGTCTTCATTTACATGATAAAATAAAATATAACTAACACATTATATTCCTTTATGGTTGCATTTCAAGACGTCTATAACATTATTCATCCTTCGTTTCTACACTATATATAATACATACATGTACACGTTGATATTGTAAATGTAAGTTCATTTGATAAATTGGAGGAAACGTTTTAAAGACAAATTATGTTGGCGTGGCATAAAAACTGATTTACTTTGGATGATGTAAACACGATGTAAGGGAAAACATTAAAACAAGCACGACCAGCAAAAGAAGACAGTTCATCAGATTAAAATTTATATATAGCTGAATGACAATACTTGTGCATAAGTCTAGTGTTTAGGGATCCAGATTGCAATGGTAATGAGATATTGTTAAAGGTTTTTATAGCTGTGTATTATGTACCGGTTTAATTGAGCTATCATAAGGATCGATGTATGTCTGATCACAGTAATGTAATTGGTTTTATCTTGGCACCACTCGTATGATCAAGGGACAGTGTGATAAAGCCCCTGCGGATTCAATATTGTGCTAATTTAATATCAGCGTTGTACTTGTGTCAAAGACGTGACTCAGATGAAAATCAATAAAAAGAATAAGCTTTTTTTGTGCATTTTTCGTTGTTGGATTAATGTTGATGATTTGATTGTCTGATATCCTGTGATATATTGAAAGCCTTGATAAATTGATAATATAATATTAATTTACATAATTCAATTCATAACAACACAAAATTTAATTTCAAATATTGAACTTGTAAACATGAATTTTAAAATTTTGATTTTGGCATGTGGTGGTTGTAGTGGTTGTGGGAATGTGTAGTGGTAGTGATGGTGTGTGTGTTGTAAGAGTCGACGTATCCTAAATTTATTCATGTTAGCTCCATACTTGTATCTATATTAACATCTCTGTCACAAATGAACTACGTAGCTTATCGAACATCTGTCATATAACACAGAAGAGTTATGTGTAAGTGAAATGGATGGCACCTGTCGTGAATAACGGCAAAGGTCGTGGAAGGTTGGGGATTGTAAGAACGGTATTAAAATCAAATATGCCACCTGCACGTGTATGCAGAGAAACGAGCGAATTTATTATCACGATGGGGATATCAAAGCAACATTTCATGTCAACAGAGATAATACATCTGGCTTATCGTGCAGTAAGAATAGATTCCTTGGAAAACGAAGTACGTCGTTGCATACAATTCTAATGCAATGTTTAGAGATCTAGATAAGCGAGCTTGTATCGACACGTTGCCATTGTGGAAAACTTACAACACTATGCATTAGTTGAAAATACATGATTGCTTTAAGCTAAACAACAGACATTACCGAGAAGCGCTCATGATTCGCTTTCAATGCGTTGGGTGTTAAGAGGCTTTCAGTTAGGTATCTCATGGCTCATGGCTACTGCTGAGACAACCAAAGG
This sequence comes from Haliotis cracherodii, assembly GCF_022045235.1. Taxonomy (NCBI): domain Eukaryota; kingdom Metazoa; phylum Mollusca; class Gastropoda; order Lepetellida; family Haliotidae; genus Haliotis; species Haliotis cracherodii. The sequence continues at coordinate 37,750,024 of NW_027266275.1, read as the reverse complement.
AGCATCGTGACTGTAATGCAGTAAATGTTGGTGTATGGGCAAGTGTTTTTGGTTAAAACTCTTGTGCACGAGCCAGTGCTTTTCATGCTAATCACTTTATATTGTCAAATGTAACCATACTACTGTGTGGTTTATAATTCTTATAGAGTATTCCTGTTCATTGAGAAACATTACAACGTTAATGAAGATAGGATCAAATTCCTTAAAATATCATTAAGGTACACGTTGCTTACAGAAAATGTGTAGAAATGCTGTTTGATTCGTTTTCAAGATAATGCATGTAATGTCCACGATGTCAAATTTGAAATTTGCAAAGAAAAGGAATTGATGGCTTAAATCTAAATAACATTTGCCGACAAAAATCAGTTAGCCCAAATGTTCCTAATTTGTCAAATTTCGGGCCACCAAAAGTTCACTTTACTATACAAACACATTCCATCCAAGTAGTTCAATTGATAAGAACTTGGCACAGAACATCGCTCACCATGCTACAAAACTGTTTGCCATATAGTCACAGGTGACTTCACAAACAACCTCTTCATGTATTCAAATATGGATAAAAAGATCGTGAGGAGCCTGCTACAAATTGGGATAGGAACTTTAAAATCCTTATAAATGCTGTCGAAGCTTATGCATAAAACTGGGCCAGTAGAGAACATGAGTCTGTTGAATGTCTTTCAGAGTCAATGCGGTATGTTGTCATTGGTAGAATGCACATAATGAAAAAAAAGAGAAACATAATTGAAATATACTCTTTCTGTCCCAACCAACTGTCTGGCTATCCTACATAAAACGTTTGTAGTATCTGCCACTGACAAGGCCCCAAACACGTAATACTTATATGTAAGCATTGCCACATGTACATTTGATTAAATAAGTTGATATAAGTGACATATGAAAGAATGCAAGAGATAAGGCCATTATGTTAAGTGAGCAATATATCTGCTAAATCCACACATTAGTACTATCAACGCTTGTCTAGACTCTTAAAACCTGAAGATAGGTTCATTCCTCACTACCCAACACGACAAACCTAAGGAAAACCTCATTCCTTGATACATGGGGCATTTGCCGATAAACGTCCATCGATGTAGTTACATGTCCAAATTGAAAGCAAATGTCGTTTACTTGGAAAACAGTATGAAAAATGCTGCACTTCCTCGCTGATAACATCGGTGTAAAATTTGTGGATGAGACATTTAGGTAAGAAGTAGGCATCCCCATGGGCACAAATTGTGCTCTTCTCCTTTCCGATCTGTTTCTTTATGCATAGGAATTTCTTTTTGGATTGGCAAAATCAAAACACAGGAATCTGGCTAAGAAATTTAACGTTAGCTACAGGTATATCGATGATCTGATATAGTTAAATAATGGTCAAAGAGACAATGTCTTTCCTCTGATTTGTCCACCCAGTTACATCATAACCTGTCACATAGGTCTTCGATGTTAACACTGTTGTGACAAATCTAGAAACACAATAAGAGCGAAACGGGTTTCGAACCCACGATCATAGCCAGCTTGCATGCCTAAGTCACGCAACTCAGCACAGCCACTGGATTGCCTCCGTAGATGAGGCTCCATCCTTTTTACGTCTTTTGGTTTGAGGCGACCAGGGGACCGAGCCACCAACCACCCACACTCTGGGGTCAATAGTATAAAGTACGCGGCACATATATAAGCATCCAATCAACGATATCATAACATCCAATAAAAAAACAGAATGTCTTTTCTATTCTGCAAGTAAAATATAGGGGTTAACGTGCTTGTTTGTGCAAGTCTTACTATGTATATGAAGGCAAATAGTGAAATAATTCCCTGTATTAGCAGTTACCACTATAATTAATAGTATTTAGACATTTGTGAATGTTTTAACCACGTATGGGTGAAAGAAAAATGCATAATGTTTAGTTTGCTATTGTTTTTTCGCAAATTGATGAGCACAGTTTAACATTTCCCTCAATTTCTAACGTGCAGCGACATTCCTTTGACGACTCCATACAGTGCAATGTCGCCACGCTTTCTAAAACTAATGTGCACTTAGTTTCAACAAACTTTTCTTTCGGATTAATAGTCAGATAAACTCTTTTTCTTGTTCAGAGTTTCGAACGTGACCACTACAGTTGCGAGGCAATCGTGAACGATACAACGGAGCCTGGAGGGTGAAGTTACGAGATCTAGAGAAGGTCTAATATATTCAGCGCACACGGACGTCGGGGACACAACTGACAGAGGCGATAGGCCAACGTGTGTTTCTAGTCACTGGGAAAACACTAATAGCAAACTCACTACTATATCTACACTAAATATCAAAATAAAGCGCTGAACACAAGCTATCGTACGGTAATGTTAAAGATTCACAACAAGCTATGTAAATTACTGACGAGGCAAAAAATACCAAAAATACATGAGAAATATCTGAATGTATAGATAAATTCCCCTAATGTTTGCAAAACATGAATACAAAAGCGCTTTCAATACAAAAATATAATAGCACATAACAGATAATATACAACCATCCATTACATGGTTTGAGATTGGCATTAGATTACAAGAGAATAAAATAGTTGGGCCACCAAATGATAACACACTGTACAATGACGTCCACAGGTGTTTACCGAACAGTGTCGGAAATAAAGTTAGGAAACATAGCGGCACTGGACCATCACATGGGTAAAATTGATCCACGGTGACAGTATAAAATAATTACTCTTAATTATACATGGCAGAAACTCAAACTGCTGGCGAAACACAGTCAATAATTATTTATACGAGGGCAACAGGTGGAGCTGTGTTTGATCCCTTCTCACATACATATTCATGGAAATGAAAAAGCAGACGCACTGACGTAGCTAGCGCTCGACAAAGCATAGATATAGCATATTCCCTTCAGTAAACTAGAGGCAAAAAAACAAAATCAAAGCATCCTTAGCACAAAGTAGATGGCAAGCCCAGTTGGACGCAAGTAAGATCGACAGATGGCTATACAAAATTCAACCCAAGGTCCACCAAAAGCCATACTCATACTCAAATGAAAGGAAAGTTGAAATTACCATCTCACGCCTCAGACTCATTCACAAAAAGCACTATGATAAGGTTTGTCCATATTGCAATCAACCTGAATCCATTGCTCACTAGTTACTGGAATGTCAAGACAATGCCCCTGCCCGGGCTCAGTTAAAACAAGAACTGCAGTTAGATCCGCTATCTGTCGTAGATCTAAAGCGAAGAGATGCAATAGCGAAGGCCAAACTAACTCTTTTTCTGAGAGATGGATAGCTACTCGAACGTATTTAAACAGAGCAGTCAAAGATAAAAATGAAATTATATCAATATACGAAAATAGAAATCATATCAATACAAAAACAGAAATTCTAAGACTACCAAAACTCGCAATAGATATGTGTCCCTACTCACACACATTAGTCCCAGAAAGGGACAGGTCAGCCGAAATTGCTCAGACTGAAGGCGACCTCGTAAACACTTACTTTTTAGAAAAGCATATGACAGTGTTGACAGGCAAATGTAGTAGGATAAGTTGTACAAGCGTGGTGTTGACGGAAAGATGTTCCAGGCTTTGAAGTCACTCTATTCAGATGTGAGGTGTACTGTACGTGTCAACCATCTACAAACGACATGGTTCCAAGGTAACAGAGGTGTCAAGCAAGGATCTATACTATCGCCTAACTTCTCCATCAATGACTTAATCGAGATGATCAATGCCCTGGACATTTGAGTGAACATAGATGGGGAGTCTGTAGGCATTCTGGCTTATGCAGATGATATCGTGCTGATTGCCAGTACAGAGGCAGACCTGAACACCATACTATCAACTTTAAACGTATGGCTAAAGAAGAACAACATGGCTATAAACCCCGAAAAATCAAAGATTGTTCATTTCCGACACCCCTCAATCCCACAATCCAACTTCAACTTCAACTGTGGTGATATCAACATAGAAGTCAACGACTGCTACCAATACCTGGGAGTTCTTTTAACAGAACACCTCGACTACAGTTCAATAGCGAAAACAGCAACGATATCAGCTGACAGAGCCCTGGGCCTTTTAACTTGCAAATTCAAGTTACTTGGATGATGCCTTTTAACGTGTTTACTAAACTTTATGATACAATAGTGTGGTCGATAGTTGAATACAGTGCTGCTGTGTGGGGAACAACAAACTACAGCTGTGTAAATGCTCTCCAGAACCGAGATTTGAGATTGTATACTCGGACCCCATGGTACCGCGGCATTCATCGTATCGCGGCATTTGTGATTTCCGATAGTTCACGCGGGACACGCCTCTTAGCGGCTGTCTATTAATGCAAATCAGTAGCCAGGAAGTGCTCACTTCGTAAACAATTTCAATTTCCTCGGAATGTTCCGTCTGCTGTAAGTAAGGAGTTATTACATATTTCTGGCATCTGTTGTAATATTGCCTTACCCCCATCTATCAATGGCCAACGATATAACCCGCAGTTCCCCAAGTAAACTTTCTCTATCGACCTGAACTAGATCATCTGCATATTCATGGCGACTAATGAGGTAACGGAAGTTACGTAGTCCGCACATTTTTTCCCGCTCTGTGCCCAGAATCTATTGGGAGATCATAAGGGCCATAATGCCAATCTTAGAAATACGTTCTTCACTAGTAACCAAAAGATAAATACATACTTTGGGCATACTAGGAGTGCTTTTTATATATTTATTGTTGACATTTAACATTTTTCCATTTTGTGACCAATTATTGTCATCCAATTATTTTTAAACAATCTTAAAATATCATTTCTGATATTTTGATGTTGACTTATAAAAATATTTTTCTCTTACTTTTCGGTAAATATGCATTGAATACCTATTGCTGATAACACATTTAGAATTTTACTTGTGCTGTCTTTGCACTTGTCTGGACAAATCACTGATGTCTGGCATGATCATACAAAGTGGTTGGTAGAATTATGTCCTCTTTTTGTCCAATTCGGACCTCCATACACAACTTTTCTCTGTACCGCGATACGATGGAGTTCTCTCCCTTGTCAGACATAGCGCGAGGCCCGGCTTTTACTCGGAGCTACTAATGTAAATAATGAACTTTTTATCAGTAAAATTTGCATTGTTTGATAACATGAATGATATCTGATACAGAGAACACGAATAAACATAAAGGTTAGTGAGTGCATTTTGTTCCGTTTAGTGTACATGACAAGTACCGCGATACCCCGACGTTGCAGGCTATATGGGACTCGGGAAATACGCCCCTAATGCTGCGGTCTGTGGTGAAATGGGATGGAAACCGCCTATTGTCCGTCAGGGGTCAAACATCCTCCATCACTGGTCAAGGCAAATTAACTCGCCAGATATTCGTCTTATTAGACGAATCTTTATCTGGGCTGACTCCTACGCGGCTAAAAAGACGAAAAACTGGAATTTCAGATGTAGATCAACGCTAGAAAAACACGGTTGTACTCCACTCCTGCAAATCCGAAATAACATTGAAAAATCACAACTCGTTAAAACAGTCTCTGATGCCATATTTAAAGACTTCATACTCAGCTGGGAAAGAGATCTTAGAAGAGACGTCTCGACCCGTGGTTCCGGAGGCAACAAACTTAGAACCTACAGCCAAGTCAAGTCAAATTACCAAACGGAACACTACCTTCAAGTCCCTTTGAATAGATCAGGCAGAAGCGCCCTTGCCAAGTTTAGATGTGGGGTCGCGCCTATTCGAATAAAGACGGGTCGCTATGAGGGTATTCCGAGCGATCAGAGATTTTACTTCAGCTGTGTCAATGAGATCGAAGATGAGATGCATGCCCTTCTATTATGCCCAGTATAAGAAGAAGAACGAAGAGCTATCCTAACCAAATGTCAAGAAACGCTAACTTTCAGTATCTCAATATACAAGAAAGTTTACTGTTTATATGTTGCTATATATATATATATGGTTATATATATATATATATATATATATATATATATATATATATATATAGTTATATATATATATATATAGTTATATATATATAGTTATATATATATATATATATATATAGTTATATAGTTATAGTTATAGTCTCTCATAAATCGCTGGGCGATTTGTCATGGTTTTTTGTTTTCATGTATTTTATACGAAGTGGTAACCATATATCTAACATCGGCAACTGGAGATACATGTAGTTGGGGAATAAATTGCGCTGCACTCTCTGGGCAGCTTTGCGGCCCTAAGCCGCATTAGGATCTACTGATCGATTCAAAATCCATTATGGTATGTGGTTGGTTTTCGATGATCATATGTCAAAATCGTCTTTCCTCGCACATTAATATGAACCTAATACAGTTTGTTATAGTATTGTACATGTATGTAGTAACCATAACATATGAACCCATGAGACATAACGAAACAGGAATCAGGAAACGAAACAGGAATCACAATCCCTGTCTCCATCTCGCTTCTGTATCAGTAGCTTGCTACCTGATGAGCCTCCACGACAAGATGATGAACATTAACCCAAGATATTTAAAGATTGATTTTGTTAGCAATAAAGTCTGATGCGTTTGGCGTGAAATGAATCTTACATAAATGGTATTATTATATCGTTTTGTCTGCAGATGATGAAGCAGAAGAACTAATCATCATGGTATTAGTTTCTGATGACAATTATTTGAAGATGTATTTTCATTTAATGTGTGTTTGTTGTTTAACACCGCACTTGGGGTACGTTGACATGCATCAACCAAGTCAGAGAGTCTGACCACCCTATCCCGTTAGTCGCCTTTCATGGCTAGTAGGGTTTCTGAAGACCTATTTTACCCAGTTCTTAACAGGTCTTTTTGTAATGCGAGACACATATCATATATTTAATCTTTTCTATAGCTACACATGTATGGCCCATATGACCGAGCCACTCCAACTTTGTAACAGCAGGAACCAAAACCATGTCCTGTATTTAAAGGCAAAGATGACAATACAAGTAAATGGTGTCATCTACTGTCATTGCTGCCATCTCACTGATTTATTGCTCATGGGGTAGTTTTTCTGCTGGTTGTGTATGTCATGTAAAAAGATGTGTTATTGTATTGGAACCTCTGTGATAAAGGGTGTATCGTTTCTTCATATAAACCTTCACATCCCACCTGCCATCGCTCTCTTCATACTTGATTTAGGTAAGGACCCTTCCACAACCATATTTTTGTGTGCATTTCCATTTGCAACGTCATAAGACGACGTAGGGGAGGACAAGTAGCAGTAACTGACTCGGGCATATTATACTACTAATAAATTTAATACCACTGAATGGCTCGTTTAGCAATTGTTTCAGCAAACCAACATAAGATCACCTACTACAACTTGAAATACACATGACAGGTCGTTCAGGAAAATATATTGCGGCTTGTCGTGCCAAGGGAAAATGAGTTAATTGAATACCAGTTGAGTGAAGGTTGCAATACTTCATAATCTGCAATTATTCTGATGACAGCGAAATATTGATTTGACCATGTTATTGTGACACTGTCGATTTGGGAATAGTGTGAGTGCCCCTGAACAGGGTGATGTGCATGTTGTTGTGATTAATGAGAACATGAAAGAACTTTTCAATGTATTGAAAAGGTTACCATGTAAATTGTGTCCTCTTTTGGAAAAATGTTGAACCTTGCGGAATAAAAGATGAGACACATACTGTCAAAATATCCAATGACACTTTCTTGTTATTATGATTTTAGATTGTAGAGCTATATATTTTTGTTCTAAATGAGGCGTTGATCTTTCTACAACAATTATGTTTTGACAGATGCGAACAGAAAATGCATAAAACAAAATTAGAAGGCCACTTAACTGTGTTCGTATACATTCTGCAAAGGAGAAGGACCACGTAATTTTAGCGATTGGTTGGTGAATAAGAATCGCCAACAGTTACGAATATGTTTTCCAACTTAAAACACATACCTACTTTCCCAAACGTGAAATATTTAATCGCCATTATACTTTGACAAAATATTCTTTTGTGGAAAGTATTTGAAAAAAACCAAACCAGTCTGCAATTACTCTTTGCGTCGCCCTTGCATGGTGCTCGAGAAATATGTTGATGACAATTATGCACATGTGCCAAATTCCATCTTCACCATCTCTGCATTGTATATGGCTCTTTGCTGTTTCAAAGGATCCCCAACGAGTATTTTATCAATCACGTGACCGGTGTAACAGGAAATATAGAACGTGAACAAAGACATAATAAAAAAATATATTTTGCTTCTCTTGTTTAATTCAGTGTTTCTTTTCAAAGGGTTATCTACTTATTTTTAGATGAACATGGTTATAGGTAACATAATGTAACACAACATTACGCAATTATGAACTGAGCTCTTGACGATTACACAAATATTTAAAAATATTTAATAGTTATTTTCACAATATTTTGGCAACACTTTCGGCAAATTTTAAATATTAAACTTGAGAGTTAAAACAAAAATATAATAATTCAGTTAATTCCAAGTGTACACACGCGACAACTAACTGCCCATTCGTGTAAAATAATGGATCATGGTGTAAACAATACTGTGACGTCCCAGTGAGTTCAAGAGGCATTACGTTGCTAATTGCTGTTGAGAATGAGAATGAACTAGGTAGTTAAAGTTGTTAAGAAACGGATTAAAAACGGATTAAAAATTTGAAGCTTCATTTGACCTTAACTCTACACACACAAATACCTGGTTACAAGCGGTTTGTATTCAGTGCACTACTACAGTGATTGGCTTAATTGTCACAGGAAACATGCCTGACATGGAATAAAGTAATTGGATGAGGTCTCATGTGGTTTCAAGGAAATGGGTTGCTCACCTGAAGCAAAACACTCTTGAGTATTATATTTCCAAGTAGCAATTAATCATCATGTAATTTTAGAAGGATCTTTCTGATTGCAGGTCTGATGAGAGATCGACAGTTTAAGATGTAGTGCGTCTTTCCAGAAATTTCAATTGCCTTATGCAAGTTACATATAAATGAATTTTGCTGCGTAGGGATCATAAACAAACCTTATTACATCATGTCAGTGCGTATTTCATTAGTTAATGATTCACTGTGAAAATTTCCATGTACCTGTAGGTTTATACCTTTGTTGCCTTTAATATGTAATGTGAAGTATATTTCGAATGACAAAACATGACAAGTGTTCGCATATGTAGTTAAAACAATTGTTTAATTGGATATAGTTACGCGTGTTCACTATATAAAAATGTACGTGTAAATATGATTATTAATGCCAATTACATGAGTACATTAGTCTGTGAGACGTGCAAGGACGAATTAATGCAAATGTCACTGAACCAATTCCAGAAGTTATGTTGATGCAGCGATGCACAGTGTTTATGCATCCATTCACTTGAGCTTTTGTGAAAAGTTGGTTCACTTGATGAAGGACACGTGTAGATCCGGGGTAGAATAAGTCTTCATGATCAGCAACCCATGCTTGCCGTAAAAGGCGACTATGCTTGTCGCAAGAGTCGACGAACGGGATCGGGTGGTCAGGCTCTGCTGACTTGGTTGAAGCATGCCAACCAACTTAATGAAAAAATGTGAACAGCCAGTGGTCCACAACAAAGGCATCGATCACAGACCATTTCCTAATATACACTACCTTTTTTATTGAGTTTCATTTGTTTCGAGGCTTGTGTTTGTTCAAGTGAAAGACAGTCAAGTCTCACAATCGGTTTTATCCGACACTAATGATGGAAACCGATCATATCAATGGTATTTAGACCCGTTTATCCGACAGTCTCGCATTCCGACTCCGACACACCTATTTTGCATCGAATTACCGAAATCACTCATTATTAGTCTCGAAAACAGTAGACGGAATTCTACATTCCAAATCGTCATTGGTGTAAGTAACCAGTAGATATATGTCATGATCATTTGACTGACGAAGAACATAACAGAGGAGCACAATCCGATGCTGCAATAAATTCTTTGTGGTATCTATCAAGTAGGTAATTTGTCTGATCATGACCAAACATACGTTAATATAAATTACCATATCGAAGATACATACTGATTAGTCTGGACATTAAATAAACCATTTGAAACCTGTTCTAGCCGTGGTAAACGTGAAGTTTTTCCCCAGTACAATCTTATCTATCACCTATGGGTATGATAGATTAGCAAGAGCTCTTTTAAAAAGTATTATACTGTTTGAAGACAAATAAAAGGAAACCTAAACAAACAGCCTTAAAACTAACAGGAAACATACAATTCTGACGACGAGATATCAGTGCACGTATAATTTGGCAAAGGACAACAGCAGTATTTCTCTAATGTAACAATGGTAAACTGAGAGGCAAAAGAGAGTAAACCGAGGTTTTTTTATGTAATCAGAAAATAAACTTTTACAAATAATAAGTTGCTTGAAAAATAATCTTCACCACTTTGAATAAATATACACACAAAACCATGGTTTCGTTTAGCATGCTATACAATTTAACTTAATTAGTTTTTCAGAGACGAATCCAGACTAGTGTTAATTTATAAAAGTATCAAGTATACGATATAACATGGTTATAACGAACATCTCGGAGCTATTCGAAATGTGTTCAATATATCGGGCGTTTCTTACGCGAGACCAGCTTGTCGGACATATTACATAACAGGGATATATTTAATTTACATTTATACTTAAGTGGTATTATCTCTCTCTGAAATGGAAGAAAAAGTTTTTGCAGGCAAACAAATGTGATTGAATCATCAAGCCAAGTATATCCTTGTTGTATTCGTAACGCCTCTTGCATTTCAAGGTGTTCAAGAAGGAAACCAATTTGTTCTTTTTATCTACGGGCGTTAAACATTACCGAGTGTGCTGTCATCCTAGCTAATTCTGGTAAATGTATTCATGTTTGATAACATTTGGTCATTCCCATATAGGTTTTTATCTTTTATTTAGTTTGCTTAATATTTTCAGTTGTTTTGAACAACAAACACACTTACAGGTCCATAAGGAAAGTGCAGATTAATCATCAAAGGGATTTCTTTCACAATTGATGCAACATTCAACATGACAAAAAGTACTACAGATGTGGGTCTCTGCTCCTAAGTCTCATAGAATTTTGTAAACGTAATTATAAACTGATGTGATCTAATACAGAACTGCTTAAAGAATTCCACTGACAAAATCATTGATTCCATGTAATGGTATAAAAATTCAGGAACTAAGAGACATTTGTTGGCGCTGAATAGTTTGAAAAAAGTCAATTCAAGGCAATTGCCCAAAGCACAAAGATAAACATTTTTATTTCATATAGTTTCATTATGTGGACGCAGTGCTGGCATTATTGTGATGTTGGGGTGTTTAGAAGCTAAACAAAATGTGTAATTACAAATACAACATTGAAAATAGAATCCAATATCGTACTAAGACTTGCGTCTCAAAATTGGATCTCAGCCATTAGATCTTAATGGATCAAACATAGAAAAAACAACCTAACGACTGTAATGTTTCAAGAATTCAACTATGAATGAGCTACCGTAATAAAAGCATCGATATTGCACAGATTCCTACAATTAGAACAAAATAATCTTTTGTTTACATTTCTTAAGAAATGTTTCTGTTGAGTAACGTGTAGCATCAAAGCGATGTAAAATGATGTTTCTTATGCGTTCCACCATCGTTTTTTGTTAAAAAAAACCCCATACTGAACTAGGTTGCCAAGTTATTGTTGATATGAATACAAACTCTTCAAGTTTGGGACATATAAACGTGTAAACCTGAAACTAACAGCATGGTTTGCACGACTTTCTGTACAATATCGAATTTAAACAAGAATGACTACAAAAGAGAATTGTTACACAACAAAATAAGCATAATGGTGTTTGTAACTTTGTGGAAACTGTCGTTAGTTACCTTTAGTTTCAACTACAGTTGACATCTGTACAAAAATGTACAAGAAATCCTTTAATCATAACATTTAAGCATTAATCGGAAGTGCGCTTTGATAGTTTATAGAACATTTATTTGAGTCTGGTGACATGTATTCATCTCTAGTCACTGAATATCAAATTTACACAGTTATTTGAACTATTATCAAAACAGAAATAACAGACTCATCGTCTGATGGATTATTTAATTTATAAGCTCCATGATCGTGTCACAGCGATGGAACCAAAATCGTTGGGATCCACCGGGATGACTGAACATGACATATTAGGCTCTTTGTTATCGATCATAGCTACATGTACAATCAAAACAACACATTTGTTTTCAGCTTTATAAATACATAATATCAGATGCGTCTCATGAATACGAGGGGCGGTTAGGTAGCCTAGTGGTTAAAGCGTTAGCTCGTCGCGCCGAAGACCCGGTTTCGATTCCCGACATGGGTACAATGTGTGAAGCCCATTTCTGGTGTCCCCCGCCGTGATATTGCTGGGATATTGCTAAAAGCGGCGTAAAACCTCACTCACTCACTCATGAATACGAGTTCAACAAGTATGTATTTTACTGGGAATTTCCACACATTTATTGCAACTAAGTTCATATCTAAAATCTGTTGACATTTCAGAGAAGAAAGTATCACCTTCATGTGCAGAAATTTACATAAGTATGATCTGATGATGTTAGCTGTGAGGTGAGGTGTAATTGGTGTTGTTTATATAGTAATTTTGAAATTTGGAATGAATGCCAAGAGTGGGTGGAGGAGGAACTAAGCGAGCTGTGTGTGTTGGGTGGTTGTTAGATTAGGTAGTTTTGGTTTTAATATTTTATTTGGGGTTTAAATGCGACTAATTAGTCCTGTTTTAGTTAGGTATATGCCTAAGGCTTTGAATTTTTCTAATTTATTTTGTGGATTCAGGATTGAGTCTAGTGTAAGTGCGGTTTTAAGATTTAGGGTGGTCTGTAGTGTTGTTCGGTGTTTGGTAGTGTGTGCAGTGAATGAGAACATGTACGTGTTCTGGTGTTTCTTGTTGTTTGCAATGTGGGCAGTTTCCTGTTGTGTGTAGATTAGCTATTTTACGGTGATTATTTAGTTTGGTGTGGCCTGTTCATAGTTTATTAATTATTCTGTCGATTTGTTTGGATGGGTGTAGTATTTTTGGTTAAGTTAATTTTTTTTGGAGTACCTTCCTGATTTGGCTATTTGAATTTTGGTAGATATTTTGCCATTTTTGGTTGATTTTTTGTTTAGTGACACTTTTGATTTCTGATTTTGAGCTGGGTAAGTTTAAGCTTATTTCTGGGAGTCTAAGGGATAATTTTGCTGCTTTATCTGCGTTTTCATCTCTATTTGTTTGACTGCAACACGTCTCATTTTAATTCTGGAAACCCCAAAGCCCAGAAACTCTACGGTCTTTGCCGACTCTCGGTCAAAGGTATTTACAAAATTAAACATGCTATTTTCATGGGAAAAAGGTTTGGCCCATGGGCGAGAATATGTTCCTTTACTTAAATCTCATGTTTTTGTTTCGCAAATACATTAAATGTATTCATTCAAGTATCATGACACAAAATTTAACTCATTTTAACTTAATTCAACTATTAAAATATTTCGCCCATGTTTTCGTCAGTCCCTTTAAATAATTAACTAATTGTGTACAGAGTATAATGTATCATGTGAAATATACTTTATATTATATCATTACATTACTATTTAAAAAGGGCCTTTGGTTGGATGTTTCCTTTACAGACGTTTTACAAATTTCACCTTTTTACATATTGCAACGATACGCCAATTCATTGGCGACATTTTCCAACACGTTAAAGTTTAGTTAGTTTCTTTTTCATTTCCCATTTTATGTCTCGTTGATACATCACACTGGGAAAGTAAGTGACACTAAGTATGCAATATACAGGTACACGTGCGCGTATTTTAATGGCAACAAAAAACGATTCGTCTTTCATTGCATAACGTCTGGCTGAACATCTCACATTCTAACGAAATCTCGAAATAATTATTTAATATATGCGGTGTCGAACTGACCAGTGGGAATTATGTTTACAGGCGATTGAGGAAAGCTTGAGTGAATATTATAACACTAAAGCAACTTTTAAAATGCATTGTCACTTTTGATATGAAAATGGTAACAGTTCAGAAAAAAACAACAGCCTTCTTATGATAATTCTCATATTCTCATTAGGACGTTGTATCTAATTACAGTGTCGGCCTTATTTACAGGTGATTCTACAATACCTGCTCTCGGTCAATTACGATCTACCACACCACGCGTGAATAAAAAGTGCCTTAGTTAAGTTGTTTGAGCTTCTGAGTATTTGATTTATTAGTTTGGGGCGGTTTTTAGTGTTTTTATTATTAAGGGCTTGCAGTCCACTGAGGGAGTCGGTTAGGATGAGGATTTTTTGGTGTTTTTTAGATTGCTGATTGTGTAGTGCTGAGGCCATGCCCATGAGTTCGGCTGTGAATATGTATTGGTTGTTTGGGAGTCGGTAAGATTTGGTGTTTTTGGTTGGTTGTGCGATATGGACTCCGAAACCTTTGTGTTTTGAGATCGGATCTGAGGACCCGTCTGTGGTGACACCAATTTGGCCAATTTTCGTGTATGTATGCTTGTGTGGTGGTTTGAGCGATGTTAGGATCGGCCTGTTTATTTAGTGTATCGGCTAGTGTTGTGTCTATTTTTGGCATTTTAAGTTTTGGACTGAAGATATTGGATGATTTATTGTTTTGTTTAAGATTATTTATTTTGTGTTCATTTAGGGACACCTAGTGTACCCAACAGACATAGTTGTGGTTGAGAACACCGTGAACACACATGTCTCTATCATGTCTTATTCTTCCTGTTGTTTGCTGTACGTACTTTAACTCGATGTGTCGTTTACGGCAATGGAACTTGATCGCTGTACAACCCTTGCTGCCATTGTATGTCGTTTGATATCTAGTTTGATGTCCTTAAATATATTTAGCCTCTAGTTTCCTGTCTATTCACAACCTTACAAGTAAAGAAGTCAGATTAATCCTTTGTCTCCAATGACAACTGACTGGTTATCTGCGAGTACAATCAAGCATCACTTCCTACATTGCTCTGTGTACGGATTGGAACCACTATTCACATTTCCTTCTGAGAAGGCTTAATCAGGCTGTAAAGATAGTGATTATCCATCTTAAACCACCATGAACACATGCAAGCTGGTGATTACAAGTATAGTACAGTGTTAATGGATTGTTGTCACCACCATTCTGATTCTCGACTTGAAGTAAGGAGCAGCATTGATATACCGGAAGTTCCATCATGGTTAGGTGTTTCAATTTAGTTGGGTATTGTTGTAACTTACATGTAATAACATGACTCAAAGAAGCATCCTTTTATTACTGATTATTGTGTCGTGTGGAGTTATGGAGTTAAGTATTAGAGCTTAAAATATGTCAAGTGTTTTACACCCAAATACAGAGACGCTGATTGAAACGTGAAACATCCAGTATTTCTTTGTACAAAAGAACATTCTGTTATAAAATAGTTTAAATATATGTTCTGGCAATCCATTTTGATATTATGTTATATAAGATAAGATGTATATAGAGGGTATCACGCGAGTGTACACGAGACTTGGCGAGCTAAATATGTTTATTCCTAATGCTGGATATTTACCACCCCCAAACACACAAGCGTGATAACAGTTTTATGTCTTCGAAAAACCTGCTCTCATTTCACAAGAACACTACCTAAACATTGAGAGTTTTCCTGGACTGTACGCATTAATATTTATTACGTTAGAAGGTAATTTGTCAGTCGGAGACAGTAAATATATTTCCAACAGAAACCTGTTTCTTATAGACAGTGACGTAACTGGGGGCAGATGGTCAGTACAATTCCGTAGATCCTGGAATAATACAGTTTTCAACTACTTTGTCAGTTTACATTTACCAATTTATGATCTAAATAATATTTCTACTTAAGAGTTTAACTTGTCTAAAGTATGTCTGTTATCCTTAGACCATTCTGATTGTTTACATGGGCTCTGGAACGATACGGGCCTGGCAAATGGTAATAAGTTACGTACATACAGATTGTTTAAAGATTCTTTATCAGTAGAACCCTATGTCAGTTTATTGATGAACAGATGTCAGCGCTTTATATTAAGTAAGTTTCGCTGCGGCTCACTGCCATTAGAAATAAAATTGGGAAGATTCACCCGCCCCAAAACACCGCTTATTGAACGTATGTGTAAATTCTGTAATTGCAATGCTGTTGAGGATGAAATACACTTTCGTTGCTTAATGTTCTCTCTATACAGATTTACGCTATGGTTTATGGAATTTAGCTTCTCAATCAACTCCAAACTTTATACAGATGTCCGCTGCCGACCAGACCGTGTTCTTTATGCGGAACAATAGGGTGGTGAGACCCCTAGCCGCGCTTCTTCATCACATGTATCAGCGAATACAAATGTGTCTTTCGTCTCTACCAACTTAGTTCAATGTATTTTATTTCTTAGTATCAGAATGTTCTGATAACTGGTGATAACTGGTGATAACTCATTTTTATGTATATGTATGTACTGTGATATTTCTCATTTTTACTCATATGTATGTGACGTCCTGCGTGTCTCGTAGGCCATAATGGCCGGACACTGTACACTCTATTTGTGTATTTTTATTGTCATTGTTGTACAGTGTGTGACACGTAAATAAAATAATTTCTTCTTCTTCTTCTTCTTCGTAACTGTACATAGGCAAAATAGCAATTACAATTAAAAGATATCTGTTTAATATTTAAAGGATCCATTTAATTAAAGCTCACACATCACCTGGAAACAATATGAATGTCTTAAACGTTGATTGTGCCATATACACTCTTTAAAAAAACAAACGCACAGGTAGATTTTTAGTAAATGTATTGTACCTAATAGAGTCGACATTTTGGAACCCAATAGTCACATGTGTTCGTTGTACAAAGTCATTGAAAACTGTTCATTGTCATGTCACATAAGGCGACAAGATTGCGCTGAACACAGTATCTCGTGTGACCGCCCCGTGTTGCAACCACGGCTCTGCATCACCTCGACTTTGACTGGATAAGTGTACGAGTTCTGTCCTGCGGAATTCTGCGCCATTCTGCTTGTAACGCGTTGGCCAGTTGAGGGCGTGTATGCGGCGTGTTCTGACATTGACGTACACGTCGATCGAGTTCATCCCAGAGGTGTTCGATTGAGTTGAGATCTGGAGATCTTGACGGCAGGGGCAAGTCGTTGATGTTGGTATTATGAAGGTTGTCTACCGTGACACGAACTGTATGCCGTGGAGCGTTGTCATGTGGGGCAAAATGCTCATTTCGACGACGATAAACACGTTGTCTTCCATCTCGCCGGTAAGGAAGAAATCGTGATTCATCGCT
The DNA here is from genome assembly GCF_022045235.1 of Haliotis cracherodii. Lineage (NCBI taxonomy): Eukaryota > Metazoa > Mollusca > Gastropoda > Lepetellida > Haliotidae > Haliotis > Haliotis cracherodii. Next base: position 37,732,695 of record NW_027266275.1, on the reverse strand, counting down.
AAACTACAGTCGTCTCCAGTTTCTCAAATTCCATGGCTGTAAGGTATGGCACCAACGCAAGCTACGCTGTCGATAGATCTGTTGCATAACAGAAACGATAACTGGTCTTCTGGGCCGCAAAGATGGTTCCTTACAGTCTGGTCCGATATCCTCTTCAATCCAGGGATGCTTCCTGCAGTCTCTGTAGCTATGGCATTGCGATAACGTAGGCGGAACAGTCGAATGTAGCGATTTTTGCAGGGATCGTAACTCTTGGTCGGCGGGTTCTCGGACGGTCTGCAGTGGAATAAATTGAACTGTGTGTATCGTCACAAAGGCCGCAAAGGTGCTTTGGTGGACGTTGAACTGGCGTGCAACAGAAGACTGCGATTCCCCTCTCTGGATACGTCCTATGGCGTTGTTCTGATCGGCAGCGCTGAGTCAATTGAATGACAAATATTTGGCTAATGCTTGCCCTTTTTATAGCCACTACCACGATTTACGAATGCCATAACTTGCACGTACATTTTGCTTTACTGTTTTGCTCCATGGCATTTATGAACAAGTGTGAAAACAATGCCGTTTAAGATATTCCAAATCGACAATGGCTGCGTTTTCACGCACTGTTTGTCGAATATCAGGTCACCAAAATTTTCCAATATAATATATCCAATTTATATGCCGGATTTTTTGTGCAGTCAGGTTCAATGAATTACAAAGTACCTTTGGGTTTCTTTTTTTAAAAAGTATATTATATATGATAGTTTTCAGTTTGTAGAAATAATCATGTATAGATACACTATTTCCGAGGAAAATGTGTGAATGACATGGGACCCACATCATACTTCTACCTCAGGGACACCCGGTGTCATCATTTTTACAATAATACAATGCAATGTTTCGTGTTTGGCGGACGTCGATCAAATCATCATTTCAGTTTTTTATGGTTCTGTTCATTTCAACGAGACAGTGATACGAAATGAATGCAATTGTTATTATCCGTCGGCCCTTTAATGGCGAATTGGCTCTCAACTTTTAATGCTCCCGAGAGTGTATTTCAGGAACGTTTGCTCCTTTTATTGTTTTGGTTGGCAAAAAATCAACAAAACCGTCAGTCAGTTCTATGCACTTGTCGTGCTCTGAACTCAGTCGCACTGTCTACTCAAATTGAAAAGGGTCCATTTGCTCTGAACCGATGGCTCTAGAATGAATTCCACGACAGACACACAACTATGTATATATAGAACACGAGCTTCTAACATGCTGTTTAAGGGTACTGCCAACAGGTCACTTCATGCACTTATGGAACTGTATGATTTTTTTGCAGGTTAATTGTCTCAAATTGACGTTGCGTGAAGCCATATATATTACCATTAGCGTTATATTACCATACTATCAAACAAGATGTATGCATTAGAATAAAAACAAGAATAAGTGACACAAAATGAATCAACAAAATAGAATGAACATGTAAGATCGCTTACCCTACTATTTAAGATTCACATGTAATAATGTGATCATCTAAAGTTAAGACGTGTTCATATTCGCCGGGAAGATCCGGGATAGAATAGGTCTTCAGCAACCCATGCTTGCCGTAAATGGCGACTATGCTTGTCATAATTTATAATAGGCGACTAACGGGATCAGGTGGTCAGACTCGCTGGCTTGGGCAATGCATGTCATCGTATCCCAATTGCATGGATTGATGCTCATGATGTCAATCACAAACATATTGAACATGTGCTATATATTTGCACGTACAGTGATTTGTTATAATTTGGGAAAACACATCGATGTTCGAAGAGTTTGCTTACAGCCTGATTTATGCAGATGCAAGGCTTCCGTGAATAGACGTTGAAGATAATTAGGGTAATATTTCGTCACAATGATGTGCTATGGATTCTTTGATATGCCCGTAGAGTTTTTCTCGGCATTATATAGAACTGTGATGTACTTACACAGCAAGGTAATTTATTATGTCAGCAATAGTCCTAGCCCTAGAGCCATGGAGGGATTCACCTTTACATTAGAATGTATTTGTATTAATAAGGTGCCACTCGCCGTAACATTTCTCTAACTTAAGTCTACAGATACTTGGAGGCTATTCTTCATTTGCCGCATCTTAAATCGGACGAAAGCTGACTTAACACCGTAAACAAAGAATATGAATTTAACGTAAATATGTCAACAATTGTATAACAATTTTTTTATTACTTTTTGTCTATAAAAAGAAACGGAACATATTCTATTCGATTATATTTGCATTTGAAGACGTCCATTACATCATTGAACCATCGTTTCACACTATATACAATATATACATGTACATATATATAAATGTAAGTTCAATTGGATAATTGGAGAAAACGTTTAAAAGATAAATTTATGTCAGGATGGTATAACAATTGATTAGGCTTAACATTAAGACATGGACGACCAGTGAATAAAGACAGTTCATCAAATAAAAAATTAATTAAAGAACATGATTGTATAATTATATTGCTGAATGACGAAGTCTTGAGCATATATCCAATATTTAAGGATCCTGATTGAAACGGTAATGAGGCATAATAGTTCAAGATCTTTACAGCTGTGTATTATGTATTCACAAGTTTGATTGAACGATGATAAGGGCCAATGTCTGTCTGGTCACTGTAATTGGTTTCATCTTGTACCACTCGTTTGATCAAGCGACAGCGTGATAAGGCCCCAAAAGATTCAACAATGTGCCAATTGAATGTCCGCTTTGTACTTGTATCCAAGACGTGACTCCGGTGAAAATCAATACAAGGAGTTAGCTTCTTGTGGGAGGATTGAAATATGATGCTGTTTGACTGACTTTGATGTGGTTTATTTAATATGATGTCGTATCATTAATTTACATTATTCAATTCACGACAACACGGAATCGATTTCCAATCTTGTCCTTGTAAAATGGATTTTTAAAGTTTAATTTTGTTAACCACGAATGACATAGAATAAGCTTATGGTGTTTTTTTTCAGTGTTTAGTAAGGGGAGGGGCGACGACACAACCAGAATTGTGACACATCATCATCAATTTTCCTGTATCTGCAACGAGGAGCAAATAGTGAAAATAGATGTTTACGAAATTAGTAGTCGTTAGCTCCATAGGGTATAGTCAGTGCTATCTCACAAGATCAACTGTCATATAACCAGGATGACACTATGTGGTAGCGAACGGGTGGCACCCATTTATAATGAAGGCAAAGTCGTGGTAAGTTGGCTAGAAGAAACTCTTAGAGACTCTAAAAACGGGTGTAAAATCATATAAGCAATCTGCACGTCTACCAAGAAAACTTGCACATTGTTATCACAATGGCCACATAAACAACGTTTCAAGTCAACAGGGGTTATATTTCTTCCTTAACTTCACAAGAGCACAATGTGTAAAAGTGGGATAAATCCAAGCGTTTTTTTGAAGCGGGGCTTCCTTAACGGCAAACTATTGTTGCGTGCATCTATAACTTGTAGTTATTAAGACACTGTAGTTCTTCCATACACGCAGGGGTCGCGCAATTACACAACGATTCTTTGGAAAACGAACACACGTCGTTGGAACATAACTCTGATGTGTACAGATAAAGGCGAGTTCCACAGAATAGGAGGGATTGTATCGCCACGTTGCTCTTCTTGTCGAAACCTAATCAGTACAACCCAATGCATTAGCTGGAAATACATGATTAGCGATGTGATCTCAAGAGAAGTGCTGGTGAGTTGGGTGTCTCAGCTGACTCATGGCTACTGGTGAGACAACCAAGGGAGCATCGTGACTGTAATGCAGTAAATGTTGATTTAAAGCAAGTGTAAACGAGCAAGTGCTTTCATGCTAATCACTTTATATTGCCAAAATGTGAGGATACGGCTTTGTGGTTATTGATATGTATAGAATGATGCATTATCCCGTATTCCTGTTATTTGAGAGACATTTGTATTTACTACGATATTAATGAACATTGGAATAAGTCCCTAAAATAATATTTAGGTGATGCTTGCTTAGTCATCACAATTTTGGGACATAACTTACAGATACTGTTATCCTGTTAGTTTTCTGGATAATGCATGCCAACCATGTCACAAGACAGCCTGTTCCCGTGTTTTAATTTGCAAACAGGGGAATTAAGATGACCTCAACTTTATTCACATTTTCAGACTAAAAATGTTCTATGTACTTCAATGTTCAGGAACCACTAGCAGTTATATTTTCCTACACGAACACATTTCATATATGTTTTGTTCATTCATAAGGAACGTGTTGCAGACCGTGGTTGCCAGGATTCATCTTGCCCCCAATCTATTGGCCATATGGTGACTTTTCTATTGTTGACGATAACATCCTTCGTCACTTATTCAAATATGGACCATAATATCGTGAGCAGCCTCCCAACAAATGTGGATAAGAACTTTACGGATTGCTGTCGAAGCGCACCCCCAAAATGGGCCAATGGAGAAGATGAGCCTATTGAATGTCTTTCCGAATGGGAAATGTTGATGTTGCGAGATGTTGTCATTGGTAGAATGCAGACTGAAAAATCCCTGTCTTAAAGAGTGTCTAAATTCAGTTAAATACAGTTAAGAAATGACTTACATTTCTTACACAGAAAGCATTTGAGACAAGTCTAATTAATACCATATGGATTTCCAAAATCTCAAAGGATTTCTTGGATTTTTGAAATCTCAGAGTATAGTTTTGTCGATTTTTTAATTTTTTTTAACCTTTTACACCACCATTCCATATAACCAACTTAATGTATGGGGCATGTATCGCTAAACGAGGTCACCACAGATGTAGTTACATGTCTATCTTCAAAGGTTCAGGACGATTTGTTAAAATGAAGGCAAATGTTATGTCACATAAAAATAAATATATATACTCTCTAAAAAAAGACACAGGTGAAATATAACTGTTGGAATTACATGCAGTTCATGTTAATTAAGGGGGGCACGGGTGGCCCAGTTGTCTAAGGCGCCGCGATTCGCTGTGCATTCGTCCCTTGGGCACGCCAAAAACCTATGATTGTGGGTTTGAATACCGATTCGCCCCGATTATGTTTCTAGGTTTATCAGCACCATACCCGTGCCCTTGGGTTTCACCGAAGTGGTAAACGTCTGAGACCTGCATCACTTCGGGCTTTCCTCCCACATTAAGCTGAGACGCCGTGATATAACTGGAATACTGTTAAAGCGGCGATAAGCCCAACTCACTCACTCACTCATGTTAATCAAAACGATGAAATAAATGTTTTCCACCACATATCACACTGAATGTAAGATCACAATCGTAAGCAATCGCCAAAACACACCACCTGATGAAACATTAGCCCTAAACATGTCACTTTTCCAAATGCATGAAAATTTCCCGTGGAAAAGGATCACAATGCGTGAATTACGCGAACATTGTGAAGTTATGCTCCGAGATGAGAGGTATAAAGGGATGACACCAGGGTACATAGCATTCGATATGCCAAGATTGCGTGCAGTAGACCTAAATATCGCAATTCGACGTCTAGAGGCAGGAGAATCAGTTTCACGCCTTTGGATGCTCGAGCTGGTAGGCCAAAAGATCACAACTGTTTTCAATCTCTGCAACAGGGCGGTCCCAGCAACTGGAACCGCAGGAAATGTTCCAGGTCTACGGAGAGTGTCTGCACAGACAATACGAAATCGCCTTCAAGAAAGTGGACCTCATCGAAACCATGAGTGGACCTCATGGAATCATCGCCTGTCACGTGTTCGTGAAACGTCCAACGATGGAATTGGAGAAACTGGCTAAGAATTTGGTTCAGCGATGAATCACGTTGTGACCGTAGAATCCGGGTCTACAGACGTCGAAATGAGCGCTACGCCCGTAAGTGTGTTGTTGAAGTAGACAGATTTGGAGGGGGAAGTGTGATGATGTGGGCGGCCATTTCCTACAACCGCAGAACCAAGCTAGTGTACGTGCAAGGGAATCTTATCGCCGTTCGTTACAGAGATGAAATCCTGCACCTTCTCTTATCGATCGACAAAGACAGACTTTTCAACAGGAGAAACGCAAGGCCTCGCCATGGACTTCCTCACCAGTCAGAACATCACAGTGCTTCCATGATTGTCTAAATCCCCACATTGAAATTCCATTGAACACTTATGAGATGATCTCGATCGACGAGTCTGGCAACGTCAACCACGACCCTAGACGCTGCAAACACTTTCGGCGAGCATTACAGGAGGAATGGGCTAGAATACCCCTGGCTCGGATCCGGGAACTTATACTGTCAATGCCCAGAAGATGCCAAGCAGTGCTACAAGCTAACGCTGGTCACAACAGATACAGATACAACAATTGAGTTATGTCATTTGGTGCAGCTTACCATTGACTCTAATCATGTTATATTTGACATCTGTGTGATTCATTTTCGCTTTGTTATCTTCATTCATAATAAAAAAATTACCCCTGAGCGTATCGTTTTGGGGAGAATACTTGTCTTTCTTTAGTGTAGAGTGCATACGGTAAAATATGAAGATTCCTTATCCTAGATACGCTAGATAATAATGCAAACTAACATATCACATCTCATGTGCTACATGTATGTCTCTATTTAACTGTACTATTTCTACAACGAAAATAAAAATATAATAAGCAGTTGCTTCAATAAAAATAATTCCAAAATCAATATTATCACTTAGCTGTTGGTTGATCAGGACACATACAGGGTACGCATTAGAGAATAAAAGATATTTGCAAATGTAAAATGGATATGTCAAAGATGGGTTATCAACTGCCTCTGAGTATGAGTATTGTTGACTGCTACAGATTGTCAGATCACTGCCATTATCCAAGCCACAATGGAACGCTCCTTTGTGAACTAGTTGCTGCACTGTTTGTAATTATATTATTATTACACAAAATCATACCAGCAGACATAAAGCATTAAGAAACTTTATTTATATATTTACAATAGTGGATACATTCCTGAAGTAAGCACACGTCAGACTAATATCCCGTTCACACGCACCTCTATACATATGCGTGTGTATGTGTGCATACGTATGTAGAAATACATACGTGAGTATACTTGTCATGTGAACGCGTTTACTCATATGTGTTTATTTACACCAGAAGCAAATTTGCATCATGTCTGGAGCAGGTGAAAATGTAAATGTAAATTTGAACTGTGTGTATATGTTGCAATGTGAACGTTCATGTCAACGTAAGAGGATGATCTAATTAATATCTGTTATTTTGCCATCACCAAACAAATTGTCAACAGCTGCCAACTTTTATGGGTATTTACAGAGTTGAACGGACGTTGTTTTCGTTTGGTTTCAAGGAGTCAAAACTTTGTGTTCAAATTAAATTTTCGGTGAAGTAACTCTCTTCTCATTCAACTTTGACTGGAAAACAACCTGTTTTGTTTTGAAAGTCGTGAACAGGCTGACGAATATGTGTGCCTTTTACAATTTACATACTTTATTTACACCTAAGATGCTTTTCATCACGCGTAGTAAATTTACATATTCGCACGTACATGTATGTATAGCTACACGTGTGTAAAATTACATGCATTAGTAAATGTACATGTGAATGGGGTATTAGAAGTACAGCCGAGCTACAAGTTGGCGTGTGGGTTCGCATCATGAGGAAGAAGCAACGTTTTCAGAGTTTGAATCTGAGTGAGTTAGGCTCTATAGCGCAGTTCCAGCTCATTTCACGAAATCTAGAAAGTTTAACCTGCGTCATCGGCGACACAAACGGACGCTTACTATTCTGAGCAGTTAAAAAGGAAGACATTCCAGAACGAATGTAATTCCATCACATAAAAAAATTATATTTTGCAGCAATGGAGCCCCATAAACACACAAAAAACCAACATGTACGTACATAGTTACGTTTCTTAGCTTTGCCAGGATTTGCTGATCTTGGGTTCAGATCCCAATAGCAGCCTGAATATACGAACCCTGGTCCCTGAGCATGATAGTCGTACTCGTGCTCTACATCCTAGGCATACGTCACTTGGGACTTTTAACTGCCACAACATGATCAATGAAACATTATCCTCGCCCAATGAACTCACACTCTGGTAAATATGTTCGTGTTTTTTCTAACTTTAACGTGCATTTAGTTTCAACACCGTACAATTGATCAGTCTTAAAGGTTTTCTGTCGGACGAACAGTCAGATAAAACTCTCTAAAGATAATCCCAGAATATCGGACTGTGCAAGTAGAATATCTTTCTTGATAAAAAGCACTTTGTTGAAACTTCACAGGCGCCATAGATTGTTGTGATTGCTTGTATCTTGTCATGATCATAAACCACTTATTGTGACTGTGAACATATATCGATCAGTGACTCGATGACATCTTATAAAAGGTTTGCATTATTTACAGAAACACATTCTGCATTGTTCCATTAGTTTGAAATACATCGATATCAGCGTATCAGATGCATGTGCATTGTTGTAAGTAGTTTTAAAAACGTCTCATTCCAAATCGACAACTACAAATACAAGTAGTTGGTGTACGAATTGTCTAGTGGTAAGAGGCGCTATTTGGTGAGTGGTATTTCTGGGTAGGTCTGCGACTCTAAGCCAGATAAAGAACCGCTGGTCGATCCAAAATCCAATATGACCTGTGGTATGTGAGAATCGGTTTTCAGTGATAATGTGTCAACATTTTCGGCTTTCGTTGCACATTGACTTTAGGCTAATACATTTTGCTATAAAAGTTTCCTGACATGTTTGCAGTGTCCACAGCAGATGAACACATGAGACACGACAGCAGTGTCCAGCTCAACGTGTTAACAAGAAACACAACACCTGTAAAACTATCTCGGCTGTGTATTAGAAGCATGCTACCTGATGATCCTCGAGGACAAGATCAGAAACTTTAAACTCAAGGTCGTTAAAGATCGATTTTATGTGCGCTCAAGCCTGATGAATTTGGCGTGAATTGAATCTGATATAAGAAGCAGTGTATAGTAGTGTCTGCTTGTGATCCAGCTGAAGAACTAATCATCATGGTACGTTCTATCCATTTGCTGGATTTCTCAATTATTTCGCACTTAATCTCCTTTGAATGATTAGATTCTTATGGAATTTGATGCTGAATGTATTTAGGAAATGTGAGACAAAAATGAATGTATTTAACCTTTCCTGTAGCCTCACATGTACAGCCCACGTGACCGAGCCACTTAAACTTTGTAAACGCACGAACCGAAAGCCCACGTAATGTTTTTAAAGGCATATACGATACAAGTAAATAATATCAGCTAATGTCACTACAATCATTTCACTGATTTATTCTAATGGGAATTGGTAGCTATATAGCCGCCTTACATCTGTACGTAATGTAAGAACATGTGTTTTTTGCAGTTAATCAAAACTGAATATTCTCTGGCGTTCACATTTTAAATATATTGTATTTCGAGCTCCTGTGATTAATGCTATTTGAGTTCTTCATGTAAATACATTAATATCCTATCTGCTATCGATCTCTTTGCACATACGTATTTATTTAGGTAAGAACCCTTACGGTTCCATAGATTTTGAAGCATTCCAATGGCAACAACTTTCAAATTATGATACTAATAAATTTCATACCACTGAATGGGTCGTTGGTTAATTGTTTCAACAGACTAACATCAGCTCACCTACTGCAAGTTCAAATATATATGACAGGTCGACCAGCAAAAGATATTGCGGCAAGTCGTGCCAAGAAAACTGAAAGTTGCAATACTTCATAATCTCATGACAGCAAAACATTGATTTCACCATGTTACTGTGACACTGGCGAGTTGTGAAATACTGTGAGTGTCCTTGAATATGATGCTGATCACGTCGTGATTAATGAGAAAATGGTATTAAATTCTTTTCCTTAATCAGGTGAAAAGATTATTATGTAGATTGTGTCTTTCTGTTCCTCTTTCGACGAATAATGTTGAATCTGTATCAACGAAGAAGAAACGAAATTTAAGATAAGAAACATCTTTACAAGTTACTGCGATTAGGCATTAACTGAAAAACGTTTTACTGAAGTTTAAGATATCTTTTGTACAAAAAGGGACATTTTCTCTCAGCACCAATTAAAATTTGACAGCTGACAAAAGAAAATGCACAAAACATATTCTGTAATCCACTGAATCTTGTTCGTATACATTCTTGTGGCATATAATGCAAGACACATTATGCTGTTAATTGTAGCTGGAAGGAGCATGAAGTAGGTTGTTATGTCAGGACTAAAGCCTATCGAAGCTGTATTTAACGAACATAAGTAGCTAGCTGGAAGAACTTTGTATTCTGTGCACTCAGTGGTTGACTTAATTGTCCTGAAAACATGCCGGACATGGAATAAAATAACCAGATAAGATCTCAGGTGGATGGAAAGTAATGGACTGCTCATCTGAACAAATCAATCTTTAAGTAAGTTTGTAAATCTTATTTACCCTACATGTAAACGTACGATTAATCATTTGTTTAAATATGTTTCACGCTATTAAACTTAAATGTCGCCCCATATGTTATGTTTATTAAATGATATGTGAATATTGCTAAACCGCATTATCGTCGGTTCGAGAAGGGAGCTAACTCCGTTTGCCTAATCGAAAGTTCGAGGTTGGCCCACATTCGAAACTAAACCCACTTGTTGTTGAGAATATGTACGACGTAAACAAACCCGCATTACGAACTGCTATTTTGTCTATTTAAAATAAGTATTATGACTTATAATTGGATTAGAATGTACAAATGCGATGACAATACAGCAGAACTCACTTCTACAAACATCGCCAAACTAGGTCGTGGGGTCATTAATATTCATGAGTTATTCCTTTATATTATGGAACAAGTTCTGGAAAAGTTTGAGGCTTGTATCATGTCCGAGATCAATTCAAGTGTAGACATATTTTCAGGCTTAGATCTATATCGCCACCAAAACTTATGATTAGATTGATGTGTTATACCGGAAAAGGTAGAATGAGTGATATTGCCTCTGTAAATTTAATTTGAAGTAAGTCTAAGTTTCTTGCTTTGTAAACTATTTTTGCAAAACTAGTGTGGTCAGCTATGATGATCACACCAAATAATTTATAAAGATATTTCTCATCAATGTTACAAAATGAGAATAATATATAATGTAACATACCCATACAAAGTAATGACAAATGTGAGCCATCTAGCCTAAATGACTTAGTCAACCCAATGAAGCCCAGCGATTTACAAATATGGGCCCACCTGTTTCGATCACTATAAGACGGGAACAATGTGGACTTACATTTTAGAAAATGGTTATAAGTAAGCCAAGCTAATGAAGCTTAACGATTTATAAATGTGGTCCCTCTTGGTAAGTTAGATGACATGAAAACAGAACAGATCTGACTGAGAGAAACACTGATCGATCAACGGTCACGCTCCATGAGAGATAACCTTATATTTACAAACATCCCAGAGGCCCCAGAGGGTGAACCAGGTACTCTCCCCTGGTGATTCAGGGGACAACTGTGAATCTCTTGTACGCAAGTTTATACAAGAAGAGCTTGGTCTCGACAGCAAGGATATGAAATTTATGAGAGTACACAGAATACGCTCAAAGCGTGCTCCAAACCAGGGAAATCCACCCAGACCTCCTCCAATTATTGCTAAATTCATATACACCCGCGAGAGGGATGCTGTCAAACGCTCTGGGTACAAGTTAAAAAACAAGCCGCACGGTATTGTTGAGCAGTTCCCAGAAGAGATTAGTACCTATCGTCGAGCGGTCCTAACACCTTTGTTCCGTTCTGCAAGGAGTCAAGGTCAACGCGCGTCCATGGTTGTTGACAAACTTTATGTAGATGGAAAAATACAAAACCCGTCGGTGCTTCCCCCCCTATCGTGCTCCTCCAATTACAAACCGGATGTTTACACGTGGTAAGCTGGCAATTAGGCCGGAAGTGTAGGGATGGCAAGGCGGGAATGACCAGTGCCAGGACGTAGCGAGCTCACACCATGTGACTCTTGAACCACCCAGAACTCTAGATAAACTGGTATGTTATGAACATGTTTCATCTAATGTATTTAGCCATCATATTCCTTTTAAAAACAACCAGGCTGAACTCGACAGTAAAGACTCAATTGCTATAAAATCGACGAGTCGTGCACTTGAACTAGCACGTGGCTCACGTGGTTTACATGATAGAGAGTCTAGACCAGCTTGTGCACAAACTGGCCCCCTTAGCGAAAGTTTCTCAGTGGAAAATGACAATTCAAAATTATTTGTTAATAAATTTGGACAAATTAGTGTTATCAACATAAATGTGTGCGGTCTGAGAAAACGACTTCATTATCCAAAGTTTTTGGATCTTGTAAATATTTTTAACTTTATTGCTCTTCAAGATACCAAAACAGATACACTCGATGATATTGAAATTGATGGTTTTAAACTGTTTTTGAAACACAGCGGCCTGGGTGACAGGCGTTCGGGAGGTATAGGCCTTGCAGTTAAACATTGTTTCTCTAAATATGTCACTTTATTAGATTTTTAATCAGATTACATACTATGTTTTAAACTATCTAAGTTAGCTTTCAATAGCAACGATGACCTTTTAATTGGTATTGTGTACCTTCCACCTGAAGGTTCTCAGTACGCCACTACAGACATGTTTGCTCAGTTAGAACAAGCACTATTATATATGTACTCTCACACTGAAACTGTCATCCTTACAGGAGATTTTAATGCTCGTACTGGAACACAGTGTGAATATGTCTGTTTAGATTAACATTTATTAGAGGAATTTAATATTGACACTGAAGAAATGTCAGATGACTCTGATCCTGAATCTGTTCTAGATGAACTCGGACTTCCACGTCATCGATACTCGAACGATAGTAACAAAATTAATAATTATGGTTACAAACTGATTGATATCTGTAAAAAAATTAATATGTTTATTTGCAATGGAAGAATGGACAAAGACGCAAAATCCGGAAAGGTTACCTGTAAGGATACAAGTAATGTTGACTATGTCATATGTTCCAACAGGTGCCTGTCATATTTTAAGAGCTTTGAAATTGTTGATTTTTCTCCCCTATACTCAGATGTACATTGTCCTATAGCTTTTTCGTTATCAAGTATGAATAGCAGAATGTATGGTTATGTACCTAAATCATCTACCAGTAAACCTGTAACAATTTCTACGAAACCCAAAAGATATGACTCATCAAAAACAAACCAATACAGGAACAATATTGATGTTATGCAGATACAAGATGTAAGCACATTATTAGATAAAGTGGTTGATGACATTACGAAGGCAAATGAATCAGTAAATAATGCAACTGTTATCTCCTCTGATATTCTTACAAATGCAGGGATAAATACATCTGTCATACGCTCTTCCCCCTCATATAATTATACTGGCAATGATAAGAAACATAAAGTTAACAAACCTTGGTTCGAAAAAGAATGTACTCTGAAACGTAGACACTACCATAAAGCTAGGAGAAAATATCGAAGACATAGGAATCAAGAAAACCATATCTACTTTAGTCATGCAGCTAAGGAGTATAAGAAATGTATGAACAAATATATGAAAAGATATAAATGTAAATTAGCCGTTGAAATTAGAGATTCGCAGAAGAAGAACCCAAGGGACTACTGGAAACTACTGCGTAAACGTAAGCGTGCGCATAATGACTCATCCCCTGGTGTTAATGAACTATATGAATACTTTAAGAATATAAACGCACAAGAGTATGATGATACAGTTCCTGAGGATATCAATAATACACATGTACCCCTAGATTGCTCAGTTCCTAATGTTGCCATAACACAACAAGAAATTAGTGAATCAGTATCACAACTGAAAAGAAATAAAGCATCAGGTGAAGACTTTGTAGAAAACGAATATATAATTGACTCAACAGATTTATTTCTCCCATTTCTAGGGAAACTTTTTAATGTCGTACTTGACACAGGTGATGTTCCCGACTCATGGTTAATTTGGGTCATTAAACCTATCTATAAAGGTAAAGGTGACTCGTGTGATCCTAGTTCGTATAGACCCATTACTATTTTGAGCGGTCTGGGAAAACGTTTTACAAGTATACTTAACTGTAGATTATCCAGATTTTTAAACATTAACTCTTTATTATCCCCTTGCCAAGCCGGTTTTCGTAATGGTTACTCAACAGTTGATAACATGTTTGTTCTTAATTCAGTTATAGAATTCCTATAACACAACAAACAGAAATTGTACTGTGCATTCATTGACTTTTCCAAAGCTTTTGACAACGTTTGGAGAGTTGATCTTCGGTAAAAAATGTTAACTTATGGTATCCAAGGAAAATTCTTTACATTAGTACAAAATATGTATTCCAATATTAAATCCTGTATCGAGTTTAATCATGAAAAATCTGCGATTTTCCCAAGTTTTTCGGGGGTTCGACAGGGAGAAAACGTTTCCCCGTTATTGTTTTCGATCTTTATAAATGATTTAGAATCCTGGCTAAAAACATTTGATTGTAATGGTGTTGATATATCCAGCAAACATGATTTGAATTTAGTTTGTCTACAACTACTAGTTCTTTTATATGCAGACGATACAGTGCTATTTGCTACTTCAGCGTCAGCCCTGCAGAGGTCCCTGGATTATTTTCATGTATATTGTGAGAAATGGAAACTAACTGTAAATAGTGATAAAACTAAAATTGTTATATTTGGAAGTGGTAAGTGTAGAGTAAACAAGCTATCAATTTACTTTGGCAAAGAAGAAATAGAAATAGTTGATAATTATAAATATCTAGGTTTTAACTTTTACAAAAATAGAAAATTGACATTGGTATAAGTGTTCTAGCCACACAAGCTAAGAAATGTACGTTTTTGTTATTGAAAATGGCAAGAAACAATGATTTACCACTTTACTGCGTATTTAAAGCATTCCATTTAATGATTTTACCCATTATGTTATATGGCTCTGAATTTTGGGGACATGTTAAAATAGATATACTTGAAAATATACATACCAAGTTTTTAAAATTAGCCTCTGGTCTCAGAATGTCCACACCGAATTATTTCTTTTATGGTGAATTTGGAAGATTTCCTATCAGCATCTATGTTTCTAAAATAATTATTAGTCATTGGTATAAACTCAACACGCCCCTGTCTCACTTCAAGTTATCCTCGGTACTGTACAATTTCATGTCTTTAGATAGTGTGTTAAATAATCATTTTTATTCTTGGCTTAAGTTTGTTGAAAATACCCTTAATTCATGTGGGCTAAGTAATATTTATATAACAGTTAATTTTAACAGAACATGGCTGCTTAATAAAGTAGAAACTACACTAAAAGATCACTTTTACCAAGTAAGAACTTTAGAACTTGTAAATTGTGTGACTCTCCGACAATTGCAGACGAGTTTCAGTATATATTTCGTTGTCCTGCTTTTGATGAAAATTAAAAAGGTTTATTTCAACAAAACTAACCAAATTTTCAAATATGGCATCTTATAGACGGTTGTTTACATCATCAGATTTCACTGTTTTAAGAAACTTAGCAAAGTTTATAAATGTTATCTTCTCTGTAATATCAAAACTTAGATAGTAGACATGCTTATTATATCTACCACTGTTTACCTACAATATTTTGTTTTAGTCCGCCGCCATTTTGACTGCTTGTATATAATGATTGACATGTAAAATGTACTCTAATACCACCATGCGTGGTTCTCTAGAGAATAAAGTGAAGTGAAGTGAAGTGTTGCAAGCACTATGCCGGAGTAACGTCTACCCACTAGGCGATATTCAAATGTGGGCCCACTTGTTCCGATCACCATATATGACGGGAACAATGTGGGGCCACATTTGAGAAAATGATTATCAATTTTTAAGTAGAATTTCGCGATTAATAAATGTTTCGCGATTAATTAATGTTGCAATCAATATGACGGAAGAACGTCTTCCCACATTTAGGAATTGATTATCAGAAACATAAATATATAATGCATTCAAACATTTAATCAAGAATACGTTTTACCTTAGGGATAAGCTGGGCATTTAATAGCTGGACCAACAACGTACAGAGTGGGTGACGCAAATCCGAAAACAACGGAGATAGCTCCCGTTTGAAATTAGAGCAACCCCCCCCCCCCCCCCCCCCCCCCATTCCCTGGGGGACTTTTGATAAAAAATCACCGTGTGGATCTACTTGTGTAGAATTTCTGTTTAATATCATATAGAAATATTTGAGGCGAGGGGAAAAGTAGTTTAACGTTGCGTTTAAAATTATTGCACGTATTTATAGTCTTGCATGTGAGTCAAGTTCTTCCGGTGAGTCGTGCGTGTCCGTTCACGATAGAACAGTTTCAAACACACCATTCTAAGCGACAGTGAATACAACTTCCAAAACAACCTCCTCATTGGTGTGTGGCGCATGTACTGTTCGGTCCCAAGTGATGGTGACTGAGTGGTTTACGGTCTGCCTCATTTTATTTCCTAGTCCATACACTACTTAACTGTGAAGACACTATCATTTTCTTCGACCGGTGTGAAATAATGATTTGCATACAGATGAGACTTTAATCCATGGATTATCTTTCAATAATGATTTAAACACGTAATCCCTTTCCACTGATTTATCCTCCTGAAACCGTCTCATCTGTTCAATATGTATATCTATGCATAACGTGGAAGCTACCCACATCAATGCACTTGTCGTTGAATAAAATAATGGCCGCAGAGTGACAACAAACAGTCCGCATAACTACATGACAAGAGGTATGACTTCAACTTTCCAACAGTCAACTTTCCCTTCATGTCAGCTTCAACCTTTCGTGTCACTATTTCACAGCCTTTGTTGTACAATTGAACATGCGCTTTCTGCGAAGGTTTCAAAGGGCGTCATCCGTCAAAGGTTGTTTGATCAAGATTGCAACATTCAATGCCTCAGTTAAGCTTTCAATTTTTTTTATGGAAGACATGTGGAAGACAGTTCCAAATTTGATGCATCAGTGACAAAAAATATGTCTGATGCAATTCCCTATTTTGACCTGAAAACACATGTCACCGTGTTTGTTCAGGTGAACATTTGGCCTGCTCTTGCATGTGTTTGTAACGGGTGGGGCAGAATACGCTCACCTTTTCACGGAGACGCGCGCATATGATATAGTTGGAATCGTTCAATGGACTTCTTTTGGCAGAGATTTCTTAGGATTATGGAATACGTTCCGTGGCTTTTATTTATTTTATATCGACGATCTGTTTGTCTGCAACCAATGACCAATCGATGCTTCCAACAAAATTGAGTAAACAATGTTTCCTCGATTACTGCGATGTTACAGATGATTTGAAAATAACTAATCCCCAGTTTCATATCCGTACAGCTAAAGAGGTTTAGCCTTTGTCTCCTATGACACCTGCATGGTAATCTGTGAGTAAGCCTACAGCTTAACCAGACTGTAATGATTGTGATTATCCATCTTAAACCACCAAGAATACATGCAACCACAGTGATAATATGTTGGTGTGCGCAAAAGACTAGGTCGCCACCATTCTGGTTCCTGACACAAATAGAGATTATTATACGACCTTTTGTGTCATACTGATTTTACGAATGTGTCATAATTCTTGAATTTCCCAAGCGAGAGCGAGGGTAATACATGAATGCTTATACGAGTTCTATAAAATCAGTATGACATGCATGTGAGTGTAATAATTTCTTTCTTAATCTTTTTTAGCTCCACTTTAAACACCACTGCTGTCCCAGAATACCACAATTTGTCGAATGATGTCTTCTTCAGGTTTGACGTCGTTTCCAGTGTAACGTCATTCCGACCCTTCGTCACAATATGATTCCAATGACTTCAACAATGCCGTGCGGGTGACGGAAACAAGACACTGGTGCGCGAGAAGTGATATTATACATACGACTTTTATGAACGGGTAATGAAGTAAGGAATTGCATTTATATACAGGCAATTTCATCATGGTGAGTTGTTGTCTGTTTTTGTCTGTAAGCGAACGCGTAGCTTTTATCAGATATCATGACTCTAAGGGGCATATTAATCATTAGTATGCCGTGAGGAATTATGAATTAGAACTTAAGAATACGTCCAGTGATTTTATTCTGTTGTGTCCAAGATTATTTCAATTATATAAAGACGTGCATGCACGTTTGTGTGTTTGTATGGCTGCAAAGAAGTAGTAAGAATGGGTGAGGAAGTTTCAAACTGATTTAACACGGGTTTGAACAGTAGTTCAGTTCGAACAGCTTGACAGCTTCATGTGAGTGGCAAGCCCGAAGTCATGTAGGTATTGGACGTTTACCACTTTAGTGGAACCCACGAATCCCATCTGGGTTTCAAACTCACGATAATAGGTTTTTGGTACGTCTCAGAAACACACAGCGATTTCTGGTGTATCGTTACTTTTGACTAGTTAGTTAGAAATTCACACTATCCGTCGAAAAAAGTCTTTAATATTTCAATAATACATTTGTTTCATATGCTCAAGAACGATGCGCCTCTAAGCAGTCTTACGTCAAGGAAAAGTGATATTTCCATACAGAAAAATCTAAACATTTGGTTTTACCCATATAATATATCATTGATTGAGTTTTGTAGATATTGTAGAAATAGTCCTTATGGAAATTCTTTCGAGGAAAACGTGGAACGCAACACCATAAACGCATCATACAACTAAATTTTGTCGTTAAAATTTTAAGAGGGCTCTGCTCCTTTCAATGAGACACTGAAACAAATTGTGTATGCAATTGTTATTATCCGTCGAACCTTTAACGGCAGATTGGCTCTCATTCATTAATCCCCTCCAGGGGATATTTAAGAAGAGTTTGCTGCCTTTGTTGTTTTTGTAAGCAAGAAATCAACAAGACCGTCAGTAAGTTTTCGGAAATTGTCTTCCTCTGAAAATGCCATTAAACGTGCTGCCAACTCAAATTGAACAGGGTCTATTTACTCTGAACCAATAGCTCTAAAATGGCATCCATCACAGACACACAGCTGTATATAATGACCAGGACTTTAACATGTTGTTTAAGGGTCCTGGCAGTAAGCCAGTCCATAAACTAATGTCACAGTTAATGTCATTGTATGTTTTTTTTGCAAATAAATCATTTCTAATTGACATAAGAATAAATTTGTTCAACCCATGAAAAGGAACTTCAGTTTGTAAGGATCGAGAAGGCACCATATATCAGTTAAATAAACTTTCTAAAGACATTACAAATTTTGCATGGTGCAAGAATACTCTTCTGGACATATCTGTGACAATAACTGTGAAACAGTTACTAGTTTGTGATGCAATAGATGTAAAACTAAGGTGTTACTGCGTGTACTCTCTTAAACAACGTTGCATCACCTTTAAGGTACATACGCAAATGTTATGTTAATCATGATGTGTGCGTATGCCTGGTTCTGATAAGCATCAGAGGCACAACATGACTCATCATAAAAAGATGAGCATGTGAAATTGTTTAACCCTAATATTAAAGACTCACATGTAATAATGTGATGAAGTTATGAGCCAATATCATCTGAAGTTTAATCGTGTTCATACTAAACATGTTCTTTGTATTTGCGCGTCCAGCGACACAATATCTTTTATCATTTGGGAAATCACTCGATGTTCCAAAGTGTTTTGCTTGCAGACAGACATATGTTTGCAGATGAAAGGTGTCAGTGAATAGACGCTGAACATGAACAGGTTATTATTTAGTCACAATAATATGCTAGGAATTCTTTGACATACCTGTCTATTAATGGCTGATGCTAATGTTTTCGGCATCATATGAACTTTTGATATTAAGGAGATATTGTTATATGTTTTAGCAATAGTACCCTTCACAATATGATTAAATTTGCAATAGAATGCGTTAGGTTTGTATAAGGCGACATACTCTGTAACATTTCTCTGATTGGGATTGATGGATTAGGATTTGGCTAGGGTGTCGAGATCATAATCAAATATGAGAATGCTGTCCCGTCATCTGAGGTAATGCAGAATCCATATAAAAGTAAGAAAAGTACACAATGAGATGATTTGTTTACGTTGCAACATATATCAGCTGATATATCAAATATACCGCGGTTACGAGTCTCTCGACTTCACCACCAAAGGCTTGAAATTTGGGAGTGAATGCAACCAGTGGAGCAGGATACGCCGACCTTTTCACGAACACCTGGTATCATCACTATTTAATAATGATTCATAAGCACATGCATATGTTTATGCCACGGTTATGATTTATGGAAAGTGTTTTGTCGCTTTAATTTTTAAAGGGGCACGTATCTACATCAATTGGCAGGGATTGGTTGTTGCCTTAGTTATATTCTTCCCGCTAGTACCCGGATGATATGCAAGAAATATCGACAAGTTCGCGACCTGTGCTACGCCAAACGTAAGCGCATTTGTCGCTTTTATTCATGGTATGAGGGCGTATAATCACACTGATCAACAATATGAAATACAGTATTGTCTAGGGAATAATAAGGAAATATAGGTATAAAAATGTAGGTATACCTTGGGGGTTGCATCGGTAATGGTGACGAAGTTTTCATAAGTCACTTGCTTGATATTGTGCGATTTTCGTTTACACTATTTTGACTTGTAACACAAACTAAATATATCATCTGAGCATTGCTTATTTTATCGTGTGTTCATGTTCCACTCAATATGTAAAATGACTAAAAAGTTTCACTTTGGAAATTTATTATTTTACAAACTGAAAAATCTGTCCCTTTATTTTATAATGGATTAATTCCAATTTTTTTATGTTTAATGTCATCACCCAGTGACTGAAAATGACAGTCAAAGTATATTTCTATATTTTCTGGCTTCTAATCCCAGCATAATTAGTTTATTGTAATGCTTAAAGACCTTTTGAACGTATATTGTTTAGTCAGTCTGTTAAATATATGGACAATTGGTTTAGTCAAGTTGTAAAATGACAGAAATATTTTGACATTTTATAAATTGCCTGACATGAGTGAATCACATTTTACACATTGACTGTGACATATCCACGTCTTCAGACGAAAAGGCTTAGTGTTGTCTCTCTCGCATCATAAAACAATAGAGGAACAAGAATGAAGAAGTGAATATCACACGAAAACTGAATAGTCTATGTATTATGTAGTATCCATTGACTACATTGTTTAACGAATAAAAGATACAAGATAAATTTTGTGTTTACATCTCTGGTTATTGTGACAATGGTTACATGACAAATGGGGAAAATGTCTGAAATCATTCCATTCCACTTCATATAAAACTGAGTGCCGCAATAACTAAAAGAAAAGTAAAGAATATTTTGTTCCAGATTAGAAATAACTAAAGATTGATGAATGTATTTCAGATTTCTTTTCTACCCATGCCTAGTATGAAACGTTTTTTTAAAGCATCACTAAGACCATTCATGTTGAAACCCTAGCTAAACAACTTTTGAGCAAGAGTCTCACGACACTCTTTGAAATCTTCGTAGAAAGCACATGCTCATTTGTACTTAAAAACTTCTGAAATGTAGACACCAAATGATAGAGTCATGGTGTGCTTTGTAGTAATAGAGATTGAGGGTCAAGGAGAAGGCTGCATTTTATGAACATTTGCAACGTGTGTATACATGATTTGTAGTCTGTGAAGAGGTCAGTCAGTATATTTAAAGACTGCCCGTTGATCTTCTGAAGTGGAACATTCAGTGGTGGTGAAACAAATTGAAATCATCCTTTTAAATAAGGCTGTTAGAAGAAGGTTAATGTCTTGTGTGCTGTATCGTAGCTTGCACTTATAAGTCACGACATTCAAACAGGATGTGCCTCTTGAAGAAGTCGTCGTACGGTGTAATAAATGGTCTTTGAGTTTGAATTTCTGTTCGTTATCACACGGATGCCACACTTTCAGTCATAAATAAATATAAAAATTCAAAGCGTTTTAATGCAGTAATGTTATGACCGCAAGGGTTGTTAAACTGATAACTTAAAATAACGACCCTTCAGGTTACGATTAGTAAAACATGCATCTACGCGCGACGGTACAGTCACAGTGAGATCGTAACAAACGCATTGTGAAATGGATATCATTCGTTCAATCTCTCCAGTGAGATCTTTCAGAAGAAGAAGAAGCTGATATGGAAAACAGATAAAAGCAGCTTCATTATGGAATGATCTACCGTTTGAAATTTAACAATCCCCAAACTTATCATCTTTTAAGTGACAGATGCAAACATTTCTATTAGATAGACTTTCCCCCAAACTGTTTCTTGTCCCGGACTCTTTCAACAAGAGCAGAGCATACTGTGTCAATGTTGGCGCTATACAAGTGTGTATATTACAGACTTTGGAACCCGGTCCTTCTGTGTGACTACGTCGGGGAACGATGACACGCAATCGAACAAGTCATCGAGCCTGACTAAATTCTCATACTTCTCATCCTAGACAATATGTTTTTGCAAGTAAACATCGAGGACTATTCATGTGACTTGTTATGGTGATTTAATGGATCAACCTAATTGTCTAATCCATGAAGAGCTGTTCAGTTATATCTTGAAGTGCCAGTACGGAGAAAGCCCTCGAGGAGTAGAAGCAAAATTGAATAAAACAACAGAACGAATTAACGAGATTCGGCATTTCAACTTTCATCTTCACAACAGAATATTGTAAGAAAAGATCCAGTTCAGAATAATCGCCATTTCAATAATTTAGATTTGATTTAACTTTAAATCCTCAGAAAATATGACTTTAGCCCAACGTCGATATCCCTCTCATTCCACTGACGTGCAGTTGTGGGAAGACACGTGGGCATCATGCAGGCAAATTCCATTTGTGTAGACGATTTCGCACCGTCGGGGCATGTACTCTTACACCAGTTGCCTGTTGCAACCGGTACCTCACCTGAGTTGCAGTTTGCATCATATTTCTTAATGCATCGATCTTACTAACCGGTCCTGGGCTGGAGTTGTTGCCTTTGGGCGCCAAGAGCGGCGCCGATCATCGACGTTATATGTTTATTGGTATTGGGCCCACAATCTGCTGATCACAGATTAAGAAACATGCAGTGTTTTGTGCAATAATATTCTGACATGTGCCTACCCGCAACATGCCTAGAGCACGTTATGTCAGCACGTTGCAAACGTCGCATAACAAACGATGTTGCTTCCTTAATGATTAAATGTGTTTAATAAACTGTCTTTGAGCGTTTGGTTTCAAGAACAATGGTAATAACGAACACCAAGGTCCAAGAAAACAAAATGCATCTGTTCACATCCGAGTCTGAGTGTCAATGGTAAATCTGGCATACTACCCCTTGCACGTGCTGTCCGAGGTCATGTTCTTCATGACTGTCTCAATGTTGTGTTTGGGAACTTGATTTCCTGCCGCGTAAATCCCTTACTTTCATTGCCAGACATTGGTGTATTTCCCTGTAGTTTCACTCAAAACAAAATATCCCCTACTTTTGCATATTATATATAAACCTGTGTGAGGAGACGGACAAAGTCTTGCGTAAATGCCCAATATTTAAGGATCCTGATAGTACTGGTAATGTGACATATTAGATAAATGTCTTTACAGAAGTGTCTCGCGGATCTACTGGCTTGATGGAGCTATCATAAGGACCAATGTCTGTCTGGTCTCAGGATACCTAATTAGTTTCATCTTGGCACCACTCGTATGATCAAGAGACACTGTGATTAGGTCCCTAAAGATTCGACAATATGCCAATTTAATTGTCAGCTTTGTACTTACAACCGAGCCGTGGCTGAGATGAAAATCAATACAAAAAAGATTTAACATTTTTGTGGAGGATTTGAAATGTGGTGCAGTTTATTATTTGATTGAATCACATAATTGTCATTCTATTAAGGTGATGTTAAGATGTCCTGTTCTTAAATAATTCAATTCATGACAACAGCAAATTGAATTAATTTACAATATTCTCCCTTCATAATTTGTTGTTTTTTAAAATAATATTTTGTTGAGCACTTTGATATTGAGATAATACATATATTAATACATTGATTAATGGCGTATCTTTACAGTGTTAGGTGTGTGTGTGTGTGTGTGTGTGTGTGTGTGTGTGTGTGTTTGGGGGTGGGGATGGATACAAAACAGTTACCAAAGAAGTGTTATTTGAGTCTTACTGCAATATCTTGAAAAACTACATAATACGCCATCATCATCAAAATCCGTATCTGCAACGAGAAGTGAACGTCGACATATGTAAAATTAATAATGTAGACTCCATAGGAGTTTCTAACTTAACATCTCATTCACAAGACGAACAACCTGACTTATCGAACAACTGCCATATAACAGAGATGACAATATATGTATAGCGGAAACGGATGGCATTGTTGGTAGGTTGAAGATTTTGAGAACGGTTTATAAATTAAATATGCAACATGCACGTCTACGCAGGGAAACGTGTCCATTGTTATCACGATGGCCATATAAACAACGTTTAAAGCCAACGGGGGTTATACATCTTCCTTATCTTCACAAGAGCACAGATGTAAAAGTGGGATAAAACCCATGCGCGTGGTGGCAGCGAGGCTTCTTAAACGTGAAATCATTCTTGCACGCGTCAATAACTTGTAGTCATTAAGACACAGGAGTTCTTGCGTACATGCGGGGGTCGTGCAATAAAACAAATATTCTTTAGAAAAGGAACGCTACGTTATTGAAACATTATCCTAATGTGTGCAGATATAGGCGAATTCAAAACAATAAGAGGGCATGGTTCGCCAAGTTTATCTTCTTGTCGGAATCTAATCAGTACAGCACCATGCATTAGCTTAAAATACATGATTGCTTTAAGATTCACGAAGGGATCTTACCGAGAGAAGCTGATAATTCACGTTCTATGCGTTGGGTGTTAAAAGGCTTTCAAGTCGGGATCTCAGCTGGCTCATGGCTACTGGTGAGACAACCAAGGGAGCATCGTGACTGTAATGCAGTTAATGTTGGTGTATGGGCAAATGTTGTGGGTTAAAACTCTTGCAAACGATCCAGGGCTTTTCATGCTAATCACTTTATATTGTCAAATGTAACGATACGGCTTTGCGGCTAATAATTCTAACAGCGGTATGCACTATCTCGTATTCCTGTTCTGTGAGAGTTCTTTTCAACTCCCTAAAGATAATATTAAGGTTAACGTTGCTTATTCTGTAAAAGTTTAGGACATACCTTCCAGAAATGTTATATAAGGTGAGTGAGTGAGTGAGTTGGGTTTAACGCCGCTTTGAACATTATTCCAGTTATATCACGGCGTTGTTATATAAGGCCTGCTGTAGAAACTGCCATATCATGTTATGGTAAAGTTACACTGCAATGCATAAAAGGAAACGTGAACATGTATATCGTGTACATTTAAACACATGCTGCCTTCATAATAAACAATTCATAGTTATCGTTCCCTTTGTACATTTGACGTGTCTTTGTTATCAGTATTGTTAGCTTACGAAGATGTTATGTTCTCTTCACAAGCGGCTCCGTTGTCACGCAAATGAAACATTTTGTAAGCTCATTCTACCTACAAGGGAAACTGTGTTCTTATAGTGTCTTATAGTGTTGTTTCTGGAAGCTAACAATCCTTATTGTTATATCGTATAAACTATCGCTTCTTTTGCGGGGACAAGCTACAATGTTCCAATTTATATATGTCTGAGGTCCGTACTGTTTCTATAGCTGTGTATTCGTATATAAGACCCATACACCAGACAGATTAAACGCTTTTACATAATCATGCCTATATGTTGAATAGCACCGTGTGGCATCGGAGAGTAATCAAGTGAAACCCAAGAACACTGGACGCTGACGTAATTGCAATCACAGCATACTCCAAGAACTGGAATAGAAGCAGTATATCCGCTTACAGAGTGATAATAATGGGACGTAATTGATGATAGCTAAAAGGTGGTCATTCCCAGAAGATAACGAGGTTCGGCCCAGGAAGCACGGAAGCACCTTTCTCGACCGACCACAATGGGACCGACATGCTTGCGTCGATGTCTACGACTGCTGCAAAATAGAAATGGTCATTCTTTAATTCATTAGACTTCAAACCTGCTACACCAGGACGTTATTTGTGCCCTCGAGATATTATTACGCCGTTACTTTATTGCATTCAATTAATCTCCTTACATAGTCGTAATGAGACCCGGGAAAATCCGGGGTAGAATAGGTCTTCAGCAACCCATGCGGGCCGTAAAAGGCGACTATGCTTGTCGTAAGACTTGACTAACGGGATCAGGTTGTCAGGCTCGCTGACGTGGTTGATCCATGTCATCGTATCCCAATTGCGTAGATCGATGCCCGTGATGTCAATCACTGGATTTTCTGGGCCAGACTCGATTATTTAGAGACCGCCGTAATATAGCTGGTATATTGCTGACTGCGGCGTTAAACAACAACCACACATAGTCGTAATATCATTTAATGTTCGCAAACGAATGAAACGAGAAGGTACATTAAAAAGATCTTTGACTATGTAACTGATAGAGTTGTAAGTCCCATCACTTTTGTAATTAGTTTCTTCTTCAGACTTCTAATCGAATATGTTGTGAACATATTTCAACTTGCAACAATGATTTAGAGGGTCAGACAAAAGTTCACGATGATCTTAATCTTGCACAGTTAAAGAATACACATTGCCAGGTTATGACATTATTTCAAGTTCAAGTGCAAGATCGTGAGAACAAATTCCAATAAATACCTCACCAATGAATTGCAGAATATGTTCACTATGATCTTCTGAAGCTGAACAGTCAGTCGTGGTGAAACAAATTGAAATCATCCTTTAAGTAAGGCTGTCAGAAGAAAGTTAATCATTTGTGTGCTGGTTCATGACTGGCACTCAGTTGTTATCACATTCTAACAGGATGTGCCTCTTCCAGAAGACGTCGTCGTGAGATTCAATTAACACCTTAAACTTGGCGTTTAAATTTGACTTCATTTTCACACGGATGCCAAAAATTCATTTTACTGACACCAAATGGCATCCGTGGTCTTTCAGTGGTTTCCTTAATAATGGCATTTATTTCATGTTCGCATTTCGAGGTTTTTTCGAGTCTTATGTGCGATTATGGCTCTCTCATTACACTAACGCAAACAGTATCAGAGTTTCATATATTCGTCTGCCGACCACTGATAGTTTGCTTTTCTAAATGCCATTCATCATTAATGAAAAATGCCAAATTCAATGCTTTTTTAGAGAAGATGTCAAATTCTGCATTACAATATTCACTGACATTGCGAAAAACATGACCTGAAAAATATTTAACAGTGATGGGCGATCAGACGCAATTCGCACGAGAATGCATTTCTATGGGCCCCGAATTGTTTCGTGAGTGAGTGAGTATGGTGTTACGCCGTTTTTCGCTATCGCCTGTGAAACCACGAAGGAGGTCACTGGAAACAGGCGTCATACACTGTACCCATTTCGGGAAGAAACCCGGACCTTATTGCGTGACTAGCGAACACTTTAACCACAAAGCTGACTCATCGCCATAAATCGTCATGTACATTTTTGCATACTTATTATTAGACGACGGCCTGTAAATATTACGAGTCTGAACAAAACCAGCAAGTGATTGTGATCACCGATCCACGCCATCAGGATATGATGACAGGCAATGACACAAGTCTTCATCTTCATCTTCACTTTATTCTCCAGAGAACCACGCATAGTGGTATTAGAGTACATTCTACATGTCAATCATTATATACAAGCAGTCAAAATGGTGGCGGACTAAAACAAAATATTGTAGGTAAACAGTGGTAGATATAATAAGCATGTCTATTATCTAAGTTTTGATATTACAGAGAAGATTACATTTATAAACTTTGCTAAGTTTCTTAAAACAGTGAAATCTGATGATGTAAACAACCGTCTATAAGATGCCATATTTGAAAATTTGGTTAGTTTTGTTGAAATAAATCTTTTTCTATTGTCATCAAAAGCAGGACAACGAAATATATACTGAAACTCGTCTGCAATTGTCACCGAGCCTGAAATCGCGATCCATTAAGTCCCCTTTTACAAGCAGTATAGGCTGCTGGGGATGTAGGATGAAAATTATACCACATTTACAAAAGTGTATTGGCAAAGTGTGATTAAGAAAATACCTTCTCTTTCACATCCATGTAAGTTCCGGCAATCATGACTGACCCAGAAACCTTTAAACAATAACTCTATTATTGTACTCAGAGGTTCATATGTGACGATGTACATACATCATTTAGCTCAGTTTATAAACGGAGACTTATTCGCTGTGGGACTTTTAGTTAGAATAGGTCCCCTACAACCTTTGCTGATGAGACGACCAAATAGATCGGGTGATCGAGTGGTCGATTATCTACAGGCCTCCATCATATCTATGTATATTGCAGAGTGCGGCGTTGAACAACAGGCAAACCGAACAAACAGTAGAGTAGTGTTCCAGGTTCCGTGATGATGATTCGTAGTCGTCCCGTGCGCTCCGCTGTGCGGATCTGTATCTTTATGCAGATATATATCGGAATTCTTGCTCGGATTGGTCAAATCAAGACACGGGAATTTCGTCAAGCTTTAGGATATCGATGAGTTGATGACTTCAAAAATGGTGAAATAGTCAATTCCTTTTCACTGATTTATCAATGTGTACCAGATATAAAAGAGACAAGTGAGACCGCATCTTATGTTACATATTGAGATCAAGGAATAAAGATTCAGAATGACAAAAAAGACTTTGTGTCAAGAGGGATCATGATTTCCAATATTCAACTATTCTTTTAAGTCTCGCAATATTCCAAGAACTCCAGACGTGCTCTTTCTTCGAAAATATTCAAACGTTGTTTGATCAGGGTTACAGCGTTCAAGGCCTTAGTGAAGTTTTCAAAACGTTTTATGGTAGATATGTGGTGACCGTTTTCAAACATCAGTCACCAAAATGATTCTAACTCGAACCATACGTTCTCGTGTTTTTCCAGGTGAATTCTTGACTTACTGATTCGTAATCACAATCGTACAATGGACTCTGTTTAGCAAAGATTTCTTATGATTGTGGAAAAGGATTTGTCGCTTTTATTCCATATTCCAGCTCGGCGTTAACGCAACACACTTTAGATAAAATCCCGAAAATGAGAACAGGAAACTAAAAACTGCTTGTGTCTAACACTTTTCCGTAACTGCGGCACTATCATTTCCGTCCATTAACTCATAACGCTGTGCTGTTGGAACTACATCATACATATATGTCATTGAGCTGCCTAGCTGCCCGAGGAGTGATTCTTCTTCTGATCTCTTCCCACACTTCTTGGTCCAAGGTTATCCATTTTTATTTATAAAAACAGGTTGCCCAATTGCCTAAGGCGCCGCAATTACCCGTGCAGAGTTACGTCCTCTGGGCAGGCCAGAAACCTGCGATCGTGATTTCGAATCCCGAAAGTCAGCACCATACCATGCTACTGGTTTTATCAAAGTGGTAAACGTCTTAGACCTACATCACTCCGTTCTCCCACCCTCCTCTCCACCATCTATATGTTTAGCTGGGCTGTTGGTGACTGTGCTATTAAACAATGTTGAAGGAAAACATCTGGAATAAAATCCAATTACGTAAACAGCTTCACGGAAGCAAACAGATAGATGTAATATGAGAAAGACTGGGTAACGAATATAGTCACTATTTATTTGCTGCGACTTGTGATCAATAACAATATATAAACTCATAACGCACAACTACTCAGTGTAGAACACCCGAAATTACATACAGACATGACTCTCATGGACATTGTTCTTGTGTGAGACATAGTAACAATTATAAGGTGCCCATTAAACATTTCAACCGTATATTGTTTCCAATAAACAGTTTAACTAGTGCGTGTACTGTACGTCAACAAGTCAGTGCACCACAATAGATGTACATGTATATAAAAGAATTGTGGTCAGTGACGTAAAACACATATATACGTGACATCATATATGTGACGTCACATATACGTCACTTTTGTTCTGTCGTTCCAGTGACGCAACATCATACACCATACGTACGTTCCATGAGTGTAACGTAACTTTTAACAATATTTCAGTCATGCAACGGCATATTAGAATACGGAAGCACAAAGGGACATCTTTTTGTCGTTCACTACTGGTCAAGTTCATGATCACAACCTGGGGCTCACCGATCAAGGATCAGTCTTGAATCCAAACTCACAACCGATGTATCCTGCTCAATCGAAACTCTTATACAACACAATGAATACTAAAAAGGGTGCTATTTTAGACAAGAAAAAAAGACAGATCACGCAGGATGTCATTATCTATTTTCGTGTTTCACATCGCCTGATCGCTATCGAGTTCAGGCTTAGGGCCGACAGGGAAGAACATGTGTTTAATTTCCGCCGACTCGATCCAAGATTATCTCGACTAAAAGCATATAGATAACTGTAAAAATAGATAGTGCTAAACCAACCAGGAGTTCGACCAAAACATTAAACTCACCGGAGATTAGAAACACAACATTAATATCATTGCTTTTATGATGGCGCCGGAAATTGGTAAAGAACTTCTCCGTCCCTGTCACTGTAAAAGTGACAGTATTTTGACAGTTCTACGATTTTCATAACATCAGAACAGCATAATATTTAATAAAACATACACCTAATGTACACACGTGGCTGCAATTATTGAGGCAATATTATTCCAAATTGCTAAACACATACTTGTGGTTAAAAGATTCATTAAATAGAAAGTCTTGTATTCAATGTATTCTAATAGAAATAGCCAATGTTCCATTAAAAAGAGCTTTATCATAATGATTTGATGTAGTTAGGATAACGGTCCATGGTGCAGGTCTTGTCTGGGGCAGATAGTTTCCAGGCGGGTGTCACATTCATGACGGGGGGATTTCTGGGGGCTGCGTTAGGCAACAGACACTTTTTTATGGAAATTGTGTGAGCGTTGGGTCCTACCGGTAGAACCGAACATTCCCACCCTTTTCGTGAACACCTGGTGTCATTGATTTTCAGCGAACCATTCATATAATTTTCACCTGCCTTTTACGGCCAATGGATTATGTTTCGACAGACAATCGAAACTGATTCTTCTCTGGCATTGACGTGTTATATTTAGTGAGTTGGGCTGAACGTATCTTTGAACAATATTCCAGTTATATCACGGCGTGTCAGCTTAACGTGGGAGGAAAGCCCAAAGAAGGCCGTTCTCAGACGTTTACCACTGGTTACCCACAAGCACCTGAATGATGCTCACAAAGCAAGAAACATAATCATGTCAAACCGGGACTCGAACCCGCAATCATAGGTTTCTGATACGCCTAAGGGACGCAACTCCTTAGACGACTGGCTCAGCCGTCCTCCAACCCCAATGCAACCCCCTCTCACACACAGACCGACATTCATACCAAGGACACACGGGGGTATGTTAACGAATGAATGAAACAAGCATTGACGTGGCACTTTATACAAATATTCGCGAATGGTCGCCTCAGCCCGAATTAGGTTAATCCCTGTCTGTTTCATTGTCGTAGTTTTATTGAGACTGTTCTGTCTAATATTCACGTACACGCCATAGACAACGAAATGACCGTCTATGGATATCCTATGATTGATGTTAATCCTAAACGCAGCCACTTTAAACAAAGGGATAGGGTGGAGCACACAATATCAGTTGACAGTCAACAAACCAGATACCAGTATTAGGTCCAGGCGACGTTGCTCACACACAAACCGCCAGACACGCTTATTAGTGCTGCATCCTAACACAACATTAAGGTCCCGAAACACTCGTGGCGAAAGGTTGACCTTAGATTCGACATAATGGCGATACTTTTACTTTCATGAACAACACATTAGGAAGTAAAATGAAGGTTTCAGGATACCCTTTCCTGATTTGTTCAATTTACTGTATAAATTCATCAGCTGAATCAGAGTAGTATCCAGCAAAAGAGATATTACTTCAGGAAAGATCATTTAACAACATCAAAACGATTGATCCAACTTGTAATCTTTGTCATTGTCAATAAGACGCATCTGCGTTCATGGTTTCATATGGCGAGTTTTAACATGGCATACGAAGAACTCGAATATTTTAAGGTCTGTAGGTATTCGAGTGAACGAGTTATTGAACGGACGCCGGACACAAAGCAAAACACAATCAACCGACATCACGGCGGTCGTCGACGGAGTTGATGGTGGACAACAATGTCTCCGAAGCCGGAACGCTGAAACTGCGACTGTTTCGAAAGGTCACAAAGTCACTTCCTGACTGTAGCGTGGGAGGACGGACACATATACAGTGGAGTTTCAAGAACAGAAGGCGGAAGTTTTCGTTGAATTTCTTGTTCATCCACCAGTAAACAAACGGGTTGTAGGCGCAACTGCTCATGGATAGCCAGTGAGCTCCAACCCACACCACTCTCATATATTCAGCGTAGTAGATTGTGTGGTCTACGTCACCACATAAAGTGATGACGTGTAGCGGCAGCCAGCAAATGGCGTAGATACTCACAACCGTTATCATCATCTTGATTACCTGAAACAGAAGAAACATAATATGATGATCATTATCAAGTAAATAATCGCAACTCTGATTGGAATTGCTGTATTTTAGATGAAAGACAAAACAAATACTCTTTATGTTTTATTATAAAAACGTCAACTCCATAAGCTAAGAATAAACTATGGAGCGTATTATAAATATATTAATAGTGCCACATTTTAAATACGAATCACCTTCGTAGATACTACTTCAATCTACCTTGATGATACTTGCATCAAGCCACACGATAGTACTCACACGTACGTAGAGGATACCTATATTCTATGTAGAAGAAATATTATCTATTGACTTATCGACTTTGGTAACACTAGTTTCTCGAATAATCGACAATAGTTCCGGGTCTGTTTCATATAACCTTGACATGTCTTTATTGAGGTACGACCTAAACAGTAGATAAAGTAACTCTTTATTTAAATGTGTCGAAGTTACTGACCAGAAGTAAGCACCAGCTGGCCAAATCTACATCAGGTGATATTTGACCGACTAAATATTTTCAGATTGGTTGATGTTCTAACTTGGCTTTATATCCGTGAAGGAATTTTAAAGGATCAACATTAATTCAAAACCGTTTGTTGAGGTTATATACAACATGCACGAACCAAAGTGAGAGTGAGGTGACTGGCAGACTGCGAGAATGAACCCTTTTGTAACAAGAACGAATGTACAAAATGTTCTCCTAAGTACAAAGTCAAGTTAGTTAAAAACGTAATTAACTCTTTGGAAATTAAACTATTATAATGATGTCACACTATTGTTGTTGCAGCCAATTCATTTGCCATTCCAAGAGTGCATTTTGTGCAAGTAAAACTGACACAGGACATCATGCAAAATGTTAGCGAGATGATGAATTATACAGGGTTTAAGTCGGAGACATCACCGGAATCTGTTGATCTAATGCTTTTTCCGGAACGGAAATTAGGTTTAACGTGAATATGAAAGTGGGGAGAATCACTCAAGCTATAAAACTATATCAAACAAATACTCGTCCTCATCATATGAAGCACTGATAGTACAATTTTGCAGTTTTGTTAAATGAATTTATTTGCTTTAATTGGGCTAATAGTTTGACGATTAGAAATAATCTCAGTATGTTGTAAAAATACGGAAAAGACCAAATGAAAATAAACGACTTAAACATGCTCACAAACAATTAAATACATTAACATCATATAAGCACCTATATTAAAAACAGACATGTTTGTATAAAATACGTCCAAATGATGTCGCAACTTGATGCCAACAATATCACTGTTTGGGTAACATTACGCACAATTATAATATCATGTACGTTGTTAGCATCATAAACGTAGGTGATATATTTGGTTTTTACTGTGGCACTAATACAGTTCCATAATAACTGGTATCAATGATCTGCCGAACAGATTCCATTGGGCGTAAAATGGAAATGAGTGTTGAAAATGGATCACTGAAAATATGTGATGACACTAGTTGTTCGCGAAGGTATTGATGTACTGGTTGAAGAACTATCATTTAGAAAGTATTTCGTACTTTCCTTTAAATTATCTCCCCTTTCTTAGAGAATGTTTTAACGAATCCAGTCACCGGAAAAATAGCAGGATATTGACCAGAGTGGCTTTCAAGTACATAACATACGTAATGGCACAGACGTAATTATTATATATTTCACACAAATCGATACTGCATCCGTTGGGCATTGTTGGCAACTGGTGCCTGATGTAAGATGTATGTCACCCTAAAATTTGACGATTATTTATTTCTGCTTCATTAACATAGTTACTCCTAGTTCAGCGAGATGGCGCCGTTCATACGTGTTTACGAGTGACGATAAATCGTTGGCAATCATATGAATGACTAGACGTGGATTATCGATATCATATGATAGATAGAATGAAGCAGTTGATGAAGGGTGCTCTGAGCCTGATAGTTAATGCACTGACAGGTAACTGACTAGTCGTGAAGATAGTGAAGATTGTGAAGATGACTCTTGATGGCCATTACGGATCTGATGGAGAGTGGTGCTACGCTAATGCTTCATGATGGTTCACACACCTGCACGCACGCACGCACGCACGCACGCACGCACGCACGCACGCACGCACGCACGCACGCACGCACGCACGCACGCACGCACGCACGCACTCACGCACACACGCACGCCGACATACACAGACACACTATCTTTAATGTGTGTTGAGAATGTGAATGTTTTTTTACGCTGCAGTGTTCCCGCTGTACGACAGCGACCTGTAGATAATGGAGTCAGGTCACTTGACCGGGAGTTGATGGTTTGATACTTTTTCATTAGTGAGATGACACGCAATCAACCAAGTCACGGAGGCTGACCTTCCGGCCCTTTCAGTCGCCTCTCACCACCAGTATTAAGCGCCGGGGACATCTAATATTAACACGGAATCCCAACGAAGGTTAACGACAATGATAGTGTGGTGTTTAGGCACATGTGATGTGTGTGGTTTATTGTGTCACATATGTTGAACCATGTGTGTAATAAATACAAGTATTACTCTTGTCATAATTGTAATAACTCTCTTATTATTCTTTTATAGCGAATCCTTCTTATTAAATCGAGTCTTCTATACGTTTAAGATGATGTAAGTCAAGGCAGAATGATTGAGTCTGAAGTCGAAGTACACTGTAGAATAACTCGATATATCAGATAACTCGATTATATTTTCGATGGTTCAGAGGATGTCGAGTTAACAGGATTTCACTCTATGCAAGTGACATCCTGATAGACGTTGGGCACACCCAGGATCCTACAAAGGTAGGTGATTTAGGTGAATCTTGGCCATATTATTATTATTATTATTATTATTATTATTATTTACAGATTAAAATAAAAATTATTATTATTATTATTATTATTATTATTATTATTATTATTTCTCATATCCAGTCATTATAGATCTGTCCTAGGTTTCTCAACAAAATATCTTTAAATTCGTCTCCAAGACGATTATATTTTTGACCGTCGACTGTAAAAGATGCATAACAGCGTGTAATTTAAGAAGCAGACACTTTAGAGTAAATTATATACCATTTGACACCGCCATAACCCACAACTGGTTCCTAACCTTGTTCTATGGTTTCGGGATGTGGGGTTTTGAGACTATTTAATGATCCAAACAGTCCCCATTGGTTTTCCTTGTCAATCTGTTTGCAGGTTTGATCTTCAATGGTAAGGTGAGGTGAAATTGGGTTTAACGTCGCGTTCAAGATGATTGCACTTATATAGCGACGTGTATGCACGTGTGTGTGGCTGCTTATACTAGTCTGGACTGATGCCGATTTATAGTGCTGGCACACTGAGATACCATGCCGCAGTTTAACATAAATACCCCACTCAGACAAAGTATACTGACTCCGAGCCGACCAGTCCTTGTTTTAGCCCCTTAATGCCGTGCGCCAGAGAGGGTAACAACAAGAACCATCTTTAAACGTCTTTTGGCATGACGCGGCCGGGAATCGAACCCCGGACCTTCCGCTCTCCGGGCGGACGCTCTACCTCTAGACCACAGAGGCGGTCTTCAATGGTAAGCTTGTAACATATTCACATACATATAAGCAACAGAGAAGCATCATTTGTTTTATTACAAGTACACGTTTGTATCACTATACTACGATAATATTAACAATTGATGGATGACTCATGTTCTTGATTGTCCAAACCAAACCATGTGGCGATTACAGCCTTACCACGAGTTGTACAACAATTGATGGTAACTTCTTTAAAGGGGAAAAAATCGCAGTCCTGACAAATTAGAAATTCAATTAAGTATTTCAGAACGAATGTCTGCAATCTATAATTGCACGACTTGGATCAATCAAGAAGTTGATGGTGACCCTAATGATACACATCCAATGTCTCAGTTTAACAGCTTACATTTGTTACACCATCGTAATAGACCGCAGTAGGCATCATCAGATCATTGAGCATAGTTATCTTCAGAGAAATATATACATCTACCTCTTGTTTTTGGTTATAATCGATGCTTAAGGAGTAGACTCAAATTTCAAAATGTAAAATCTGAAATCGATAAAATTGGTTTCAAAACGTCATATATCAGGGAAAGAATACACGTATAAGACAAATAGAAACAAGCTGATGAATGGCATATAACTAAAGTAATTCATCAAATATGACAATACTGTTTATTGGCGCTGAGAAGTGTAGGCATAGATTCTTATGAAAATATCATGTCTTCCGTGGTAGTCAATGTGTTCTCATAATTGAATGTTTTAGGGCTTAATCTTAATCCTAAAAGGATATTAAGATGATTTATACATGAAATAGACTCCCAACGTAAGACATTCTCCAGCGTACGTTGATGAAAGCACACAAAATATCTATGCCATTATTTCAAGTCTAATATGAAAATATAACCCTTACTGACAATTTCCAGTAAAAATATCAAAACATACTGATGAAAGGGCCAAACTGGCGCTGAGGTTCCGCTATCGGCAACAGATTATTAATGACTAATTGAATAATATTATTGCATTTTGTGACAAGTCACCACTTAGAATATTCCCAGATAGCTTAAGATTGGCATTCCTGTCATGTATCTGTCAATTACTAACTTTCACCATATGATAAATGGTGTATGGAACCGTTATATTGTATACATTATGGTTATATATATCCCACATAATCATATTATCATAAAAAATGAGATTCTCTTCAAAGGAAATAGGGAAAAAACGTCCTTCAGTCCAATTACCACCTGACGGAGTCTTGTGACGAACACCAGGGAACGTTGCTGCCATCCGGAGAGGAATTTATAGCCGTAATCAACGCGGTAAAATGTCAGTATCGGGGAACGAAAAGTACACGTACATAATTCAGTCGGTTATTTGAAAGACTGCTTACCTTACGACTAGTTCATTCATCACATGATAAATGATATTTTGATTAACGCTGCGATGATTTCTTATGATTATGGGGGCATGATGGCCCAGGCGCCGCGATTCGCTCTGCAGTGTGGCGTCCCTTGGACACTGACAATGGGTTCGAATACCGGTTCGCCCCGATTATGTTTCTAGGTTTGTCAGCACTTTACCCGTTTCACCGAAGTGTTAAACGTCTGAGACCTACATCAATTCAGGCTTTCCTCCCACATTAAGCTGACACGCCGTGATATAACTGTAATACTGTTAAAAGCGGCGTTAAACCCAACTCACTCACTCATTCTTATGATTACTGTAAACATACTTTGGATACGTCAACGCCAGAGAAGCACGTTAACCGGTCTCGATTATCTGTCGAAACGGATTCCATAGGGCGTAAAAGGCAACACTGTGATGAAAATTATACGAAAGGATCAATGAAAATCAGGTGTTCGCGAAAAGTGTGAGCATGCTGTCCTGGTAACAAACGCCACTTACGCAATTCTACAAAATATGTGCTAAAGAGCAGGAACGTGTCATAGCCGGGGTTAGCATCGCGCGTCATGTTGACCGGCGACATGTCATGCAATGTATTTTTGTAAGTGCCTCTGAATGTCCCCCATACTATTTCCAGAATGACTTTGCCAGAACTCCCATATCAGTATATTACGGCCTGGTGCATATGTATTCGCCAACCCAACCTAAGCTTGGTACAAGGTGTGAATCTAAACAATCTATCATTTAACATATTTATTCACAAGGAGTGAACGGGATTTGGGGACAAGTTCTTCAAACTTAGAATGCCCTCTCCCTATAAACAATCTATACCAATACATGAACCATGCGAATCAGACCCAGCACTGTTATCACGATATGAGTTGTAATTTTATTTCGATGTTGCATTAATGATTAGAAATGACTGATTATGTATAATGTGCTGACCTCACACATTACAGTAATATCTCGTTAACCCGAAGTTCTTGAGGCTTCAGACAAGCGCGTGTTGAATTAAACCATTCAATTCGATTCATATAGATGCGTGGATGCCTTCTCAGCATGGTATGGCCTGGTGTGGTCTGTTTGCATGGAAAAGACATCAAGGAATAATGCAACTGAAGTTTCAGAAATGATTCAGAGTAATATTTCACAGTGAGATCAGAGGTATGGACATCAAACACATTAGTATTTGTATCACGTTTCAAGTAACCTCAAACCACTTTAGCCTCAACATGTGTCCCACTTTAGCATAAAATCCCATTAAATGGGCATGGAAAACATCACAGAAGATTTGCATTACACAATTTGGAAGGTTAAATGCATCCGACGTCTTATTTTACAACAAAGTAAGAATATATAAGAGCCAATCAAGTTTTCTGCAAAGCATAAAAAATGCAGACGTGTCTACTTTAAGTGATCCCTTCACTGGAAAAATAGAACATTTTATTCTTGATGAGGCTGAAGTGGACCAGGGGACATAATGTCAATAGGACTGACAATTAATGGATTAGTTAGCGGTAGAGGATTTGCAGACGTTTTAATTTCTTTTGAATATTGAGGGATGGGAGACTTCACAAGCAAGAGATTACATTTGATCATGTCTGAATCCAAAGGAAGGAATATAATATGTGGATCGGTGTGCTTTCCAATAGAACTTCCTCTATTCAAATAAGATCTCTATGCCCACAGTCTTGATCAGTGAACTTGTGTCAAGAGCTGGTGGGAAAATGATACTGATTTTAGTGATCAGAAACATTGATATGATGGCCATTATCGTACCTGTTACACCGGGGGCATTGAGTTTTCATAGCTCATATGTCAACTCGTTGTGAAGGGTTGGTTTTGTGTTTTTTTCTATTTAATGACATAGTTGGACCATATTAACTGTTTGCATTAATTTTATGAACAAACTTGAGCATTTATTAGCGTTCAGGGATTAGGGGTCGTCGCGTGGTAAAAGTGTTCAATCATCATGGTGAATACAGGTTTCGACGACCAACATCTAGCATATGTGATGCCCAAGCTTTGTGTCCCCCGCTGTTAAAGTGCTGTAATATGCCAACAACTGCGTACACCCATACACATGCAATCATCGACACGTAAATATTTTATCGTTTAATATGTCTAAGCTTGATCGCTAACCAATGATTCAGCGAAAACACTGCAAACGTACAGTTCTATTCACTGGTCACATACTTCATGGGAAAGGTTCATGACAAGGGGTGTTGGGGGCGAGTCTTGACATTCAATGTTAAGAAAATGACATAACCGACGCAGGTCGATAACAATTACTACCATGGGACATCAAGGAAAACGCGGGAGCACGGGTGGCCCAGTCGTCTAAGGCGCCGCGATTCAAGTGATGCCATCTACCATGTCTTCATCGAACTAAAATCTCGTTCTTGAACTATCGTCGCTCCTTATCATGAATCTATTTTAAAACTTTAGATGCATACATTCGTGCTCTGTTGGATGGAAAAAGGTTCTGGAGGATTACTAACTAACTTGGCAAAGTTCTTCTCTTTGAAACCGGGGGCACGGGTGGCCCAGTCGTCTAAGGCGCCGCGATTCGCTATGCAGAGTTGCGTCCCTTTGGCACGCCAGAAACCTATGATTGTTGGTTCGAATTCCGGTTCGCCCCGATTATGTTTCTAATATAAGTCTGTCAGCACTATACCCGTGCTCGTGGGTTTCACTGAAGTTGTAAACGTCTGAGGCCTGCATCAATTCGGGCTTTCCTCCCACATTAAGCTGACACGCCGTGATATAACTGGAATACTGTTTAAAGCGGCGTTAAACCCAACTCACTCACTCACTCACCAATGAAAACAACATGGAGCTGACCAATGATTACAATTTAATCAAAGATTCGACCACAGAACCAGCGGTTCTTGGAAGTTAAGGCACGCAGCTCCAGCCGTCTGTATCTATCGCCTGAGTCGATGTACATGTTACGGGCAAGAAGACGTTATATGGAGAATATAGACGATAAGTTGAGGGCTCGTATGATTGTCAACTGTCCATGAGTCTAAATGAAGCCGCGCTGGTGATGGTGTCCGGAACGCTTGATGTCATATAGAATAGTAAGCACGTGATAACAGGAGGTATAAGACGTATGTTACTTCCATTGCATTTGCATATTGCATCCAGTTCAACGTGTTCATCTGTTTTGATGACACTGGCACTGACACATACAGATGACAAACGTATATATGTCTGGTAGCAGGCATGAGCGCATGGGCATGAACATGAGCATGAGCGTAATAATAATCATAATAAGTTTATAATCGCGTTATGTGCAGTGTGTTGAGAAGGTCAGCAACCCTACAGAGCCCTTCGCTTGGATGAAGTCGGCTGGCCTGAAAAGTGAAACAGAAGGCTTTCTGTTTGCTGCTCAGGACCAGTCACTTCCCACTCGAAACCGCCAATGTGTGATTTTGTCTCATAATGTATATATGAAATGTAGATTATGTAATGAATTTAATGAAACTGTCCAACACATTGTCAGTGGATGCCTAGCTTTAATTTGGCACAAACCTAGTATCTTAAGCGACATGATTGAGTGGCTCGATCATTTCATTACCGTCTTCGCAATGCTTGTAGTTTTGACAAAGAGGTCCATCCATGGTACGATCCAGTATATGTAGAAGGCGTCATGGAAAATGATGAATACAAAATTCTTTGGAATAGGCCCGTATACAGACTCAGTCCAATTCAGGCCAACAAAAGTGATCTTGTTGTTTTTGATAAATCCAATGAAATCATAGATATCATTTAATTTTCTTTCCCTTTTGAGACTAATTTGATTAACAAGATTCAGGAGAAACATAGCAAATATGCAGACCTCCCTCTCGAAATGTCACGCTTGCATCCCAGCTTCCACGTTGTCCGACTCCCCATTGTCCTCGGTGCCTTAGGTTCGGTACCTCCCAATCTGTTGTCTGACATAGGGAGAGTGCCCGGGTTTGCTGGCAGGAATACAGCACTTCTGACAAATCTGTGTAATGCAGAAGGCTGCAGTGCTGGAGAGTTCTTGGTGGTTTTGACTAGGCAGCGCTTCCTGGGAGAAGTCCCATTCGCTGTCTGGGCTGTAGAGGGGACAGAGGCCCTGAGATGATGATGAGCCTAACCATCCTGACTGTGCCAGAATCACCCAAACCCTCTTTGCTGCATTTTTTATTTAAATATGTACATAAAAAGCTATTTCTATATCGCTAAATCCCACATCACTGAAGGGCATGTTCAATGTGCAACACAGCATGTGTACATATGAGTAAGATTAAAAAATAATATAAAACTAAACACATGTAGTTGTAGCGTTCGGAAATGTCCAGATTTAATCACGGTGATACGAGGTGCAACTTTCAGGCTGAGGGGATGTAAGTCCCATAGTGAGGTACCTGGATGGAAGAAGGATCGAGCTTGAAGCACTACTATGTTCCTTGTGTTCTAAGGAAATACATTTGTACATGTATGACAAGTGTTTAATCTACACTCCCCTGCAATCCAATCCGATTCTCAAATTAAAAAAGTTATTTCTGGGTTTATTTCCTACTAATTATTTGACCAATTCCTCTTGCTGTGACCATCAGTTGTCGACCAGTTAAAAATTTAATCAGTATGATCACTATTCATTAGAGTAATCAGGAACCAATTTTGCCATGCCGGTGGTAGCGAATAACCTTCTCCTGACACTCGCTGATCACTTTGATTCATCATTGAATCGGAACAGTGACCATCATGCATAGGAATAGTCAGACAAGGCCTCGAGTTTTCTCTCAACATAACTGTAGCTCAACGTTCTGCTTCTTGATAACAGATATATTACAAGAACTTCTTCTGGCCTTGTCCTGGTGCTTGGTTCATTGTATAACTATCCCAGTCGACCAATAACGCTTTCAGTAATAGAGATATTGTTAAGTGTACATTG
This sequence comes from Haliotis cracherodii, assembly GCF_022045235.1. NCBI lineage: Eukaryota > Metazoa > Mollusca > Gastropoda > Lepetellida > Haliotidae > Haliotis > Haliotis cracherodii. The sequence continues at coordinate 37,690,371 of NW_027266275.1, read as the reverse complement.
TTGGTATCATATTAAATCATTTCCTTGAGCGGTTCTCAAGTAAGGAGTTACTTGTTTTCCAGCTCAGTTTCTCTTTTTCTGGTAATACACATCACGAAGTCAAGCATCGTTTTGTCCATTACACACTATTCGTTGCTGCTGTTACTCAAATACAACCTTCATATTCAGGATAGCAATGGAGATTATATCCCTCCTGGAAAATACATTACCATACGAACCAGTGGTTGAAAGTTTGAGCACCTGTCCATGTTGTATGGGTTAACAACCAGCGAGGACAACTGTGAGTTGTCCTTCCTGGCTATCACAGGTCCACTAATATCCATACAAAAACGTTCATCCTTGGTCGTCATGAACTCTGATTTCAAAACCTCGCGTTCACAGCTATAACATATGCACACAATACACTCATGCAAAACGAAGACTCATGCATAATGTATGTAGTTGTTTGTTTATGATGTACACTTGACGTATCATTGCATTATATCGCCAGAAGTCTTCCATGGTCCGTGGGGGGTATGCCCATACATCAGTATATGTCTGGTATTTATGGTACAGGGAAATGATCCATAAGATGATTACACTGCACGATATGTTACATATATGCATGACTCCAGTAACAGCTCGTTAAGTTTTCCTTGCAAGAGATTCTACGAGCGGAAACTATGATAATCAGGCTTGACATAATGTCAAAGTATATGAATAGGATGAGTCATGTACATCCTAACAAAAAGATTAAGTGTCATGAAGCAATTAATGTCATTGAATTACAATATTAAGGCCATGCAATATCACTGTGAACTTACAATAATAAGTATTGCTTCCTTTATTGGCACAGCAGAAGTTTTGTGGGTTAAAAACAAGAACATGTACATCTATGAATGGATGACGTCTTTATTATTTATATTATTGCGAAACTTAAGCATGTTTGATAAGGTGCAAGTAACACCGACTTGTTACACCATTGTACACTTATACAGCTTCTTGTTAACTTAAAGCTGATATTACACATGACTATGAACGGTCGGTGGGCTGTAGATTCGAACACGTGGACGTGACTCAACGAATCGACCACCACCAATCCTAATACTTGCTATGATATGTCATGCTTAAGCTTTAGTTACGTGTTATTGCAACTGATTCACGTTTTCCTCTGACACTGTCTGGCGCTCGGCTTTAAGGGGCTAAAACAAGGACTGGTCGGCTCGGAGTCAGTATATTGTGTCTGAGTTGGGTATTCATGTTAAACTGCGGCATGGTATCTCAGTGTGCTAGCACTATAAATCTCTTCAGTCCGGACTGGTACAAGCACACACACACACACACACACAAACACACACACACACACACACACACACACACACACACACACACACACACACACACACACACACACACACACACACACACACACGTCGCCATATGAGTGCAATAATTTTGGACGCCACGTTAAAGCCCATCTCACCTCATCCACCATCTACCTCTGACAAGTGTCTAGACTGGACGGTATCAATAGCCATCAGGACATCGCATATTAGTTATGATGAAGAACAAATATGATAACAATACCAGATAATACTTTCGTCAGTATTAGAATAGATTGGTTAGCAATTATATGACGATGAGGCACTGACGACTTAATGAGTAAGCCTTGTCTGGCAACTTGTTAAATCGTCAGGGATACATCTGTCTTCCTTCACAAATGCAACGGTAATGGGAATCGTCACGCAAGGTACTTGCTTGTAAAAACAGTGAATGGTGATGAGTGGGTAAAATGGGGTTTAGTATTGCACTTATATACTCTACTGACTGCGACCAGTCCTTGTTAAATCACTTTGATGCCGAACGTAGGTACAACGCGTCCAGGGGATCGAACCATCGGTCTTCCGCTCTCGTAGCAGACGCTCTATCAACTACAAGACCACGGATGCAGTGACGGTGAATGCATAAATGGTAGGAAAGATAATAAAACTATCCACAATACTTTTGATGACTTCAACTTTCCAATAGGCAACCTTCCTTTCATGTCGAGGAATTTTCCAGCAGCTGCAGCCTTTGGTGTCGGCCTTTGCACAACATCAGATCTCAGCTTTCTTGAACGATTCGGCACTATTTTCCTTTACTATATATGTACCTGGATTCGGACATTTTGATCCGAGCAAAGGAAAACTGCCATAGAACACAAATGTACCATCGATAGTACATAATTTTGGGTGTACATGTCATGACGCTCATAAACGACAGGATGTATAACTATAAAAAATAAAAAACAGCTTTTAGTTTTGCTGTCAAGCATATTCGTTTTCGAAATCCAGAAATGACGCAATCTTGTCTGAATGTTTCACTCACCCGTCTCGAGAATTTAGAGGCTTCGGTTCTGAATGACAGGTTAGAAAGTTGACTTGCAGGTGTCACTTCGTTCTTCATGCAATGGGGCATCGTTTCGGAGTAAATATCTGATTTGAATTAAACGGAGTTTCTCTTTGGACTGTCTATGGACTTTGAAATTGTTACACACGACTGAAGTTATGAAAGGCTTTGTTTAAATACATTATAGGGTTATATGACTACAACTTAATAATTGATCTCCGTGGTCTAGTGGTAGAGCGTCTGCTCATAGTGCGGAAGGTTCGATCCCCGGCCGCGTCATACCAAAAGAAGACACGTTTACGTCTATAAACTGCTGACATAAAAATTAGTTAATTATACGTTTAAGTCTAGAACTTTTTTTACATGTAATATTTACCATTCTAGGACCTAAAAACAATGGACATTTTTAAATATTACAAAAAATATATGCACGAGCATGGTGACCACTAATTGTTTCAACCTGTTCAGCTCTCAGAATGCACTGGATGCCGTACGAAACCACGAGGTACAATTTCATTGAAGCAGATAATCAAATCAGCCAATCAAAATCCTCAATATTATAACTAAGATTCCCACTGACATGAAATGTACGTGCTATACATTAACCTGACCTCGACAACGAACAAGCAAAGAGAATACCATGAATAATATTGTAGCCCACAAAACTGAATAACACGAAAAAGAAATTTTTTTTTTAAAACTTATTTATTGTCTTTTTAAATAAAACAAAATATCAACGTGAAAACGTCATTGGAACAAACATTTTCAGACGAGGTTCGCACAAGTTCACTAGAAATCAACGAAAATGGCACACATATTAAACTTCATTTTGTTGATGAAATAGTCCAGATGTGCAACCAGTTCAATGGGTCTATAACAGTGTCTGAAACGGAAAGCGCATTTTGCGAACACCTGGTGTCATCAATGATTTTCAGTGATCCATTCATATAATTTTCACCACTATTTTGCTTTTTACGCCCAATGAAATCTGTTTTGGCAGCCTGAATATTCTCGAGCGTTGAAGTTTTATAGTGCAAGAATATAAATAAGATAAACTTGAATAATTATTTGTTCTAGAAAGCAGACAGGCTGATGTTTCGAAAGCTGGCCCAACTGCTTATACCAGCAGCAACTGATATATTGATGACATTTAGTAAACATCAATTAAAAAGTTTACTTCCCTTTCAACACATTTTAATCTCTATTGGTCGTTTTATTTTTTTGAATTGTCTAAAAACCAAAGCTTTTAGTTGTGATGCTTTTATGTGAATGAACACCATTGAGAAAAAATTAATCACTGAAAAGCTTCAATACATTACGTTTTACAGTCACTGAAATGAGGTAAGAAAATTCTTTTTCAAATTCGTGTACAACGATCCAAGTGATGCCATCTGCCATGTCTTCATCGAACTAAAATCTCGTCCTTGAACGCTCCTTATCATGAATCTATTTTAAAACTTTACACGCATACATTCGTGCTCTTTTGGATGGAAAAAGGTCCTGGAGGATTACTAACTAACTTGGCATAGTTCTTCTCTTTGAAACCGGGGGCACGGGTGGCCCAGTCGTCTAAGGCGCCGCGATTCGCTGTGCAGAGTTGCGTCCCTTGGGCACGCCAGAAACATATGATTGTGGGTTCGAATCCCGGTTCGCCCCAATCATGTTTCTAGGTTTGTCAGCACCATATTCGTGCTCGTGGGTTTCACCGAAGTGGTAAACGTCTGAGACCTGCATCACTTTGGGCTTTCCTCCCACATTAAGCTGACACGCCGTGATATAACTGGAATACTGTTAAAAGCGGCGTTAAATCCAACTCACTCACTCACTCACTCTTTGAAACCTTATTGAAGAATTATTGAAATCTTTCACATATACATTTGAATGCATTGCAGCCAGTTTGGTTCAACGGATTTAGAAAAAGCCGAAAAAGAGAGAAACATAGCTAAAAAATGAATACAATGGCTGTGGTGGAATATTGATAATAATTGAAACATCGTTTAGTTATTTCCATCTGCATGAGGTTTCGGAATTCTAGACTTTCTGGATTTAGAGTAGAAGTGGGTTTTCTGTTCATTTCAAACACAGTTTTTAAATGACCAAATGATAAAACGTCGTAATTATGTAAACGTTCTTGTCAACATAACTACCAAACGGTACATGAAGTATCAAATTCATTAGACGTTTCTGCGATGTTCATTGGATAATGACGGCAACGATCAAAATCACACGGGAGTTTGGTACCAGTAAACAAATATATATATTAGACGTGCTATCCCATACGCTACTCAGTATCAGAGATAAGAACTGTGACGGATATAGAGGGTTTGATCAACCGGACATGATGTCACAGTTTGCAAATCCATCAAATATAGACAGAACAGGATATCCTTTGTCAACAATAACAGGATTAATCTATTTACATTAATTAACAACCCAATTTAGTCATAATCTATATATTAAAAATATAAATTATATTACACAAATAAATACAGTAGATGAACCGCGCCAAAGACAGCTGGTCGTGAAACACACCGTAACGTCACGCCTGGTCGTCAAACGAACTTAAAATACGGCACACAATTATTGTAATTTAACCGAGGGAAGAGAAATATCAGTGTCATAATAATACAAAATGGCGCGGCCCTGTAACCCGGGATGTCACTCTAGCTATGCAATCAGCCATTAAAATTACAAACTTATGTTAATTAACGTCAAATACACATAATTCCTACTTCTATTAAGTTATTACTGACGTAAGCACAAACTTTATGCACAATGTATCCATCAGAACATCACAATACACACATCTACAGCGAAGAGTGAGTATGGTTTAACGCCACTTTAGCTATATTCCAGCAATATCGGGGCGAGGGACACCAGAAATGGGCTTCACACGTTGTGCCCATGTGGGGAATCGAACCCGGGTGTTCGGCGTGACGAGCGAACGCTTAAATCACTAGGCTACCAATCCGCCCCTCTACAGCGAAGAGCATGTACAAAGATGGTAATCATAACTATGAAAACTAATTTGATAACTTATTGATAACAGATACAGAGAGGCCATGTGATTCTGAACCAAACTGGATAGATAATTAACTGGTTTTTATTGATTGGGAACTGATTCACACAACACTGATCTAAATTACATGCAAATAACATTCCACCCTAAGCACTAGTTTGTTCAGGGGTCTCTTGCTCATAATCAAACATCCATAGGACTCTACTAAGGCACAAATAACAGACAACAAGAACTATTTTTATCAGCAACCAAAACCATAGGATTAAGTGGATCCAGCAAGCAATAGCATTGGCAGAAAATACAAACCACTGAGATCAAAGTGCACCACCAAGACGTTAACAAGATCGCCGTCTTCACATTGCTACCCTACATTTATATATCGTTGCAACATTTGTATATATAACCAGCTTTAATGTTGATTGTCTGTGTTAGCGGTGGGACGGGTAACTCGGGTACCCGGGTCTGGTGGGTACTGAGTAGGACCCGGGTACCGACAGGAGTACCCGGACCCGTGGTTAGTCACGTGATATATTGTTTAATGACAAACATTATCAAGAACTCTATAGTTACACTACAAGTCACTAATGTTCGCATTTCTTTCTGACTAAGCACCCATTCCATCTGATTTTTCACATGGTTGAATAAAGATATAACTTAATTCAGCTTCAGTGAAGGAATGACCAGATTGTTTAATACATGTATCCAAATACGTTTTGCCGGGGCTATGCTAAAAATGTTCCCAATCGGACATTGAGACATCTCCTGAGTGGGTAGCCGGGTAGGGTCGGGTAAAAGAGCGGTTGGTACCCGGGTAGTAAATTTGGACTCGTCCCAGCTCTTGCCTGTGTGATACTGTAGTATGAATCATGGAAACGATGAATCATCATTCATGTTAAACTCTCGTTCTTACATGTTCCACACAATTATAAGGGTGAGCTAAGTGTTGCGGCTAGTCATGCGCTCTTGTATGATGGGATTGTTTGTTTTCTGCTTCCAATGGTATCAGAGGCCGTTCATCTTGATTACTACGTTATGAGCTGAGGTCATAGTCGGTAATCAATTTAAGATTCTATCTAAAGTTCCCATTTTCCCCCCAAGTCCATCAAATTACCGATTCGCTCTTTTCGCGTAAGACAAAGTGTCAGGAGTGATTTGCTGGGCGAATGAAACCGCTATCGAGTGTCCCTGCGTGGTCTTGGCGTCAGAAAATGACTTTGAATTACATCGTAGAGGGTTAATGAAACTTTGTGTCAGGATTACTTAGCTGTACATCAGTTAGGTAAAAGGAAAATATCTCATAATGAGTGGCATAGGCGGAAAGGGGGTGAAACATCCAGTCGCTTGTATTGCTTTTTTCACTTTGTGTTTTTTTCTTTTCAAAGAACAGCTTGTAATGCCGAAGCTTACAGGGTTCGACAGCAGACTTACATCCGGATTGATTCATTAAATCCCCAGAATAAATGTCCTGGTTGTATTCCTGATTTGTTTAAAGTCTCTTTCAAACATACATGTAGCTTTTTGGATTTATTTGGTGAGCGGAAATAAAAAAAAGAACTTGGAAAAGCAGTCAAGTACACAAAATTTGCAAGATATCAAAGGGAAACGTGCAAACTTTATACAGTGTTCTTGATGTAACAGTTCCATGCCAATCCTCCACTGACCACCTTTACACGTAGGTGCGCAGATAGAAAATGATTATTCAATTTACAACTTAGGGAAAAACAAATAACGAAACATTTACAGCTTCTTGATAGCAAAGGTTGTTTATGTCATAATATAGTAAAGTCCTCATTGATATTGAATGTAATGACATCTGAAGTATGCTCGAGACATTGTATGATGACTATAATGCTTACTATAATTGATAAAGCGGCAAAAGACGTGAAACTTGAATGCATCCAGTATTTTCTTCAACCTAAGGGAAAGTAATTAGAACAAGTTAGATCAATCAGAGTGGCTAAAACGTCTTGCACCAGAAACCTAGTCATACTGTAAGATTGCAACCTGGGTTTGCTTTGATTCCTGCAATATTTCTCAAAACGGCATTAGGACAGCTCTAGACTTTGGATTGGCTCCTTCGTTTACAGGCCGTCAAGGAACATTCGCTTACTCTTTGAACTTAAATTTGTGTGAGTGGCGGCTGCTACCGGTAGGATTGGACACCTGGTGTCATCGCTGATTTCAAGGGTTCCATTCATATTATTTTCAACGCTATTTTGACTTTTACTCCCAGTGGAATCCGTTTCGGCGGATAATCGATACTGGTTATTCATAAACTTCTCTGGAGCCACATTGGGCTTGTGTGTGATACATAACGAACAATAACACGTTTACTACATTCACAAAGAAAGTAAATGATCGTCAAGAGAGTACTTGCAAAGATTAACAAGCAGCGGATCATTGCAAATAACCTGAGATTTACTGATGCAGTCTAAATCAGCATATGGTGAATGAGTTAATGTTTTTACGCATACATCCAAATCTATGCGGGCTGTAGATAACCTTGGACACCAGTAGGTGGGAGCATAATCCAGGAAAACAATCAGACTGGTTGTTACCACCCTAAATACATTTTGTCCGCCCTTTCGATATTCATATATTCTGCCAGCAGGGAAAGAAAAGAGGAGCACACGGTACTCAGTCTGCAACATTATCTCAACATGGATACAAAGTAGGGGTACAGGTACATATTCCGCCCCAGAATTATAACGGGGATACAAAGAAGGGGGTACAGGTACATATTCTGCCCCAGAATTATAACGGGGATACAAAGTAGGGGTACAGGTACATATTCTGCCCCAGAATTATAACGGGGATACAAAGTAGGGGGTACAGGTACATATTCTGCCCCAGAATTATAACGGGGATACAAAGTAGGGGTACAGGTACATATTCTGCCCCAGAATTATAACGGGGATACAAAGTAGGGGTACAGGTACATATTCCGCCCCAGAATTATAACGGGGATACAAAGTAGGGGGTACAGGTACATATTCCGCCCCAGAATTATAACGGGGATACAAAGTAGGGGTACAGGTACATATTCTGCCCTAGAATTATAACGGGGATACAAAGTAGGGGGTACAGGTACATATTCTGCCCCAGAATTATAACGGGGATACAAAGTAGGGGTACAGGTACATATTCTGCCCCAGAATTATAACGGGGATACAAAGTAGGGGGTACATGGTACATGTACACATTCTTCCCAAGAATCCCAACAGAAGACAAATAGGTTGTGCAGCAACATATTCGTCCCCAGAATCCGAACGGGCATACAAAATACGGGGTACATGGTAACATTCTGCCCCAGAATCCCAAGAGGGATACAAAGTAGGGGATACATGGTACCTATTCTTTCCAATAACCCCAACAGGCAGACAAACCATGGCCAGGTGGGACAAGGTTCCTATTCTCTCCCAGTATCCCGATGTTGAGATAAAGTTTCTATTCTCTATCGGGGGTCAAGCATATCACTATGAACTGGTTACACGTGACAATACCACCCCGATATGTAGAAACTGGTATTGTGGTATTGATGACCTATGAACCACGTGAAAGGGTCACTCACACAATATGAATTTTGTAAAATGTTTGCCAACAGTTTATATGGAAGAATTTTAAAGTTTATCTTTTTATAATGATACCTAACATAATAATAATAATAATAATAATAATAATAATAATAATAATAATAATAATAATAATCAGTCGAATCAGTTGTTTGTTAGAGTGTTCCACGAAACATGGTTTTGTAAAATGGTCATTTAAGGTAGTTAGAACCTTAAAGTTCAAATTCTAGCTGTCTTCTTAAATAAGATTTTCTTTTTCTTTGTTGGGAGAAATAGATCAATGATCATTGTCATGGTAAACCTGAGAAAACCATGCAGCGAAAAGCACTTAGTTTATATTGACATCCTGTAGCAATAACATGTAGACTAAAGCGTGCTCCTTCGCAATGCTTCAGTTAGGCGAACAGCCCAGCGGGTCTTTGACAACTTGAGATGAGTTTTAAAATTAGGGGATTTGTATGATCGATCGATGCCGAAGTAATTCTATTCCGTGAAAATCAACCTTTCTCGATTGATTGCGAAATTGATTAAGTTCTTTTTTCATTGTGTCATACTTTTCAATTTGTGTAAATTTACAGATCAGTTGATGATTTTAGTTAGTAAATATTGAAGACGTGTTGTACTTGAGGGAATTATAAAGAAATCCTAGTTTCAGGAAATATCCTTCAAAATAGCAAAAAGCGATTTAAAATTTTCTGTTTGGAATTTCCGTTTTAATTCCAAACTAACACAAACTTTGTCCTAAGTTTTTTAAATTTGATTCAGAAACAATTATGCACTTTTGAATGTTCAGAATATCTTGGGAAATTTCTTTCTATGAAAAATGCTTTCCATGTATTTTTCTCTGATTCATCGACACGAATGCAAAGAACCGGAATAGCCAAATGCACCATATGCGTTTCTTTGAAGAAATAATCGTTGGATTATTTGAAGAACGGCGGCACCAGGGTGTTATCTTAAATACCAACTTAAAAGCATGCCAGTTTTACAACGTCTAGAATTTATTACCCTGAACGCCATGTGGTGTGAAGGTAGGTGTGACGAAATGTTATGTACATAAATATGATCGAATATCATATATGAGAGTCGAATGCCGAAGCATATGCCGAGTAAATAAATTAATTACATGTTACTGCAACTCTGTATTACATGTAAGAGTGAGTGAGTGAGTGAGTGAGTGAGTCAGTCAGTCAGTCAGTGAGTCAGTCAGTCAGTCAGTCAGTCAGTCAGAATATTTCAAGGCTTCACCCGTAGTCGATAGGTAAGGCATGAAACACGTGGCTATAACAGAGCGACATATTGAGTACTTATTAGTTCAAGTTCGGCATCTTGGTGGAACTCCTAATCAAATGCCCTTTTTACATTGAACTGTTTCTAGCATGGTTGCTCGTCTGTCTCATTTAAACACCACCAGTTAGCCTTTTCAAATCCATTTCAAAAGACGTCCAAACAGCATGGGAAAGAGATATTCGATCTGATTTCAAGGAGCCCCGACACTTGTCGGATAATCTAATGAACATCAATCACCTTGATAGTTCACAAATGTGGGTTGTTGCATATGCTATTAAACATTAAATTTATTTTGTTTTCACGTCCCCGATTCAGTTTAAAGCTATTGGGATATACCTGTAAGTCTGCTGAGGCGGAAAACAAAATTCACTTGGCAGGGTTTGTCTGTGTCTTCTAGGCACACGATAATAATTGTAATAAGATGTACACGCGGAATAGTCCCGTGAAGGTTCCCATGCTTTAGCAACCCATGCTTTTCGTAAGAGGCCACTAAAGGGATCGGATGGTCAGGCTCGCTGACTTGGCTGATTGGTGTCATCGAATCCCAGTTGCGTAGATCGATGCTCATGACGTCAATCACTTGACTGTCTGGTGCAGACTTAATTATTTACAGACCGCCGTCATATAGCTGGAACAGTGCGGCGTTAAACAACAAACAAAACAAAACACGCGGAATAGGACGTGTTTGCCACGCATATAGGATACTGTGGAATATAATAATGGGGTGGGGGTTGGGGTTGGGGTTATGGGCCGATTTGACCATTATGTATGTCTTGTCATTTCGGGGAATACCAGAAATGTACCCATGTGAGAAAACGAATCCGGCCTTCAGCGTGACAAGCGAACGTTCTGACCACTGTGCTATCCATTCGTTTATGATCCTTGTAGATGCCAATAGCGAGAGTCAGTAGCGATGAAGTCTCTCGAAATTGTAACATGTTTGGTATCTGAGACGGGGATATATATTATGTGTGTTATCAGATATATATTTCAAATATTATGTGGTGACACGTAGCTCTGTGCACAGTCACAAATCAGGTGATGTGGGCAAGTGACTTTGTTCGCAATGTGCGTCTGTTCACGCAGCACTGATTGGGTACCCGGTAGGATGAGATGGCAATGTGGCTGTTAACTTTCTAGCGTCTCACAGGCAGTTTGGGTTGTAATACTCCCCGGGGAGATAAAAGTGATTGTTGAGTGCACACTGATCTACTGATCGGGAGAAATTCGTAAAAGTGACATGTTACCGAATGCTTACAAAACAAAAAAACGCAATCTTTATATATATACAATGATCATACATTTATATACTATTTGGTTTTCAGTGTTCATTACGAACAAAGCGTACATACATATGAATGGAGTTGACGAAGTGAGCCGTGGGACATTTAGGTTACCGTTTCGCAATATTTGAAAATGAATAAGATTGATAGTATTCATTTTATAAGACCAATATAAAAAACAGAATTGTTGGCAACACATATAGGCCATCCACTTCATATCGTTTCAACATACGTAGTTGCTGACACTGGACAGCTGTCATTCGCGGTAGATGAGGATGTATACCGGTTTTGTAATTTCATGTAAGTAGCTTGCTCAAATAATTTTAAATGTCGGAGGTGTCTATTGACAGCTATTCCGGTACTTAAGACACTTGGCACCACGGCGGAGATTTGTATGATTCCAGACACAAATCCTCTTAGCGTAGATATTAGATATGCCAAGTAGATTGGTGTGGTCAGCATCCTTATTACAATTACAAGTACCATATACACAATAACAATATAAGAACTTAGAGATTTCATTTGAAAAGTTAAACAATATTAACATTTCCCGAATTCATGATCATCAGACAACAGTATTTACGGTACCTACTCAGTGACGTCATATAGTGAGCGACGTTGATTTAATTAAAGGCGACAATACCCTTTCCATATGCATAAGAAATCTCTGCCAAAAGCCGTGTTGATTGTACGATTCCAACTATATCATGATCATGTGTTTATGAATCACTGTGAAATAAATAACGCTGCTTTGGACAGTATTTCAGTTTATCGTTCAGCTTGCTGTGGGTGGCACGGTTGAAGTAATGCATGTCTTAGGCTTTTATTACGAGCGTGATTATGGTGCTGCCACAACTACAAACCCACGATTATACATGTAGGTTCCTGGCACTCCTAATGGACGCATCGTTACACAGTGAATGGTGTAGAGGGAACACATGGAATTTTAATATTTACAATCCGGAGCACTAATTCATGGAACAGCCGTTTACCTATGCCATCATCATTTGAAACCCGACAGAAGAAAACGGACCTTATGACAGCTAGGATGCTATTGTGCTGTGACGTCATAACGAAAGACGTTTGGCGTCAACTTACTTCCATTAAAATCTCTTATTTTTCTCATATTGGTCTTAATGTAATAAAAACATCATTTCAAAACATTTGAGTATACATGTCTACTTTCGTTTAATCGGTCACTATATATAACTTATTCCAATGGTTATTATTTCAAGACTGAAACTAGTTTTTTGCAGAAAAAGAGTCCAAATGTTCGAGGCCATCTCTCTGCAATACATTGAATATGTGCAGTATTTTAGAATAACTTGGATACAATTCGCTGTGCAGAGACCTATGATTGTGGGTTTGAATCCCGGTTTGCCCCGATTATGTTTTGTCAGCACCATACCCATACCCGTGCTCAAGACTGATGTTACCTTGATGTTGAAGAAAATGAAACAAGACTTAGAAGTTTAACACTTTGGTGAGCATAGGTATGACACAACCTCAGGAACATTATCAGTTGAATTTGGTATTTCGAACTCACGATCATAGTTTTCTGGCACGTCTTAGGTACAACATGCCACATAATGAACTGCGGTGCCGTAGGTTACTAAGCCTATTAAAACAATTAGAGCGTATGCGCTGATACAGTTTGTATTAAAGAATATTTGAATTTAGCTGGTGTAAAACGATCGTGACGTGAAATCATGGACATCCATGTTACAGACGTTACAAACACTAATCGTCCATTAGCAGGTTTCCGGAGTAACGGGGTTTCACTGTAGAACATTAAATCGGTATGAAAACCAGATCGACAGTCATATTAACTACTCAACTGCCTAAGACTCCACGAAAACGTGCCATCGGTAGAGCCTTTGTTACCCTTTCGCGAACACGTGGTGTCATTAATTCCTGATATTCATCTCTGAGTTTTAATCAACATTTTGACTTATGCCCTATGGAATCTGATTCGAGGGATAATCGAGACTGATGTTTCTCTGGGCGTCGACGTTTTGAATTTGCTACAGTGCCGAATTTCTCCTTCATGTCGTGCATTATGCCATCGGCCTCAGCTGCTTGCATCTACATATCTGTTGCCTCAGTACTTTAGAGCATGTACATGTTATTCAAAATTCACGGAGGGACAAATTGTGCTTACACCTGAATTCTTCAAACAAGGTTTCACCATCAAAGACCTGGTGAAGTCATTCCATAATTATTATGGAGTACATTCAGAGGTTTTTACCAATTATGACGTGTCGCTTGTCAACATGATGCCTGAGACTACCCATGCTATGATCTTTACATAGGAATGTTCACTGGAAATATTTCAGGTACTTTGTTTAAAACAAACATGGGTCGTTACAGGCATTTACATATAAACCGTAACGGAAGAACAATTTGTAAGTCGCATGTTGTGCCTCGTTTAGGAAATGAGATTTAATTTGTCATGTTTAGAAATAAATAACAAAATGATATGATTAGGAGAGGGAAATGTGACTCGGTTCACCGTACCAAACATAAGACAAAGCAATTTCCAGCCATATAAATTATGCCTTAAATCTGAGGTGTGTAATTAAATTTGATACCTCTGATAAGGGCAATGTTCATAGCCATGTTAGACTTACAGGGAATATTGTATAAATGATCATGAAGGATATGTGTACATGTCTGTCGTTTCCGTGGCTCCCAAAAGAAACACCCTGATTCTTATAATTAAGACACAAGGATAAGCAGGGGTGACACATCCCGATCGTTGGATGGTGACAAAGGACCACTATATGAGAAACGATAGTTTGTTTACATGGGAATGTACACGCAATACTCTTACATCCAACAACTTCTCAACAGCTGCGAAACAGGTAATTTAAGCATTTTCTAGTATAAAACCTCACCGAAAGTTTATATCATAAGGATAAACAACCATCAAACAATTGACATAAAACGATGGGACAATGGGTTAAATGAATATTCATTACAATACAATGAGCATCCTTCCGCGTCGATCTTACAGAAAAACGGAAATCTCAACAGGAATTCTCTAGAGTTTAACAGCATCGATTATAATTGCATTGTCGATTAAACTGTAAAACTCTCCAAATTAGTCTCCAACGAGAGTGTTTTTATGTCTCAGTTCGATAATGAAGGGACAAGCTTGTAACTGGAGTGTGGATACGGACCGAACATGCAGGAAGTCCATGTCGGTATTGAAGGACCCGACGCGAGGAGAACGTGTTGGTTTATCCCCCTAATCCCTGGACCATTCCCACAGGTTTGTTCTTGAAGAAAAACATATCCGGACAAAACCATGTTATGAATGTTATTGATATTGTGCTATTAGATTAGTATCAGTGAATGGAGATATCAGATTGTGTATTCATCCTGAAATGACGTTTGTGTTGGAATCTGTTCTTTTGATTTCGTGACATTCTTGTGTTGTCTGTCCGCTCTAGGACGGCAAGGGAATGAATCATTTATAAAAATAACATACATTCAACACAATATGATCCTGGGAAAGCTAGTTTCAGCGGGGGCACGGATGTGCCAGTCGTCTGAGACGCCGCGATTCGCTGTGCAGAGTTGCGTCCCTTTGTCACGCAAGAAACCTGTGATTGTGGGCTCGAATCCCGACTCGCCTCGATTATGCACCATACCCGTGCTCGTGGGTTTCACCAAAGTAGTAACCGTCTGAGACCTGCATCACTTCGGGCTTTCCTCCCACATTAAGCTGACACGCCGTGATATAACTGGAATACTGTTAAAAGCGGCGTTAAACCCAACTCACTCACTTACTCTTTGAAACCTTATTGAAGAACTTTGAATTATTGAAATCACTCTGTTTTCAGCATGGTGCTGAAACACTATTATCGTAATCATCTATCCGTTACGCCATTTATTCTTGTGGGGGTGTGGGGGTGTGGTGGGGGTGTGGTGGGGGATGGGGGTTGGGGGTGAGATACTGGGATAATAAAGAGTATCGTTGCTCAAGAAGATTGGTTTGTTCCTTAATGATAACATCTTTTCAGCAGAAATTCAGTCAACTGATGTGCAAATTACACCATAAAATATGAAACTCAAATTCAAATTTCCCTTCACGATAAGCGATATACGCAATGTACTTTAGTACAATGTAAATCACTTGCAGCATATTTTGATGTCAATAAAGTCACTCTGTTTTAACACTTGACTGATTGTTAGTTTTGTCATTAATTGGTACATACCGGAAACATCTCTTCTCAACGTACATACTTCTCTATATGTTTCTATGGTTCGCGTTTCTTCTGGCGATGAGTATACATTCACAAAATATTAAGTTTAGTGTATTACCATAAGGTTACTTTGATGGAGATGCTCTTATGAATCCTTTTGTTAAGTTAAGGAGATAAATACTCTAATTCAGATTAAAGTGTGATGGTGTTTAATTTGGCTTTTTAAAAAAACAATTCTCTTTTAAAAATAGACATGTACACAAACCTTAAGATTCAAATTATACCAAGCAGTTCTGTGTGTTCTTTATACGAAGTAACGCATGGTTAATGTCATTTCCCACAGGAGATGTATAGCATTTTTAAAAGGTTTGGGGGTAACGTTTTAGGTTTCCCTCCCAGTACCCATTAAAAGAAGGCCAGGTGACCCGTTTCTGGCGTTTTGGTGAGAGGATTGAATGCAACAATATGGTTAAAGTTACATTACAATTGTGTTTTATTTATTCTTAATATGGTTAACATTTGACTTGCCCAGGACAATTTCGACGTCATAACCCACATAGACCTTTTATTTGCTGAGTGTTATTGCGTGTTCGTACATTCCTTTCAGCTAAAACATCTGTTGAGGATGATTATCATTGACACATGGTAGTGGCACACTGTTTTACAACTCATCATAACACTTGTAGAGTTCCCAACTCCTTCCCGAGCGCCTGAAGATTGCCCCAAACCATTCTGAAGTACTTGATTTTTGAAGCTGCTTTCTTACATTGTCCACAAAACGACCGAAGGCCACAACTGACAAATTGGCTTAGTTACTTGCTATGCTTTTAAAATGTATTCATCCACAAACTACTAGAAAGAAAGTCCTGTATTTTGCTTTGGTAGTCAAGACATTTAAGTGCCATCACGCTCGACGGAGGTAACCATGGGGATATAAATGTTCATGAACGACTGTATACCGTCAGATAGCTCAAAACCGCTAGAGCATTTCCGGTGACGCGAGGACGCCTTTGTCTCCTTTAACGAATGCGTTATTCGCCGCGAGCGAGTCGCGCGCGTTTTTAAACAATCCCACTCTTTTCACTCGTGCCATGGGGAACTTTGTGATCAGTATGAAACCTCTTGTGTATGTCATTATGATGTTAATATTCTGTATACATCTGTCTGGTATTGCTTTTTTAGCTATAACCTTTCTATTAAAATCATTGAAGCGAGTTTGAATATTCAATAAATACCTTGCGGTTTGATGAAGATGGTAACATTTTTTATAAGTAATATTGAATAAGCGTTCACAAATCTCTCATTTAACGGTCACAAATGGTTCAAATTTTGCCGGCGTAACCATAAACTGTAACTCACTAAATGCTTACCATCAGGGGTACATGTATATGGTTTAACATGCAGGTTCTTACTTATTGTAAGGAGAAGAATACTACGAAAATGTACATAAATCACTGACACTTTGGCATCACTTCTTCAATGTGCTTAGTTGTTAAAGGCCCGGGTACAAGTTCCAACATTGATGCAATGAATGAAGACCATTTCTGGTGTCTAAGTGTATTATTTTCATAAATGTAATCATCATCATCATCATCATCATCATGAATAGTAGTAGTATGACGACAACGACGACTTTGACGACGACGTTGATGATCAAAATGATGATGGTAATGATGATGAGGAAGTGGATATGAGGATGGTTTCATGAACATCACCGCGTAGGAGATTAATGTGGAGAAAAAAGCTGATGACGAGACCTAGAAATAAGGTCGTAGATATTTACCACTGAGGTGAAATCCTGAGCCCGGGTATGACGCTAACAGGTCAAGTATCATAATCGTGGTAATTCTGGGATTCGAACCAACGATCAGCGGATCCTGACACTGTGTAATGACCTCAAATCTTCTTAATAGTTTTAAAAAAAAAAACCAATATATTAAATATTGTCATTTTATACACTGGTCGCCAATGATCCAACAATAAGTTAGGTGTTGCCTTTAGCCTTCTATGATGAAGCTAAATAATCTGCTACGGCAGTGAGCGATTAAGCATTAGATGGTATCGACAACGGAGTAGTGTCCCTGGCAACTGGACAGGCTGGTATTGCATTCAGAATTTTATGTCTGAGGACATGCTGGCTTCATAAAACATTCATACATGTCGTGTAGGACAAAGGTTCTGATATTGATCGGGAAATGTTACATTTAACAGTTCACACAAAGAACCCGGTCGCAATTTTCATGTAGCACGATGTAGTTTTGTAGCCTTTGAAGTTAAATATCTTCTAATTGTGACACAGTCACGTTTAGTTTCATAATCCATCTTGTAACTGACATTGCGCCTCATGAACCGATTACGAAGGTCTGTTTTTAGAGCCTTGACGATTAGATTCACACGCATTATCGAGTTCAAAGAATCCGGAATGTGTTTTCTTTTTCTTTCATTTTTCCTACTAAAAGGATAATATACAAGTGAATGTGTTACGCTGCGTCAGCAGTACCACGCTATAACACACCAGTGTGATATTTAACTTTGTTATCGGCCTTGGAGCAACCAAACCAGTGGTTGATAGAATGAACACCCACTTCCACCAGGACATAGTTTTTCGTTTTTCTCACTAATTATATGAAATAAAACAACCCGCATTTAACTAACCCTAGAGGTTCTTGCAGTTCGTTGTAACCGGAGTTCTTATTGGGTTCATAAATGGGTTTCTATTATACTTCAGCCGAATTCGATATATCCAAGGTTTAGATTTAAGAATTAAATGACACAAAGGACATTAAACCATTTGATTCTGATTTTAGTCCCTTCCTCAAACATAGAGCACGAATGACTATTTCAAATGCCTACAGGTCGACATAAATATAGCTCACCTTCTTCTTGGGATCCGTAGTGTCCTCGCTTTCTCCTGGGGGTACGTCTTTTAGCCATACGACGTGTACGATGCGACCATAGGTGAAGATGAGCACACCGAGAGGGATGAAGTACTGAAGCACCATGATGACCACACTGTAGGCAAACTTTTGATTGGGCACTGGCCAAACTTCCAGGCACAATGTTACGTTGTCGATATCGTCCGTCACCGTCAGTGACGTTATAGCAGTAGGGAGCGGCGTCAGCAACGATAATGCCCAGCAAACGGCAATCACCCACAACGACTTTCGTTTAGGCAGTCTGGGTTTGAAAGGGAACATGATGGCAATGTATCGTTCTAAACTAATGGCTAAGAGGATATACGCGTTGAGGAACACCACAACCGCTTGAAGATATGTAACAAGAGGGCACAACGCTACCCCAAACGGCCAGTAATCAAGAAGAATGTTAGCAACAAAGGTGAACGGGACACATAGAGTTGCCATGAGGATGTCACTTACGGCCAGACTTGCGATGAAAAAGTTGGTCACAGTTCGCATACGACGTGTGGTAACGACGATGTAGCACACCATGCCGTTACCGATGACGGACACAATTGACACAGCTGAATATAACAACACCAAAAATACCTGCACCCCCGGGTTCAGAGACTCGGGGGGTGGTTGAGTGACGTTGGGAAAGCCTCTCGTGCTCACCTCCATTTTGACGTTCTGACGTCGATGTTGACGTTCCCGTCGTGCCAACAAAATCTAATCTCCAACTATGAAAATCATCGTTTCAGCTCATCTTCAATCTTTAAGTGTGTCCTCGTGACAAAGCCTGTAAGTGCCTCCTGGCCAGGACACGCACAGACCCAACTCCCAAAGAGTCACGTTCTTATCTCCGATTTGTCGTAGCGCCTGCCGCGTGTAACGATGCTAATTCCTCCTGCTTGTGTGACAAGCGTTGATTAGAGACGATATATACACGACAACGGCCGATGACGTTCCCACCAAGCCTGTCAATCAACGTCACCGTGCAAAGACGCTTCTTCTGTTGGACCCAAATTCAATTTACCGACACAACATCCCAATCCACAACGCTATAATACAACCACAGTGTGTCGACTATACTTTATGTCAACACTTCTACATAATGCCCAGCCCAGCCCGAACGTTGAGTCAACTTTATACGAACATTAGCGTTGTAAACGTCCTGTCTGCTCTGTACTGCAGACTACCTGTCCATCAATGCAAGCTCGGATGAAAACGCCACGCTACATCACCGTTCAACCTGCGGGTTCGGGATGCAGCTTCGTTGATAGGAGGGGCTCTTCGAGTAAGCCCTCTGCCTTGAACACAACGATCAAATCTGCTGACAGGGGAACTGTTCTGTCGTTCTTCGTTTCAGATTTAAATTAAACCTCATAACCAGTTTACTTTCGAGGCTTATCGTATGCGAATAAAGCAGATTTATCCAATCTGAGACTTACTGAGACATGCAGTTGAAAAAACAGTCCAAAGGCAAGTTAAGATTAGGCTCTGATGCCAATTATATCCTCTCACATGGGACCCTTGCTGGAATTATCCATTTAAAGATTCCATCTGCTGAGTTTGGCATCGCCAACCAATTGGTTCGTCAATTGCATCTTACCATACTAGTGGGATGGTGCGATCGATTGGAATATCAGGACCACTGTTTATCCTTGCACACGCAGGGACGTCGCCTATTCGCTGTGGTATGTATCAGCATCTATTTACTGTAGTAACACTACTGTTCATTTATTTGTCTGCTCTGCAGAGCATCTGCATCAATATTCCGAATTGAGAAAGTGTCAATGCTTGATACATAACGTGTATTCCCCAAACGCGTTCCGAGTGTGTATCCCGTATAAAAGAAACTTAGTGTATATTAGACATCTTGTTTGATTAATATATTAATCATTCTAAGAACAGTGCGTGGGTATTGCGAACCATATTTAATCGTAATTGTAGCTTTCAGTCGTTACATCTTGCTATTTGATAACACACTTCATAGTTTTATAGGTGTCGGTTCTTACTTCATCACATGTCAATGTTCCTTAACTATTTCACATTAAAGGAGTGAGTGAGTGAGTATGGTTTTACGCCGCTTTTAGCAATATTCCAGCAATATCACGGCGGGAATCCCATGTCGGGAATCGAACCCGGGTCTTCGGCGTGACGAGCAAACGCTTTAACCATTAGGCTACCCGACCACCCGACCATTAAAGTTTAATGTGGGGTGGTCGGGTAGCCTAATGGTTAAAGCGTTTGCTCGTCACGCCGAAGACCCGGGTTCGATTCCCGACATGGGATTCCCGCCGTGATATTGCTGGAATATTGCTAAAAGCGGCGTAAAACCATACTCACTCACTCACTCCTTTAATGTGAAATAGTTATAATCGTTATAATGAGATAATATAAGTCACAAACTATCTTTGGTTCCCTAGAAATTTCAAAGCCCAGGTGATGTTAATATTCGTATCTCTCCCAAGAAAGGTTGAGTCAAACCGAAATGTAAGTGACGAACAATCAAGAAACATCAACCATGTGATGACATCAAGTGTTCGTGAAACAGGTGAGCATGCCATTGCCCTGTCAAACCATTACCATCCGTCGTGAGTGTGAGTGAGAGTTGGGTTAAACGTCGTTTTGAACCACATTTCAGATGTACTACAGCGTGCCAGATGCAGTTGATTTGGTGAGGCAAGCCCAAAAAGATGCAGGGCTTAGACGTTTATAACGTACCCTTTCTGAATCAAAAAGCTCGAGTATGGTGCTGACAAAACCAAGAATCATTATCTGGGCGAATTTGGGAATCGAACCCACGATCATAGTGTTCTGGCACGCAAAAGGCAAGCAACTCTGCAAAGCGCCTAGGACAACTGGACCAATGTGCTAACATGTGCATAATCCGTCATATAGCTAGAATATTTGTGAGTGCGGCGTTAAACAGCAAACAAACAAACATGTGCATGATCATGAATCAATTACAAAAAAGTAACGTTCCTAATGTGGTGCTATACATCCGTGTAACCAATATTATTGGTAAACATAGTTTCAATTATTCATCTGAAGCACCCACTCTGAGAATTAAGCTATGCCACATTTGTTTCATGTCGTTTTCGGAAGGAAGCTTGAAGCTGTCAGAAGGCAGGATGAAAAATTCAATAAGTAACGTCTGAAGATATTGACTTCTGAACTGGACTGACAGGCGAGAGCTGTGGGAATATACGATAACAAAGCAAGTTGGAAGGGTCTTCTCCTCGATTCTACACGTGTCGGTTATGACAGAGTTGACTGTCAACATGTTGGAGCCTTGACGGGGAATGATATGATTACACAATATTTGTCGAGTCAACAAAAAACGAATTAAAATAAATACAAAAAAAGTTAGGATACTTATTGTGAGGAAACATTAAGATTTCTTGTCTGTATCCGCAAACCTTGAATCAATATGTGAGGTGAGGTGAGGTAAAATGGGGTTAAAATAATATTGCCCTCACATAGCGACGTGTGTGTGTGTGTGTGTGTGTGTTGTGTGTGTGTGTGTGTGTGTGTGATGCTACACCTTCCGTTCTCCGGGCAGACGCTGTCCACTTGACCACAGTTGTCTAACGCGTTGCAAATCGTTGGCATTGTTACGCCCCTTAGTAATCAGGATCCGCTGATCTTGGATTCGAATTACGTATTTGCCATAAGTATGAATCTTGGTCCATACTCGTGCTCGTGAGACTCAGCAAAATCGTTAACTTGTCCAACATTTATATGATAGTGAGTGTGAGTCACAGCTCCCCCCCAACACACACCTCCCACATCAAGCTGAAGCATTTTGTATCCGAATTAGCTCGCTTACTCATGTCGATGAATTCCCTGAGTTGTCTTGCGATCCTTGGTGGTGCCAAAAACGCATGATCATGGGTTTGAATCCCCGATTCGTTCTGGTGATGTTTCTAACACCATGCTTATGCTTATTGTTAAGTCTAAGACATGCATCAGTTCGGGATACAGCTGAAATGATGTTCAAAGCGGCGTTAAAGTATATTCACTCCTTGTTGACACATTTTAAAGGGCAGCGACAATGCGATATTGTACAATTGTGACAATTAGTAACAGTATCAGGTTGTTGTTCATGTTGACACCTTTAGTTGGATTTCGTAAGGGCAACAACGTGACAATGTTCCTTTTTGGATTCCATATAATGCTGTTCAAAACGAATTAAAATCAAACCCCCTCCCCTACAATATGGTGATGTAAAATATGTCTTACATGTGTTGTTCACTCTTCCTCAAACATGGGGTAGCCTAATAGTTAAAGCGTTCACTCGTCTCGCAGAATGATCGGGTTTGATTTCCAACATGGGGAAATTGCCTGTGTTGTGTTTGCTTGATATTTCTAGAATTTTGCTGAAAGCGGATTAAACCCATACTTATTGACTTTTCCTGAAGTACCTAAACTTTAACTTTCCTTATTGCTTTGAATATATTGTTATGCAAAACCCAAAAACGTTTACTTGATAAAAGAACAGATACAACCTAATACAACCAAATGATACAAATTGAATTCATATAAGTGGTAAGCCATGACATGAATGATGACAAGATAACCTTGGGGTTGAAGCCCCTCTCGCTGAAGACCCGCGGTCAATTTCATATATAGGTGCAAATTGTAATGGCAACTTTTGCTAAAGAGCAATTGATTTGCCTTTGTATGTGTTTGTGACGGTGCCGCCGGCTGAGCAGAATAAGCTCAACTTTTCACGAATACGTGATATCATCAGTATTTGATAGTGATCCATAAACACATGTTCATGATATAGTCGGAATCTTACAATCGACTCTTTTTTTAGATTTCTTATGAATAATTATATGGAAAGGGTTTTATCGCTTTGATTAATTATACTTTGCGAAACTCCCCATAAAACCTATTTTCCTTGGCCGTGTGTGTTACGTGTACGTAATAAATGTCTAATTATAAATATCTATCCAGCCAGTAAAAATGAATAACATTGAAAATAGCAGAAGCAAAGGAAACTAACGGGACAAGTACTACCAACTGTTTGACACATGTCACCATCTGCCGCAATACTTTCATTGTCGTGAATAAACCAACATTAGTCATGCACCATACGTGTAAATAGGATTTGAATTTTAATATCTCACTGATGGGTTAGTCAGTTAATTGAATAAGTTAAAATTCATTATGGATATGTTTAGAAGTAAGACACACATGGATGCCTCGTTCCGCATTGTGCACTGCACCAACATGTCAGTTGAGTGAAACTCAAGGGCATCATAAACTATACACACATGTTTGATTGAAGCTCACAATTAAACAAAATAGAAACATCAACGTTGAGGTATTTGAGGTTACACACGACCAAATGTTTCCTCATAGACTTCTATAGTAACGTTATATCTTTAAAAAAAATAACTAGGCATTCAACAGCCATTACATTAACATATATGCACAGTCTGGCCTTAAAGCTGCAATAAAAACACAAATATTGGCCAGGTCAGCCAGCTCCTTTTCCGAGTACAGGAAGCTGAACACACCAACCCCAGTTCCGCACCAAATGTCGCCTACTTGAAAATATCTGTGCTCACATAAAGCACAAGTCATCTTGTTAAAAAAGTCAGCACCAAATATTGAAAAATATGGGCTGTTTTAATTACTGGATGGATGTACATTTAAAAGACATAAAAATCTTACACAATATCATACAATCACAGCCTGCAGATGTCTCTTGATATGCACTGAACAACCAGTTCTGATTTAGTGTAGTAGAACCTTGATGTCATAGGCAAAAATGCATGCTTCATATTAACGAGTACCTCACATGATGTCTGAAGGAACACACTGGTCACATTGTCACAGTACACATTGGGGGCAGAATTTTCAAGTGTATACTTTCGTTTGCCTGGCAGTTTATGTTCTTGACAAGCTAGAATCAAAGCATGTTTCTAAGGAGAGCATTTGCACGAATATATAAAATGTGTACTGTCACAGAATAATCTGCTCACATGTTTTGTTGGAATCGTGTTTATCAGTATAATGATATTCGATGTACTGTGCATGTATACAGTTCATGTATTCAGTGTGTCGCCGTTTAGTTTGGGATGCGAGTATGGACATTGGTTATATTCAGTTTTAGAAAACAATAAGGAAATGTTATAGGTATTTAAGTTCGTAATGATATGTGCTTATATACATGCTGTGTTTGTTTTGAAATATGATGTAACATAATGCTTAATATTGATTTATACATAAAATATGGTATTCTCTCAAAGGACACTTGAATTAAGCAGTACAGTGTGATGTTCAAAAGTAACGGTTATTTTAATTAAAATGTACCTCGATCATATGCTAATTCAAAGTGTAATGGTGTTTAGACGGGCTGAAAATGGACCTGCAGTGAAATAGACTTAAATAACATATGTAATGTTTAAATTTAAATTTAAACACATTCAAAAGTAAGGAATTCCACTGTTTACCGAACATTGTGTTTTTTACACAAGTTATGATGAAATGTCTGGTAATTCCGCAGCAATTGCAAAGGGAAAGAAAATGTCAGGTGCTTTTATATTTTATACGCATTAAAACGGCATCAGTTGTGTCTTTTTCATGTCTATAATGTCTTTCAAGTGATGTCTCAGTTACCTTTAATTTATACAGTTCATATGGAGAATGTCATCGTTTTGTAGCATGTCTTAATCTTCCATGACACATGCATGCTCCACGGGATAAAGCTGCAACGCTTTGATTCAGTTTTACTGAATCTCAAATCGTTATGTTTGATCTTTTTTAAATGAAATTGCATTGATCATCATTTGATCTTTTAGAAGTATGAGTTACTTTCAGAAATGAATTTATTTTGAAATGATTAAAAAATAATATAATTGGGATATTCAACAAATTATTTGCCATATTTTGAATCCGGGCCTGTTTGATTTGTCTCTAATCAAAGGTTGCAAATCCTGTAATAAATAGTGTAAAGTGTTAGCATTTGCTTGAGTCAAAGAGACAATATAATAATTAAATTTTTTTAATACATGATGTTTCAATACTTGTTTCACAAATTACCCGATTCAGATTACTGAATTATTCCAGATGCCACCAATGATGATACAATAATATGAACATGTCACAGGTAATATATACAAATATGATGAAGATGTTCAAGAAAGACTTTCAGCAATTAAAATCGTAATCAGTCATATGTGCTGTCAGTCGTCTTATATATAGATATCAGAACATGCTCTATCAATAAAGATCATTTTCAAAGAGCGTCATACGTCTCTTGCTTTTATTCACATGTAGTAATATCGTATATATGATAGTTCCTGATGCCAAATGATAGTGATATGAGATATGACTAGGGAGAAGATGAACATTGAAGAGATCCGCTTTGCCTTGCAATCTACACAAAAGAGACCCATTTGTCTTAACTCCGAGATATTAAACGCATTTAATTCTACATCGCGTGATAAATGATGGCTGGTTGTGTGTAGTTGTCGTTGGACTAGGAGTCACACAAACATCCGAACGTTAAGATAATTCACCTCCACATGGCCTTGTTCTAAATGAGTCAATTGAATACATGCAAGCTGTTGCAAGATTTGGATAAGATCAATTGGGATAGCAGTCTCCTGTCTGAAGGTATTATACGCTCTTTTAACGAATGTGGGACTGGAGGCACAGCCATGCTGTCCTCATGTTCTGTAATGTTTTGGGCACGTTCAGGTCGATCAGCTTTCCAGACCGATAATATAATCCTTGACTTGAACTTTGTTCACCTTAACGCCATGTCCTTTATGTAATAACATGCATCCTTCTGCTTTGTGAGTGAGTGAGTGGGGTTTGAACGTCGCGTTTAACAGTATTCCAGTTATGTCACGGCGTGTCAACCCACAAGCACGGATATGGTGCTGACAGACCTAGAAACATAATCGGGGCGAACCGGGATTCGAACCCACAATCATAGGTTTCTGGCGTGCCCAAGAGACGCAACATTGTTCATAGGAAATATCATGATGACAGACGCCTCAATCCCTTGAATCATTTATTATGCCATTTGAGTGCTTCTCTTTCAGCTCGATCAGGGAGGCACACGCATCAAAGATGTAAGTTTGAATATGTGTTTATAAGTTAGATGTGATCAACAGAGGGATGGAAGCGCTGTGACTATATTGTCAGACAGTGTTAAAGCATGAGACATGGCATAGAACAACAGTGGTAGCACTGGATGCATTCCCAGTGGATAGATTGTCCATTAAAATATGTAAACCAATTCAGTGGTAATTTACAATTAAAGTTTGCCATCGAGTACTCATTCCAAACTATGTTTTATGCCAAACGAGGCTTACATTATGTCTTGTGCGAAAAGAGAATTCATTTGAGACATATCTAGATCTTCCAGTCATGGGGTATCGCTCGATGTCTTCCTGCAAAAAAGTATGGTATAGAACAGATGTTTTGTCAAAAATGCGAACCCGTAGTTATATAAATTAAAAAATTAAACTGGCTGCTATAATAATACGATTTTATCTTCTGAACTAAAAAGGGAGAATAATTCTACGTTTGAAAGTAATTATTAAATGTTACATACCACGAATCATTAAAGTAAGTAATTGCATGAACCAGTAGACATAATTTCATGTCAATATTGATTCGTGAGTATGCAGTAATTATATGTCAACACGTTTCATCCTCCTGAACACCGCTTATCAATGGTTTAAATAAACAGCCATTACACTCGTAAGTGCTCAGCATTAATCTGCATTTGAAAAGTTTGTACGCCAAACAGACTTTTTTTGCATCTTCATCTTCAAATTAGTACAATGCATTTATCATCCAACAAACCTCTGTCCGATTATTTTCGTTTACATCAATCACTTTCAAAGCGAGATAAATAATACATCTATGACACAATTAATGGTTCCATTTCTCATATTGGAACATATGTGAAGAATGTAACTGTGTTTGTGTGCTACATTTGTACGTCCACGTCGCTGTTACTGCGTTTTTTCTTGTGGTACAATATGATGATTGTGTATATTAAGTTGTAAGGATAAATGGTTTTAATGTCGATATTTCTGTTCGAACAATTTGGTTCCTCGCGAATAAATGTAAAAACGTCAGCGTCAGAAAACAATCAGTCTCCATCGATTTTTCCATTGAACATAAAAGACCAAATAGACATAAAATATATGAAATGATCACAGAAAATAATACGGAAATTCGGCAAATTTTCCCCAGGAGTTATAGTCACCTGGTTCTAAGCGTAGCAGAGTTATGCCCCTTTTTGTGTACGTATGTATACGTCTCGGCGTCTTTTGACGTTGAAAGAGAAATCCGATCTTCGACATTACAGAAAGTTATTTTTCGCAGCGAATCCATTTGATATACCATTGCGTCGTTCTGATATTAAGCAGTAGCTTGTTCGCTCCCAGTTTACATAAACTAACAAATACACAGTTGCGTAGCGCGGTACTACATTGTAAAAGAAGCGTAAGTTGCTGTTACAAAACACATTACAACACTCAGCACTGTGTTTCAAACCAATCTAGAAGTTACAATTAGTATTAAACCAACAAAAAGGAATGAAAGGGTTAAATGCCCCTGCAATACTTGGGCTCCAAAGCACAAAAGACATCATTTTGCATAGAACAAATGACGTTTGTAGAAATGACGGGTTTCATAGTTTAAACTTTACTCTGATTCATCTTATCAACATTAAGTATCGAATTTACTTAAACTGAAATTAACAAATGTCAAATCAACAATAACATATATGTAGGTACCTTAAATCAAAATGCTGTACAAATTGTCCGGTGTACATTTCTTTGTTCTAATGAATCACTGTCTATATTTGTTAACTAAGACAGAACACATAATGATCCTTGAACTTCGAACTAATGGTTATAAGAGAGTGTCATTTTCTTTGGAACACGACTTTCGTGATGATAATTAGGTTTAAAGAAGCATAAACATATATACGGATATAAATGAAAAACACTTTGTTATCATATTTGATCTCTGCGAACCAAGAGAACCCTTAGGTATCATCTGAGTGACGATTTAATCCGGGATAAGGAGTGCTACTCATGGACTAAGCCTCTCTTGTGTGCCTTCATCCCCCAAACCATATCTCTGGATTCCGCAGCTGGCACTGACCTGTCCAGCTGGTCAGCAATAGTGGTCAATAGGATAAAGGCCCTATTTGACAGCGTCACGCCATCCCACTACCACTCACAATGCACAGGAAGCAGTATTAGGGAGATGAATGCAAGGTTCATTTCCTATCTGCACTTACGATTAATGGTAAATGGATAGTTAAGAAAGCTACATCTATGTTTAGATTTCATGATAGCCACCAACGAAATTGAAATTTAGCCAATTAGCCATTGTGATACCTTACGGCTTATTGGCAACATGTTAAGAATCTTCTGCTGATTGCTTGTTTATTTGTTATTTAACGTCGCACTCAGGAATATTCTAGGTTTATGGCGGTGGTCTGTAAACAATCGAGTTTGGTCTAGGCAATCCATTGATAGATATTTTGTATACAATCCACACCGTCGGGATACGATGACGCTATCAACCAAGTCACTGAGCCAGACCATCCTATCCACGTGTACGCCTCTTACGACGACTATTGGTTGCTGGGTACCACTTCTAACTCCGGTGAGGGTGGGGAATATGAGTGAGGGATGAAATGTGATGTTGGTAGGGTAGAGTGGGGTTGGTGGGTGGTGGTTGTGGTGGGAACATGTTATACATGGTATACATGGTATAACTGACATGCCACATATTGTTGTAAGGTTAGCGAGTGAATGAAGAGGCGAGCCCACACGATAATAGTTATAGACGCCCTGCAGTCTGCACTATTACAGTCCATCACGTAGGCCTGTGAGGCCCGTATAAAATCGGATATGGTTTAGTGCCGAGATACGCTCAGACGTGTCAGACACTGTAACCGTCCGAGTCCTACTAGGAATGAATAATGCAAGTCTTAGCCGTAAATACGATCGTGGAAGAAGAGCGATCCTTTCAAAATCATAAGAAAGCTAAAAGCTGGGTCCACCCTAAAATTCCAACTATAACAGAAACATGTGAAACCCACGAGAACGGTTATGGTGCTGACAACCCTAAAACATAACCGGGATTCGAACCCATGATGATAGGTTTCAGGAAATCCAAATTAAAGGAAGCAACTCTGCACAAAGAATTGTGGCGAGACATTATAAAGGACGTTGGCATATTCCTTTAAGTTAATGCAAAAGTCACCTATGTTGTGCGTTCTCAACAGCAATAGTCCAGCGAGCGCAGTTTCCGGACTGAAGGCGGTTCGGATTATAGGTGTTTTACAGTGGAAATAAGAAACTCGGGATAGAATTTTCATTTGTTGACCTCCATTTCTTGATGTGTGTAATTACCAACAGAAGAACGGGCTAACGAAATCTTTAACGTCTTTGTGAGGTACTCTGAAATCTGACGAACCCGAAATCAACTAGATCGATGTATCATTAAGGTGCATTTTACTTACAGATAAGCGACAAAAAAATTCAGAAATCATAAGAAAACCCTACTTAATGATTTATTTTGTTTGTTGCTCTCAGCAATATTCCAGCTGAACATAATCGAGTCTGTACCAGACAATATCATAATTATCATAAGCATGTGTTTATGAATCACTATCAAATAATGGGATGACACCAGGTGCTCGCTAAGAAGGAAAGCGCATCCTGCCCCACTGAGCCACCGTCACAAACACACGCAAAGGCAAGTCAATTGTTCATCTGTTAAAATACGAGAACCTAACGATACGAGTGCAAACAGATAAACTGTCTCACTAATGCGTCTACTTTCGAAATTGACCATACATGTCTACCACAAAACCTAATGAAAGCTTCACTGTGGCACTGAATGTAACCCTGACCAAACAACTTTAAGCAAGAGTCGATGGACGCGCTATGATTCTGCAGAGCATGCTCTAGAACATACTGTGTCGGCTATACATAACCACAATGACAACGCTGACATATGACCGATGACGTTTAATTGTAGAAAGACCATGCTCGATTGTACTTTAAAACAAACCTTGAACTCGGCGTAAACCCACCAGAAAAGTATCGTCACTTTGGCCTAATACCTGCGCTCCATTTATCTTGAGTGAGTGAGTTGGGTTTAATACAGCTTTGAACACTATTCAAGTCATATGGCGTGCCAGCTTGATGTGAGAGGTGAGCCTGACGTGATGCGGGTCGTAGACGTTTAAAACTTTGTTGTCACCCATGACCACGAGTATGGTGCTGACCTTTGTAATCTATATGTAAAGTCTTGTCTTATACGGAGCGGTGGCATAGTCCTGTACATGTTGTCTAAACCTTAGCATGCCACGCGGGTTTGATTCCCCCAAGGATATCACGTGTGAGCCCCTGCTTGGTGCAATGCGCAAGGCTGGATGACTTGATGTCTCTGTTTTTTCGCTTACTATTCTCCCTTTTCGGAGATTATCTTTTCCATAGTGTTTCATGAACAAGTGTTCCTTCTGTAGACATACTGTGCCTCCCCCTCTTCTGTTATAGGGGTTCAGAACCATTTATTCTATTTACAGAACCGATTATACCATAATTGATAAGTCACTGATTAATTTACCGGCTCCACATGATTAAAGGACTAATATCCGATGAGAATGTAAAACGTGGATTTGGAAAATGTAAATTAAATATGACAGTTTGACCCGAACCCAAGTAAGTATAATCGTTAAATACCTACAAAGCAACTTTAGTTTCGGCAATTATAATAATAATCTATTATTGCAACAGAACGAAATTATGCTATTACAGCAGTGACTATTATTATTACTCAACTGTATCAAGCTGTTGCTTTAAATATTCTCTCGAACATTTCTCAACGTTGACGTACATTCCAGACAAATGGTTAAATAATTGATAGCATATCCCTGCTTTTCATTCATCAAGGAGATTTGCATTACTTTGTTTGATTTATCTTTGATATCCATTTTGTTGTTCATGCTCAAAAGAACGGATCTTTTATATAAAAAAATGATTGTCTTTTCTTTATCAAAGGAACTCTTATACGCTTCCTTGGATCTTACAAGGGATGTTCGTAGGATGATATTATAAATATATTATATAGCAGGTAGTGTAGTTCATGCCCCGCCAAATAACAGCATCATGTCGCTGAAGCTTATTGTGAGCCTTGGGATCTTTTTCATACAACATGAAAGCGCTCCCGAAGTCAAGCTGTTTTGCTTTGGTCTCATTTCTGCCGAGGGCACCACATACATGTAGGTACTGTGTTGTTTTATCATAGGAAATTATTCATATTCTTGAATAATATTGCATTTGAAAGTGTCGGGCAGTAGCATCGATAATCAACCGAAAACTGTTTAACATGTCTCTACACTACGACAAGACTAATATAGCAAACTAAGATTAATAACAGCCACAAAATTATTTTCATAATCATATCTTAGCTAAAAGTCAATTTATAATTCCAACTACAGCATAAGCATGTGTTCATGAAAAGGTGAGCATATGCTGTCCCACCGATGGCACCCGTCACAAACACATGCAAATGCAAGTCAACTGTTCACCTGAAACAAAGACAACACGGGAACATACGGCAATAATCAAAATAGGGAATTACATCAGACATTGTCACTGATGCGTCAATTTGGAAATGTCCACCACATGTGTTCCATAAGAGACTGTTTTACTGAGCCCTTGCACATTGTACCCCTGATAAAAAAACACATTTCAACAAGGGTCGTAATGGTAGAAGATAGATTATTAAATACTGATATGTGAACAGCTGCTCCCTTGTGAATGAACAACTGGACTTCGCAATGTTCAGCGGGCCCGTTGCAACACACGAGGGTGATTCTTGCTTTATAATTACGCACTATAACAATATTCCAGCAACATCTCGACGGTCTGTAAATAGTGGAGTTTGGTTTAGACTGTGCAGTGGGTAATGGCACGAGGAAATCACTATGTTTGGGTACACTGACATACCATTAGTCATGTCCTATATTGCAGCCATCGGATCCTCATAATGCCGAACGGTTGTTTTTACCGTGTGAAATAATCCGGATTAACATTTTCCGGACTCAAGAAGTGGGTTCGTTGTAATTTTCATTAAAATAAGCAAAACATGAAATGCGTTTAATACATGAAATACAGTGTTGCTTCTCAAAGGACTTGCTTGACTTTTTGCAATATTAGAAAAAGAACCAAGCTCAATTACGTTGAAACATTTGATCTTTTAACTTTGTATAAAAACATATGAAAAACTTAAGAAAATTAAAGGTACATGTATATTCCTTGATCTATTGGGCATATGTCATTAAACGTGGTAAACATATATTAATGACATGAACATTCAATAGTAATTGCATTACTATCGTCAAATATTAAACACAATTTGTCTAAAATGAGAAACAAAATGTGAAATGTTGGACTTCCTCATAGATAACATAGATATGACATTTGGCAATAGGGCATTTCGGCAAGAAGTATGCCCCCCCCCCCCCCCCCCCCCCCCCCCCCTCTCTCTCCGTGCTTATCTGTTTCTTCATGCGTGTGAATTGGAATTTCTGTTTGGATTGGCAAAATCCAAACACGGCCAAGAAATTTTTAAAATATTGATATTTTTATGATCTGATGTCGTTCAATGATGGTCATAAAAACAATTCCTTACCAATGATTTACCAACCTGAACTATAACTAGTTACCTGTAAAACCCCCTCATCTCTTTCATATGTACAAATGTTGAGCTGTGCATACACATTCTGAGAGAAGAGAAATATCCACAAGACTGTCTGACAAGAAGGAAAGCTTCAACAATCCAACAGACAACTTTCCATTTATATCTAGCAATAGATTTTGGTGGCTACATTTCACAACTTTTGAGATACAATCGAGCATGCTCTTTCTATGAATATTTCCAAGAGAGATAACCAACTCTTGCTCAAAAGTTGTTCAAGGTCTTACAGCTTCTAAAAGGGTTTTTATAGTAGAAACATTACCATATTTGAAGCTTCAGTGACAAAAACGAGGTCCGATGCAATTCCCTATTATAACATGTACCACTTTTATGTTTCCGAATTGACTTGCCTTTGCATGAGTTTGTGACGGGTTTCACTGAGGCAGGAAACGGTAATCGTTTCGCGAACACCTTGTACATGTATCACCACTATGTGAGAGTGATTCATAAACACATGCTAATGGTATTGTCGGAATCGTACAATGTACTCTAGCAGAAATGTCTTATTTTCAGTGATTCATTAACATAATATTACTACTTTGCTTTTTATGCCAAACGGAATCTGTTTCGGCAGATAATTGATACTGATTATTCTCTGGCGTTGATGTTTCATATTTTTGGAAAGGGTTGTGTCGCCCATATTATTAGTCATACATTCTTTCCCAACAGAAATCGCCTGGGAAGCGAGGAGGCGGACTCACAGGGTCGGGACAAACGAGGTTTGATGAGCATATGTGGAGCAGACAAACCAATCGGAAGTCCATAGTATCAGATTCGAACCCATCGTAGTACATCAATAGACGAACATAACTTTCATGTCATAACGAATATATTAATCAGCATTAAGCATACTTTATTTATCATTAGTTATTACGCTGACAATTCTAAGCACTTTCTACAGATCTATCAGTTCACCAAAAACAATCGAAAAAACAGACTACTACGCTAGCATGTGGTGCATCACGCTAGTTACATGATGCACGACAGTGGTATGAATAATTTGTTTCGGTCAGAGAACACATTGACATTATTACAATACATCTCTCATAACTGCAAAATTACAATTATGTATATTTGAAAGCAATGGTAATTTGCATTACGCAGCTGATACATCCACAATTGAGTTTGAAATTCACAGTCCAATACAGGGATATGTCATGTAGAATTGTACTTTTCATATTCTCGTCTGAATCCCCGGATTCATATAACTAGATAAAGTTACATGTATAAGATCTCCATCTGTACCTATGCTGAATAGCTGTTAAGCTGATATAGAAGGGTTCAGGTTTCATTTTCTATTGATGGCGAATTTTGCGCTGGTGTTTGAGGGTTAACACATTTGACAAGGCGTAATGATGTTCCTGCATCAGCTTAACTGCATTATTTATCTGATTGGGTGAGGATGTTGTTTTTAAATGTCATTCTAAGCAGTATGGCCATGAGTGAATAAAGTGTCTATGGACCCGTGCTTACATCCCGTCTGAAAAGGCATACATGATGGACACGACACAAATATAAATTAAAACATTATTATATCGCGTCATACCAAATACATTAAAATATGGTACTTGTTGCTACCCTGCCTGGCGCTCGGCATTAAGGAGCTAAAAACAAGGACTGTTCGACTCGGCGTTAGAATACTGTATCTAAGTGGGGTATTCACTTAAAACTGCGGCGTGGTATCTGAGTGGGTTGGCACTATAAAATCGGCATTAGTCCGGATTTGTACAAGCAGCCCAACACACAAACACACACACGTGCATGCATGTCGCTAAGTGCAATAATCTTGGACGCGTCATTGAACCCCCTTTCACTTCACCTCACCTCCATAGAGTCACGAGAAAGATTAGCTTATTTGTTCAGTGTTTTTATCATTTTATCTCGCCTACCATGACCTGTTGAAACACGCAGGCGCTTTCTGATGTCAAACGTGTTCTCCACCTGTTTGAAGTAGATATGCTCTTGATCAGCTGTACCTCTCTTACGTATCAGCCTCTCAATGCCCCCAGGGGCGGTCGGGTTGCCTAGTGGTTAAAGCTCGTCACGCCGAAGACCTGGATTCGATTCCCGACATGGGTACAATGTGTGAAGCCAATTTCTGGTGTCCCATGCCGTGATATTGCTGGAATGTTGCTCAAAGCGGCGTAAAACCATACTCACGCACTCACTCACTCAACCATATTGGAGAATGTTTTTAGAATTTTGTACTGGCGGTTGGACTTCTTCTTCAAGACGTATATGTAACCTTGACAACAGTGGATACGAATGAGAAAGGGTACGAGAAAAAAATATTCTAATTGTAGGTCTTCACACGTAAACACACCAAAGGAACCCAGTTGAGATTCTCGCCCTTACAATTGTAAATAGATTTAAATCACATCAAAACATCATTATCAAGAAACAATTATTCTTAAGGATTTCCTAAATGTTGCTTCACACTTGAGCATTGAGTTCAAAGTTCAATCCTAAGTCTTTATTATGTACTCAAAGAACAACAGCGTTGAGTGGTTATGCAAGAAGCAATTACATGAATGGCGGTGGTTTCCGTGCTTTTCGATTAGAAGACCTTCTTAAAGACACTTCCTCGCACAGACTCTTCTAGCACTTGACCTGCCAAACAAACTCCGCAATGCTCTATCACATGTTCTTCATGATCAAATAATCACACTGAATTTGATTGGAATAATAATTTTTTTTGTCTAAGTATCTCCTTCGTAGGACTTACTATCTCTTACGTAGGACTTAGTATGGCCTAGAATCACTATCTCCTAATTAGGGCTTAGTATCTCCTACGTAGGATTTAGTATCTCCTACATCGGACTTAATATCTCCTACGTAGGACTTCCTATCTCCTACGTAGGAGATACTAAGTCCTACGTAGGAGATAGTTATTCTAGTCCATACTAAGTCCTATGTAGGAGATACTAAGTTTTACGTAGGAGATACTAAGTCCTACGTAGGAGATATTAGGAGATACTAACTGCTACGTACGTAGGAGATACTAAGTCCTACGTAGAAGATACTAAGACCTACGTAGGAGATACTAAGTCCTACGTAGGAGATACTTAGACCTGCGTAGGAGATACTAAGTCCTACGTAGGAGATACTTAGACAAAAGAAATCACCGTGGCCCTACTACGCTTCCGTAAAATAAACACTTGTCCGAATTAACGAATCATGATTACCGA
Organism: Haliotis cracherodii; assembly: GCF_022045235.1. Lineage (NCBI taxonomy): Eukaryota > Metazoa > Mollusca > Gastropoda > Lepetellida > Haliotidae > Haliotis > Haliotis cracherodii. Next base: position 37,653,769 of record NW_027266275.1, on the reverse strand, counting down.
CTGATGCCACGTTCTAGACATGGCGTTCCCAGCAGTAATCGGATGAAATATGGGGTTTCCGGATTAATGGTGTCCTGAATAACGAGTTTCATTGCACTGAAATATTATCCATACTGTATCAAAATACTGAAATTCACATATCCGATAATGTCAGCTTAACATTTATATATACATTTAAATCGGAGTAAAAAAACACCACAAGTATATGAATAAAACACTCCTCTTGTTCATTGTATATATGCATCTCATCTCATCAGTCGTTACTGTGAGCCACGATATCCTGGTGGTAAATTCAAAATATAAACGGCAGAGTACAATCAGTCTCGATTATGTGCCGAAACAGATTTCATACTTTGTAAAAGGCAACATTTCTGCATTTGTGCTGTACCGGTAGCGGCGGCCAATCATACAATGTTCATAAATACGAACTGTTTGTTGTAGCAATACTTTTGCTATCATACCAGGGCGGCCTGTCAACAATCGAGTACGGACCACACAATCCAATGATCAGTATCATGAGCAATTATTCACCTTTGACAAAGATATTGTCTATCAACTGGAATGAAACGGTTTGTCAAGAGGCATTAGACATCGTTCATAGCGGCTATGTCATCGACAAAACAGATAAGAGACAATTTCGATGATCATGAGGAATATTGTTACTGATCGTCAGTGACAAAGAAGATGTTTTCAAAATCCTTTGATTAGTATTGGATAGAAGTAAAGTGTTTGGAATGTAATTTACCAATAATGGTGTATAATTGCAACAGGGCGTCGGGGTGCAAACACTTACCTTTTGGTGCAGGTTGTGTGAATGGAGGTGCTAACATTTTCGGTGATGATAACTGATGTCATCACTGGTTTTCAGTGATCCATTAATATATTTTTCATCGCTATTTTGCCTTTTACGCCCAAATGAATCTGTTTCGTCGGATAATTGAAACTGTCTGGCTTTGACGTTATATGTTTACCTGAACTGGTTCGATGTTCCTACTGGTGGACTTTAAACAATAGCATCAGCAATGGTGGCCTTAAGTTTTAGTACTGGCTGATCAGAATCTATTTCGTTAAGATATATCGTTTCCCACTCCGTGGGGAATGTGTTTCACAATAGATCCAAAACCTACATGTATGCTTGTCGTACAAGACGACTTGTATCGGATGGTCAGGCTCGGTGACTAGATAACCTAACGTCGTGAGACGTTACTCTCTATCAATCACTCGTTTGGTTGGCACAGGCTCGATTACTGGTATTTACAGACTGTGCAGTAACGCTGGAACATTGTGGCGTATATATATGAACTCCCAAGACAAAAACAAACAAGCCTTTTTTTGATTTATCAGAATTCATCATGTAGCATTGAAACCTTAAACTTGTGTATCCATTAAGCCATGAAATGTTCTTTTTTCATAGTTAATCCTGAAAAGTGCCAATTACAAAATTGTCCTGATGACTATCTATTAGATAAAAGCAATGTTATGAATGAATGTATGAATGATAATTTCATTTATTCTACAGTGTCCATTGTGACCATTATTACTATTGTACATGATTGCCATATCCAATTAAGATGCACGTCCTACTTCTAATCTATTTTGAAAACCAGGTGTCATAAGGTGAACCTCACTACTTTGGTGGATGGTTCTTTGTCTGCCGGAGTGGTATTTGATCCCCGACAAGGAAAGCAGTTGGCATATAAAATCAAATATAATCGTCATCAAATATGTAAAGTGTGATGGGTTTTTAGCGGTAACCATATCCTTAGCTGTCAAATGAACTGTTTAAGACTTAGATCACCAGACAGATCTTTGATTTGAATTACTCTTTCACCGTCTGAGTTCTGGACTAGAAAATGACAAACCCACTGACAGAAAGCGGCGTATCGATTCTAGCAGTCAATGCATGGTTACTTCGGGAATCATTGAACTAGTTAAGATTTCCTGCGTCAGCAAATGTCAAATGTAGAGACATTGTTACTCTGAACCTTGTTTGCACGTATTATTTCCCAAGATCGGAATATATAGAATAAACTGATACATTTTTTTTAAAACAAATACTTCAGTCGCATTGTTACACCAGTAATAGGATGGATCGGGGCCGTTCCACGTCTGGTCTATTGAGGTTGTCTTCACACTACTTTTTATATATGTATTTACAAATATCAATATACAGTAATATATCACATATGCTTATTTGCTGTACTTAAGTTGAAATTCTTATCTAAATATATCCCTTTGACTTTAAATTTTAGAATTCTTCTGTTGCAATGATGGACTGAAAATGGTTCTTGAAAGCATTAAAAACAATTAGTTTATAAATATTTTAAAAAATTAAATAACAATTCTTCATTCAAGATTTTTGCTAACAGTTGGACATACTGTATACAGTTATAATTCATGCTGAACATACATACATACATACATACATACATACATACATACATACATACATACATACATACATACATACATACATACATACATACATACATAGTATTGCAATGACTGCATATACACTTCACCATTTACACTTAAAGGGTTTTTCAATACATGATTGTTATTATATTTTTGATAAGGTTATTGATTCGTTTCCGACATACATGTATTTGCGATTCAAATAATTATAAATGGGTCGTCGAATTGCATTTTAAAATGAGATTTGTTTATGTGTTCCACGATTAATACGGAATCACAGTAGTTGATCAACACCACCTGCATTTCTTATGACCAATGATGCCCTTTTATGCGTTAGTTTGACCATATGCTATATTCGATCAACACCATTTTATAGAAAGTTTGGCTATATATTATATGCGATTGATATGTGTAGTTTCACTAGTTGTTGTAGCAAAACACGGCAGACACTTTTATGCGATAGATCACATATGATGTATCTATTTTGCCCCTATTATGTGAATACTACTATTTGATAGCTGATGTGGGGACAAGGTTCTGAAACCATAAAAAATAATATCCGAACGACCAAGTCTAATTATAGGTTGTAACATTCCTGTGCACAAATAACGATGACAACGATGTTTAACAACGTCATATGATGGGTCATCTTCCCCATAAGTTGCTTTCATTTCATCGAAAGTTTCTTTTGGTGTGCGACCTTTCAAATATAAAAACCTAATCACTGCTCGGTATTCTACTGGCTCCATTGTCACACCCAACTCGATCATAACACCTGTAAATGTGGTAAGATTAATAGTTCGGTGCAGCAAATTCTGACATAACCCATAGATACATGTATCATTACACATGTAAAATTTCAACCAAATATGATAACCCTAAGTAGTTTAGGGGAAATCTTTAATGAACAGCCCTCGTAAAAGGGCTTATGACATATCAGTTAGAAACACTGGCAGTATTTAACCGTATGTCTCGAGGATATCGACAGTACTAGACGTAACCAAGCAATTGATTGGAAAACTTTACATGTTTTAAGTATACCATTGTTACCAGGATTCTCTACGTTCATGAATTCGGGATGGTGTTAGAAGATTGAATTCGGAATCTCGAGATAGGTATCCAATCCGCACGTGACAAGTAGATAAGACAAGTCTGGGCGAAAAAGGTCTCGAATCGACCTCATATCGCTTTTATGTATAGGTAAAGCCAGCCTATTAGAAACTGCCCCATCGATAGATCAAGTATGCTATGCTCGTCAACAACCATAGGCGGGAACTCTTAATTCCCCTCACTAACTGACAAGCAATCACTACAAATAAACTCCACTGCCCAAAACACTGGCATTTTAAGAGAAGAAAGTTTGAACGCAGCAAAAACTTTTTACAAAATGGACAATTTCAAGGAGAATCCATCAAACTCAAAGAACATAAAATACCTTGAACCTGCATAATTAGCAAAACTTGATTTGTATTATACTGATTCAAACAACTGACTCAAGAAAGAACATCCTACATTATCTTTGCCCTTTATATGCTTGATCTCAACTCTTGAAAAGAGGAACTCCATCTCATCAATCATTAGTGAACAGGGTGCATTGTAGTTCCTCAATACACTTATAGATGTTTTAATAGCAATCTTAAGATTACACCCCCAGCATCAATGTCACATACATCATGCATTGACATCTGAACGTTCTTCTCCAAAGCTGTTGCCTTCAAGACCTGAGAATTCGTGAAAGGTCTGTCAGTGGTTATGCCAAAATAATCGAGTTTTGTCCTTTTGCCCAACATATTAGTGAGAGGTCACGATATGAAAGAAATGTTAACCAACATTACTGTAGTAACAAGCCATACCGTTTTGTTTGTCGAATCTGGAACATTTGCTAATGCTTCTAATTTTGCATTCGTCAGTTGTACCTGAACATGATCGACTAAATGTATAAAAATGACCACCGTCAGCCTGTACAAATTCATATTTTACAAGATTTACAAGATTTCTTCTTGTGATGATTGTTGAAAGAAGGCACGTGTCCTCTTCATATGACCGCCCAAACTCCAATGAACGGCTGATGGTACCTTGTGTGTCTAAAATGATGTCACTGATAAGCTGTTGAAAACGTTTAAATAGTTGTATACCTTGGTAAAAAATACTTTTGGCGTTCTTTGATGCTTTGGTTTGGTATCAAATAAATTATTTATCCACAATGATAAAGTTACATAACATTGTACAATGTTCGCAGCATAAACCAGGGTTAACAAATATAGCCTTTTCACTTCCATCTTGTCCAAGAACGTTATTACCTGCATACATGTTCATGTACTCCAGGGAACAATAACATCCTCTATCGCATTTTCTTGTCCCGTTTGTCCTAACATTGAGTAGGCAGCTAATTCGTATATCTGTCCTTCCACCCTATTGGCCTCCAAACGCTTTGGGAGATGTAGATTTGATCAAACCTGGGGATATAACGTATTTACGTTGAAATGACTTTGAGGGCACCTTAGTCTATGAATACATCACACATCCTGGGTTTTATGTTAGAACGCACTAGCCAAGGACAAATATACTAGTTTGGGTGACCTATTAAACTTAATCTTAAATTTCAATGTGGAATGTACACTGTCATGAAGTACTATTAATATGTGCACTCGCTGTGGAGAGTTAAGTCCGCCAGTCGTGTGAAGTTATCTATCGGATTGATTATCACCCTTTACTCGTTGGTTTCACCTGTGTCAGTTAAGGCTTTTTGTACACTTGGAGCTGGTATCATTATAGAACTGTTCATAACTACCACATAGTTTCCTTTGCTCCTGTAAGCCCTATAGACTATGCACAGAAAGTTGTGTCTGTGCATGTAGTCTACAAATACTCCCATGTACTGAAATGTGTTGTTGGGAGAAGAAATGTGTTTGAATCAAGTCTTTGAATGGCATTAGAAGTGATACACATAAGAGAGAGAATATATCTGTGTGTGCTTTTTTATTATTTGGAACACAACGTTTCGGAGTATATGACTTACTCCTTCTTCGGATGAATGAATGCTAGGATGCAGAGAACACATATATGTACATGAAAAAAATGATAAGGCAACAGTATCTATTTCATGCACAGGTCTTTAGAATTCTGCATACAATTATCACGAAAGGCTTGTTTCTCCAAAGAATTTCATTTCAAGAGAAACATATACATGTACCTCTTTTTCATTGACAATTCATTGACTCTGGAATAGAGTTATTTAATATATTACTTGATTTGTTTGGTAAATTTGGTTTGTACTGCCATTTCAATTTGATTTTTGGTCAGGTGACCACTGTTACCATGGCTACCGTTATTACATTGTTACAGGCACAGCGATTTCAAGCTGTCAAACTATGTGCCAAAAAATATGATTTTCGGCTCTGCCTCTTACTTTATGATTCCCTATTGGTGATTTAATAAAGACAATTCGAGATATGTCTTATCACCTTATGAAACTTAAGGATTTATATATTCAAATAAACGTTGGCAAATTTACAAATTGTTCTTAGTGTGGTAAAACAATTGACCATTTTTGGTCACCGTAATATGACATATTTTAAAGTATCTAGAAAAAGCTTTCCAATGAGCCATACTTTGTTCATACAAGAGACAGAAGCATTAAACTTGCTTATGACACTCTCTTGAAGACATGGGTACAATGTGTGAAGCCCATTTCTGGTGTCCCCCGCCGTGATATTGCTGGAATATTGCTAAAAGCGGCGTAAAACCAAACTCACTCACTCACTCACTCTTGAAGACACCGCTCTCCTCATAATAGCTGGTTAAACGCAAAAGGACGGTCGGCATTCACCTAAAATGGTAAATGTGTTCGCGATATATGTTTGATGATATCATCTCGCACTACCGGTAACAGATATTGTGCTATTGTAGACTAAGTATTTTTCAAACTGTTTAATAATCTGACTGTGGCACCACACATTTATTAGGTATACTGATGAATACGGTGCTACACAGTCATCTTCCATTTGAACATTTCTTTTTACATAATACTATTCACGTATTGACCTCTTGGGAATCAATGCGCGGGAAGTAGCAGGCGGTTAATGTTTCAATACCTTGTTTTCCCCAACCTAACAAATAAAATGTGTACAGAGATTTCCTTAAGAAACCATATATTGACTTCTGTTAATCGATACTAATCAGCGTTCTAAAAAGAAAAACGCCATCAGAAAGCCAAAGTAATGAATAAGTAGCATAAATCATTATTGACTGGAAGTCTAGCGGTCGAAATCTGAAAGACACAATTGGCCCATCAACTAACGATCTAATGTCTGAACAAACAATGCTATCACTATTTGCAAGGCTGGGGATTAACGATTCTTTACACAATATTTTCGTTTATAATGACGTGACAGCGTTGTGTGGGAGAAACCTCAAAGTGACGTACGTCGTAAACATTCACTACTTTTCTTACACCCAAGACATTTGGTATGAACAGTGATACCGACAGTGTTGTCACATCTTTAAAATTCGAAACCGCCCAAATACTGTCAAGGTTTGAAATAGGAAATTTACCTCGAAATGATTTTCTAATATAAAATGAAGTATGTTATGTAACATTAATGATGCAGATGACATCATGTCTAGATAACAGTGAATATAAACTTGCCGAATCACGCCATGGCTAATGTTTTACGAATTTGATGCACGCCAGATATGCATATGCTTGGTGGACTTGGTGGATCCAAAAAAGTAGTTAATATTTTCTTTTGAGGTTAAACTACACGAAACTACACTAATGTCTGGCAATGAAAGTGACTGATTTAAGTGACAAAAACAATTCCAATGGAATCAAGCTTCCCAAACGCAACATTGTGACAGTCATGAAGCACGTGACCTCGGACAGCACGTGGAATTGTCACCCAGACTAGGTTGTGAGCAGAAGCATATTGTTTTGTTGAAACAAAACGCTCAAAGACACTTTATTAAACACATTTAATCATTAAGAAAGCGAAAACATCAATCATGCGACTTTTGCAACGTGCTGAATGTTTATGTGCCATAGGCATGTTGCAGGTGGGCACACGTCAGAATATTGTTGCCCAATCGTTGCATTCTGCCATCAGAGGATTGTTGACCCGATACCAACAAACACATGACGTCGATGATAGGCTCCGCTTTGGACGCCCAAGGGAAACAATCCAGAACAGATTCGTCAGAACGATGGAATTAAGATATAATTTTGTACTGGACACCATTAATTTATAACTTAGCACCTGTATCTTTACAAGGGTGGAGTTCACCTTAGTTTTATTATCTTAAGGCTGCATTTGATTCGGTGTCTAGAAGTGGTCTTTTATTAAAGATATGGGCTTCCAATGTTAAGGGTAAGCTATTTTGTTTGAGACGAACTAAGTATCAAATGAAGGCTTTACAAGAGATTTTTTGAGTGTATGTTTGGTGTCTGCCAGGATTGCAAGATGTCACCATTTCTCTTTTCTTTATATGCAAATGATATTGCTGATTTCATGGGATAGGGTGGCCATGGATGTATACAGATTGGTATTCTTCATGTTAGTTTCTGCCGACGATATGGTGTTAGTTGATAGTACCGTTAGGTTTGCAAAGGAGGTTGGATAGGTTATTTAAATATTGTAATTAATGGCAGCTAAAGACTAAAACGTGTTTTTTAGAAAGGCAGACAGGCTAAGGAAAATATTATGAAAAGTTTTATTTCTATGGAGACAGCTAACAGATCGTATCTACATATAAGTATTTGGGTATTTTTCAAGCTCCGATTCGTGGCATGTTACCCAGACAGTTCTCTCTGGTCAGGCTTAAAAAGTTATCAGAATTGTTCTGTCTGATCATGATATGCACAACTTCATCAATCTGTCGTGCAAAATTAAATTGCACATATTTGATGTCAAGGTTTTGCTAATATAATGTTTGGTACTGAAGTTGGGGGTTTTCATCCGTCACCAGATGTATCACATGTTCATGACAATTTCTGTAAATATATTTTACTCTTGGATAGACAGACCTACACCTAAAATAGAACCTGCAAGTATGCATTTGTTTAAAAGCCCTCCAAACATTAATCATTTGTTGGAATTGGTGCATTTGATTTAGATCATTTGCGGATGTAACTATGTATTTTAAACCCCCAAACTGTTTTTTTCTGATATGAATTCCGATTCCTCGTAAACACAGACCAACATTATCCAGACACTTACAATGTTTCTTATGGGTCTTTAGAGGTTATTTTCTTTTAAATGGACTATAAATAGTCAATCAATTCAAAACAGATTTTCGTGTTAGACGTGATGTGGTATATTCCCCGCGTAATTGCACGTTGTTTGAAGGTTGGTCGTACAATTCCCTCATTCTGAGACAATCTATCGAACAATGGCCTAGCATAGGAGACACATCTTGTGTTGGAGTGCCCTCGCAAAATGTACATGGATAATGACAGTCATTAGTCGACAATCGATAATGTTGTACAGAGTCAACTACAACTAGTTTCTACACCATCTATCGGGTAGCTGTCATCCAGGTTAGGTTGGGAATGTCCTTTAAAACAAATTGATGTCAGTTCATTAAAATTCAATAAACGGTTTTACCTTACTCTTGTATTCTACTTGACTTAAATGTATTAGAGTCTTCCCATATACATAACTATACATTGCATACTCCTTCTACTAAAATCGCGAGTGAGTGAGTTTGGTTAATTAACACCGCTTTTAACAATATTTTAGCTATATCATGCCGAGTTAGCTTGATGTGAGAGGAACGCCCGAAGTGATTCACACCTTAGACGTTCACGACTTGGTGAAACCCACAAGCACTCATACTGCTGAAAACTTAGAAACATAATCAAGATGAATTAAGGATTCGGATCAAAGACCTCAGGTTTCTGGCGCGAATGAGGGACGAGACGACGAAGAGTGGCTCGTAGCACGACTAGTTGAGCTCATGATTATATTTCATCTATTTCATATGCCATAGTTCACACTATTTATCTTCCTTTTTGGAAAACATTAGTTACAATTAGTATTATTACTCCAACAATGCTTAGAATTTCAATACTGTCGCAACCAAAACGACAAACAGCAGATATAGTTGAGCATGCCCACTTATTTATGTTGTTAAGGAGTATTATATTCTATGATTATGGCGCCCTTGGACGACAAAAGGTCTGTGGTTAAATTCCCCTGGCCACGTCTTACTAAAAGACGTTACAGATGGTGCTTGTTACTCTGCCTGACGTTCGGCATTAAGTGGATAACACAAGGAGTGGCTGACACGGAGTCAGTAAAATGTGTTTGAGTGGATTATCCATGTTAAACTGCGGCATAGTGTATCAGTGGCCTAGCACCATTAAACCGGCGTACGTCCATGCCAGCACAATCAACCTCACACACGTGCATGCACGTCGATACATAAGTGAAATAATCTAAAAAGCGACGTCAAATTCCATTGCACCTCACCTAACCAACCTTAGAGGATCCTAATCAAATCAGCATGGCCATTGGGTGCCATACGCCAATCGATTTTGCAAAGCATATTTCTCCCTTAATACTGCCCTGGCGCAGATTGGCTAGCTGAGCGTGAACACTTGGCATGTCTCCTGTTAACGTAATATCCTCAGTAAATCAGCTAAAAATATACGTTCAATACCTATCCACGGAGAGTTTCGTCAACTTTGTTCACATGATAGTGGTCAACGGGAAACCTTGACGCCAATATCAAATTAAAATATAATTAGAACCTGTAATTAACCGCCTTTCTGTTTCTTATTGCACACTGCAAGTTTGAATTGATCATATTAAATTAATCTACACCTGAATTATTTATTTTTATATATGAAAAACCCCATTAATTTCATGCTGAAGAGAAAGCGTCTTGAGGCCTAACGATGTGGTTACGCCAATCACAATTGTAGATGTGATGTGCCTCTTGTCCTTTAACTGTTACACTCTTATGACAGCTACAGACTTAAGTTAAGACTTGCAGGTGCGAAGACGCCTTTCACACCCAGAAATCCTGTCACAAAACAAATGCCCCTCGGTCGTATGCCAGCTGGACTGTCAAAATCACTACGTTGAGTTCCTCCTCTGGCTTGCAGACATTGGTCTGAATTATGTACCCTCACATTGATTCTGGCAGCTTTAGCCTGATTCTCCTAATGGGCACACAATTGACGTGTGTTGCTTTAACACTTTTACTGTGGAATTCTACGGTTTTGAAGAAATTGTTCACAATCTTTATCGAATTTGTTGACTAAAAGTCCATGTCTGGTGTTCATTTATAGGCTTAAGGTTATAAAGATCTTTGAATGCCATTTCTTGTACAAAGTTATTTGACACTGACTGTCATATTCCTAATATTAGTCTGTTCTGTTACCAGTGTATATCATTCACATTGGGGAGTTCATTCATCTTGGTGTAATTTAAGAGGTTTGAGTAAGCTTAGATTTGAAATAATGCGCGGTTTTATAGCAGTATGAGTCGTTACAAAAATCTGATATATGTAATTGGAAATCGGAAATTGTGTATTTGGTTACATGTGTAAGGATATATTTAGACTGATTTTACTAGAGCTACTGCAGTTTCAGTTCGCAGAGAACCGAATACGCTTTTCACAATTGTGTGTAAATACTAAGGTATCAAGAGGTTTATGTCGTCTCGGTTTTCTCATCTTAAGGGCGCTGTAAGTACGATGTTAGGCCACGTGATGAAGCTAGTAATGTCGAAGGTACATTCTTATTCAGTTAGTTGTGTTAATAATGAATGGAATACATGTGCTATACCTAGTGCCAGTTTCATCGATTTAAGAGAGTAATCAGGGGTCGTTTGGATCGGGAATAATGAAAATGAGTATTGTAATCCTTTGTCTAGTTCGGATAATTGCAAAAGAAATCACATGCTCTCTTTCGTTACAGGATATTAAATTTTGCCAACACTTGGTATCACCACTACTTGACAGTGATTAATGGACATATACTTACATGTATGATATAGTCGGAATCGTACAATGGACTATTGGCAGAAATGTCTTACGGTTATTGAAAGTGTTTATCGTTTTTTTAAGACATTTTGCTCCAAAGAACTGTAAATTACCTACACACTACAAATACAGTGATCCGTGACAAAACAATCTAATGTAAACCAAAGAGTTCTGCTTTACATTTCGAGGAGAAATCAAGAATAAAGTAACGCCATGCTGTGCATTACCCGTGGATAACCTCAAATAACGCCAAATCTTGCATCATGCACGTACACGTATACGTGTTTGACTTGCCTTTGCATGTGTTTGTGACGGACGAGTGCCACCTTTTCGCGAACACCTGGTAACATCACTTTTGATAGTGATTCATAAACACATGCTCATGCTAGTTTGAATCGTACAATCGACCCTGCTTTCGGCAGATGCTTCTTATGCAAATGGAAGGGGGTTTGTCTCTATTAATTAAATGTCACGGACGGTTTCAACCATCTACTATGATATTGGAAGGATATAATGAATTGCAAGAAGTCTACGAGCAACTAATCTTTGTTTTCAGTGAACATCTATGTTACATATAGGTGATCCTTAATTGAATGCTGACCCGATCTTGCACGAGTTCTGACGGTTGGTGAGAGGCCTGATTAAGTGTACTGCTGTGATAATTGGAGCAGTGAAACACGGACGTGTCAGATGTCTAATACAGATAAGTGTGGTTATTGGATCATGAATTTTATTTTATTTTAGGATAACTATCGGACTGATTGGAATATTATCCTCCTTACCATGCTGGGGGTATGTTCGGATTCGCAGAATGGAATCTTATGATTGTGGGACGAAGCAAGATGTTAGACTTTACAGCAGGGCGAGTCAGTGAATGTGGTCATCCTGTTACGATGATGTACCCGACTGCTCAAATAGCCACACCTGTATTTAAAAGTATCATTACATCGCGATCAATGCCTTTCATAAGTTAGTTTTTCCAAAAAGTTAAGTACCATGCAAAAGGCAGGGTTACCTGAACTTCGTCAAGGACGTTAAAGTGACTAAAGACGCTCAAGCTATTTCTTGTTGAACAAATTTAATATATTTGATCTTTTAAATGATTTACTTCTGATAATTTCGAAAGGAAATCACGTTTGGAGTGTGCAAAAGTGTACAAGTTGTGTAACAGTTTCTGCTATTCGCGGAGATCATGTTTGATGGCGCCATAAAACACCACACTTACTGAATAGTGGACGAAATGTGTGCTTCAGATAATTGCGACACGAGTGAACTGTAAAATACAAAGTAATTATAGGCTTCTGATGACCTCGTCAGAACATCATGTTTGACAGCACTAAACATGATACCGACAATACATATTTGCTTCTGATAATTCCGTTAGGGCATCATGTTTGAGCCTATTAATCAAAATAGGAGCCATTGGCTTTTTGTACTATGTGATTTGTTAGTCTATCATGTTTCGAGCGTATTATACAAGTTAATATGAATATAATGCTTCTGTAAATCTCCTTCAGAGAATTTCTGATGTTACCAGCCGTGTTAATGGTGGAATATTGCTAAATGCGGCGTAAAAACAAACGCATTGACACACTCGTTCAGCAAGTAATGCGAGTAGGGAAAGCAGCTGAGGACAAAAGAAGTGTTTGTACTTTCACAAAATTCGTCATTGTCAAAATGAGGTATCCATTTTCGAATGAAAAACATTGCGAAATGCAAAACGCAAAGATTACGCGTGTATAAAATGAATCCTATGTTATGCAGTACTATGATTAGCTGTGGGCTGTAAGTAGGTGTATCATACCATGATAGATGTGTCTTCATGACAGCAGTATATCTTGGAGAAATACAATATAATGATTAATGGTGCAGATCTGTCAGATCAAAAGCCGGAACTTAACCTTAAATCTTTGCAGGCGCAAGACCTACTGTATTTCGTCTTTTATAGACATTTTCAATTATTACATGTATTTTGACGAGGAATGTGAATTTCTGTGATATGCATACAGGCATGAAACGAAGTCCATACTTGTATCACATATCCTCGAAAAGGTAATTATGGCGACAATTAGGAAAAAAGTAACCAAAAACTCATCACTTTAGAATGTCTGCAAAAAGGACCCGATGACAAGGATATATAGATCTTTACAATATATCTTCATCCACAATGACGTTTCAGTATTAATTTTGTGTTATTGAGTTACTAGTCGTATGGCGAAGAGTTAAGACTTAAAACCCGTTATTCTTGTATGGTCTTCAGTGACCCATGTTCTTTTCACAACAGCTAATAAGCTGATTATATATTTATCCAGTGAAGTGATGTATCACGGAGCTTTACACGCTTCTAGAACAGGAAAATCAAACACCACATATCGTGTGGACTAATGAGTGAGTGAGCTGTTAAATGAGTGAGTGAGTGAGTATGAGTTTAAATTTAAAGTCACATCGGCAATATTTCAGCCATATCGTGACTAAAGCAATTTATACGTTAAGAAAACATCAGTTGGGACTATGTTAAAACCTGTCAGCAAAGGACAGAAAAAAATATTAGACTTATCACAGATTTCTATTTTTTAAACTAGTATGTGGTCGCAAAAAAAGATATCTATGATATCGATATACATTGTAAAAACGGGCTATAGATCGTCTGCAATTGAAGGTAGATCACCACACTAGGGACCATGGGGACTTATAGTACCTTTGCTACCTGCGAGCACACCAGCCGGATTTACATCATGCCTTCAGCCGCTGGCGATTTTATGCAAGTTTAGCCATCCATTAAAAGTAACAATTATTCTACGATTAAAATCGTGGTAGGCCTAAATTTACTTTGAATGATGTGGAACTTACGTACCCTCTCAGGTGTTTAACACATCAGACAGCAGTATCCCAGCTATGTAACGGCTACATTTTGGGATAGCACATGGCTCTGTGTACAGCGCACAGGGAACAAATCAGGTGAAGGTAAACGACATTGTTCGCGGAGAGTAGTAAATTGTTGGATGGGTGACCGCGTTCGGCGGCTTGATCCCTGAGAGTTTCTAGGGTTTCGGTATTATCCCACAATGAAGCACTGTTGCACATATGATGTCGCCTCAGTCAAGTGACTTTGTTCGAAATATGCCTCTGTAGTAAATGGGTACCCAGTAGGATGAACTCGCAATGTGACTGTGAACCTTATCGCGCCTCACAGGCAGCTTGGGTTGTGTACTACTCAGAGAGCTGAGAATGAAAATCGAGTGGATACTGATCCACTGACCGGGGTAATACTTTATCTAAGCGCTTTGAACATTTCTAGAAGCAAACCCTAGTACTCTCCTAATGTCAGACATCCGATTTGGGGGGGGGGGGGGGTACCAAACCTAAGGTCACCGAGAACAATGGGGATTCGGACAACTTGGTATTTGGGATGCAAGCATGACATTTCGAAAGTGTGGTCCGCATATATGTCATGCATTTTCCTGAATCTTATGAATCACATTAGTGTCAAAAGGGACAGAGAATTCAATGATATAAATGATTTCATTGGATTGATCAAAATCAGTTTTTTTGGCCTGGATAGGTCTAAGGCTGTTTTCAAAGAATTTTGTATTTGTCATTTTGCATGACGCCCTCTATCATTTGATGTGGCACTTCGCTTGGTTAACAAAACAATTCATGAAGAGCCTCCACATTAGACACACCACACCCTCCCATTATAACTGGTTAATATAAGCGATTGAGGGAAGAACGAGGGTGGTGCGTGTGAGGGTGTCAATACCCTGAATGTCTTGTTTCGTCTAATAAACAACACCAAAAAAATACGACATGACGGGTCAAGCATACGTGTTTGTGGCTTTGACTTTATTGCATGCATTCATCTCTGAACCTAGATTTTCTTAAGTCTACATTTGTATTCTGTCCGAAGTTCTTCCTTGATATGGACATTCTGGAATTTGTCCCTAACCTGCATCTCAAATCACGTATAGGGCCGACCTTTCATGAGATGGTCAGTAACTCCTCCAATAAGGAAACTGACTGATCCTCCCTCTTCTGCCTTGCAACGTTTCAGTTGAAGGATGTTGCATTTATCGAGTCCAAAGGACATGCCAATATCATTAGAAAAGGACTCGCCAAGTATCTGTATTTTAAGAGTGGATGCTTCTTTGGCAAGAAGTTCATGTAAAGGAGGTGTGAAAGGGGTGTTGGGGATCTGTACCGAGGAGCTCCAGGATGATAACCTTCCTCTTAGCTTAGCAAAAAGCTAAAAGCTAAAAGGATTTTGCGACAAACATAAAAGCAAGGGACTGAAAGAATCGCCCTGACATATTACTCTTCAAAGAGAAATGGATTCCGAAGTCACCACCTGCCCCTGTGAATACATCTCAAGTTCAGTTAACGAGCAATTCATTATAGACTTGAAAAAAAACTGCTCGGGAAGGTCAATACATTAAAGTGAGTTCAAATCCACTCGTGAGGTACAACATCATATCTTTTCTGTAGTCTATTCAAAACGGGAGATTACGGTGGTACGTTTTAGCTTCTTAAAGGATTATTGTCTGAACCATCAATTGATCCTTAAAACCCCATCATCCATTTCTTGCTCCTTTATGTTTCATGTAAATAATGTCATTAGAAATGCAGTATGATGACACGAGATCTGTAAGACACCCTGTAAATATTGTGTACTTATTATAGTATTACTTGAAGTATTATTCGACCTTTGGACAACCAAGGCGCAATACTGACTACTGAACATCCGCTTTCGTTAGATAATTACATGATGACTTTATGCTATTTCTGCATTTTCTATCTATTTTGGTATCTGATATTCATCAATGCATCATATAGTATGTTTAAATCCACCATTAAAAGCGTATCTTATCAATAAATAGGGTTACGTTGAGTGATTTGAATTTATGGTGGCTATTCTGTTATACCACAGCGCATCAACTTAATGATCATGAGCAGGGACCAAAGTATTCCAGGCCATATAACAAGTAACAGATCACACCAGTATACACATGTGGCCAAGAAGAATAGGTTGGTTGTGTTCATTGCGCAACTCTAACTGGCGTGAATCGGGAGTGCTTTACAGCATATTTTATGTCGAGAATTTATCATCTATATTCTAATCTTTTGATCATAAGTGAAATCGTCAAAAATAAGGCGTTAAGTAAATGATCAAACAGAATTAGGTTAATGTCCCTATCATTATTTGTATTATAGCCGAATGGGAGAAGTGCCATAATGATCTCTAAGCTATGACGCCAACCCCGTTCCCTGACATCTAGATAAACATGGATGGATATGTCTTCAGGTTTTAGAGTCAAGCTAAAAGTCGATCGTACTGATGTCAGGTTTTGGCAGAGTTCTTCCTCAGTTAACACCCTGGCCTTTATAGGGGTATTATTTGATATGTCACAACTACCAAGTTCTGTAGAACAATTAATGTTGTGATGCTTTAAATACACATAATGACACATAATACACGCTTTTCATGCAGCTAGACATTGGATGGCAGCTGGTTTATTCCAATTGTTTCCATTTTTTTTCAGTTTGACAAATGATATCACGCACTGAATGATCCCACTCCGAATGACATTCAGCGGGTTTCTCTTCTCCCTCTTCCCATTTTGTGTCACACGCTTCAACAGACAAATGATAGCAGGTTGTTCACAATAGTGTAGGCAACATTGAATGGCAATAATAAGGTTGTGATTTTCAACAATAGAGAAGTGATTACAGGACCGACATGTTGGTAGCAGTATGATGAGTCTTGGCAGCCACAAATAGTGGAATATACACCATGAGCTGTCATGTCCACGTTCTGCAACACTTTCCTACAAGTGCACAACTTATATAATAGAGTGTTCGTAAAGGAAAATGAAAGTTGTGGTGATCCCTGAAACTTGAAATATTGTGAGACATTTAGGGAAACAGGTATTGTCTGAGAAAGTTACTTAAGGTTAACGCATCAATTCAGTTGTATGCAACATGTAGTCTTTTTATGACTTAGAAAATAGTGGTGTCTCTTTCTTGTTTGGCCAAACATTCCAATGCAATAAAAAAAAACAGACTCAAAGAACATCGTCCGCTGTTAACAAACTCGACCTGAAATCCGGTATTTCCGAACACATCCTGAAGAACCAAAACCATAACATAACGTGGCAAGCCACCATAGTCCTGTATACCAACAAACACAACTGGCGACAAAGAAAACTTGAACCATGACCAGAGAACCCCTCTGCCTGGTGCGAGGGACTTATTGCTTTGATCTGTAAAACTTCAATTTGCCCTTTGCTATTTCCATTCTTGCACTTATCAGTGCTAATTACCCTCGACCTCCCGTTTGCACAGTATCCATCGCCTATTACTTACCTATGATGACTTAATTAATGGCTTCGATACCTTCAACGCTAATTACTGTCAAGTGTTGGCTTCAATTGTCTTTTGCTAATCACATATCAGCGCCAATTATCTGTTGGCTTCCATAGTTAGTTTCTACCCTTTGTTATTTTCCACCTTTTGTTATTTTATCAATTTTGTTGTACATATATATGCTCTCTGTCTCATGGCATTCATTCACCCCTTACTTACCCCAATATCCCAAAGAATAACAAACTACCTAAATGAACACCAAATTAAAAATCTTAAACAAAACTGCAAACAATCAAATATCTTCACCCCTAAACTTAAAATACCCAACATAGACACAACACTAGCTAGCCAAATAAATAAACAAACCGACCCAAACATAGCTAAAACTACCACACTAGCTACATACACGAAAATTGGCCAAATTGGTGTCACATTTACACGGACGGATCCTCAGATCCGACCTCCAAACACACAGGTTTCGGAGTCCATACCACACAACCAACTAAAACCACACAATCCTTCCGACACCCAAACAACCAATCAATATTCACGGCAGAAGTAATGGGCATGGCCTCAGCCCTCCATAATCAAGAATCCAAAAACCACAAAAAAAATCCTAATACTTACCGACTCCCTAAGTGGACTGCAAGCCCTCCAAAACAAAAATACCAAAAAACCGACCTAAATTAATAAATCAAATACTTAAAAGCTCCAACGACCTAACTAAGGCAGGCAAACAAATAACCTTCTTGTGGATACCCGCCCACGTAGGAATATACGGTAATGAAAACGCCGATAAAGCAGCTAAACTATCCCTCAAAATCCCAGAAATAAGCTTAAACTTACCCATCTCAAAAGCAGAAATTTAGAGTGTAAACAAGCAAAAAATCACAAAAATGGCATAACCTATATCTAAACTCAAATAGCCAAATAAAAAAAGTGCTCAGCAAACCACTAACCAAACCAAACATTCTCCATCCATCAAAAAAAAAATCGACAGAGTAATCACTAAACTCCAAACAGGACACACCAACCTAAATAACCACCCCCCAAAAAATAAAAAAAACACACTTCAGGTAACTGCCCACACTGCAAACAACCAGAAACCCCAGAACACGCACTCATCCACTCCACGCACTACCTCACACATCGAACCGCATTACAAACCACCCTCAATCTAAACAAAGCTCTCACTCTAGAAGCAATACTAAACCCACAAAATAAACTAGAAAACTTCAAGGCCTTAGGCGTATTCTTAATAAAAACGGAACTAATAAAACGCATCTAAAAACACAATAACCTACCAAAATCAAAATCACATAAACAAACAAACATCCACCATACCCAGCTCCCTTAGTTCTCCACCCCAACCCCATCGGCATCTATTCCAAATCTCAAAATTACCAAATTCTATATAAGCAACCCCTAAACCCCCCTCTTGGGTTGCACAGACCACTTTCGCCCCTTTCGGAAACACATTAAATGGCCTGGCCGGACCCGTGTGCGAAATACGCATCAGTCGGAAAGCGCACGTTAAATCTCCAAAGTAAGTAAGTAAGTAAGGCATTCATTCACCTGATGAAGGAGTAAGCATCTACTCCGAAACGTTGTGTTCCTCATTATAAAGAAGTTGAAATCCATATATTCTCTTCCTTATGTGTATCACTTCTAAATGCCTTTCAAACACCTAATGGTAGAAGAAGGAGATGCAACAAATCTTTTAAATCAAGTGTATTTTTTGGTTTTCGTCCTTTCGTCACCATGGCTGCGTCGTGGCATCGTCTTTAGGATGCCAGAAACAGACTTGAAACATTGCCAACGTCTTAATTGTCCTCACTACATCCATATGATATTACTGCACAC
Source organism: Haliotis cracherodii (assembly GCF_022045235.1). Classification (NCBI taxonomy): domain Eukaryota; kingdom Metazoa; phylum Mollusca; class Gastropoda; order Lepetellida; family Haliotidae; genus Haliotis; species Haliotis cracherodii. The sequence continues at coordinate 37,634,143 of NW_027266275.1, read as the reverse complement.
AACTGTCGACTCCAGTGATATCCTGTGAGGTCGACTGCATTCAAGGCTATTGGCATATGCTCTATAATTTACCAAATTTCAAGGATTGAGTGATCTGCATAATCCAAGACCCATGAATGCCATTTCTGGTTTCATTCGCTATGATTGTTCCTGGAATGTTAATAAAAGCGGCGTAAAACCATTTAAGATCACCAACTATGTACTCAGTATACAATATCGTATGATGATATGTGTTCGATACATGATATCGTCACTTGAGGCAAATCCACTTTACATGCAAAGTATGGTATGACTGGCACAATCATTTTCTGATCAGGTCTTTACTTGGTTTCAGAATTGTCCTGTCACGGCATACTGAAACTTGGCACTTAACAAAAAGTTTTCAGTTCATGTGTTATCAGTGTAAAGAAATCTCGTAAACATGTCACCAAACACATAACTATGTCATATCGCTCCTAATCCTCACAAAGAAAGACTGTTTGCAGGGGTACATTATATGGAATTCCATATAGAAACTAGTGATGAAAATTCGAAAGTCAAGAGATTTTCAGGAGGTTTCTTGACGTGTACTGGTCCTTAACTTCCAATGCGAGCGAATGAGTGAGTGAGTAGTTTACATGTATGCCGCTTTTAGCAATATTCCAGGAAAATCACGGCGAGGGACACCAGAAATTGGCTTCGCACATTGTACCCATTCGGGAATCGCCCCGGGCCTTCGGTGTGACGAGCGAGCGCTTTTTAACCACTGGGCTACCCCATCGCACAAAAATGGGTTTGAGATTAATAAGCTATGCTTACAGAAACCTTATTAAATATCCTCTGATATAGCTGACGTTCTCTGTAACTTCCGTAAAATGAATGACACTTGCATTGAAAATATTATTGCAATCACTTATGCAGTATAAAAGTATACGTAGCTCTTAACATGTACAACAAATTCCAGTTACTATTATTTCTGCATCACATGCATGATACTGCGTTTTACTGCTCAAATATCTCTATTTAGTAAAACAGTGTGGTTAATTCAACCTGTTAAAAACGGCAACTCCACAAGGATGTCTATAACAGTGAAATATCAATCATTGAAAATTAAGTCATTATGTCAAATCGGTTTACAAGAAACAGAACAATTAAACCTTCCTTTAAAAACGCAGACTGGTTAAGATTCAGAACTATTGCCTCAAATGTAATTCAATTACACACTCCGGAGAATACGGCTGATGCTGCAGGAATCAACGGATATGCGGTAGCATCTGATTCAGACAGCTAGCCATGGGAGACGGTCCTTGATGTTGACAGTCCACCTGGCGGACGTCCGAAGGGCGCTTGAATCGTTACAGAATATTTGAGAGCGAACGATTTCCTTGCACCTGCACATCTTAAGTCTAGGTCAAGACCGCCTGGAAAGTGTCGACCTCACTGATGTCTGGATGTCATACACCTGCACCAACTATAGACAACAGCGACATCATAGTGTCTTCCCACAGCAGCAGGCCTCGACGATGCTTTCAAAATATATCACTTCAACCTGACATTAATTGACATAATCACGTTCGAAGGATGAACTATCTTAAACCTACACAGGCATAAAGATAATTCAGTTGAATATTAATAATTTTTGTTCAAACTTACTTAAAATGTACAAGAATGAGCTCAAGAAAAGTGGTAAATGGTAAGTCCTACACTGTGTATTTTGATATGAAAGTAACATAACTATTTTTGTTCTTCTTTGTACAATATGAAGTGAATGGATTTGACGAACCTCTTGGTACATGTAGGTAGCTACATGCGTATTAAATTGCTATCTTTATTGAGATGTTTGGTAGCAGGAGATACATAAAACTCAAAAGAAGTCATGCCATGACAGATTATCAATGGTAATATGAAAGAATCGCGTGTTCTTCAACTTCGTGTGAGTAGTATACATGTATTAACTGGTTACGCTGTACGGGGTTGGGAAGTAACGTACTACAAAATCAATTTGCGTGTGGCTATCACTGTCCATGTTGATCCCATAGTTCGCCCAGCTAAGACAAAATGATACCCACTGACAACTAGTTCTGTATACTTGGGTTTCTCGTAAAGTGGCTACTCAAACCGGAGTGTTTTGTTTGTTTTATGCTTAAAACACCGATACTCCAGCTATGTGACGGCGGTCTGTACTAATCGAGTCAGTACCAGACAAACCAGTGACTGATATTGTGAGCAGCGATCTACACCGTCGGGATACAAAAGTACGCAATCAACCGTGCCTGACTACCAGAACCATTAAGTCGCCACTAACGACAAGACTTGATTCCGGGGGATTATTAATAACGTAGAATTCCCATAAGGACCAAACCGGATTGAACGTATAATGGCAGTACGATGCCTCTTCAGTAAGTGTAGTTTGTATTTTGCAAACACATTGGTGACGTATATTTCAATGAAGGCGACAAAACCCTTTCCATATTCAATAGATATCTCTGCCCAAATCAGAGTCGATTTTACTATTCCGGCTATGTTCATAAATCACTATCAAAATAGTGATGATACCAGGTGTTGGCGAAAGGTAGCTGGTAGCACCTATCACAAAAATTTGCAAAGGCAAGTCAATTGTTCACCTGAAAAAAACCACGATCAACATAAAAATGGGGAATTGCATCGGACATCAGTGCTGCCATATGTGCGTCATATGTGGAAATGGTCTCCACATGTCTGCCATAAGACTTTTTGAAAGATTTACTGAGGCCTTGAATGATCAAACAGCTGCTGGGTGGTATGGCGCTCTTTGAAATCTTGGTAGAAAGGGCCTGCTCGATTGTACCTCAAAAGATGTGAAATGTAGACACCAATGACTGGAGCTGCAGGAATATTGATAAAGGGAAAGTTGACTATTGGAAATAATACATAAAGCCATTTAGAAAGATGGTCAAATGTAACAAATGTGATATTTGGGATAATTCTTTATTTGTAAAGTCTACATCTAGTGATCTGGACTACTTGTTGTCGGATTTTCATTTTGTGGAAGCCTCGGTGGCTGGGTTGGTTAGATCTCTGACTTTGTGTGCTGGCGATTAGGTGAATCACTCTGCGAGTGTGGTTCCGAATCCCGATGACGTCACATGGTGCTGTGACGTGGGGAACAGGGGTACAATGCAGTGTCGTCATATATCAAATATAAAACGTCAACACCAGAAAATAACCAGTATCGATCATACGACGAAACATATTCCATTGGACGTATATTGTAAAAGGCAAAATAGCGATTACAATTATATGAATGGATCACTGAAAATCAGTGATGACACCAAAAAGGGTAAGCATGTCCCGACCCTCACAGGTAGCATCCGGCACTCACACAATCTGCCCCAAAATTAAAGTGTTTGCTGCATGACAAGCATTCTCTCATTCTTTTTTGCCGTAAGCAGTAGGCGACATGGGACCTAATTCAACTTTTCATATAACGTTGTATCACGCCGTACATTTGACGATTTGACTTTTCGTCTGTGTTTCAAGGCCCTCAGACTGACCTAAAGCAAATGTCGTTAAAAGACTCTTTAAAGCGAAAATAACGCATAACAAAACATAACAAAAATGTGTATGTCCTTCATAATGATGATAATCAACTTGTTTTCATGTTGTCTGCATTGTTTGTTGTTGTAGAATATATTTTGATATTGGTGGTTAATGCGTGTCTGAGAGAAAGAAAATTTAGTTTCAAACCAAAAAGACGTTTATTAAATGTACATATTTTTTATGTTCATGTCTGTAAATATAAGGAGATTTTTGTCCACTAAATATGATAAATACAATGCTTGAAAATGTCATGTACATTATGTAGATGTCATTAGCACTTGAAATATGAGTTATACCTCATCAACACGCTTTTATGTTTGGACATGTACCAGAAGCATAAGAAAGATGCTGTTCCAGAGCTTTGATGGGGGATCTTGTCATTAAGTCCTCCGTCATTCACCTGACTGGACATTCTCTTCATCTTAAATAGGCCGTTTCTGGTTTATCCCGGAAACATAGGGTAGTTGTAGATGAACTCTGTAGGAATATAAAACAGTAACATTAATGCATCTATCAAGTACTGTAGACTGTTCAGTATTAACAGAGATGATGTTATATTTGACAGATGCCCGTCATGTCAATCGCAGACTAATGTCGTCACAATGTAACCTGTTCGCATCGAAACGTTACATTTAGAAACATATATATATAATGTAATTAACAGTTTCGTTAGTCAAATAACTGGAGGAACTGGAGTGTGGAAATTGAAAGTGGTTCACACTGTATGCCATCATACAATGTTAATATAATAACATAGAATGTTCTTAAAATGCAATGATTAAGACAAAGGGGAAAGGCACCGGACAGACCATATTTGAAAGTCCTCCATACCAACACGTTTTCATAAACCGTAGTGTGAGTTAGCAATGGGCTGGTAAAGGAAGTTATAGATGGACGTTGGATGTAACAATTTCATTTGACCCAGATATAATTGATTTCGTCTATTTACATAAGATAACCGATACGCACGGTCCAAAGCAAAATAATCCCGCTTGCCCAACAGCGAAGTGATGCAAAAAATTGTAGAAGGCTGACCCATAGAAGCGTCCTACAGCTACGGGGATTCCCTGGCGGTGGGCTCGTTTCACAAATGTACCGGATAAGTATTCCATGTGTGTCCATCTTCATGGTCTTGTGTGTTTCTAAAGTAATTAACGCCTATGACATAGAGCGAAAATCAACATAATGCTGCCTTGCCGTGTTACTACTGAAATACTAATTCAAACAGCATTAAGTTAACAAAACCTCAACCTCATCAATTATCAACCCTAATGTCTGACCCTAACCCTAATACTGCGTTGATCATTCATTGCATCATTAAACACGTCAATTGTTTCTCCAGGCTTCGACCGCCAGATTGACATTTATTCATTGCTGTATTGTGATCGTCTGGGGATTTCAGACCAGACAGTGACAGCATGATCAGTGGGGCAAAGATTATTGTCTATTTACAGAAATCGATACCTTGATTCTTTAGGACTTCTAAATGTTAAATATTTGCTGCGTTGTTAAAATATAAAGTAAGAAAACAGTATCTAATACCAGGATGATGCATACACACATTATTTTTAAAAGAGTCCAATTTGTGCTTTTAAATGTGGTCTGTGCGGCGCATTTCCTTTTTTAATTCGGTGTTGCATTTTAAGTACATTCTCTCTCATTACACTAACGATGTATGCTGAAGTCAAATGTACGACCATGCCTTTATTTGAATTGACATTCAGCATCAACTACTTTCCATGTACACCCGCCAGTTCTTCTACAAGTAATGTGACTAACGAAACTGCTAAATGCAATATGTTTGTAAACTCGCGAGCATTTTACATCGAAACGTTATTGGTTTGTGTCTGATATGACGTGCACATGTCAAGTTAAAAAATATCTCTTTGAAACTTAATGTTTCAAACCTCAGCAGATAGATGCACTTTTTTACTTGTTTTTCGGAAAATATCCATTGACATGAAAACATACAAGATATATGGCAATATGAGTTCTCTTTCGTCTTGGAATGTTACCAATATAAGTGATTGTTTTCTACATTGACACGAGAAGTTGAATTAGATTTCCTCTTTAAATGATGTTTTACCGTTACGAAATTGTTATTATTATATCCGTTCTAGAATTGTATAATCATTATCCGAACCATCAATATTATTCTGTCGACATTTAAAAACTGAAAAAGTTTTGTTTTTAGTTTCAAATCGTGACTGAATTTTTCAAAACTCATATTCAATATCAATATAAAATATAAATTTACGATGATATAGATAAAGATCAGAAAATGATAGAGAATGAGATTAATGATGATTAATAACATCAACTACTGAATAACTGATTGTAAAAACTGTTTAACAAAGAGGAGAAGGAAACTTCCCCGAGAACACGGGGGTTTGAGGTAACTAGCAATTAGGACGTCTGTTCAGAAAGTGTCGAGTGTATTTCGAATGTCGATGAGGATATTTCGTGTTTGCACGATGTCTAATTTGTCACACAGCTCTGTCAAACAAGCAAGCTTTTCGACAATACATGCAGGAAATGTTGACATTAAAACATCTGTTTGGAAGAAAACAATCAAGCTGCCCACCTAACAGTAGACATGGACAATAATGATAGCAATTTTCGCTTGGAGCACAGTTCACCCACTCACGCTGATAATATGTCAGAGTTCGTTAATGTGATATGCAGGTATATATGACGCAGACAAGACAATTGGCTGGATCTTGAAGTCATTTCATCCTATTTGGCATATTAGATCTTCACGAAAGAGGATCTTCGTATTTCACGCCAATTTTGAGTTGTCCAGACTAGATTATGTGCAGGCCGCTGTCACAATCAGTTACCATAGTCATACTTTAAAGATGTTAATGTTGAGTTCCAAAGAGTTGATATTCTTTACAAGACAGTCATTACAAAGTCAATAAAATATGAGGTGCAATAAATTGAGATCATTGTGATTGAAAAATATTGAAGATGATCTGAACTATAAAACGGTAAGAGTTTTCCCTTGACGGTTAACACTTTGTATCTGTGAAGACGCTTACATGCTTGACAAATGACCTAAACGTAAGGTCAGATAGGCCATTTTTATTTCACCATCTGGGAATTGCGCAAGCTGACAAACGCACTTTAAAATGCTGTCTCTCTTCGAATACGGAAGTCGATATTTCTTTGAGAAATTGACGAACTCATAAGAATATAATACCAGAAAATACAACAAAACGCATTAGATAAAAAGCTGAACAGTTTCAGCATTATTATAATAAAAAAACCGCATTCACTTAATTATATTTATTATCTGTCTCGTGAGAAGAATGATTGTTCTGTCAATGTAATGCGTCCATGGAGTGGGTTCAAACAAGTTGTAGCGATGGTGCGAAATGAACAGGAATGCAAAACGTAACAGCTGTTTCTAAACAAAGTTAATATTCGAAATTTAAATCACTGTATGTGGTACGTAATGTGTATACTCGGAACAACATGTCACAACTAAACTTTTCATCTTAGATTTTCAATAATGTTTTTTCTCATGTATCGATTATAATTGCCTCTGTGGGTATTTTATGTACAAATTGGTTGAAATAATTTATTGTTAAACCATCACATATTTTACTGTTTCACCTCAACTTTTGTCTCTTGAGGTATTGCCAATTGTGGTCTCTATGGCTATATTTATTTCTAAATTCGACGAAATAGTGTAGTTAACATCACGTAACTTTATGTGATCTTGTGATTTACATTTCTTTCAGGGAAGGGCAAATGTCTCCCAGTCATCTGATCTGCCGCAATTCGCTGTTTAGAGTTTGCGCCCCATATCCATGTCATCATATCCATGATCAGAAGATTGTGAATTAGAATTATGATTCACTTTGATTGTGTTCACTGGATTCTCAAACCTGCATTTAGATGATACGCTGTGATATAAAATACTGTTGAAACAGTGTTGAACCAAATCAAATACGCATTGATGAAGTGTATAATGTCACTAGGTATTAGCTCCGTGCCCTTGAAACTTAATTGTATATAGTCCTTTCAAAATGTTAGTCCATTGATTATTAATTGATTAAATTGAGCAGAATGTATGGGTGTGTCGAATACTAAACAAAAGATACAAAATTAAATTAATTTGATACTACTGTCATCAGTTAAAATGTGTGAAATAATTAAACATTTCTGAGAGTTTCTGGCCACTCAGCTTCTTGTTGTTTGTTAATTTGCTTACGGATTACAAATGAAAACAATACAACCTAATACCTTTACATATTGTATTCGACACCAAAATAATTAGGTACGGAACGATATAGACGTATCACATCGATGGATGTATTTCAACTTATAATTAAGTAAACAAAACCAGGAAATATGAATTCATATTGTCTTGACTGTCACTTATTGTTGGTAATATATCTGTGAAGAATACAAAAGACTGATTAATAACACCGATCAGATAGTGTCGATGTAGTCCTGAGAAGAACGCGGAAAAATTCGATTCGAGTGGAACCTTATTCAATTGTTGAAAGTCCTTCTTTGCACACATATCTTAATGCATCAAGAGTTAACGTATCAATCATGGAATGCGAATAAAATAATCTGTCTGACAGTCATTAAAACCAAATAGTTCACCTGAATGGCAAATAATGTAATTTGCAAGAAATGCGAACTTCAGGTATCCCTGAATCGATAAGGTATCAAATATTTTATCTCTTGGATAATTTTTGGTGGAGACAGTGCTTTAAAATACAATAAAATTACGACTTTCACATGAATCGTGAAGGTCTTTTGTGTCCGATGGGAAGCGTTCGCTCATACTGGGAATCAAGGTTCGATTTCTAATTTTGGGGAAGCCAACTGTGGCGTTCTCGGTGCACCCCGCCGAGATATTGCTTGGGTATTGCAATCACTCATTTACTCACCTCCACACACTCACAAAGACATCATACGAAAGATACATTTCTTTGAGTGTTAGAGATAGGGAAATTTCAAACCACCTCTAGTAATATTAATGAGTGTTTACCATAAATCATTGTGAAAGAGATACTCGTGTTTTTGAGTGTTACGACCCTGATTGAACAACTTTTGAGCAAGAGTCGCACGACGCTCTTTGAAAGAGCATGTCCGATTGTACCCAACCAACTTTGAAATGTAGGTGAGAGTTGGTTATTGTTCGACATGAAGGGAAAGTTGACATTATGTAGATTGTTTTTGCATTCATTTGAAAATGAAACAGATGAGGCGATTACACGGTCTCTTTTATTTCTGTGGGGAAATGAGTGGAAGGCAATTTATAGATGTTCAATCAAAGGGATTACAGTTGGGACTAATACGTACTAATCATTTTTTTAAACCTTTCTTTTCAGCACCTATGTTGATGCTAATCACTGGGAGACGACGCAGCTTTCAACCGATTGCACATAGCTCAATCACTGCCTGTGCATCCTTGAAACAACACTATTTGATCCGTTGCGGTCATTAGCAGCCTGTTCATGCACCTTATCATGCAATGTGCTTGTCATTTGTGCGCTACTGTCGTGTATTGTCACTTCACAATTCATTGATTACTCCCGCTACAAAGTAATACTTTTCCGGCATTTTTGCTCGTTAAACCATGATGTATAGGTGAAAAAATTCTTTTTGCGTGCATTTTCCGTGAAGTTCGGGTAAATTCATCCGGGATTGTCACATTTAGAGATGGGTTAAATTTAAACTCCTCGTGCAGGGCAAGTACGTTGTAAACGTAACAAAACATGACTAAAATTGGTAGTTTATGGTTTAACGTAGTCACATTTTATCATCCCTTCAGTGTGCGATTATCCATAACCCCATGCAGCATTAAGAAGCATTTATATTTAAGTTTTTAATAATAATTTGGTTTAGTTTAATCACGTGTCTCGAAACATTCCCCAAGTGCATTATAGGGACGAGGTAACACAAGTCACATAGTCATAGCGGAAGTTCGCTGTCGCTGATTACTATGAGTTGTGATGGTTTCTGTCGTAAAAGTTGCATCTTTGTTTCCACCACTATTGTTAGCAGGCTGCTGGAGCTGAGAGACATGAACACTGTGCTTACGGAGTTGGTTGCACTTCATTATACTGCAACCGACGTGAAACGACAGCCTGGAGCGTGATATGGCGTCGCCGTTGGACGAACATGGCAGAGGAAGACCTACAGTGGCCATTTGTTTGACTGCAGTATGTTGCTAAATGTCTTACACTTAGCAACAGGTGTTCATGTGGTGATGGAATTCTTCACGGATTGTTCATGCCTGTGTCCAATGACGGACATAATTCCAGGGGCGCCAACACCTGCCTTGGCTTGAATATGTTAGGGAAAAAACCGCGATCTTGCAATATTTATTCCCTAGTAATAGCATTCAATTCTTTGGCAAGTTTAAAGAAACTGTTTCACCGATCAATATAATTGATGCCGATGTGCCATCATGCTTGACAGTAATGAAAGAACCACGGTACCAAAGATACGTTATATCACGGGGGAGATAATCTGATAAGCGTCGTGTCGTCAAACGATTATGACGTAACACACAAAGTGTACTTTATCGCAGAATAAAGTACATTGCCACAATTGATCTTTTAGCTAAGCATCTCAGGAAAAAGAGTACATTTGAGTTTTTTTGGTTCCTTATTTACTTCGCGATGTTAACAGACGCAAATCATGTTAGGAGTTGGAGTAACGTCCTCGATGAATGTCATTGCTGACGCAGAAACACATCGCCCAAGGTGACAGTGAATATGTAACCTCCTTAACAGGATGTAAAACATACTGGGGGACTGGGTTCAATGTTTTGGAGGTCATACACTTTTTCGACTGATTTCGTGAAGGCAATCACGACAAGATGCCAGATAACGATGTTAACTGATAACAAGTTCACACTTATTTTATTTGAATGGCGCGCCGATACTAAAATGGAAATCTGTTTCGCAAAGATTGTAAAAATGTTCGTAATCTTTCTTTTAAGACAATAGGAAACGAGCGTCCTTTAATTAGAATTCAATAACTTTAAGATAAGGTGTACGGAAAAAAGAAAATTGCATTGAAATCAATCCAATGATTAGTTTGTGCTGATCATACTTACGAGTTCATTCGTAATTATGCCGTATGCCACAAACATTTATATAATACAAACATGTATCACATTAAACATATTAGTTTTCCGTGTGTGTGGTGTACTTTGCTTCACGTTCCTTCAGAGAGGTCCAGGGGCACGGGTGGCCGAGTCGTCTGAGGCGCCGCGATTCGCTGTGCAGAGTTGCGTCCCTTGGACACGCCAGAAACCTATGATTGTGGGTTCGAATCCCGGTTCGCCCCGATTATGTTTCTAGGTTTTTCAGCACCATACCCGTGCTCGTCGGTTTACACCGAGGTGGTAAACGTCTGAGACCTGCATCACTTCGGGCTTTCCTCTCACACTAAAAGCTGGCACGCCACGATATAACTGGAATACTGTTTAAAGCGGCGTTAAACCCAACTCACTAACTCATAGAGGTCCTCGGTCTAAAGCATATCACCATAGCGGGAGACTATAAAATCGATATCAGATGTCAGTACATCTCCACGTAGTATGTAACTAGCACTTGCCACTGGACAGATGCATGTTTACAGTGCAGACTACCGTTTGAAGCTGTGTACTGCACCAAACTACTCAAACTCCATCGGTTGCCGGTTTATATGTGGCGAATTATTTACTGTTCAGCAATATGATGTTATTCCTTCAGGTCGTGGTTGTGGTTGACAATCTAGAACCTTGATCACGTTCACTGCTTTAGCACACATTTGACTCCAACTGCGTTCTACACAAAGGAAATACACCATGCTATTTTTGCACATTTGTGACTTCATGTAATACGAGAAATACATAAATTCAGTTTATACCTTTGAGGTTTGTTTGTTGCTTAACGCCACACTCAGCAATATTCCCGCTATCTGTATATAACAGAGTCTGGACAAGATAATTCTGTGATTGATACCATGAGCATCGATCCACGCATTTTGGATACAATGACATGCATCAACCAAGTCATCGAGCCTGACAACCCGATCACATTAGTCTCCTCTTACGACAAGCATGGTATGTTGTAGATCTATTCTAGCGTTAGTCACGAAGAATTATTTCACCGGTCGATGTGCAGAAGTTTCGTAGAACTAATCGTTGTAGGACAAGGGCCAGTGCCCACTTCAAAACATTACATCAGTTACAGACAGCTCCATTCACCTTACGGGAACCAACGTCTGTCTAACTGGCAATTAGCTATTTAGAGCTTAAGAGAACGTAGCTCTACTGCTTTTATAATTTCAGTTGTAAGGGCAATTAAACATAGATATATGTTCAATGGAATGTTTTGCCTGTTTGCATAATTCTTTCTGTTGTTTGAATAGTGCAAAAAAAACACCACCAGTTTCGATATCGCGCTCGTTATCTCTCTGGTGCCTCATTACGTGGCAGAAAACAGAAAAATGCGTACAATACTCAAGATGTCGATTTTATTGAAAATGTAGACTAAGACACAGCTACGGTTGACGGGTTATCGTTACCGTCTGATAAAACCACCAAGGGATCATTCCACATGCACAAGACCGGTAAACTGTCAACCTCTTCACCGACCTGGAAGAAGGGTCATGCAGTTGAGTAATTGAGTTTATGGTTTAACGCCGCTTCTAACAATATTCCAGTTGTATCTCGGCGTGTCAGCGTAATGTGAGAGAAAAGTCCGAAGTAGTTCTGAGATGTTTACCACTTTGCTGAAACCCACGAGCACGGTGCTGACAAACGTTAAAACAAAATCAGGGCGAACCGGGTTCGACCTCGCAATCACAGGTTTCAATTGTGTAAACGGGTATTGAAATATAAGTATTGTTAGCAATCCTAAACAAATAATGGAAATGTGTGAACTTACGTACTCTTAACTGCCCATTGCTGTCAAAATAGATTTTCTTGGTGACAGTGCGATTTACACATGAACCTAGAGGACAACCCCGATCAGTAATTATGTTTACCACGGACGCTTTGTCTAACTGGAGGAAATGAACCTGGAGGCACAACCTTCTGGTCAACGGAAACAGCCTGAAGTATTGCTGAACATCGTCGTTTTTAGCTGAAGGATGAGTCGGCTTTGCACGAGATGGAGCTCGAGAGACTGCTCATTTTTGTGACTGCTGGTTGTAGACCCTGACAAAGTGGTTTATGTGTAGGTTACTAATTGTGAGTGTTCTGAAATCGATTCTTTCATGATTGATAAGCTTTTGTACAGTTCTAATGGGTTATTTGCAGCCACTGGTATATGCATCGATGCGTAGGCTATCATAGATCGCTGTTTTCAAAGGGTTTTGTGTGAAAAGACATGAATTAGATACCTGAAATTAATCTCATTTACCCAACTTAATCAAGCATTCTCCACCGCCATGTAAACACCACTTTTTAAACATAGTGTTATACCCACGAAGCATAATTTGCATGTATCAGTAACAGAAATAATGTGCTTATCATAATTCCTTTTTGAAAATTAGCAAATTTCAAGAACCTACACTTCCCATTCATTCTTTCGCAAAACGGTTGAGCATGTCCTGCTCATGCAGGAGCACCATCCGTATCTTTGCACCATCCGTATCTTTGCACAATCGGTATCTTTGAGGCCTAGTAATATTCTACGACTGACTATGTCAAGAGTTTGGAAGGTGACGAAAGGAAAACTGGGGAAAGCGAGTCACAGCCAGAGACCTGAAGCAAATACGAATGAGACAAAATCGGTTATCACGCTCTACATGTTCATTTAACTCATTAAGGAACCTTGCTGGACATGTCGTTTGGAATTACCGGGTCTGAAATATTTATAACTATGACTTTCTAAGAAAGAGAAGAACCTTCTGAGAACATAAAATCTGAATAAACCAGCAATTACAAGGAATGACGCTGCAGTCAGCATCCAATCTAATCGTGAAGATTATCTTATGTAATTGCTTGTGTGATTGTGTGCATGGAGTCAGCTATTACTACCTGCATCTGACACATAAACCTGCATTTCGAAAGTCCTGTAGCTTAAGAGGTTGAAAGATGTCATTCTGGAATAATAGGTTGAATATGAATTCACACATTGATAGCACATTCACTGCCAGTACACACGATACAGTCAGACCGATAAAAGGTCAAGGTGCATTACATATAATGTGATATTTAAGTTGGATTCGGTATAAAATCGTCTTTTGAATACTAGATACTCCACGTAGGGCGAAAAGACAGACATATACACTGTAGCTGAAGAGAGGACATATCGAAAACTTCCCTAATCTGGCTGAATGAGAAATAGATAATAAAACGTGACACAATATATGATGTTCCTTTATTAAACAGAAAATTCGCAATAACCAGCTAAAATGAGGATCCGGTGGAGACCACTTGAGTGGTTGTTTGTATGCTGTCATACCCCGACAGCAGGTATCGTCTCATGCTATAAAGCTATCAATCACTGTGTAAAACGTTTTTCCTACTAGTCCAACCTCAGTTTGTATCGGGCAGTCGAGATATAGTTACAGTACTGCTGGCTCCGCCATAAAACAACATTCAGTCACTCATTCACTCTTTGACAGGAAGCATGAGCCGTCTTTGGCGTCTAATTGACATGCATGGAACTGAACTATATGACTACGGCTGCTCTTTACACGCGTAAAACTATCTCAACGGAATTCCAGCAAATTAGCGAACAGAAGTCATTAAAAAATCTAGCAGGTGCCTGTATCTCTCTTTAGATTCATTTTACAGCAACATTTACATGCTTTTGGTGTCTGATCAAGGATGTTTTAAAACCTTTTAACGTAATTTGGAATGACATGTTCTAAAGGGCAAATCATTTCAATCTTAAAATATATTAAAGTAAAGCTTTAACAGTTTCGTTAGGAACAGGCAATTACATATGGACAGGGATGGTGGATGAAACATTTGTGTTTAAGATTATTTGGTGTAGGAGCGTTCATCTTTGAAGCATGTGGTCGTTTCATTGCATGACATATTGGTATTTTTACACCCCTCTTGTTTCACAAAGTAGGACAACTTGTTGTCATTTCTGACTTTTAAGACTCAAGTTTACAACTTATATCGATCCAACCAGTTGGGTATGTGACACGTTTCATTGGAACGGCACACGCAAGCGGTTTATATGCCTCAGTCAGTTTTGGCCTGAAGGACAGCTGTATGAATGAGAAGGAGTCTGTGAGATTCAGAGTGACAGAAACTATCCACAAGACTGAATGACAAAAGAGATGACTTCAACTTTCCCTATATGTGAATGAATATTCCAAGAGGGATGACTTTAACTTTATTTCAAGCAATACTTCAGCAGCTCCAACCTTTGGGGTCTACATTTCACAACTTTTAGGTACAATCGAGCGTTAAACTACTCATGCTCAAAAGCTGTGGCATCAGGGTTACAATATTCCAGGCCGAAATAAAGCCTTCCAAATAAGTCATGTGTATTTTTACTTTTCCAAATTTCACACATCTGTGACTAAAGTGATGTTCGACGGAATTCGTATTTTGACTTATAGCATGTGTTCCTGTGTTTGTTCATGTGAACACTTGAATAGTCTTTGCATGTTTTTGTGACGGATGCAGGGTACGCAAACACCTGGTATCATCACTAATGGGTAGTGATTCATGAACAAACGCTTTTAGCAAGTATTCCTAATAATTATGGAAAGGGTTTTATTTTGCACCTCGTTTAGCATTATTGTAGCATGATGGATAGCGTCACGGATAGACTCTGCATATTTTACCGATGTAGTTGTATTACCCTTTAATCACTAAAAATCTTAATCACAATACGTATAATGGCTGCGTGGTATGTCAGAACATTGAGCACCGAGACAAAAACGTTCATAGCTCCAGGAAATAACTTAAAAATAGGTGAAAGGCCGAATCATGCAAATGTAGCGTATAATTTAACAGGGATGTGCTGCATGTATGTATGTTGAGTGAAAGAACACTGGCAGGTAAGACGACAACTAGCACGACAAAAAAATCCCTTCCACCTACATTATACAAACACACCTATTTAAGACGTTAATATGAGCATCTTCATCTTCATCGTTCACTCAGCACACAAAGTACTTTAGAAGCTACAACATCAAAGGATGTTCTGGTACTTCTCGGTAGAAAGTCATTCCGCTGTCTAGACAACAAACATGTGTTCCGGCTTTATGAAACAAAAGCACTTAAGCAGGACTATCTGTCACTATTGCCTTATAGTATCGGGAAAGGTACAGATGGTAAATTGCAGAAATATCTTGTTTCATGAAAGAATCAAGAATAGTATACTCAATTGCTTTTCCTTGTGCAGACCTGCGCCTCTTTGCCGATCGCTTGTTCAAAGCCCATATTCACTTATGATCCGCGGTCTATCAGCACTCTATCTGCGATTGTGGATGATAGGTGAATTACACGTTCCGCTGGTGGAATTCCAAAAGTCGTTCGGACGAAAATGGATGGTTTCATAGCACCATAATCGCGATAACTGGTGCCACAAAGGAGTAAACGTAATCTACCTGCGTCACAAGCACGGGTATGGTGCTGACAAACCAGGGAAAAACGGGTTTCAAAACCATGATCATAGAGTTCTGGCACCCCTAAGGAACACCTAACGAGTTGCAAAGCCCTAGATGCCCCCTGCCCATCCCCTCAAAAGAGCCATGAAAAAAAAAATGTATTTAATATTTCTTCATAACGTATACAAAAGAGCATGCTTATCACATTAGCGTTGTGATTTGAAATGGTGTTAACATACTAATGAATTTTAACTTGCGTGGGGTTCGCGAACACCTGGTGTCATCACTGATTTTAGTGATCCATTCATGTATATTCCACTGCTATTTTGCCTGTTTCGGCAGAAGGTTGAGATTATTCTTTGGCGCTGACCTTTTGTATTAACTTGTGTTCAGACCTCGCTTGTTTGTGCTCATACTGCACAAGATCATCATTTGCCTAAAGGTGTCGTGCCATATACTCAAGAGACTGCATCAGACTGAAGATAAAATATATAATGTTTTTAGCGTTTGTGAAGTGTCATTGTGTTCTCTTTCGAACAATCATCGTAGTCACCTGACAAGCCAATTGTCTTGTCGGCTTAGACCACAAGACAGGCAGTTTATTTTTTTTCGCTGTCAGAGGATTCCCCCAATAGACTGTCAATTTATAGAGAGCGACACAAATATCCTTGGGAAGTCGAAGGAACCGTTAGCGTAGATTATGTTTGTTGTTGCAAGCTACGTGTTAAAACCTGGTTGCTATGTTTTTGTGTGGCATTTCACAAGAGCCAAATGTATTTGCCTTATGTAAGCTTATGTTACGTGTAACACATAAATAAACTCCCTCTCTGACCACCTCTCTCTGACCACCTCTCTCTTTCTTTCTCTGTGTGTGTGTGTGTGTGTGTGTGTGTGTGTGTGTGTGTGTCGGAGGGGAGATGCGTGAGTTGCGCCTGGGATGATTTATACGGAACAAAAAGTAATTTGTTCCTGAGGACATTGCGCTTTTATTACCTTCAATAAATGTCAACCGTTTGTACATTAAACTGATTTAGATTGAACTAAAAAAACCTGGAGACAATTATTGAGATACTTGTACATTTGGCAATCCTTGCTGCCTTTCATTGTCTTCAATCATCGCCCTGGTATTACATATCACGAATGGCGAGACCCCATTAGAATAACCAGAGAGAACATTCAGATGTTCAATATTCAAACCCTTATTTGAAAATTAAACAATGTGTGTTACGC
Organism: Haliotis cracherodii; assembly: GCF_022045235.1. Lineage (NCBI taxonomy): Eukaryota > Metazoa > Mollusca > Gastropoda > Lepetellida > Haliotidae > Haliotis > Haliotis cracherodii. The sequence continues at coordinate 37,616,809 of NW_027266275.1, read as the reverse complement.
TTGACACCCACGATTGTAATGCCCGGATGTTTACTTTTATATACATATCATGTACATGACTTGGATGCAAGTATGTTTTTGGACGAATTTGCTTAAATATAGCTAAAACGGCGTAAATCCTTATCCACTGAATCATGTGTTCAAGTGACCAGTCAACCGTTAACTTTGTTTTTGCTTTTTAGTAATAGTGTAATAGAATGGATGTAAGTCATGTCAATAGGAGAAAACATTCAGTGTTTTCAATGGAGATTTGTCGACATTTTATTGAATTTTGAACCGAAGTTAGCACCTTCACATAAGCTGATATTATCCATGTAGACAGACAGACTTCGTTGTTCACCTCAATAGAGTGTCACGTTATGATTAACACTGGATCTCACCATTACACGGGTAAATTTCGTCTTATGAACATTGCAACTATCTCATTCACGTAGTCCCGCATTGAACACGTAGTCTGCTTATCGCCCTTAACTCACTGACGCACCCGTAGACTAACACGACATACATAATGTCATCTAGTTCACGTAACCACTTACGTGGTTTCCTTGCCACCTTATGCACTCTTCATTAATTCATAAACAATGTCGGGCGCAGTTTCACATCAAATGTGTTCGTAGAGATATCAACATTGTGACACAAAACTAATTGAAATTTAACGATTTATTCCTGGAAAAAGAAGCGGTCGAATGAATTGAATTAATGTGTGTGCCTTACAGCTATGTAACAAGGATGTGACTATGAATGTGACGAGATGCGGGCTTCGTACTGTTGAGATTCCACAGATACAGTCTGTCCTGTATATGTAGGTGACGCAAGCCCTAACCATTACTGAACTATCGCCATATCGGTCGAGCTGTGGTATGGTACTCTGCTGGTGGCGTCCATGAGCACGTCTCTAAACACAAACTCAGAAGCCTGTAAAGTCAAAAAGGAACCTTCATCATTGAACGTAGCACTGCGTTTTCCAGTACATATAACCTTCGAATATTTCAGGGGCTATACATATTCCGTTATTATACACACTCTCTATAACATACATGTACATGTCTGTTAGTGTTTGCATTTACACGTTCACAACACCGTGTACCCACATGGACCTATCAAGTGGTAAGGGGCGACCTAACTCGTGGATTGCCTTCCTCTCATTAAAATGACATGCCGTGATATCGATATAACTGAAATACTGTTCAAAGCAGCTGAAAACATGCCACATTCATTCACTTTTAATTTTGATTGGAATCAGTAAAGACCAAAATGTGATCAAAATGTTGACACTTTTAAAAAGCCTGCCTACTCTAAAGTCATCACTAGACATTTAAAGCTAAAAGCATTTAACCAGCTGAGAGAAACGAGAGTAATTGGTGCTGATAAAGGTTTCTAAACAATTAATAGTAACAAACGCATTCCGTGCGATTCGAAGACATGCCAAATAAATTGCTGATGTGCAATGGCCATAAAACATCTATTTTACAGCTAGCAAATGGGGGTGAAATTAATCAACTAGTTTAACTCTACTTGCTTTTGCGATAAATAGGACAACAACGGTGATTTTTGTGAATCGCGTAATCGTGGAAGGTTTTAATGTGTTCTTACCTAATTAGGGAGGAAGTGCCCCATTATCTTCTGTGATGGCGCACTGTCCAAGTTGGTCAACGTCGGTGTGGCCGAATGTTAATTACTTCTGTAAAACATTTGCTTTCTTCGCCAGAACGACATAAAGGTGTTCCTGACATAAGGGGTATAAAATCGTTCATCATCACTATTGAAAATGTATTCAATGTGTATAAAACAGAAAATAAAAGATTAATTCATAAATCTTTGAAACAGGGGGCGTATAAAATTTAAGTGTTTGGTGAATCATATGCCAGTATGTAAGTTTTGCCATCTATGTTCGCGATATCACGATTTGACACTCATCGCCGATGTTGTAAAAACAGTCTTGTTAAAGTCTGATCTATAAACTCTTCCTGGAGTATGGTGTGGGCGTTCGTGTTTTATATCTAAAATCTTATGTGTAAGCATCGGTTTTGTAACATTCAAGTTATTCAAAGGGAAATTGACACCTGAAATAGGCAATAGGTTAGATTGTTTGATTCCGACTACAATGTGACGCAATGAACACTGAACATATTTACACATTTACACATTACAAGTTTTATAAACCGTTCACTAGTTGTTAAACTAACTTTCAGAAAACACATGACTGAGGTCTGCGATTTAAGCAGGATCGGTGGTTGCATTGTGTGTCAGCGTACCGTACAACATGGGTCGCGCTATTACTGGAATATGACAGACCAAACAACTTTACAGAGTACAATGGATTTTCAGTGTAAGCGTGAATAATGTTTTTGAAAGTTTATTTTACCACAATTGCACATGAGCACGAGTAGATATTAGCTAAGTAAGTCATCATTTATTATTTTGTCTGGACTGTTAAGGGGTAAGACTACAGTTTACGTATTCCTTGGGAGACAGCACAGACAATATTAGACTTAACACATCATCGGGTTTAACTAAAACATACTCCAACACCACTTGATGAAAACTGTGGCCACTATTTAGATGTAAATGGGCAAGGGACATCATTACCTCTGTAAGAGTGAACACAGTTCTGAATAGTCACAAACAAGATGCTATCGAGCACATTGTCAATACCAAGCTTAAACACCACCTTGTGTAATCATTGGAATCGTATGTCTGTGACATGCGGGGAGAAAATAGCAACTCAAGCATTGTTTTGGACCAAAGGATGTTGACAATGGTCTAGACTATCACATTTCTTCACATCGAAACATCCTGTTAATAGATCAAGACCGTCTGAGTTTACCTCTCTGTGTGAATCTTGTCTATAGAGATAGAACACAATTTTCCTAATAGATAATGGAATCGTAAACACCTTTCGTTTCGATCTGCCACATGTCGAGATGCCGGAGGCGATTTATTAGCTAAGAGTCAGTGTGTGTTACTCGGTCGGCATTATTTCCTTCTTTTGCCTGAAAGCATTATTTCTTCCCTTTGCCTGAAGGTAAAATGGCGGTCGGTTTGTCCTTTCTAAATGTACAACAAGCTTGTGTCCAAATTAGTAATAGAACATCCAGATACTGATAATAATAGTGATGCTACTGATGATATAAAAAATAATTTATATAAAGATACTTGCATATTTCAGTATCCCAAATAAAAAAATTGTCAATCTGCAGAAATCTTGGAATACAGCATTCTGTTATATTGGACTTCTTGAGAAAACATGTAGCAATCACGAATTATTGACGTCCTCCTGGAAGGAACAGATATAACCAACGTACATGTACCTCATGGTTGTAGAACCTTTAGCAACAGTTTATACAATACACAGTTGTTTAATATTGTCATTCTATCAAACAATTCAAACAATTAACTGAAAGGCATTAACTTTGAAAGTATGTGATTTTTATCATCATTGCGTTTAGGTCAAACCGCCTTTACAAACGGATTTGATATATATGCAAATCATTTTGGAGTTTTATAATACTTGTCAGTTGTAACAAAACACACGTGATAGTCCACAGAGTAATGTCGATGTCAGGTTCCAAGAAGAAAGAGTTCATCTTCCAGAGTGTATTCGGTTGGATTTAAATCATCAATATGTTTATAGCTGCTGTTTTGAATATCGTTCATTTCATATACATACAGACGTACGATAGTTATGTGATTTACACGATATGCACAAGTGTGGATGTGATGTAACGAGTGAGTGAGTGAGTGAGTTGGGTTTAACGCCGCTTTTAACAGTATTCCAGTTATATAACGGCGTGCCAGCTTAATGTGGGAGGAAAGCCCGAAGTGATGCAGGTCTAAGACATTTACCACTTCGGTGAAACCCACGAGCACGGGTATGGTGCTGACAAACCTAGAAACATAATCGGGGCGAACCGGGATTCGAACCCACAATCATAGGTTTCCCAAAGGAACGCAACTCTGCACAGCGAATCGCGGCGCCTTCGACGAACTGGGCCACCTGTGCCCCCGTGTTGTAACGAAGGAAGAGTAAGTAATTATTTTTACGTCTTAGGAAACAACCCAGGCAGCATGAACAGGGGCTTCATCACGTCATCGTTTCATCTGACACAAACCATCAATTGTTTCGATCAACTGTAGAAAAGAAAAAACAATTAACAAAAAGATAAATGTTCAGCCAGGACATCCACGATATCATGTTTTATTTTGCCTTCAAGTGTTTCAGACAAATTAATGTTGATGCATTCATGGCTTTGACGTAATTAATGTACTCGTCAAACGTGACAAGTACATTGTCTACAGGGAAAATGTGTCTGGTGAAAAGAGTTAATTATAAACAGCTGAATGAACAGACTTTCATTCAAAAGATCAATTTTCCCTGTGGGGAAACATTTATGAGCATAACACTCATGTACACAATGAGGTGTGGAGAAAAATAACACGAAACAGGTCATTAAAGATTTAAGACAAAAGATTACGAAACGTATTTTTCTTCAAATGTATGTTTAACAATGTGAGAATTAAATGGAGTTTGTACACTTGCATATATAATGATTCATTTGAAAGTAATTGGTCACCTGAAAAGCATGTGACACCATTTGATAGTTTGGATGATGAAACCGGATTAGTGTTTGGATTGCAACAAAGGTCTCGGAGAATAGTACAGCATTCACTTGAAGGCAGCAAATATTTCAGCATACTCATACTCAAGCACACTTTACAATATCTCATTACTCGTTTAAAGGTGCATCTTATCTAGCAAACACGTTTACTCGTAGTAAACACAGTAAACGCACACCCCGGCGCCCGCATTAACAAGGTGACTGTTTACAAGTTGACAAGTATTACACCCGAGTGATCACACGGTGTCGACACTGTTTGAACTACTTTGGGGTTTATCGACACAGTGGGAGATCGGAAAATTGGTTTGTCGATATCATGGGTGAAAACAAATTGGTTTAACACGCCAGTGTATGCTCAGGGGTGTCTAACATGCACCAAGCGTATCTACAATAACTGATCTAGGGTGTAAAGTATTGTTAGAATCAACAAAATAATATTGCTCGTGCAAAGGGTGATTTGTAGGGCAGATATGAATTAGTAAAGGAGGCAAGTAGTTTGATTGGTCCAAAAATCAGGCCATATAATGTGAACATCAATATGTGATCAGTTTAGGATGTGATTATTTAGGGTTTCTAGATCCACTGTAGATGCAACTGCTATGACAAACTGCCAGTTGATTTTTGGTGGACGTGTTTCTGGAAAACTAGACAATATAGGTAAGTTACGATGGTGTAGATATGTCCAAAGAAGACACCTTTGTTCCGGAATACACGACTTTTGCATAAGGTAACTTTACTTTCTATATGTAAGTGCACAATGTAATGTCATTGTATTGGTCATTTTTTTTTCAAATTATAACTATAACTAATATATGTTAGATTGGGACACATAGGTTGACTTGAGGATGCGACTTCTGACTTTCAGGATTGAATATTGTCTCGTTCTTGATAACGTAAAGAAACAACTTCCTGTGTCAATTGTCCAAACAGACACATACAAGTCAAAATGTGGTAGAGATATATGTATATGGGAATAGCCATGTCCTGAAGACCTTAGGGGAAAGAATAGAAATCATGAGCCTTCTGTTTAGAGTTACCTTATCAAGAAAGGGATATCAAGATGACGGAAGATTTTAGAGATATATGTATGATTGGCTATGTGTATCAATCAACCAACCAACCAATCAGTCAATCAATTAATCAGTACATAAACTGTCAATTTTGAGAATGCAAAAACAAGAGTTGCATCAAAATAACTATGTTACTGTAGCAAGGAACTGCGTAGACTTAAAACATCCCTAATATAATCTGAGTACGACAATAAACGAGACAGATTACTTTCATTGTAAGAAATGAATTAGGAAGTTGCATGTATTGTTGATGTGCGGAAGTAGTTTTTGACGAGGATCATTATGTATACTGGACAATTATAGAGAATGTGAAATTCATCTTCTACGTTATATGTAAAGTAACTGTAGAAGTGTGATTTTAACCATATTTAATTTTCAGAAACGAAAAAACTGGATTGGTCAAGAGGCAAAATGCATTTAGAACAGTTATAGTACAACATACTGTGTGGTACGGTCAAATATATGCATATTTTGAAAGGTTTTGAATATGCATATAAATATTCTGAGACTAAAATCGTTTTTTAACAATAAATTAATCAAGGACAGATTCAATTATTGGCAAGTTCAGTGTATCTGAGAAATTGGAATTACCGAATAATATATTGCAAAAATACAATTTGAAATTCTATAACTAAAATTTGAACACTGGAATAAATAATGAAGACCTCGTAGTAATAGCCTCACATATAAGTTGAATTATTATAACGATAAAACGATCAAAGACCATTGAGGTCACAGCAACTTCTGGTTAAATATTGACAAGTGATGTACATTACTGGTTACGTTTTTGTCATGAGTATTTCTAAATAGAGACAAAGATTCTGTCCACCACAGTATGTGTTCCAACATATTCCAGTGTATTGCTAGTGACAAGAAAGTTGTTGCACGCACTTATGAACCATAAATCAGAACTAGTGGATATCTTATAACAAATGTGGAAATGGCAGATATATTTGTTGCAATTCAATACGTTAATTATTCGGGCGTTTTGCTTCAGAACATTTTATGAACATAGAAGTATTATTTTCAATGACAGTTGCTACGGCTATCACCTTGCGGTGTTTTGGGAGATATTTGTAACTTCCATCCTCTTTGGTAAATGTAATTTAGATTGCTATTATAGGATCATCAACATACTTCTAGTGGTCTTTTACATTGCACCTGGTACCCTTGTGATCATTCCACGAAATATGTTAAATTGCTGCTTGCAATTATAGACTATTATTATAGAGGACGATAGAGATTAAGTTCACACAGGTCTCCAATTACAGACTCATTTAGCTGACTTGAAAAGATACGGATAACAAATTTTCTATCAACTTTAGTCATTGATTAATCCTCCGTACTACCAATTTTTGCAACTGGCCATGGGTCTATTAGTACATTGAGGTCATTTGAAGAATCAAATTCTGATCGATGCCTGTGAATATCTGACAACGTTGTACTTAAATGTTTAAATTACACTAAATACGAAGAACCAGCTAGAATACAGACAGAACACAAAATTGTGGTTCTGATCATGACATTATCTTGATCGTATTCTCGCAATTGGAATCGAACATCCATAAGCGAGAGAAAGTGCTGAGGACAAGAAATGATCTATTCTCTATTGTTGATTGGTCTTCATATTGTACTTGTGTATTAAAGTGTCATATTATTGCAGAACTTGATACTCATCAGGCATTTAGACATTGCTTGAACATGAAGACATGAAACTCTACACGAAAAAGAACTTTTCCAGGCTTCATCTTGTCCTTTCATCGCACGATGAAGGGGCAACAAGAAGCTCTCAGATGTTTTGAGAAATAATAAATAAGGTGTTATGGAATGGATCATAACCATTGAATGAACCATGCTTGGATAACCCTATTTACAGTGTCATAGCCTGGTCTTCCTTGAAACGTTATTTCACAAATGAAACGAGGGTGGGGATGTTCTTAATGGGTGCCATGTATTTGAAACGATTTCATGGTTACGTCCTTGGGTAGAAATATCAAAGACTGACATTAACAAGTAAGGGTTGTAAAATATGCGAGAAGACCCATCAGGCGAGATGAATGAGAGGATATCTGCCAAAACGACTGCAGAGGCTTTATTGACAAGTTTGTCGAGTTTCGCAGAGTAGCTTGAACGTTCAAACAGTAATTGTCATCAACTTGTTGTTCGTCGAAGAACTTCGCCAAGGTAAAGTGGTGATATTTTTATCTTAGCGTTTCCTCCTTGCATCTATTTTACATGTACAGAGTGAGCTAGTATACTTTTATGTCGCTTTTAGCAGTGTTCCAGAAATAGTAAAGCTGGGGATACCAGAAAAGGGCTTCACACCTTGAACCTATATGGGGAATCGAACCCGGGTCTTCAGCGTGATGAGCGAAAGCTTTAACCACAAGGCTACATCACCGCCCCACATGAAAATATCAAAAACCATCTTGGAGATACAAATTCACGGAAGCCCACACGTTATGATCTAAATAATGTTGATGACACTAGGTGTTTTCAAATGGCCTGATCATGTCCTGACACAACAGTTGGATGAGGTCTTTGAAAGGCATTTGGAAGTAATACACATAAGTAAGAGAATTTATGGATGCCAACTTCTTTATTATGAGGAACACCACGTTTCGGAGTATATGCTTACTCCTTCATCAGGTGAATGAGTTTGGATGAAGTCAAGAAATGTCGGACCTGGGAAATGTCACGTTTACTAAAAAATGGGTCCCCAGTGTTTGATGCATGTCTTGTTTTACAAAAACGTACCTCAGTTACAAACAAATATATTTCGCAAAAGAATTCCAACTAAAAACACGCGTAAGCCCAAGCATCTGGCTTTGACAAGAACCGAATATGTGAAACTTCTTACAGCATCTCTAGTGTGATGCTTACTTTGAAGTTGTCTTGAAAAATCGATTATGTCGATAGCAGCAAACTTCTCTCCGATACGCAAGTTTTATTTAAGCATTCAAGAACGTGTGTTACGAATAGCAGTTTCGTTTTCAAGTACAAAAGACTGTCCCACACAATCAACCAGTTCATCCAGGCGGACCACTTACTCCTTAGCCGGCTCTTACGATAAAATCTGAAACGTAGGACCCGGTATGCCTACAGGACAAGCAGTAGAGTGTTGAGGGTTATCTATTCTAAGCAAAATTATACGTATCTCCAATACTAAAATACACAGTATCCGCTGCTGTTCCTGTGTGGAATGGAGCTGTTTAGGATAAAATACTTTTCAGAGGTTCCTTGAATGAGTGAGCATGGTTTTACTGCGCATTTAGCCAAATTCCAGCAATACCTCACTGAGGAACACCAGAAATTGGCTTCACATATTGTACCTTTGTGGGGAATCGAACTCGGGTCTTTGGCGTGACGAGCGACCGCTTTAACCACCAGGTTACCCAATCGCCACCAGAAGTTCCTTGAGGGTAACACAGCTGTTTCTGTAAATTCGCGAACATACACATCTTTACGAGCTTGTACACTAACTACAATGTCTCTTCACACACTTGTTTCAATGCAATGTATCCTTGACAGATGAATTTATGTATTTAATGAATGAATTAAAAGAGCAGTGCTTCGGGGAAGTTCATTCTAGAAAATGTGTACGAAATTTATGGCGACGTAACCTCACACAACCTGGTGTATTGATGTACAACGATGACACCAACTTGAGAATTTGTCCTGCCCAAATGGTGTTGTGAAAGTAGGGGAAAGACACCTCTAAAGTAATTTGAGGATGACACTTCAAAGTCCGACCGTTTTCTCTGCTACATTATGAGGGTATCGTTTAAGCTTTAGAAACAAATGGATTTAAATTTATTATTTCGCCCAATGATTTTATCACGAAACATTCGGCCATGCCACTGACACAATGCCTATATGTTAGATTTATACGTCTATATAATAAAACAAACTCTACATTTCTGAATATATGCTATTATCCAACAGAAACGTGCAATTTAATCACGTGTAAGTTCTCACCTTTAATTACAATTATGCCTACGTGAAACATGGATTTTCTTTTTTTTTAAATATACTGAAACAAAAAAATCAAACTATTTTGTAAGCGTTTCCTTAAAACTATAGTCGGTTGAAAGGAATGAAACTGACATGAAAGAAACACTTTGGTTGAAATGAAGTTTTCCTTCATATATTGGAGATTAACTTACGTGTTTATTTCAAATGACTCGGCAGGAAAATGAAAACAATTTTCCTAAGCTTTGGATTCGATTGCCGGATCCCCATATCATGTAATAAGAAAATCGCCCTTTTATAACCTACATGCCAAACAAATCCCTTTGATCTTTCGCAATTGAATACCCGTGTCATATTTCTTTTCCTCTATTCAAGACAAATCAACGTGACACACCTTTTTCATGATGTTGTGCAGTTAGGTTTTTTTTAAAAACTCTACCCATGCGTCTTAATCGATTTCATGTTCTCCCCTCTCTCTTACGCCAGCACCCGTCACAGATTGTTACTTTTTAACAATGACCTCATTGATCACTTTCTGTTCTCCAGATCCGATTTGATACACAAGAAGCCCATTCAGTTGATCCATCACCTCTACTTTTTTACAAGAACGTGTAAGGCATATTAAGGTTCCCTTAACATACACCGCAGGACAAACGAATTGTCTCGGAGACGGAACTCTCTAGACACACAGCTTATTTCTTTCTCGATGACTGGCATTTTTTACAGAACGAAAAGAATCACTAAAAGGCAAAAAGTAGACTCATTTCGAAATACATGTAAAAAAGATACACACTTTCTTTTAAAGGTCGTAAGGCATCTTAATACATTACTGTTTTCTTGGTCAACAGAGGATAATATACGAGGATAGTTCACTAGATTTCTCCAGCTAAGGTATATATCGTGAGCGTTGTGTTTACACAGTTAAATAGTGATACTTGGTGTTGGGCGTTACCTGACCCACGGGTGACACCTTTACAAACACATGCCAAAGGCGGTTAATTGTTCACCTGAAAAAACAGGGGAAAATGTTTTTATCATGGTATTTATTATACGGATTTGTATCTGACATCCTATTGTAGTAAGTGAGTATGGTTTTACACCCCTTTCAGCAATATTCAAGCTATATCATGGTGAGGGATACCGGAAATGGGTTTCGCACGTTGTGCCCATGTGGGGATTCGAAAGCGGGTCTTCGGCACGCTTTAACCACAAGGCTTCCCCACCACCCCTGACATCATTGTACGAGGACTCGTTGGGTATGCTGCAGTGACAAGTGCACCACTGGTTCATGATAATTTGAAGCTCTTCTAAAAGCAGAATTACGACAAAATTCTCACTTACTCACTTCACAGGTCATTCTTTGTGAAACAGTTGGTTTTCAATCGAGTTTATCTACAAACAATTTCTGGATTTGCATAATAAAACATAGACGGCTAGCAAGTAGAATCTGGATATATGTTTAACGATCACTTGAAAGCAGTTACACCTGAACATATCAACCCTGAAAAAAGTTAGGAGGAACTATGCATGTATTCACAGAATGCCAAACACACCATACAGTCACTATTTGATATCGATTCATAAACACATGATTATGGTGTAGTCGGAATCGTACAATGGAATCGTAGCTTAAAGTTCTTATTATTATGGAAATAGTTCTTGTCGCTTCTTAATGCTAATACAATTTATTCTTCAGAAATAGCTTTAATTGGCATTTTACAAGATGTAGTATCAGTTAAGATAGCTAGGGTTGGCGTGAGGCTTTCAACTTCTTTCAATGATGAGATCACATGCAGTTACACGCCATCCACTTGATCCAGTGATGCAGCCACATCGCCAAGGTCTCCAACCAATATCACCAGAAACCTGACAGAAGCCATCAATATTAAGCCGACCAGCAACACAGGCCAGGGATACATCATCCCATAAGGTTACTATCACTCAACAACTAGTATCACATGAAACCAGTATTGTAACAGGACATTGTAGCATCACAATGTAACTACACACTACGTTCAAAGCCACACCGTTGTTACTCGTATCATCCTCAGGCCTCATCCTTTCTGGAATCTTTATGAATGTCTTGCAAGGAATATAGAAAAGTGATGAATACGTAAATCAAACGGCATCGCTCTGACATGCAGAAAACTTTATAAGATATACGCAAGGAGTCCAATGAAGGTTTTTAGAAGTTATTAAATTAACTGTACAAAAAGATGAAACCAGAGGAAGTTGATCTTGACTCATTCTTTATTTTTTGCCAAAATATAATACGTCCCCTGTTATGGACCCCGATACAGAATTGCAAGTTTGCGAAAACGATGACCATATCCTTCAACAGGAAAAAAACATTACGAAGGCTGTTTTGAATCTTAATAGAAATAAGTCGCCGGAAAAAGATGAAATCTCTTAAATGAATATTTGAAATATATTATTGATCTAGTTATCCCAATGTATCAAAAGTTTAATATTATATTTGATACAAGTATCTTACCAGAAGAATGGCTCCTCGGATTGATCAAACCTATTTACAAAATGGGTGACCGTAAAGGCCTATTACTCATAAGCTGCCTCGGTAAAATGTTTTAAATGTAACCATCAATTTCTGAAGAACAGCTGTGTCTGATACAGTGAAGAAGAATGGACACTTTTTAATAATGGAACAAATTTTGTCTACTATTTCTTCTGAAACAAAGTCAATGTTCTCATATTTTGGAGTAAAACAGTTCTGACTTGATGTCTACTGACTTACAGACAATGAAAATGCTGACTGACGCACTACAACTGATTACATGTCATAGTATATTAATAATTAACAGTGATATTGTTGCACGAGGAATATGTTTTTTGATTTTGTGGCACGAGCACCAAGCTCCGTTGTGAGTTATTGGTCTTCACAAGACTCTTTACAGTTTTGTGGGGTCGCTAACCAGTATTATATCCATCGCTTTCACGTTTGGGTGGACTTATTGTCGCGAGAGTGACCGTGATTTTTCAGTCGAGCCCATGACGCTCTCGCGAGAAGGTACTCATCTTGACGATCTATAGCGGACTATCTACAACAAGAGTATTAGTCGACCACTATCTATTCCTTCAACCCGTAAAAGAAACAACACAAGAAGCTGAATTATAACCTAACTTTCATTCGTTTTTATTAACGCATTTCAGCATGCACCAAATTATGTTTGACAAATGTCTTAATCTAGGTGAAGAACCATGGAACACTCATCAGCATACACCAAAGTTAGAATATCTGGAGACTCTCGGTAAGGAATCTGCAGGCCTTGCGTCCAGACATGTCTGAGTGTGAAGTGGAAATACAGCCTTGTCGCTTTCACTGATTTACCATGTGACACCGAAATAAACATTATTATTATCATCATTATTATATTTTACAGATCATAATTGAAACGTGCAGCAAAGAGGCTTCGGGTGCAGTCAGGCAGGCTCGGCGCAGGGTCCTTGCAGCCCAGACAGCGAATTAGACTTCTCCAAAGAAGCTACCCAGTCGAATCCAGCAAGAACTTTTCGGAGAATGTGAAGGCTCCCCAACACTGCAGTTTTCTGTATAACCCAGATTGCCAGAAGGGCTGTATTTCTGGCAGCAAACACATACTCGGTCAACAGATTGGGAGGTACCAAACCTAAGGAACCGAGAACAATGGGGAGTCGGACAACTTGGTACTTGGGATGCAAGCCTGAGAGCGAGGTCTGCATATTTGCCATAATTTTTCCTGAATCTTGTCAATCACATTAGTGTCAAAAGGGACAGTAGATTCAATGACATAAATAATTTCATTGCATTTTTCAACAAGATCAGGTTAGCCTTGGTAGGTCTGAAGCTGTATACGGGTATTATTCTCATCAATGGTTTATTTTCGCACTTTATCAATAACATCGTTACAGGTAAAATAATGTAAACAAAAACGGGTAAACCATTTCCATGTATAATCTCTGCTAAAAGCAGTCCACCCGTCACAAACACATGCAGAGGCAATCAGTTGTTCATCTAAAAACAAAACCACTGGTACTTGTGGCACAAGTCAAAATAGAGAATTGAATCCGACATGCTGTATGTAACTGATACGTCAAATTCGGAAATTTCTCCCATAAATCTTTATGAAAGACTTACAAAGTATGTTACCCTGATCAAGCAACTTTTGAACAAGATTCGTATGGTGCTCTTTGAAATCTTGGTAGAAAGAGCAATGTCGATTGTACCTCAACATTTGTGAAATGTAAACACCAAAGGCTGGAACTGCTGGAATATTGCTCGAGGTACAAAGTTGACTATTGACAATTTGACGTCATCTTTCTTGTCATAGTCTTGTGGAGAGGTTTTTTTTTATCTCTCTGAGATCTTATGAGTAGATCTATATGTGAAACAGATGAGGCGAAAAAAAACATCCAACAGAAACATAAAAATATGTTATCAACCCATGTGAAAAGATAGTTAGCAGAGTTAACCCACGTAAAGAAACATGCACTTCTAATGGAAAATTTACTGTAGTTGCTGCAGTATCTCTTATGTGAGTGAGGAGTAATTATTGAACAATGTTAAAAAATGTGAGTGATTATACGTTTAACAGTACAAAAATGACATTTCTTTTCGAACAAACATGTCGTGATCATGTCTATGTATCTTTCAAGCTGCATCTAACTTGACGGCAGTGCGTCTGCTTCTGTGTATTAACTGCAGAGGTTACTAATCAACCAAAAGAAACAGATGCACATCATGTTGTAGCATAATGGATGCATTAGAGTTGTGACCATGGATGAACGGTTTGCTGTTCAAACGATTTATGTTAGAAAACGATGGATATCACCGGCTGTTCATTAGAAACCATAAAGGCATGTTGATAAATGTTGTATTGATGAATCACAATTTCAGCTATTCATCACTGATTTAAATGAGACAGTGTGGTCTGCAGGATAAACTTCTTCTTTGACTTCACACTTAACAGCATGGCGCAAATAAATACAGTATTGTAAAAAGCTTTCTGTGTAAAATAAAGCGCGAAAGCCTTTACGTAATACATTCACTGTCTCTGACAGAAGATGTTTTGTGTGTTTGTTTGTTGTTTAACGCCACACTCAGCAATATTCCAGCTATATGACGCCGGTCTGTAAATAATCGAGTCTGGATCGCAAAATCCAGTGATTGACATCATGAGCATCGGTCTATATAATTGGGATCGATTACATGCATCAACCAAGTCAGCGAGCCTGAGCACCCGATCCCATTAGTCGCCTCTTACGACAAGCACTCGAGGCGATTTCATAGAAACCTACAAATAATAAAGCATTGTGTACTGATAATGTTAACACTAAAGTATTCAATTTGATACTGAAAAGGGAGGCGGCATTGGCACTCAGTGTAGAATCCGTCTGATGTATGATATCAGAACATATACATTTTCAAACGTTTTTCCAGAGAGTATTCATGCAGGAGATAAAAATGTAAACCTAAAATCAGTCACGCTATTACTCAAGGGGGGCAGATTGGAGGAATGAAGCGTCTTCCTGTTCGCTGGCCTCAATGCATTTAGAAAACCTGTTAGGTTGAACTTTAATACGATTGGTGTCAACGTAGCGAAAGTGGTCATCTATACAGAGTCCTTTCCTATACAGTTGGGATCATTATTCCCAATAGAAAACACTAATAGTAAACATACTAAGGCACGTTCGTATTTTGGTCAAATCTCATTACTACTACTAACTCAAAATTGTGATTGATTCTTTTACATACTGAAGGAAATTTAAATAGTTGATTAGTTTAGTGCCTTTATGTCTATTTTCATTACTCTTTAATAAAATGCCTTTACTTGCGTGTTCTATTGAAATGGACAGACATAAATGTCACGTGTGTGACTGCATGAAAATGCGAAATGCCGGAGCGGGCTATTTACGTAGATCCACTATAACTACCAACGATGGTACAAAATTGAGTCGTCGAGTAGAGACTCTTGCTCATGCTTGATTGTTGGCCTAGCAATGGTCCTCACCACACGTATTTCATTACCAATAAAACTCAAATTTGAATAAAGTCATTAAAGATTCAAAGACCAGGGACAGAGTAATGGTTTAGCATAGGACAGTTTGCATATTAATAGGTTACCAATACCAGAAACTGTAATGCTTATTTCTTGTTCATGAAGATCTAAAGTCATTGCATCAATGCATCTCACACAATCTACTAAAACTATTTTGAGTCACACATAAAATGATCGTAATATTTTAATTAATAATTTAAGGATATATATTTTACTCAGTGTTCAAAACGCTTCCTATACGTAACACAATTAAACACAGGTTTGTTTTAAAATCATTATCTTCAATTCTCTATGGTTTAAAGTATCACAACTCAATTTGCTTGAAAATTTCATATATTTACTCTCTGCTGGTCAGTTGTACCACGAAAACTGACGCCCATTTTCCACAAAAAATGTGTGTGAGCGAAGTCTCCAAATAATCTTTTCAAACGAGTTTGATTACTTTTTCGTTTTCTCTGTAGAGTTTCTTGCCTTTTAAAAATACAATCCAATCGTAAAGTTTTTTAGTCTCTGTAGAAAGAAGATCAGACATATTTATTTCCGCGAAATGCTTAAGATCGTGACAAGTGTAACAAAGAAGTGGCCATTTATTTGTGTGTTTCCGGAAAATAGGGACATACATTTAGGTTGTGTTCATGACAGAAACCTGTGACTTATTTGGTTGTTTAGATCTCATTAATGCACTATGTAAATAAAGACAGATCTTTTCAGAACTTTAATTATGAAGCCAATCCTGAAAATAATCTTTTCACGAATGTTATTTTTTCCCAAAAATACAATCAACTTTTTTTTATAGTTAAACCTTTTTTTGGTTTTCCGTTCTCTGTAGTCAAAAAGTCAGAAGGCTATTTATCCCACAATGTGCAAAAGAGATCTTGATACAAGGAAGGATCACAATTGGCATTGTATAATATTGATCAACAGTCTAAATTCTTTACTGGCTACATACCATGTATATGTGTCTTGTGTGAGGGACATGCTATTTCCTCATTTGTCCACGTCGCGTTTAAAGCGGGAAGTAAGAACAACCTTATTTTCGAGAACTTTAATGATTTGATTATGGTGCAAATTATATATTTAAGGTTTACCCGATTCCGTTTGTTTCTTTTGCAAACACGCCAAGGACAGAATCTACAGTTGATGACAATACACGAAGAATGAATAGTTTCATTATAAGACTTAGAAACATATTAATGTCTCGTATGCTGTTCGAGCGGTTAAGGCATTATTTTTACAGATGTGTTAACAGATTCTGCAGTCTCCTGTTTTGTACTGTTAACTGACCATAAAATAAACATATTTTCATTTCTGTTGTACACTTTCATACGAAGCTAAGTGATAATCGAGACCTACAACTGAAAGATCTTTAACAACAATAGTACATACATGTATACTCAACAACAAAAGTTCCTGTGACACCAATATTTTAGTGTATTTTTCAAACAAGTAAAGTTGTTTTTTCAATATTGTAGTACATGTATGGAATCAAGTCACAAAAACGCAACTGCTACAGAAAAACATACATTCCATGCAAAAGTTGACTTTTATGCAAGCCCCATGCATTTCACTACCCAAGAATGGGTATGAAAACATGTGCGTTAACGGGATTCCATATGCATTGTTTAGCATCGTGCTGACAACAACCGGCTCGCTCCCTTGATCTCTAACCAATCGAGCACATGTGGGATGAGATGGATCGGCGCCTTCGACGTCAACCACATGTTCCACAGACACTCCAGGAACTTCTAAACATGCTCCCGCAGATATGGACAGATATCCCACAGGATCTTGTGCGACGCCTGGTCCATTCCCTGAGACGAAGATGTGTTGCTTGCATCGCAACCAGAGGTGGACACACACGCTATTGACTTGTAAATTGATATTTTGGCATGTTCATGTTTTTTTACTGTAATCACGCATTACCTGAAGTCAGTATGGCAAATTAAACCATTTGAACACTTACAGGAGTCGTTTATCTGTTGCAAACCGAAAATGTTTCAGATTTGGTGAAAAAAACATAACTTTGCATTAAATCTTATTCAATGTCACAGGAACTTTGTTGTTCAGTATATATTTGTGCATAGACATATCCAGGGGCAATTCAGTGCAATGATGTTTTGTCCTTAATGCTGCGGCTATATTAACTACATTTTAACAACATTTTGACCTAGTGAAGTTGATTATAAGAATTCAATACGCCAACGCCAGAGAATAATCTGCCGAAATAGATTCTACAGAGAGTAAAAGGCAGAAAAAAGTGATGAAAATTATATGAGTGAGGGATTTGGCTTTAACGCCGCTTTGATCATTGTTCCAGTTGCATCAAGACGTATCAGCTTACTGTGGGAGGAAAGCCCGAACTGATGCGGGTCTCTGACGCTTACCACTTTGGTGAAACCACGAGCAATGGTATGGTGCTGACCTAGAAACGTAACTGGTACCACTACCACGCCAAGTCACCAAGCCTGATCACCCGATCCATAAAAGTACGTGTCGGGGATCCATGAGTAATTAAGGAGGTGTGAAAACTCCCTGTTAAGGCCATCGTGTGGGAAGCACTGCGCATCATGCTGACAAGCAACGTGTCATATTTGGTAATTTCCTCTGAATGTGTACCATAAAATTTCTTGAATGACGTAACCAGGCCTTTGATGTTGAAACCGTCATTGAAAAGTTTAGGTGTGAGCAAAATATGTCTGTCCATGAAATTTGATTAAAATGTACACGTTCTGAAGTTCTTAAGCAACTGATAAATGTAGACACCATAAGCTTGAGCTGATGGTATTTTGCTCGACATGAAGGGGAATTCACGATTGAAAATTGGAAATCACCCCTCTTGCAATACAGCTTGGTACAGAGGTTGCCATCATTTTGAGTCTATGTGCAGAGATCCAGATAGAATACTGGATACCGTTTCTCGATTGTTTCTTTGACTTCCAACTCTGATGGATAGTGAGGTGAAGATACTCATTTATCTTGGCAGTGTTGAACGAAATGAGGTCATCTATATATCTGAAACTGAGGTTAACTTCTTGACAACGTGCCATTTCGTTTATTAACTAAAGTAGTCAAACAATGCCGATTCACATGCAAAGAGCTACACATCAGATGGATGTCATTAGTATCCACGGGTAAAGCTACTACTTGTCTTAATGTTCTATTCCCAAATTAGACAACGATATTGTCCATCATAATAGACCCGTGAAGATTCCGGGGTGGAATAGGTCTTGAGCCACCCATGTTTGCCCTAAAAGGTGACTATGTTGTCGTAAAAGGCGACTAACGGGATCGGGCGACTTGGCTCGCTGACTTGGTTGATGCATGTCATCGATCCCAATTGCGTGGATCGATGCTCATGATATTAATCACTGGATTGTCTGGTCCAGACTCGATTATTTACAGACCGCCGTCATATAGCTGTAATATTGCTGAGTGCGGCGTTAAACAACAAACAAAATGCATAAACACTGCAACATATTCATGAGGTACTCATGATAACATTTGTGCAAGTCGTGTTGTTAAATTCGCAATAAAACACCGTAGGCCATCGTTTTTCGTTTGTTAATCGTATCGTTTTAGAGTTAAACTCTACCATTTGCATGTTAGTAGGAATTACATCAATACACTTTTGAAACAAATGATTTTGGCAGCTTTGCAGGCATAGCGAACAGAGGATGGCAGTTCCACACTCAAACAAGAAGAGCACATGGGCACATCTACGTTAAATGTCTGTGATCACAGTGACGTCCTCTGTTCCAGTGGCAGTACTGTGCCTGGGTGGCGAATGGCACTGGGTCGAAAAAACTAATCACGTCAGCATATATCAGAATGCCTGTGCCGTCATACTGTGCCGAGGTGGAATGGTTTAACGTCGCGTCCAAGATTACATAGTGTGTGAGTGTGGCTGCTTGTGCTAGTCCGGACTAATGCCGATTTTATAGTGCTAGTCCACTGAGATATCGTGCCGCAGCTAAACTTGAATCCCCAACTCGGACACATTATACTGACTCCGAGATATCCAGTCCCTTAATGCC
This sequence comes from Haliotis cracherodii, assembly GCF_022045235.1. NCBI lineage: Eukaryota > Metazoa > Mollusca > Gastropoda > Lepetellida > Haliotidae > Haliotis > Haliotis cracherodii. The sequence continues at coordinate 37,597,061 of NW_027266275.1, read as the reverse complement.
GACCGCCAGGCAAAGTAACAACAAGTACCATCTTTTGGTATGACGCGGCTGTGGAACGAACCCCGGACCTTTCGCTCTCCGAGCTGACGCTCTCCCACTAGTCCACGGAGGCGGGCGTTCTATAACTAACTGCGTTTATGTAGTAGTATTTTATCTTTCTAACCAGCAGTCTCCTAACCATTTTATGAGATGCAACTTCAAGGTCATCCTACCCTAACCATACCTTTTGCACATGAAAAATATGTCATATAGATATTGCATTCCCAAACTTTACGGAGGCTGCAAATCACTGAAGAGAAACACCCCTCAGGAAAGCTATGTCATATTATATCTTATAGCAGTCATATTGACTGCATGTCTTTGACACGTATCTCATGGTTGGTGTGTATGCTATGTGTCACAGATCCTGATTTAATATTGCGAGAAACATCAATGGTCTTGGCAGCGGATATACAAACGCCAGGAGACACTAACAGCATTCCTGAAACTCTGAAACAAGCTAACGAGGAACCGTATGTCATGGTTTGTTAGAAAGGTGAGGATCAAACCACAAAAGATCAAAGTCGCATCGGGGATAATGTCACATACTGAAATCACAGGGTGCGTAAAACAACCAAAGTAAAGAGACGGGGAAAAAAACAGCCAACAGTCTAATGAAGCCAAGACATTTACGCTCACACCATATTATCGGACCAGTAATGATATGCTGCCATTCGTATGTTAACTCGCACATTTCTCTATTTTCTGCCACGGTTACCAAGGTTTGGTTGATACATACTCAAACATATGTTAATATCACGTCGGTCACGCTTAAAACGTTACGATTGAATTTTGTTTTGACGTTGTGTAATTGTGATGCCATGGCGGTCAACTACGGTGGCGAATCCTAGTCATTTTTAAATTGTGAAGCTCAGCCAAATGTGGCATATTTGAACTATTAACATCCAAATCAGACACCGACACAACATGCTCTTGAAATTAAAGGCACATATCATGCTCGTATATTGTCTGTGACAAAATGATGATTTCAACTTTATGTCGAGCAATATTCCAGCAGCTCCAGGTTTGGGCGTTTACATTTCTGAGGTACAATCGAGCATACTCTTTCTATGAAGATTTCAAAGAGGCCATCCCACTCTTACATTTCACTTGCCTTTGCAAGTGTGTTGACTGGTGCCACCAGTGTTGCAGGATTCTTTCACCTTTTGGCGAACAGTGATAGTGATTCATAACCACATGCTGATGATGTAGTCTGAATCTTTTTGCCGAGTATGGAAGTGAAGCTTTTATATATGCTAGAAGTAATCACATGCTGTTGACATCCAAAAACCCTAAAAATGACTGATGCGTATTTATTAGCTGTATTTAGGTTAACTTCGGATCGAAAAGAGCAAATATTATGTTTAAACATAATGGCATGAAAATCACAGTCAATCTGATATGCACGAAATATTGTATGCAACAATTTGCTGTTAAATCGGTAGTTTGTCATGAAAGTTTAGCAAGAAGGTGAACAGATGAAAATATGTTCTGTAATCGCGTCATTGCTTTTTTTCTCAGATGATCTTGTACGTATTGTTTTACAGAATCCACAGGCCCACATGCACCAACTCTTTGGAATAAAGACTACACAATGAGAGGCAATTTTGTTTGCTTCTGGGTTGAAGTTTTGGCATAACTGTATGACAACGGATACGACCCGTGAAGATCCGGGGTAGAATAGGTCTTCAGCAACCCATACTTGCCGTAAAAGACGACTATGTCGTAAGAGGCGACTGACTTGTCGTAAGAGGGTGGTCAGGCTCGCTGGCCTGGTTGATGCATGTCGTCGTATCCAAATTGCATGGATCGAGGATCATGATATCAACCGCTGGATTGTCTGGGTAAGACTCGATTATTAAAAGAATCCCGTCACATAGACGCCAAACAAAGATAAACAAAAGACAAAGGATACACCAAAAACAACATACAAATGTAATCACAGAGAGTACATTGACGTAGTGTAGATGTACTGACGATGTACGATGTACTGACCAAGCTAATCAATGTCCAATAGATACGGATTACAAATATAACACCGATAGCAATAATGTTATTATGACACGAATTTTGCATCAAATTTGCTTATGTGTGTTCTATTGATTTACGCAACTTACAGTTTACACTCTCATACAAAGCGAATTCTATCCAATAAAGCCCAATGTGTCTTTCTTCTTTAACGATCATCCACAATCTAGTGAAGCGAACCGATTGGATGATGGCTCTGTTCGCTATTTAACGCAAAATAGAACGTGAATATAGATCTTCCGTTTCCCCGTGGTAAGGTATTGACCACCTATAATAGTAGCCTGTCTTCTAATTTCATGCTTTTAGCTGTCATTTCCTCTTGACAACCGGCCATGTAAGAAGTTAAGCACTGGCCGGTTCTGCACACTACTTGTATGTCAAAACACCTTGAGTGTGGTGAGTGATCACAGGGTACCAAAGAACCCGTTGTATTATAAACTGTGTAAATGTACGTAAAAGTGTCTTACGTTTCAAATGCACCAAAACCTGGAAAGAAACAAACCAACTTCTTTATAATTTTGGTAGGGAAAAACGTTCTTCAGTTTGTCCTTAATAACACCCCTGGAGACTCCGGTACGAATATAGGTCCCCAACCTATGATTGTCTAAGGCGACTAAATCGACCGTGTAGTCAGGCTCGGTGACTTGAGTGAATGCATGCCATAGTATCATTACGTGCGTCGGTGCTCATGATGTCAGTCACTGGATTGTTTGGTCCAGACTTGAATACTTTCATATAGTCTAAATATATCTGAGATAGTGCTGAGCGCGGCGTTAAATTACAAACAAAAAACATTCTTGATACACATTGGTATGGCAGAGTAAAATGCCTGTTCTTAAAGTAAGACTGAATTCTAGTATATAATGTGTCTTGAAGCACAGTCACAGCCAACACGCACTCCTATCTTGACTTACGCCCTGAACAAAATTGAAATACAAAACTCAATCTAAAATGGTATCGTGTTCATTTTCGTGATGAAAAAAGACGATCAATGTAATTTCCCGACCTTCCAACTGTTCGTGTCCTCTCTTTGTGAACAATCAGTGACTTGTGTGCGTTACATAGCAAGCTTCAGCTTTGACATGTTGGCATGAGTCTGTGCTTAAGGGAGATAATCGACAGTAATCACCTCAATATTCAGTCAACGAGAAACCGCCGTCATTGAGAGCGGAGTTCAGAATCTGACTTCTGACCATCCAAGAATGTGCATAACAGTTATTGGTAAAGGACTGAAACATTAGTGTAAATAAATCAATTCCTTCCCTCGCTGCCTCGTTTTGACACAGACCACCTGCGATCTCAGTGTCCAACTCCTGTGCCCCCAAGCTATTGGTCATTGCAACTGAGAGTAGCATGGCAACTTGCTACTACAAATCAAATGACGAGACTACTGAATTCAGCTCAAGAGGCAAACTCAAACTTGGGTGAGACTTGGTTGTTGTAGAATCAATTCTAGAAGCATATTGCAACAATTCTCAGATCGTGTAATGAATATTTCACACACTTGACCTTTACGTATTACAAATGATATATGCTGGACGTCCATGTATACAAGATTACGTACAGCTTACGAAGTAGTCATCGGTTCAACGATTTCTCCCCGTCTGGTAAAATTGTTGCACTGATAGCAACGGGCAATGATTGCATTGGGAAGATGAGAAGAAATCGTTGCACCAGTGACTACTTCGTTAGTCTTACTGGCATCGCAGGTTACTATCAGTGCTACATGTTTACGTTAAAATTCACTCACAGAGAAATAATGATAAATATAATCTACCATCTAAGCTGATATCGTCACACTTGTATTGAAATCCCTTGCATAAACTCCTTCTTTCCTCCGTAATGAAATCAAAACTGAAAGTTAAACTCAATGAAAAACGAAAGTTTGCGATTCGACACGTGGCACTGTCGGATATGCATAGAAACTTGTTCCATCGGCTGTCTTCCGCATCAAGCAATCGTTAATAGCAGCGTTAGGCAAAGTGGACGTGAAGAATCGTCTGACGAGTAGAGTAAGCTATTGAACACAATGGGCTTTTAGAGAATGATTGATCGACACTGGCACCAATGATTTGTCTTTTGTTGTTGCGACAAACGTTAATTGGTTAAACGATTCTTGTAATCTTCCACCGACACTATGCATCGATCTGTGTGAAACGAAGATAGTCTTCTTCTTCAGTGATTCCATCATTCTCTAGCTGAGTTTGCAAGGCGACGCGTCAGAAGGGAACAGCCTTTATGGGAGCAGCCCTTAGAGAAAATTGGTTTGTTTACTGACAAGTGCGAGTCCCGGAAAAAAATAACGCTTTTCACGTTTCTAAAGGGCGTGGATCATCCTACGGACCAGGGCCGTTACCTTGTACACGTAAGGCTTGTTTGCATGTCACCACACCCAGTAAAACTGACAGTTTCTTTTACTTGCACAGTTACTTGCAGGCCACCATGCTAATGAAGTGGTAATACTACGGTATAAACAACATTCGTCATTATTATACAATAATTTGTGTCAGATGTCAATTTATTGTTTCAATTGCACAATTTATGTAGAAGAGAGCATAGTCGTAACAGACTGTCCGTGCATAGGAATCAGTCAGCCTGTAGATTCTTATTTACGAGCCGGCAGTTACGAGAATGTTCTGTCACTTAAAACATTTATACTCGGACATTATAAAACGCCAATGCAAGAGGAGAATTATGACCTGTCTTGATTATTCGCCTAAAAGGGGCAAAACAGCAGTCACAACTATATAATGGACCAATGAAAATAAGTGGTGACACCAGGTAAAAAGGGTAAGCATGTCCTAGCCTACCGGAAGCACCCGCCATTTACACAATTTGTATATAAAATGTGAATATTTATTGCCAGACGCCGCACAGAAGTACTTCTGCCATTCAACGGCTGTCTGTAAACAAAATAGACATTCAAGTGATCGATGGACCAGTGACAGGAAAGTGCGTTTAATGATTTTGATGATCTAATGAAAACGGTATGTTAATTTTGAATTACGTCTGCAGTATTCAACAACTCCATGCATATGAATCAGAATTTCTGCTCGGCCTGGCGAAGTCAAAACAATGTAATTTGGCCAAGAAGTTTAACTTAAGCTTCAGGTATATCGGTGATATCGGTGATATCGTTCAATAACCATCAGGTAGCCAATTCCCTTCCACTGTTTTACCCCCCTGAACAAGACATAAAGGTAACTAGTGAGACAGCCTCATAAGTTTCATATTTAGATCACTGTCCACAAGAATGTATGACAAGAGGGATGACTTCAACTTTTCCTTCATGTCGAGCGACAGCCCTTGGTGTCAATATTTCACAACTTTTAATTTACAATCGAGCAGCTCTTTCTACCAAGATTTCAAAGAGCGTCATACGACTCTTGATCAGAAGCTGTTTGATCAAGGTTACAACATTCAAGGCCTCAGTAAAGCTTTAACATTCAAAATGTTTTATTGTGGACATGCGCAGGATATATCCAAATTTGACACAAGACTGACAAGGATGATGTAGGATGCAATTCCCTATTTTGACTTGTACCATATGCCCCATGCTTTTGGGGGGTGAACATTTGACTTGCCTTTGCATGTGTTTGTGACTGCAACCGCTGGAGCAGAATACGCTCGACGTTTCGCGAACACCTGGTATCATCACTTTTTGAAAGTGATTCAGAAACAGATGCTTTTGATATAGAATCGTACAATCGACTGGCAGAGATTTCTTATGAATATGGAAAGAGTTTTGTCGCTTTATTTATTTGTGGAGAATATTAAACAAATAAACCAACAGAAGTCAGTATTTATACTGTGTGAGTTGTATATGCGTGATACACGTGGAATTTGTTCTCTGTGTCTGTTGCACGTGCACCAGACAGAAAGATAGATATATCGCGTCCACGTTTTTCTTTGTTTGTTGTTTAACGCCGTACACAGTAATATTACTTGCGGAAAAAGGAGATTAACATTAAAAACTTAAAAGCCATCCAAGAAGATATGAGTACAACACGAGGGAAGGATGCGCGAGTTAAAGCGAGGCAGGGAGATGAATCACATGAGGTAGAGCTGTTGTATTTTGTATCGTCCCTTATATAAATATGCAACGAGGGGACCCAGCCACCTTAAGAACAATAACGCCTTCATCGTGATGGACACAAAATATGAACATTATTTTCCAGCAATTAACAATAATTTTACCATACTGCACAATATTGTAGTTATTCCTTGGCTACACAGCTACAATGCAGAAATGAAGTGTTGAAGACTGCTGTTTGTTGTTGTGATGTTCCTTAAAGCCACTTTACTGTTCCTTAATCAGAAAACAGCATTCTCGTTCTGAGTCACCTCTGAGACATAAAATATGTCGATATGGTGAACTTATTTTGTAATTCAAGAGAAATATTGTTCTATTGTTTTGTTTGTTTGTTGTTAAACGCCGCACTCAGCAATATTACAGCTATATGACGGCGGTCTGTAAATAATCGAGTCTGGACCGGACAATCCAGTGATTAATATCATGAGCATCGATCCACGCAATTGGGATCGATGACATGCATCAACTAATTCAGCGAGCCTGACCACCCGATCCCGTTAGTCTTCTTACGACAAACATGGTCGCTTTTTACGGCAAGCATGGGTTTCTGAAGACCTATTCTAATCCGGATCTTCACGGGTGTATGTTCACTGACATATTCTTGATTTCACTGACATTTGTGTATGTCACAGGATTTGCTTTTGATTCACGTTACAGATTTCTCAAAATGATACTGACTGAGTCTCGATTGCTTTAACGATGTCTTTTATAATCGGCTCAAGGATTGATTGAGCAGTCCAGCTTCGTGCAGCTATCAAAACTCATTATCTCCCCTTGCCTCACTTTATTTTGTATCCTCAGGGTCATATTACAGCTCAAGGGTGTACACAACTGACACCAAAATGATGGAAAACGTCTTAGACGACCCATGAAATCACCCACAAAGGACAAAGAATTGAATACTATAATTACAGTGGCTGGTGCTTTTATCTTCTCATGCTACTCAATGTTTGCGGCTGAGATTCAAGTGAAGATCACCTAAACCCTATACAAATACACACCTTGTAAATCCACAGTGTAAATTACCACATTTCAGGGTTACATTCAATTTTATTGTGTCATCTAACTAAAGCATTTATCCATAACATAAACAAATTCATCACCGATAGGGTAAGAAATAACCGAATTAATAAAATCGTATTAGATCTAGTGCAAATATCATTTCACGCTCACCAGTTTATTGCTTCAGCCTTCGAGTCCTGTTGTGACGTAAGGTCGGAATGATGTCACACTAAAAACGACGTCATGGCTGACGATTGTTGACGTCATTCGCAAATTTTGGTTTCCCCGCCCATCACACTGAACACAGTAAGATAACGGATTTGTTCCTGAAACAGTCTGTCTCCGTGGTCCAGCGGTAGACCGCTAGTAGCGAAAGACCTTCATTGTACTTCTATTTTCGCTAAAGCTCATATCACAGTAGGCAGATATCTACCATTTCTCCAGTATTTATGTAAATTAGTTTTATGCAAGCTCCGCGTCAGTTGAAGACAGAAATAAAGAGATAATATTTTGTGACTGCATTCTCCATCTTTATGGTGTTATTTGATGTCTGTTATAGAATTTGATCCGGGTTTTATATTTAAATCCTTTATGCCAATACAAACAAGAATAATACTGGCTCACGTTGACATACATTTACTGGAAGGGTGTAAGGAAAATAATATGTCGTAAGTAGCTATCACCTATGACATGTATATGATATACTTACACAGAAATAATGGATTATCCTGGACTGACATTTCTTCTGCTTTCGTGAATGTTGGAGAAATGGATTCATTAGTTGAGGAACTGATATTTCACTCCATACAATACATAATACCAATACACACACGCTCTGCCACAGTCATATCTTTGTAATCAGCATCAGGCAAGATTAGAACCTTCTTAATGGACACAATGAACAGGATTGTACAAACACTGTGTATTGTGTCTGGAGATCGGGGTTTCATTTTAGTATATGGCTATCAAGGTGATCTTAAGGTTACTCTCTTGCTGGTATGGACAACGTACATGGCAAGTATTACAACCATCGCTGTTATCATCGTTCATGAAGTCCAAGAAGAATATGTCGACGTGGGATATAGTTTCTTCAGTTAACTGGGGGCACGGGTAGCCCAGTCGTCTAAGGCGAAGCGATTCGCTGTGTAGAGTTGTGGCCCTTGGGCACGCCAGAAACCTATGATTGTGGGTTCGAATCCCGGTTCGCCCCGATTATGTTACTAGGTTTGTCAGCACCATACCCGTGCTCGTGGGTTTCACCGAAGTGGTAAACGTCTGAGACCTGTATCACTTCGGGCTTTCCTCCCACATTAAGCTGACACGCCGTGATATAACTAGAATAATGTTTAAAGCGGCGTTAAAACCCAACTCACTCACTCACTCTTCAGTTAACTTGTAAAACTTAACTCAACGCTTTTGGCTCCGACATTTTTGTTCAGTATTCAATGCTTGTATTCGGGAAGCGTTTTGGAGTATGTTGTTATTTAGTGTTAAAGATAAGCCGCTGTGAAAATAAAACTATCCATAACACACACTGAGCACTGAGAGTGCAGCGTTGCATCTGTTTCCTTACGAGTGGTTGAATCATACGACAGCAATATTATCTACCTCTCAATACAAAGTCCTGATATTTCATGATCCCGATTTCGTGTTTGATTTGGTCCAATCAGTTGATAAATATAGACATTTGAACTCATTTGAAAAAAATATCGAGTCATAATGTACAACGGAGTTTTCGTTCATTAGATATGTTTTGAAATACACTCGTTATGCAAACCCCATGAAACCTTCAGTAATCTATATGTGGGTAGTGTTAGTATGGTGTTTCTCGAAGAACACATAAGCTTTATTTTCCTATTTTGGTATTTTCTCCTTTGAAGCGAATATTTATTTAATCAAACCAATTTGCAATATTATTCGCGTTAATGCAATAACGTTACTTGAACTGCCTTTTCCTGGACTTTAGATTTGTTATCAATATAGCGTTGCTTCCTGTTTCGTCGGATGATCGAGACTGGTTGTTTTCTGGCGCTGGCTTTTTAGATTTTCTGTTACTGGGTCGAATGTCCCCGAATGTTTCAGCATATGGTCAGTAGCATTTATAAATTATGCTGAGTCAACTTCAAGAGAACCGTTTGGGCAAATTAAAACACACCTAACTCAAGTTTCAACAAAATCAGTACATACGCTATTGTGTCACTGGATTTTCTGGTCCATCACCGGATTGTCCGGTTTGTTTTCAGGTCACCGTCGCATGACAAGAGTACTTCGTCATCAGGCAACAAACACTTAATTATTATGTAAATTTTGTGAGTCGTGAGTGCTTCCGGCAGGATATGCTTATCTTTTAAACATTGTGTCATCACTGATTTACAGTGACCCATTAATATCATTTAAAAGGCCATTTTGGCTTTTACGCACAGTGGAATCTTTTTGTGCGGATAATTGAGATTGGTTTATATTCTCTATTTCATCTCGCATTGGCGGGGGGAGGGGGGATAGTTTGGGAAAGTGCTGAGTTTCTTCAACAAATTTTTTTATTAGACTGTTCATTTTAAATATGTAAGTCCTGGTTGTTAGTCAGCAATTTCCCCCTTGTAAATAATACAAATTCAAAATAAATGCCTCTCCGCCCGGAATTGAGATGTTGCAGAACTTGACCTACATCACGGTTACTCACAACTGTAAATGGCTGCCAATGTTTTTTGTTTACAATATCCGCGCCTCTCACAAGTTACACAAAGCAGGATGACAACTCCAACCTTTGATGTGGTTCAGCATTAACATGTTGGGAACAATACTGGGAAGGAACCTGATGGTACAAGCATATTGTCAATGGCACTGGAGCATGACTGAAAAGCCTTTTTTAGGCTGCAGACAAGCCGGCTGTTTTGACACGATGGATTGGATTTGACCTGTCAAGTTCAAGATTTCACGACATTCGACGCCAGCGTTTGAAAGAAACAGTGGTTTGTGTATAATTTGCTTAATTGTGCATGTTCTGAAATGAATTTAATCAAGTTTGATCTTTTTTATGATCAAGTGACTGTGCTGTGACTTCAGTGATGTCGGGACATTGTTTTCGTGGCCTTTTGAAAAGAGGAGTGTTTTTTAATGGACTTTCAAATCCCCTCCAGCCAAAAAGTAACGGTGGTGGTTGACTGAGATTTGTAAACATCTTATAAATGAGTAAAGTTTTCTGAAACACTTTTCTATAACGTTATATTTTACTTTTATTGCCAGTTGTTTCAATGAGTAAATGGCCTGTTCGCCATCAAACAGGGGGCGGTCGGGGAGCCTAGTGGTTAAAGCGTTTGCTCGTCACGCCGAAGACCCGGGTTCGAATCCCGACATGGGTACAATGTGTGAAGCCCATTTCTGGTGTCCCCCGCCGTGATATTGCTTGACTATTGCTAAAAGCGGTGTAAAAACCATACTCACTCACTCAGCCATCAAACAGTTTCATAAACAGTACTGTATCATTTGTATGCAATAGATATGCCTCCGTTAAGTCTTGTAACCTCATCATCGAAGCAGTCAGGTTTGCAACCTTGAACATCATATCGTCGCCAAAAACATCGGATATCAAACTACCGTCTTTTCTCTATTAGACGCAAGGACGTCTATCTATTTCACGAGGACCGTTAGCACGGCGCTAACAGTTCCTATGGGTGATCGATCGGCAGCCATTTTTGATGAATCGATATGCAGGTTATCGATGTGTTCAAGCGCACGGTGGGGAAAAGGCTTAATATTTTTAAAAGAGGTTTCCGTCGCATTCTTGCATTCTTCATGTCATTGTAGAATTACATTCAACCTTCGTCATTCAACATTAGGATAGGATGGACGCTAGATATTTATCGATTTTCGATATTTTATATACACTTACGCACAATAATCAAAAGAATGTGAATCGCAAAAGAAATGTCACTTGAAATGATATTAATTCATGAAAGTTTCCCATTGTTTTGGAGGTATCTCCTTTTTAACCTTCGTCTGTATCCAAATTAGAAAATATTACCGGCCGAAAAGTGATACAAATATGGATATGATAGGTCGCCATAACGCAGCGTAACTAACTACCATAGTCCTGAATGCTTTCCATGAAAATCAACATTCACTTTTAAAAATATGTATATATACTCGAAGACATTTTGAGGTCGATCTTTTCGCTAACAAACCTTATTGCAACCAGGAAAACCATTGCTGGTATAACGGCGCGCTTCAGTTTGCAGGAAATAACGAATCTTCATGGGAAATTGCTTCAAAAATTAATGTTCTCCAGAAAAGGCCAAATATCCAATTCCATATATTATTGCTACTCAAAACAATATTCGGAAGTGCACAGTTAAAAACACACCACTTTTGATAGTTTCTATGAGATTTCACGATGCCATGCCGAAGTGAACATGGCGAAAGAAGAATTATAAGAATGTTGGAATCCGACACGTCGCAGTGTGACGTCGCACATCAAAGTCAACCAAATGGGCCTGATTGAGACGTTATCAAAAGAACAGCCACGTCAGAGACCATCCCGGTAATGAGTGTCCCCCTATGACAACCCATAGAGATGACATATTGGTTCGAACCAGCAATGGTTCCAGACGGCAACTCTCACAACATGAACCACAGAAATCAATCTCTTTCCAAGGCCTTTTACAAATGTTTAGCGGCCTCAAAGATACAAAGGCTTCTGGCCTGCATCAATGCACCAGGAGGACAGTCGCCACTGAACCTCCTCGTGGGACATGACATGGAGGAGTTTTGCAAGTTTATGATTATAATACTGACAAGCCCATGATCAAAGGATACTTGCATAGTTCAAGGACGCATCGATGCACGGCGGTTTTTAGACGACTCGGTCGCTCCCTCTGCATGTCTCAGTGTACACGTCAGGGGGTAATATGGATCATACAGAACAGTAGAAGTACGTCTTACACCGCAGTCAGTAATATTCAAGATATATCACAACGGAATTGAAATAATTGTGAAAACAGTGGTGGTCGGGGTCTGGTGACACAAGTAACAGGTTGGATATGTGATCACCCAAGTTTAATTACAGTTTTATCGTATGGTAAGCGTGTGATGCTGGAACATTTTCCATCCAACTGCCTGTCTGCCGTCTGTCTTTTCATTCATTTATATATTTGCATATCTATTAACATTTGTCACAATTAAGATCTTTCAAATCCCTAAAACCGACAATCAAAATTTCACGCCCGCTTCATACAGATACACTTTAAGATTGAACCTTTGGTATCATGAAAAGATCGTTATGAGTTTGGGGAAATACAAATTTCGGTCGATTTTTACTATTTAGAATATGGGGCTATAATTCTGTTTAAATACATGTTACTTGTAAATAAAATCAGTAAATGTATTTAAATGGAATGCTGGCAGAGTTATGTTTGTATATAGAGGGTTTCAGATGCACACTGTAGTATGGATGTAGTAATTAAATGAGTGCAGTACTTTTGTTACGCTTCGTATATTCTGATTGTTTCTCTTTATAATCTTTAACACAAATCAGATACCTTGTAAACGTCGTACAATCATGAATATGCAACAGACCTAATGACAGTAGATACCTGTCCAATGTGGTGTAGTTTTGTGAACCCAGTTAAATAACACGTGTTGCAATATTTAATCAGAAAAGTCATCCGAAAATGATAACATGATACGACGTACAATGTTATCGACTTATAGTGGGTGATTTAGTTGGTTTGGCTAGACATGACTTCAGTTATATCAGGGCGTCTCAGGTTGGAGGATCCAGTTGTATTTCTAAGATGCGTTTAGATCTAAATTGGATGGGATTTCATTGTAATTGTTAAAGTCACACTGTCTCAATCAATAATCTACATCTTGAATTTGTAATTCAGTATTAGCCTCATAAACATACTGGATAATATACTGAACCGCAAAAGAAACGTCACCCCAAGTGACATTGCATGAAAGTTTGTCATTTAAATATCTGGGTAATTTTTGTCAAAGTTTCTAAAATATACCATTACCTTGTCCGGAAAAATAAAATTTGATGATAAAAAAACAAAGCAGATAACAATAAAACCGATCGCCCAAACGCATCACGGCAACGGCCATGGTAGCCCGATGCACGTGAGTTCCGTACAAATTGAAATGCACATGCATTCCCCCATTTCCTACCCTATAAAAATCCTCCCAGATCGGATAACATTCATTCGTTATTGAATTGTTACCACATGCCAAGACTGACAAGAAATCAGCGACACCAAGCCCTTTGCCGATCGCAAGCTGGATAAACAGTCCGGCAAGAAGCCAATGCATTTCAAGTCCACGTAAGGACCATACTCAGGCCCCAGCAACGGTACCAGACCACAAACACTACAGATGACCGACCACGTAGTGAAAGACCAAGGGTCACCACAAGACGTCAGGATAATCAGATTGTGCCACAGCATCTTCAAGGTCGCTTTGTTTCAGCTTCGGAAACTGCTCGACAGGCCATAGGGACACACCAGCGACACATTAGTGCAAACACCGTGCGTCGCCGATTGACGAGCAGACACCTCCCCTGTCACTACCACACCGAGGATCCATTCTGACACCACGTCATCGCCGGGACCGTCTTCAGTGGGCAACACAGCACCAGCATTGGCGCCACCAGCAGTGGAGAAGAGTACTCTTCTCAGACGATAGCCGTTACTGTATCTCAACAGCAGGTGACAGAAAGAGAGAGAGAGAGGGAGAAAGTCAGGCGACGCCATGGGGAACGTTATTCAGGTGCTTGTGTTGTCGAGAGAGACTCGTGAGGTGGTCCGAACATCATGGTGGGGTGGTGGATTGGTCTTGCACAGAGGGTCGGCCCTGTGGTCTTCCAGAAAATACGTCCAGGGAGAGGCAATGGTGTCACAGCAGCTCGGTACATTGATAAAGTCTTGAGACAAGAAGCCATACCTCATTTGGCACGTCACCGCAATCACGAGTTTCAGCATGATAACGCCCGTGCCCACACTGCGAGAGCAACAAGAGACTTCCTCCAGCATAATGGCATCAGAACCATGCAGTGGTCTGCCCTCAATCCCGATTTAAATCCCATTGAGCACATGTGGGACGAGATTCAGAGACGGCTGAATGACGTCCGACCAAGGCCGACAACTGCAGCTGAACTGCGTCAGGCGTTCGTCAGAAGGTGGGCTGAAGTGGCTATGGCCTTCATCAACCGCCTCATCCATTCCATGTATCGACGTTGCACGGCAGTCATCAATGCACATGGCGGACACACGAGATACTGACTTGTGATGCCTTTTGCTCAGATACTGGTGTTGTGTTTCACTTTAAGAACATTTGACACTTTAATTTCAACCTTGATGTCTCAAAGTATGTTTACAGTGTTTGGACAAATAAGGTTTCTCATATATCTATCCATAGTGACGTTTCTTTTGCGTTTCAGTATATTATCTTTTATTCCTCCAGAATAACGGAAGGTATAACACGGAGTTCCACTTTGTACTCACGAACAATATTTGTATATTAAGGAAATAGCCATATTATTATCCTGGCATGGACTTGAGACTCTGAGAGAGCTTCGACGTGAGCAGTCGGGTTAGAATTGATCCCTAAAATCATGTGTTTGTCGTAAGAGGCAACTATAAAGATCGATGGGGAGGGGAGGGGGGGGGGGAGGGGTGCAGTGACATGGTTAATTGCATGTATTGATTGTACACCAACGGCGTGATGCTGTTCGTAATATCAGTCACTGGTATATCTGATATACTGGCAAGATTGGGTGTATGATTTGATGTAGGGGCCGGATGCTGTGCCAATATGGTTACCTTTTAGACGTAAAATTATTGGGTATGTAAGATAACGTCTTTCAAAGTATATGTATTTCTACCACGTGTTTAATCGTAGTATATGTGTTGCTTTAATGTTTGCTAAATTTGTCAATAATCGCCAACAGCTGAAGGGATGATGTAAATCCGGCTTGGGTCCATGCAGGTAGCAAAAGTACTGTAAGTCCCCATGGACCCCAGCATGATGATCTCTCTTCAGTGGCTGGCGATCTATAGCTAGCTCATTTTTATCATGTATTGTTACGTATGGCGTTATATTTTTATGGTTATCTACTTGTTTTAAATAAAATATGTGATAAATCTTGTTATTTTACTGTCCTTCGACGACAGGTTTTTCATACAATCTACATATAACTATTCTGAATATAATACTTTTTTCTCGTCACGATATGGCTGAAATAATGCCGATGTGACGTTAAATTTTAACTCACTAACTCACCTTTTGGACGGTAACGAGATGTGGACAACCGGCCCGTGGCAAGTCATGAGTGTTGCCCTGCTGTCGCCAAAGAGATGATATTGTGTTTCACAGATTGCCAACTTCGTTTCGCGTCATTCCTGTTTGCAGCATACCCACGGCGCAAAGACGTTGAATTCCTGCAAGCCGTGGCATTGGGTTTGCGTTTTTTTACGGTAAAACAAACGTGTTTTAGGAGTACCTGAAAGCTAAACTATCATTGTGTGGTGTTCAAGGATGATCACGTGTGTGCGTATCATGCTCCCAACAAACACGCAATCATCAACATTGTGCACATATAGCTGAAATATTGCTGAGTGCGGCATAAAACAACAAACCATCCATCCATCCATCATATTGCCGTCGTTTAACTGACACTGGACCCGCGAAGATTCCGGGTTACAATAGGTCTTCAGGAACCCATGCTTGCCGTAAAAGGCGACTATGCTTGTCGTAAAAGGCGACTAACGGGATCGGGTGGTCAGGCTCGCTGACTTGGTTGATGCATGTAATCGATCCCAATTGCGTGGATCGATGCTCATGATATCATGTTGTCACATTGCATTCCACTTACAAATACGAACGAGTAAGTATTATCTCCACGAAATACGACCAGTTAACATTTGAAAACGGTGTCAGTAGCTGTACTGGTGACAAACAGTTTGACAGTGAACTTTGAGAAAATAATGGAACAGTTAATCAGGGTTATTTTACTGCGTACCTCCCAGACGTTTACGCGACCCCCGAGAGTGATTTCATGTATCATTATATTCAGGGCATCCCTCAACCACTAGCTGATGGGCAGCGTTTACTTCGGTACAATAGATTATATGTTCAAATAGCACGGGAAGAGAGCGACATGTTCGAAACAGTCGGAAAAGATTTCAGTCGATTGCCTTCACCTACCAAGACTAAAATGCATAAGCGAGGGCCAACATCTTACTGGAATAATCACCTATAAAGCACGCTTATCACTGGGCGTTTGTCTAAGTGAATTGACACCATGCATGAGTTTAGGCTTCTTGAGATCAGTGTTAAACACATTCGACAATTGGTTATTGTTCAGGAACATGTTGCTCCCGTACCTTGGATACGTGGGCTATGACCCGTGAAGATCCGGGATAGAATAGGTCTTCAGCAACCCATGCTTGCCGTAAAAGGCGACTATGCTTGTCGTATGAGGTGACGAACGGGATCGTGTGGTTAGACTCGCTGACTTGGTTGATGCATGTCATCGTATCCCAATTGCTTGGATCGATGCTCATGATATCAATCACTGGATTTTCTCGTCCAGACTCGATTATTTACAGACCGCCGTCATATAGCTGGAATATTGCTGAGTGCGGCGTTAAACAACAAACCAACCAACCCTGTCATAGTGTCCCTATGCCTTGATTGGTCTTCCATGTTTGACTGGGGGCACGGGTGGCTCAGTCGTCTAAGGCGCCGCGATTCGCTGTGCAGAGTTGCGTCCCTTGGACACGCCAGAAACCTATGAATGTGGGTTCGAATCCCGGTTCGCCACGATTATGTTTCTAGGTTTGTCAGCACCATGACCGTGTTCGTGGGTTTCACCGAAGTGGTAAACGTCTAAGACCTGTATCACTTCGGGCTTTCCTCCCACATTAAGCTGACACGCCGTGATATAACTGGAAAAACGTTAAAAGCGGCGTTAAACCCGACTCACTCACATGTTGTACTATTGGCTAGCATTTCGTACAACCACCTGTGACCAAAGTGATGGCATAAATCCTGCTTGGGAATCGTGCAGTAAGCTTTTAGCAGAAGCACTGTAAGTCCCCATGATCCCGAGTAAGATGGTTTGGCCTATTTATTTGGGCCAATTTTAATTTATACTAAATAACCTTCTGAAAATTAATTGTTTTAACTTTCACCTGATTTGTTTGTACCTAATCTGTGATACTTATCTTACTGCTTTTTATGTTTTTTTTACCAGAATTTAATAATAATTAACTCGTTATTATCGCGATGTTGCTGCAATATTGCCTATGCAATGTAATATTATGTCCCACTCACTCAGATTGTACTTCAGATAACTTACTCAGCTTAAAAAGAAAATATTCAATTGGATGTGTAATTTGATTTCATTCTAAATGAGATATACATGTAGCAGTTATGTGCTTTCCTAATTTGATACATGATATTATAAACGTTTTTCAATTTTAGAAAGTCATCATCAAACGGCTCTACGGAGGTAGTACTGAAATAGAACAAATGCGTCTCGTATGCGCTTTTTGATAGGCGAATAAGAACATTGTTCATAAAAGCGCATTTAACAGTTTACAAGTTCGGCGGGTTTTTATCCCCCGCCGGGCCAAACTTGCCGAAGGGGGATTATGTCGTGGCGCAGTCCGTCCGTCTGTCCGTCCCACAGAGGGTACTAAGCTTGTGAAATCAACTCCTCCTACAGTTTCCAGAGAATATCCATGACACTCTACACACAAGATGTCGACATGTTGATGATACGCATATCGCAGTCCCGATATCGCAGTCATTTCGACAAATTTTGACAGAGTTACTGCCCCTGTTTTACGGAGCTTCATGAAATCTACTCCTCCTCCAATTTCCAGAGAATATCACAATATCTAACTATAACTATAACTATAGTTAGTTTCCTTGTATAAGGCTTTTGTGGGTGAGCTACATCCTTATGGCATTAGCATTCAGACTGGATGACTCCCAACAAAATGTTCTGCACAATTTGTTTCAAATGCAGTGCCATCTACTGTTGTTATTTCATAAAATACAAAGAAAATATAAACTCGTTAAAAAAAATCATGCGGGGATGTTGTGCTCTCAGAGCACTCTTGTTTAAAAACTTTTGATGATGATTTATTTAACAATTTATAAGCTGATGATGGCTAGAGCATTTGAAACTAAGACTATGGCTATTGGCTAGCCATGCAACGTGACATTTATAAAATATCAGAAATAGGACCTGCATTTCTGAGTTCCTTTGCCTTGAGATATTTGTAATATTGCTATTGCGTGATTAAATCACTCGTCTGGCCATTTGAACCCCCCCCCCCCCCCCCAGCTCCAACTACAACAGATACCACGCCATCTACATAATCTTAATCTAGCTATTTACATGTAATAGAGATTTATCTTCATTCGAAATATTCGTTTTCTGAATACGAAGGTGAACATCAAAGAGTCTGCCACCAGAAAAGTTGAATATAGTTTAATATCTTAACTGAAGAAATCGCACCACTACATTGTCAGGTCTTTTGGTGATTTAGTGCTAGTCTTTGCAGTCATGAAGGAAATTCAGATAAATTCCTGCTTTTTCCTCTGCTGTAGTCCATACGTCACTTATTTCAGCAAGGGGCGGTGGTATACCCTAGCGATATTCCAGCGGTGAATCGAACCCGGGTCTTCGACGTGACGAGCGAAGGCTTGAACCATGGAGCTATCCCACCACACCACAGGGAAAATCCTAGATCACGGGAGGAATCAAGGGGAGGAATTCGAGCCCACAGCAGCAGACAGCAATACAACAGCTCACTGCAGAACAATGGACAGATGGGTCAGTCTTGATACCTACACGGCTATATAGATGACATGCTGTATCATAGCAGGTGACGTGTAGGTGGGTCTGAGGCGACCTACTGTAGACATAAAGTATGCTTGTTTGTTGTTTAACGCCGCACTTCAGGTCCGTGACGTCGGTATGTAAATACTCCAGGCAATCCATACACCACATAGAAAAATTAGACGAGAGTATTATCTGAGAAATGTCAGTCGTGTATTTACCCTGTATATAGTTAATGAAACTATCGAATGCTTCTGGTTGTAACGTTTGTACAATCCAGTGTCATTGTGTCCATCAAGAATGTTACAATCTCCTCTTCTCTGTTAAATAGAATGTTAGCACGAGACCTCCAGGATCAACAAATGGTTAACAGGTGTCAATTACAAGGATTGGACTGCAAAGGAAGAGCGTGTGTGTATTGAAAATATTATGTTGTATGGAATGAAATATCAGTTCCACAACTAATGATACTTCCGAGAAGAAACGATAGTCCAGGAACAGGAAGTAATACTGTGTAATTAAAGTGTTATATAAATGCCACGGGTGATACATAATCACGACATAGCATTGTCTTTACCGAGTCGTTAAGTCAATATAAAACCAAGTTCGAGGAAAGATACATTATTATCGTATTTCTCTCTTCTACTGAAAACATCCTGCATTAAAGGTGTCTGCTCGTATGCTTTTGTGATAACTGCGCCACTCGTAATGTTGTGCTTGGATGTGTTCCAGGGCCAAAATGAAAGTCAAGGCATCGCCGATATAAAGGACACACACACACACACACACACACACACACACACACACACACACACACACACACACACACACACACAACACTCATTGTCCAAATTGCGATCATGATATTAATCACTGGATTGTCAGGTCCAGACTCGATTATTTACAGACCACCATCATATAGCTGGAATATTGCTGAGTGCGACGTTAAACAACAAACCAGCCAGCCAGCCAGCCGCGAGGGCCGAGTTGCTATTTTAGTGAAAAAAGACTCTTTCCATGATATACAGACTTACGTCCCTGAATATGACGGCGTAGTTGCTGTAAGGCTATCTAGGCTCTAATAACCGATGCTCGCATCGATCATGCTAACGCCAAGAGTATATCTCTGTGCGGAATATGGTCTCTTCTACAGCAGCGGCAGAGTAGTGGGACAACTGATGACACGGAGAAACAAAAGCTACACACAATCTTTCATCATTGATGATATGGTATATGATTCAACCACGTTCGATGTGTCTGATCACTCCCTTCTTATAGTGTCCCTACATGTCGACAAGGTAACTACCACTGCATGTAAAGCAGGTATGCCGTCTACTCGACACAATTGGTCAAAAGCTAGTCACCTAGAACTAAGTATGTTCGAAGCTGAGGTTCACAGATGGTGATGTAATGACACTCACACGAGGAATATAGGAGCTTATGTGATAGAGAGATTTTTGACTCCATTTTCAGTGCAGAAGTGACGTCTGCAGCTAGGTTCATACCACGTGGACACTATAGACCGTACCTGAAACCTTGCTGGAAGAGTTCGAGTCTTGACCTTTATCAATACCTGCTCCGCAAGAATAGTGTGGTCAGCAGAAGGCAGGCGTCTCGGTACCGGTAACGACTCGTATACCCAACACAAACAGGCTCAATGTGACTTTCGGTGTTGTAAAAGACAGGCTGATGGACAATGGAGTAATGAAACATGTGTTGTAATAAACTCAGCATGTGAAGTGGATATAGTGAATTCTACATGATTGTAAATACGCAAGGCAATCTAAGACTGTAAATGCCACGTGAAGTACAAAAAACGTTGTTGCAATACACCATCAGAGTGAGTGAGTTGGGTTAAACGCCGCTTTTAACAGTATTCCAGTTATATCGCTGCGTGTCAGCTTAATGTGGGAGGAAAGCCCGAAGTGATGCAGGTCTTAGACGTACACCATCAGAAGTGAGGGTAGACAAAGGTGCAGATCTATTATCACCTCTTGAACGGCCATCGTTTGATAACGATATTCGTGTTGAGACGGACTCTAGAATATATCAGATCTCAAAGATACCACTTCTAGACGATGATCCTATACTTCAGATGGACATGCAAATTTGCGAGCTAAAACAGCTGAAACAAAAATGAGAAAATCACCAGGACCTGACCAAATCACAAATGAACAAAAATATATTTCGCTAGAAATTTGCTACAAAAACACTCAACCCTAACATGATGGTACCAACTTGCTATACCCTTGTATCGTTAAGATCTGGAACAATTTTTCCATTATATGAAGGAAACAATTACGTCAGATCGGATCTTGAAAATTACAGCGGTAGCATCCTGACGTCCGTGATGGGAAATCTGAAAAAATCCTGTTAGAGAGAATTGAGAGGTATATGACATATATGGAGCCCGACAAGATCTCAACAAGTAGTGGCCAGTGTAGGTCCTTACAAACTGTCCATCAAGATGCTTGCCAATGGAGACATATAATACAAGCAACAACTGTCTGTTAGTGTTCAAGGTGGAAAGACACTGAAGCAGTCATATTCTTTTAGACAAATGTATCCATATGATCATGATGGACATGAAATCAAACATAATATATGCAAGTTCCGACAAAGAACTTGAATTCACTTAGAGATACTGAACGAAGAGCAGGTGGTCTGAACCCAGTCTGCTGTGTGAACACATGGCATAGAGTAATAATTTCAGGTGCCTTCTGAGCGTGTGAACATTGTCCAAGCAAGAACACAATGAAATTGAAAAACTTCACCGCTACTTTGCACGTATAATGTACAAAGTTTCATGTACGATCACCGACCGCAACTATTCACACCTTGAGGTTGTGGACTATGACAGCTGTGATTGACAAAATGAACCTGATGTTCAAAAAGTGTTCTATTTCAAGTGTGCTCAATGTATAACAGGAATTCACAAAAGTAAGTCTGTAACACATGATCTACTCAAGTACGAATTATGGACGACACTAGTTCACCTTTTGAAAACTAACTAGTTTCCATCGAAGGATGTGTGGAACACAACCGCACAGATTAAGAAAACAGACCATGAAACTGCTCATTGGCACACATGTCAGCAAGATCGCCCTGAATTAAACATATTTAATAAAATCCACAGAAAACCTGTACCACATAGACTGTGGAATATGTGTATTTTGAACAATATACTGACAAGATCTGTGTATGAACTTGAAGCTTGGAATACTACTGATACTGTTTAATGTGTGACGACGAGTGCGGTGACATAATGCACCAACTGCTATGTTGCCCAGCTTTAGATGACGCAAGGAACACCCTTTATGAGCATCTATTTGACGCTTTAAACCTCGAATAATACAAGTGTACTGTAGGTTGCAGATGACGAAGTAACAATTGTGATATTACTAGGTGGTATAACCCCTATTGTAGTAGATATGAGCCTACGTTCCTATCAACATGTTTAACAGTGAACCATTTCCCTGTCTCTATAATAAAGTGTGACTTTGCGACAGATAACAAGTACGCCTAGCTAAAAATATTGCACACTGGCTCCTTGGTTTCACTTTGTAGTAAGATTAAATATAAAAAAAATAATTTTTGAAACACCTATCTAAGAAAATGTAAAATACTCTGAATACAGACCAGTGCACATGTAATATATACTGTAAAGGGGCGAGATATCCACCTCCTGTGATATGAGAAGTAGTTGCTTGGACATTGATATACATGTACAACCCTAAACAACGTATGAGTGACATACCTGTTCGATATTTCTTCACAATCCTCGTGATTTCCCAATAAATCACATGCATTTTATCTATATATTGCACTAATACATCATGTCTGTGTGTGTGTGTGTGTGTGTGTGTGTGTGTGTGTGTGTGTGTGTGTGTGTGTGTGTGTGCTACTTGTACTAGTCCGGACTGATGCCGATTGAGATACCATGCCTCAGTT
Source organism: Haliotis cracherodii (assembly GCF_022045235.1). NCBI lineage: Eukaryota > Metazoa > Mollusca > Gastropoda > Lepetellida > Haliotidae > Haliotis > Haliotis cracherodii. The sequence continues at coordinate 37,574,100 of NW_027266275.1, read as the reverse complement.
TAACATTAATATCCCACTCAGACACAGTATGGGTGTGACACGGCGGGTATCGAACCAGGATCTTCTACTCTCCGGGCGGACGCTCTACCACCAAACCAAGGAGGCGGTCTATTTCGGAAATGTGTTCATCTGGTTCATCAATATTAGGGTATTGGAGTTTCACTGGTGTGTATTTTGTCCACGGTTTGAGAGACCTTTCCCAGAATCTCACCAACTTAATATGAGTGGAATGAGCCGATAAGATCACTTGCCACTGTGATAATAGTATTCATTTCTTTGTCGTTTGTGGGTCATTTCATAATAAGAGACGTTTTACGTCCTCTTGGTGTCAGCTGTCTATACTCATGGGTTGCAACATGACACTAGGGGGTACAAAATAAAGTGAGGTAAGGGGAGGTAATTAGTGTTGATAGCTGCATGAAGTCGGGCTGCTCAATCAGTCTTTGAGCCGATTTCAAAAGATGACGTTGAAGCAGTCTGGACTCATTCGGCGACATGTTCTGTGGAGGAACTCACATTGTAATCCTGCGACATAGCATATACATATGTCAGTTAAAATAAAAAGTGAGTGAGCATTGTTTAATCAACTTTTATCAATATTGCATGCCAGGGAATTAGTTCAACACATAGCATCTTGCTTCGTCATAGCTTCACCATAGCTGTATCGAAACAACTACATAAATCCATTCAATTCCGTCTCACGTGATAAAAACAAAGACAAAACATAAACTGATTAAGAATTAATTACCACATTGTGTAGTTCGTTTCAATATGTCTGTCACATGATGTCAGCATTTATACAATAAGCTGCAGTTGGACATTGTCATGGCAGTTAACAATGGGGGAATGTTGTTATATGCTGAAGTCAGCAATTACCCAGCAATAGCACAGCTCTCTGCAAGTGATGGGAAAATGAAAACAACTTACTCAAAAACATAAATCGGTACGATGATACTCGATCAGGTCACACATTGTTACCACCATATAATCTTTGGCTAAGCATGGGCTTCCTGATGTACAATCAGGAAAGTGTTTGAAACTGGAGAAGGTGGCATTACCAAGTCTGCTGACATTAGTCATGGAGTGACATAGAGAATGCAAAATCATATTCCAGAACAGGAAGATAAACCAGGAGCAAAAATAAAGATATGGACTATTCTGATTTAAATAACACAAGTCTTTGGCAATTAGTGTTATGTTAACGAAATACATCCAACCTACAAGTGTATGACTTTCCCTTGAAGATGTTCTCAGTATGTTTCTAAGAGGTCTCGCAGATCTCTGTCCGTCTTCAACATCCATTTCAATTGCACAGGAGACTAATTTGTTTGACAGAGAAAAATGACCCACACCTTTCAGAAACGTGTAAAGCGCAATTCAGTTATGTTTCCGGGATTCTTTGTCAGCAGACAAGCCAATTGTCTCTAAGGGTTGCTCTCATAAAGGCAGGTCCTTTCTCACACGTCAGCTAGAGAATGGTGAAATCACTGGAGAAAAGGACTCTCTTATTGCCACACAAATCGATGCATAGATTCTATGGAAGATTACAAGAATTGGTAAACCAATTAACGTTTGTTAAGGCAACAAAGGACAAATCATTGGTGCCATTGTCGATCCATCCATCAGTTGTGTTCTATGATATATGGTACTCGTCAGACAGTTCTTCATCTCCACTTCACCCAAGATTGGTATTCACGATTGCTAGATACGGAAGACCGCCGACGGAACAAGTTCCTGAAAACAGTTGGAAGCATAAAATAGAACCGGTCGAAAAGTGAACATATCGAATTCGAGATTAATATTTTTTCCTATTACCTCCTGATGAGTGAGTGAGTGAGGAATCAGTATGGTTAATGTAACTTTTAATTGGGAGGATAAGCAGCCTGGTTGAACCAATCATCATCATTTGAAATGAGTATGGTGTCAGTTATAGCATACATGGCATGTCAGCTTCAAGTGGGAGGAACGCCTGAACTGACGAAGAGATCGGCCATAGTAGTAACAAACCATGAAAAAATATAGGCCAATCTGAGATTCGAACCCACGATCAAAGGTTTCCGGCACCCGTAAAAGACACTACTCTGCAGAGCAAAATTCGGAGCCTTAGACGACGTAGACGAATAAGTGCAAATAAGTACTGTACCAATGTTTCGTTCATTCCATTGCATCCTGATTTCTCATCACAAAAGTGTCAGTATCCCATTATTTAAAAAAAATGATATTCAAGAAAACAAACTTTGATAATTTTGTTGCCTACTGATCAAACTCTGTGTTGAAACAACAATTTGTCTTTATGTATGTGAATGGATAGAATGCCAGCAATAAACGTGCTGATAGCGACGTGTCTTGGATAAGTTTGTATCCTCCCTTCTAAGATACAGAATCCAAATAATCCTGACACAAACTATCATTACAATGATGTCAAGGTGTTCAGGCACGGGTTGTTATCCCCTTTGCCTCCCTTACCCGTAACAGTTAAACAACCGCCCAAGCTTGGTAAATTTACCTCTCATGTAAGTACAAAGTTTGGCGTGCCTCTGGAGCTAAATTGGCAGGTGTATCAATATGCAGTCAGTGGTTTCGTCGTTTGGTTAATGTAGCAGTGGTTACTTTCAGTGTCAATGTATTCAGACCTATAGCTAAGGGGTCTTCTGGGGTTGGACACTGGATTAGTGATCTCAGCTGGGCGGTCTCAAAACGAGACTGTGGTGGACGGGTTTGATTTCATGTATGATTCCTGTTCTTCGTCAACAACTGACCAGCACCATCTTTGATCGTCAGAAGACAGATCTTGTATTCTTGTCTCCAGGAAGAAGTGTTCCCAGGAGACTAAACATTGATGTGACTCGCCCTTAAACACAGACCCTGGTCAACGCTGAAGCTTGTAGACATTCTCCACACAAATTACTGATTGTTGACAAATTGTTGACGGATGGTGCCTTCACATGACATGTTGGGAAATTACATTTCATGACGAAAATAAACATGGTACCATTTCAAAATGAATTCATATTTAGACTTTAGCTGTTTTGTGGCTGGAATCTAGCAATGCGTGCATGTTTGGTGGATATCCCTCAAGACGAATCAATTATTTTGCCGTACTGTCAATAGACTTTAATGTACTTGTATCAGCGAGGACTAACATTTGTTTCAACGAAACTGACAATACACAATACAATTTTCTCCTTTCAAAGATGTGAACATATTGCATTTTCTAGAATCTGCTTCAGTTGTATTTGTTATACAGAATTGTGAACTTATGTAAAAAACAACCTTCACCTTTACGTATTATAACACATTTTGTAAGTCAGCCTGTTGTTTTTGTACCCTGTGATCACTGTAACGATGTACATGTACACAATGACAGCTGACTTGTAGCAGAGATCTCTTATGATTAGGGAAAGGGTATAGCCGCTTTAATATGTTTTGGTATCATTGTCGTGCATTTGAACAGTTACTTGTTCCCTTAAGTGAAAATATATAATTGCTTTTAGGTGTCAATATAACAATAATAAACAGTAACAGCAACAATCAAAGCATATTTGGGATCATATGTATGAGTATCCAGTGTTTCGCTTTCCATGATGTACTGACGATCTGATGTAGCGAAAGATAGGATGAAACATCCTTTACACAGATCGCGAGCACGTGTTTATGAATTACTATCAAATAGTTGTAGAAAAAGCTGTTGAAGTAAAGCGACAAAAACCCTTTCCATAAGCATTTCACAATCTCTGTAAAAGCTGAGTCGACAACACCATGAGCATGTGTTTGTGAATCACTATCAAATAGCGCTGATACCTGGTGTTCGCAAAAAGGTGAGTGTATCCTGCCCCACCGATGACACTCATCACTTAACATGACATTTAAGGCGACAAGATTATCAATACCTTATCATGCTCCTGTGCCACATGGAAACGACAGATCGATATCAATGTTGCAATGTTTAGTTAAATAGATGACAGAGCAATCATCAAATCAGATCACTGTACACCTTATGACATCAAACACATAATATACTAAAAATGGTGACTAAAAATGAGACAAACAGGTAATGGTTATTCGATGATGATGTATTTGAAAGGTGTGTCATGTTTTGGACCTCTTCGGCGTTTTGATAACGTTTGTAATTTTTGGGTCAAATCCAATTTTCAAATTGTATACTTGCTTTTGCCTGACAGTTTGTGAATGATAGATACATTGAGCGTAAAACGTTATTGGACTGACAACTTCCCTTAAAAAAGTTTGGAAGTAAATTTACGCAGACCAATGCAAGTGAATTGTAGGAACAAATTTGTTACAAAAACATGTTTCAAAAAATATTATTGCTATCAGTTTCATACTATTTATTCACATCTTCTGGAAATGAATTTCCCTGGCAAGTACATCGTTTTAATCAGTGTCTACACGCACCTCAATGTATACACCGTCTGAAAATATGTGTGTACCAAAGCATACAATTATATCCAGTCTTCAACCCAAAAGGAAACAACATTATTTTCCTCATGTCATGATCCTCTTTCTTACACCTCTACACACAGGCCTGACTGTATCCCATTACACTTTAAGGATGATACGCCAATTCTTTCATTACATGAATGCTTACACAGAAGGGTTTAGGCTATTGACGACGAGTGCATTGTGAGCTTAAGATGTTGTAACCCGTCCTGACCATTGTCTTAGATATATAAAACATTTTCAAACTCCCGAAGGCTCGTTTATTCTGTAGTAAATGCATCAAGGATAATGTGGGGCATTTCCCTTTTGAGAAACCACAACTTCTGTAACTTTTGTTGAAACGGAATATAAGAATGTGTTATTTGCTAAATGTTTTGGCCAAACATGTGTGCCTCTTAGATCACGTCATCAAATCAGTCGACGTAGCCCACGTTTGTTTGTTTGTTGTTTAACGCAGCACTCAGCAATATTCCACCTATATGACGGCTGTCTGTAAATCCAGTGATTGATATCATTAGCATCGTTCCAAGCAATTGGGATACGATGACATGCATCAACCAAGTCAGCGAGTCTAACCACACGATCCCGTTAGTCGCCTCATACGACAAGCATAGTCGCCTTTTACGGCAAGCATGGGTTGCTGAAGACCTATTCTATCCCGCATCTTCACGGGTCATAGCCCACGTATCCAAGGTACGGGAGCAAAATGTTCCTGAACAATAACCAATTGTCGAATGTGTTTAACACTGATCTCAAGAAGCCTAAGCTCATGCATGGTGTCAATTCACTTAGACAAACGCGTGCTTTATAGGTGATTATTCCAGTGAGATGTTGGCCCTCGCTTATGCATTTTAGTCTTGGTAGGTGAAGGCAATCGACTGAAATCTTTTCCGACTGTTTCGAACATATCGCACTCTTCCCGTGCTATTTGAACATATAATCTATTGATCCGAAGTAAACGCTGCCCATCAGCTAGTGGTTGAGTGATGCCCTGAATATAATGATACATGAAATCACTCTCGGGGGTCGCGTAAACGTCTGGGAGGTACGCAGTAAAATAACCCTGATTAACTGTTCCATTATTTTCTCAAAGTTCACTGTCAAACTGTTTGTCACCAGTACAGCTACTGACACCGTTTTCAAAGGTCAACTAGTCGTATTTCGTGGAGATAATACTTACTCGTTCGTATTTGTAAGTGGAATGCAATGTGACAACATTATTTTTAATCCAGCTCCTGTTATTATATTAAGAATATGATACAGTGGAATAAGAAATTAATTATTCATAATCCTGAGGTTCCCAAGCGAAAGCGTGAATTTTTCAGTGTTTCATTTCTCATTTCATCATCTGACTCGCGGTCACATGCCGCCTTTACAAGGGCGACACGTCGCGTGTCTTCAACCACAAGCACGATCAGTTCACTAACACGTTCACGTCTTGTTTGTTTGTTGTTTAACGCTGCATTCAGGGGTATATCAGCCATATAACGGCGGTCTGTAGATAACGAGTCTGGACTAGACAGTCCAGGGATTGACATCATGAGCATCGATCCACGCACTTGGGATACGATGATATCCATCGACCACGTCGGCAAGCGTGCCAGTGACCTTTTGGTCCCGTTAGCCCCGTTATGACAAGCAAAGGTTGCTGAAGACCAATACTAACCCGGAATCTTCACGGGACTGACTTCCCGTGAGACAGGGAGCATACCGATCGCTCTTATCAGGGTACTCACCAAATCTGACATTCTTCAAAATTATTATGAGACATGTATGTTTCATAGGAGAGTTGAGAGCATGCGATCGTGGGTGCAGGACTTAATGAATGCAAGAGAAATGATGTTAAACGCATTACCGTTCAACATTTTTATCACGACGGCCTGTAAATAATCGCGTCTAGACCAGGAAAGCTAGCAACAGAGAACATGAGCAATGGCCCACGCCATTGCGGAACGATGACACGGAAGCAGTCGAGACACAGAGGCTGATGTTCCGGTTGGTGATGGGGCCTGTTGGTAATGGGACCAGGAGTTATGGTGTTGGTTGTTGTTTGTTTGTTGTTTAACGCCGCACTCAGCAATATTCCAGCTATGTGACGGCAATCTGTAAATAGTCTGGAGTCTGGAAGAGCCAATCCAGTGATTGACATCATGGTCATCGATCCACGCAATTTGGATACGATGACATGCATGCACCAAGTCAGCGAGCCTGAGAACCCGATCCCGTCTGTCGCCTCTTACGACAAGCATTGTCGCCTTTTGCGGCAAGCCGGATCTTCACGGGTTCCCGGGGTAATGAAATTACTGATAACTTTATTAATATGCATTGTAAATATATATAAAACGTCAACGCCAGAAAATAACAAATCTTGAATACCCGCCGAAGGTTTAAAAGGGTTTAAAAGTAAACTAGCGGTGACAATAATATGAATGGATGACTGAAATGTCTTGTCGCATCCGCGACTGAAGATAACGTAAAGAAAACAATAAGGGTGATTTGACATACTCACCACTAATACATTGAAGCCAGTTATGTTCTGCTGACATATGAATGCACTATAAACATCGTTTCGTGAAAGCACACAGTTAGATGTTGATATAATGTAGCTGCTTCATTCCATAATATATTTCAATTGTTAAGTAACAGGCGTGATGGTGTCTTTACATTTCTTTCGATTATGTTCGATGCAATTCAATATTTTGATTTGTACAATATATTGACTTGCCTTTGCATGTGTTATGTTGAATGTCACCGATGGGACAGGATACGCTCACCTTTTCGCCAACACCTGGTATAATCACTATATGATAATGATTCATAAACACATGCTCATAATATAATCTCTTTTGGCAGAGATTTCTAATGAATATGGAAATTGTTTTGTTGATTTTATTCCTTTGTGGAGAAGAATTGATATATTTTAATATTCATGTTTTTTCAGTGACTTTCTTCAGTGATGGAAGGTGAAATTCGGTCTGAACCAAATTCCTCAGCAGGAATCGTGGACCGTCATTCAATAGAATCCTGCAATATGTTGGAAAGCTGACCCCTATCACTTGAGTCCAATGCAGTTATGCTCTACGAATGTGTGCGTGAAAGGGATTTAAGAAACGTGTGTGAGTATGGTTTATGAGGGAAATTCAACAATTTTGACCTGTTATTCGCAAAATCCGTTAGTTCAACACATAGTGCTTTTCAGATTAAACATTGTATCGTGATTTCATAAAAATTGCAACATGTTTCTTGACGCACGCTTTCTTAAGAGATATGCTGATTATCAACGATTTTATTTGAGCAAGTCACGTTGTTTTATTCGCATTAAAACACCATAGTCTCTCGTTTTCCGTTAGATAATAGTATCTTTTCAGATACGTTATTATTAACATTTTCAGGAATACTCAAATAAATGTTTGAAACAAATGGTCAAAATGGGGTCAAAGCACGAACAACTTCTTATTGCAGGGTAACAAAAAAGAACGAACAATAAATATACCAAGAGCCGAGAAACCAGGGTCAACACAGGAAGCCTCAAGTCAACCTACGTTATGCGTCAGTGACTGTGACGTCCTCAGATTCAGGGACATTGGGTTGAGAAAATTAACTAGGTCCGCAGTTGTTAGCTTGACGTAGTGGCCGTAATGTATCTCTGCTTATGACAAACATATCTGCAATGTCAGTCTATTGTTTGAAGGGCGCATTCACGTTTTGTCCATTTGGGCAGCTGGTTGCCAGTTATTCAAGCCTTCATTTTCACATACCCACAGTATTGAAGGAACCCTTCTATTTTGACGCTCGCGTTATTTCGTATTGTTAAGGAAGACATGTGTCGTAAGTGGGGTTCCAACTCGCATCGCATGATTAGCGGAAGTGTATTTGTCGTCCTCAGTTGCATAGGACAGTTCATGTTAAAGTAATAGAATAAATCTTTCATGAGAAACACTTAACATTGATAAGCATATTTGACAAGTCTCTATAATTCCTAGAATCCACAATCATGTTTTAAAACTTGCTGAAAGACGTGCTGGGAGTAGTAATGACCCGTGTACATTCATTACATAAAGTGATGGAGGTTGTCGCTCGTGCAACAGCAGCGGAGAACACAATCCAGGTGTATCACCGAATACGACCCACAGTATTCATACCGACAGCAAGAGTACTGGTTTATTCATAAAAACAATTCCAAAAATGAATGAGTTGTTAAAGTCTAAAAGAAATGATGTATTATAACTTTCAGAAAGTAGTGATGTATTATAAGTTTGGGAACATACTGGTAACTACAGGGCTTCGCGATTTTTATACACGAAGCGACAGTACCTGCAAAACTATCCTTAACAACATACGGCATTCCTCCTCTTTCTAATCAATAGTCACGTTGTCACGTAAGGTAATGCACGTTCAAGGTAATCCTACACCAATCTGTCATAAGACACGTGGATATTCATTGCATACACCATGTCACCATGTTGGCGCCCATATTGAAACTGTACTATCCTACTGTTCATATTCCGTAAATCATGTTTTTTTTAGAAATGTAAGGATACCACAAACGATAAAAGTGGCATGGGGGATAATGATATATACTGAAATTTCAGGGTGAATAAAACAACCAAGGTAAAGAGACAGGAATAAAACCACCACCCGTCGAATGAAGCCAGGACATTTACGCTCACACAATACTACCAGGCACAGTAAAGATATGTTGCCATTTCTATCTTATGTCAAGCATCTGCATTTTTAAAACCTTCCAGTGATATTTCATTCATTATTCCCTATAAGGGGTAGCAGAGCGTTGTAGTTGAAACGAACACATATGTTCATTGCAATTCGTATGAAACCAGAGACACTTCTACTGAAACGTAATGACTTATCATTTTCTGATGCTTTGTACTCTTGACGCCATCATGGTATGGCAGTCTTCTGTGGTAAAGCCATGAACATTGTTACATTCATCTGAAATGTGAATGGATCTATTTCTTTTTAATTGTTTTGCAAAAAGGAAATGACAAAATAACATCTGAACCAGTGAACATCTAAGTACAAAGCATAGTGTATAACAAGCTATGCAAAGCCTGGCTTATGGGCTTTTGGAGAAAATCAGCCAGAGACTATGTCAGTATGTAAATATCTGACAGTCTTGTATGTCTTGTTTAGTGGCATCCGAAAAACGTATAGGCATTTATCCTCACACTCAGGGCGACTGAAATACTGAAATACATAGTATCCATAAACAACTTGCAGATGCTGGGGCTTGCTAGGGTTACAGCTGATAATAATGCTAATGCTTATGTAAACAGATTTTCAAAGGTCATGCCAAGGTATTTGACACAAGTAACAGGTGACAGGTCGGATATGTGGTCATCCAAGTTTAATTACAGTTTTATCGTATGGTAAGCGTGTGATGCTGGAACATTTTCCATCCACCAGCCTGCTGCCGCCCGTCTATTCATTCATTTATTTATTTGCATATCTATTGACATGTGTCACAAGTAAGATACATCTTTCAAATGCCTTAAACCGACAACCATAATTGCAAATCGCATATTTTAATTGTTTCCCTTAATAATCTTTAAGACAATTATATAATCTAGTATATAATTTTAATATATCTAGTATACGTTGTACTATCATGAATATGCAATAGACGTAATGAGAGAAGATACCTGTCCAATGTGGTGTAGGTTTGTGAACCCAGTTAACCCAGTTAAATAACACGCGTTGCAATATTTAATCATTCGAAATGATAAATGATACGACATACAATATTATCGAATAATAATGAGTGATTGAGTGGGTTTGGCTGAACAGGATTTCAATTATATCAGGGCGTGTCAGGTTAGAGGATCCAGTTGTATTTTAAAGACGCGCTAACATATAGATTGGATGGGATTTCATTGGAATTGTCACATTCACACTGCCTCAATCAATAATTCACATCTTGAATTTGTAATTCAATACTGTCCTCAAACATACTGGATAATATTATTTTTATTTCCTCCAGAATAACGGGATGTATAACACGGATTTCCACTATTGTTTTGTACTAACAACATATGATATTACCATCCTGGAATTGGGTTAGAACTGATCCCTAAAATCATGTGTTGGTCGTAAGAGGCGACCATGTGGAACGGGGAGCCAGGTGCGGTGACATGGTTGACTGCATGTATTTATTCTACCCAAACGGCATGTGACGTTGTTCGTAATATCAACCACTGGCCCTGGTCCAAATTCGATTAATTTCAGGCCGCTCTCATATAGCCAGAGTACTGCAGCATTTAACAACAAACGAACAAAACAAACAGACACGATAGAGAACTAGTTAATTCTTTGGAAGTTCTTAGAAATGTTTCTGTGGACCTCTCTAAAGTGACGCGAACACCTCGCGTCGGCGTAATAGTTTTGGAACAATTCTTTGGAGTTGCTTCCAATTTACGTTTCTATTTTGCTTGGACGTTCTTTTCTTTTCATACGACAGAGATGCGAGTCCGAATACCCCCTAGGGTAGGATGTTTTTAGTTCAGTGAATGCATCCTTTTTTAAGGAAGTCAGAATTGTTGCAGCTTGAAAAATGATCAAGAGAATAGTTTGACACGATGTCTTAGAAAACGAAAGACATATGTCATGATGACAGTGGGTGATGACGTTAAGTGGTATAATGAGTGGAATTAATCATAACGTCAAAATCTAATGAGTATTTGCAATCGTTTCTCTGCCACATGAAACAAACAAACAAACAAAAATCTGAACAAAATTATATGACCATCCGATGAAATTGTTTTCTGCCTAGTTAAACCGGAATGTCGACAGTTGCAAGAATTAATTGACAGACGTGTTATTATACCGTAGGAATGCCACAAACGCAATGCCTCAGAGCCGTTAGTGATCACACAAATGCCAACAAGGGTAGTTCTTGGAAACGGGATAAGAGTTATGAGTGAGAATAGTTTTACTTTAATATTGTTATTCTCCTAATGCCACACAATAGACAATCTTCACATTTCACGAATTCCATCATGGATTAAGAAAATAAACGAGCTTCGCATTTTGTAACCCATCGAATTCCATCATGAATTAACAAAATTAACAAGCTTCACATTTTATATCCCGGCGAATTTCATCATGGATTAACAAAATAAACGAGCTTGACATATTTTGCACCGGCTATTTCTATCATGGATTAACAAATAAACGAGCTTCGTATTTTGTACCCCGCGAATCTCAAAATGGATGAACAACATAAATAAGCTTCACACTGTGTACATGGCTTCTTTATCGGCCGAATGAGGACAAACATATTTTTCTAATGCATGAATTTATTAACTTACGGTTATCCATAATAATAAACTAATGAACGGAGTTGGAAGAGTACTGTCAGTCAGTACGCACAGATATAATGTCCTTTTATCAGTGTAGACTTGATCTGATGTTTAATACATTTATGTGCATACATTCAATTTGTAAGGATAACTGATATTTCAAACTGTAACCGAAGCATCTGATATTAGATGTCACGATATTGAGTAGAGCAGCAATCATTTAAGTATCCAAAAGTGGATCGCGATGATTTGCTTTGGTCTAAATATCCCAGTTATATGAAACTCTTTTAGCAATTATTTCGTCCCATTATATTCTCTCAGGGTGTCGTGTCTGTAATTATTAAAGTGTATTGCTACCAAGACAATTTCATCTGCAAAGTGTGTCATGGAGAACTAATTGATATGCATCAAGACAATATCCTTCTTCGATATGACAGTTCTCAACAAGAATGTTGTTACACATAAATATGAAACTATGTCAGAGGTCAAGGCGACAGAGATTTTATGAAAACGCCAAAAAGTAAAACTCTCGACATTGCGAAATTGTTAATAATGACACATCATACATGTATGTGATAATGGATCCTATTTATTTATAATCAGAGACCAAACAATTTCTCGCCTCACTTAACCAATAATTTAACTGAACGACAGAGATAAATATTATGATAAATCAACAACAAAAAGCCATTCGTACACGTTTTAAACAGGTTAAATATAAATCAGGCGGTTAAATCCGTTTCACAGTCACTGTTCCCCACTACTAAAAGTGATAATTGCTATTTTTCGACAAACATTTTATTTTATAAATTTTCGTTATATCCAGAACTGAAAAGTCAGAGGTAGAAACTTTGTTAGATGGGCATTTCATCAGCCACAATCACTAATATACCGAGATATCCCTCAGACGTTACCGATATTCGAGCAATATTACAATGGGAGACACACGAAATGTGCTTCACACACTCTATGCCTTTTGGGAATCGAAACCGGGCCTTCGGCGTGACGAGGGAATGTTTCAACAACTAGGTTTAAGCACCGCTACACCTGCCGGATTTCTTTAGCACATCTAGTGATTTAAATTAGCATAATGTAATAATGATTCAATTGAACACATTAACTGATTTGTCTTGTCTATCTGTCTGTCTGTCTGTCTGTCTGTATGTATGTATGTATGTATGTATGTATGTATGTGTGTGTGTGTGTGCGTGTGAGTGTGTGTGTGTGTGTGTGTGTGTTATGGAAGCAACACATTGATAGCCGTGTTCATTGGTGCAGAAGAACTGATTTTATGCCCGAATTGATCACGTTTGTACATATGTTTGTGAATAAATAGAGGAACGCATACTGTTAGTAAAATGAAATGATATCATGGGTTACCAGCCTTATCTACCAAATACTCGTTGGAAACACTGCACATAAAACACATCTCAACATTCGATCCTAGCATGTGCTACAGTATTTCAAATTTACTGACAGTAAAACTTATTTCCCTATATTTTTCATTGTTCCTTTATTCCTTTCCTTCAGTTTATTTGTATTTCCGAAGGCAAGAAAATCAGTCTCTTCATAAATATATTTTAAATAAGCAATAAGAGTCCTGAACATCTGTCGATGATGTTGTACACAGAATCTCTCTCGTCTTCATCTCATGAATCATTCATCTCAAACCTATTTTGGTTTGTAATAATCGTAATGAAGAGAGACATTGACCCATTTTTTGATGATATAATTTAAAATAATTTTATTTTCCGTGCCATGCTTTGCAGATGTGCTTGTAGCAATACACAGGAAGATCCTACTTCACACATAAAAAGCTAATCGGAAATATTGCATATAATAAAAGCGGAACACTGTGAAAATACAGCAATATTTATTAATATTTATTATTAACATCTTCTTCTGGTAGTCTTATCCTGCGGGTAATACCGACGTAAAACTGAAGATGCTTAATCAATGTCTGAGGCAATATGAATTTTACATTTACAATGTAATTTCATACAATTTCAATCTTAATCTTAATAAGACTTGGCAGAATTACACACTATGCCTCATGGGTGTGGTAACTATTTTTGATACAGTTTCTAATTACATTCATGGGATGAACAGGTAACAGTTGACTGGATGTTTAAAACAAATATAAGCGACAAAACACTTTCCATAATCATAAGAAATCTCTACTAAAGGCAGAGTCTATTGTACCTTTCCAACCATATCTAAGCGTGTGTTTATAGTTGTGATAGTGATGATGATAGCAGCTGCTGACGAAAAGGTGCCTGGGCGTCCGAGTTTTAGTTTGTCTTGGTAGAATGGAGCATTCAATTAATTATTATATCGTTAAATATCAAATGATTATACATTGTCCTATTGCACTACTCTTCGTTCTGCCCCGTGGGGAATCCAGGATACAATTAGTCCCCTGCAACCTACGCTTGTCGGGCTCGATGTCATGATCATTTCGTGTTAACGTATGTCGACGGCGTGGATTGTTACTCACAATATCAATCACTGGCTTACCTGGTCCAGTCTCAATGATTCAGACAGCCGTTTTATAGCTTTATTATTGATGGGATCGGCGTTAAACAACAAACACATAAACACTTTTCCTTCAAAATATATAAGTAAAAGGATTGCCGAAACTTCTCTTCACCTATTCATGTTAAACTGCGGCATGGTACCACAGTGAGCTAGCACTATAAATCGGCATTAGTCCGGACTAGTACAAGCAGCCACACACACACGTGCATGCACGTCGCTATATAAGTGCAATAATCTTGCACGCGACGTTAAACCCCATTTCACCTCACCTCATCAGTACTATCAACTTTTGGCTTGACTCTAAAACCTGATGATATGTCCATTCATCTTTCGCCCATAGGTAGAGTTACATATCTATCTTTAGGGGTAAAGGTCAATTTGTAATAAATATAAGCAAATGCTACAGAAAATTTACTGAGAAAACAATATGAGAAATGCTGGACTTCCTCATTGATCACATCTATGTATAATTTGGGGGGTAGCTGATCTGTTTCTGTATGCATATTTCTTTTCGGATTGACAAAGTTCAAACAAGGTTATTTGGCCAAGAAGTTTAACTTAAGCTTCAGGTATATCGATGATCTAGGTGCCGTTGTACAAAGCGATCTTAGCGCTAAGGTGAACGTAACCCCCATACCTTAACATAGACTAACGACAGTCGTAGCGCTCAGGTTGTTTTGTACAACGGCACCTAGATATCGTTTAATAACCATTAAATAGCCAATTCCCTTCCGCTGATTGAGTGACAAAACACTCTCCCCAAAACAGTATGACAAGAGAGATGACTTCATTTTTCCCTTTATGTCGAGCAATATTCTTGCAGCTCTAGCCATTGGTGTCTACATTTCACAATTTTTGAGGTGCAACAGAGCATGCTCTTTCTACCAAAAAAACGACTTCCGACTCTTGTCACAGGTGGGGAAACACCTGGTATTATCACTGTTTGATGGTGATTCATAAACACATGCTCATGGTGTAGTCGGAATCGTACACTCGACTCTACTTTTGGCAGAGATTTCTTATGTATGTGGAAAGAGTTTTGCCGCTTTTGTTTACTATCATAACAAAGTCACTGACAAAATCCTTACCTGGCAATAGGAGACAGACCGATACGCCCTAAAAGAGGGGTGGTGTAATAACTGAATTAAGAATGTCAACATCTGGCTTGACCACCATTGTCATGGATACTGGCGAGGCAGCGGCCGTGCATTCAAGACAGATGATTGGATACAGCCTGGGGTATATGTTTCCAAAATGTCATCCAAAGATTGGTCCAACTGCGCTAGCGTTACCGGCTGGTTGTGGTTCCGTTGTAGGTTTTAGTTCAATCTGATCCCAGACATGTTCTATGGTGGAGAGGCCTGGAGTACAGCAACGTTAAGTTGCCTCAAAAAGTCTGTTACAACACGTACACCATATAGGCGGACAGTGTCCTGCTGCAACGTGACGTTATGTTCCTGCATTTGCACAAAGGGAAGAACATGATATCGAACGATGTCGCCCCAGTAGCGAACGCCATTCATATTGCCTTTATCAATTATAAGTTGTGTTCTTCCATGTGTTTTGATGCCACCCCTTACCATTACACTTCATCCCCCAAATTGACGATGTTGAGTAACGCAAGCGTTCTCCTGGACGCCCGTCGACCCTTGAACGACCATCAGTGCTATCCAGATGATTCCTGATTCCTGAATATAGCAGTAATGTGCTTTCCTAATTTGACGTATTACACATTAAATCCTTTCAACCCACTCATATTTTCAAAAACGGCTCAATGGAGGTAGTGCTGAAATAGAACAAATGCGTTTCGTGTTCGCTTCGTGATAGGTGATTATGAACATTGTTTATAAATTCACACATTACAATGTATAAGTTCAATGGGTTTTTAAAAAAAAACCCACAAATTATACGATGATTTATTTACCAGTATATAAGTTGGTGATAGAAAGAGCATTCGGAAGACAATGGCTTTTGGCTATCTATGCAACGTGACATTTTTAAGATATCAGAAATAAGACCTGTATGTCTGTTTATTTTATATCAAATCTGTTAAATTCAGAGCACTTTCATGGTCTGTTGTCTTAGTCTGTATGGTTTTGTTCCCTACATCCTTCGATGGATGTTTGTTTGTTGTTTGACAATCTATACACCATGTAGACAAATTAGACCAGAATATTATCTGGGAAATGTCAGTCGTGTATGTACCCTGTATATAGTTAATGAAACTATAAAATGCGTCTGCCTGTAACGTTTGTACAATCCTTTGCCATTGTGTCCATCAAGAATGTTACAATCTCCTCATCTCTGTTAAATACATTGTTAGCACGAGACCTCGAGGTGTCAATTACAAGGATTGGACTGCAAAGGAAAAGCGTGTGAATATTGACAATATTATATTGTATGGAGTGAAGTATCAATTCCACAACTAATGATACATCTCAGATGCGTTCATTCCTCTTACATTCATGAATGCAGAAGAAATGTAGGCCCAGGAAAAGCAATTAATACTGTGTGATTAAAGTGCCATATAAATGTCGTGGGTGTCGTTAAGTTCATATAAAACCAAGATCAAGTTTTGGGAGGCGTCTGTTAAAGGTGTCTGCTCGTATGATTTTGTGATCACTGCGCTAATCGAAATGTCGTGTTTGGATTTGTTCTAGCGACATAATAAAAGTCAAGGTATCCCCGATATGAAGCAGTGCCGTCGAATATCAAAGACCGAAATAAAGATTCTTGGTTATATATCAAACAAACATGCGTGTTCCTCACAGCAAAGCCGAACTGTCGTAGTCCTGCAACGTTCTTTAAATTATGACGTAGTGTCATTCTAATCACGTTGTGTGACGTCACACCATGCATCCATAGACACAGATAGCCACCCATCCATGAATGCAGGCATCCATCCATACGTCTATCCATCCATCCATCAATCCACACGCACATCCATCAATCCATTCAAACACACACCGTGGTAAAAATCAAAGAAGACCAGCGAAGATACAGAGGCGAGTTGCAATGTTAGTGAATTTTCAGTAATATACAGACTTACGTCCCTGAATATGACGGAGTAGTTGCTGTAAGGTATATCTACACTTCTCCCCTCTACAAATTAGAATGTGTGCCTATAAAGAGTGGTTAAAGGAAAGATTCGACATTGTTGATGAACCAGTCATACTAGCTTGTTTGGCGACTTCAACACAGACATTACCAATAATCAAAGCTCGCATCGATCACGCTTTCTCCAAGAGTATTTCTTTGTGCGAAACATGGCATCCTCCTATAACGGTAACGTAGTGGGACAACTGATGACCCACAATCTTCCATAATTGACTGTAATATGTATTTGTACCACATCAACAATTGCTGTCAACAAGACACGTACATATGATTCAGCCGCGTTCGATGTGTCTGATGACTCCCTGTCATAGTGTCCCTACATGTCCACAAGCTCACAAGCACTACATGTAAAGCGGGTATGCCCTGAACTCCACACAAATGGTCCAAATAGTCATCTAGAACTTAGTATTTTCGAAGCTGAGGTTCACAGATGGCTAGGTGTTGTAATGACACTGACCCGAGGAATATAGGAGCTGATGTGATTGAGAGATAGTTTTACTCCATTGTCACTGTACAAGAGACGTCTGCAGCTAGGTTCATACCACGTGGACACGATAGACCGTACCTGAATAGATCGGATCTTGACCTCTATCATTACCAGATGCGCCAGACAAAGAAAAGTGTGGTCAGCGTAGGAAGTCGTCTGGGTGCCGGTAACGACTCTCATGCCCTATACGAACAGGCTAAATCTGACTTCCGGCGTTGTTAAAGACAATGGAATAAAGAACAATGTGTAAAAATATACTCAACATGTGAAGTAGATATTGGAAACTTCTACATGATCGTAAAGAAACAAAGACAACCTGGGACTGTAAATACTCGTAAACACCAGAAATACAAAGAACGTTGTTGCAATACACCATCAGAAATGTGGGTACACTACTATGCAGATTTATAATCGTTAAAGTTTTATAACGATGTTCGTGTTGAGACGGACTATAGAATAAACCAATAAAATTACCACTTCTAGACGATGATCCTGTACTAAAGACGGACATAGATATATGCGAACTAAACGACTGAAACAAAAAATGAGAAAATCCGAGGACCGGACCAAATCACAAATTACCATATTTATTTCGATGGAGCATTGCTCTAAAAACATTTAACCCAGCTGTTTAACGTGATGATATGTACTTGCTATACCCCTGCGCGGTTAATATCTGGAACAATTATTCCAATATTTAAAGGACACAATAAGGACAGATCGGATTCTGCAAATTACAGAGGTATCACCCTGACGTCTGTGGAGGGAAAACTGTTTGAAAAGATCCTCATAGAGAGAACTGAGAGGTATATCAAATATATGGAGCCCGATGTCCAACATACATAATGATTACGATGAGGCTTCAGGTGAGAGCATGGTGCAAACATGTACCTATACTCTCAAAGAGGTCTTTCTACACTGAAATATCTTCCAATGTATACACTGTGTTTCTTGATAATGAGAAAGCGTTTGATCTCATCAGGCACTGGGACTACTCCTGAACTATTCATCCTCGGCGTGCAAGGGAAGGCCTGGCACATCATACATCAGTCGTTCCAGGAATCTGCTACATGACAGACAAGCCAATTGTCTCTCAGGGCTGCTCTCATAAAGGCAGTTCCTTTCTCACACGTCAGAGTATGATGAAATCACTGGAGAAAAGGACTCTCTAATTGACACACACATCGATGCATAGTTTCTGTGGAAGATTACAAGAATTGGCAAACCAATTAACGTTTGTTAAGGCAACAAAGGACAAATCATTGGTGCCATTGTCGATCCATCATTTTCGAAAAATCAGTGTTCGATAGTATATGGTACTCGTCAGATAGTTCTCCACTTCACCCAAGATTGGTATTCACGACTGCTAGATTCGGAAGACCGCCGAATGAACAAGTTACTGAAACAGTTGGAAGGATAAATTTAAATCTATCCCAGGGTGAAGATATCGAATTGGGGGTTAATGATCTTTCCTATAACCTCTTGATGAATGACTGAGTGAGGAATCAGTATGGTGTAATGTCTCTTTTTTCAGTTATAGCATACTTAGCATGTCAGCTTGATGTGGTAGAAAAGCCTGAACTGATGAAGTGATCGGCCAGTGGTAACAAACCAAGAATTAAAATATAGGCCAATTCGAATCCCCGTTCAAACGTTTCTGGCACCTACAAGGGCACTACTCTGCAGAGCCTTAGCCGACGACGTGGACGAATCAGTACAATTTTTGTTTCATTCGATTGCATTCCTAATTCTTTATCGCCTAAGTGTCAGTATCCATCCATACAAAATTGGGAAGATTAACGATGTTGAACGCAGTACCGTTTAATTTTATCACGACGGCCTGTAAATAACTGCGTCTAGACCAGGAAAGCTAGGAACACCATTGGGGAACGATGACTCGGAATTAGTCAAGACACAGAGGCTGTTGTTCCGGTTGGTGATGGGTCCTGTTCTTACCTGGGGTATTGTTGTTGGTTGTTGTTGGTTTGTTGTTTAACGCCGGACTCGGCAATAGCCAAGCTTTGTGACGGCGGTCTGAAAATAATCGAGTCTGGACCAGATAATCCAGTGATTGACATCTTGAGCATCGATCCACGCATTTGGGATACGAAGACATGCATAAACCAAGACAGGAAATCTGACCACACGATGACGTTAGTCGCCTTTTACGACAAGTATAGTCACCTTTACGGCAAGCATGGGTTGCTGAAGTCTTACTCCAAACCGGACCTTCCCGGGTACACGGCGTAATGAAATAGATGTAACTTTATTAATATGCATTGTAAATATATGTAAAACGTCAACGTCAGTGTGCAAACCAATCTCTACTATCCGCCGAAACAGATTCCACTGGGTGTAAAAGGCAAACTAATGGTGACAATTATATGAATGGATAACTGGAAATGTCCTGCACTGCCAGTATCATTCGCCACTAAAGATAACGTAAAGAAAACAACAAGGTTAATTTGACATACGCACCGCTGAAACATTGTAGACAATTATCTTATGCTGACAAAGGAATATACTATAAACTTTACTTTTCTTCCGATCGTCTTTTCACTTGTACCATATGTTCCCGTGTGTTTTTTTTCAGGTGAACAATTGACTTGCATGTGCATGTGTTTATGATGGGTGTCACCGGTGGGGCAGGATACACTCAACTTTTCGCCAACACCTGGCTGGTACCATTACAATGTGATAATGATTCATAAATACATGCTCATGAATGCTCGGAATCGTACAATCGGCTGAACTTTTGGCAGTGTTTTTTGATGAATTTGGAAAGGGTTTTGTCGCTTTTATTCCTTTGTGGGGAAGAAGTCATCACATTTTGAGATTTAGTTTTTTCAATGACTTAGTAGTAGCGTGAGTGAGTGAGTTAAATTCGGTCTAAACCAAATTTATTAGCAGGAATCGTGAACCATGCAATATAATGGAAAACTGACCCCTATCACTTCAGTCCAGTGCAGTTATGCTCTTCGAATGTGTTTGTCAAAGGGATGTTAAGAAACGAGTGTCAGAATTGCTGACATAGAGGGAAATAGAAGAATTTGACCTGTTATTCGTAAAAACTGTAAACTCAACACACGAATATAGTAATTTCCGGATTACCCATTGCATCGTGGTTGCTTAAAAACTGCAACATCTATTAAGAGATACGCTGATTACCCACGATTGCTATAAGGCAATTCATGCTGTTTTATTCGCAATAAAATACCGTAGTCCCTCGTCTTCCGTTAGATGATAGTACCCTTACAGGATAGAACGCTATCATTATTACTCAAATAAATGTTTGACACAAATGATTCAAATGGGATCAAATCACGAACAACAACTTATTGCAGGGTAATAAAATAGAAAGGACAATAAATAGACCAACAGCAGAGAAACCAGGATCAACACGCCACAGGAAGACAGTCTCTGGAGAGCCTACTTCATAGGTCAGTGACAGTGACGTCCTCTGTTTCAAGAGTATTAGATTGAGAGAAATAAGTGGGCCCGCGGGTGCCTGTTGCTCTGTTGGCCAGAGCTGTCCCTCTGCATATGACTACAAACATATCTGTGATGTCAGTCCATTGTTTGAAGGCCCCATTCACGTTTTGTCAAGTGGGACAGCTGGTTGCCAGTTATTCAAGCCTTCATTATCACATACCCACAGTATTGAAGGAACCCTTATATTTTGACACTCAAAACAAATTATTTCGTATTGTGAAGGAAACCATGTGTGTTAAGTGGGGTTCCAACTCACATCATATGAACAGCGGACGTGTATTTGTGGACCTCAGTTGCCACACGTAACACGCGGTTCATGTTCAGGTAATAGAATAAATCTTTCATGAGATACACTGAACATCGATAAAAATATTGGACAAGTTTCTATAATTCCTAGAATCTACATCAAAGTGATTTAAAACTTGCTGAAAGACGTGCTGGGAGTAGTAATGACCCTTGTACATACATCATTACATAAAGTGATGGAGGTTGTCGCTCGTGCAACAGCAGCATAGAACACATTCCACGTGTATCACCGAATACGACCCACAGTATTCATACCGACAGCAAGAGTTCTGGTTTAAAAAAACATTTCGACAAAAGATAGTGTTGTTAAAGTCTATAAGTAAGGACGTATTTTAACTTTAAGAAAGTAGGGATGTAAATTGGAGAACATTCTGGTACCTACAGGGATTGGTTTTTCTTATGCACGAATCGACAGTTACTTCTATACTATCCTTACCATAACTTACGACATTCTTCCTCTTTCTAATCAAAAGTCACGTTTTCACGTAAGGTAATGCAAGTTCAAGGTAATCCTACACCAATCTGTCATAAGACTCGTGGATATTCATTGCACATACCAAGTCACTACCTGGACAGTTTACGCCCATATTGAATATACTATTCTACTATTCGAAGGTTAAAAGTCAAACATCTATATCATAAATATCTTACACTTTTTATGGAACGTAACTTCTTTTTATTTATTTTTTTTATCCATGAAAAAGTGTCATGTGTTCATTCACTTCATTGGCATATATTTCATTTCGGTAATGTTATATTGTATCAAAGATCATGATGTAACGTAACAAGAAGCATCAACATGTTTCTCTGCGAAGTATGTCTTACGATAGAAGAAACAATGGTCTTAGCAACGGATATACAAATGCCGGCAGGCGCTAACAGCACTCACGAAACTACTTGTAACCAGCTAACGAGGAACCTGCTCGTTAGAAAGGTGAGGATCATACCACAAAAGATAAACGTGGCTCACAGGGTGAATAAAACAGCCAAGTTACAGAGACGGGAATAAAACCACCACCCCGTCGAATGAAGCCAGGACATTTACGCTCAGCCCTTACTACCAGTCACAGTAAAGATATGCTGCCATTCCTATGTTATGTCAAGCATCTGCATCTTAATTTTTTTATACACTGTGAGGGGTAGTAAACCGTAGTTGTTAACAGTAGCATATATGTTCATTACAATTCGTGTGAAACCAGAGGCACTTCTTGCTGAAACGTAATGACCTAGCATTAAGTGACCCTTTGTAATCACTGAAATCACAGAGTGAATAAAAGAACTAAGGTAAAGACACAATAAATGTACAATATATACGTTTGGAACATCTAAAATATATACCAGTGGCAGTGTTAAATACACAAATGTTCAACTTATATAACAATAATGGGTTTTCTGCGACTTTTACACATTTATTAAAGATATAAGCACCTGTGCTATCATATTATATTGCTATTTATACTTTGCTGTGGGCGAACTGGCTACGGTAAACAGATTTGCAAAGGTCACGCCAAGCTGTTTGAGTCATATAGAGACAAAACAATACGCAAATTGTTTTTATGGAAGTGCTTGATGATGTCTGGTGATGACATTTACGCTACTAATTGTATTAAGGATAATATCATAGGGAGATATCTTACGGCCATCCAAGTACTAGAACTACTTCTATATCAAGTTATTTCAGGATGTCCACATTTTGCTAGTTAATGTAAATTATCAGGTGTATTCTTGTGCCGTGAATATAAGACCAGAAGATGAGCGGTGCGTGATGTCTG
Source organism: Haliotis cracherodii (assembly GCF_022045235.1). NCBI lineage: Eukaryota > Metazoa > Mollusca > Gastropoda > Lepetellida > Haliotidae > Haliotis > Haliotis cracherodii. The sequence goes on along the minus strand of NW_027266275.1, from coordinate 37,550,614 downwards.
AAGTGGCATTTTTACACTATAAGTATCAATGTAGGTAACAGTGAAATGGTAAATAGTCACTCCAGATTTCATCACAGTTATAAATATCAAATATATCAACACAATATCAGTTCAATAACCTTTTAAACCTCCGATTCTTGATATCATTCTCGCTCCTTGTCAGTTTGTAAAACAATAATAACCAGTGTTTTGGGTGGAAAACTTACGGTTAACCTGTCTCAGTTGCAGATTAGCGCATCATCGTTTGACGTCATGGTTACCGATGATGTCACAATGGCTTTTAAAGCACATCTCCTTGGAGACATTGCGTGATCTCAACCGAGCGATAACTCCTGTGGAGGTCAGTTTGGGATGATAAAAGATGGTTGGTTAGTTATATAGTTCGTCAAAACAATGAAATGAATCGAAATTGGATATACGTTTCGCCATCTGACTTGTCCTGACCGGCTCCAAATCTTAAATGAATGCGCCGAAACAATTCCATCATCATAAGAAATTTCTGCTAAAAGTAGAGTCCATTATAAGATTTTAACAATATCATAAACATGTGTTTATAAGCACCATCAAATTTTGATGATACCAGCTGTTAGCAAAAGGTTGAACGTATCATGACCCACCGGTGGCACCGTCACAAACACATGCAAGTGCAAAGTAATTGTTCATCTGAAGAAACATGGGAACATATGGCACAAGTCAAAATAGCGAATTCAATAATTTACTTTAATCTTTACTTTAATTAGCTTTCTTCCAACACTTGACAAATTGCTAAATGGATTAGACATATTAGGACAAACACAATCAAGGACCTTCATCCCAATCAATAATTTTCTTCGGTGAAGGAATTTATTGAATTATGATAACACTGCTCTCATGGGAGTGTGATGTACTATTAACTCCTTATAATGGCGCCAACATGAACTCCAACAGCATATATGGACCAAATGCGTGAACAGAAGCATTCTAATATAGTTGATGGTGCCGCTTGTGCCAGTGTTTCCTCCCCTTGATTGTAAAAGACGATGCCAAGCAAGTGAATATCTCTTCCGAGTTTTCCTTTCTTGCAGTGACAACTGACAACTGAGATGGTACTACATCCACGGCAATTTTAATTATTTATTCGTTTTTGATATGTAGATGCAGCAAACACCATTTTTGAACACCAGGTATCAGATACAAGGTCTAATGAACAAGGTACAATGAACACCAGTACTGTTCCAAGATCTACCTCTCGCTCCATTACAACGACGACATCAGGTGTATGACCAGATCTTTACAATGAAATCTAAAACTGATTAGGTATAACAGCGTGTGATACCCGCTGATTTTATTAACCTTCAATAAATATTCTTTAAATAAAATGATTTAATGTGACTGTTCACATGAAAGAGAAAGGTGACACCGTGCATTCCTTCAGAAACACATTGAATCTGTTTTGTACAAACGTTTCATTATTTTACTTTTCTCTATTTCATCAACATCTTATGATATCTTCGAATCGTACCATGGACATTTAGAAATATCTTATGATTATGGAAAGAGTTTTGTCACTTACATCTACTCACTGTCTGATTGACATTCTAGAAGTTGGTGAGTAAGTAAGAAGACATTATGGTTTCCAATCAAACAGTTAGTAAGACTTCTTCATGGAAACATGGCGCTTTAACCAGAAGTTAATATCCATAAAGTTGTACATCTTCTTACTTTCATTTACAAATACTTACCACATACGGATAAAGCGTTATTTTATTCATTTAATTAATTTAAATGTAAGGGTGCTGTTTGGAGCAAATAGATACAAAACGAGTGCATTTATGTTTTCACGCTGTTTTCAAACTGCACTAATTTATATATTTCGACACAAATATGTATTGTGACCAGAAATTGATCTTTTAATTTGGTACAGTAAAATAGTAACTGATATTGCTCGTGGCTGTACCTTCAAAGGGGTTGAAGTAACGCAAAGTAAGTTTCCCCATCCCCCATCATTTAAAGAAGTTTATCTATCCGTTTATGTTCTATCCGTTTGTCTATGGCAAACAATCGCGTGCAGCTAGGGTGTAATCCTGTTGGGGTACCATGCAAGTAGCAGAGGTACAGTACGTCCCACTGGTCCCTAGTATGGTGATAATACCATTAGTTGCTGGCGATATACAGCCCGGTTGTATGTTGTACTGTCTAATGATAGTTAAAACATTGTAATGCTCAAATATTAGTTTTAAATAAAATCTGTGATAATCTACACAATTTTGAGACGCACAAACACAACAGTCCGCATTCATTATGTATTTTCTGAAAACCAACAATGCGGTCTCTGTTCTGGCTAAGTCTCACCCTTCTCTTCACTGACAAAATACACCCGATACAGAGGTTTCATGCGGTTGGTGTAGGGACAAAAATAGGGATGCCTTGTTACATTCGAATCTGGGCTAGCTGCGGTAACCGTATCTCTGTGCTGCTCAATTTAAACGATTTTGATATTGGCTTGTCGGTACACATAGCTAAGTGCTGTACCATAGTGTTTTCCTTACATATTTGTGTACACATCCAGTGAATTTTCTAATATACCCATCTCCATTTTAACCATTAATTAGCATTCGAGCTTAAGTTTACAAAGACAAGTAACAGAGCAACAGACACTCTAATGGACAATACATAGTTTTCGCAACTCCCTAAACGAGCATTGCATATGAGATGAGGGTTTAACGTCGCCTTGAAGATGACTGTACTTATAAAGTTTTACAATACTAGCCCACTCAGATACTGATGCCGCAGTCCAATATGGATAATCTCCTCAGACACAGTATACTGACTCCGAGCCTGTTTTATCCCCTTAATGTTGAACGCCAGTCAGGAAACAAGAAGTACCGTCTTGTGGTAGGAAGCGGCTGGGGATCGATCCACCAACCTTCCACCCACATAGCAAATGTCTTAGAGGACAGATACGTGGCTTAATCTAACGTATGCACTTCTTGTTTAAAAGGCAAAACGAATGTATGTTCGCACGTGATTACACGTCTTGAATAAATACTTCTTGAGAGTTTACACAGCGTTTTCATTTATGTGCCTATTATTTTTGTCCGTCATACGCATGAATTTGGTGCCGATGCTGTGACTCTCCAAGCATCATAACGCGCCCTTTTCTGACCTGTGATCGATATTATTCCTCAGGCATCCAAGTCTGAGTGCTGGCACCATTGTTACCTGGAGGATCGGATAGTTCAACTCGTGCCCTGGTCACACCATAAACGTCAGCATCCTTTAAAATCTCTTCCTCAGGTTAAAGATAATTTACAATGTTAGTTTGAAAACATTAATGAAATCAGTACCATGTATAGTGTCGGATTAAAGTGGGAAGCGTACACTAGCCTTGGGAAACACTTGTGAGAACTCGTTTTCAAAATGTAAATATTGAACTGACAGGAATAATATTTGTGGAGATAACAACAGTAATTGAATCATTTCAACGACCTGAAGTACAACTTCAGCAGTTTACCTCAACGCCAGACAAAGATCAATAAATTTATTTTGAACAACAGTATTTTCAATTAATTTGGTTCGAATGTTATTTCTAAAGATTGAATATATCTCAGTGGTATTATGAACAAGCTGCGAAACAGATTTATTTATTTTGTTAAGTACTCCAGGGTTCCATAAAATTCGTAATCTTTTCTACTGTCATTCTTACATAGAGAAGGCAGACTGTAATATGGATTGATAACCATACAAAGTAGTTTAAGTCCTGTTGATGACCTCATCACGAAACATTTGCAGAACACGATATTATTAATAATGCTGAGGTAATTTCATGTTGTTTGCCACATTATAACGTTATGTTTGCCAACGACAACAATCTAAAATGTAAAGCTTTTATTTAGTTATTTAAAAGCAAGGAAGCCGTAAGTAAGCATTCCCACTGGCACAAATTCAGAATTCTGCTCGGATTGGCATAATTAAAACATGGCCAAGAGGTTTAACTTAAGCTTCAAGTATATCAATAATGGTCGAATAGAGAATTCTCTTCCACTGATTTACTGAACTAGACACATTAGAGACCTGTGAAACACCTTCATATGTTTCATCTTTAGTTCAATGAACACAAAGAGATTCCGAGTTACAATAAAGTATTTACACGCCTTGTGTCAAGAGGGATGACCTCAACTTTACCTTTATGTCGAGCAGTATTTCATTAGCTACTGTCTTTGGTTTCTACATCTCACAACTTTTGAAGTACAATCCGGCCTGCCCTTTCCACGAAGATTTCAAAGAACGGCATACGAGGGCTGGTCAAAAAGTTACTAACAAACAAAACCAACAATTGTGAAAGTGTTTTTGATATTATTTTTCAACATAATCTCCCTTCTCTTGAATACACTTATACAATACACTTGAATATACATATCGATTGTGAAGTCTTTTCAATTCCAGACAGGAAGATGTTTTCTGAAGCCAACCTGAAAAACCCATTTACGGCAGCTTTGAGGTCGGTCATCATTGTCGTCATATGGCTTTCAACGAAGGTGTTCTTTCAGTTTAGGAAACAGGTGGAAATCACTTGGTGCCAGGTCTGGCAAGTATGGAGGGTGAGGAAGCTCTTCGAACCCACAATGTCGTACAGCAACTTTGGAAGTCGAGAGGTGTGAGAAGAGGCATTGTCATAAAGTAGTAGAATTTCTTTGGTACTGGAGAAGTTGAATGGTGCCAGCCCTTATATATAACTGCCCAACGTTTAAAATTGAAAGCGCTATGGCACTTATCTCCATAATTTTTTGTGACACGCGGTCAAGAATTTCTTGGGGGGTACTTTTCTCTCAAGTCAAAACCTTGATGACAACTCGGTACTCGTTCGTTTCCATTTCTGTGTCCACTTGGAACCCTATCGCGTTCAGTTGGCTGTCACTTATATACGAACGGCCTCAACAGACAGACCAAATGCACTTGCAATGAACTACCCAAACAATGTACTACATTGGCTGGTTCACTTTGTTATGGCCCACAGTTGAATGTTAGTCAGGCTTAGAAGTTTTTGACCACCCCTCGTATGACTTTTGATCAAGGTTGCAACCACCAAGGCGTAAAGGTTTCAAAAGTTGTATGGTAGACCAATGGCCAAAATGATGTCCGATGCAATTTTTACATATACCACATGTTCCCGTGTTTCTAATATGAACAACTGACTTGCCTGTGCTTACGTGTGTGTAACAAGTGACACCGATGGGGCAAGGTAGTAGGAGTATATAAAACCAGAAATGAATACATGAACACAAACAGAAATGAATGGAACATATTTGCAGAAACCTGCACAGTTCATACGATTAAAATTTTATTCCTGATTTGAAGATGGTGCCTGTTTATAATACACGAATTATTTTTATACCCTACTGTATCGGTGTGTTTACCTTACAAGCCAGTTCCAATGAGGATAAGACCATGCGTACAGTTGCTGTAGGTCAGCACCGTATCAATCACAATGTGACATGTCTATATCAGGTGCCATTGACAATGTCAAAGATGTGTCTGGCAGTTTGGGAAGAGAAGGATGCGGTCGACTAATGTGACCATTTGTCAGAACAGAGACAAGGTGTTGGCGTTTGATGGCGGCTAAAAATGAAACAAACAAGAAATGGTTATTCAAAGGTGATGTATTTGATAAGGGTATCAAAATTTTGTTTAGGACCTTAAATGTGAAGTGTTTTCAGCCTAGTAACGTTTTCATAACGTTCGTATTTTTCTGGTCAAATCAAATGTTCAAGTGTATATTTTCTTTTTCCCGGCAGTGTAAATGGGACATAAATCTGACATGTTGTTGTGAATGGAGGGTTGGTGTGACTGCGTGCCGTGAACGACATTTTAGTTTGAACCTCTGCTTGAGAAAGAAGTGGAATGAAATGAATATTGGACATGCCAGTGAGCTATGTTTGTGGGTTCGAATCATGGTTCTCCCCGATTATGTTTCTAGGTTTGTCAGTACCATACCCGTGCTCGTGGGTTTCACCGAAGTGGTAAACAGCTGATACCTGCATCACTTGGGGCTTTCCTCCAACATTAAGCTGACACCCCGTGATATAACTGGAATACTGTTAAAAGCGGCGTTAAACCAAACTCACAATTATAACACTTAACAAATGTAAAATGGCGACATGAGTCATAAGTTTAAGCCTGTGTCCATGGTTATTTGAAATGGAAATATTTCAAATATCATTTGCAGCCAAATTACACATTACCCCAATATTGGTATGCACAAGAATGCGACTATAAATTTCACTATGACATTATCAGCATAACTTAGAAGGCATCATGTTTGTGACAGCGTCAACTCAGCAAACTGTGAGTATCCTTCGATCCACGACCTAATGATTCTGTAAAAATGGTGTCAATGGGCAAGTAGTCCTCAATTGCACATCGAACCTCAGTTGTATATCAAACTTGAATGAAAAGCATATACTGCAGTAGCGTCGGTGACAGTAACGAGGATGATACCAGGGGCAATTATCGCTGGAATTCTGGTTCATTAGATCCATATACGTGGTCCTCTGAGCAGCGAATAGTTCTCAATCAGGCGAAGTTAGGCCACGTTGGTCGTCGAGAGGAGGTGGATAGGCACTTGTTCTGCAGCTTGACTTTGTGAGTTTCTATGGCTTCGATCCTGCGGCACACTAAAGCATATGTTACATGCATTGTTCGAAGTATGCCTCGAGTCACCAAGCAGTGAATGGGAACCCGGTGGGATGAGATGATAATGTGACTGCTAACCCTCTATCTCCTCCAAGGGAACTCAGAATGAAACAAGTGCACACTGATCCATTGACCGGGGTAACAATATTTTGTACTGCCGCTGAGGACCTACAGAAGTTGGAAGTTTTGTTTGTTTGTGTGTTGTTTATTGTGCAACGCCACACTCCGCAATATTCCAGCTATATGACGATGGTAAAGTTGGGAGGTCAGGCGCTTGATAGATGCATTAAATTTCTGTGTTACGTTACGTTACGTTACGTTATGTCATGTAATGTTATGAGCGAAAGTATAGCTTTTTAGGTCTTGTATGAAAAAAAGTCTGATTGCATATTAACTGCTGTGAAAATCGTGTAAGAAACAGTAGATGATCCATCCACTACATTCATGCAACAGAGGCAGACCTACAAAGAGATGGGGCTTTGATTTGGTGATTTCGTGGTTCATCCAAGTTCAAACTGGTTAATCAATCAATTACATTCTACTTGCCAAAAGCGTTTGGACATTTGAAAGCCAATATTACCTCTTCAAACCGCGTGCAATACATTTTCGATGTCCAAGTTCATATTTAAAGTGATGGAAGTTAATAAGGGAACTTCGATTTCAACAGTTTGATTGAGGATGCCATGAAATCCTTTGATTGACTCTGTGTCAAGACGTTCTTTCAGAAACATGCTTATGTAACAGATGAGGCTGTTGGAAACGGTTCATGCATGTGAAGCATAGGAAGAGTTCTGGCATTATATACTTTACGCCAGTATCACTTAAGGAGGACAGCTGCTGCACTTTAAACCTCCAATGTTCAGGTAAAGGATGTTCGGGTATTTTGGATACGGAATCAGCAAGACGGTAATATGTGTTCAGCTATTCATATTCGGTTATCACGTATTCTTTCAAAACATTTCTTTAACGGATGCAATAATAAATTATTTTTAACCGAAACACTGTATGTTGTAATGAATAACTTTCTATCTGATAGGAACAGATGCTTTAAAATCCAAAGACGGTATCACATCTCGTGAAATTGAAATTAAGTGCAGACACTTGGTTTTCAATATGCGTTACAGGCGATTGTGATGGTAGGAGGGGGTGTGGGGGTGGGTTATTATGATGTTATATGAGTTGTCAATTGATATGACTTTCATAAACCGTAAAATGGTTTTGTGTATGCATGTATCCCATGATACACAAGTATCATATTGTGTCAACCTCTCGGGATCCAAACCTACAATTAATGAATATATTTCCCTTCAACAAAAAACACCGAATTGGAATAAGAATTTTAGCAAGAGTAAATGTCTTCCAACACTACATCTCCTGTGAATTGGAATTAAATAATTAACACATCGTTAGCTCTTTTGATCTGAATGTAGACACTACTCTACAAAGGCAGCAAGTCTCCGAATAGGATATAAGAAATATAATTCAGCATATAGTCCTACATGTATGTCAGTTTGATGCAACATATCATTATCTACGTGTAGCTGTGTTTTTACACTTCCTTTGATGTTGTTTCAATTAAACAAAGTTTCAAGTTTCGAAGAATCCAAACAGTAAGCATGTTTTGTTAAAGTATTACAAAAAACGTTAGAATTAATTGGTAGCGATTATAGATTAAATACCTTCTTCGGAACTACAATTTAATCACGTTGTACATACATTTTGGCCACAATCCCAAAGGTGCCGCGCTCGGTAGTACTTTTCCCGGATTGACGTCCCGGAGCTCTAATTCAAGAAGCCCAAATTTTGAATGGTATCAAAATGGAAAATGAAACGTCTACATATTGCACATCAAGTGCATGTATTCGGTGCTGAAGATGTCACTATCCCAAATTGTTGCCTCTTTTGATATCATCATCGAGGTCAGTTCGAAATTGTGGACTAGCAAATACGCCATGTAATCAAACATCATAATACTTGAATGTTTTTTTATCAAATGAAAGATATTTGACAACCTTAGTTTTTATACATTTCATCGAATCAGCAGGAATTTTGGGTGTAAATTAGAAGCGCACTAGCTTCATCGTGGAGATACCACAATTGATTGAATCGTGGCAACGAGTTTAAGAACGAAAGAAATCATTTATCTCAACGCCAGACAAATATCAATGATGTAATTTCAGCGACAGAAAATGCATGTGTGTTTGTTTATTGTTTATGTTAATATTTTTAAAGTGACTGAATATATACTAAAGTTGACATCAAGATAACAGGATGAGTAAGATACGAAACAGAATAATATTGTTGAGTCCTTTATAAGCTAGGACAATCAGGCAAATTACATATCAGTCAGAACACAGCCTTTTCAGTATCAGGTGCCTTTTAGATGTGAAATATGTGTTTGATAGTTGATGAAGAGAAAGAAGCATGGGGCTTCTTACAGGTCGCCATTTGTCAGAACATGTTCAGAAAAAAAGGTTGGCATTCAGCACAGGATTCATCAATCAGCCACGATGTGACGAAAGAAAGAACTGAAGTGATCGCTGCCATGAACCATTTAAGCGGAATGAAGAGGATAAGGAGGCGTGATGATATGGCCACTGAAAATGTTAACCACTTCCAATTTAAGTTTTAAAATGTTATTGAAAAACAGGCAATAAAAAATTCAGGCGACGTTCGGTGAAATAATAAATGGCTAAATATGAAAAAACTCGATGGTGCAATGTTGTCATATCATGTGAAACTGACACATATCTATGTTATACAATGTAATTTGAGTCAGCTTACCCTTTTCGCGAACACATTGTGTCATTACTGATTTTCAATGATCCGTTCAAATACTTGTTACCCCTATATTGGCCTTTTTGCCCATTGGAATCTGTTTCGGCTGATACTCGACACAGGTTATTCTCTGGTGTTCACGTTTTATATTTTATATTTACAACCCAAGTGGTGTTTGAACGACCCGAATGAAACTGCCAGTTCCAGCATCTGTTGCTATATGTACATGCAGATTACATGTATATTCATTCAGTAATATCAGGTACATAATAATTTGACACTAAGTGAAAAAGGTCTGGAAAGTAACTGCTGGTAATATTAAGAGAAAAGAAAAAATTCAGATAGAAACACGCATCTATCATATGGTCTGTTATTTTCGGGAATGTTCGGGATTACGTTAAATAATACAAACAATATATAAAACGTCAACTATTGAGGAAACATTGTGACTTTGAACCTGTCAAAATTCAACATTGAAAGCATATTAACAGTCTGTTTATACAAGTACAATTCAAATGTAAAACCTAGGTCTTACAATTGATATGTAAAACCTCCTAGTAGCTCTTACAATTCAAACGTAAAACCTCTCAGCAGGTTTCACTTGAAAGTGGTACCTCTCACAAGATTACAATGACATAGCAAGGTATCCAAAATACTACAGGCAAAAGTGACAGTAGGTTGATTACAGCATAACAACGACTAAGCAATGACAAGCTTCATTGTGTGGCAAGTATTCCACTCAGCATATTATGTGAGTGTCCTTTTCAAAACATGAACAAATGACACACTTCACTGCGTTATCCATATTACACACATTCCTCAATAGAATGTCAACCAACCTTGCATATCACAGTCATTGTCGAATCTGTAATTACTTTGATCATGCTGTTATCAAAATACCCACTGGATCGATTTGTAACATCGTATACAAAACGTGTAAGGTATGCAGTTCACACTAATTATATAACTAACAATGGGAAATAAAACTGAGGCATTCTTGCTGCGTGTGATATGTGTACGAAGTCAAAGAGCTTAAATCATGCAAAAACGTTTGTGTAACAGAGGCAAATTGCAAAGTGTGGGTGTGGGTTGGGGGTGTGGTCATTCATTCATGGGATTGCGGTTTCGCGGTTGATTCCAGTTCATAATGGTTTGTCATTCAGTTACACACTACTTGTCTGATCCGTTTTGACAGTGTAGTTGACAGTGATTGCATGCCAACATAACCTATTCAATGCACGGTGTGAGGAATGGACTTTAGATGAAAAAGTTCAGTTTTAAAGTGATGAAAGTGAAACGGGGGCTTTCAACAGTTTAATTGAGGATGTTGTGACATCATTTAAATGACTCCGGGCCAAGATGCCCTTGCAAAAATAAGATTATGTAACAAAAGAGGCTTTTAGAGACGGTTCATGCATGTGAAGCACAGGAAGGCCTCTCGTTTCAGATACTTTATGTCAGCGTCACTTAAGGTGGAGAGTTACTGCACCTCTTCACTTTAATTTCATGGTGAGGATGTTCCCTTATTTTGGAAACGTGATCAACTAGAAATATATGTTTTTGCTAACTTTTAAAATTTGTCATGCAGAAAATGAGTATGAAACCAACCCTAAAGGATCTCTCCATTATTTTGGATTTTCCCTCCAGACATTTTTCAACATGCGCATTATTTTTACATTTGTAACCATTACATCGTATGATATATCATCATTAAGTTTTCCAAAAAGTATCAATACTGCGTTTCGTACATTCTTTCCTTGCTATTTTGTTTTATTTCTTTCGATTCAAGGTCACACAACTTCCAAATTGGAACTGTGCTAAATTACGTCTATTAGTCATGGATTGTCGCATAAGTCAGTGAGTGAATAATCATAAATGTGTACAGCCACATCAGCAATATCACAGCTCTTCACGTCTGTTTTGTGCATGACATGTACAAAGGATTGGCAGTATTCAAACAAAACATCTTTACTATACGAAAGTGAAACGTTTATTTAACTGGCAATTGTGGAGAGGAGACACCAGATTGTGATTATGCTCTGTAAGAGAATGGCTATTCTTGTTAACCTGGAAGCTTAATTTGTTGAAATGTATATATTGATAACTTCCATCAAAGTTTACATTTTGTTTTGTTCATTGGCCATTTATCTAGTGGTCGGAAATGTAGAACTAAAAATACTTTGTGCATGACCGTGTCTTTAATGCCTTTTAATGCTCTTCAAATCCAACGTTTCTTCGACAAGAAGATCAAGTTTAAAGCAAGTTCGTGACATGCAAACACAACAATCCTTCCTTTGGCACATCCTGTCTGATCGCCAACAATGCTGTCTCTCTTCTGTCTTATGTCGAGCCATGTCCTTACTTTCATCGAGTATGGAACATGGCCAAAGGCACTTACACTAAAATGTTGTCAGTGGGTCATCTCAACCAGATATGATTTCATGTCAACGTTATGAAAACTGTGTCTGTATGTATCTTCAGCGCTCTGAATATAACTAACTTCTATGAAGTTACGAACAGTGACAAGTTCTTATGGATAACAATTCTTTATAACAATTGTGTAAATATCGACGTCTGTGTAGATTCTGAATATGACTAGTTGTAAAACAGAACTGCCATTGAATTACCGCTGTTTTTATTGTAAACACGTTAGCTGTTCTGCTCCATATATACACCATAGTGTTCAAAGACAGCACGTCTCAGACACAAGAACATCATTGAGCATATATCCCTATGCTTGTTGGTTTCTGCGAAACGTCATCATCCATCTTCGGTTTGACATTCAGTTCTTTGTGTAGGTTTTGTTTATTCAATAGTTCTCTGGGCTCCTATATTATATAGCTAAAAACATTTGGCCCCCCTCAAAATGAAATAAATATTTTCATTTTAGCGACTTAATGTTAGTGTTGCAAACTTGATTTGATTGTTGTTTTATCACATTATATGAGACTACTACATAACAATCTATCGACGTCAGCCTCAGTAATATTTTGTTGATATGTTTAATTTGCATTCATGTTATAGCCACCCCATCAGGACTGTGCAAGCGGTTGTGTGATACTATATTTATTCGCCGTGCAAAACCATATGGTACATTATTGTTCGCGCGGACAGTGTAATAGGCAACCACTTACATGGTAATACAATTATAAATATTTAAGCTGATGACAGTATACAAAGCATTTTTGTCACGAAGGGTTAAGTGCCGCGTGTAAAGTTTCGATCATTTTTCGTAATGCGGATCATATTCCAGCTCCAGCCTTCGGTGTTTACATTTCACTTTTAAGAGTGATACAATCAGGCATGCTCTTTCTACCAAGATTTAAAAGAGCGTCATACGACTCTTGCTGTTTCATCAAGGTTACAACATTCAAGGCCTCCGTAAAGCTTTCAAGAAGTTCTATGGTAGTCATGTTGACACTTCTAAATTCTATATAAGTGCAATGATCTTGGACGCGACATTAAACCCGATTTCACCTCAACTCACTTCTAAATTTGACGCATCAGTGACAAATATTATGTCCGATGCAATTCCCTATTTTGACTTGTGCCATATGTTCCCGTGTTTTTGCAGGTGAACATTTGACTGGCCTTTGCATATGTTTTTGACGGTTACACCGGTGGGGCAGGATACGCTCACCTTTTCGCGAACACTTGGTATTTGATAGTGATTCACAAATACATGCTCATGACATAGTCTGAATCGCACAATCTACTCAGCTTTAGCAGAGATTTCTATTGGATATGGAATTCGCTTTTTTTAAACACGAGGCAAAACGACGACAATTGGTATGTATACTTTTCATTTAAAAGTACAAACATTCGTTATATTTTTCCCTTATAATTACAAGGAGCCACAAGCATTACAAACCGTGATGGTACATTTGCGTGCACGTCTAGTGTAGCGTTGTGGAATTCCCTTTTGAACAATAATAAACTAAATAGTATGTATAAAGAAAAGTGCGAAAGAAATTTAAAAAATGCACACACTTGTGGAAAAAAAGCTTTAAGAAAAAAGGACGTTTTTTGTAGAAATAAACATGGCATATTTTAAATGCCTTTGACAGATGATAGGTGCTCGAAGCCATATATTTAATTAAATTTAAGGTCTTCAACTTGTTTTTGGACAAGCTTCTCTATGGCGTATTTCCATGTTTCGCATGTCATTAGCCTCTTGTACAACCATTCGTTGAAACTTCAACCTTTTACTTGTCAACTGGAAATGAAAAGCATATTTATTTTTCTTCGAGGGTTTGAATTCAGTGCTGAGGACGTGACTCTTTCAGCAACTTAACGCTGTTTCTTGACCTGTGTTCGATATTATTCCCTAGGGGCCCTCGTGTCCAGATAGTTGGCGCCATTAGTTGGACGAGCATATAGTTCAAGTGGATGGGTGCCATGTTGGTGAAGTGAAACCAGAAGCCATCATCAATGAACTTCCTTTTTTCATGTTAAAGATAATTGGCGGTGTTAGCTTTAATATATTTAAAAACAAAAAAAATAACTCATTAAGAAGACAGGTAGGACGAACAGCCTTGAACACTGGGGCCACATATTATTTTCAAAATGTAAATGATGAAATAAGGTGAATAGCTTTTCAAAATGTGATGATACAACAGTGTTTGGACATGCGGACAAGCTTTGGCACAGCAGGAGTATATTCTATTAACGTCACACACAAAAACGTAAGATCATCATCTATTGTTTTGAATGGATATTATGACTTATTTTTTATATACCTATTATTTCTTGCATAATTCTTTTCAATTGAAACATGTTTGTGAATCAAAGTATGGGATTGTGTTTGGTTGTCAACGTGTCTACCGACGTCAAATGAACGCTACGCAGATGCATGTGTTGTGGAGAGGTATCGCTATGGCACGGACTCATCAGGGTCTGGGGAGGCATCACTGCGCGTAACAGAACACCTTCCTTTCATCCAGCGTCATGGTCTCGGCATCCTTTTACAGCAGGACAACGCACGTCGACACTAAGAACGTATCGTTCAGCAGTTCCTCCAACAACAGGTCGAGCTTCCCCGGCCAGCAAATTCACCCGACCTTTCACCGATTGATCGTCGACTTCGACGTTAATTGTTTGTTTGTCGTTTAACGCCGCACTCAGCAATATTCCAGCTATATGACGGCGGTCTGTAAATAATCAAGTCTGGACCAGACAATCCAGTGATTGACATCATGATCATCGATCCAATTGCGACCGATGACATGCATCAACCAAGTCAGCGAGTCTGACGTCAACCAAATCCGCCTGCAACGCTTCAGGATCTGCAGACAGAGCTTATGATAATCTTTGATGACATCCCACAAGCTTTCCATGCCAGCCTTGTATGATCTCTGAAGCGTCGATGCACAGCTGTTGGCCATACGCCTGTGACTTTTGGGTTGGACACCCTACGTAAGACTGGCACTCTGACATCACGGCTATACAGCATAAGTTTTTACTGTTGTTCACGTTTGTGTAGAAATGAATTTTCCATTGTGAGACATAACCGATTTCGAATAAATTTCCAATGTATATTTTTGGTCTTTATTTTTACGATGCACACTTTCTTTTTTGTGCAAGGAGTGAAGAACATAATCAGGTTTTTTGTGAGGGAAGCATCATGCATTTACATCTGAACACTTGACGACAAAAAAAGCAAACAGGACAACAGTGGACAGTATCCAATATTAGTGAATGAGTGTAGTTTTACGCCGCTTTGAGCAACATTCCAGCAATTCACGGAGGAACACCGGAAATGCGTTTCACACATTGTACCCTTGTAGGGAATGGAAACCGGGCTTTCAGTGAGATGAGCGAACACTGTAACCACAGCTGCTACCCAACCGCCCTATGTCTAATATTTACAAGACAAATGACAAAAGTCAAGGTTATGAGAACATACCTGGTGGGTCCAACACATGCATCAAGTACATCTGCCCCAAATGTGCGTACTGATCCCACGTTCGGTACCGGTAATATTAATCCCCTCGGCCTGTAATGTATGTTGACACGTTACGCTGCCACGCCGTGATATAACTGAAACATTGTTCTTCAAAATCAACTCAAAATGAGTGTGATGACACTGCCGTCTGTCTTCATTGAGATATTGACCAACATCTTGTCTTTACTTATATTAGAATAGCTAAATACATACAACGAAATTTAAAACAAACAAACACTCAAACAATTTGAGTTCATTTCACAACAGGTATGAATGATATGGGGACACGAATGGACCAACGGTATAAGGTGCTGCTACAGCGTATAAATAATTTTGACCTTAAATGTTCAAAGGTCCACCAATTGTGGTTTCGAATCCCTCTTTTGCCCTTAATATGATCCTTTGACCTTCTCCGTTCTCATGGGGTCCAACAAAGTGGCGATTAACCGGACACGCCATGATGTAACAACATACAGTTCAAAGCGGAGTAACAACCAATTCACTCATCCGACCGTTAATGTGAAAGAAGCAGCCCATGAGGCTACACTTTCTCAGCTTTGGTTATACACTTCTCATAGAATACAATTCCTCTTGCATCAATGCCGCTCACACTCGATCACCGTTACTAACGTCATCGCTCGGCATTTAACCTGATCAATATGACCCTAACCAGACCTAATGAGGCAGAAGATTGCCTGAGAAGGGAATCGATGTTTTTGATTCACCAAAATGACATCTGTATTTATAGTGTGGTCAACCAACCATGCCATGCTCCTATTATAGTAAATCATATCGTTCTAATTGGGGACATATGATCCCATCACACGCCGCGTTCATGGCCGGTGTTCTTACGAGAAATGAGAATGTGGGGAGTTGGTAAGTCACGTCTACATACTGAGAATAACATGAACCCTCCTGTACATAGGGTAACCCTGTTTGTTGCCTAGCGATGATCTTTCCAAATTCATTTTTTGAATGTGGTAGGAAATAAGTGACTCATGTTGATGAACAACCAGACTTTATTTTCTCAAAATTATTATTTTTTAATACACGACAATAATATTATCACGTGGAATGGAATGAAATATAATTCCACACAATATGACAAAGAATTTGTGTCAAACGGGAAAGTGATGGTCATAAGCTTAAAAACAGACAATTGTCTTGATATATCTGCCATTATAGTACGTGATTTTCAAGTTTAAACATCATTCTTGACACAGGACAAGACATGCTGAATATTTAACTAATTGTTTCTGTTTCTGTCAACGTCCTTGTTCAGCGTTGTAGACTGGTACAATTGACATATATACAGTCGAGAGGCATAACATGAAGAAACTACTTACATCCAACTGGCGAGGTGAGATAATTCCACAAATGGTCACAGTGGTATAATGATTACTTACAGACAACAAAATATCAGAACTTTAGGTTTATAACATGTGTCTGCCACACTTAAAAGCGACAAAGGTTTGAAAGTACACCCACAAACTATAAAGTATATCAGTATATATGTATGCATATAAGTATAAGGTTACATTCATGTCACCTGGTTTTCGCGAAACATGAATTCTTAAAGGCTCTGCAGCATATCACCTTTGCCCTCAGTGTCTATCTTGAGTATATGTTTTATGGGTTTAGTACACTGACGAATATGTAGGCTTTTCTTTCCAGTGTTCTCCCCAAAATAACTTTCAGTTGTATAATTCAAACAAGCAGACAAACCTTTTTAAATTTTCCCTCTCTCTCACCCACCCACACCCACACCCACCCACACCATATATATATATATATATCTTGACATATGACAAGACATGGTAGAATATTGGCAGAATGTTTAAATATTGAACTAAATATTCTATTGTTTCTCTCAACTTCCCATATATATATATATATCTTGACATATGACAAGACATGGTAGAATATTGGCAGAATGTTTAAATATTGAACTAAATATTCTATTGTTTCTCTCAACTTCCCATATATATATATCTTGACATATGACAAGACACGGTAGAATATTGGCAGAATGTTTAAATATTGAACTAAATATTCTATTGTTTCTCTCAACTTCCCATATATATATATATATCTTGACATATGACAAGACACGGTAGAATATTGGCAGAATGTTTAAATATTGAACTAAATATTCTATTGTTTCTCTCAACTTCCCATATATATATATATATATCTTGACATATGACAAGACATGGTAGAATATTGGCAGAATGTTTAAATATTGAACTAAATATTCTATTGTTTCTCTCAACTTCCCATATATATATATATATCTTGACATATGACAAGACACGGTAGAATATTGGCAGAATGTTTAAATATTGAACTAAATATTCTATTGTTTCTCTCAACTTCCCATATATATATATATATATATATATCTTGACATATGACAAGACATGGTAGAATATTGGCAGAATGTTTAAATATTGAACTAAATATTCTATTGTTTCTCTCAACTTCCCATATATATATATATATCTTGACATATGACAAGACATGGTAGAATATTGGCAGAATGTTTAAATATTGAACTAAATATTCTATTGTTTCTCTCAACTTCCCATATATATATATATATCTTGACATATGACAAGACATGGTAGAATATTGGCAGAATGTTTAAATATTGAACTAAATATTCTATTGTTTCTCTCAACTTCCCATATATATATATATATCTTGACATATGACAAGACATGGTAGAATATTGGCAGAATGTTTAAATATTGAACTAAATATTCTATTGTTTCTCTCAACTTCCCATATATATATATATATCTTGACATATGACAAGACATGGTAGAATATTGGCAGAATGTTTAAATATTGAACTAAATATTCTATTGTTTCTCTCAACTTCCCATATATATATATATATCTTGACATATGACAAGACATGGTAGAATATTGGCAGAATGTTTAAATATTGAACTAAATATTCTATTGTTTCTCTCAACTTCCCATATATATATATATATATCTTGACATATGACAAGACATGGTAGAATATTGGCAGAATGTTTAAATATTGAACTAAATATTCTATTGTTTCTGTGAACTTCCCATATATATATATATATCTTGACATATGACAAGACATGGTAGAATATTGGCAGAATGTTTAAATATTGAACTAAATATTCTATTGTTTCTCTCAACTTCCCATATATATATATATATCTTGACATATGACAAGACATGGTAGAATATTGGCAGAATGTTTAAATATTGAACTAAATATTCTATTGTTTCTGTGAACTTCCCATATATATATATATATATATATATCTTGACATATGACAAGACATGGTAGAATATTGGCAGAATGTTTAAATATTGAACTAAATATTCTATTGTTTCTCTCAACTTCCCATATATATATATATATCTTGACATATGACAAGACATGGTAGAATATTGGCAGAATGTTTAAATATTGAACTAAATATTCTATTGTTTCTGTGAACTTCCCATATATATATATATATATATCTTGACATATGACAAGACATGGTAGAATATTGGCAGAATGTTTAAATATTGAACTAAATATTCTATTGTTTCTCTCAACTTCCCATATATATATATATATATCTTGACATATGACAAGACATGGTAGAATATTGGCAGAATGTTTAAATATTGAACTAAATATTCTATTGTTTCTGTGAACTTCCCATATATATATATATATATATATATATCTTGACATATGACAAGACATGGTAGAATATTGGCAGAATGTTTAAATATTGAACTAAATATTCTATTGTTTCTCTCAACTTCCCATATATATATATATATCTTGACATATGACAAGACATGGTAGAATATTGGCAGAATGTTTAAATATTGAACTAAATATTCTATTGTTTCTGTGAACTTCCCATATATATATATATATATATATCTTGACATATGACAAGACATGGTAGAATATTGGCAGAATGTTTAAATATTGAACTAAATATTCTATTGTTTCTCTCAACTTCCCAGTACAGCGTTGTAGACTGGTACAAAGTGCATCACAAATGACGAGAGGATAGTGTAGACATCATATATACAGTCGAGAGACATAACATGAAGAAACTACTTACATCCAGCTAACAAGGTGAGATAATTCCACGAAAGGTCACAATGGTATAATGATTATAGACAGCCATCAGAATATCATAATTTAGGTGTTAATTGCATGTGTATCTCTGCTACAGTTATAAGCGACAAAGTTCAGAAATACACCCGCAAATCAATTTAAGGTTACATAAATGTCAGCTGGTTTTCGCGAAGCATGAATTCTTAAAAGCACGGCACCATATCACTTTTGCCCTCAGTGTCTATCTTGAGGATATGTATTCTAGGTTCAGTACGCTGACGTTAATGTGGGCTTATCTTTCCAGTGTTATTGTAACAAAAATATACTTTCAGATGCATAATTCAAGCAGAAAAAACTATTTAATTTTCTCACATATATTCATCGTCACATTATTTTTGTCATTATTCTCATACACAGCGACAGAAAGACAAATAAACTAAGCGTTAAAAAAGTACTCCGAAATTGGTTTGAATGTAAATAAAACTTGAAAGAATTGTTTAACTGCTTGTTTAATCATCAACACAAAAATAAAATGCAGACAACGATACGAAATCAATGACATCGTTCAGATGTAATACTGCAACACCAGCACTGTCACCTCTGTGATCAGTCAATCAGTGGCCGCGGCGAATGTTTTGGAGAGGTTCAAGGAAACATGAACATAAATATTTTACTTGGTTACCCAGTCAAATAAATCGCCAAATTCATTTATTACTGAGTGAATTTGGTTCCTGTATTATTTTGTCGACATTTATATCTTCCAAATACAAAAGTGAATGGACTGATGTTTGTATATGCTCCAGCCT
The DNA here is from genome assembly GCF_022045235.1 of Haliotis cracherodii. Classification (NCBI taxonomy): domain Eukaryota; kingdom Metazoa; phylum Mollusca; class Gastropoda; order Lepetellida; family Haliotidae; genus Haliotis; species Haliotis cracherodii. Next base: position 37,530,297 of record NW_027266275.1, on the reverse strand, counting down.
CTAGAAAGCAGACGGGATTCCTGGATGGAATAGATCCCCAGTAACCTATGCAAGTCACTCACAGTCTCGATGACCTCGTTGACATGGTTCACCGATCGCGATGGCGTGGGGCGTTGCTCATTATATCATTGGTTTGTCTGGTCCAACTTCCAGAGCTTTGGGGGTAATTACATTTGAACCTGTGCCTCAGTGGAAGGAAGTGAACACAGTCACAATAATATAAAAGCGACAATGATCACTGTTAAGTTACGTTAACAACACCTGGCATTCGCAAAACAACTCAGCAAAACACTCGTGTTAACTTTAAACACATGCATTAGGCTTCATTAAGTGGAGGTATGTGTTTGCTTGTCTTTCTGGTGACATCTATCCGATAAATATACTGTGTACTACTAAGGTATTTAAAATAGCAGACGTAAGTATTTTATTTTTCTTATATATGCACATCGTTCATTATTGTTGATTTACCTTCGAGCGGCGAGGACTAAATGATAGTTTCATCTTCACAACATCGGATGTGGAAACTATTACTGCACAAAATCTACACAAGCAACGGAAATCGACGTTGTATCTAATTATATAATCAATGCCAATGTTTCCGCAGTCTGCAGGGAAGGCAGACTACAACATGATATATGTAGTGGAAATAGACTAAACCATGTCTGTGGGAAGAACGAGCGGCGATGCACTGTTAAACTTAATCTACACGTTGGTGTTAGGTAATGAGTTAGACATAAAGTCGCGACAAAATATGCCAGGAGCTACTCTTTTTCTTAGAGGTTTGGGGAACATGCGTTCTTTATTCAGGATACTACATTCGTTCACACGTTCTTGTCAAAACTTAAAATGACATTCACTTGAAGACGTTTGGATTAATTTGGAATATTACCATGTGGTATGATTTCTACACCAATAACACCCTCTGAAAAATGAAAGTGCTGTCAGAAGAGTAACTCCCAAATATATCACAAGCTCTGTTTGTTAAGTTTCACGTTATTCCCAGATGAAAGTGAAGGTTGGTATGAGGTCTAAGTTATAAAAAGTGAGTTTGAAAGATATGTTTTTTAGTGTCAGCTGATTTGTTGTTACAGTTAAACAGTTCTACACAAATTATCAATACCATTTGTAAAAAAGACAACATATTTTCCATATTTATTATTTAAAAATCCCCATTAAAGTATTGAGTGCTTTTATGCCTTATTGTCACGAGTGATGCAAAACATCACTAGTCCACATAATACTAGTCCAGTTACGAATAATTCATCTGAAATTATGCAGTATTAAATAGAGCAAATATGAGAAACATCAAAACCGCACATATACACTTAATCTCTACAGTCTCACTATTTTGATACATGCTGCTTGCATCTTGATAACCGAAAAAGACTAAACAGATTTGGTTTAAACCCATTCTGTCCCAGCCAGCTGTCATCCAAAGTCCGGTTTCTCGACATGAACAGTGTTTTAATTGTCCTAACTGACATGGCATCAAATAAGATAACTATTATACGTAAGCATCACTGACAAGGAATCAAATAACATTACCACTAACCATTATATGTAAAAGCATCACTACATTAATTGTTCGATCAAAGAATTAGGGACAAGTGAAATATCAAATAATGCCACATGTAAGGCCAGTATGTTAACTGAGGAAGAAATCTGCCAAACCGTGCATCAATACTATCAACTTTTGGCTTGACTTTATAACCTGATGACATGTCCATTCCTCTTTCGTATTCAATTGCAAAGCTCCATAAAAACCTCAACAAAGATAGATATATTGTTGGTGCAGCAAATGTACCACCAAATCCCTGATTCAAAGATTAACCCTAATCCTTAATAAAATTATTGAAAGACTTTCTTGAATTGAAAGAACGTATTTGAATGGAATTAACAACATTTGGATTCTCAAAAACTTACAATAATTGCTTGACCTTTTACAAGCCCAGGAAAGAACACAGTTCAATTCTGTCAAAATATTTGAATTTGCAACTTTGTACACCACTATCTCAATGACACACGCAAGGAAAAACGCCATTCCTTGATTAGATACAAGATGTTTCAGGCTCATAGTTTAAAATAAAAATATATCTGATTTTGTAGCTGCAGAAGAAAACAATATCTAATCTCGATACAAATTCCCAGCACCGGCCCTCTCCCCGAATATCAAATGGTTGGTTCCTCATGGGTGTTTATGTTTTATTTTAAATGTGATGCAACCAGCGAGAACGGGTATGTTGTTGACAACCAAGTATCACAATGGAGCCGAAACTTGGATTCGAGCCCACTATGAGGAGGTCTGGTCACAACGCATTGCAGTACAGCGAAGTGCGCCATATTAGAATGGGCCATCCCTAGCCCCGTCGAAACAAAGACAGCCCTTGATGAGATTGTCGTGTCATCATATCCAGAAAGTCAGTGAGTGAATATTGCTTAACGCCGCATCGGCAATTTTGCAGCTATTCGCGGCGAGTATATCCAGAAAGACTGTACTTAATGTATGTCATAGGTATTTCTACGCGCAGACGCAGGAGTTATCAGGCGTGGTCGTACGACCAGTCACTCGCTCTGGAAATTTACACTACCATAAAACAGGACATAATAAAATTTCGTGTTTGGAAAAAAATACAGTAAGGATGTCTCTTCGTTGTCAGTGCTTGTTGAAATTTGAGTCCTTCGAAAGGTAATAACTTTTACATAAAACATAATGCAATGAGTTTCCTAATTGTATTTTCGTTCAACTGTGAACGTTTGGTCAATGGTAAAAACCCACTGGTCAAATCACTTTTTCTTGTGACAACATCATCTCCTCATTTCTCCTTAGATCCCATTTTACGGCCCCTCTCTCTGCCAGTTTCTAAATCTCCCATCTGCCAGCTCTTGCAGTAATGGCGAAATTACGTGTGCTGAATGTGGCATGGTACGGAAGATGGTAAGAAAATTGAACATCCATCCTTGCATCAGTGCATGTCATTCGTTTATACATGTTTATCATAACTTTCTCATTTTTCAAAGCCTGCATTATAAGAAAAATATGCGTCAATTATTAATTGCATTAATTCAGTTTGTATTCTACATCATACATTCATTTTAATATGCCTGGTTGCCCCCTGATTAACACGTTTAAATAATTTTGTCAGCATAATGCCTGAGCACGTTTGTTTCCACAACGTAGTAAACTGTTAATTGAACCATTATTCCAAGCAGTTTTAAAATACAAATCACTTACAGGGTACGCAGGATATATACGCTCATCTGGTATCACCACTGTTTGATGTGATTCATGAACACATGCTTTTGATATAGCTGGAATTGTACAATGGACTCTGCTTTTAGTAGAGATTTGGAAACGTTTTTGTGTCATATTTATTTACCATGCATGTGATGATGGTACTACAGGATTGTTTTCATTGACTTAACCCTGTATGAGCTTGCACTTATGTCAGAACTTCTTGAATGACATTGGAGCACGAGTGACGCCATGTATTTGCGCTCAGCCGTTTAATGGTTCTCAAGTAGTGGTTGCAAATCCCTGTTTCGCCTTACCAAAACCCTTTAGACTCTCAAGACCATATCAATCATCAAGGGTTTCACATAAGTGGCAATTAACCGGACACGATATGATGTAACAAAATACAGTTCAAATCGGAGTTAGAGCCAATTCACTCATTTGACTGTAAATGTGAAAGAAACAGCCCATGAGTCTACACTTTCTCAGCTTTGGTTATACACTTCTCATACAATACACTTCTTCTTGCATCAATGATACTCACACTCATCCACCGTTACCAGTGTCATCGCATTTGAAGACTCGGCATTCAACCTGATCACATACATAACATCTTTACTAGCAGTATGGTCAAGCAACCATGCTGTGCTCCTATTATAGTGAATCAAATCGTTGTGACAGTGGATGATCCCATCACAGGCCGAGTTCATGGCCGGTGATCGTACGAGGACTTAGAATGTGGGTAGTTGGTAAGTCGATTCTACATACTAGGAATAGCCTCAACCCTTCTGTACATAGAGTATCCCTGTTTTTTTGCCATGAGATGACCTTTCCAATGAACGATTTGCCAGTTAACACTTTCAACGACAATTAGTTAAAGCAGTTGACAAAGAATCGTCTAATGAAGTGTTCTTAACCTTACAAATAGACCATTGTCTTTAAAAACCAGCCATTATAAAACGTGACTTCAAGGTCACTATCCAACACATCATTCTTGACATATGTCAAGACACGGTAGAATATTGACAGAATGTTTAAATATTGAACTAAATATCTATTGTTTCTCTCAACTTCCCAGTACAGCGTTGCAGACTGGCGCAAAGTGCATCACAAATGACGAGAGGACAGTGTAGATAACATATATACAGTCGAGAGACATAATATGAAGAAACTACTTACATCCAGCTAACAAGGTGAGATAATTCCACGAAAGGTCACTATGGTACAATGATTATTGACAGCCATCAAAATATCATAATTTAGGTGTCAATTGCTTGTGTGTCTGCACCACAGTTATAAGCGACTAAGTTCAGAACATACACCTGCAAATAAGTATAAGGGTACATTCATGTCAGCTGGTTTTCGCGAAACATGAACTCTTAAAAGCACGGCAGCATATCACTTTTTTCCCTCAGTGTCTATCTTGAGGATATGTATTCTAGGTTCAGTACGCTGACGTTAATGTGGGCTTATCTTTCCAGTGTTATTGTAACAAAAATATACTTTCAGATGTATAATTCAAGCAGACAAAACTATTTAATTTTCTCACATATATTCATCGTCACATTATTTTTGTCCTTAATGTTGATTTACCTTCGACTTATCTACAGTGAGTGAGTTTGGTTTAACGCCGCTTTTAACATTATTCCAGTTATATCACGGGGTGTCAGCTTAATGTGGGAGGAAGGCCCGAAGTGATGCAGGTCTCAGACGTTTACCACTACGGTGAAACCCACGAGCACGGGTATGGTGCTGACAAACCTAGAAACATAATCGGGGCGAACCGAGATTCGAACCCACAATCATAGGTTTCTGGCGTGCCCAAGGGACGCAACTCTGCACAGCGAATCGCGGCGCCTCAGACGACTGGGCCACCCGTGCCCTCCGACTTTTCTACAGAGGCAGAAGGAAATAATTTACTTTGCGGTCTGTGACTTGGTAATATTGTGTGAAATTCAACTGAGATATACTTTCTTTTGCCCCTCAGTTGAGTCGTGCTGAATTTAATCACAAAGACGTGGTAGTTATTAAGATACTCACCAAATATCTACACAAGCAACGGGAATAATCGGTGTATATATAATCAATGTGAGTCGGCGGTCAGTACGACAGGTAATATTCTTAGCGATGCCTATAGCAAGAAACCGTAACAATGCTGTCAGTTGTGACTCACTTCGTTAAACATTGTGGATATAGTTTCGGTATTTCAGGAATGGCTCGACGATGATTTGGTTATTACTTGTGTAAACTGATGTGATGTGACTTTTTGCCTTTTGCGCGCAATGGGGTCTGTTTCGGCAGATAATCGAGTATTCTTTGGATTTGACGATATTAAATCTTAATATCCCCGTCTATTAAGAATCGCATTCATCTCATGAAGGTAAACATGAAGGTAAGTGTAAGATTTAAATCATAAAAAGTGAGTGGCATTAAATTAAAATGACTTTTGAATACAGAATCTGTTTTATTTCACTTTTAAATGATTGATGCCTGTTGTGACAGTTATGTGGTTCTGGACGACAAACATTTTCGTTTAATGTATAATATAAAAACAACACAAAATGCATTTTCACGTTTTTATCACGGTTGATTAAAAACATAACATGATACCAGTCGAGGAAAGCATCATCCATCCTTATTAGGAATAAGTAATAATTTTCCCAGTCTGAAACTATTACCATACAAATTACTTACCTGTTGGCAGTGTCTGGTACCAGAGGGCATATAAGATGAAATTAGTTTTAGACATTTGGTTCATAATAATTGGAGGATAATCTGTAACACTTATTACATACATTCATAGACGTCTGCCCTGTGCATGTTACCCAGACGGTTATTGTGAATTAGTAGTATTTTCGTGTTTGTTGAAATGTTGGAGACATGTTGAAGACATGCTGATTTCAAAGATATGCATATCGAAACGTAAACGAATTGCCCAATGTATGATTACACTATTAGAGAATAATCTAATAATCTAATTTCCCAAAGAAATAGATAGATGATATTGATAATTATACACATAGGAAAGGCATCATCATACACACGATATGTGAAGCATGAATACATTGTTTGAATCATCAAGAAACAGCCACATATTATTCATATTATGCACTTGTGAAAGTCAATATCACACAAGCGATCTGTGGAGCATGGAGGGATATCATTTGGTAATATTGTCATTGTTTGAATCATCAAGACACATCCACATATTATGCACATGTGAAAGGCATTATCACACAAGCGATCTGTGGAGCATGGGAGGATATCATTTGGTAATATTGTCATTGTTTGAAGCATGAAAACACAGCAATGCAGAACCCAAACCTTACAATATTGAAAAGCTACAGTACGTGAGAAACACGAGATCAATGTCGTGAATAGTCGTGAATAGGTCAATAAAACTGGTAGACTCTTAAATGCCCTAAGATGGTCTGTTAGCAAGTAGCGAAATCATGCCAAGTCTTACTGAAACTCAACGGAATAACGTCGTCTGACGATTGGAATTTGAAAATGGCAGTTAGCAGTTGGCTGTCGCCAAGGTTTTCAACATGTCTCTGAGCATCATTTTCAGACTTCGGTACGTCACGTAACTCTCCAAGGTCAGACCTGTAACATATTTTGTTTCATTCTTGTTAGAATTTCTATCACTCCATTTCGAGTTTTGATTCTGGGGTGCTTGCGGTTTTGTAAACTGACCATCCAACTCATTCACTCATTATTTCACTCTCTCACTCACTGGTCATTTGCGGCAACTTCTACAACAACAGTAATTACAGGATTGACAAGAATATCAGACCAGGCATAGCGGAACTGCCTTGTGAGGCAGGTCTCAGAGCCCGACAGCCTGTCCGAGATGATGCTTAGACGCATCGACAACATCGTCAACATCGACATCAGCGGTGTAAGACATGCAGAGTATAACCTAACCAGCGACAGAGAACTGTTTGGTTCAGCGACGAGTCAATAGTAATGCTGCAGCGAGCTGATGGGAGAGCTAGGGTGTATCGACATCAATATGAACGTTTCGACGCCAACTGCAAACCACGCTTATAAACCACGCTAATGTCATCTTCTAAGACGTTTATAGACCGCATACAGCATGTGTAACATCAGTATCTCATGTAACCACAATATACAGGTCTTCCCATTGTCCTCTAAATTGCCAAATGTCAACCCGATAAACCTGCTGTGGGTCCAGCTCGTGTTGGATACATGCGTACTTCAGCATTGTCCTATTAAACCACATGCAACTGCTTCTATAAAACATGTAAGGTGTGACGGTTTGTCACATATAAAACAGTTCAGGGACATGCACTTATGCAAGGATCGAAGTTCAATTATCTCCTCATCTCCAAAATAGGATATGTTGTAACGAAAAGATAATGTTATTATGCGTTATGCTGCGATTTCAATAAGATTTTAGTATTGCCCAAAAGATTACTCCAGAACTAAAAACTGCAACAATTGAAGAACGATAGAAATACATGTATATAACGTCAAAGACCAGCCAGTCTCGATCATCCAGATTCTATTTGGCGTAAGGCAACGTAGCTGTGAAAATGACATGAATGGATCACTGAACATCAGCGATGACACCGGGTGTTCGCGACAAAGACACGGACATGTATGTCCTGCTTGCTGTGTTACGTCGGACTCTGGGACTCGTGATCTAACACGCAATGAAGACGAAAAGACAATCACATTGGAGGTTATTTTTAAACAATTCTAATACGTCCTTTATGACAATTTAACACCTTAAACTTTTCCCGTTCTGTAATGGCGTAAATGTTCAAAGGGAGTGAAATGGTCGGTAACTCGTCTCCTGACAAATCCTACTCAGCACTAAGAAAAACCTATGAAATACATTACTGTTTTCCAGGAAATGATCACTCGATAATTGCACCGAGTGTTGTGTATGTTCCCACGGTGGCAGCGTGGCCAAGTCAATTTGCAGTGTTGGGTTGTCTCCCTTAGCCATGACTGGATCTGTTGATCAGAGGGTCGACTACTAGTTTAGCTCCAAATATAAACCTTTTTTGTCGGTACCATGCCCCTTCTTATTGGTTTATCCAAATTAAAAATGTACCGTTAAACTTTGGACTTATCGTGAAAGGCAGCAAAAGTGCAATCGATGACTTGATTGCTTGTGTGTCATCGCATCCCGACTGAGTAAGACCTTGTTTTAACTCACTGTTTTTCCTGGTCCAAATTCAATTATTTACAGACCGCCAGAACACTGCTGACGGCGATGTTAAACAACAAACCAAAATGTTTCGCTTTCAATATACATGTAACGCCATAAACCAATTGAAAGTTTATTGAACTTAAACACTTTGTTGAAACAACACATATTAATCCGATAAACAAAGCCAACGATCCATCGATTTGTGTCCTTCGGGGGTCTGTTTTTGCAGATGATTCCATTATGTTCCAAATGAGCATATGTGAAAGAAACAGACACCTTATGTGGAGGCTAAGCGTAAGAGACGATTATCTTGTCAACTGACAATTACAATTTCTGGACAGAGAACCCAATCACACAATACGTGTTCTAAACAGGGATAGTATTGGCATCAGTCAGCCTAAAATAGCCTCAAGTGTACCTGAAGTGGATAATACCGAAAAAACTAAATTGTCCCAGAAATGGATTGCAAAAAATGTATCATGTTTCTGACTGTTGAAAATAAGAAAGAAATTGTCCAGCACAAAAAACACAAGTTGTTTATATATTTTTTAATTTAGACTCATAGCTTTAGTTAAAGAATATCTGGTTTTGCAGCTGCTGTTGACAAGATCTCCCGTCTTATACAAAATCACACCCCTCCCCCTAGAGCATCAAAAGGGCGGTTCCTTACCTTACTTCAATGTAAAGTGTAGTTGGCTTTTGTCGTATATCGTTTGAAAATTGACAGATACATGCCATGCCTATAATCAGCTTTGTTTTCTGTTGGGTATATATGCAAGGAGCGTGTGGATCGTTGTCTCCTCTAAATTGCAATTTCGCATAGAAAGTACAAATTAAGGTTTTTTGCTTGCTTACTTTCACATTCATGCAAAATTCCAGTTGGATTGTTGTTGTAAGTTTGTGTGAATTTCGCACATATAAATGCAAGACACTTTAATGCGTGGTCTGCTCATCAAGTGTGTTGATGACTTTTTAAGTCACTGTCACTGTTTGATTTCTACCACTTAATGTTATAACTACGTCGAATGCCCTGGTTCCATTCCCTTCAGGGGCGGTCGGGTAGCCTAGTGGTTAAATCGTTCGCTCGTCACGCCGAGGACCCGGGTTCGATTCCCGACATGGGTACAAAGTGTGAAGCCCATTTCTGGTGTTCCCACCGTGATATTGCTGGAATACTGCTGAAAGCGGTGTAAAGCCATACTCACTCACTCACTCACTCATTCCCTTCAGTGGAATAATGAGCGAAATGTATTCTTGCTGTCTCTCGCCGTTCAGTAGCCGTTGTGTTGCGAAGTTATACTCGCTCCATTATATTACTTGTGTGTATGTTACACAACCCTACCAACACAATACTGCCAAACAAGAATTATGATTAGAAACGGATCTGGCTTGTGACTCTACGCCAATGTCAACAATCAATAAACACGCCTTAATCTTTGACATTAATGTCCGTCCAATGGATACATGACAAGATGGTAATGATTTAGTAATCTTGTCAAGTCTCGTGTGAACAACGTATTCAAAAGCCAAACGCTGTTGGCGTGTTCAGTCGCCAGCGTGGACAACCATGACAATGTTTCTGTGGGTAGGGTTTTCACACAAAGTGTTCATATTTACAACTGTATTATTGTAACCTCATGCCAGGTTTGTCCAGCTGATTATTCTAAAATAGGTGCAGCATCCCCTACCAGCTTACTTGTCAATATTGATTACTGTATGTGTAAGAGTGAGTGAGTTGAGTTTATAGCCGCTTTGAACAGCATTCCAGTTATATCCATGAGTGCGTATGGGTGGTGGAGTGAGTGAATATGGTGTTACGTCGCTTTTGGCATTATTAAAGCAATATTACGGCGGGGAACATCAGAAATGGGCTTCACACATTGAACCCATGTTGGGAATGGAACGTGTTAACCATTAGGCTAACCCTCCTTCCCTATCTTACTGTATGGGGTACAGTATATAGGAGTACGTGACGTGATAATATGTTGCGTCTCTGTCTATCTGGTGATGTTCGTCACGTATAGATTTTCAATCAGACAAATTGTTTTCGTAACCTTTCGAGAAAGACAATTATAAGAAACCACGAAGACAGTTATTGATTTCTTTCAATGTACGAGTTCATACAATTAATACCAAACGGTTATGACGTTTGACCACCATCTAACTAATCACAGAGTCATGAATTGATTTATTAAATGTATTTGAAGGCCAGAGGATATTTCAATGTCAGTATAAATCGCAATGTAAGACTAAGCGATAATGGAACTTTGAAAGATGAGTAAATTAGGGTGCCTTTTCCCTTAATATCCTGAATCAAATGAACAGCATACACACATGTGAAATATAAAGAGCACATATTGATAATCAATTTTAAAAGCTGTACATATCATACATTGACACACTAATACGGGGCACGTGGGGTCACATGGTCTGAAGCTGTGCTGGGGTCCCCATGATTATTTGTCAGCACCAATCATGCTTCTTGATTTCATTACAGTATGGTAGTAAAGGTATACGACCTGCATCTATTAGACCGTGGTGGTCCGGGTTAAAATAGGTCTTCAGCAACCTATGCTTGACATGAAGCGACTTACGGGATCGGGTGGTTAGGCTCGCTGACTTGGTTGATGCAGGTCATCGTACCCCAACTGCGTGGATCGATGCTCATGATGTCAATCACTGGATTATCTGGTCCAGACTATTTCCAGACTGCCGTCATATTGGTAGAATTTTGCTGAGTGCCACGTTAAATAACAAACAAACAAAACTGGGATTCTGGACCCAATCGCCGCCATATCTTCGAGTTTCGAGTCCGGCTAGAATAACATGATAGCCAACCAATCAAATTACCGTTATTTGCGAGAGAAATACTGACAGATGGGAATGAGGGCATCATTTCAAAAACGAAGTTATGGTGGCGAATGGCTCCATGCATCCTCTGTATCTCCAGAGATCGCATTTCGGTTAACCTACAGTTACCCGATGGTTAGTGCAGGCTTACCGAAGTGCGAGCTTTGAAGGTATAGAGGATGGTTCCATGCTATTCATCATAAATTAACGCTGGATAATCGAGGATGATTGTATTCATGATATGAATGTGTGCCTGTCTAAGATTTACCGAAGACCTCAGGGAAAACAGTATCAAAGTCATTTCAATGACAGATTGTCCCTGTTGTGGGAGAGTGTCCCCCGACATCCATAACAACAGACATCTATCTGAGACCTGCATCACTTCGGGCTTTCCTCCAACATTAAGCTGATACGCCGTGCTATAACTGGAATACTGTTCACAGTGACGTTAAACCCAACACACTCACTCACTCACTCTTACTCACTCAGGTTTCCATGGTACATACTGTGAAAATCTTTCATTTAGACGAGAGCCAAACCAGTCAATACCCCAAGTACAAGTATTGCACAAATATCACTGAATACATGTGCTTCAATAAACCACGCAGTGGTGTCTATGATCACCCGCAATGCCCCATCAGCATTGATATTGTCTTTACCCGGTAGATGCACAGCACTGAGCCAGATGTTCCTTCACAGACACCGTTCCCATATGTCTGTGGCTAATTTGTTCAAAGAAGGCGTGTTGCTTCCCATGCTGCACACGTATGAAACCGCGGTAGCTCCGGTATCATAGCTTTGGTCCGTAGGGTCAGGAAAAATGGTTTAAGTTCAAAATGATTGACGTAAAGCGCTTCCTCGTTAGCCAAGTCTCCAACCCCCTCTCCCCCTTTTTCGATGCATCCAAGATCAGAGTGACTGAGGGTAGGTCAACTGAGATAGATAGGTTTGCTTGCATTGTGAATGTGGATAAATCCAGTCAGACTTGTGACTCATGCCCATTGACATCTGCATAACTCGTGGTTTGGTACTGTCCAACTGATGTAGTAAATAGGTAAACTACCTGGGCGCACAACTTAGCCCATTAGGGGGTGACCTGATAAAGCTCCTCACAAGAATTTAGCATACGTTTGATGATCAAGTCTATTGAAGCCATGAAACAGTTTTTCCTGAAAAGAGACAACTCGATGGACAGACGTGCAGACTTTCCATTTTGAAGTGCATGTATTCAAAGATTTTAATCAAGGGTTTCAGGTTCAGTATAAAATATCTGACACTTATTGGTCATTGTCATAGTGAAAATACACACATATGAACTGAATTTGTTGGTTCCCTAAAAAGGGAACGAATAAGTGACTTTCGGCATGTGAGGACACGACAAAGCACATACAATTATGAAATGATAAATAACTTTTTGTTGCCAGATTGTCGAAGAGTGAAATATTGTCATCGTTGTAACTGCTTACATCCACTGAACTGACGTTGCCTGGCTCTCAAGAAGAGGGTATGTACATGTATATATTTATTTATTATATTCACAGAATAATTGTTTGAAATAATACGGGAAATAGATGGCAAGAGGCATTCATTCATCAACAAATGTAACATTCAGAAAATGGAGGCATGTTTGTTTTGATTGTTTGTTTGTTGTTGTTTTACGCCGCACTCAGCAATATTCCAGCTACGTGACGGCGGTCTGAGTCTGGACCAGGCAATCCAGTGATTGACATCATGAGCATCGATCCACGCAATTGGGATACGATGGCATGCATCAACCACGTCAGCGAGCTTGACCACCCGATCCCGTTAGTCGCCACTTACAACAAGCATAGTCACCTTTTACGGCAAGCATGGGTTGCTGAAGACCTATTCTACCCCGGATCTTCACGGGTCTGGAGGCATGTAATCATACGTTTAAGCCTGTGCCCATGATCTTTTTGAAATGGGGTTAGTTTAACTATCATTTAAAGCCAACGTACAAATTAACCCAACATTGAAATGCACTTAATGTGACTATAGATTTCACTATAAAATTATCAGTATAACCTATCAGACATATGTTTGTGGCAGCGTCCACTCAGCATACTGTGATAAACGACCCAATTATTCTGTAAAAATGGTGACAAGGGACAAATGGTCTTCAATAGCACATCGATGCTAAGTTGTATATCACACTTGAATGAAAAGCATATACTGCAGTAGCGTCGGTGACAGTAATGAGTGAGTGAGTTAAGATTTAACGTCACATCGGCAGTATTTCAGCCATATCGTGACGGACAGTAATGAAGACGATATAACGTACAATTATTGCTGGACCTCTGGTGAAGTTTATCTCTAAACGTGGTGGAACGTTTTGTTTGTTTGCTTGCAATATTCCAGCTATATGACGGCGGTCTGTAAATAATCGAGTCTGGACCAGACAATCCAGTGATTGACAGCATGAGCATCGATCCACGCGATTGGGATCGATGACATGTATCAACCAAATCAGCGAGCCTGACCACCCGATCCCGTTAGTCGCCTTTTACGACAAGCATAGTCGCCTTTTACGGCAAGTATGGGTTGCTGAAGACCTATTCTACCCCGGAATCTTCACGGGTCTGGTGGAACGTCATCCTATGTTCAGTGCACAGTTTTCAATGAGTGAGTGAGTATAATTTACTTTAAGCAATTTTGCAGCAATATCACGGCGGGGGACACCAGAAATGGGAATCGAATCCGGGTCTTCGGCGTGACACGCGCACGCTTTAACCATCAGGCTACCCTACGGCCCCTAGTTCTCAAATAAGCGAAGTTAAACAACGATGGTCGTAGAAAATAGGTGGATGGGCACTTGTTCCGCAGCTTGGCTCCTGAGGGTTTCTTGGGTTTCGATCCTGCGCATCCTGACCATACCATACCATACCATACCATACCATACCATACCATACCATACCATACCATATTAAATGAGTAGTCAACTGATATGGCTGTTTTTGTTTTTCCGTAAAATGGTCATGTGTTTGCAATTCATATGTTGGCTGGAAAATCATATCTGAGAAATACTGTATCAGGCTTCGAAAGGAGAAGATGCACTTTGCGTAATCGGTCGAATGTTTGTGAAAGAATAACATAGCTGAGATTAATCATGCCATAATCCAATTAGAGTGTACGGTCATATTCATTAGAGCAATATATTTATCTTGATATGAAATCTTTCTTCCAACATGAACCAGTTTACGTTATTAAGCATTTTAGTTGCAAAAGATTATTTGTGCATAGCTTGAAACGCATTCACGTTATATCTTATTTAAATATTATATTTCAATTGTAAACGAACACGCATACATCCTAATAATACCTAACATGTGTTATAACTTTTGAATTTGGACACCGGGATTCTTAAACACTTTTTACGCTGTTTTCTCTAAAAAAAAACACTTTGTGGAGTTCCAATTTTACCTTTGTCCATGCTTTTCCAGTGTGAGTTCATTGGACATGAAGCTGATACAGGTGAGGTAACGTCGAGTCCAAGATTGCACTTATACAGCGACGTGCATGCACGTGTGTGTGGCTGCTTGTACTAGTCCGGACTGATGCCGATTTATAGTGCTAGCTCACTGAGATACCATGCCGCAGTTTAACATGAATACTCCAGTCAGACATAGTATACTTCGAGCCGACCAGTCCCTGTTTAAGCCACTTAATGCCGAGCGCCAGACAATGTAACAACAAGTAACATCTTTAAACGTCTTTTGGTATGACACGGCCGGGGATCGAACCCTGGACCTTCTGCTCTCCGGGCGGACGCTCTACCACTAGACCACGGAGGCGGTCTACCTGATACAGAACTACCATACTGTTTCAACTATCGGAATGATAACTTCTTCTACTTCCCTTCAACAAAAAACACCGTTTTGGAATATGAATTTCAGCAAAGAGCAAATGTCTCCCCACACCACATCTCCGGGGAATAGTATTAGATAATCAACACTACGATAGCTCTTTTGATCCGAATGTAGACCCTACTCCACAAAGGCAGCATGTCTCCGAAGCAGATCCAAGAACATAATTGAGAATTGTGTCCTACATGTGAGTCATTTTGATGCAGCATATCATCATCTACATGTACCTTCGTTTTGACATTTCCTTTGATGGTGTATTGTTTGAACGAAATTTTCAAAGCAGCAAAGTCGCAAAACTGAAAACTTGATTCGAGTATCGTTTCAAGAATTACTGTCCCTTCATAAATTGTAGATTTTAAGACCCACTTTGGAAGACGATTCTTTTTTTAGAAATATTTCAGAAGTGTTCTGATTCTGGTTTGAGCTGAGAAAAGAAAGAATGCAAATATGTCTTTGGAACAAAAACACTGTCACTATTAGTGACTTCAGATTTTGATATTGTCAAGCGGTGTTGGTGTAAATGAACGTCAGCTGGCATCATTTCTCTTCCTCAGAGTGTCCTAATGTATCTGTCCATTCTCCCGCCTTGGTATTACCCTCCCTGTCCTCTTTGTTTCATGTATCATGAAGTGATGCAGGTCTCAGACGTTTACCACTTCGGTGAAACCCACGAGCACGGGTATGGTGCTGACAAACCTAGAAACTTGATCAGGGCGAACCAGAATTCGAAACCACAATCATAAGTTTCAGGCGTGCCAAAGGGACGCAACTCTGCACAGCGAACCGCGGCGCCTTAGACGAGTGGGCCCCCCGTGCCCCTCCGGGAGACAAGAACTGGTCTTTCTTAGTCGTCGACATGCCAGATGGAGACTAGGTCAATGTGTCTCGATGGGATGATACTATAGGAGATATGTCATGGGTCATGGCGATATTGACTTGAACCGAGCGTGCTAACGAAGGAATGTGTGTAAAAAACAATATAACAATAACAACAAACGTGAAAGTAGTGGATGAGTGAGAGAATGTGTGGTGTATAACGCTGCTTGTAAAATACCAGCCATACCATGGCGAGAGACACATGAAACGGGCTACAAACATGATGTGCTGTTGGCCAAGGCAACCCTTTAACCACGAGTCTACCCCAATCACAATGGTACCAATGAATGATGAAAATTATTATGAAAGTAGTAATCAGAAAGCAACTTTGGTATAATACTGTTTGATTCTTTGTGTTGCGCACACATTCGACTTAAGTGGTAACGGTTATTAATAATTCAATACTTTCATCCGCACTGCTTTTTAATCTTGCAAGAAACACATTTCTTGCCACAATCCGTAGATGCCGCGCTCAATAGTATGTTTCACTGGATTGAAGTCATGTCGTTCTAATTCAAAAAGACTTAATTCTGAATGGCTTCAAAATGAAACATGAGAAGTCTATATATTGTTCATCAAGTGCATGTATTCGGTACTGAGGATGTGACTATCCCAGAACTGTAGCGCCGTTTCTTGGCCTTTGTTCGATATCACCACCGGTATCCACAATTCTCTGGCCTACTTGTACTAGCAGATACGCCAGGTAATCAAGCGTCATAACACTTGAATGTATTTTTTCAAGTCAAAGATAATTGACAATCTTAGTTTTTATCAACTTAATTAAATCAGTAGCAATTTTGGGAGTAAATTGGAAACGCACCTGACTTATCGTGGAGATACCACAATTGATTGAATCGTGGCAACGAGTTTAAGAACGGAACTCGTGGCAACGAGTTTAAGAACGGAAGAAGTTATTTATCTCATCGCCAGACAAAGATCAATGATTTAATTTTAAACGAATGAAAATACATGTGTGTTTGTTTATTGTTTAGGTTCCAATTTTTAAAGTGATTGAATATATACTAAAGTGGAGATCAAAATAACAGGATGGGTAAAATTTAAGAAGACGCTAAATATAAGAATATTGGTGTGTCTGGTTACAAGCCAATGTCAATGAGGCAAATGACCGTTTGTGATCTCCCAATGGTTCTAGAAGGTCGGTCCCACATCAATCAGAACATGACATTTCTGTATCATGTGCCTTCTTTTAGATGTGAAATATGTGTGATAGTTGATGAAGAGAAGCATGAGCCTTCTTACTGGTCGCCCGAGGTCCGAAGTTGCCATTAGTCAGAACACAGAAAAAAGTTGGCATTCACCGTCCATCAGCCACGAGTCATCAATCAGACACGATGTGACGAATAAAGGAACTGCAGTGATCGCTGCCAAGAACTGTTTTAAATTGTGGACAAGTTTTTATCAGGAAGAGAAACGAAGAGGATAAGGAGGTGTGTGATATATCCACTCAACTGATAAATGTTAACTATTTTCAATTTAAGTTTGAAAATGTTTTTGAAAAAGAAAGTAATGAATAATTTTTGGTGACTTTCGGCGTAATGATAATGGCTCAATATGAAAAACTTGATGGTGCAATATTGTCATCAATCTCTGCCCACATACACTGAAATGGTCTTTAAGGATAACTGTACTAATCACTGGACACTCGAAGCCCATTTTCAGTGAATATCTAGGCGTTGTGACTGGTGCCATGTCTGAAACCGAGACACATCTATATTATAGTGTTAATCATTAACTAATATATTATGAGTTACTCGAATACCTTGTGTGTTTACTGATTTTCAGTGACACATTCGAATAATTTTCACCGCTAATTTGCCGAGTAAGGTATTACATTTTCAATCAAAACTGAGGAGGGTTTTTCTAACCAAATTATGAAACGTCTAAATACAAAAAATACCAGAAAGCGAGAATAATTGCGCCTTTTATCTTGTCAGAAATCAACATTAGATGCATAATTATTCAAAGGTAAAATCATCTAGCAAGTATCACAATTCAGATGGTAAACCTCTCAGCAGGTCTCACTTGAAAGTGACATAGAAAGATATTCACAGTATTATAGGCAAAAGAGACAGTGGGTTTATTACAGCACCACAACGACGCAGCCATGACAAGCTTCATTTTGTGGCAAGTATTCCACACAGCATATTGTGTGAGTGTCCTTTTCTAAACATTGCGTTCATTGCGTTATCCATATTTCAAAGTCTGGTACACACATTCCTCAATAGAATGTCAACCTACCTTGAATATCACAGCCATTGTCGAATCTGTAATTACTTTGATCATGCTGTCTGTGAACAGGATCGATTTATTGGAAACATCGTATACATAACGTGTAAGGTATGCAATCCACGCTAACTAACACTGGGCAATATAAGCTATTCCCCTCTGTCTGTCAGTGTGTGACATATACACGACGCCAAAGGCTTAAATCATGCAAAACGTTTGTGTAACAGAGGTGCAATTGCAAAGTGCGTGTGGGTGGTGGCTTTCATTTGGGATTGCGTTTTCGAGGTTCATTCTAGTTCATAATGGTTAGTCATTCAGTTACAGACTACATGCCTAATGCGTTTTTAATGTACAGTTGATAGTGATTACATGCCAGCATTACCTCTTCAATGCACGCCGTGCGGAATGGATTTGAGATGACAAAGTTCAGTTTTAAAGGGATGGAAGTGCAAAGAGGGGCTCTGATTTCAACGGTTTGATTGAAGATGTTGTGACATCGTTTAATTGACTATTTGGCAAGACGGCCAATGTGAAACATGATTATGTAACAGAAGAGGCTTTCAGAGACGGTTTATGCATGTGAAGCACAGGAAGGCCTCTCGTCTTAGATACTTTATGTCAGCGTCACTTAAGGTGGAGAGTTACTGCACCTCTCCACTTTAATTTCATGGTGAGGATGTTCCCTTATTTTGGAGTGTGATCAACTAGAAATGTATGTTTTTGCTAGCTATTAAAATTTTGTCATGCAGAAAATGAGTATGAAAGTAACCCTGAAGGATCTCTCCTTTATTTTGAATTTTAGATCACGACATCAACATGTGCATGAATTTATTCAGTACTCATTTTTAATTATTACATCGTATGATGTATCATCATACAATTTAAGTTTTCCAAAGAGTATTAATATTTTGTTTCGAACATTCCTTTCCTTTCCTAAATGATGAAGCTGTGCTGAATTGCGTCTATTTGCTTTAACTGATTTGTCGCATAAGCAGTGAGTGAATAATCATCCGTGTTTATAGTGACATCTGCAAAATTGCAGCTAATCACGCCTGTTTGCTTGCAAAACATATCATGAGACGATTGGCAGCATTCAAACAAAGCATCGTTACTTTACGAAATTGAAACGTTTGTTCAACTGTTGATTGTTAGAGAGCAGACACCAGGTTGTGATTACGTTCTGTAGGAGAATGTCTATTCTTGTTAATCAAGACACTTAACTGGTTAAAATGTGTATATTGACAATATCTAGTCGAAGTTTACATATTGTTTTTTTCATAGGCCATTTATCAATTGGTCGGAAATGTAGAGCTTAAAGTGATGTGTGCATATTCGTGTCATCAATGCCTTTTGATGCTCTTCAAATCCAACGTTCTTCAACAAGGTGATCAAATTTAAAGCCAGTTCGTGACATGCAAACACAACAATCCTTCCTTTGGCACATCCTGTCTGATCGCCAACAATGCTGTCTCACTTCTGTCTTATGACAAGTCCAGTACGGCAACAAGAAGCCAAATCCTTATTTTCATCGAGTATGGAACATGGACAAAAGGCACCTAATACTGAAATGATGTCATTGATATCGAAACTTTTAAAGACAGGGTTTGCATGGTCGCTTCTATACAATTGTAAAACATGCAATGGGTCATTTTCAACCAGGTATGATTTCATACCAACTTAATGACACATATGTCTATATGTATCTTCAACAGTCCGAATACGACTAAATTCTTTAAGTTACAAACAAAGATGGATAACAATTCTTCATTACAATTGAGTCAACATCGACGTCTGTGTAGATTCTGATTATGACTAGTTGTAAAACGGAACTGCCATTGAATTACCGCTGTTTAGATTTGAACATGTTAGCTCTTTTGATCCGCATGTACACCACAATGTTCACAGACAGCAAGTCTCAGATTCAGACACAAGAACATCATTGATCATATATCCCTATGCTGGTTTGTTTCTGCAAAACTTCATCACCCACCTTTAGTTTGTCATTCAATTCGTTGTATGGATTTTGTTTATTCAATAGTTCCATACATATTTTATGTTTAAAAACAATTGAACAAGAAAGAAATCGACGACAATTGGTATGTATACTGTTCATTTGAAAGTACAAACATTCGTTATAGTTTTCCCTTACAAGGAGACACAAGCATAAAACATCGTGAAGGTACATTTGCTTGCACGTCCAGTGTAGCTGTGTGGAACTCCCTTCTAAACAATGATAATAAACTGTATGGTATTTATATAGAAAAGTGCGAAAGGAAATATACAAATGCACACAATTTTGGAAAAAAGCTTTCGGAGAAAAGGATTTTTTTGTTTTAGAAATAAACATGGCATATGTTAAATGCCTTTGACAGCTGATAGGTGCTCGAAGCAATATATTTAATTCAATTTTAGAGCTTAAGGCATGTTTTTGGACAAGCTTGACTTTGGTGTATTTCCATGTTTCGCATTTGATTTGCGTCTTGTACAACTATTCGTTGAAACTTCAACTGAACATTTCACTTATGAAGCGAAACTGGAAATGAAAAGCATTTATTTTTCTTCAAGTGTATGAATTCAGTGCTCAAGACGTGACTCTTCCAGCAACTTAACGCCGTTTCTTGACCTGTGTTCGATATTATTCTCAAGGGGCCCTCGTGTCCAGATAGTTGGCGCCATTAGTTGGACGAGCATATAGTTCAACTCATAAGTGGGTGGGTGCCATGTTGGTGAAGTGAAACCAAAAGCCATCATCAATGAAAATCTCTTTTTTCATGTTAAAGATAAATGACGGTGTTAGCTTTAATACATTTAATAAAATCAATAGCTTCTAAAGTGTTGAAGAAAACAGCAAGGCTACAACAGCCTTGAGGAACACTGGTGCCAAACATTATTTTCAAAATGTAAATAATGAAAGAAGGTGAATTGCTTTTGCAAAATGTGGTGAAAACGCAATTGTTTGGACATGCAAACAAGCTTTGGCATAACAGGAGTCTATATAATTAACGCAACACAAAGAAAAATCAAGTTAGGGACATCTTCATATATAATTTTAATGGATGATATTAATTTTCTTTTATATAACTAATATTTCTTGTGTAATTCCCTTCAATTGAAACACGTTTGTGAATAAAAATATGGGATGGTGATTTCCAAGGTTCACAGATATTGTAAAATGGTAATCTCAAATGGACAGAAATTCATCTTGGTCCTAACGGAATATCCAATGGGAATGCAGGGTTCAATTAGACATGCAACTGGCCAACTAATGAACAACTTAAAGCATCAAAATACAAGCCACAAGAAGAAAGGCATGATGGTAAGACGAAAAGACAAGAAATAAAAAACTGAAATATTGCATTCGAGAAAACTGACGTGTGCTTATTCACAGGAAAAATGGAATCCCTATATCAGGGTTCATGTTCATAGATAAGATACTGACATCTGTATAAATGTGTTTCATCACAGCTATAAACTTATTGGTCTCATGACGTAAACATTGATTACACCAAGTCCTGCTGTGTGATTTGCAACAAACCCAGCAACATGACATTATGATGCTGGAAGGAACTTGGAATTATTTGACGAAAAAATAATCTATCCAACAGAATAAGAACGTACAAACATACTGTCCCCTTTTCTTGCCCATACTCGTATGATATATAGAAATCCTTGTGTCTATGTATTCTGACCAGATGTATGGTGTGGGTAACATACATTTACGGCACAGTATCCAATATTAGTGAGTGAGAATGGTTGTACCCCGCTTTCAGCAACATTCCAGCAATATCACAGTGGTACACCGGAAATGCGTTTCACTTATTGTACCCTTGTGGTGAATCAAAGCCAGGTTTTCGGTAAGATGAGCAAACGCTGTAACCACTTGGCTACCCCTATGGCCCGGGTCTAATATTTATTAGGACAACTATACACCTCGTGGGTCCAACATAAGTGTCAAGTACTGCCTGGCTCCTCCTGCCCATAGACGAAATGAGCGTGCGAATCCAACGTTCGGTAATATTAACCCCCTCGGTATGTGCAAGCTGTTGAAGTGTATGTGGTTTTATTTGGATAATGCTGCAGTGATGCATCCAATATGAGCTGGACCCACAGCTGGTTTATCAGATACCAATTTGGCAATTTAGAGGACAATGGTGGGAAGACCTGTATATTGTGGTTAAAAGCTCTGACACATGCTGTATATGG
Organism: Haliotis cracherodii; assembly: GCF_022045235.1. Taxonomy (NCBI): domain Eukaryota; kingdom Metazoa; phylum Mollusca; class Gastropoda; order Lepetellida; family Haliotidae; genus Haliotis; species Haliotis cracherodii. Next base: position 37,507,820 of record NW_027266275.1, on the reverse strand, counting down.
TCTAATATCCTGTTGAAAAAATGACGTTAGCATGGTTTATAAATGGAACAACGTGTTGGAGATTGGCTTCAAAATCGAAATCTGTCGACCTCCCGTTTGCAGTTGGCGTCGAAACGTTCATGGTGACTTCGATACACTCTAGCTCTCCCATGAGCTTGGTGCAGCAGCATTGACTCATCGCTGAACCAAACAGTTCACTGTCGCTGGTTAGGTTATACTCTGTATGCCTTACACCACGATGTTGTCGATGCGTCAAAGCATCACCTCAGACAGGCTGTCGGGCTCTGAGACCTGCCTCACAAGGAAGTTACGCTATGTCTGGTCTGATATTCTTATCAATCCTGTAATTACTGCTGTTGTACAAGATACCGCAAATACGAATAAGTGAGCGAGTGAGTGAAAGAGTTGGATTTTACGCTGTTTTTAGAAATATTCAAGCAATATCACCGTAGTGGGGGGGGGGGGGGGGGGGGGGGGGGGGGGGGGCTCCAGAAATGCGATTCACACATAGTACACATGTAGGGAATCGAACCCAGCGCTTTGGCGTGATGAGGGAACGCTTTGACAATTAGACTGCCCCACCACCCAGTCGTTGTATGATGTGTTCCTGTGGACAAAACCATTCCATAATCATACGAAATCTCTGCGAAAATCTCAGCCAAAGACTGGTTTGGCCTCATTATATCTTTTCATAGCCCTATATTGTGTTGACAACGCAATGTAACAATGGTATATTTCAGACCATCTTATGTAAGGTGGTATGGTCAGTCTACAAAACCGCTAGAACTACAAATGAAAACTAGAAGTGAAGTGAATAAAAATTCTAACAAGATTTAAAGAAATATGTCACAGCTGTGACCTTTGTGAGGCTCATAGGTACAAAAGTCTGGAGATTGTATTCAGGGACTCACTGAAAACTCTGGCTTCAGCAGACTGCCACTTCCAAAACCCAGTCGTCCGTTATGTTTCGGTTAGACGTGGCGTGATTCCGCTAGTTGCTAACCGAGAACCTTTTTGCAATTGAGAGGCTCCTATTGTATTAGGCTTATTCATGTGCATTGATCCGTGTTTCTCATGTGATGTATCTTTTCAATACTGTTAGGTTTGAGTTATGCATTTGGTCGTTGTTGTGTATTGATGATTCAAACAATAACAATATAACTAAATGATATCATATTCATGATTCACATGTTGCTTGTATTATAATGTCTTTCAAATATGGATAATTATCAATATCATCTGTGTATTGCTTGAGCTTTGTTGGTTTGTCTACAGCATTTCAACAAACACTTTAAAACTATTAATTCACTTTACCGTGTGGATAATGTACACAGGACACGTGTCTATGAATGTATGAAATAAGTGTCACGGATTCTCCACCAATTATTATGAAGCAAATGTGTGAAGCTAATTTCATCTTACGTGGCCTTTGGTAACAGTCATTCATTGCCAAAGGGTAAGCAATATGTGTGGTAATAGAGGCAGACTGGGTGAGGTATTATATATATACTGAACGCGTCTCGGTACGGTTGTGACATTATATATTTCTATATTTAGCTCCCCGTTATAAGGATGAATAATTCATTCTTCGACTGGTATTAGGTTAATGTTTTTAATCAACCGTGACAATAAATGCTTTGTTTGTTGTTTGTAAATGATGGGATTAATGAAACTGTTTGTTTAAACTTGCAGATTTGTTTTACATGTCGCCTAGAACCGTCTAAATGTCATAACAGGCAGCAATCTTTCAATAGTGAAATAAAAGTTTGTATTCCAATGCCACTGTTTTCTATGATTTAAGCCTTACACCGAAGGCAAAAAGTGTGTAAATGATATGATGGATCAATGAAAAACAGTGATAACACCAGGTGTTTGCAAAAATGGTACATCACATCACTTCAGTTTCCACAATTATGGTAATATAAAAAATGTAGTCAAGCCTTCCCTGCAATACATGCAACCTATTTCCACAATGTTTAAAGAAGAAAGTCTGTCAATATTGGTGCGTGTGTGTGTGTGTGTGTGAGTGCGTGCGTGCGTGCGTGCGTGCGTGCGTGCGTGCGTGCGTGCGTGCGAGCGTGTGTGTGTGTGTGTGTGTGTGTGTGTGTGTGCTAGTGCCAGTACCAGTCCGGAATATTGCCGATTTTATAGTGCTAGCTCATTGTGTGTGTGTGTGTGTGTGTGTGTGCGTGCGTGTGCTTGTGCGTGTGCGTGTGCGTGTGTGCTCGCGTGTGTGTGCTAGTGCTAGTACCAGTCCGGAATAATGCCGATTTTATAGTGCTAGCTCATTGTGTGTGTGTGTGTGTGTGTGTGTGTGTGTGTGTGTGTGTGTGTGTGTGTGTGTGTGTGTGTGTGTGTGTGTGTGTGCTAGTACTAGTCCGAATAATGCCCAGTTTATAGTGCTAGCTCATTGAGATACATGAATACCCCACTCAGACACAGTATACTGACTGAGAGCCGACCAGTCCTTGTTTTGGACCCTTATTTCCGACAAGGGAACAACAAGCACCATTTTTTCACGTATTTTGGTATGACGCTCAACACGACTAACCTTGGGGCAAACTAATTTGATTTAAAACATTAAAAATAATTTGCATAATACACAAATGCTGATGGGTATGACAGACATCTTATCTTTGAAATTCAATAAATAATCAATAAATGCATTTTTTCGGCACGTAGTTTCAACATTTCAAACATGGCCTAGGGGTCATGTGGTTGCAAAATTTTATTTCTTACCCCAGGCGTCCTTGAATCGATTTATTTTTACACAAAATTAGTCAGCCACAGATTACTTTTTACAAAATGTTGCAGCGATGAGTGATGGTTAAATAGACATAATCAAATTTTACAACAGTTTGAATGATACACCTGAAAGTATGGCTTGGGGATAGATATCACTGGAAAGAAAAGCATACATATACGTAAGCGTATTGAACCCATGATACATTTCCTCAAGAAAGACACCGATGGCAAAGGTAATATGCTGCCGTGCCTTTAAGAATTCATGCTTCGCAAAATGTAAATCAATGTAACGTCGGACTGATTTGTGGGTGTAGGTTCTGAACTTCGTGACTCATTTAGACTGTTCTCTTCTTTTTAACTGTGAAAGAGACATGTAATCAACCCGAAGTTCTGACATTTTGATGTCTGTCAATAACCATAATACCACTGTGACCTTTCGTGGAACTATCTTAATTACCTAGTTAGCTGGATATAAGTAGTTTCTTTGTGTCATAACTGTCGACTGTATATATAGGTTGTCTACACTAACCTCGCGTCATTTGTGAAGCACTTTATTCCAATTGGCAACGCAGTACTAGAAAGTTGAGAAAAACAATCGTTTCATTAGTCTAATATTGTTTTCATTCAGTCTACATATTCTAGCGTGCCTTGTCAATAATTATGTGTCTAACTGTGACCTTGAAGATAACGTACTAAAATTGAAAAAACTAAACCTTTCAAAAGTGTTAAAAATTACTTTACCAGTTATGACACAATTATTGGTCATATCGTTGCAAAAGATATTTCATTCCGCACTATCTTTGTTTGCATGTATCAGTAAAACAATATTGGTTTAGCGACAACATCTTTGGGGGGTTTTCATCAATGTGACTCGATCTACGTCAATTAAAAAGCATCCCACATTAAAAAGCCGATAGACTGAATTTCGTTTAAAGTGTTAACTACTACATCATCCATGGCAATTCTAAGAATTCGAAATGATCACCTCATGACAAGAACAGGGATACTTTATCTTCAGAGGTTTTCAGATTATTCACAGTATGTAGATTTAGTTAACTTACCAACGCCCCACAAACTCAGTGATGGATCATATATATATCATGTAACAACGATATGATTCCCTATGATACGACCATAGCGTGGTAGGTTTGATCACACTGTTAATAAAGTGTTATTTATGTGAATCTGAAACATGGTTCTCTTGTGCAGCAACCTTGTGTCTCATTAGGTCTGGTTACCGTAATACTTTTACGCAATTCCTGAGGTTCAGAGAGCATCAATCAACCCTCGCATATTCTGAGATGATTAGTTCAACAGATTCTCCTCCGACCATGTCATCAAGTGTGACACTGTTACTGTGGAAAGTTGTTTTTCATTAAAACGAAATGTTTATTATTGAGAGTCTCTCTGTCTTTTACAGGGGCGGTCGGGTAGCCTAGTGGTTAAAGCGTTCGGTCGTCACGCAGAAGACCCGGGTTCGATTCCCGACATGGGTACAATGTGTGAAGCCCATTTCTGGTGTTCCCCGCCGTGATATTGATGGAATATTGCTAAAAGCGGCGTAAAACCATACTCACTCACTCACTCACTCACTCACTCACTCACTGTCTTTTACATTTCAACATGGACTTTGCAACTATTCATTCATCGTACCTATCTGTATAATATACAGAGGACATTTGTTTATTTTTACATCAGTGCATGAACATAATTAGTTTCATAAATTCTCGTCCAACAGATCTCTCGAACCAAATGTGTAAAAAGTATTTGTTTACTGAACTTCTTCAACATTTGAACCAGCGCTTTGATAGCAGACATTGGTGGCTGACGGGTAAAAAGGACACAAAACCCTTTTGATATTCATGACATCTCTGTCAAAACGATTGCGACTATATTATGAGCACGTGTTTATGAATCCCTATCAAACAGGGATGATACCAAGTGTTCGCGAAAAGGTGAGCGTATTCTGCCCCACCGGTGGCATCCGTCACAAAGACATGAAAGACATGTCAATTGTTCACCTAATAACACGAGAAACATATGGTAGACGCTAAAATAGGGAATTGCATCTGAGTGAGTGAGTGAGTGAGTATGGTTTTACGCCGCTTTTAGCAATATTCCAGCAATATCACGGCGGGGGTCACCAGAAATAGGCTTCACACATTGTACTCATGTCGGGAATCGAACCCGGGTCTTCGGCGTGACGAGCCAACGCTTTAACCACTAGGCTATCCGACCGCGCCTAATTGCATCTGACATCATTGTTGTCACTGATGCATCAAATTTGGTAATGTCTCCACATGTCTGCCAGAAACATTTTGATAGCTTTACTGGGGCCTTGAATGTTGTAACCTTAATCAAACAACTTCTGAGCAAGAGTCGTATGACGCTCTTTGAACTCTTGGGAGGAAGAGCACGCTCGACTGTACCTCAAAAAGGGCTGGAGCTGCAGGAATATTGCTCGACGAAAAGGGAAAGTTGAAGTCATCCCTCTCGTCATACAGTTTTGTGGAGAGTGTTTTGTCACTCTGAATGTTTTTGTATAGGTGTAAATATGAAACAGACGAGGCGGTCTCACTTGTCTCCTTTTTTCTAGTTCAGGTGGGTAAATCAGTGGAAGGGAATTGACTATTTGATGGTAACTGAACGATATCGGATCAACGATATACCTGAAGCTTAAGTAAAACCTCTTGGCCAAATTACCTTATTTGGACTTCGGACCTGTGAAGATCCAGCTTAGAATAGTTCTTCAGCAACCCATGCTTGTCTTGAGAGGCAACTATGCATGACGTAAGACGCGACTAATGAGATCGGGTGGTCAGGCTCGCTGACTTGGTTTATGCATGTCATCATATCCCAATTGCGTGGATCGATGCTCATGATATCCATCACTGGATTTTCAGGTCCACAAAAAAAAAAAAAAAAAAAAATATTTTGACTTTGCCAAACTGAACAGAAATGACGATTCATATGCACAAAGAAATAGATCAGCAAGAAGGGGAGTGCAGTTGGTGCCCAAAGGGATGCCTACTCCTTGACTAAATGTCTTATCCAAGTCTAGCATTTCACATTGTTTTTCCAATAAACTGCAGATGGCATTTGCTTTCATTTTTGACATATTGCCCTGTAAATAACAATATCTATGGTCCCCATGGATCAAGGAATGAAGTTGTTCCTTCAGAATGTCATGTGGGATAGTGGTGTACATAGCTGCAAATTCAAACATTTTGACAGAATTGAACTGTGTTCTTTTCTAAGATTGTAAAATCTTTTACGTTTTTGAGAATCCACATTGTATTAATCCAACTTGTCACAACTTCTTTCTGCAAATTCAAGAAAAAATGTCTTAATTGTATTAAGAATTAAGGTTGATGTTTGAAACAGGGATTTGGAGGTACATTTACTGGACCCAGCAATATATCTCTCTTTGTACATATTTTGTGGAGCTTGTGAATTCAGTACAAAAGAGGAATGTACATGACACCAGGTGTTAGAGTCAAGACAAACGTTTATGGTACTGATGCATGGTTTAGCAGATTTGGCATTATTTGACATGTCACTTGTATCAAATTCTTTGATCGAACAATTAATGTATTGATGCTGACATAATTATACTGGTTATGTTATTTGAGGCCTTTACAGTGGGGACAACTACAAACATTTCATGTAGGGCAGCCAGGCTTTGGATGGCAGCTGGCTGGGGAGAATGGGTTTATTCACATTTTGTTTCCTCTTTTTCAGTTACCAAAATATAAGCAGCATGTATCAAAATAGTGAGACTGCGTAGATTAATATTGCGATATCAAGACAGTGTCTCCGTGCGGTTTTGATGTTTGTCATAGTTTCTGTATTTAATACTGCATAAAGTCAGATGATTCATTACTGGACTGGTATTATGTTGATATTTTGAATCCTTCATGACAATAAGGTATGAAAACACCCAATACGTTAATGGTCAAAACATATCTTTCAAACACATGCATTAAATCTTGTACCTCACACCAAACGCCACGTTTCCTCTGGGAACAAGGCGATACTAAAAAACAGAGCTAGTGACCGTTCTTTCAGTTTTCAGAGGGTGTTATTGATGCAGAAATCATACCACATTCTAATATTCCAAATTAATCCAAACGTGCTTGTGTGTGTGTGTGTGTGTGTGTGTGTGTGTGTGTGTGTGTGTGTGTGTGTGTGTGTGCTAGTACTAGTCCGAATAATGCCCAGTTTATAGTGCTAGCTCATTGAGATACATGAATACCCCACTCAGACACAGTATACTGACTGAGAGCCGACCAGTCCTTGTTTTGGACCCTTATTTCCGACAAGGGAACAACAAGCACCATTTTTTCACGTATTTTGGTATGACGCTCAACACGACTAACCTTGGGGCAAACTAATTTGATTTAAAACATTAAAAATAATTCGCATAATACACAAATGCTGATGGGTATGACAGACATCTTATCTTTGAAATTCAATAAATAATCAATAAATGCATTTTTTCGGCACGTAGTTTCAACATTTCAAACATGGCCTAGGGGTCATGTGGTTGCAAAATTTTATTTCTTACCCCAGGCGTCCTTGAATCGATTTATTTTTACACAAAATTAGTCAGCCACAGATTACTTTTTACAAAATGTTGCAGCGATGAGTGATGGTTAAATAGACATAATCAAATTTTACAACAGTTTGAATGATACACCTGAACGTATGGCTTGGGGATAGATATCACTGGAAAGAAAAGCATACATATACGTAAGCGTATTGAACCCATGATACATTTCCTCAAGAAAGACACCGATGGCAAAGGTAATATGCTGCCGTGCCTTTAAGAATTCATGCTTCGCAAAATGTAAATCAATGTAACGTCGGACTGATTTGTGGGTGTAGGTTCTGAACTTCGTGACTCATTTAGACTGTTCTCTTCTTTTTAACTGTGAAAGAGACATGTAATCAACCCGAAGTTCTGACATTTTGATGTCTGTCAATAACCATAATACCACTGTGACCTTTCGTGGAACTATCTTAATTACCTAGTTAGCTGGATATAAGTAGTTTCTTTGTGTCATAACTGTCGACTGTATATATAGGTTGTCTACACTAACCTCGCGTCATTTGTGAAGCACTTTATTCCAATTGGCAACGCAGTACTAGAAAGTTGAGAAAAACAATCGTTTCATTAGTCTAATATTGTTTTCATTCAGTCTACATATTCTAGCGTGCCTTGTCAATAATTATGTGTCTAACTGTGACCTTGAAGATAACGTACTAAAATTGAAAAAACTAAACCTTTCAAAAGTGTTAAAAATTACTTTACCAGTTATGACACAATTATTGGTCATATCGTTGCAAAAGATATTTCATTCCGCACTATCTTTGTTTGCATGTATCAGTAAAACAATATTGGTTTAGCGACAACATCTTTGGGGGGTTTTCATCAATGTGACTCGATCTACGTCAATTAAAAAGCATCCCACATTAAAAAGCCGATAGACTGAATTTCGTTTAAAGTGTTAACTACTACATCATCCATGGCAATTCTAAGAATTCGAAATGATCACCTCATGACAAGAACAGGGATACCTTATCTTCAGAGGTTTTCAGATTATTCACAGTAAGCGTATTGAACCCATGATACATTTCCTCATGAAAGACACCGATGGCAAAGGTAATATGCTGCCGTGCCTTTAAGAATTCATGCTTCGCAAAATGTAAATCAATGTAACGTCGGACTGATTTGTGGGTGTAGGTTCTGAACTTCGTGACTCATTTAGACTGTTCTCTTCGTTTTAACTGTGAAAGAGACATGTAATCAACCCGAAGTTCTGACATTTTGATGACTGTCAATAACCATAATACCACTGTGACCTTTCGTGGAACTATCTTAATTACCTAGTTAGCTGGATATAAGTAGTTTCTTTGTGTCATAACTGTCGACTGTATATATAGGTTGTCTACACTAACCTCGCGTCATTTGTGAAGCACTTTATTCCAATTGGCAACGCAGTACTAGAAAGTTGAGAAAAACAATCGTTTCATTAGTCTAATATTGTTTTCATTCAGTCTACATATTCTAGCGTGCCTTGTCAATAATTATGTGTCTAACTGTGACCTTGAAGATAACGTACTAAAATTGAAAAAACTAAACCTTTCAAAAGTGTTAAAAATTACTTTACCAGTTATGACACAATTATTGGTCATATCGTTGCAAAAGATATTTCATTCCGCACTATCTTTGTTTGCATGTATCAGTAAAACAATATTGGTTTAGCGACAACATCTTTGGGGGGTTTTCATCAATGTGACTCGATCTACGTCAATTAAAAAGCATCCCACATTAAAAAGCCGATAGACTGAATTTCGTTTAAAGTGTTAACTACTACATCATCCATGGCAATTCTAAGAATTCGAAATGATCACCTCATGACAAGAACAGGGATACCTTATCTTCAGAGGTTTTCAGATTATTCACAGTAAGCGTATTGAACCCATGATACATTTCCTCAAGAAAGACACCGATGGCAAAGGTAATATGCTGCCGTGCCTTTAAGAATTCATGCTTCGCAAAATGTAAATCAATGTAACGTCGGACTGATTTGTGGGTGTAGGTTCTGAACTTCGTGACTCATTTAGACTGTTCTCTTCGTTTTAACTGTGAAAGAGACATGTAATCAACCCGAAGTTCTGACATTTTGATGACTGTCAATAACCATAATACCACTGTGACCTTTCGTGGAACTATCTTAATTACCTAGTTAGCTGGATATAAGTAGTTTCTTTGTGTCATAACTGTCGACTGTATATATAGGTTGTCTACACTAACCTCGCGTCATTTGTGAAGCACTTTATTCCAATTGGCAACGCAGTACTAGAAAGTTGAGAAAAACAATCGTTTCATTAGTCTAATATTGTTTTCATTCAGTCTACATATTCTAGCGTGCCTTGTCAATAATTATGTGTCTAACTGTGACCTTGAAGATAACGTACTAAAATTGAAAAAACTAAACCTTTCAAAAGTGTTAAAAATTACTTTACCAGTTATGACACAATTATTGGTCATATCGTTGCAAAAGATATTTCATTCCGCACTATCTTTGTTTGCATGTATCAGTAAAACAATATTGGTTTAGCGACAACATCTTTGGGGGGGTTTCATCAATGTGACTCGATCTACGTCAATTAAAAAGCATCCCACATTAAAAAGCCGATAGACTGAATTTCGTTTAAAGTGTTAACTACTACATCATCCATGGCAATTCTAAGAATTCGAAATGATCACCTCATGACAAGAACAGGGATACCTTATCTTCAGAGGTTTTCAGATTATTCACAGTAAGCGTATTGAACCCATGATACATTTCCTCATGAAAGACACCGATGGCAAAGGTAATATGCTGCCGTGCCTTTAAGAATTCATGCTTCGCAAAATGTAAATCAATGTAACGTCGGACTGATTTGTGGGTGTAGGTTCTGAACTTCGTGACTCATTTAGACTGTTCTCTTCGTTTTAACTGTGAAAGAGACATGTAATCAACCCGAAGTTCTGACATTTTGATGACTGTCAATAACCATAATACCACTGTGACCTTTCGTGGAACTATCTTAATTACCTAGTTAGCTGGATATAAGTAGTTTCTTTGTGTCATAACTGTCGACTGTATATATAGGTTGTCTACACTAACCTCGCGTCATTTGTGAAGCACTTTATTCCAATTGGCAACGCAGTACTAGAAAGTTGAGAAAAACAATCGTTTCATTAGTCTAATATTGTTTTCATTCAGTCTACATATTCTAGCGTGCCTTGTCAATAATTATGTGTCTAACTGTGACCTTGAAGATAACGTACTAAAATTGAAAAAACTAAACCTTTCAAAAGTGTTAAAAATTACTTTACCAGTTATGACACAATTATTGGTCATATCGTTGCAAAAGATATTTCATTCCGCACTATCTTTGTTTGCATGTATCAGTAAAACAATATTGGTTTAGCGACAACATCTTTGGGGGGTTTTCATCAATGTGACTCGATCTACGTCAATTAAAAAGCATCCCACATTAAAAAGCCGATAGACTGAATTTCGTTTAAAGTGTTAACTACTACATCATCCATGGCAATTCTAAGAATTCGAAATGATCACCTCATGACAAGAACAGGGATACCTTATCTTCAGAGGTTTTCAGATTATTCACAGTAAGCGTATTGAACCCATGATACATTTCCTCAAGAAAGACACCGATGGCAAAGGTAATATGCTGCCGTGCCTTTAAGAATTCATGCTTCGCAAAATGTAAATCAATGTAACGTCGGACTGATTTGTGGGTGTAGGTTCTGAACTTCGTGACTCATTTAGACTGTTCTCTTCGTTTTAACTGTGAAAGAGACATGTAATCAACCCGAAGTTCTGACATTTTGATGACTGTCAATAACCATAATACCACTGTGACCTTTCGTGGAACTATCTTAATTACCTAGTTAGCTGGATATAAGTAGTTTCTTTGTGTCATAACTGTCGACTGTATATATAGGTTGTCTACACTAACCTCGCGTCATTTGTGAAGCACTTTATTCCAATTGGCAACGCAGTACTAGAAAGTTGAGAAAAACAATCGTTTCATTAGTCTAATATTGTTTTCATTCAGTCTACATATTCTAGCGTGCCTTGTCAATAATTATGTGTCTAACTGTGACCTTGAAGATAACGTACTAAAATTGAAAAAACTAAACCTTTCAAAAGTGTTAAAAATTACTTTACCAGTTATGACACAATTATTGGTCATATCGTTGCAAAAGATATTTCATTCCGCACTATCTTTGTTTGCATGTATCAGTAAAACAATATTGGTTTAGCGACAACATCTTTGGGGGGGTTTCATCAATGTGACTCGATCTACGTCAATTAAAAAGCATCCCACATTAAAAAGCCGATAGACTGAATTTCGTTTAAAGTGTTAACTACTACATCATCCATGGCAATTCTAAGAATTCGAAATGATCACCTCATGACAAGAACAGGGATACCTTATCTTCAGAGGTTTTCAGATTATTCACAGTAAGCGTATTGAACCCATGATACATTTCCTCATGAAAGACACCGATGGCAAAGGTAATATGCTGCCGTGCCTTTAAGAATTCATGCTTCGCAAAATGTAAATCAATGTAACGTCGGACTGATTTGTGGGTGTAGGTTCTGAACTTCGTGACTCATTTAGACTGTTCTCTTCGTTTTAACTGTGAAAGAGACATGTAATCAACCCGAAGTTCTGACATTTTGATGACTGTCAATAACCATAATACCACTGTGACCTTTCGTGGAACTATCTTAATTACCTAGTTAGCTGGATATAAGTAGTTTCTTTGTGTCATAACTGTCGACTGTATATATAGGTTGTCTACACTAACCTCGCGTCATTTGTGAAGCACTTTATTCCAATTGGCAACGCAGTACTAGAAAGTTGAGAAAAACAATCGTTTCATTAGTCTAATATTGTTTTCATTCAGTCTACATATTCTAGCGTGCCTTGTCAATAATTATGTGTCTAACTGTGACCTTGAAGATAACGTACTAAAATTGAAAAAACTAAACCTTTCAAAAGTGTTAAAAATTACTTTACCAGTTATGACACAATTATTGGTCATATCGTTGCAAAAGATATTTCATTCCGCACTATCTTTGTTTGCATGTATCAGTAAAACAATATTGGTTTAGCGACAACATCTTTGGGGGGTTTTCATCAATGTGACTCGATCTACGTCAATTAAAAAGCATCCCACATTAAAAAGCCGATAGACTGAATTTCGTTTAAAGTGTTAACTACTACATCATCCATGGCAATTCTAAGAATTCGAAATGATCACCTCATGACAAGAACAGGGATACCTTATCTTCAGAGGTTTTCAGATTATTCACAGTAAGCGTATTGAACCCATGATACATTTCCTCAAGAAAGACACCGATGGCAAAGGTAATATGCTGCCGTGCCTTTAAGAATTCATGCTTCGCAAAATGTAAATCAATGTAACGTCGGACTGATTTGTGGGTGTAGGTTCTGAACTTCGTGACTCATTTAGACTGTTCTCTTCGTTTTAACTGTGAAAGAGACATGTAATCAACCCGAAGTTCTGACATTTTGATGACTGTCAATAACCATAATACCACTGTGACCTTTCGTGGAACTATCTTAATTACCTAGTTAGCTGGATATAAGTAGTTTCTTTGTGTCATAACTGTCGACTGTATATATAGGTTGTCTACACTAACCTCGCGTCATTTGTGAAGCACTTTATTCCAATTGGCAACGCAGTACTAGAAAGTTGAGAAAAACAATCGTTTCATTAGTCTAATATTGTTTTCATTCAGTCTACATATTCTAGCGTGCCTTGTCAATAATTATGTGTCTAACTGTGACCTTGAAGATAACGTACTAAAATTGAAAAAACTAAACCTTTCAAAAGTGTTAAAAATTACTTTACCAGTTATGACACAATTATTGGTCATATCGTTGCAAAAGATATTTCATTCCGCACTATCTTTGTTTGCATGTATCAGTAAAACAATATTGGTTTAGCGACAACATCTTTGGGGGGGTTTCATCAATGTGACTCGATCTACGTCAATTAAAAAGCATCCCACATTAAAAAGCCGATAGACTGAATTTCGTTTAAAGTGTTAACTACTACATCATCCATGGCAATTCTAAGAATTCGAAATGATCACCTCATGACAAGAACAGGGATACTTTATCTTCAGAGGTTTTCAGATTATTCACAGTATGTAGATTTAGTTAACTTACCAACGCCCCACAAACTCAGTGATGGATCATATATATATCATGTAACAACGATATGATTCCCTATGATACGACCATAGCGTGGTAGGTTTGATCACACTATTAATAAAGTGTTATTTATGTGAATCTGAAACATGGTTCTCTTGTGCAGCAACCTTGTGTCTCATTAGGTCTGGTTACCGTAATACTTTTACGCAATTCCTGAGGTTCAGAGAGCATCAATCAACCCTCGCATATTCTGAGATGATTAGTTCAACAGATTCTCCTCCGACCATGTCATCAAGTGTGACACTGTTACTGTGGAAAGTTGTTTTTCATTAAAACGAAATGTTTATTATTGAGAGTCTCTCTGTCTTTTACAGGGGCGGTCGGGTAGCCTAGTGGTTAAAGCGTTCGGTCGTCACGCAGAAGACCCGGGTTCGATTCCCGACATGGGTACAATGTGTGAAGCCCATTTCTGGTGTTCCCCGCCGTGATATTGATGGAATATTGCTAAAAGCGGCGTAAAACCATACTCACTCACTCACTCACTCACTGTCTTTTACATTTCAACATGGACTTTGCAACTATTCATTCATCGTACCTATCTGTATAATATACAGAGGACATTTGTTTATTTTTACATCAGTGCATGAACATAATTAGTTTCATAAATTCTGGTCCAACAGATCTCTCGAACCAAATGTGTAAAAAGTATTTGTTTACTGAACTTCTTCAACATTTGAACCAGCGCTTTGATAGCAGACATTGGTGGCTGACGGGTAAAAAGGACACAAAACCCTTTTGATATTCATGACATCTCTGTCAAAACGATTGCGACTATATTATGAGCACGTGTTTATGAATCCCTATCAAACAGGGATGATACCAAGTGTTCGCGAAAAGGTGAGCGTATTCTGCCCCACCGGTGGCATCCGTCACAAAGACATGAAAGACATGTCAATTGTTCACCTAATAACACGAGAAACATATGGTAGACGCTAAAATAGGGAATTGCATCTGAGTGAGTGAGTGAGTATGGTTTTACGCCGCTTTTAGCAATATTCCAGCAATATCACGGCGGGGGTCACCAGAAATAGGCTTCACACATTGTACTCATGTCGGGAATCGAACCCGGGTCTTCGGCGTGACGAGCCAACGCTTTAACCACTAGGCTATCCGACCGCGCCTAATTGCATCTGACATCATTGTTGTCACTGATGCATCAAATTTGGTAATGTCTCCACATGTCTGCCAGAAACATTTTGATAGCTTTACTGGGGCCTTGAATGTTGTAACCTTAATCAAACAACTTCTGAGCAAGAGTCGTATGACGCTCTTTGAACTCTTGGGAGGAAGAGCACGCTCGACTGTACCTCAAAAAGGGCTGGAGCTGCAGGAATATTGCTCGACGAAAAGGGAAAGTTGAAGTCATCCCTCTCGTCATACAGTTTTGTGGAGAGTGTTTTGTCACTCTGAATGTTTTTGTATAGGTGTAAATATGAAACAGACGAGGCGGTCTCACTTGTCTCCTTTTTTCTAGTTCAGGTGGGTAAATCAGTGGAAGGGAATTGACTATTTGATGGTAACTGAACGATATCGGATCATCGATATACCTGAAGCTTAAGTAAAACCTCTTGGCCAAATTACCTTATTTGGACTTCGGACCTGTGAAGATCCAGCTTAGAATAGTTCTTCAGCAACCCATGCTTGTCTTGAGAGGCAACTATGCATGACGTAAGACGCGACTAATGAGATCGGGTGGTCAGGCTCGCTGACTTGGTTTATGCATGTCATCATATCCCAATTGCGTGGATCGATGCTCATGATATCCATCACTGGATTTTCAGGTCCACAAACAAACAAAACAAAACAAATATTTTGACTTTGCCAAACTGAGCAGAGATGACGATTCATATGCACAAAGAAATAGATCAGCAAGAAGGGGAGTGCAGTTGGTGCCCAAAGGGATGCCTACTCCTTGACTAAATGTCTTATCCAAGTCTAGCATTTCACATTGTTTTTTCAATAAACTGCAGATGGCATTTGCTTTCATTTTTGACATATTGCCCTGTAAGTAACAATATATATGGTCCCCATGGATCAAGGAATGAAGTTGTTCCTTCAGAATGTCATGTGGGATAGTGGTGTACATAGCTGCAAATTCAAACATTTTGACAGAATTGAACTGTGTTCTTTTCTAAGATTGTAAAATCTTTTACGTTTTTGAGAATCCACATTGTTTTAATCCAACTTGTCACAACTTCTTTCTGCAAATTCAAGAAAAAAATTCTTAATTGTATTAAGAATTAAGGTTGATGTTTGAAACAGGGATTTGGAGGTACATTTACTGGACCCAGCAATATATCTCTCTTTGTACATATTTTGTGGAGCTTTTGAATTCAGTACAAAAGAGGAATGTACATGACACCAGGTGTTAGAGTCAAGACAAACGTTTATGGTACTGATGCATGGTTTAGCAGATTTCTTCCTCAGTTAACATACTAGCCTTACATGTGGCATTATTTGACATGTCACTTGTATCAAATTCTTTGATCGAACAATTAATGTATTGATGCTGACATAATTATACTGGTTATGTTATTTGAGGCCTTTACAGTGGGGACAACTACAAACATTTCATGTAGGGCAGCCAGGCTTTGGATGGCAGCTGGCTGGGGAGAATGGGTTTATTCACATTTTGTTTCCTCTTTTTCAGTTACCAAAATATAAGCAGTATGTATCAAAATAGTGAGACTGCGTAGATTAATATTGCGATATCAAGAAAGTGTCTCCGTGCGGTTTTGATGTTTGTCATAGTTTCTGTATTTAATACTGCATAATGTCAGATGATTCATTACTGGACTGGTATTATGTTGATGTTTTGAATCCTTCGTGACAATAAGGTATGAAAACACCCAATACGTTAATGGTCAAAACATATCTTTCAAACACATGCATTAAATCTTGTACCTCACACCAAACGCCACGTTTCCTCTGGGAACAAGGCGATACTACAAAACAGAGCTAGTGACCTTTCTTTCAGTTTTCAGAGGGTGTTATTGATGCAGAAATCATACCACATTCTAATATTCCAAATTAATCCAAACGTCTTCAAGTGAATGCCATTCAGAAATTGACAAGAATGTATGAACTAATGTTGCCATCTGAAAGACAAGCAAGTTTCACAATATGTAAGGAAAAGAGAAGTTACTGGCGTATTTGCGTCGCGACATTGTGCCTAACTCATTGCCTATCACTAAAGTGTACATTAGATTTAACAGTGCATCGGAACTCATTCTTCCCATAGGCATAGTTGAGACTATTTCCACTACATATATCATGCTGTAGTCTGCCTTCCCGGCAGACAGCGGAAGCACTGGCATTGATAAAATAATGATTATTAGATAGAACGATTATTTCCATTGCCTGTGTAGACTTTTCCAATAATAACTTCCATGTGGTTAAGTTGAATCATATCATATAGTCATCGTGGCTGGAAGGTAAATCAATAATGATGAAAAATATGTAACGATGAATATATGAGACAAATTAATACTTTCGTCTGCTATTTTGAATAGGAGAGCAGGATAAAGTATTTTCACAGATTGATGTCACTAGAAGGACAAGCACATATACCTCAACATCATGAAGCCATGACTCATGTGATCAGTGTTCCCTTCCTTTAAACTATTGCAGAGGTTCAAATGTAATTACCCCAAAGTTCTGGAAGTTTGTATTGAATTGTCATGCTAGCAACCACTAGTTTTTCTGGTACGGATATTACCGTCGAAAGTATACACGTCGAAAAAAATAATGCACGATTGTGGGGAACTGGGGGTTAAACTTCCCGTTCAAGACTATTGCACGTATTTTACGACGCGCGCGAGTGTAAGCGTGCGTGCGTGCGTGCGTGTGTACGTGTGTGTTTGTGTGTGGCTGCTTGTACTAGTCCGGACTAATGCCGATTTTACAGCACAAGCCTACTGAGACACAATGACGAAGTCTAACATGAATGACCCACTCAGGCACAGTATACCAACTCCGAGCCGACCAGTCCTTGTTCTAGCCCCTTAATTCCGAGCGCCCGACAAACAAATGGTCTACAGATACTTTGCCTACACGTGGATATAGATAGAGAAACGAACACGGGATTTTGTGGTGATAGCTTCAACAGCTCGGCTATTCCACCTGGTTAGGGAAGAATAAATATGTTAATTGTATTAGTAGATATGAATTTATGAAATAAACAGAACAGATGTACAAAGGCTTCTTTGAGAGGCATAAGAATGTGGAAAACTAAGTTAGGATAAGATATATGAACAACCTCTTTGTTACAATTGGAAGCGTTTCGGTGAAGGTTCTCTTTCTTGACAACAGTTCTTTCAATTTTCAATAGACCCGTGAAGATCCGGGGTAGAAAAGGTCTTCAGCAACCCATGCGTGCTGTAAAAGGTAACTATGCTTGTCGTAAAAGGCGACTAACGGGATCGGGTGGTCAGACTCGATGACTTGGTTGATTCATGTCATAGATCCCAATTGCGTGGATCGATGCTCATGATGTCAATCACTGGATTGTCTCGTCCGGACTTGATTATTTACAGACCGCTGTCATATAACTGGAATATTGCTGTGTGCGGTGTTAAACAACTTACCAACCGACCAATTTTCAATGACATGAAAAACAACCTCGGAGTACTTTTTTACCGCTTTGTTTATTTGTGTCATTTTGTCCCTGTGTATGAGTCAAAGGTAAATCCACCTTAATGACAATATTAAAATGGCTATGAATATAAAAGAGAAAATACATACATTGTCTGCTGTTTTGAATTATATGTCTGAAAGCATATTTTTGGGATGACATCACTGCTAAGAAAAACACACATACACGTCAGCGTACTAAACCCATGATACATCTCCTTACGAAAGACGCTGACGGCAAAGGTGGGATGCTGCAGTGCCTTTAAGAATTTAAGAAAACCAGGTAACATTCATGTAAACTTATACTGGTTCGTGGGTCTACTTTCCTTAACTTTGTCGCTTTTAACTGTGTCGGAGACATGTAACATACACGTTTCTGACATTTTGATGTCTGTCAATAACTATTATACCGTTCGTGGAATTATTTCACCTCGTTAGCTAGATGTAAGTAGTTTCTTTATGTTACCGTACTGCAATGCTGAAGGAAGTTGACAAAAACAAAAGTTTCATTTGTTAAATGTTTTCTTATTCAATCTAAATATTCTTGCGTGTCTTGTCCTGTGTCAGGAATGATGTGTCAACAATGAACTTGAAGATTACGTACTATAATGGTAGATATTTCCAGATAATTGTCTGTTTTTAAGGTTATGAACATTACTTTCCCGTTTTTCACTTCTTTGTCATATTGTGTCAAATTGTATTTCATTCCACGTTATTTTTATTTTCGTGTATTAATAAAAAAATTTTTTATTAACAACATATAGTTTCCACTCACATTTAAAAAAGCCACCATTCATCATTCATGGCAGTTCTGAATTTGGAAAGATCATCGCTAGGCAAAAAACAGGGTTACCCTTTGTACAGGAGGGTTCATGTTGTTCTCAGTATGTAGACGTGATTTACCAACTCCCAACATTCTCATTTCTCGTAAGAACACCGGCCATGAACGCGGCGTGTGATGGGATCATATATCCCCTGTTACAACGATTTGATTCACTATGATAGCAGCATGGCGTGGCTGGTTGACCACACTGTAAATACAGGTGTGATTTATGTGAAGCTAATACATTCTCATCTCAGGGAACCTTGTGTCTCATTAGGTCTGGTTAGGGTCATATTGATCAGGTTGAGTGCAGAGCCATCAAATGCGATGACGTTAGTAACGGTGATCGAGTGTGAGCGGCATTGATGCAAGAGGAATTGTATTCTATGAGAAGTGTATAACCAAAGCTGAGAAAGTGTAGCCTCATGGGCTGTTTCTTTCACATTAACGGTCGGATGAGTGAATTGGTTGTTACTCCGATTTGAACTGTATTATGTTACATCATGGCGTGTCCGGTTAATTGCCCCTTTGGTGAACCCCATGAGAACGGGGAAGGTCAAAGGATCATATTAAGGGCGAAAGAGGGATTGGAAACCACAATTGGTGGATCTTTGAACATTTAAGGGCAAAATTATACACATGCTGTAGCAGCACCTTATACCGTTGGGCCATTCCTGTCCCCATATGATACACATCTGTTCAGCGAATTCTGTTATAAATATATGTATATAGCTATTCTAATATACGTGCAAGTAAAGACAAGATGTTGTCAATATCTCAATGAAGGTGAGGTGAAATTGGGTTTAACGTCGCGTCCAAGATTATTGCACTTATATAGCGACGTGCATGCACGCGTGTGTGTGTGTGTGTGGCTGCTTGTACTAGTCCGGACTGATGCCGATTTATAGTGCTAGCCCACTGAGATACCATGCCGCAGTTTAACATGAGAGCCAACTAGTCCTTGTTTTAGCCCATTAATGCCAGGGCCAGACAGAGTAACAACAAGTACCATCTTTTAACGTCTTTTGGTATGACGTGGCCCGGACCTTCCGCTCTCCGGGCGGACGCCCTTACCTGTAGACCACGGAGGCGGTCCTATCTCAATGGAATAGGATTGCAGTACCATCATACTCATTTTGAGTTGACGTTAAGACTGTGACTGCTTTAAACAATATTTCAGTTATGAATTAATAATTTCTGTGAACAAACAATGCCATTTAGAAAGTGGTCAAATGTAACAAATGTTAATACCAAAAAGGTACTAGTATCTGTATTTTCCTTAGAAAGTTTTATCTCAAATATGTTATAATTCCTTGACACATACCTTTCTTAAGTTGGAGTCTTTACAAAATTGAAAGTTATGATAAACACATCCTACTGTTTTAATAGAACTTGTAAGGTACGACGGTTTGTCACATATAAAAAGTTGGCGACATGCACTTACGCAAGGATCGATGTTCAATTATCTTACCATCTTCTGTACCATGACACATTCAGCACACGTACTGTCGCCATTACTGTAAGAGATGGCGAATGGGAGATTTAGAAAATTGGCAGCGAGAGAATGAATATTTTTTCAGCAAACAATGTTGTTGAAGAACCATGAAAATATGTAGGATCATCCAGATTCTATTTGGCGTAAGTCAACATAGCGGTGAAAATGACATGAATGGATCACTGAACATCAGTGATGACACTGGGTGTTCGTGAAAAGGTCACGTACATGTATGCCCTGCCTGCTGTGTTACGTCGTACTTTGGGAATCGTAATCAAACCAAGCAATGAAGATGAAAAGACAATCACATAGTAGTTTATTTCTAAACAAATGCATTACGTCCTTTGGGATGGTCTAACACTTAAAACTTTTTCCCGTTCTGTAATGGCGTAAATGTTCAAAGGGAGTGAAATGGTCCTGAAAATGAAATCCTGACAAATCCTCCTCAACACTAAGAAAAACCTATGAAACACATTACTGTCTTCCAGGAAATGATCACACGATAATTGCACCGAGTGTTGTGTATGTTCCCACGGGGTCAGCGGGGCCAAGTCAATTTCCAGTGTTGAGTTGTCTCCCTTAGCTATGACTGGATCTGTTGATCGGAGTATCGAATACGAGTAAAACCCTTGTTGTCAGCACCATGCCCTTTCTCACTGATTTCACCAAATTCAAGATATACGTTTTAAACTTTAGACTTGAATTGGTCCTCTGAAACTTATGCTTGTCGCAAGAGGCAACGAAGTGCATCGGGCGGCTGGACATGATGGCTTGATTGTTTGCGCGTCATAGCATCCCGACTGAGTAAGAAGTTGTTTGACATCACTTGTTTTCCTGGGCCAAATTCAGTTATTTGCAGACCGCCAGAACACTGCTGACTGCAATGTTAAACAACAAACAAAAAGGTTTCGCTTTCAATATGCATGTAACGGCATGAATAGACTGCAAGTTTGTTGAACTCAAGTCGATAAACAATGCCAACGATCCATCGATTTGTGGGGTCTTATGGGGTCTGTTTTTGCAGGTGATTCCATTATGTTCCAACTGAGCTTCCATGACAATGTGAAAGAAACAGACACCTTGGTGTGGAGGCAAAGCGTTAGAGACAATTATCTTGTCAACTGACAATTACAATTTCTGGACAGAGGACCCAATCACACTGTACGTGTTCTAAACAGGGATAGTATTGGCATCAGTCAACCTTAAATAGCCTCAAGTGTGCCTGAAGTGGATGATATCGAAAAAACTAAATTGTCACAGAAAATGTTTTTAAAAAGTATGCTTTAGACGGTTGAAAAAAATATGTCTGGCACAAAAAGTACATTGTCGCAAGAAGTTCACAATTGTATTATCAGGCTCACAGATGTATTAAAAAATGTCTGGTTTAGCAGCTTTAACATCAAATGGGCGGTTCCTTACTGGCTATTGTCGGTTGAAAATTGACAGATACACGCCTTTAATCAGCTCTGCTTTCTGTTACGTATATGCAAAGAGCATGTGGATCATTGCCTCGTATTTACAGGAATTTCGCAAAGATAATACAAATAGATTTTTTGTTAAATCAGCTTGCTTACTTTCACATTCATACAAATTGCAGTTGGATTGTTGTTGGATTTGTGGGAATTGTGCAAATACAAAAGTAAGAACAAAAGTATTACCTGTGTGTGTTATACAACCGTACCAATACAATACTATCAAACAAGAATTATTATTAGAAACGGATCTGGCTTGTGACTCTCCGCAAGTGTCAACAATCAATAAACACACCTTAATCTTTGACCCGTCCAATAGATACATGCCAAGATGGTAATGATTTAGTAATCTTGTCAAGTCTCGTCGTGTGAACAATGTATTCAGCAGCCAAATTGAATACAAGGCTGTTGGCTTGCTCAGTCGCCAGCGTGAACAAACATGACAATGCCGTATTTGTATTTGATATTTCTGTGGATAGGGCTTTCACACAAAGTGTTCGTATTTTTCAACTGTATTATTGTGACCTCATGTCAGGTCTTTACCACAAATTGTACCACAATAGGTGCAGCCTCCCCGAACCAGCTTACTTGTCAACAGTGTTTACTGTATGGGTATATGAAGGAGGGAGTTGGTTCTCAGGCCACTTTGAACAATATTCCAGTTATAGCCATGCTTACGTATGGGTGAGAGAGTCAGTATGGTTTTATGCCGCTTGTAGCAATATTCCAGCAATATCAGGGCGGGGAACACCAGAAATGGGCTTCACATGTGGGGAATCGAAACCGGGTCTTTAGCGTGCCAACCGAACGCTTTAACCACTAGGCTATCCCACAGCCCCTATATATTTTACTGTTTTGAGTACGGTTTATTGGAATATGTATGCTTATTTGTCATAATAAGCTGCGTCCCTGTCTTTCTTGTGATGTTCGTCACGTATAGATTTTCAATCAGACAAATTGTTTTCACAACCTTTTGAGAAATGTAATTATAAGAAACCACGAGGACAATTATGGATTTTCTTGCAATGTACAGTTGGTACCAAATGAATATGAAATATGAATATGTGACTTTTGACACACATCTTCCGCACCACAGATTGATGAATTGGTTGATTAAATATATTTGAAGGCCAGAGGATATTTCAATGTCAGTATAAATCGCAATGGAAGAGTAAACGATAATGAAATTTGAAAGATGAGAAAATCGGGATGCCTTTTCCCTTAATATCCTGAATCGAATGAACAAGATACACACATGTAAAATATAAAGAGTTCATATTGATATTCAAAGCTACACGTGTCATACATTGATACATTAATACGGGGCACGTTGGGTCACATAGTCTGAAGCTGTGCTGGGGTCCTCCTGATTATATGGCAACACCAAACCCATGCTTCTGTGTTTTATCAAAGTTATGAGGGTATACGACTTGCATCTCTTAGACCCGTGGGGGGCACGGGTGGCCCAATGGTCTAAGGCGCCGCGATTCGCTGTGCAGAGTTGCGTCCCTGGGACACGCCAGAAACCTATGATTGTGGGTTCGAATCCCGGTTCGCCCCGATTATGTTCCTAGGTTTGTCAGCACCATACCCGTGCTCGTGGGTTTAACCGAAGTGGTAATCGTCTGAGACCTGCATCACTTCGGGCTTTCCTCCCACATTAAGCTGACACGCCGCGATATAACTGGAATACTGTTATAAGTGGCGTTAAACCCAACTCACTCACTCTTAGACCCGTGAAGATCCGGGCTAGAATTGGTCTTCACCAAGCCATACTGGTCGTAAGAAGCGACTAATGTGACCGGTAGTCAGGCTCGTTGACTTGGTTGATGCATGTCATCGTATCCCAATTGCCATCGATGCTCATGCTAACTAGATTGTCTGGTCCAGTTTCGATTATTTACAGGCTGCTGTCAAATAACTGAATGCAACACACAAACAAGCAAACAACTGAAAAACAAAAAAATGGTCCTTAAGCTACTTTCAACATATGTCTAGACGTAGTAACTGCCTTATGTGACACTGATATGTTTTCTATGTGTAAGTGGGGAGAGGAGTGAGACACGGGTGGCCCAGTCGTTTATGGAGCCACAATTCGCTGTGCCCGAAACCTATGATTGTGGGTTCGAATCCCGGTTCACCCCGATTATGTTTCTAGGTTTGTCGGCACCATACCCATGCTCGTGAGTTTCACCGAAGTGGTAAACGTCTGAGAACGGCATCACTTAGGGCTTTCCTCCCACATTAAGCTGACACCCTGTGATATCACGGGAATACTGTTAAAAGCGGCGTTAAACCCAACTCACTCACTCACTCTTCCTATATTGGACCGCCTCCGTGGTCTAGTGGAGGTTCCATTCCCGGACGCGTCAACCAAAAAGACGTTAAAAGAGGGTACTTGTTGTGTCCCTGCCTTGCGCTCGGGAAAGTACAAGGACTTGTCGGCTCGGAGTAAACTGTATCTGTGTTCGAGTTGGGTATCCATGTTAAACTGAGACATGGTATCACACTTGGCTAGCACTAACAACAGGCATAAATCCCGTAACCACTCGCAGTCACATGACTGACGACTCTTAAAACAAACTCAATGATGATGTTTATCTCCAGCAAAATGGATTTGTTTTTAAAAGCGCACTTTGCAATGTTTGTCATGACTGTAATTATTATTCATTATCGGCGGAATGGCTTGTTTTCAATTCATAAGTAGAAGCATACATGCAACTATCTGAATTAATTGATCATCGCGATATTCCGTTATTCTATTTCAAATTGCGATGACTACAGTACAAGCAAGCACACGTCGCCACAAGAAACGTAACCTTTAACCCCATTTAACCTCACCTATTCCTTGACTGATCTGGGTCAGATAAACTTCAGTTAACATATGAGGAATGATCTATTGCAGATGTAGTCAGACAGACAAATGGAAGCTATACTGAGGTACATAACGGAGTCAAACAACACAGGTGACGCAGTAGTCGCAGGCGCCGCAATTCGCTGTGCAGAGTTGCGTCCCTTAGGCGTGACAGAAATCTATATTCGTGGATTCGTATTCCAGATTCTTTCCGATTATGGGTTTTTCAGCACCATACCATACGGGGTAAACGTCTGAGACTTGATTTGATGGCGCGAGTGGGGTTTTAGGTCGCGCCTTCAGCAATACATACAATGTGTTTCACCCAAAGAAGCAATGTCAGGGAACTGAACCAGTGGTTTGGGCGTGGCGAACACCTGAGCCACAAGGCTAGTCATTCGTCTATCCTTCTGGGAACCGCGAATGCAAAGCAAACATAAGCTTAGGTCCAGGAATAGACTCAGAAGATTGGAAAGTTACAGGCGCTGACACCGGACAAACAAGCCATTATCCAAATTGAACTAAACGATAATCTTAGCGGCATGTTCCGTTTGCATGAAACAAACTGCCTTCTACAAAACAACGTGGAATCAGTCGGGATGAACACGCACATGGTATCTGTGACACATAAATAGGTTAAGGTGGACCAAAAGCTCTATCCAAAATAGTACCAGGTCATGTTTGATGCGTGTTGTCAGACGAAATGTAGGCGTTCTTTGGGGAATCCTGCAATGTTGAGAAACGATCTCTAGGTAATTGGGACAATCAGTTATTGGCAGACTGAACTAGATCACAGACATCAAGTCAGTAGACAGCCCAAGTAGCTGTGTAACTGACCGAAATGAAACTTCCTGGGATTAAAAAATTGTCCCAGACAAATAACTCTTTAACTCCATGATGGTATGTTGTTAGTTGTTTAAGACCGTACTGAGTAATATTCCAGCTTCCATTATAGTGAGTGAGTGAATATGGTTTTACCCCGCTTTTAGCAATACTCCATCAATATCACCCGGGTGACACCAGAAATGGGTTTCACACATTGTACCCATGTCGGGAATCGAACCCGGTTCTTCGGCGTGACGAACGAACGCTTTAACCACTAGGCTACCCGACCGCTCCGCTTCCATTATACTCCACAGGGAGCTAAGAATGAAAATCGAGTGTCCATTGGTCCATTGACCAGGGCATTATGTTAGCACTTTGAGCATGCACCGAGTGTATTTAGGTTCGTGTAATATCAGTCTGTGCGTATGGGTGTGTGAGTGAGTATGGTTTTTACGCCGCTTTTAACAATATTCCAGCAATATTACGGCGGGGAACACCAGGCATCCGCTTCACATATTGCACCCATGTGAGGAATGCCTTTGGCGTGACAAGTGGCGCTTTAATCATTAGGCAAGACCACCGCCCCGGCTAGCGCAATAAAAGTACACACATTATTATTTATCTATGAAGGCGGCCTTTAAAATATCGAGTCCGGACCGGGGAGGCCAGTGATTGATGTTATGAGCAACGATCCACGCCCTCGGGGTAGAGCATGATCACCTAATCCATTAAGTTATGACCAACATAGGTTGCTGGGACCTGTTCTAGCCTGGAATCCCCACGAGGCGCCATGGTATTATTACTAGGATCAGATAAATGTGTAGGGAAAATACGCAACTACACACAACATAGGGCACTATTACCCTGATCGATGACCGTGATTAGGGTAGATAAGACTCTATCCATATCAACATTTAGTCTCCCGGGAAATAACCCTCCTTGACGCCGGAAAACAGGAACTGATTTCTCACCAGCGAATTAACACATGATGGCGATAGGCAGTCGCTGACGAGGAAGGGAAATCTTCGCAATCCATTTCTTGGTCTGGATGGTCCCCATAAGATCTCTATCCACTGTGGGACACGGTTTCTCCATGCGTCTAAAGGGACGCAATTCGTTGTGAAGACACCTATGATTGTGGGTTCGAACTCCGGTTCACCCTAATGATGTTTCAGTACCATAATTATACCCGTGCTTGTGGGTTTCATCAATGCGGTAAACGTCCCAGGCCTGAACCATTCCTAGCTTTCTTCTCACATCGAAAGCGATATAACATGAATACTGTTCAAAGCAGCGTTAAACACAATTCATTCACTCACTCAACTTACAGGCAAACTTGATTTTGCATCACAGAAGAAAGAAAGAAGCTCGCGCTCCGATCCCATCCCATCTCAAGATATCTTTGATTCTGACAAACCAAAAAACCTGATCAGGGTGAATCTGGTGAATTCTGGACCTATTCACCGCCATACCATCGTGTCTTGTCCGGTGAGAGTTACATCTAAAAATTGCCGTCCAATCAAATTACCTTCATGTGCGAGGGAAATTCTGATAATTGGAGATGGTGGAGTCATTTCCGAAACGAAGCTATGGTGGCGAATGGTTCCAAGCAACCTCTGCATCTCCAGGGCTCGCATTTCGGTAAACCTACACTAACCGAAATGCGAGTCCTGGAGATATAGAGGATGGGTTCCATGGTATTCAAAATAAATTAGCATAGGATAATCGAGGACAGAGACCATATACCGGTATATGGTCTCTGTCGAGGATGAGTGTGTACATGATATGAAAGAATGCCTGTGTGTCAGCGTTATGCGAGTTGATAGTGAGTGAGTTGGGTTTAACGTCGCTTTTAACAGTATTCAAGTCATATCACAGGGTGTCAGCTTAATGTGGGAGGAAAGCCCGAAGTGATGCAGGTCTCAGACGTTTACCACTTCGGTGAAACCCACGAGCACGGGTATGGTGCTGACAAACCTAGAAACATAATCGGGGCAAACCGGGATTCGAAACCAAAATCAAAGGTTTCTGGTGTGCCCAAGGGACGCAACTCTGCACAGCGATTCGCGGCGCCTTAGACGACTGGGCCACCCGTGACCCCGCGAGTTCATAGCCCAAGTGACACAGGCCATGGATGTATTTCGGTCTTAATACTTGATGCAGCCAATCTAGAGATGGGATGGTTGACTGCATGTCATTGTATCCCAGTTGTGTGGATCGAGGCTCATGATGTAATGGTTGACTCGATTACTCACAGACTTCCGTCATATGGCTAGAATCTTGCGTAGTGTGGTGTTAAATAACCAACAAAACAGTCAAAGAGAGCCCAAACAACGGTATCCCATGTACAACAATATAGACCTTCACTTCCCAATATTCAATTCAACCTTTATGGCATAGCGTATGCCTTAGTTTAAGCATTTCGCTCATATGCTTCTCAGTGATTTAGATGACAGATGGCAAGTTCCCTTTTAACTGTCTTCAACAAAACATCATATCCTTGGTTGATAGGAAAGTATTTACTCAAGGATATAGCTAGTGGTTGGGTTCAACATGGCTTAGCTTCCGTCATATCACGGCATGTCAGCTTTATGTTGGAGAAAATATCACCAGGAGCAGATTTTAGACACTTACCAGTTAACCACACGATCATTTCTGGTGCTGACAGTGCAAAGGTAATAATCAGAGCGAATATGACTCAAGGGTATAACATCACAGTGCTCATTAAATGTCACTTCAAAACACTCTGTAAATAATTGAGGTTAAGAGACTTGAGTCTTGGGTCACATCGATCCTAACAAAAGAGTGTGTTGTGATGATCAGCAGTCATGTGATGCACCGTAACTATACAACGATAAGGACATTGAGGTTTTGGCTCGTGAAGATCTAGAATAGGTCTTCAGCAACCCATGCTTGCCATAAAAGGCGACTATGCTTCTGGTAAGAGGCAACTAACAGGATCGGGTGGTCAGGCTGGCTAATTTGGTTGATGCATGTCATCGATCCCAAATGCGTGGATTGATGCTCATGATATCAATCACTGGATTGCCTGGTCCAGACTCGAATATTTACAGACCGCCATCATATAGATGGAATATTGCTGTGTGCGGCGTTTAACAACAAACCAACATTGAGGTTTTAAAATGGGAATTTTATGAAATGCACTCAACCAACTCTGTGAGTCTCAACACAAACTCCATTATGTCTCCTTCTACAACCAGCATAGGTTGCTGGGGCACCCAGAATCCCATGGGTTTTCAATTTAATGGCATTTTAGGACTAGCAATGGGGTGGGGTGACTCAGTGCATGCGGCTCTTTGGCAAATCATACAAAGTATTATTGTAAGTTTAACACCTTTTCAACAATGGAGCATCTTTATCAATATATATCAACTGATATATCCAAATGAAATAAAAGATTCTGCTTATCCGATTTCCACACACAAATTGATAAAGGATGCAATTAATCTACATCATGACTCCTGGATGACATACAAAGGTATGACCGTTGGAACCAAGACATTCTGGTCAGAAATAACTTAAACTGTTCAGTTTGTCATGGTTAAATTTCTTTCAATCAAACAGTGAATTCCCCATCTTAAATAAGTTAAGTTTCTGTCACAGGATGTGCAAAATATGATGGCAATGACAAGGGTTGTTTTACAGACAAGTCTGTGGTATTAAAGCGATTTCACAGGATGCGTGCCATGAATCAAGTCTGGGTCAGGAAATTAGTGTTGACATCAAAGATCCATGCTGTCACTATCAAGACAGCTGTGTGCCAGGTACACACTGTAACCACTCAACCACATAAACGGGATACTTGAACCTATTCTTACAGGGGATCCCCACAGGAACTACAGACACAATCTTCATTACAAAACACCATAACCTGTTGCTTCTCAGGATATGATGTACAGGATATTAGGGCTGTTGCGATTCACTTGCGTATTTGGTGAATTGAACTGTATCCATTTATGAAATGAATTCATTATTTGTGACCACTAGAATTGAATTGTTGCTGGTTGCTGTTTAATGCCACACTCAGCAGTATTCCAGCTATATGACAGTGGTCTGTAAATATTCGAGTCTGGTCCAGGCAATACAGTGATTGATATCATGAGGATCGATCCACGCATTTGGGATGAAAGACATGCATCAACCAAATCAGCCAGCCTGACCAACCGATCCTGTTAATTGCCTCTTACAAGCATAGTCGCCTTTTATGGCAAGCATGGGTTGCTGAAGACCTATTCTAACCCGGATCTTCACAGGTCCACTAGAAATGAATATTTATGGATATGCAATCATGTGCACCTAAAAGTATACATAAGAACATATATGCATAGATTTCTTCCACGACAACACTCTTATAACATTTCATTTGAAAGTATTGTGGTCACTGGTCATTGTCGCAATTGAGCAGATACTAGTACCTGGATAAGTGCAGCATATAAATGTATAATATATGAATAAATTAACAAACCATGTCAAATAATTTATGTTGTTATTGTTTCACTGAATATAACAAATAATACATCAACTGCTGACTTGTTATTGTATTCATGAATTAATATTTGTATTCGTTACCCTGTATTCGTGATACAAATCGTATTTGCCTCCTAGTGTATTCATTGCAGCCCTACAGGATATATGGTTTTCACAACCAAGTGATGCTTTCAACAAAAACTCCATCACACACAAATTTTTATACATATTTAATACAGAGAAAACCTCTGGATTTTTTCACATGGGATTGGTATAATTCGGACAAAATACAAAAAATAATGTAATGACCAAAACAACATCAAAGGTTCAATTCTTAGGTCACTCT
Organism: Haliotis cracherodii; assembly: GCF_022045235.1. Classification (NCBI taxonomy): domain Eukaryota; kingdom Metazoa; phylum Mollusca; class Gastropoda; order Lepetellida; family Haliotidae; genus Haliotis; species Haliotis cracherodii. The sequence goes on along the minus strand of NW_027266275.1, from coordinate 37,477,307 downwards.
TAAATTTAAATCAGACAAAAATAAATATGAAATATTCAACTTAATCAAAGCATGTTTGAAGTAAGTTTCTTAGTTTAATGAAATTCTAACTCTTGAATCTGCTTCAGTCATGATTCTGTACTTCTATTTCCGTTTCAATCAATCAACAGTGATTTTAATTACATGACATAACAGGTTCAAACTTTAAAAATAGAAAATTGGGATATTAATAACCAGGAATAAAACATAATCAAAGAAACACAAATCTGTTTTTGTCAACAGAGAGAACCTCATTAGCTGTATTACTTGCATCATAAGAAATACAAACCAAAGAGGCCATATCTTTACATCTTGAAGGATTGCTGTGACCAGCTTCATTTCATAAGTGAACCAATCCTTTTAAGAGAGCTATTTCCGTGGGATTATAGGGATGCTTCTATGGCATCCGTGTGAGGTCATCACTTGTTTACCAAGTGTAGTCAGCTCACATAGGAATATTATGCAATATGGCTCTCTGCAGTTCACTGAATGACACTGAACTCCGATCATACAACATTCCCTTTGGCAATATCTCATTACTTATGATTTATTGACTCATAGCCAATGGCGCAAATATGGAATTATAGAACATAAATAAGTAAAAAAAGCATCAAACGTTGTTCATGTTCAGGAGAAACATTAACATTTTAGCAAAGCAGGAATCATTTGTAAGAAATCAACTGAGTCAGGTGGGATATTTCGCAATAATCTTTATTTCAGTTATATCACAGCATGTCTGCACTTTGGGAGGAGAGCTTCTTGTTTGTTGTTCAACTGCACTCAGCCATATTCCAGTCTGGATCACAATAATAACCAAGTCTAGACCAGACAATCCAGTGATTGTGACGTTACGGTTATGGCCATTGAGTGAGTGAGTGAGTTGGGTTAAACGCCGCTTTTAACTGTATTCTAGTCATATCACGGCGTGTCAGCTTAATGTGGGAGGAAAGCCCGAAGTGATGCGAGCCGTTTACCACTTCGGTGAAACTCACAAGCACGGGTATGGTGCTGACAAACCTAGAAACATAGTTAGGGTGAACCAGGATTCGAACCCACAATCATGGGTTTCTGACGTGCCCAAGGGACTCAACTCTGCACAGCGAATTGCGGCGCCTTAGACGACAGGACCACCCGTGCCCCCCATGCACATTGATCCACACAAATGGGTTACAATGACATGCTATCAACCACATCACCAAGACTGACCGCCCTATTCATTTAGTCACCTCTTACAACAAGCGTACGTTGCTGGTGACCTACATTCTTGTCAGGAATCACCAAGACAGGATACAGACATTTACCATATGGTGAAACCAGGGAGCACAGCTATGGTGCTGACATGCCATGTATCATATTATCAATAACAGTGAATCTAAAATTTCAAGTAAAGTGTATCTGCACTACTGAGGGAAGCCACTATTTACTGTTGTTAGGCTGACATCACTGGGCACTGTTTCATATGGCAACAAAACCTCCCAAATTATGTCATTATGCATTGTGATGTGTTTGTAAACTTCATGGTGTTGGATTCTAAAGGTAGACCCAAATTGGTTCCCTCAAAAATGGACAGTGCACTGAATAAACACGAACAGGGAAGCTTTGAAATGAGCACTGTTGTAATTTGAAATATGACAGGCAAAATACATAATAACCCTAAACATGTGTCATAATTCAAAAAGCAGTCTGGATGTGATGGTCCCTCAAGAGAGTGTTTTTTGATACATTGAGATTCTGGAGACTGACACTATAGCAGCAGTAACATTAGTTTGTGGCCAACCTCCAACAAGTCAACACTAAATATCTTCATTTACAAAATTGCAGACTCTAAATTAAACCAAAACTCAAAACATAATGTTCAAAATCATAATACCTTTAAATTTTAATAACTTAAAATACTTAATGAAACAATTTCAAAACATTTATTGTCAAATACACTTATCCATGTCATTTGATTTAGAAAATCTCCAAAACAAACCAAAGTATTATTTCAGGAGAATTCCCCCTTCGATAGAAAGAATCCAGAAAACAGATATTGCAGATAAACTAAAGGTATCCATTGAAATTTCTTAGGATTTCGAATACTAACCTCTCCGAATCCCTTCTCCCAGAAATGTGAGATGCCCTGATTAGTATATTTATGGTACATAAGCCAATCAGTGACACACACAATCCTTGATTATTATCTGTCAGTGTCAGGAGACTCTGTAGGGCTACTGGACTTACTCCTCCTCAAGTAAGCCAGCAAACTTTCAGCTTGGGGGCTAAGAGATTGTGAGGGCTGAGATTCATCATTACTGTTGTGGTCAGCTTGACAGCTGTTGCTAAGATGATCATAAGACTGATCCATGTCATCGATGTTGCTTGAGGCGATAGTGTCAGGCTTGTCCTGTTCTCGAGTATTCCGTCTGTGTGCCTGGCAGGTGGCACTGTTGTATAGTTTGACGTCCAGGCGGGGGACTGAGAGGGCGGGGTTGGGCGTGGTCATCAGGCTGCAGACGGTGATGTACAGGGGGAATTTGAAGCCGTTCTCCAAGTTCAACAATACCACTGACTGCAAGGAAGTACAATAAAACAAAATATATCATTTCCTACAGCCTGCCAATCTTAGAATAATGAAGAGGAGAAAGTATGTCAACATGGCAAAAGCCCTATGTTTTCTATTCAACACGGTCCTCTTGCACAAAGTGATCTTAGCGCTACAATAACCAGAACTTTAACATAGTCGAAGCACTAAGGTTGCTTTGCATAAATGGACCCTGATTATGCAGAGTGCAAACTTGTGTGATGAACCCCTAAGATATGTGCACACAGTTAAAATGCAAGACTGACACGACCAGCCCAAGGAATATGGCAATTACTGCAGCATTATTAGAACACTTTTGGAAAGAAATGAATTTACCGTATTCGACGTAATAAGCGCCCCGCTCTGATAAGCGCCCATGGTGATATTTGCTAATACATTGGCTAGTGAACAATCACAATTAGCAACCCTTCCGATTGATCAATGTACACAAGACCTATTTATTTGTGTATAATACGCAGTCGTGTGTTATATGCACCAATAATTATGGGCAATTAAATTCTGGAAAAATATATCTGTCGTATATAAACATTTCAGGCTGTCAGCATAAACCACGAAATTTAGGATTTTTCAACTGTTTTTTTCCACCAAAATTATATTCTAATAAAAGCCCCAAATTTCTAATTTTGAGAGCGATGTGGGTGCTTATTACGTCAATACAGTAGTTAATTTTCCACCCAGCATGTTTCACCCCCCCAAAAAAATTGTAAAGGTTTGGTCTCCACAAGACAAAAAGCTGATTTTAATGCCATTTGGTCTTGCCAACAGACATCTTTTTCAAATACTGGGAATAAGATCTGAGAGTACCATTCATTTGACATACTTGATTTGTGTTAATTCAGTTGTTATACTTATTGTGCAACTTACTTTACATAGGTCTCATATGCCAATAACCATAAACTGTCTATAACATATAAACCTGTCTGTAAACGAGATACACTGAATTTTAATTGAGAAAAAACTAAAATATGAAAATATGTGAATTAACATGGTTTGAGGTATGTTTCTATATATTTGCAAACTTGAACAACCAGATGTCATTATTGCATGACATGACAAGGCAAGTTTTGTTTGTTTCCTTTTTTTTGGTTTCACTTCGCACTGCATCATATTCCTGCAATATGATGACAGCCTGTAAATAAACGAGTCTGGACCAGACAACCCAGTGATCGATATTGTGAAAACAAACCACACTGTTGGGGTATGATGACATGCCATCAACCAAGTCACAAGCCTGACCCCTGGACATATTCCCCTCTAAGGACCAGTATAGGGTGCTTGGGACCAATCCTCCCTTGGACATGTGGGGACAATACAAGTAACTTGTAACCAACACACAGACAGGTTTGAAATTTGCACAATATATGTATTATCAGGCCTCAAAGTTTAAATTTTAACCAAGTAGCGATATGGCTACAAGTATATTTTCCACGTAGCCAGTGGTAAAATCAAAAAGTCAAGACAATATTGTAGGTGGCCAAAGGCATTTGAAATTATCTTTTATCAAATAACTACTATAATTTGTGGAAGTCATAGCACTAGTCTTGGAATTGTAAAACCTATTATTGAAAAATGCAACCCAATATTTATGTCTACATGCTTCAAGTGCAGGTAAAAAACAATTCTAAATGACCCGTGAAGATTCCGGGGTAGAATAGGTCTTCAGCAACCCATACTTGCCGTAAAAAGCGACTATGCTTGTCGTAAAAGGCGACTAACGGGATCGGGTGGTCAGGCTCTCTGACTTGGTTGATACATGTCATCAAACCCAATTACGTGGATTGATGCTCATGATGTCAATCACTGGATTGTCTGGTCCAGACTCTATTATGTTACAGATCGCCGTCATATAGCTGCAATATTGCTGAAGGCGGCGTTTAACAACAAACAAACAAACAAAACAATTCTAAATACTACATCACAAATCCCTGTGTAATGTGTAATTTGTCATACTTTCTTGGTCTTGATGGATCAAACTGTGTATACTTCAAGATTAAGCACACATGCTGCTATTATGCTTACAGCAATGCGTCATTAATTAATGCTACACTGGCAGCAGACCAGCCTATGTTTCAACTTTGAATTTATGGGACCAGGATGCAACCTGGTTTTGTCAGGTGCAACTTGGTTTTTATATCAACATGCACCTGGTGCAAGTCAAATCAAGTTCCTAAAATCGAGCCCTGGTTTGAATTCAGCATGTCATGGTCAATGCACTAAGTAGAAAAAACTACAATGGTAAGCTGTGGTATCTATTGTCAAATCAGATCATCTCTATTTTAGTTTGTGTGTGTTTTCCATATCCTAAATCTCACAACCACACTTTAGAAAAAGGTTTTCATATTGACACATTCACCTATTGATTATTTTGCATTTTGAGTTTCATAAAAAGAATCCATGCTGTGTTCTCTCGAGAGGGTATCTGAAGAGGGAAAGTGGCTGTCAACTGCTCTGCTTTATCCACCTTTAACATAAGCCCTTCACTTTTTCCGTCATTAAATCTCTCAACAATAATACATCAGTTTTTCTTTGTAACTCATATATTTAAAAACATAATATAAGAATTACTGTTACTTGAGATTGTACAATGATATGTTAGCAATACCAAACAGTTAATTCAGCTTGTTAATGAGAACAGATTACTGGATGTGTGATAAGTTAATCCTGATTATTTAGGGGTTTATTTACATAAGTTAATCCTTTGTCCCAGAATGTCTGTGTGGAATCTGCAGTTAAGAAATCAGGCTGAAACAAATATTACTTGATGATATATGAACATAATTTTGGTCCGTATTGACAGATCTGTATGAATCAAAGTCTGTTTGCAACAGATTCCACTCAACAACATCATGACATCAACACAGGGCAACACATGACAGGATTGTCCTTGGCATCAATCATTCATATCATTGGGTGTCAAGGAAACACAATGTTGATGGATAGGACACTGGGAAACACGATAGCTAATACCCTACAGACTAGCAACCCACACATGCATGGTCATCCTGGTTTTCTTTCTAACTGCCGCCATCAGAATGTCTATCTGGTATAATAACAAACATGTACAGTCCATGCAATGAACAGTTATGTTGTGGATATAAGACAGGTGTTCATATTATTCCATTGTATTAATGGAATGACTCATGCCCATGAAGTTATTACATCTATCACTGACTTTGAATTTTGAATTAGGGAGTGACAAATCCAAAATATATCTACTGGCTACAAAACCTGTGGCAATTCCGGGTATGAACATAGGTTTCCACAAAGCTATGCTTGTAAGAGGGACTAAATGGATCAGGTTGTCAGGTTTGATGACTTGGGTGATGCATATCGTTGTATCCTAATTGGATGATTCAATGCTCATGTTGTCAATCAACGGATTTTCTGGTCCAGACAAGATATATACAGACCAGCTTCACGTAGTTGGAATATGTACTTGAAAATTCTCTTGTCCTGAGATATATTATACTTGTCCACTAAACCTATTTAAGATTTATATAATCATCATAGATGAGTGAGTGAGTTGGGTTTTACCTCGCTTGTAGCAATATTCCAGAAATATCACAGCTTGGGACACCATTGAACACATATATTAGAAAATACATGAAATTGACACGTTTATTTACTTGCCACCATTCAAGAGATCAGCTGCTTCGCTTAGGGTTATTATTATTTTAAATATGTTTAGTAAAAGCTGCATCAAAATTAACAAGATATTGGAATATATTATTCCTGATAAAAAAAAAAGTTTCAGATACAATTTTTGCCGATCCTTGCATAAAAATCCTGTAAAGTTATATCATTGGGTGTGTCTTGACCGAATCACCGGTCGATTCCAAGAAAACATGTGTACAGCTGATTGCTGTTTCTGGCTTAGTCTACAAGAAAATACACAAGTTAATCTTAATCCCTGGACATAAAACAATGCCTAGCAGAACAATAATACTATTGAAACGGTAAATCAACATGTCTGGTGATTTTTTTATCTCAAATTCACCCGTTCGTTTGCCGGACTTCGCTGAAGGGGTACGGTGTAATTTTTTTCTGCGCTTGGTATTCAAAAAAAAAAATTCTCCAAGAAACTGAACCCGCTAGAGGGGGGTGCGCATTATACATGGGTGCGCACTATACTCAAGAAAAGATGGTATGCCAAGCAAATTTGGTTGTCAACATAACTACATGCCACAAGCGTCTGGCAAACCAATTTGCCAACCTGTGTGTGGAGGCATAGTCCTCAGTATCTCCTAAATGAGGATTCAATGGGCAGTTTGACATTAACATTCCTCTGTCATTGTACCAACATAGCATGGATCAATGCAGTCGATAAACTGTTGCTTTTTTTTGGTTGAGAGATTTCTGCCTACAGGCTGCAGTGACATAGCTGGACAATATTGTTGTATTGCTGACTGTGGCTTGAAACAGGATTCAATCAAAAGAAGCCATCTCCATGGTTTCTATTATTCCAAATTATGGTTGTCTGTAAAATATCGAGTCTGGACCAGACAATCCAGTGCTTGACATCATGCTCATCAATCTACGCAATTAGGATCTGATGACATGCATCAACCAAGTCACTGAGCCTGCCCACCGGATCCCATTAGTCGCCTCTTATGACAATGAATGTTTAGTCAATTGTTATGATTAAAGATTATGTGAAACACTTTTGTAAGTTAAATTGTATAAATACAATGCACTACATTAGCCGACTACGATATCATATGCAAAATATGTATTCTGTAATAGATCAGGTGTTGTTTTAAGAAAATGTATGGGCATATGTGGGAAAAATAAAAAATAAAAAAGATATTACACATTTCGTGTTCGTTCAAAAAATTATTGGAATATTTTGCCATATGTGCAGTATTTATGAGGCCAGTCAAATGCGTTGTACATGTGTGCACAATAGGCAGTATAAAAAACAACCAACAAAAAAGCAAGTGAAGCAAACCTCATTTTTGTCGAGACTGATCTTCTTGATGCCGGTGGATTTGGTGGCCATGACACAACCATGTTCGTTGATATTGGAAGCTGTGAGTCTGTAACAATGGTAACATATCATGAGACCTATTCCTTCACAAAACTATCAGTACCATCAAATAAAGCTTCTTTTGAACTGTAACGTTTCAGTAATTCTGAAAAACGAATTGGTTCAGCCAATGTAACAAGTGTGTAGCAACAACACACAGTTACACATGGTCAGAAGGGGCTGAATGGTCTATGGCATCTCAATTCGCAGGGTAGAGTTGAATACCTTAGTTGTTTGTTTATTGTTTAACGCAACAATCAGCAATATCCCAGCTACATGGCCTGTAAATAATCGAGCTTGCACCAGGCAACCCAGTGACTGATATTGTGAACAATCCACACTGTTAAGGTACAATGACACACCATCAACCAAGTCACTGAGTCTGACCATCTGATCTATGTGGTCGACCAACATAGGTTGCTGGGGACAAACTCTAACCTGGAATCCAGATGGGGGGATTTGGGTTATGAATCCAAGATTCCCCTGATAATGATTTTGGTGTGTCAGCACTATACATATGCTCATAGGTTTCTCCCAAGTGGTGCATTACTCTAATCTTTCCCCCCACATTACACTCGCATGTTGATTGGTTGGTTTGTTGCTTGAGGCCTCACTCAGAAATATTCCAGCTATATGACCGCCGTCTGTAAATAAGAGTCTGGACCATACAAACCAGTGATTAATATCATGAGCATCGATCCACACAATTGAGATACGATGACATGCATCAACCAAGTCAGCGAGCCTGACCACCCGATCCCGTTAGTTGCTCTTACGACAAGCATAGTCACCTTAAACGGTAAGCATGGCCTTCTGAAGAGCTATTCTATCCCGATCTTCACAGGTCCTGGCATGTTGGATATGACTGAATGATACTGTTCACAGCATCATTAACCGAACTCAAAATAACTCTTCTACAATCATGACTATATTAACAAGAGTTTGCCACTAACGTGGCTATATCCCCCGGCCCTGTTGCAGAATTTATGACATAATTAAATCTACACAACCCTAACCTTTTTTAACCGAGGTGGAACTTGTCATAGAAATTGTAAAAAAAAGAGAGTTTGGAAACTAAGTCCATCTTGCTGCCATGGAAACGTAAAAAATTAACATTTCTAAAATTTCTAAATGGCAAAAGGCACCAGTTCACGATGTACCTGGCAAACCTGCAAAGTTTCATGAAAAAATATTGAACAGTTTATGAGTTATGCTCCGGAAACGAACCCTACCCTCACAGAACCTAAGTCCATCTTGTTGCCATGGAAACGTAAAAAATAAAAAATTCTAAAATTTCTAAATAGCAAAAGAAACCAGTTCAGCATGGACTTGTCAGACCTGCAAAGTCTGTTGAAAAATATTTAACGGTTTCTGAGTTATGCTCCGGAAACGAAACGTGACGGACGAACATACGGACGGACGGAGCCCGTTTCTTTATCCCCCGCCAACTTTGATGGATGGGAGATAAAAATACTGGAAAATCTCAGGAAACAAAGTAAGCATTAGTTTCTAAGAGAAGTATTGTACTGACAATGAAACACTCATAAAATCATCACCAAACTTTGAATGGCAAGAAAATGATTAAACCACTTTCGAAACTTCTCTTTCTAATCAATATTTAATAATCATAAGCAATAAATTGAGTGATAAATATCTTAATTCGAATCAAGCTGTATCTGTGTTGCATCATCTTAATAATGTGTAGAGATGGATTCTTGTTATTATCTGTGAGAACCACATTTTAGCCAGTTGTGCAATTTAGATTATATATATATTTCATATGTATTTTTCCTCAGAGCTGGGTACCAAACACCATGTGCGGGGTTGACAGACCCGGGGTGGTTATAGAAACCCACCTGATGTACAGGTACGTGAGGGGTTGACAGACCCGGGGTAGTTATAGAAACCCACCTGATGTACACCTGGGCGCCGTTGTACAAAGTGATCTTAGCGCTAAGGTGATCGTAACTCCCATACCTTAACATAGACTTACGACAGTCATAGCGCTATGGATGTTTTGAACAATGTCACCCTAGTTCAGTTATAGAGACCCACCTGATGTACATGGACCTATGTGGCTGCAGGGTTGACAGACCCTGGCTAGTTATAGAGACCCACCTGATGTACATGGACCTATGTGGCTGCAGGCTGACAGACCCTGGGTAGTTGAGGCTGGAGGAGTTGTTTCTCATCAAGGAAATTAATCTGTAAAAGTCACATGAAAGTACTTGTAGTGGTTTGCTAGAGCAATAAGGCAATGTTGGATTCATGCATCTTGGAGTGAGTGACTCTGATGCTGCTTTTCACAGTATATCAGTTATATCCCTGTGCGTCAGCTTAACATCAGTGGAAAGCCAAAAGTGATGCATGTCTTAGATATTTTCCACTTGTGTGAAACCCATTACGAGTATGGAACTGACATGCCAATGGACAGGAATCAGGGCAAATCCAGGATTCTAACCCATGATAATCATATCCTGGCATGTCTAAGGGATGCAACTCTGCATCACTGTTGACGACTGAATCACTACTATCTCAATCAGGAAACACTCCCTTTGACGTCTGAAGTTTTTTTGTTTAACGCTGCATTCAGCAATATTCCAGCTATATGATGTTGAACCAGACAATCAACAGAGTGATATTATTTGCAACATCCTGTCATAGGGTTACAATGACATGCAATCAACCAAGTCACCTCTTATGACCTGATCCATTTAGTAACCTGTTGACAAGCATAGGTTTATGGGGACCAATTCTAACCTGTATTTCCCAAAGGCTGCATGACATTTGGAATTTGTTTCGTATTAAAGAAAACTAGTAACTAAATAAACAATTGTGTAGTATCAACCTGGGAAAGGGCCTCCCTACATAAACAAGCATACAAACTCCTACTGCCGCCATGACCATAACATGAGATGCACAGTAAAGCAGCGGGCAAGCAAAGGGAAGTAACTGCATGCTTTATTGGATCACATTTTTTTAAGTATTATGATTTTTATTTAAAATGGAAAAAAACCGAAACTTGCAGCAGGCTTTAAGAGGATGCGGGCGGTGTCTGAGAACCAAGACTATCATGGTTTTTAGCCTTACAGTTTAATGTTATCACAAGGTCAAGTTTATTGGTACTCAATAGCATGAAGAACACAAAACTGGCCAAGCTGAGTCTGTTCATTTCTGATGGTCAATTCCCCACCTTAGTCAACTGTGGACAAATAGGGTTACTGTGAGGTATTCTCTACCACCTGGGCTCCCCAGGGTGCAGTTTCACATGCCCCATCTGCTGGGGATGTCCTGAAAGTATCAACACATCACGTTGGCAGATCATGACACTACTGACCTGCTTTTATAGGTGATAAGACCATCAATACCATAGCTGTAGCCAACCCATCGCCAGCAAAACTGCAAACATGAGTTAGTTCAGATTACAAGCATGCTAAATTACAGTACAGATACTGTGATCGTATTCAAGACGACATTGTGCGTTTACATACATTTAAATATTTTAACCTCAGGGACTGGGGACCATCTGATATTCAGGTGTTGGGTGGGATGTGGGTTCTGAGATTTTTGTTAGAGACATGTTATTGTTTTGCCACTGCTTCAATACAATAGAATTCTTTTCTCTCAGGCAAGATTATTTCTCTCCAATACTGTCTGGAAATATTGAAAAAAACAATCCCAGCACACCCCTCCCCACCTCTCACCCCTCCACATCTCACCAAATGGTTTGTCCCTTTACATCTATCAATAAACCATGAACACAAGTAGTTTCAAATGCTTGTTTATGAACTCTCTCAAAGCTGTATTGTTTAAGCCCCTGTTAGTCAAGTTAACTACCTGAATGAATGGTGTCTTGTATCAGACTCAGCAATATTTACGTTAAACTGCACAACACTGATCAGGTGATATTGGGCTTAGAGAAGATACATCTTTGCCACAATACAAGCATCAGTGTCCAATCAGTACACTGTATCACAACACTCCCTAGGCATTCAGAGAAATATTGAACTGTTAACTTGCTGCAGAAAGTACCTCACCTCTTCATTAGATGGCAGCACCCGCCCACATCTCATGGCTCTGGCCAGAAACACCTGCTCCTCCACATCCTGGGGCCTGCATCAGCAGTCAGTGTTATAACATGTACCCCACATCCTCTCTGACACTCAGAGCATATCTTTAATAATCCATTTACTCCCATTTCACTCTCATCCCATACATAGGTTTGTGCATAAAACTAATCAAATTTTACAAACAAACAGAGGTGATGAAATGGGTTTTAAGGTCACATCCAAGATTATTGCACTTATACAGCGACGTGTATGTGTATGTGTATGTGTGTGTAGCCTCATGATCCAGACTGATGCCGATTTATAGTGCTAGCACACTGAGATACCATGCCGCAGTTTAACATGATTACCCCACTCAGACACCGTATACTGACATCGAGCCGATAAGTACTTGTTTTAGTCCCTTAATGCCGAGCACCAGACACGGAAACAACAAGCACAATCTTTTAACGTTTTTTCTACGCGGCTGGGGATTGAACCCTGGACCTTCCACACTCCGGGCCAACGTTCTACGACTAGACCACGGAGGCTGTCACAAATGAACAGAATAAATATGCAGCCTAGATGTCACACTGCCATGGTAACATCTGTCATGTACACAGCCCTACTCACCCCTTGTCAAGGCCTTGTTCCACATGAAGCAGCTGATGCCACTGAAACCTATATATTGATGTCAGCCAGGCTGGAAATAAAATATTACCATACTGTTAATGTTAATAAATATAGAAAAGCTACGAGATAAACAACAAAGAACAATCAAGAACGAAGAGTGGTTTATTTCACGATAAAACGTTGTTCTATCATGACGTCATTTCTGGAGATTTGAACATGCAGTCGCAACGTAATGCCTGCAACGTGAATTGGACGACATTGTTTTCAGAGGGAAGTGTCTAGCAAGTTGTTCACTATAGATGTTCCTGGACAGTGTAGACAAACACAATGGCAGAACGATGGCAACCATAAGTGGGTGAGATATGACAATTGGCAATGGGAGAAAAGTACAGATAATTGACGTGAAAATTGTGAGAATATAAGGAAATATCAACCTTCCCTTCCCCATTCATAAAATGGACTTGTCCGGCATTGCCGATGTTGGATTCTATTCAGGGATTCATTGTTATTTAAATACGGGTAAATATTTTTCAAGCTTGTACATTTTATTAACATCTTTGAAGAGGCTGTACTGATATTTTACATAAGAATTATATGACTCGTGGTCATTTAATATTGTACAATAAAACACAGCAGGGAGAATAAACCACTAAATAAATGCAGGAAGAATATATCACTCGAGGCTGCGCCCCTCATGATTTATTCTCCCTGCAGTGTTTTATTGTACAAAAAAAACCACCCACTCATCGTTTATTTCTTAAATAAAAAAGAATAGCCATTAAGCTGTAGATTATTATCAAAGTTACCAAACACATGCATTGTTCATGGGAAAGACTGGTGTGCATGTAGTCTATCATGTCTGGGGTGAATCCTTCAGTGTAGACTCGTGAAGATCTGGGGTAGAATAAGTCTTCAGCAACCCATGCTTGCCGTAAAAGGCGACTATGCTTGTCGTAACGGGATCAGGTGGTCAGACTCACTGACTTGGTTGATGCATGTCATTGTATCCCAATTGCATGGATCGATGCTCGTGATGTCAATCACTGGATTGTCTGATCCAGACTTGATTATTTACAGACTGCCGTCATATAGCTGGAATATTGCTGAGTGCGGCTTTAAACAACAAACCAACCTTCAGTGTAACAGCAGATGTTCCTACCTTTGGGGATTATTCGGTCAGCTTCAATAAGCCGGAGTGAAGCAATATCATTGACCACATACTGCCAACGTAGAGATTCAAATGACTTGATATATTTCCTGCCATCACTGCTCTCCAGGTAACACTCGTCTCCTGAAGACAAGGAAGTTACCCAATGACATTACTGTGGAAAAAAGCAGTCAAATCTTCAGTTGTTTGTGTTCAGAGTACTCACTACGTCCCTCGATCACCTGTGAATGTATACTGTAGCTATGTGGTGTGACTGTGACAGGAGGTATGAATGGCCAAGTCATCTAAGGTGTGGCAGTTGGCCGGGTAGATTTGCATCCCTTAGGCACGCCAGAAACCTATGATCATTGGTTTGAGTGAGTGAGTGAGTTTGATTTTATGCCGCTTTTAGAAATATTCCAGCAATATCTCGGCGGGCGACACCAGAAATGGTCTTCACACATTGTACCCATGTCGGGAATCGAACCCGGGTTTACACAGGACCATAATCTAGGCAGAGGCAAGGGCGTTAATGGCTATAAAAGTCCAGATTCCACCCTTGCTGAACTAGGCTGAAATTCTGGAGCTACATTTTGGCTGGACTAACGAGTCTATGCAGTCCAATCAAAATTGTGTAACGAACTAGACAGCCAGTTTGTAAACAACATGGATTGCAACATGCAGATTTCTGTCAACTGTAGGATGTGTACCAACTGGGCGTCGACAGATATTTTGCAAATATTTTCAAGTTTTTAATCAAGGTGCTCAAGTGATTTGACGCACTTCGCGAGGTAAAACCCATTTTATGACAATACAGATCTTGATTATCGACCAGATGGTCTTGACTGGATGAGGCCATTTTGTTTGAAGCAATTCCAATTTATGGAATCTGATTGGTCAATAGGAAGGACATAGAAGAGACATAACTCATAATAGCCACTGGTGGCACTATGATCAAGCCTGGAAATTCCAGCCCAGTTCGCCTAGGGAAGATGTAATCTGGCATGTGAAACAGATGAGTGCGGCCAAAAAGCACAACTCTTACGTCACTGAGCATGTGAGTAATCTTTGCCGCCTTGGTATTTACAAGTTCTTGAAAGGAAACCATACATTAGTCCCTGCTGATCATTTACTTCAATATGAAACATTACTGTTGTTACTAGGAATTGGTTTAATTAATCCGTACTCTGATGTCTACTTTAAACAGCTACTACACCTGTCAGTTGCTTGAAAAAGGCATCCACACAGGACATCAGTTGACAACGACGCCCAGACCAGGTAAGATTATTTCTCAGGAATATCCACTGTTTTAGGTAGAACAAGAAAATCAATCTCATTAACATCAGATCATTCACTCCAAAACGATACTGCTCTGGAGTAGATCAGGCAAACACTCAAAATGGAGTTGCCTCAGGTGAACTTCTAATCAGTCAGTCAACGTCAAGGCTTCAATATTCTCAGAACCAGCGATTAAGAAAGAGAATGAGTTGGCTGGGGAAATCATGTGTACAGCGTGTGTAGGTCGACTGGCATAAAAAGCGAGCATGACCCAGATTGATTTGAGGTGAGGTGAAATGGGGTTTAACGTCGCGTCCAAGATTATTGAACTTATATAGCGATGTGCATGCACCCCACTCAGACACAGTATACTGACTCCGAGCCAACCAGTCCTTGTTTTAGCCCTTTAATGCCGAGCGCCAGACAGGGTAACAACAAATACCATCTTTTAACGTCTTTTGGTATGATGCGGCCGGGGATCGAACCCCAGACCTTCTGCTCTCTGGATGGACGCTCTACCACTAGACCACGGAGGCGGTCAGATTGATTGGAGGCGACCATATGTTTCTGGTGAATTAGTCTTTAGAAGCTGGAAACCTTCATTAAGGAATGTTTCCACTTAGGATCGAAAGAAGAATGAGATATGCATAGTGTAAGATAGCATAAGTATGTGAAAATACAATTTATTGTAGAATTTACAATTTTGGATTTGGAAGTGTCTGTCTTTTTGTTTGTTTGTTTGTTTTTAGAAACAGAAGTTCTATATTTTGTCCTGAAAGCCACTGCTATTCGTGTCTGAGCAGATCACAGACCCCATGATCAGCGAGCCCTGGATTGCCGATCACGATCTTGCACAAGTTAGGCATGCTGGCCAACGCATGGCCTGTCCGTCCATGTTGAAATATGCCAACCAAGAAGAAGAAAATCTCAAAGTCTTCAAAGACTCCTGCAAGATGCATGTCACCATACTGTGGCAATTAGAAAGAGAATGAGTTGGCCAGGGAAATCATGTGTTCAGTGCTTGTAGGTCGACCGACATGAAATGCATGCATGACCCAGATTATGGGAGGTGACCATGGTGATGCAAGGAGTGTTCAAGTGAAATGTTTTTTTGAAGCTGGAAACCTTTGATTAGGCATGTTTCCACTTAGGATCGAAAGAAGGAGGAGGAATGCATAGTGTGAGATAGGATAAGTTTAAAAATTCATAAAGCCCATGCAATCATGTATTTATACAGCCAGTCGTTTCTGAGCCCCAAAAGGGTATACTATCGATTCAGTATCGAAGGCATATTTGTGTTGTGTGGGGTTTTTCATTTGTCAAGATCAACTTTCCAAAAAACATGGTTAAGTTATGGAGTTGTAGCCAAAGTTTTAGCCGATTCCTTTTTGAAAGGTGAGATTTGATAGACTGAAGAACCTATGCACACTTCATTTAGATTTGGTGTCTAAAGTTAATATGAGTTCACCTGACCTGACCTGACCTGACCTGACCTGACCTAACCTGACCTGACCTCTTGTGGAAAGTTTGTCAGACCTTCACCCACAGAGGTATTGTAACTGGGCAAAAGATCTGATGATGATATAACATATAGTTAGTTCAGGTCTCAGATATTGTCAGTTGTCACAGAATATTACAGTACAGCCATATTGAAATTCATATTGGAACCTTCTGGACACATAAGTCTTGTTTGGTAATAACATACACCTGTATGCACATTCTCTACAGTCTTTTAATCAAGCAATATGTTCCAAAATAAAATATCTGAAATATAATCCTTCAGGGAGATGTGTATCCATTGGCTGAATGACAAAATGCAAATGATAACCGTACTGTAATTGCAACATAAAATATCTCTATTCATGTCAACTGTTACAACCCATGTTAAGGCTTTTAGTGGTGACTTGTATTTCACAAATAATAGCATCAAGAAAGATATTGAAAGCAATATTATACCTCTGAATTTAAGAAATCATGACCTCTTAAAACATATCAATTTGCATGGAATAATTATTTCTTTCCCAATTTGCCTTGCAAGGGCACTTAATCTGACATCTAGATAAATCCTGAAGATTTTTCGAAGTTCATGCTCAGCCTATATGAACACATTAGATAGTCAGGGGTATACGAATTAGTATTGAATTTGAAGGTTTCTACAGGGGTCTCATTATAGGAGTGGGTCGTGTCATAGAAATGGTATATGATACTGATGCTGACCACAAATGCGTGACAGGCAGGTGATGAAGAAATAGAAGAATCTTATTAATGGAAAAATCATGCAACTGAAACCAGAGTATTAAGGCGCCACTTGGGTCAAGTTACCTTCTTGAGGAGCGTGTAGAGATCCATCTCCACCTGCAGCACCCACAGCTCCCCCGAACTAACCAGCATCGGCATCAGATCCTCACTGGAACAGTCAGCCATCATGGAGCCTCAGAAGGCGGTACATCTCTACTTTGATAAGTCATACATTCATTTGCAAGTCTAAGGGTATTCATAAGTTTCATGTCCATTAAAAAATAAATTCCATAAGTTGCGAGACATACCCCATGAACTTATGCTACTTCTAACATCCTAAAAGTGATTTTAATTAAGTTAGTTTTAGAACCATTTAATAAATGTTATCAAAATATAGCACAACAGATGCTGTTTGTGGAGCAAAACCAAAACAGGTTTTTAGAACTGGCACAATCTTTCTTGTATTTATCTTGTTTCAACCACAATTGGCTGTTAATTATAATTATAATATGATGATTAGTGCTGTTTATCAGCATATTCAATTATGAACTGCACGTAACTGGTGTTCCTTGTGAGATGATGAGAGACCATGTATACATAAATTGAAATTGGACTCAATACATCTTATAATTGAGCATGTAACCTTGCATTGTCTCAGTCTTGTCAGATAAACCAGTGGTTGATGTCACGAGCACCATCCCACAACTTCAAGGTATGATGACACACAATCAGCCAGGTCACTGAGGCAGACCACCAGCTCTTGTGCTGGGCATTATTCTAACCCTGGATCTCCACAAGCCACCTGACAATCTGCATTTATTTGTTGTGCAAGACAATATACAAAACATTCTGACACCTGGCGAGTGCCAGTTAATTCTAACTCCGGTTCCCACTGGGTCATATCTGGAACACTTTAGTGAGTGAGTGAGTGAGTGAGTGAGTGAGTGAGTGAGTGAGTGAGTGAGTGAGTGAGTGACCTGTAGTGAGTGAGTGAGTGAGTGAGTGAGTGAGTGAGTGAGTGAGTGAGAGTAAGAGTATGGTTTTACACCGCTTTTAGCAATATTCCAGCAAGGCTACCCGACTGCCCCAGAGTTCACATGAGAAAAGAACACTGGAAATCTAGATGACATGCTATTGTATAACCACTCCTAGTTGAATGTCAGTGAAGCTACCAACACTAAGAAGCACTTATTGTATAGTACCTGATATCCTTGAGTATAGCCAAGTTACTGGGCATTACTGTATAGCCAGGTTACTGGGCATCACTGTACCTGATATCTTGAGTATATAGCCAGGTTACTGGGTGTCATTGTATAGCCAGGTTACTTGGTGTCATTTTACCTGATATCCTTGAGTGTATAGCCAGGTTACTGAGCATCATTGTATAGCCAGGTTACTTGGTGTCATTTTACCTGATATCCTTGAGTATAGCATGGTTACTGGGCATCATTGTATAGCCAGGTTACTGGGCGTCATTGTATAGCCAGGTTACTTGGTGTCATTCTACTTAATATCCTTGAGTATAGCTATGTTACTGGGCATCATTGTATAGCCAGGTTACAGGGCATCATTGTATAGCCAGGTTACTGTATAGCCAGCTTACTGGGCATCACTGTATAGACAGGTTTCTGGGTGGCATTCTACTTGATATCCTTGAGTATAGCCAGGTTACTGGACATCATTGTATAGCCAGGTTACTGAGTGTCATTGCACCTGATATCCTTGAGTATAGCCAGGTTACTGGGCATCATTGTATAGCCTGGTTACTGTATAGCCAGGTTACTGGGCGTCATTGTATAGCCAGGTTAAAGGGTGCCATTGCACCTGATATCCTTGAGTATAGCCAGATTACTGGGTGGCACTATACCTGATATCCTTGAGTATAGCCAGGTTACTGGGTGCCATGACATTGTGCAGCATCCAGCCCTGACAGAAGGCAGCAACGTCGGGGAGGGAGTACATCTGACTGGCAGCCTGGTACGTCACTGCTGTGCTGGAACTGATGTAGAACACATGGGTAATATATGCATGGCAAATAATGTCTGAAAGGGAGGGAATGAATGCTGCATTACGCCACAGATATATTCCAGTGCTGTGTACATGAGTCAGGGTCTGGTGACATAGTAGTAGAGAGATGAAATGAACAATGTAGCCATCTTCCAGCAATCTTCCCGAGGCAGGAGAGTTAACTGAGTATTAAAGTTTAGTTTCCACCCTTGCCGAACTAGGATGGTATTATGGAGTTACATTTTGGCTGGACTAACGAGTCTATGCATAGTCCAATCAAAATCACGCAACCAAATCGAAATCCGGTTCGTAAACTGTCGTGCAGATTGCTGGTTGCTTCCCTTTATCATGAAAAACACAGCCAGCCCTCCTGTTACATCAGTTGATATATTCAAACACTGTCTAGACCACAGTCAAGAACACCTTTGTCTCCATGGCAAGAACTGAGGGTTGACCAGTACAGTAGACAGAGAACTGTAGACAGCAGCTTGTTAACAGGTTCACAGGGTACCTGTGACAGAACTCACCTGATAGTTTCTTTCATGAACTCTGTGCAGTGTTTGATCAGACCATCCTGAAATAGACATTTGTTCTTCCTCAGCCTCAGGAAAATATGTATCTACATACCTCCATCATGTCATCACAGCCACTAGTCTGAAGTCTGTATTGCATAAAAACTTTTCAGTGAAGCAAACTCACTTTATAACTAAGACAGCATGGCACTACAGGTATATTATGAAACTCTTTACAAAAGATACCTAATATTTTTCTGCGCTCTGGTATGTTGGGTGAGTTTCTTTAATATTATCTGTATAGTTCAACCTAAAATCTACACAGAAATTCATTCACAAATGATGTTTCCCTCCGAAATTGATTGACCATACTGACTTTGACATCGTCTTAATTACTTTAGTACAGTCAATTATCGTTAATCCGACACACGTTAATCCGACAATCAGCTTTATCTAACATTACTGATGGGAACAGATCAAATCAGTGCTATTTAGACCCGTTAATCCGACAGTTTCGCACTCTGACTCCGACACATCTAATTTGCAATGAATTACCGAAATCACTCATTAATCAGTCTCGTTAATCCGATACAGTGATCAGCGTACTCCGTGGTCATCTGCCCACGAGTACACAGCCCGTGTTTTGATGAGAGACGAGTCAGTTGGTTGCTGCATATTACAACGGCTGAAGAGATAAACTTGCTTAACAATAAACAATTAATGCTTCAAAAAAGAAAACAGGATTAATCACATGCTTAGATTACCGCAATCTCGTTAAAATTAGATACTAGTTCTCACTATCGCCAAGGACATCCCATTACAGGTCACATCAGAACAACCTTTCACGAACTATGACCAACTAATGAAATGACTAACAGGAAGTCAACGTTAGCCACTTAAAAAGCAGCTTTCTTAAGCTTTGCGGTACCAGTTTCAAACTAAGTCATACAGTCCGTAACAGTTGTTTTGTGTTGAGCTTTAGAGGTTGCATGATTAGAAAACATATGTAAAATAACAATATGAATATTTCATTTTTTTAAAAAAAATTTTATCGTTATCTATTGTGTAGTTGTCCAATTTTCGATCACGAACAAGATACTACTTAATTTCGTTTATCCGACATACTCGTTAATCCGACATAATCATATGCAACCAACAACATGAACAATGTCGGACTAACGGGACTTGACTGTATGTAGAAAATAGGATCTGCATGTTTTATCAGTGTTAACCACTGTCAAACACTTTAGCTCCCAATATATCAGATATATCGCAGTATGTATTGCAATTTATTTTTGCCATTGAATACAGAGCCCTTTTTCAAACAGTCCATATAATAACACTAAAAAGTACTGAAATCGATGCTAGCAGAAACATATGGGCCTGTAAACTCAAAACTATTTAGCACAGACTGTAATTATGGTTTTCAGATCATTTAAATATTACTAGTAGTTTCATTTCAACACAGTCTATCACTATTTCAGTATTTCTAAACATGTAACTGTGGGACCAACCATCTGCAGGAGAGTAGCAGCTGCCAATACTCCAATGACATCGACTGGCTTCAGTACAACATCGTCTTTATACAGACAGCCCAGGGCCGTCTTCAGAGCTGAAAACAGGATGATACCATACATAACTCTTACGATTGTAAACCGCCTGTGGGGTAGTGGTTAAAGTGTCTGCCAGGAATGTAGAATGTCTTAGGTTTGATCCCTGGCCACGTCATACCAATGGTCATTACAAGATTGTACTTGTTTTTACCCTGCGCTCTGCATTAAAGGGATAAAACAAGGACTGGTCGTCTCAGAGTCCGGAATGTGTTGTAACAATACATAATGGTGCTTATGATACATATATAATGCTTATCTCAGGGGCAATCATGGTAATATCATGATATGATGCATATATCTAGAAAGTCAGGTTGTGATATGAAACACAACATTATATATATACACGAAGAAAAAATTCATCTGTAATGTTAAGTTGCCAACAGTAAACGACAGTGCCCAAACCAAAATATATGTTGAAATTTTCAGTTAATTAAACCAACAATCCTGGTAAAAAAATATCAAGTGCCGTCGTAGCCAGATTTTGTACTGGAATTAAGAGTTACCTGCCCTGGTTGTATATATCAACATGGCAGGCTTGATCATTCAAGAAGTTTCTGGGTGGGACAGTTTCTAGAAGGCTGCCGGTCAATATATATTAAAGTGTGGCAATGGGGGATATTCAAGACCTATTTCGACTGACTTGTTTCTGATCTACATGTCAGGTATGGTTTGGTTACCTAACTGTAAACACAGAGTTCCTGCCAGTTTCCAACACTGTTCTGGATTCAGGAAGAGAATTGCCTCTTTCGAGACATTCAACAGTGACAATATTCTGAACATTCCTGAGAGCAGGGATTATCCTCAAAATTGTTTCTAAAAGAGAAAATCTCCCCTGGTCCAAAAGCAACGAGATTTTTTGGCGTGTGATGAAATTTGCTAATTATCAGAGATATTTCATCTTCAAACAGTGGAAACTGTATTTGATTTTCGGTAAGTGTGACTCAAATTATGAAGCAATTAATGTTACTAGATTTTATCTATATATACCCACATACCCAATTTCTGAAAATGAATTATCCACTGTGAATATTTCAAATATGTGAATATTATTGGATTATGCACATTGTCAACTGAAATCAAATGTCAATTACATTATTATCTATGTGTTTCTGTCCATTTTCAACTTTAGCAGGAATTAAGAAGGGTACAATTACTGGTATAGATCGTTTAGCAGGCGTCTTTACCTCGGTCCGAAAGCAATGAGATTTTTGGGCGTGTGATGAGATATTTCGTCTTCAAAAAGTGGAAACTGTATTTGATATTCAGTATTTGTGATTCAAATTATGTTGCAATTAATGTCACTAGATTATATAGATATACCTCACATATCCTATTTTCGAACATGAATTATTCAACTGCGAATATTTAAAAATATGAGTATATTACTGGATACTGCACATTGTCAACTGAAATCAAATACCAATTACATAATTATTATTAATGTATTTCTGTTCATTGTCAACTTTTAGAGGAATTATGTGCAAGTACAACTACAGATTGTTTTGCAGACATGTTAACCATGATCAGCTGTTCATTTCGTTGGCATGAAGGAGATAACAATCAGCAGTTTGCTTGTCAAATTTCTAGGCCTTCGACAATGTGTGTTTAGATCGTAATTTAATATACTCAAAGTGATGACACAAAACAGTGACTGTTGTAAAAGGTGTTAGAGTTTGTTGGCAAAAAATATATCATTTAAATTAAAGAATGACATGAAACATGGTGCTTTCGTCAATTTCGCTGTCCATTTCCGTCTTGTACGGTGTAACGTATCGAAAAATCTTCCACCAGTGCTGAATTATCTAAAGGCTTAGCAAATATCATCTAAAATACGATTATTTGTAGTCTAAAATTTATACATTATGGAGAAAGAGATATAGGTTTATCTATTTAGTATTTGTTTTGTCGCCATTCCAAAATTGAAATTTGCCTGTATTTTGAACTTTCCACCAGTGATTGTTTTTTCTCTTGACTTCTGCTAGGATTTGAGTGACAAAAAAAGTTAATAAGGTTGGCTGTAGATCACTGTTTCAAACGTAATAAGATTTTCGTGCACTTCCAAGTGGTTTTGTTGTAAAAACAAACATTCGTTTTGCAAATCAGAGATCAACAATGTTGCGCACTCCACCATTGTCATGCAGCGGTATTAGGAAGCGGTTATATATACACAGCAAGAGATTGCATGCAGTGTTGAGAGTATGCAACTCGCTGTTTCGATTGACAACTTATGAATAAACTTTGAATAAACTATCGTTTTATTGACATTTTAAGATATCAATATTTTCGTTTTCTGAAGGAGAAAATGACAATACCAATTGATGCAGTTGAAACTTTTGAAAGTGTAACAGAACGCAATGTACACGATTCTCAATGACCCTGAATGAATGTTGATGCGGTATCTAAGATCTAAATCATCTCGTAAACACTCAGTCACTGACTTTATTTCACAACTTAGTTCCGTGTGAACCGATTTCTAGGCTAACCTATGCATTTCAATTTGGAAACCATCTCGTAAGCACTCAGGACATAGTATTCATTTTATGCCACATATACAGTGATATTTCATGTACATAACATGTCCTCCTTATGCATGCATTAATACATGTCCTCAAGATGTATGAAACAGTATACATCTACCTTTTTCATCAACATTGTTGTCTGGTATGTCCAGCTGTATGACATCCTGGCTGGATTCCCTCCATGAACCACTCAGCATGCCACAGAAGTAACCAGACTGAAATACACAAACATATGAGAGTACCATCTTAAAACGTCTTTTAGTATGGTGCGGCCGGGGATCGAACCCCCTACATTCCACTCTCCAGGCGGACGCTCCACCACTGGAACATGGTCTCCAATTTCTTGAGAATTAAAAAAAAAAATACAGTAAACTACAGTTATAACAAAGTCAAAGGGACCACTAATTTTCGTTTGTTATAACCGTAGTTTGTTCTAAGAATCTTTACTGTCATGTATCAAGTCATGTTTCCTCACACGAGTCTCTGCATTTTATAGACAGAATATATCCACTTCAAAGGCTATAGCCTAATCACTGTTTGAAAATTAATTGTGGGTGTATATTGAGGACAAGTGCCCGTTCTTAATCCAGTTAATCACTTGTGTTCAATTGTTTATTGCTGCTTGAAGCAGCCATGTGTGGCTGGGGATGTTTTGATTGACTGATTGGAGGTCCGTGAGCACCTCAGAGATTAACTGTTCAATATTAACATAAACATTGTCGTTGACTGAGTACACACTGGAGCACAAAGTGAGTTTGCTATATCTGTTAATTTTGTTATAAACGTGTTGCTATATCCATCAATTATATATGAGAAAATATACAGCAAATAGCCGAGACCCAAAAAACCCAGTTTATTGGGCTTAAAAAATATAAGAATTGGTTCTCAGGCAATGGCTTTTGAAAATATAGTGGGGGCGGGCAGGGTTTTTGTTTTTCTTATGCTTGTTCATACTAGACTGTAACCAATTAACAGTTGTGTACCATCAACCTGGGAAAGGGCCTCCCTCCATAAACAAGCATACAAACTCCTATTGTCACCATGACCACAACACAAGATGCGCAGCAAAGCAGTGCACATGTAAAGGAAAGTAACTTCATGCTATATTGGATTGCATTGTTTTTTTAACAAAATTTTTAAAACGGAAAGGAAAACCAAATGTGCGGCAGACTTAATGATGATGCAGGCGGTGTCTGAGAACTAACACTATTTTTTTTTTTAGCATTTATCTGTCAGTTCATTGTAAGCGTGTTTGTTATAAACAGTTTACTGTATTCATTATTCTTAATATATAATCAGGTCCGGACCCAACACAAGATTTCAAGACGTGAACAAATTTCAATGATGCTCTCAGATTACAGGGTGTTTGGTGTTTTATTGGACATGCACAAAAAGAATGGTAACTCTTCCTGAAGGGACGTAATCCTTTATTAGCATCTTTACCATGAGATTTCAATGAAGCCTTCAAATTACAAGGTACTTCATTATGACACTCAGCACATGTTCAGATCGCAATACACATTGTAATCATAAAGCAAGGGAGGTAACCCATGTTGTCTTTTCAATATGGCACACATTTTCTCTGTTAAATGCAACAAACTTAAAACTGTTCTTTTAAAAAAGTTTGATCTCATGTTATTTCTTGCATTAATATCTTCACAGCAACCTGTAACCAGATTCACAAGCAAGGTAATGATTTGATTGGTTTATCTGAATCTTCTGATGTTATATCGCAATGAATTGTAAACTAAATTTGCTGGAAACCAAACTTTGCGATATTTTGTAGATATAAAACTTGTTACATGATGATTATGTTTCAAGCCCATGGCAAATGATAATGATGCAAGAGAGTAGTGGTCGACATGACAAATGCCCAGTATGGCTGTAATATCACTGGGGCATGACACTTACTTACGCCTTGAGACCCATGAGATCCTATGCTTGCTGTAAAAGGAGACTGTGCTTGTCGTAAGAGGCCACTAACGGGATCGGGTGGTCAGGCTCGCTGACTTGGTTGAAGCATGTCATCGGTCCCAGTTGCGTGGAATGATGCTGATGATATCAATCACTGGATTGTCTGGTCCAGACTTGATTATTGCTGAGTGCGGCATAAAACAACTTACTAACCAACCAACTTATGCCTTCAAATCTAGTGTTGTGTCCTGACCTGATAATAGTGAGAACTATAGATTACTTCAAGAAAGACAGGTTATGGAACAAACAAGAAAATACAACGTATGCAGACAATACCTGCTTGAGGTAGTGTTTGTGTAGATGCCAGTCTCTACCAAGTGCTCGGATAGTTACATCACTGTTTTCACCCTTCATAAACAGAGTCTCATAGATATACTTGGAAGTGGACTTGATATTCTTCCTGGAACAAAAGTACACAAGAGTTTCAGGAATATCAACCACATAGTTCCTTGCTGGATTTTAACTTTTCTAGTTTATGCAGTTATTTAGTTGTTTTGAAGCCGCTATTGAACTTGTTCCCCGCTATTTTCATTCAAGGGTCCAAGGGCTAAGAATAGAGTTGGGGTAACTAACCATCCCTACCCACTTAGACAAACAGTAACAACTAGTTTCTGAAATGAAAATATTTTACATTTTAAAATTTAAATTATTGTTATGAAATAGTGAGTGAGTGAGTATGGTTTTACGCCGCTTTTAGCAATATTTCAGCAATATCACAGCGGGGTACACCAGAAATGGGCTTCACACATTGTACCCATGTCGGGAATCGAACCTGGGTCTTCGGCGTGACGAGCGAACACTTTAACAACTAGGCTACCCGACCGCCCAAGTTATGAAATATAATAAAAAGTAACCCAGATTCTCTTCACTTTCAGATACTGCATTCATCTAGACTTGCCAAATATTATAGATTTGCATGGACTGTATTTGATATATTTGTTTCAGGGTCTGTATGATAGACTACCTACCAAGCGACAGACTACAAAAGAAATATGCTGTCTGGGTATACATAATTTTTCTGTGATTTCTTTATGATATTATTGGGTGGCGAACAGATTCTATGTGCGCACGCTTGTTTTGAACAATCGCCAAGTTGATCACACACTTCATTGACAGGCTCAAATAGTTCTGTCCCCTTGTCAGGTTTCTAATGGTTGTGTATACCGATGTTTCGATATGTCTCACAACACACAGGCTCTTGGGAATATTCAGACATGTTCGGGACCACCAAAGTGTGATGACAATCAATGATGGACATGCATTCACCTTTTTGGCGTGTGTATGTCGACTGTTCTGGATTTGCGAGCAGGTGAAGAATCGGATTCTGATAAAGAATCTCCATCATCATTGGAGGAGTCGTCGGAAGATTTTTCGAAAGTGTCGTCTGCCCGCTTTCGCTTTCGTGTCCTGTTACCAGGGATTAACCTTGTTAGTGAATTACCCATAATCAAAATATGCTGCCATTAACAAATGCTTGCGAGAAACATACAGCTTCACATCCTATGTCAAGAATTCAGCTGACTGTTCACAGAAGTTTATAACGTGACAAGTAATCGAAACTAGCCGCCCCTTTCCAACTGAGCTCACAGCACTGCGAAGGCAAACCCCCTTACTTAACGAGCGAGCTCTGAGAACAGTGTAAGGAGATGGCTGCGCAGTGACACCATGTGGTCTACAACAGCTTCAAGATAACTCTTGTTCAATACTGATTCAATGATTTTATGCCTCTTCAATTTGTGTTGCGATGAGAGATGATAAAACATTGAACATATATGATGAGGTATATCTGTACTTCTGATTTACGTGTTACAAATGTCTCCCTACGCTGACGATTGTAAAGATATCCCAACAATATTAAGTTATTTTAAATTAACAGACCCAATGACAACATTGTATTCCCTATTTATAATGAAAATATGTCTTTTGTCCACATTTACGCAATCAGGACATAAATTTTCATATCTTAAATTTTTTTTCAAATATGTAGCTTTTGTTTCAAGCCGATCTGTACTTGGAGCAAGAATGGTGAGGTGAGGTGAGGTGAGGTGAAGTGATGTGAAATGGGGTTTAACATCGCGTCCAAGATTATTGCCCTTAGATAGCGACGTGTATGCAGGTGTGTGTGTGGCTGCTTGTACTAGTCCGGACTGATGCTGATTTATAGTGCTAGTTCACTGAGATACCATGCCGCAGTTTAACATGAATACCCCACTCAGACATAGTATACTGACTCCGAGCCGAGCAGTCCTTGTTTTAGCCCCTTAAAGACGAGTGCCAGACAGGGTAACAAGAAGTACCATCTTTTAAAGTCTGGTATGACGCGGCCAGGGATTTAACCCCGGACCTTCCGCTCTCCGGGCAGACGCTCTACCACTAGCCCACAGAGGCGGTCGGAGCAAGAATGGGGTACACTGAACTGTGTCCAGGTTGGGAGCTGAACCAGTCTTCAATGTGACGAGGAGCACTTTTACCATCACACAGACATGTTTGCACTTGATCTTCGTCTATGTCATTCAATCGTGCAGGACTCCTTTTCTGCTCTTTAAAAAAAATAAGGCCAAACTCACATCTTCAGAGTATATAACACATTTATTTGCATTATTCAAATGTGAAAGACAATGTTGACCAACTGCTACTGAAACGCTTGGTCAGAAATGAACATTAACAAATATAGACATGTTCATAAATGTTTGTTTTGTATTCTAGTGAACCCAATAAAATTCACACTAACAAAATAAATACAAATATGATCTAAAGATCCCTGAATACTTTGGGAATAGTGAATATCCTGATTTTAGAGAATTACAAATTATGATGACCAGCAAAGGTGAATCTACTACAGTGAAATCTTGTTAACTCCAGGTACGAGAGACGGGCAACTACTTCTCAAGCCGTTACAGGCCTCTTATTCTTTGGTATTGAGTTTACAAAATGTTTGGCCCTAACTTCAATGTAGGTGGTTGAATCAATCTCATTAAAATCATATCTTAGTTCTTGCTACTTCTAAACAAAGATCTGAGGACTTGATATGGGTCACATCAGAACAACCTTTCAGAACGTTGCTTACCAGATTGAGAAAGTGACAGTCTGAGTGTTTTCTGCATGAAAACCCTGCAACCTTAAAAAGATTAACACGGGGTATTCCAAACGACAGTTACAGGCTGTACGACTGATTCCGTCAAAATCATTGTCCATCTCTCACTTCAATGGGATACATATTTGAAATGGAAGATACTTTCCATATCCTGTAGGAAGTACTACCATACAAAACTGGCCATCAATGCATTATTCAAATGTGAAAGACAATGTTGACCAACTGCTTCTGAAACGCTTGGTCAGAAATGAATATCAACAAATATGGACTTCTATTCAATTTTCAAATTTTGAATCGATAACTTCGTCAAAATATTTTCAAGAAAAGTCAGCAATGGAATTTGCCAGTTGGATACCACTGTCGTAATGCTCGAGAAAGCTGCTTTCTGATTGGCTAAGGTCGACTTTTTGTTAGTCAGTTCATTGGTCTGTCAAAGTTTGCGAAAAAGGTTGTTCTCACTTGACCTGTATGATTATGACGAGTAAGTCTGGTATTTAACTTTCAACCAGCTACAACAAAACAGCATGATATCAATATGTCACTGTGCTACTTATTTCGTGCTGAAACATTTCCCTCAATATCCAGTGTGCAGTAACATTCCACTGATGGCGTTTTAGTGCTGTGATATCAGGCACCAAGGTCACAAGTTGCATCATAGTTCACATCAAGCATCCATTCACCTTAGGCAGAAACAAGTAGGACATCTTGTAAAATGGGAATGAATTCTCTTTGGTTAATATACAATGCTGGTTCTATGACAATTTGACAAATGACACTTGACTTCACAACTTCATATTGGCAAGAGAGTGACCTACACTGTATTGCTAGAACACATGCACGACTCTTTAGGTTTGATCAGTGATTACAAAATCGCATAAAGAGACATCCTAAAGTTATCCATCACATTACTGAATCTGGAGTTACTGAGATATCACTGATGTGGCTACACAGTTGACTTGTCATTCCTATAAAGAACTACTTGAATGTCTACAATAGGGAAAACTGACAAAAACTAAAAAACTTATCACAACAGAATCAGTTAATAAACCTAAACTCTTTTCTGAAATCTTAGTTTCTCAAATCCTTAAACGTACTTCCTCATATGTAAGTCAATAAAAAATATATGCATATGAACAGAAATATTTAAAAAATTCTTTTGAATATGATGCATATACATGAAGCAGCAATTACATTCACAATACAGCACACTTGCAGATACAGATCTGGTGGATTATTGCAACCATATACTGTCTACTCCATCCATTCTCACTCAAATCTCACGAATATTAAATCTTTTACTCAGATTTGATACCTCTATCTGTGAAGATCTGACAAATTTGTAATAATTGGTGTGGAGGCTTCTCAATTCAGAGGGCGATGTGGTAGCCTTGTGGTTAAAGCATTCGCTAGTCAAGCCAAAATACCCGGGTGTGATTCCCCACATGGGTACAATGTGTGAAGCCCATTTCTGGTGTTCCCTGCCGTGATATTGCTAGAATATTGCTAAACGCGGCATAAACCAATAATCACTCATTCAGTCTAAATTCAAAGCAGAAATCTGACTTCTGTATCACCAAAACTAATGTAAATGGGCAGTTCCGAATGAGGATAACAATGACTGCTGTGCTATGTTGTGAATATGTTTAATTCATTCAATCAATCCAATATAAAAAGAATTTCTTGTAGTTGTGGTTCCATTTTCAAAACTGTCCAAAGCTATCAGTTTCATAACTGAGCCCACTCATTTAAAAAAATCAAAGGCTGTCCAAGTTTAATCAAGGTTCACTTACCTTGATTAAGAGAAGTATCTGATCAAAGTAAAAGATCTGATTTTAATGAGATTGATTCTCACACTACTGTCAATATACTGGCATTCATGAAAAACATGACTTGAACAAGAATCTTAAAGGGGCACTGATCTAACGCAATTCCCCGGGACTGGTTGTTGCCTTTGTTATTGTTTTTTCCCAGTGAGTACCCGGATGTATAGCAGAAATCTAGACTAGTTCGCGACCTCTGCTGCGCCATTCGTAAGCGCATTAGTCACTGTTATGGATACCGATAGTAATAAGGGCGTATGGTCACATTGATCAACAAAATGAAATACAGTTTTCGAGATAATAAGGAAATGTAGGTATCTTTGTGGGTAGCATCGGTAATTGTGACGAAGTTTTGATAAGTCACTTGCTTGGTAATTTTGCGATTTTCGTTTACACTATTTTGACTTTCAACACAAAGTAAATATTTCACCTGAGCATTGCTTTTTTTATAGTGTGTATATTTTTTTTTACTGTCAAAATGTGTAACATATTTATTAAACGTATAAATATTCAGTTATTTTACAAAGTGACTGAAAACATTTCCATCTGTATTATTATGATAACGAATTCCAAACATTTTGATGTTCAATGTCATCACCAAGAGACTGAAAATATTACGTTGAAAAGTACATTTCTATGTTGTTTGGCTTCTAATCCTACATAATAATCTGTTGTGATGTTTGTAGGCCCTTTTGATCGTCTTAATCAATCTGGACAGATTCTTTAGTCAAAATGACTGAAATATTTACACATTTTATAAATTGCCTGAGAGAATCACATTTTACAAATTGACGGTAATATATACTCGCTTACAAAGGAAAAGACCTGTGAAACAACGTCTATCGCGCATTGAAGAATTTCCAACCAAGACGTAGAGAAACAAGAACGAATCGGTTCAAATGAAGGAAAACAAAATGCAAATACCATAATTACAACCTACCAAATTTATGTGTATAAATTTTAGGCAGCTTCCTTGTTCGAGGAATGTATCCGTGAATATCCACACAAAGGAACAATATCCAACTCGTCTGAAGCTATACAAAGAAACTTATTCGATGTCACGTGTCTCTGTAACAATCAAATATTATAAAAGATATATATCATTTCGGGATATTATAACCCGTGTTCGTTTCTCAACTGATCACTTGGATTGTTTCAGGCGTTCACATAGGTGTCAAGCCTCAAGGGTCGGCTGAGAAAGCCCACGTGACAACTATTTTCATAACGTCCACGGTTCCTAAAAAATCCATTGAGTGATAGATAACAATGATCAATCAATCAACGTATTATCAGTTAACCCTTTGAACAAAGTATGTTGTTTTTACATCGGCACTTCACGCCATGATTTGAGTGTATTCCCTTTGTTTTAGTAAACCTAGACATGTAAACACTCACTTTTGACATATCCACTGTGTAAGATAACAGTGATTAATCAATCAACGTATTTTCTGTTAATCCTTTGATGACTAGGAACGATCCGTTGATTTACAAAAAAAGTAAATCAACTGATCATTCATCTCTTGCTGGGCTGCCACGTGCATATTACATAACACACATTTCACCTCACTTCAAACCTGGATTTAGATTGAATAATTACCCCAGACACAATAAATGCCAAATGGGAACCTTTGTCAGGTAATCTATGTGGTGCTACCATTAATTGTACCTGTAATAAATTCATTAACTGAGCATCAAGTGAATGACGACAAATACACAAGTGTAGGGTTATACCAGAAAACGTGGATGACAACAAGGGAGTAGAAATCGTACCGCGTATTATCGACACAATCCGAAATCCGAAAATGCTTTCACTGCATGAATACTTTTTTCTATAACCATCTGGGGTATTTCCAAATGACGACATCCGATGAGCTCCGCCGTTCTTTTTGTCTGTTTGTTTAGGCTGAAGAAGTTGATTAACATGCGCCCTTTGTCGAAATCTTTATAGATCACAGTTAACCAATCAGTGTTGATGCAAAAATGCGTAAAACAAATATTGCCTCCAGCCTCCAAGTTTATTTAGCTTATTTCCTTGCAGACGGTAGCCCAGTCCCTGGTCACGCTCAGTTGCGTTGCGTATCATCCGGGTACTCACGGGGTAAAAAACAATAACAAAGGCAACAACCAGTCCGGGGAATTGCGTTTGGATCAGTGCCCCTTTAACACATTCAGTGATGTAATTGATGTATTATGGATGAATAATTTACATATTGTATTTTCCCTTTGCATTGAGAAAGGACATGCGAAATTCATTAATATTAATTTAAATTGCACTTGTGACTAGAGGTGCAGCTGATAAATAACTAATGAGTTATACATGAGGGTAAAATATAGCAAAAAGAGGTTCATATCAACTCTTTTATAACTGTACTTTTCACTTTTTATTTCCTGGAACTCCAATTGCAACCTTTTGTTGCTTCAAGAATACAACTATTTGCATTTGTTCATGCTAATCCCATATCCAAATTCTTATAAAAATCAAAATGTGATCAAAATCTTGTGATGTCACATGAGTGATAATGTCATGGTTACAAATATTGGAAAACATACAGGTACTAAAGCAATAATTCATTAAACATTAAATTTTCATCATTTTTTCTATAAAATGTGACCCTGGGAGCATGATATTTTTAATAAGAATATTTTTGGGACAAACCATACTAGGCATCTACAGTCAAGGCTATAAAAAGAAATAGTCTTGGTTCTCAGGCACCACCCGCATCATCATAAAGTTTGCCGTACGTTGTTATTTTTTTATTTTTTTATTTTTTATTTTAATAAATCCTAATACTTAAACACAATGCACATAATTGAAAATGAAACAAAAGCGAAACATGCAATGAACTTTAAGATGATGTGGGCAGTGCCTGAGAACAAGACTATTATTTTTTTTAGCCCAAAGAATGTGACTCTCACAAAGCATGAATGTAGAGAAGGACATGTGAACAGTGTATTTTATCAATTAAAGAATTAGGGACAAGCAAATGGTCATCTTCCCGAGGAACGGGAGTTAACTCACTTTAAAAGTCCAGTTTCCACCCTTGGCGATCTAGGCTGGAATTCTTGCGCTCAATCGTAGCCTCAATTACGAGTTATGGTAAATTGTGTGAGACAGGGGTGTTCCGTAATGTGATGGGATGAAAATATAATACTTATTTTATTATGGCCTAACAGTTCCAAAATAAATATGTATATTGTGAACAATGAATGCCCCACCCACAAAAAATAAATTCATGCCCAAAATGATATGTACCATCAAAGGGATCTTAAGTATCACTTGGCTAGCAAATAGTTGTACATGTACATCGTCATGAGATTCTGTCCTTGTGTTGTGACAAAATGAGTGTAATACCATACATCACAGCATGTCTTGCATTGGGGGTGTTGTCCTTGTTAGGATAATAGATGTACATTAAGGATGACCATTTTCAGTCTTCGTAGACATGTCATTTGTGTGTCGAAAATTATATTCCGTCTCTACAGAACATCATAAACACCTTTTAACGATATTTTTCAACTGGTAAAATAATAAACATCTTTTAACAATATTTCTCAACTTATAGTCTAATGAACATCTCAACAAGGAAAATAATAAACACTTTTTAACGGTATTTCAGATTGTCAGAGGCACAGGATCAGTCATACCTGAAAAAAGTCCTCTTTTTCTGAGCAATTTGGCTCCCCTAAAACTGTTATCTTTCCCCTCAGTCAACTTCTTATATATCATGTACCGTATACACCATAATAAGCAACATGGGGGGGCTCAGAAAATTGACAAATGGGGGCGGTTAATAACACCATACACAACAAGTCCAACTTGTTGTTAGTGATCGAGTGGTAGTTAAGAACTTAACTAATATATGAATATTTGTTACTGAAAGCTGGACTGGCAAGATTCCAGCAAAATGACGGATGCTTGGAAATAATGTCTGGACCACCTGACTAGGAATGATGCCAAGTCACCAATCCCAAGCAGCTGATCTATTACGTCAACTCTTAGATCAGCTTATCTGTTAAGTCACAAGAACCATAGTTTCTGTGGACCCATTGTAACCCAGAATCTAACAAGGGTCAAAACCAGGGCCAGTAGCTGTCATTATAAACGACGTTGACTCGTCAAAATCCTAAAAACAATATTACTTTTCAAAACTCAACCACTAACATCATCAGTTTTGTTGAAAGAAATATAATAAACTGTATTTACACAAATAAACAAAGGTAATAATTATGAAAGATTCACAAACAACTATCTACATCTACAAAAAAGACCTGATATAGTATCAAATGATATCAGCAAACGCTAACTCATAAAAGTAAAAAAACATTCTGTATTACAACAGACTGACCCGCATACCAAAGCCTTTCAACACTCTACACTGCAAAACCACTCATATAGAACAATATAAACACATCTGTTAACAGATAAAATACAGAAATTGAAACAGAAACAAAACAAATCATGTACAAAATATATTAAAAAGAAACAAATTCAAAAATATTTTTTGTTTGCAAAGTTTGTGACACTTAACATGCCTCTCAATATACACAGACATACATAGAGAGAGGGGTGTCAAAAACAGAAGGGATACAAATCCATTATTTTAATCAGAGCTTTCCCCCGTGTTTGATAATATACTGAACTACAAAAGAAACGTCACCCCAAGTAACATTGCATGAAAAGTTGTCATTTAAATATCTGGGTAATGTTTGTCAAAGTTTCTAAAATTTAACATTACACCTTGTCCGGCAAAATGAAATTTGATGAAACAAAGCATATGACAATAAAACCGATCGCCCAAACGCATCACGGCAACGGCCATGGTAACGTGAGTTCCGTGCAAATTGAAATGCACATGCCGTTTCTTGCCCTATAAAAATCCACCCAGATCGGATAACATTCATTCGTTATTGAATTACTACCACATGCCAAGATTGAGAAGAAATCAGCGACACCAAGCCCTTGAACTATTGCAAGCTGGACAAACCACCCGGTAAGTAGCCCATGCATTTCAAGTCCACGTAAGGACCATACACAGGCTCCAGCAACGGTACCAGACCACAAACACTACAGATGACCGACCACGCAGTAGAAGACCCAGAGTCACCACTCGACGTCAGGATCATCAGATTGTGCGACAACATCTTCACGAATGCTTTGTTACTGCCGTGGAAACTGCTTGACAGACCATGGGGACACACCCGCGACACATTAGTGCTAACAGCATGCGTCAATGATTGATGCGCAGACACCTCCACTGTGACAGGCCACACCGAGGAATCATTCTGACACCATGTCATTGCCCAGACCGTCTTCAATCGACAACACAGCACCAGCATTGGTGCCACCAGCAGTGGAGAAGAGTCCTTTCTCAGTCGAGCCGCAGATGGCCGCAGAGTTCAACAGCAGATGGCAGAGAGAGAGTCTGGTTACGCTATGGGGAACGGTATTTGGATGCTTGTGTTGTTGAGAGAGACTCATGGGGTGGTCTGAGCATCATGGTGTGGGGTGGAATTGGTCTTTCACAGAGTGTCGGCCCTGTGGTCTTCCAGAACATCGGTCCAAGGAGAGGCAATGGTGTCACAGCAGTTTGGTCCATTGATCAAGTCTTGAGACCACAAGCCATACCTAATTTGGCACGCCACAACAACGAGTTTTAGCATGATAACGTCTGTGCCCACACTGCCAGAGCAACAAGGGACTTCCTCCAGCAGAGGTGAGGTGAAATGGGGTTTAACGTCGCGTCCAAGATTATTGCACTTATATAGCGACGTGCATGCACGTGTGTGTGTGTGTGTGTGTGTGGCTGCTTGTACTAGTCCGGGCTGATGCTGATTTATAGTGCTAGCACACTGAGATACCATGCCGCAGTTTAACATGAATACCCAACTCAGACACAGTATACTGACTCCGAGCCGACCAGTCCATTTTTTAGCCCCTTAATGCCAAGCGCCAGACAGGGTAACAACAAGTACCATCTTTTAACGTCTTTTGGTAAGACGCGGCCGGAGATAGAACCCCGGACCTTCCGCTCACCGGGCGGACGCTCTACCACTAGACCACGGAGGCGGTCTCCTCCAGCAGAATGGTATCAGAACCATTCAGTGGCCTGCCCTCAGTCCTGATTTAAATCCTATTGAGCACCTGTGGGACAAGATTCAAAGATGGCTGAATGATGTCCGACCAAGGCCGACAACTGCAGCTGAACTGCGTCAGGCGTTCCTCAGGGTGTGGGCTCAAGTGCCTATGGCCTTCATCAACCGCCTCATCCATTCCATGTATCAACGTTGCACCACAGTCATCAATAGTCATGGCGGACACATGAGATACTGACTTGTGATGCCATTTTCTCAGAGACTGGTGTTGTGTTTCACTTTACGAACATTTGACACTTTAGTTTCAACCTTGATGATCAGTTTTGCCAAGTGTCATCTTTTTAATATGTCTCAAAGTATGTTTACAGTTTTTGGACAAATAAGGTTTCTCATATATCTATCCATGGCGACGTTTCTATTGCGGTTTGCGTTCCATAAATGTGAATAGAACAAAAAGGTTGGTGACAAAGTTTCTTCATTCTATAAAGGCAGCATATAATTAATATATTTATATCTTTCCACTGAGAAGAATCAGTTATAACTTACAACTAAAAATATATATGAAAAAGTAGGTAAATACAAAAAGATGAGTTAGGTGGCTAACCAATACATTAAACGTCGCCCATGTTTTATACAGCGTTGTGCAGGAATCTGTCCAGTGGGAGTCAATATTATAGGTCAAGTGACATGCACATATAAAATATATATATATGATGTAAATCTTAGGATATATTTGGACATCAGGAAGCAGTCTGTACAAAGAGGAGCTGTTTCTTAGTGACATACATCAGCTATTATTGTTCATTATTACACAAAACCAATACACATGAACCACAGTGATGCTGAAGTATTCTTACCAATAGCTATAATTCAGTTACCTGCTTAATTGATACAAATATAAATTTGTTTGTTTGTTTGTTGTTTAACGCTCACTCAGCACTATTCCAATTAAGATGGCATCTTGTGAATATAATCAAATCTGGACCAGACGAACAAGTGATTCGTTGGTTGGTTGCTTGTTTTACGCCGCACTCAGCAATATTCCAGCTATATGATGGCGGTCTGTAAATAACCGAGTCTGGACCAGACAATCCAGTGATTAAAATCATAAGCATCAATCCATGCAATTGGGATTGATGACATGAATCAACCAAGTCAGCGAGCCTGACCACCCGATCCCGTTAGTCGCCTTTTACAACAAGCATAGTCGCCTTTTACGGCAAGCATGGGTTGCTGAAGACCTATTCTACCCCAGATCTTCACCGGTGATTGATATAATGAGTAGCACGCCTTGGTGTCAGAGGTATGTTGCCATGCTATCCACCAGGTCAACGAGTCTGACTTGCCTCTTGAGACGAACAGGTTGTTCTAATCTCAAGATGAGATACAATGAAAGACATTAATTGAGTGTTTTCAAATTACTTGGTTTATTTAGGGGGGATATATCCAATCAAGACTTTGTACTGGTCGTCATAACACTGGCGTCTGCAAAAAGGGATTTGCATTGTGACATACTTAGGTCATGTGTAACTGTAGGTCTTCCTGCCTTTTGGCATCAGTCACTGGCTTCCTTTAAGGGATTGCACTGTAATGGAGATCGAGATAACATATATATGTGAGGGAGGGAGTGAGTGAGATGGGTTTTATGTCACTTTTATCAATTTTCCAGCACTATCACAGCATGGGACACCAGAGATGGGTTTTACACATGGTACCCAAGAGGGGAACCAGGACGTTTGGGATGACAAGAAAAGATTTAACCACTAGGCCACTGCCCAATTACATCCCAGATACTTTGAACTGGAAGCTCTGTTCCACAAACTTAGCACCAGAAACATAACAGCTTTTACACATCCATTTTATCTGCGATGGAAACACTTGATGTGAAACAAACTATCAACAGACAATCCGTTGTAATACCCACACAGTTGTAGTGAAGTTTTAATGTTTGTTTGTTGTTTAACACCACTCAGCAATATTCCAGCTATATGACGGCGGACTGTAAAAAATGGATTCTTGACCAGACAATCCAGTGATTGACATCATGCGCATCGATCTACGCAATTGGGATTGATGACATGCATCAACCAAGTCAGCGAGTCTGACCACCCAATCCCGTTAGTTGCCTCTTACGGCAAGCATGGGTTCCTGAAGACCTATTCTATCCCGGATCTTCATGGTTTAAGTATTAATTACATTCCTTAAAATTCAATATACATGTAACACATACAAGGTACCTCCAAACTGTAATAATTCGCCGAAATATCGGTACACCACAATACTTATGGTCATACAATGAGGTTGGCACACTGCCAGTTTGAACAGTATTTTGCATAACAGTATGTTAATAGAACAACATCACCACTTCACTGCGATTCTCTGTGCAGAGTTGCGTCCCTTGGGCACGCCAGAAACCTATGATTGTGGGTTCAAATCATGAATCGTCAAGATTATGTTTCTAGGTTTGTCAGCACCATACCCGTGCTCGTGGGTTTCACCAATGTGTTAAACGTCTGAGACCTGCATCACTTCGGGTTTTCCTCCCACATTAAGCTGACACACCGAGATAAGGCTGGAATACTGTTAAAAGCGGCCTTAAACGCAACTTACTCACTCCTACAAAAACTATTCATTTTTTCTTCACTGCATACAAATGTCAAGCTTGTTTCAATAAACATAATGAACACACTCATAATAGACCATCATCTGAATTACAGTTACAATAGTGTGCCATTCCCTTATTTACTGACAGTAGTATATATACTACTCAAAAAAAGTTAAAGAACACTCGATATTTTCATATAAGGTTAATCTGTCATGTCATGTCATGACAGACTAACTATAGTAACATGAAAAAATAATGTGGTCTTTAACTTCTTTTGAGTAGTGTATATGGATATGAATAATACTTGAAGAAACGTTCCTCTGTCTTGCACCAGCCCCAAACCTGCATTTCATAATCCAACATGGCTTTGACTCTGGGGATATTCTTCAATCACGATAAGCTTATAATGTTACACAGTTCTTATATGTACAACATTTATATGTCAAACTAATTAACATCCATCATGTTTATGGACAAAACACATGACAAATAATGCATACACGTTCAGAACAGCCATTCCAACTTTTGTTCGTAAAGGCAAAGTGCATAAATACAATGACAAGTATACAAAATAGAAATCTGTACAAGGAAGGCAAGCATGATGAAACAAAGCAATGATATCACATATCCAGCAGTAACACGGACTACAGTTTCCATTATCAAGTCCATTAGGCTGCACTAAAACGTTTTTCAGATACCTTTTTCTCAAAAGTGAGGAAAGAGGTTCGACTTTTTCCAAAAAAAAATCTCTGAAAACAAAAGTGATGAGAACTAATAACTTTTTTCAAAAACAACTGGGCACACACTGAACTCATCTTAATACAATGTCTGCTTCATATGATTTTGTTTTGGCAATAGAAATGATGATTTAAACAACCAATGCTTTAGAATATTTCCATTTTCTTAACTGTTATAATAGCCTGATCCCCCTGTCACCAAAGGTTTGTTTCGGAAGTCACATCCTCATCCTCATCTCTCTCATCACTAACTTCGCTCAGGCATGTAATTTGATTGGATGGTAAATAGGCTCTAAATGAACCTGTGGTGGTGACTGGGGCCAGATAGTTGTCCTACCGTATTCAACGTAATAAGTACCCAGGGCGCTCTCAAAATTAGAAATAGGGGGCTAATATTGGAATAAAATTTTGGTGAAAAAAAAAAAAGCAGAGTTGAAAGATCGCAAATTTCGTGGTTTATGCTGACAGCCTGAAATGATATAAAAGCAAAGTCTATGCATATTATACACGACAGATCTATTTTTCCAGAATTTAATTGCCCATAATTAAGGGTGCATATAACACAAGAGTGCGTATTATACACAAATGAATAAGTCTTGCGTATATTGCTCAATCGGATCGGGTGCTAATTGGGATTGTTCACTAGCCAATATATTAGCAAATATTGCCATGGGCGCTTAAAGAGTGGGGCGCATATTACGTTAAATACGGTAACTGAATGGAAACAGAATACCCTTGATTATTAAGTATGCAAGCACTGCCACTCACAAGGTTTTAATGTCATTCCAAGGTAGAAGACAACTTCACTTTGCCATGACATTGTGCCAGATTTGGCCCCATTTATTAGCAATAACTTCTGGCAGTGTGTGTAGAGATTGCTATTTGTCATAAATGCAATAAAACAATATTTTGGGTGACAAAGCATTCCATGATATGGCCTTGCTTAATTTTTCAGTTTCACCTATCAATTTTCAAAATGCATACTGGTACACCCATACACATCAGCATGATCAGCATTGGAAGTTATGAATGAAAGAAAGCTATAAGCCTCATATTATTTAACAACAGCTCTGGAACATTGTTGACTCAAATACCTAGGGATTGTAACATGAATGTCATGTTATCTGTAGTTTGAGTACTCAAATTAGACCACAATGTCCACATTAAACCATGGTATTTACATCAAACCAGTGTGTCCATATTCGACTGTAGAGACACTATTAGACCAAAGTACTCACACAAGAATGTAGTGTCCATATCGGACCATAGTGTCCATATTAGACCATAGTGTCCATATTAGACCATAGTGTTCATATTAGACCATAGTGTCTGTATCATACCATAGTACCCATATCAAACCATAGTGTCCATATTAGACCATAGTACCCATATTAGACCATAGTACCCATATTAGACCAAAGAGTCCATATTAGACCACAGTGTCCATATCAGACCATAGTGCTGATATTGAACCATAGTGTCCATATCACACCACATTACTCACATTAGACCATCATGTCCATATTAGACCATATTGTCCATATTAGACATAAGTGTCCATATCACACACCATAGTACCCATATTAGACCATAGTGTCCATATCACACCACAGTACCCATATTAGACCATAGTGTCCATATCACACCACAGTACCCATATTAGACCATAGTGTCCATATCACACCAAAGCACCCATATTAGACCATAGTGTCCATATCACACTAAAGTACCAATATTAGACCATGGTGTCCACATCACACCAAAGTAGCAATATTAGACCATGGTGTCCACATCAGACCACACTGCCCACATTAGAGCAGCAGATGACGATTCCACTGGGATCATGAAGATATATAATCTAAAATTTAATGTCAAGTTCATGGTGTTTGAGTTGACACGATTTCCCTCTACAGTCTGTACAACATGTACAAGGGTCTGTTCTTCAACCTACAGAAATGTTCATTTGAACTATGTCCCACAGCAGGACAATCTCTGCCAACATCTCATTTGAAGAACCACGCCCACGGTCCAACACATCTGAGTTCAATGATCATTTACAGCCGAGGTTTTAATACTAAGTACATTGATGCATTTATCAAAGATGGTGCATTGTAGCATGACAGGTGTGTTGCCATGCCTGAGTCAAGGTATGGTTCATGTATCATTAAATTTATGACAAACCATCTTATTCCTAGGGAATGATTTTTCATGCCAATTTGATATTGTTTTATAACTGAAGGAATATATAAAGCAATCGACCAACTGTTGGTAACTTATTAGAAGTACTTAGATCTCAGCACTGTCAAATTGTGACATGGAATGAACTTAGCATGAAACTGTCTTGAAATTGATATTTCTTCAACAAGTTTAACATGTCATGGCTTGGAAAAATATGTACAAATTCCCATAAAAAATGTTCAGAATATCTGAATATGTCTCCTTGTACGTTAAACTTAAATATAAATAAAAAACTCTCCTGAAATCCAACCTAATGTTATCTACATAATGTCACAGTATTCTTTTGTTGTGACAAAGTTTTTAAATGTTATTATTTCCAACAAAACCTGAAAACATATATATGAAATCATGTATTTTCATATATTATGCATGTCCTCTTGTTTGATACAGGAACAATCTCGTAAACATCTAGCAATGTTTGAGTAAAGTATCAGGACACTTTCAGTTTGTTCTGAAAATATTGAAAGATCGTGTAGGGGCTAGGTAATGGCCACTCGAACTGGTTGGGCACCACCCCGTCGCACTTGGACTCGAAGAATGAAAACATGGGGAACCAAACTCGGGTGCGCTCAGCGTCCTGCTGCATGAGTGAACGGTTGTTGGCGAGGGTGTGGTAGTACATGAACAGCCGGGAGCTGAGGTAGAAGGAGATGAACACGTCAATGGAGTAGTGCTCGTGGGCGGCCAAGATGAAGAATATGCCGAAGACATTCAGCACCCATGACATCATGTGAAGAAGGTAGGCCTTCTGTTGGGGTGTATCTGAAACAAACAGGTTCATATCAAGATTACATGTATTTAGCTCCAAAGTTTCAAGATGAGGCTACATAAGCATCTCCTTAAATTGAGAGTTAAAATGACTACATTCTCTTGACAACCCCAAATTACAATTACCGTATTTGCCCTAATCATGCTAATAAGAGCTCTGCTGTAATGAGTGCACCATCACCAACTTCCAGACCAATATGTAAATAATCTTTGTAAGCGCTCCCACATAACACCAAAGATTTATATGACAGTCAGTACTTTCTTGTGTCTATTGCAGGTTTTCTTACAGAAGCATAGAAGAGGTATGTAGTTGCCTAGTAACTACTAATAGTATTTTAGACCATGTCAAAGTGTGATGGTGCTTATTATGGCAAATACAGTATTTTTTTCTATTTCTGAATTAATCACCATTAATTGTCAATTAAACATGCATTTTAATCACCAGCATCTAGATGAGGCCATAACACAATGTGTGCAAGACAGGCCTTTAGTAATGTCTGAAACAGTTGCAACAGGGCTTATTCAACGAATTGCTTAGAATGCCACATCTTCCTATCTTCACATGAGTGAATGAGTGAGTTGGGTTTAACG
Organism: Haliotis cracherodii; assembly: GCF_022045235.1. Taxonomy (NCBI): domain Eukaryota; kingdom Metazoa; phylum Mollusca; class Gastropoda; order Lepetellida; family Haliotidae; genus Haliotis; species Haliotis cracherodii. The sequence goes on along the minus strand of NW_027266275.1, from coordinate 37,433,766 downwards.
CTGCTTTTAACAGTATTCCAGTTATATCGCGGCATGTCAGCTTAATGTGGGAGGAAAAACCGAAGTAATGCAGGTCTCAGACGTTTACCACTTCGATGAAACCCACGAGCATGGGTATGGTGCTGACAAACCTAGAAACATAATCTTGACGAACCATGATTCGAACCCACAATCATAGGTTTCTGGCGTGCCAAAGGGATGCAACTCTGTACAGCGAATTGTGGCACCCGTGCCCCCTAATTCACATGAAGAAAAGAACATAAAAACACACAAAAACCAGTTTGGTGTATCTGAAGCAGATTACCATGGCAACAGATTACTGAAAAGATAGTTCCACCTCAGAACTCGCCACAGATGGACATGCTGTCAACATGTCAATAAACTAATTAATATATGTGCATCTCCAGTGTGCCAAAAACCTTTGTGTGAGACTGCCCAATCTGTCTCAGGGACTTTTACAGCACATTGTTTGTCTGAATGTATGCACCATTATCTTAATGACATGACGAGACCAAAAGACATTTACTAGATATGCTAACTCGGCATATTACAAGTTGCTAAGTTGCAGACTGTTCTGATGACGATTAGGAGATAAACATAGTAAATACGGTGTTTCCTCACCAGCTCACTATTGCGCCCTTCAATATAGCGCAAACTTGGTTGTAGTGCGCGGTAACGTATGGCTCCCAAAATTTACTTACATTTTTAATAAACTCAAGTTTAACATTTGACTAAATGTTTTTCCCCAGTCTCAAAACAAATCTTCAGCTGATCACCGAGAGCGCATAACACCAAATACCAGTCAACAAACCGGAACTGAAATTTGCAATTTAATCCCATTATTATACTACCTGGTTATAAAATCGTGTTCAATGTATATCTGGACGTATTTTTGTGATATATTTATGTAATTTTATTCAAAATTTCATTCAATATTGTTTACATTAATTTTGGTGAAATATTGTGTGAGGGATTTACAGCAACCACAGTCAGATTATTGCTATTGACACCTTGAAACAAACTTTGGTTGCCAGAGAACGGATACATTTATAATAAATGCCATACTGTGACTCATTAAAAGTCACATTTTAAATTGCACCCCTTTCCTAAGCGTTCTCAAAAAGCTGCGAGAAGTACTCTGTCTGCAATATGACACCATGTTACAATGGAAGATGTCATATGCTTCCATGACAACAGAACAGTCAGGAAAAGAATTTGAATGCAGCTCTCCCCCAACCCCCCAATTTCCAGGGTTTTAATCCCATTTAACAGATGTCTACTGTTGGTTAGGGCGTTCTTCATTCACAGTGACACATCCATGTTCACACACTGACAGTGAGTTGGAAGAGGTGCTGGCCTATTTTCAGCCATCAAGCGTCTTTAGAATACAAAGAGCATCTTTAGAATACAGGACCATAACTGCTTGTTAGGACAATCTCTACAGTAGGTCATGTGTCTCAAAGAAAAGAAATCAGTTTTTGTAACAATCCGCCAGACGCGACGCAAAGAAGGATACATTTGGTGGAGAGTCAAACACTTCTATAGGACATGCCCCAACATCATGAATTAACACGAACCCTCAGGCAGTTATTCTAAAAAAGTAACCTCGCAAAACACAAATGTCCTTTTCTAGCAAACTTTTTCAAATCCTATTTGTGACCTTGAAGATCACAAAATGTATGTTAAAACTGACTCTTCCATAATAATTGCCCCTTACTTGTTGTATGTTTTTTGTTAGTTTGTTGTTTAATGACATCATGAGCATCGATCAATTGGGATACGATAACATGCATCAACCAAATCAACAAGCCTGACCACCCGATCCCGCTAGTCGTCTCTTACGACATGCATAGTTGCCTCTTACGGCAATCATGGGTTTCTGAAAACCAATTCTAATCTGGCGAGGTGAGGTAATTATTGCACTTATATGTATGTGTGTGTGTGTAGCTGCTTGTACTAGTCTGGACTGATGCCGATTTACAGTGCTAGCACACTGAGATACCATGCCGCAGTTAAACATGAATACCCCACTCAGACACAGTATACTGACTACGAGCGGACCAGTCCTTGTTTTAGCCCCTTAATGCCGAGCACCAGACAGGATAACAACAAGTACCATCTTTGAACGTCTATTGGTATGACGCAGCTCCGGGCGAACGCTCTACCATTAGACCACGGTGAGGTGAAATGGGGTTCAACGTCGCGTCCAAGATTATTGCACTTATATAGCGACGTGCATGCATGTGTGTGTGTATGGCTGCTTGTACTAGCCCGGACTGATGCCAATTTATAGTGCTAGCACACTGAGATACCATGCCACAGTTTAACATGAATACCCCACTCAGACACAGTATACTGACTCCGAGCGGACCAGTCCTTGTTTTAGCCCCTTAATGCCGAGTGCCAGACAGGGTAACAACAAGTACCATCTTTTAACGTCTTTTGGTATGACGCGGCTGGGGATCGAACCAGGCGGACGCTCTACCATTAGACCACGGAGGGGGTCCAATTCTAATCTGAATCTTCATGGGTCTACTTGTGTTATGAGTCATTATGACACTGATATATACACTAAACTAAAGACCACAATAAAAATGATGAGGGTGATCCAGTGCAAAGGGACAGAAGTTGATAATATTAAAATAAAATTGATTAAACAAATACAATACAATAATATCATGACAATTACACAAATTATAATAACTTTTTCACCATGTTAAACACATCAACAGTAAAAAGACTCTTCCTGATATGTTGGATTAATCTGACCACCTTAATCATGTTCAAATAGACCAAAATATTTCTATTGATAACTTTCCTATTCTGCCCACATCTGTACAATAATAATGATCCATCTCTAACATCTCTAACCTATAATTTCACGACCAGTGAATAATTACTTTGCAAATAATTTTCTCCTGGAGTTATTGCATATGTATTACCTGAAAATGATTACAGGTAGCAAGTCTACATTAGCAAGTGTGGAGGAACAGCATCTGTACCAGACTGTGGAGTATTGAAGGTGGTTCTGTTGGTAAGGGCTTCATTCATATTTTTGAAACATTTGAATCTTTAACATTTGTGCTAGTTTTTTTGTTTCATGTTTGCTGTTTAATGCCACACTCAGCAATATTCCAGCTATATGACAGCGGTTTGCTAATTATTGAGTCTGGACCAGACAACATCATGAGCATTGATCCATGCAATTGGGATACGATGACATGCATCAACCAAGTCAGCGGGCCTGACAATCCGATCCCGTTAGTCATCTCTTAGACAAGCATATTTGGCTTTTACAGCAAGCATGGGTTGCTGAACATGTATTCTACCCCGGATCTTCACGGGTAGTTTAACATTTGTAAAAACATCTGGAAGGCAGATTAACTATAGTAATATGAAATAAATTAGTCCTTAACTTCTTTTAAGAAGTATATAACATGCTCTGATAGGTGCCTACAGGAGCCTACTGTCAGCGAATTAGGTAATCACTGGAGCATTAGAAATTAGAACAAATTGCTTCATGTCAATGTACACATTGTATAGAGCTATCATCTGCAGAGAGCATACATCAGGCCTTCAACAGAATCAACCTTAATTCAACACAAAGCTTCAAATTCATAAGTGCAAGTACTAATAATCATTCTGATCCCTTATGCAATAAATTTCTCACACAGAGACACCCAACCTACTCCAAATGCTCTTCTGAAAGATTTTATTTTCAAATGAATAAAATTAAAGAAAACAGATGACAAAGACTTCAGGGAAACACAAGCCATCGTGCTATGAAGTCTAGTTAAACACAATGACCGCAGCACATGTTTCTATTTCCCTCTGAATACCACAACACAGAGAGTGACATATGAACTATAGTCTGAAATTCACTGAATCATCCTCCACAGCTGTTGCCATGGGATCACAAAGGGCAAAGGGAGTGCACTCCTCCAGCATTACCTTCTGCCAACATGTGTTCACCATTTGTAAAGCTCTCACATTCAATGGCATGGTGATGGCTCAGCATACGTTATTTGCTGCTTGTTTGCTCACATTAACCTGTTTACATACCTGCTGAAAACATGTCGACATAGAGATACTCTCGAACACATGTCAGTCATACTATACTGCAGCCAAACTAACATCTAGTTTTTTTAACAAGTTGCTTTATGGATCAAACGTACGGTAATTAAATTTTCCTTACTGAATTTGTTTCTTCAATAATGAAATAAACTTCAAAATAGGTCAATTTTGAATGGGAAATAATATCTCAATCATGGTGACTTGGGGGAAGGAACCCTCTTTTTCTTTCTTTTCACCTGAAAATTGCTTTTGGTATTCACATTGTTGTTTTTTTAAATTATATTTCTATTTCAACACCAACCAAGCCTTTAGGTTTGGAAAAAAATTGGGAACCAAGAAATTAAACAACAGTTTTGTACAAATATCTGCACTGAGAAGTGCACTTTTGGGATGAGATGCATATCCAACCATGTTCAATGAATATTAAATTTTCATTTCAGATGGAAATATAATCATGATAATATCAGCCATTTGCATTTTAATGAGAATTTTATCAAGGTATGGAGGTGAGATCAAAGGTGCTGCAAACCAGCAATTTTTTGTCTTGTGAACCAACCCCATCTTCCCGAGGCAAGGGAACTGACTATTAAGTCCAGTTTCCACCCTTGCCAAACTAGCCTGCAATTATGGAGTTACCCCCGGTATATCTTGGCTGCACTAACAAGTATATGCATTGTCTAATCAAAATCGCACAATGAAGTCGACAACCCGGTTTGTAAAGAACATGGATTTCAACTGGCAGATTTAAGTCGACTGCAGGATTTGCAGGATTTGACTTGTACTGTCAACTGGCAACAACAGATATTTTGCAAATCTTTTCAGTATTTTATAATCAAGGTGCTCACATAACTTTTCTGCACTTCGTGAAATAAGACCCATTTTAAAACAATATATATCTTGATCATCGATCAGATTGTCTTGACTGGGCACCACCATTTTGTTTGAAACAAATGCAAGCGATATGAGAGGTGGAATCTGATTGATCATTGAAGGGACATAACTCGTAATAGCCACTTTTTGGCAAGGGTGGAAACTTTGAGTCAGTTAACTCCCTTGCCTCGGGACGATGACCATCCCCGTCAGTAAGAGCAAACACAGAGACAGAGTTACTTCATTGGTACACAAGTCATCACAGAGTCAGTCACATTGTAACCATGTTGGGAATCGAACCCGGGTCTTCGGCGTTGGTACACATGAAGTGAAGCATTTCACTACATACATTATTGACATGCTTTGCCCCCTATAGATCAGGGGACTCTGATATGGAGGCCAGGTTAGTTTGGCTGCTAAGAAGGACTTCAATGTTCAATAACCTTGCAAGTGGGCAACTGCCAAAGATAGTTAATAAGGCTTTAAGTACACACTCACATTCAGTGATGAAAAAGTTAAGAAGAGTGATGATGGCCGTGTGTCCACTGAACATGTAGTCTCCGCAGGTCCGGACTCCCTGCAGGGTCATACCACATCCTTTCCAGATCTCAAAAGCTCTCTCCAACTTCGTCCAAAAGCTGCCATAAGTCTGAGGGTAAGAAACACAACTGGTGGTAGAGGGGGAACCCAACTTTTTAGAGCTGTTCTTGTTTGTTTGTTTATACATATGACGCAGTCATCAATATTCCATATATCATAGCAGTTTGACAGATAAACCAGTGAATGATACGACTGATATCACACTGCTGTGACATCATTCAAAGACAAGTGATGTATTGCCAGCCTGTAGTCATGGTCATGGTAGATATAATTTGTTTGTTTGTTGTTTAACGCAACACTTAGCAATATCCCATTTATCATGTCTATAAGACGACGGTCTGCAAATAATCTATTCTGGACCAGACACAGTGATTGACATCATGAGCACCAATCCACCCAATTGGGATATGACGATATGCAACAACCAAGTCAGCGAGCCTGACCACCCGATCCCGCTAGTCGTCTCTTACGACATGCATAGTTGCCTCTTACGGCAATCATGTGGTTTCCCACAGATCCCAATTATTATATCAAGTATTAATCTTAATACTGCTGGTTGACAGGATAGATCAATCTCATTATCAGATCTTATACTCTGACAGAAGCCTCTCTGTGTTAGCTGCATCCCTTATACACTCCTTGAGATAGGTCAACAACCCATATTGTTATACCTCTATTAAGAATCTTGCAATTCCATTGGTTAACCTGTACCACGTGACGAAACAATATAATTCCATGTAGACATCGAATATTGACTCATGATCAGTATTGACCTGTCACGTCATGAATATTGACACGTCTGCTAGAAAACAAAAAGGCGTCTGGTACAAACATTTTACGGTTCGCAGCTTAGTTACTGTAATGAAACAGAGGGCAGTTTAAAGACTTCATAAACTTTAAAGTGAACTTCGGTCCAACAAAACAAATGATTACTCTTGATGAGATAAAAAAAAGCCCAAACAAGGACCCACGGATCCTACCCCTTTGGTGCTCTGAGCGGGCTGCAGCCTCGGTATGGTCAGACCACCTCAGGGGTCGGGTTATTGGGTCCTTGTTTTGGCACATTGACCTCGTCATGAGTAATTATTCATATAATGTAAATCCCTGCATGAACGTCATGGGCCTACCTTGCCACTACACTGAAGGTGTGCTCCGGGTACAGACAGCGAGGTGATGAACATTGTTATACATCGCAGCAGGAAGATAGTGCCCGCCAATGAAAACATCCTCCTCATCAAGATGAATCTTGTAGAAACAGAGAAATAATAACATCAATTGACTACTCCATCATCAAGCTTCAGACAGATCTTGACAAGTGACTCATGTTTAAAAATGGTTTCAGTAGAATTGGTCGAAGGACTCGCATACAAATTGTTCAGATTTGATTGCTGCTTAACACCATTCACTGTTGTATACCAGCAAACTTTTTCTCCAACCTAGTTCGGCAAAGGTGGAAACGGGACTTTTATAGTCAGTTAACTCCCTTGCCTCAGGAAGATGACCAGTGATTGACATTAGGACCATTGTCCCAATATTGTTCAATCAAGTAATTCCCTGAAACTGACCATCCAATCCACTAGTTGCCTCTTACAATCTGCATAAGTTGTTGGGTACTTCACATTTAACCTAGAAATCACGTCTGGGGGGCATACTGTTTAGAAATGGAGGGTCATTTGGTATTTTTCAGAGAAGTCAAAATATTCAATGACAAAGATCCCCTAGCAATCTGAAGCACTCAAGTTCTTGACATAAATGTCTCATAAACAAGACTCAAAGACAGATAATGTATTCTTCCTTGTATAAACCTACCTATGTTTGTGGAAGAACAGGATTGCGCACCACATCAAAGAAAGAGTTAACCCAACCAACTCGCAGGCTTCAAACGCCCATGACACATAGGGCATATTATCCAAGAAGAAGTCTGGTAATGGTGGAAACTTCTGCATGTCGGGGACTCTGTCATGGACAACCACCATCACAAGTGCTGTCAATAGCGTCACCGCGAACACATACACAAAACTCAGGACAGTCTTCCAAATCTCGGGATCAAGACTCTGGGAGCACCTCCCTCGAAGGCTGGGGCTCCCCATGGCACTCTGGGCATATTCCCAGTCACTGCTGTTGCTGATGTTGAGACGAGGAGGGCTGTAGATGTTGGTACGGTTGTCACCAACTGAGCCATTAAGATGTGCAAAGCTGCGGAGCTCGGCCTGATTTTCCTGATGTAGAATGTTGATCTTGATGACGAGTCGTTTGACATCACCAAGTACTGGGATGTTGAGGGGAGGCCGTCTCAGGTCGTCTTCTGTGAGAGACAACAGGGCCAATCCATCGATCTTGTGCTCTTCGCACAACAGTTGTCTGTAGCGTGTGAAGTTGTTTGCCTCCAGCCATTGTTCCACGTCCTCACAGGACCAGTTGACTACGTCCGTCATCACACTGCAATAGGACAACCATTCAATACTTTATAAGTGTATAATGCAGAACGACCCCGTCTAAATCATTTATTCCCAATCATAGCTAAACATGCTAAACATGTGAAACTGCCTAGATAAAGAATTTTCCATATTAACATGATTAAAATGTGAGTTCATGCCAATTTCAAAAGTATTTCAGTTCACGATATGTCGTTTTAATGTGAGAGGAAAGCCTGAAGTGACTACATGTCTTGGACATTTACTGCTTTGGTGGAACCAACAAGAATGTGCATCGTGCCAACAAACCAATCTCCATAATCAGGGCAAATCAGGGACTAGAACCCATGATCATAGGATTATGGCACACCAAAGGGACAGTGGATTGTGGGGTAACGGACCAACAAATCATTATTCCAGAGTAATGTTCCTATGTGTATATTATGTAAGCACTGCAATTAAACAAAACACCAGAAAGCGGGGTTAATAATAATATATATATTAAAAGGGTTCAGATTAACAATGTGATTAGTGCACTTTTTCAATGTTGTAAACATGACTTTGTACCTTGAATAAAAACTGAATAAAAAAATGACTTCCTTGTGATTTTCTGGGATTTGTTCTTGCCAAGAAATATTTTCTGAATTATTATGATATAATCCAGTTGTTTTGTCAGATGATCATATCAAATTGACAAAATGGGTAGAATGTACATGACATACTTTGTAGGCACCTATCTATGAACTGTACATGCAGTAGAGATTTATAAATTCTGTACATATATTTCTCAATTGATGAACAAGTTGTGTTAAACTTAAATGTTTTAAGCTGTGGCAGGGGTCTCAGGGTTTTTCCCATTTCTGGATGGATACAAATGGTAGTTAGCAAGCTGACCAGGTTGACATAATCATGGTAACAGTGAGAACAAAAGGAGTCCCAGCAAGTTAATGGAGGTTCATATACGTTATGCAACCAAAGCCTGTCACCATGGTCACATGAAGCCTTAAACATGCTATGAGTTAATGGAGGGCAGAGGAAGGGGGAGGCCTGGTGGTTAAAGCTTTGGCTTCTTTTGACAAAGACACAGGTTTGCTTCCCACATTGGTGGGTACTTTGTGTGGAGCTTATTTCCGATGTTCTGCAAATTGCTTAAAGTGGCATTAAGCCCTATTCACTTGCTCACATGTTGAGTGTTGGATAAGTAAAGGTTCATAAGATATTCTACCATGAATTTGGAAATTACTCGATTCTGACTCAATCAGAGGCTATGAAATCACAATAAACCCCCTCGATTGAAACAGCTGGTTTAGTTGGAATACAAACATGGAAAATATTTGGTGATGCTCAGTTAATGGTACACATGCTTTGCAAATCCTGCAATCGACCGAAATCTGCACGGCAGTTTACGCACAGGATGTCGATTTCATTACGTCATTTTGATTGGACTATGCATAGACTCGTTAGTCCAACCAAAATATAACTCCATAATTCCAGCCTAGCTTGGCAAGGGTGGAAACTGGGCTTCATTTGTCAGTTAAATCCCTTGCCTTGGAAAGATGATACTTCGTGGGAATCACATCCATCAAACTTAATGTATCCATATGGTGCCCTGACAATTTGTTAAAAAATAGTTCTAAACAGTGCTAGTCCTTCACATTTAAAAAAAATTTGGGTTAAAATTTAATGATTTACTAATTGTAGTAAAGGTTGTTTTGCATAAGTTTAATTTGACCATATTGAAAAATACAATGTTTTTGGTACAATGTTTCTTAAATAGTTTTGTAAAAAAATATACCTTATTCGATGTAATAAGCGCCCGGGGCGCTCTCAAAATTAAAAATAGGGGGCTCTTATTAGAATATTCTTCTGGTGAAAAAAAACCCAGCTGAAAGATAAATTTAGCGGTTTATGCTGACAGCCTGAAATGTTTATATATGACAGATATATTTTTCCAGAATTTAATTGGCCATAATTAAGGGTTCATATAGCACACGTGTGCGTACAATACACATATAAGTCTTGTGTATATTAAACAATCGGAAGGGGTGCTAATTGGGATTGTTCACTAGCCAATATATAAGCAAATATCGCCATGGGCGCTTATTAGAGCGGGGCGCTTATTATGTCGAATACGGTATTGTGCATGTTAAATGGTCTTAGCATGTTTTGAAAATTTTCTTTTTCATAAATCATACCTGAACACATAAATCATTTAAATAAATATTTTTCCAGCAAGTGTTATAACATATATATATACCGTTAGCATGATAAGGTTATAACACAGCATGCAACCTACCAGTGATTCTCAGCCTTGTCAACTAAAATATTGGGGGAAATTCCAGAAAGATTTGTGAATCAAACAAATAGCTTAGTCAAACATTCAACATGCTGATGAATATAAAGAGACATTTCCTGAACTTTGGACTAGCCTACAAAACTATGGTTCACACAACCTTTGACCTTACTGACCTTTGTCCCCAGTATACACTAGGCAGGTGGACAACAAGAGTGCTATTGCACTTATAAATGTAGGTTTGTGATACTGATAGAGTTGGACTTCCAAGCCTTAATATTGTTATACTAGGTAGATAAGATTTCATCAGGTGTAAATGGATACTTTACATAATAATACTTTGGGATTATATCTTAAACCCTATCCAGGCAGGCTAATCTGTTTACTAGTTTAAGGTTAGGTTTGTCCAAAAGTTGAAAAAAGTTAAACATGTTAAATAGAAAACAATTTGGAATTTGTGTTTGAATAAAAATGTACCTTTTTACATTGTCTTGTTTAACTGTTTGATTGTCATTCCAGAAGTTGGTGCGTAAATATAAAAATATACAACTTTATGTTTTGTTTGTTTGTTTCTTATACAACTTAAATTTATCATGTTTATATTCAGTAAAGTTTTCTAAATTCAAACCAGACAAAATATTACTTTCTCTTATTTTTCGATATCTTGGAATATTGAACAAGTAAATATGAGCTATTTTTTTACTAGAAAAATACCTGATGGATAGAGTGAGTGAGTGAGTGAGTATGGTTTTACGCTGCTCTTAGCAATATTCCAGCAATATTCCAGCAATATCACGGCGGGGCACACCAGAAATGGGCTTCACACATTGTACCCATGTCAGGAATCGAACCTGGGTCTTCAGCGAACGCTTTAACCACTGGGCTACCCGACCGCCCCCCTGATGGATAGAAAACTGACAGACACAATACATAGTTTTTTAAATGGCTTACAGATTTTTGCTAATCAATTACCTTGAGTCAGTCAAAATAAATAGTTAAATATATTTTTGAAGCTGAAAATTAGATATTAGATAACTTTGTGGAACAGAGCCCAATTGGTACAGTAAGCCCAAGAGTGATGCCTGCATCAGATATAATCCCATTACTAAGTCATAAACATGGAAGGATTTTCTCACTTACAGAGGCCTGGCTGCTGCATTGAACACAAGCTTCCTAGAAAACACTACTGTGATGATTAATACACAGATATTGATAGTGCTGGGTCCATGCTAGGTAATTGATTGCCATGGGCTGAGAGGCCATGTGCTTCTGTCTCAGTGGTGGGTGGAGCCATCAGTGGACAAGAGCCACAGACTCAACATTACCAGGATGACCTACCAGCCAACAACCCAAGTGATGGAAACTGCCAATATCGGATAACTTTCTGTGCACGAATCCTTTTTGCATGCTCACATATCTTCACAAAACACTGACAAACTTGATCAATGCTTGTGAAATTTGATCACTGCCACCAACTTAAATATCTGCTACATGTAGTTGAATGGTGCAATATCTAGAGATTATGCACCTACCAAAAAATTACTTTGGCAAATGTATTGGTTAAAATTACAACTGAAGTAACTAGTTTGCCAGTCGGTTATCAATCGTGAGTGCCAACTGTTGCCGTTAATTAAATATTATTGACTTGTTACTTCTTTTCATTTATTTAGAAATTGTATTCTGTTAATAATATCCCCATATTATATACTGTAAATGAGTGCATATCATATATCTGACAACTGTCAAGCTTTGGTTTCAAACTTGGCTAGTAGATTCTATCTAATGTTCTAGACTTATTTGCTAGTGTCTATTTTCTATGAATGTCAAGCCCTGTGCATGCTGTGCAAACACTCACACTACAGCATATTATTGTGCTTGTTGTTTATTGCCGCACTCAGCAGTATTCCAGCTTTAGGCCGGTAGCCTGTACATAATCAAGTCTGGACCAAACAAACCAGTGTATGATATTATGAGCAACATTCAACGCCATCTGGGTACAATGACACACTATCAACCAAGTCACTGAGTCTGACCACCCAACCAATAACAGCCTCTTACAACCAGACCCGTGAAGATCCGGGGTAGAATAGGTCTTCAGCACTCATGCTTGCCGTGAAAGGCAACTATGCTTGTCGTAAGAGGCGACTAACAGGATCAGGCTCGCTGACTTGGTTGAAATACTTAGGTTGTTTATTGGTTTCTTGTTTAATGCTGCACTCAGCAATATTCCAGCTATATGACGGCGGTCTGTAAATAATCGAGTCAAGACCAGACAATCCAGTGATTGACATCATGAGCATTTGGGATCGATGACATGCTTCAACCAAGTCAGCGAGCCTGACCACCCGATCCCATTAGTCGCCTTTTATGACAAGCAGGGTCACCTTTTACAGCAAGCATGGGTTGCTGAAGACCTTTTCTACCCTGGAATCTTCACAGGTCTGAAATACTTAGGACACTTTGATGTGCCATAAACACAAGTAAAGACTCAAACACACTAAATGCACCAACACTGATTAAACAGTACCAAAACAGTAGCTTGCAACACCAAATCTTAATGTCATGGACAAGCCTACATTCACCTTGAATGACATGATCGTGATTTTATTTCTGTCCCAGACACAAAATGAAAGTCAATCCCGAGGATGTTAGCCGAGGAAGGCTAAGATAGAAAACGTATGACCAAGAGCATCAACAGTAATTGCATAAAGAGATGGAGAGTTACTGTGGCAACCAACATCTGCTGCTGAAACATCCTAGTTTCACAGAAGAATTACACCCGGTTTGCAGAGCTTGTGATAAAGCAAGCATTCTTGCCCATGGCAAATGCAATGCTTATCCATGCCCCCATTCGCATGATGAATTTGTCACAAACTGATAAGAAGTCCTTTTCCCTAAAATTAAGATTTCAAACTGAAGAAAATATTATACTTTAACCCTGTGTGAAATGTTTCAACAGTGCTAGCCAGCCAGATTAGCTAGCTAATTTTTTCCAGGTAACTTCAGAGTTAAGTAGCCAATTGTTTTACCCTACCAGACGCAAGGAGAAATCAGTTGAAAATGTATGAAAATGTATGAAAACATGAGATACATAAGACAATATGATGCATTTGGATACCGCTTAAGGAAAGTCATCTGTCTGTAGTAAGCTGTGACAGCCGACTTACAAGCAAAATTACTGTTTTCAGAAATTGTTTCTATTTTGCAAGTGGCCTGTTTCTTTTTGATATGGGGAAGGAAGGTTTATATGTTGCTGCTCACAAGACAGAAAATTAAGCAAGCCAACCTAGCCAACGAAGCTACCTAGATTTTATTTTCAATGGCCAGAAAGAAAAAGTAACCACAGGTTATCGGGCAGGCACTTGTATCAAACGCAAAGACAATTGCTTGGTTACCTAACCAAATGTCATGGAATCGCTTGCAATGTATTTATCTAAATAAATTCCATTGTTATTAAGACCCACATGTCCCTAAAAGTGCCTACACCCCAACAATAACTACCAAGAATTCGACATCAGCCAGTCACAAAGCATAGTGTCTTATAGCACCAGTTTCAAACTGTCGACTTCCATTTCAGGCAAAAAAAATTAAATTCAAGATTTGAAAACTGAACAAAACAAGTTCTGGGATGTCTAACACATGGCAGAGATGAGATGGCAGTACTTCACACGGGTGATGGAAAGTCTATTCCGTTCGAAATGTTTATTGTATTGAAGCAATGGTTGACAGCAGTTGTTGTACAGCACAGATTCAGGGATGTGAGCAGGTTTTCCCGAAAAAAAAAGAGGAAAAGTCTAGGGGGGTCTGGGAGCATGCCCCCCCCCCCCACCCCCCCGAAATTTTTAAAACATTTGATTGCATTTTAAGCAATTTCGTGCAGTTTGGACAACATTCACACCAAGAAATGTAATAAGTCAATGGCAAAAGTCAATAAGTCAAATAAACAAGATAGCAGATGCAGTAAAATTTCGAAGTTAAATCAGTACTTTTGAAAAATCGGGCATAGCTTTTGCGCAGGTCTGGGAGCAATACTGCCATAAACTTCAACCCCCATCCCCTAGACACAAGGACAATTGTCACAAGCGTGCAATGTCTGACCCTTTCCCCATATTGAAGCATATTGAAAAAAACTTTCCTTGTACTTACCTTTTGATGAAAAAAACAAAACTCCATTGCAAACATAAGACATTAATACAACATATATCCCCATGACATGGGGTTTTGGACGCTGAAGAAACATTCATTGTTTTCTCATTTATCACATGAACAACTGTAAAACATCTCATTCACCTACAGGCTAAAAGACAACTTTATCTTAAAAACAAGCAATCAGCTGACTCTGAGTATTTACAATTTCTGTGTGACGCCACACCCCACGTTATAGTGCAAGTATTCGTGATAGAAAACGTATGATGTCCGAAAACCTATGCTGGTGAAAGCTCTGATCGAAAAGAGGACAATCCGCGTCGGTTGTTCGGTTTTCGATCATATTTTTCGGAGTGTTTTTTTATAATTTTTTATTATTTTTTTTATGTGGAAGATGATTTTTTCTGAGGACTACTGTTTTAAATAACGCGATTTTCCGCGTTTCCGCGGAGATTTCACATCCCCGAAGATTGCATGATTACAACAGATCTGGGTGACCCATAATGGGATGTCCTCAGCTCTTTGTTTTGCGGTAATGAGATTGTGTGTGTGTATCAATGCACATGCAAACAATGTCAGTAAGAGTAATCATTGCAGCTGTCTGAAACAATCAAATGCCTGTATATCAGTCAGCGATTATCCAAAGATTAATACTTCTGGTTCGGGATGTCTGAAAAGTATTAAGCCTAACTTTGTAGGACGTTTTGTACATCCATAACAGCTTGCATGTATTACGTACAATACTTCATGGAGATGTCATGATATGACAATCTCCTGATGTAATATGTATCCCAATACTTTGTTCAAGATATGTTAGATATCATGATCTTTAATTTGGGGCAATTTTGCTTGAATTTCTATATTTCACAAACACCATCAAAAAGACTTAAAACTTCCCGAATATCTGGTCTCATATTTGAAGATAAAAATGTCTCATTTCACAGTGTTTCAAACAATACTTGAATATGTAAATTGAGTGTCAACACCAGTAAGAAAAAAAAATAGAACAGAATTTAAGTCTTAAAACTACTAATAATGATAAAATTGTTTAATAAAATGTAGGAAGGAACCATTTTGCCTACAAAATCATTCCATTGCTGCTTCCACATGTGAACAATACAGGAGTAAAACATGAATCGATACAGATAAGTGAGTATCATGTATCGTATCGTCTGAGAACATCACTGATCAGCGGTAGAAACTAACATTTTTGTTCCACTAGTTCTTATAATCATGATAATGATAACGTAAAGTAAAACCCTTAAAAATGGCAAATTTCTACTTATTATAGCCTACCTAACTATTGGGCAGTTTGGCAAGGACTATAAGACTATTGCTAATTTCTAACGCTGCTGATTCATTGATATATTGGCATTCATGACATTCCTAATACTTTACATGCTTTCAGACTGAATTATACCAAATAAACAACCAGGCAGCATGTTTCTGCAGGCGCCAAAGTGACAAGGTCAAGAAGTATCTCCAACTGAAAGAGCTTACTCCAACAGCCATTCATTCATCTTCATTTGCCACTGTTATGAAAAGGGGCTGCAGAGTTCAAGAGGGGAAGAGAGCCTCGAAGATGATCAAAGAACAGGAAGGCCTTTACCTGCCACCTGCCACCACTAAGGAAAATGTTGATTAAAATTAGAGTGAGTGAGTGAGTGAGTGAGTGAGTGAGTGAGTGAGTGAGTGAGTGAGTGAGTGAGTGAGTGAGTGAGTTGGGTTTTACGCCGCTTTTAACATTATTCCAGTTATATCATGGCGTGTCAGCTTAATGTGGGAGGAAAGCCCGAAGTAATGCAGGTCTCAGAAGTTTACCACTTCGGTAAAACCCACGAGCCAGGGTATGGTGCTGACAAACCTAGAAACATAATAGGTGCAAACCGGGATTCGAACCCATAATCATAGGTTTCTGGCGTGTCCAAGGGACGGGCAGATAGAGTAGCATCAAGTACCATCTTATATCTTTTGGTATAACGGAACAAACCAATGACCTTCCACATTCCGAGCAGACACTGCTCAATCCACTACACCACTAGCGGTGTGGAAAATCAATGTCCGACTTGCCCAGACAAAAACATCATCAGCTTCAGTTGTCGCAGACAATCATGGAAAATGACAGGCTTTGAGTCAATTTTGATACCATTTGTAACAAGTACTAAACATAGCTTTGAAAAAGTTTAAACATTGTGAATACATTTATTATTAATTCAACTGACGGACATGTATTGTTTACTTCTTCTTCTGATTTACTAGCCTACCATTAAGTAGGGGTGACTATTGGTCTGGAAATCACTGTTGCGATATATGTTTTTATATGGATTTAAGAGCTGAATTAAACCTTGGAACTGGAGTTTCCTTTGAACATGAAAACCCTAACAACAAATAATAAGTAAAGTTTGAGATATGACCGATTTGTTTTTTCTTTGCCCTAATAATTTAAGAAAAAGAAACTTCAACATTACCATGTGTAAATTACTACCACTCATGATCAAAAGAAAAACAAATTTGAACAGAATTGCATTTATTTTATTGATATGGTAAATACCATCGAAACTATCAATATTCCTAACTGAAATCAATACTATTGATCAGAAAATGATTTAACAATTGACTTATTGACTATTAGTGCTTACAAATAGCAATATATCAATATTTCAATTTATCATGACACCCCTAACATGAAGCACCTTCATCATGTTCATATATAAGACTTAGCTTTAGCTTCACTTCAGTAATCAGTTTATTCATATATAACTGTAAGGCCACAGGCCCATAGTACAGAATACATGACAATGTGGAAGCGGTTAGGAATGTTACAAGGATTCATTTCTTAATAACATGGCATGATATATAAAGAGAGAGAGATTTTGTATAGCCGTTTTGCTCACATGTGAAATTAAAGAGATAAACTTGTATTTATTTGGATGTACATAGTATTTCTGTTCAATATATTTTTTCCTTAAATTGTCATATTTACAACATACAAGTAGAAAATGAAATTCATCTTCGACAACATTTAAAGAACATTGTTTACATAATCTTAAACATTTGGGTATTTTGTTGTGCCTGCCAACTTCAACCATTAACCTGTGTGAGCTGCATCTAAATTGTGTTAATGATATTCTGCATTTTCTTATATTTACATCAGTTAAATATTTTTCTGCGCATATTTGCATTTTAAAATATCTATAATATTCACATTTGCTAGAAACATCTACAGTAGATCTCCATGTTTGAAAGTACATGTCAAAAAGCGTCTGCCTTATTTTCGATATGAACATGGCATGATTCTCTAAGAAACATTGGTTTTCCCAGATGAAACCATACCCACATTTATACAGTAGACATTTAACATTGTATGCCCAATTTTGATCTCCATTCTTTTCATACAATAGCATCATATTATAACATTTTTTTGGCAATCTACTTACTGGCATTTTTAGTAATTTTAACCAGTATCTTATGATTTTTAAGTAGTGATATATATACAAGGGCATGCGACCACATTCACCATAAACCATTACGTTAGACGTACTATGTTTAACACCAAGAAATCTTTTGCATGCGTATAAATGTACAGATTCAATTTCTTTAGCCTCTGCAAAACCCCATATTTCTGAACCATAGGAAAGAATAGGAGCTATTTTTGTGTCAAAGATTTTGAAAAAAGATTTATAAGCACACTCGCTAAAATGTTCAAACGTTTTGTAAAATGCCCAATAGCATCTTTTTAGCTTGGATTGCTGCATTACATATATGTCGGTTCCATGATAATTTACTTGAAAATATTACACCAAGATATTTATATGAGGTTTCAGTTTGGAGTAATTGTCCGCGAAAGTACCACTTTTCGTTTTTTGACAGCGTATTTCCTTTGCTAAATACAACAATTTTTGTCTTATCTAGATTAGCATTAAGTTTCCACGTATCACAGTACAATTCTAGCTGATTTATCAAAGTTTGTAAACCTTTCACAGTACTCGAGAACATGATTATATCATCTGCAAATAGTAACATAAATATTTTTATAAGTTCAGGATGTAATTGTATACCATCATCATAATTTCTTTTGATTTGGGCTGCAAGCTCATTAATAAAAAAACAGAACAAAAAAGGGCTTAATACACATCCTTGGCGTACACCAGTATGACATATAAAAGAATCTGAATACATGCCGTTTTGTTTAACACATGATTTAACTTCCTTATAAATACCACATAACAATTTACCTATTTTATTACTGACACCATGTGAATTAAATAGATACCATAACTTATCTCTACAGACTGAATCGAATGCTTTCGAAAAATCTACAAATATAGCATACAATTTTCCACGTTTACGTTGAATATACCTATCTATAAGAGCCTGGAGAATAAACATATTATCAGTGGTTGAGTAACCTTGTCGAAAACCTGCTTGCTCTTCCTCAATCTTATCAAGTGCTTCCGACCACAATACCAAGCGTTTATTAATAATGCTAAGAAATATCTTACTGAATATACTGGTAAGTGTAATCCCCCTATAGTTTTCAACATCAGTCACTGAGCCTTTTTTGTGAATTGGAACGATAGTTCCAAGTGTCCAACCTTTTGGAAAGTAAGAGGTATCCATTATTGTATTGAATAATATTTCCAAATACGACAGGGTATTATCAACAGAGTATTTAAAGAATTCTGTTATAAGTTTATCAAATCCCGGGCTTTTCAAGTTTTTCAGATTTTGAATAACAGATTTAATTTCTTCTTTTGAGATTGGGGAATCTAATATTTCCGTTGCAAAATTGGTTTCATCATTATCAAAAGAGTTCAACTGGAAGTTATTTGGGGAATCATCACCGCTGAAAAGATTTTTGAAGTAATTAAACCACTCATGCATTTCGATGTTACTTTTAGTTTCCTTCTTTTTGCTGATGTTTTTCAAGGTCGTCCAAAACTGTTTTGATGAGCTGATACTTTCTTCTAGTTTTTCTCTGCTTCTATCCATGAAATTTTGTTTCTTTTTTCTGCAAGTAGCTTTATACTTATTTTTCTAATCAGTGTACTTAGCAAGTGAGTCTTTATCCTTTAATTTTCTGAAATGGTTTAAAAGTGTGCATCTTTCCTTTTTTAACTACTCACATTCCCAGTCAAACCACTGTTTACTTTCTCTGTTAGGGGTTACTTCCCTTTTCATTACATTCCCTGCATATGTAATAGCTTCTGTAAATAACGACACACTTTCATCAATATTTATTCACTTATAATGATCAACAGCTTCACATCCAACATGTCCACCCTGTTTGATAATCATTCTTTATTCATACACATTTTAGAACAAAGTAAAACTATGAGCGATTTTAGTGTATTATCAAAATCAACTAGCATAGGCAGCAATGCTGACAATAAATAAGTCTTACACGATGTCTATGACTACAAAGGTCTTAAATATGCATACATCTGCATCAGCATGTGATCAGGGTGCAAATTAAGTAATATGGATATGTTTTTTCCCCCATGGCTCCAAACCATCTAATGCTGAATAGACAAATCTTTCTTCCTTTACATCATGTCAATAGATGTGTACAGGATTACAGACAGGATTACAGGCAGGATCAGCATCGTTGTCTAAGCTGACAATGATTGAGCTTACTTCAAAGTGAGAGAACATCCGGTCTGATTTAGACAGCTACTTTTAAATAGTAAATTGGTTGTTGGGACCCTAATTTTAATCCAGTGTAAAAAGTCCACTTTGCCAGTGCTTTGCAGATTAAGTTTGAGTAAAAATAATTAATAAAGGAACTGAGCGGACCGTAGAAAAAGGCATGCTTTCACAAAAATCTGAATTCCACTGTATTTAATGAGACTCGTGAGTCTAAAAACACAAACGGGAGTGGAGCTTACTGCCTCAGTCACTGTTACTATTGTACTGTATGTATTTGCGAACATTTGATGTCGGAATGTAAAAGCAGAGCACCTTATAGCTATGATTTCACAGCTAGCGAAATCTAACTAACAACGGACCCTGAGGATCTGAGGGGGAAACCTAGCCTGCTAATCCTATTAATTGTAAAACGGATGTCTGACCAACATGGTGTGCCTAACCCTAGAAATGATGAAGGGTGCTTAATCAGAAAGGGGATCCAAGGCTTCCTAGTCATCAAAGGATTAATAGAAAATATGTTGGTTGATTAATCACTGTTATCTTGCCCAGCAGATATGTCAAAAGTGAGTGTTTACATGTCTAGGTTTACTAAAACAAAAGAAATACACTCATATCATGGTGTGAAGTGCTGATTTAAAAACAACATACTTTGTTCAAAGGGTTAACTGATAATACGTTGATTGATTGCGCATTGTCATCTATCACTCAATGGATTTTTTAGGAACCGTGGACGTTATGAAAATAGTTGTCATGTCTGGCTTTCTCAGCCGACCCTTGAGACATGACACCTATGTGAAACACCTGAAACAACCGGAGTGATCAGTTGAGAAACAAACATGGGTTATAATATCCCGAAACCATATATATCTTTTAAAATATTTGATTGTTACAGAGACACGTGACATCAAATAAGTTTCCTTGTACAGCTGCAGACGAGAGGGATATTGTTCCTTAGTGTGGATATTCACGGATACATTCCTCGAACAAGGAAGCTGCCTAAAATTATACACATAAATTTGGTAGGTTGTAATTATGGTATTTGCATTTTGTTTTCATTCATTTGCTGTAGCATTGAACCGATTTGTTCTTGTTCCTCTACGTCTAGGTTGGGAAATTCTTCAATGTGCGATAGACATTGTTTTCACAGGTCTTTTCCTTTGTAAGCTTGTATATATTACCGTCAATTTGTAAAATGTGATTCTCTCAGGCAATTTATAAAATGTGTAAATATTTCAGTCATTTTGATTGAAAAATCTGTCCAGATTGACTAAAATTGATTAAGACAATCAAAAGGGCCTAAAAACATCACAACAGATTATTATGCAGGATTAGAAGCCAAACAACATAGAAATGTACTTTTCAACGTAACATTTTTAGTCTCTTGGTGATGACATTAAACATCAAAATGTTTGGAATTCGTTATCATAATAATATAGATAGAAATGTTTTTCAGTCAATTTGTAAAATAACTCAATATTTAGGCGTTTAAAAAATTTGAAAATGTTACACATTTTGACAGTAAAAAAATATACACACAAAAAGCAATGCTCAGGTGAAATATTTACTTTGTGCTTCAAGTCAAAATAGTGTAAACGAAAAACAAACAAAAAACCCCTGAAAAATGCTGCCAACTATCATTTTCAAGGCTCTTTCAGTTGGGTTATTAGTCTTAGTCTGTCAATTTTATCTTGAATCCAGCATACTATATATTTGTCATAAGACCTAAAAGCAGTATGACCAGCACACATTTTCCAACAAGATTTGCTCTTTACCCCCACCCCACCCCCCCAAGAAAAAAAAATTAAATATGTCAGGAGTTCTTTAAGGACTTTGGCACATATTGTCATAAATCACTGTCACTGAGATAAATCTCACTTTAACATTCTTGGTACATTTTTTTGTGTACTTTGATTAACAAGTATATCATTTTGTACTAATTCAAGGCTTTTCAAGAGGAACCTTAAATTTCAAGGCCATTACAAGCCTGTACAAACCCTAGTCACTTTGATGTCTAAAGCCATATTGTGATGCACTTCACTGTCGCAGTTGTCATGGTTGTAGTAGATTTATCTATATCATTATGCCAAATAATATGTAAAGTGCAGCGAAAGACTTGCATGATGTCTGTCCGTTATTATTTCAGAATAAGTGTGTTTGTTTACAAACAAGAGAAAAGTCTGGTCATCCACGATGTGGTCACTGATGCAGAAACTTCTCTCACGGAATACAATAAGCTGAGCAGAGATGAGTAAGCTCGGGGCTTATCGGCTATTGTTTACAAACAATACTTCAGAGCAGTCATTGTACTGTCCCTTTAAAGACAGATTTGGGGGTAACCTACTCTAAGGCAACCATCAGCTGAATACATACATGGGATGAGGTGAATTCGAAGACACCGCCAACTCGTAAACACGATTGGCAGTGAACTTGTTGACAAATTTGAATTTTGTCTAGGAGTTGGGAGTGTCTACGAATTCTCCATAGTTATAAATTAGTTTAGTTACGAATTCACCAGCAGCCGCAACAACATTGGCCAATTTGGGATGGGCTTGGGCCCAAAGTTTGGGGTTAATGCTACTTCTAATCATAGTCATCGTACTCCAGATTTATCAATGAATATATAGTCAAGTATGATCATAGTTCGTAGATAAATGTTTATTTGTTATGTTCATCATAAAAAAAATCCTTTCACCGTCTTAGGGAAGTTAGTCCATACGTTGAATACCAGCATAACTTACGTGGGCACATGACTGCTGTAGGTTGTAAAGTCACATTGAGAGTGGGATCTAATTTAAGTAATTATGAAGGGAGTTTACTGAAATTGAATGTACACATTGTCGAAATAAAACATAACATGTGTCAATATACCAACCGAGTTGTCTACCTAATGTTCACACTCCAAAATGCTGTATGCATGTGCTACACGAGTCTATCTTCTCTGCCATGTTGTTTTCATTGCTCGTGTTAACCGGAAGCGGAAGTTTATTGCATGTATCATGGGTAGTGATATACATCCTTTTTTTCATTTTTAATTCATTATTCAAAAGTAAATAAATCCTTTAGTGTCAGATTGAATATTAATTAAAAAACATACTTATATAGGTACAACAATTTCATTTCTAAATAAGAACACCCTGATGACGTAAGAGACACCCCCAGTCCTTTTGCAGTGGTGACCTTGTTGGAAGCTTGCAAGATCAGGTATGGAACGTTTAATATATGGGATGTTAATGCGAATACATTTAGTTTTTATTGAATGTACTGTGTGTGCATCAGTTTTTCATCAACTCTCAACTCGTGGAAAACAATGATTGTGCCCAGATATTTGGAGACCGTAAAATTGTCAGGTCGGGAACATGGCAATGGCGAGAAAAAGCAAGCATTGCGTTGTTCGATAGGCTGATAACCAATAGGCATGTTCCTGCATTCGTGACATTTTTGCCTTTAAAGGATATTGGTATGTTCAGGAGACTGAAAGTAGAATGAGTGGTTAGTGCTCGTGTCATTTTTACGTTATGATTTGTCCTTCCTGGTGAAATGATCATCCGAACCCTGCTGTTCCATGTTTGATCAGAGTCCATCCACAGGAACTCGATGATAGCGTGTAGCCTATAGCAGAATATATTCATATAATATATTCTAAAATTTTTTTACAACCCTCTTTCTTCATATATACGATAGAGGGGTGTGATTTATTTTTCTACGTGAATATATTATGCTATACACGCGATCATCCAGTTCCTGTGTGTCCATGTTGGCCTAGGCCTACAGCTGACACTGCTCGGCCGGTTTGCGCGTGTCAATAGATATTTAACGTTGACTTCTAAAATGATTTCTTTGTGTGTCCGTGGGATGTTTCTTATAATAGGATACGCTGATTCTAATAAAACTACATTTATTGTAATATGAGAAAGTTGCATGTCCTCAAAAATGACATTGGGAAAGCCGACATGCTTTCAAAGGGAGGTCACTCCAGCCTACCCATTCAGACATGTGAAACTGAGGATCTCAATGATTCCCGATTGTAAATTATGTTATTTTTAATCTTAAGTCTGTTTATATATATGCCTGTACGTTTGTAAGGTCACATTTTAAAAAGAATTCAACATGGATTCATTAACTAAATGGCTATTCCAACAAATGCAATCTCATTAAAATCAGATCTTGGTTCTCGCTACCGCTAAACAAAGATCTGAGGACATCCCATTACGGGTCATTACGTGTTAAAGTTTTCGAGGTTGTATGATTGGAAATCACATTAGCATCCCACTTTCATAATCTGGTAAGCGACTCTCTGATTGGTCGGGTGAAAGGTCGTTCTGACGTTCTGACGGGTATGCCCTCAGATCTTTGTTTAGCAGTAGCGAGAACTGAGGTCTGATTTTAATGAGATTGCAACAAACGTTATTTTCAAACGTAATTTCTACTTTCTGAAGATGTGCAAAATTAGAAGAGAGACTACAATTTTCTACATATTTTTAGTTTTGAAGCCAATGATCTTTTTCACTACTGTGAACATTGAAATAAAAAAATGACCTTTTCTGTGAAATCTTAACATACTTAGGATATAAATTTATTCATTTTACCCATTTATTTCAAGTTAATATGTTTAGCGAACTCAGAAATGTTATCAAGATAGTCCAGTTATGATACTACCAGGCCTCAAATTTGCAACTAAAATGGTGGCCAATGCGACCTAAATTTCAATTTGTCTTCTGTCTAAAATTTAGATGTAGCCAAATCACTACAACTAAGTTCTATTGCTTCACATATGTAGACACAAACATAAATAACAGTTGTTCTTGGAAAACACGTCTCACAAATAATTCTTCCTAAAGTCTACAATGACCGGAAATACTTAAATATTAATGCATTATCAGCATTAGAAATTGGCACTATAGTTAAGGTGTCATAAGGACTACTAGAAATTTGTCATTTTTAAGGGTTTTGCCACATGTTATCATTATAAGGACTAGTAGACAAACAGTGTTAGTTTCTACCGCTGGCATTTAGTATTTTATTTTAGTTGACAATTTCTTTGTATAAATAAGGATAGTCCTATATAATCTAGTAACACAAATTGCATCATTGTTTCAGTCACAAGTAACAAAGTTGGGTACAGTTTCCACTAATATACAATTCCAAGACTAGTGCTATGACTTGTACATATTATAATAGTTATTTGATAGAAGATCATTTCAAATTCTTTTGGCTACAGTACCTACAATATTGGCTTGACTTCTTGATTTTACTACTGGCTACCTGGAAGAAAATACTTGTAGCCATATGGCTGCTAGGTAAACATTTAAACATTGAGGTCTGGATACGGTGATCTTGATGTATGAGTTTGTCTTGGTTTGGTGCGTCAAATTCATGGTTTTGTAAAGTTTTGAACTGTGACCGTTACAGTAAATATCGCTAGTGCTGAATTCTACTATGACACAAGTGCTGAAATCTACTATGACACAAGTGCTGAAATCTACTATGGCATAAATAAACCTTCATAACCATAAGTTCTATTGGCCCGTATTTTGAGTTTTCAATGTTTGAAGTGCTGTGTAATGATGGGTTGCATTCACTATGTTCATAGTGCTGATGTCAATGGGGATTCCTGGTAAGAAAATTGGTGCTTGTAAGAGGCAACTAAATAAATAGGGGTGGTCAGGCTTGATGACTAGGTTCATTGTATGTAATGATATTCCAATATTCAGCAACCCATGCTTTGCTGTAAGAGGTGACTAACAGGATCTGGTGGTCAGGCTTGCTGAAATGGTTGATGCATGTCATCGTATCCCAACTGCATAGATCAATGCCCATGATATTAATCACTAGATTGTCTGGTCCAGACTCGATTATTTACAGACCACCGTCCTACTTGGAATATTGCTTAGTGCAGAGTTAAACAACAAACAAAAAATACGTTTTGTGAATAATTGAAGTGTTTGATCAAGAATACAGTTTTGTAGACCTCCGTCATCATGGTCAAATGCCTGGAATATTGTGGATTCTGGCATGAAAAACAAACAAACAGTGCTAATGTCATTAACACAGAGTTTCAGATAAGCTGCATATCCCCCAAAACTATTCAAAACCCAATTACTTTCAATTATCTTGCGGTCAGAAATGTATGCATTAAATGGCAAACGCAATTGTTTGAAAACAGCATGCGTAAATACCCAATAAAGTTTTTTCAGCGTGCGTACAGCAGAGTTAATTTCCGAAACACAATTACTAGCTAATTTACTTTCCGGGCCAAGCCTTTACTTAGGACAGTTATATACTTCTAAAACATTATTTCATTTTTTTTTTAAATCTCAAAATGCTTACTCATTTTGGGAAACACCCAATAGAGTGATGAATAGATGAGTGAAAATGTATTACTTACCAAATGGAAAATGTAATAATAAAAATGCTATTACTAATAACCCAATTAAAATAGAAACCCTAGAGAAAAAACTCAAATGCTCAAAAAGATATCTGCAGCTCTGTGAACCTGATGAATGTTGGCTTGTTCGAATTTGATTCACTTTCCACAAAAATCTTTCTTCTGGGAATGAGAAGAAGCAGTTGTTTTGATGTGATTGAAAGGCGAACATCCTGTTCTAATCCTTGACAAAGACTTTAAGTAGTAATTCAATTCTTTTAATGCGTAATTCAGGGATTTGTCCCGACCTGCTCGAAGGCCATTTTCTTCAGCCTCAAGTCTGAAAAAGTCCCACAGTGGAATTAATAATTTGCCAGGTCATGCTACTACAGTAGTAACAAATGTTATTGTTTTGCAGAGGTGACTTGCATTTCACAGACTTTCAGAATAATTCCAATTTTGAACAATTTTTTTTTTTTTCCAATGTTTGTCTGCTCTTAGCCAAGGGTACATAGTTTGGAATCCTGGATCAACCCCTGCAGTTGTACCGGTAATGCTTACAAGTTGCAAACTTGAATGAGAAAAATACATCATTTGTATTTGAAATAAAAATAGCTGGCAATATATTTGTGATCTATTGCAGATTACAGTAATGGCTCCTCCAGGATATTCTGACCTTGGAAAATCAGCAAGGGATCTCTTCTCTAAAGGCTTTAGTAAGTACTTCAGTAAGGTATATGATATCTTGATGTGAGGCAGCAAATGTGTATCTTATTGTCACTTCAGAAACTAAACCTGAAATCAGCATCGACTTTTAGTTTTGACATTTTGCAACCAATTTCTATGAATTCTGCATAGAGTTCTGTAATCTTTTAAGCTAGTTTATAATAGTATTTCATTGGTAGTTGTTAATATTATTTCGTATGCATGTGGATATGGTACTTATTGTATGCATGTCTGTTCAGACTATGGGTTCTGGAAGCTGGAGGCCAAGACCAAGACCGACAGTGGTGTCCAGTTCACAACCAGTGGCAGCTCCAGTAGTGACACAGGCAAAGTTAGTGGCAGTTTAGAGACCAAGTACAAGTGGAATGAGTATGGTGAGTTTGTGTTCAGCAATCCTGATATCTTTGTGTTTTAAAGAAGTGTTTGATTACGTAGATGTTTATTCTGTGTCATGATTCATGTGACATTACAGTTTATTTGTAAACTATTGTGAAAAACAGTAGTGGAAATATTTCAAGATAAATGTTCTTTCAGGTCTGACATTCACTGAGAAATGGGACACAGACAATGTACTGAAGACTGAGATTACGATAGAAGACCAGATAGCTCAGGGTTTGAAGCTTGCGTTTGACACATCCTTTGCTCCACAAACAGGGTAAGAATTTCAGCCTTTATCATATCTTTATGCCTTGGACTGCCCTATGTACTTTCCAGGCTTCCAAAGGTCTCCAGTGCCTCTTGCTTGCCGTAAGCCAACTAAAATATTGGTGACTTGTACCACGACAAACTGAAGTATAAACTGAAGTATGGTTTGTTAGTTACCAGTGAACCCATTCATGCTGCGGTCACCAGATTGGCCCTTTTTCATTCAGTACGATTGATCACAAGCTGGTGACAATTAACTGTATGGATAAATAAGGATTTTGTATAGTTTGTGTCCTTTGACATGTTTTCATTTAATGCCAGGTCTGGCAGGTAACACTATTGACAGTGACAAATGGCACTGCTGTAGAACATTTTACCATTGGCCTTGTGAAATATTGATAATTCACATGCACGACTGAAATTTAGGGAATACAAGTTTGTTTGTTTTTTCATATTATTTTTATGTTAAAAAATAGTTACATATTTACAGGCCAAAGAAGTTAGGAATGCTACAGGGAAAAATAAATACAAGGTTAAAGCTTCTGATAATTATCCCCCGCCCAACAAAATTGGCGGGGGATATAGAAACGGGCTCCTTCCATCACGTTTCGTTTCCGGAGCATAACGCAGAGAAACCGTTCAATATTTTTTTATGAAACTTTGCAGGTCTGTCAAGTACATGCTGAACTGGTGCCTTTTGCTAATTAGAAATTTTAGACGTTTTTATTTTTTACGTTTCCATGGCAACAAGATGGACTTAGGTTCCAAACTCTTCTTTTTTTTACAATTTCCATGACAAGTTCCACCTCGGTTAAAAAAGATTAGGATTTGTTTAGATTTAATTATGTCATAAATTCTGCAACAGGGGCTGGGGATATAGCCACGTTAGTGGCAAACTCTTGTCACAGTTTGTTACCTGCTTGACCCTGACAAGTGAACCCGTGAATGTTGACTCAGATCTTGAGATGTTGCCTCAACAAATACTGTTTGTAGCTTTACCATGTTAACAGGTACTATCAAGCATTGAGTGTCTGACTTGTAAACACTATAAAATATTTAACATTCCTGTCACATTTTACAAATTAAAAACATATTTTTTTTTTGGGGGGGGGGGGGGGGGGGTGTGGACCCCTTCCACCGGTTGAAATATTTACAAAACAAAAAAGTTTTGAATCATGTTATTTTTTCACTTCAACTACCTACCACCAGCCAACAAGTTTTTTGAGAGAGAAAAATCTTTAAGGCTTACAAAAATAAAAGGCAATTGTTTTTGAAAATATTGTGGCTATTTTAAGTCATTTCTATAAACAATGTTTTGGCAACAAGTTCATGGTCCAAGGTCTTTGACTCAAATGTTCCTGTATGATTTTGATGTTAAATTTTTTATGATTTTTTCTATGGTGTTTCAGGAAGAAGAGTGGCAAAATAAAGACTGGCTACAAGATGGACTACCTGAATTTAAACTGTGATGTAGACTTTGACTTTGCTGGTCCTGCCATTCATGGAGCTGCTGTGCTAGGGTATGTTGTGAATCCTGTTGATACCTTCACACTCTGGAATGGCGACTGTCCATCAGATGGGTTTTAATTGGCCCCAGCACTTCATTGCTTTTCACACTGTTTCATGAGGGACGACTTTATTTGGTCTGGTGATCGGACTGGGGTCACTTGGTTGACCTCATGTCATCAAACCCCTGTGGCGTGGGATGTTGCTCATAATATTAGCCACTGGTTAGTCTCGACCAGACTTAATTATTATCAGGTTGCCATAGCTGGAATACTGCTGACTGCGGCATAAAATAATACAAACCATTATGCAAATCATGCAGTCGTCCAAAATCTGCACATTGAAAGCTGTGTTAACGAACCGGATGTCTATTTCGTTACACAATTTTAATTGGACTATGCATAGACTCGTAAGTTCAGCCAAAATGTAACTCCGGAATTCCAGCCTAGTTCAGCAAGGGTGGAAATTGTTTTTTTTATATTCGTTTAAAGCCCTTGCCTCGGGAAGATGCAAATTTCTTGACTCATTGTACTAAGATTGACTAATATGTTCATGATATATGGGTTTCATTTTAATTGTGTTAAAGACACTGTTTGATATTGAAGCTATTTGCATTAATGTCAACATTTATGTTTTGAACTTTAGCTACCAAGGATGGCTTGCTGGATACCAAATGTCCTTTGACACTGCCAAGTCTAAACTGACTAAGAGCAACTTTGCTGTTGGCTACTCAGCTGGAGACTTCACCCTTCATACAAACATGTAGGTCTTGTTTTAGTTATGATCAAAATGTTATTCGCATGATTATGATGTATCTTATTGTGACGTTGTCACGAGTAACACACTATTACCATGATTACATTCACTCTCTCCCAAGTATATCTTTGACATGTTTGAGAACATCAAATTCCCCAAAAATATGATCCAGTTCCTTAGTTCAATCACTTTTAAAAGTTTCTTGTTTAATTACTAAAGTTACTTAATTCATTCAACTACTGCAGTTTGTGTTGTCAACCAGCTAACAAGGCTGACTTAAACAGGACAGATGTTTACATGGTTTAACATGCTAATTAGTGCAAATGCTATATATATTAAAATATTGGTTCACTTGCATGTATATCTGTGGAATTATGTATATTTTTCTCCCTTTTAGCAATGATGGCCAGGAATTTGCCGGGTCCATATACCAGCGTGTGAATAGTGACCTCGAAACTGGTGTTAATCTGTCCTGGACATCGGGAACCAATGCCACAAGATTTGCTCTTGGAGCTAAATATACTCTTGACAAGAACTCATCTCTTAATGTAAGCATTTTCAAAAGTGTATTGAGGTTCTTGTATATCAGGGTGTATTACTCAAGAGTTACTGTCAGTTTTGTCTAGATGCTTGTTTCCGACTGGTCATCAATTTGTACTATAGTTAACCTTGTTTATTTATATTAAGTCATTAACAATTGATAATTGGTCATTTGATTCCTTGGCTTAATGGTGCAGTTTTGTGGTTAGAGTGTGTACTCAGTTTGCTTTGATTCTCTACAAGGCTGCCACTTATAAGTGTACAAAGTGTAAAGTTCCTTGGTTACCATGCTACCATGCTGTGACGTAGTACTGCTGATTGTGCATAAAAACTGTATTTACATACTCCCATGATTAGGTCAACTTCAGATTTTTTGTTTGTTTGTTTGTTTGTTGAATGCCGCACTACACATTATGCCAGGTATTTTATGACTAACATCTCATTGCAAGAAGTCTGTCCTTGACCACTGTTTAAGATTTGCATTTTTCTTGAATAATTTATGAATAATTCCCATATCGATCATTTGCTGCTAACTTGAATGATTCATGAATGTTATTTGTTTCAGGCTAAAGTAAATAATTCCAGTCAGATTGGTCTAGGCTACTCTCAGAAACTTAGGGATGGTGAGTTTGTTTTTTGTTACATCAGTCTGAAATACTTTTTAACATGTAAGGTTTTGATATAGTGTCATAGAAATAAAATCTGAAAGGATCTAATGTGAAACAGGGCTCCAGATAAACTGTATTTGCATAAAATAAGCAAACTAAATTGCCATTACGCCTCTTGAGTTCATTGCATACAAATGTGCATAAAGAATTTCAGACACTCAAGTGTGTGAGACGACATAATATACCCAATGTAGCCTTTTTTAGCTTAGGTGGTTGTATTTCTATATATACAAGACATATGCATCTATGTTTACTGATCGAATGCTGACATACATGCTTTATACTGGAGTGAATAATACACAAAAGCGCTTTGTCTTAGACATGTTTAATGCTGTTGTGAGATTGTGGGACATGTGGTACACATGAACAAATACATTAAGAAAGCGTTTGAACCAGTATTGTTTTGAAAAAAGGTCCAGTGATTGGTTTAATAATGCTACATAAACTGGACCAAAGGGATATTATTCATGTGAAGAAAGGTCTCATGAGCCCTCAAAATGAATATCATTTCATTTGAAATCATGAACTTGTTTTGCCTGTTGAAAAGATCCTTCTGTTTTTGGTTACGTGTTACTAAAGGCCAAGGCATTCACTATTTGACCTCTTTTTTTTTTCCAGGTGTGAAGCTGACCATTTCCTCTTTAATAGAAGGCAAGAACTTCAATGCTGGAGGCCACAAACTCGGTCTTGGCCTTGACCTCGAGGCATAGCATCTCCACCCAGACTGCCTTGTATAGAAGAAAGCTCTTCTTGCACCTTACACCAGAGACAATTGAGCTAATTCGTTTGTGGAGCATGTTCCGTCGCCATCAGCTTTTCCAAGTATTTCTAGGATTATGGATCTTGACCAGAACACTTGTTTTGAATCTCCCAGTTTTCTGTCAGAAAGATTGTTCGTGTGAGACTAAACGAAGTGCGAATAGTCAGTACACTTGGTCTGTAGTTAGTTGATGTTTGTGAATATTATATATCATGAATAAAACATGCAGTAAGTCTCGAACTACTCCCACTACCAGACTTTATTTCCCTTAAATGCTGTGTCCATAGAAAACAACCTGGGATATATTGTGAAAATTCATGTATACAAGAATAAAAGATTTATTATATACACTCCAATGCTCTTGTTATATTGCTTGAATACAAAAAGCAGACATCTGACATATGATTGGGAATAAGAATCTGTGGACCATAATTTGGGGCTGGCTACAGTAAGCAAAGGGCGGCAGGATAGCCTAGTTGTTAAAGTATTCACTTGTCACACCGACGGCTTGGGTTCGATTCCCCACATGGTTACAATGTGTGAAGCCAATTCTGGTGTCCCCTGCCATGATATTGCTAGAATAATGCTAAATGCGGCAGTAATCCATTATCACTCGCTACAGTAAGCAGAAAACAGTATTTAAGGTCTCTTGTTCTAATGAGGATTATAACTGAATATGTGTCTTTGTTTTGGTTAATACATCACTAGCCAAGATTCAAGCTTAATGATAGTAAACAAACCAGTGATAATGAGCTCGACCGTTTGCCGCCTGAGCAGGTTATCATCCAAGTTGCACATCCAGACAAGACAATTTTTAGTTGACTCTTGTGACAAGCATAGGTTGTTTGAGACCCAGAATCTCCATGCAGAAACACCTAAACCCTTCTGTGTCACAAGTGAGGAGGGGGGTGGGGGCAAGGGGAAAGTTTGGGTATTTGGCTTTGAAGCGGGTATAAGAGATTTATTCCCCAGCTGTGAATTGTATTACCCTCAAAGGTTACACAGTATTTTATCACGATGACGTGAACCAATCAGATTTCATCATTCTGACATGGATGTATAAACTTATATATGAGGATGTACTGATACAGGTGGTTGTACCAAATAGTTTCCATACCCTAACTATTATCTGTAATACTTTGTACATCAAAGGAAATTCTGTCAAACTCAAAATGTCAAATGTGAAAGTCAGGCTTGTGTGAGCCCTGTGCTGTTACTGTTGTTCGGGAGATCAGTGGCACATAATGATTATATTGCATGTTTCATTTTCATCATTGTGCCATGTGTGATTAAAGTGCTTTGAGAAGTGAAGCAAACAAATGAAAATTGTGTTTGCTGCTCTATTCACAGTATGAGAACTGACGATTTGGATGTACACTTTCAGTTGATTGCTGTAAATTCCGTGAAGATGCGGGCAGAATAGGTCTCAACAACCCACGTTTGCTGTAAAAAGCACTATTCCTGTTGTAAGAGGCGACTAACAGCATCGGGTGGTCAGGCTTGCTGACTTGGTTGATGCATTTCATCGTATTCAAATTGCGTAGGTCGATGCTCATGATGTCAATGACTGGATTGTCTGACTCGATTATTTAGAGATCGCTGTGATGTAGCTGGGCTATTGCTGTGTGCGGCGTAAGCAACAAACAAACAAAGCTGTATTTCACACAGTGAATGTGTATAGTAAGCAGTAAGTGATTTGAGTGGATGTTGAGTTTAAGATGCAAGTTATGTTGAAATTTTATCACGAAATCCTGTGAAAAAATAAATAAAGTGACCAATCAAACCAGTGGTTGGTAGTATGAGGACCTATCCACACTGTCAGTGTAGGATAACACCCAGCCGGTTTAACTTGCACATTTTAACGAGGGCGACACTTGCCGATTTGACAAACAATGGCCTGGCTGCTTACTTCAAGAACCGTAAGCTGAGAACAAGGCCGGCAGAAATAGGAGCCGAAGATACCACCGGTAACTACCCCCAGCGTCCTTGAGCCCCAGACTACCAGATGCTACCACCCCATCTGTGGACCCTGGCGACGGATAGTAGCTTGGGAGATGGCCTGAGCCTTGGACCTGACATTGAATATGTATCAGGCGCAAAACATTCCAGTTTCCTTCCTTCAAACATTTATCTTGTAATATTGAAGGTTTTGCGATAAGATCAGTGATTCTGAATTTATGGAATATATAAAAACGAAACAACATGCCTAGTCGAAACTTTCATTGACAAATAAATGGCCATACTTCAGCTCTCTGATTATGATATGTATATCGCTAAAGGTCTTAGGCGAGCCGGAATATTGGAGTGCGGCGTTGAACAACAAACAATTTACACTCGTATCCACAATCCACGTTATCATGGTAAACAGCGGCTAGGTACTTCTGTGGGCTAGCACTAATAAACGGCATTAAGTCGACTTGTACAAGCAGCCACACACGCTCTATAAGTGCTCATCCAATGTTCAGTTGTAGTATGAATGAGCAATCGCCTACACACATCATGCAGCCGTTCATTAATATTCTGTAGTGCGTGAACATCTAGTGTAAACGGGGCAAGGCGCCGCGATTCGCTCTGCAGAGTTGCGTTCCTTGGGTACGCCAGAAACCTATGATTGTGGGTTCGAATCCCGGTTCGCCCCGATTATGTTTCTAAGTTTGTCAGCATCATACCCGTACTCGTGGGTTTCACCGAAGTGGTAAACGTCCGAGACCTGCATCACTTCGGGCTTCCCTCCCACATTAAGCGGACACGCCGTGCTATAACTGGAATACTGTCAAAAGCGGCGTTAAACCCAACTCACTCACTCTAGTGTATACGCGGTACGTCAGAGCAAGGCACTGGACTGAAGTGCGCCACATTGTGACAGATGACTTAAACAAAGGCGAATGTCACATGAAGCACAACAGCATCATATATAAAACTAAACAAAGATCAGAGTCCGAAAGGAAGAGGCGACATAAATATAGTGTTGCATATGACTCGGTTCCAGCTGTCATGACTGACATCAATCAAGCCAAAGGAAGGAACTACCGAGATGGACAGTGACAGTAACTGTGTGCAGAAAGGTGCAAGGGAAGCAACTCAGTTTTCACAACCCGCCTTGTGTTCCTCAAAGAATATATGCCCAGACAAACGTCAGGATTGTTCAATCAAAAGGGAAGGCACTCTTGGAATTTGTTCTCAGGACGAATAAATACGATGTAATCTAGATGTTCAATAGAGATTCTTATACGATCATGTTGTCATACTGATTTTACGAAACGAGTGTCAGAATTCTTGAATTTCCCGATCGTGGTACGGATTAACCAATGGAATTGCAAGATCCGTCATAGATACTGTTTCCATGTCTTACTGCGAAAGGTTACCAATACATTCACCAGTACTCCAAACGGTGTGCGACGTTGTTCCCATGTAAAGTCTATAAAATGGCAACCTTTCTGTCGCATTTCACAAAAAGTGCCACCCGGAAGATAGACAATGTTTTCTCTCTCTCTTTTACCCACCCCCTACTTTCATAACAATTGAAGAGTTTAGTTACATGACTATATATATTTCGTCCTCAGATTACAGGTATAAAAGGCCTTAATAATGCAAGTAAATTGTTCCCACAAGTAAACAGTACTGTTGTGCAGAGCAACACAATCTAGCCATCAACGGGCACCTGTATTTTTTACAAACGTTTGGAACATAGAAAACATTTTGTCAGGGAAGAGCAAAATCTGAAAATGTTTAATTCCTAAATGTTTCCTTGCAAACATGAAATCTAAAACTGAATTGCAAAATGCACCAGTTCATCACTTGACTTAAGTTTATTTTATGCACAGTTTCACAATTAATATTTAGCAGCTTACGAGTTTAACCGTCGGAAATGAACCCTTAATTCGTTTGAACATAAATTTTGTCCGACGTGATGCCTTGGAAAGAAAGCGCAAATTATGTTTAAAATAACTCTCTGAACAGCAAAGATGATATGAAATGAAATTAAAGAGGTTTACATAAATATGAAGCGGTTATTCATTTCAGGAAAGATAACTCTATCCATGAACCTTCAATAGTCACTGAAGTATACTTACAATCTCTTCAGGAACGTCGCTGCGCCAATCTTACAGGTTCTGTCCTGAGCAATCTCCCGGGTTTTGACTTTTAATGTTTCTTGAAAATGACATCACACTCACCTGTTGTAAATGTTGGCTGTGTTTAGGGTAAACAGAGGAATAATCACTTCCCACAGACTGGTTGAGGCCTGTTTATTTCTGTATGAACAATGCCCTGGTGTGATGAGCGCCCTGAGAGCGGAAGGTCCAGGGTTCTATCCCCGACCGCGTCATACCAAAAGGCATAAAAAGATGGTACTTGTTGTTACCCTGTCTGGCGCTCGGCATTAAGGGGCTAAAACAAGGACTGGTCGGCTCGGAGACAGTATACTGTGTCTGAGTGGGGTATTCATGTTAAACTGCAGCATGGTATCTCAGTGTCCTAGCACTATAAATCGGCATCAGTCCGGACTAGTACAAGCAGCCACACACACATGCATGCACGTCACTATATAAGTGCAATAATCTTGGACGCGACGTTAAACCCCATTTCACCCCACCTAGTATCACTATCATGTGTCATATTGTCATGTCTAATGAGGGAGTGGTCGGTCAGCACAGTGGTCCATTTTGAAAGGGGCCAAAACACGAGAGTTGCAAGGATCTGTTATTCATGGATTCAGATTTATCTGCGCTCGCCCGTTTCCTATAAACCTATAAACATCAGGTTTGCGAGTCCGAGTTTGTGGTTGCCTCTGAAATCAAGCTCTAGCTGTCTGATATAAATCTGCATTAAAATTGAACCAGAATCTAACGTGTGGGAAGCGCAAAGTCTTTAGCGAAGACTTCGGGTTGATGCTTCCTGAGATAAATAATATATGTTTAAAAAATATTCTGCATATCTTGTTTACCTTTGTCGGCGTAGGGCATGCTGCAGACGTAGTATTGTCATTATTACGTATTTCTTTACACTGAATATATATAAGATCTTAGACTCACTCTTAAGTAATGGTTTAATGCCGCTGTGAATAGTATTTCAGTAATGTCTCCGCGTGTCTGCTCAGTGTGGGAGGAAAGCCCGAAGTGATGCAGATCCAACATGTTTACCACTCTGGTGAAACCCACGAGAAAGCGGGTTGGCTGTTACCAAACCCAGAAACAAAGGTCCCCACGATAACAGATTACGGGTACACCTAAGGGGCGCAACTCTTTCCAGTCAATTGTCGCGCCTTATACAACTAGGACCCCTGCCTCTAGCTCCAACCTGAGAGTCGCGACAAGACGTTTACCAGAAACTGAACCAAGCTGGCCGTCCGTCTTCCTCGTTAATCTAATCTAATCTCGTTTACTAAATCTCCATTATGATCAATAGCCTTAACTCATTTGATACCATTGCTTCGCCCGGGAAGTGACGTAACCATCACCATATGTCTATCATCAAATTCATACAAATTTTCCCACGCCCAAGAACGTGATCTGATTGGACGGCTATTTTTAAGAGTCGCGTATATTCCGAATCGGAGCTATGGGGGCGAATGAGTCAAGGGTATTTATCATAACAGATATAGTAATAATACTCTGCATTAAAGACGATAGGCGTTGGTCGACTTGTCATACCTCTTATACTCCTCAAAATGTTTCTGGAGACGAGTGAGTGAGTGAGATGGGTTTAACGCCACTTTTAACGGTATTCCAGTAACATCACGGCGTTCCATCTTAATATGGGAGGATAGCTCGAAGTGATGCAGGTCTCAGACGTTTACCACTTCGCTGAAACCCACGAGCACGGGTATGGTGCTGACAAACCTAGAAACATAATCGGGGCGAACCGGGATTCGAACCCACAATCATAGGTTTCTCATCATCGCAACTCTGCACAGCGAACGTAAACCACGCGAATACTGTTACTCTTGTTACATTTACGTGTATTAATCTGTAGGACTTTGGACAATGCCCCATTACAATAATTGATCACAGAATCGTCGGTGACAAAACATCTTATATTCATACAAATATCCTCCAATATTCACGTCGAAAACGTCTAGAAAAGTTGCGACATTTCATCCATAAAAAGCACAAACGCACCCGTCCTCCACCATCTTCCCGAGGCAAGTATTCAAGTCGAGTTTCCACTCTTGCCGAACTGGAGTGGAATTTCGTGGCTTGGTCGTGGCCAGAAGCTATTACGAGTTATGTCCGTCATATTGACCAATCAAATTCAACCTCTCATATCATTTGCATTTGCTTCAAAATAAATGGCGGCCCATCAAGGTCTGCATTGTAAGAAAACGGATGTTACCTCGCGAAATGAATCAAATCACTTGAGTGATTGAGTATGGTTTTACGCCGCTTTTAGCAATATTCCAGCAATATCACGGCTGCAATCGTCCGAAATCCATATGTTGTTTAAGAACCGGATGTCTACCTCGTTACGCGATTTTGAATGGACTATGTGCGTAGACTCGTTAGTGCAGTCAAAATGAAACTCCACCCTTGTTCGGCAAAGGTGAAAACTGGACCTTTATAATCATTTAACGCCCTTGCCTCGGGAAGATGGTTGTTCATGAACTTAGTGTTGATCTGCACTGCCATACAATTCCGGACATCTATTGGACATTCCAAAATGTTCTTTTGTCCAGTTTTCAAATTTTGAATCGATAATTTTCAAAGTGTAGTCTGGAATGGAAGTCGCCAGTTTGAAACTTGTGCCGGATGGCTCGAGAGAGCTGCATGCTTACTGATTGGCTGATGTTGACTTCTTGTTAGTCATGCCATTGGTCAGGCAAAGTTCTTGAAAGGTCGTTCTGACGTGACCTGTATTGGGACGTCCTGAGATCTTTGTTTAGCGGTAGCGATCACTTAGATCCGATTTTGATGAGATTGTGGATGGAACAGAGTTAACACCTTTGAAGGTTTTTGGGTTTGTTTTTTTTTGGTGGTGGTGGTGGTGGAAGGGGTGCTTTCCCAATTCTTCATGGTGTTATATACCATATCATCTATTTCTTAACAACAGCGTACACTCTTCTACCCGACATTTATACAGAAACAGTACAGAATAAGAATGATAAGTGTGATTTTTATGTTAATAGTATCATGGGATAAAACGATGTCCAGCTTAGATGACTATAACACATTTACAATATGTAAGGGGCAACGGGTGGCCCTGTCGTCTAAGACGCCGCGATTCGCTGTGCAGAGTTGCGTCCCTTGGGCACGCAAGAAACCTATGATTGTGGGTTCGAATCCCGGTTCGCCCCGATTATGTTTCTACTTTGTCAGCACCATACCCGTGCTCGTGGGTTTCACCGAAGTGGTAAACCTCTGAGACCAGCATCACTTCGGGCTTTCCTCCCACGCCGTGATATATCTGGAATACTGTTAAAAGCGGCGTTAAACCAAACTCACTCACTCACAATATTTAAAACTCTTGTTCCGTTGTATATTCCACATTTTCGACTATGCCCACTTCGATCAGCCAGACTAGTTCCTGGCCCTTGAAACGTATAGCATGCCGTATAGACAGGTTACCAATCTGCAGTAATCCAACACTTAAGCACTGCCGACTCTCACAATAAGGATGGTTGTAAATATGAGACAGACACTGCTAATAGTCAACTATTTTATTATTTAAATGTCTTCTTACACAACAATCCACGCTGAAGGGAAGTACGTACATACACACATGAATGAGCCTTCACTTCAGGTTATAGAATGAATACACCAAGGACAGACTGAGGACACTTCAACAGTTCGCTGGCATGCTTTGTACATTTGGCACAAGGCTTTGAAGAAGACCATGTTTATTACCTGTATACTAATCTATTGGATTCATTACAATAATTTAGACATTAAAATAAGCTATGGAACAACTTCAGTGGTAAATAGGAACATAATTCATGCAAAATACACATCAAACTGCTTATCTTTATGTACATGCCGATAATCGTATTACATTATATTAATAGGCCGATCTCGTCCGAGTAACAACATGCATATATGCGACACATCACAGATAATTCTTTGAGAAAGATGATGGAAGTTTGAAATGAGATATGGAAATTGGCACGTTCAAATATGAAGCTGAATGACGAAACAGTAACATTTCTGCTGGAAGAAGGTGCAGGGTTGTGGGTAGGGAAACGGAAGGAAACTATTAGGGTCAGAGGTCGTTTCGTGGTAGGTCATGGCTGCTAAAGGTCAAGGACGTGGGCAACATGTTCCACCAGCAGAAGAATCAGAGGATCTGCTCATGTGCTGAGGCAGAAGGGGCTGCCGGGAATATCGTCATCGCCCCACTTGATCTGCAGTGTGTGCTCGCCGATCTCGATCACCTTGTAGCTCACCTGGTAGGTGGTGTTTGTCATCTTCTTTACAGACAGCTCGGGCTCGCACAACCCGTTGGGTCCAATCATGCCGACGCTAAGCATGGCCTGGCCTGGAATACACAAAACGCATTGCGTTAATTGACTAACCATTTGATATTTTGGGAGGGTGGTTTGTGTGGGGTTGCTGGTATATTAAAAAACATATTCTCTTCCAAAACAATTTCGTCTTGAAACGCGGACCATAAACAATACTCTCTCTCAAACAAAATCCCTCCCTCCTCCCACCCCTCTCACGTTTTTCACAAAAATAATTATTCCCGAAAGTACCGAGAAAAGTTTCTTGCCTCAGATTTTATAATACCAATTCATGCCTGAACATGTTAGAGGCCCTGCAAAATTTATGCTGTAAAGAAATAGGGCTCCCCTTTCAGTGAAAGAAATGGTAAGTTTTGAGTCCTTGACAGCAAGTTATTCTTTTAATAAAAATTGCATGTTCAAGTACTGGCTTCTTTGCCCCCAGACGCTGATGCCGGGGTGTTGTCATAGATCTTGCCGCCTGGATATCAAGCGGGATGCAAGTGCGCCTCAGACTGTCTATAACTTGCAGTGAAGATACGATGTAGTAGGTATCCATATTTTTTTTATTATTTTATTAAAACAAGACCACGAGTACTTAAAAAGCATTTACAAATTATATCTCTACTGTAGCCATTTCAAATAAAGAAATGGATGTTTTCATCTGAAATGTATCTAAACGGACTCATGTGATTCATGGTAAAAAGACGATAGAAAGGAACTTGGAGTGTTTCGCAGATTAAGGAGTTTATGAAAAGACAAACATTATCCACCTTTGACGAAAATCTACCGAGTATGTTTAATTACTGACATCTCACAATAGACTCGCGAGGGACACAAAGAGATGTGTATAAATGTTGATTTAATTGCACATTTGTTAAATGTAAAGAAAATACAAAGTATGTACCAGCAATCTACGTTTATCAAGATATAGCAATTGAACTAGTTTGGTTCCAAATGCGCTTTGAACAGTATTTCAGTTATAACTGAAGGGATGCACGTGTTAATGTTTACCACTCGGGTAAAACCCACATGCACAGATATGGTGAGACCCGTGAAGATCCGGGGTAGAATAGGTCAACAGCAACCTATGCTTGTCGTAAGAGGCGACTAACGGGATCGGGTGGTCAGGCTCTCTGACTTGGTTGATTCATGTCATCGTATCCTAATTGCGTGGATCGATGCTCATGATATGAAACACTGGATTATCTGGTCCAGACTCGATTATTTACAGACCGCCATCATATAGCTGGAATATTGCTGAGTGCAATCCAGATTTTTTTTACAGGCGGCGGGTTTTCCGCATTACAAACAACAAACAAATACATACCGGCATCCCTGACGTCTACAGAGATGTTGAGAAGTCTGTTGGTGAAGCATTTCTTCAGACCGTTCCCCTTGCAGGTGACCTTGCTTGCGTCCCCCCGGAACTTCTTGCTCACAGAGGCCCCGGGCTTCTTTTCGACCGTCTCCACCACCATGCTGGACTGTTCGTTGCCGGGAGCAGCTTTGCGGCCAGTACCTGCGACATGCTAGAGTGGTTAGACACTGGCGTATTGACTCCTTGTTCGCCTTGTGGTCTATCACCTTGCTTTACCTTGAGGGCTTTACAAAGTGGCACAACGACAGTATCCCTAACTACAATGATAATTTTGTCACCCGTGATATTAATTTTGATACTAGATTCATAAATGAACCCTAACTCGGACCAACATTAACGCATATGAGATTTGTCTAACCCCACGAGCATGTCAGAGTTTTGTGTACTTGTCCAATTTTATTGAAACTTAAAACTTTAGACGAACACGTTTCTTTGCTCCCAAAGGTTCGGTGAATGTTTTTAAGCTAAGACCATGGCCCAGTTTAGCAATAATAATGACTGCGTAGGTTCTAGGAATGGATTTAACATAACAAAAACAGAGGAACAAGTGAAAAGACGGCGAGTTCTCCATTAATTTATCCATAAACCGCAGAGAAGGTTAAGGTTGCATGGGTCAGTTCACCATGTCTATGCCACTTTGTCCTCTTGAAGATAAGGCAAGATAAGCAATGCGTGTTTTTCCTGTTGGACGCCTGTGTGCTGCACTAAAAAGGGAGGTAACTCTAATCACGAGTGGGAAAGAAGCGGTGTTAAAAGAAGTGTATTTGTACAAAAAACGTTTATTCAACACTAAAACGTAAGGATGGAGGAAACACATAGTATTATATTTAAAAAATTATCAACATATGTTAAATAATCAATTATGTAAATAGGTTTGGTAATTTCAAAACTGTTGAGAAAAACGTCTCTTTTGCCTAAGATTGCGAAGCTCTGTTATACCCTCGAAGGAAGACGTATGTATTTGGTGATGTCCTGTGATTACACTGTAGTTTAATACTACAAGCATTGAACATGTTAATGAAAAGCT
Source organism: Haliotis cracherodii (assembly GCF_022045235.1). Lineage (NCBI taxonomy): Eukaryota > Metazoa > Mollusca > Gastropoda > Lepetellida > Haliotidae > Haliotis > Haliotis cracherodii. The sequence continues at coordinate 37,390,913 of NW_027266275.1, read as the reverse complement.
GGAAGCAGCACTGAATGCGAGCTTGAATTAGTTAATCAGTTTTCAAAATGTAAAACAGCCAATGAAAACATTCCGCTTTTGCGTCATGATCTGAGAGCTGACGATGATCACCTTGTTGTTACAGTATTGTTTTAAAAGAATTTATCTCCCTGTCTTTGCCATAAATGTGTGAATAAAGCAATATTCTCGTCATATCACGGCGAGGGACATCAAATATGCTTCACACATTTTACCGTACGAGGGTCTTCGTCTTGTCAAGCAAGTGTTTTTACCATCCATTAACTCCAATCTCTCGATTTGCAACACGAAATCCTTACATAAAATCCTTGTTTACTGATTCTTTGATATGACGCGCAACGCCGAACGACTTTTGCCCCCCAAACCCCTTGTTTATTTGTCCTATGATACGTTTTAATAGCTAGACTGGAAATCGAACTGTTTCAGTTGTTAGGTTTCAGAGAGCAGAATTATCATGGAAACAGAGGTAAATTGACCTTAGATAAATAGTTAAAAAATAATGATATCGATAATACTAATTTAATAACCTTGGCTTGGAATCTGTCTCGACTAACTTGTCTATATGACCCTACCATGATGAGGAGCAGCAAATAAATCCGAGTCAACTAATAAACAAGCTTAAGTCAAATTTTCCATTTTTGCACACAAATGAAATACACGTGTTTATCCGTATGGACGATTACTGCTTTGAAAACATGGGTTGGAGGTATTGCTGATGTGTGATGGTAGATAATGGGTTGAGGTGCGTGATGTGTGAGTGAGTGAGTGAGTTGGGTTTAACGCCGAGTCAGCTTAATGTAGGTGGAAAGCCCGAAGTGATGCAGGTCCAAGACGTTTATCACTTTGGTGAAACCCACGGGTATGGTGCTGACAAACCTAGAAACATAATCGGGGAGAGTCGGCATTCGAACCCACGATCACAGGTTTCTGGCGTGCCCAAGGGACGCAACTCTGCACAGCGAGTTGCGGCGCCTCAGACGACTGGGCCCCCCGTGCCCCCTGATGTATTTGCGAAGGTAAGTAATGGGTTGGGGTGCGTTAGGTTTGACGTTGTGTGATATTGTGTGATGTGTGGTATTGTCTGATGACGTGATGTGTGAAAATCTGCTGTGTGATAGTGTGATGCTGCGTGATGGTAGGTAGGACTATAACTAATAAGAAGACATGACCGCACCCATTATACTATCCGGATAAACGAGTTTCCACTATATAATTGTCTCCCCGGGACCAAAGACATAATCTGAGAGAGTATGGTTTTACACCGCTTTCAGCAATATTCCAGCAATATCACGGCGGGGGACACCAGAAATGGGCCTCACACAGTGTCCCCATGTGGGGAATCGAACCCGGGCCTTCGGCGTGACGAGCGAACGCTTTAACCACTAGGCTACCCGACCGCCCCTGAACTGAGTAAACTTAACAAGAGACGACTGCATATTAAAATGATATTTACCTAGTTTTTATTGTAGCTGGGCTGTTTAGTGCAACCCTTCGCATGGGATTCGTTATTACGTGAATTACAGATTACTGAGAGGCACACGTTTTAATATATCATGCACAAGAATGTTATCAGCTTCTGTCTGGGTGTTTAAACAGCTGGTAATGAAGATCGTTTATTTGGTTATACATTCGGATAGGGAATCGAAAGGAGGTCAAAATAGTACAGGACTGTACAAAAATTACATTCCAAATTCCATGGAATGTTTTTATTAATAACCGGTTGGGATGCACGGGTTTGTTGATGACGAAACACAAAATCTCAACATTATTATATTGACACTCACTAATCTAGGGGAATTTCGAACATACCAACTTCAAGTCACTTCCTTGCCTAAAAACTACTTCAGAGATGAAAAAATAGTTCAACAAAAATATTTCCAAGACTTCAGCGTTCAAAGAGGAGTCGGGAAATCTAGTAACATTTTCATTAAAGGGACATGTTCATTTATTTCTGTTCACGTTCATAAAATGTATCACTTAAAGGCAGGGTGCACCTTATTTGTAATACAGATTACGTAAAATGAGCAGTTATTTACGTACTACAACAACTACAAATACGTATTAATATACTTGTTGTACAGTCATGCCTCATACGGGATTACAGAGAGAACATGCTCTGTTCAACACGGGTTAGCAACCGACGTCCACCTGGTTTGGATCGGCTCTTGATGTTACCTTTGCTGAAAGATCCATCTGGAAAACCAGATAAATTGGGGTGTACAGAGGTTCAGTGTGGGTTGGGAGAAAGGAAAAGTGAATAGTCCCCTTAAATCACAGAACAGGGCGTCTATATGATGCAGGCGTGCTAACAAGCCACCGCCATTTTGAATTGGTGTGGTTGCGCTGAATATTGCCGTTTTAAACGACCGAATGTTTGTTCTGTTCAAATGTCGTTTTCAATTTTACGTCATTTTTTAAATGAAAGATGAAATTTGAAACCATATAACATCGCCTGTAATCATCTTAAGCCATCGGGGAAAATTTCAAAGACATATTTTGTAGGCAGTACCTTTATTTGTTCAGGTTGTGAGCTAATTCAAAATGAGAATGATGCTTAAGATGTCTATAAAACAGCTTCTGTAACTGGTAACTTTTTATCGAGTCATCTTCTGGTAAACATACAGAGGCTGCCTGCAGTGTGATATGATCGAAAACAGGACAATTATGATCGTCACTTCATACATACAATACTTACCACACCTACTAATAGTTATATAGTATATTAGTATATACGACAATTATATTTTCCCATAAATGAGATACATAAGCAATCATTTCTTGTTTTTAAACGTTAAAACCTATCTACATTAGTTTTTATTTTAAAATGTGTATGACGAAAGCCATGCTGCTGTGTAGCACCGAGGCAAATATGATGCAAATATTATGCAGATGTGATATCTATCTATGTCATATCTTAGAAAGAAATATAGTGTTAGATTTCAGGCATAGAAGAGACAGGAGGATTAATAGGAAGCCATATCTAACCATGCATGTGTCTGTATCCATACCTGCATCGAGGAAGCGGTGATAATAAAATATAACTATGTTCCTTTGAGCCAAAAGGACAGATACAGAAGAGAAGCAAAGGCGATATATCAACTATATGTGTGTGTTTATGTGGCAGATTTCCTTTGAGTCTAGCTTGCAAGAGAAAGGCAAGGTCACCGTGAAGACATTTTGGATGACCTTGAACCAAGAGAGGTAACCATGCAGTGACGAGAAAGATATTTATAGACAGTCAGGACCGAGCAGTTGTCCCTGCAACCGCTACTGAAGAATATTGACATGTACAGAATGGTACTAACTCACAACCCCTTTCTTGTTGTCTGAAAAAGAGGTTCGTCAAACAATATATGGATTAATTCGTTACATATTTCAATAGATTGGTTTTACGTTGTATATTTGGATGCTTATCTATTTGTGGTGGATTGTCACAGGGATTGAATACATATATTGTGATGGCCCTAAACCTATTTACAGGTTTTAATGTATAGAGTAGACACGTGATTTAAGCCATTAGAGATTAACATGTTAGGAGATTTGACTGATGGTGAATGATTCGTTATGAATTCGACGAAAAAGGAAGAGTGGTTGAGCTTAGACCATCTGTATTATTTTGCATGTTTGATCTCCACACACAGCTTCAGAGAGCGAAAGAACTATAAAACAAAAAATTCAACCCTACTTTCATCTTAGATTACAAATAACCGGGGATGACTATTTGGTTTCCCAAAAAGATATAGAAATAAATCTGGCATCATATTTTAAAAAATAAACATTAAAGTGTTCACTGGACTTTAATATGAATGTGTTGTGGTTCCCAACCATTATGGTATTTCAGAGAAAGCAATTGTACGTCTTATTATGATTATGAAAAGTGCATGTGCTTATAAACGGAAAAAAACGGTGGACGTCAGGATTCAATAAAGGCAGAGTTTTCCTTTTTGAATATCCTTACGATAAAATACAGCTAGTATCTTTTTATTCAATGGAAATTCCGTTCATTAATTTCTAGAAAAGGATGTTTATTGAGTTGGGCGAATGGGTTGATATCATAATATTTATATTTGAGCGTGGCGGTAATTTTGGATCGAAGGGAGATGAAAAACGCGCCAAAAAATACAGACGGCCTTACATTAATACAGCAACAGGACAAGACGATACGTACAGGTCATGCTTAACACCACTGGTACCATTGTGGGATATCACACACATTAATAGACAACACAGACATAAGACGCATGACGATAATGTTTACAAAGACGACGATAACCAACCCACGTTCCTTGCAGCATACGGTGTATAAAAATGCATTAGTATTATAATTATGATCCTAATAAATTGTAAACACCCTCTTACTTAAAAAGATGACACTAAAATTTCGATAAAGTGAACATTCTAGTACACCAGCTTACAGTAAATGTATTTCACTTCTTATCTTTTATCTAACCAATGGTATCAATTAAATGTGCTATCAGTTCAGCTGTTTTGAAAAAAGTACTACTTTCACCCAACATTAACATTGAATTGGCTGCAGATTCCTGGACAATTGTATTCAATAACCCCTGCACCAACTCTACGAACTGTGTCATCAAAGGTCAGTGTTTACCTGTGGCCACAGCCTTCCAGGGACTGCCAGCGATGGGGATGTTGCCGTACTTGATGGTGATGAGATAGTCCCCAGCGCAGAAGGGAGTGTATATGAACTCGTATCCTTCGTCCACCTCCTTGCAACTGAGGGATACCTTGGAGGGTCCGTCAATGAAGACGGCCAAGAGGCCGGAGCCGGCACCGGCAGTCCTCACAATGAACTTGGCCTTCTGACCTGAAACATTGCAATCAGTATGTGTGTGTCTCTTGTAGTTTCAGATAAACAGTAGCATTGGATCGTGTATTCCAAGGGCGGCTTATTCCCCAAACGAGGCTTACATTATCATGATATATTTATGTCCTGACTGATCGTTATAACAACTGGTTTTGTTTTCAGAAAGGGAATTCCATTGTGACGTTTTTAGGTTACGCGTTATTTCAGGTCAGCCAGCATTTAGATAGAGACTTGTTGCCTCCTTTAAAGTCTAAATGGAGTGAGAGAGAGAGAGGACGTATGGTTTTGCACCGCTTTAGCGATATCGACTAATCTAATCTGGGATATTGTTTTGTAAAATATATTTGTTTCCTGAAAACACTGGGAAAGGTAGTTTGGCCTCATGTTTAACCCCAAAGAAAATATAGGTTTCTTGGTGAAAAAAGAATCCTGCTCCTCATTCCGGAGGTTGAACATTCTCTCACAAAAATATATTGATTCACTTGATACGTATGGTCTGTCGCGCAGACGACTATGCTTGTCATAAGAGGCGACAATGCTTGTCGTAAGAGGCGACTAACGGGATCGTTTCGTCAGGCTCGCTGACTTGGTTGATGCATGTCATCGTATCCCAATTGCGTGGATCGATAGTCATGATGTCAATCACTGGATTGTCTGGTCCAGACTCGATTATTTACAGATCGCCGCTATATAGCTGAAATATTGCTGAGCGCGGAGTTAAACAACACACAAACAAACAAACAAACAAACAAACACAGTCCTTGAACCATATTATTTGACTTCCGTCCAACCCAAGCTTTGATGCCATTGCCCAGGATAAGAGAATTCCCATCACGTTGGTGCTTATATTCAATTTAAATGTAGTTGCTTGTTTCTATCAAAATGGTATATTTTCAGACAAAACAAGCGGTCTATTGATACGTACTGCACTTGCAGATTTCAAGTCCATCGCCAGATCCGGTGACCATAGCTGGGTCAGCCGCAGTTGACCCCACCATGACCGCGAAGGGGCTATCAGGAATGTGGGCGTCATTCAGTTTAACATCGATGTAGTGGACGCCATTCTCCCTTGGGATGAAGCGGACGGCGTACAGTCCAGTGTCCATCTCCTGGATGAAGCAGTCATCGTGTCCACCAGATGGCGTTCTGACTGTTGAATGCAGGGAACCCTTAGCGCCATTGAAGTTCACTTGGAAGGTCGACGCGCGGTCCACCTGAAATGAGCAGTAGGTCAGGTGAGATAAAATGAGACCTCTTCAGAAAAGGTGTGTCTTAGCTGTGAGAGGCAAAATGTTACAAAACCATTAATTAGCACCAGGCAACCTTGAAGGGCTTCCTTGAGCCAAGCCATTTTCATACTACTGGTGTATATTGAATAAAGACACAATGAAGATAGCTTGCACACAGGACCTACACATTTCACAGTCATCTCGCAGCACTAAGATCACTTTGTGAAACTGTGCTTTGGAAACATCCTCCATTATTCGGTTAATTATGAATTATGTTTATGTTTCCATTCTATTATGATGAGTACCCTGCAGCTACTCTCCGCCATGGCATCGTTTTGAGTCTGACATGCGATTCCTTGAATAGCCATCCAATCAAATCAGACTGATGTGCGAGAGAAATTCTGCACCGATGATAGAGCTGGAGATGATCACTCCATAAATGAAGAGTTAGAAACGGGTCGAGGGGGCACATTATGATGGAATGGATAACAAATACGCTGGATATTCAAGGATTTTTGACTGCTTGAAGTATGTGCCTTTAGTGGTGAGGTGAAATGGGGTTTAACGTCGCGTTCAAGATTGTTGCATGTATATAGAGTGTGCGTGCGTGCGTGTGCGTGTACGTGTACAACGTATGCCGGTTTTATGGTTCTATCACATAGGTACCATGCTGCAGTTCCATCACATAGGTACCATGCCGCAGTTCTATGGATAGGTACCATGCCGCAGATCTATCACATAGGTACCATGCTGCAGTTCAATCACATAGGTACCATGCCGCAGTTCTCTCACAAAGGTACCATGCCGCAGTTCTCTCACATAGGTACCATGCCGCAGTTCCATCGCATAGGTACCATGCCGCATTTCTATGGCACAGGTACCATGCCGCAGTTTAATAGGGATACCCCACTCGACAAACTATACTGACATCGAGCCGACCAGTCCTGGATTTATCGCCTCAGTGGCGAACGCCAGCCTGGGTTACTGCAAGTACCATCTTTTAAGGTCTTTTGGCATGGCGTGGCGAGGGGATCAAACCACCGACTTTCAGCAATCCGCGCTGACGTTCTATCCACTACACCACAGCGGCAGTTGGTATATGAATAAATGTACATGTACATGTCTTCGTGATAGATGAAACAATATTTGTAATAATAACACAACATTTCATACTGCCCTGCAGCTAATGAACATGTAGTCCGTACCTGTAGGCCTCTATCCTTCAGAGCCTGAACAGTGACCTGTCTCGTGGCTCCGCTGTCGGGGGCGATGTTCACCATGAAGGGCGAGTTGGGGATGTGTTTTTCGTCGTACTTGATGTGGACACCGTACATGCCTAAATTGAACCATAATAAACTGAATTACCATAACAGCAGCGACTGCATTAGTAGATATTGTGGAAATCGTAACATCATAAACCAATGCTATATATGATGCATGGTGCAGGGAAATACTCATCATTCACTATGTGTTAAACTATGACTTAAATACATTACAGTGTGCGTATTCCCTTAGAATGCTCGGTGATCATGGGTATCAAGGTAACTAAATATACCTGCCAAGTGCCTGCCCTGTAGCCCGTGCCTACTTCCTTTTCTTTCTGGCTACTGAAAATAAGAACTACGTATGCTTGTCGTAAGAGGCGACCAACGGGATCGGGTGGTCAGGTTCGCTGACTTGATTGATGCATGTCATCGTATCCCCAATTGCGTGTATCGATGATCATGATGTCAAATAATGGATTGTCTGGTCCAGACTCGATTATTTACAGACCGCTGTCATATAACTGGAATATTGCTGAGTGCGGCGTTAAAGAACAAACAAACAAACAAACAAAACGTAGCCAATCTGCCTAGCTAAATTTTCTGCCGATTGAGCTACAATATATGAATCTTCCTCCCCAATCCCAAAGAGAAAATGTTCACTTGAAATATGAGACTGATTTTTATAAAACGGCAATATCCCTTGTTTTTCATATGTCACAACTTGCTTCTCGAGCGGTATCCGAATCATTTTGGGTTTTTTCAATTGTCAATCTTTCTGCTGAATTAATTTATATCTCCTCAGATTCAACCTTGTTGAAGCCTGAAATAAATTTCTTTCTCTGCTACCATGTCTACTTGTATTTGGTAGGATAACACAATTGGCTACTTCAATCTGAAATTGGCTGGTAAAACGGATTCAGCTAGCCCGGCTGGGTAGTGCTGTTGAAACCTGCACCCATGAATCCAGTACTTATTGCACAATCCGATGAATGAGCATCGAATGGTTAAACTGTAAGACCTGGCTGATTGTGTAACATTTTTCCAGATCGGTACTCATGGAATCATCTGCAGGTCGTTCTTGCCCCCCACCTATTGATTGCCGTGACTGAATTGGATGGGGTGGTCAGGCAGTGACCTGGGCGATTTCATGTCACCATGCCGCAATGGCGTTGACCGTTGCTGTGTTTCCAGTCACAAGTTTGTCTGGCCCAGGCTCTATTAGTTACAGGTCGCCAGGACAAGTCTGTAATATCGCCCACAACGGCTTTATAACACTAATCACTGAATAACACGCACCTGGTTTGTCAACTGTGAAACCGCATCCAATGAAACCGTTATCTCTGGGCTCCAGCTTGATATTTGCTTTAGAATTGCCTTCAATGGCTATGTTCATTGACCCAGGGCCTGCTTCTCTTGTGTAGATATTGAACACATCTATAAACAAAAACATCCATGTAACTGCATGCCATGCTTGTCTGTGTAACAAACCATTGCCTACTGAAAGTAAGTTTCACTCCCTGGTGCATTTGGGTCCATTCGGGTCCTTTCGGCTAATTCTGCTACCTCGAATCGACTCGGCAAATTCCGCTACCTACATGATAACTTGGGCAGCAAGGATACTGCTTGAAAATGTTCTTGTCTGCATAACAACAAATATATATATATATATACTTTGATTTGGAGAAGACATAAAGCAAGACTGAAAGACTTTTAACACTTATAATGTTTATAATTGTCACTTTTGTTTCCAGGATGTAATGTGCCATGGGATAGTCACGTGAACGAAACTTCCATTTGGAGTCCACAAAATGGCTGGCGGAAATGACGTAGACAATCCAAATTACTGTCATGGTAATGAACGGCAGTAAATGAAGCGTTCGTAAATGACCTATGTTGCAAAATCTTCCACATCTGTTATCAGTAGTTCGGAAAACCCAAATTATGGGTATACATAATTCATGTACATGTTGATTACTCAACAAACTTTCATCTACAGTATTGCAATGTTTTCATTATATTAGTAAATATACTAGTTCATATATGTGTATGGTCATAATTGATGGCATATTTCAGACTCTCTGAAAATATGAATCTATAACACCCTGTAGAACGCGCGAAGGACGCCTATGTTCATAGAATGCCAAGATATATGACACAAAAGGACGTCCATAAAACGCCAATATAACGCCCGGAGGACGCTTATAGAACGTCAAAAAGGCTCGTTGCATAACGCCTGTAGAAAGCACAGAGCACGCTAACATAACGTCAAACAAGACGCATCGTATAACGCCAGTAGAAAGCCCGAACGACACGTAAAGAACGTCAAAAAGGCACATAGTATAGCGTGTTTGGAACACGTATGACGCTCGGAGTACGCCTTCAGTACGCATGGGCGACTCCTGTTTACAGTTACAGTTGTATCATACTACATGTACGTACTTGGCAGTCCGACCTCTCCCCTCTCCAACCCAGGCCCGCCGACCTGAACCTTATGTGGTCCGCCCATATTCAGCTGACCAATAGAGTACGTGAACGGGCTTCCTGAAAACACAAGACACATTAATATGAGACCTGATCAGGACTAATTTGTCTTCAGTGTAGTCAGCAGAAGTCATTGTGTACACAAACTTGTCAATGGGCGTACTTAACGGTCGTAAAAATCTTCGAAAAAATATCAGATTACGTAATCGACATACAATTTTATATTAAGTGTAAATCTAGTGCAAATCTAGAGCATCTTCGTTGTCTATATGATCCTACCGGAGATATGCATGGACTTGTGTTTGACACTGAGAATGTGGGGTCCCTTAATCTTGGGCGTGAACTGTATCTTGTAGTGGAAGTCTTCAAGATCCATCACGTCACACAGTTCAGTGGTGCCGTCGGGGTCAGTCACCGAAGCCTCCATATCGAAGGGGTTTGTTCCTGTGAGTGATATGTAGCAACATATAGAAACCATGTCAAGGAATATTTCACAACCATTTATAAAACATAAGCCCGAGTCCTTGATTAAAACAAGTTGAAAAAGTCAAACTTGCAATTTTAAACAGCGGATTTACCACCAGCTTCATGCAGGGCATCCCTTGGATGCCATTGGTATAATCAGCGATTATAAAGAAAGAGCATTCTTGTATTCTTTGCGCCATTTTCAGTTATTACAATCGATATAAAGTCACACTTTGACATGGCTTTTAACATTTTCAAGACCCTCAAAACACCGGGTCTCTCTCATTTCATTATTTTAACCATATCAACCATACCTTAGAAAATACTTTAGAAAATAGGGTTTTATAGTTGAATGTAATGAATGACATGCCATTTTGTAACAACGAATGAACACAAGCAGCTAAAGCATTCCATTCAAAATGCTTATATGACATATAAGGTATGTAATGCATGTTTATTATTAGGGGTTGAACCACCTGTTGAACAGAGTCTCATTTACACCATTTGAGGATGGATATCCAAAAGTGGCGCATGCGCAGATAAAGCAAAGGCATCTGTGGATGATTTCACTCATGACGTGGCAAGCTCCTTCCCAGCTCGTGACACCTTCGTTACACCCTCGGTAACATCGCTGCCACCAGTGTGGGCGCGGCCATTACAAGAATCTTGAAATTTGCCCTCTAACCCCAAATATAGTAATGGTTATACTTTGGTTTACTTCTTTGGGAAAGCCATCATAGTGGATTTTGAAAAGGTCTACGACAGACCATGTTTCCCAGATGAATTTACCTTTTTGTTTGATAAGATTGGTTCGAGATTGCAGACGAACGGAAAATCAACCAACTTCCCCCTATATTCTTACTATACAAATTAAATGATATGCAATGAAACAGAAATTCAAATTGATAAACAAAGAAAATAATTTAGCAGGGATCAGAGTATTTGGCGTCAAGGCAGTCAACACATGTTTGTAAACATAACGGTCAGTCGGTTGCGAGTTCAACTCCAAGCATGGTTGTGGCCACCTATCACAGCGGGGAGCTTTGACGGTGGCAGCGATTGTATATAGTGTTCCGCGAGCGGGCTATCGCTGAGGGGAGCTTGATGACGTGATAACCAAGGGAAGTAACTCTGTTCTTGTACCACTGGGCCCCTAAGGTCCCCTCTTAATGGATGCACTGCGCTTTGATAGGGTTATCAATACATCATATTAACTGACTGCTATAGCAGAGGGACTCACCTGGAATCTGGAGAATAAATGTGCTCATGTTGCCGGGCTCGCTGGCAGAGGCTGCATCCATTTGCTTGGTGATCGTCTCGCGCACACGACCGGAAGGGTTGCCGCCGACATTAAGAAGAAAGGGGCTACCTATATCACGAAAATGAAATGGGAAGATAGAAATGAACGTTTTATGCATGCATACATTCTGTGTGTGTTATTCTCTAACTGCCATCGTTACGTTGCTGATAACAGCATGATTTATGTGTTGTCGCATCATTACCATGCGATGTTTGACAAATCAGGGTGGAATATGAACTTGTCCTTCACACGAACTCTCTACATGCTAATGTTCTTTAGCGTACCGCCTATATGCCTTAGCATATACTGACTATCTGCCTCAGAGTATTGTCTACATGCAAAAGTATACTGTCTATATGCCATAGAGTATTGCCTACGTGCTTCAGCGTACTGCCTCACAGTTTTTGTCTACATGCCACAGTATACTGCCAATATGCCTCACAGTATTGTCTACGTGCTTCAGTGTACTGTCTATGTGCCACAGAGTATTGCCTACGTGCTTCAGTGCACTGTCTATACGCCACAGTTTTGTGTACGTGCTTCAGCGTACTGCCTGTATGCCCCAGAGTATTGCCTACGTGCTTCAGTGCACTGTCTATATGCCACAGTTTTGTGTACGTGCTTCAGCGTACTGTCTATATGCCACAGAGTATTGCCTACGTGCTTCAGTACACTGTCTATATGTCACCGAGTTCTGTGTACGTGCTTCAGCGTACTGCCTATATGCCACAGAGTATTGCCTACGTGCTTCAGTGCACTGTCTATACGCCACAGTTTTGTGTACGTGCTTCAGCGTACTGCCTGTATGCCCCAGAGTATTGCCTACGTGCTTCAGTGCACTGTCTATATGCCACCGAGTTCTGTGTACGTGCTTCAGCGTACTGCCTATATGCCACAGCATACTGACTATACGCTCAAGAGTATTGCCTACGTGCTTCAGCGCACACGTAGTCATTTCAGACACCTTACTTACCAAACTGCGTCTGTCCCTCAATCATGCTGATTTTTGTTTTATCACTCATAACTTAGGTAGTTTGAACACCCATGCTTTTTCCCGGACCCGTCTCTGTTAGCCGTACCTGTTACGTGATCGTCGGCGAACCTGATGTTGAGGATGTAGATGCCGGGTTCGTGAGGGCTGTAGTGGATGACGTATTGTCTGTCGGTCCTCTTCTCTATCAGGCTGACATCGGAGCGGTGAGGGCCCTCGAGGTTGATGCTCAGCCCGCCGTATCCTAGAAGGAATAGATTGTCAGTAAGGCATCAACCATTTACCATTGTTTAATATTGTCTGGTCACTGCTTAAAAAACAAGGAATCATTTTGTCATTAACTGTGAAAGGCTTTTTCACAATACGTAATATTCAGCATGTCCAACTAACGCTTGTGTTTGTATGCGTGTGTGATTGTGCGTGTGTGTGTGTGGTAAAAACTAGTCCCTAGTTTTCCAACTGACACCCTGACATAACGGCAATACATGTCAGCGGCACTGAACCCACTCGCTCATTCATGTATTCATTCCCTTGACGGCAATATCAACATTATACATCATACACACCGGAGTCCGTTGTGTCAACGATGATTTCGTTTCCGTTATTAGCAGTGGCTTCACTTGTTGCACCGGAGACCTTGACCTTTGCGGCATGAGCCAGTTCTTTGTCCCCCACATTAATAGTGAAGGGGGATCCCTTGATGTTTTTCTCGTTGCTACACACGTACACGGTGTATGCACCCTTTTCCCGGGGGTTGAAGGAAGCCACACCTGGAACCAGACAAGTAATGTGTGAACAACAATTAAACAAAAATCAATAATTTACCGCGCAGCCAAAATATGGATTGTCCATACATTATTTGTTTGGAAACATATGTAAGGTCGCATCGCAAGGGAAAATTATGGCATAAACTACTGGGCAAAAAAAGTATACGTCCATATTTGGCTGCATGAAGCTGAAACAGCGAGACTTGTATGTACTTAGCATATGCTTTTCAACTCTATTTATGTTACCAGACTTGCTCTTTTAAATATGTGGCAATTTTAAGGCTCTTTTAACAACGTTAAGATACACCCATGTTTGATGGTGGCTATAAATGACACAAACAAGAACTGGTTAATCGATGGTGATGTGTTTGAGACGGGTATTATAGTTGTGTTTTGGACCTTAAGTTTGCAGTGTTCCGGCTTTTGTTTTCAGCCGGTAACTCTATGATAACGTCTGCAAATTTCTGGTTAAATCCTGCGATCAAGTGTTTACCTCCTTTTGCATGGCAGTTTAGTTATAAAGACTCGTTTGTCCGGCAAACATATAACTAAAAAATTCCAACCTAGTTCGGCACATATGGAAATTCGACTTCTACAGCCCCAGGAAGATGGTATGTAATCGTGTCTTGACCTGGAAACTAGTGACTGAAAGCTTGCGCAACGAACCAAGCAACGACCCGCGCCAAGGCACTGAGGACAGGCCAGCATATCGATTCGACAGTAAAGTGTACTGGGGAACAAATGACAAATTTCTGTGACGAATACGTAAACCCTTCTCACAGACCGTCATTATTCAGTAACCCCTTTTAGTGTGTTCTTGAACCTCAGTGGTATGATAGACAACATACAAGTGGTGTGCGTCCTGGTCTTTAACTAATGGTTCACAAATAGTGACACCTGTCTTGTATCCATCAAGTCATAAATGGTATTCCACTTACTACGGAGTGCCGGTTTTATCGCTCCACCAACAACACGTGGGAGGGAAAGACAGCAACAAGTGCCTGTCTTAATACATACATACGCCCTATGTTGAAAAGAAAATATTTACAAAGTCTTCTTGAAAAATGAGAGGGCTCTAGGACTAACAAAAAAAATGGTCCGAACCATCTCAAAAGTCACAGACAAAAAGCCAAAGAAACGCACCACTTCAAGTAGCGGTGCGGATGTGCTGGATTCTCGGTGAATGTTCTCGAGGATACACGTGAGTTCAGAAAGGTCTCGCGAGAGTTTCACGGTGGAGGATAATTACACGCGAGATATGATGCTCACCTTCTCTGTTTTAGTTATCTCCAAGGACGTCTCCCCAACGCCTGCCAGTGAAAGTCAACATCAGCTACATGGGTTTAATTTAAGGTTTAATAGACGACGCCCTGTGCTGTGGCAGTTAGGTGGAACCGTTGTTGTAGGTGTAAGGTTTTAATTACATTCTGAGGAGGGATTATGGTATATCTACAGCGCATCTGTCAGAGGAAATTAACGTGTTCTTTAAAAAAAACTGGCATTAGTTCCGAACGACGTGCTGCCGCAATGGAGGATAGGCACAACGGAGAAAGGGAACCGTTAACGGGAACAGAATCTTCTTCTTGCCGTATTTTCAGTATAGGTATATTCACAAGGCCAGGAGTAAATTCAGTGTTTGGGCGCTCAATAAGGTATCGAGGTATTTAACCTTCTGATGTACACATTTTGCTTTGAAAGAGGTCGTCAAACAAATAGTTAGAGCCCATTAAACATTTTGCTTTGAAATCTTTTTTTTATTGTTTTGTCAAATCTGAGGTGGAATATCGATATTCGTGATTATCGTGAACCAATTATTTTTCAACCATAAAATGTCTGAATGTGCATGTGCACTACACACGAGTCAGGGTTATGAATTGCATAGGGTTGACAACTAAACACGGTCAGTATCAGCAGCTATGCTAATGTCAATGTCGGAGTGTGATAGACGTTCGAGGATGTAGTCTATGGTGCTCTTTAAGTGAGGGCATGAATGAGTCAACACCAATATAACACGCATGATGGCCAACAACACATAGAGGACCGTATGTTTGTTTCTAAAGGAGCACGTGCAAACGATAATATTTGGCAGCATATGCTACAGTGACGTAAAGAAGCTATTAGTGACGACAGGATTGCCTTATGGATTTCAAGTGAACAATTGCTTCATAAAGTACATTGTACTAGCACCTGCCCCTTTTCGCTTTGAAAAGAAGTTGAATTCCATACGTCAATCATGTTTCCATATTAGAACTTGTCAGTAGAAAAGATATCAGATGATAAGCACTCCGTCTGCTGTAGGTAACAAGTAGCATGTAACCAGAGTGGCATCCCCTGAGTGGCATGGATGGCGGTAAGAGGTTCCAGTCAGTGCCATTTCACCTTTCCTTGTTATATTCCCATTCTGATAACCTCGAGCACACCGTGCAGTAATAGACACTGATCTACAGAACATACTTCAGGGCCAACTTGCACAAAGCGATCGAGGCACTACAGCAGAGCTGCTGCAACTTCAATCAGTCCACACAGACAGAAGTGCGCACACGTGCAAGTGGGATAAAAACCTTATCAGTTTGAAGATAATGGAAATGGTATATTCTCAAATTATTAAAAAAGTAAATAACTTATATGAAAGGGGTTGGGGCAGGGGTTTAATTTTTCATTTGATCTTTCATTACAAACACCTGGGCAAAACTAAGTATACACTTGAACATTTGATTTCACCAAAACATAACAAACGTTATTGAAACGTTACTGCGTTGAAAAAAACACAACTATGAGACCCGTATCAAATATATCACCATCGAATAACCATATCTTGTTGGTTACTGTTTTTGGCCACAGTCAGGCAATTAAAGGTGTATACATTTACATTATTTTATTATTATTATTATTATTATTATTATTTTATTATCATTATTATTATTATTATCATTTATTTATTTCATTTTTATTTTATTTATTAATTTATTTATTTTTTATTTTTTTGGGGGGGTGGGGGAGAGAGATTACTAGTATTTGTTTTTCTTAAGCCTCCTCCTGCACACTTTACCCTATCCTCCTACGGGGGACTATATATGTACATTTATCTATCAACGTTTGAGACTGTTTGTCCAGGGACAAGAATTCAAAAACGGTATAACATAGTATTTGAATTTAGAAAACTGACATTTTAGCGAGGTTTCAAATCTTTGTTTAATACAGAATTTCATTCATCTGCATTTTTTAGTAGAGAACTTTGACGTTTACTGTTTCTATCAATACCACGTGAGAATATAAACAGGATGATGGGAAGGACCTGTCTACGAAAATATAATATGTCAAGTAGGCGATTTGCACGTCATATAAGAAGACACTAATATCCTCGTGTGCCCTTTTTAATATAATCTGAGAATGAAATATCTTCCACGTTGTTAAATGGTTTAGTTCAGCAATATTTCAAGTTGCTTCTCAGTCGTAATACTTCTAGAACAAATGTGCTGAACTGATACAAGAAGCAGGGCAATAACTGAAATTACTCCCAGGAACTATGTAAGTGCGGCTTTTCTATTTAATGATAGACCCATAACACAGGAACCGCTTCATTCTTACCTGAGCCGAGTCAATTAACTGTATTCCATAACCACTTTTGAGGTGTGTTATTAAATGAGTATTGGTATATCATTAGAGTTAATCTGGAGCTTTACATGCTGGGTACGCGATACTAAACCATACCAATTACCATGAGGAAATAGAAACGATTATTTACAAAGCTTGTTCTTAGGAGGACTAATCTTGGAGCTATTTATGTCTACCTAATTGGGTGCACGAGTCAGCTTGCACGGGATGCTATTGTAACATGGCCCCGTAAGCAGGGTGTTCTTGGATTCAAATATACTGTGGTGGCCCTGTGTTCAGTGTTCGGGTCACAAGTCAGGGAAGCACTGGACACTGAAGCACGTGGTGTCGCCCTTGGCAAGTGGCCTTGTTCGAAATTTGTCTGTGTTCACCCAGCATAGAATGGGAATCCGGTGGGATAAATGATAACCTTCTAGCCCCTCATAGGCAGCCTGCGTTGTATACTCCCCAAGGAGCTGAGAATGACACTGATCCATTGACCGAGATCACAATAGCGCATTTAGTGCATATAACATTTAATGTGTATTTTAGAATTTGACAAATACATGAATAAGAATAGCAACAAGGTCTTGGCGTTCTTTATAAGACTTTGAGGTTGTAATTTTGCGCATTATTATATTCTTCGTTATTATTATTATTATTATTATTATTATTATTATTATTATTATTAAGGAGATAGTATTTCCTAACAACCAACACCAGGTTTGAATACATTACGTTGAAAATAATCGTGGTATATGTAAAGGATTCTGTAAATATCTCCATCCAAATAAGCGTTACCCTGAGCATGCTGTAAGACAGTGTTGGGACACGTCATGTCAGTTGTGACGCTAATTAGACGAGAGGGGTATTGCTAAACGCAACGCTAGGTTTGAATCAGAGGCTTTATTGTAGCATGAATGGTAAGAATGTTTCCCTTCGATTACCATCCTGACAACAACACATTCCCAAAATCGCGGGAGAAGATTCTTCATTCATCATGAACCTCAGCGTAAGACCACTCGCACCAGATTAACGCCCTGATTACATAACGAAAACCCGACCCTTCTGGCTCTGATGGAAGCAGTCAGGAGGAAAAGTACACGATTCACGCCCTGAACAGCACCACGTTGCATTTACAGGGACTTTTCATCTAGCCAACCAAATCACTTAAGACGATATCCCACGCGTGCACGCGATAAAAGGTTTAGTGCGAGGTTGTTACTTTTTTTGACAAATATGTAATATGTTTCTGCCACAAAATAAGTTATTGGTAAACGGGTCAAGGATGCTTGATATGTAACATAAGTGCTTTCTCCTTTGGGAATAGTCTTTGTGTCCGCTTATGCAAGCTAGATTCCAGACTAAGTGTGTAAGTGGTGTACGTATAGCTAACCTCTTTATAACTCCATGAACCCTGTCATCCACGACAGATAGGGTTAACACAGATGCTACCTACCCAGTTCTCCATCGCCGAGCCTCTTAAGGATGCAGGGTTCGACGTTGCCTGAGGGAGACTTGATGGTACCGGTGAGATTGACGATGTCGGGCTCGATGACCTTGAGGGAGTAGACGCTGCTGTTGCCAAGCGACAACTGTGACCTTTTGCGGCCTTCACCTGTACAAAAGGGAGACAATACCTTGTCAGTACAACTTGCATATATTTTACACATATTCCAATTGATGGCAGTATTGAGAGGAGTGTTTAGATGGATCTATATAAATATACACAGGGGCATTAGACCGAGGGTCGTATTCGAGATATACACACCTTCGAGATATACAAATAGAAAGGCTTTCCCTTTTTAGTGCCGACTGCACTTTTTTCGAAGTATTTCAAAATATCATTCATGTCCAAGTTCTTAAAAAAGCTACAGGTGTGGGTATACGTATTTTATTGAACTATCTGCAGAGTATCGTGTATTCGCCGCTTTTAGCAATATTCCAATCACGGCGGATGATCACCAGAAATGGGTTCACACATTGCACCTAATTAGGGAATCGAGCCGGGTCTACCCTACAGGCCCTTATTGGAGCTAAACCAATCAGAATTATGGATTTTCTTTTATAAAGCAAGAAAAATCGTTAATTTATTTAATATATATCAATATATTTTAAATTCATTTTCTTTTAATAATTCTTGCGCATTAAAGAACACCATAACATCAACATCAAAAACATAAATTGTAATAATATATGCAGACGTGTGTAGCATGTGGAAAATATGTAAAATAATAGCCATGTTTTTCGGGTCATTAACGGCCTCACAGCCATTTACCTACTTCAGTCGAACAAGGCACTTGGTCATGAAAATACCTCTAAACTATAACAGATGGCTTCAAAGGTATAAACATACTGTATATTGTGTACGTGCGTGTAGATAAGAATGACGCGAGTAGCCTAGTGGTTAAAGCGTTTGCTTGTCGAGCCCAAGACCTGGGGTCTTTTATGCTGCTTTAGGCCGCAGTAATCAATGTTCCTGTCTAATAATTGAGTCTGAATGAACCAAACCAGTAACCGACAGCACGAGGGAGGTTTTACGTCGTCAAGGGGCAACGAGCATGGAGTGCAAGGGGCGCATGAGGGTCCTCGTTATAAATTTTGCTGATCTGTATTGACTTTTCTGAAAATGACTATCGCTTGGTGACAACATTCTCTCAGTATGGGTGAGTTGACTTTAACGTGTACGCAGCCTTTGGTATGATGCATATCGTGGTTGCGGATACCAACAATGACCTTAACGTTTTGTGTCCATAATGCGGTTCGCCCCGATTATGTTTCTAGGTTTGTCAGCACCATACCCGTGCTCGTGGGTTTCACCGAAGTGGTAAACGTCTGAGACCTGCATCACTTGGGGCTTTCCTCCCACATTAAGCTGACACGCCGTGATATAACTGGAATAATGTTAAAATCGGCGTAAAACCCAACTCACTCACTCACTCACTGTGTCCATAATGGGAATCGAACCCGGCTCTTCAGCGTGACTAGCGAACGCTTTACCCACTAGGCTACCCATCAACCCTCCATACTTCTTCCTGCACTGAACTATATAAACGAGTTCATGATGTGTTGTTGATGTTTGAATCAAATTACATTTATTCGTCACATAACCAAACTGTAGTGCTTAGTTCATGGAAAGTGACACTCCTTGTTTGGTAAGCTTCTTACACTGGCATTATTCAGATCTGACGTTACAAAATACAAGCGACAAATAAACATTTCCATAATCCTAAGATATCTCTGCGTAATGCTGAGTCCATTGTTGATTCCGAACTTGTCATGAGCATATGTTTGTGAATTACTATGAAATGGTGATGATACCAGGTGTTCGCGAATAGGCAAGAGTATCCTGCCTCACCGGTGGCTCGGTCACAAGGAAGCTGTATCTAAACATCCAGCTCAGTCAGCCAAAAACATTGTCGCAGGCAAGGATAGAAAAATCTTTATTTATGAGAAAACCGCCACAAATGCATACTTCAACGATGCTGTAGGAAGATGACCTATTTGCAGTTTTGCAAAGAAGGGATTTCTTGCCAGTGAAATCTTAATTTGGAGTTGAGACCATAAGCCTTCAGCTCACTCCACGCGTGAGTGGGCGTGAGCGTTTTTGTTGTATCTGGAAATGCGTTTACCTGAGACTTTAGAGTTGAAGGGGGATCCCTTGACGTGCTTTCCCTTGTATTTGATGGCGATGGCGTAGGCACCGGGTGTCATGGGCATGTAACTCACGTTGGTCGAGCCGTCAGGGTTGTCTTTACGTTTCATGTCGACTTTGCTGGGGCCATCGATCTTGATGTCAATGTCCTCTGTAAGAAGAAAACATTGTTATTTAGAGAGATTTACCGCAGGATATCTGAACTTGCTTACAGGCGCTGTTGAGAATGTAAACATAGATATGTCTTCTACTGCACAGCCAGCATTCTTTTATTTCCTTGTTTTGGGACTTCGGTATCGCGTAGTTACTATACCATCACTTGTTGTTAAAGCAGCTCTCGTTAATCCTTAGTTATTGTCTCTAACACGGTTAAAACATCTCTATAAGTCTTAGATACAAATCTCAGTGTATATTGTAGTTACAGGAGCGTCTCTTACTTGTTCGACGGCTCTCATTAACATAGTTAAAATATCTCTGAAACTCTTAGTTACAGATCTGCCAGTATAGTGTAGTTCCAGGAGCATCTCTTACTCTTACTGTTACGGTACCTCTCATTAACATAGTTAAAATATATCTAAAACTCTTAGTTAAAGATCTGGCAGTATAGTGTAGTTACAGGAGCATCTCTTACTGTTACGGTACCTCTCATTAACATAGTTAAAATATCCCTGAAACTCTTAGTAAAGATATTTCTGTATAATGTATTTACAAGAGCATCTCTTAAAGTTAGGGCAGCTCTCATACATGTTTCGTAAGAACGTGCTGTATGAGCAACGCTTGTTAGTTAACTCGTAGTTAGAGCTGTCTCGGGAGTTACAGGAGCATCATTTAATCCTAAAGCAACTCTCGTTAATTCTCAGTCAAAGGAGTTCGTAAAGCCCTAGAGGCCTCGTTAATAGCGTAGTTAAAGGTAAATAGTTCCGAGTGTTCGTGAAGTATTCACTTATTAAAAGCTAGTTAAAATGGAGTTATCGCGAAACTATTGCCTTGTTAAAGGGTGTCTCGCTATTACGTAGATAAAGGTGCTCAGTTAAAGGATTTCGTCCAAATTTAGTCAAGAGAAACATCAAGTCATTGCAAGAAACTGGAAGACACAAAGTAACACGTGGTCAAAATACGTCACAACTGAATTCCCTTTCAGCACACGTCAGCAGTTCAGCTTCATGATTGAACTTATCTCGCAAAACAAACCAAAAGCAACCATTTGATTTTCATGTGTTTAAAATGTAAATACACACAAGACATGTTTAGGAATGCATGTTTAAACGCTAAACGAAAAACACATTTGGTGAGTTCTATCTAAACAAGTTTAGGGTCTAAACACATGAAATGAGCTATCGTCTCACAGCCTAAACACCACCTACATGTCAATACAACATCCACGTAATATCTAGACATGTAATATTTAGATATTTTACGAAAAATGCATATTAGTGTGTATTATCCAAATAATCTGAACACGTATACAATTAAACATGTTTAAATAAAGTGCACATCATTGGACATTAAGTCAAATATGGATACGATGTTTATACTAAGTAAATTAATGTGCAAATAAGATCCACAGGCAATTGCATGACACATATACCACCAGGAATAACAACGTACTTGGTACAATATTAACATAATAATGGCACGGCTCTGTCCCACATTTAGGCCACAAGCACGTTTACCTGCTGAGCAAAATATCCTTAACATGTTTAGATCCGATCTAATGCGACAAAGTTTAGGACATTTTCCACATTGTAATGTGTTTATTTCTTGCAGACTGTACAAACGTATAAAAAGCATGCAGTTCATTACTTTAATTTTTTAATGCAAATTGAGAACCTGTTAATGTAAAAAACAATATTTGAGTTCCTAAACAAACCAAATCCCTCCCCCACCCCATCTCCAACCGAAAATGAAATGGTAGCTCCCTAATTTGTATACTATTATTATATTTTGTAGTTATGCTACACCAGACAAAGTCGTTCGTGAAAGGTGCGTTCGGCGGTTACCGTAAAGGACTTCTGAGTTAGTGAAGCCTCTCGTTAGTAGGGGTACGTTAAAATATGTAACATATATCCAGTATAGCCACTTCTCCATATTCTTGTAGAATATATGGATGTTCGATAACCCACCCCTCTATTCTGCCTCAGCAGGTAAAGGAAGCCATCGACCAATACACAAAGACTGGAAGCCCTAAAGTAACACGTGACCTATATACGTCACAATGAAATTCCCTTTCTGCACAGGGAACCATTGTTATGCGTAGAAACTACCCATGAGCCAAAAGCAGCAGGGAAAGGAAACCTCATTAAGAATAAAGCAGCGCTTGGAATGAAGCTCGATGACTAACTTTAAGTAAACAGGATGTAAAAAAGATAGCTAAACGCAACAATCTGTAGGCCGTGCGTATGTTGTCTATTCCATGAGTCATAAATACCCTGCCTATAAATGTGGTTTGCTAAATGGCTTGCCCGCTTGATATGCATATCAGTCACTTGAAATAATAACGTATCCACAGAAATGGTTTGGTTTCCCGGAGAATATGGTTAGCTCCCTTTGAAGCATGGCCGCGAAGTGATCTATTGTTGCACAGTTTGAGGAAGGTGATGTAAATTACACTATTGATGTCAGGCAGCATTTCTCTTGTACCTATTAATGTACCTATTAACGAACCTATTAATGTACCTATTAATGAACCTATTAATGTACCTATCAATGAACCTATTAATGAACCTATTAATGTACATATGTTACATATGTAACGCACGTCGAGTATGTCTTTTACATTGGTGTGTCGGAATCTGTGTTGGGAAGACGTATTCGACGTATAATACGTACTTGCTGTGCCTTTCGCTGCAACGACTGTGAATTCCTCATTCGTGGCACAGTTTCCACCGACGAGTCCCACGCCGAACGCTGTCACAAAGCCGCCTCCAATGCTGTCAACGATGCAGGAGAATGGACTTCCTGGAATGAATGAATGACTGAGTGAGTGATTATTGGGTAAGCAAAAAATATCAGAAAAGATGTGATGGATCTTTATTTTTTAATCAAATAACAACAACAATGTCATTTGCTTCACTTCCCCATATGCCTCTCTGTGAACCATCTCTCCTCGCCTGATTTGAATGAGTGAGTGAGTGAGTTTGGTTTTACGCCGCTTTTAGCAATATTCCAGCAATATCTCGGCGGGGGACACCAGAAATGGGCTTCACACATTGTACCCGAACCCGGGTCTTCGGCGTGACGAGCGAACGCTTTAACCACTAGGCTACCCGACCGCCCCTGGTTTGAATGAGTGAGTTTGGTATTACGTGGCTTGAAAAGTATTTCAGTTATGTCACGATGTGTCTGTTTAGTGTGGAGGAAAGCCCGAAGGGATGAAGGTTTTAGACATTTACATTTGTGTACCCGCGACCACGGGCTTGGTGCCCACAAACCCAGAAACATAACCCGGTCGAATCGAGATTCGAACCCATAGTAACACCTGGATAACTCCTTAGAGACGCACAGCGGCTAGCGTGCCACAGACAACTGGACAACCCATACCCTTCGTCTTGTTAGGTTATGACCGCATTGTGTAGTATAGGTGTTAGTTACACAGACCAATGCGGCCATAATGTCCTTTCTTGGAAATAATGTTTATTTAAAAATATCACAACGATGGTGAGCTTAAACTGCACATAAACCATATAAATAAAATAAAATAAGGCGTACACCTCAGAGTAGGGACGTTAAGCTGAAAATCTACAGGATATTTTAAATCACTGTTAACGATATGTTTAAGTCTCTTACTACAGGAATCTACCAATGTCTACTACTGTTCCATTCTGAAGCTTAAACGATCGGAAGTAGATACATCACCCGAATTAAACAATCATTATTTTTATCAAACCTTATTAGATAACTATGGCTGAGTTATACCTGGTCCAATGTACTTTAAACAACTGTTGCAAAACAACCCGTTTGGCAAAGAAGTGACGTGCCACTGAAGTGAACGTAACTGACACCCCGACTGTGTGTATGCCACTTTTAGACAAGATTGAGTGCCGCGTACCAAGAGCCGAGAATTTGTAAAGAAAAATACGACAAAGACGCATACCAATCACTCAGATGGCGTGCTGAGTAATGTCAGAATCTCGGGAGGACTCCGGGACTGATTAGATTCCAAGCACTCAATGCATGTGGTAATCGCCAACTTAAAGTTAACATCAGGTAATTAGGTAATGTATGACCTGGCTATTGGTGTGCCATCGTGTCAGTTGTTGCTCATGCTATCAACCTATGGTTTGCCTGACGTAGATTCGATTAATTTAGGCCGCTGCGGCATTTTTTGAATGTTGATGATTGCGGCGTAAAACTATACTGACGTATTAAGACGTTATTGCAATTGGTTCAACTCTAACTGAATACACAAGTGTAAGTACCAACCACCATTTATTTCGCTTTCATCAGCTCTTGCATTTTTATGAAAGTAATGAGTCACTGTAACATCTTTTACCAACAGGAAAGCAGATAAGATGTCTCCATATTCGGTATGGTCTGGTTTGGTACCGCGTTGGGATTCTGTGTGGCCCAGTCGGGTGGCCCAGTGATTCAGGGTGGCCCAGTCAGGTGGCCCAGTGATTCAGGGTGGCCCAGTCAGGTGGCCCAGTGATTCAGGGTGGCCCAGTCAGATGGCCCAGTGATTCAGGGTGGCCCAGTCAGGTGGCCCAGTGATTCAGGGTGGCTCAGTCGTCTGTGTCGCCGCGATTCGCCCTATATAATTGCTGTCCCTTGGACACGCAAGAAACCTTTGATCGTGGGTTCGAATTTCGATTCGCCCCGATTATGTTTCTAGTTTTGTCAGCACCATACCCGTGCTCGTGGGTTTCACCAAGGTGGTAAAGGTCTAAGACTTAGGGATTTCCCCCGACATTAAGCTGACACGCCGTGATATAACTGGGATATTGTAAAACGCGGCGTTAAACCAAACTCACTCACTCCATGTTAGAGTAAATTGTCACTAGAGTCGACAGACTAGTCCGTGACTCGAGTCATCAGTCACATCTTATCCCGATGGCTTGGATCGATGCTTGTGTGTGACACACCGTGACTCACCTGACACACCGTGACACAACTGACACACCGTGACACACCTGACATACCGTGACGCACCTGACATACCGTGACGCACCTGACATACCGTTAGCTGAGTGCGGCGTTAAACAAAAAAAAACAAAACACAACCACACACCAGTGGGACTTTTAGTGGCAATGGAACACTAATCCAGACCAGAAGGTATGTGCTTAAAAGCTGATTCGTTTAAGCCTTGGCAGTTTATAAATGGAACAGTCAACATCAAACACCTCATTGCCACACCTTAGCTTTAAGTAAATGTATTTACCCAATGGAGGTAAATAAATAATACTTTATCGCAATCCAATCTGAACGATGCACGTTAGGCATCAATTTTCCATCTTATCCTTCCAAGATCACAAGCATAGCAAAAGCAAACCATCAGCCAGTTAGTCGACGACGCACAGATGGCCTTGAACCCTTATCAGCTTTCCTTCAACAAACGGTAGATAACTCTTAAGTCACCAAAGGTCAAGAATGCGTAAACGAGATACCTCCTTAACACCTCAGATATGTCTCATAACTGGAGTGTTTTTCTGTAATCAGTTCAACATAGGAGTTTTTAGTTAAAGTTTACAGATACGATGTCATTTTTTTATTACACTAATATTTAAACATCAACATGTCAGGCTGTGACATTCCAGGTGAACAAAGATTTATTCGCTATAGCCGTGCACTATAATAGTTGTGACTTCTCCAAAGTGTGCGAACATATGGCAGAGCCCAGGAGAAAGAACAAACGCTATATTAATGATGAGAACACATGTGCTGTCTGCGGGATTACTCTCACACAAACTCTCACCCAAGTATGTAGGATTGCACGTCTTCAAACCTCCATGTCTCCAGACGTGTTTAGGAGAGGTAGCGCAGCCTAATGGTCGCAACGCCCACTCAGAGTGTAACACTAGAGGTCCGGTCTCGTTTCACCACTTGGGTACAATGTGTGTCCTCACACGTTATATTACTGGAATTCTGCCGAAAAAAGCGTAAAACGAAATCCCCCCATTCACCCACTCCACACTATGGTTTATAAGTTGTTGTTTTGTTTTTTTTACACATATTTTATTGACATTAAAATGTCAAATGGATTAGTAAAAAGTTGTCCAACTTACAATGTCTTTTCCATAAACATTTATACAAGATCCTTCTGTTTCATAGTTATTTTATCATTTAAATTTGCAAATATTTCGCTTTTGGAAAAGAGGTATTGATTTCATTCGAGATTTAAAGATTTAAAAAATTAAGGTACAGGTGGTATTTGAGGTGGCATAGAATGAGTCTTTATTAATGTCAACTTAAACGGTTATCTGGCTTATTTGTGTTATTTACTACATCATAGAATAGGAATTCACATATCAATGGGTATAGTCTGTTATACAGACCCCGAAACAAATATATCCAGTATAGCCCATGCACGTTTATAATGTTTGGCAAGTCTAGATTACTGCAGTATCAGGTATCAGTATCTGAAAATGAAGAAAGTCTCTTGGCTCCTTTTTATTATATTTTATAACTATAATTTAACAACTGTTTTTTTCTGTAAAATATGCTCATTTCAGAGACTAGATGTTAGTCTTCAATGGGTATATCCTGTATGGTTCACATTCTTTAAAGTACCCTACGCCTTATTGTATCTGGAATTTGCTTTCACTCCCATTCCCCCATAGATGAACTCTTCACTGACAAAGAGCAGACTCGCAGCCGGACATCAACACGCCCTGCTGGTAATAACCCGGCGGAAGTCAACTTCCCATCTCCCATTATCAGCTTCACTTTATTACATAGCTACTGCCAACAAATCGCCAAGACCAACCCACGTATCCAAAGATAATATCCACCTTACAATATCCCATCTCCAACCGCCGTGTGCACATCAAAGTAAAGCGATCCTTTCTCCGTTACACCATACCTATGGTCTATGTCAAACGAGGACGTTTCGACATATGCCGTATATCGTCGGGAAATGGCACGAGCTGACCTCTGACCTGACCTCGGATACACTTATGGCTGATTGATTAATGCCAAAGGGTTTCTGTAACTTACTGTAACTACATAATGGCGTTTACTAACATGTACCAAGGAGGTATATTCATTCGTGATAACGCTTTGCTTGTTTAATGTCAGACTCCAGATTGTAGGTGCAGAGGATATTAGAAATAACACATGGACTGCTTGCACGTAGCAACACAAGAAACATCACGATCTGCTGTGGCTAAAGTCGTTCTTGTAAACTGTAACACCCTTACTCACGTCGAAACTGTCATGTTTATTAGTTTTGTTTAACGCCGCACTCAGTAATATTCCAGTTGTATGACGGCGGTCTGTAAATAATCGAGTCTGGACCAGACAATCCCGTGATTGACACAATGAGCATCGATCTTCGCAATTGGGATATGATGACATGCATCAACCAAGCCAGCAAGCCTGAAAACCCGATCCCGTTAGTTGCATCTTATAACACCAGCTGTCATGAACGACGACGGATATACAAAGGACATTAATCCTTCTTAATCATTCGTTATTCGAGGCATGTGTTGATCTGGGTATTATCGGGCTGATTATACGGGCTTTCGCTTATATCTAAACATTGGATATGAACAAGTTGGTGTCAGTGGTAAATCGGAGTGATTTATATTCAAACTTTAAAAACTTTAAAGATTTTAATAAAATAATTACACTAAGGAACATGTCTCTTAAAGGAGGCGAAAACGGAATATGAGTGGGACGCTTGATTTGAGAGTGAGCGAGGATGGTTTTATGCAGCTTTTAGCAATATCCCAGCAATATCAGGCAGGAGGTGAGGTGAAATTGGGTTTAACGTCGCGTCCAAGATTAGTGCACTTATATAGCGATGCGCATACACGTGTGTGGGTGCGGCTGCTTGTAATAGTCCGGACCGATGCCGATTTATAGTGCTAGCCCACTGAAATACCATGCCGCAGTTTAACGTGAATAACCCACTCAGACACAGTGTAGCCGACTAGTCCTTGTTTAGCCCCTTAATGCCGAGCGCCATACAGGGAAACAACAAGTACCATCTTTTAACGTCTTTCGGTATGACGCGGCCGGGAATCGAATCCCGGAACATCCGCTCTCCGGGCGGACGCTCTACCATAAGACCTCGGAGGCGGTCCGGACACACCAGAAATGGGCTTAACACATTGTGGGGGATCGACCCCGGGGCTTCGGTGTGACGAGCGAACGCTTTAACCACTGTGCTATCCCACCGCTCCGCTAGAGATGGGAAAGGATTGGGAATGGGATTTAGTGAGAAAGCGATATTGTTTTTATAAAACATGTGCACCAGATTCTGTAAGAGAGACTCGCCTGAACGAAGGAATATCTGTACTGCCAACTGTCACTACCAACATCCAACTAACGTCACTGGCATGTCAACAAACACATGTGTATCCACGTGTCAAGGAATGTTTGATTTTTTTTCTATATTAAAAAGCTATTCTGTACATTTTCCGACATCGCAAAAGCTGGAAATACTCTCTCCCGTTGATGTGTTGAGGACATGGCGAATTTTCCCCCTTACAGACTGCTGATTATGTAACAAGACAAGCATAATTATGCAATGGTACTTTGTTTTAATGGATATGCCGTATGCCACGGTCCGAACCAATCCGCAGCAACCTTGGATCAATTCAGTTCAATGCAATATTGTATCAAATCATTCAAACAGAAATTAGTTGGAAGATAAACATGACTTTATCTTATCTTTGTGTTTGTTGCTTAACGCCACCAGCTATATGCCAGCGGTTTATAAATAAATGAGTCTGGACCAGACAATCCAGTGATTGATGTCGTGTGCATCGATCCACGCAATTGGGATACGATGACATGCGTCAGCTAAGACAGCGAGCCTGATCACCCGATCCCGTTAGTCACCTCCCGATCCCGTTAGTCACCTCTTACGTCAAGCAAAGACACCTTTGAGAAATCAACTTTATCACACAGGAAAAGGTTTATCTCTGGACGCAAAACACTAACAACATCGTCTCAGTCTGCAGTGAATGGGGCATTGGAAGAACCTATTGCCTATAAGCTGTGAAAAGTATTCATATCACTGTAATCTGTGGCGGACATAGGCATACAACTGTGGCAGTACAGGACTGGTGTTTAAAAGAATAATCTAACCTTACTATAAGGTGATTCATATCATATTAATGTGTATACAAATACCATGGTATAATATGTATGCTTTCTACGCATATGTATGTATACGCATGTATGCACATATGCCGTTTAAATATAATATCTATGTGCTGATTATTATACCATCATGTTGAAGTAGCACTCGGAACATATGTACTGAAATAATATTTATATACATATACAAGTAGCGTGGGTACGGGTGGTCTGGTCGTATAACAGTGTCTACGGCGTGTCCACTCTATGCAGAGTTGCGTCCTTTAATCGCCCCGGGCTCCTATGATTTCACCTGTGCCCATTGGTTTCAAAAAGTGGTAAAATATCTAAGACCAGGACTACATCGGTCTTTGGCAGCAAGACCGCGAACTAACTGACATATAGTGTCTGAAATTAATCTATTTTGAGATTTGGTTTGATAAATTGAAAAGGAGAGAGAAAGGAGATCAGAAAATCTTTTAATGTTTCGGCAACTGAAGAAATCTACCTTTACCAAGCAATACTCTGTTAGCTCCTTCAATATTTACTGCTATAATCCACCGAAGCAACACGTTGACTAGTCTGTCTGTCCCTCAACCATTTGCCCTTCCGCCCAGTCCTTACTGTAGCTGTAGCCTGTCTCACATCCATGGACCATATCATTTTCCTAGACTAACATCTAGTCTCTGAAATGAACATATCGTACAGAAAAAAACAATTGTTCAGTTATCTTAATAAAAATATATTAAAAGGGAGCCCAGCGACTCTCTTCATTTTCAGCCTGAAACTGCAGTAATCTAGACTTGCCAAACATTATAGACTTGCATGGGCTGTATTTGATATATATTTGTATCAGGGTCTGGAAGACAGACTATCATTTTCCCTTCTGCCAAGCTTTTGCTGTACTGCTATATCCCTAAATGAAGTCGAGATTGTCAGCAGGTTCAGGCTCTGAATCTCTCCCATCTCACTGGGGCTCCTTTTGCAATTTAAGCTCTGCTTGTTGCTCTCCAGATTATATTTTCAGAAACCAAGCGTTATAGTCTACACATGATGTATACGTGATAGTTCACAGATAATTACCCCCCAACCCCCTCCCCAACCTTACCCTGCCACCCACGAATCAGGCCGGGATCATCACGTAGCCCAGCGTCAGTTTGCACACATGGTACACAATCTAACGTTCGTGGATTGCATAATCTTCATGTTCCACGTAAACATGTTGATGCGCTTCAGAGCCTGGAATTCTTGTAAATAACTGCTCCGTTGGTTTCTGATGCAACTGGATGCTTCGTTGTAGAGTCAGGAGACTCGAACATTTTCCCTGTGCGACCTAAGGCCAGATGTGACATAGCTGTGCACTGGAGACCCGAAATGTTAGTTCTATCATTACTAATATTTTATATTAATTTCCAGACCATACGAAGTATTGCCCTTAAGTTCGGAGGCTGAGGCAATCAAGACTTGAAAAATCCTTCTAGACTTGAGTTGGACTCCTATTTTAATTTATTCTCTAGGGTCTGAGGGGTCTTTTGTTATCAAGTTGCTGTTTTATTAAATAAAACGAAATAGGAGATTGTTCTGTGAGAATACATAATAACAAAAGGTTGGTAAAACATACACAACAAATATTCAAAATTAATTTCGTCAGTTTGTTTTAATTATTAAATCGTTCGATATGGAGAACCAAGATTGATCGCACCTTACCTTCGTTTACCCGTAATTACTCCTCGAGTGTTACGAAGAAGACAGCTTGAAAGTTTGTTTAAAATTTCAGTGAGTATAAGCATAAGCAGCCGTTTTCGTAATTGAACCCGCCTGTGTGTATACATGTACATTTTTCTCCCTACAAGTTGTTGCTGAACGTGAACCGTCTGTACAACGAATGTACACAAGCCAAGCATACGGGCACTGGACTTTTCATGTGGCGCCCAGCTGGAGTACGGGGTTGAGCTATCCCGGAAACGTGGTAATTTGCTCGATATCACGTTTCCTACTACGAGTCATGGAAACGTAAACATGATAAAACTGCCTTCAGTATCCAACAACAACACTGTAGGTTAAATTGGTACAGTGGAATGATAGGGACGCTGCACATCACAGAGCGTTCAAAATCCATGCTTTTAACGAGAAACAGAACCTTGAAATATGCCGTGATTTGGTCATAGGATTCAGGTCCCCGTTGAGACCACCTAGATGAATAAACTCGTTTGGTAGCGAAAACAGACGTTGTTGTACCAAAGTTCCAGACGAATAACTAATAACATTTTACTTATCTATATACGCGGGGGAGATCTGTCGGGTTCTTGCGTATATGTTCAGCTGTTGTACCTTGGAGTAATTAAGTTTGAGTTATTTGTGTAAACCTAAAGGTTTCTAACTCGGCTGGACTTCATCTCATCAATAAACACACACCTCAAGGGTGGTTGAGATCATAGTCACCTTTGAAAGGTGTTTTCAATGTAAGCCTAGTAGTCCTGGCACATGATAAGCGCCATTCGTGTTTCCGCGAAAACAAAACATACTAAGTTCGAATTTCACTGTCTCTATATTTGCATTGGTACGCCAAACACTAAAACCCGTAAGCCAAAAGATGTTGACAAAGAAGCAGAAGCCTGTGTATCATTGCGCACTGGGAAATGCCGTGACGATAGAGTCTTAGAACATGACGCTGTGGAGCAATACAACGTTCAACCCTATCTCGTAAAGATCTCGCGAGAAAGAACGCGATGCAATGCAGCAGGTGCTTTGTGTCAAGGTGCCATCGTCTTCGGCGGATATGTACGCCTTGAGCATGCAGTAAAGTGCACACATGTGTCCTCTAGCTCTGCCCATAAATTGATCAAACTGTGATAAATCTTCAAGTTCTATTCCCCATCATTTGCAAACCGAGAAGGTATAGATAGTGAATGTTTCAATACGTCGTGGTTTGCTTACAGCAATGGAAACACCTTCAACACTGCGTGTTTTTTATATGTGCCTGGCGCTGGTGGTTGGACTATAGGGGAGTAATCAAAAGCTTTATTCTATACTGAATGGTAACAGACCTGGCCGCGAATATCAATATATATATACATATGAGTGATGCAGGAACATCACAATATTACATTGGCGTCGAGTTATAAATATTTATAGTATTACGTAAACATGCCAAAACATGGACAATAAACAGCAACTAGCTGAGACAATCACAAAGCTGGCATTTTGATGGTGTCATTCTGATACCTGACGAAGCCTTTCTTTCTTTTGAACCAACAGCTATATAACACCAAGATTCCATATCATCTCAATTGTGTATAGGCATTTCCATTGACACCGGGCTGTGCTCTCACACAGTAACTCAAGCATGCAGTCTGTAAATCAGGATAGATCTCCCCACATTCTTACTTACGCCGTACAAAGCAATATTCATTGGCCTAGGCTACCCTACTCAGCGCTGTAGATGTATCCGAGTTGATGAAGTGATCGAATGTATATGGTTTTACGCCGCCTTTAGCAAAATGAAAGCAATGTCAGGAGGAGAACATCAAAATGGACTTTTCGCTCTGTACAATAGGAACCATTGTCCTCCTCCTGCTTGCAGAACTTTAATCCGTTAATTCCAAGGCAGAAAAGACACCTTTACTAAAACAAACATTTCGTGATTACAATGTGTAACATCACTGTACCACCAAGCATTTAGTATTCATAATATTAACGAATGGTTTTGCTGTCTCAGACTCAGTCTTATGACAAGTACTACTGACAAGCGTAACAGAACTTTCACCGATTCTCTTACAAGTTCTATTGGTTCTACATTGAATTCCGTTTCTTCAAACATAATCTTCAAACACAACCGTCCACTTACTTAATCGGAGATCTTTGTAACCTGTCTCTATACCGGGCAAACTAACATACTACTGTAATTTCATTACTTTATCTGTGAAAGTTCCTCACGTAAACAATCAGCTTCTTCAAGGAACATCTGGTTGCGGGCTCCACGTGTGGTTCAAACTCTCTCTCATCTTTGAGACTACTTTATGGGATAAATGTTATTTACACTTGAGGTTTGTCAAGGGTCTTGCAAGTTAATCTCAACAGAGATTAATGAGTATTAATTAAGCCTGTTCAAATATTTAGTTTCTGACTTATGCAGACGTTGTTCACAAAATATACTTGCCATAAAAGAGATCCACGGCGAGTAAGCGAGGGGGTTTGGTATGGTTTACATTATCACCAAGGCTGCGTTTTCAAAGGTAGGGGTAGCGGTTCAACAGTTTGTGAAAGCCCTATTACAATTACAGTGCTGACAGATCAGGGATCAGAATTTGGGTGACTTTTTCGGTTCATCCTTCAAGGCACAGTCGTCGTTTATACAAGAGTCACTTCGCTAAAAGTGGCGTAAAGCCCTACTCACTCACTCACTCGGGATCGGGCTATGCCCACAGTGCTACATAACATGTCACCAGGGAGGAGCACTGCCCCATACTGCGTGATGTGACGTGGTCCTGTGTACAGCTCCGCATTAATCAGATGAGTTAAAGCAACGTTGGTTGCGGGGAGTAGGGCGCACGTTTGACTTTGGAGAATTTATAAGGATTCGGTCCTGCGCCACACTGAGTGAGTGAGTTGGGCTTAACGCCGCTTTTAACAGTATTCCAGTTATATCACGGCGTGTCAGCTTAATGTGTGAGGAAAGCCCGAAGTGATGCAGGTCTCAGACGTTTACCACTTCGGTGAAACCCACGAGCACGGGTATGGTACTGACAAACCAAGAAACATAATCGGGGCGAACCGGGATTCGAACCCACAGTCATGTGTTTCTGGCGTGCCCAAGGGACGCAACTCTGCACGGCGAATCGCGGCGCCTTAGATGACTGGGCCACCCGTGCCCCCGCGCCACACTGAGCCACATGTTACATGCTGTGTCTCTTTAGACAAGTGACTAGTCTGTCACACAGACCCTGAAGCAAATATATCCAATACAGCCCATGCAAGTCATAATCATATTTGGCAAATCTAGATTACTGCAGTATCAGGTTCTGAAATGAAGTAAATCTCTTGGTTCCTTTTCATAATATTTTATAACTATAAATTAACAACTTTTCTGTAAATATTTTCATTTCAGAGACTAGATGTAAGTCTACAAGTGACTAGCGCCTCATAGACAACTTCGGTTGTATAACATTGGAGAGCACACTGATCCCATGACATTGAGTTCTGAGCATACTAGTGTGTGGACCTAGCACATTATTAATATACTTATTTTTATTACTCTACGTGCAATGCTGAAGCGGATGGTATAACCCGTGACACTGATGACTGATTTGACAGCATCAAACAATATGTCAAAGCTTGCCCCACGGAGCTTTTCACTCTTTGACATAACCCATACAAGTGAGCGTGTGAGCGAGTGACTATTGTTTAACGCCACAGTCAGCATATATTGGATCGTTGCAACGAAACGCAATACGCAAATCTGTTCAGTGAAACCTTTTTAACTCGACTTTCGAAGACATGTCGTCTTATCAGTGGTTCGAGACAAAACGGAGTGCTGATATTCGAACAACGAGCCAATATGCTCATCATTAATCAGATGAGTTAAAGCAACGTTGGTTAATTAATATTGATTAACATAATCTTAAGCGATATATATGGAACTGATGGCGTTCGGGATTCACTGTGCTAAAGTACATGGCACGTGTTTCACCTTGGCCACCTGACGGTTCCAGGTTCCAGTAGATACGTCTGTGGAATCTGTGGAGGTGATAAGACTACTTGAGAAGGAGTTATCCTATACCTAGAGTATGGTGTGTCGATAGATCCCCAGTAACGTTGGGCGTCTGTTTGCAGAGCGACCTATCGAGCTGTGTTCAGAGACAACACAGAAACTGTCTGGTGATGGAGCAACAGTTAAGCTCTTACCAAAGATGTTTTCAAGAATGTCAAGCAGTCAGGAAGCCTGTATTTATGTATTTTTCTAAACTTACAGCGTCAAGAGCTGCTGCGGAAGGCACTTGTCGATGATGCTGACACAAACAAGCTTAGCTTTAATAAATATTATACCACATTATTTCTATCACCAACTACGTCAGAGAAGGTGGCTGAATTAACCATGCAGATCAAAATGGTTTTCTTTTATGATAGTGCTCATGCTTCCAACGGTTGTTCTTTAACATATATTCAGTTCTCATGAAATTATTTCCAAATTATGTGTATCTCAATCTCAATATTACCACACAGTGCACAATAACGAGCAATGATGCTGGTTTAGGAGACCCCGTGAGTGATATAGGTAACGTGAATACACATGTGCAACAGTTGCAAATACTCATATACGGGATGAGGTGTATCTTAGGCAGCACCAAGCACCAGCACTTCACGTTATCTCTGCAACAGACTGGCAGATACATTTCATTGTTGGCATCGCTCCAGTCAAGATTTCTCTGAAGATTCCAAACTCAAGGCCAATGTACAGGAGAGACACACCTATCACCTTCTTGTTGCTCTCGTATATTGCTATGCACAGATGGAAAACCGTCCCCTCAATTATACCACAATTCGCCATCCTCCAGATGTATCAAGTTCAAAGGTGGACCTTCTATCCTGTTATTTCCAGAAGACACAATATGGTTCGCTCATTATTTTCCAAAACGCTTCACAGGTTGGGTGAAGGGTTATTACATAAGTACCGAGAAACGCACCATAAGCCTCGCAGTAAAAGGAATCTGCATTTACAATACCTCTGTTTCTTATGTACCCACGATGTATGCTTAAAGTAAATATTTGTGTTATGTCATAGTGTACTGAACGATGTTTGGCATCCTCTGTGGTGCCAATTGCCATACACGAAGTGCGCGTTTGGTGATTGTATCGTTGACGGATAAATGTACAAAGCAAACGTGCCTCTGGTTGGAACAACAAGCATTAACAATAACATTTATAGTTTCTCACATCTTGCCATTTGATGAGATTATATATCTTGTAGTTCAAATAACTTGTTTGTAGCTCTATATAGCACCCGGGCTTCGGCTCTATTTTCAATGATAACAAGCAGCGTGTTCTGGTAATTCATATTTCACAGAGTAATATTAGTTTTATCCCCTCCACAATGTTCCTCTTGTTCAAACGACCGAGGCACATATTGTAACCGAGACTGAGGCTTAGGCTATGAAAATCTATAATTTTGATGGAAACAAGCAACAACATTTATATTGAAAATGAGCCCCAGTGGGATAGAAGATTCATTTAGGGTTATAGCATTACAGTAAGATCTGAGTGGAAAGGTAAATAACATGGTTCATGGAATGTGCGACAGACTAATTGTAATCACTCGATCCTTATTTGTCGGTTCTTGTGACAAATATCGGCTACATATAATTTTCTCTGGGAATCCCACGGACCAGTAACGAGGAACCATGCTTCAAAATCAAGTTCATGTGACGAACTGAAAATTCTTCACAAATCACGCTACAATAGTCCTTTTCCGTATAAAATCGGCCTTTTTGTTCATTGTAAGGTTCACTCCACTTCAGAGAGTACGTGCGTCGCCAATAGATTTATTCCTCCCATGTCTCCCACAAAGAATTTACACATGATAATCATAATCACACTAATACCTACACCAATGCAGATTTAGTCTTTATAGAGCCATATTTGTCCAGCGAGTACCCTTGAACCTGACCTGACACGTTGTTAACAATTCTGATATTGATACATGGTCAAGACATTCTGTTCGTGCCTTCACGTATAGTGTGTTCTGGAATTGAACATTAACAGCAGGGTCCATATGCAGAGCTGTGGTCTCTGTTGGCAGCAGCGACCACATGTCTCGGTAGCAATTAACAGAACCCAATAGCGCACGTGTCAGCTCACTTCACATCAAGAATAACTGGAATCCAAGTTGAAAGGTTGTACACTTTAACTGAAACGGCACTTACCTTTCACGGTGTCGCCATTGCAGGTCATCTGGACCTCGTGTTTGCCCTCGGCCTGGGGTTTGTACTGTACGCAGATGGTCCCATCATTGTTGTCCTGGACAACGGGTCCTTGTGTCTGCTCCGGCATGGCTAGCTGAAACCCAGCGTTAATAATAAAAATAACAATAATAATAATAATAATAATAATAATAATAATAATAATAATAATAATAATAACGATAATAAACAGTGTGTGTGTACTAGTCAGGACTAATTCCGATTTTAAAGTTCTATCCCACTCTTTAACATTGATACCCCACTCAGACACAGTACATTAACTTCGATCCGACCAGTCCTTGTTTTAACGCCGAGAGTCGGGCAAGATAACAACAAGTACAATCTGTTAACGTCTTTTGTAGGTCCGCGCTGGGCATAGAACCAAGCGCAAACGCCTCAAAGGAGGCGGTCAAATGAGAAGGAAAGAAAAGAGACATTGGTCTGGAGAATCGGACTTGTTTTGGTGAGGTTGAAGGGCATGACTGCTTCAGATGCACGAGTAAACACGTGGAAGAAATCGCTCTCCCATAAAAAGAATTTGCAACAATAAAATAAATTAAAATCAAACGTAATGTCAAGGACAATAAACTGTTTGACACTGCTATATACATGCCAAAATAGTTATATGCTCAATGGGGACGCACGCGGGCCCAGTCGTCGAATGCGCCGCGATTTGCTGTACAGAGTTGCGTCCCTTGGGTACGCCAGAAACATATGATTGTGGGTTCAAATCCCGGTTCTACCCGATTATGTTTCTAGGTATGTCAGCACCATACCCGTGCTTGTGGGTTTCACCGAAGTGGTACACGTTTGAGACCTGCATCACTTCGGGCTTTCCTCACAAATTAAGCTGACACACCGTGATATAACTGGAAGAATGTTAAAAGCGGCGTTAAACCCAACTCACTCACCTACTATCTGCTCACTGACCTTGTCAAAGCTGAAAATGTTACAGTGACATATATCAGTGTGTGCTCTAGCTTTCAAAATGTGAAAGGTAAAATAACCATTTCATTCGTCATGAACATGTTACCATCACTTCGTGAAAAATAGTTTCTGGTATTGATGACAGGGAAGATTCCACGCATTTAGATCATACATAAGTGGACTTTTAGGTTGGCCAATAAGGTTAAGTCATTAAGAAGCAGGTTGTAGGCATAACGTAACTATCAATAATGTGTCAGAGAAATTAGTCTGGCGAGGAGGTGCAACACGAAAATATCAAGTCTATTTCTGGAGTAAGTATAAGTTTACACAAGCGCACGCTCTAAACTTGCCATGTTTTCTAATGTACGGGTTTTGAATGTTATCACATTTTGTGGATGCTCAGATTTGTAGGCAAACAGGGAGTCAGATGTCAGCTGCACAATGGCGTTCCGTTGGCTGAAACAGTTGTTTGAATATGTCTGTCAAGGAAAGATGCATGGTCTCAGCTGATAGATGGTCAGTCTTGCACAGCTGGTGGTTGGCTGGACGTCAATAATAACCACTGGAATGCTTGGTGGCAAGGAGTAGGATTGGGTGAATATGGATGAGGAATGGAAATGGTTTCAGGGAAGTGAGGGGTGTGATGGTGAAGTGATATGGTGTGACGTTGCGATGTGGTTGTGTAGGTAAAGGCATGTTGTTGTAAAGTGGTTTGATGGTGTGGACTGAGTTGATGGTGTTGTGTTATGTTATGTTCTGTGATGTGAGTTTGTTAAATGGTGAGGCGTCATGTTGCGAAGTGGTTTGATGGTGTGGACTGAGTTGATGATGTTGTGTTATGTGATGTTCTGTGATGTGAGTTTGTTTAATGTTGAGGCGTCATGTTGCGAAGTGGTTTCATGGTGTGGACTGAGTTGATGATTAGTAGTTATGTAATCTGCTGTGATGTGGCTGTGCTTAATGGCGAGGCGTTTCATGGTGCACTGTGTTGTTGTGAGAGAGGTTGATGGTGGCATGTTGTGATAAGGAAGTCGTGGTTTTGGGTGACGTTGAGGTGTTGCTCGATTATATGGATGTTGTAGAGGGTTTGATGATGTGAGATGTGTTATGGAAGTCGTTGTGTTGGGCGACGTTGAGGTGTTGTTCGATTATATGGATGTTGAAGAGGGTTTGATGACGTGAAGTTGTGTAATGGAGGTCGTTGTGTTGGGCGACGTTGAGATGTTGTTTGATTAGATGGGTGTTGTAGAGGGTTTGATGATGTGAGATTTGTTATGGAAGTCGTTGTGTTGGGCGACGTTGAGGTGTTGTTCGATTATATGGATGTTGTAGAAGGTTTGATGACGTGAGATGTATTATGGAAGATGTGGTGTTGGGAGATGTTGGTTGTTGTGAGGGGTTTTGATGTTGTGATGTGATGTTTCGACATAGCTCAATCGTGTTTCAACTGATTACGGTGTCAACTGAGAGGTTATTTGGCGCTGTGACATGAGGGGGCTTAATGGCTGAGTGTATAGTTTTACGCCGCTTTTAACAATATTCCAGCAATATCGCGGCGAATTGGGGAATTGAACCCGGGTCTTCGGCGTGTGGTGGGATAGTTCTAAGATGGTTCAAGGGGTGGTTGTGAAGGGAAATGTGATGTGCTGAGGGATGATTGTGAGGCGGTTGTGGCATGATTGGATGTGATGTAGTCTACTGGTGGGTGTGACGTGGTGTTGGGGTAATTTACGGGATAAGTATGAGCTGGTTGGTAGGCTGTTCACTGAGATGCTTGTGGATTAACGTGAATGGTTGGGAGATTGTGTCAGATGATTATGGGGTGGTTGTGGGATGATTGGATGTGAGGTAGTCTGTTAGTTGGTTGTGACGCGGTGTTGGGGTAATTTCCTGGATAGGTATGAGCTAGCTCGTAGGCTGTTCACTGGGATTCTTGTGGATTAACGGGTATGGTTGTGAGACTGTGTCAGATGATTTATGGGGCGGTTGTGAGATGATTGGATGTGAGGTCGTCTGTTGGTTGGTTGTGAGTTGGGTGTGGGGTAGTTTGCTGGATAGGCTGTTCACTGAGATGGTTGTTGATGCACGGGTATGGTTGTGAGATGCTGTCAGATAGTTTCCTGGGTGATTGTGGCGTGGCTTGATTATGTATAGCTGGTGGGTTTGGTCTGATGTCTGTGCTGAGTGGGTTGTGAAGCGGTGTGGTGTGTGAAGGGACGATGTGTTGTCATATGATTTTAATGGTGTATGGTGTTTTGGTTTGAAGTTAGAGAGGGTGAAGGAAAAGATTTGATAAACATGCATATAACATTCCACAGTGGTAGGACATCTTCCCTGGGCAAGGACGTTAACTGATTATAAAAGTCCAGTTTCCACCCTTGCCGAACTAGACTGGAATTTCCAGGCTCGATCGTTGCGCCACAAGTGTCTATTACGAGTTATGTCCCTTCTATGTCCCTCCTATTGACCAATCAGATTCTCTTATCACTTGCATTTGCTTCAAACAAAATGGCGGCGCCCTGTCAAAACGATCTGATCAATAATCAAGATCTATATTACAGTCACATGGGTCTTTCCAAGCGAAGTGCATCAAATCACTTGAGCACTTTGATTAAGACATGTAAACTTTGCAAAATGTTTGTCCACTCTCAGTTGACGGTACATATGCTTGGCAAATCCTGTAGTCTACCGAAATCTGCACGTTGAAATCCATGTTGTTTACGAACTGGATGTCAATACCTCGTTATGCGATTTTTATTGGACTATGCATAGACTCATTAGTCCAGCCA
Source organism: Haliotis cracherodii (assembly GCF_022045235.1). Classification (NCBI taxonomy): domain Eukaryota; kingdom Metazoa; phylum Mollusca; class Gastropoda; order Lepetellida; family Haliotidae; genus Haliotis; species Haliotis cracherodii. Next base: position 37,349,408 of record NW_027266275.1, on the reverse strand, counting down.
AAATGTAACTCCGGAATTCCAGCCTATTTCGGCAAGGGTGGAAACTGGACTTATATTGTCAGTTAACGCCCTTGCTTCGGGAAAATGAGACAGGAGGACTGGCGTTCATATCACCGTCCATCATATAAGATATTTCAACGTACAAGTCGTCATGAACGTCTTATCAGTTTGAACTTTCATTATTTCATAAAACAAATTTTTTTGTGAAATTTCCCCTATTTTACATGCTGTGTTACCAGCGTTAACTTTTGGATGGTTGGAATTTGTCTGTATAGAAGGATTTGCCACTGGAAAAACTGTGCGGAAATAAATCCCTTCACATTATAAAGTAAATCTCTGACATTACCGTAGAATCAGTCGACCAATATCGCGGCTGAGAGATAAAAATCTCTCATGTTACTCGGAGTATTCAAAATAATTATATCCCCCACAGCAGGAGATAAACTCTTTGCCAGCTGATAACATTCCGATAGCCTTTATGTTATACAATAACACCTTTCATCAACTTATACCGGAGACGCTCGATAAACTCCGAATGTCCGACCCGATTGGCTCCACACAGGGAAGTGACGCAATGCACAAGAGTAGCGGTACCAGTTGCCAGTGTAATCAGATAGTGAGTAATTAATCCTATGAGACGTGTCTGCATCGTGGTGTGCACCTAACGAGCACGCTTGTCTGTTACTGCTGTGATTTGTGGCTCCATATGTGCCACGTCAAGCTGCAAATTCATATAGCAAGTCACGTTTGCCCACTCCACAAGTATATACACGACCCTGACCTTCCAAGTGCACTGATTAACGGTGAAGTAAAATATGAGATATGACATTGCTAGACGATAACATGAATGTATACTTTCTTTGCATGGCAGTTTAGGTGGTATTAATGTATATCTATTTTCCAGGACACATAAATTCCTCGATGATTCACAATTTTTATATTTCAAGTATTTTTACCGACAAAAATTATAAAATGCCGTCATGTTAACGTCGTAAAGAACAAATGTACATAGATTCGTTGTACACATGTTAATCCGGACGGTAGCCGTCTTTGTAACATTTGGATAGTTAGTGGTCTGGAAGGACAGATTTACGGATTAACGGGGTTCGGACTAATAAGGCTTCAGTGTATGAGATGTTTAAAGCATTTACCGTTTATATATTAATTTTAGTTAATGGAAGTCCTATCTCAATTGGTGGAATTTCCAACAAGTTCGATTCAAGTAATTAAAAATCTACTTTAATTGCTGACTCAAATGTGATGTTGAACGATAATAAAATAGAGACTAGGTCATAGTTTACAATATGACACAACGACGTTTTATTATATATTTATTTATAATTTATGTATTTATGTATTATTATTTATTCATTCATTTACTTCACTTTTGGTCTTCTGTGACATATCAATACACAGTTTTCTTGTACTAACATTCTCATTGGCACAATACAATTGTCCACCTTTAAGGAATTGGTATTGGTTAACCTAACTATGCAGACCATCTCCCTACAGGTATCACGGATATAAGTGTTTATCATGCCCCAGAAATTATTGATATCACCAGAGACCATATTATATGGTCTCTGATATCACAGATGGGATGCGGTGGGTCATGTTCCAAACTGGTTTATATAAAGTGTATGCAACTGTTAATCATATACATAACTTGATTCATAATTCCATCGAGATCTGGGAAAACGCCAAATGTTCAAGTTCATCATGTTGATAATGAACACCTTGCTAAGCTTCATCTTTAATGAAGAAGGAGAGCGACACACGTGTCTCTGATGAACCTAAACTCTTCGCGTGTTGCGGTGCAGGTTGCCCAAATGACGCCATGCTCGGGTCGGGTTCCATTTAAACGGTATACCAGACACAACTCGAAAACAAAACGTTGATGAATTATCAACCACTAATCACCAGACCATATGCGGTGGCTATTTCTCGTCCCTGAAACGAGTTATGAGTGGATATGCTATATGTTGACAAGATTTAGCGTATTGCTTTATGAGCAGGGGAGTGGTAGCACACTTGAGTATTAATGCATTCGGGAGACTGTGTCGAGCAGCCTGGATCCATATATGGTCATCCATCTCTCACTCTTATCAACTTCCGCGGAAGAAAGTTCTTGATACAAGACAGCATCATAGAGCATATCATGTATAAACTTATTATTTTCCAAGCTCGTTTGGGTGGCATTTGTAACTCAGTAACCTGCATCGAATGGAAACGAACTATATGCAGTCGCGGAGAGATTGAGAATACGCCAGTTATTAGTTTTTCACGTTTGGCGGAGGGATACCAGGAAATAAGTTAAGACGACAACCTGAAGGAAATATGATACTAATTGCTTCATTACATCTAAATACGAGTTCTAACCACCAACACTTGGTCAATATAACCTTACGACTAAATACATGATAACTATTTCTTTGAAAACATTCATCAACACACTCTTAAAGCGTAAAAAGTCGATGTAAACTAACACATCTCCTCATCCCATGTTATAGGTTGGTTTATTACTGTCTAGTCTGCACTATAAACTTATCTAATAAACATAACTTACGAGCCAGGTCCTCATTTTAGTAGATATTTTTGTGAGAAACGAAACCATAGATATTTGTTATAGTCAGGCAGTTTTTAAACAGGCCAAACGTACATTTCGAGTACCCTTGGATACAGAGCGGAGAATTCGCCCAGATTTAGACAAAAGTGTCCAGATGTGTCCACTGTCGTTCTCGTGACGCAACCTTTAGACAAGGTCACCCCTAGAAGGCCACACGAGGAGCTAAGTTCAAGGTTAAACATCGCGTCACAAACTTACCTTAGTATGTGTAGTAAGCAACAAGTAAGAGATTGTATGATGTGTAGAATATTCCCAACCAAAGAAAAGATCATATCAAAAGCAAAGAAACGTTACGATAGGGAGGGGGAGACTTAAGCACCTGCATATACCTTAAAAGTAGACTACAAAACATCCACATGCACGTTTGTTTTTCATTAAGCACGTAATGAAGAAAAGCACATCAAAGTCTCCATCAACAAGAGTCGCTATGTCGATTAACATTTCATGTTATAAAGGCATTGAACGCGACTATCTAATTAAATAAAATAAAATAGATCAATTAAACTTATTTCAAATATTGAAATCTCTAAGTACGTTACGCGTATTAAATTCGTTAGGCATCAATGGATGAAGAAAGTAGGAGGTCTTACCTATAAGGTAGGGTATTGTATAGAATCCTACTGAGCGTGTGTCCTGCACGATGCTTAGAGAAGGAGTATCTTCTGTCTTGTCGACACAGCACACAGACGCGCCGTATTCCAGCGGGTTTATAAATAGGGCCGGTGTTTCTGTGGATGTGCAACACCGCAAGTCTCCCTCAACACGAAGCAGAAAGTAATGAAAACAATTACTGCTATCTCATCTGATGCAATACAATAACCTTCCTGGTGACCGTTAGGCGTACGCGACGAGAACGGCACGACTCTTCGTTTTTGAAAGTTTAATGTTTTTAAACGAAATCTGTTTCCATGGAAACAAGTTTGTTATCACTAAACTGATGATGAAGCATTTGCGGTCTAGTCAAGCTAGAGACTTGGTATTTATAGTTAAGATGGGTCTGGTTGATAGTGTAATATAATGCACGCGATATTGAGCACCGCGGGTGGCGATAGGTCAACTATTGAGTAACTGCCCTTTACAAATAAGGCACGATACGTGATGCTGACACGAGCGCCGTGCACATGCTTTGGTTTAATGTATTGTAAATAGAAAATGCACCATGTAATCTAATAACATTTGAAGATTGCGACATAATATCTACATGATTTCATGCTTTACAATATCAAAAAAGAGATAGCAATGAATATGATAAAATTTGGTTAATAACGTAACGCTAATAAGTCCTATAGAACACGATTAAAAGAATAAGGGATTGTATCATTACATTTTTTAATATGCAGACCCATATATAACATATATTACATCTATAACATTACCATGGAACTACTAGTTTACTTGTATATGGTTGAAACGGATCCAGTAAACGATTCTCTTTTGTTAAGTCCTTTGTATTTTGTCAATAAAATTTGTTTAATCTAAGACCTTTATGTATGGACTAGCATTAGACCAATATGTACAGCTATATACAATATGTGTGTGAAAACTATTGCCTAACCTAATACAAATAACGGTTTAATATTAAGACATGAGATAAGTTTAGACATAATTAACATTTTCGTTGATTCATTTCAGGTTTAGAAATACATGAGAAATATTGCAGTTGACCAGTGAAACATATTTTCGTTATTCTTATATACATTGAAAATAAGATTTATATATAGCTGCGTTATAAATATTTCGGTTTAAATATACACAAACATAAAATGATATGTACTATGTGATATACAGAGTGTGAGTTATGAAAGAGTATATTTCATTCATGTGGTTAGTCTGTCTTACAGACCCTGATACAAATATATATCAAATACAGCCCATGCAAGTCTATAATGTTTGGCAAGTCTAGATCACTGCAGTATCAGGAGAGAGTCACTGGGCTCCTTTTTATTATATTTTTATTAAGATAACTGAACAACTGTTTTTTTATGTACCATATGTTCATTTCAGAGACTAGATTTTATTCTATCATGTGGTGGGTCATTACGTTATCGTAGCGATTAATGCCATTCAAATGAGAATAATAACCCGTGTTTCAGTTAAGTGGCTATTATATCTGTGCATGTGTTTTACTGTTAATGGAGGTTGAAAATGAGTGTTAATCACCTTGGGTTAATCGTTTGATTGTATGTGTTAAAAGATTGTACTTCAGTTAACTTAACTTAAGCTTCTGTGAACCAGCTTTACCACTGGCGTTTATTCGATTATAAAAATCTGTGTTATAAACGTTACAGCGTTATAAATGTATGGCTGACATTTATTTGACACCAAACTCTCGCCAGATAAAGCAAAGGAATACTATATGTGTTAAGATAGGATCTTCAATTCCAGGTTTCTTCTGATGAAAAGATATAAGGGTACGGATCTTAATGAATCCATGTGTTTAGGGTAATGTTTTGTGAACCTACGTTAACATGTTAGTTTTGGACAGGAGTAAACACTAATGTTTCACTCATTACCTCTAGGGTTTTATTGAAATCGGCATTAGAGGCGTGCGTCGGTCGTATTTCTCGATATTCCTCTATTTCTTTAAATCAGTATAAAAATAATAACGATTACTTCCTAACGTCGTTTGATCTCAAAGATGAGAGACTGTGAAGAATTCTCTGAACCGAAATTGATAATTCCCCACTGTACTGGATGTCATACATTATTGTCTTAAATCTATGTTTGAGAAGATATGGAACTTTGGGTATGAAACTTGAGTACTGCATTGTCAGGTCCGATTGTCGTAATCGACGGATCTCCAATTTCAGACTGTCTGATCGTGTGTTCTTGCAGCCAGCCAGCCGATGTCTAGACTATTTACTTAAAGGGCTCTGGCGATCCCAAGACGCCATCGGGGCGGCTGGAGCCTCCATCCGTGGTTGATTCTGCGGCCCCATGGGCACGCTAGGGCACCCCTCATGACGCACTCGAAGGTCCTGGTGTTGCCTGTGACGGTAGGGGGCTGATCTGGTTCTGCAAGGCCGTCACGGATGAATGATCTGGTTCTGCAAGGCCGTCACGGATGAATGAATACGCCCCCCCCCCCCCCACACACACACCCCTGACTTCCACCCCCCCCCCCCCCCCCCCCCCCCCCCCACCCCCACCCCCATCGCGCTTCCAACAGAGTGGCTCGTGATTCACTGATGCAGGCTACTTGATGGATCCAGTTAGTGCCCTCATTCTCCCACTTATTCCGAATTGCACGTGAGCACGGTAGATAATGTGGCCAATTTTGTTGGCAGTTGAGTATGATTTACCACCCAGATTGTTTGTGTGTAAACACGCTTTCTTAAGAATCGAGACATTTCAAGAGAAACGTCAGGAATGGTAATTAAGACCAAAACGTTTCTGTGATCACTGCTCCGTCCTTGAAGATGAAGAAAACTATCTGATGTCTTGTTGTAAATATTCACATGTTTTCTTGGCAATGAGTAGGTGAATGAATATGGTTTTACGCCGCTTTAAACAGTATTCCAGCAATATCATGTCAGGGGACACATCATTGGGCTTCACGCAATTTGGCTCAAATAATATGTGTTCATTATAATAGATCTTTTCCGACAAAAACTAAGATTAATCTTAATGAAAACTCGACCCTACACTTATATCCTGGCACCATGAGTGCTTGAAGACAAGAGGTGATATCATAGTAGTTTTATAACAGAGAAACCTGTAGATAGGGGGTTTGTGGCGTGCTTGGTAGCGGTGACAACGGAGCCACTCTACGTTACACAAAATCTGCTATCTGACAATAGAGTGAAAACCCCAAAACGCGTCAAAATAATGAGATAAGGAACCCGCTTAGGTTTGTGTTTTGGATCTGAACATATTTTCAAAGTGTAGGATTATGAATCAGGAATCAGGACATCCTCTCAGTGAATATACATATCTATAATCTATTAGTGTGAATACCCGATGCTTATTAAACAGTGCGACACAACGCAACGCAACGAACGCAACGCGACGCGGCTCGACGCCACGCAACGCAACCCAATACACATAACCGTTCATTTATCAGTTCTATTCCATGAGTTACAGCTCATACTGTTAACGACCCAGCACAGATGAAGCGTCACGACAAGCTGGTACCACTGATACCACGGTATACCAGAGGAGTTTCATGGGAACATGTATGGCAACCAACGCACAGTGTTGCATCAGTGTCCTTCAAACATCATGCATGATGTTATGCTTACACAATCAACATTTTCGAAATTGTTCATACATCTAAATAAACATTATGAACGATCAGCCACGCCGGATCGGTCCCTCATACTTAATGGAGTGGGCGGGCTGCACGCTTTAGGCGTGAATGTGATAGGAATGTCCAATACGGAGAAAGAGTAACGGTAAAAGCAGGAAGTGGGCTGATGTGTTGTTTGATGGGTGCAGTTGCTGGAAGATCCCATGAGATTTCCGAGTCAAAAAGTGCCATTTGTAACAGGTGTGAGAGACAAGGAAGGTGAATCTCTGTATTCTGGCTGTATCTAACCTTGCCTCAATGAAATCAAAATATTTTGTCGCCTGCAAACTTACAATATATGAAACATATCTAAGTATTTAAGTGTGTTTGTTTGCACTCGGAAATATGCCAGCTATATGACGGCGGTCTGTAAATAATCAAGCCTGGACCAGACAATCCAGTGATTGACATCATGCGCATCGATCTACACAATTGGGAAACGATGACATGTATCAACCAATTCTGCGAGCATGACCACCTTATCCCGTTAGTCGCCTCTTACGATAAGCAAGGTTTGCTGAAGAACAACTGTAACCCGGAATATTCACGGGATGTGTCTAAGTAAAAAGGCAAAGTACATACAGACCCATAACATATGTCAGTAAAATTTAATGTAATTTTCTTAATATTTTGTCACCTGCAAACTTACAACAGTATGGGCAATGCACGATGTGTGTATGTGTGACTACGTACGCGCATGTGCTTCTGAAGATTTTCGTGTCGTGAGTTCGTGAGTGAGTTCATGAGGTCGTGAGTGAATTTGTTTTATGAAACCAACGGCTTCAGGTGGGATGCGATTGCTACAGTGAATATAATTATGCAATTGGGCACAGGTATTGTTTATTACAAAAAAATAATAACGATAGAGTGAGTGAGTGAGCATGGTTTATCCCTTGTTTGAACCGTATTTCAGTTGTATAACGGCGTATCAGCTTGATGTAGGAGGAGAGCACCAAGTGATGCAGGTCTTAGACCTTTACCACCTTAGTTGGAACCCACCGGCATGGGAATGGTGCTGATAGTGCTAGCACCACACTCAGGATGAATCTTTGAATGGAACCCACGATTATTAGTTTCACCAGTGTCTCCTTATTGCCTGTGTATGTCGATGTTTCAGTGGTTGCGAGTGTGCACGAATGCCATATATCTTATCGATATAATATAAATCGTTGTCACGATATTTGAATTTATATGTGCGACATGCCTTGTTTATTAATATTTCAACAACAACGTAAGAAAGAATGTATTCAAATAACCACACAGACAATGATAGCATCAGTTAGACATTGCCGGATAAACGTTGGTAAAATACGTCGAATTTCAACGATTTGATATGAAAAATATGCCACAGTAGCAATGTGAGTGAGTGAATTGGTTTCAACGCCGCTTTTAACATACATGATTATTCCACTTACTCCACAGGGTTAACTGGCGTTTCAGCCTAATGTTGGGGAGTGAGTGAGTGAGTATGGTTTTACGCCGTTTCTATTATTATTCCAGCAATATCACAGCGGGGGACACCAGAAATAGGCTTCACACATTGTACCCGTGTCAGGAATCGAACCCGGGTCTTCGGCGTGACGAGTCAACGCTTTAACCCCCAGGCTACCCCTCGGTCCCCATAATGTTGGAGAAAGTCCTCAGTGACGCAGATCGTTGGCGTTCGTCGCCATGCAGGCACCACAGGTTCATGAACTCGCTGTATATTTGTCTTTTATTCTTTGATTTGAAAATATTTAAAGATTTTATTTTCGTTCAAATGACTGTTCATAAATGATCTCCAACAATCTTAAATCTCAACTTGCCAAAGCATTGAAGATCTATTTTGTTGATTTCGGATATTTAGATTTCAGGGTCTGTATGCATTGCATGTACATTCCAAAAGTATAGAAGACGTTTACTTCGTGATATTGTAAAATATATACCCAAATGAGTTCATTGTTTTGGGGATTGCACAAGATGCATGTTTACCTAAAACTAATTATTTTCTTTGCAACAACAAACTAGAAGAATGTAATTACATTACATTTCCCTTTCTATAAATTATCCTTCAAGTATTTTCTGAAAACAATGTGCACACGGCAAAATGGTACTTGTGGTAATAAGACCTGATGCGAATCCTGTGTAATGTTGCCACCAGCAACGGGGCACGTACTTTGGTTTAACGTATTGCATTGACATCCGTTGTTATAACATTTGCAGATTGTGACAGGCGTATCTTATATATATGTCTTGCTTTACAAAAGCAAACGATAGAAATTAATACAGTTTGAAAAATAAAGTAATCCAATAAGTATTTTAGGACGCGATCAGCCTTTTAAGGAAATGAGCATTACAACGTTTCTTGTACATACAGGTGAGGTGAATGGGATTTAACGTCGTGTCCAAGATTATTGCACTGATGCCGATTTATAGTGCTAGCTCACTGAGATACCATGCCACAGTTTAACATGAATACACCACTCAGACACAGCATACTGACTCTGAGCCGACCAGTCCTTGTTTTAGCCCCTTAATGCAGGGATAACAAGAAGTACAATTTTTTAACATCTTTTGATACGACGCGGGCGGGGATCGAACACCGGACCTTCCGCTCTCCAAGCGGACGCTCTACCACTAGACCAAGGAGGCGGTCCTGATACATACAGATCCTATAACATATATCATTAACATGACATCATTAACATTACCATGTTAGTTCAACGACAACGCCAGATAATAACCAGTCTCAATTATAGGCCGAATCAGATTCCATTGGGAGTAAGGGTCATTATAGTGATGAAAATGATATGACTGAAATCACTGATGACAGTTTTGTCCCGCTTTACCAGTAACTGAGAAGAGGACCCGATAAATGATTCCTTCAGCAGAACTGACTATGAAGCCATGCAGTTAGTTGTCACGGCATCATCTATGCACTGAAACAGAGCACCGAAACAAAAACTTGACATACCAACACAAAAAGATGCATTTTGGCACACATACTCTCACATAATGCATTCATATCTGTAAGAATGTTAGCAGTAGTCGCTGTGAAATTGGGATGCATATATATATACCACGTGATGAATGAAAGCGACAAAACCCCGTCTGTAATTAACAGAAAACTCTGCTGAAACCAGAGACCAAAGACATAGAAAACATCGGCCTTGACCGATAGGTCTCATTGTATGTGATTGATGATCAACCATAACAGATATGCATGATGGACATTCTTGCTCTCATCTTCTTGTGCTCATATCAGCAGTTCGCTGTGTGTGTGATAGAAGTGCCAGCACTGTTACTGAAATGCCATCATGAGAATAGCAAAGCCCTGGAATTGGATTACGGAATCTGTTTGGCTGGACCCACCACATGGTGCTTTGGCTAATGTCTGGCCAATGATTAATTGCTGACTTCATCGCTTTGTCCATGAATAACGAGGAATGGCCAGCATCCTTGCAAGATGCTATCTTATGTAACGCCCAGACTAAACAGTACTGCTTGGGCAATAGGCCATGTACTTAAGATAACGTTAATTATAACATTGATGATGATTATGATGATGATGATGATGATGATGATGACAGGGACCATGTACACATATATCTGTATATGGTCTGATGATGATGATGATAATACAACAACAACAACAACAACAACTACTTTTAATTAAATAAAATCTCCAGACAAAAATGTTATTTAATTTTCTATTGGATACATCAGGTAGCTACTGATCTGAGTTCACTATGGCTAGAGAGACTGTTCCGCATAGCATGTGCAGAAGCACAAAATGATTTGTCACCCATAACGGTCTTAGTGACATGCACGGAGAGCTGACACGTGTGTTCTTATCTCAATAAAGTAGTGACAAATTGCCCACTAATGTCGCAATTTACTTGTAACTATTCTTCCTGTTGGATTCTGTACTGTCTCGTAGTCCTGACAATCGGCATAGTTCTGTGGCACAACCGTTGAATTAATTATCATTCTGAACTTTCAAATATTGGTAATGGCACATAAAGGGTTAATACTCCACTGAAACTCAGAAGGAGCCCCGTGTAAGTAGGTAGCTTTCACTGTCATGGGTTAATTAGCACGTTCCTTGATTTGTCCCCCACGTCAGCCGTTTCAGTGTGTTTATTAGTAAGAAGAATTGGGACTTAACGTGCCTCTTACTGGGGCTACATGAGAGGGATAAGGTGGCATGTGGTACACAGGTCAAGGTGAAGGCCGATACACGTGTTGATTGCAGTCTATTTATAGAAGGCGTTCTGCAACAGATAAGGTTGAAATTGATCAATTTAAACATATTTTCCTGCTCAGTTTGATATGGTCCTCTTGGACTGGACATGGTAGACATGGTGAATGAAGATGACGTATCATGTTGTAAACGGAGACATAATTGGTCCAGTGAGTGAGTGAGTGAGTGAGTGAGTTTTTGACAGTATTCCAGTTATATCAGGATCAGGGCTTCTCAGCTTAATGTGGGAGGAAAGCCCGAAGTGATGCAGGTCTCAGACGTTTACCACTTCGGTGAAACCCACGAGCACGGGTATGGTGCTGACAAACCTATAAACATAATCGGGGCGAACCAGGATTCGAACCAATCATAGGTTTCTGGCGTGTCCAAGGGACGCAACTCTGCACAGCGAATCGCGGCGCCTTAGACGACTGGGCCACCCGTGCCCCCGCTGGCCTCAGGCGTTTACCACTTCATGCCCTCATATCTATTTGAATAAAAATAAGAATTATCGGAATTTATGTAAGCAGTGTGTACAGCTACTAAGCGCAAAGGAACAGTTTCAAATGTGACATCAATGCAATAACTATCGTCGTAACGACGGTTCGCATTGGAATCACCACACAGCCGCTATCGGAACCGAAAGCATCGGCAACCGAACGCATTAGGTCACATCCGTTAAATTCCGCTTTTCGCCGAAATACAAGACTTGCTGTCTTTACAGTGCGCGAAACATGGCTGAAAGTAGCGGAGAAGAGAGTCGTGGAAATGTTTTAATCAGACGCCATAAAATAGATTTTGTCTCAGTTTCAATCAATACTTGTTTCCAGAAAATGTAATTCTGCCCATTGAACGTAAATTATAATTCCCCGTGATACAGATTGTTCATTTTCAGCCACACTGTTTTTTGTGTGCATTATCGATGTATTTTGATGGGAGTCGAATGAAAAGCTTATCAGTCAGAGAGCCAAATACATGACTTCACCCACAATTTCATTCACCCTTTACGTCTTAGAGTTAGATTTAGTACCTGCCCAATAACTGTTAATGTAAACAGTGCTAATAAAAAGCTATCATATTTATTTTATGTATTTAATTACCAGATCAAGGTGTGTGTGTTTTGGCTACCACACAGTTACAAAGATTCCTGGGATCTGTTTGGCGGCATGTCAAACATCTTCAGCGTGTTCGGAGACCACATCAGCCCATTTATCTGCGATAACTGATACATGCAAACACATCTCCCATTTAACAAATTCTGATGCATATGAATATAGATGTTATGCTTTATACAGTCAAGACTTCGAGTCAAACTACCCAAAAGAAATCACTTGTCATGTTTGGCGCTTATTTCTTCCTCGCCGCCATTTCTCGCACACTGTTTTTCCGAATAAAGCACTGTAAGGTGTTGTCAATTAACTAAGATCGGCTTATGACGGATACAGCCGAAGTTATTCCGCTGCAATGACCGAGTTTACCACTGCGGCTGTGCACGTATTCCGCCACAGACCGCTCTCAAATCCGATAGTGTTTCTTTTCGTTCGCATAGTATATACATTCGGTTCCAATGGGGAAGCTTTTCTATCAGTACACCTTCATTTGAAAGGTTGGACCTGCACAATTGGTAAAACCTATGCGCACAGGTCTGGTTCTGACAAACCTATAAAAAATCGAAGCGAACCGGGATCTGAAGCCACAGTCATGTGTTTCTGGCGTGACCTTGGGGTTCTGTCCAGTAATAGTGAACACGCAAACCTATTATTTGAATTACTAAGCATACAGGGCTATTTGTTTATGCAGTTGTTCTCTCGTGACAAAATTCCATAGAAAGTCACTGCGATTGCCAAATACCAACATTAACAAAACCATCCCTCAGTCGCTGACATTGATGTCAACGCAACGCCTAAGCATAAAGAAAATGGAAGATTATCATACGATAGTATTCGTTGGTGCCAATGTTGTTATGTTGTAAAGGTGTGGGTGTGCCACGTGAAAGAATGAGAGGAGTGGGGGCAAATTTTGAATTTTGACTTTGGGAGAGTTTGGTGACGCTGTTTCACATCAGGTTTTAACCTTCAGTGTGTGTGGCGGTGCTGCTGATGTTGGTGTTTGTGTAGGTAGTGATGAAGGGTTGTCGCATTTTGAATTTTAACCTTCGGTGGAAGATGGGTTGCGTGTTCACATCATCAGTATTGCCCTACAGTATAGACGGACCTCATGAACACCCTCTAACCCTCCCACACATTATAAAGACAGAGTAGTATTACCGATAATCAGAACAGAAGTGTCATCCTTGTACTTAAGCAGAGTGGAGGCACGGGTGGCGCCGCGATTTGCTGTGCAGAGTTGCGTCCCTTGGGCACGCCAGAAACCTATGATTGTGGGTTCGAATCCCGGTTCGCCCCGATTATGTTTTTAGGTTTGTCAGCACCATACCCGTGCTCGTGGGTTTCACCGAATTGGTAAACGTCTGAGACCTGCATCACTTCGGGCTTTCCTCCCATATTAAGCTGACACGCAGCGACATAACTGGAATACTGTTAAAAGTGGCGTTAAACCCAACTCACTCACTCACTCACTATGATGCCAACATCACTTCGGGCTTTCCTCCCACATTAAGCTGAGAAGCCCAACTTACTCACTCACTAAAGCAGAGTAGCATCTGACAGCCCATCTGGAGGAATGCACTTACACCAACCCTCTCTGACTCATGCAGACATTGCACAACTGCACAATGCACTTTTGTATGATGAAGGAGACAGGTAACGATGCTCTTGTGTACACTGGCATAGCACACCCCTCAGCATCCCACGCCCAACTTGCACCCACGAAGCACACTACACGACACAAGCCCGAGTTCAGTTTAAGCACATCTCCTCGACAACAACAGCTTTGTTTCCTGTAAATATAGGTTTTTAACAAGCGATTGTATCTACTGTTGCTGAGACAAAGAATGTTTGTGTTGGGAGCGAGTTTTAGCCCACGGAGAAGTGTATATATAGGGGCATGAAATCATAGGTACATTTTACTTATCGTACTGCTGCATTTAACTTTCAACACAACCCTATATATTTCTGTATTCCCCTGTCTTGTGAAACCATTATACATCTATCTGGGATCAGCTGTTCCATGTAGTCGCCAATAACAATAGAAAGGTACAATGAATGCGATTAGTGTGCATTCCAAGCCTGCAGCTGTGAAGGGTGCAGCTGTAAAAAACGCGCATAAGCCTGCAAAACAGTTCATCATTGACAAAACATTGTTCAGTGAGCTCCACCATGTCATAATAACCTCACTTACAACAATGGTAGAAACTGTTGTCTCATCTAACATGCTGATGTCTCTCCCTCATCCTTGTGCTCGAGCTCAAGAGGTGTGTGTACATGTACATTGCTACTATCTCACCTTCTGTACATCAACATCTCACCTTCTGTACTTCTGTACATCTACATCTCAGCTCCTGTATATGTACCATCTCACCTTCTGTACACCTACATCTCACCTTCTGTACATCTACATCTCACCTTCTATACATCTACATCTCACCTTCTGTACTTCTGTACATCTACATCTCACCTTCTGTACTTAGGTACATCTATATCTCAGCTTCTGTATATGTACCATATCACCTTTTTGTACATCTACATCTCACTTTCTGTACATCTACATCTCACCTTCTGTACACCTACACCTCACCTTCTGTACATCTACATCTCACCTGTACATCTAAATCTCAACTTCTGTATATGTACCATCTCACCCTTTGTACATCTACATCTCACCTTCTATACATCTAAATCTCACCTTCTGTACATCTACATCTCACCTTCTGTATACGTACCATCTCACTTTCTGTATGTGTACCATCTCACCTTTTGTACATCTACATCTTACCTTCTGTATGTGTACCATCTCAATTTTTGTACATCTACCATCTCACCTTTTGTACATCTACATCTCAACTTCTGTACATCTACATCTCACCTTCTGTATGCGTACCATCTCACCTTTTGTACATCTACATCTCACCTTCTGTACATCTATATCTCATCTTCTGTTTATATACATCTCACCATATGTACATCTACATCTCACCTTCAGTATGTGTACCATCTCACCTTTTGTACATCTACCATCTCACCTTTTGTACATCTACATCTCAACTTCTGTACATCTATATCTCACCTTCTGTATATGTACCATCTCACCATCTGTACAT
Source organism: Haliotis cracherodii (assembly GCF_022045235.1). Classification (NCBI taxonomy): domain Eukaryota; kingdom Metazoa; phylum Mollusca; class Gastropoda; order Lepetellida; family Haliotidae; genus Haliotis; species Haliotis cracherodii. Next base: position 37,334,053 of record NW_027266275.1, on the reverse strand, counting down.
CTACATCTCACCTTCTGTATGTGTACCATCTCACCTTTTGTACATCTACCATCTCACTTTTTGTACATCTACATCTCAACTTCTGTACATATACATCTCACTTTCAGTATGTGTACCATCTCACCTTCTGTATATCTACATGTCACCTTCTGTACATCTACATCTACCCCTCTGTACATCTACATATCACCTTCTGTATATCTACCATCTTACCTTCTGTACATCTACATCTCACCTTCTGTACATCTACATCTCAACTTCTGTACATCTACATCTCATCTTCTGTACATCTACATCTCAACTTCTGTATATGTACCATCTCACCTTCTGTACTTCTGTACATCTACATCTCTCCTGTTTGTGTACCATATCACCTTTTTGTACACCTACATCTCACCTTTTGTACATCTACATCTCACCTTCTGTATATGTACCATCTCACCTTCTGTACATCTACATCTCGTCTTCTGTATATGTACCATCTCACCTTCTGTACATCTACATCTCGTCTTCTGTATATGTACCATCTCACCTTCTGTACATCTACATCTCACCTTCTGTATACGTACCATCTCACCTTCTGTATATGTACCATCTCGCCTTCTGTACATCTACATCTCACCTTCTGTATATCCACAATAACACCTTGGCACGGTTTAAGACTAAAAGTGAGCATACAAGTATTTAGGAATCTGTAAAATCTGTACATGGTGTCTGATTTATTTTTTATGCTCATCTAACGATCCTGTATTCAAAATCCATGGTACACATATTTCTTTATCGGTTGCAATTTCCAATCTACAGTTTAATGGCCGTGTTGGAAGGAGAGGCACGTGCGGTATTCACCAGACTGGCGGTGTCGATATAAATTCCCACTATTATATTTACTTTAATACCCCTCAGCCCCCTCCACGAGCTCTTGGTTGCCCCTGTTACCTCCCATACCTCGTCTCTCTTACAGCCCCCGAGCATGTATTCAATAAAACATCAACCCCATTCCACACCCACCCCTTTATCAGCTCCAGCATCCTATACTCATCCTCTGAAATGATGAGTCGTGAGGGACCCGTTTATACTCATGGGTTCCTTTGTGGAATGGTTTTTACATTACATTATACATCCCTTTATTTCAGGGACTATAGGTATACCTCGACTCACATACCCAATCCGTCTCCGTGAGGACCAGGGCCACTGTCTGATTCCTACTCCTGATTACTGTGTGATCGAAACATGAGCCTGACACAAACTGAATGAGCTCGTCATGTGACATGACATAACGGAATCCGACTATCGTGACACGCATCCCTTCCACCCGCCACCTCAGCCGTCCCTCACATCACCACATCTTCCCCCACCCCTCCTCCCCCGAGATTGTGTTCAGCTTATTTATGTTACAGTCAATGTGTAAAATGATTGATATTTGCACGAAGGCAATTTTCATAACGCTTATATATTTCAGTAATGTTACGAATTGACTGAAAATCCTGCCAATTTATTTTTTTATGTTGACGAATTCCAAAACATGTTTATGTGTAATTTCATCATCCAGTAAAGTAAGATTAACAGAATACAATATTCGATGTTCATTATATATATTTTTTCGCTTCCAATCCTAGCATAATTAGCCCTTTAAGTCCCTTAGATCTTCTCCATAATGTTTAGTCAGTCTGTCAAATAAATGGACTTTTCAGTAAAATTTATAAAATGGCTGAAATATTTAAGCGTTTGAAAATTGTATAAGTGAATAACATCTTACACATTGACTTAACATATACAGTATTATTTCCTTCACCTTCAGATTGCGGTCAATACAAATATGCCAGTAATCGGTTTGACGTATAACGTGCACTTAATGTTTACTTCAGGTTGTCTGGCAATGTTGATATAACGCTGTATCCTGACTCAATTAATTCCTATTTATCTGCCTGTCACACGCGTGACATTTTCATGGTAGATCGTGATAATCACTACATGTGGTTTGTTCTGTATGTGATAACGCAAATGTATGACCAACTCACAAACGAAAGCCTTCTCACCAACCAAATAGCACTAAATAATCCCATCTTGAACAACTCCGCAACTGTCAGACAATAAAACTATCGTAAAGTCAAATAGGTAAGCTCAGCTTCATTTCATTGGCTCAATCTGCTAAAATAAAGGTAATTCACATGTTTGATCAATTTACATGATTGCTATCACGGGAAGGTAATGTTTACAAACAAAATAAAACGTCTTGGCAACAGGTCCGATGCTGGAGCTTCACCAAAGTTAAAACAGGTCATAGCCTCATTGTGGTCCCGTTCACCACTACCGGAAGTCCAATAAATAGTTTGGTCAAACAAGGCAATAAAATACACATGCGTCGTTTCATCTGTAAAAGGCCATGAAATGATGGCAACGGATGTGACCATATTCCGGTCACAGTGGATGGGAATCTCAAGCGGCTTCAGCACCCAAAACCGATCCAATACCACCATGGTCTCTGATGGCCCGGCGCGGGTGTGCGGTACTTTGAATGAACAGTTACATCCCATCACTAGTAAAGTGAGCAAAGTCTCTCTTTGTGAAGCAGCAGCAATTCATATAAGATCGAAACATTGGGTGCTCCGTTGTGTCCTGTTCTGTCGAATCTGCTACGGTTCGCGCGGATTATGTTTCAAGGGTTGTCAGCACCATACCCATGCTCGTGGGTTTCAATAAACAAAAGTATACGTCTGTGACCTGCATTACTTCGGGCTTTCCTTCCACATGAAGCTGACACGCCTTGATAAACCTGGAATGAAAGGGTCGTTAAAATCAAGTCCCTCACCCATGTCTGTAATAGTATATTTATTATTTGCTGCAATAAACAGCACTTGTAGCCGATCTTCACTGTAAAAATCTCAACCCGCCTGAAGCCTTTGGTTTCCTTAATTATTTTATTATAGTTTCGAAGCGAATAATTTGATCCGCAATTACTGATTTACTGATCAGTGTTTAAGGTAATGAGTACATTCGAATGTTTATAAGATTGAACACGGTGGTCCACTTCCTTTGTAAGACTCTAAATATGAAATATATGTAGTCTCTTATGTATGGAATACAGTAAGGGACATTCTCGCGATCTCGCATTCTCGCGATCTCGACCTTTGGAAACGAGGTAAATATGCCCAAAACACGAGAATGCGAGATCGCGACAAAACGAGATGTCAAAATCGAACAATGGATTTTTGAGACTATGGAAAGGTTTTTGTCGATTTTATTTATATTTGTTGAAGACGCGGGTGGCCCAGTCGTCTAAGGCGCCGCAATTAGCTGTGTAGAGTTACGTCCCTTGTGCCAGAAACCTAAAGTATGAGTGTTGGTTCAAGTTCCGGTTCGCCCTAATTATGTTTCTGGGTTTATCAGCACCATACCTGTGTTCGTGGATTTCACCCATGTGTTATACATCTGAAATCTGCATCACTTCGTACGGCCCGTAACTGTCGTTTGGAATACCCCGCGTTACCAGTTTCGAGGTTGCATGATTAGAACACATATTCCGACAGTCCCTTCACGATCTGGTCAGCAACATTTTGATTGGTCATTCTAACGTGACCCGTAATGATCCCCAGATCTTTGTTTAGAGTTAGCGAGAAATAAGATCAGACTTTAATGTTTTTGGTTTGTTTGTTGTTTAACGCTGCACTCAGCAATATTCCAGCTATATGATGGCGGTCTGTAAATAATCGAGTATGGACCAGACAATCCAGTGATTGATATCATGAGCATCGATCCACGCAAATGGGATACGATGAATCATGCCTGACCACCCGATCCCGTTAGTCGCCTCTTACGACTAGCATGGGTTGCTGAAGATAATCACCGCTAACATTCACAGAATGGCCATCTATATTATTGAGTGGGTTTCCCATGTACATGCACGTCGCACAAATCTTGAATGCGACGTTAAACGCCATTTCACACACCTGACCTCTCACCTCAATGCTCTGCTCCAGAGGGAGCAGGCCTCGAAATAACATTAAAACATATTTACATGTTACATATTTAGACATGTCCAAGTATGGTTTATCATTTTGATTCTTAATTTCGTGATAACACATTCACGACATCCTAATTGTGCTATGTCCATAATGCAAAACCTCCAGCACCGGTATTCAGAGATACGGTACAAGCGAAAAGGAAATTACTTCCCTTCTCCGATTATACGATTAATAGAAGGAGAAACACGAGGGGCGACTATCATAAAACGGCTTCTAGCTGCCTTGAACGACTGGTTTGTTGCGTGGAAATTTGGAAGATTGATTATTATATGAATTCTTTTCGTCCATAGCATCCTCCGGGTTAGAACTTGTCTTCAGCAACTTATGTGTATCGTAAGAGGCGACTAACGGGATCGGATGGCCAGGCTCACTGACTTGGTTGATACATATCATCGTAACCTTAATGCTTAGATCCATGCTCGTGATGTCAATCATTGGATTGTGGTCGAGACTTGATTATTTACAGGCCGCCGTCGTGTAGCTGGACTATTGCTGAGTGTGGCGTTATACAACAAACATACACAATCTTGATCATCATGTTCTATCAGTAATCAATCAGTATACTGTTACTATTGACTTGTGTACTTCCTAAACAGGGTTATGAAAAAGTTGAGGAACACTAGGAGAGCATCGAGCATGTTCAAACTGTGCGTGGAGAGAGCGGCCGGTTTCACCACAGACAGGAGTTGCGTCAGGCGCCGTCGGAGGGTAGCAAAAGGAATGCCTCGCTGATAACAGGGGTGCTAAATATGATCAAAACATAGACATTCCAACTGAGTGTACCGATTAACACTGCGAAACAGGCACCAAATGTTTCGAGTTTGTTTCAAAACAATTGTTATGTAGCAGCGAAATGCTTAGATATTTGCACTCCGTGGGGACTCGGGATTAGAATCGATCCCCAGCAACTCATGCTGGTCGGAAGAGAATCAGGCAGTCAGGTTGGGTGACTTGGTTGATTGCATGCCATTGTACCCTGACGGCGAAGAACGTTGCTCATAATCTTAATCACTGAATTGTCTGGACCAGAACCTAGACTTGCGGAAAGGAACTTTTGTATATTACAATGTCAATAAAAAATTATGTGTCACATATCCTGGGGGTATTCGATGACTGGACATTTTAACATTGGAAGGCTTTATCTCAAAACTGGACACAAGTTTTGAACCTCAAGTCTTTGCCGCCGCTAACAGAGTCAGTGTACAAAACCTTAAATGCCTAGGCTGAACAATTTGGCTCACTGTTACGAAGTAATTTCTATGAACTGAATTATTGGATAAGAAATGAATGAGTAAACGAATTGGTGAGTTGGTGATAGAATTTGTAAGTAGGCAGTGAGTGAGTGTGTGAGTGGTGCCTGAAGGATCGACCGAATGATGAGTTAATGAGTGGGAATGATTGAGTGAGCAAATACGCGGATTAGTGAATTGTTGAGTGAGTGAATGCGCGGATTAGTGAATTGTTGAGTGAGTGAATGCGCGGATTAGTGAATTGTTGAGTGAGTAAACACGTGAACGAATTAGCAGTTGAATGAAAGCAGATAAAATCATTCGACATGATGGCGAAAAAACCCTTGTTCTGATATACAGGTTTTCAGGCCACGCAGCTATGTCTAGCCATGACTTGAAAGGTCGTTTCATTTGGAGATGTAATAAAATAGGTATTGGTTTACTGTAAATCTTACAATTAATGCGAAACATGAGAGACGACTTTGTTCGCATTAAAATAAACTTCGCATTTATATCTCACAATTTAGTGTTGACAAGACTGCCTCCCCTCGTAACCCTGCAGAAGAACGAACACGTGATAACAAATTTGTTTAAAACAAATGTGAAATTTGCTACAAAACATCAATAGACATTACGATTTACCAAATTGTATTTTTGTCATGCTAGGCATTGTTTTATACGCAGAGATTAAGATTACCGAGTATATTTTCTCGTTAACTAAGCTGGAAATGGCAATCAGCTGTACCTACAAATTCTTCCAGATCAACCGGTGATTCATTTAAAAATTCCCAAAATTATAATGTGAACGAATGTTGATGAAATGGTTGTACTGAAATTATTATTATACCAGGTTTTAAATATTCCAAAATCGTGTTGTTTTAGTTGCAGTTTTTATGATAATTTTATATATTTTAAATGATAATTACCGCAAGCATTGCACTAAATGTGACGTAAAACGACACTTAGATACTCACCTAAACATGTCGAGATGATAGAGTTCGAGATAGAGAGGTTTAACTTTATGTTGTACAGCCTACATCAAAACTTTCCGTTTGTCAAATAAACAATGTTTATCCGTAAAAGCTCTACCAGAAAAGAAATAAACTATTGTTTTTGTTATTTCTGTGATTGTTGTTATTGCTGCTGTTGGTGGTGAGAATTCAGTCGCTAGGATCGACGTGTCCCTGATGGGGCAGTGCCGGTGTGCAGCCACACGCTGTGTGAGTTAGGCGAGGGTTAAACAACTCGTTAAAGAGGTATTGTTTGCATCCAGCATGACACGATGTGCTCCTAAACATACGGGTAGTTCTGACGGCTTACGTATTGTACTGACTGAAGATGCCAGGAATAATATGCACAAAGCTGTATAACATATGTCCAGGAAACATCGTATTCTTTACATAACACACGGAACACACGGAACAATAAGCGAACGAGTAGTTACACAGACCCATTTGAACACGGACAAGCACAGCTACTGATCACCGTGTTATCTGGTGGAGTTAAGTTTATTTCCACTCGATTCTGCTTATCACGAACCCGGTTATCTCGATGAGAACCCAACCTCATCCATGGCCATGCTATTCCCTTGATCTAAAGGTAAACCTGACGGCTGGTTACAGGTATTTCACAAAATAGGGGTCAAGGGTGGCCCAGTCGTCTGAGGCGCTGCGATTCGCTGTGCAGAGTTGCGTCCCTTGGGCACGCCAGAAACTATGATTGTGGGTTCGAATCCCGGTTCGCCCCGATTATGTTTCTAGGTTTGTCAGCACCAAAGTGGCTTTCCTCCCACATTAAGCTGACACGCCGTGATATAACTGGAATACTGTTAAAAACAACATCCGTCCATTTGTCCGTCTGAACTGCCGAGCAAAAGAATGCATGCACTGGAAAATTGGATTTGACCAAAAATTGGGCTGAAAACAGCCACTGAAGCACTGAAAGCTTGAGGTCCAAAACACAGCTGTGATACCCGTATTAAATACATCACCATCCAATAAACATTTCTTGTTTGTTTCACTTTTTAGCCACCACCTAACACGGGTGACTATTTCCGTTTACCCGACAGTTTATGCTCATCCATACTTAATTCTAATTTCGAGACTATGGCGTTCCTTTAATACTCGTGGGTTCATGTACAGAATGATGTTTACGTGACCTTACACATAACCGTATTCCGGGGACTATATATCTGTCTATACGCCTCCTTGAGTCGCGAGACTACCCTCGTCTCGAAGTGAACTCGGCGGTTCCGTGTCTTCTACATTTGCACATGTACATGACTCCTATTATGTCGAAACTGCGGTTGTCGAAATAAAACTAACATTCAAATCGTTTCTGTCGCGTTGTCTGGACTAACTGGTTGTCTCGAAATTAAACCATTTCCTTACTGCCTTTCATGTTAAAAGATCATGTAAAAAATAAAAATTGTTTGGAAAGACAAATTTATTGCAATTATAAAACGATGACCTGTAAATTATCAAGTCTGAGGAAGAGGTACAGCTAGCAGGTCTGACACAGATGGTCTTACTTACGGCAAAGCATTGACCGTAAACACATTTAAGATAAGAAACAAATAATTGTATCAGCGCCAATAAAGTAGAAATTTAGATCGAAAAATGTTGGTTAATAACGCGACGATATAGCATAATTAGCCAAACGTTCTTAGGCGCCGCAATTTGATGTGCAGATTTGCCACCCTTAGCTGTGACAAGATCCGGATCCGTAGATGTTGGGTTCAATTAAACTCCAAAATCTATCCTTGGTACCTGATCCCTCAGCACCTTACCAGCACTCGTTGGTTTCATCAAAGTGGTGAAAAATGTACATTCTGCATCACGATGAGTTTTGATTTAGACGTAAGCCGCAAGTACGCCGTTATATAACCGAAGCTGCTGTTTATTCCACACGTGTTCATCAATAGGCAATACTCGGCTAATGCATAGCGACTTGCTGTGGGACAGAAACGTGAGACACGTCACCTTAAGACATCGCTACATTCGTCACGTGCGCCATGAATTCTTTACAGATGAGTACAGTTTCCCATTCTTTATGTTTTTGCAACGTGAAAGAAAAAGAAACACCAGGCTCAAAGTAAATCTGATAACCATGTCAACTACCAGAACATGATATTTGATCAAAGGTTTCCTCATGTCATGGATCAGCAACTGCCTACACAAGTTGTTATGCCATACGCATGTTTCGGGACGCTGAACGTTCTCCGCTGGCGATGATATTAGTATGGACACGTCAGCCATATAGCCTTTCCATTTGGCAACAGCAATTGTCTTTGCCGAGAATGTGTTTTCATAGAGAAGTCTTGTACAGGAATCTGATGAAGGAATCGTCATGCCAGCAATGGTTCCTCGCGTTAACCGTATCGTTGCCATCTTGATCCGGTTTCAAGGATATACATAGCACCAGTGTGTCTTTTATACTCATTCTCCTTCAACTCCTTCCCGAAGTGCCCCAAGTCCTATCGTAATGCCCTACATCCCGTATACGCAGGGATGCTTACCCCTATCGTCATAACCCAACTACCGATCCAAAATTGTACATTACTCATTCTCCCCGTCCCTTACGAGGGGTGGCTGAAATTTTCTGACCCTACGAGGTTTGTATACCACACCCTTAACAACACAATACTTTCCACGCGCTCAGACAGCATTGGAACCAATTGCACAACCAGGCATATTGCTGAAGGCACCAATGTGACTACTAGTAGATATTTTCTGTTAATGAAAAGGACAAAAATAGCTACTACGTTGTCATCCAGTATCTCCAAATGAAATTGCTGCTGCAACAACCATCTATACGGACATGGTGTCAACATTTGTGGGTGCTAGGCTTTCGTTTGTCACTTTAAAGAGACGGACAACAGAGTTCAGGGGGAAATGAAAGTTTTGATGGTGATCCATCACATGTGTGTTTCATCTTCAAGCCCCACTACTCCTATCCTCTTGATCCACTACCCCTCTCATCATGCATCACTACCCCTCTAATCATGCTTCACGACCCCTCTAATCATGCTTCACGACCCCTCTAATCATGCTTCACGACCCCTCTAATCATGCTTCACGACCCCTCTAATCATGCTTCACGACCCCTATCCTTGTGCCCTACTATTCCTGTTTATGCTCTACTGCCCCTCTAATCATATTTCACGACCCCTATCCTTGTGCCCTACTGTTCCTATGTTTATTCTCTACTGTCCCTATAATCATATTTCACAGCCCCTATCCTTGTGCCCTACTATCCCTATGTTTATGTTCTACTGTTCCTCTAATCACACTTCACAGCCCCTATCCTTGTGCCCTACTGTTCCTATGTTTATTCTCTACTGTCCCTCTAATCATATTTCACAGCCCCTATCCTTGTGCCCTACTATCCCTATATTTATGTTCTACTGTTCCTCTAATCACACTTCACAGCCCCTATCCTTGTGCCCTACTATCCCTATATTTATGTTCTACTGTTCATCTAATCACACTTCACAGCCCCTACCCTTGTGCCCTACTATCCCTATATTTATGTTCTACTGTTCCTCTAATCACACTTCACAGCCCCTATCCTTGTGCCCTACTATCCCTATATTTATGTTCTACTGTTCCTCTAATCACACTTCACAGCCCCTATCCTTGTGCCCTACTATCCCTATGTTTATGTTCTACTGTTCCTCTAATCACACTTCACAGCCCCTATCCTTGTGCCCTACTGTTCCTATGTTTATTCTCTACTGTCCCTCTAATCACACTTCACAGCCCCCTACCCTTGTGCCCTACTATCCCTATGTTTATGTTCTACTGTTCCTCTAATCACACTTCACAGCCCTTATCCTTGTGCCCTACTATTCCTATGTTTATGTTCTACTGTTCCTCTAATCACACTTCACAGCCCCTATCCCTGTGCCCTACTATCCCTATGTTTATGTTCTACTGTTCCTCTAATCACACTTCACAGCCCCTACCCTTGTGCCCTACTGTTCCTATGTTTATGTTCTACTGTTCCTCTAATCACACTTCACAGCCCCTATCCTTGTGCCCTACTATCCCTATATTTATGTTCTACTGTTCCTCTAATCACACTTCACAGCCCCTATCCCTGTGCCCTACTATCTCTATGTTTATGCTCTTCTGTTCCTCTAATCACACTTCACAGCCCCTATCCTTGTGCCCTACTATCCCTATATTTATGTTCTACTGTTCCTCTAATCACACTTCACAGCCCCTACCCTTGTGCCCTACTATCCCTATATTTATGTTCTACTGTTCCTCTAATCATATTTCACCACCCCTATCCTTGTGCCCTACTGTTCCTATGTTTATTCTCTACTGTCCCTCTAATCACACTTCACAGCCCCTATCCTTGTGCCCTACTATCCCTATATTTATGTTCTACTGTTCCTCTAATCACACTTCACAGCCCCTACCCTTGTGCCCTACTATCCCTATATTTATGTTCTACTGTTCCTCTAATCACACTTCACAGCCCTTATCCTTGTGCCCTACTATCCCTATGTTTATGTTCTACTGTTCCTCTAATCACACTTCACAGCCCCTATCCTTGTGCCCTAATGTTCCTATGTTTATGTTCTACTGTTCCTCTAATCACACTTCACAGCCCCTACCCTTGTGCCCTACTATCCCTATGTTTATGTTCTACTGTTCCTCTAATCACACTTCACAGCCCCCCACCCTTGTGCCCTACTATCCCTATGTTTATGTTCTACTGTTCCTCTAATCACACTTCACAGCCCCTATCCTTGTGCCCTACTATCCCTATGTTTATGTTCTACTGTTCCTCTAATCACACTTCACAGCCCCTACCCTTGTGCCCTACTATCCCTATATTTATGTTCTACTGTTCCTCTAATCACACTTCACAGCCCTTATCCTTGTGCCCTACTATCCCTATGTTTATTCTCTACTGTCCCTCTAATCACACTTCACAGCCCCTATCCTTGTGCCCTACTATCCCTATGTTTATGTTCTACTGTTCCTCTAATCACACTTCACAGCCCCTATCCCTGTGCCCTACTATCTCTATGTTTATGCTCTTCTGTTCCTCTAATCACACTTCACAGCCCCTATCCTTGTGCCCTACTATCCCTATATTTATGTTCTACTGTTCCTCTAATCACACTTCACAGCCCCTACCCTTGTGCCCTACTATCCCTATATTTATGTTCTACTGTTCCTCTAATCATATTTCACCACCCCTATCCTTGTGCCCTACTGTTCCTATGTTTATTCTCTACTGTCCCTCTAATCACACTTCACAGCCCCTATCCTTGTGCCCTACTATCCCTATGTTTATGTTCTACTGTTCCTCTAATCACACTTCACAGCCCCTACCCTTGTGCCCTACTATCCCTATATTTATGTTCTACTGTTCCTCTAATCACACTTCACAGCCCTTATCCTTGTGCCCTACTATCCCTATGTTTATGTTCTACTGTTCCTCTTATCACACTTCACAGCCCCTATCCTTGTGCCCTACTGTTCCTATGTTTATTCTCTACTGTCCCTCTAATCACACTTCACAGCCCCCTACCCTTGTGCCCTACTATCCCTATGTTTATGTTCTACTGTTCCTCTAATCACACTTCACAGCCCCCTACCCTTGTGCCCTACTATCCCTATGTTTATGTTCTACTGTTCCTCTAATCACACTTCACAGCCCCTATCCTTGTGCCCTACTATTCCTATGTTTATGTTCTACTGTTCCTCTAATCACACTTCACAGCCCCTATCCCTGTGCCCTACTATCCCTATGTTTATGTTCTACTGTTCCTCTAATCACACTTCACAGCCCCTATCCTTGTGCCCTACTGTTCCTATGTTTATTCTCTACTGTTCCTCTAATCACACTTCACAGCCCCTATCCTTGTGCCCTACTATCCCTATATTTATGTTCTACTGTTCCTCTAATCACACTTCACAGCCCCTATCCCTGTGCCCTACTATCTCTATGTTTATGCTCTTCTGTTCCTCTAATCACACTTCACAGCCCCTATCCTTGTGCCCTACTATCCCTATATTTATGTTCTACTGTTCCTCTAATCACACTTCACAGCCCCTATCCTTGTGCCCTACTATCCCTATATTTATGTTCTACTGTTCCTCTAATCATATTTCACCACCCCTATCCTTGTGCCCTACTGTTCCTATGTTTATTCTCTACTGTCCCTCTAATCACACTTCACAGCCCCTATCCTTGTGCCCTACTATCCCTATGTTTATGTTCTACTGTTCCTCTAATCACACTTCACAGCCCCTACCCTTGTGCCCTACTATCCCTATATTTATGTTCTACTGTTCCTCTAATCACACTTCACAGCCCTTATCCTTGTGCCCTACTATCCCTATGTTTATTCTCTACTGTCCCTCTAATCACACTTCACAGCCCCTATCCTTGTGCCCTACTATCCCTATGTTTATGTTCTACTGTTCCTCTAATCACACTTCACAGCCCCTACCCTTGTGCCCTACTATCCCTATGTTTATGTTCTACTGTTCCTCTAATCACACTTCACAGCCCCTATCCTTGTGCCCTACTATCCCTATATTTATGTTCTACTGTTCCTCTAATCACACTTCACAGCCCCCTACCCTTGTGCCCTACTATCCCTATGTTTATGCTCCACTACCCCTCTGATCATGATTCACTACCCCTATCCATGAGACCTATATTTAGTATGTTTCTGCTTCACTACCCTTCTGATCAAGTTTCACGACCCCAATCCTTATGCCCTACTATTCCTGTTTGTGCTCCCTACCCTTCTTATCGTGCTTCACTACCCCTATCCTTGTGCCCTACTATTCCCATCAGTATACTCATCAGTGTCGCAGGAATGGACTGTTACGGTACACGTCAATCGATATACCCGAAGGTACATGTCCGCCAGTACCACACTGCCGATGATAGTATAGGCATGTATACTATATACCAATTCCAATCTGTCTAAGTTGGCGAACGGTTTCAGAATGAACACACCAGTCCATTATATCTAAATATACTAACATTTCTGGTATAAAATGACACTAAAGCCCCATTTCAATACTCAAACATTTCTGCATCTACGAATGGCAAGGTCACGGCGTAGACCCCGGAGTCTCAGTCTGATGCTTTATACCTACAACGTTCTCTATATCAGATTGATGGACGACTAATGATTCAAGCACCTGTTTATGAGCAGAACGCGTATACGGATCCCAGCGACGAGCCACGGTAACAACAGCTGAGGGATTCACGCCTGCCATCTTGTTCCCCTTGGTATACCTTTTAAAATTCACGAAGCACTTTTCTCTCATAAGCATGCAAAGCCAGATAAAAAACTTATCTTAGCAAGTGTTCTTCGAGGTAAGATTGATGCTTGTTGAAATCATCTACCACGTTACACTTTCGTTTTTTTAAATTGTTAACATGCATTTTCACTTTTGGCAAAACATGTCTGTTTTTCCCTTATGATGGTTTGCCATCAGTATCTGTTATCAAGGGCAATACGAGCGAAACGATGTTAGACAAACCTCGGCAAATGTTGAGCTAGACAGTACGAATGGGAGTACTGACAGTGTTTCTTTTTTCTATGCTTGAGCGGGTTTAAGTTCCTAACTCAAGGAACGTTATGGTAGCTTCGTGGTTAAGGCGTCAGCGTGTTACGGTGAATTTATGAGTTCGATTCCCAACATGGGTTCAATGTGTGGAAGCCTGTTCTTGTGTCCACCCACCCTGATAAGGTTGACTATTATTTCTACTTAGGCTACACATACTACCGGTGCTACGACTATAACTTATGTTTCCACTTGCTGTTGCTGTTACTGCGACAACGGTTATAACACCTGCTACTACGATTACGCCTACGCCTACGCCATTTACTGCTGTTCCAGCTGCTAATACCGCCTCCGTGGTAGGAGTAGAGCGTCTGCCCGGAGAGCGGAAGGTCCAGGGTTCGATACCCAGCCGCGGCATACCAAAAGATGTTAAAAGATGTACTTGTTGCTACCCTGTCTGGCGGTCGGCATTAAGTGGCTAAACAAGGACTGGTCGGCTCGGAGTCTGTATACTGCGTCTGACTTGAGTATTCAAGTTAAACTGCGGCATGGTATCTCAGTGGACTCGCATTATATAATCTGCATTAGTATGGACTAGTACACGCACGCACGCACGCACGCACGCACACACACACACACACACACACACACACACACACACACACACGTGTGTGTGTCGCTATCTTAGTGCAATAATCTTGGACCTGGTACCACCATCAAACTGGTAGCTGCTGTTAGTAACTGCTAATTACTACGTGTAGTAACTATTGCATTTTCAGGAACTGTTACTACAAATTGTGATGTGGCTCTACTATATAATAATTACTACTACCGCGCGGGTGGTCAGGCTCGCTGACTTGGTTGATGCATGTCATCGTATCCCAATTGCGTTGATCGATGCTCATGATGTCAACTACTGGATTGTCAGGTCCAGACTCGAATATTTACAGACCGCCGTCACATAGCTGGAATATTTCTGTGTGCGACGTTAAACAACAAATAAACAAACAAACAAATACTACTTCCGCGACTGCGGCAACTGCATATGCACCATCCACCACTACTATTAACTGCTGTTGGTAACTGCGTGTAGACGCTATTGCACATTCAGGAACGACATTGGTTATTACAGCTGCTACTCCGCGCACTACGGTTGCAGCTGCTTCTACCACCACCACACTACCAGCAACTCTACCCTTGCTTTTCAGGAACATTCAATACAACAACAGTAAAGGATACAGTTGCTACTGCAACTTTTACTACTACCACTACGGCTACTACAGCTGTTACTACGCCTACCACAACAACTGCTCATATCCTCACTACCCCTACAGTAGTATTTGGGGCGATGGGGTAGCCTAGTGGTTAAAGCGTTGGCTTGTTACCGAAGACCCGGGTTTGTTTCCCCACATGGACACAATGTGTGAAGCCCATTTTCCGGCGTCCCCTGCCGTGATGTTTCTAGAATAGTACTTAAAGCGGCGTAAAACCATACTCACGTACTTACGAGTAGTAGTAACTGCTTTTATTGCTATTACGGTGTGTAGAAGCTATTTTCAGGGACTCTTCGCACAGTGAAGTCTTCATGTCCATAAAGAATGTCAGCACGCCAGCAACACCTACGCGCTCGTCTGGAGATCCGCGAAAGATCAGCATATAATTAATCATCTGTAGGTGGTCCGAGCACTCTGTCGTATACGTAGAAGGTAGATCCATCCAACTTGCTGATGTTTAACTTGTATGGCATGCATTTCTGTCACGACAGCAGAGCAAACGTGTCGCCCATGAACCATATCAGGAACCATATCACCACCACCACCACCATCATCATCATCACCACCACCATCATCTTTATCATCATCATCATCATCATCATCATCATGATAATAATGCAAACATCCATATCAAACACATTCACACAAGATATTTATCTTAAACACTGCACACTTCTTTCAAACATTGCAAATACATGTTGATTCCACGCACGACAAATCCACATCACATTCTTGTCAGGCACTGCATATCAATGTTAAACACTACAAATCTATTTCACAAGGGAACCTTAATTATTTCACCGAAAGAAAAGTGCTGAGACACGATTTGATCCATCAAGATGGTCTTACCCCGAAGCGGCCATTTTACGTCCGCCCACCGCTCACTTGTGACGAGACTTCTCGTGTTATTCACATATATGGGTCAGCGAACATATCTCGGCGTCGCGTAACTAATATGACACTACTACACTGATGTGTCGTCGCGAAACCCACAGTCTTGGGTTATTTAAATTGTGTTGATCGTTTAAAGAATAACATGAGAGGATTTTATGACGCTTTAGAACTGTTACAACCCACCACGGCTGAAAACACGACTGTGTTGCGCAAACAAAGAGTAAAGGTTGTTTGATGCCACAGTTTGCAATATAAATCAGCGTAATCACTGCCGCCTATAAGCATTCGAATCAGAACCGGACCAACCAGTGTTTTAAAGCAATTGACACCATACGCCCTGTCGTCTTGGAACCGTCTTGCTGTGCAGAGTTGCGTCCCTTAGGCGTACAGAAACCTGTGATCGCGGGTTCCAATATCGGGTGGGTGGGTGCACAATTAAGATCTATTTATTGTCTTTGGTGGTAATTCATACAGAAATAAAGATTTTTTTCGAAATAAAAGGGTGTGTGTGTGTGTGTGTGCGCACCCCCAACCCCCCCCCCCCCCCCCCCCCCCCCACACACACACACACACCCCAGTCCCCCACCCCCACCCCACCCTCTGTATCTGCACATGGATCTTATTCGACAACGTTTAATTATGTGTGCGACATCCACATTCCGTCATTCATAATGCCTTTTCGTGTCTACAACATTTCGAAAACTAACGAATGTGTCAGCTCCGTACGTTTCGGTTTCATTTGTCCAAAGGTTGTGATGAGATACACAGATACATGGTCAAGATAGCAGATCACGTGATGTTCTTTTCGCTGAACCTTCTTTCGTTGCGTAATCAAGGGCGTTTCACGAGAAGGGTAAGTGATTCATGTGAGTCTAAACATTGATACATGGTTTGATACATGGATATTCTCAATTTAATAATTATACATGTTACATGCAACACCTTCTCCATGAAGAACGGTCGCTGGCCTTATTGGAGGATTTTTAGGAGATAAACCTACTGTGTTTTGAAATTTGATGTAGTCCCACTGTAAATACCTCTTACTTTGATTTGGATTCGAGCGCTTTAGCGCGCGGTTTCAAATGTATAAATAAGAGGTATCGTATCGGAAATTATAAGCTCTCGGCTGTCGATCAGACAATATGCTTGACGAATCGTTGGTTGGTTTGTTGTTTAACGCCGCACTCAGCAATATCCCATCTATTTGACGGCGGTCAGTAAATAATCGAGTCTGGACACGACAATCCAGTGATTAATATGAGCTACGATCCACGAAATTGGGATCGATGACATGCATCAACCAAGTCTGCGAGTCTGACCACCCGATCCCGTTAGTCGCCTTTTATGACGAATCGGAAAGTCCGAAGTGATACCGAATCCCCCACGACGATCTGTACGACTTTTAATCAAAGTGATGTTTTGAAAATATATTCTACAATGTCACTCAGAAACATCAGCCTATTCCTGAATGAACCCTATTCCTACATAAAGCCTATTCCTGAATGAAGATTATTTCTGACTGAATCCTGTTCCTGATCACTGAATCCTATTCCCGAATGAAACCTATTCCTGAATGAAGAGGTTTCCTAACTGAAACCTATTCCTGTCTGAATCCTATTCCTGTCTGAATCCTATTCCTGACTGAAGCCTGTTTCTGACTGAAGACTATTCCTGAAAGAATCCTATTCCTGACTGAATCCTATTCCTGACTGAATCCTAGTTCTGACTGAAGCCTATTCCTGACTGAAGCCTATTCCTGAAAGAAGCCTATTCCTGAAAGAAGCCTTTTCCTGACGCCCAGGTGGCTATTTTACGTCTTTATTCTCTTGTCGCGAATAGCCCTTAGTTATGAAGTGGCTCCTGGTATAATTCACATATGAGTGAAGACAGCAGGTCAGTGACCATATCAAGGCGGCCTGTAATTGATATGACGCTACTGCATCGATATGTCATGTCTAGCCGTGTTATTAAAGAGTATTCTTTCATAACGTGGAAGAACCGTGTCCTAAACTGAGGTCCAAAAGAAACGTTACCAACATTAACTGATTTGCCACTTTGAAACAAAGATGCCAACCTGTTCAAAAACAGTAAAGAACACATCTCACGAATACAGCCTTCATGTTCTCTGTCGTTCTTTGCACGTGCTTTGCGGATTTTGGGAGATATTGGTGTTTGTCAGCAATTTTTTAAAACATTCTTTCCAAAAATTATCGCGCAATTTCCGGGTATAAATTACGCACGGATCTGTTCCCCATCATTGGTTGCGATGATTAACACCAACAAACATGCCAAGACTGACCGCTGTCCAGAGGGAGAGAGCCATAGGTATACTGCAGATGGAAGCGACACAGAGAGCGGTTGCCATAAACATGAACTGCTCCAAGATGACCATTACCAGACTGGTCGCACGTCTCCGACAGACTGGCAGAACCGCAGACAGACTACGGAGTGGCAGACCAGGTCACGACCCCGCAGGATGACCGCTTTTTACGGGTACTTCATCTGAGGAACAGATTTCGTACTGTGACGTCATCAGCTGCCAACAGCTTAGGACATCCGGTCAACAGACAAACAGTGACCAGACGACTACGACATTATGGTCTCCGGGCTTATCGCCCTTTCAAGGGCATGACCATGACCCGTCACCATCGACGTGCCAGATTGACGTGGTGCAGGCAAACTCAAGTTTATCGACGACGTGGTGAACGTACGGCTCCTTGTGTCCAGGAAGTGGAACCTTATGGGGGCGGAAATGTGATGGTCTGGGGCGGCATTTGCGGGGACTAGAAGATGGAACTTGTCATCATCGAAGGCAATCTGACAGCACAACGCTACATTGACAATATCTTACGGCCAGTGGTTCTTCCTTTCATCCAGCGTCAACAACGGACGGTGTTCCAACAAGATAACGCCACACCCCAAAAGCCCGTATTACTAGAGACTTCCTCAACGCCAACAACGTGACTGTCCTGTCGTGGCCAGCTCGATCACCATAGAACATATGTCACTATGTCACTAGAGAACATAGAAGATCTCTGGGACCAGCTGGGGCGTCGTCTTCGGAAACGTCAACATCCTCCCTTCACGAGACAAGCGTTGATCGTTGCCCTCCGTAAGGAATGGAATCGAAAACCTGCAGTCGATGTGAGGACGCTTGTCTACTCAGTTCGACGCCGCATTCGAAGATGCATTGCCGCTCATGGAGGTCATATCCCGTATAGAACGGTCTGGGCCGTCGTCACCTTAAAGTTGACCAATGTTGTTTATCGAATACTGGACGAATGACCCCTTGTCAAGAAATGTCCCTGTTGGAGGTCAAGGACTTTGTTGTTGAATTAGTAAATTCGCATTTTACTGTTCTGAATGATGAATTTCTACAATACAATTGTTATTGCTGCTTCAAATTGTGTTAGTAATATTTTATCCTAGAAATATCGTTGGTAACGTTTCTTTTGGCCGTCAGTTTATTTCCCACGTGTACAATGTTAGCGTATGATGCCTCATCATGGTGTCTCAGGTCGTGATAACAGCAGTGTTAATAAAAGCGACAAAACCCTTTCCATATTCAAAAGAAAAAATAAATTATTTCTATATTCGATTTCTACATATAAACTTATCAATTTGAAATATATAGACAGTAATTGTTTATAGAAACATGCATGTTATGAATAATGGATGCACAGTTGAGGAGAAGTCTTACCTTTTAACTTATGTAGCATATTTATCACCTCGTATGTTCAATATAATCCATGTCCGGAACGTCTGAATCCACGAACACATGCATGGTCCTAAACACAATCAATCTCATTAAAATCAAATCTTAGTTCTAGCTTCCGCTGAACAAAGATCTGAGGTGGAAAATTCAAAAAAGGTGTAGTCTACTCTCTCTTGAAACCACAATTTGAATGAGAAAATAATCTGACGACCCTACCCCTAAATAAAGCTATCCCTCTACTTTTATTTCGTACTTTATGCCACCACTTACCAACTGAAAAGGGAAGATGGAATGGAATACCTATTTGTGAAAGAAAATGTAAACTGTGTTTTATTGATGATATTGGAGATGAATTTCACTATATTTTTAAATGACCATAAGAAAGAATTTTGTATATCCCACCTACATATTCTAAAAGACCTAATATGATTAAATTTCAAAGACTTTTCACTTGTAAAGAGATATCTGTAAATATGTAATGCAAATTGTAAAATCTTCCGGCTAACCACATATCCGCTATTATATTTTGCTGTCATTTTGTACCTCATATGCCGAGGATCTCGGCCTGAGCGTAATAAAGTTCTGTTCTGTTCTGAGGACATCCCATTACGGGTCACGTCAGACCGACCTTGCGCGAACTTTGACCGGCCAGTGGATTGACCAATCAGAAGGAAGCTTTCTCGTGATTTACGGCCCTAATTGCAAATTGGCGACTACACTTCGAAACATATTTTGACAAATTCTCGATTACAAATTTGAAACCTGAACAAAAGAACTTTTTGGAATGGCTAATAGATAGTCTAGACTGTATGGATTCTGTCGTTTAACCCGTAACTATCGTTCAGAATACCCTGTGTTAAAGTTTTCGAGGTTGCATGATTAGAAATCACATTCCGACTGTCACTTTCATAATCTGGTAAGCGAATCTCTGATTAGTCGGATGAAAGGTCGTTCTGACCTGACCCCTAATGGGATGTCTTCAGATCTTTGTTTAGCGGTAGCGCGAACTAAGGTCTGATTTTAATGAGATTGAAACACAATCGGACATAATGTCACAGCGCACACAAATAACAGTTTCGTCCAAACAGTCACGAGTCAACAGTCTTGGAAAGATACTTAGAGTATTCTTTAATGCTTTCCTTCTGTCTAACATCGTCCAATAGTTCTTGTGTATGGTTTTGAACTACCACCACCTATGTCCAATATAATCCCGATTAGAAATGTTTGGATATAATCCATGAACGTGGTTCAAAACGCAATCGGGCATAATTTCCTGGTGCACACTAACAACAGTTTCGCCCAAACGGTCTTGTCTTCTTGGAAATATACCTAGGATTCCTCCATGCATTTCGTCTATCCAACATCGACCAATAAGTCTTGTAAATAGTCCTGCGAACCCTACTATTTCTGTTGTGAGGGGCGGAGCGTCGACTAAGCCATCTTTCAGGGAATGTTGTCACACACGGGCGGCAAAAACAAAATGCACATTTCTGAATTTCCTGGAAACGATTTCGACACTGACACTAAAACGTGCACTCCATCCTCAACATCAATAAAATTAGGGTTCCTCTGACGAATTTACTTCACCGGTTAAATCTACACTTGCATCAGACCTGTCAAAATGTACTTGTTTGTGTCAGTGGGGAGCACAATCAGATCAGTTCCCCAGGTGACAGCACCAGATCAGACAACCAGTCAAATTCCTTCAGCAGCCCCAAACTACCGTCTCGCCTTATGCAAACACAAAGGTTGTTGTCAAAACAAGTAAAGGATTGCCCACCAAGGTTGAGGATACTACAGTAGGATCACCTCTCTGAGAAACTATGATTGTTGCCATCCCTGGAAGATTGCCCCAAGAAACTATCCTACTCACCACAGACCCATGTGTGGACTGTCTTCTGATCATCAAAGAGGAGGATCAGATGCAGGTTCCAGCTTCGATGAAGCAATGCTTCGCCCGCAAATGGACATTAGAAGCTTCTGCATGTTCCTCGAACATTCCAAAATCCGTTTCAGGATATCCTTGTTTTTCCAGCGTTTGCCGTCTTTGTCGTCTTTATTGGCTAACCATCCATTGGGGAACAACAGCAAACATAGATGACAGTTCTGCAAACAGCCAAAAAATCCAATAGGCGATTGGATTGCATCAGTAGTTGACAACCGTACATCCGGACAGACGGTTCCACGAACAACCAACGCCATGCGTACCACAGGCACCCACACTCATACAGGGGAGCTAGTTCATTAATGGATGACGAAAGTGATGATGATGAAGCTTGAGAGAGTTTCAGAGGCCGCTCAACAAGTCGACAAAGAGCCCTACCATGGGACTGTCCTGTTGGAAAGAAATATGACTGCATCAGTATGTAATGAACCACAACGTGAGAGCCTCACGCTTTGATATGATTATACGAATCATCTGAAGAGAGAGCCCATTTCTGGTGTCCCCCGCCGTGATATTGCTGGAATATTGCTAAAAGCGGCGTAAATCCATACTCACCCACTCACTGAAGAGAGAAAATAATATTTTTTATGCGGTCTTTCATCTGAGAAAGAATCTACAGGAGGGATTTTTCTTGACATCGATGCCAAGTAGAGATATGTACGTCGATCGTGTTTATATGTGTGAGCAGTATAGAATTATTCTAAAAGGACGTGATCCGGGGTAGAAAAGGTCTTCAGCAACCCATGCTTGCCGTAAAACGTGACTATGCGAATAACGGGATCTGGTGGTCAGGCTCGCTGACTTGGTTGATGCATGTCATCAATCCCAATTGCGTGGATTGATGCTCATGATATTAATCACTGGATTGTCTGGTCCAGACTCGATTATTTACAGACCGCCGTCATGTAGCTGGAATATTGCTGAGTGCGGGGTAAAACAACAAACCAACCAACCAACTAATAAGACGTGAGGGTAAAGACTCGTACTTGCTTACTCTGTATCTGTGGAATAGATTCCTGGCAATGACGTCATCAGCGACGAATACCTTGGAGCATATGGTTAGTCAGTGGCCAGGTGACTATAGTTTGGAAGTTTATTTAAGGTACCGACGTTTACTACAGCATCTGAAAAACTATCGGACCTACTCCAGTCACAGTTGATATGAGATTATTAAACAGTCATACATAACTGGATATTACATTTAAAGACAATCGGTACATGAATAAAAAAATCTGTCTATTTAGCTATCACTATATTTCATCAACAACCAGACCTGTTCGTCACGGGTGGAACGAGCATTCATTGAAACAGCCATCTGCATAATGCTACCTACCCCTGCGTCACAGGGCCATATGACACAGTTGAACCAATCAACCTAACTTGAAAGGGTGCACGGGAATCACGCACGCACGAATACGGTGTTAGCGTT
The DNA here is from genome assembly GCF_022045235.1 of Haliotis cracherodii. NCBI lineage: Eukaryota > Metazoa > Mollusca > Gastropoda > Lepetellida > Haliotidae > Haliotis > Haliotis cracherodii. The sequence goes on along the minus strand of NW_027266275.1, from coordinate 37,310,993 downwards.
GGGCGAGTGAGTGAGTATGGTTTTACACCGCTCTTTAGCAATATACCAGCAATATCACGGCGGAGCCACCAGAAGTGGGCATCACACATTGTACCTATGTAGCGAATAGACCACTAGGCTACCACACCACCCCCGTATCGAAAAGGAATGTGTCAACGAAACAAAGGCACAATGTTTATGTTAAAATAAGATGACAAATTGAACCGGCACAGAGTCCAAGTTATGCATATTGGTGCCCACGCGACCAAAACATGTCATGCTCATGTTCTACACAGAAGGTTTTGTTTTGTTTAAGTAATTGGACCTCCAAGGACTCCAGTTACAGGTACGTTGCAAGCATCCAGTGCTTATCACATGCAGGGACTAAGATGTGCGCCCTGGCTGAGTATACGTCAATGTACCCGAAATATTGCTCGTGTCATAATCCGCTTGCCTGACTGATCCAGAATAAATTACTTACAGGTCGCCGTGATATAGATGTTATGGTATGGCGTGAAATATCTTTCATACCCCCCCTCCCTTGGAAAATATACCTTGGCCAACAATGTGATATGTTTAATCTCGAAGGTATCTGCGCACGGGAGCAAAGGCCTCGATAAGATACGTCACGCTCATCACCAAGTGAAACTTAAACTGATAGTGTTACTATTTGAGTTTTACTTTCCGAGAACATCAGACGACGGAATTGCTTGTCAACAGTAGGTATCCGGATGCTAAGGGACCGACCATTTCATAATCAATGGGGTTGGGGTCAAATGACCGGTCCCTTGTGCCCTTAAAGTATCGATATAAGCCCAAATATGACAGTACCGTGTTCTCAATCAAATGTGTTTGTGTCTTTTCGTTTGAGGGCCGACCATGTTATGTTCTGTTTATCCGGGAGATTTCACTGATAACTTAACCGTCCGGATTAACAGTGTTTCATAGTATTTCCCTTTAAATTAGATATCACCGATATATAATATACAGTATCGTTTAGATTGTATAGTTCAGCAACATAAATATTTCCGCGACACAGTTTAAACGCCTAGTTGGAGACATGTGTTTATCTAATCAGCAAAGTGATCCAATATATAGACAGATACGTGCAATACGTAACGACTGACTATCGATGACTATCACCACACCAGCAGTCGAAAATAATATATATAGTGAAACCCAGTTAATTAAACTATCCATATTAGCGAATTTCGAATACATAACAAACTCAAGTTAGCTCCATATGGTCCTTTACGATAATACTTGCCCGGAAAACTATTGTTATAATTCATTATCACTAGCTATGACGTCATATGCTTTATGACGTCAAAAGCATAACGTTGGGTGTCGCCTTGGACTACGTTTTACTTCTCCCTCTATTGTCACTGTTACATCATAGGCATTATGACGGACCCGTGAAGATTCCGGGGTAGAATAGGTCTTCAGCAACCCATGCTTGTCGTAAAAGGCGACCAACGGGATCGGGTGGTCACGCTCGCTGACTTTGTTGATACATGTCATCGATCCCAATTGCGTGAATCGATGCTCATGATATTAATCACTGGATTGTCTGGCCCAGACTCGATTATTTACAGACCGAGGTCATATAGCTGGAATATTGCTGAGTGCGGCGTTAAACAAGAAACCAACCAACCAACCAAGCATTATGACGCCACAAATACTACTGTTGTGCGTCGCCTAGGACTACAATGTAAGTTAAAGTTTTCATAACACCTGAAGAGCCGTTGAACGGCGACAGATCTTGTGTGGATAAAGGAGTTTTGACAAGCACGAATATCTGGACTCAATATATATATATATATTCAATACTTATACACCTGATGAAATCACTTGTTTGTATATCTTTTAGCAAAGTGTGCGTGTGTGACTGGATCGAAAGTCACACAACAACACCGATACACGTTTTCTTGGAAGCTTTGCGTGAATCTGGGGCATACGAATCCCTTGTGTTCCATGATTGATATTACAACCGTTAAATGCTCATGGTGTGCTTACAATGTGTGACCTGGCTAGTTTGATGTGTGGTCGTACCCCGACAGCGTAGATTGATGCTCATCCTATCGATGACTAGTTTGTTATAGGCCGCCGTGATACGACTAATCGCATAAACATTGTTCACTTCTACCGAGAGTTTAGAAACCACGACGCTGATTTACTGATTAGAAAGTTCAGTTGACCTACCTCCTAGGCCTAAGAGATTGTTATATAGCTGGATTATTGCTAACTGTCGCATAACATAAACTTCGCTCCATATAAAATCTTAATTTACAAAAAAAGGTTGAATTAGGTTCAACTTAATTAAGCCTATTTAGAGTGATATGCGCATAATGAGATCATTGAACAATATAGGTTATGTACTGATTGTCAAAAGCTGGGGAACTTTTGAACACCATTACTGTTAAATAAATATTACAGAGGAATACATGTTTGTCAAAATGTGGCATTATTTCATGAAAAGATAGAATTAGTTCGATATCAATTTGAAACCAGAAAGTTGAACATATTCTGCATCAAAATCATTGTTGTCGTTTTGTCTTCTAAGGTGGCAATGCAAATGTCCAGGTAGTTGGATTGTCACTAGAATGGGTGCTCCGATCTCTGAAGACAGAGTTGACTAATAGATTTTAACTGCTTTATTCTTTCAACGGATGTATCGGCGCAGATGATTGTACCCTTATCAATCCTAACCCAGTCGTCTTAGGCGCCGCGATTTGCTGTGCAGAGTTGCGTCCCTTGGGCACGCCAGAAATCTACTGTATGGTTATGGGTTCGAATCCCGGTTCGCCCCGATTATACATATGTTTCTAGGTTTGTCAGCACCATACCCGTGCTCGTGGGTTTCACCGAAGTGGTAAACGTCTGAGACCTGCATCACTTCGGACTTTCCTCCCACATTAACCGGACACTGTTAAAAGCGGCGTTAAAAACCCAACTCGCTCGCTCGCCTAACCCTGACTCTAACCCTAACCCTAACCCTAACCTAAGGAAGTTGATATCTCGAAATCAACTCTATCTTCATTGATACCACAGCTTCTGAAACGATATTGCCTCGATCTTTGCCCCCAAAAAGCACGTGAGGGACACGATCGGAAGACATCGCCATGGACAGACTCCAGCCACGTTTTATGTATCGGGCCTTTCCATTTGGTGGTTGATCAAGGACATGAGACGTCCAATGAAAAATGCTATATACATGTTCAATCTCTTAAAAAAAACCTGGTGATTTTGTGTTGAAACAGTTTGACTTTATTTTGAAGCAATTGAACTCATGATACATATCATTCATTATCAAAATATCAGTCAAATCTGTCCTCCTGGTTTCTCCTACTAATTGTAATAGTTTTTAATAGGATGAAGATATGACACACTGGGTTATACTGAGTGCGGCACAATACATTCGCTCATTCATTTAACACGTTTGTTGAAACCATATTACGTCTGAGTTGACTATTTTGCGGAGTTCTATCTGAAATAAAGACTTCATCTGAGAAAGTAGTCAGTTGGTTAGATCAACACAGAGAATGAGTGAAAACACTCAAATTGTTTCTGAACCGTCACTACGTATTAAGACTTACGGTTGCATGTTCTGTTAAACAGGGCATGTCAAAGAACTGATATGAGTGGGTTTACAAGCAGTACCCAATTTGGTGGGCGGGGAAGGTGGAGGGGCAGAGGACGAGGCAGGGGGAGGGGCGGAGGTCATGAGTCACCAGAAAGACCCCCGAAAACCAGCGAATGTGCAACAGATAAACCAGGTTAGAATCAATATAATTATTACCCCTGATAGGCACAATATGTTGAGCCTACTTAGGCTTCACTGCAGTGATATGGATGGAATTTGTCTAAAACATACTCACTCACTCAATAATTTGCAAATTTACCATCGACTCTAAGTCGAGTTATCCGTATTTTGAGACAAGCAGAGCGCCAATGCAAGAAAACAGTAGACATGATGTTACATCACAATATATCAACATTCTGGTGTTTGAGTGAAATAGGTTTATTGTCTTGTAGCGAAGACATTAAGACACAGTCTGACCCATGGGTCCAGCGAGCTGTGTGAGCTCTATTTCGGAGGACCATGTTACTGCTCTCGTTTACACCACCAGAAAAGGGCACCGTATGTGTGGCAATATGAGTCTTTGCCTGACAGATGGAGCTTTCTGTCCAATGAACAAACGGAACTGGTGGAGCAAGCATTCTGCAATAACGAGGACGAAACGCTGGTGGAGGTGAGAATAATTTTCTGTTGTGTTAGGAGGTGTCGGGTGTCTTAGGTTTGGGGAGGGGAGAAGCTTTGTAAACCCTGGAACAAAGTCTTTTTTAAGTAAGATAACAGATGCTGCCAAGACTTCTACCATTACAAACACTTTTCTCACATCCTCATCCTTTGGTTCCTTTCTTCCAGATCAAGAGATTTGGATGTATCAAAGAAACAACTGTCACCTTTGACGAAATTCTTGACCCACCTACGAGAAATTCAGTTAATAAGTTCAGTTTCCAAAGATTGTCAACTCGGTCTTACGCGGAGGCCGGAAGTGACTCCATCTCTCTCTACACACAGTGGGTGTGGTACTGGAAGGACAATGATGCAAAGTGGCATCCCTTTCTTCCGGTAACCCAGCCTTGCTGTTATTGACCCTTCACCTTCACCCTTTTTATCCTTTTATATATCATATACATTCTTGTACATAAATAGACAGATAACTGTTCCTTGATATATTGGACCGCCTCCGTGGTCTAGTGGTAGAGCGTCCGCCTGGAGAGCCGAAGGTCCGGGGTTCGATTCCCGGCCGCGTCTTACCGAAAGATGTTAAAAGATGGTACTTGTTGTTACCCTGTCTGACGCTCGGTGAAGGGGCTAAAACAAGGACTGGTCGGCTCGGGGTCAGTAGACTGTGTCTGAGTGGGGTATTCATTTTAAACTGCGGCATGGTATATCAGTGAGCTAGCACTATAAATCGGCATCGGTCCGGACTAGTACAAGCAGCCACACAAACACACACACGTACATGCACGTCGCTATATAAGTGCAATAATCTTGGACGCGACGTTAAACCCCATTTCACCTCAACTTGTACTGCATACATCACAGGCTGTAAGTACTGCATGTGGGGTCTTGTTTTGCTTTTCCATGAGTGCATGTAATTATTGGAAAAGGGTTTAGACATTTAAATAATGAATCGGCATCAGTACAAGTGCAATAATCTTGGACGCGACGTTAAACCCCATTTCACCTTCACCTCCTTGATATATGGCGTACAATGGAGGTATGTCACCCACTATGTAATTTATGCCATTCAGTGACACCCTTACATTGACTGTTTAATTTATCAACATTATTTGTTTTCACATGGTAATGCTGCTGACCCTTTCTTCAGCCGGAGCTTCAGCTGACCCTGGAGACCAAGTACCTGGCAGGACAGGACACCTACCTCTACACTATTGGAGATCAGGAATACCGCCTGGACTTGACTCAAACTCGGAGGCTAGTCAACCGGAGACCGGTGTTTGTATCAATTGATGACGCCCGGGACCACCTTAATACATGGCAAGATTTAGTAATGTTATTGAAGTTCAGTAATTTTGTGAGGTGTACACAGGAATCCACAACAGACCTCTTTATCGTTAAAATATCATGGTTGTTATAGGCTAAAACCCAAGCCAAATGGCGTCATATTCATGAATGATGTCCCTTAAATATTTCATTCATGTTAAAATACCATACAGTTCCGTACACATGAGCACCTCACGACCATGCACGAGCATATACAAGAACGTTGTACTTTACAGTACAGTTATTTAGTTCCAGTTTATTGATGTCCCCGGCGACAGTAACACAAACTGACGTCCCTCCGACCTGGACTCCTCTTGACCGTTACCAGAACTGTGAAAAGGTGGAACTCGAAACCAGCACCGATGAATTTACTACAGTGATGTCATCAATCTACAAAACTCTGTCAGCGAACAGGTGCATAGTAAAGCATGTATGCAGACTTCAGAATGCTTTACTGTGGCACAACTACCAAAGGTAAACTATATAGACCTCTCAGACACCAGAATAGGCAATATATACTAGTAATCATGTGGATATGTTTCGTGAGCGAAACGAGGGCAATGCGAGGCCTTCCATGACCTGACTTGTGACTTGACTAATGTCCCTGCGCGAACAGGATACCTACATGGAAACTATACCAGCCACCAACAGTTTTCGGATTAAATAACAAAGCACTTGCCTCTCTTAAGGCAATAGACAGTGACGTGTTTTAAGACATCTGTGAGTGCACTGACATTTTATGGGGCAACTTATTTATTGCTGCTGACATATTAGATACATTGTAGGCCTCTTGTAATCCCGTGCGTGTCAGTATAATTTAATAAGTATTCATCTCCTATCATTATTTACTGATATCACATTTACATGTAGTTCTGTACAAACCAATTTCTGGGTTAATCTTCAGACAACATTCTGTTTGAATTGATATATGTTTGGTAATGTAAAAATGTACAAAAACAGTATTTCTTTGGTGTAACAAGAACGTCTAACAAACAACATATTTAATTAAGGATATATGATAACTATGACGTTTCAGTATGAAGAAGACTCTTCAGATGGCTCATGGCACGGAAATCATTGATCAGCGACAACTCTTCCACGGCACAGACACTCTAGATGTGGTCAACAACATCTGCATCAACAACTTCGACTTTCGAGTCAGTGGCAAGAACGCCACGATGTACGGCAAGGGCGCGTATTTCGCCCGTGATGCAAAGTATAGTCACAGCTACACCAAAGGCAGAAGTCGGTACATGTTCCTGGCCAGTGTGCTTGCGGGGAAATACACACTGGGAGACAGCAGCTACACGAGGCCGCCTCCAAGGAAGGGCCACGTCCTGTATGATTCATGTGTAAACGACGAGAAGAATCCTTCAATATTTGTTATATTTGAGAGAAATCAGTGCTACCCCGAGTACCTTGTGGAGTACAGGGATGGGGCTGTTGATGAGCCAAGATCTGTAAAAATACAACCTGTGAGAGCACGAGCACCCCCTGTTGCCAGTTCAAAGGTTCAGATCATCAATCAGACTACTTCTGTGCAGCCTATACAAGCTGCACCATCCCCTACAAAAACACTTGCTGCTGCATCTCGTGGAAACGTATTTCTAAACCAGAACCAAACAACAGCTACATCAAATACAGTTTCCAGTTCTTCCAGCTCCAACAACCAACGTCAGGTCAACCCTTGGATGGGCTACACAAATGCTTCTTCTGCACACACTCAGTCATCTGTAGAAGACGGAGCTGTTGATGAGCCAAGTTCTGTAAAAATACAACCTGTGAGAGCACGAGCACCCCCTGTTGCCAGTTCAAAGGTTCAGATCATCAATCAGACTTCTTCTGTGCAGCCTATACAAGCTGCACCATCCCCTACAAAAACACTTGCTGCTGCATCTCGTGGAAACGTATTTCTAAACCAGAACCAAACAACAGCTACATCAAATACAGTTTCCAGTTCTTCCAGCTCCAACAACCAACGTCAGGTCAACCCTTGGATGAGCTACACAAATGCTTCTTCTGCACACACTCAGTCATCTGTAGAAGACGGAGCTGTTGATGAGCCAAGTTCTGTAAAAATACAACCTGTGAGAGCACGAGCACCCCCTGTTGCCAGTTCAAAGGTTCAGATCATCAATCAGACTTCTTCTGTGCAGCCTATACAAGCTGCACCATCCCCTACAAAAACACTTGCTGCTGCATCTGTAGGAGGTGGAGCTGTTGACAAGTCAAGGACATCAAGGAGACAAGATTTCTCTAAAGCCGAGCTAGCCTTACTCAAAAAGTCATGTGCTCAATCCCCCTATTCTCCCACAAAGGACACACCCGCACTTGGGCAATCAATCCTTTCTCAGAAAACCTCAACGAATGAAGGTTTAAGCTCGAAGAACGAACACCCTCAAAAGGAGATATCGAGTGATTCTACAATGTACACATCCACATTCAAGCAATCTGCCGCATCTCAGAAGACGTCATCTAATTCAGGGTTGAGTTCCTGGAATAACCAGCATAAAATAGATAGCCCACGTAGTTCTATAAAGGACACGTGTGCATACGGCCAGTCTAATGCAGGGTTGAGTTCCCATCAAATAAACGACTCAGATAGGATGACAAAGGACTTGTCAGCATACGGGCAATCTTCCATTTCTCCGAAAACAAATGCAAGATTGAATTCCCTGAACAATCAAAGTCAGGTCTACTACAAGGTCAGGTCTACAAGAGGTACAGCCACATACGTACGCGCTGGGGCCCTAGTTGATGACGATGACATGACAGCAAATTCAGCGACCTATCGACGATTCCACATTACTCAACAATGCGACATACCTGCACCGCAGAGTTCGCAAATGAAAGGGAAAGAATGTATTATATTGTAAAAAGCAAAAGAACATGTGCTTCCCCATACATCTGAAACACTTTCCTCGGGTCGTATTCTTAAAGACTTTTAATTGAGGTTACTTCCCTTGTCTCTGGACACCAAGACGCATGAATGATGTGCTCCGCTTAAAGTGTCCAAAAACTATTTTTAATGACATATGGAATGTTCTTGCAACCTCTGATTTATGTTTGTTATGATCAGTATTATATGTCTCCATATGGCGGAAGGGGCACGGGTGGCCCAGTCGTCTAAGGCGCCGCGAATCGCTGTGCAGAGTTGCGTCTCTTGGGCGCGCTAGAAACCTATGATTGTGGGTTGGAATCCCGGTTCGCCCCGATTATGTTTCTAGGTTTGTCAGCACCATACCCGTGCTCGTGGGTTTCACCGAAGTGGTAAACGTCTTAGACCTCCATCACATCGGGCTTTCCTCCCACATTAAGCTGACACGCCGTGATATAACTGGAATACTCACTCACTCACTATATGGCTGACTTGAAACGACACTTGTGATTACGAGCTCAGAAGTCTAGCTCGCGTTTCATATGATGCATATGTGTTGAGGTGGGGGTCTCAGGCTGGCAACTGTGTTGACACTTGGTGACACACGAAACCGCAATGCTGAGATTAAATCACATTACGTTCACCATCTCTTTGTTCTTGGTTTATTATTGTACATCCAAAATTCAATCATTAATCTATGTGAACTAGATCTTAATTGTGATAGTGATGTTCTAATCTTTCTCAGGTTTTCATCCACGAAATAGCTGCCAGTAGATGATAATGATTTGTATAGCTTAAGTTAGCAGCATTAATATTTTACTTGATGAATCAACAATAGAGGTCCACTGTTGGGTGTACATATCAACAATAGTTTGATTTAGGGACATCAAAAAATACTTCTTGATTTTTTGGTTCACATCGATTGGTTCATACACTGATGGAGTAAGTTCTTCGCATAATAACATAAGGGTAACGCCGTTATCATTTGCAGAAGCTTGAGGTCTTCCATTATCTGCCCGACGAAGGAGTGCAGTTGAAAAGACCGAGGGCTTCTGCAAATGATAATGCTCTGAAAAATAGCGTTACCGTTATTATAGCTAAAATGGATGGAATGTTTTATCAAATAAAAATAATTAAATTTTCGTTGTGTTCATGGAAATTCCTGCATTCTGATTAGCTGAATTGGTCACGTGTTATTGCATTCATTTCCCAATGAATGTAAAAAATTAAGCCACGCCCACCGCTGCGCACTACTTTTATTACTGCGGAATGTCGGGGAATCCCAATATTACAGTCGAGAGAATTCCCTTTCTGCTCACGTGTATCGTCATGCACAGGACATTTAGCGACTTTCATGCATATTCATTGTCCAAACTACCCTTTGAAACCGAAGGCCGAGAATGAATGAAACAGCAAACGTGCAGGCTCGCTCGCCAGTTTTTTTTCCCGCTCGCCTCGGTTCAACTTTCATGTCTTCGCGTTTCATTTCTAACTAGCATTTCTCCAACTGTTTTACAGTAATCAGAGAAGTAATGTTTGAATCACGCAGTAAATGACCATGTTATTTGAAACAGCCGCCTTCTCTCGGACATATTTCTTCCGGTTCGTTACAGTCTGACTGTTGCAAGTCTTTTCGCCTCTTGCCTTAATTGACAGGTCAAATGAACATTGTTTTAATCCCACTCTCCGTTGATTGGCTACTGACTGTGTAGGCGTGTCAGGTTATGTGCATAAATTAAACGATCACCTGATTCATGTCACGCCACTGTATGTATTCCTACACCTGAAATGTTCATCAATGCCGTCATTTTTGTCTGTTTTGATATATGCAACTGTTTTGGGTTAAACTATTGTAGATAAAACATGTTTTACGTTGTCGAATTTAATTATAAGCATTGACTGTGTATTTTTTTCGGTTCATTGAGGTATGAATCGAAAAACCGATGTGCAAACTTTTGTAAGAATTCTCTACGCGGATTCATACAGTTTGCACATCGGTTTTTCGATTCATACCTCAATGAACCGAAAAAAATACACAGTCAGTCCTTAAAGAAACAACAATATCGGGTTTGAAACATTTACTGCAATCAAAATGAATGTCACTGACCCACTTTTACAAATATGGAAACGTCATAGAACAAACCAGATGACGTCACTATAGAACGTGACGTCACCGATCCTATCCCATGACGTCACCTAACAACGGGCGTGATAATGGCCCGCCATCAAGCAATATGAGGGCATTATCAAGTTACAGTGGCCCGAATGTTTTGTAAGAAAGGTCAGTAACATTTTGTAAATTATGTAACATATCAAACATTACCTTCTTCCCTTGAAGCTCTGCATTATTAGGACGTTGTTTCAACGATAACTGTTTGAAAATGTAACACCCAAATATTTGTAAAAAATAACTGTTTCTAATGTTTTGCCTTTGAAATACCATAGTTCCTTTTTCGCAAGGTTATTACCGTTACCGAACACAATAACCTTAGTCTTATCTACATGAGGAATTCCTGCTAGCTTCCAACACTATTTTTATGTATTAAGACATTCTTCAGTTACTACTGATTCGACCCATTGTATCGTCTATTGTGATTGAAAACCTAAAACTGTGTTTCAATAACATCACTTCATTATTCAGTTGTTTGTTTGTTGTTTCACGCCGCACCCAGCAATATTCCAGCTATATGACGTCGGTCTGTAACTAATCGAGTCTGGACCAGACAATCCAGGGATTGAGCATCGATCCACGCAATTGGTAGACAGCAAGCCTGGCCACCCAATCCCGTTGGTCGCCTCTTACGACATAGATAGTCACCTTTTACGGCAAGCATGGGTTGCTGAAGACCTATTCTATCCCGGATCTTCAGGTGCGATTGTTCAGCGATCTTGTGTGGTCATTTACTGATTTCACGTTTTAGTTCTGTACGTACCGATTTCTGGGTTAATATACGCGGCACGTGTTAATGAAAACATAGCTCGAATCTTTAATAATTTGGTGATTATCAATTGATGTAACAGAAATTAGTGTGAACCTACATGTATTTCTGGTTTAACCGTTGCGTTTCAAATTGGAAATCACCTCGTAACACACGAGTCATTGAATGAAGACCTCGAATTATTTACTAATATTTAAAAAAAGGTCATAAGTCAATTAATTAGTAATTCTCTCAGAGACAATGACTCATAACATCAATACCAAAAAATGGTTGCGACCGACGAAACTTGGACTTCCAAAAATGGACTTCCAATAATCTCACTAACTGTTGACTAGAAAATGGAACCCGGTTCTATTGAATACTTAGTACGCAGGTTCAAGCACAGATTTTAAGAGCGACGCAAAGGGGTTTTCCTAAAAATAGTCTCATTGTTGAGATACTAGAATCTTTTATCTAACAATTACTGTCGATCATATTAAACACCAGAACTATTGGTAACTTAGAATTCTGAAAAAGCTTTCGATTCGATTGAAAGGCATCTTACTGGTTAACCATTAGCAGCTTTCAAATTTGGCCCTATTATAAGGGTAACGCTATTTTTCAGGGCATTATCATTTGCAGAAGCCCGAGGTCTTCCATTAACTGCCCGACGAAGGAGGGCAGTTGAAAAGACCGATAGGGCGTCACCTATCCCTATCCTATGACGTCACCTAACAACGGGCGTGATAATGGCCCGTCGTCAAGTTATATGAGGGCATTATCAAGTTACAGTGGCCCGCTCATTTCTGATAACATGCCGGCGTTTTTATGATAATTCTATCCATTTTAGCTATAATTTCAGATATTGGTTTAAACATTTTGTTGAAAGGAAGCAGTAACACCACATGCACGGCACTTGTCAAAATATTTAAAATAGGTCCAACATGTTGACAAGGTACAGATGATCAACACAACTCTTTATTATTGCGACGTAAAGGGGTTTCTTTCTAATCGTGTCAATGGTGAAAATACTAAAATTCTCTTTTATGTGATTAAGTTATGTCAAACATGATTCGATTGAGAGGGAATTCACTGATAAAGAATAAGCAGACATATTTTCAGATATTGGTTTTAATATATTCTTTAATATAGGTCGAGGCTGTAGACAAGCTAAACAAGAACAATATACATCTTTACACTGAACTATTATCTATTAAAACGTAATAAAACTACCAAGGGACTAGCTATACAAGGTGAAGGAAATTGCATTTTTCAGTACACTAGATACTACACTTGATAATTCAGAACAAAGTCTATCAGAACGTATGATATTTTCTCTCATGAAAATTGCAATTTGCTCAGGTATCAGGTACATGTTGAAAATAGTTTGGAATAATTCTAAAAACGATGCAAATGAAACACTTTGTCCCCTCACTCCACTTCAGAATGTATTAAAGAACCTATTAAAATCAAACTAGCCAGCATTATTTTATACTTGGTCACATGAGCCTCTTACTTTATGTGGAAGCAGAACATCCCAAATCATTCCCATTTTTACACACCTGTTTGTGGAACTTACCGACTCAAATCCAACATTATTTAAATGTCTAAACCCTTTTCCAATAATTACATGCACTCATGGAAAAGCAAAACAAGACCCCACATGCAGTACTTACAGCCTGTGATGTATGCAGTACAAGTTGAGGTGAAATGGGGTTTAACGTCGCGTCCAAGATTATTGCACTTATATAGCGACGTGCATGTACGTGTGTGTTTGTGTGGCTGCTTGTACTAGTCCGGACCGATGTCGATTTATAGTGCTAGCTCACTGAGATACCATGCCGCAGTTTAACATGAATACCCCACTCAGACACAGTCTACTGACTCCGAGCCGACCAGTCCTCGTTTTAGCCCCTTGATGCCGAGCACCAGACAGGGTAACAACAAGTACAATCTTTTAACGTCTTTTGGTATGACGCGGTCGGGAATCGAACCCCGGACTCCCGGCTCTACAACTAGACCACGGAGGCGGTGAGTTACATAAATCCCACAAATGGACTAAATAATCCATCACACCACCAACTGCAAGGAGAGTACTGTCTGTCATGATAAGCATTTCTAGGTCACACTACCTGTCTATTGCACTGGCCGCAAACTAGTATGTGTTGGTTCAGCAAACATACTCACATGGGTTGTGGGTGAAATGGGGTTTAATGTCGCGTTCAAGATCATTGTACTTATAGAGGGACGTACATGCACGTGTGTGCCTGCTTGTACTAGTCCGGACTAATGCCGATTTATAGTGCTAGCCCTCTGAGATGTCATGCACGGGTTTCACATAAATACAACACACAGGCACAGTATACTGGCTCCGAGTCGTTCATTCCTTGTTTTAGCTCATTTATACCGAGAGCAAAGCAGGTAACAAGAGGTACCATATTTTAACGTCTTTTGGTATGACGCGGCTGGGGATAGACCCCAGGGCCCCGTTCCACAAAGCGATCTTAGTGCTACGTTGGTCGTAAGCCTATGATAAAGTATGGGAGTTACGACCAACTTAGCACTAAGATCGCTTTGTGGAACGGGTCCCTGATCTTCTGCTGTCCGAGCAGACGCTCTACCACTAGACCACGGAGACGATCCGATATGCTCAGAACATTAAGTAGAGCGGGTTTTGAATATGTATTTGAACTCTCTCAAAACTGTGTTTCAGGGATAAACTGAAAGTCCCAGATCATCCTCAAACGCATCTTGATTTCTCTGGAACAATATTTATTGACTAAGCAATGCACTAGATATGATTTTTTTTATCATTAATTTTCACGTGTTTATTTTGGCCAATGATGTATATCCTAATGTACCGAAGAGGTAAACGTCTGAGACCTGCATCACTTCGAGCTTTCCTCCCACATTAAGCTGACACGCCGCGATATAACTGGAATTCTGTTTAAAGGGGCGTTAAACCACTCACTCACTCACTCACTCCTAATGTACATGTATGTAAAACTTCCTTGCTCGCGTATTTCTGTAATCGGGAAATAACAGGCCTTTTTCGTCCACAAGACTTTGTATTTACACATTTTATTCCTAAGACAGAGAACTGGTTATGAAATCCTCTGTACCTGAAAGAAATGACGCATACTTCAGGCACGCAAATGTATTTGTGATTCTCATTGTGAAAGTTTCATATGGAATGTACAAACTTAAAACCGAGCAGTGTTATGTAGTGGTTAGCATTAGGTACAATACGAGTTGCTTCCCTTTGTTGATATTTTCTTGGAAAAGCGGCCACATATATAGTCTGTTACAAAAGGAAACTAGGATTTCAAGAAGGTTAGATACTCAGATGTTCAGAAGTCGCGGCCTTCCCGTTGTTCTTTGTGCCAGATCCCCTTCCTAGTGTGTCAATCTGTCGGATGCTGTCGGACTACTGTTCTGTGGGTAAGGCTGTATTGATCACCACGTTACAACAAACCAAGCCGTCAGGGCGTGAGACATGTCTAATACATTACAGTTTCGGTTATAACAGAATGACGGTCTTGAACATAGACATGTAATTGAGAGATGGCATACAGCCATCTAGCTAACTATAATATTACCTGTATATTTGACAGTTCCTATTGGATCGGGAACCGGACCGGCGCCGCGTATGTTTCATAAACCTTTGCTCTGTTGTCCAGTCAATCCACGGCTTGACCTCTAACAAATCGCAACAGGAGTAACTTCTGCTGAAATTCAATTAGAATATTTGTAGGTTAAACATACTAAAAGTCTAGAAAATCTAATGAAGGGAACACAGTGATTTTTGCGATAAAAATGTGCAATATAATGGTGAAAACATTATGGTAGAAATGGGCTGCCGTAAATGTAAAGGGAGATAATTCCGATGAAGCTCACCTTGTGATTCGACAAATGTAATTAGTTTGTTTTTCAGTATGGTGACTGATTTGAGATAAGTCATATTAATTTTAAGAGTATTGAAAACTAAACATAACATGAAACAAACACGTGTTTGTGTATATTTTATTATGTATATTTGCCAATTCATGGTTTCGTCTGCTAGGCTCGCGATACGAGTCACACGGCAGCACCGTACTGCATAGATTTTTTTACATGCGATTTTTTAGTGAATGTTAAGTTTAAGAAATGAACATAATTTGTGTTATTGCTTATTGCTTAATTGTCAACCGCAATATTCAACGGAATATTCATTAGGAAAACACTTGGGGGATGGGAAGAGAAAAGTATGGAAACTCAGCGGTATTTTTACGTCATCCAATACCACATGTTACATGTTAAGTTGTAGCAGGATCACTCGGGGTTTTTTGCGTCCCGAGTTAGTTTTTATACCACGAGCAGGAGGGAAGCATAAAACCCCAAGTACCCCCAGTGATCCTGCTACGACAAATTTATCTTATCGGCATGTTTTAATGTGACATTGTAAAAGAATTAACACAATTCAAAATTTATAGAAAATAGCTGTTCGATTGAGCTGAGGTTAATTTGTTCTATGTGACGTGACTTCCATTGACTTCCTAAACTTTTTGCTTTGAGTTGGGGTATAAGGGATTTATACTACCTCAAAGAAATCACGTGCAGCCTGCATTGCTCGTGGCGAGGCATAAGAGATTTATTGCCCCGCTAAGAAATATATTCCCCTTCAAGGCGGTTACACTGTATTTTATTAAGATCACGTGGGCCAATCTGACTTGCTCATTCTGACATTGTATTTTGTCTGGTCGATATCAGCTGTCGCAGTAGCTCAGCGTTGCTGACCACGAACCGTCAGTCAACAAACCACTTCCTACTATTTATTTTTTATCTGTTTAAACATAAATTTTGAATTATTAGTTTTATAAGGTTCTATTTAATATGACTTCGTGGAAAAGGTTAGCGAGCATATGTTATATTTTAAGACTTAGTATTGAGATCAGCATTGCAGCGGGGACATCATTTCCAGCAAATATACAGTACGTGTGGATTATTTTTAAAATTATTTTACGTTTCAATTTTTTTTCTTTTATTAAATTTTATTTTGAATGTATATTTGTATATATTCTGTATCAACATTAAAATTAGGAACACTTAAATTGTTTTGATATTTGTTTTAATGTTTACCTATTAAAGTGGGACCCCTTTTTGTGCAAGGTTCAATTATTTATATTTCGAACAGGTTATTTTGTAATCTAAAAGATCTAAATAGTAATATATATAAGCTAACACAGACCAACCCGAACGTCATATTAATTGAAGGTACATGTACGCTAATCATGCATTTCCGTCCGTGAACAAAGTGCGTCAGTTGCTTGCATTGGTATACCTACTCGGCGGTAAATATTAACTGATAATTCACTCGCCTTGCTTGTGTATTTTTTTATATTTTCTTATATAAGGTGTACGTTGTGTAATCAAAAGAATTTCAAGTCATGTCCATACTCAAATGAACTGGGTGTGATATCTAGAGCGGCTGTGTGACACATGGAATCTTCCTCGATAATGTAATTATGATATGTTTTCACACATATATCATCATTCAAATATATCGGAATGGATCTTTAACACGCAGGTGTATCCATCACAGCACTGTTTTGAAAGGTTTATACTGTGACAATTGTGCATCAAATATATATCCCCATTTGTTTTAGCATTGATGTGTTATAATTATAATTTTATCGGAGGAATACATAATTTGTGGATATCTCTGGTATAAAATTTAGGGAGTGCTTACGATTTAATGTCGATATATGTGTTCAATGGAACAAGTTGTGCATGAGATTAGAAGTATATTTGCATAATTGTGTGGTACATTTTAATTTGTTTCATTTCTTTAATAGTGAAACGATTACTTTCCATAAATACAATTTAATGTTCTGTCAGGATTGGTGCATGCCTACTGGTAACCCAGGATAAGTGGAACCAACTCACAAAACACTTTTGAGACACGTAGGAGGTGTACAGAATTTGGGCAAACATATTTGGTTTGTTACAGGTAGAGAGGGTGTACGCATGTTGTGAACGTGCAGGTCATGACGATGAAATTCACTATACCGTGGAAAAAACAGTGTTGCTCATAAGACTATTATTCAAGAGGTCGGTGTAGCAAGTCTATACCAGAATTCTCTAAAACTCGTTTGACAGACGTTAATTACAAACAAAGAAGCATGTCAAAGCTAGGTAAGCATGGTCAAAACATACATTCTTAGGCTCGATTATTATCCTATATATCATTAATTACACGGAGAAAGAATGTCCAAAGAAATGATTGTCAAAAGCTAGCATTGCCACTGGTCTGTCTGTATTTTTCACTTGTTGTCAATGCAAATTTGCTGTCACCGTTTTCACAGCCGTCGGGTACCTCACACCAGCACGTACTATTATGTACTATTGAACTCGCCACTAGAACTCGTTGTTATTCGAGACAGGACATGTACATATCCATCGTACTATTTGTCGCGGACCATCCGCTACCCCTTTCTTCACAATGGCACGCGACACTGCGTGGACCTCATACATACATGTAATTATATTGGGGTTAGATTGTTAGGTCACAACTCAACTTATCCTGTCTTATTGGTTATAATGGTCACATTCAAGTTGAATTGACATAAACATATATTTAGACACTGTCGTGAAACAAACAAATTGAAGATACCACAAAACAAGAAGTGTGATCCATTAGTTAGTCAACATTACTGGTTGAATGGGTTACACAAAATATCTCAACATAGCACTACTCGCAAACTGGACTTTATCACTATTGCTAGACAAAGGTTATAGCTTCCGAATGTTTATCAGTCTCTGTCTTTTCTTTGCAAACCGTTCAATTCTAAATTGCTCACTCACAACGTTACTAAATAACATGATGTTGTCAAGTTATGATATCATTAATGCATTTGTGTCGGAAAACACTAACACAAGAACGTTCTCGTGCCATATTTTAATCGATTTGCCACACAATTTTTATACGTTTCCTGATCGTAGTTAATAATAGACATGCGATGTTGCCAAAGATTATTGTCGGAGTTCAACGTAATGCATCACGATGTATTTTGACATCTAAATGTTCAAGTAAAATAGGTGAATACTTTCTGTTTCATTTTCGGAATGTTAGTTGTCTTTAGTTAATATCAACAACTACTCTCTTCGTGTAGATTTTAAATATTGATGTAGAAGCGGAGCATTCATTACTTATTTGTGATCTGGAAGTGACTTTCAACACAATTTATGAATGTATATGTCAGCCAATACAGCCTATCTAATACTATTATGTAATCTCAGTTTAAAACTATCTGATATGTAATAGTTAATTTCTCAATGCAGATACAATGTAGCTTTTTGCGTAGGATCGGGCGACCATTTATTCATCTCTTCGAATTCAAGCAAGTATTTAGTGAACAATTTTCAAACAGTCATGAATAAAAGTTTTCGGGTGATTGAAGTTTCATGTACCTGATATTGTGTACTGCATGACTAAATTGGTAATTTAAATTTCACTTCTCATTAAGCAATTTCTTTATTTTGAAGGAGAGAGCTAGAAACATTACTTCTGTGAGGAGCTGTTTTATACACAAGTGAACAAAGCGACATTTTAACAGATGACACAATCGCATGTTAAACAAACAGGTATCAAGAAATGACACATGTCCGACCACCGAATATCAAACGGACATTTAGCTAGGTCAGTAATTTTAACGCCTAGTAGATGTCATGGGCGGATACAGAGGGGGGTGCGGGGGTGCATATGAAACATTGTTCTGCCGAGCGAAGGCTCACGCCAAGGGCAGATAACTCCCAGGCGCGATTAAACAGAACCTTTCATCTGCCTGTTGACGGTTTGTTATAGACTTTCTCCAAATTAGGTTTTCCTAGACTTTTGGTATATTATTTTCGTTACCTATGTTATTGTTATTTCACAGAAATATATAGAATATACAGAAATCTCACAATATTGGGAAACGTTTCCAATAATTTCCAGTATTCTTGGGAGGGGCGTGTCTTTTTTGTCATTTTATCAGTAAATATTCCCCATGTTCTAAACACATGAATTATTATCATGGAGGTCTTAGATTTCTATTGGTATCATAACATTGTACATCATGTTAAAAATATAACTGTACAGTACTATAGGGAAATGCTTGTGGTAAGGAAACATGAAAAAGGGCAAACATCCTGTCATAGGATAATACAAAACATTATTTTGGAGACTTTCCCCTTTTCAGATTTTTCTTGACTTTTTATATGTTACTTGGTAAATATTACACATCCAAGAAAAACGAAAAATATATTCACCTGTAATTAGTTTGAGTTTCGGTACTATTTTGTAGTAGGCTCTATCCTTCCATTATGTGCAAGATTTGATGCCCCGATTTCCTATATAACCGACAATGTGTGTGTTTGTAACTCCCTTGCTCTATAAGGCTGCACGTGAAACATATTTGTTTCTTGGGCACATTTTTCACAAAAGCTAGGAGCTAGATAGGACTGTTTTATGTATATTTTTAAACGAAAGTGCTCGGGAAGGAAAGCGTTATTTCCCCCCACCAAGAATACCAACAAACACGGCTAGGCACTTTAGAACGGATTCTGCTTCATTTTTTTTAAATGTCAAAAAGAATGATTGACGCAAAGCGAGGCGATGCTGGAGAAACATGTTTTAGCCTAAATACTGCTAACAGGGAATATCTGCTTCAGACGATTGACATGGACTACTTCACAACTGAACCGCCATTTGTTGGGAGGGGGAGAGGAAGAGGACGTGGTAGAGGACGATGGAGGGGCAGAGGAAGAGGCAGAGGTAGGGGAAGAGGTGTGATGTCATCAGCTGCCCAGGAGACTTACGTAGATGAATCTACAGATGTCGGTGGTGAGGAGAAACCTTGAACAATATTAAGCATAGAAATATAGAGTGTAATAACTCTCCGATATTTGCACGTGCATTTTAGCAATTGTAGATGCTGGTTGGTCAGATGACGCGATGTGAGGTCGCATTGCTTCATTGTTGAGAACACAACGATATGACGTCATTCATTATTCATAGCGTCTCTCCCCCCGTTTGTATTAGATTCAAATAACACTGTATAAACGGGGATACGTCCAGTATTCAATCCTCTCAGCCTAATACCACGTTACTACACCCGAGTGACTGGAAATAGTCTTCAACGTTCGAGGTTACGATTTACTCGTCGCTTTAGATTCACCATCCACTATTTATTGTATTTGACATAGGAGCGGGTGCCCCTAGTTGAACCACTCTGTACCTGACCCAAACCCTAACACAGAGACCACTATCCCCAGCTGTTGATACGAGGCGTTGAAAATTGTTGCCATGGCATGTGTAATCAAGAACAATTCCAGTCCAAAAATTATGTGGCTAAACTTACAAATTTCTACGGCTAAAATTGCATAATTCTGCAGTAAATACACAACCACATAACCAAAATGTTTAGAAGTGAGAATTATTTATTTCAAATTTTATTTTATTGTAGGATTCATATTTTGTTTGAATGTTTGAATAGGTTTTTTTAATGTTTGGGCATCATTCGGGTGCAAAATTCGATAGAAATACTTGAAAATAATGAAAATTAGTGTATTATTTTGTGTAAAAAAAGACAAATTCCGCGATTTCTCTGCAATTCTGTGGTAAGTAAATTTTCTGCAAATCTTTCCGCGATTCGCGGAATTGTAGAATTCGTCTGGGACTGATTCTGTCTGTCGAGTGTTTGTGTGTAACAAATTTAAAATCTGTGTTGTTAATATTATTTAACTGTGTATTCTGATTGCCGGCATGGGTACAATGTGTGAAGCCCATTTCTGGTGTGCCCCGCCGTGATATTGCTGGAATATTTGCTAAAAGCGGCGTAAAATCAAACTCATTCACTCTTTCACGGCGTGGATCGTTAATCACGTAATCAATCTGGTTTGTCTGGTCCACACTACGTTCATGCAAGGCATTACTGCAACGTTAATCAACATGGCAGCAGGGCACAAATAGATCAAGTAGACACTGATGCAGTGCATCAAATGTTCCCGCCAAAATATGTCATATGCAGTGGGAGGAAGCGTAAGCAAAGCGATAAGAGGAAAAGACTGGAGTAAAGTACTAATTGGTTAGCTTTGTGGTGTGATTACTTCCGGTCTAGATCAAGCTCATTAAAATCAGATCCTGGTTCTAAAGCTCTTACTGTCG